>NC_064926.1:148162591-150662591 GCF_023897955.1 Schistocerca gregaria
ATATTGTCACATCACAAATGTGTTCTATTGGGTTCAGATCTGGCATGTTGGGGCGCCAGAGCATCAATTGGAACTCGCCACTGTGTTCCGCAAAAAACTCTATCGTACTCCTGGCCTTGTGACATGGCGCATTGTCTTGTTGAAAAATGCCACTGTCGTCGGGAAACATTATCGTTACGTGACCTCCAGCCGGAGAACGGTGCTCCTTGGCCGTCATGGTGCCTCGAACGAGCTCCACTGGACCCAAGTTAGTTAGTTAGAGACGAGATCAGTCTCACAGTAACCGTTGTGATGTGGAACGTGTCAAGTGCACAAGAAATGCATACATGAACCAAGGGTATTTTGTAAGATAAAAAAGCTTAAAATTTTTATTACCTATCGCATTCCCTTAAATGGCACAAAATGCACATATTATACCCATAGATTTATTTATTCCTATTCAAGAATTCGTCTATGGTATAGAAGGAACTGTCAAGAAAATGATTTCAATTTATTCTTAAAAGTATTACGGGTGTCTGTCAGGCATTTTATTTCATCTGGTAATTTATCGAAAAGTTTTACAGCAGCATATTTTACTCCTTTCAGTGCCAAAGATAGGTTCAAGTAGAGGATAGTGTAGGTCATTCTTTCTGCTGATATTATAATCGTGAATATCACTGTTGTTTTTAAGCTGCTCCATGTTGTTGAGAACAAATTTCGTTACTGTGTAAATGTACTGTGAGGCTATTGTAAGAATCACTAACCTTTTAAACAGAAGACTACAAGATGTGCGACTATGAAGCCCACGCATTATTCTAACCACTTTCTTTTGAGCAGTGAATACTTTCTGGCTAAGTGCTGAGTTAACCCAAGATATTATTCCATATCATAGAGTGAAAGTATGCAAAGTATGCTAGCTTGCTAATTTTTATATCCTCAGTGTTAGCAGTTATTCTGATTGTAAAAGTTGCTGAACCTAATCGCTGTAATAAATCCAAAATATGAATTTCCCAGTTAAGATTCTCATCTATACGTACATCCATAAACTTAGTATGTTCTATCCTGGCTACTGACTTCTGTTGATGTATTATATTTATTGAAGGACTTTACTCTTTGCAGTAGAAAATTGAATTTATTGTGTTTTTTCTAAGTTCAGAGAAAGCCCATTCTCAGAAAACCATTAAATAACTTTTCCAAGGACATTATTGGTATCATTTTCTATTGGAGTTTCTTTTACTGGGTTAATAATGATCAGCAAACAGTGCCAGTTTAGCTTCTTGTTTCATATAAGAAGGGAGGTTATTGACATACTCGTATATCAACAACAGAAGGGGACCCATGATCGAACCCTGTGAAATATGTAATGTAATTTCACCCCATTTAGATGAAGTGGGAAATTTCCTTAAATCGCTTAAACCGTCAGCATCACCGTCGATTGTAAGTTACAGCATTTATTCATGCTTCCGACATCCGTTGATCTTATGGTGAGTCACATTTATTTGTGCTGTAGGCCCACATTGTAGACACGAATAATCATTCACGAAAAGCTGTGTCAGTTTCCCTGATAGTCACTTAAACGTGGGATTGACGCTGTTAACTTTGGGTCCTTATGGTTCTCGGAGCCTCATTTGCATTCTAGTCAAGTGACCATGTTTGTAGACATTGCTATTTGACTTTAACCATTATCACAAACGTCAGTTTATGTTTGGAGTTGGTTATGTACTATGGGGAAATCGGGTTTCGTGTGTAGTGTCAACATGAACTCCATTGAATCATTGTTAAGTGCTAATAGAAAAGTAAATTACCAAGGGCAGTTAGCCGCAAAGGAACTAAGACCTCAGAAACCAGATCCGTTGATTGAGAAAGTGGCGAAATCAAATAAGCGGGACTACAAGCTAACATTTAACGAAAAAGTGTACAATAAGCGTAACTGTTGTGTAGGTGCAACTAAGAATGTCCGATTTGTAGCCTCTAAGTTAAATTGTGAACTAATACCGGTGTTATGGATCTTGTACATTTGTCCGAAGAAATAAAATAGCACAAAAACTCCCACAAACACAAAACTACGAAACGGAGAGTGACGAAAGGTTATACATTATTTCGCTCTTGCCCTAATCTGTACCTAATTGGGTACAAAACAAACAAATTCCACAGAAACAATATTTCTTTAGTCTGACAAGTAATGCGTATTATTATTATTATTATCGTTATTATTATTTTTATTGTTGTTATTATTAGCGGCAATGGATGTAGATGTAAAAATTTGTTCATAATCGTAACTGTTATACAGAAGATGCATTTCATGCCTCGCGGTGTAGCCGCGCCGTCTCAGGCGCCTTGTCACGGTTCACGCGGCTCTTCCCGTCGAAGGTTCGAGTCCTCCCTCGGGCATGAGTGTGTGTGTGTTGTCCTTAGCGTAAGTTAGATTAAGTGGTGTGTAAGACTAGGGACCGATGACCTCAGCAGTTTGGTCCCATAAGAACTTACCACAAATTTTTAATTTTTTAACCATGTCACATTCTCACGTTTATCTGAATCTAAAAATTTGTGATCATCTAGAATACTTACTCAAGAGCCGCCCCTGATCGAGATTCCCAGCCTACGACGTCCGACATGTGTAATGAGGGGCGGACGCCCAACCCCACGACGTCTGGCCGTGGTATCACCTTGGTGTCGCCACGTGTTGAATACATTCACCGTATCACCTCAAACACCCAGCAGCTCGTGTAGTTTCCGAAATGCTCGTGCCGAGCCTCCCGACCATCACCGTCTGCCCTCGGTCCAACTCAGGTAGATCGCGTGATCTACATCTACATGACTACTCTGCAATTCACATTTAAGTGCTTGGCAGAGGGTTCGTCGAACCACAATCATACTATCTCTCTACCATTCCACTCCCTAACAGCGCGCGGGAAAACGAGCACCTAAACCTTTCTGTTCGAGCTCTGATTTCTCGTATTTTATGTTGATGATCATTCCTACCTATGTAGGTTGGGCACAACAAAATATTTTCGCATTCGGAAGAGAAAGTTGGGAACTGAAATTGCATAAAAAGATCTCGCCGCGACGAAAAACGTCTTTGCTGTATGACTTCGCGTATCATATCTGCCACACTCTCTCCCCTATTACGTGATAATACAAAACGAGCTGCCATTTTTTGCACCCTTTCGATGTCCTCCGTCAATCCCACCTGGTAAGGATCCCACACCGCGCAGCAATATTCTAACAGAGGACGAACGAGTGTAGTGTAAGCTGTCTCTTTAGTGGACTTGTTGCATCTTCTAAGTGTCCTGCCAATGAAACGCAACCTTTGGCTCGCCTTCCCCACAGTATTATCTATGTGGTCTTTCCAACTGAAGTTGTTCGTAGTTTTAACACCCAGGTACTTAGTTGAATTGACAACCTTGAGAATTGTACTATTTATAGAGTAATCGAATCGCGCGCCTTCCCCATTCTACATACGGACTGCACGCGTACAGATACTAACGACATGCACCGTGCGTGCGGCTGACTAGCAGTCATTCCTCGCCAGGTGACGTTGCTATCGCCTGGACGGGTTTATATAGATGGTAGGTCTGTGGTCATGGTGTTCTGTCTGATCTGTATGTTAACAGGGAAGAATGATCAGTACTGCAGCAGCGACTGGTGCCGCCAAGCTTGCAGCTCTACAGACTCACTGCTAGGCTGCTGTTCATTCTTCGTGTTTTACTGTCCCTGTTAATACTTATCGACAAAACGAATATCGGAGTAGGCGTTTTTGAGAGCGCTCTATCGAATGGGCACGTAAAATACCGATTTAAAAAGAAATTGTTTACTGTGGGTAACAAAATTGCGCTTTCAGCTGTCACTGGGTGTCACATGAAAGACGTGACGAGCGGTTTTGGGCTGATTCCAGCTACACAGTTCAAAAGCGAAATTGCAGATATCTGCCGAAACACCAGAGAAAATGCGCCTCGCGTCTCTTAGGAGAAACACGCGGTGTGTCAACTGTAGTGAAGTGAATAGAGACGTGGACTGCGATCTGAAAGGTTGAACATTCAGCTTTCTGCAATTCTTTTTATTCACAGTCTGTGACGCCTGGCCACCAAGAGCTGTTGCAGAACGATTTGATTCACGGATCCAATTACATGGCTCCTTCCGTGTATAGTGTTTTTACGAGTATGACGAGTGTGACCTGAAGATGGCACCAATGTAACGCCGAAACTGGTAGCACATACAAGTTCATAAAATAAAATAAATTTCTGCAATACATACGGCTGTTGGTAAATTGTTGCATCAAGAAGGACATCGAAAGCACGTCACGTCACAGACTGACTCGGCTCATGCGCCGACTCACTCTCCTCGACTTGCGCATGCGCGCCACCATAAATAGCTTGCCTCAAAGACGCAAAGCGAACAAGTCACAGGGACAACGATCAAAGATGGAAGTAACAATCGATATCACCTGGCGCCAGAAACTCACCGGCTCATCTAGAATGAGTGAATAATCTCCAGTTCTCTGAGATATAGTAAGCTTTTATGGTCGCCTATGAAGTTTTGTTCTTGTGGCATGACGTGTGTCAAAAAATTGCAATTTTGGAGCCTCGCCGTTTTCCCTGGATAAATTTCTGCGGACACCCCTGGGTAATTCTTTCACAGTTCAGTTCGGTATATATTACAGACTAAACGGCATGGCTATCTTGTCGAAAATGGAGAAAATGCCTGTTTTAGTATGCGCAGTCAGAGAGGAACAGTGTTTGTGTAATATTAAAAGTAACAGTTAGTTGAGTAAATATTACCGAATCGAGGCACTTACTTGCGTATTTCAAAAGGTAGAATGCCTTAGGTGCATTTAATGACTCCACAGGAATGTCAAAGCAAGTTTTTAAAAATGCGTTAAATGTCGCAAGTAGAAAAACAAGTGAGAGCAAAAGCGTGAGTTGAGTTAGAACATCTCATCGTCGGCGATCGCTAACACAATTAATGTAGCTATTTTCCGCGCGTCCATTTTCATAACAAATAGTGTGGTTTTGGGCATCAGATGTACCGACAACTGCCGCCGGAGAGCGCTGTGGTCGCAAATCACTCGAGGAGCACCTCCCGTGTGAGGTAGAACTTCGTTTCCGAGCGTGCACCAACCACGTAGGAATCTGCGTATGGCGTGCTGCACGTCGAGAAACACGTCCCTTGTGAGTGTGGCATTACGGACTCGATATATGCAAGTAAACATGAAACGTACTCCTTTCACTTTACACAGCCGAATCTCATCCGTGTGCGTTTTCTTGTGGAGCTGAAGGCTGGGTAACTTGGACGACGGTTCTATTTGACTGATGTTATGCAAATGAACAAAGCGCGGGCTGAGATTGTGTCCTGAGGGGGTGGGGCTGCAGGCAGGTACAGATTGGCTGGTGAGGGCGCGACTGGCGCGGAATATGAATGGCGCGCGGCCATTGCGATGCGGCGCGCGCGCCCGAGATTGCAGTAAGACGAGCGGGGGCCTAATTCACCTCGCGGAGGCCGTCCAAACAAGGCTGCTCCCCGCGCCAGATTGTATTCCTGCGCCGCACTTCTGCGTCTCGCGGCGGGCGCATCAGCCGACAGCGACCGCCCATTCGCTTCGGCCCGGGATCCTCGGCGCGTGTGATATACGGAGAGGGATTTGGAAGGCGGCGCGGATCCCGTATATCAGGCCGCCTCTACTTCGTTTGGCGCCGCCACTACGGCACCAGGTGCGCATAAAATGTGGCGGAACAATGGAGATTCTTCTTAGGTACTTGCGTCTTTCGTGATTCTGCGTTACGTAAGTTCCGTTTCCGCACCAAATAAGATACTTTTAATATTGGACTGACGTTTCGTTTTATCTTCAGCGAACCGTAATATTCGACTGGTACTAGTATAGACCAGTTGTTCTCAAGCTTTTTTCCTCTGGCATTCCTTCACGAGCAAAAATAGTATCAGACCCCTGCCTCAACCTATTTTATTAATAAAAATAGTCATTTTTGATATTTTTCCCTTATTCTTTGTTTTAGCAAATTCAATTTAGAAGGATTTTACGTAACTGAAACCAAAATTGCATGAATTCTTACAATGAAGCCGGTCACTGTGGCCGAGCGGTTCTAGGCGCTTTATTCCGGGATCGCGCTGCTGCTACGGTCGCAGGCTCGAATCCTTCCCCGCACATGGATGTGTGTGTTGTCGTTAGGTTAGGTTTAAATAGTTCTAAGTCTAGGGGATGTTAAGTTCCATAGTGCTTGGAGCCATTACTACGAAAATACGGAACAAATTGTTTATTTTCAGTTATTCAGACTTTATGAAATGAGTAGTATTTACAATATAGCAAATGAGAATTACAAGAGCATTAAAAACTTAAATCACAAAGTTGATTGTGAGGAGTGAGCTTATCTTATAGCTTCGAATAGCAGTTCCACTACATAGTCGTAGCTGCCAAAGCAGAAAAGGCAGTCACGCAGAAGTATGGTGTTGCGAAAGGAATCAAGATCTTTACTGCATTTTGGCTCAGCTTTAGGAATTCTCTGCTAATACGTATCCAAATATCCAACAGAGACATTTCATTAAACTTGCTCCTCAGTAAAGAATCACAAGTAAGATCAATAAGCTGTTCTTGCTCTTTTGTTTTCTGACATGATGGTCCAGCACCATTTTGAATGGATTTTGGATCCAGTTAAATTTTATCAAAATAATCGCTGAAATACTTGTACTTTCAGAAGTCAACTTTAAGTGTTTCAAATTGATGAAATAGGCAGGCTTTAATCTCCGTTGGAAGTAATGGATTATCTGTCGCCGGCCGGAGTGGCCGAGCGGTTCTAGGTGCTTCAGTCTTGTAACCGCGCGACCGCTACGGTCGCAGGTTCGAATCCTGCCTCGGGCATGGGTGTGTGTGATGTCCTTAGGTTAGTTAGGTTTAAGTAGTTCTAAGTTCTAGGGGACTGGTGATCTCGGATGTTAAGTCCCATAGTGCTCAGAGCCATTTGATTACGTCTTCTCTAACGGCGACACTAGAGTGGGGAACATCTGTAGCATACCACTTTCCATTCAGTTCTACTACAGCTCTAATTTTTTTGTGAATGCCTTCACTTTGTCATTCCAAGTTAGTACAGTTGCCTCATTACTTTGAAGTGTGGTATTAAGAATATTTAGTTTGTTAAGAACGTCAGTGAGGTAAGCAGTTTTGAATTGAAAATTATGATAGTGAGGTAATCCATTTTCAGTAGAAAAGCTCCGTTGCTGAAACATTCTCCCTTAGAGTAACTTCTCATCTTTAAAAAACACAGTATCTCATTCCACAGCTTAAACTTTCTCTTTAGTACTTCACCCTGTGAAAGCCATCTAGTATTGCTAAAAAAGGGCAGCTGAGTGTGTTGAGCACCCATCTTCTCACACAAATTTTTAAAAAAATTGGATTTATAGATTTTTACCTTAATAATACTGTTTCTATAATTGTTTTTAGCACTTCATGAAGGGTTGGTCTAAGTGTTTTATCACCAAGAGCCTCTTGATGTATCCTGCAGTGTGTCCACACTGCTTTAGGAGCAACAACTTTAACTTTGAGTGAGTTTTATCTGAGCACACTCAAATGCACCTATACCATGATATTCCATTTTGATTAAAAATATATATCATGACAAAAAATCTTTGACATCTGGCTGTTTTCACTGCCAGCTGACAGAAAAAAAGTGCAAAACAGTTACGCAGTTTATCGATTAGCTGTCGGAGTAAATTGTCAGAAAGATCTGAAATTCTTCTACGCAGTATTGTCATTAGAGATGGGGATACTTTCCAGTTGTTGAGCAAATGAGTCACCAAACATTGTTGATAATGCATCAGTTGCTGCTGGTAAAGCCAGAGTTTGAAGAACCGTATATGGTTTCTTGTATTTAGTAGTCCCTTGTGAAATCTGCCAAGAGGCTAAACGGTCATTATCTTTAACTTATTAGCTTTCATGCTGTCAGCATCTAAAATACTTAGACAAATTACACACTGCGGATGTTCTTCACCATTGGCTATTTTCGTGAAGCCTAGCAATTAGTAGTTCTCATCTACCTTAACGTTTTCGCCTTTGAAGCGCCTCACTCCCTTCCACCAGTTGTTGGACCACTGTTATCTCCATGTCTGTCAGTAAGTAGGAACCTCTACATACTGCACGGAAGCCTTCCTCGCGAAGTCTGGTAGGCTGTAAGGCGTCGACAACAAATCTTGCGCTGCGCGCATTAGTTACGAGCCAGTCATATTAGGCAATGAGACACTAAATGTGGTAGATAACTGGGAGAAAACACAGGTCACTCCCGTTTTCAAGAAGGGTCGTCGAACAGACGCACCAAACTATAGGCCCGTGTCTGTTAGGTCGGTGTGCTGTAGACTCTTGGAACATGTTTTGTACTCTGTTTTTCTGCAGACGGAAAGTGTCGTTTGTAGGAAACAACATGGATTCCGAAAACAAAGATCGTGTGAAACCCTCACTCTGTTCGTCCGGCCCCTCCCGCCAGAGGTTAGAGTACTCCCTCGGGCATGGGTGTGTGTGTCGTCCTTCGCATAAGTTAGTTTAAGTAGTGTGGAGTCTAGGGACCGATGACCTCCGCAGTTTGGTCCCTCAGGAAACCACACATATTTGAACGTTTTGAACTCTGTTTGTCAACGAGACCCAAGAAGCAGTTGATACAGGCACCAAGGTTCATGCCATGTCTCTTGAGTTCCAGAAGGCACTTGATAAATTTTCACACTGTTTCCCAGTGAAGAAAATACGAGCGTACGGAATATCAGGCCAACTGTGTGGTTGGTTTGAAGAGTTTCTAGTGCAGGGAGTAGCAGCTGACCCTCGACAGCTATAACGTAATGTGAGTATATGGACAAAGAGACCCTTTGTTGTATGATTACACAATTTCATAACAGTCATTGGAAGCAATTAATTTCATAATAAATCTAGGAGTATGCTACGGAATTATCCGAAATGGAACGACCGCATATAATTAATCACGAGTTAGCCTGATGCCAGACTGAGATTTATTTGGAGAATCCTCAGGAAATATAATCAAACAACAAAGGAATTGGAACATGTTTTGTACTCTGTTTTTCTGCAGACGGAAAGTGTCGTTTGTAGGAAACAACATGGATTCCGAAAACAAAGATCGTGTGAAACCCTCACTCTGTTCGTCCGGCCCCTCCCGCCAGAGGTTAGAGTACTCCCTCGGGCATGGGTGTGTGTGTCGTCCTTCGCATAAGTTAGTTTAAGTAGTGTGGAGTCTAGGGACCGATGACCTCCGCAGTTTGGTCCCTCAGGAAACCACACATATTTGAACGTTTTGAACTCTGTTTGTCAACGAGACCCAAGAAGCAGTTGATACAGGCACCAAGGTTCATGCCATGTCTCTTGAGTTCCAGAAGGCACTTGATAAATTTTCACACTGTTTCCCAGTGAAGAAAATACGAGCGTACGGAATATCAGGCCAACTGTGTGGTTGGTTTGAAGAGTTTCTAGTGCAGGGAGTAGCAGCTGACCCTCGACAGCTATAACGTAATGTGAGTATATGGACAAAGAGACCCTTTGTTGTATGATTACACAATTTCATAACAGTCATTGGAAGCAATTAATTTCATAATAAATCTAGGAGTATGCTACGGAATTATCCGAAATGGAACGACCGCATATAATTAATCACGAGTTAGCCTGATGCCAGACTGAGATTTATTTGGAGAATCCTCAGGAAATATAATCAAACAACAAAGGAAGTAGCATACATTACCCTCGGCCGGCCGCGGTGGTCTCGCGGTTCTAGGCGCGCAGTCCGGAACCGTGCGACTGCTACGGTCGCAGGTTCGAATCCTGCCTCGGACATGGATGTGTGTGCTGTCCTTAGGTTAGTTAGGTTTAAGTAGTTCTAAGTTCTAGGGGAGTGATGACATCAGAAGTTGAGTCCCATAGTGCTCAGAGCCATTTGAAACCGATGTTATTCAATCTGTATATTGAGCAAACAGTAAAGGAAACAAAAGAAAAATTCGGAGTAGGAATTAAAATCCATGGAGAAGAAATAAAAACTTCGAGGTTCGCCAATGACATTGTAATTATGTCAGAGACACCGAAGGACCTGGAAGAGCAGCTGACGGAACGGACAGAGTCTTGGATATAAGATGAACATCAACGAAAGCAAACGAGGTTAGTGGAATGTAGTCTAATTAAATCAGGTGATGCTGAGGGAAATAGATTAGGAAATGAGACACTTACAGTAGTAGATGAGTTGTGCTATTTGGGGAGCATAATAACTGATGATCGTCGAAGTAGGGAGGATATAAAATGTAGACTAGCAATGACGTTTCTGAAGAACAAAAATTTGTTAACTTCGAGTATAGATTTATGTATCAGGAAGTCTTATCTAAAAGTATATGTATGGAGTGCAGCCATGTATGGATTTGAAACATGGACGATAAATAGTTTAGATAAGAAGAGAATAGAAGCTTCCGAAATGTGGTGCTACAGATGAATGCTGAAGATTAGATGGGTAGATCACGTAACTAATGAGGAGGTATTGAATAGAATTGGGGAGAAGAGGAGTTTGTGGCTCAACTTGACTAGAAGAAGGGATCGGTTCGTAGGACACGTTCTGAGGCATCAAGGGATCACCAATTTAGTGTTGGATGGAAGCTTGGAGTGAAAAAATGGTATAGGGTGACCAAGACATGAATACACTAATCAGTTTCAGAAGGATGTAGGTTGCATACTTACTTGGAGATGAAGCAGCTTGCACAGGATATAGTAGAATGGAGAGCTGCATCAAACCAGTCTCTAGACTGAAAACCACCACAGCAACAACGTAAATTCCGTAGTGATTAGTAGTAGTGGTAGTACTGGTTAGAAAAGAAACACAAATGAAGGCATAAGACAGAAACTAGGAGCCGACGACTACGCTTTCTTTTTTGTTTCTTTTTCATATAATTAGAACCGCACGTCGTTCGCTGTTAATCCAGTGTATATTTTATATTCTTAAAAAATCTGAATTGCTATTTATAAATAATAAAAATTCGTTAATCACGTAACTTCTGCGCTTTGATGTAACCAAAGCAATTAATTTTGGTGCAAGTAAAGTTTATATGAACAAATATAAGTAAATCTGTATTATTACAGGCTGGAAATTTTCGAATAAAACTTGTCTTAAACAGTGACAATTTTAAAATTTCAATGTTGCTATAAATACTGTTTATTTTTAAGTAACAGACAGGAGCATAACTGTGTAGAACAAATAGGTTCCTTTTATATATTCTCACTCAGTTTCTTGACGTTTCACCGTTTGCAGTTTCTGGGGGAAGCTACTGAGACATTGATCCTACACGAAACAAAGAGATTGAAATGAGGCATCTCCCGATAGGTATGCAGCATACCTACTTTACAGGTAATGCAGTTATAATCTTAACTAACAAAGGCTGCTAGGAAAACTACCGTAGCCTACGCTTATTTATGATAGCCTTCGGTAGTTTTACAACTCTAAGACAGAACGGTGAACGTGGAGAACTACGTCAAACCATTGTACGAATTGAAGACCAAAACAACAATATCTAAAAGAGTCTGCTACTTCAGGTTTTTCAACATTTCTGTAACTCTCTCCCCTGAGTCAAACAAACTTGTTTCCATTCGTGCCGTCCGTTTTTGTACGCGCTGAACAGCCCCCTCCCCCCCCCCCCCCCCCCCCGTGCCCTATTTGATATAGGTTGCATATATGCGTAAGAAAACAGCATTCTTCATTATCTGTGTGATAGGACGTAGCAAATCCTGTAACAATTTCTGCTGTCGTATTAATGTCAGTACTGCACTCTTATTTATCATTGAACTTGCACCGGGTGTGATGTTTGACAAATGTCACAGTGATAAATAACACTGTACTATGACTAATGCTGCGCCATCCTTCCTTGTTTTTGAGAGTTTCCATTTCTTCTACAACTTGTTTCATCCAGTTTTCTTTCGCTTTTCTACGTTTATTCGTTTTTTTTTCATATTTCCGAAATGTCTTAAAGCGGCTGTGTCTGCACACGATGTTATAATTTCCTCATCACAGTGGAGATAGTTATTTTATAAGTACTGTCAGAAATTCAGTTACGGTCCAAATTAGGATGATCCACATTGACGACCCGTAATTATCTAAGGTTCTTGATGAATCTTTCATCATCAATTGTATTTGATATTGCCAGGATATGTGTCTTACAAAAAATTTGGAGATCGTATTGGTTTAATGGCTCAATGTAATCCAGCCAAATTAACCTGAAGATGCGATTCATTATTGGGAATCCGTCTGTATCTTGATCCCACAATAAATGAGAATTAGTTGCTGCAGACGAACTACACAATTTTTAGAAGATTTTACCACACAGTTTTTAAAAAGATATTTTAACTATATTCTTAGAAAAGTTCTCAAATCACTTCCCTTCCTAATCTTTTCCCTGATGTATATAAAATTTCATATTTCTTCCACTGCCCAAGATTTCTTAGGCTTTGTGTTTACCTCGAATAAAATGTCGACTTTGGCTTTTGGAATTGCAAATAGTACTAGGTTCACTGTCTTTTACCTTCTCTGTTCTTTTTCCTGGCTACATTGAAAAAAGTCCTCCACTGTTTCTGCTACGCTATTCCGGTGCTGTTTTTATATAATACTTCAAACCAAGCTTCAGTATAACTTTAGACAGTACATCATCAATTGTCTGTGTACTAACGAAGTCAATAAGTTTTTAATATTAACATCAGTCTTGTGTAATTTATATGCCTGAATATAATAATTATGATAAATTATAGGAGTGAGTAATAATAGACCTTTTTTGTAATAGCCAGGAACATTCATTTCATTTCTGATGTCTACCGGCAATCTGTTATAGAGTTTTGCATCAGAATACAAACTGCATTCTGAGCTCTCAACAAGAATGCATAATCCATATGTAAATTATTTTTACTTTTTGAACTGTGGTTGCGATTTTCACAGTTCATCCTAAACTGAGTCCTGTTTTTAACCATTATACCGTTAGGGAGAAAATAAATTGTTATATAAGTGTAAGAACTCCTAAGTACATGAATAACGTTTGACAAGATGTTCTGCAAGCAACTTCTTGTACGCGCTTCTGTAGAGTTTTCGTCATACGTCAGTGTTAAGTGGAAGTATGCAAGACACGATAGCAGTCCCGACTGCTGTTGAACACCTACGAAGAAGGCAGAAACGAAAACAGTAGGATAAACAGAAACAGAGGGAAACAGCATGTGAAGTGAATGAGAAACGGAAGACTTCTTAAGAAAACCTTTAATTATAGTCCTGGACGAAAAAGGCACTTAAGAAGACGAAGACCTTATAACTGTTGTCAGGACGAAAGAGACAGAAGTGTAACACATGTAACGTAGAACTGCTGCGCCTAACAGAAAACGTAATTGCGAAGCAGTTGTTACTGCATTTTTGCTTTCCCCTCTGGTTAGCGAACCTGGTTTTGACTTACATGGTCATTTACCGCTATTCAGGCTTCGTTTGCCTTGATCCCAAGCAGGATTAAGTCGGTTCTCTTGCATAAATAGGATCTGCAGCGGAGGAGAAGAGGGGCGTAATAAAATGTTTTAAAAAATTGCAATAATTAACGGCATTAAGATAGGTAGTAGCAGAATGAGTCAATTAGCGAGGTACTTCTCTATGTTCGGAACAGAAATGTGTCGCCACTCTTCCCCGCGAATTGGCGTGTAAAAGATAACTAAGAATGTGAAAAATCTTCTATGCTACGTGTTCCGCAGCATTTATTTGGTGAACGATATCTTGCTGTTGTGACAACCCAAGGTTAATTCCCTCTTTCAAACTGACTCTATGTATGCCGGTCTCACTGTTCATCAATTGCTCGATACCACTTACTGTCCCTATGTGCGTAGCCTAATTCTCGGCTTTAACTGGGATGTTGGTTTTTATTGTATTTATTCATAATTTCTATTTCTTTATCGAATTGAATAATTGTGAAAATATTCGGTACGCTTTTTATATAAAATTATGTGCATTCGAAAAAGACCAGTCATCGAGATATATTACACTCAACGTAAAATCGGATAAACATAATTACTTTTGTTAATATAAATTATATTTTACACTAATGTTTTTCTAACGAAGGAAATTGCCACAGAATCAATAAACGTAACTTCTTTAAAAATCATCTCTGATATGCGAGAATCTTCGATTCTAAGTTGCTTCCATGAGCTGCAGTCTGTATTTAGTTATGGTTATGGCTCTACTGTATTAAGTTTCGTCCCTATTTTGTGAAGTAATGTCATGTATAGAAGTTATGAGCTTGAGTTCAAGGACTATATGATGAAAAGCATTGACAAGTATTAAGATTGGTTTCCTGAAAAACGCCGAAATAAATCAGGAACAGTAAAGGAAAATTAGTTTTTTCTGTTCTTTAAAAATCATGGCTCGGGCCAGCAAGTTAAAAATTTTTTGTAGGTGTATTACAGCCCCTGGACACTGAAGGCATCAAACTACAAGATAAGTACAGATCGATGTTTTAAGTACCGTTTTACTGGATTATTCTTGTGTTGCAAAAGTACTTTGGTTCGAGAAAATGGAAGATAGATATTTTACGTTGATTTTCAATGAATTATTGTGGAAGTACTTTATACTGTACATCATCATGGGCTGCATGTAAAAATATTTGTCAGACCGGTACTGAGGCATGTAGCTCATAATGAGCCGGCATATGTTGTGTACGTCTGTATCAAATGACGCGTATCTCAAGCATGAAATCATACCATGTTAAAGTTGATGTGGATCTCTTTGGTACACAGGTTGTCGTGTGTGTGTGATATAGCTGTCAGACACTAAATGGCCACACTTCTTGGTCGTATTCGACACTATTGTTCCATGTGATCATCCCGTGACGGTGTGTCCAATACGATCAAGAAGTGCAACCTTTAGCGTTGATAGCTATAACATGACACATGACAATCAGTGCACCACGGATATCAACATCAAATATAACATGATAAAATCTTGGCACACATTTAACTTCATAGTGGCATACACAATATATGCCACTGATTATGGATTATATGTCCGAAACCAGTCTGCTAATAAAATATTTTTTCATGCAGCTTGTGGTGTAAGTGTTTTAACAGATAGCGAAGAATGTACAAAACAAATTAGTTTAAACTGCAGACGCTTTTCCAACGAATTTGTGTGGAGGTACCGCCAATATCACTAAACTAGAAATTATGATATTTGCGTATGTCTTGTTCGAGCCTCCACAAGCGACACTAAACTATGCACAGTCTCCTGGGACATGTCGTAAGCTAGCTACTCTAGTACGCCGAACGGCCGTCCGTGCCGCTGATGTCGTTTGCCGCCGTTGTCGTGTGCTGCCGTCTTGCGCGACCGAGTGAAACTACCGCTTTCGTCCGAATCAATACGAAACTCTGCAAACTAGGTTGGCAAACAGTCAGCTGGCCATAAGAAACGGGTCACTTGGACGTTATGTCTGTCGTCTTGGCTCCTAATGCATGACGATAGACTCCGCAGGGACGTCAACACTGCAATCGCAGATCTTCGAAGTTAAAGAATTTTACTGTCATTACATGCATGTATAGAATGATATTAACTTGTCTGATAGTGAGTAAAATGTCCTTCACAGCGTCTTGGTTTTACTTCGTATTACAGTTTTTAATTACACCATGCTACAGGAGTAACAGCTTAACAGTTTGATGATGACTCACATGAAATCAGGCTAAAATTATGAATCGAAAAAACAAGGTTTAGAAGCTGACATCAGTTTCACATAGCTTCTGTAACAACTATACAAGTTAAATCGTGAGTCAGGAAACTTAGCAGCGCTGTCGCAAATCCTAATGTAATTCAATTCCAGAAGAATGAACTTGTAATTACCATATAAATTATTAAATCTTATAAAAGGCGTTGTAGCAAATTTCACTGCGGTGAACAGTTGCAAATCCTAATGTAATTCAATTCCAGAAGAATGAACTTGTAATTACCATATAAATTATTAAATCTTATAAAAGGCGTTGTAGCAAAGTTCACTGCGGTGAACAGTTTTTTAAAAGAGCAACAATAATTACACAACTTCAGTTAGCGAACACTTAAAAATTTAAACTCGAATGCACAAATACCAAATAATGTAAGCAACAGGCACACAGCCTTTTCAAACAGTATCTACCTATAGGAGATGATGCATCTCATTAGTTACAGTGGCAGTTCCAAGAAAACAATAGTGGCTGCTATTTTCTGTAACTAACACCAAGTAATAATTACCACTGACTGGCTTACAACACGACAAATTAAAACACAGGTACAAGCCTCACTGTCAGATGGCTCCTTCCTGGGCTTTTAACAAGACATCAGTCATCAACGCTGGCTTTAGAGTGCATTAACAAACACCAAAATTTGAGTAGAAATAGATGAAACATAACAAATTTATCACAAGCAACGAACGTAACTAAGTGGTGGCACTTATACACTTGTTACGTGGAAAGGCTATTTATTGGAAATCACTACGAACTTAAGGCTACGGTACTGTTCAGACATTGCCACGAGAATAAACAAAGCTCGGCTTTCAAATTAATGATAGCGCAGGAACAGTATAAGTGATACAAAAATTCTCGCCGCTTTCTTGAGGAATCTGTAGAAGAAAACCGTCCCACCGGCACAAAGGGTAGCTCTCTAGACCAGCTAGAGTTAACATGGTGGCTACAGGATACTAGAGTAGGAATAATTGACGAGTGTCCCACAACGTGCCACAACATCACCAATTCATCACAGGCTCCAGAAGAATCCTCTCCACAGAGTTCCAAAATAGCAGTGGCAAGCCGGACTACGCTACTACACAGGTACACTATATGATCAGAAGTATCCAGACACCTGGCTGAAAATGACTTACAAGTTCGTGCCGCCCTCCATCGGTAACGCTGGAATTCAGCATGATGTTGGCCCACCCTTAGCCTCGATGACAGCTTCCACTCTCTCAGGCATACGTCCAATCAGGTGGTGGAAGGTTTCTTGGGGAATGGCTGCCCATTCTTCACGGAGTGCTGCACTGAGGAGAGGTATCGATGTCGATCGGTGAGGCCTGGCACGCAGTCTGCGTTTCAAAACATCTAAGGTGATCTATAGGATTCCGTTCAGGACGCCGTGCAGGCCAGTCTATTACAGAGATGTTATTGTCGTATAACTACTCCGCCACAGGCCGTGCCTTATGAACAGGTGCTCGATCGTTTTGAAAGATTCAATCACCTTCCCCGAATTGCTCTTCAACAGTGGGGAGCAAGAACGTACTTAAAACATCGATGCCGGCCTGTGCTTTGGCGGCGCGGCACGTTTCTTTTTGCCGTCGTGCCAATGTCCAGCAATGTTCATTTGCCTAGCTAAAAGCTGTAGTAGAAAATACTAGACCACTACTGTCTATTGCAGGTCGCAACATACATAGAATTGTCCGCTAAATGGGATGTGGCTAGTACTGAAATAAAAGTTTTAACTTGGCAATGTAAATTTTCAGACGTATTTTTACGATCAAGATCACAGTTAATACTGCCAAGTCCGTAGTAAGTGGTAACACAATGTAAAAGTTCACACGCACACAGCCACCACAATCACACATGTAGCCAGTTTATGGCATTTACATCCGTTACCGAAGTTAAAAGAGTTCACCGTATCGTTTAATTATGAAAATGCTCGCTCAAATGTTGTGCACTCTGATGTACACATAATTCCTGTTCCAGTGTTAGATCGCACAACACGCCACGAGGTTTTAACTAACAGTCAAAAGCAATATTTTGATATTCCGTCCGAAATTCCACACGACTTTCACTATACTGTTCACTTAAATACACTTTGAACTACTTCGCGAACTCGTAATTAGCATTTTCCCGCGATTTTATAGTACTTTCGTCGGACCTGCTTTCAATGACATGTTACTAGTTCGAACCCTCAGCCCAGACTTACTTAGATCACACCAAACGCTTTGTTCCCAGCATAGATTGGCGCGAGTCTGCATTTTTCTTATTGGCTGATACCACACACAGCAAATCAGGTTGCAGTATTATCCCGCGCTAACCCGCGCTTTACTTCAATGATCAATCATTGTAAAACATTTCTTTCTATGGAAATTGCTAAATAAATAAATTTAGAAAAGTATCAAATATAAAATTACTCCTTCCGAAATTACCGATTAATTTGTGTTCTACTCACAATTTATTAGTACGATAAACTGACTGCACATTTAATTATAGTAAATCCCCTGTATAATTTAACTGGTACTTCGTGAATCAACAAAACAATTTTCATTTACTTCTGTTCTTCTTCACTCATACAACACTCACACTGCTAATTACTACACATATAAAACAATTATAATTAGGCAAATACATTCAATATTAATCAAACATAACTTAACAACATTGTTTTGACTACGACTTCTAGCACTGTCCGTCAACTGCTGACCTCTGCCGCCTACTAGTACAACTACGTGCAACTGTGTAACTCAAGTCCATGTCAGCTGGTGACATCTGTCGATGACTCATGCCTATAACGATATCGTCCGAACAAGTGACAGGAGTGATGCGAAGGCGCTACGCCTCACTGTGATAAACAACAAGGGGTGCAAGCCCCATCCATGAAAAACACGATCACGCATAACACGCTGGCCGTGGTGGCCGAGCGGCTCTAGGCGCTTCAATCCGGAACCGCGAGACTGCTACAGTCGCAGGTTCGAATCCTGCCCCTGACATGAATGTGTTTGATGACATTTGCTTGGTTAGGTTTAAGTAGTTCTAAGTTCTAGGGGACTGATGACCTCCGATGTTAAGTTCCATAGTGTTCAGAGCCATTTGAACAACAGCACCACCGCCTCCGAAATTTACTGTTGGCATTACACATTCTGGCGGATGACGTTCCCCGTGCATTTTCCATACCCGCACCCTGCCATCGGATCACCACACTGTCTACCGTGATTCGTCACTCCACACAGCGTTTTTCCAATCGTCCAATGTTTATCAAATGGGGCTTGGTTTGGGATTTACTGGCGTGATGTGTGGCTTACGAGCAGCCGCTCGACCATGAAATCCAAGTTTTCTCACCTCCTGTCATAGTACTTGCAGTGGACCCTGATATAGTTAAAAATTCCTGTGTGATGATCTGGATAGATGTCTGCCTATTACGCATTACGACCCTCTTCAACTGTCGGCGGTCCATGTCAGTCAACAGACGAGGTCGGCTTGTACGCTTTTGTGCTATACGTGTCCCTTCACATTTCCACTTCACTATCACATAAGAAACAGTGGATCTACGGATGTTCAGAAGTGTGGGAATCTCGCATACAGACGTATGAGACAAGTGACACCCAATCACGTTACTACGTTCGAAGTCCGTGAGTGCCGTGGAGTGCCCCATTCTGCTCTCTCGCGATGTCTAGTGACTACTGAGGTAGCCCGCATCTCGTGGTCGTGCGGTAGCGTTCTCGCTTCACACGCCCGGGTTCCATTCCCGGCGGGATCAGGGATTTTCTTTGCCTCGTGATGGCTGGGTGTTGTGTGCTGTCCTTAGGTTAGTTAGGTTTAAGTGGTTCTAAGTTCTAGGGGACTGATGACCATAGATGTTAAGTCCCATAGTGCTCAGAGACATTTGAACCATTTTTTGAACTACTGAGGTCGGTCTAAGGCGCTGCAGTCATGGACTGTGCGGCTGATCCCGGCGGAGGTTCGAGTCCTCCCTCGGGCATGGGTGTGTGTGTTTGTCCTTAGGATAATTTAAGTAATGTGTAAGCTTAGGGACTGATCACCTTAGCAATTAAGTCCCATTAGATTTGACACACTTTTGAACATTTTTGAACTACTGAGGTCGCTGATATGAAGTACCTGGTAGTAGGTGACAGCACAGTGCACCTTATATGAAAAACGTATGTTTCTGGGGTTGCCCGGATACTTTTGATCACGTAGTGTAACAGCCACCAACGTAGACACTTTACACCTCGCGGTGAGCCACCACGCAACCCACGGCGCTGCTATCGAAGCCAGAACAACGGCAACACGTGCGAGTTCACAGTGTCTCGTGCTCGCTGCACAAGAAACCCTCTGACGGGAAAATTTCGAGAGAACAATCGAATTATCCAACATGTTCATCTACATGTGCATGCATACTCCACAAGCCACCATACGCTGCGTGGATGAGGGTATCCTTTATCACAACTAGTTGTTTCCTTTCCTGTTCCACTCGCAGATTGAGCGAGAAAAAAACGACTGTCTATATGCCTCAGTATGAACATTAATTTCTCGTATCTTACCTTAGTGGTCCCTACGCGAAATGTATGCTGGCGGCAGCAACATCGTTCTGCTGTCAGTTTGAAATGCGGCTTTTATAAACTTTCTAAGTATTTTTCTTCGAAATTGTCTTCTTTCCTCCAAAGTTTGCCAACTGTGCTTCCGAAGAATTTCCGTTACAGCTGCGTGTTGATCTAACTTACCGGTAACAAATCTAGCAGCTCACCTCAGAATTGCTCCGATGTCTTCTAGCAATCCCACCTGATGCGGATCCCAAACACTCCATCAGTACCCCAGAATACGTCGCACTATCTTCCTATATGTGGTCTCCTTTACAGATGAACCACACCTTCCTAAAATTTTCCCTATTAACCCGAAGTCGACTATTCGCCTTCACTACCACAATCCTCACATGCTCGTTCCATCTCATATGGCTTCGCAGCGTTGCGCCCAGCCGGCCCTTGTGGCCGAGTGGTTCTAGGCGCTTCAGTCCGGAACCTCGAGACTGCTACGGTCGCAGGTTCGAATCCTGGCCCGGTCATGGATGTGTGTGATGTCCTTAGGTTAGTTAAGTTTAAGTAGTTCTATGTTCTAGGGGACTGATGACCTCAGATGTTACGTCCCATGGTGCTGAGAGCCATTTCGCTGGCCGACCCTTCCGTGTTAAATCAGCCAAGTTTGATTGCCCTTCGGCTCCTCTGTCGCGCCGAAGCGATTGTCTAACGTTGCTGTGCACCACTGTGTTAGTTCTTCACCCTTCAGTGAATGCGACTGGGCATTTCTCCTTCGGCGGTAAGGAATTCAATCACAGACCGTCAGTACCACTAATTTTCTAAATTTATACAGTGCTGCGCTCTTTTGGTGTAGGGCGCTGTTACTGGAGTGGGCTGGATGGATGGTCGTGTGACTAAGGCCTCCCGTCGGGTAGACCGTTCACCGATGCAAGTCTTTCGATTTGACGCCACTTCGGCGACTTGCGCGTCGATGGGGATCAAAGGATGATGATTAGGACAAAACAACACCTAGTGCCTGAGCGGAGAAAATCTCCGACCCAGCGGGGAATCGAACATGAGCCCTTAGGGTTGACATTCTTTTTTTTATCTCATTTTGTTTCATATTGTTCGTTGAATTTGTTCGGGGCGGACGTCCGATGAAACCTGTTCAGGTTCACCGTTGATTTCACTCAGTTTTTTTTTATTACTGAGTATAGCTAACCCTCTGACCGAACACGCTGAGCTACCGTACCTGCGAACCACTCAGCTACCGGGGGCGGACTCTGCAGTGGGCTGTACGAGGCGGTTTACCGAAGTACAACAAGTTCATGATGACTACGAGGGACGTTTAATCAGTAATGCAATACTTTTTTCCGTCCAGTTTCGGTTGACAAAATGCAGAATTTGTTGTGGAACGTCGTTGAATATTCTCACTTCAGTACCTACAGTTTCATGAAGTCACGGTTGGTGGCGGCGCTATACGAGGCGTGTTTTTTTTTAAAGTAAGTACCGTTTTGAAATTAAAAAAAGACGTGCGTAGATAGCTGAGTAATTTTAATTTTTACATGACAGCCTGTACCTTAATCTAATTTTCTACATAATTTCCGTCATTATAGAGGCACTTGTCATAACGTTGTACCAGTTTTTGAATACTCTTCTCATAGAAGTCTGCCGCCTGACTTGTTAACCACTGCATCACCACTGTTTTGACTTCGTCAGTGTCTTGAAGACACTGACCGCCCAGGTGTTTCTTCAGGTGCAGGAACAGGTGGTAGCCATTGGGCGCAAGATCGGGGCTGTACGGAGAATGATCTAGAGTTTCCCATCGAAAAGATGTGATGAGGTCTTTGGTCTGATTCGCCACATGCGGACGGGCATTGTCTTGCAGCAAAACGATGCTCTTGCTCAACTTCCATTGACTGTTGCTTTGATTCTGGTGTGACATAGGCCACGCATGTTTCATCGCCCGTAACAATTTGGCTTAAGAAATCATCAACGTCGTTGTGGTACCGCTCAAGGAAAGTCAATGCACTGTCTAAACGTTTGGTTTTGTGCACCTCTGTCAACATTTTCGGTACCCAACGTGCGCAAAATTTTTGGTAATTAAAGTGCTCGGTCACAAGGCCATACATAACACTACGAGAAATATTAAGAAAGTCATCCCACAAGGAGAATATCGTAAAGCGTCTGTTTTCTCACCTTATTGTTCACTTCCTGCACCAAACTTTCATTAACGACCGAAGGACGCCCACACCGTTGTTCATCATGCACATTTTTGGGGCCATCTTTAAATGCTCTCACCCATTTTCTTACCATTCCATCACTCAATGTTTTCTCCGTAAACTGCACAGATCTCACTATGAATATCGATCGCTTTTAGGCCTTTAGCACTACGAAATCTTATAACAGCCCGTATTTCACAGTCGGCGGGACTCAACGATTATCGGAGCCATCTTAAACACTCAGTACACAACTTAAAATAGGGAAAACAGACTGTAATGGCGTCAGTGCGTAGATTAAGGTACAGGCTTTCATGTAAAAATAAAATTGAGATATATTCGCACGGCCTTTTTTAAATTTCAAAACGGTACTTACTTAAAAAACATGCCTCGTACATAGCCCTCAGCCTGGCATCTGTAATGAAGGTGTACTCTGTGGTATCACGTATCAATAGCACCGCACGGGCGTTACGGCAACGTAATTGCAAGTTTCCGTCTAACGCCGACAGCGGTCTCGCGGGATCTGGCGACCAGTGGTGCGCGACCACTGAGCCTCATCTTCATCGGCCTTGTACTTAGAGCGCCGCCTGCCGCCGCAGAATGGGGTGGCGAACGGCAGCTGCGCCTTGTGATGGTAAGCAGACGACGCCTAGTTGTGGCACTGAGATCATCCGTTAGGCTCCACCTGATTCCTTGTTCACACCGAGACGTGGAGTCTATTTGTTGTCGCATTTTTTGTAACGAGTCTTCGTATGTTTGGCGAAATACACTCCTGGAAATGGAAAAAAGAACACATTGACACCGGTGTGTCAGACCCACCATACTTGCTCCGGACACTGCGAGAGGGCTGTACAAGCAATGATCACACGCACGGCACAGCGGACACACCAGGAACCGCGATGTTGGCCGTCGAATGGCGCTAGCTGCGCAGCATTTGTGCACCGCCGCCGTCAGTGTCAGCCAGTTTGCCGTGGCATACGGAGCTCCATCGCAGTCTTTAACACTGGTAGCATGCCGCGACAGCGTGGACGTGAACCGTATGTGCAGTTGACGGACTTTGAGCGAGGGCGTATAGTGGGCATGCGGGAGGCCGGGTGGACGTACCGCCGAATTGCTCAACACGTGGGGCGTGAGGTCGCCACAGTACATCGATGTTGTCCCCAGTGGTCGGCGGAAGGTGCACGTGCCCGTCGACCTGGGACCGGACCGCAGCGACGCACGGACGCACGCCAAGACCGTAGGATCCTACGCAGTGCCGTAGGGGACCGCACCGCCACTTCCCAGCAAATTAGGGACACTGTTGCTCCTGGGGTATCGGCGAAGACCGTTCGCAACCGTCTCCATGAAGCTGGGCTACGGTCCCGCACACCGTTAGGCTGTCTTCCGCTCACGCCCCAACATCGTGCAGCCCGCCTCCAGTGGTGTCGCGACAGGCGTGAATGGAGGGACGAATGGAGACGTGTCGTCTTCAGCGATGAGAGTCGCTTCTGCCTTGGTGCCAATGATGGTCGTATGCGTGTTCGGCGCCGTGCAGGTGAGCCCCACAATCGCGACTGCATACGACCGAGGCACAGAGGGCCAACATCCGGCATCATGGTGTGCGGAGCGATCTCCTACACTGGCCGTACACCTCTGGTGATCGTCGAGGGGACACTGAATAGTGCACGGTACATCCAAACCGTCATCGAACCCATCGTTCTACCATTCCTAGACCGGCAAGGGAACTTGCTGTTCCAATAGGACAATGCACGTCCGCATGTATCCCGTGCTACCCAACGTGCTCTAGAAGGTGTAAGTCAACTACCCTGGCCAGCAAGATCTCCGGATCTGTCCCCCATTGAGCATGTTTGGGACTGGATGAAGCGTCGTCTTACGCGGTCTGCACGTCCAGCACGAACGCTGGTCCAACTGAGGCGCCAGGTGGAAATGGCATGGCAAGCCGTTCCACAGGACTACATCCAGCATCTCTACGATCGTCTCCATGGGAGAATAGCAGCCTGCATTGGTGCGAAAGGTGGATATACACTGTACTAGTGCCGACATTGTGCATGCTCTGTTGCCTGTGTCTATGTGCCTGTGGTTCTGTCAGTGTGATCATGTGATGTATCTGACCCCAGGAATGTGTCAATAAAGTTTCCCCTTCCTGGGACAATGAATTCACGGTGTTCTTATTTCAATTTCCAGGAGTGTACAAGTTAAGTAAATCTTCTACTTGTTGTGTTATCTGTTCGCTAATCATTTCTGCTCCTATCCAGCTTTCCTACGACTGTGTAGTCCACCACTCCTTACCAATTTGAGTGAAGTACACAATACACTTCAAGTAGAGAGCTATCACTGAGTTTCTTTTGGCGGAAAATCAGAGCATTACAGGTACTCGTAGGCGCTTGCAGAATGTCTGCAGAGACTGGCAGTGTACAATAGCGTAGCGAGTCATTGGACGAGGCGTGCGTGTCATATCACAAGGTCGTGCAAACGTGTCTGATCTCCCACGTGTCGGCCAGCCGCACACAGGCGTGACTGCTGCAGTGTTGGAACATGATGACACTCTCATTCGAGGTCCTCGACGGATCACAATAAAACACCTCACTACACAACTGCACGTCTCTGTTGGTAGTGGTGACACACTTGGCTACCACTTGGGGGTCTCGAAGATGTGTGCCTGCCGGGTTCCTTATCTAGCCAACAACCCGCATCTCGCCCCTTTCAAACATTGGGCTCATTGAAGGATGTACTCCATGGGAAGCAGCTCATGGATGATGGAGAGGTTATTGAAGGAGCAAGACATACAGCTCATTGAAGGACGCACACCATGGGAAGCAGCAAATGGATGATGGAGAGGTTATTGATGCAGCAAGACATACAGTTCATTGAAGGACACACTCCATGGGAAGCAGCACATGGATGATTGAGAGGTTATTGAAGGAGCAAGACATACAGCTCATTGAAGGACGCACTCCATGGAAAGCAGCACGTGGATGATGGAGAGGTTATTGATGCAGCAAGACATACAGCTCATTGAAGAACGCACTCCATGGGAAGCAGCTCATGGATGATGGAGAGGTTATTGAAGGAGCAAGACATAGAGCTCATTGAAGGACGCACTCCATGGAAAGTAGCTCATGGATGATGGAGAGGTTATTGATGCAGCAAGACATACAGCTCATTGAAGGATGCACTCCATGGAAAGCAGCACATGGATGATGGCGAGGTTATTGAAGGAGCAAGACATACAGCTCATTGAAGGGTGCAGTCCATGGAAAGCAGCACATGGATGATGGGGAGGTTATTGAAGGAGCAAGACATACAGCTCATTGAAGGACGCACTCCATGGGAAGCAGCACATGGATGATGGAGAGGTTATTAAAGGAGCAAGACATACAGCTAGCTCATTGAAGGACGCACTCCATGGGAAGCAGCTCATGGATGATGGAGAGGTTATTGAAGGAGCAAGACATACAGCTCATTGAAGGACACACTCCATGGGAAGCAGCACATGGATTATGGAGAGGTAATTGATGCAGCAAGACGTACAGCTCATTGAAGGACGCACTCCATGGAAAGTAGCTCATGGATGATGGAGAGGTTATTGAAGGAGCAAGACATACAGCTCATTGAAGGATGCACTCCATGGGAAGCAGCACATGGATGATGGAGAGGTTATTGATGTAGCAAGACATACAGCTGTTTGAAGGACGCACTCCATGGGAAGTAGCTCATGGGTGATGGTGAGGTTATTGATGCAGCAAGACATTGGCTCTGACGTCGACCAGTAGTTCCTTGCGAGCATTTAGGCCGTCGCAGTAAGGTGGTGTAAGACCCTCGCATTGAACGGAGATTATGTAGTAACATAATGTTTTGTAGCCAGAAAAGTGGGGAACAATATGAAGTACTGGAATGCCTGCTACTAACTGCTGTAATCGCCGATTACAGTAAGCAATAGGATGCTTTTTTATGTTTGAACATTCTTGTTCCCTCTCTTTTTTTTTTTACAGTTAGGGGCATAATCCACTTTTGTAAAAAGTGCTGTTAACAAGAGAATATTCAAGACGTTAATGACTATAAGAGCGACAGGCGCCAGTTTGGAAGGCCACAGTCGCTGGTCAGCTACACGCTAGATACCTGCGACTTCCAAGCAACAGCGATTAGCGGTGCTCGCGCGTCCCATTGCAAGGTCCATCCCCTCTATCGCTTCCGCTAGAGCAAGAGGAGGAAGAGGACTACGCAGCTGTTAAAGATAGTTGAAAATCGTGTAGCGCCTACGATTCTCTAGATCTTTTAAAGACACGTGTGTTATTCTTTCGCGCGTTACAGTGCTGAAAGTGTACAGATATAAATCAGGGTACATATTTTAGAGTTTCATAGTGTTTTAGTACGTATTATGATTTACTCATAATAGTTTTATGGGAACAGGTATATTTTAATGATTTTAATTAGTTTATGCGTAAGTATGAAGTTGGGTTATTGTAGGAACGTGGACGAAGTAGCGGACTCCTCAAAACATACAAACAAATCAGACTCTAAGGGTGTGCTGAATAGTCTGTGGCATCATCCATTTTGAGGACTCAGTTTTGCATGGATATGTGACGTGATCAAACAGGAACGGCCAACATCAAATGTTCCACATCTAAATACAGCAACTAAAAATTGTATTAAACATTTTCAAGTAGCTTGGTACTCCTCTTATAAATGCTTATGTGGCTGTAAAGAGACACAAAAATTGTACTGTTGCTCGTATGTTTTGTTTTCTTCCGATATGTTGTGGGCAAACAATTGAGTGGAGAAAGGGCACGAAAATTCAAAGGACCATATTACATCTCTTTGGGCACTCACAAAATTTGGCAGTACAAGGGAAGCTTTTTGTTCGAAAAATAATTAACAATAAATGTTGAGAAGCATAACGAACAAGCGAACGAAAAAAATTGTGAGCTGTTTCATTGATGTCATGTCCTTGCTGGCTGCACAAAAACTTCGTTTCAGAGGACACTATGGAACAAAGAACAGTGATAACCATCGAAATAATGTTGAACTGTTAATGACTCAGAAAGATGGATGTTTGTCAAATCACTTGCAGAGTTCGCCTGTTTTTCAAGCTATCAGATGAGTCCCAATGCTGAAAACATTCGTATAGAAATTGCGAAACAACTGAAATAAACGCCATTTGTTGCGGTTGTTTGTAATAACTCTACATGTTTCGAGCCAGACCAACTTTCATTTGTTTTGCGATATGTCTTACCCACCGGTGAAGTGTGAGAGACTTTTGGGATGTATTGCCGTTAGTGATAACCGAAGTGTTGGTAGCTTAGAGGATCACCCGTTTTGCTGCATCCGTAAATTTGATTGTGGTAGAAAACCTGTTGTTCACAAGTACGATGACTGTGCCGTCATGGCTGGGCAACATATTACAAAAACTTGTGAGAGATAAATACTCCTCAGCTCTCTTCGTACATTGCTGTGCTCATAAAGTGTATTTAGTGCTGAAAGAGTGTGGAACATAAACGGGAGTACAAAATATTTTTTTTGACTCTTTTTTTCTCCAGATCGTCTAAAAGATCCAACGCTTTGGATGAATTGGTGAGGCAATTCTTCCCTTCAATATCCAACACCAGAACACCGAACTCGAAGAGCTTTTCAAATCTGCGAAAGATGTGTGGGATGGCGACACATGAGAGAGTGCCAAAGGATTGTACCTGGCACTCTAGTAATTTAGTTTCAGTTTCTTGCTTAATGATTTTTCGTATATGCTTCCCAAGTCAGCAGATCTCTTCAAAATGCTACATACTAAACTCTTTGATGTCGTCTATTGTGTGAAGAAAATAGGCTAGGTTCAGAATGAGTTACAGGAACTTCGCGATACATTTGAAGAAATGTGGTCCAAAACCGAGCCCAAAGAAAGCGATAGTGAGCCTCGAAGAAAGAAGCAATAGGATGGCATGGCTGACAGAGAAATATCGTACCGTGCTTTGGTTTGTGAAACTGGTACTATGTCGTGTCAGTTAACTGACAGGCATGCTGACTTGCATTATGAATTATGAAGAGTATAACCAATATAGAGATAACTTCCCTGAGGCTTCATTTAATTTCTTTAAGCTATCCCATGCTGGGAATTTTGATGCCCCTCGACTAAGCACGAAACTGTCTGTGATGTATTCTTGAGACAAATTCCAGAACCGGCCAGTATTTAGACAAAGTCAACATCTCACCTCATGTTGTCTGCGGTCATGGACTGTGCGGCTGATCTAGGCGGAGGTTCGAGTCCTCCCTCGGGCATGGAAGTGTGTGTTTGTCCTTAGGGTAATTTAGGTTAAGTAGTGTGTAAGCTTAGGGTCTGATGACCTTAGCAGTTAAGTCCCATAAGATTACACACACATTTGAACTTTTTTTTTCATGTTGTCTCAGTGAAGCAATACCTCAAGCATCAAATTAATTAAATTAATTTTAACCATTCCTGCAACCAGTGCTTTGGCAGAAACATCATTTTCGACAATGAGGAGACCCAAATCAATCTTCGGAATAAACAGTTGCAAACCAGACTTTTTCACTTTGCTTTGTTGTTCATTGAGAAACGTTTCCTCAATCCCGTGAAACAAGTGTCATTCTACGATTCTGTGGTTGAAGTTTTCGACAAGAATGATCGCAGAATTGACCTCCAATATAAATTAAAATGTGAATACTTGCACTTTTAGCATGATCTTTATTCGTGTACTTAGATATGCTAACAGATATTTTCCAAATATTCGGCAACGCTCAGTAGGCATAATTTTTATGAGGTTGAGAGTTGTACTTTAATAGACGGCACAGAACGTTAGTCAGTGTAATACCAGGGCGTGATGAAGCTAAACTCCGTCCGAACAGGCCTCGAAAGGCCCAACGGTACCGACCGGCCACCGTGTCATCCTCATCCACAGGCGTCACTGAATACGGAGATGGAGGGGGATGTGGTCAGCACACCGCTCTCCCGGCCGTGTCTCAATTTACGAGACCGGAACCTCTACTTCTCAATCAAGTAGCTCCTCTGTTTGCCTCACAAGGGCTGAGTGCACACCGACTAGAGCGTGATGCGACGCAGTAATGGATATTCGTAAACAGTAACGTAATGATACTAATAATAATAATTGCGACAGCAATTCTGTTACTTTGAACATTTTTTTTTTAAATCGATTACAGTTACGAATTCCTTACGGCTCGCCACTGACTGGAATGTTGAATAAAACCAACATTTTTTTCAGAAAAAAGAAATGTTCTGCGTTACGTATTGAACGCCCCTCGTACATATGTGGGACAAAACGAAGTAGGTGGCATTACTGTTTGACTGCCCCTGGTAGGTGAATGAATAAAATTCTTTCCTTGAAACAACTTTCCCGGCATTTTTTGGATACACTTTTCACAAGCGATTTTTTTGGATTGGTCAGGCATGTACTGAGATAGTGAAGTGTACTACAAATTCTGTGAGACTGTCGTTGTGCGCTTTGGAGCGCCGCTGGTGAGTCCCCCGTAGCTCCTTTCGGTCCCCGCAGCGTACCGAGTGGCGCGCACAGCGACGATTGAAAGCGACCGGCAGACATTTGCGGGAAGGTGGAAAGTTTCACCGTGGAGGCGAGAGCGCTCGCCTACGGGCGCTGTCCCAGTGGGCGCCGGGGACTTGTAAAACTTTGATTACGGGTCCTTTATGGCTCGTATCTGCTAAACACATCTGCAGGCGCGCCCCTTCCGCAAATAGCCGGTCCTCTGCAGGCGAGCCGTAGCGCCAGACTCATCTGTGCAGGCGCGCTCACGGCCGCGCAGCTTCGCCATCCGCCGCAGTATACGGCGTTCTCCCTGCCCAGCTTGTCACGAGAACGTCAGTTCTTCGCCATTACGTGACGCGATACCCGCGTACAGCGGATCACTAGCCTCTAACTAGACGACCATAAGCCGTCCTCATACGCGGCGAGAAGGCGGTCGTGGGCCAGAACCTGGTCGAGTTTTGCGACGTCACAACGTAGAATTCATGTTCCACAGCATTCTGTGGCGTGGAAGATTGTTGTCACCCCTCTATTGGATATACGTTGAAAAATTTGACACTCAATCTTCAAGCGTCCACAGCTCCACTCACTATCGCCAAATGACCAAACGAGAATATGTAAACTCAAAAAGCAACAGTGAACTACAAATAAAAAATGACAATCGATAAATAACGCCGTAGCAACCGGAATACCAACATGCAAAACAAAAGTGTAACAGACACTTGCACCAATCTAATATGAATACAGTTTTTACACACACACACATAAAAATTTGATACAGTAATAATGAAGCAAATGAATGATTTTTTTTTTTTTTATCTAGAAGCGAGCTTACACTACTACGATATTTTCCACTTCCATGTTCCAAGTCTTGTATTTCACATGTTCTATATATTCTGCCACTAAATAGACGCAAAGTTTTAGCAAGAATGACCTTACGGTTTCGCTAGAAATTGGAAATGGTGGAACAATTTTAGTGTGGAAGACTGTTGTAAATATGTATCAAACTACTTGTAATCGAACTTTTATAATTTTATGTTCTCCCTGACTAGATACGGAACCCTCCTCTTTTCCTTATTAAATGTCCACGGATTTTGAGTTCTTCATTTATTCTACAGGCAGAACAACGTGGCTAGCATAAGGACAGGAGAGCAAATGTGGATTTCACCACCTTCAATTTTCGTAAACAGACTGTATGATTCGCAGGCCAGATGCAACCGACAGCTGCCACTGGAGAGCGCTGCGGTCGCAAATCATGATGAGTAGAACGTTCTGTGTTAGGCACCAGCTCGTTTCTAAGCGTGCGCCAGCCACTATACAAACCACGTCTGGCGTGCTGAACGATGAGATACACGGCCCAGGTGAGCCGTGCTTTAACGGACTATCGCTCTTCAATCTCTTAACACTTATAGAGTTGGAAGGTCAGTGCCTGGACATCGGCTTCCTAAAACAAAATAAAAATAATAAAAGTGAAAAACCGCCTTTGAAGTAGCCGGCAGCTGTGGTTTGGCATAGAAGTCTTGCAACCATGAATTCACTGGTTCGATTATCGGTTGGAGTAACTTTACTTTAAAGTTATTGATTTATTATCAAAAAGGAATATTACTGTATCATTAAAAAAGCATTTACTTCTAATTAATAAAGCAGAGGCAACGTGCAGAAACGGTGTATAAATGAAGAGACGACAATACATTGACTTGTAAAATTTTGATTAAAGGGTCTTGACACAGACAGACTCACAGACATGATCAGAAACGCCGACAGACATTCCATGGATGCGTACATAGAATGACTGACAAAGAGGATTTGTGATGTAGTTAACAGCTCAGTCAAAGAAATGCAATTGCCTTCAAGAAATAGAAAAGGACTTAAAACAAGCAGGAATCAATAGGGAAATGGTGAATGAAAAAGACAAATTCAGAAACAAAGTTATGAACAGGAAATCTGAAGTAAAATAAAGGACGAAAACAGGGAAAATATGAATAGAACAAAGGAAAGACGGGCACAGTTAAAGAATGAAGAGATTTTGTGAATAGCTAAAGAAGGAAACAAGAAAAACTTGAATAATCATGTGATGTCCAAGTTCAGACACTGTCTTCAAGGCAAAAATGTGTCATAATTATAGCATTTGATTGTTTATCGTTACTGAGGACTGTGACTGTTTGCAGTAGAATATAAAGAACATGTAACACAATGTTAACACTGTCGTGAAAAGCGAAGGATAAGAAAATTGTGTTTTGTTAGTTTTGTGAATTTTGACTGTGATGGAGTTACTAACAGTCAGATTCAATATTACTTATTCGTCTCTGGAAACATGTTATAATCAGGATGTAAAATAATAAAAATTGTAAAACGTTTCTGTTAGGAACCACAAAACTGTCATTGCAAGTTGTAGCAATCTTCAGTTACGGTCGCCAGTCCTAATGGAACTACATTTCAATAAGTAAGGAGATTGCTGCATTTAAACCAAACGTATGAATAAGTAACTAAACCTTTACATCGACTCTTCTGTGATAAATTACAGAATCAAATTTTAACTCTAGTACTGATTATGCACTTTTGTGTCAGGCACTAACCAACCTGAAAGCCATACCCTCACATTAACGATTACGAAAATAATGCAGGTGGTTCTGAGTGAAGCAACATGACCGGCCGGTGTGGCCGAGCTGTTCTAGGCGCTACAGTCTGGAATCGCGCGACCGCTACGGTCGCAGGTTCGAATCCTGCCTCGGGCATGGATGTGTGTGATGTCCTTAGATTAGTTAGGTTTAAGTAGTTCTAGGTTGTAGGGGACTGATGACCTCACATGTTGAGTCCCATAGTGCTTGCAGCCATTCAAACAATTTTTTTGAAGCAACATATAAAGCAAGGGCCCCCAATTATTTGGCTCGCGAGCAGTGCCCTGGAACGAGTGCCGTAGTGTTCAGCCTCGCTGCACTTTCCTCCACCTCCACAGCACGCTGAGTGCGAGGAGGAGAAGCTGCAAACATGCCGCATTTATAGGGCAGCGCAGTAACACTGCATATGATTTCGTGTTATATTTCAAATTTTCCAACAAGACAGATCACAAAAACAACAAATTTTTGGTGTTGTGCAACTGTTTTTTGACACTCTCAAGCGTGTCAAAAATTAATTTTTTTGTCTGGTACGTAGTCAGCATACAGACCGACACCGACAGTTTCACAGATATTTACACTCATGTTGCCACGTAATAGCGAAATATTTAGTTGCATGATCGAGAAAGTGTCTGTTACACAAATATGTCTATCGAAATAAAGTAGCACTTTTGCAACCTCATAATGGAGACCTGGAAACTATCTAAGGTAACCACCCTCTATGTTCAAAATGGCTCTGAGCACTATGGGACTCAACTGCTGTGGTCATTAGTCCCCTAGAACTTAGAACTACTTAAACCTAACTAACCTAAGGACATCACACACATCCATGCCCGAGGCAGGATTCGAACCTGCGACCGTAGTAGTCGCACGGTACCCTCTATGTCTCGGACAGTTTCAACGTAAAAGGATTTGTCATTAAAACTTGAATTACCTTGCCCGTCAACCAGTTACATCTGCACATGGAAGGGGGCACTTTTAAATGATGTGGCAAACGGGCTCGAAAAAAAACTGGAAAGCAGATGTAAGACTGTCCCAGCCGGCACGGTAGCGCAGCGTGTTCGATCAGAGAGCTGGTTAGCCTCTGTAATAAAAAAAAACTGAATGGACGGGTCAACAAAACGAACTTGAACGAATGTCATGTGACTTCCGTAACGACCAAACACAACGATCAATAACGAAAAGATGCAAAAAAATAAAAAAAAACAAAAAAAGGATGGTAGAGCACTTGCCCGCGAGAGGTAATGGTCCGTAGTTCGAGTCTCGGTCTGGCACACAGTTTTACTCTGATAGGAAGTTTCATATAGCGCACACTCCGCTGCAGAGTGTAAATCTCATTCTGGAAATATCCTCGTAATTCTTTTAAGGCCACAATGAATAACAATGAATTCTTGAAGCCTCGCGTTTTCTTTAACGGCAGTGAGCTTAGCGAACTAGATTATATGTTTCAATATGTGTCCATTCTATAGTGCTATTTTCTTTTTAAATGCATCTCCATTAAATCAGAGGGATGTTTTTTCTCGCCTTGAAATGTCTTAATGGCTTAGTGTGCAGACTAATTCAGTAGAATTCGAGGTCTGCAATCCATCTTGGATGTTCTTATTTTCATTCCTGTGCCTTTTCCTCCATAAATTCAACAATAGCTAGTTTTAAACCGAAAAGTCGGTCAGGCTATGCCCGTCGTCTTAACCAATATTTTTTGCAGTAACATAAAAACGCTCCATACTCTTCTTTCAGTTAGTTCAAAAACTTTTGCCGTTCATTTCCGACCCCAACTATTGCAACTGACTGTGGATTAATGCATGTGACTTTTACTGTGAATTTTACTATTCGTATTCGCCGCCAGACAGCATCGTAGTTTGGAATTCCACACAAGCAGTCCTAACGAAAGCGAGACACATGGTGTACATCTTTAGAAATTGTTCATATCCAGTAAAAAACCATTAATAAACGTAAATAGTGAGTAAATATACACACGAGACAGGTAATACATTACTTATAAACAACCAAAAATTACAAACGACATGAATTGTTTGTGTTACAGCCAAAACTGTTCGCTCAACCCACTGTTTGAGATATATGTTCTACACTGCTCAATCACACTATTAACGTGTCTCTCGGCCAACAATAAAATGCCTAACTATATAGTCGATTCGAAGGGGCGACGATACAACTGTTGTTTGTACTGTAATTGCTCGTACAGTGTCTATTACGACTGTGGCTGGTTCCAGACACTTATGGTCAAAGGTACGAGCAAAACATGTTTATTTGTTTAATCTCACGACGCCGTATAGATAGTAGCCTGAGACAGGTGACATATTGGCTGTGGACGAGAAACATCCCTGTCACTGAAGCAACGGGAAGAAAAGTTCATTTCAGGTGCGAGCTCGTGCGGTCATACGCGCCACGCAGAAAATAATAAATCAGGCAGTGGCGCAGGGAAACGAGTAAGGCGTAGGCCCGTAATGAAGGAGGAAGTGGCGGCGGCACTAAAGTGTCTAACAGGGCGCTTTTTATTTTACGACTGCGCCGTAAAGGGCGGCCGCAGCCGCAGGGCGATCGCACGCAGCAGCAGCAGCAGCAGCAGTAGTAGCCGGATACACGACGCACCTGCACGCGACTCCACTTCCCCCTCTGCAGAGCGTGTGACGCTGCGCAGGGATGCGGCGTCTCGGGAGCAACACTAGTGGCACCGATGGAGGTGCTGGAACGTTCAAATGAAAATGTTTTTGCCTAGAATTGGCTCATCACGAAAACAGTACCCCTCTAACAACGGGCTGTTGTTGTGGTCGTCTATCCGAAGGCTGGATTCATGCAACTCCGCATGGTACTCTGTCCTGAGCAAACCTCTACACTCTCGAACAACTACTACAACCTACATACATACGAACCTTCCTACCGTATTCATGACTAGGTCTCCCTCCGCAGTTTTCATCCCCTTTCCCCCTTAAATGGCTGTGAGCACTATGGGACTCAACTTCTGAGGTCATCAGTCCCCAAGAACTTAGAACTACTTAAACCTAAGGACATCACACACATCCATGCCCGAGGCAGGATTCGAACCTGCGACCGTAGCGGTCACGCGGTTCCAGACTGAAGCGCCTAGAACCGCAGGGCCACACCGGCCGGCTCTTTCCCCCTTACTGTGCGGCTAGTCCCGGCGGAGGTTCGAGTCCTCCCTCGGGCATGGGTGTGTGTGTTTGTCCTTAGGATAATTTAGGTTAAGTAGTGTGTAAGCTTAGGGACGGGTGACCTTTTAAGTCCCATAAGATTTCACACACATTTGGACATCTTTCCCCCTTGACTTCCATCCATTTCCATCAACACCACTCCATGATGCCTCAGTTTGTGTCCTGTCAACTGATGCCTTCTTTCAGTCAAGTCGCGTCATAAATTTCCTTTTTCCGCAGTTCTGTTGTGTATCTCCTCAATTAGTTACGCGGTATACCCACTGAATCTTCAACGTTCTCCTGAAGCACCACCTTTCAAAAGCTTCTATTTTTTACTGGTCTGAAATCATTCTAGTCCATGTTTTACTTCCGTACAGGACTATACTTGTGACAAATACCAAATTATCAATTAAGTCATGAAAAGTTTTTCAGTTATAAAATGACTGTTGTTGCTAATTAACATAAAATGTTATTTACAGTTATTCTTTTCAAGACGTTGAATAGTATCAAATGCATTTTTAATTAAGGTAATGTAAAGCTTCCATTACAACTATAACAAAACTTCGAGTAAGGTTTTATTTATATACATTTTTTAAACAATGATTTTTATTTGTCAGTTTCGTATTTTTACATACGAGCACCAGAGTGATACAATATCATAAAAACATTTGAAAGCAAAAATTATTTTGACACTTTGCTCAGTTTATGAAGGACGACTGTTTGCACGAGCCGGCCGGAGTGGCCGAGCGGTTCTAGGCTCTACGGTCGCAGGTTCGAATCCTGCCGTCCGCAGCTCGTGATCGTGCGTTAGCGTTCTCGCTTCCCGCGCCCGGGTTCCCGGGTTCGTTTCCCGGAGGGGTCAGGGATTTTCTCTGCCTCGTGATGACGTGGGTGTTGTGTGCTGTCCTTAGGTTAGTTAGGTTTAAGTAGTTCTAAGTTCTAGGGGACTGATGACCTCAGAAGTTAAGTCCCATAGTGCTCAGAGCCATTTGAGCCATTTTTTGTTTGCACGAACAACCTATTTTTCTGAAAGATCTGTAGGAAAACATCTCTCTTTCATCAGAAATCCTGGAAGCTTTCCAGGCATACCTGATGGTTTCATTAAAATTGGCTATGATAATTTATGATGCACTATTAAATGTATTTTTATACAGTCTTCTATTTTTTCAATTAGACAAATGGAATTTTGTATACGCGTTATCAGCTTTTTTTAGCTGTCTATAAAAATGGTCTGCAGGTTGAATAGGAGGAATTTATTTTGGATAAATCATTTTCATTGTACACGTCGGTGATTTCTCGTCATCCCGAAAGATTTCGGCATATAATTCAGACTTTGTTTGTCCTCCCCAGCAAACAGTAAGTTATAAAAGCTGTTCTTTTCGCACCTGAGACTTTAGTAGAGATTGTCAATATACAGCCGTGTCAGCTTCCCAGATTTCGATGGTAATATTTTAGCTCATGACGTTAATTAAAAGTTATTATTTTTAAAGCAACTGAGAAAGCAAAATAAAAAGTCAACCGAAGGTAGGATGATATGCGCGTGGAACTTTAGAGCCATTTCCTCTGAATCTTCGAGGTACTGCACTTTACAACTTTTATGAGGTGTTAGCCTTGAAATATACTACTACCCCGTGAAGTCACATTCTGAATTTCCGAGACTAAATGTTCCGCAAAAGTTGAGCGGCTTACCCCATATTTCACTGTTGAAATTTCAGCCACGGTGAACGTTAACAACAAATGCAGTGCTACTTCAGCACGTTCCACGTTACGGTTCAGTGAACACTCATACGAGTAAACGAGGTGCTCCAAGTGTCGCCGTGCAATTTGTTGCAGAGTTGCAATGGTCTCTGCAGTGAGTAACGAATTCTTCCAAACAGCGCCGGAGTATCTCGTAGATCTTGACCAGACCGTACAGTTCGCTGCCGCAGTTCTTCAATCGTGTCGATGGGATTCCTGTATACTTTTGGCCGGCCGCGGTGGTCTAGCAGTTCTAGGCGCGCAGTCCGGAACCGCGCGACTGCTACGGTCGCAGGTTCGAATCCTGCCTCGGGCATGGATGTGTGTGATGTCCTTAGGTTAGTTAGTTTTAAGTAGTTCTAAGTTCTAGGGGACTGATGACCATGGATGTTAAGTCCCATAGTGCTCAGAGCCAGCCTGGATACTTTTCTTTCGAGATGACCCCAGACAGAACAGTCCAGAGAGGATTGAGGTGACCTTTAAAGCCTCTTCGTTTGAGGCTCCATGTCACAGATTGCGAGGCTCCTCCCGCCGGAGGTTCGAGACCTCCCTCGGGCATTGGTGTTTGTGTTGTTCTTAGCATGAGTTAGTTTAAGTAGTGTGTAAGTCGAGGGACCGATGACCTCAGCAGTTTAGTCCATTAGGAATTAACACATTTGAACATTTGAAAGTCTCTTCCCTTATATTCGCGCTGTTAACCGCTCCGTATATCTCTTCCCTCTTCCTTGTTCTAAACCGGGATGCAATTCAAATCGGGAAATTGAATCTAATTGTCTCACACGAAGTTTCCGATTCGTAATAACTGATTATTGTTGCTGTTAGTTTTCTTCACTATAACCAAACTACACTGGATAATGTATGCCTGTGTTTGTAACTGAGCCGTGCGATTAGAATTTAATTAAACCTTACTACGTTAGCTCCCAAATTGCTGTGCCGACTGACTCCTACTACCCGCTGTGCTTAATTATAGAGCACATGCCGACCATTCTTGTGGCCAGAGAAGCTATTGCTATGGGAGTGTGGATCCGCCTTGATACAAAACAGTTTTGTTATTTATTTATTATTGATTCCCGACCTGTTTTGTATTTGCTTACCAACAGCCACTCATACAGCTGCAGATGACATGATGTATACCGAGAAAATCGATAAAACAAAACAAAAAACCCTGCAGAAATTATGCCGGAAACAGCGGCAGCAATCGTAAAACCATGCTGTGACGTATAGTAACTAAGATATTATCAAATTATTCACAGAAAACAGTATCTGGAACCAAACAGTACACATGTAATAATGTTTTACAGTGTTTTATAAGTATGTTATTTCTGCATGTTTTATAATCAAAGAACTCAGTGATGATGGGTGATACTTGTCGCTGAAACTAGTTAGGCAATATATAAATAAATAACAAAAGTGTTTTGCATCAAGGCGTACCCACAATCCCATATTGTTGTTTTTGTGCGCAAACACGGGTCAATCAGAGTTCCAAGACAAAATTCGTGAAGCTATAGCTCGCTAGGCATGAATGCGCTTATCAGTTTTCGCACTAACTCTGAGAATACCAAACTTTCATCCTGGAAGCAAAGCCTGCTCGACCTGTCCACATTGCATCATGCTGGCTTTTAGACATCGTCTTAAACCAGCAGTAGAGTTGTACAACTACCGTATGCTACAGCAGACTACCATACGTAAGCACAGACTACGGCTGCTTTCCTAGTAGCTGTCGTTATTTAAGGTCGTACCAGCGATGCTTGTATGTTGAGTGTTTTACCTCGTAACGAACGCCATCCTTACGTGTGCTATCAGTGTCTTACTGGACTCCCCCCAAAACCGGAAGCGGTGAACCGTCTAAAAACTGAGTCACGATACGTATAGAGCCAGGTAACCTAAGAAACTTTTTTGTCCTACATAGTTATCCACTTATCTGTTTGTTAAAAGTGAACAGTATTTGTAGCAAAACTGAATTAGCCAATGTTTAATTCACATTTTATTCGAAAATTGTTGATTTGCAACATGAAACAGAGGGCTCTTGCAGCAAAAATAAAGAAAACAATACGGATTCATCGTACAGCACTAGGAAACGAAATTCGCTCAACAAAAAGATAAAATAAAAAAATTGCAATAATATATGAAACATTGCTTCAATACTTCGTCGAACTTTAATAAAACATGTTTTTATCATTCATAAACAACTTCCGCCTTTATCAATAATAACAGGAAACTCTTGCCTTGGATCATGATGAAGAACGTTCTGCTGAGTACAAATTAACAAAATAACTATATGAATTTCTTATATTTGTAGATGTAAACATTACAAGTAATTGCTTTTGTTACATAAAAGTGCATAAGTTAAGCCATCAAGAAATTTTTGTTATATATAAAATGCAATATATATTTTGTAACGATATAAAATACACTACTGGATAACACTGAATGATGTGCAGTTAAAACTATGTGCAAAACAAACTATCAAACAAATAAAACGAATAGCAAAGAGAAGTCGTCGGCTCTCATTTTCTTTCTTACACATTCATTTACATTTCTTTCCTTACCAAATCTACCTATACTACCGGTAATCGTACCTTTTACTACGTCATTGGGAAAAAATGGAAATGATCTAATGGCATTGTTGGCCCGGAAGCCCCATTCGGGGGAGATCGGCCGCCGTATTGCAAGTCCTCTTTAGTTGACGCCACCTCGGCGACTTGCGAGTCAATGGTGATGAAAATGATGGACTAACAACAGCCAGTCCCCTGTCGGGAATCGAACCCGGTAACACTACCGCTGTGCTACGGAGGCGGACAATACGTCATTTATGTACTGTATCAAAACCACCTAGCCCGTAGTTTTGGTAAAGAGTAACTCTGATCAGCAGCAGGAGAAGCAGAATGTGCCAGTGCGCCATCGTGCGTGTAACACATTCCCTAGTCGTGGGCCACGGATGGAATTTGAGCCATATGAGATGAGAATTTTATTGAAATTATTCCTACTTACTAGGACACTCTTTCAAATTGATGTCAGTGGTGATCCGTAATTATGGATTCGTGCTAGCGGATACATGTTTGTTAGAACTTGTTCCTTCTGTTATCGTATACTTTCATGCGTGAGAGTTTTCACCCTTAATTATACACCTTATGTACTGGGAGATGAAGAAGCTTGCACAGGATAGAGTAGCATGGAGAGCTGCATCAACACTTCATCATTAGTTATGTGATCTACCCATCTAATCTTCAGCATTCTTCTGTAGCACCACATTTCGAAAGCTTCTATTCTCTTCTTGTCCAAACTATTTATCGTCCATGTTTCACTTCCATACATGGCTACACTCCATACAAATTTGTAGACTTAGAGAAAGCTTTTGACAATGTTGACTGGAATACTTTCTTTCAAATTCTGAACGTGGCAGGGGTAAAATACAGGGAGGGAAAGGCTATTTACAATTTGTACAGAAACCAGATGGCAGTTATAAGAGTCGTGGGACATGAAAGGGAACAGTGGATAGGAAGGGAGTGAGACAGGGTGGTAGTCTCTCCCCGATGTCATTCAATCTGTATATTGAGCAAGCAGTGAAGGAAACAAAAGAAAAATTCGGAGTAGGTATTAAAATCCATGGAGAAGAAATAAAAACTTTGAGGTTCGCTGATGACATTATAATTCTGTCAGAGACAGCAAAAGACTTGGAAGAGCAGTTGAGTGGAATGGACAATGTCTTGAAAAGACGATATAAGATGAACATCAACAAAAGCAAAACGAGGATAATGGTATGTAGTCGAATTAAGTGGGGTGATGCTGAGGGAATTAGATTAGGAAATGAGACACTTAAAGTAGTAAAAGAGTTTTGCTATTTGGGGAGCAAAATAACTGATGATGGCCGAAGTAGAGAGGATATAAAATGTAGACTGGCAATGGTAAGGAAAGCGTTTCTGAAGAAGAGAAATTTGTTAACATCGAGTATAGATTTAAGTGTCAGGGAGTCATTTCTGAAAGTTCTGTATGGAGTGTAGCCATGTATGGAAGCGAAACATGGACGATAAATAGTTTGGACAAGAAGAGAATAGAAGCTTTCGAAATGTGGTGGTACAGAAGTATACTGAAGATTAGATGGGTAGATCACATAACTAATGAGGAAGTATTGAATAGGATTGGGGAGAAGAGAAGTTTGTGGCACAACTTGACCAGAAGAAGGGATCATTGGTAGGACATGTTCTGAGGCATCAAGGGATCACCAATTAAGTATTGGAGGGCAGCGTGGAGGGTAAAAATCGTAGAGAGAGACCAAGAGGTGAATACACTAAGCAGATTCAGAAGGATGTAGGTTGCAGTAGGTACTGGGAGATGAAGCAGCTTGCACAGGATAGAGTAACATGGAGAGCTACATCAAACCAGTCGCAGGACTGAAGACCACAACAACAACAACAACAACAACAATGTATAAGATTTTGAAATGTTACATTGTAACCATTTTGATTGTCTTAGTGTTTTGGTTAACAACCAAAAACAAGATAATGTGGCGGAACCTAACCTGTGAGCGGTCTTCCGGCTTGCCTGCTGCATTTCCATAGCCGCGACTCACACTAGGGGAAGGGGAGGGGGGGTTGGAGGGTGGCGAGCCAATCGCCAGGACCGCGTTTTAACAAAGCCTCCTAGTTAGGGTGGTGTTGCCTTTACTTCCGGGAAATGTCTTGTTCTAAATGTAGAAAAATGTAACTTAATGTGGATGAGTAGCAAGCACGTCAAAAATGTTCAAATGTGTGTGAAATCTTATGGGACTTAACTGCTTAGGTTATCAGTCCCTAAGCTTACATGACTTAAACGATCCTAAGGACAAACACACACACACCCATGCCCGAGGGAGGACTCGATCTACGTCAATATCTACGCGTAACGTTGGAGTGCGACATGAAATGGAACGAGCATACGTTTTAGGAAGGAATCTGAATGGCCGGCGTCGGTTTATCCGGAGACCTGTGGGAAAGTGTATTTCATGTGTAGAGGAGATCGTATGTAGAGCACCAGTGCGACCAATTCGTTAGCACTTCTCGAGTGCAGGGATTTCCCCCCCCCCCCCCCCCCCCACACCTGCCTACGCCCTCCCCCCCCCCCCCCCGGACTAAACGAAAACATCGAAAGAATTCAGAGACGGGCTATTAAATTTTTACACGCCGTTTCGAACAAATCGCTAGTATTACGTAGGTGCTTCGGGAACTCAAACGGGAATCCCTGGAGCGAAAGCGCCATTTTTTGCGAGGAACACCACTGAAACCATCTTGATCATGTGGAGCAACACATCTGACACTAATGTTAATAATTATTGAAAATTATTTTAGCTGTATCACTACACATTTTTTGTGTTACAATTGGGTTCGTTCACGATCTTCAGCTTTTAGAATTGTGCTAAATGCATGGCCAGACTATTTGTTCAAATGTTTGTGAATTCGTAAAGGACCAAACTGCTAACACACTGCTTAAACTAAAAGAATGCTAAGAACGACACACACACCCATGCCCGAGGGAGAACTCGAATCTCCGGCGGGAGAAGCCGCGCAATCCGTGCATGGCGCGTCAAACCGCTCGGCCACTCCACGCGACAGATCATTATCGTGACTTTAGCACAACCCGGCAACCTGAACATAGTAGACGCACAAAACCGGTCGTAAGAGAATAAACGCGTAGTAATACAGCTTAGACGATTTTCGTTAATCATTAACACTACTGAGAAAATTTAGTCAACGGCAGAACGATTCCGCTGACGCCAACGTACATTTCGCCCCAGGACCACGAAGAAAAGATAGGAGTCTTAGGTCTCGTACGTAGGCGTAGGGCCGGCCGTTGAATCCGAGCGGTTCTAGGCGCTTCAGTCTGGAACCGCGCGACAGCTAAGGTCGCAGGTTCGAATCCTGCCTCGGGCATAGGTGTGTGTGATGTAGTTAGGTTTAAGTAGTTATAAATTCTAGGGGACTGATGACCTCAGCTGTTAAGTCCCATAGTGCTCAGAGCCATTTTAGAAGGCATATAGACAATCGTTCTTCCTTCGCTCTATTCGGGAATGGAACAGGAAAAGAATCGAATAGCAGTAGCATAAAGTACCCTCCGCCAAGCACAATACGCTGGCTTGCGGACTATGTATGTAGATGTAGATGTGTATAGCAGGCTGAGTACAGCCCGGGGCAGTTTTGGAGGGGCTAGAACGAGGAATAGTCCCCGCCCTCTGTCGGGGGCTGAAGCCGGGACCTCCAAGGCATCAACTTCTGTAACTACAAGGAAAAGTAATTCCGGACGCTGTCTGGGGGACGAGTGCTGTCCACCAGAGTGGTGCAGCGCCGCAGTGTATCGCACGGCCGCCGAGCCTCTGCAGCACGGATGGCGGGCGCTCCTCTCTCGTCCGCAGAGTTGGGAGGCGCAGCCGTTTTCCACGCAGTTGCGCCGACAACTTTGCCAAGATTGCCGCCCTAACTTCCTTAATGCTCAGGGCGTGCGTGCCGCCCACCATCTCTCGAGGGAGCGACAAACAGATCGATGCTTTCATTTAAGAGTCTAATAACGAGGTTTTGTCCATTTAATGAAAGCAACTTCTTCCTAACTCGCCAAACTTGGCAGATTCGCCGACCCGCGGTGAAGGAGTAAACCTTCTACCTTCTAATAACGAAGAGCTCTTCTCTTCTTTATCCCCGAATTTCAATTTCTTCTGAAACACTCACTCGAAAACCATAGTTACACCATGCCGTAGTTTCTTTGCTGTAAGGGAATGTCTAAAAGATGTTGTTGCAACAACATAGAGGGAGGCGTGTGTCACTCTTTTACATACTGCAGTGCTTCGGCGTGAGTCGTCAGTGCTATTCAAATAGTGAAAATAAATATATATAGTCCGCTTGTACCTACTACTCTTCTTTTATTATAGAATCAAGGCACAACCAGTTCAGTGATAATGATTCACATCTTCAGGGCAAATCTAGCTGTATTACGTTAAGCCATTAAATCAATATCTACATCTACATCTACATCCATACTCCGCAAGCCACCTGACGGTGTTTGGCGGAGGATACCTTGAGTACCTCTATCGGTTCTCCCTTCTATCCCAGTCTCGTACTGTTCGTGGAAAGAAGGATTGTCGGTATGCCTCTCTGTGGGCTCTAATCTCTCTGATTTTATCCTCATGGTCTCTTCACGAAATATACGTAGGAGGGAGCAATATACCGCTTGACTCCTCGGTGAAGGTATGTTCTCGAAACTTAAACAAAAGCCCGTACCGAGCTACTAAGCGTCTCTCGTGCACAGTCTTCCACTGGAGTTTATCTATCTTCTCCGTAACGCTTTCGCGATTACTAAATGACCCTGTAGCGAAACGCTCTGCTCTCCGTTGGATCTTCTCTATCTCTACTGTCAACTCTATTTGGTACAGATCCCACACTGGTGAGCAGTATTCAAGCAGTGGTCGAACAACTGTACTGTAACCTACTCCCTTTGTTTTATGACTGCATTTCCTTAGGATTCTTCCAATGAATCGCAGTCAGACATCTGCTTTACCGACGATCATCTTTATATGATCATTCCATTTTAAATCACTCCTAATGCGTACTCCCAGATAATTTATGGAATTGCTTCCAGATGCTGACCTGCTATATTGTAGCTAAGTGATAAGGGACCTTTCTTTCTATGTATTCGCAGCACATTACATTTGTCTACATTGCGATTCAATTGCCTTTCCCTGCACCATGCATTAATTCGCTGTAGATCCTCCTGCATTTCAGTACAATTTTCCATTGTTACAACCTCTCGATATACCACAACATCATCCGCAAAAAGCCTCAGTGAACTTCTGATGTTATCCACAAGGTCATTTATGTATATTGTGAATAGCAACGGTCCTTCGACACTCCCCTGCGGCACACCTGAAATCACTCTTACTTTGGAAGACTTCTCTCCATTCAGAATGACATGCTGCGTTCTTTTATCTAGGAACTCTTCAATTCAATCACACAATTAGTCTGATAGTCCATATGCTTTTACTTTGTTCATTAAATACTGTCTCCCAACGTTCTATAAGACACATACCCTGTCATCGTCAGATGCAATGGATGTTGAAAGGTTCATCAATAATTGTAGATAATTACAGGTCATCACTGAGACACACTCTAATTTGGACAAGTGGTGAATTACTGATCTAGAACAACAGCTGTCTCGGCATGCGATGAAGAAGTGATAACATCGTTTGCAGACGCACACGATAGTACGTCATAGCGGAAACAATGATTACACAATAAACTGGATTTAGATACTACAAGCGGACTCTACATTTTTAGAAGATTTTACCACAATCACCTTCTTTAAAGAATTTTCAACTATGATTGCATTAAGCCAAGATAGAAAATTTATTTGACCGTTTAAATGTTCTTCACATGTAGAGCATCGTCAAATTCATCATCATCATCGTCGTCGTCATTCTTATTTCTCCGTTCCTTAGGTGCTTGTCTATTATTGTCACTACTAATACTTCTTGCAAATACGCTCCTTCTGTTCAACTAAACAAAAGGCTTTCTATTTTTATGTAATATGCGTTTGGGTTCTTTTTATTCGCTAAATGTCCATAGTAGCCTGTAATACATGTTAGTTATATGCATATAAGAAATCTGTTCACACACGTACAGTAGAGCCCCAATAATTCCTGATAATTGGGAATGAGGCTACCCCGATTTACAAAAAAACTTCCATAAAACGGAAGTACCACTAAATCAATAGGTAAATCATCAATAAATGTTTAAAGAGCACAATAATGATTTAAAAAATAAACCAAGAAACAATATAGCACATATCCGTGTAGCATGTACATATATGGGCACACATTTCCTAGTTGCAAAAGTATAAGTTACGTTTTAAAAAAAAAAATTGCCATAGTCTTTTCCTTCAAAATAGAACTTCATTTGTCGCCCGGAGTGGCCGAGCGGTTCTAGGCGCTACAGTCTGGAACCGCGCGACCGCTACGGTCGCAGGTTCGAATCCTGCCTCGGGCACGGATGTGTGTGACGTCCTTAGGTTAGTTAGGTTTAAGTAGTTCTAAGTTCTAGGAGACTGATGACCACAGCAGTTGAGTCCCATAGTGCTCAGAGCCACTTGAACCATTTAGAACTTCGTTTCTTAGCAGCAATGTCACGCCATGTTCTAAGAAGCTTGGTGTCAGTTGGAGGAGCTTCCTCTTGATGCTTGACATAAAGCAATGCCACTTCTCGCGCTGTCAAATCCGAGGCGTGAGTGATCACATTTACAATTTCTTCAGACAATTTCTCGTCGTCACTGTCTTCAGCTGGTTCACTAACCATTTCAACAAAGATCGGTCACTGCAAACTGTTCATCACTGTTCATCCATTCTGAAACATTACTCGCATTCACATTTTCACATCGAGCAAGCTTTTTCATCAGTTCTGCCACGATAGGCTGTCTTCTTCTGCACTGCAGGTATCCTGTTCATTTCATGAAATATGCTTCCAAGACTTTTTTAGAGTCTCCGCCTGTTTTTCAGACCATGGATCTGCTGTCCAGAAAACTACGCTTTTATCGTAGCTTTTTTTAGAAAAATTCGTTGATGCTTTCTTCACGTTATGTTTGTAGAAACGTCTGAGCCAACGACGATAATACGTTTTTGTTTTTCAAGATTGTAAAACGCCTTGGCCCATAGTCTGTATTAAAATACACACGTTAGGGGGAAATAACAATGCGCGAATACAATCACATTATAATTCTTTCCTCATTAGCGTTTCAACTATCGTTGTCAAGCGTTAAGATTGCTTAGCAAGGCAAGCACTCTTCCTTTAGGTATCTTTTGGTCTCTGGAACAAATTCTTCGAAAAACCGGTCCTAAAAAATATTTTTGTCCATCAAAGCAGATTTTTGGTGAACATATGTAATAGGCGGTGCAGAAGCAGTGATACATTTTAAAGCTCTTGGCTTAGTAGACTTCCGTTTTACCAGCAGCTTCAGTTTATTGGTCTCCACTTCAGTGGATGCAGCAAGAACTGTTAACGTCTTTTTATGCTTTTTGTAGCCCAGGACAGCTTTTTCTTATTTTGAGACTAGAGTTTTAGATGGCAGCATTTTATAATTTAGCCCTGTTTCATCGCAGTTATACTGTTGAGTAGAATTAGTAAGATTTTCTTCTTGTATATTTTATCTTAATTTCTCACAAAATAGTATAACAGTTTGAGAATCCACAGAATGTTTTTCACGGCAAATTTCAAATTATCTTATGCCATACCGCTTCCTCCACCTACCCAACCATCCTCAACTTGCAGTAACATCGTCCTTACCTTCCTTTGACTAATTTCTAAGAAATGCAGCTTTTTCTTGCAGAGTAGGCCCTGAAATTGGATTTCCTGTTTGTCTTTGTTAAGCGAACCAAACAAAAAACGCTTCACTCGTTTTTACGTACTCAGATTTCTTCACTGACTTCCGTTCAAATGACGAAATACAACACTTGTTTCATGACAATTTCTCAGGTTTCCCTGTTTCTACGCCAATCTCGAACTGTCACTTCGCCGACTTTATACTCACCGGTAAGTATTTTTAAATGTATCTCCTTTGCCGTCTTTTCAGAGCCTCCAGTTTCACATTCAGCGGCACAAATTTCCTCTTACTCCTACCGCTTATTATAACGTATGAATGAAAACGTTAAGAAACACACAGTTATGTATCTACACAACACTGTGTATACATACAGCTCTTTAAAATTAACGTCATACAGATGGGCTCAATAGAGTACAGATGTTATTACACAACCAACTACAATACATGCAACAATGGTCAGCAAATGTTGTAATATGGTTACTGTATTATAATTTAGGCGACTGTATTTCAATGACCACTGTTACGGAATAGGCACAGCAATAAGGATGGTATGCACTGTACAACAACTGATTGTCGGACTGTCCCAATTAGTCATAGGTCAACAAAGTAAAAGCAAGCGCATTCCTCGAATCTTAATGGTATCTGTCAGTCTGTAATAGAAATGCATTAGCAGTCTGAGACCAAGATTATTTTTGTGCATTACGAACGAAAACCCCAAGTGAGACAGTTTTACCCACAGTGTAGGTGGAAAATTGGAAGAAAGTTCAAAATATAATATATTCGAAAGTGCGTAAAGCATGCATGTAGACAACCCATGGAAACGGATTTTTACTCTAGTTTTACGTAAAATTTTAATTTTCTTAAGACAAGCCCGAATTACATGGAACCTCGAAATACCGGGGTTCGAATTAACGGGGCTCTACTGTGTTACTGTTTTATCGCTATTCTCTTACTGTTGGGTAAGATACAACTTCTTGCAGCGCAAGTTTTGTGACATTAAGTTTGTGTTACAATCTACTTACAACTTTTTGGATCTTGTTATCACATATCTTTTGCGCTGGAGTGGTGCCTCGTCGTCTTATGTACACCAGTATGTCCGATTTTCAACGCTGGCGGCCACATTTCACCTCAATGCTTCGCTTTCAGACTGTGTGTTTGCTGTATACGTTTACAATTATATACAGGTGACTCATCTGCCGCTACCTATTGGTTTTATGCAACCCGTAACGTCATCAAAAATTAAGCGCAAGATTTTCATATTCTCTCGCTCGCTGTTTGCAAACCGTTAGCCCCACAAAAAAAGAAAAAGAATGGGACTTTCTTAAAATTGTGTGGTGATGATGACGGTGATGTTTGGTTTGTGAGATAAAAGGCACGCGGGTGTTTCGAACGCGGCTCATCCGGTTTGCACTCCAACACCGTGACCGCTTAAGCACGATGCCACGTTAAAATTGTATTGAGGTACGTTTCCACTGGACGCCATGGTTTTCGAGTTATTCAAGAAAATCACATTTGAAGGTCAGTTTTGTACGTTTTCTTGCACAATTCGAAAGCAATCTGCGACATGGTCGCTTATAAAACAGTGACCCGGATATGGTCACAAATTTTTTGTCATCAAACTACCAGTTTCGGTCTATGATGACCATCTTCAGATCTGTTTTATAAAAAAATGTCCTAATGTACTGCATTCCTGGTTATATCGTCAAATGTTAAACACTAAATTAGCACCAGCATCATCAAATATAAACAGTATATATAAATAACAGTACACGCAAGAGCCATCTTGCTTCTGACTAGATACTATGTCTTTGAATTCTTTTCACGTATTCAGACACCGTGTCTGACTGCTGTAAGTCTAAAATTGCAATACACATGTATAGTAGACTTTTTATTTTACCTAAAGTGCTCCAGGTCACTTATGATATTCTATTCTTTTATTATTTTTACTCTTCTGTTTATTTGTTGTCCTGTGCATTCTGCCGTAATCTTGAATCGTCCTAAATACAAAAACAGATCACCTGGTTTTATATCTTATTTTGAAGTTAAACTGTTGCCTTATTGATATTTGTCTTCCACTCGTTGTTGAAAATTTACGTGCACTTTAGGTGAACAGTATAAATCATCAGGTAGGTAAGGGTTTCACCCTCCATTGAGTTCATTAGAGTCTTAACAAAAGCTCGAGTTGTTTGAAGGATGGGAAAGGGAATCAACCACCCCTTTTAAACAAACCATCCTAGCATTTGCCTGGGGCATTGTAGCGAACGCACGGAGAACCTAAATCTGAATGGTTGGACGTGGATTTGAACCGTCGTCCTCCCGAATGCGAACCCAGTGTGCTAAACGTTCCACCACCTCACTCGGTACAAGATCATCAGCAAAATGATGGTAATTCATGTGAGTCCCGTCAAAAGGCTCGGCTCCCGCCCCATTTCGGAGATCTGAAAACCTTCCATAGGGCTGATAAGAAATCTCCGAGTTTGAATACTTTATTAAATTCAGATCTGATACAATTCTGTAAAAGTCCAGTGCTTCAATAAGGTATGCAAGTTATACCGTTTTAATTTTTGCACTAGAATGCCTGGAGAAACATACATGCTAGGAGAATAGAGTTGCGGATGAAGGGGGTCACAGCTTAACCACATTGGTTTACATCGTAGATGGACCTGCAGCCAGTAAAAATTGTTACAACTTCGTATTGTGGATATACAGCATGACCGCTGACCGCCACTAGTTCGCATAGCTGGCGATTTGGGTAGCAGCCGGTGGATATGTTCTGTCTCAGTCGTTCAACAAGATAACGCAAAACTCCACATTACCCATTCATACCGGACGTACCACGATAATAGAGGGTGTTCAACTGTTCCCCTTGCCAACATGTTTTCGATGTCTCTTACGTACTGAAAAGATCTAGTGATGGGTGCTATACTGTATACGGACAATAAGTAAAATTTCCTCATTTTCTGTCCTTCCTGTTAATACATTTTTTAATGGTCAACAATGTAACTTGAAACGTCCCCTTAGAAAAACTGTACACGACTGTGCTTAAGCTGACACACAATATTTTTAGCGCAACGCAATCTGACTTCCAAAAATCCCTACGAAAGAATGGCCCTGATTAACATTAACCTATACGTTTCAAAAAATCACTTACCTCACAAAAATCTTCGTTACTCAAGCTACTGCAATACAGCGAGCGCCACTACTGCCAGCTAAATAAAAGATTCAAACTACTGAAGGCACTAACTACTGATAAGCAGAGTCAGCAAATGAAAGATTTTAATAGAGAACAAACAATGTATTTACCTTAATAGTCATAATATAAGTATCAGTTCATGACACCAATTCTTACAAATTTCAAAACTCCGCCATCTCTCTCCCCACGTCCACCACTGCTGGCGGCTCACCTCCAACTGCGCGACGCTACGCGCTGTTAGCATCCAGCTGCCGCTGCCCAACACTACAATGGCAGACAACAATGCAAACCAGCCACAGACTGCACACGGCACAGTCAGTGATTTTTATACAGAGCGCTACGTGGCGGCGACGTTACCAATAAAAAAACCTAAACAGCCTACTTACAAACTAACAGCTACTATGTACTCAGAGTCTACTAACAAAACTTGATGTAGACACGATGTAACCACTTATGTAATATCGTAATGGCTGCATGATTTGGACACCAAGCACCAATGAATTAATTATAGGGTGTCAGATTGACGAACAATAATCAAAGATCCATCGGACAAGGTTTGTTTCTTCGTGTGTGCACTACATTTCCACGAAATTCTTATTCTGAACCTCAGTCTTGAACCAGTTTTTCGTAACGTTCGCACTGTAGTGTATGATCCATCGCCAGTCGTGTAATAAAGTAAAACCACCTGTTATTGCGTAACACTTTGTATTTGTTTGTATTGAGAATTCATTGCTAGTCCCTGCACGATGCATAGTAATTTATATTGCCCCCACCCTCCTTCCTCCATGCGTTCGTCTCACCTCCTTTTGTTTCACTTTCATAGCTCACGATGTGATTTCCCCGTACTGGCTCTACACAACACACTGCCTTTTTTTTTAAATCGATGGATAGCACGTTTAGATGCACCGAGACTTCTGTGCTGACATAACAGCGCGTGACACATCGACAACCTCTCACTGCAGGTAACAGGCAGCGCAACACCGGCGCTGTGGATTGTTCCGGCATTGTTTTTGCTTTCTTGTTGCTAACAAGAGCTTTGTCATTGTCAGCTATTGCGACTGCAGCGCAGTAATCGTAGCGATCGTCCCCACACAAAATGCACCTGTCACGTAAGCAGTCCAATTTTTCCATTCATCTCTTTCGCGCTGTTACTGTCGACGAAACGGTGATAGCAGTACGCTATGCCACAGTTGCATAACAATCAGCTTTTATTTCTTCTGTTTTTCCGTACTTATCCCAGATAATTCTGTCCGAACCTTGTGATGGGTTCATGATTGACACTTTTCACTTTGAATAAATATTTAAATGTTTAACGAAGGTCCTGGTCCCCAGAAAAGGCGTTCCTTGAAAAAAAAAAAAAAATATAGCGAGGAGCGAGTAGGATCGGGTTCCGTACAAACTAATTATGCAAATACATAGTTCATCCATCCTGGGAATCGAGAAGCTCAACAGTTATTGCGTGTTATCGATTTCGATACTGGCAAAATCCTGGTTCCGGGAATTCTAATACCATAGCAGAAGCTCAACAGTAGTTCCTCAGACTAGTAAGGACAAACAAAAACAAGCGAACATGGGACCTCAGTAAATATATGTGAAGAGAGAAGATTTAATTAAACATTTTTATTTACTTACTAAAACATGGGATAACTTACGTTTTATGTTTCCACGCGCTAATGTGCGTCTCTTCTACTTTTGTCGGATGATGAATGCAATATTTGTTAAAATGGCAAAAGATTGTTCGCTGTTCGCTCAGACAAATTCAGCAACGCTGGAATACATCAACTCACTTGCAACTCCTGTCAGGCACAATACATAGGACAAACAAGCAGAAACATCCGAACAAGGTACACAGAGCACATGAGAGCTCTCAAGAGTGACAGCACACATTCAACTTTTGCAGAACATCTAATGAACAAAAACCATAACCCCACTAATATCAAAAACGATCTACACATTCTGAGAAACAGCAACAGTCTATACCGACAACTAACAATAGAAAAAATTACTACATACAAAAAGCTATAGTCGAAGGGAAAAATGTAATAAACGAAAAACAACACTTTGCAACAACACCCTCTTTACCGCTCAGAGAGAACTGACCAAGGACAAAGAACAGAAAGCACACACACGCAAAAGAGCCACTTCCGCATCACACATAGTTTTTCATAGCCTTTCTCGCCACATGCGATACAGCTTTCGCGACACACGCGGATAGCGTGATGGCGTAATATTCTGGATCAGAAACAAAGTGCGAACGTTTTGTTTTTTTGTGTATAAAAGTAGCTACATACCATCCAACAAACGTGAGTACACGAATAGCTAAGTAACAGCTCAGTGCACACCAAATAACTGGTTTCCACAAGACTACCAGAACCCCAAGTATATATTGCTGACGTACGAAGTTCACCTTTTAGTATTTTGTTTACTAACAGCCGTTCACATTGCTGCAGATGACATGATGTTCGCTAAGTAAAAAAACGGCAACAGAAAAAAAGCGCACAGAAAATATGTCACAAATAGCGACAATAATTGCTTAAAACATGCTGTAACATACAATAAATAAGGTAGTATGAAAGTATCCATAGAAAACTATATTTCAAAAAACGAATAGTAAAAATGTAATAATGTGCTATTGTGTTTGTATAACCATGCTATTTTCTGCATGTATTAGATTAAAAATAAGTCACTGATGAACGTGATATTTGTCGCCGAAAGTAGTTTGGGAGAATAAATAAATAAACGAATAACGAGGTGTTTTGCATCAAGGCGGACTATTTCTGATATTACTGTTTTTCTATGCAAACACCGACCAAATGGAAGAGTTCCAAGATAAAGCTATAGCATAAGTTGTTATAAAAATTATTTGTTTGTGCCAATAAAAAAAACTGTGAGGGTGAATCAATACGTAAAGGCATATTCTTTCCTCCATAGATAGGCATAAACTCACTGCTGTTCACGTGTATTGGCTGTGCTGGTTCAATGAATAGCTTTATTCGTAGTGACTCCTTGTCCGTTTTCACCCAGGGGTAAATGATGGAGGTAAATTGTGTACTTCTCATGGAATAAAGTGGCAGAGACTAAAACTTTCTGGCAGATTGAATCTGCGTGATGGATCGGGACTCGAACCCGGAACCTTCACTTTTTGCTGAAAAATGCTGTACTTACTGAAGCTCCCAGGCAGGACTCACGCGACGCCCCCCCCCCCCCCCCGCCGCCCCCCCCCCCCCCTCCTCACAACTTTACTTCCAACCTTTCAAATTTTACAGAAATTCTCGTGCCTACCTTGCATGCAGGAGTAGCACTTTCACAAGAAAGAATATCCCGGAGAAACCGCCATTGAGTTTCAAATCAGTGCTTACTCTCCGCTGCAGAATGAAAATTTATTCTGATGGCGGCGATTATTCATGGAATGTAGTGCAAGTATGGTAACAGCTCCCTTAACGATGAATTAGTTTTTGGGTAAACTGTCCATTTTAAAAACGGACAGGAACATCAAGACAAGTTTTATTGCACAATTTGACTTAAAGCTTTATCTTCTTCCGTCATCAGTTTAGCTTCCCTTTCTGTGTCTTTATCATCCCATTCTATTTACGTTTTGTACTTTCAATCTCATTTGCTAATCGTACACCACCACTACACACTCTTCAGTTGGTCAGTCAGCTTCTGTTCCACAATGATTCCTTCTGTACTGCTGTCAAATTTTCTGTTACTGTGATTACTCACATTCGGAACCAAGCACTCTTTCAAGTAAACTTCCTCCATTCAGATTGCGAGACATGAATTGGTCACATGCTAATGTAACGTCTACACATTGTCGGCGAGCTTAGCATAGACGAATTCCTTTAAATGTCCCTACAGCCAGATATCCAACGAATTCAGTTACACTGAATACGGAGGCCATGCCCTCCTAACCACCACGACAAGTCCATTGCCGGTGAAACGTTACGGTGAGGTACTGTCGCACAATCCGTAGTAAATAGGTTAGTGCCCCATTGTGCCCAACAACAGTCTACATCTACATACATACTCAGCAAACCACCGCACGGTGCGTGGCGGAGGGTACCCTGTACCACATTTAGTCATTTCCTCTCCTATTCCAACTGCAAATAGAGCGAAGGAAAATGACCATCTATAAGCCTCCGTGAGAGACCTAATTTCTCGTATCTCACCTTCGTGGTAGTAACGCGAAATGTTATGTTGGCAGCAGAAGTATCCTTTGCTGTCAGCTTCAAATACTGGCGCTCTTAATTTTTTCAACAGTGTTTCTTCGAAAGAAATGCGCCTTCTCTCCAGTGATTCCCCTTTGAGTTCCCGAAGCATCCCCGTAACACTTGCGTGTTACTCCAACCTACGAGTAACAAATCTAGCAGCCGGCATCTGAATTGCTTCCATGTCTTCCTTTAGGCCGACTTGGTGCGAATCCCAAGCAGTCGAGCAGCATTCAAGTATAGGTCGCACTAGCGTCCTCTATACGGTCTCCTTTACGGATGAACCACACTTTCTCAATATTCATCCAATAAACCGAAGTTGACCATTCGCCTTCCCTGCCATAATCCTCTCATTCGCATTCCATTTGATATCGCTTTGCGACTTCACGCCCAGATATTTAAACGACGTAACTGTGTCAAGCAAGTCACTACTAATTCCGTATCCGAACATTACGGGTTTGTTTCTCTAGTCATTCCCATTAACTTACAACTTTCTACATTTAAAGAGTTTTCTTTCTGCAAGGATAACATTCTCCTGTAGAGCTGGTAATTCATCGTGCAACCTCGACAGCCTACATCAACGAATACAAGACATTACTCGTCACAAGTAAAACGGACCGTGTCTCAACAAGTGTTGGTTTCCAGACATGTAATTACAGGAACTTTCGTTCTAGTCTCGATCATTACTAGTTTCTGTAGCGATATGTGGCAGATTCTTTTAACTCCCTGTATATCGTGTGGTTTTAGATACCCTGTACACTGCTCATGTGTCATACAAATTGTAAATCATAAATAACTCTCTGTATATTATAAAAATTATGTGTGTATGAATGTATGCATGCACAACTTTTCCTTCTAAACACTGGATTGAGTCAACCAAACTTGGTACGCATAACAATTACTGTCTGGGCAGATGTGCCGTGGATGTCAGAACACCTACGTCCCAAAGGGATGGGAGTGCAAAAGGAGCTCTTCCTTGCCGTGAAGTGTACAGAGAACAGCTTGTCGAAATGGATTTCTTGCAGAATCATGATACTGTGGGGATAGTATTGGAGTGTGTTTCAGACGGTACACGAGGGGGGACTCAAAAGAAATCGGATTGTTGTCAAAGAAAATTTATTGATGAACCTTTTTACAAAATTACTTCAGTCACCTTCAAAATACTCTCCATTACATGCGATATACTTGTCAAGTATCTTTTCCCACTGTTGGAAGCATGTTGGGAATTCTTCAAGTTCGATATTCTCCAGCGCCCTTTGCGAAGCTGTTTTTACCGCCTCCACATTGCCTTTTAGCGTTTTTCTCATTCGTGGAAATAGGAAAAAGTGACACGGGGCTAGTTACGGCGAATACGGAGCGTTGGGAACGACAGACCACCTCTGAGGTGCGAAATAGGTCAACGTAAGGCCGTGTGTGCTGGAGCGTTGTCGTGATGCAGAAACCAGTCACCTGATCGCCAAAGTTCCGGGCGTTTCCTCTACACACCCTCTCGCAGACGCCTTAAAATATCCAAGTAAAAGTGCTGGTTTACAGTCTGGCCAGGGGGTACGAATTCCTGATGCACAATTCCACGAACATCAAAAAAGACAATGATCATCGTCTTCGCATTTGACCTCACTTGCCTTGCTTTTATTCGTCTGGGAGAGTTGTGAGTTCTCCACTGGCTTGACGCTTGCTTGGTTTCTGGGTCATACCCGTAGCACCAGCTCTCATCCCTTGTAATGACTTTGTTCAAGAAGTATGGATCACGAACAGTCTCTGTTTTCAAGTCCTGACACACATTCATGAGGATGGGTTTTTGCTCCTGTGTGAGAAGACGCGGAACAGATTTAGCAGCAACACGTCTCATGTGCAAATCCTCACTCAAAATCCGCTGGCACGAGCTGCAGCTGATTCCTGTCTCTGCTGAAATTTGGTCGATCGTTTGTCGACGATCCTCGTTGATCTTTTGGCGGGCCTTTTCAATGTGCTCCTCATTTCGCGATGTTAAAGGGCGTGCAGAACGAGCTTGGTCTTCAACACACATCTCACCACGTTTGAAGCGCCCAAACCACTCGAAAACCCCTGTGCGGCTCATAGCGTCCTCCTGAAAAGCTTCGTTGAGCATTTGGTGTGTCTCCGTTGCAGTTTTTTAAGCAGGAAATAAAATTTCACCCACACTCTTTGTTCTTTTAAAGTTGCCATAACGACTTCGCAGAGGTAACCCGCCAACAGTCAGAGAAACACAATACCACACTTGCACGCTCAGCTCTACACTGACGCAGTCTGCACAGCTGTTTCATGAAGGTCTCTACTAACACCATCTAGCGAGAGAACCTTGAACTACCCCTACGAGTGGTAGCGCCCTCGTAAAAGAGGACCGCCGCAGCCTTGTAGAGAGAGGGGTAGGGGGAGATTGTTGTTGAGGAGAGTGGAAGCAGAGGAAATGGACAGAGTATGGGACGAAGAGGGTACGGACAGACAGGGCGAGGAAGAGATGGACGTGGACAGAGTGAGATAGTGGAAGAGGAGACAGACAGGGACACGGGGGGGGGGGGGGGGGGGGTAGAGAGTGAGAGGGAGCAAGAGGAGGTGGATAGAGAGAAGGGGAGAGGGAGGAGGAGACGGGTTAAAAGAATGGAATAAAAAATATCCAGGAAACACCAGCTGGAGTATAACTTAAAGAAGAGACGGTAATAGGACACATTCTGAGGTATCAAGGAGTATTTATTTCCATAATAAAGGGAAGTGGAAGTGGGATAAGATTGTAGAGAGAGACCAAAGCTTGTCAAATGGAGATAGAATCAACAGGACGTAGGCTGCAGGAGTCATACAGAGATAAAGAGACTTGCTCAAGTCAGAGTAGCACGGAGAGTTGCGCAAAGCCATTCTTCGGACCGAAGATCACAGGAACAAGAGCTGCAAGGTTACGACTCTTCCTTAGAAACAGTGGAGTTGGGAAGGGAACTGAGAGGCTGAGTACAGACGAAGCGGAGTGCCGCAGCCGGCGAGAGCGCGGCTCGGCTGTGTGGACGTCCGTGTTGTCGCAGTCACTTTGCGGACTGTTTGCGGCCGTGTCATTAGGGCCGGTCGGCTGTCAGGCAGGGTCAATCACGGCCGCGCGGCCGGCGTGGCGCTGGGAGATTGGCACGCGCCCACACCACCAGCCTCCCACCACCCGCTAGCGGCCTGCCGCCGGGTCGATACCAGCAGCCGTATCGCTGCCACACACGCTCTCCCTGAATGCCGACATCTCAGCGCCCAGTGGACGCCTCACTTTACCGACCACCCACACCTCCACCCCCGCCGTCCCAACCCCGATAATGGCAACACGACTTGTCCGGCTGCTCTACCCCGGCATGGAAGCACGGGGGCGGGGAAGGGGGTGGAGAAGGGTGTGGTGGTGGTGGGGGGGGGGGGGGGAGGGTCCCTACGAAAGCAGGAGGCCTATGCTAAGTGTCCGAGGAGGGATAGCCTTTTTCGAGAACTACACTACTGGCCATTAAAATTGCTACACCAAGAAGAAATGCAGACGATAAGCGGGTATTCATTCGACAAATATATTATTCTAGAACTGACATATGATTACATTTTCACGCAATTTGGGTGCATAGATCCTGAGAAATCAGAAAAACCACCTGTGGCCTTAATAACGGCCTTGATACGCCTGGGCATTGAGTCAAACAGATCTTGGATGGCTTGTACCAGGTACAGCTGCCCATGCAGCTTCAACACGATACCACAGTTCATCGAGAGTAGAGAAACATAGAATGTGTCATCGTCGTGGCCCTCAGTCGTTAGCTGCAATAACCCAAAACTGTCCCTTACCTGTTTTACTGCTACTCGATTACCATCTAACTGCTACATCGAACTGCGACATGAATATACTTACTCTGTTTTACTATCCTGTATTAGCTGCTGGTGGGCTGTCATAATAAGAGGCTGTATTTATTACCAAAGCTGACGTTATTCCTTAATGGCAAATGGCAATAAAATTTTGCAAAGTTTTACGTTGATGGTTTTTGGGCTCGATTACAATCAGTAATGCAATATTGCTGGCAAAAATTAATTATATTCTGAAAACGATTCTTCAAATATTTACTGTTGGTAATGAAATGATTTTACAAACGTTCAAATGGGACTTACTTTTTACAACATACCTTCAGTAGTCTTGAGTTTCCCAAAAAAAAAAGCAATAATATTAGTTCCTCTTATGATAATAGTTAGCTGATGTGTCTGTACATATGTACATCCGTTTATAATCTCTTGTATATCATAGTTGGTGGCTGGCAGGCACACTGCTCCTCTCAACCTCTCGCTTTAGACCTGCTACCGACTCGCTTCACATCTCGCTTACTACTGACTTCCTACGAAGGCTAAAGTGCGGTCTCTCGTGCCAACAATGCTTTCTGGTGCAGACAATCCCTGCTACTATTACAAAATGCATCAATGCGCGGTCTTTCGCGCTCTTTTCTTAAAATGTATCCATACGCGGTCTCCCCTGCCCTTTTTAAAATTATATCAATGTGCGGTCTCTTCCGTCAACAATACTTTGGTGTAGACATTCCCTGCTACCACAATTATTTCCAAAATAACAAATATTAATTATTCCTAATTAATCCAATTAATAAAATATAAACATCTTTCATAAATTGTGGTTTGACAATAGACAATAAAAATATACACGTCTTACAATGTTTAAGTAGTTCTAAGGCTAGGGGACTGATGAACTCAGATGTTAAGTCCCATAGTGCTTAGAGCCATTTGAATTTAGCTGGTTTGTGCACAAATGTTCCGCATATTTCAATTTATGCAATCAGCTAATTGGAAGCGAAATTTTAATTTACCTGTAGTTAACACTAACTTTATACTTAATGAAGAAACAGTGTTGCGGATTTGAAATGAGAGTGGAATGAAAACCATTTTATCACAAAATATCGAATTACATTTTTCACAATATAGATAAAGGATTGTCCTCATTCGGCCAAATCAACAAAAATTGTAAGTTCGTGTAGTTTCCGATAAAGTATTCATTTCAGGCCATAAATATTTTTCATCCTCAGTATGCGACAACTCCTTCATCCTTGTACTAAACTTATTAGTTTCTTACAATTAATGTTTCTATGTGGGACCGTCACAAGATTCAACCGAGAAAAACTACTGATTTGGATTACGCGGGCCTTTGTTCGAAGTCTGTTCGGGCGTTTAGGTCGGTTGCACTGAGAATGTACACGTACTAGGTTGCTGATTTGGAGAGATCGGTTGCCATTGGCAGATGTTGGTCGTCGGCGGAGTCCTCTGATGGTGCCGCTGCGATCACAGTCTGAGGTGACGTCGGAGTGACAAAGGGGACTACAGCCGTCATCTTGGTGCCACAACGTTCCTGCACTCAGTACGCATCCAGTGGTGGTAGTGTGTGGTCCATGTCTCTGATACTTTGCTTTCTGTGACATGTTAAAATGTGCGCTGCAATAGAATGTCCCATCAGTTCTGAGGTACGTCGTGTGATTAGATTTTTGTCAGTAAAAACTGCAAACTAATTGCAGTTTATCGCGACCTTTATGATGTATACGGAAAAGGTATGAGTGAAAGCCGAGGGGGTGTAATGATGCATTAAAAATAGCCGTACCATTGTTCACGATGAGCACGCGGTGGTAGGCCCACCTTGAGACTGACGAACTGGAGATGAAAATCAACAACAAAATTCGTGAAAATCGTCTTTTCACGGTTATAGCACTTTCACAACATTTTACCCAAATTTCACAGAGTTTGGTGTATGAAACTGGCGGAGAAGTTTAGTTACCACCAATTTGTGCTGGGTGGGTTCCCAAAATCCTGACGGAAGACCACAAAAAACAAAGATTGGTTCCAGCAGTGACCTTCCTCGAAGATTACGAGGGAAATGAGAACAAAGTTATGGATCGTATCGTAATTGGGGACGAGACTGACGTGGAGCATGTTACTTGTGAAACAAAAAGGCTGTCGATGGAATGGGAACTCATAAATTCTCCAACAGCCAGGGAAGTGGTTGCATACGCTGTCAACAAGAAAGATGATGGCTACTGCATTTTGGGGCTCCAGTGATTCTCGTTGATTTCCTTGAACGTGGCGCAACAACTAATGCAGAGAGGCTTTATCAAACACCTACAAAGTTAAAGCAGGCGATAAAAAACAAGCTTTGGAGAAAACTTAGCGGAAAACTTTTGTTTCTTCACGACAACGCACATTTACCCACGGCCGATTATACACGAGAGCTCCTACGGGGTTTGACCATACACCATACAACCGGATTTGGCACCGAGCGACTACCGCTCTTCCCAGGAATGGCGACACGGCTGAATGCACAACGTTTTGATACTGATGCCGAACTGCCTACCGCTGTAAACCAATGGCTGCAATCAGCAATCGCTTGCGGCAGTTTTTTTGCAGGGCTTCACTGAAAAACGTATTCTTGGCTCCATTTTGCATTCTATGTAATTCTTTTCGATGTATCGCTGTGCATTAAATAGTTACGTTGTTGTTGTTGTGGTCTTCAGTCCAGAGACTGGTTTGATGCAGCTCTCTATGCTACTCTATCGTGTGCAAGCTTCTTCATCTCCCCATAGCTACTACAACCTACATCCTTCTGAATCTGTTTAGTGTATTCATCTCTTGGTCTCCCTCTACGTTTTTTACCCTCCGCGCTGCCTTTCGATACTAAATTGGTGATCCCTTGATGCCTCAGAATATGTGCTACCAACCGATCCCTTCTTCTAGTCAAGTTGTGCCACAAATTTCTCTTCTGCCCAGTTCTATACAGTAACTCCTAATCAGTTACGTGATCTACCCATCTAAACTTCAGCATTCTTCTGTAGCACCACATTTCGAAACCTTCTATTCTCTTCTTGTCTAAACTATTTATCGTCCATGTTTCACATCCATACATGGCTACACTCCATACATATACTTTTAGAAAAGACTTCCAGACTCTTAAATCTATACTCGATGTTATGAAATTTCTCTTCTTCATAAACGCTTTTCTTGCCTTTGGTAGTGTACATTTTATATCCTTCCTACTTCGTCAATCATCAGTTATTTTGCTCCCCAAATAGCAGAACTCATCTACTACTTTAAGTGTCTCATTTTCTAATTTAAGTAGCTCAGAATCACCTGATTTAATTAGACTACATTCCACTATCCTCGTTTTGCTTTCGTTGATGTTCATCGTATATTCTCCTTTCAAGACACTGTCCATTCCGTTCACCTGCTCTTCCTGGTCCTTTGCTGTCCCTGACAGAATTAGAATGTCATCGACAAACCTCAAAGTTTTTATTTCTTCTCCATGGATTTTAATTCCTACTCCGAATTTTCCTTTTGTTTCCTTTACTGCTTACTCAATATACAGATAGAATAACATCGGGGAGAGGCTACAACCCTGTCTCACTCCCTTCCCAACCACTGCTTCCCTTTCATGCCCCTCGACTCTTATAACTGCAGTCTGGTCTCTGTACAAATTGTAGATATCCTTTCGCTCCGTGTATTTTACCCCTGCCGCGGTTATTACTCCATTCATTTTGTATTGCGTTCTGCAAAAAAAGTGCCGGCCGGAGTGGCCCAGCGGTTCTAGCTGCTACAGTCTGGAACCGCGCGACCGCTACGGTCGCAGGTTCGAATACTGCCTCGGGCATGGATGTGTGTCATGTTGGCCCTGAGCACTATGGGAGTTAACTGCTGAGGTCATCAGTCCCCTAGAACTTATAACTACTTAAACCTAAAGACGTCACACACATCCATGCCCGTGGCAGGATTCGAACTTGCGACTGTGGCGGTCGCACGGTTCCAGACTGTAGCGCCTAGAATCGCTCGGCGACGCCGGCCGGCGATGTGTGCCATGTCCTTAAGTTAGTTAGGTTTAAGTAGTTCTAAGTTGTAGGGGACTGTTGACCTCAGCTGTTAGGTCCCATAGTGCTCAGAACCTTTTTGCAATAAAGTGTTTGTCATATCTTGTGTTGTCCACCGGTAACGCACCCCTCTGAGCGTAATAATGCAAATTTGTGCAGTTTGTCAATACTTTTTCGGTAACTTAGTACGAAAAAGCAGCTGAAAACAGCGATTTTGGAGGAGATGTGGGTGGTTGCGCTGTGTAGGATTGCATCTCCCGTGACGGCGCTGCGGGTTGCCTATTGGGTTTGCGCTTCGTAAACAGGCCGCCGTGTCGGTCGCTGATTGATCCGATAATGCCAGCCTAATGACGGCCGGTGAAGCCGAGGGTGGCCACCAGCCGTCAATTAGCGGCCGTCTACTTGCGTCACTGCGGGCACCAACCAACACCCAGCACGGCTCAACAGCCTGCAGGCGGCTACTCGCGGCCAGCAACGCATCGCAGCTGTCTTCTTTTACGACCTAACCTCGTTACATTTTCTTCATGCTTAACCGAGCAGTGGTGTGTAGGGATGTCGTACACCGCTTATGACGAATTTCTGTACTTAACTGCTGGCTGGCATGTCTCACTGTTTTGTGGTTACAGATAGAGTGGTAGAAGTGAGTTCTTGTGATTTTAATTGAGAATAGGACTTCGTGAAATGCCGCTGAAACAGGGTTGAGCAATCCATGGTTTGTGAAACCCCAACATTGTTCCATAAGAAGAAAAAAATCAACGTAGCTACTGCATTTCGACGAGGTAATGTAAGAACTACGGTCTTGCCGCAGTGGATACACCGGTTCCCGTGAGATCACCGAAGTTAAGCGCTGTCAGGCGTGGTCGGCGCTTGGATGGGTGACCATCCAGGCCGCCATGCGCTGTTGCCATTTTTCGGGGCGCACTCAGCCTCGTGACGCCAATTGAGGAGCTACTCGACCGAGTAGTAGTGGCTTCGCTCAAGAATACCATCTTACGACCGGGAGAGTGGTGTGCTGACCCCACGCCCCTCGTATCCGCATCCTCCACCGAAGATGACACGGCGGTCGGATGGTCCGGTACGCCAAAATGGCTCTGAGCACAATGCGACTTAACTTCTGAGGTCATCAGTCGCCTAGAACTAATTAAATCTAACTAACCTAAGGACATCACACACATCCATGCCCGAGGCAGTATTCGAACCTGCGACCGTAATGGTCGCTCGACTCCAGACTGTAGCGCCTAGAACCGCACGGCCACTCCGGCCGGCTCCCGGTAGGCCACTCGTGGCCTCAAGACGGAGTGCCAATGTAAGAACAATGTTGCACAATATTATTACCTTCTTTCGGGCATCCTTGGTGATGCCCAGCCGGTGTGGCCGTGCGGTTTTAGGCACTTCAGTCTGGAACCGGGCGACCGCTACGGTCGCAGGTTCGAATCCTGCCTCGGGTATGGATGTGTGTGATGTCCATAGGTTAGTTATGTTTAAGTAGTTCTAAATTCTAGGGGACTGATGATCACAGATGTTAAGTTCTATAGTGCTCAGAGCCATTTGAACCATTTTTTGAACCATGGTGATGCAAAACAATGGTCTCCACCATGAGAGAGTTTAGTCTCTTGGTATTTTCTGATATTATTGAAAAATATTTTTGATTGCAAATAATGATATAGAGGGAAGAGAAGCATTCACAAGAAAACGTACTAAAACCTATAACGAAGCACGAAATTATGGCAGTGGGCTTCAGACTGAGTCTGAAAGAAATTGGGGATCTGGCGGATCTGGGATAAAGATTTTTTGGGGCTACTATGTCCCTCCAAAGATTCAGATTACTCTGCGCTGCCGTCGTTTTGATGACCAACATAATCAAGCAGCCAGGAAGGAAGTAAACTCATTGGCTCCAATTAGAGACGTTATTGACCAGTTTGTAAATGTAAGAAACTTTCCTGTGTCAGTAAATATGTTAAATTCGATGAGAAATTAGTAGGTTATGACTCAATATATGTAATTATTATGTGACTAATAACTGATAAATAATATTCCATTTTATTATTGTCACCTTTTATTAAAAATATACAACAATATTAATCTATAGTAAGAACTTATAGTTGATTAGACCGCTAATTTAAATGTTAAAATATTCGAAATGTATAAGCAAATAGATGCCGTGTTCTACTCCTCACACACCTCTACCGGTAGAATCCCAGGCCACGCCACTGTCTGGTTAAAGGATTTAAGGTCGATGGCCGTACCGTGGGTGCAACCACATCGGAGGGTTAACCTCGAAGAGACGGGTCTGACGTGTGGTAGCTGAAAAGGGACCAGAGCCTTTACAGAAGTTGCAGTGGCAACTGTCTGGATGAGTAGCTGCCTTCGATCGTCCCATCTGCTTGTAGCTGAAGGGGTCTTCGTCTCTGCAAACTACGCTGAATTTTTATTTTCGCACCTGATACCATTCTTACGCCAGTCCTCTAACCTACCTGACGGCCCACTCTGAACTCCAATTCTTCCTCCCTACTGCACGACAATTTCTTGTGGCCGTTGATATCTACCTTCCATTCTGATATTCAAGTGAATCAAAATAAAACTGCCTCGTGACACCAAACTCAGATCACGACGCGGTTCCCACCGGTCTCTCTGTTATAAAAGTGGACATTCATGTGCATAGGTTTCCATCTGCTTCCATATCTGTTGTAGACTGCAGTCCTAGTAACTCTGAAATAAGCGTGTGCAGGGAAATGACCAACCAGTGCCAGGGTTGTAGGTTGAAATATATAGCATCGGGCGTTATTTTTTAAACAGTTTATTTAGGCCACTAGTTTCAACACCTTAGTAGTGTCTTCTTCAGCCCCCAATACAACGAACGTCCACAGTATTCCAGCATTATATGTGCATAATATAGACTACTGGCCATTAAAATTGCTACTCCAAGAAGAAATGCAAATGATAAACGGGATTTCATTGGACAAATACACTCCTGGAAACTGAAATAAGAACACCGTGAATTCATTGTCCCAGGAAGGGGAAACTTTATTGACACATTCCTGGGGTCAGATACATCACATGATCACACTGACAGAACCACAGGCACATAGACACAGGCAACAGAGCATGCACAATGTCGGCACTAGTACAGTGTATATCCACCTTTCGCAGCAATGCAGGCTGCTATTCTCCCATGGAGACGATCGTACAGATGCTGGATGTAGTCCTGTGGAACGGCTTGCCATGCCATTTCCACCTGGCGCCTCAGTTGGACCAGCGTTCGTGCTGGACGTGCAGACCGCGTGAGACGACGCTTCATCCAGTCCCAAACATGCTCAATGGGGGACAGATCCGGAGATCTTGCTGGCCAGAGTAGTTGACTTACACCTTCTAGAGCACGTTGGGTGGCACGGGATACATGCGGACGTGCATTGTCCTGTTGGAACAGCAAGTTCCCTTGCCGGTCTAGGAATGGTAGAACGATGGGTTCGATGACGGTTTGGATGTACCGTGCATTATTCAGTGTCCCCTCGATGATCACCAGAGGTGTACGGCCAGTGTAGGAGATCGCTCCCCACACCATGATGCCGGGTGTTGGCCCTGTGTGCCTCGGTCGTATGCAGTCCTGATTGTGGCGCTCACCTGCACGGCGCCAAACACGCATACGACAATCATTGGCACCAAGGCAGAAGCGACTCTCATCGCTGAAGACGACACGTCTCCATTCGTCCCTCCATTCACGCCTGCCGCGACACCACTAGAGGCGGGCTGCACGATGTTGGGGCGTGAGCGGAAGACGGCCTAACGGTGTGCGGGACCGTAGCCCATCTTCATTGAGACTGTTGCGAATGGTCCTCGCCGATACCCCAGGAGCAACAGTGTCCATAATTTGCTGGGAATTGGCGGTGGGGTCCCCTACGGCACTGCGTAGGATCGTACGGTCTTGGCGTGCATCCGTGCGTCGCTGCGGTCCGGTCCCAGGTCGACGGGCACGTGCACCTTCCGCCGACCACTGGCGACAACATCGATGTACTGTGGAGACCTCACGCCCCACGTGTTGAGTTATTCGGCGGTACGTCCACCCGGCCTCCCTCATGCCCACTATACGCCCTCGCTCAAAGTCCGTCAACTGCACATACGGTTCACGTCCACGCTGTCGCGGCATGCTACCAGTGTTAAAGACTGCGATGGAGCTCCGTATGCCACGGCAAACTGGCTGAAACTGACGGCGGCGGTGCACAAATGCTGCGTAGCTAGCGCCATTCGACGGCCAACACCGCGGTTCCTGGTGTGTCCGCTGTGCCGTGCGTGTGATCATTGCTTGCACAGCCCTCTCGAAGTGTCCGGAGCAAGTATGGTGGGTCTGACACACCGGTGTCAATGTGTTCTTTTTTCCATTTCCAGGAGTGTATATTATACTAGGACTGACAAGTGATTACATTTTCACGCAATTTGGGTACATACATCCTAAAAAATCAGTACCCAGAACAACCACCTCTGGCCGTAAAAACGGTCTTGATACGCATTGGCATTGAGTCAAACAGTGCTTGGATGGCGTGTACATGTACAGCTTCCCATGCAGCTTCAACACGATACCACAGTTCATGAAGAGTAGTGAATAGCGTATTGTGACGAGCCAGTTGCCCGGCTACCATTGACCAGACGTTTTCAATCGGTGATAGATCTGGAGACTGTGCTGGCCAGGGCAGCAGTCGAACGTTTTCTGCATCCAGAAAGGCCAGTACAGGACCTGCAACATGCGGTCGTACATTATGCTGTTGAAATGTAGGGTTTCGCAGGGTTCGAATGAAGGATAGAGCCACGGGTCGTAACACATCTGAAATGTAACGTCCACTGTTCAAAGTGCCGTCACTGCGAACAAGAGGTGACCGAGACGTCTAACCAATGGCACCCCATACCATCACGCCGGGTGATACACCAGTATGGCGATGACGAATACACGCTTCCAATGTGCGATCACCGCTATGTCGGCAAACACGGATGCGACGTTCATGATGCTGTAAACAGAACCTGGATTCAGCCGAAAAAATGACGTTTTGACATTCGAGCACCCAGGTTCGTCGTTGAATACATCATCGAAGGCCCTCCTGTCTGTGATGCAGCATCGAGGGTAACCGCAGCCATGGTCTCCGAGTTGCTGCAAACGTCGTCGAAATGTTCGTGCAGATGGTTGTTGTCTTGGAAACGTCCCCATCTGTTGACTCAGGGATCGAGACGTGGCTGCACGATCCGTTACAGCTACGCGGATAAGATACCTGTCATCTCGACTGCTAGTGATACGAGGCCGTTGGGATCGAGCACGGCTTTCCGTATTACCCTCGTGAACCCACCGATTGCATATTCTGCTAACAGTGATTGGATCTCGACCAACGCGATCAGAAATGTCGCGATAGGATAAACCACAATCGCGATAGGCTACAATCCGACCTTTGTCAAAGTCGGAAACGTTGTGTTGTGCATTTCTCCTCCTTACACGAGGCATCACAACAACGTTTTACCAGGCAACGCCGGTCAACTAATGTTGAAAAATCGGTTGGAAACTTTTCTTATGTCAGCACTTTGTAGGTGTCGCCACCGGCACCAATGTTATGTGAATGCTCTGAAAAGATAATGATTTGCGTATCACAGCATCTTCTTCCTGTCGGTTGAATTTCGCGTCTGTAGCACGTCGTCTTGGTGGTGTAGCAGTTTTAATGGCGAGTAGTGTATGAACCATTGTTGCAACTGGATTTTATAGAAGTATTTCAAACAGTGTGTGCTCTACAAACACGCGACAGAAACTATCAAAACAAAGAAATTACTCTTTTTGAAACATTCTGACACCGGTAGACGAGGTTCTGGACGTCGACGCAGCATAGATGGCCGCCAGGATCGTAGTTTTGTGAGGCCAGCCGTGGCAGATCGTACGGCTACCACAGCACGGGGAAGAAGGCTTGTGAGCCCGGATGTGTTAACACGAACTGCTGCGAACCGGTTATTAGCAATGGGACTACGAGCACGTACACCTAGCCCGTCTTCCATTCACGCCACAGCTTCGACTTGCACGACTGTACTGGTGGTGTCAGAGGATCTCTTGGAAGATGGGATGGCGCGCTGTGGTCTTCAGCGATGGAAGCGGATCATGCCTGCACGTAAGTGATAGTCGTTTGCGCATTGGCAGAATGTTATTATACCCGTTCTTTTGCCCTTCTTGTAACTGGAATGTGAAGTGTTGCTCCAACAGGACAATTCTCTCTCTCTCTCTCTCTCTCTCTCTCTCTCTCTCTCACACACACACACACACACACACACACACACACACACACACACACACACACACACTGCCCGTGAAACTCAGCGTGCTCTGGAAGGCGTGCAGTAACTTTACTGGCCGGCACGATCTCCAAACTTGTGTCCATTCGAAGACATGTGGGATATGATGGTACGTGGAATAAGGTATCCCCGGAGAGCATTCGCCATCTGTAGGGTCGACTGGATGCCAAAGTCGGCCGGCCGCTGTGGCCGAGCGGTTCTAGGCGCTTCAGTCCGGAACCGCGCTGCTTCTTCGGTCGCAAGTTCGAATCCTGCCTCGCGCATGGATGTGTGTGATGTCCTTAGGCTTAAGTAGTTCTAAGTCCACGGGACTGATAACCTCAGATGTTAAGTCCCATACTGCTTTGAGCCATGCCAGAGCCAGCGCGTGCATTGCCGCCCATGGAGGCTACACCACGTGCTGAAATGGATGTTTCAGCATAGGTCTATAACTGGTACCGCAGAACCGCTTATGCTCTTGATCTCTAAATGTAATCACTTCATGTACTCCATATACACTGTTGCAACAATAAAATTTGAGTGAATTGGAGAGCTCTCAAAACGTGTACCAATGAAAAATGGAAAAGATCAATAAGTGGTTCAAAGGTATACCTAAGTAAACGTTAACTGCATAAAAAACGCATTGACAACGCCTATTAGTGTTAGATAAAACATCATGCGACGCAGTAAATGTTGATAAATTTGCTGCAACCGAGATACTGAAACACTCAAAGCAGTTTGCTTCTTGGGCGTTACAGTAAGTTACATAACAGAACGCTCAAACTTTGCCCTGGAAGAATACATACAGTACATTGAAAGTCAATTCGTTAGAGAAATTCACCCACTGGGCATACAGAAACAATCGGCAAGTGGCTGAAGCTAATGTTACAGTACAAGGGAAGAAATGAAAGGAAAACAAAAGAACAAAAGGGAATTTTACCTTTTGTCTTCCATTTTACCTTTATTATTTTATACATTCCTGTACATTTTAAAAATGTTACTATAGATACTTCTGCCAACTTAAAGCATTTTAGTTAGAAGGAAAAAAGGCCTCCCGTGTCCAAGGTTCTCGGTGGGCGCACCATTCTGTGGCCGCGTCAAAGGAAGGCGCAACGTTACTTGAAATGTTGAGAGCATCCCGGGTACTGGCGTGCATTTTTCGTACTCCCTCCGCTGCCCCAGTGGGTAATTCTCCCTGTTGCTGTCTGCCACAGTCGTGCGACGTGCTTTGCGCACTCATTAAAACGTTTCTTCCTTCCAGTTGGTTTATAGGCCAACATAAAGTCAATTAGGATCGAATACATGTATTAAAGAAGAGAATGAAATAAAATTAAATGTCGTTTTCTGTGAAATGTTTGAAAGCCTGGAGCTACACGTACAGTAACTTCACATTCTGTACTTCAGTAAGATGTATTTTTTGGAAGACCTCTTCACGTGCGTACTGTGCAGCTCGTTGTTGGCGTTTTCTTTTTATGTTTGGAAAAAATTCTGCAAAATTCGGGGCCATATGACGCCAACACGGTATTTATACAACCAAATAGCTGGTACATTGACCTGAGTTTCGGCACCCACTAAGAGTGTCTTCATCAGAATGAAATTTTGAGAAACCGTAAAATTACATTGCGAGAAAGCAATGGTCAGAATTTAGAGCAGCTATACTCAAGTGAAAAGTAAAATAAAACAAGTTCCAGCCTCTGGCACGTATGTCTAGCAAGGAACAACATCAGACTCAAGTGTTTTACACTCTGTCTCCTTTACGGGCGAGCCACACTTCCCCAAAACTCTCCCCTTTAAAATCAAGACCAGCATTCGTCTTCCCTTCTACCAAACCGACATGTTCATTCCGTTTCTCATCGCCTTGCAACGTTGCGCTTAAATATTTAATTGAAGTGACAGTGTCAAGATGCAGCCTAGTAATACAGTATTATTCGAACATTAGAGGACTGTTTTTCCTACGCATCTGCATTAACTTACTTTTTTCTACATTTAAAGCAAACTACCATTCGTAACACCAAGTAGAAATTTTGTCTATGTTACCTTGTATCACTCAACTACGACACCTTCCCGTGCTGCTCACCCTCTCCATCAGGTCATTTACGTGTGTACTGTCTACATGTCGTGTACATTATTTAAGGAAACTAAACATTGTGGAGGCACGGTTTTCTTCTGCCTACCTGCTTACATGGAAACTGCTCACCTTAGTGAGTTCTTCAGAAGTAGAGGCTGTCATGAAGTGTCGTATTAAGTTCCTCGCCCGAGAAAAACTGTGAAAAATTTAGGTGCAGTACACGTGTCAACTAGATACTCCGGTGTTTGTCGTATTACTTCTGCTCCACACTGCTGCTGGCTAGCGTGATATTATGTCTATAAATATGCAAGCGCGTTTAGGGGAGCTACTCAACACTAAACACAACACTGTCCCACGTCTGGTATGAATAATTATATTCTGAGACGATAAGAAAATTGCAGGTTGCACTGTTTACACTTGTAAGTGTAGATGCCCATGAACATTCTTGCCGTTTTGATGAGAGGTCTTAATTACGGTTCCCTTATTACAGTAAAGTATTCTTGACGGTGATAATGTCTGTCACTGTAGTGCTTCATGTCGTCATACATATATCACAGTTTTACTCTGGCCGAACCTTCGGCGTTAGATACGCAGGCAATGATGATGTTTATCTGCCCACAATTATCACTAGGACGAGCGTACACGTTACCGACACGACGGGGCTGATTGTTGATGATGCGTACACACGATGACCGAACGCATATTCTCACGCTCGCTACAATACACTGGCGCTAGAATACTCTTCTTTGTGGTAACTATTTTACTGATACACATTAATTCCACTCTTGGAGACCGAACACGACGCGGATGATTGATGTACGGTACGACAGGCAATGTGCGGCTACTCAAAATAGGTTATCGGCGGCACTGCTCATATTTAATTACGTCTTTACGCACTTTTCTCTGAGACCACTTCCATATCTCATTACTTCACTGTAACAGTACTTGTAGCAACACTTGAACTTCCATAATAATACCCTTCCCATGTAGAGCTATCCACAAGACGACATAACAGATCCGTGTCCTGTGCTCGACTCTGCAAATGCAGCCACTCTGAAAGACATTTCGCATCAAGCCAGCGATATGACAATACGCTTACAAACTGACACTAATGGTATATGACAGGCTGCTTGAATCTGTGCGCGCACTGATGTGACTGGCTAATTTCAGCGTTAAATAACTCGGAAACAACGCAACCTATCGATTTTTGTTTCGTAACTATTATTTCTCAGCACAGCCTACTCTGAAAAAGACTTACAAGCTTTTCACATTATTTCTGACTATCTTATACGAGGGTGATTCAAATGAAAACCTTAAATACTTTTTAAAATATTATTTATTGTGCAAAAGTGGTACAAAGCTGTATCACTTTTCAACATAATCTCCCCCACGCTCAATGCAAGTCCTCCAGCGCGTAGAAAATGCATAAAGACATTTTTAAAAAAATTTTTGGTTGTCCGCGCAACCAGTCATACACCGCGTGGCGTAACTCTTGATCAGAACGGAACTTCTTTCCTCCCATTGTGTCTTTGAGTGACCCAAACATATGGAAGTCACTTGGGGCAAGGTCGAGTGAGTATGGTGGATGAGGAAGACACTCAAAATGCAGGTCCCACATTGTTGAAACTGTTGTACGCGCAGTGTGGGGGCTTGCATTGTCGTGTTGCAAAACGATACCTCCTGACAGCAATCTAAGTCGCTTTGATTTAATTGCAGGCCGCAGATTATTTTTTAGGAGATCTGTGTATGATGCACTGGTGACAGTGGTCCCTCTAGGCACATAATGCTCCAAAATGACGCCATTTTCGTCTCAAAAGAGATTCAGCATAACCTTCCAAGCTGATGGTTCTGTTCGAAACTTCTTTGGTTTTGGTGATGAGGAATGGAGCCATTCCTTGCTCGCTCTCTTCGTTTCCGGTTGGTGGAAGTGAACCCAGGTTTCGTCCCCAGTAACGATTCTTGCAAGGAAGCCATCACCTTCTCGTTCAAAGCGCCGAAGAAGTTCTTCACAAGCATCAACACGTCGTACTCTAATTTCAGGAGTCAGCTCCGTGGCACCCATCTTGCAGAAACTTTGTGAAACTGGAGCACATCATGCACCATGTGGTGTACTGATCCATGACTAATCTGTAAACATTCTGCAATGTCATTCAGTGTCACTCGGCGGTTTTCGTTCACTATGGCGTCAACACGTGCAGTGTTCTGTGGAGTCACAACTCGTTGTGCCTGACCTGGACGAAGAGCATTTTCCAATGAAGTCACAAAATTTGCGAACTTCCTACTTCATTCGTAGACTTGCTGCTGTGACAAACATGCATCACCGTACTGAACCTTCATTCATCGATGAATTTCAATAGGTTTCATACGTGGACTACGTAAAAACCGAATAACAGAACGCTGTTCTTCCCTGGTACAAGTCGCAAGTGGGGCGGCCATCTTTATACTGATACTGCGACGCTGTGTGTGCATCGACACCATGCTGCCACCTACATGCCATTCTGCACGATGTTTGTAGCACGCTTACCAACTTACAGGATAACGGCACGAAATTTCGATTTGTTATTACAAATTTAAGGTTTTCGTTTGACTCACCCTCATATATAAATGCTGTATTTTCTCGACTAACTTTCGGAGAATAAAGTGCAACGGAAATTTGTAGTCTTGAAACCGGCAAGAAATTTTACAATTTGAGATTTACGTTAAACAAAGGGTACTTGTGGTTTGCTTTTCTGAGGCCGTGCCCACTTGGATCGCTTGTGGCATAACCGTCTGCAGGTAACATTCCTCCTAGGTAAAGACACACTTTCACGGCATGACCGTACCTGTTGTGAACAACAAATCCGCAACTATTCACGGCCCGAACGTAGGCTGAAACATCTGAAAAGGGATACCATTATATTTATTTACATGCTAGAAAAAGCATTGCCTATGAGGCCGTGCTCTCAATGGTAATGTTAAGTATAATACTGACAATGCTGAGTGTTAAATTATGACATAGACAAAGTTGTAAGAGTTATTAGCTACCATTTTTTTAAAAAATCAATTGCATGACTTCTAAAATTTACAGACGAATTCTTCTTTGAAAATGGTGAGTTTCCTCGAATTGCTATTTCTGGAAAGGTGCTACATGTACAATATGCATTTCAATAAGTAATACAATACTTTTTTTCTGAAAGCAGGTTGATTTTATTCAGGATTCCAGTACATTCATATTATTCCCCACGCTTATGGCTACAGAACCCTGTTTTTTACTTTGTTTTATTTTTTCAACGTGATATCCGTTCAATGCGAAGGCCTTATGCCGTCTAATTGTGAGGCTCTGTATCCCCAATTGTGCAGCAAGGTGTTTAATTGTGATCCGTTGATCGCCTCGAGTGAGAGCGTCCGCACGTACCAACATTGCAGGAGTCACAGCTGTGTGCGACCGGCCGGCACGCGGGGAATGGGACAGGTTGGCGCGACCTTGTTGCGGTGATGGCAGACACAACGCCCAACTACTCACCGTGCTTTTGTTCACTGCCATGTCTCTACAGTCATTCTGCAAGCGCCAATGAATACCTGCGATACAGGCGTCATTTAGAAGGCTACGCATGACACCACCACGTGTCGGAACTTAATAAAACTATAGGGCCTGAAACTGGAATATTCCACAGCAAATTCCGCATTTTTTCAACTGAAACTGGCCGAGAAAAGCATGTATTGCATTACTTATTGAACGCCCGTCTCTTATATGCGTAATAAATAATACTTAAAAATGTTAGTTTTTATTTCACTCTCTCTTGCATATCATACCGCTTTTATTCTATTTATCGGCTATAAACCACAAGATTCCATTGTCTCAGTACTACTAGACTGTTTTCCGCGGTCACCTTTCTCAGGAGAAGTGCAGTATCTCGTACAATCCATCTCACGTTCGTGCGGACGTTCAGGAACGCAGTTTCATTACCGCGCCCACCACCTTGCCGCCGGGCACGTGGTAAGTGGGCCGACGAGTGCCGCAGTGCCCTGGCGTGGCCTGACCGGACTCGCTGACGGTTCTCCCTCCGCCGCCAAGCGTGGGAGGTGTCGCGTGGGCAGCCGCTGCCGCTGCCGCTGGCGCTGCGTGGCGCGCGGGGGTGTGTGTTCCGCCTCGCTGGTGCGTTCCTCCGCCCTGCGATAACATGCCGACGCGGCCGCCACGTTGTTCTTTTTCCCAGCCATTGATACGCTCGCCATTGTATCAACATCGGACCGTCTGAAGCGTTGCCTCTAGAACGTATGAAGTTTCATTTTTGTTTTTCGCAGCCGCACTGATTGTTTTAAGGTAGAGCATTGTGTACGTACCAGGTACTGTTTCTTCTCTTCTTCCCCAATCAATCAAGATTAATTTTAAATGTCATTTATCAGTGGCTAACTACACTACTGCCCATTGAAACGGCTACACCACGAAGTTGACGTGCTACAGACGCGTAATTTAACCGTCAGGAAAAGATGCTGTGATATGTAAATGATTAGCTTTTCGGAGCATTCATTCACACAAAGTTACCGCCGGTGACGGCACCTACAACGTGCTGACATGAGGAAAGTTTCCAACCGATTTCTCATACACAAACAGCACTTGACCGGCGTTGCCTGGTGAAACGTTGTTGTGATGCCTCGTGTAAGGAGGAGGAATGCGTACCATCACGTTTCCGACTTTGATAAAGGTAGGATTGTATCCTATCGCGATTTCGGTTTACCGTATCCCGACATTGCTGCTCGTCTTGGTCGAGATCCAATGATTGTTAGCAGAATATGCAATCGGCCTCGTATCACTAGCTGTCGAGATGACAGGCATCTTATCCGCATGGCTGCAACGGATCGTGCAGCCACGTCTCGATCCCTCAGTCAACAGATGGGGACTTTTGTAAGACAACAACCATCTGCACGAACAGTTCGACGACGTTTCCAGCAGTATGGACTATCATGTCGGAGACCATGGCTGCGGCTACCATTGACGCTGCATCACAGACAGGAGCGCCTGCGATTGTGTACTCAACGACGAACCTGGGTGCACAAATGGCAATATTTCATTTTTTCGGATGAATCCAGGTTCTTTTTACAGCATCATGATGGTCGCATCCGTGTTTTGCGACATCGAGGTGAACGCACATTGGAAGCGTGTATTCGTCATCGCCATATTGGCGTATCACCCGGCGTGATGGTATGGGGTGCCATTGGTTACACGTCTCGGTCACCTCTTGTTCGCACTGCCGGCACTTTGAACGGTGGACGTTACATTTCATATGTGTTACGACCCGTGGCTCTATCCTTCATTCCATTCCTGCGAAACCCTGCATTTCAGCACGATAATGCACGACCGCATGTTGCAGGTCCTGTACGGACCTTTCTGAATACAGAAATTTTCTACTGCTGCCCTGGCCAGCACATTCTCCAGATCTCTCCCCAACTGAAAACGTCTGGTGAATGGTGGCCGAGCAACTGGCTCGTCACAATACGGCAGTCACTACTCTTGACGAACTGTGGTATCGTGTTGAAGCTGTATGGGCAGCTGTACCTATACACGCCATCCAAGCTCTGTTTGACTCAATGCCCAGGCGTATCAAGGCCGTTAATATGGCCAGAGATGGTTGTTCTGGGTACTGATATCTCAGGATCTATGCTCCCAAATTGCGTGAAAATGTAATCACATGTCAGTTCTAGTATATTTGTCCAATGAATACCCGTTTCTCCTTGCTGCAGCATTTTTAATGACCAGTAGTGTACTTCTGCTCACTTTTCCCATTTTCCAGCCAGCCGGAGTGGCCGAGCGGTTCTAGGCGCTACAGTCTCGAATCGTGCGACCGGTACGGTCACACGTTCGAATCCTGCCTCGGGCATGGATGTGTGTGATGTCCTTAGGTTAGTTAGGTGTAAATAGTTCTAATTTCTAGGGGACTGATGACCTCAGAAGTTAAGTCCCATAGTGCTCAGAGCCATTTGAATTATTTGAACCCATTATCCAGTGACCACCTTTAGACTTCTTGCGTGGCATTTGACGTTGGGAGAATTCATTTAAACTTCATTCACTTCGGTCAATAAGCTCACCAGACATACATTGAGGTAATAAAAGTCATAGGATAGCAAATGTGCACATATAAAGGTGGCGGTAGTAACGCATAGAGAAGGTATGAAAGGGCAGTGCGTTGGCGGGGCTGTGATTTGTTCTCAGATAATTCGTTCGCAAAGCTTACCGACGTGATTGTGACCACACGACAGGAGTTATCAGACATTGAGCGCGGGAAGTAATTGGAGCTAGACACTTGGGACATTCCATTTCGGAACTCGTTAGGGAATTCAGTATTGCGGGATTCACTGCTTTCCTCAGAAACGGTCGAGTATCTGTGGATAAGCCGAGAAACGTGTTCGGTCACTTTGACTCCTCTTCCACTGAGGAAAGTTTCTGGATTATGGGATTATGGCACTTGCCATGTTCTCCTCGTTAGTGCCATTCATTCAGAGCACCGTGAACGTGAAGCAGCATGTTCGTTTCGACAATTTGGGTTACCAAGTGTTGTAAAATCGGCAAAATATCTTTCAAATATGTAGAAAACAATAATATGTAGGGAAGTAAATATAAACTTACGTTGGGTAGATGTCACATTTCTTCGGTTAAGATGGTAAATGGCTCAGCAGCTAAGAACAGATAGGAAATGCCTCGGCTCTGTAACGTTATGAGACGGATCAGAAATACACGTGTTAGTCAGTAATGAAATTGACATTCAAGAATTAATTCCACGTGAGACGGACAGGGGCATTTTGTATATGAGGAAAGGGAAACGTGTGCCATAATAGAAATTCTTAATTCAAGAGGGAGAGTAAGACGAAAAGAAGTGGCAAAGTCATTAACGGGATGTCTGCGGAAGCTACTTCTCATCAGACAGAGGAAACTATAGACACCAGGAACCTCCCATTCGTAAAGTACAAGGTGTTCAGTAAAATTCACATCAACTACATACAAAGAAAGAAACACTGGATTTTAATCAAAGAAAGGAGCAAGCAATTGCAGAAGAAGATTGATGCAATCTCTTCATCAGAATGATGGGAAATAGAGAGTAGAAATCAAGCAACAATAACCGCTATTCTCAACATCTCTGTAGGCATAGACTGCGAAGACAAAAAGATATTCTTATTAATGGTGCATTTTCGTTCGTTTTGCTGGTGCCATTTTACTCTTTGTGCCCAGAACTGATAAAGTTCAAAATGTGTTGTTAACAGCAGAAGAAGCTTTGAAACCAAGCGTAAGAACCTGTTATAATAAGACTAAAATAAAGTATAGTCAATTCAGCTAAAAGAAAACTACACAATTTAGCAGTATAGTGATAGAATCAGTTGTGTACTTAGGGCAGGTGAAGAATGGTCCGATGCAACAAGATAAGGAAGTATGGCATGGTGTGCATCCATTTCCGAAGTGTAGAAGCACTGTGTACTGCAAAATTTGACTTACAGAGGGGAAACGGACTCCAAAGGCGAAATCTCTTTTTAAAAACTGCAGTTTCTCATCTAGCAATGAAGAAAGGCATGTTAAAAATTATTGTTAGAGGAAGGAAAACCAGTCGAAAGATCTGGGATCAAACTGGAATGGAAGACGAAATTACAGCAATAGTGCAAATGAAATAGAGGTGGATGCTATATATAGTTGGCGGATCGATGGTGGATGGACGAAGGAAGCTCGCCGCTGAATTCCGAGAGATAAGCAAAGATCTTATGGAAACAGATAAATGCAGGACCACTTTGAGGCCTAAACGACAAAAGAGGTCGCTTGGGGCGCCAGACGCATCCGTGCCCTGTATTTGTACACTGGGCAAATTGTCATTAGTAGTGCAAATTGACAAGTGTTAAAGTGTGCAACAGTAGCATCAAAATCGGTCCAGTAAACATATGCCCACGTGGGAGCCGTGTAAAGGATAATTACTAATGTGTGGTTGTGCGAGGACACTGATTTCAGAATCAGATGTTGTCGTAGTTAGTAGAAATGCGTTTTTAATGTAAACTATCTAATTTGGCTTAAATTTCACCAAAAGATGGATTCGAACTTACGGTTCAAATGGCTCTGAGCACTATGGAACTTAACATCTATGGTCATCAGTCCCCTAGAACTTAGAACTACTTAAACCTAACTAACCTGAGGACAACACACAACACCCAGCCATCACGAGGCAGAGAAAATCCCTGATCCCGCCGGGAATCGAACCCGGGAACCCGGGCGCGGGAAGCGAGAACGCTACCGCACGACAACGAGATGCGGGCTGAACTTATGGACAGTCACAGTAAGAGCTTCAGTTTTGTTTACCATATTCGTGGCCTCCAGATATGGGATGGTGGGCAACTAAAAGCCGCATTCGTGCCTCTCGAGATGGTGGTGATGATCGTGATGAATGTGACATTGATGGGGAGAAACTAAACAATGAATTGTTCCTCATGCAAAGTTAATTAGATTTCAAAGAAGCTATTTTATTGGCATTTTCCCAATACTTTTGTTCGCTTACAATTTCTTTGGATTTTACCTATACCGGTGCGTCCGCAGCATATTGAACAACTACGGGACTTACTCATGACTTTATTAATAGACTATTTCTCTATGGTATAACAGACAAATTTGTGTTTTTATTTTCACGTACGTACATGAAAAATTTGACCATGTTTGTCAATTTTTAACTACTTTGATGGCAAATGTTCTAAAATATAACTACTTACTGGTTAATTTTCTTCACATTTAACATACAATGTGTTCAGTTCAACAGCGTCTCATGTTTAACACGTCAGTATAAAAGTAATTATTTTGTGTGCTTATGTCCTACTTTTTCCGATGGAAAATAGAATAATTTGTAAATTACAGAATCTGGAAGTACCATTATTAAATTAAAAACAAATCAGTTTTTCTGTTTTTATTCTTCCCACTGAGTTTAATACGTTGTACGTATTTAACGAAGCCAGAACAATACAGTAAGTCTGTCAGCAACAGATTTAAACATCTCAGTAATTATCTTAAGTCGGAATTAATTTTTTTCGTTTGTTATTCAGCAATGGAGTAAGATACATATGAATGTCTGTGTATTATTTATTTTAAAAGAAATGCAGTCCACATCCGCGATCACACTTAGATTTACTTTTAAATGTCTTATAAAAAGGCCAAGGAAACGTACCGAAGGCGGAAATCGGGCGCTGCCATGATAATTGGCTTGTGTGGAAAAGTGTTCTCGCACCAGCCCCTAGTTACTTAGTAAATGGCATTGCAAAGCATGCAGGAGAAACATGGAAGCCTCCGGCTAAAACTGATGATGCGTGGAGAAGCCTGGAGGAGCGATTTACACAGCAGTAGAGTCAAATGGCTGATGATGATGATGATGATTATACCAACCTTGTAAAGTGGCCCCCAGGAACCGAACCCTAGATCCGCAACTGCAATGATACAGACAGTACCATGCGCTACATTCTGTACGATGGCTTGAATAGATGTGGATATAGAGGGTGGCCAAAACACACAGAAGCGCACAGAAACAGTTATAGGCATGCGTATTTAAATACAGAGATACATAAACTAGAGATGGGTCGTTCGCGAACTAACGGGTCCAAGTAAATAGTTCACCAAGGTGAACGAAAGGAGAGAGTAACGTATTCTAAGGAACGTTGTTTCATAGTTCACTTGGGTCGCGGCTTTCTACTTATAGTTCCCGGGAAGGGAAAACGATCGGTCTCGTTTCCGCAACGGCACGTCGGCCGGTCTCGTTCCGTCTTCGGTCCTGCTCCAGTCTGTCCCGGCCTCGTTCGGCCGTACTCGTGCTTCTTCGCGAGGCCATTGGTCGCAGTTCCACTGCCGACTGCTCCTAGTTAGTTCAGCATCGAGTTGTTGCTCGTTTCCTTCGCTGCGCACGCCCGTTCTAGATCTGTTTCAGACCTTTTTTGATCTCTGGACCGCTGGTTCTTTTCGTATTCTATTCAGCGTCCACACTACATTGATAAACAGCAGAAGACATACTTATAAAAAGCCAAGCTTTTTTTTATTACACATGGAAAGGAAGTCGGCACGGCACGGCACACACGACTGACCGTTTTCCGTCTTTTTTTGAATCAAGGTAAAACAGCATGTTCATTTGTTATGGAAGACAGAACGACTTACAACCGAAAGAAGCCCGCGCTCCGCAGTAGTGTGTCTTTTCTCACATTTTATACGGAGAATAAGATAACTTCAACAATATTATTTCAATGGTACAGGGTGGCGCACGAAAAATCTGCCCCGAGTACTAAACTGCTCATTGTCGCCCACAAATCGTCATCCGTTGTTTCGAAGTTGTTGTTAGCATTGGCTTAGCTTATTTGTTATTTCTTTACTACCTAATTATTACATGTTTATCAATTCTGCTCGTAGCGGTCAACAAATCACGCGTAATTGACGAGCAGTCTGTGCTCGAAGCCAGCTTTTCGTGCGGCAGCTTATATTGTTTCAGTGCGACCAGCCACATAACGCTACAGTTGGCTAAACGAGAGGTTTTGCAGAATCACAAAAATTACTTCTACAAGTGTGTGAGAATTCTGTAATGAATAAAAACTCTGTACTCCAGGGGCGAGGCAAGTGCCCCCTCTTGGAGCCTTCCATCTCCAGTCACCTACGCTACTAATTTTCAATTTTTCATAAGAACCATATACTATGCACAAATGGACGGTGAACGAGTAAAAATGAACGTTTCCAAAAAAAGTGCGATCACCAGTGAAGTAGTTCCCAAGGATGAACGAGTTTGCCCATCACTAATATAAACAGACAAGCGCTACAGTCTATGAAAGACAACAAGTGTCTGGCGGAGTTGTTAGATCGCTTACTGCTGCTACTATGGTAGGTTATCAAGATGTAAGTGAATTTGAACATGGTGTTATAGTCGGTGCACAAGCGATGGGACAGAGAATGTCCGATGTAGCGATGAACTGGGGATTTTCCCAATACGACCATTTCACGAGTGTACCGTGACTATCAGGAATCCGATAAAACATCAAATCTGTGACATCGCTGCGGCCTGAAAAAGATCCTACAAGAACGTGACCAACGACGAATGAAGGGATTCATTCAGCCTGACAGAAGTGCATCCCTTCCCACAAATTGCAGTACATTTTGGTGCTGGGCCATCAACAGGAGTCAGTGTGCCAACCATTCAACGAAACATCATCGATATGGGCTATCGGAGCCAAAGGTCTACTCGTGTAGCCGACTGCACTATACAAAGCTTTACGTCTCCCCTGGTCCCGTCAACACCGACATTGGACTGTTGATGACTGTAAACAAGTTGCATGGTCGGACGAGTCTCCTTTCAAATTGAATCGAGTGGATGGACGAGTACGGGTATGGAGACAACCTCATGAGCTGGCTGGAGTGGCCGAGCGGTTCTAGGCGCTCCAGTCTGGAACCGCGCGACCGCTCGGGCATGGATGTGTGTGATGTTCTAGGGGATTGATGACCTCAGAAGTTAACTCCCATAGTGCTCAGAGCCATTTGAGCCAACCTCATCAATCTATGGACCCTGCGTGTCAGCAGAGAACTGTTGAAGCTGGTAGAAGCTCTGTAATGGTGTTGGGCGTGTGCAGTTGGAGTGATATGGTACCTGATACTTCTAGATACGACCCTGACTGGTGACACGTACATAAGCATCCTGTCTGATCACCTGCATCCATTCATGTCCGCTGTGCATTCCGACGGACTTGGCCAATTCCAGCAGGGCAATGCGACACCCCACACGTGCAGAATTGCTACAGAGTGGCTTCAAAACCCTCTTCTGATTTTAAACACCTCCTCTGGCCACTAAACTCCCTAGACATGAACATTATTGAGCATATTTGGGATGCCTCGCAACGTCCTATTCAGGAGAGATGTGCACCCCCTGGTACTTTTATGGACCTGCAGGATTCATGGTGTCAGTTCCCTCCAGCACTTCTTCAGACATTAGTCGACTGTATGCCACGTCGTGCTTTTTGTCTCTCGCCTGGAAGGCGGCGCTTGGGTCTGCTCCTGTAAACTGAAGGGTTGGCCGAATGTAGGAAGTGAGTAGGAGGAGGAAGAGGTGACATGCTTCGGTACTGCGTTTAACTGAACAGAACGTTTAATACAGAATATAGTCAATGGCATACGTAACTTTGCACTAAAGATGAGCAAGTAGGTGCGAAGTCGTACATCAATCAAACATCGGCTAGAAGGCAAATTCCGAAGAGGCTCGCCCACTATGAAATAGAAACAATGTTTCTTGGTCGTCTCATCTTGGTAGAATCTGGAGCGGCGCTCGTAGAGCTGCACAGCGCCGGCTAGAGGGCGCTGTCCCGGGGCCTTAGTGCCAACCTAGCAGAGCGCACCTACATTGTGGCATCGTAGTTATCGATATCAGTGTTGCGGCATGCTTGCGTGCTCACGGGGGCCCTACACGATATTGGGCAGGTGTACTAGTTTCTTTGCCTCCTCAGTGTAAAATTGGCCTGGGGAACACATCATGCACGTTAAGATAGGCAAACCAACATACATGATCCGCTTCCGCTCCAGGGGCTGTTGAGGTATGTCGTGTTGCCTACGTTTAGGTGCGTGAAACACTTTTCAGCGCCAGCTTTACTCTGCCCACGCTGTAAATTAAAGCTCCCGGCTCCACGTGCCTTGTACGCCGCTGCAGCGCAGTCTGCTGTTGTGTGTTGCAGGTGAGCCGTAGCGGGATGTTGTGCGGCGAGTTCTCGAGCCGAGCATCGCCCCTCAGCCTGAGTCTGCACCTGAGCCTGGCCGACACGCGCAGCCCCTACTTCACTCTGCTCGCCTTCTGCCAGGGCATGGCCGCCTTCACCGCCGCCCCCGACGACGACGACATCTTCCTCGGTGAGTACCCTCTTCAGTTACCTCACACTCCTTCCTGCGTACGAGTCCTCTGGTCATGAACACGGTGTCACGCTGCGAAATGGAGGACCGACGTTTCACCCACTGTTGCGAGTGTCTTCGTCTGGGTGTCCACACTACGGGCCATTGCTACACCACGAATATGACGTGCTACAGACGCGAAATTTGACCGACAGGAAGAAGATGCTGTGACACGCAAATGAGTAACTTTTCAGAGCATCCACACAACGTTGGCGCCGGTGGCCACACCTACAACTTGCTGACATGAGGAAAGTTTCCAACCGATTTCTCATACACAAACAGCAGTTGGCCGGCGTTGCCTGGTGAAACGTCGTTGTGATGCCTCGTGTAAGGAGCAGAAATGCGTACAACATGTTTCCGACTTTGATAAATGTCTGAATCGGTGGGTTCAGGAGGGTAATACGGAAAGTCGTGCTGGATCCCAGCGGCCTCGTACCACTAGCAGTCGAGATGACAGGCATCATATCCGCATGGCTGTAACGAATCGTGCAGCTACGTCTCGATCTCTGAGTCAACAGCTGGGGACGTTTGCAAGACAACAACCATCTACACGAACAGTTCGACGACGTTTGCAGCAGCATGGAGTATCAGCTCGGAGACCACGGCTGCGGTTACCCTTGACGTTGCATCGCAGACAGGAGCGCCTGCGATGATGTACTCAACGACGAACCTGGGTGCACGAATGGCAAAATTTCATTTTTTCGGATGAATCCAGGTTCTTTTTACAGCCTCATGATGGTCGCATCCGTGTTTTGCGACATCGAGGTGAACGCACATTGGAAGCGTGTATTCGTCATCGCCATATTGGCGTATCACCCGGCGAGATGGTATGGGGTGCACTGGTTACACGTCTCGGTCATCTCTTGTTCGCATTTACGGCACTTTGAACAGTGGACGTTACATTTCAGATATGTTACGACCCGTGGCTCTACCCTTAATTCGATCCCTACGATACTCTACATTCCAGCAGGATAATGCACGACTGCATGTTACAGGTCCTGTATGGGCCTTTTTGGACACAGAAAATGTTCGACTGCTGTCCTGGCCAGCAGATTCTCCAGATCTCCCACCAATTGAAAACGTCTGGTCAATGGTGGTCAAGCAACTGGCTCGTCACAATACGCCAGTCACCACTCTTTATGAACTGTGGTATCGTGTTAAAGCTGTCTGGGCAGCTGTACCTGTACCCGCCATCCAAGCTCTGTTTGACTCAATGCCCAGGTTATCAAAGCTGTTATTACGGCCAGAGGTGGTTGTTCTGCATACTGGTCTCGCAGAATATATGCACCCAAATTGCGCGAAAATGGAATTACATGTCAGTTGTAGTATAATATATTTGTCCAATGAATACCCGTTTATCATCTGCATTTCTTCTTGGTGTAGCAATTGTAATGGCCAGTAGTGTATATATCCACTGCCAAGCGCGTAGGTGCGCACTGTAGAGTAGTGATGTAGATGCATCCAGCTGTGGAACAAAGCCGCACCAACTTGGTCTCGCCGTTATATCTTTCCTGCTTGTAATGACCGCAGGTAGGATTTTTTCGTTGCATCCTCCTGTAATGTTGCTCTTGACCGGCACGAGCAAACAGATTACATCGAAGCGTTATCTCCGGTTTGTTTCATAGAAACGTATCTCCTGCTTTCCCCGTTTTGAGCACCTTGTTCGAGCTTTCGAACAGTTTAAAATTCAGGGTCTGCTAACATATTGATTTCCATGTCCGTCTTCGATGTATTCGCTGCACCCTTAATGAATATAGTTTTTAACACAAAATAATTCATCAGTCCACCAAACACTGCGAGTACGAGTTGCTTGTAACTTCGGTTTTCGCACAAAGCAACAGGTAGCTGTGACGAGTACGGGCGTACAGAATGCAACAGGTGTCTCGGACATGAATAACGAATTTCTCACGTTGCCTTCTGGTTCTTTGCAACGACCAAGCGGAACATTGCAAGAGGAGACCGTCTGGAGAGCAGTTGGCATTCAGTAGTAAGCTAATAATTTAATTTACAATATCTCTTTTAAAGTCCAGAAAAGAACCTTCAGGGAGATATATGTTGATTCAAAACCACGCCAGCACCTACATATTTGCTCAAAAACCTTCTATAAAGTGTAATATATGTCGTAGGGGATTTATTACTAATATTAAGAGACTATCTCTATTCCGTTCACTTGGTAGTGTCATTCGGGAGGAAGACAGTTCAAAGCCGCGTCCGGCCATTCTGATTTAGGATTTCTGTGATTTCCCTAAATCGCTTAAGGAAAATGCCAGGATGGTTCCTTGGACGGAGCACGGCCGCATTCCTTCTCCGTCCTTCCTACTCCGACCTTGTTCTCCGTCTTTAATGAACTACTTGTCGACGGGACGTTAAACACTAATCTCCTTCTCCTCCTCTTCCTCCTCTTCTTCCTGCTCTTCCTCTTTTCCATTCACATATGTTTGTTGTTGTTTAGCCGGTCTGGTGCAGCTCACCATGCTACTCTATCGTGTACAGGCCTTTTCAGCTCCGCATAACCATCGCGACGTACGCCAATATGAACCTTCTTGTAATACACCATAACCTTCTAATCGTAGTTGTCTGTTATACTGTACTCTTTCTTCAGCATCTTGATCTTGAAATATACTCTTAAGATTAGTCTGCTTTAAAACATCCATTGCGTACCTATACAGAGCTTAAGCCAGGCGGTTTGAGCCCCCATGTCACGGATAGCACGGCCCCTCCCACCAGAGGTTTGAGTCGTCCCTCGGACGTGGATGCGTGTGTTGTTCTTAGCATAAGTTAGTTTAGGTAATGTGTAAGTCTAGGGACCGATGACCTCAGCTGTTTGGTCCCTTAGGAATTCACACACAACTGAACATCTCAACAGAGCTTAACCGATAGTTGACATTTATGGATGGTAGAAAAGGCACATCTCTATATTTTAAAATCATTTTCGTTCGGTTATAGCCTTTCGGGCTCTGGAATTCCCTTGTGAGGCACATGACATTCAGGCGCCTAATTTCTCATCGGCGCTAAGCCACTGATTGTGTTACGCAACTTCGTGATAATGTGGTGTGGCCGGCCGGTGTGGCCGAGTGGTTCTAGGCGCTTCAGTCTGGAACTACGCGACCACTACGGCCGCAAGTTCGAATCCTTCCTCGGGCGTGGATGTGTGCGATGTCCTTAGGTTAGTTAGGTTTAAGTAGTTCTAAGTCTAGGGGACTGGTGACCGCAGATGTTAAGTCCCATTGTGCTCAGAGCCATTTGAACCATTTTTCAATGTGGTGTGACTTACGGCGGGTGGTTGGGCGATGCGCCGTGATAAACAGTAGTGTGGAACGGGACTCTCCATCCAGTAGCGTTGTAGATGGTTTGGCTTCAGAGGGATTTCCATGGAAGAAATAAATGAGTTCTGCGTCTCACCTTCCTCCCTACTATCAGATTAGAACGACCCCACCTACTGATCCATTGATCTCTGGGCCGTGATGGCGCCGGGTTCTTCTTCAGCTACTGCAGAAATTTCGATTTCTGGAGAGACTACAGACCAATGGCAGACTGCTAAAAGAAAAGCACATTTAGTCTTGTAAACACATTGAGATGACAGGCAGTCTCGATACATATAGATGGTGAAACTTCCTGGCAGATTAAAACTGTGTGCCCGACCGAGACTCGAACTCGGGACCTTTGCCTTTCGCGGGCAAGTGCTCTACCAACTGAGCTACCGAAGCACGACTCACGGCCGGTACTCACAGCTTTACTTCTGCCAGTATCCGTCTCCTACCTTCCATTCTGGAAACATCCCCGAGGCTGTGTCTCCACAGTATCCTTTCTTTCAGGAGTGCTAGTTCTGCATGTTTCGCAGAAGAGCTTCTGTAAAGTTTGGAAGGTAGGAGACGGATACTGGCAGAAGTAAAGCTGTGAGTACCGGGCGTGAGTCGTGCTTCGGTAGCTCAGTCGGTAGAGCACTTGCCCGCGAAAGGCAAAGGTCCCGAGTTCGAGTCTCGGTCGGGCACACAGGTTTAATCTGCCAGGAAGTTTCATATCAGCGCACACTCCGCTGCAGAGTGAAAATCTCATTCTGGAAGCATATAGATGGTAACTAGCCAGTTCACATTTTCGGACTGCGCAGGCGATCCGCGGGCTTGCTGTTGTTTAGCTCACAAGTACAGGGAGAGACATACAACAGAATGTAAACAGGGATATCTACACCAGTTCTTAGAGTTTGGATGCAGCATAATAAAAAGCGAGCTCCAGGATTCGAATAACACATTAAGGTAAAGAGCCGTGAGTTGAAACATGTTGGGAGCACACGGACAGAGGCAGCACGGCAAGGATTACCGAGTTAACATTGATAAAACTGCGAAGCTGATCTCTCGCAGTCTAAATCGAATGTTTGCATCTTCAACACGGTTGGCTTTGCTAGGGGCGTTCTACGACGAATGATTTGAGCGTAACTGTCCACAGTTGCTTCCAAGGCGGTGGAAATCAACACATGGTGGTTACGGCCGCGCGATTGCTGGTCGTGAAGTAAAGCTTGCCAAGTAGTGCCACGAACTAAGAGCGACACGGCGTCTCTCAGCACTTTTGTAACGTCAGATGCACGCACACTGCGTGCTTCCTCCGAGAGCAAACGATCCTTGCTGCCACCATGCCAAATGCTCACGGTTACTTAAGCTGTCGGCACATGGACCGTCCCGAGTTCACCGTGTTGCTGAACGCTCAGAAACAATGCAACTTGTGCATACGGTACGGTGGCATACGCGATCATAGCGCGCTCCAGCGTCAGTTGCCGGCTGTATCTGGCTCACAAGTCATGAAATAGGCGGGCATAAAATTACTACGTACCTTTAATAAATACATGATCAAACCTATCGTTAACATCGATATGCAGCAGGATTTTAGAACATATATTGTGTTCGAACATCATGAATTACATCGAAGAAAACGGTTTACTGACACACAGTCAACATGTGTTTAGAAAACATGGTTCCTGTGAAACAAAACCAGCTGCTTATTCACATGAAGTTTTGAGAGCTATTAACAAGGGATTCCGGATCGATTCCTTACTTCTGGATTTCCGGAAGGCCTTTGACACTGTACCACACAAGCGGCTCGTAGTGAAATTGCGTGCTTATGGAATATCGTCTCAGGTATGTGACTGGATTTGTGTTTTCTCTTCAGAGAGTTCACAGTTCGTAGTAATTGCCGGAAAGTAATCGAGTAAAACAGAAATGGTTTCAGGTGTTTCCCAAGGTACTGTTATAGGCCCTTTGCTGTTCCTTTTCTATATTAACGATTTTGGAGTCAATCTGAGCATCCGTCTTCGGTTGTTTGCAGATGACGCTGTCGTTTATCGACTAATAATGTCAATATAAAACCAAAACAAACTGCAAAACGATTTAGAAAAATAATCTGAATGGTGCGAAAAGTGGCAGTTGACCCTATAAAACGAAAAGTAGGATGAGTGCTAAAAGGAACTCGTTAAACTTGGGTTACACGATAAATCAGTCTAATCTGAAAGCCGTAAATTCAACTAAATACCTAGGTATTACAGTTACGAACAACTTAAATTGGAAGGAACACATAGAAAATGTTGTGGGGAAAGCTAACCAAAGACTACACTTAGAAAATATAACCGATCTACTAAGGAGACAGCCTACACTACACTTGTCCGTCCTCTTTTAGAATACTGATGCGCGGTGTGGGATCCTTACCAGATAGGACTGACGGAGTACATTGAAAGAGTTCAAAGAAAGGCAGCACTTTTTGTATTATCGCGAAATATGGGAGGGAGTGTCACAGAAATGATACAGGATTTGGGCTGGAAATCATTAAAAGAAAGGCGTTTTTCGTTGCGACGAAATCTTCTCACGAAATTCCAATCACTAACTTCCTCCTCGGAATACGACAATATTTTGTTGACACAGACCTACATAGGGAGGAACGATCACCACGATAAAATAAGGGAAATCAGAGCTGTTACGGAAAGATATGGGTGTTCATTCTTTCCGCGCGCTATACGAGATTGGAATAATAGAGAATTGTGTAGGTGGTTCGATGAATCCTCTGCCAGGCACTTAAATGTGATTCGCAGAGTACCCATGTAGATGTAGATGATGTAAGGTAAAAAGGGAAGTACCATGTCCGGTAGATTAAAAACAAAGCGATAAAAATTCACAATAGTTCTCCATATAAGATAAAAATTATTTCATCGTTCACACTTTTTAGTAAAACCCTAAGGTCATTCTTAATTATCACTGTTCTTCTTCAGTAGCAGAATATTTATAACATGTGAAATACAAAACTTGAAAGAAGGAACTGCAGAGATCTTATTGTGTTCTGGATAATATCAATCGTGCACTCACTCCTCAGAAAGAGCTCACATATACAGGATTAATCACCTAAAATTTGGGGAAATGGAAAGTTCTGTTGGTGTGCCGTTTTCACATAATGAACTGGTAGTCAGGAGGTCGTATCGTTAATCAACGGTTTGTGATAATACTTGGAATGTGTGTTTTTTGTGTAAACATAAACCTTTTAAATGGTACAGTGCCTGTTGACATTAACAGACTAAAAGTAGGCTAAATTAGAATGTCAGTGTGTTTGTTGCAGGATTCCAGTGCGCATCGTTTGTGAGATATGGTATTTTGAAAAATTCGCATACCGACATTTGAACGATACCTGCGGTAGCACACACTAAAGAACAGCCCAAATGCGTACACTAGTTAAGTGGATCCTGATCAGTACCGAGGCGAGTGACCACCAGAAGTTGCGTTCAAAATAACCACCGGCAGCGGCAGTATAGGCTTCCAGTTTGGTCTGGAACGACTGCTGCACGCGTGCTAGCATTTCAGTGGAGATGTTCGAGCAGGCTCCAGTAATACGTTGTTGCATATCATCAGATGTAGTTGGAGTGTCCTTGTAAACAGCGTCTTTCAGCTTTCCCCGAAGAAAAAAAAAGACTACGGGCATCAAATCTGGGTTTATTTATTTATTCGTATGGCTAGGGCCCCCCCGTCGGGCAGACCGTTCGCCGGGTGCCGGTCTTTCAATTTGACGCCACTTCGGCGACCTGCACTCGATGAGGATGATAGGATGACGATGACATCAAAACGCCCAGTCCCTTGGCGGAGAAAATTCCCCGACCCAGCCCGGAATCGAACGCGGGCCCAGAGGATTGACAGTCAATCACGCTGACCATTCTGCTATCGCGGGCGGACATCGAATCTGGGTAACAGGCTGGCTAAGGTCCAGGTCCTCTTCGTCCACTCCAGCGATTTGGAAATAATTCATGAAGAGGTGCTGTAGTACTTCGTGCACTTTGGGCTGGACAGCTATCATGCTTGTATCACAGTTCCCTCCTAGTCTGCAGAGGAACGTCTTCTAGCAACTGTGGAAGATGATCTATTAGGAGACTGCGATACCTGTGCGCGTTCAGAGTTCCGTCTATGAAAAACGGGCTTATGAGCTGATGGTTCACTATTCTACATCTACGTTTACATTCCATGGACGCAGACGTCCCATCTGACCAAGCCAACATGGACCGTCAACGGACCAATAGCGCGGTTTACCTGGCCACGATTGAAAAATGTGGCTTCATCACGAAACGAGATACATTCCCATGCAGAGAATGTAACACGATTCTCATAACCTTCTGCTCAGCTCTTCATGGAAGGAGATGTGATAGGGATGGAACGTGTGTCGAAGGAGAATGCGTAGGTCACTTGCCTCACTCATGCCACTTCTTCGTGTGATTGCGCGGGAGGACCTAACGGTCCGAATCAACTGCAGCAGTAGCAAGAAAATTAATTTCTCCCTGTTCTGTCGTCACTTGTTTCTTTCTCTTACGTTGTCTACTTTTACTCTACCACTTTCACATAATTGAAGAGGTGATAAATAACTGCCGAGATAGTTGACATACAGGGTGTTACAAAAGGCACGGCCAAACTTTCAGGAAACATTCCTCACACACAAAGAAAGAAAATATGTTATGTGGACATGTGTCCGGAAACGCTTACTTTCCATGTTAGAGCTCATTTTATTACTTCTCTTCAAATAACATTAATCATGCAATGGAAACACACAACAACAGAACGTACCAGCGTGACTTCAAACACTTTGTTACAGGAAATGTTCAAAATGTCCTCCGTTAGCGAGGATACATGCATCCACCCTCCGTCGCATGGAATCCCTGATGCGCTGATGCAGCCCTGGCGAATGGCGCATTGTATTACAGCCGTCCAGAATACGAGCACGAAGAGTCTCTACATTTGGTACTGGGGTTGTGTAGGCAAGAGCCTTCAAATGCCCCCATAAATGAAAGTCAAGAGGGTTGAGGTCAGGAGAGCGTGGAGGCCATGGAATTGGTCCGCCTCTACCAATCTGTTGGTCACCGAATCTGTTGTTGAGAAGTGTACGAACACTTCGACTGAAATGTGCAGGAGCTCCATCGTGCATGAACTACATGTTGTGTCGTACTTGTAAAGGCACATGTTCTAGCAGCACAGGTAGAGTATCCCGTATGAAATCATGGCGGTGAATCGAGGAAGTACAGTACATACTGACGAAACTAAAATGAGCTCCAAAATGGAAATTGATCGTTTCCGGACACATGTTCACATAACATCTTTTCTTTATTTGTGTGTGAGGAATGATTCCTGAAAGTTTGGCCGTACCTTTTTGTAACACCCTGTATATTGGGATATTTAGCCGCATACAACGTACAAGAACGAACTGCAATCTTCCCACGCTCTCCATGCTCCACACACCATGGACCATGAGCATGTCGACTTGTTCTGCGTTGGTAAATCCCATCGACCATTCACGATCTACTGCTCTGATGGAACACAGAGGCACACTGTAAACAAACATGACATCATAACTAACAACTACCTATGGTTAATGGCACAAGCCAGTATCGGTGTGGAAACTTTGCACAACACGATATCTCGTAAGCGACTCGTACTAGACTCCTGCAACAATCGCCACTCAGATTCTAATTTACCCTGCGTTTAGTTTGTTAATGTGAGTAGGCATTGTTGCATTCAAAAAATGTATGTTTGCACAAAAAAATAAACTTTCTAATTATTACTGCAATATTTTTATTGGCTAACAATACGAGCTCCTTACTACAATCCCTTCTGTGAAAACCACACATCAATAGCAACTTACCACTCGCTAAAAGGCACATAAAATCCCTAGAAAACTAAGTTTGTCGTTTTCTGAGCAACGGCCGAGTATCTACGCATAAGCCGAGACAGCTCTCCGCTTATTTTCACCCCTCTTCCACTGAGCGAAGATTCTGCGAAATCGGGTTATGGCATTCGCCGTGTTCTCCTCGTCAGACAGAGAGGACATCAGCGCCGCCACAAAGTATTCTCCGTCGGTCTCTGCGCGGAATGCTTGATGCAACCGCCTTCTTACTTGCCACACCACTACACCGACAGAGTGGTGCGTTTGTGAGGCACTTACAAGGGAACCTCCCCATCGCACCCCCCTCAGATTTAGTTATAAGTTGTCACAGTGGATAGGCCTTGAAAAACTGAACACAGATCAATCGAGATAACAGGAACTATGAAAAAAATAAGCAAAATATACAAACTGGGTAGTCCATTGGCAAGATAGGCAACATCAAGGATAACGTGAGCTGAAGAGCGCCGTGGTCCCGTGGGTAGCGTGAGCAGAAGCGGAACGAGAGGTCCTTGGTTCAAGTCTTCCCTAGAGTGAGAAGTTTACTTTCTTTATTTTCGCAAAGTTATGATGTCCGCTCATTTATTGACGTCTCTGTTCACTGTAATAAGTTTAGTGTCTGTGTTTTGCGACCGCACCGCAAAACGGTAACAGATAGGCAACATTAAGGGTAACGTGAGCTGAAGAGTGCCGTGGTCCCGTGGGTAGCGTGAGCAGAAGCGGAACTTGTACACTTGGCGAATGGGTAAAAAGATTCTTCTACCTTGCCCGATTTAAGTTTTCATGTGGATGTGGTAATCACTCCAAAAAAGTGAATAAAAAAATTAAACTTTTCACTCGAGGGAAGACTGGAACCAAGGACCTGTCGTTCCGCAGCTGCGCACGCTAACCGCGGGACCACGGCGCTCATCAGTTCACGTTAGCCCTGATGTTGCCTACCTTGCGCATGCACTACTCAGTTTGTATATTTCGCTTATTTTTTTTCATAGTTCCACACAACTTCTTCCTGATATCTCGATTTATCTGTGTTCAATTTTTCAAGGCCTGTCCACTGTGCCAACTTATAACTAAATCTGAGGGGGGGGGGGGGGGGGGTGCGATGGGGAGGTTCCCTTGTTAGTAATTGCGTGGTCTCTTACGAACAGCAAAGTGAGTTTTGTCTCGAGTGATACAGCCTACCTGTGCCTCGCGGAGGAGGGTCGCTCATAGCGTTTGGTGCGCCGTGTGCTGCCAGGTAATTGTGCGGTCGCGTATTCTACGGGCAGAGACAATGGCGGCAGCTTGTGCAGTAATTGCGCGAGCAGCCAATCACTCAGCGAACGCACAATGCGCTGTAAGAGCGCCAGATGCTTGCCAGCGTCTTCTCTGTCACAGAAGGAGCATAGCATGCACTCACCTCCCCGTCTCAACACTTATAACACGTACAAATACCAATACGGCCAGTAACCTTCTCAGGTTTGTGCTTTCCTCTTCATGTTTTCGTATCTCCAGTGGTTGCGCTACAATTTTCTTGCTTTTCCTTCCCAAAATTATTCGTCCTAACATACGTGTTAAAAAAAATGTTTCTGAATAAATATAGTGATGTTGGATTTGACTGAGGTTAAGGCCACACATTGGGCAGCGATTTTGTAGTGATAGAATTTGCTCAAGTTAACGTTTAAATTATGTATATATATAAAATAATTGTTCTTGCGTAGAGTATTTGCAAATTAGTAATAAATGAAGGGCCTAGGTGCGCCAGGCACGAGAACATAATTACGAGGGATAGTCGTAAAGTTTCAATCGTCATCACAGAAATAGTAAAGAGGAGAACACGGCAAGTGCCATAACCTGATCTCCCAGAAACCTGGCTCAATGGAAGGGGAGTCAAAATAACCTAATGCGTGTCTCAGCTTATCCATAGATACTAGACCGTGTCTGAGAAAAAGATGGTCAAAAATTTCGAAGTGAGTGAGATGCCTTTTAACTGGGGATAATATCAGACGATATGTTGGCACAGTGACTAGTGTTGCAGTCTCTCACTTTTGCGCCTCGTGTTCGAAACCCGATTATTGTATTTTTTTATTCATGTGAAAAGAATATTGCTTATCTAGCTGTAAAATCACAACTAGGTTTCACGATAAGTGCCGTACGTTTGTTACACAGGGTGTTACAAAAAAGGTACGGCCAAACTGTCAGGAAATATTCCTCACACACAAATAAAGAAAAGATGTTATGTGGACATGTGTCCGGAAACGCTTAGTTTCGTCAGTATGTACTGTACTTCCTCGATTCACCGCCAGTTGGCCCAATTGAAGGAAGATAATATTGAACAAGTGCCTTTACAAGTACGACACAACATGTAGTTCATGCACGATGGAGCTCCTGCACATTTCAGTCGAAGTGTTTGTACTCTTCTCAACAACAGATTCGATGACCGATGGATTGGTAGAGGCGGACCAATTCCATGGCCTCCACGCTCTCCTGACCTCAACCCTCTTGACTTTCATGTATGGGGGCATTTGAAAGCTCTTGTCTACGCAACCCCGGTACCAAATGTAGAGACTATTCGTGCTCCTATTGTGGACGGCTGTGATACAATACGCCATTCTTCAGGGCTGCATCAACGCGTCAGGGATTCCATGCGACGGAGGGTGGATGCATGTATCCTCGCTAACGGAGGACATTTTGAACATTTCCTGTAACAAAGTGTTTGAAGTCACGCTGGTACGTCTCCTTGCTGTGTGTTTCCATTCCATGATTAACGTGATTTGAAGAGAAGTAATAAAATCAGCTCTAACATGGAAAGTAAGCGTTTCCGGACACATGTCCACATAACATATTTTCTTTCTTTGTGTGTGAGGAATGTTTGCTGAAAGAATTTAAAAAGATTGTAACCCGAAAAATACCATAGAAACATGTATTATACAGGGTGTTACAAAAAGGTACGGCCAAACTTTCAGGAAACATATTTTCTTTCTTTGTGTGTGAGGAATGTTTCCTGAAAGTTTGGCCGTACCTTTTTGTAACACCTTGTATAATACATGTTTCTATGGTATTTTTCGGGTTACAATCTTTTTAAATTCTCATGTTCGTATATTTCATTCTTATACAAGTTCTTCTATTAATTTTAATATTTTATTTTGCACTGAACACACAGTGTGTAGTTGGGCGATCACTCTGTTGTGGATATAATTTAAAAGCCAAGATCGCTTAAACACTGTTTACTGGATAACCGGTTTCAACACACTAAAGATGCCATCATCGAATCTCAATGTAGATTCAGATCCGATGATGGCACCTCTAGTGTGTTGAAACAGGTTATACAGTAAAAAGTGTTTAAGCGATCTTGATTTTTGTATTATTTCTTAATATTTTATTCTTCTGTTCATCGTCCAAGAAGATCTGGCGTATTCCCGTGGATAACACCGATCGTAGTGTAAGCGTATTGTCATATCGTTGGCGTTGTTGCGGAGTATCTTTGGGAGCGGCTGCATTTGCACAATCGAGCACGGGACACGGAATTGGATATGGAAGTGGATTCAGTGAAAAGCGCGTAAAGAAGTAATTAAAAATGAGCATGCCGCCGATAACGTATTTGAGTATCCGCTCGTTTGCGTGTCGCACCTTACATCAATGATCCGCGTCGTGTTCGGCCTCCCAGAGTGAACCTAATGTGAAACAGTAAAATAGTTTACCACAGAGGAGAGCAATCAAGTGCGAGTGTCTTGTAGCGAGCGTGAGAACATGCGTTGGGCCATCGCGTTTCCGCATCATCAATAATCTGCCGCGTCGCGACGGTTACGCGCACTCACGTATTGGTGAGACTGTAAACTGTAAATTAACTTTTAGAACAGTGTTTCATTATTACAAGTGTCAAGAAGGACTGGTACCAAGCATATGTGTGTACGTGACGAGCGTAAGAACTGTCGTTCGAGCATTCGGCTTCCGGATCATCAACTATCAACCGCGTGCACTCGTCCAAGTGATGACTGTGGACAGATAATCATCATAATTGCCTGTGTATCTATCACCGAAGGTTCGCCCAGAGTAAGACTGTGAAATACGTGTGATGGCGTGAAGTACAATAGTGACAGACGTGAACATCGTCAAGAATAATGTACAGTAATAAGGGAATGATAATTATGGCCTCTGAACAAATCAGCAAGAATGTTAATTGGCTTCAACACTTACGACTTAGTGCAACCTGAGATTTTCTTATTGTCTCAAGGTATAATTGTTAATACCAGACGTAGGACCGTGTTGATTTTATTGTTGAGTGGCTCCCCTAAACCCGCTAACCTATTTAATTTCAGGCAAGCCAGCAGTCAGTGTGGAGCAGAAATAATACGACCGCCGCGAGAGAATCAGGTACGTGGCGTCAAAGAGAGTACACATTAAGGGTCTCCCACCAGTTGTACCCCCGGGCGTGTTACAGTAGGAACATTCGAAACATAAAAATTCCGAGCAACAAGAGCATTTCGCGATGACAGGATTGCCACAGCGATATTTCTTCTTATGAATCTCACTCTGGAAAGAACCGTCATTGACATTACTGAAGATTTCAAGCAATGACAGTAATTTCATGGCAAACCACGCATACCAGATCATTTTATCGAATACTTGGCGGTTGAAACTATATACTACTGGAATTTTGCAGAAAACAGTTTCAAAAAGTCAACGGTGGATAAATGAAAAAAAAATTGTAAATTTGTGGTAAGATCTTATGGAACCAAACTGCCGGGGTTATCGGTCCCTAAGCTTACCCACTACGTATTCTAAGTTAAATCAACTTACGCTTTGGACAGCACACACACCCATGCCCGAAGGAGGATTCGAACCTCCGACTGGAGGAGCCGCGCGGACCGTGACAGGACGCCCTTGACCGTGCGGCAACCACGCGCGGCATAAATGAAAAAAAGTAAAAAAAATATCTGCATCTACATTTATACTCCGCAAGCCACCCAACAGCGTGTGGCGGAGGGTACTTTACGTGCCACTGTCATTACCTCCCTTTCCTGTTCCAGTCGCGTATGGTTCGCGGGAAGAACGACTGCCGGAAAGCCTCCGTGCGCGCTCGAATCTCTCTAATTTTACATTAGTGATCTCCTCGGGAGGTATAAGTAGGGGGAAGCAATATATTCGATACCTCATCCAGAAACCCACCCTCTCGAAACCTGAACAGCAAGCTACACCGCGATGCAGAGTGCCTCTCTTGCAGGGTCTGCCACTTGAATTTGCTAAACATCTCCGTAACGCTATCACGCTTACCAAATAACGTTATGACGAAACGCGCCGCTCTTCTTTGGATCTTCTCCATCCCCTTTCTCAACCTGACCTGGTGCAGATCCCACACTGATGAGCAATACTCAGGTATAGGTCGAACGAGTGTTTTGTAAGCTACCTCCTTTGTTGATGGACTACATTTTCTAAGGACTCTCCCAATAAATCTCAACCTGTCACCCGCCTTACCAATAATTAATTTTATATGATCATTCCACTTCAAATCGTTCCGCACGCATACTCCCAAATATTTTACAGAAGTAGCTGCTACCAGTGTTCGTTCCGCTATCATATAATCATACAAAAAGACGATCCTTCTTTCTATATATTCGCAAAACATTATATTTGTGTATGTTAAGGGTCAGTTGCCACTCCCTGCACCAAGTGCCTATCCGCTGCAGATCTTCCTGCATTTCGCTGCGATTTTCTAATGCTGTAGTCTAGTTATAATCGGGTTTCGAACGCGGGTCGCAAAAGTGTGAGGCCGCGACCCTAGCGACTGTGCCATTGTATCAGTTGAACTTCTTTATTTATAGTATGGCTACAAATATCTGCAATTTACAATTATATATTTAAGGAGTCAGGTGCAGAGCTAATATGTACAAATTCTTAAAGTTAATAATTCAATAGTACTAAAAGGAGGACATTTGAACTATAAAATTAGGACTCTTAATTAAGACAAATACATTTAACCAATCCATAGCTGAATGGTCCTTGGTACCTTCTCAGAGGCCAGTCTCTGACAGTATGCTGAACGGTTTCTTTTTGGGCTCCACAATCACAGGGGTCCCCACTTGTGCATCAGGGCATTTCACCAGGCGTGACTGATTCTTATCCTGTTCAGTCGCGTCCACTCGCTTCTGTTCAGATCAAATCCTGGTAGACTGGCAGATGAATCTTGCACTCCTAGATGTTTTGTTGCTGCAGCATTCCGACTCCTGTGCCACTCTTCTTTAAGGTCAAATTTCTTGTTCTTATTTCTTCCATTACTCTACAGTGGAATCCGTGACATCAAGCGGTGTGGAGGAGGATCATGTAAGACCGTATGAATTGGAAGGTCTCGGGTGTAGTCGGAGTAATGCAGCTTCCTCCATTCTCCATCGGTTGCTTCTTGGCGTCGCAGCTTAGGTGATGGAATGTTACTGACGGTGTGCAGTCAACGGATCGGTCTGGATTTTAATGTATTAGTAATAATTCCCATTGATCCATGTAGATGAATATCTAGTTTGCTTGTATGAACACTGTGTTGCATTACTGGAGCACACTGTTTAGCTACAGGGTATTTTTTTTTTTCCTTTATTGAGATTTCATTCCCCTGCACCATATGGGCAGGGGAGGGCTGTCAGCGGCACAATCCGCCGATCTTCAGCCGAGTGACACTACAACTAAAACAAGAATAAAATGATACATACATAAGGAGATAAAAAAGGGGAACATAAAACAGACTAAGGGGAGAAAATGGAGGTAAAAAGGCACTGACATGGAGACGTCCATGGGGGACAATTAAAAAAAGTCACCAGAAAGTTGAAAAACACAGTTTGCGATTCTTAAAACACAGAGAAGACACTGAATGCACATGCACAGGTTAAATGTCGGCCACAGTATTAAAAACACTCCAGAACAGCACGCTTAAAACCCACTTGGAGCACACACGATGAAAAATAAAACTGCCAGGTGGGACCTGCCAAGGGAGAGGTTGGAGAGGATGAAAAAGGAGGGGAGAGCAAGGGACAGCACTACAGGGTATGCTAGTGTCATCAGCTGAACTGTTTACTCGCTTAAAGGCACAAAAAGTTGCTCGAACACTTTGACGTCGTTTTCTCAGAATCGGCCGAGTGTGCATGGATAAGCCGAGAGACGTTTTTACTTATTTTTACCACTCTTCTACGGAGCGAAATGACTCGTAAACTGGGTTCTGACACTTGCTGCGTTCTCCTCGTAAGTTATGTACTGATCGCAGGTACAGCACGCTTAGAAATCCCAGCGCTGCAGCACCGTAACAAATCGCTAGGGGAGCTGTGTCGCCTTTAGCGCCGTGGGTATTTCAATACTCTTTATGACCGTAGATACCGGGTGGTTATAATTTAAGTGTAGCCACTCACGGAGGTCCAGTGTGTGTTGTAATTATCGTATGGTAGCGAAACTTGGTAGATTTTCTAATGCTTTTATGCAGAACCGATTTACGCTGGGGAAAAAATAGTTCCAATTTTGGTCACCAGGTGCAAATCTGGCACTATGAATTCAAGAAAGACGCAGAGAAATATTTTCATATGTCATGGATCAGGAGCGGGAGGTGGGCAGAAATGGTCAGACAATTGAGAAAGGCATAATGTTGATTTTTTTATTAACCGCCTCTTAGACCGTTTAATATGAGCACCGGATACGCCGACGAGATGTTGCATCCGTAAAACGACGTGATCAGTAGTTGCTCGCAGCAGTTCCAGTGGAATATGTGCAACGCTTTTCTGTCTACTGGCCTTCAGATTACGTACAAACCAAAAGTGTTCTTGGTAAACGGGCTCTCCGCGTCGGAGGTTCGAGTCCTCCCTCGGGCATGGGTGTGTGTGTGTGTTGTCCTTAGCGTAACACAGTTTTAGTTAGATTAAGTAGTGTGTAAGCTTAGAGACCAGTGACCTCAGCAGTTTGGTCCCATAAGACCTTACCACAAATTTCCAGTTTTCCTAATAACGCGTGCTTTAAATATCCCACAGGGAAAAGTCAGAGGGATTCAGAAGAGGTGATCTTGCAGGCCACGCATGTGGGAAACCTCTGTAGGTATCAAGCAACATCGTGTTGCAGGTAAAATCTTTCATTCCCAGATACCTCTCGGGTGGCAGGTAAAATGGATGTTTGCGGCATATGGAATGGCTCTGAGCACTATGGAACTAAACATCTGTGGTCATCAGTCCCCTAGAACTTAGAACTACTTAAACCTAACTAACCTAAGGACACCACACAACACCCAGCCACCACGAGGCAGAGAAAATCCCTGACCCCGTCGGGAATCGAACCCGTGAACCCGGGCGTGGGAAGCGAGAACGCTACCGCACGACCACGAGATGCGGGCTACGGCATGTGGAGATACACCCCACCGGTTACGGTATCTTCAATGCAGAATGAGCCAATCAAACCGCGCGATAACAGACCACACCATACATTAAGACTCGGTAGATTAACATGTTTGTCTACGTGAACGTGAGGATTTTCAGGAGCCCAGCACGCGCAGTTGTGACTTTTTACGGTACCGTTCAGACTGAACTACGCCGGATCGGATGACCGTCCGTTCAAACAGTTCATCCTTGCGAAGCATGCCTTCAAACCACTTGCAGTACTCCATCTTTCGATACGGGTCGCCCTCGTTCATAGTGTGCACCGATCTTGGAATTTACACTTTCCGCTTTGCAGCCTTCACAATTCGTCGTACTCTTGATCAACTTACCCCACTATCTTGTGCACCATGCTTCACATTTTAGGTGACGTAGTAAAATGTGGCGACACAGAAGCGCTGGAAGCTGGACTCACTGACGTTTTTGGTCGGCCAGATGTTTTCTTATGCACATCCTGAACAGTTCCGTCGGCTTCAATTTTATCCTGAGTACGACAAATTGTTGCACGTGTTGGCGGCTTAGCTCCGTACACCTTACGCCATTCCTGTTGTACCTGCATCATGTTTACACATAACCAGCACCACTTCAATATGGCCTTGCCTTGCTCAAACGACAGTCTCACTTCAATCATTTCTACACCGTCACCTGCTGGAAAACGCGCACCAAGATCTATTGAGAAAAAAATGGACTACGCTACCGCGCAAAATTGCAACGATATGTCTTTTGTTCCAAAGATACACTACTGGCCATTAAAATTTCTACACCAAGAAGAAATGCAGATGATAAACGGGTATTCATTGGACAAATATATTGTACTAGAACTGACATGTGATTACATTTTCACGCAATTTAGGTGCATAGATCCTGAGAAATCAGTACCCAGAACACGCAACTCTGGCCGTAATAACGGCTTTGATACTCCTGGGCATTGAGTCAAACAGAGCTTCGATAGCGTGTACAGATACAGGTGCCCATGCATCTTAAACGCGATACCACATTTCATCAAGAGTAGTGGCTGGCGTATTGTGACGAGCCAGTTGCTCGGCCACCATTGACCAGACGTTTCCAATTGGCGAGAGATCTGGAGACTGTGCTGGCCAGGGCAGCAGTCGAACATTTTCTGTATCCAGAAAGGCCCGTACAGGATCTGCAACATGCGGTCGTGCATTATCCTGCTGAAATGTAGGGTTTCGGAGGGATCGAATGAAGGGTAGAGCCACGAGTCGTAACACATCTGAAATGTCCACTGTTCAAAGTGTCGTCAATGGGAACAAGAGGTGACCGAGCCGTGTAACCAATGGCACCCCATACCATCACGCTGGGTGATACACTAGTATGGCGATGACGAATACACGCTTCCAACGTGCGTTGACCGCGATGTCACCAAACACTGATGCCACCATCATGATGCTGTAAACAGAACCTGGATTCATCCGAAAAAATGAAATTTTGCCATTCGTGCACCCAGGTTCGTCGTTGAGTACACCACCGCAGGCGCTCCTGTCTGTGATGCAGCTTCAAGGGTAACCGCAGCCATGGTCTCCGAGCTGATAGTCCATGCTGCTGCAAACGTCGTCGAACTGTTCGTACAGATGGTTGTTGTCTTGCAAACGTCCCCATCTGTTGACTCAGGGATCGGGATGTGGCTGCACGATCCATTACAGCAATGCGGATAAGATGCCTGTCATCTCGACTGCTAGTGATACAAGGCCATTGGGGTCCAGTACGGCGTTCCGTATTACTCTCCTGAACCCACCGATTCCATATTCTGCTAACAGTCATTGGATCTCGACCAACGCGAGTAGCAATGTCGCGATGCGGTTAATCCGACCTTTATCAAAGTCGGAAACGTGATGTTACGCATTTCTCCTCCTTACACGAGGCATCACAACAACGTTTCACCAGGCAACTCCGGTAAATTGCTGTTTGTGTATGATTAATCGGTTGGAAACTTTCCTCATGTCAGCACGTTGTAGGTGTCGCCACCGGCGCCAGCCTTGTGTGAATGCTCTGAAAAGCTAGTCATTTGCATATCACAGCATCTTCTTTCTGTTGTTAAATTTCGCGTCTTTAGCACGTCGTCTTCGTGGTGTAGCAATTTTAACGGCCAGTAGTGTATTAAGTCTCAGAAGAATGTATTTTTTCTGGTCCCATCTGTACGCAGAAATGAACTAAATAAATGTGGGATATAGGCAGTGTTTCGTCCAGCTCTGTATTGCTGCTGCTGTTGTCGGCAGTTTGAGCCTTCGTAGCCGCCTGCGCCGCGGCAGAAAGGCAGGTACGTGACGGCCTCACAAGCGGGATGTCCGGGTTGATTTCAACGTGTGTGCCCTGATAAGCCGGGCGATATTTCCGGGGGCGCTCTTTACGGCGCCGGCAGCCGTGTATATTGCCGCCGGCTTATCGCCGCTGCCGCCGCCGCCGCCGCCGCCGCCGCCACAAAGCGTCACCCACCCCCGCAATATCGCGCCGACCCGTGTTATTGGCACCCGCAGACGGCTGTTTATGCTCCACTTAGCGCTACGTCGCGCCGTGCGGTTCCCAGCCCGGCGCCGGAACTGGGAAAGCAACACGGCCTACAACCAAATGTCGGCCTGTATGCGACGCGCCGCGCGCTGCGAGACCCCGCATCACCACGCGGAAGTCGCCAGCCTCAGCAACGACCATGTTTCCCTTGCTTTGCCTTCCTCGCCCTGCTAGCAGACGTGGCAGAAAATCCTAAGGAATTTTGGTCTTATGTCATAGCGGTAGATGGATCAAAACAAAATATCCAGACACTCTGCGACCAAAATGGTAGTGAAACGGAGGATGACAGACTAAAGGCCGAAATACTAAATGTTTTTTTTCCAAAGCTGTTTCAAAGAGGAAGACTGGACTGTAGTTCCTTCTCTAGATTGTCGCACAGATGACAAAATGGTAGATATCGAAACAAACGACAGAGGGATAGAGAAACAATTAAAATCGCTCAAAAGAGGAAAGGCCGCTGGACCTGATGGGATACCAGTTCGATTTTACACAGAGTACGCGCAGGAACTTGCCCCCCTTCTTGCAGCGGTGTACCGTAGGTCTCTAGAAGAGCGTAACGTTCCAAAGGGTTGGAAAAGGGCACACAGATCATCCACGTTTTCAAGAAGGGACGTCGAACTTATGTGCAGAACTATAGACCTATAGTTGTAAAATTTTGGAACACGTATTATGATCGAGTATAATGACTTTTCTGGAGACTAAAAATCTACTCTGTAGGAATCAGCATGGGTTTCGAAAGAGACGGTCGTGTGAAACCCAGCTCGCGCTGTTAGTCCATGGGTTCACAGGTGGATGCCGTGTTTCTTGACTTCCGCAAGGCGTTCGATACAGTTCCCCACAGTCGTTTAATGAGCAAAGTAAGAGCATATGGACTCTCAGACCAATTGTGTGATTGGAATGAAGAGTTTCTAGATAACAGAACGCAGCATGTCATTCTCAATCGAATGAAGTCTTCCGAAGTAAGAGTGATTTCAGGTATGCCGCATGGTAGTGTCATAGGACCGTTGCTATTCATAATATACATAAATGACCTTGTGAATGAAATCGGAAGTTCACTGAGGCTTTTTGCGGATGATGCTGTGGTATATCGAGAGGTTGTAACAATGGAAAATTGTACGTAAATGCAAGAGGATCTGCAGCGAATTGACGCATGGTGCAGGGAATGGCAATTGAATCTCAATGTAGACAAGTGTAATGTGCTGCGAATACATGCAAAGAAAGATCCCTTATCATTTAGCTGCAATATAGCAGGTCAGCAGCTCGAAGCAGTTAATTCCATAAATTATCTGGGAGTACGCATTAGGAGTGATTAAAAATGGAATGATCATATAAAGTTGATCGTCGGTAAAGCAGATGCCAGACTGAGATTCATTGGAACAATCCTAAGAAAATGCAATCCGAAAACAAAGGAAGTAGGTTACAGTACACTTGTTCGCCCACTGCTTGAATACTGCTCAGCAGTGTGGGTCCCGTAGCAGATAGGGTTGATAGAAGAGATAGAGATCCAACGGAGAGCAACGCGCTTCGTTACAGGATCATTTAGTAATCGCGAAAGCGTTACGGAGATGATAGATAAACTCCAGTGGAAGACTCTGCAAGAGAGACGCTCAGTAGCTCGGTACGGGCTTTTGTTGAAGTTTCGAGAACATATCTTCACCGAGGAGTCAAGCAGTATATTTCTCCATCCTACGTATATATCGCGAAGAGACCATGAGGATAAAATCAGAGAGATTAGAGCCCACACAGAGGCATACCGACAATCCTTTTTCCACGAACGAAACTAGACTGGAATAGAAGGGAGAACCGATAGAGGTACTCAAGGTACTCTCCGCCACACACCGTCAGATGGCTTGCGGAGTATGGATGTAGATTTAGATGTAAATGAATCACTTTCAGTCGCACGAACGTGCAAAACCCAGTTGTGAAGCCATCGTAGCAATACTGACTCTTCATTTCTGACTGGTAGCATTCTTTCTTACACAAGCACAACAGACAAAAAGTAATTAGTCGCCCTCAGGACGCATCTCTCTAAGGTTGCGTTTACAGTGGCACCAACAATCGCCAGACTCCATCGCCGGAGGTCGCCCGATAACATTGAGCGACAGCTTTTCCACACTGCGTCCGATGCCCTTCGTCAGTCTTCGGCAGGACCAAGGAATCTCGGCTAGTTTTGGTTAGAATCTATTCCATCGAGGAGGTTACAATCTACCGGGTGATCAAAAAGTCAGTATAAATTTGAAAACTGAATAAATCACGGAATAATGTAGATAGAGAGGTACAAATTGACACATATGCTTGGAATGACATGGGGTTTTATTAGACCCAAAAAAATACATAAGTTCAATAAATGTCCAACAGATGGCGCTTCATCTGATAAGAATAACAATAATTACCATAACAAAGTAAGACAAAGCAGAGATGGTGTTCTTTACAGGAAATGCTCAATATGTCCACCATCATTCCTCAACAATAGCAGTAGTCGAGGAATAATGTTATGAACAGCACTGTAAAGCATGTCTGGAGTTATGGTGAGGCATTGGCGTAGGATGTTGTCTTTCGGCATCCCTAGAGATGTCGGTCGATCACGATACACAATCGACTTCAGGTAGCCCCAAAACCAATAATCGCACGGACTGAGGTCTGGGGACCTGGGAGGCCAAGCATGACGGAAGTGGCGGCTGAGCACACGATCATCACCAAACGACGCGCGCAAGAGATCTTTCACGCGTCTAGCAATATGGGGTGGAGCGCCATCCTGCATAAACATCGTACGTTCCAACAGGTGTTCATCAGCCAGCCCGTCACGGTAGCAGTTACAAAACCAAAATCACGCATTTCCTCGAAGAAAAAAGGCCCCATAACAGTAGATGTGGTAAATACAACCCATACCGTGACTTTCTCGTCGTGTAATGGAGTTTCCACGACAGTTCTAGGATTTTCAGTAGCCCAAATTCTGCAGTTATGGGCGTTGACAGACCCTCGTAGCGTGAAATGAGCTTCGTCGGTCCACAACACGTTACTCAGCCAATCGTCATCTTCCGTAATCTTTTGAAACGTCCACACCGCAAATGCCCTCCGCTTCACTAAATCGCCAGGTAACAGTTCATGATGCCGATGGATTTTGTACGAATAGCATCGGAGGGTACGCCTTAGTGCCAACCAAACAGTAGTGTATGGAATGCCGGTGCGACAGCAAAAGCGCTGACTTCCCCGTGCATAGACGAACCCGATACAGTCCCCATTTCGTCCTGAACTGTCTCAGCAGCATTACGCCTTGTGCTCGGTCGGCCACTATGGGGTCTATCGTCTAAAGAACTCGTGGCTTCGAACTTCGAAAACAGCTGCATTTGTCAACGGACCTTTACCCGTTCAAATTCCCTTCCTATGGCGATAGGATCGTAACACTGAACTAGCACATTCCCCATTCTGATAATACAGCTTCACTAAAAGCGCCTTTTCAGGTAACGTCAACATGCTGCGACTGCCGGCGCATCTGATTCTCTCTCTCTCATTACAGCTCCTTTTATACACGTTTGTAATGCTCAGTCACTGACGTTTCGCTGTCCAGCGCCATCTGTCGGACATTTTGTGAACTTTTTTTGTTCTAATAAAACCTCATGTCATTCCAAGCATGTGTGTCAATTTTTACCTCTCTATCTACATTATTCCGTGGTTTATTAAGTTTTCAAATTTATACTGACTTTTTAATCACCCGGTATTTTAACCTCCGGGAGAGGGATGGCTGCCTCGACGTCTCTGTGTTTGGAGAATAATACTGCATTGTGACTTTTGCCATTAAAAAGACGCCGTGTGTATGAGATTGAGCTTTATCTCCCGAGAACTGTACACTTTTTCCTGAGTTAGTGCAATTCCCAGACAAGTTTTACCAATATGAGAGATGAAGAGAGGAATCTTGTATTAGATACGAGGGTTTGTATCAGCGTCTCATGCATATGCTCTGGATACGAAAAGTATCAGATTACGAGGCTCAGCAGTGCCAGTTGTGTTGACAGTTCGAGCGGCGTGGTCTATTGCCCGACGAATCTGTAGTAGTTCTGAAGCGAATGCCGTGAAGTGTTTCCTTCAGTTTAGAAATCGAGTTGATGTCACGATGGCATAAGTCAGGGGAGTGCAGTAGTTGGTATAGCACATAGCAGCCCCATCAGTCAAACAAATCAGTAATAGCTTGCACTGTACGTGCTTGAGCATTGCCTCACAAAATGATGGTCAGGTCCTACAGAAAGTGTCATCACTTCCGTCTCTATGCTGTTCATTTTTGGAACACATTACGACCAGCATAGACAGATCTCTCAGGCACTGAAAACATGTGGCGACGGGTTGTCTGGAGACAGGCGGGCCAGCCGAAATGATTGAACTCTGGCGTAGAGTTGAAGCTTGATGGAATGATGTACCAGTATCTGCCATCTAAACTCAATTCGATTTGTTTGTCTAGCCATGAATGAGCGATTGTTACTGGCAGAAGTGTCAGCTGTGGATAGTAAATTTCACTCCTTGAACACCCACAAATTAAGTACCAAATTATTCGTGTATTGTCATTTCTTTTCTTCCTGGCGTCGAATTTTTTATGGCCAGAAGTTTACGTTTTCTCTGTTCGCTTTTGTGGGTGTCAACCTTCGACCGAAGCTTCAAAGGAACAATTAAAATACGTCAGCGTCTCATGCGTATGCCTTGAATACTAAAAGTATCAGATTACGAGGCCCTTAATCGAATGAAAAGGCAGAAGTAAGTGCCACATTTCATAAAACAAAGAAAGACTCAATACATAGGACATGTAGCGAAGGGTAGAAATTGACATTGTTATAATTTATTAGTGATGGAAATATAAATGCAAAACCCATTGAAAGAAGGCAGTCTCGCTTTTGAGAGACATCCAAAGACAGCACAGATGTACACCATGCTGCACTGTCAACTTTCACTAGTCTACGGCGTATTAAAAAGAAAAAAAATCGTGCATCTTTACAAATACCTTGCGTGTAGTCTACATGCCTAGTATCTCAGGTACGGATGTCGCGCATAGCTTCTCTGGAGCGTACGCTAATAGGTGTCTTAAGTGTCACAACGTAAGCATCCAGCTACATACAGGATGGCCAAATGAACATGACCCGAAAAATATTTCATGATAACAAGGTGTAAACAACCAAAATATTATTACAAATTCATCCGAAAAGAGTCGGTGGTCGTGAGGTTCTAGGCGCTTCATTTCGGAACCACGCTACGGTCGCAGGTTCGAATCCTGCCTCGGGCATGGATGTTTGCGATGTCCTTAGGTTAGTTAGGTTTAAGTAGTTTTAAGTCTAGTGGACTGATGACCTCATATGTTAAGTCCCATAGTGCTTAGAGCTATTGGAACCATTTTTGAAGAGAGTCCGGAAGATCGCTCAATCGAAATAAGGCCAGTAATATCGCGTCAGCCTTTAGCTATGAGCATGATAAAACAGCATCACTTGTATCTTCATCCTTTTAATGTTTTGTGTTATGTGTGTATCAAAGTTTCGCCCGCATCTCGTGGTCGTGCGGTAGCGTTCTCGCTTCCCACGCCAGGGTTCCCGGGTTCGATTCCCGGCGGGGTCAGGGATTTTCTCTGCCTCGTGATGGCTGGGTCTTGTGTGATGTCCTTAGGTTAGTTAGGTTTAAGTTGTTCTAAGTTATAAGGGACTGATGACCTTAGATGTTAAGTCCCATAGTACTCAGAGCCATTTGAACCATTTGTATCAAAGCTTCCAGAACAACTTGTGCATGTTCAATTCCTCAGGAGCTCCTGAATGGAGCTGTAGCGGAAGATTTTGATCCTTAGTTACGGTTTAGAGTACGGTTGTCGCTGTTTGATCGAAAACTTCCCCTCCCCCCCACTCCTCTCTCCCTCTCCCTCCCTCTCTCTCTCTCTCTCTCTCTCTCTCTCTCTCTCTGTGTGTGTGTGTGTGTGTGTGTGTGTGTGTGTGTGTGTGTGTGTGAGAGAGAGAGAGAGAGAGAGAGAGAGAGATAGAGAGAGTTTTCAGTAAGTGCTTTGTTGTAGGAATCGAGGACTGAACGTGGACTGCTGCGCAATGGTTCCGGGTAGCTATACTTACCAAGTACTGTTCGTCGATTCCCGGAAAAATCGTTTCCACTGACAGCGTCGCGCTTCCTCTACACACACTGCTGCGACGCTCGCCCTTATTAACGGGGTGCTATCTCTACTTCCTACGCCTCGTACGGGACGCTGCTAGTACGTAGCAGCTCATGAATGATTCGGGGAAAACTGTCCACCGTTACGTTCCGTGGAGCATCTCTATGAATATATTATGTAAGTAATTTGCAAACTGAATTGCACTGTTCTGAGAATGTGTCACCTCACTTTTCCACACGAGTTCCTCTTCTTCTGTTTTTGCCTTTCTGCTGTCAGCGCCTTAGATCTCACAATACTTGCTGTAGTTCAAAACAACTTCCTCTTCCCTGCTGGGTGTGACAAACTGGTATCTTTATGCACATATTAGCCACAAGCTATAAATTGTTCTGGTAACGCAGTTCACATAAAAGAGCTTATTTTCAAACTGATCATCTCAGACCAATATTCAATTTATAATGCCAAACCGTTGGCTAGATGTTTTTCTGCCGTGCTACTACTTTTTCTGGGGAAGCCATTATATTTGCTGAAACATTAATAGAAAATTGATGTTGTTTCCAAAGAGAAGATCCCCTTCCCCACTCCCAAATTGTCGCATTTCCCATCAGCCAAGAGAAAACGTTTTTGCAAATCACGTGCTGTTTATTTTACATTTCTCACACGTCCTGTTGACTTTGTTAGAGACCGGCAGACGTCTATCCCGTACTGATTTGTGGAGCTTCGTACGAATTTCTTGGGCTGTGTACAATATGGTGATGTGTTCACTGAATACACTTGATGTCCAACATAAATGTGGCAGGAAGAGGGACTCCAACCGCTGAAAGTGGGTGCTGTTATTGAGGTGACTTGCTGAACAGAGTCGTCAGAGGATGTACTACTGTGCAAGCTTCTTCATCTCCCAGTACCTACTGCAACCTACATCCTTCTGAATCTGCTTAGTGTATTCATCTCTTGGTCTCCCTCTACGATCTTTACCCTCTACGCTGCTCTCCAATACTAAATTGGTGATCCCTTGATGCCTCAGAACATGTCCTACCAACCGATCCCTTCTTCTAGTCAAGTTGTGGTACAAACTCCGCTTCTCCCCAATTCTGTTCAATACCTCCTCATTAGTTATGTGATCTACCCATCTAATCTTCAGCATTCTTCTGCAGCACCACATTTCGAAAGCTTCTATTCTACTCTTGTCCCAACTATTTATCGTCCATGTTTCACTTCCATACATGGCTACACTCCATACAAATACTTTGAGGAACGACTTCCTGACACTTAAATCTATACTCGATGTTAACAAATTTCTCTTCTTCAGAAACGCTTTCCTTGCCATTGCCAGTCTACATTTTATATCCTGTCTACTTTGACCATCATCAATTATTTTACTCCCCAAATAACAGAACTCATCTACTACTTTAAGTGTCTCATTTCCTAATTTAATTCCCTCAGCATCACCGGACTTAATTCGACTACATTCCATTATCCTCGTTTTGCTTTTGTAGGTGTTCATCTTATGTCCTTCTTTGAAGACACAGTCCATTCCGTTCAACTCCTCTTCCAAATCCTTTGCTGTCTCTGATAGAATTACAATGTCATCGGCGAACCTCAAAGTTTTTATTTCTTCTCCATGGATTTTAATACCTACTCCGAAATTTTTCTTCTGTTTCCTTTACTGCTTGCTCAATATATTGAATAACATGAGGGAGAGGATACAACCCTGTCTCACTCCCTTCAAAACCACTGCTTCCCTTTCATGTCCCTCGACTCTTATAACTGCCATCTGGTTTCTGTACAAATTGTAAATAGCCTTTCGCTCCCTGTAACGACACTTAACAACGATTTATTAATGGAATCATTACACTACTTAACTTTAGTAGACTATTGTTGCTTGACAATGTGGATAAAAATTCACTTGCGCTCTTATAACTATGAACACCGGCCTAGTCCTGACTCCTGTGAACGATGACGAACTTAGCTTGCAGAATAACAAGTGAATCTCTCTTGGCACTGACGGCACGTGAGTCCTGATGCCATCTTCACGGACTGTTGATGCTGGCAGACTGCAACATCGTGCGGATGCTGTGAACATTGTGTCTAATAAGGAGACCGCACAGCAATTGGATTTTCGTGTTTTTATCTTATATTTATGGCACGTGAAGTTCAGAAGTCAAATATCAGTCAAAGCGGTCCCATGCAAGTCTCAAAATTTTTTGAGAAAACTGACTTTCGATTGCCTGGAGCGACTTTAATGCCGTGAAGTACGGTCGATTTTTCTATTGGCAGCTTTGGGTGGTTGATGACCTGAGTTCGATTTCCGGCTAATGCAAAATTTTAAATAAAGTTGCATGTTCCACCAGCATTTCTGTGGAGCGTAAAATACATAAAGATGGCAGAAAACTCGGTAGACTGTTTATCACGGATTCGAGTCTCGTTTCGATTATCGTTGTTTTTCATTTTTCCGTTCAATTCGAATACCTACGTCATTTAAATATAGAAATTCATCAAATGTATACCAATCGCACACACCTAAATGCCATTTTTATAAAAAATGCACGTCGTCTTATTTCTCATTGCGTATCACATAACCTGAGGTGACAAAGTTCATGGGATACCTCCTAGTATTGTGTTGGACCTCCGTTTTCCCGGCGTAGTGCAGCAGTTCTGCGTGACGTGGAGTCAACAACTCGCTGGAAGTCCCCTGCAGAAATAGGGGGCCATGCTGCATCTATAACCGTCCATAATTGCGAAAGTGTTGCCGATTCACGATTTTCTGCACGAATTGACCTCTCGGGTACATCCCGTAAATGTTAGATGGTGGCCACACCATTCACTCTAATTGCGCAGATGGTTCCTCAAACCAGTCGCGAACAGTTGTGGCCCGGTGTGTTGGAGCATTGTCATCCATAAAAATTCCATCGTTATTTGAGAACATTAAATCCACGAATGGTTGCAAACGGTCCCGAAGTAGACGACAATAACCATTTCCAGTCAGTGATCGGTTCAGTTGGACCAGAGGACACAGTCCATTCAAGGTAAACACAGCCCACGCCATTATGAAGCAACCATCAGCTTGCACTGTGCCTTTTTGACGTCTTGGATGCATAGCGTCTTGACGTCTGCACCACACTCGAACCCTACCATAAGCTCTTACCAACTAAAATCGGGAGTCATTTGACCACGCCACGGTTTCCCAGTAGTCTAACGTTCAGTCGATACGGCCAGGAGTCCAGGAGTGGCGTTGCAGGCGATGTCGTGCTCTTAGCAAAGGCACTCGCTTCAGTCGTCTGTCGCCATATCCCATTAACTCAAAATTTCGTCGCACTAATGGATGCGATTGTTGTACGACCCACGTTGATTTCTGCGGTTATTTCGAGAAATGTTGCCTTTCTGTTAGCACTGACAACTCTACGAAACGCCGCTACTCCCGGTCGTTAAGTGAAGGCAGTTGGCCATTGCGTTGTCCGCGGTGAGAGATAACTTGGTGTCCTCGGCACACTGTTGACACTGTGCCTCTCGGAATATTGAATTCCCTAACGATTCCCGAATCGGAATGTTCCATGCGTCTCGCCTCCCACTATTATTCCTCGTTAAGAGTCTGTTAATTCCCCTTGTGCGGTCATAATGACGTCGGAAACATTTTCACATGAATCATCTGAGTGCAAATGACAGTTCTGGCAACGCACTAGCTTTTTATACCTTGAGAACGCGATACTATCACCATCTGTATATGTATATATCGCTATCCCATGACTTTCGTCACCTCAATGCACAAAAATCCACTTTTTACTGAAAACGCGGTTTTTTGAAGAAAGATTGTTAATAAAAATCGTTCAAGTAAACAAAAAAAAATACAAATTAAAATTTCTTCTTCAGGGAAATGATCGTCGTACATGCATTTTTGTTTAAGAATTTATCACGACTCCATATTTAGCCATTACATACAACCACTTGCTCACAGAAAGATCCGTACCTAAAGACTGGAAAATTGCTCTAGTCACACCAATACCCAAAAAGGGAAGTAGGAGTAATCCGCTGAATTACATGCCTATATCACAAACGTCGATTTGCAGTAGGATTTTAGAACATATAGTGTGTTCGAACATTATGAAGTACCTCGAAGAAAACGATTTATCGACATATAGTCAGCTCGGATTCAGAAAATATCGTTATTGTGAAACACAACTAGCTCTTTATACTCATGAAGTAATGAGTGCTATCGACAGGGTATGTCAAATTGATTCCATATTTTTAGATTTCCAGAAGGCTTTCTATACCGTTCCTCACAAGCGGCGTCTAACCAAGCTGCGTGACTACGGAGTATCACCTCAGTTGTGCGACTGGATTCGTGATTTCCTGTCAGAAAGGTGACAGTTCGTAGTAATACACGGAAAGGCATCGAGTAAAACAGAAGTAATATCCGGCGTTCCCCAAGGAAGTGTTATAGGCCCTCTATTGTTCCTGATCTATATTAACGACATAGGAGACAATATGACTAGCCGTCTTAGATTGTTTGCAGATGATGCTATCATTTACCGTCTTGTAAAGTCATCAGATGATCAAATCGACTTGCAAAATAATTTAGATAAGATATCTGTATGGTGAGGAAAGTGGCAGTTGACCCTGAATAAAGAAAAGTGTGAAGTTATTCACATGAGTAGTAAAAGAAATCAGCTAAGTTTTGATTACGCGGTAAGTCACACAAATCTAAGGGCTGTAAATTCAACTAAATACTTAGCGATTATAATTACAAATAACCTAAATTGGTACGGTCACATAGGTAATATTGTGTGTAGAGCAAACCAAAGACTGCGATTCGTTGGCAGAACAGTTCGAAAAGGCAACAGGTCTACCAAAGAGACTGCTTACACTACGCTTGTCCGCCCTATTCTGGAGTATTGCTGTGCGGTGTGGGATCCGCAAGAGGTGGGACTGACGGATGACATCGAAAAAGTACAAAGAAGGGCAGCTCGTTTTGTATTATCGCCAAATAGGGGAGATAGTGTCACAGACATGATACGTGAATTGAAGTGTCAATCATTAAAACTAAGGCGATTTTCATTGCGATGGGATCTTCTCATGAAATTTCAATCACCAAATTTCTCCTCCGATTGCGAAAACATTGTATGGCACCCACCTACATAAGGAGGAATGATCATTACAATAAAATAAGAGAAATCAGGGTTCTCACAGAAAAATTTAAGTGCTCGTTTTATCAGCGTGCCGTTCGAGAGTGGAACGGTAGAGAGACAGCTTGAAGGTGCTTCATTGAACCCTCTGACAGACACTTTATTGTGAATAGCAGAGTAATCACGTAGATGTAGATGTAGACGACTAGGATTAAAACTAGCCCACCGACATAGCATGCAAAGATTCTGCTGTAGAGCCACATTGCCTGTTGAATAAATCTACTTTTCTTGACGGCCTTAAAAATGGTCGGAAAATTTCACAGTAGATTTTCCCGAGTATCTTTGAGTATTGCGTCGAAATGCCCTATACGATTGATATTTGAGATCTGAACTTGAGGCATCATAAATATCTGGTTGCCGGATGGTCCCCCGAGAGCTTAAAACGCGCAGTCAAGAATTATTAAATGCACCTGAAATAATTACTCCTTCTCAGCCGGAGACAGCTGCTGAGACCCCTTTGTATCTGCAGTGTCACGTGCTGTGACGTTCGCGCCACGACCTGTCTTTCTTGTGCGCCTCGGAAGCATGATATGGTCACCTCCCCCTCTGTGGCGGCTGACCTGAACTGTGTTGCAATACACTGGAGGCTGGCCTTGTGTGACGCACTTTATGTGCCTGTACACCATCTCTCTGGTGGACAGAGAGCACGGGCACGTTTAAATAAGAAATACTGAAAATATCCACCCGGAACACCAGAAGAGGTCAAATATTCCGTCAGAACGACAGAAGAATAAAGATAAAGTGCAGGGTTGTCCTCATCATGATCAGTAGCCAGCGCTGGCTTGTAAATAAACACAACGATGGACTTACCCAATCAGTGACATTCCAGCTAGAACATCAAGATGATCACCATAGATGTCATGCATTGTTATACAGTCATAAACGTAAACCTCAACAGAACCATTTTATTAATAATGTTGTTCTAAGAAAGGAAACTACAAAAAACTGAGGGAACAATGATCAGCAGCAACTGTTTTTAACGACACAGTTTGCGCGAACACGCTATGGGTATGTCTTGTTACCTTTTGCAGCATATTCATGGCCTTTGGAAGGGTTGATGACGTTATTCATCTTTAACATAAATTTGAGATAAATGATGGAAATTATTCTAAAGTATTTTATAACAGCTTTGTTTCCAGGAATTGATCATTGCTATTTTTTCGACATTTTTAGCCCAGTATCAATATTTTTTTCTTAAATCCTTTGACTTAAACAGTGCTCGGAATGATAGAATGGCGAACCTTTAAAATTATGCTTGTTTTGAATGCCAGTACACGAGCAAATCCTTTTTGAACGCCGGTACACGAGCAAATCGTGTGGTTTTGCTCCCAAGTGATTTAATTCCAAAACTTAAATGGCATTATCTACCACGCCTCAAGAATCCAGACAAATAAAGCCATGGCCAAAAAACAGACCTGAGGAATGAAAATTAAGCACATTATTTAAAAATTGAGTTACCGGAAAAATTTAATTTCTCGGACACACATCACTCCGGAAATAGCCTCTTCTATTTACAGGCTTTTATTAAAATATTTAAATTAAGGGTATCATGAGTTTCTTGCCGATAAAACACCGGAGCGATGGGAATGCGTACAGAACAGCCCGAAGAGATGCAAAACAGGCTATAGCAGCAAGCAAATCTTCACGTTATGCTGATCTATATGCAAAACTTGACACACGTGAAGGAGAGCGGGATGTAAAGCAAGACATCGCAATTCAGATGTTCATCGGTACTACTGAGTCAATGATAAAACTGCTAATCAGATCGTTGACTGGAAGAAGGCCAGAGAACGATGACGCAGCTACTTCAAGAAGATCTCAACAGAAGAGTTCCCCTATCCACCAATACCCACCGGCCATGCTGTTGAAGGGCCCGTAAGAGTAATTGCATTCGAAGAGGTCAAGACTTCTTCGAGGAAAATGAAGCCTGGGAAAGCCACCGGCCCATATGACTGACCTTCCAGCAGAGTTATGGTGTTCCCTTGATTGGAAGACAGTCGAATGGCTAACGGAACTCTTCAGCAAGATCATTGACGAGGGACACACACCAAGTGATTGGCAGCAGAGCAACACCGTGCCTATCTTCAAGAAGAAAGGAAATCCCGCTGAGTGCACCAACTACCATCCAGTTCGACTTCTCTGCCATGGCATGAAAATCTTCTAGCGTGTTCTGGACCAAAGAATCCGTGAAATCACACAGATTTCCAGAAACCAAGCTGGACTTGTGAAGAACTGCGGCACAACTGATGCGAATCATGCGGCAAAGCTCTTAGTCGGGAAACATCATGAGAAAGGCAAGCCGCTGCATCGCATTCCTGGATCCCGAAAGTGCCTTTGATCGGGTGCAACACAGTCTCATCTAGCTAGCACTTATTAACTGGGTGCAGTTATGCACAGCCGAGAAGTTATGTCCGTACAACCTCATGAGTATCCAAGGACTTCCCCATCATAGTTGGCGTCCATCAAGGTTCTGCACTATCACCACTTCTGTCCATTCTCGTAAAGGGCGCGACTGCTACGGTCGCAGGTTCGAATCCTGCCTCGGGCATGGATGTGTGTGATGTCCTTAGGTTAGTTAGGTTTAAGTAGTTCTAAGTTCTAGGGGACTGATGACCACAGATTTTAAGTCCCATAGTGCTCAGAGCCATTTGAACCATTTGAACTCGTAAAGGACACTGTGACATATGACCTGCACCGGTCATTACCATTGAAGAAAACCCAGTACATGACATCAGACATACATGAAATCGGAACCATCACGATTATTGGTGAAGATCTGACTCGTGTGACTAATTTTAAGTACCTTGGTTCCACCTTTGACGGCACACTCGCCGAAGAGGTCAACACTAGAAGTCAGCCATCCTGGATGAAGTGAACAACAACCAGAGTCACTTGCGACCACAGGATGAAAGATAATTTAAAATAAAAAAATCCATCTCACTGTCATCCGACCAGTCGTTTTGTTCGGTTGTGAGTGTTGGCCGACTACAGTTGAGACAGAACGCCGCCTAAGTGTAATGGATGCTAAGGTGGACAGCGGGCCTCACTAAGAGTTAGATCACGTTTGTAATGACAACATTAGGAAGCGGTTTGGTGTTGCACCGATCCAAGACAAGATGCATGAGAGTCGTCTTCGATGATATGTGCATGTTTTACGGTCCAGGGACGACTCTATTGCCAAGGTGAGTTACACACTTGAAGTCGTCGGCAATAGACCCAAAGGACGACCTAAGCAACGTAGGGCCGATACAGTTCATAAAGAGCTTAAATAAGTGAGCATCCACCCAGATGCAGCCCTTGATAGAGCGAAATGGAGACAACGTACCCATATAGCGGACCCCGCAGGCACGCGGGACAACGCTGAAGGAAAAGAAGAAGATTTACATTAAGGGTCCCCGTCTTTATCTGAATGGTAGGGCGTGAGTGATTGCCGCGGGGAAGACTAGCGTTGATCCTGAGTGTGTGACACTTGTACTGAGCCAAATACACTGCAGCTACATCTACATGGATACTCTCTGAATCACATTCAAATGCCTGGCAGAGGGTTCATCGAACCACCTTCGCAGTTCTCCATTATTCCAATCTCGTATACCCCGCGGAAATAGCTCTGATTTCCCTCATTTTATCGTGGTGATCATTCCTCCCTATGTAGGTCGGTTTCAACAAAATATTTTCGCATTCGGAGGAGAAAGTTGGCGATTAGAATTTCGTGAGAAGATTCCGTCGCAACGAAAAACACCTTTCTTTTAATGATGTCCAGCTGAACTCCTGTATCATTTCTGTGACACTCTCTCCCATATTTCGCGATACTACGAAACGTGCTGCCTTGCTTAGATCTTTTTCGATGCACTCCGTCAGTCCTAGCTGGTAAGGGTCCCACACCGCGCAGCAGTACTCTAAAAGAGGACGGACAAGCGTAGCATAGGCGGTCTTCTTAGTAGGTCTGTTACATTTTCTAAGTGTCCTTTGGTTGGCCTTCCCCACAACATTTTCTATGTGTTCCTTCCAATTTAAGTTGTTCGTAATTGTAATACCTAAGTATTTAGTTGAATTTACGGCCTTTAGATTAGACTGATTTATAGTGTAACCGAAGTTTAACGAGTTCCTTTTAGCACTCATGTGGATGACCTGACACTTCTCGTTATTTAGGGTCAACTGCCACTTTTCACACCATTCAGATATCTTTTCTAAATCGTTTTGCAGTTTGTTTTGGTTTTATAATGACATTATTAGTCGATAAACGACAGCGTCATCTGCAAACAACCGAAGACGGCTGCTCAGATTGACTCCAAAATCGTTAATATAGAAAAGGAACAGCAAAGGGCCTATAACAGTACCTTGGGAACACCTGAAATCATTTCTGTTTCACTCGATGACTTTCCGGCAATTACTACGAACTGTAACCTCTCTGACAGGAAATCACAAATCCAGTCACATAACTGAGACGATATTCCATAAGCACGCAATTTGACTATGAGCCGCTTGTATTGTACAGTGCGAAAAGCCTTCCGGAAATCCAGAAATACGGAAGCGATTTGGATTCCCTTGTCAATGGCACTAAACACTTCATGTCAATAAAGAGAGAGTTGTGTTTCACAGGAACGACGTTTTCTAAACCCATGTTGACTGTGTGTCAATAGACCGTTTTATTCGAGGTAATTCATAATGTTCGAACGCAATATATGTTCTAAAATCCTGCTGCATATCGACGTTAACGATATGGGCCTGTAATTTAGTGGATTACTCCTACTTTTTTCACATTCTTTGGATTCGCCGAATCAAAACCAGTGTGTCACATTCCCGCGTAACCTAGACGCCGGGCTATAAACTACAGATCTGTCTGTCACCACAACCAGGTTTTTTGCGTTCACAATCGTTGACTTCCCAGCAGCAGTTGGGTTTCCGAAGCTACGAAGAAGCGTGCCCCCGCAGAAATGTGACTCCGTACAAGTGTTCCAACCCCGTTGATTGCAGCTACTGCTAAGAAATTTTCGTTAAGAACTGCAGTTAGTTGCAGTCAGTCACGCGAGGACATCTGATGTGTTACACGAGTAGCGTCTGCGGTTAGCTGAAAGCCGACGTTACGCGCTGTGTACTGTCTGTGCTGTTTGTTGTGCTACATTGCTGTCACGCGACGCATTAATGGCTTTATTTCATCCACAACTACTACTATTAACAATTTCGTTGCTTCATTTTTAGGGTTCCGTGCCTCAATCGCTAAAACCGAGCCTTTATACGATTCGTCTGTTAAAAACGCTTTTTTCTCGGTAATGGGTAGACATATGAAATTGAAATGTAAGTCGCATACTGAGATCTATGGTCCCTTGGAAGTTTATAAAATTGAAGCTTCAAGGTCAAAACAGTCCCGCAGGGTTTCCGACGACTCGTTACAGAATTGTTGCATTTTGTTTGGGCAGCAGTACAGTGGTCGCGGCGGTCCTGTTCAATGGAGAGACCGTCTTACCAGACACGGCACTAAAGTAGTTCCTCTTCAGTGGGAATTCGAAGGGCCTAGCTTACGAGATTCCGATAGATACTCGTACTGACCTGGTTGCCAGGATTGCAGCAGCCTCGGGAGCCTTAGGTCAAACTCCTGGGACTGTTGGGCATGTAACACAGATGGTGGTGGTTCGCTGTACACTCTGTTCAAAATTCCGACCACCGTGATCAAAGCAGTGTCTGTGAAGGAACAGATCCGCATTTGTTACGTGTACACTGACGCATGCACGTTTACTCTACAGTTTCGTGAAGAGAATGGCTGTAAGGTTGACAGTCGAAATAACAAGAGTTAATAATATCACGGATGCACGCCCGAACGATGATGAACTAATAGCGGGTCAACTATTTTTGGTTATTACTCTTATCGCTCTTTTTTTTGTAATTCTAAAACTGTGTCCGTATTTTGAGCCTTTGTTCCCCAGAGAAAAATTCCATAGCTTAAATCGAATGTACAGATGAAGAGAATGTAACTAAAAAACGTTAGCTGTTGCACATTAATGACAGGACTCTAAGGGAAAGTCCGGCTGATGATATCTGTTTTCAAGTATCTTTGTGTGTTCACACTAATTCAATTACGAATCGGTATCCATTCTAATAAATTTTGTGTTTGTTACCCAGTAGGGTGAAACCACCTTCTTCTAGGGTTTCAGTCACTACTCTTGTTTTATATTTCTCCGTGTCTATTCTGCAGTTGAGATTGTCTCCAATAATGGTGGGTTTGCTGTCGCATTGTTTGATGAGTGTCGCTACTTCGTCAATTATTTCTACTGCATTTGTGTGCGGTTTGGAAAAGGCTGCAATTATATTCATGACTGATGCTTCTACTAGCATACTATTTTCTTGTTTTTTAATTTATTTGGTGGGGGTTATCCAGCGTTTCAGTAGGGTAGATATTCCTCCCATGGGTCGTCCTCTTTCTCCCTTCTTTGTCATTACGTGAAAATTATAGAAATCTGTATGTTGTGAGTTGTCTATCAGGGAGGTTTCTGTCAGAGTTGCAAGATTTGAGTTTTGCAGAATGTCTGTTGGTGTTAGATTAAGAGCACTTTTTATTCCCTCTGTATTCCACAAGAGTGCTTTTATTTCTTGTTCTTCTGATTTTCTTCTTAGTTCAGTTGATCTCTGCTCTCTCTTCCATTGATCTTCTTGAGAAACGAAATCGACGTATTTGCATGTTTTCAGGCCACAATTCTGGTTCTTGTGTGGGTTGTGGATCTTCAAACGGAATGCCTACTTAGAAAACTTTTTCGTTCCCCAGTGTGCGCAGTTCTTCACATTCTCATTGTCCCAGTATTCCGTTCTTGTGATTGGGCAAATGTTCAAAAAATTTATTTCTGCATATTGAACTCTTCTCTGAGCCACTATCAGCTTTAACAATAGGTAATAAAGGTCTTTTTCTTCTCTAGTGTTGTAAATATGTACAATGAAAAATTCTGGATGTTTCTTGAATTTCACTAGCGGAAATATGTATTGTGACGGCACATTTAACATACCTAGCTCCTGGAAGAGGTACCTAAATGACGTCCATGGTTGAAAACCACGTATTACTCACACTGCTCGCTTTTCTGCTATCAGTACTTTCTTCCTAAGTGATGAGTTAGCCCAGAAAATTGTTACGTACATTATTGAGTGGAAATATGCAAAGTACGTCAGGAGACTGATTCGTTTGTTGCCAAGATTACCAATTATAAGTAGAGCAAAAGTAGCTGAACGTAGGTGGGCATATCAGATAAGGAAAGAGGTGATTCTCAGCAGAACTGTCGATGTAAGGACATATGAAAAACACTGACAAGAAGAATGGAAGTTCGCACAAGGGAGGAATTCATAGCGGGTGACACAAAAAAAAAAGAGATACGTCTTCAAACTTCTCCACATTGAGGTAATGTTCATAAACATTAACGTTCGCGGTGGTTCTACATACCAGTGGCAAATCGACGGTTTGTGAACAGGAACCGAATCATGTCTCTGTATTGCCATAGCTGTTAGTTCAGTTTGGATTGACAGCCTTGTTATCCAAGATGTAAACAGATATTTTCATGTACCGAGATTTTTGCGCAGATTAAAAAACACGGGAAGGTTCAGAAAAAGAAGCGCTTGCACTAAAGAGTTTACTTTATATTTGTTTTCTCTCTCTTACCCCTTAAGAAGCCAAGGGGAACGTAAACGCAGCTACGTTTAAAAATTCGTAAAACGCATGGGATGAGTGGTCACCAGTTTCTGCTAAAGTAACGCAGATTGCGTAGCCATTGCCTGCGCGCGGATTACGGTACTTTATAGTGCTAGAAGTTGCCGAACCATTTCCACAAATTTCGTTGATTGCGCGGTGTTTCGCGTTAATTCGGAACACTGCAGTCTGCGCAAATTGAACAGATAATTCGAGTGATCGCTGGCGGACTTTATAACCAGCTCCACTCCATTTTAATCAGTCAGAGAGCGGTAATTGTACAGGCGCCATTCTCACGCGCCAGGCACTTCTGTACATTTTGTGGCGAATTATCGCGCTCTTTCACATAGTGATAGAGCGCGTCCCTGACGATGCCAGCAACTAAACTAATATGTCCCTAAGAACATACGTGGGGCGTTTGAGAAGTCTGTGCAAAGTCCGAGAGATGGAACCTCCGGCGCGTATCAAGGTCATGTTTAGTTAGTAGCATCTTTGGAAATAACGCACACTAAGTGCCAGCCATATTGGTCTATTTCTTTGTGTTTGGCATTCATGTGAATCAAGGAAGTCGAGTGACGTCAAAAACTGTGCGAAAAAGAATTTCGTGTGGTGATTAAACATTACTTTATGAAAGACAAAACGCCTCAGGAGACTAAAGAGAAGCTTGATAAACATTACGGTGACCCTGCACCTTCGGTTAGAAAAGTTTATAAGTGGTTTCTAAATTTTAGGAGTGGCCATATGGGCACAAGTGATGCTGAAGTTTCTGGACGCCCTGTGGAGGTTACGACTCCAGAAATCATTGATAAAATCCATGACATGGTGATGGATGACAGAAGAGTTAAGGTGCGTGAGATTGCGAGTTGGGATGGAAGTCATTACAGCATAGACGTTTTTCGTCGCGGCGAGAGCTTTTTACGAAATTTCAGTCACCAACTTTCTCTTCCGAATGCGAAAATATTTTGTTGAGCCCAACCTACATAGGTAGGAATGATCATCAAAATAAAATAAGAGAAATCAGAGCTCGAACAGAAAGGTTTAGGTGTTCGTTTTTCCCGCTCGCTGTTCGGGAGTGGAATAGTAGTGAGATAGTATGATTGTGGTTCGATGAACCCTCTGCCAAGCACTTAAATGTGAATTGCAGAGTAGTCATGTAGATGTAGATGTACTATGGGCGTCTTGAATGAACGGGTACATAGTATTTTGCATAAACATTGGGACATGAGAAAGCTATCCGCAAGATGGATTCCGCGATTGCTCACACTTGATCAAAAACGGAATCGTGTGAAGTGCTGCAAGGATTGTTTGCAACTGCTCAGGAAGAATTCGCAGGACTTTAAACGTCGTTTTCTCACTGTGGATGAAACGTGGGCACATTAATATACTCCTGAGACCAAAGAACAAATTAAACAATGGGTTACCAAGAATGAATCTGCACCAAAAAAGGCGAAGACCATTCCTTCGGCCGGAAAGGTTATGGAGACTCTCTTTTGGGATTCGAAAAGGATAATTCTCTTCGACTCTCTGGAAAAGGGTAAAACTATTACAGGTGCACATTATTCATCGTTATTCGACCGTTTGAAAACCGAGCTGCAAGAAAAACGGCGGCGATTGGACCGTAAAAAAGTCCTCTTCCATCACGACAATGCACCAGCACACACCTCAGCAGTTGTGGTCGCAAAATTAATGGAAATAGGATTCCAACTCGTTTCACATCCCCCCTATTCTCCAGACTTGGCTCCCTTGGTCTACTATTTGTTTCCCAATTTGGTGTCTGGTGGGACAAAGATTTTATTCAAACGATGAGGTGATTGCAGCAACTAATAGCTATTTTGCAGACTTGGAAAATTCCTATTATTCGGAAGGGATGAACAAATTACAACAGCGTTGGACGAAGTGTATAAGTCTAAAAGGAGACTATGTCGAAAAATAAAAAAAGGTTTCCCCCAAAACACGTAAGCAGTTTTTATTTTTGCACGGACTTTTCAAACGCCCCTCGTACACTGAGATGACACTGTTCATGGTATGGCGATAGGCACACATGCAAATGGCGGTAGATCGCGTACACAAAGTATATAGTGGCACTGTAGTGACGGAGCTGCCATTTGTTCTCAGGTGATTGTTCTGAAAAGATATCCGACCTGATTGTGGCCGCACGACCTGAATTAACGGATTTTGAATTCAGAGGTAGTTTGAACCTAACGTATGGGACACACAATTCCGGAAATCGTAGAGATTTCAATATTGCGAGATCCACAGCGTCAAGAGTGTCCCGAGAATCACAGATTTCAGTCATTACCTCTCGTCACGGACAACGCAGTGATCGATGGCTCAAATGACTGTAAGCACTATGGGACTTAATTCAGAGGTCATAAAACCCCCAGTGCTCAGAGACAAGCAACCCTGCCGGAAGTAACCGCAGAAATCAGTATGGAACGTACGACGAACGTATCCTTAGCATAGCGCGGCCCTATTTGGCGTTCTTGGGCTATGGAATGAGACGACCGACGCGAGTGCCTTTGCTAACAGCACGATATCGACTGTAGCGCCTCTCTTGGGCTCGTGACCATTTCAGTTTGACTCTAGGCGACTGAAAACCGTCGTCTCGTCCCGATTTCAGTTGGCAAGAGCGGATGGTAGGTTCGAGTGTGGCACAGACCCTACGAAGTAGTCAAAGCACTATGCAAGCTGGTGGTGGCTCCATAATGGTGTGGGTGTTAGTACATGGAATGGACTGGGTCCTCTGGTCCAATTGAACCGATCATTGACTAAAAATGGTTGTTTGGCTGCTTGGAGAGCATTTGCAGCCTTTCATGGGCTTCATGTTCCCAAACAACAATCCATTGTGACCGGACGTGTTCCCAAATAACAATCCAATGTCACCGGACCACAGTTGTTCCCGATTGGTTTAAAGAACATTCTGGACAATTCGAGCGAATTATTTGACCACCCAGATCGCCCAACATGAGTCCCACCGAAAATTTATGGGACATAATCAAGAGGTCAGTTCGTGTACGAAATCCTGCACCGGCAACACTTTCCCAATTAAGGACGGCTATAAAAGCAGCATGCTCAGTATTTCTGCAGGGGACTTCCAACGTCTCGTTGAGTCCATACTCTGTCGAGTTGCTGCACTACGCCGTTCAAAAGGAGCGCCGATACGATACTGGGAGGCTCTAAATGGCTCTGAGCGCTATGGGACTTAACATCTGAGGTCATCAGTCCCATAGGACTTAGAACTACTTAAACCTAACTAACCTAAGGACAACACACACATCCATGCCCGAGGCAGGATTCGAACCTGCGACCGTAGCGATAGCGTGGTTCCAGACTGAAGCGCCTAGAACCGCTCGGCAACACTGGCCGGCATACTGGGAGGTATGTCATGAGTTTCGTCACCGCAATGTTGGTGTTGGGCCTGCCCCCTACGACCTGAGAGGTGTGTTTACTCTGACGTTTCAGCAGATATTTGTAATTTTAATTTTAGCGAAGCGTAGCTGGAGTCACGGTAGAAATTACTGCTTATAAGATGTTTAAAGTGGCACCTAGTTTTAACAGGAGACTTGGATTTATTTCTCGTTAGAAACAAAACGATTTTGTTTCAACCATTAGAAATGGTTGGTGAATACCTGCGAGTGAAAAACAATGAGTTTGTTTATAAAAGAACTTTTTATATTACGAGTCAATATTTTCTTTTTATTTATTTTTTGCACGATGCATTTCCGGAAGTTACTACCATTTTTAAATTCGGTTTCCGTGCGTTATACCATTTATTTGTAATGTTTTCTATGCGTGAGATGCATCACTGTTCTGTTTCTTTTAGATCTCTTTACACTGGAATTTTTCCTGTGCCCATTTGATAGAGCGGTTCCAAACTGGTGTAGCGCGAGAATCCACTAGATGTTTCAAAAACCGGTTTCTTGTTAGACGATTTTCCTGTACCGCTCTATGTTGGCTATGTAGACGCTTAGATACCGTTGTTGGAAATGCTGGTTTCACTACCGGATTTCTACTCCCGCAATCGATTTTCGCTCCACGTAATCGATTTTGCGTATTCGAGTCGTTACTCCATGATAAGGTTGCTACTTGTTCTTTAAAATTTGTTTCACAGTGGTGAAGTGATTTTGATGTTTGCACAACATGGTTGTGGAGTAACAGCGATTGAAATAAAATTAACTTATTATTAAGAAAACAGTCGTAATCGCGATTACGACTGTTTTCTTAATACTAATTTAAAGTGATTTTGTGAAGGAAGAAACTGAAGAAAAAGAAGTACTGCACTGGTCACGCAACTGAAAAGACGCGTTTGTTAGATGTAAATGCTGATATATTTGCCGAATGCTGGATAACAGTCTTATGTCGTGTATAACTGGGTAATTTGTTCACTATCATACGCAAGAGATTGCGGCAGTTGTGCGAAATGACACTTGCCACGGAGATCGAACCCAAGACACTTTAGGTAGCTTTTTGCTTTCACATCTTGTGCCTTCACCAACTCGCAACCAAACTGTCGCATTCCATACGAGCCCGAGCGGTACTAGGCGCTACAGTCCGGAACCGCGCGACCGCTACGGTCACAGGTTCGAATCCTGTCTCGGACATGGATGTGTATGAAATCCTTACGTTAGTTAGGTTTAAGCAGTTCTAAGTTCTAGGGGACTGATGACCTCAGAAGTTGTCCCATAGTGCTCAGAGCCATCTGAACCATTTTAACCAAACGAGCAAGAATTCGGGATAATCTGTAGATTAGTGTGTCACCGATTTTGCTTCAGAATTTGGTGCCTTCGCCATCTCAAAACTGCCCTAAAACTCGGGTTAAGCTGCAGTTCCGTTAGTCAACGTAAACACTTTCTAGAAGCCGCTAACCCCAGATAGAGCAACCCGTCTTACAGAGATCTGTCTTTTCAGAAGTGTCACTTCGCTCAAGTGTTCCAACCCCTATATACACACTATCTTTTAGAGACAGACTCATATACACGTATGGCGACAAGACAGCCGATAATTTTATGCCCAGAAATAGGCACGCGTCTTTAGTTAAAAATTTTCAAATGTGTGTGAAATCTTATGGGACTTAACTGCTAAGGTCATCAGTCCCTAAGCTTACACACTACTTAATCTAAATTATCCTAAGGACAAACACACGCCCCTATTCCCGAGGGAGCACTCGAAGCTTCGCCGGGATCAGCCGCACAGTTCATGACTGCAGTGCCTTACACCGCTCGGCTAATCCTGCGCTGCGCGTCTTTAGTCATTCGCAAGTTTTCTGTCCATTCCAAGTCTTCATAATGCTGGGGTACATTAACGTTACAGCTGTAAGCTCTTCACTTCTTTCCACAATGTAGTGATCTAGGTTAGTGTAATAAGAATTCCTTATACAGTAATTGGATCAGACAAAGTTTTAAAACAATTCTTCTTGAATTATCTTCCCGCCCTCCTCCTCCTAGCGAGTTTAGTGACGCATGCTGCTGTCGTAGGAAGCGCCTGGACACGGATGACGCGGTCATTTGACGAAAGATAGCAGACTGACATTGATACAGTCTTTTTTAATAAACTTTTCGGTCATACAAAGAAACAGGTAAGTTACGTTTATATAGACTTGTGGATTCTTCATGCAAAAGTTATTTAGCGGAGAATATTGCTACATTTGTGGTCGTAAAATATAAATAAAAAAGGATTCAGGGCGTCAGTTCCGTCCATCACTATTTCAGACATTAGTCGAGTCCATGCCATGTCGTGTTGTGGCGCTCCAGCGTGCTCGCGGGGGCCCTACATGACATTAGGCAGGTATGCTAGTTTCTTTTGTTCTTCAGAGTAGCTGATAATGTCCTAATTTATGGGTAATGTATAAAGAGAAACATAACTTATCAAGAACTAGTACTCTGCAACAAATACGGCAAAGCTTAATTCAATAAAAAAACATTGATAACTTCACCTTGGCGGTTAGCAAGGTTACCGTAACACGCTGCTCGTTAAATTTATTCGTCAGTGTACATCACCAGTTTCTGTAGCATCTTGAAAAATACGCTAAGTCACATAGATGCCTCACCCTGTGCTGTGCTGTGTCCTGTGGTAGGATTTACCTTAGCAGCGAGGTTTGCTATGCCTCAGCATTCTGCAACGCTTCACGGGCATGAAAATACACTGAGGAGCCAAAGAAACTGGTACACATGCGTAACATCATGTAGGGCCCCGCGAGCACGCAAAAGTGGCGCAACGCGACATGGCATGGACTCGACTAATGTCTGAAGTAGTGCTGAACGCTATTGACACCATGAATCCTACAGGGTTCTCTATAAATCCGTAAGAGTACGAGGGGGTGGAGATCTCTTCGGAACAGCACGTTGCAAAGGATCCCAGATGTGCTGAATAATGTTCATGTCTGAGGAATCTGATGGCCAGAGGAAGTGTTTAATCTCAGAAGAGTGTCTCTGGGCTTACTCTGTAGCGATTCTGGACGTGTGGGGTGTCACATTGTCCTGCTGGAATTGCCTAAGTACGTCGGAATGCACGATGGACATGAATGGATGCAGGTGATCAGACAGGGTACTTACGTACTTGCCACCAGCCAGAGTCGTATGTAGACGTATCAGGGGCCCCATATCACTCCAACTGCACACGATCTACACCATTGCAGAGTCTCCACCAGGTTGAACAGTCCCCTGCTGACATGCAGGGTCCATGGATGCATAAGGTTGTCTCCATAGCTGTACACGTCCATCGGCTTGATACAATTTGAAACGAGACTCATCCGACAAGCAACATGTTTCCAGTCATCAGGAGTCCAATGTCGGTGTTGAAGGGCCCAGGCGAGGCGCAAAGCTGTGTGTAGTGGAGTCATCAAGATTACACTAGAGGGCCTTCGACTCCGAAAGCCCATATCGATGATGTTTCGTTGAATGGTTCGCACTTGCTGATGGTTCAACATTGAAATCTGCAACAATTTGCCAAAGGATTGCACTTCTGTCACGTTGAACGGTTCCCTTCAATCGTAGTTCGTCCCGTTCTTGCAGGATCTTTCTCCGGCCACAGCGATGTCGGAGATTTGATGTTTTAGCAGTTTCCTGATATTCACGGTACACTCGTGAAATGGTCGTACGGAAAGTCACCACTTCATAGCTACCTCGATGATTCTGTATCCCATCGCTCGTGCGCCGATTGTAGCACCACGTTCAGATGCACTTAAATCTTGTTGTGGCAGCAGTAACCGAGCTAACAACAGCGCCAGACACTTGTTGTCTTACATAGGCGTTGCCGACCGCAACACCGTATTCTGCCTGTTTACATATCTCTGTATCTGAATGCGCATGCGTATACCAGTTTCTTTGGCGCTTCAGTGTATGTCATGTCTACTAAGGTGGCTACGAATAATGCAACTCCTGTGTATTCAGAGTGGAAGTTCACACTATTACATATCAATTGTGTATAGTATGTAGGACTTCACGTACAATATTTCATAAGCACCACTCTGAATGAACGTCGTAATCTGGTTGGTAGATACTTTCAAGAAAGTCTTCTGAATCCAGTCATGATGCGATGAGCTGTTTGACTTGCGGCGGACGTCGAAATTGTTTGTAGGCTCTTGTCCGATGCTGTACGTTCTAATTATAAGACTGAGCTTCAGCTGATTCTCCAATCAATCTGTTTGTCAGTCCGTACTGACCACACAAATAGCCACAGGGCTGAATGACACCGAACAACGGTCTATTTGACCACGTGACAGTCGATGAGTAACGTGGCGAAGATGAGTTCTGTAGGCCAGACAGGTACCACGGCCTTAGCCGTAAGTCGTTCCGCCGCTAAACGCCTTCGGAGGTGGCAACCCGAATTACACTGGTGTACCGCGTGGAGCCTCTGTGTTCCGTGGTGTACACACACTACGGGGTATATCAGGGATGACCAAGAATTCATCTTGCAGACCTTGCTCTGGAACGAGAGCCATAACGTTCACTGTAGCTGGCACATTTCGCCACCGCCAAGCCAGGTTGTCTGAGCGTGAATAGGGGAAAACCTTGAAAGCGCAGTTGCATCCCGTACAAGTAGGTGTCGTATTTCAAATTTATGTTACAACTTAGGTCAAAAACAAAAAAGTGCTGAATTGATTAATTATTTTTGACACGCTGAAGACGTATAATTTTTGTTTGGTACAAACTGTCGGCATACGTACAGATGCAGACAATTTTAGAGATTCTCGTACTCAGGTTGCCATGTAATTTCTCACTCGTTTATTTTCACAATAAACGTCTTTTATACATATATGTTGATCGAAATATTTTAGCACTTTTGCAACGTCGTTATGAAGACGTGGATACTTTACGTGAGGAAAGCAATGTAGACGTTCTGGAAAATTGTAACGTAAAAGGGATTTGTCTTTAAAATGGGAATTACCTTGCAGATTTGTCAGTGACATCTGCACATGGGCAGGGGTGCTTTCAACCGACACGGCAAACGGTCTCGTAAACAGCTTGAAAAGATATGTAAAACTGGCTGTGTCATTAAAACGATTAGGAAACTAGCCTCGTAATTCTTCCCAGTCCACAATGAATTCTTCAAATCTCGGGTATGTTTAACGCCAGTGAACTTAGTCAACTAGACTATGTTAATCAGAATGTATCTCTTCTATAACGCGTTTTTATTTTTAAATGCATTCCTGTCAAATCATAAACGAGTTGTTTCTCTTCTCGTAATGCCTTACTGTGGGCAATGTGCACTGAACTGTACTTAAATTGCGAAGTCTGCAATCCATGACGGGTGTTCTAATTTTCGTTCCTGCACTCCTTTTTCTTCATAAATTCAACAATAGCGAGTTTTAAATTGAAAAATCGTTCCACGTGTTCTCCTTGAATTAAACAATCTACTTTGCAGTGATATATAAAGTCTCCATACTCTTCGTTCAGTTTTACGTTTGCAACAGCAAGCCGAATAGTGAGTGCGACTTGATAAATTTTACTATTCGTCGCACTAATTACTTCACGTGCTCAATGCGTGCAAATTTAGCACAAAGTGCTTCTTGATGTACAGAGGAGTCAATCCCATTTGTCAATCGTTGTAATTTTTTTGCTCTTTCATTGATTTCTTTGTGCATGATATTGTAATACCATTTCATACGAATGTAGTTCATACCCGTCGCTCATGCGACTGCATAATAGGCACTGAGAATTATCACACCACTCTTCTGTCATTCCTACTCATTCTTAAAGACTTGTTTCAGTAGAGCGCAGGCTACCTGTTTTTGTAGAAACAGCCACTGGGCCTGAGAACGCCCTCCAAACCACGAACAAATAGCGAACACTAAGCGGTCCTGACAGCACGATTATGCGGAAGTGAAGAGCGTTATGACGACCGAAAAATGCCGCAATGCTAAATGAAATGTCGCCCTGTACCGAGTCCTTCCGAGAAGAATCGAGCAAAGCCGAGAGAGACTAGGCTTTGGACCGAATGCGGCCCGCACACGCTGCACGCGTAAATTTTGTCTCGCTTTGGCCGGCAATGCTCTGTAAGTAGGATTCTCAGGAACGACACTACTGCTGTTTGAAATCCCCTCGCTCTCTATTTAGTCGCAGCTACTATGAGGCTCTGACTGAAATTTTGTAAAAGCTCCAATTGCACTAATACCGCCCCATAGGAGCACAAATGCTGACGCAAGCCAGACAGCTGATTTACAAATATGAATCCCCTCAAACAACTGACACCGGCAGTGCCGACATTTGATATGACTTGCAAATTCTCTTCGGGCGCTACACATAAACACGCCAAAGAAGTCCGGTTTCCGCAATTCGACGTTCGTGTTCGTCACGTTGTGTGGCGTGTGAACGTAGTGTGTGCCCGACACGAGTGCAGGAGCTACCTGTTAGTGGGCGTGCTCCGGCAACAGGTAGCGCCGTGCCCGAGCGCGGCCGTTGGGGCAGGTCGCCCGTACGCCGCACGCCGGCTTTCAGCTTCCGGCTGCGGCCGTATTGATCGCCACTACCGCCGCCGACGACGACGCCGCCGCCTGGGCTCGAATCCCGGGCCGGCGCTGACTCACGCCTCCCGGCTGCGGCGTTGCGACAGCCTGCAACTCGGACCACACACGGGTTAGACAAAAAAAAGGGAAACACCACCAGAAATACACTACTGGCCATTAAAATTGCTACACCACGAAGATGACGTGCTACAGACGCGACATTTAACCGACAGGAAGAAGATGCTGTGATACGCAAATGATTAGCTTTTCAGAGCATTCACACAAGGCTGCCGCCGGTGGCGACACCTACAACGTGCCGACGTGAGGAAAGTTTCCATCCGATTTCTCATACACAAACACCAGCTGACCGGCGTTGAAACGTTGTTGTGATGCCTCATGTAAGGAGGAGAAATGCGTACCATCACGTATTCGACTTTGATAAAGGTCGGATTGTAGTCTATCGCGACTGAGGTTTATCATATCGAGACATTGCTGCTCGCGTTGGTCGAGATCCAATGACTGTTAGCAGAATATGGAATCGGTGGTTCAGGAGGGTAATACGGAACGCCGTGCTGGATCCCATCGGCCTCGTATCACTAGCAGTCGAGATGACAGGCATCTTATCCTCATGGCTGTAACGGATTGTGCAGCCACGTCTCGATCCCTGAGTCAACAGATGGGCACGTTTGCAAGACAACAACCATTTGCACGAACAGTTCGACGACGTCTGCAGCGCCATGGACTATCAGCTCGGAGACCATGCCTGTGGTTACCCATCACATACAGGACTGCCTGCGATGGTGTACTCAACGACGACCCTGGGTGCACGAATGGCAAAACGTCATTTTTTCTGATGAATCATTCTTCTGTTTACAGCATCAAGATGGTCGCATCCGTGTTTGGCGACATCGCAGTGAACGCACATTGGAAGCGTGTATTCGTCATCGCCATACTGGCGTATCATCCGGCGTGATGGTATGGGGTGCCATTGGTTACACGTCTCGGTCACCTCTTGTTCGCATTGACGGCACTTTGAACAGTGAACGTTACATTTCAGATGCGTTACGACCCGTGGCTCTACCCTCCATTCGATCCCTGCGAAACCCTACCTTTCAGCAGGATAATGCACGACCTCATGTTGAAGGTCCTGTACGGACCTTTCTGGATACAGAAATGATTTGAAATTATGTGTAAATATTTTTGGAGATCGCTAAGCGGTCTCATTCCCAAATACTAGATGAATATAGTCTGGGCCATTTGTTTGCCGTGTGCCTCGTGCATCATGACTTGCAGGGTGATTCAGGTGCCCCTATCACTGCCCATTTATGCATTCCGCAATGTTTAATGTGGCTTTCAAAACCGACGCGCAAGGTTTGCATATTCTATGGCTCACTACGTGCAAACTAACTCTTACAGAAAAAATCAGCAAGAATTTTTTTTTAGCCAATTAAATGTTGTTACGTTTTGTACTGGAATGTGTTGTCATTGGAGGGCACAATTTTCGAGTGATTCACGAAAAAAAGTATAAAAGTGCCCTTCAAGCGCATCCCTGCTCCCACACTCAGGGCTCAACGGCCAAGATTTCTAGTATGTTGTTTATAGCACTCCTTCCTACCACTGTGCATAATTTGCGACTGTACGAATTATATCCTAAGTTTGATCTTTTTTGGTCTTCATTGACTAACCTTATTACGCCACCAGCTTAGTAGAGCATTTATAAATAGTAAAATTTGTTTTTTTGTAAATTCTACCTAACAGTTTTGTGAATTTTGACAGCTTAAAATAAACAATTACGTCCTGGAATTCGTTAGCTCTTCTGACTACAAAACTACTGTGCTGGTACGAGTTAAATTTGGATGGAATTGTCAATGTAATTCGCTTTAGCTTAACGTTTACAATAGTTAGTTTTCGTTCAATACCCTCAAGGGCACGTTTGAATTAATAATGTTAACGCAGCAGGCGACTATGCAGGTGGCGTAAGAGCCCAATCGATAGAGACCATGAGAACTCGAATATCGGGAATAGTTCTTGCAGATGGAAATTTTTGTACAATGTTAGGATTGAGCGCCGTGAACAACTTACTAGAAATCCTGACTGGTGAGCGATGAGTGTGGAGTGGAGGTGCGCTTAAAATCTCTTTTGTGCGGTTTTCTTGAGTGGCCTCTAGCGAAGACGTATTCCAATACAAAATGTAATTTCATTGAATTTCCCAGAAAAGTGTTCTGTTCATTTTTTTTCTGTAGGACTGTGTTGGTGCGTAGCGAGCGAGAGAATGTGAAAATCTCGCGGTGGTTTATGTAGGCCAGACATAACATTGCGGATTGCATAAAACGTCAGCGGTAGGGGCAGCTGAATCACTCTGCGTTTACAGTTTCTAACTTTATTACTTGCTGTGTTCAACCTTTAACGTAAGATTGTTCTTCTTTATGAGTTTATATCAGCATCCCAAATTTGTAAATTCGATCAGTAGTTATGCGATTTAATGAAAACTAAAGTTTCGTTGCCCCTGCAGACCGTTACATGGGCAACTTGCACTTGGGTGACCGATTTAGCCGTTTAGTAATATAGAGTGCTCTTGCTCAACGTTACTGTCTCTTCTGTTGATCGTTCACCGTCCAGTACGGGATTGTGACTTCTATTAATGAAAATTATATCGAGGCAGGCGCATATCTATGGAGATACTCCGCAGTATTGTATTTCTGTTATTAGTCGACGATATAGTTCAGAGTCTTCAATCCAGGAGTGCAGACTCTACTTGTGTACCTGGCTCTGTAGTAAGCAAGAAGGGTGGATGAATAAAGCAAGCTGTTTTCCTCTAGAGTGGTTTCTCTGAATCTGTGCCGATTGTATGAGACAGCCCTTCCTTGGTGACTGTTCACGAAGGGATTAGGGACGAGTAGTAAGATGAGTTGCGAAATGTACAGGGGGGACATTTATTAACTATTATTATTTATTTATTATTTATAAACTGCAGGGACCCATTCCTGACTGGAAGTGGAGGAAAAAAAGTCGTATGAACATGTATTTGAAAATGCATCGTTGCCACGGTAGATGGCGCTGACGAATGACAATTCCTCTGACCACGTGCCGTGTGATCTTTGTGTATTGCAGGTTGTGTGATTGACGCAGCGTACTGCAAGCAGCAGAATGGTCCGTTATTCATGTCGGGAACAAGCTGAGATGGTGTTCATGTGCGACCAAGCAGACGGAAACGGTCGAGAGGCAGCACGGTCCTCCAAATTCGGTGTACGCTACGCACAGACCGTCACCTCCCTGCACGTACGTCTGTCTGAAAGGACCCATGATCACACAAACACCCATAAAGGAAATGTTGTGTGATCTGGTTGGTGTCTGTGAGGCTACTTGTTTAGTATAGCCGTGCTCCCTCTCAACCGTTTCAATCTTCTTGGCCGTACACTATCACCAACTCGGCTTCTTTCTGACACGAATACTGGGCCATTCCGCTTTTTGCAGTATTCTGCGTCAACCACACACCCTGCAGCACACAAGGAACACACAGTATGTGGTCAGAGGAAGCTGCCATCTACCTTGACAACGAAACATTTCCGGAAACATGTTCATACGAACTTTTTTCCTCCATTTACAGAGAGGAATACGTCCCTGCAGTTTGTCGGTTTTATTAATATTCACTGCGCATATGGAGCAATGAATTAATGCTGTAATTTGTGATCTTCCAGATGTGCTTAACACTTTTTGTAATGAAACTACAACGGCAAATGAGAATTAGCGCCAGATCGGGATTTGAACCCGGTTTGCAGTTTGAACTCGGATTCTGTTCGCGAGCAGTCGCTTTGAAGATTACAATCTTCCGGCTTCTGTTCCGGATATGCCATAAAAGTTCAGTTCCCGCTGTAAGTTCCATACGCAGTATCCACGGCGCACTGTGGCTTCACGCGGTACAATAGAGTCAGCGGGGTTGCCTGCAAAGCAGGCGTTTGCGGCAATAACACACCTTAGTGGCAGTTTGTCGTACACAGGCCGTCGGTTATACCGCACAATTTTGTAACGCCGGTCACACAGGCGGAATCAGAGCGTTGTTCAGTGTCCTTCCGCCACAGAGTGTCTAACGGGTTGTACGGACCGACAACAGCGTAATGAAGTGGAGAGTCAGATGGAACTCAACTGGACACACAACGCTTCTACTCCAGGAGCCAGCGTCCAGTCAGGTGGTACGACGAGCACTACCACCCATCTTCGACGGCCGCCACTCGCCCACCAAATCATGGCTCCGCTGATGTACTTAAAACTTCTTGGAAGTCTAACTCAAACTGATTAGGGCGTTGGATCTTGTCAGATATTGTGTCTAATGTCGGTATTCTTCAGAGAGAGCTAAGCACTTTATTCAGCAATAAATGTTGTCAACGTTTACTCGGAACTGATTATACGTGCTCAATATAGCACGTAACATGTGTAGTTTTCACTGAAGTTCACGGTTTAGCTAGTCACTACCTCAGGCATTAACTAATTCGTTACTGTGCATCATGTTGCATCAGAGTCTCTAATTTTCTTCGACGGCTTCCGCCTGACAGACTCCGAACGTTTGGTTTCCTTCTGTTCTTTATCAGTATTATCTAGCATTTGTGTTATTTTTAGTGGCTATCACTCCGAAGACTGGTTTGATGCAATTCTCCTTGCTACTCTATCTTGTACAAGTCTTTTCATATCTGAATAACTGTTGCAACCTAATTATTCTTTGAGTCCTCTTTTTAGTCCAGGTGTTCCATGAGCTTCTTTTTCGCCAATCCACGTCTTTACCGCTGCAGTAGTTGCTTGATTTTATCTCCAGTAGCAGCACATTTGACAAGCTGCTGTTCCCTTGCATTTGTCTGCATTTGAGGCAAGATACCAATTACTCCAAGTAGTACTGCTATGTCATTCAGCATTTTCTTTGTCATCCTGCGACGATAAATTCATGTATACAACTGCATCATCATCGAAAATTGCGAGATTACTGCTGGCCCATTGTGGTATCCCACCAGTTGCTAAGGATGTTCTTTTGTTTATAATGATATAATTTTTGTTTCCTTCTTCTTACTGTCGTTAATGTGTCATCAGACTGGTTACTCCTGCTGAACTTACTGGATTGAAAATGTAATTTATCAATTTTTTTAAATTTTTTTTACAGCACACTTCAGTACGAGTAGGTCACTGTATGATTACAATGAAAATAGAGAATTAAGTGATTCAGTTTCATTATTTATTCACAATATGAATTGATTTTGCGTGCGTTCAAATAGTAAGAGCTTATCGATTCTCCAAGTCAATAGATAATACCGATGCTTTTCCGGATACTTCCCTTTCATTGAGTTAATTACAGCTTACCTCCTTTTAAAAGACACTAATTTTTTCCTCCTTGTTAAGAAGCAAACCAATGAAAATAAAAGAAAGGATCAGTGATGAAAAAGTTTTAGGTAAAATATCGATTGGTAACAATTCCTACCACAAACTACATAAAAATAATCATTTGACGAACATTTTTGTGCAGTTAGTTGTGCGGCAAACACTGCACTGTCTTGTAAATCGCTTATGTACCCTGATAACTTACATGAATGCGAAATGAGAACACACACACACGCAGAATCCGCAGCTGTGAAACATGTAAACTGAAGGGGGATAATTGCTGCCAACTGCAGTGGGACGTTAAGCGGAATCAGCGCCGACGAGCGAAATGTGTGCCGGACTGGGATTCGAACCCGAGACCTGCTTACTAGGCAGGTGCGGTAACTACTGCGCCATCCGGGACACAGCTTTATTACAACTGCACCGACTATCTCGGTACGCCTAACGGCCGATCCTCGCTCGCACCGAGCGCCACCTATCTGCAGTCCCTCTCCATTATACAAACTGGGCAACGCATTCACATTGTTCAGTGCGAATGCAGAAATACGTCTGACCTGTGGGCATCTCTGAGTAGCGAACGGGAATAGAGCAAGTGGACGATTTAGCCGGCAACCCGCACAACTCCGCTGCTTAGCGGATTGCTCCTGTCTGCGCCTGTCGACTACGAGGCTTAAACTGTGCTGCATAATTTCTGCATTTCAGTTTTTGATCTATGAACTTTTTTTGTTGCCTTCATTACTAGTACTTAAAATCCATTGTGATAGCAGACTGATATGACATCCAGTGCTTATTAGAAAATTCACAGCAGTTGTTAACAGTATGCGTATGAATATGTCGTTAGACTTTAATAGGCGCGTGCGTTTCGGTAGGAAGGAATTTTAATTACTCTTCTGGTGGCGGAAGGCATGTCCAATTTTCTCATTTTCACATATTACGCGTTATTTTGCGCTACACTAGCCACCAGTCGCTGATTGATGAACTGAGGCAAAGAATGCGTATCACGTCAGCCAGTACGGTGAAACGATTTTAATATAATGCGTAGATCCATATGATACGAGACCGGCAAAGCTATCCTTATAGCATTTAGTTGTGCCCATCTGAGCTATAGAACAAAAGCTCTGTCGAGGATGGCTTTTACAATGTTAACAAATTAATTAATAATTCTTTTTTCCCCTGTGTGGTATTCCAATCATTGTTACGGTTTCTTCGGTCTTCTGCTTGCTTTAGGGCTGGAATTTAAGAATTTCGTAACACCACAGTGGACTGATGATGATTCGCCCAAGAATTTAAAGAAAAAAAGAAAAAAAAAACGCGTTGTCGCTTCAAGATTACGATAATTAGAGCTAGTGAACTTCTTATCTGAGGAACTTAACGAAATTACAGACGGAGTTGATTATACTGCCGTACCAAGAAGGCTCCTTTTTAAGGAACACAACGTGAAATTTCCTTAAAAATTCATCATTTTGCTAATAACATATTTTAAGTATCTATGTCAGAAAATTGATCACGAACACGAATAAGAGGTGGGAATCATGCTTTAGACATTCACATCACGAACCAGAGACTCTAATGGCAAATACGACGGTCTGCTTGTACCAGTGTTCAACGTAAAAGAAAGTAGATGATGTACTGAGTTTATGTTCGAAGAGAATTCTTAGACGCCATGTATTTCGAAAGAGCATATGAAAATCAAGTGCCGATACTTAAAATGAAACGGAAATACCATCTATAAAGCTGTGTGTTATGGAGGGTGTTAAGAATACCATCACTCTCCTCTTTTTTTCTTTTCGAGAATGGTGCGAAGGACAAATGAATCACGGTAAGTCTTTGTACGAGTTCCTAGTTCTCTGACTTTAGCGACCTGTATGTGGGACCGAGCGAGGTGGCGCAGTGGTTAGCACACTGGACTCACATTGGGGAGGACGACGGTTCAATCCCGTCTCCGACCATCCTGATTTAGGTTTTCCGTGATTTCCCTAAATCGTTTCAGGTCAATGCCGGGATGGTTCCTTTGAAAGGGCACGGCCGATTTCCTTCCCAATCCTTCCCTAACCCGAGCTTGCGCTCCGTCTCTAATGACCTCGTTGTCGACGGGACGTTAAACACTAACCACCTGTATGTGAGAGGAAATCATATATTGCCTGCCTCTTCTTGGAACGTACGATCTCTGAATTTTAAACGTGAACTTTAACACGATGCACTACGCGCCTCCCTGATAACATATGGCGCTGGAGTTTTATGACAGCCTACCTGAGGCTCATGCGATTACTAAACGAACCCGTAAAGAAACGTGGTAAAGCTAACGACCGCTACTGAAGAATCTGCCGAAAGAGGGTTCCGAAAGCTACTTATTTCGTAAGTGTTTTATATTTCTTTTGGATTATTCTAACGAATCTTAGTCTGGCATCCGTGTTTCGAGATGCATCTGTATGCAGTCTTTCCAGGTAAGAATGTTAGGTAGTTGTATAATCAAAAAAAGTAACAGTTTTTTCCTCCCATTTACGGGCAGTACGTTACGTTTATTTACGTTTACAATGAACAGTCAGACTCTGTGTAAAGTGTTGACAGCTTCGTTCCACATTCCGATACAATTTTCTGGCGGCTGATCATTCACATACATCACGAGGAGCAGAGGTTCTATAATATCACTTGCGGCCCGTCTGAAGTTACATTGACATGCAAAATTTCCTTCCCGGTAAGAAGGGTGTGTCGAGATCTATCTACCAAGGTTTCTCAATCTTATCGCGAAGGTTCTCCGATATTCCAGAATCTCGTATACTGTTCACTGCGTAGCTGTCTGTATAGACATAAATATAGTATTGTAATCGTTGTTGCACGATCCAGAGAGACTTGTGAAAGAAGAAGAAGAAGAAGAAGAAGAAGAAGAAGAAGAAAGAAAGGGCCTGATAGTATGCAATTACAAGGTTACTGATGGAAATATTGATAACGGCCAATTGTACAGGTATTTACAGATAATGTTAAAAAACTATAATAAATGACCTGATGACATAAAATCATTATTAGGGAAGCCGAATGGAAAACTTGAGTTAGTTCGATGCTGTCTGGGAAAATGTAATCCATCTGTAAAAGAAATAGCACAAAAGACGCTTGTGTGATCATTTCCAGAATATGGTGCCACTATTCGGAGTCCGTATGAGACAGGCGTGGCAACAGAAATAGAAAAAATTCAGAAAGGCGCTGCTAGGATCATTGTAACTGTTCGGTGTAACCCCCACGAAAGTGTAACATAAATACACGGGGAACAAAATAGGATCCTTGGAAGACTGATTTCTCGCGAACTCCTGTTGATTACTTTTATTCTAACACGACTGTGCGAGCATTATGTTGCGGTATCGTATATCTCGTGTAGTAATCACTAGACTAAGATAACGGTGGTTAGACGCAAATAGTCATTTTTCCCTCGCCCAATACGCGAATGGACTAGGATGTAAAATCGCTGATACAAGGGGTGGACAAAAACATGGTAGCACCAAAAATGCAACACATTAATAGGCTTCCAGTCGTCTTGGAGTAAAGAAATACAGGTCCTGTACGGTTTTCAAGGGAATATCATTCGAGTCTTCCCACAAAATAGTTCAGTTAACGATGATGGAGGTGAATAGCGATCACAAATGACTCTGAGCACTATGGGACTTAACTTCTGAGGTCATCAGTCCCCTAGAACTTAGAAATACTTAAACCTAACTAATCTAAGGACATCACACACATCCGGGACCAGCCGCACAGTCCATGACTATAGCGGCCTAGACCGCTCGGCTAATCCCGCGCAGCTGCGAGCTTATTGTTGGTTAGTTGCCGGAGAGCGTATTTACCTCGTCCTGTTCCTGTGAGTTTGCAATTTTTCATTGGCTCACCTGAGAGATCAGCTTAATCCGAAAAAAAATTGTTATGAACTACCGAAAGCTCCCTAATAAACGGACCAAAGATTGAAACAAGCTTTTGGAGACTGCGTTTCATCGACTGATGACGACTGTCCTGGTCGGCCATCAACTGGAATCACTACTAATATGTTGAGGACGTGAAGGGTCTGACTCTGCAAGATCGTAGACATACCATCCAAGATTTTCACATCACCTTACGAGTAAGCTGTGGTAGACAGAAGATATGAACATTGGAAGGATCGCAGCGAAGTGCGTGCCATCATAGCATCGAGACAATCAGAAGCATCACCGCGTGGAAAAATTTTAAACAACTGTTTTCACCGCCGGCCGGTGTGTCCGAGCGGTTCTAGGCGCTTCAGTCTGGAAGCGCGCGACCGCTACGGTCGCAGGTTCGAATCCTGCCTCGGGCATGGATGTATGTGATGTCCTTAGGTTAGTTAGGTTTAACTAGTTGTAAGTTCTAGGGGACTGATGACCTCAGATGTTAAGTCCCAAAGTGCTCAAAGCCATTTGAACCATCCTCCTTCACCTCAGCTCGACAAGTCAAGAGTTAGATTATGTATACGGCGTTGTTCATAGAAATGTGCATCTTCGCGTTTTCGCGGCCCAGTAACTGACCCATCAGATTTATGGCGTCTTTATGGCGTCGAACCGCCAAAACCCTCTTGTTCTCCTAATATTTCGGCCGTATATCATTCGGTCATTTTCATAGTGAGTCGACAGACTGAATCTACAGCGCTCGCTCCGCATTTTTAAATCCACGGATCGCCGCACTGTGTAAGCGGCCGCTTGTATAAGCATGAGAGACGTTGACCGGCGACAATGAATTATGCATAAACTGAATCTGTGACTACGCGGTCGATCCATGTTGGGCTGTCGATGTGTTATTGTGAGCTGCATTGTCACGTCACAGAGATGAAATCGATGCTAGAACTGGCAGAAACTTTGGGATATCTACAGTCGCTCTTAAGGGGCCTACTTCGAAGGCAATGGTCCAACATAAGTTCTGGGTTGGACATAATTTTAATCAATATATTTCGAGACCCTTCGGATTCCACTTTGTATAAAGTGTCTTTCAAAAATAAAAGTACCGCTGCAGCTGTGTCTCTCTCGACAGACTGACAAGTTCTTGCAGCGTCGCTGCCTTCCCTCCCCCCCCCCCCCCCCCCCCCCCCTTCCGGGCGGCGGGAGCTTCCGGCAGAGCCGTGCTCAAGTGGCCGTCCAGGGCGTTTTCAATCTCCAGAATTGGATTTGCAGCTTTTGTTTTTGGCTGCGCCTCGGAGCGGTAAGTGCGTTGTTCCGGCCGCTGGAGGGGATTTGTCGGACAGGCCGGGCGAGGCCAGCAGGTAGCAGATGAGCTGCGCCGGCCCGCCATGTCATTTCCCGACAGGAAATTTCGCCGGCTGATTTGCTGCCGCCGGCGAGCAGCAGTAATTGGCAGGGGTGGCCGCCACACTATCAGCGCTCCTCCCCCACCACCCGACAACCTGACGGTCCCCTAACCGTGCGGGGCTCAGATGTGCTGCCGCTTATCCCCTGCGGCTTCTGCTACACGTACAGCTCAAGTGCTGGTCGTAAATGTATAATTATCGCCTCGAAAACATACACTACTGGCCATTGAAATTGCTACACCAAGAAGAAATGCAGGTGACAAACGGGTATTCATTCGACAAATATATTACACTAGAACTCTTATGAGATTACACTTTCACGCAATTTGGGTGCATAGATCCTGAGAAATCAGTACCCAGGACAACCACCTCTCGCCGTAATAGCGGCCTTGATAGCCTGAGCATTGAGTCAAACAGAGCTTGGATGGCTTGTACAGGTACAGCAGCCCTTGCAGCTTCAAGACGATACCACAATTCATCAAGAGCACTGACTGGCGTATTGTGACGAGCCAGTCGCTCGGTCACCTTAACCAGAAGTTTTCAGTTGGTGAGAGATCTGGAGAATTTGTTGGCCAGGGCAGCAGTCGAACATTTTCTGGATCCAGAAAGGCCGGTATAGGACCTGCCACATTCGTTCGTGCATTATCCTGCTGAAATGCAGGGTTTCGCAGGGCTCGAAAGAAGGGTAGAGCCACGGGTCGTAACACACGTGAAACGTAAAGTCCACTATTCAAAGTGTCGTCAATGCGAACAAGAGGTGACCGAGACGTGTAACCAATGGCATTCCATACCATCAAGGCGGGTGATACGCCTGTATGGCGATGACGAATACACGCTTCCAATGTGCCTTGACCGCGATGTCGCCAAACACTGATGCCACCATCATGATGCTGTAAACAGAACCTGGATTCATCCGAAAAAATGACGTTTTGCCATTCGTGCACCCAGGTCCGTCGTTGAGTACACCATCACAGGCGCTCCTGTCTGTGATGCAGCGTCAAGGGTAACCGCAGCCTTGGTCTCCGAGCTGATAGTCCATTGTGCTGAAAACGTCGTCGAACTGTTCGTGCAGATGGTTGTTGTCTTGCAAACGTGCCCATCTGTTGACTCGGGGATCGAGACCTGGCTGCACGATCCGTTACAGCCAAGCGGATAAGATGCCTGTCATCTCGACTGCTAGTGATACGCGGCCGTTGGGATCCAGCACGGCGTTCCGTATTACCCTCCTGAACCACCGATTCCATATTCTGCTAACAGTCATTGGATCTGCCCAACGCGAGCAGCAATGTCGCGATACGATAAACCGCAGTCGCGACAGGCTACACTCCGACCTTTATCAAAGTCGGAAACGTGGTGGCACGCATTTCTCCTCCTTACACGAGGCATCACGACAACGTTTCACCAGGCAACGCTGGTCAACTACTGTTTGTGTATGAGAAATCGGTTGGAAACTTTTCTCATGTCAGCACATTGTAGGTGTCGCCACCGGCTCCAACCTTGTGTGAATGCTCTGAAAAGGTAATCATTTGCATTTGACAGCATCTTCTTCCTGTCGGTTAAAGGTCGCGTCTGTAGCACGTCATCTTCGTGGTGTAGCAAGTTTAATGGCCAGTAGTGTAATATTCAGTATTTTATTAAATTTATATGCAATATGGATGTCTGTAGTCCTGGTAGACTTTGAAATCCCGGCGCCACTGACCGTAGCACGTCACTAGAGGATCCAAAACAATCCGGTGCAGCCAGCTGATAAATTGGAATATCTTGCGGTGGTTTGAAGAGGAACAACAGTTCAACAATCAGTGCAGAGTTGGTGGACGTGTACGGCATCAACGAAGTATTGTGACACTGAGGTTAACTGGCGCAGACACGTACGCTTTCTCATCAAATATTCCGGACATCTATTAGTGGAAATTAATACGGCTGTAACCATCCTTCGACTTTATGACCGCTTGAATTCTACTGGCGAGACATTCACCGATGGGTGTGAATGTTTATGGAACAATGGCAGTTCAAATGCCTCTGAGCACTGTGGGACTTCTGAGGTCACCTGTCCCCTACACCTGGAGGTTCTGGATGTCCACGCAGTACAGAAGACCACTAGTACCGTCGTACTCGTAGTGGCAGCGGCGGTGGATGGTAAAAATGGTTCAAATGGCTCTGAGCACTATGGGACTCAACTGCTGTGGTCATTAGTCCCCTAGAACTTAGAACTACTTAAACCTAACGAACCTAAGGACATCACAAACATCCATGCCCGAGGGAGGATTCGAACCTGCTACCGTAGAGGTCGCGCGGCTCCAGACTGTAGCTCCTAGAACCGCTCGGCCACTCCGGCCGGCGAACAATGGCCGTCCATTCCCCTCTACAGCCGAAACTAGTAATGTAGGACACTGCGGTCTGAAGCGAAGACGGCGTTCCAATTCACCTCGAAGGTGCCCCGACTGTTTCTCCACAATAAACAGTACACAATAATGAAAATGATTTTTATGTCATCCTGCATTCAGCGTTTTCATAACCGTAATAAGGGGACCAGACCCTAACGCCTCTGCCCTCTCACCATAAGGTAACACCACCTCCTCTGTACATAATTATTGGTACTACACTACAGTGTGGTCCTTTGATAGTGAACGTGACAAATATCTCACGAAATAAGCGTCAAACGAAAAAACTACAAAGAAAGAAACTCGCCTAGCTTGAAGGGGGAAACTAGATGGCGCTCTGGTTGGCCCCCTAGATGGCACTGCCATAGGTCCAACGGATATCAACGTTTTTTAAAATAGGAACCCCCATTTTTATTACATATTCGTGTAGTACGTAAAGGAATATGAATGTTTTAGTTGGACCATATTTTTCGCTTTGTGGTAGATGGCGATGTAATAGTCACAAACGTATATGTACGTGGTATCACGTAACATTCCGCCATTGCGGGCGCTATTTGCTTCGTGATACATTACCCATGTTAAAATGGACCGTTTACCAATTGCGGAAAAGGTTGATATCGTGTTGATGTATGTCTACTGTGATCAAAATGCCCAACGAGCGTGTGCTATGTATGCTGCTCGATATCGTGGACATCATCCAAGTGTCCGGACCGTTCGCCGGATAGTTAACGTTATTTAAGGAAGCAGGAAGTGTTCAGCCACATGTGAAACTACACGAATATGTAATAAAAATAGGGGTTCCTATTTTTTAAAAACGCAGTTGATATCCGTTTGACGTATGGCAGCGCCATCTAGCGGGCCAACCATAGCACCATCTGATTTTCCTCTTCAAGTTAGACAAGTTTCATTCTTCGTAGTTTTTTTCATTTGACGCTTGTTTCGTCAGATATTTGGCCCGGTGACGATCAATGTACCAGCCTGTATTGGCGAGGTTCTCCAGACGTTTGCCAAATCCAAATCTTCCATCAGACTGCTGCACTGTATAACGTGAATCGTGTTTCAAATCCGCTAGTTTCCAGTTATCCACTGTACACTTAGGTTTTCGAGCGAGATGGCGCAGTAGTTGGCACAATGGAAACGAATTCTGGAGGACAACAGTTGAAATCCTAGTTCTGCCATCCAGATTTAGGTTTTCGTTATTTCCCTATGTCACTCCAGGCAAGTGCCGGGATTGTTCCCTTGAAAGGACACGGGGGACATCTTTCCCCAGCCTTGGAAAAATCTGACCTTCTATTCCGTCTCCAATGATCTCGTTGTACACGGGACGTTCCATCCTAGTCTTCCTTCCTCCCACTAAGTTCACAACACAATCTCATCTGATTCGCATAGCCAATAATTTGGAAAGCAAGTGCTACATTTCTGACGTATTAAAGCCGGCGGCAGCCTCCGTTACGTTATCTTTCAGGAACATAGCTTAAGACCGCTTGTACGTCGCTCGCCGAACTAGATGGCGCGGTGGTTAGCACATTGGGCTCGCATTCGGGAGCTCGGCAGTTCAAATCCGCGTCCGGCCGTATAGATTTACGTTCCCTGTGAATGCCCTAAATAGCTCCAGGCAGGGGCATGGCCGATTTCCTTCCACAATCTTCCCAAACAAGAGCTTGTGCTCCGTCTCTAATAACTTCATTGCCGACGGGACGTTAAACTCTAATCTTCCTTCCTGCCTTGCAGTCGCGTCGCGCTCCAACTCAAGCGTTACTTAGCACTTACTACAGAAGTGTGTGGCTTATGAAGAGCTGCTCCACTATTGTGCCTATTCTTTTTAACTCAATCGTGCTGGTGGTACTTTGGAATTCCGAAGTAATTTCTTCCGCTGATTTCATGCGGTTTGTCATAACCACCCTCCTCAATGCTCGGCGGTCCCTATCCGCCAGCACAGTCCGTCTATTCTTCGTTTACCTGTGGTTATTCCTTCGCTTTTCCACTTCACAGTCACATCATCAACAGTCGACTTCGGCACGTTTAGAAGGATGAACTGTCCCTGATAGATCTATTTCTGAGCTGTTAATCAGGGACTAGTCCACACTCGAAGTCACTGGCCTGTCATGACCGGCCATTTCTGTACTGAAAACACTATACTCGCAGCCTCCTGACGGTTCCACCTCGCGTTACATTCTAGTGGTCAGTTCTGTAGTGCTGTTGGGATACTTTTGATCAAATAGCGTACATTGTCGCCAAATAATTCGGATGACGAAGATCGAAGCGGCGGACTATCCCACTGTGAAGAAGTAGGAATCGCAACGGAAGTGGAGGTGTGAGTGTTCGAAGACCACCGTGTCTCAATCGACATGACTGTGCAACAGGTGAAGAACAGTCATGGATCATCATACAACGTCTTGTACGACAGTGTGATCATGAACGCCACCGCCCAGCTAGGTTTCCTGTCTGCTCGCTCTCGTTCAATATGCCTACCACATCAACGTAGCTTTGTAAGGCAATACCGTCGACTTCCTCAGACACCTAATCGCCACGAACGTGTGCGTAGTGTATTACTACGCGCATGAGACAAAAGAGCACAGTAGGAGCAGTGGAGACATTTTGATTCATTACCACCGAAAAAGGCGAAGATCCAACCATTATTGGAAAAGGTAACTCTGACTGTTTCTTTGAGACTGCCACGGTGTGGTGCTAACAGATTATCCTCGTGAAGGGAAAATCGGCCCAGGAAGGTGCTACCATAACTTCCTGATGACGAGACTGGGAAGTCATAGTATCGCGGGAAACTGTTGCTCCAGGGCAACGCCCGAGCTCATTCTGGACAGGACGCAGTGACACACTACTACATTAGGCTATCAAATTTTGATTCAACATCTTCCTGCCCTCTCACACACCCCCAATCCTCCACCACATCTTACGTATTCTTCTCGCATGGCACCCAGTGTGTTTTTCCACTTTCATCAAATTTTGTGTCGTGCGGTAGCCACTTCCTTAGCCACTTCCTGAATGACGACGAACTGTATTTTGACGGGAAGGGAGGGGGGCACACATTTCCTAGACACCCACAATGCAGACTTATACAATCAAGATCCCCAAAAAGTCATCTACACTTTGGAAAGTATATCGTATTGACTCTCCAATATGCTAAAGAGGACTGAATCTATCGAAAAGTTTCGTGTTCTCATGTTGACTTTTCCGATTTGATTCTTAAAACTGTATGACTGACCCTCCTACTGCAGATAACTACTCACAGTCGTATCCAAAAAGACAAAGCACAAGTCGAAAGAGATAAGCGTATTTCCTAAACAGCAAGACTGTAAGTTACAGGAGACGCCAAATCTGGAACGGGAAACGGGGGAACTGGCAGTGGTAGACAAAGTACCCTTCACCAAACATTGTAATGCGGTTTGCGAAGATGATCATGATGTTTGGTTTGTGAGGCTCTCGACTGCGCGGTTATCAGCGCCCGTACAAATTCCCAACCTTTTCTCAGTCCAATCTCGCCACTTTCATCAATGATGATGAAATGATGAGGACAACACAAACACCCAGTCATCTCGAGGCAGGTGAAAGTCCCTGACCCCGCCGGGAATCGAACCCGGGACCCCGGTGCTCGGAAAGCGAGAACGCGACCGAGGGACCACGAGCTGATGATGGTTTGCGAAGAGCAGATTTAAACGTAGAAAGCTTAATCACTACATATTAGATGTACAGGGTGACCTAAAAGTCCGTCAACATTCAAAAATGTACTAATTCACGGGATAATGTAGGTAGGGAGGTAAAACTTGATATATACGGCTGAAATGGCATGGGTTTTTACTGAAACCAAAAACGAGCGCAAAAACCGGTTAACAGTTGGCACTAGACGGTAACACTTCAGTGACGCTGCATGAAAATCGTTGTGAGAGAGGGAGTCAGATGCATCAGCAATCGCGGCGTATTGATTTTACGCGAAAAGACACTGCTAGTGAATCTTTACTCTCAGAATGGAGAATCCGCTACTGCAGATTTATGATCTTGTCGCCATAAGAAAGGTATTCGAACTGGTGAAGGTCCTGTGACAAGTTTCGCTGTGAAGAAATGATTACGAAGTTCAAAGCCATGCGTTATTTAGACATTCGGTCCCGTAGTGGGCGACCACACACAAGTGTTTGTGCTGCTCGGACAGTTTGGGAAGAAACGGAGACTACGCAGGTTCATCTCCACCGGGGCCGCCAAGATACACGAGCCCTGCAACGAATTTGTGACGTTACGCTAGTCAGCCGCCACACTTCGTGAACGATCGACTTCGTGCAGTGCCCGCGGAAAATCAATATTTAATTAAAGATGCACCCACTAAATGTCTTAACTTTGTCTTGTGCTATCGAGAACTTGCATGCTTTTAAATACGCAGTCAAGAATTATTAAACTCCTCTGAAACAGTTACTCGCTCCCCGCCGGAGACGGCTTCTGGCAGTCAAGACCTGCAGCGTCGCGTGCTGTGACGTACGCGCCGCGGCCTTTCTTTCTCGGGAACTCGATCTCCGCATACCGCTGTGGCCGAGCGGTTCTAGGCGCTTCAGTCCGGAACCGCGCTGCTGCTACGGTCGCAGGTTCGAATCTTGCCTCGGGCATGGATGTGTGTGATGTCCTCAGGTTAGTTAGGCTGAAGTAGTTCTAAGTCTAGGGGACTGATGACCTCAGATGTTAAAGTCCCATAGTGCTTAGAGCCATTTTTTTGACTCGTTCTCCGCATGGTGGAGTCAGCCTCGTGAAGTCGCCCTGCCATTCCGCTCACTACTGTTTGGAAAGCCTCAAGGCGTACCCTCAGTGCTGTCTGTATCCAGCGTCGTCATGGACTGTTAGTCGGTGATTTTTGTGTACTGGAGAGCATTTACGGTGTGGACACCCCAAAAAATGGAGGAAGATGACGATTGGTTGTCTAACTTGTTGTGGACGTTCGAAGCATATTTCACACTCCTAGGGTCTGTCAGTACCCACAACAGCAAAAGTTTGGCTACCGAAAATTGTAGAACAGATTTGCAAACCCCACTTCATGACGAAAAAGTCACGGTGTGGTGTGGATTTACCACATCAGTCGTTGTTGGGCTCTTTTTCTTCTAATACACGCGGGTCTATGTAGTAGTAGTAGTAGTAGTAGTTGTTGTAGAGGGGTTTTGGGCGCACGACAGCGAGGTCTTCAGCGCCCGTTCAGTAACTTAGTGAGACGGGTGTCAAGAAAAATCCCAGAACAGGAATATAAAACGGAACAGAAAACATGGGTAACAATCGTTGAAAAACATGTGCTCACCCACAGCGTGGGATGAAGCAGAGCGTCAGCAGTAAAACATGGACAACACAGGAAGAAAATGATAGAGGAAGCTAAAACAATGTAGCAGATGGAAGTGGCTGGCTGACCGCAAGGGAAAAAGGGGAGGAATCAGCCACTCTGCAATACACTAAAACCTACAGCCTAAAATTTTAGGCCAGAGTCCAGACACACCATAAAACTTAAAAACCCTAGACACACACGTCTCATCATTAGCTAAAACAGAAGGCAGATCCCCATCAACTTGTGCTTCTGCCCGTGGTTTTTAAGACTGTCATCATGAAGGATGCGATATGGTATGGAATGGCATCCCCAGCATTGTTGATAAACACGCGCTTTAAAGGATGACTTTTATGCAGAATGGGGCTCCATCCCATTTTGCTACACTTGTGAAAGATTTCTTACGCACATTGTTTGGTGAAGATCGCGTGCTGAGCCGCCACTTACGTCACGGTTGACCTCCCAGGTCCCCAGACCTCAATCTGTGTGGTTATTGATATGAGACTACCTGAATTCGCAAGTCTATCGCGATCGTTCGACCTCTTTAGGAATGCTAGAAGACAACATCTGACGGCAATTTCTCATCATACCTACTGATACACAGTGGTGTTCACAACATTGCCCCTCGACTACAGGTATTGTTGATGGATGACGGCCGACATGCTGAGCATTTGAATAAAGGGCATCGTCTGTGCTAAACATCAATTGTTTTGCTAAGTGGCGCATAAGCTAAGCGGGTCACCTGCTTTGTAGAGGATGAGGATTCAGTTCCCAGTCCGGCCATCCACATTCAGAGTTTTCGTCTTTTCCCTAAATCTCTCAGTGACAAATCTCTGTATCCTTTTTTGATAGGAACGCAGACAATATCCTAGAAACCACTTCTCAGTCAAGCAGCTGCTCGAATGGCATCACGAGGCTGAGTGCATCCCTGTCCAGTTCTCGCACCAAGGAAAAATGCTTTGCAGTACCCCTAAATGGGGTCTGTAGCGTACTCGGCTACGAAGGCGGAGCGCTTTGTTCATAGGATTCTGAATATATTATGATCAGCAACACTGTAGTAACCATTTCATTTTTAACACTTCATATAACCTCTCAATTTAAATTTACACCAAGCGTTAAAAATTCGACGCGGTTCGTGTCTTAAGTCCTCTTCGGAAGAGATTATGGAAACTTAACAGCGGAAAAGCTTTAAAAATACTGCTGCAAATAGTAAATAATGAAGGATTGGTTATACAAAGTGTTGACGATAGAAACTGCTGTAGGGAGCGAAGTGGGAGACTATTTTCGTCTCAGGGTGAGATCGTATTCTAGATTCATAGTCATAGCGAAATGAATAAGAAATAACGAAAGAGAAAACTTATTTTACGTTGTCTCTTCCTTTTTTGTTTATACAGTGTGGTCCATTGATTGTGACCGGGCCAAATGTCTCGAGAAATAAGCGTCAAACGAAAAAAACTGCAGATAACGAAACTTGTCTAGCTTGAAGGGGGAAACCAGATGATGCTATGGTTGGCCCGCTAGATGGCGCTGCCGTAGGCCAAACGGATATCAATTGCGTTTTTTTAAATATTTGTTGTCACATATTCGTGTAGTGCGTAAAGAAATATGAATGTTTTAGTTGGACCACTTTTTTCGCTTTGTGATACATGGCGGGTAATAGTCACAAACATATGGCTCACAAATTTAGACGAACAGTTGGTAACAGGTAGGTTTTTTAAATTACAATACAGAACGTAGGTACGTTTGAACTTTTTATTTCGGTTGTTCCAATATGATATATATACCTTTGTGAACTTATCCTTTCTGAGAACGCATGCTGTTACAGCGTGATTACCTGTAAATACCACATTAATGCAATAAATACTCAAAATGATGTCCGTCAACCTCAATGCATTTCGCAATACGTATAACGACATTCCTCTCAACAGCGAGTAGTTCGCCTTCGGTAATATTTGCACATGCATTGACAATGCGCTGACGCATGTTGTCAGGCGTTGTCGGTGGATCACGATAGCAAATATCCTTCAACTTTCCCCACAGAAAGAAATCCGGGGACGTCAGATCTGGTGAACGTGTGGGCCATGGTATGGTGCTTCGACGACCATACCCGTCATGAAATATGCTATTCAATACCGCTTGAACAGCACGCGAGCTATGTGCCGGACATCCATCATGTTGCAAGTATATTGTCATTCTGTGATGCAGTGAAACATCTTGTAGTAACATCGGTAGAACATTACGTAGGAAATCAGCATACATTGCACCATTTAGATTGCCATCGATAAAATGAGGGCCAATTATCCTTCCTCCCATAATGCCCGACCGTACATTAACCCGCCAAGGTAGCTGATGTTCCACTTGTCGCAGCCATAGTGGATTTTCCGTTGCCCAATAGCGCATATTATGCCGGTTTACGTTACCGCTGTTGGTGAGTGACACTTCGTCGCTAAATAGAACGCTAGCAAAAAATCTGTCATCGTCCCGTAATTTCTCTTGTGCCCAGTGGCAGAACTGTATACGATGTTCAAAGTCGTCGCCATGCAGTTCCTGATGCATAGAAATATGGTACGGGTGCAATCGATGTTGATGTAGCATTCTCAACACCGAAGTTTTTGAGATTCCCGATTCTCGCGCAGTTTGTCTGCTACTGATGTGCGGATTAACCGCGACAGCAGCTAAAACACCTGCTTGGGCATCATCATTTGTTGCAGGACGTGGTTGACGTTTCACATGTGGCTGAACACTTCTTGTTTTCTTAAATAACGTAACTATCCGGCGAACGGTCCGGACACTCGGATGATGTCGTCCAGGATACCGAGCAGCATACATAGCACACGCCCGTTTGGCATTTTGATCACAATAGCCATACATCAACACGATATCGACCTTTTCCGCAATTGACAAACGGTCCACTTTAACACGGGTGATGAATCACGAAGCAAATACCGTCCGCACTGGCAGAATGTTACGTGATACCACGTACTTATACGTTTGTGACTATTACAGCGCCATCTATCACAAAGCGAAAAAAGTGGTCCAACTAAAACATTAATATTTCTTTTCGTACTACACGAATATGTACTTAATAATGGGTGTTCCTATTTTAAAAAAGGCAGTTGATATCGGTTGACCTATGGCAGCGCCATCTAGCGGGCCAGCGATAGCGCCATCTGGTTTCCCCCTTCAAGCTAGACGAGTTTGTTGCATTGTAGTTTTTTCGTTTGATGCTTATTTCGTGAGATATTTGGCCCAGTCACTATCAGTGGACTACCCTGTATACTGTTCACATAAAAATGACTTTAGCTGACTATACTATGACGATATTAATGAATCGTAAATAAAATCTCGGTCATTATTTTTAATTAAGAAAACGAGATACAGCACCGGAGCTTTGAACGGGCGCAGCGAGGGTTGGAAATCCCTCGCCGTTTCGTAGGACACACAGTCATAGGGATGCTGCAAGTCGGGCGCATCCCCGCTACCGGGGAAGTCCAGGCCGCGTCGGATCCGGAGCCGCGGTTGGGCGGCTGCGCGCGTCACGTGACGGCCCGCAGCGCTCCGGTTGGTCGGCGGCGGCAAGCGCCGAGCACGCCGCTCGCGGGCCGTCAGCCAGTCTTGCGCGGACCACGGGCAGAGTGCGATCAGCGAGCAGCGGGCAGCGGACCGCCGCAGCAGAAGCGCAGCGCCGACAGCTGACGGCCGACTCGCAGCAGGCATGGTGCTCCACCGCAGCGCGGCCGCCGCAGCCGCCGTGCACCCCAGGCGTAAGTACAGGGGAGGCGCCTCCTCCGCTGGACACTCTACTCGCTACGGCGGCGGCGTGCGGGCAGCGCCGCCGGACATCGATCGCACCGGCTGTCGCCACCTGAGTTATCGCCGGTCGCGCCCTCGCAAGAACTTCATTTAAGGAACGGCGGCCGTGCTTCCCGCAGCATATGATTAGCCCACTGGATGTCACTACGCAGTTCTTACTATGCGCCCTCCTTCCAGCAGCAGGAAATATTCGCGGTGACTGTATTATTGTTCGACTGTCTTGTTTCCACGACAGAATCTCGGCTACAGACAGACGAGAACTAATGTCATTTAGCATGCGCCGTATGTAACTTTGTCATTGAAGGAACTGTAACAGGATTGAAGGACCGTCAATTTAACGTGCGAAACGTTTTTCCATGACCCCTAATGTTACGTGTTGTCTATCACATATGTGGACAATCAATCGCAATCTCGTCTTTCATTTGTATGTAAAGCAACAAATGAGGAATCTATCGTGATTATTCTTTCCAAGAATTCTCATCAGTGCTCCCAAAAACAAGATTAGTTCGCTCAGATGTTACCGTCTTCGCAGCACTTGTGCTCCCATGTAGTACGAACTAGTACAGTCCAACTGCCATATGAATTTTGCGCATATTGGTATTTCGATTCCGCCTTGAAGTTACACATAGGGTACGAATTGCATTTTTTCTGATTTCCTTTTGATTTGTGTATAGTTGATCGTGAAGATTTCCAAGATATTGTGGGCACAGTTTGCTTAGTTTGTTGCAGAATCGTAAAGCATATGCTAAGTTTAAATATAATGACGCTCCTGGGGAAAAAGGCGCTTGAGAATCGGCAAGTATTTTACCAGACGCCACTCGCGTGAAGAACAGGTCACATTTTTCACACACGAACGTTGCAAATAGTACGTACATATCGTTAGATTTCATGCTTATAGATTTCTGAAACGATTGACATATCACTGCAAAATCGGCTTATAACCGTCATGTGAACTTATGGAGTCTCTTTACAAAATCTCTCATCGACATGACAAAGTTTTTTTAACATATACAATCTAGTACGATATGACGGAAGCGAGTGTTCTATACAAGTGAATATAACGTCGGGTGTGGCTCAATAAAACATAGTGCGGTCGCTACTGTTTTGAGTATATAAAAACGAGTAATCGGATAAGATTACCACCACTCGCAGGCTCTTCACTGACGGTACTTTAGTCAACCAGAAAGTAGCTCTGTGGATGATTCTAAGGAAACACAGAATTACGAAGTCTGTTCGGAAAGTAAGGTCCGATCGGTTGCGAAATGAAAACCACAGTGAATTTTTTTTTCGCATTTAATTTTATTCATATAACCTCTCAATTGAAATTTACACCAAGCATTAAAACTTCGATGCGTTTCGTGTCTTAAGTCCTCTTCGGAAGAGATTATGGAAACCTAAAAGCGGAAAAGTCTTAAAAATACTGCTGCAAATAGTAAATTACGGAGGAATGGTTATACAAAGTGTTGATGATAGAAACTGCTGTAGGGAGAGAAGAGGGAGGCTGTTTTCGTCTCAGGGTGCGATCGTATTCTAGATTTATAGTTACAGTGAAATGAATACAAAAGAACTAAAGATGAAAACTTATTTTTTGTTGTCTCTTCCCTTTTTTGATTATATATTGTTAGTAAAAATGACTTTAGCTGACTATAGTATGACGATACGAATGAATCGTAAATAAAATCTCGGTCATCATTTTTAATTAAGAAAACGAGATACAGCCCCGCAGCTTTGAACGGGCACAGCGAGGGTTGGAAATCCCTCGCCGTTTCGTAGGACACACATTCATAGGGATGCAGCAAGTCGGGCGCAACCACACCTTCCAGCTGCCTCACTAAAATAGTCGCCGTTCCGTCTTAGATAATTGCCGTGTCGTTGTACAAACTTTCCAGTACCCTTATCACAGAAAGCAGCCGCCTGTGCTTTCCGCCAATTCTCTACACTGCTCTGCCTTTCGTTGTTGGTGCCAAAATGTTGTCTTCGTAGCCAGAGGTTCATGTGAGCAGACATGAACAACGGCGGGAGCCAATTAAGGGCTTTATTGAGGGGGATCAAACACTTCCCATCTAAAACGCTGCAGGAGCGTCTTCATTGCCCCTGCAAAATGCGGATGAAAATTGTCTTGAAGAAAGAAACTCATGACATTTATGTTATGTGGGCTGCATCGCTTTAGGCGAAATCTCTTACCAGATCCACATACTTGGCGGGAGACGCGTTGCTGCGTGATCACTTTGCGCTCTGAATGAAATATGCGACGTGAAGCAATCGACAGGCACAGTAAAGACATTGCCCAACACATCTGTGCAAAGTTCCATTGGATTTTCACAGTGGTTTTCCTCCGAATAGGACCTTACTTCCCGAATACGCCTCGTACTTCGATCTAAATTGCTGCCGATGTAATGAGTGACAGCTGTCTTTGAATGTGAATAAATACAAGTTGAATCCCATAACAAAGGGATAAAACCCAATAGTACCCAATTGTAACATAAGTGGCACAATTCAGGGGACAATTACATCGTTCACAAAGCGATATCAAATGACTCAAAGAGTTAAAATCATAGGGAAGGAGAATGAAAGAGTTCTGGGAAAGTGCAGTTCACATGTAGGAAGAATCACACACAAGATGCTAGTGCGAGCGATACTAAAGTGTTGACACAGTGTTTGGAATCCTTAACTGAGTATGCTTGGCAGCAGAAAGCGATGGAATTTAAGAGACGCGCTGCTAGGGTCATAAAAGTCAGTACTGTCGCAACAGAAGTGTAACAGTGATGTTCAGGGAAATGAAATGCGATTCTTCGGAAGGAAGGCGACAATGTTCTCTTCAGGCACTTTGATGGCCGGTATTCGAAGAAGACTTGACAACCATTCTACTGCCACCGTCGCGTAATTTGTGCAGGGAGCGTAAGAGTGGGGTAGGAGGTATTACGTTACAGACGGAGTCTTACAGCCCACGTTTACCTCGCTCAGTGCTCGAAAGCAATAAGACAGGCAGTCAGTGATATTGTCGTGTCCTTTACGGAGGTCTATGGAATCAGTTGGCAGATACAGAATGAACTATTATCCAATCGTAACGAGATTAAATCCTATCTCCCACCACCAGTCAGTTGGATATATTCATCGTGCAGCTTCCTTTCGTTTCCTAAAGTAACACGAGTGGGTCTTCTAGCACATATTTCTCTAGATTTTGAAAAACGAAAATAATTTGTGTTGTTGTTGTTGTGGTCTTCAGTCCTGAGACTGGTTTGATGCAGCTCTCCATGCTACTCTATCCTGTTCAAGCTTCTTCATCTCCCAGTACCTACTGCAACCTAGATCCTTCTGAATCTGCTTAGTGTATTCATCTCTTGGTCTCCCTCTACGATTTTTACCCTCCACGCTGCCCTCCAATACGAAATTGGTGATCCCTTGATGCCTCAGAACATGTCCTACCAACCGATCCCTTCTTCTGGTCAAGTTGTGCCACAAACTTCTCTTCTCCCCAACCTTATTCAATATTTCCTCATTAGTTATGTGATCTACCCATCTAATCTTCAGCATTCTTCTGTAGCACCACATTTCGAAAGCTTCTATTCTCTTCTTGTCCAAACTATTTATCGTCCATGTTTCACTTCCATACATGGCTACACTCCATACAAAACTTTCAGAAATGACTCCCTGACACTTAAATCTATACTCGATGTTAACAAATTTCTCTTCTTCAGAAACGCTTTCCTTTCCATTGCCAGTCTACATTTTATATTCTCTCTACTTCGACCATCATCAGTTATTTTGCTCCCCAAATAGCGAAACTCGTTTACTACTTTAAGTGTCTCATTTCCTAATTTAGTTCCCTCAGCATCACCTGACTTAATTCGACTACATTCCATTATCCTCGTTTTGCTTTTGTTGATGTTCATCTTATGTCCTCCTTTCAAGACACTATCCATTCCGTTTAACTGCTCTTCCAATTCCTTTGCTGTCTCTGACAGAATTACGATGTCATCGGCGAACCTCAAAGTTTTTATTTCTTTCCATGGATTATAATACCTACTCCGAATTTTTCTTTTGTTTCCTTGACTGCTTGCTCAATATACAGATTGAATAACATCGGGGAGAGACTACAACCCTGTCTCACTCCCTTCCCAACCACTGCTTCCCTTTGATGTCCCTCGACTCTTATAACTGCCATCTGGTTTCTGTACAAATTGTAAATAGTCTTTCGCTCCCTGTATTTTACCCCTGCCACCTTCAGAGTTTGAAAGAGAGTATTCCAGTCAACATTGTCAAAAGGTTTCTCTAAGTCTACAAATGCTAGAAACGTAGGTTTGCCCTTCCTTAATCTAGCTTCTAAGATAAGTCGTAGGGTCAGTATTGCCTCACGTGTTCCAACATTTCTACGGAATCCAAACTGAGTCATTTGTGTAATATACGGTAAATGTGATGCCGTCTCAATACGAACTTAGTCCAGAAAGTAATGACGACTGAATAAATCGCTCAGCTCACAAAGTGTTTTGTGTGCATTACAACTCTGCTTTTAGATTTATTACCGGAAATTGTAAATTTTTTGTGAAGAAAGAACGGCATGAGTATTTAGAATTTGTTCATCCTTTACTTTCGATTGCCTGCATTCCCCCGTTCGGCCACATGAAACCGGATGGAATTGAACGAATAAACCTCTACAAATCTCACACTGCAAATGTAACCCTCCTCACAACTGTACCTGACAGAGAATGAGTACAAACAGAAGTAAATTGGGGAGATCTATTGATTTTGTTCATACGTAGAAACGATTATTAATCTGTTTTTCCCGTATGGTCACATTTTAAACAGAGGTGCGAAATATTTTAAACCACACTTTAAAAGTGATTCTTCAGACTCATTTGGACGATTTCATTAACAGTTCTTTCGGTACTGAAAGACCTGAAATGCTCCTTTATATTTGAAAGTTATTGCCACATTTAGCTGGAAGTAATGACTGTATCATTCAACTGTATAGGTGCTTGGTTGCGATTAGTGATAAACTGCTTATGCCTGCGAAATATTGTGATTTCCTTATGTAACCTTTCACCTAAATCTCGTCACATACGAGGCAATCTTGTTTCAGAACCAACAATAATTACAATCTCATATAAATCAGTGAGGAAATACGAGTATATAGTGGGCGTATCGTAATTAGTAACGAAAACGGAGAGGAATGAAAGTATACGATAGTAGAAGCAAAAACCATATGATGAACTTGGGTATGCAGACTAATCATTTACGACATAATAATTGCGGATGTATGATTACTACCCGCCACTGACTTCAGCATGAAAATTAATATTGTCCTATTTATAACAAATGTACTGTAGATGTAAACTTTTCAATTAAGTCTACATGTAACTGGACTCGAATTTCACCCTTCGTCTAACTTCGCAAACCGTACAATATTGCTTTAGCACGTTACATATTAAAATGTACTGTACGCTCGCACCTAAGAGCTATTCCATGCCTCGTCGTCGCATTTGGATGCAGGACTACAATTAACTCTACAGGGAGACACGAATTCTTTAAAATACTCCCGTAACTTCTCGCAAAACTAGACAAGATTGTGCAATTCTCCGCTCCATTTCTTCAACCATGTCAACGGGGGTACTGTACACTTCGCTTCTGAGTGCCAGACTGAAATATCCAGGAGATTGGTGTGAGGTGATCCTGGAGATCGTGTTCGACCTATTAATAGTGAACCATTATGTTCGCGTGAGCAGCAAAATGTGCTGGTGCCCCATTTTCTCCAACCGTGGGCCCTGGTAAAATTAAGCCCAGTCACATGGGGACTTGATCGAAAACGTTTCAAATACATTTGTATACCAAAGTCGGCGTCCGAGTAGCAACTACACATGTGCGGTTGCCTCGCAGACAGCCACTTTGAGGCCAGATGTTTAGTGGAGCGTGTTTGCTTCTGACGCCGTATACTGTCCGCCGCTTTATTATTATACGGTTCTCCCTGTTTCAGGGAGTGCGACACCTTTGGGTCAATATTATACATACGGCAGAGGATCCTCGTATACTCAGTGTTTTGCGATGAGAAACAAATGGTCAAAAATTAATATTTCAGACAGTACAAGATATGCAGTATGTGCGAGGGAAGTGTCTGTAAGTTGATCATTTTTCTGCAAAGTCTCTGTGGCGCTCGCCGTTTTGTAAAACGGTAAACAATCTTCTGTGATGTGTCCACGATAGATTTTTTGCTTACGGGCTTACATTGTGTACGAAATCCTAGTAGAAACTGAAGAGGAACTGGTCTTTTAAATCCGGTTTTGCAGCTGTTTACTTTACTATACGCGTTTTGTTTTGTTTTATTTAAAACGTCGTCAGTTGTCTGGAAAGAAGCATGTTTACAGTTTGGTTTATTCTAGATCAATAACTTTTAGTTTAAAAAGGTAATGAAGTGTGATTTGTACTTTCAGCATTTCATATCATTTCCGCTTACGTGTAGAAGTGTTGTCTGCAAGCACATTTTCCACGTTTTTCTGCATTTGACACTAATTCCAGCGAAAATGATGCAAGCGAAAATCACGACTCAATATCATTCGCAACAAAGTATTTTTAGATCTAGAAGCGAACCATTGTAAATACGTTTTATTTCAGACCACTGATGCCGTTTAAAATGAGATAAACAAAACCCGCCTTGTAAAGCAAAGACTCGTTTTTAATAGTTGCAAAAACGGATTTAAAATACCTTCAATAGCCAGTGTTGGAAGTTCTTTAGTCTGTAAATTTATTACCCAAATATTCAGCACATCCTGTGAGTTCTCTTTGTACTGTTATTAGCACCACATTATTTGTGACAAGGACATTGCGTTATTTTAGTCGAGCTTTATCCCGGTGCTGACACGCAATTGTTTCTTACGACTGGCAGAATTAGGTCAGCAGCACAAGATAAGGTTTCTCGATGTCTCCGAAAGCGCTTCAAGGAGCTAGTTATGGCGAATGCTTTTTCAGTTAGTAGCGTCATCCGGCAGTACATCTAAATCTACCCTCTCCATCTACATAATTACTCGGCAATTCACAATTAAGTGCCTGGCAGGGGGTTCATCGAACCACCTTTAAGCAGCTTCTCTACCGTTCCACTCTCGAAAAGCGCGCGTGAAATCTTTCCGTGCAGGCTGTGATTTCTCTCATTTTATTATGATGATCATTTCCCGCTCTGTAGGTCGGTACCAACATAATATTTTCACACTCTGAGGAGAAAGTTGGTGATTGAAATTTCATGAGAAAGTCGTGCCGCAGCGAAACACGTCTTTGTTCTAATGACTGCCACCCCAATTCATGTAATATATCTCGGTACTCTCTCCTTTATTTTGCTATAATACAAAACAAGCTGCCCTTCTTTGAACTTTTTCGATGTCCTCCGTCAGTAATATCCTAACTGACAGTGATGTGAGTTAGGCGTTTCCAATGGACCTGCATTCGAGACGATCGTGGTTTAAATCCCGGCCTATTTACAATCAGTTACACTGCACATGGCTTCCCTAAATCTTCTCAGGCCAGTGCTGGGATGTTTCCTCAGTACATGATATTGCAAACTGCTTCAATCGTTAGTTGCCAACTGTGCTAGTACTCCGTCTCCATCGATTTCGGTAAGGACGACATGTGAAGTTCCTACCGTTCTTAGCTCTCTGTTGAATTACACTTTGTATGTGTACCTTAACGTGTTACTTCTGAAAACATCTAAATCCATTCTGTCTCCAAACTTCCTGCGCACAGCAGAATATTTATCAGTGAAATGACGGAAGTACGGACATGTAAACCGTTCCATAAAGTGTCCCAAGTAATTCATTTGTGCTAGTTGTACTTAGCCGTTCGATTTCTCGACAAGAGCACTCATAGTGTTAATAAATAATTCACGACGGTTCTAAATTGTGTTTACCTGGTTATCGATGAAATACACAAACGGACTCTTTTTGAAGATTGCTTTATTGATTGGCAGAGAACCTTTACAACTGGGTGACATTACTGAAGAATATCGTGTAGCGACGCACAATGCCATTACGGTGCGCACCGAATAAGTAGCTGGTGTGACGAATGTAACAAGACGTATCGTACGTAATACTCAGTGGATTCGAGGTGTGTTTTAATAAACTTGACGATGAGCGCAGCGGATAGTGTCTTGAAGATATGTTTGAAAGTGAAACGAGAATGATGGTATGTATTCGCATAAATCAGGTGATGCTAGGCGAATTAGGCAAGGAAATCAGACTCTGAAATTAGTAAACTGGATTTGTTATTTGGACAGGAAAACAACGATTGACGACAGGAATAAAGAGTATGTAAAATGTAGTTTGGTAGTAGCAATAAAAGTTTTTGAAAAACAGAAACATTTGGACAATGAACAGAAATTTTTTAAAAGCATGTGTTTAAAATCGCTTTATATTGAAATGTATAATGCAGACACTAAACAGCACACTCTGGAAGCGAATAGAAGCTTCTGAAACGTGGAATTACAGAACAGTGTTGACGATTAGGTAATTAGATGTAGTAACTAATGAAGAGGCACTCAATCAGATTGGGAAGAAAAGTCCTTTACGACACAATTTGACTAAAGTAATAAACTGAATGATAGAACAATCTTGAGGCAGCGCGTGAATGGAAGGGTGAGGGTTAAAACTTATTGAACGGGAACAAGGCTTGACAACAGTAAAATCGTTCAAATACGTATAGGTTTAAGATTTGTATCAACCCAGTCCTTGGACGATTATTGGCTTTGGGGTTACCTGAAGTCGCAAGTGTATCCTGATCGACCGACATCTCTAGGGATGCTGGAGACAACATTCGACGCCAATGCCTCACCATAACTCCGGACATGCTTTACAGTGCTGTTCACAACATTATTCCTCGGCTATAACCATTATTGAGGAATTATGATGAAAATAGTGAGCATTTCCTGTAAAGAACATCATCTTTGCTTTGTCTTACTTTGTTATGCTAATTATTGCTATTCTTGTTAGATGAAGCGCCATCTGTCGGACATTTTTTGAACTTTGTATTTTTTTGATTCTAATGAAACCCCATGTCATTCCAAGCATATGTGTCAATTTGTACCTCTCTGTCTACATTATTCCGTGATTTATTCAGTTTTCAAATTTATACTGACTCTTTGATCACGCGGTATTTTCTCTCTTCGTAACCTCTTGTCTGTAGGTCATGTGCGTTATTCTGCTTTTTTATCTTTTGCCAATAGTCGCAGTTTTACAGGCGACAGGCAGAATCAGAAAAACTGTTCACAGAATGCGCTTTACGTTCAGTTACTGACGGCGATTCTGCTTTCTTGCATGTCGTGTTTTGTTCATCCGCCTCAATTTTACATCAGACTAAACCCTACGATGACAACATTTTGACTGATTTGCGCTCTAGAGGTTCAATAAAGTGGTCAAACTCTCCTCGAAAAAACATCAATGGAACATACGCTACAATATCTGGCTCTAGACTTAACTATTTTAGATAGTGCAGTATCTATCATCTCTGCGTCGTCGTCTATTTACGCTTCATGTCCTTGTAATATTGTTCATACCATAGCATGCATATCTTCGTGTACGTGGCCTAGGAAATCACAACTGCGTTACAGTAAACTGTGAAGCACGTAATCCCACTGGATAAAAATGTCACGTACCACGCGGTACATGGTCTATGGCGCCTTGCCATGGTCCGCGCGGCATCCCCCGTCGGAGGTTCGAGTCCTCCCTCTGGCATGGGTGTGTGTGTTGTCCTTAGCGTAAATTAGTTTAAGTTAGATTAAGTAGTGTGTAAGCCTAGGAGCCGATGACCTCGGCGGTTTGGTCCCATAGGAACTTAATACAAATTTCCAAACATTTCACCTACTGTGAAAAAACTATCAGGTACTTCTGGGTGTCGTGCGGCAAGTTTGAGCGGTAGGTAGGGTACAGATTAATGCCCGCACTAATAATATGGCACGCCGGTGTTGATAATGGCGCAGCTCATTATGCTCGTACAAAGCATTTTGGTGCCCAATGTCTTAGCGTCTGCGACGTTGTCATGTTGTTTTGACATATATTGTAGTACTTGTGTGCTGAAACGATTACAACAAAATCACTTAAAACGATACCAAAACAGATGATGTAAATAATGCATTACATTTTCTTACCGTTCATACCGTCTTGTACCTGATACGCTGTAATCAAGATTTGGGAAGTTTGTTTTATTCTAGTCTTTTTCCGCCTGCTTCGCCCGCGTACGGGTATGACACGTACATTGCTCATTTCTCCCTCTCTCTGCCCTCCTCCTCCTCCTCCTCCCTCTTTCTATCTCCTTATTCCCCATATCTCTGTCAATTTCCACCTCTCCTCTCTCTGTCTTCTCCTTCTTCCTCATGTTTTTGTCAATCTCTTCCTCTCCCATCTCTCTTTGATCTCTTCTTATCCTCCCCTGAGTCAGTATCTTCCTCTCCCCTCTCTCTGCCCATCTCTTTCGACCCCCTCTTTCTATCCATCTCCACCTCACACACTCTCTGCCCATCTCTTCTTACCCTCACCCTTTGTCCGTCTTCTCCTCCCCGAACACTCAATCCATCTCATTCGCGCCCTGTCTATCCATCACTTCCTCCCTCCTCTTTCTCTGTCCATCCCATCCTCCCAGATAACTTTTCAGCCCATTGCTCTTCCTGTCGCCACAGTCGTCAAGGTAGCCTAAGAAGGAAATCTGTGTCCCCAATCTGTCTGTGAAGTGTGTAAACTTTGTTCAGTGTGTGATCGTATTTTAACTGTCTGTGCATCGCATTTTCTGAGGTGGAGACTGGGGACCAGCTCAATAGTTGCCTAACAGAGAGTCGTAAACCACCTAAAATCCACACGCAGGCTGGACAATGTAACAGCCCACAGTCCTGTAGTACGCCATGATGATTCGGTCCGAGACTGTCTCTCCGCCCTGTTTCGCAAGCTAGCGCAATGTACACTGCGCTATATGAGCAGGCCGTGTAAATACTGCCTTATTCCTGAAATGAATTAAATGTACTGAAATACAGTGAGTGGACGAATGGGGATGAAATTAATGAAAAAGATGGTTGCAGTGCAAACTGTTCACGTGTTCTGAACACTCAGGCTCAGCCTAATGAACCTGCAGTGACAATCGAGAAATTGGGTTTCAAGCTCCGGTTTCCTGCTTTTCGCGGAGAGTCGCCTTAAAGATTAGGCTCTTTGAGCACGAAATCCGGGTTCGATTCCCAAACTGGCAAATGAACAGTCGGTTAGAGGAAGTATTGTAGTGGTAACCAAGTAGTACACAGACTTTTACAGTCTCCTTTCTACTAAAGAATATTGAACAGCAATTCGCGAGTAGTGAATGTCTACAGAGATCGAACCATTCATGAAATCAGAAGTTTTATTCGAATCCTGTGCCATGATTTTGTTACTGTAATTCAATAGGCAGCTTTCAGCATATCAACCGATCACCAAATGAAGAATGGAAATGGAAAATGTTCTATGATAGGAGAATGAAAAAACAATGAATTTTTGTTTGTTCGTAACTGATTTCTTCAAAAAGTTGATAAGGTGTTCTGATACGATAGAAGTACGCTGCACAACGCATTATTTCAGAAAATAATGAGTCCAATTCGAAAATAAATACTTCATTAAGACCTTTCTGGGTCGCATACAAATAAAGTAGCTGGTTCTAAGTGCCAATGATATAGTTTTTACAAGTTGATTCTTGCAGAGAAGAAAACAGCAACCAACTATTGGTGCTAATGGTATCTGTTTCCACAAATAGCGCCGTTCTCGGTTTCGGACCGACAGATTCATCTCCAGACGGCTGTTCATGTTTATATTACATCTGTTGTTCTTTAAATTAGTTGATGGCTGTTTTCTTTTCCACAACTAACATAAATAACAACAAACGTAATACTAACGTACACAGTCGTCTGAAGATAAACTTATCAGCTAGAAATCAGTACTGACGTCATTTGTGCAAATAAATAGCATTAACACTGACTGGTTGCTGTTTTCTTCTCTGCAGGAATAAATTTGTATTTTTACACAAACACGCTCTCAAAACGTCAATTTTCGACAAAATAGCAGAGAGAAAGTTTTTGGTCCAAGTGCCATTAATACTAAGGAACAAAGTTTTAAATGTGATCCTGTAAGTCGAGAAATACAGCACTAGGTTTTTAACTACTAGAACTGTAGTCAACAAAAAGCACTTACATTTTGAAACTCCATAGGAAAACACAGATTGTTACAAAAAACATGGACCATCTGCTAGCGTATTTTTGAAAACGTCCTCCATGGTTTGGCATCTGGATAACGTATAGTGTCCTACAACATAGTACCGGGTTTAAACAATACCACAGAAAACGCATTTTTGTGAAATGCCATTTAGAAAGCACTTCATTGCCACACTTCAAATAACGCTAGCGGTGAAACAGTTCATAATCGACAAGGAGAGGAATAATTACCAATTCTAAGTGAGCGAGCGAGGGAACTCAGGATGAAAGTTTGAGTCAGACCAGGAGGCGTGTTTAGATAGATCGGTGTTTAGGGAAGTGCACTCTAGAAGCATGAATTCCAGCTATGAGTCACAATGTGGCACAAATTTACAATTGTTACTACGGGTTTACCATCTGGTTACGATGTATTCAACTTCGGAAAACGTTATGAGCAGATGGCAATATTAACTTATGACCGAATACTATGCATTATTATGTGTTTTTTATTTTTTTTTAAGTGCTGTTGTTACTATGTAGCTTTGTGTCTAAGTTCAGGGCTCGCTCTGGCGGTTACGTTACCCCAGGCAAAATGACAAATTGCCGCCCTATTAAGAACATGTACACCAATTTCTTGGTTTTCGTAGATGCTAATCAAGGCATCGTATACATCTCCCAATTGGAATCTCAAAGGTTTTAAGGCGTCTTAAAAATGGTTCAAATGGCTCTGAGCACTATGGGACTTAACATCTATGGCCATCAGTCCCCTAGAACGTAGAACTACTTAAACCTAACTAACCTAAGGACATTACACAATACTCAGTCATCACGAGGCAGAGAAATTTAAGGCCTACTCTATCATCTAGTGCACTCCATGGTTTCAAAGTTAAACTTGAACATGTTTCAAAAATATTGTCCATGGAAAAGTAGATGCCTAAAATAAATATATGTTTTGGACAATATTGGCAAAATTAGTGGCTTCCAAGAGTGCTTTTGTCATGTCCTTAACAATAAGATCGAGAGAGTGGCTACTAGACAGGGCATAGAATGCTCGCATGTTATAGTGTTAAATTCTAGATTCCACTCCTGCTTTATTGACCCTCATTGGAGCCTTTGTCGTATGCCTGCCATCTGATATCGTGAAAATTTAAACTGAAGTCATTAAGTCCTACAACTATAACGTCAGACATTTGTAAATTGTAAAAAAAAAAAAAAAAAAAAAAAAAAAAAAAAAGGTTTATGCTAGTTATTTATAACCGTAACTTCAAAATTACCTTTTGTCAATTGATATAAAAATATTTGTGGTCTACACAAAATACTTCTCGTATCTTGTTAACATATAATGTATTTTATAGCAACAAATATATCAACGCCGGCTGGAGTGGCCGAGCGGTTCTAGGCGCTACCGTCTGGAACCGCGCGACCGCTACGGTCGCAGGTTCGAATCCCGCATCGGGCATGGATGTGTGTGATGTCCTTAGGTTAGTTAGGCTTAAGTAGTTCTAAGTTCTAGGGGACAGATGACCTCAGAAGTTAAGTCCCATAGTGCTCAGAGCCATTCATTCAAATATGTCAGCAAATCACCAACAATAAAAGACAATTGTATAATTCTTGATCTTGAAATTTCATTCAATGCAGTTATTTAAATACAAACTCGTTTTATAGACTCAATGAACTTAATAACTATCTTATATTACCAATTCAAAAAAGTATTCTCGTCAAACAGAAATATAAGTAACTTTACCTATAGATTACTTTCAAATTTTATACTAATTTTATTGATTCAGTGACACCCTCTTTGGATAAATTAGGTATTTATTTTATTGTTTTGATTCGATAATCGATTTACGATAAACTGTACCTATCAAACTAAACAACATCTTGACGGGGCGTGAGTCGTGCACGGGTAGCTCAGTTGGTAGAGCACTTACCCACGAAAGGCAAAGGTCCCGAGTTCGAGTCTCGGTCCGGCACACAGTTTTAATCTGCCAGGAAGTTTCTTAAACAATAGCTTGACTATAGATGTTCAAATGTTCACAATGTGTGTAAAATCTTCTGGGACTTAACTGCTAAGGTCATCAGGCCCTAAGCTTACACACTACTTAACCTAAATTAACCTAAGGACAAACACACACACCCATGCCCGAGGGAGGACTCGAACCTCCACCGGGACCAGCCGCGCAGTCCATTAATGCAACGCCTTAGACCGCTTGGTTAATCTCGCGCAATTATAGATGTATTTGCCGTTAAAAAACCGGACAAGTACGAGTGTGAATCGCGCTCTGAGGCGAATGCCGCTTTACCACGATCCACGTAATAGCAGGTCACACGACCGCGGCAGTGGCGTCTCGGAGCGAGAGCAGAACCTTCGCCAGCAAGGGGAGCGTCGAAGGTCAGACGGACACACTCGATGACGCGCAGCGAGACACGTCGACGTAATAATGATGTAGGTGGCCGACACGATGGAAACCACTCGCAAGACTACAACTTAACATTTCATGTTCGCACGCAGTAATATTATCCGGTTATTTAACAAATCAATACGTTTCGTACACTTACCGGCAAAATGGCGCCCCTAAATTTTTGGCACCCCTACAGCGGGTTTGCTAAGTGAGTGAATTAGCGTCGGAGTCTGTGTCGCCTGGCCACTAAGAGCTGTTGCATACCGATTTGACTCACGGATCCACTTACAAGGCTCCTTCTGTGTATAGCGATTTTACGACTATGACGTGTGGGGCCTGAAAATGGCATCAATCTAATGCCGAAACTGGTAGCACATAGAGGTTCATAAAATAAATTTCTACAATGCATACGGCTGTAAGTAAATTAATGCATCAAGAAGTTCATGCCAGCCGATGTCCTACGGTCCATAATGGATCAATGAAGAACAAATCCAGAGGTTCAGTATTTAAACCTAGGTGAGCTCTGAATTTTTTTCTGTCACTAGTTGTTTCATTCACTTAGAGAAAAGATATAAGTGTGCGAAAAATGCAAAGTTTCGCCTGGTTGTGAGGTCGCGTTAAATTGTAGATCCCCGTGTAACTAGCTACGTGTTGGAGGGAGGCAACGGACCACATCCAACAGGACCACGCCTAGCAAAGCGCTGTGGTGTCCAAACTAACCTACGGGTTGATGACAGTGTTACTTCTTACGTGGTTATTAAGTACATCGTTTTCGTACGAAAGCAGGTCTGACTCTGCACTCGAACCCCTGTCGTGTTCTTAGAGGGCGTCGCAATACAGCTCCACGGAATTGCAGCGCAAACTCCACGCGCGGGTCGCCGATCAGATCCAGAGCCCTTTTTGAACTTGCCTTTGTCATTATTATTAATGACATGATCGTTAACAGGTTAACAAACTTCAGCATAACGCGAATACAATGAGGTGCGTTGGGTCGTTTTAGAACAGGTCAGCCGTGCGAGGTTTGTGTGAATTTTTTTCCGCGCAGAGCGATGTCTCGCAATGAATATTCAAAAGGCGTTGTATCCTGCCGCTGTTAGCGGGCTGTGTTTATATTGCGACAGGAATAGATGCGACTCGTGATGCGGCAGAGTAATGATGGGCTAGCAGCTGACAGGGACGTAAAGACCTCTGTAATTCGCGGCCGACAGCGGCAATTTTTTCCATCTGCATGGCAATCGACATTCTTGGAACTTGCAGTGGAAAGGGCCTAAGCCATTTTGTTTGGGTTCTTCTAGCGGCGTGCTAGGGTACTGTGCCGCGGGCGTTTGAATGTGTGCCATGATCGCAGACATGTACGTGCAGTAAACAGAAAATAATTACTTACCATTGTTTTTCCCGGATGATGATTGAAATTTAATGACTACCGCACGTAATATGTCGCCTGACTCTTTTTTCTAATAGAATACATATTGCAATTTCAACATCAAATCTCGCCGCGATCTGCAAAGTATCTCTTGTAGCGTGATGCTCTCGCTGTTACTGAATGAAGCCGTTACGAAATACGCTGCTCTGCTTTTGACCATTTCTACACGGTAAGAGATAATAAGGGACGAATGATACTCAAGAATCGGTCCATCGCCTATTTTGTAAGCTATCTAGGGTAAAGTAGACTTCCTTCTGATTCGTGCTCATTGTCTTATTGCAGAGTTAACTTCCCTCTGTACGTGATATACTGACTGAGTAAAAATAACCACACATCGGATAGAGCTCTCATCAGTCCGACGGTGAACAGTAGAGCCAACAAAAGAACAGACAGTTTTCAAATGTGATTATACAGAAGAATGCTGCAGATTAGATGGGTACGTCGAGTAACTAGAGATTCTCATTGGAGTGGGGGAAGAAAAGAGCTTTATAGTAGAACTTTAGTATTGTAAGGAATGGGCAGATAAGACAAATTTTGAATCAGAAAACGAAAGTTGATCTGGTAATGAAGGTAAGTGGGTGTGTTTGTAAGGGAAGGAGAGAGGTAGTAAAAATTGCAGAGGGAAAGCGAGGCTTGAATAACAGTAACCGGGTTCAAGTGGATGTAGGTTGCAGCACTTACGCAGACATGAAGAAGCATAGCGTGGAAGAGATGCGTCAAACTAGTCTTCGCGCTAAAAGCAACGAGAAAATTATTCCAGTTACTCTTTTGCTTGTTAAATTTCCCACCACGTTCTTCTTCCATTCTTTCGTTTGTTTTTCCCCTACTTTAGGTCACTCCAGACGCATAATCATAGATATTTTACTATTGTAATTGTTTCAAGTGATCGATCACTAGTCGTGTAACCAAACAGTAAGGAGATCTTTGGCGAGTTTATCCACTCGCCGGAATTGACATCTTGCACTTCTTAACACGTTTTGCTAGGTCGATTTCTTTTCTGTCTTGGCTTTAAATTAATTTCTCGGTGAGCTAGAGATTCGAAATTTTAGATATAGCTCAGAAATAGACGACAATGCAGTAGAGTGGGGGATAAGAACCACCTACCTGCAGTAGGGTAAGGGGGCGGGGCGAAAAACAAGCTACAAAGGAGCCTATCCAATTATTGGGTTCCTATATGACGACTGGGCGTAGCAGAATGCGTCACTGCCCCTACAAGCGCAATGTGCATAAAATGCCTGGCATAAAATGCCTGCGTTGCCGGAAAAGTCTGCGACAACTCAGTCCATTTAGAAGTGCACCTCTTTAACGCCAGTCTCTACCAAACTGGGCACTTGAATCGTTTGCAACCTTGAAAAGAAATTGCTATGACAGTAAGACCATCTAGCACTGCTACAGCTGAGGGTGGAGGGATGAACAGGGGTGATATAAACGCTTAACACAGCGATACATGTAGCAGTATTAATCAAACCTGGCACATACAATACTCATTTTACCATGTTTCTATTAACTTGGTGTCTTGTCTGTTTGTCTTTTCAAGTTCAAGTCTTGGAATTGATTTTAAGTTAACTTTCCTGCGAGCTAGAGACTTGAAACTTTCAATATAGCTCAGAGCTGGAGGACATTGCCGTAGTAACTCGTTTTCTTGTCTGGCGTTTGGCAGAGGGTACTTTGTGTAACACTGCAATTCCCCCCTCCCTCTTCCTATCACCAACGATTCGTGGGAAAATGGTTGTGATTGAACTTTATTGAAAAATTTCACACTTATAAAACTAAAAAGGAGAAAATAATTATTTAAATACTTTTTTCAATGTAACAAGTTTTTAAATCCAACAAAAAGATATAAAACAATTTCTCCTAGCCCCATGCAAATTCCTAAACCCATATGTATGGTTCTGAAAATATATTGTTGTCAATTTTTAATATGATGGGCACATAGAACATTAACAAACATTGTGAAAAGCTTTGAGAATTTGTCTTTGATGACTTACAGTATCATTTGTTACGTTGTTCGTGGCCATTTACTGTACTGATTTTTTAAAATGCTTTATGTACTTTTAACTACCCTTTATATAGAGCGGTGATAGGAAAGTGGCGTAGTGAACGACAGATGAGCAATTCGTCGAATATAGATTCGGAAACAGACTTTGATGGAGAACTCATCCTGTTTGTTTAGCAGTTTTTCAGTTTTTCTTCTTTTTGAACATAAATTTCCATTTCTTTAAAATTTCTAAGCGTCTCACCTTTCTCCTTGACATGTAAGATCTTTTGCAAAATGTGCGCCTGTTACCTGTGTAGGGGCGTTCTTTAAATGTTGTACTGAATGATCCACACGTCTGGCCTGTTTGTTTCATATTATAGCGGTATAATGAACTTTATAATTTCCCGAGCGTTTGTCCTTACCCTCCTTCTTTGATAACATCTCATCTGTGTGTATAACCAATCCTCAGTAGTTTGCGAGGTATAGTTTTACTTGGAATCCGACCGACGGTGTATACCGCTATTTATTCCGTGTAAAATTCGGTGCCAGAGGTAAAAGGAGCGATAAGTAATAGAAAAAAATCTTCGGACAGACTCAGGAACAAACTCTGAATCTTAGAATTTATAGAATAACGTCTTCTCATTTCACACTTCCATCATCAGCGTAAAGCGTGTCGATACGAGACTGCCGAGAGGTTTTTATTTGGCGCGAGACACTGTGTCGCAGTTTAGTGACAGGGACAAGAGCTGTCTACCCTTATCGGCCAAATTCACCTGATGAAAAGATTGGCGCATAATTTGTGCCAGTTTGTGTATGGTACCTGTATCTCATTAATGCAGTTTGCTGCAATTCCAGTTTAAGTTCCATTTATTTGTGCGTTTTGTGAAGTAGATATTTCTGTTGAAAATGAAGAGGAGGAGCGGAAAAGGAAGCGGATTTTCTATCTGCCAGAGAGTATATATTGCGATCGCTAGTTCTCCTGTTCAGACTTAAGCGTCAATGTGGCGGACACACTTATATAAAACTTCCTGGCAGATTAAAACTGTGTGGCCGACCGAGTCTCGAACTCGGGACCTTTGCAGAACTAGCACTCCTGAAAGAAAGGATATTGCGGAGACATGGCTTAGCCACAGCCTAGGGGATGTTTCCAGACTGAAATTTTCACTCTGCAGCGGAGTGTGCGCTGATATGAAACTTCTGCAAGTTTCGCAGGAGAGCTTCTGTAAAGTTTGGAAGGTAGGAGACGAGATACTGGCAGAAATAAAGCTGTGAGCACCGGACGTGAGTCGTGCTTCGGTAGCTCAGATGGTAGAGCACTTGCCCGCGAAAGGCAACGGTCCCGAGTTCGAGTCTCGGCCGGGCACACAGTTTTAATCTGCCAGGAAGTTTCATATCAGCGCACACTCCGCTGCAGAGTGAAAATTTCATTCTGGAAACACTTACATAAATGTGTGTGTGCGTAGCATGAGGGACAATCTGGCAGAGGGGGCAACCACATGCCTTCATGTATACTGACAGTCCTGTGTGCATGGAGGAGCTACTGTGTAGGCCCCACGTGAGAAAAAGTACTTTAGACCAGTAGTACCTTTGACGCCATGCAACACACGTTATTTACGTCCGGACACAATTTTTGCCTCAGATTGTGATTACACTCCAATTAAGGGCCGGGAGCAATGTGCCAAACTTTAGAAAACGCAAGAAGTCAAAAATTCCATTACCGCTGGCAGGACATTTCGAACTTACAAGGTTTTAGATATGGCAGGACAAAGCTTCGTTTTTTATAGTCCCACAAGAAAATACATAGGCATTTGAATACTTGCTGTCAGCCAGGCATCTTGGTTGTCAACTGTCGTTTATTTGTAGATAGTCTCCTTGCGTGGAAGAACCAGTTTATTCAAAAAGTAGGTATCCCTCTCCCATCACGTGAGATCAGCAGAATTTTCGTTGTTGCTTTGTATAATGTCTTTGACTAAAACAGAGAAAGTGAACAGTGGTGCTATGCTTGAAATATGTAGTGAAGAAAACAAGAGATATTACAACAACATTCAAAGCATCTAACGACTTATTTAAGGACTGGACTTGGATCACGTTGGGCATTTCAACATGGACATAGACCTTCTTTGAGTTTGGAAATTTTTAAAAAATCTGTGTGGTTGTGTGTTCACAAAATTGTCGCATTTTCGCGGCGACATGCCCGTATAAATACTTTTCCGTTTACAAGCGGCGTCATTTTGAATAAAACACTCAAGCTTTCGACTGCTATCTCCTCCACCATCGTGGGTTGACTGCCGGGGCTGCACGGTGTTCCGATTGTGTTGGCATGATTGCATGTAATAATCTACTACTGCCATCTAAATTCGCTGCGCTTAAGAAACTCCACCAGCGCGATCAGCAGATAATGCTAACGATGAAACAATTCATAATCGACGAGTAGTGGAATAATTTGTCAATGAAGTGAACAAACGAGGGAAATCACATGGTGGAAACATTAGTGACGAATGTTTGAGTCAGCTCTGGAGGCGTGCTTAGATAGGATAATGGTTACGGTGAGTGCAGGCAAATAGCTCGAATTCCACATATGACTCTCCATGTTGCATAGATTTACAACTGTCACTGTATTTTATTAGGTGGTTTACATATCTGACGATAATGTATTAAACTTCAGATAATGTTGTGAGCAGACAGGACTATTAATTTCTGACGACATAGTGTGTGTTATTTTTTTTAAAAACTAGTGTAGATGTTGCGTAGCTTTGTAGGTAAGTGAGTAAATAACGGTAATGTTACAAATCCAAAGATTCAGTGTTCAAAGCTCAGTTAGTCCTGCAATTTCATCTGTCATTAATTGCTTCTTTCGTTCGAGTAATGAACTCTATGTGTGAAGAATGCGAGTTTGCATCTGGTTTCGAGGCCACGTTAAACTGCAGTTCCTCCTGTAACTGGCTAGGTAAGTCAGTTCGATGGTCGGGCGAAGGCGTATATCACCTCCAGTAGAATCGTGCTTAGCAAATCACTGTGCTCTCCAAACCAGAAGAAAACAATGAATTTTATAACAGCGTTCAAAGCGCCTAACAGCTTATTCAAGGAGTGATCTAAGATTACTTTTGGCAACTCAACATGGGCATCTTTTCTGACCTTGGAAAACTTAAAAAAAAAGACATTGGGGTTTTGTTTTCACGAAAGTCTTGCTGTTTAACGGCTTGCCCAAATAAACTATTTTCGTTTCTCAAACCTCGTCATTTTGAATAAAATACCTGAGATTTTGACGGCTATCTCTGCCATCGTCGTCAGGAGTAAACAGGGATGATTGCCGTGGCTGTTCGGTGTTTCGCTTATATGGGCACGATTGCAGCACCTGGAACCAATCAAAACGGGGCAAACTGACGCCTGCACGAGAGATGAGTTGCGTAGCTCGTAGAAGCTCCGGTCCGCCGAGGGACCAATGGCGTCACGGACAGACGACGTTTCGAAACTGCCGCTCTTACTAAGTGCTTTGTTTTCGCTCCATATCGAAAGCTGTAGTGTTTTATTTCAATTTTTGCGGCCTGTAAACCGAGAAGAGCGTTCAAATTTCTTGCAGTACATAAACTTTTGTATCCCGCCTGGAAGGCGGCGCGTGGATCTGCTCCTGCAAACTGAAGGGTAGGCCGAATGAAGAAAGCGAGTAGGAGCCGAAGGGGACAAGCACTTCGGTACTGCGATTCAAATTATAGATGTTTACTGTAGGCAAAAACAAGTTAATAAATGGTTACACAACTTTGCGCACATCCCGTCGTGAGTAGTACAAAGTCTCGATAGCAAGTCAACACACACTGTAGTTCAAGCGATGTTCCAGGCCGTCTGCTCTAGATGAAATGTGTAGAATCTGTGGTGTCACCACCAAACACCACAGTAGGTGGTAGCCTTTAAATCGGCCGCGGTCCGTTGGTATCCGACGGACCCGCGTGTCGCCACTATCAGTGGTTGCAGACCGAGGGCCGCCACACGGCAGGTCCAGAGAGACTTCCTAGCACTCGCCCAGTTGTACAGCCGACTTTGCTAGCGATGGTCCACTGACTACAGACTCCCTCAAGCGCAGAGACGACAGTTTGGCATAGCCTTCAGCTACATCATTCACTACGACCTAGCAAGGCGCCATATTCAGTTACTTCAAGAATGTATTCTGAGCAGATAAGATTGTGAATCATGTACCGTCAAGAGCGACGTTCATCATTAATGGATTAAAGTTAAGTATGAAACTAATTACGTCCGCTTTCTGAATTCTAATACATTGTCATGTTCCGGACCTCACGTCATTATATTCCTTCCCTCCTCACGCCAGCCTGCGTGAGCTAAAACGCGTGCATTTCGCCCTCCAATCGTAACACGGTGTTGGCTCTTCTGCCAACACAAGAGAATCTGCAGCGGAGCTCGTAGATCTGAACAGCGCCTGCTAGAGGGCGCTGTCGTCGGTGTCTCGTAGTAGTGCCAACTTAACTTACGCCGTGCCATCGTAGCTATCGATACCACATAAACGTGTTCGTCTTTATAATCAGGGAACAAAATAATAAATAAAGAATTTGTTTGAGTTCTTACCACCACATGGTTTTTTCACTCTCCTGAAAAAAGATTGTACCACTTAGACCAATAACTTTTTCTGCTCTATAAATTTTCTGCCATTTGGGGTCGACTCCAGGTGTACCCTCCCTGCCGAGACGAGTACTGGCTACCAATGAACAGAGTTTGGAAAGACCGTATACCGTTTTAAACGTGACCCGCTACACGTGCAAGATCGAAACTTGTCTTGTGACGGAGAACTTTTCCTGTTTTTTCTTCTTTTTTTTCCCTGAAGGCAGCAAGCGGCACGGGAACTCTTTTTCGCATGCGGCAGCTGGCATCCCTTTGTGAGGTAGCGACGTGGAAGACAAGTAAGGTAGGCGGCCTGGGCGCCTGAGAATTCCGGGGAAGGGTGGCGCGTGGTGTGGTGTGGGCGGAATTCCGGGATCGATGCTTGTTGCGGGTTACGCCACACGGCGCGGCGCCTCTGGATAGAGAGCGTGGGACGGCGGCCCGCCTTTGTGCCTCGAGTGCCCTGCTTGTCCACAGCGCGGGGCGGCCGGCCGTCTCCCAGCTCAACGAGTTTACGTGACGTCCGCCCGCTGTTTCCTAAGACTCCTCCTCGCGCGCAACACCTCGCCAGCGGAAGCCAGCCCCTGTATTCCGTCTCGCCTGCCGAGCATGTTCGTGCGGAATGTGTCTCAGAGATGTTTCTACCTTTCTCCGGCGGGCATTCATGAGACCTAAATCTACACCTGCAGGAGTAGCAAATGTTACGGACGAAAGCAAATTTCTCATGGATGTATCATTACCAAGTAACGTAGTTATATGAAATTTGGCCCGTGCTTCTAGAGTGAAGTACAAAAGGTTCCTGAAACAGGTTGGAAGATACCCTCGCTTCTGAACTGATACTGTTATTACTCAGCTTAGCCGCGAGCCCGTAGAGGGTGGTATATGTGACGTACCGTACAACTGGTCAGCATTTCCACCCGGAATTTGCGAGTGTAAGTCGGACCTTCCTTGATCCGCCTTGGTGGGTCGTGTCGTCGGATTTCCTCCTACCTGTGCGCGGTGGAGCTCACGTAAATGTCGTCCCGTGCAGATTCTTCATTGGCGCATTGACTGTCTGTCGGTGGAAGCTAAGTATCTAAACTGCTGTCGATCAACTTTGGGGTATCTATTTACTCGAAATTAACATTCAGAATGCCGTAATATTACTTTTATTCCTATTAGATCAATAATGAAACACTTATGTCACATCTACTCGTAACCGAGAGCATGGCTACCATCGAACAAGACAGGAAGAGCTCTTAACGCCGACTGCCCACTTTGGCGCGCAGTCCGTATCTCTTACTAGTTTCGTCACAGTTCGTGGATTTCCTATCAAGTTCGTACTTACTAACATATGCATTTGTTAATGAACGGGTGTGAATTTTAACGAGGCAAAATTGTGATAAATAGTTTTAAACATCCAAAGGCTCCTCCTAGTGTTCATGTTGTCATGGTTCAAATGGCTCTGAGCACTATGGGACTCAACTGCTGTGGTCATTAGTCTCCTAGAACTTAGAACTACTTAAACCTAGCTAACCTAAGGACATCACACACATCCATGTCCGAGGCAGGATAAGAACCTGCGACCGTGGCAGTCGCACGGTTCCGGACTGCGCGCCTAGAACCGCGAGACCACCGCGGCCGGCCATGTTGTCATAAATGACTTTAATTATTAAATATAAAAAAATAAAATCAGTGATTTTGGCGCCAAGATGGCGCTACTTCCAGTCATGTATATTTCCGAAACTGAAGCTTGTTGCTACGGTCCAGCGTCGAGCCCCACCCCACTACGTGCGACATATGGTCGCTTCGTCACCTAGCCAGCCAGCGTGGGAATGCTCTCCGACTCATCGCTGGCTGCGGACTACAGCACTTCCTAACCATCGTGAATACATCAATAAGAGACAATAATTTATTAAAACTGGTAAAAATGTCTTCCTCACGTAAGAGGCACTTTACAAGGTTCGGAATGAAATGCACAGGCATGACACTTTACGGTTTTTAATACGGTGTGTGATCACTACAGACGCCAATGCATGTTCTGCAACGTGCTCCTTTGCTGTGCGGAAGGCTGGCACGGAATTTTTGTGGTAGAGTGTTCCATCTCTCCGACGGCGCGGTTGACAACAGCACTATGGTGAATATGTAGACTTTCTGCAGTAGGTCTGTCCAACGTCTCCCACAGGTGCGTGGAGGAACTGAAGCCCGGGGCACTGTCGGCCAGTCCGTTCCCAATATTATCATTCCCACAGCTCCTCAACCTCCGCTCTTCCATGCGGTCGCACACTGTCGTCTACACTACTGGCCATTAAAATTGCTACACCACGAAGATGACGTGCTACAGACGCGAAATTCAACCGACAGGAAGAAGATGCTGTGATGTGCAAATGAGTAACTTACAGAGCATTCACACAAGGTTGGCGCCGGTGGCGACACCTACAACGTGCTGACATGAGGAAAGTTTCCAACCGATTTCTCATATACAAACAGCAGTTGACCGGCGTTTTCTGGTGAAACGTTGTTGTGATGCCTCGTGTAAGGAGGAGAAATGCGTACCGTCACGTTTCCGACTTTGATAAAGATCGGATTGTAACCTATCGCGATTGCGGTTTATCGTATCGCGACATTGCTGCTCGCGTTGGTCGAGATCCAATGACTGTTTGCAGAATGTGGAATCGGTGGGTTCCGGAGGGTAATACGGAACGCCGTGCTGGATCCCAACGGCCTCGTATCACTAGAAGTCGAGATGGCAGGCATCTTATCCGCATGGCTGTAAAGGATCGTGCAGCCACGTCTCGATTCCTGAGTCAACCGATGGGGACGTTTGCATGACAACAGCCATATGCACGAACAGTTCGACGATGTTTGCAGCAGCATGGACTATCAGCTCGGAGACCATGCCTGCAGTTACCCTTGATGCTGCATCACAGACAGGAGCGCCTGCGATGGTGTAGTCAACGACCAACCTGGATGCACGAATGGTAAATCGTCACTTCTTCGGATGAATCCAGCTTCTGTTTACAGCATCATGATGGTCGCATCCGTGTTTGGTGACATCGCGGCGAACGCACATTGGAAGCGTGTATTCGTCATCGCCATACTGGCGTATCACCCGTCGTGATGCTATGGGGTGCCATTGGTTACACGTCTCGGCCACCTCTCGTTCGCATTGGCGGCAGTCTGAACAGTGGACGTTACATTTTAGATGTGTTACGACCCGTGGCTCTACCCTTCATTCGATCCCCGCGGTACCCTACATTTCAGCAGTATAATGCACGACCGCATGTTGCAGGTCCTGTACGGGCCTTTCTGGATACGGGAAATGTTCGACTGCTGCCCTGTCCAGCACATTCTCCAGATCTCTCGTCTGGTCAATGGTGGGCTAGCAACTAACTGGCTCGTCACAATACGCCAGTCACTGCTTTTGGTGAAGTGTGGTATCGTGTTGAAGCTGCATGGGCAGCTGTACCTGTACACGCCATCCAAGCTCTGTTTGACTCAATGGCCAGGTGTATCAAGACCGTTATTACGGCCAGAGGTGGTTGTTCTGAGTACTGATTTCGCAAGATCTATGCACCCAAATTGCGTGAAAATGTAATGACATGTCAGTTGTAGTACAATATATTTGTCCAATGAATACGCGTTCATCATCTGCATTTCTTCTTGGTGTAGGAATTTTAATGCCCAGTAGTGTACGTTGTCTTTGTCAGCTCCTTCGTAACTGGAAACGTACCGAACCCGCCCGCAGTTAACCGAAGGAATGTACTTTTTCTTCTGTGTTCCGTTTTCTTCGAGCTGCCGCTCTTCTAGACCGAGTTTGAGTATTGTCGTCTGGTAGTGACAAATGCCTCTGACCACTATGGGACAACTTCAGAGGTCATCAGTCCCCTAGAACTTAGAACTACTTAAACCTAAGGTCATCACACACACCCATGCCCGAGGCAGGATTCGAATTTGCGACCGCAGCATGGGCCCAGCAACTTGCCGAGTGGACCGCTCAGGATTGGCATCACGTTTTCTTCACCGTTGAGTGTCGTATATGCTTTTCACCGGACAATCGTCGGAGACGTGTTTGAAGGCAACTCGGCAGGCTGACCGCCTTAGACACTTTATCCAGAGAGTGCACCAAGGTGGAGCCGGCGTACGCCGCTGCTGGTCACCGAAAGCGCCGTAGCGGCTGTACGACATGTGAATGCAATCCTCCGACCGATAGTGCAACCATATCGGCAGCATATTGGGGAGGAATTCGTTTTCATTTACGGCAATTCGCGCCCCCATTGTGCATATCTTGTGAAGACTTCCTTCAGGATAGCGACATAGCTCGACTACAGTGGCCATCATGTCCTCCGGACATGAACCCTAGCGAACATACCTCAGATAGACTGAAAAGGGCTGTTTATGGATGACGTGACCCACCAACCACTCTGAGGGACCTACGCCGAATCGCCTTTGAGGAGTGAGACATCCTGGACCAACAGTGCCCTGATGAACTCGTGGATAGTATGTCACGACGCATACAGGAATGCGCCAATGCAGGAGGACTTGCTACTGGGTATTAGAGGTACCGGTGTGTACAGCAATCTGGACCACCACCTCTGAATGTCTCACTGCATGGTGTTACAACATGCAGTGTGTGGTTTTCATGAGCAATAAAAATGGCGGAAATGATGTTTATGTTGATCTCATTTCCAGTTTTGTGTACAGATTCCGGAACTCTCGGAACCGAGCTGATGCAGAACTTTTTTTTGATGTGTGTATTTTCGAATAAGAGATGGAGTCGAACATGAAGCCACACGAGAAGCAAGTCTCACTAGAATAAATCCAACCCACCATGGCCGACCCGCATCATCAGCGGATAACGATGGAACTAAATTTTCCCACTGCTTTGCTAATAAAGGTAGATTTGAACATGCTGATCGTGCGATATGAACGAAAGTGTGCTTGTTACAAATAAAGTATATTCTACAATGATAGCATTTTTCTACTTCGCTTATTACGTCGATATCAATATCTCGCCCTCAGTTATACTCATGTTTCTCAGCGTCAAACAAAAAAAGATAACAACGACACACAGAAATTACGTGTGGTCTCGACGGAAACGTGCGACCACTTTTACAGCGCATGGGCGCTACCTATCTGTCTAACAGCGCATCTCCTCTATGTCTAGGCTGTAGAGAATTTTCCCTTGGACACTGCGTCGTTGCTCCTTCATATAATCGGTTGTAAGTTCGATGTTAGATATCTAATCGCACGTCATATTGCCAGCATCTCAACTTAATTTAAAACACTACGTGATCGATAACGCGTTCTTTGTTGCGTCTGCCCTGACGGACGAGCAATATGTCTGGAAGATGGCTGTTCAGATCCCCATCCTCCATCCTGTCACCAAATCTAGTTTTTTTCCACGGTTCCTATGAGTCGTCTAAATCAGATGCATGCATGGTTCTCCTGATGATGTCACTGTCAGTTTTGCTCCCTGTCCTAGCTAGTACTGTTGATATTTTTAAAAATATTGGGAATCCGATAATCGTTATTGAAAAAAAAAATATTATTTCCGGTTGTGACGTATCGAGTAATATGTCTATATATCGATATATCGACGGAAGAAATATCGTCCTTCTTGCCTATAAAAATATCGCCTGCACAGTGTAAATATAGTGCCGGTTTTAGAGCTGTATGTTCAAGTACTCATTTATTATTAGATAATCTGTACACCAACAAGCTAGCAGCCTGCCTACCCCCCTGAAAGCAAGAACTGAAAGGAAAACGATGGACTTTCACGGAACACTTCATGTCGACTTCCCCGTTTTTCCATTTCTGCCAACGCCAGCGATCAAGCAGTTGTGGTGTGAAAACTGCGTGGTGAAAGTAAACTTTGCAGTTTCTGTTGGCAGTGCCGAGTGCCAATTATGTTAGCGTTTCCCCTCACACGTCTTGTCATTTAGATTTTTGTTCTTCATTTTCAGCAACTGTTTTTGACGAATAACAAGAAGAAATAACACACTAGTTGCGTTAAAAATTGTTTTTTGAACATAACTGGTGTGTTGTTTCTTCACATCGGAAATATTGTTGTTCCATTCACACAGTCACCCCTCAGTGCAATCACACTCCTTCCCTTATGCCACGAACATTAGCTTCACACAGTCAAAGAGAAAGATTGTACGTGATTAAACCTAAAAAAATATAGGAGTCCTTCACACAGTGAAAGTAAAATTACGTTCTACTACAATTGCAAAAGAAAAACTTCAAATACTTACCGAAAACTGTGAAAAAATATACTATAAAATAAAAGTATCGACACTTGATATTATCATTTTGATATCGATATATTGTGGTGAAAAACATAGCCGACATATTTCGATATTTGTTGGACGAAGTGTCGATATATTGACATTTTTTTATCAGCAGCCCTAGTCCGATTTTTGCACCGTCTAAGTGGCATCACTGTCGACGTGACGTTAAACGCTGATGCTCCTTTTTGTGTCTCTACTTACGAAGTTCTGGGAAGTCAGGTGTAACCAATTCTTATCCCCCTGTGATACTACGGCTGTGAAACTGCCAACCATACTCTGAACTTAGCAGAATGCAGCCAGAAGGAGGTGTCAGCAAGAATGACGAAACGTCGGATCCATAGTTTCTGGAAAGAATGGCACGGTAGGGAAGCGTAAGAACTTTTGACTACATCCTTATTGCCCATAAGATTGCTCTGTGTTTTGTGGCTGAAATATCAGAAACTGAGAAAAATTGGTTACGTATGCATTTGGGGGACTTCATTGGCAAGGTAATCATGTTGACGAAATAGTTCGCATACAAGAAATATGCATTGGCTTCTCATCAGCTTTCTCTGCAGACAGCGTGATCAATCCATGTCTGAAGTCCTCTAGACTTGAAGGCACTGCAAAAGATGGGGTTAGTGCCAAATGGCTGATGATTATGGTGGTGATGATGATGATGAGAATGAGTTGAAGCGCAGCACTAAATCTGTTCTGTCTACAGTGGTATGTGCCCTGCTGTCAAACTGTTATTGACGTATGGAAACTGTGAACCGTGCCGGGACTTGAACAGACACCCTCGCTTTTTGTGGGCAATGTTATTATGATCTGAGCTATCAAAGCGTATCACTTGCGGTGGTATCGAAATATTTTTTTCTCCATGCAGAAAATTTAAGAAACTGCTACTTCCAGTGCTTTCTCCTACACTCGCGGGTCCACGTTGGTACGAAATCCTTTGTTTTACCCGATCTAGTTTCAGCAAGGTATCTCTATTAGCAGATACCTCTCCCTCCTTCATGACTTCCCCGTATCTCCGTGCAGGTTTCCCACGTGAACTGCACGCCACGTTGTACCATCAAAAACTCAGTGATGGAGTGCCGGGCACATCTAAACACAGATACAGCCAATGCAAATTTCCCAGCTGCAGATGGGTTCTACATTGGTAGCAACAGTTTTCAGTATGCTGCGTGAAGGAGGCTTCTGCATTGAATGTGTGTATTTTTCATGCTGTTGACAAGCCGCTGAATATTCACTGTATGTAGCTTTTCCCTTCACTCCAACCCCCACCCCCCACAAAACCTTTCAACGGTCTCGTTTGGGATTTCGCCTTCGCATTTAGACTTGTGTTTCGAGACTATTATCTGTTTGTTCAGTATCGTGGGGATGCATGTTTAAATATTTTACATTCGTTGCGCAGTATTTGAATATGCTATTAGGAGGCATATTTGCGGAAGTCGTGTCGTTCGTACTGATTTATTGAAAGAGCGGCAGTCGTTGTATATGTATTCATTTACTGCGCTTTGAAGGGAAATCTACATCCCTTCTCACAAAAAAAAGGTTTTATAAAATATATGGTTCGCTTACAACTCGCTTAAAAACCAGTGGCTTTCTGAGAGTGATTTTTGATCGTTGATTTCATATAAAATGGAAAAATCGGGTGATTTTTCGTCGTTCCTGATACAGTGCCATATTTTTCTTCGCCACCTTTTAATCCTCGACTGTGGAGTCTTATGCTTACCATTTTATGATGATTTCATTCAACCGTCAATGGAACAAGAGGTATACTGCCACATGTGTAAGGAGAGCTAAAGTGTGGTCGAGAACTTCATTTTTGAAACCTAAAAAGTTAATCATTCGACGGGAAAAGCAGACGGTGACATCAAATAAGTCGAAAGAAGAATGCCTTATGTCTTCATACCGTCTTCTCTGCGACACCATTAGAGTTTCTGAGTCAGATGTAGCATATCGATGAGTCTTTCGATGTTTAGTTTGCCATTCAAATATGGCATACCACTAGCATGTCAATTATTACACTCTTCCTGGTCTAGAAGATAGAAACGCGTACATAAATGTGGAAGCTTGATGACCGAACCAACTTTTCCTGCGGTGAAATTGTGTTTGAGGCCAGAGGGTCTAGTGAGAGCAAGAATAATCCAGCAGAGAGTTTAAGCTGTTAAAGGGGGTCGTGTTGAAAGGCTTACACTGAAATGTGAATGATTCCAAATGGTTCAAATGGCTCTAAGCGCTATGGGACTTAACAGCTGAGGTCATCAGTCCCCTGGACTTAGAACTACTTATACCTACCTAACCTAAGGACATCACACACATGCATGCCCGAGGCAGGATTCGAACCTGCGATCGTAGCAGGAGCGCGGTTCCGGACTGAAGCGCCTGGAACCGCTCCACCATACGGCCGGCCGAAATGTGAGTGAAGTACACGCTCTTTTGTCGCGGCTTAGAAACTTTTTAGCTTCCAGAACTTAAAAATTAAGTTTTCATTGCAGCTGTGCAATTGCTAGTGTAGTGTTGATTCCTGGATATGCGGCGAAATTGGTAATAAATTTACCAGTGCTTCATATACTTGAGTCGTACAAGGGAAGGAAGATTACTGAATTTTACATCCGTCGCTGTCGACGCCTTTCCAGGCGAAGCACATGCTCATACTGGACAAAGACCGGGAATAGAACCAGCGTTTGTCTGCTACTCATCTTCAACTGTATTCGACAAGCAGCCATATGGTATCTGGCTGAAGGTGCATTGTGTAACAGAGTAACACACTGGTGTGCAAAATTTAAGGACGAAAAAGACTTTCGTATGATGTGTCATATCCAAGTAATGTAATTCGATGAAACTTGAACGACACATAGCAAGAACTGCTACAGCGTAGTACAGGAGGTAAGTGAAAGAAATCGACAATGAGATGACGAAGATGGTGATGATGTCTGGTTTGTGGGGCGCTGAACTGCGCGATCATCAGCGCCCGTACAAAGTCCCAATGTTATCGCAGTCCAATTTATTCACTGTCACGAATGATGCTGATGAGGATGAAATGATGAGGACAATACAAACACCCAGTCCCCAGGGAGAGAAAATCTCCAACCCGGCTGGGAATCGAACCCGGGACCCCGTTGTCTAGAGGCAGCAACGCTAGCCACAAGACGATCTACTGACCCGCAGTGAGATGAACGCAAATAACACTTTATTAAAGACAACAATTAAGAGGCGTGTTTTTTAAGTAAGTGCCGTTTTGAAATTAAAAAAGGACGTGCTAATATATCTCAATAATTTTATTTTTACATGAAAGCCTGTACTTTAATGTACTTTTCTTCATAATTTCCGTCAATACTGAGGCACTTGTCATAACGTTGTTCCAGTTTTTGAATACCCTCCTCATAGAAGTCTGCCGCCTAACTGTATCACCACTCTTTTGACTTCATCGTCTTGAAGACGCTGACCGCCCAGGTGTTTCTTCAAGTGCGGGAACAGGTGGTAGTCACTGGACGCAAGATCGGGGCTGTACGGAGGGTGATCTAGAGTTTCCCATCGAAAAGATGTGATGAGATCTTTAGTCTGATTCGCCACATGCGGACGGGCATTGTCTTGCAGCAAAACGATGCCCTTGCTCAACTTCCATGGACTGTTGCTTTGATTCTGGTGTGACGTAGGCCACCAATGTTTCATTGCCCGTAACAGTTTGGCTTAAGAAATCATCAACGTCGTTGTGGTACCGCTCAAGGAAAGTCAATGCACTGTCTAAACGTTTGGTTTTGTGCACATCCGTCAACATTTTAGGTACTCAACGTGCGCACAATTTTCGATAATTCAAGTGCTCTGTCGCAATGCCATGCAAAACACTTCGAGAAACATTAGGAAAGTCATCCCGCAAGGAGGAAATCGTAAAGCATCTGTTTTCTCTCACCTTATTGTCCACTTTCTGCACCAAACTTTCAATAACGACCGAAGGACGCAGACTCCGTTGTTCATCATGCACATTTGTGTGGCCATCTTTAAATGCTCTCACCCACTTTCTTACCATTCAATCACTCAATGTTTTCTCCGTAAACTGCACAGATCTCACGATGAATATCGATCGCTTTTAGGCCTTTAGCACTAAGAAATCTTATAACAGCCGGTACTTCACAGTCTACGGGACTCACGACTATCGGAAGCATCTTAAACACTCAGTACACAACGTAAACAAGCAGGAATCAGGCTGTAATGGCGTCAGTGCGTAGATTAAGGTACAGTCTTTCCTGTAAAAATAAAAGTATTGAGATATCTTAGCACTTCTTTTTTAATTTCAAAACGGTACTTACTTAAAAAACACACCTCGTACGTTGGAGACAATTCGGTTAATGGTGGTCCCCTGGACATTACAAAAGGCTGGACATGGTTCTTAATGCGGTGCGCGATCACCACGGACGCAAATGCAAGCTCTATAATGTGTTCCCAGGCTGGTCATGAGGTTAATAAGGATTTGTTGTGATAAGGCGGTCCATTCCTCCAACCGCGGTTGACGCTGCTTGACGGTCGTTTATACGTTTCGACGTTCTGCAGTACGTCTTCCCAACGCATCTCACACGTGCTCGATGGCATTCAAGTCGGAGGAACGGGCAGGTGTCTCCCTTAGCCGAATATCCTCTCGTTCCAAGAGCTCCGCAACCAGCGCAGTCAGATACGGTGGCGCGCTGTCATCCATAAAAATGAAGTCAGGGTCTAATGCACTCCTGAAAAGACGCACAACGTTGAGGGGTGAGTGTACCGTGTTCAAAGATTTAGAGGTCAGTACCCCCATGCAACATTATGCCTTTCCACACCGTGACACACGGACCACCAAAACTACCATCTTCGATCGTGTGTTCCCGTCTCATATACGAGTTCCCACCTATATGAGGGTTCGTAATCCTATTGTTTAAACGGCAGAGGGTTTTTCCCCTTCTCGTAGACGGGCAAGAGGTCGATCTGCTAATCAGTTCATAAGGTATAACAACATGACTAGAGACAGGGCTCCGGCGAAGGAAACCCAGCAGGGACTACATGGGAGTGCTGGAATTCAGCGCCAGAAGCATGCAATCACACGCGTCCATTTTCGACATTCACTCTGCAGAAATTATCCTCTGCTGACAGAACGAAGCGGTGTGCTCCAAAGTCAGATATACTCTCCTCATCACTAGCCGCGCGGGATAGCCGTGCGGTCTGAGGGCACTTTGTACGGTTCGCGCGGTTGTCCCTGTCGGAGGTTCGAGTCCTCCCTTGGGCATGGGTGTGTGTGTTGTCCTTACATAAGTTAAAGTTACATTACATAGTGTGTAAGCCTAGGGACCGATGACCTCAGCAGTTTGGTTCCATAGAACTTACCACAATTTTCCAATTCCCCTCATCACTGGTGAAGAATGTTCTCTCTCTCTCTCTCTCTCTCTCTCTCTCTCTTTCTCTTTCTCTTTCTCTCCTCTCTCCCTCTCGCTCACTCGGGAACAGACTGAATAGTAGTAGGAGAAGGAAAATGTGGACTGGGCAGATTATGAAACGCCAATCCTAGCGTACACGTTCGAGGTACATCCCACACTGATACATGCGTTGTTTCACGCTATGTTACTTGTGTGTTAGCGCTGAAAACTCTACGCAAACGCCGCTGCTCACGGTCGTTAAGTGAAGTCAATCGGCCACTGCGTTGTCCACGGTGAGAGGTAGTGCCTAAAATGTGATATTCTCGGCACAGTCTTAATACTGTGGATCTCGGAATATTGAGTTTGCGGATTTCTTTTAGTTACCTCCTGTACTACGCTGTATCAGTTCTTTCTATGTCTCGTTCAAGTTTCACGGAGTAACATTACTTGGCGGTGACACATCATAGGACAGTTTTTTTCGTCCTTAAATTTTACACATCAGTGTGTTACTCTGTTACACAATACTCCCCCGCCAAATACCTTTCTCTTTGTCCAGTATGAGCTTGTGCTTCATCTGGAAAGGCGTCGACAACGACGGACGTAAAATTCAGTAATCTTCCTTCGATTCAAGTATATGAAACAGTGGCACATTACTTCCCAATTTCAGTGTATTTCCAGATTCTGAAGGTGGACGTTTTCTCTATGACTGACTGTTTGAAGAATTCACATGAGAACTCTGTACTCAGTTAAAGCTTTATACTCTCGCTAAGAGTAAAAATGCACTCACTTGTGCAATATGTAGAGGATTTAATGGCAAGAACGTGTAAAAACGATTAAGCTCTTATTTTTCTTTAACTGGTACTCTAGCCGAAACGCCAATATAACCCAATCAAGTGTAATAGTACACTTAATAATCTAGATATAGGTTGGCGTATAACTCACGTAAGTCGACAATGTAACTGAATCGCACTTCGGGAAGTCTGTGCTGTCTGCTGTTTATTGGGAGTTTTTCGCTTCGACCAAGCTACCGAATGAAGGGCGAGACGAGTGCAAGCAGAGTCCGGAATGAGTTTTTATTTAGCCACGGATTGTAGATCAGAGCCGGCCAGCTGTTGCCTGTGTACGTAGTACAGTTCCTCGTGTTTGATCCTACACTGAGGTAAATGTCAATGTCGTGTGACTAGGGCCTCCCGTCGGGTAGGCCGTTCGTCGGGTGCAAGTCTTTCGATTTGACGCCACTTCGGCGACTTGCGCATCGAGTCGATGGAGATGAAATGATGATGATTAGGACAACACAACACCCAGTCCCTGAGCGGAGGAAATCTCCGGCCCAGCCGGGAAACGAACCCGGGCCCTTAGGATTGACATTTTGTCGCGCTGATCACTCAGCTACCGGGGGCGGGTGACAAAAGTGAAGTACAGATGGCGGTAACATCACGTACACAAGGTATAAAAGGACAGTGCATTGGCGAAGCTGTCATTTATACTCTAGTGATTCAGATGAAAAGTTGTTCGACGTGATTATCGCAGCATGACGAGAATTAAGTGACTTTGAACGCGGAGTGGTGGTTGGAGCTAGACGCATGGGACATTCCATTTCGGAAATCGTTAACGGATTCAATACTCCGAGGTCCACAGTATTAAGACTGTGCCGAGAATACCACATTTCAGGCACTACCTCTCGCGACGGACAACGCATTGGCCGGTGGACTTCACTTAACGACCGAGAGCAGCGGCGTTTGCGTAAGGTTTTCAGTGCTAACAAACAAGCAACATAGCGTGAAATAACGTAGGTATCAATGTGGGATGTACGACGAACGTGTACGCTCTGAAAGTGCGACGAAATCGTTAACAGGCTTTGATAGCAGACGACCGACGCAAGCGACTTCACTAACAGCACGACGCCACGTGCAGCGCCTCTACATTATCGGTTGGACCGTGGACGGCAGGAAAACCGTCGCATGGTCAGAGGACTCCCGATTTCAATTGGTCAGCGGTGATGGAGGGTTCGAGTGCGGTGCAGATCCCACGTAGCCATTGATCGAAGTTGTCAACAAGGCACTGTGCAAGCTGGTGGTGGCCCCACAACGGTGTGAGATGGATTACAATGTGCCATGTCACGGGGTCGTAAGTGTTCGCAATTGGTCTGAAGGACATTCTGGACAGTTGGAGCTAATGATTTGGTCGCCCTAACCGCCCGAAATGAATCCCATAGAACATTTATGGGATGTAATCGAGAGGTCAGTTCGTGTACAAAATCCTACACCAGCAACTCTTCCGCATTTACGGACGGCTGTAGAGGCAACATCGTTCAATATTTCTGCAGGTTATTTCCAACCACTTGTCGAGTCCATGGCACGTCAAGTTTCTCCACTACGGAGGGCAGAATGAGGTCGACACGATATTAGGAGGTATCCTGTGACTTTTTTCAGTTAATTTTATATGAGGGCAGAAAGTGCGAGAAAGTGTTGTAGGTACATTAATGATTAGCGAGAACCATGACGAAGCCATATGCGAGGGCGGACCGTTGAACGACCTGCATCATTCTGTGAACCGAAAGAACTGATGTTTCAAAGTGAGGCGGAATACAACCCGCGTCACTGTTGCGCCAATTTGTCGATCGCTAAAGTCGTTTCACGTATCGGCACCAGAACAGCGGAGAGTGATGAAGAGGCGCTAAATCAGATTTCAGTTCACGCCAGTCTCCCTAAAACGCGATTAAGGTTGGAGATGCAAGGTAGGAGCTAAGTTAATTTTACGTTAATCTTACTGGTATATCAAATGCGAAAGTCGGTAAATTATGTTTCCGAGTAGAGAGTTAACGCCATAGGATGAACCCCAACGAAAGTGACAGAGGAGATGAAGCAAGAGCGGAGGAAGCAAGGCAGATAGAAGATAACGTTATGACCTCAACACGTCGTCGATGTCCATTAGAGTCACTTAGTTCGACAATAACAGTTGAAACAAGTAGATGAGGCTCATTAAAGTAACCTTACTGGCATTTACGTGAAATTAATTACTGAAACCTTGAAAAACTCTGTATCTGTCGGATGAACCGGGATATGAAGGTCGATCATCAAGCAAAATGACCCAGCGCTGAAAGCAGTGAAGTTCTGTCAAAAGGCTGGGATTCAGTTCCCCGTCCGGTTATAACTTAGATTTGACCTTATTTTCCTAAATTACTTGATGCGAAATGAAATTTTCACTCTGCATCAGGTAACAGAAACTTACTGGTAGATTAAAACTGTGTGCCGGACCGAGACTCGAACTCGGGACCTTTGCCTTTCGCGGGCAAATGCTCTACCATCTGAGCTATCCAAGAACGACTCACGCCCCATCCTCACAGCTTTACATCTGCCAGTACCTCGTCTCCTACCTTCCAAACTTCACAGAAGCTCTCCTGCAAACCTTGCAGAACTAGCACTCCTGAAAGAAAGGATATTGCGGGGACATGCTTTGCCACAGCCTGGTGATGTTTCCAGCCTTCGCATATGCCTTCGTCATGGTAGAGCACTTGCCCGCGAAAGGCAGAGGTCCCGAGTTTCTAGTCTCGGTCCGGCTTATAGTTTTAATCTGCCAGGAAGTTTCATACTTGATGCGAAGTTTGCGATAATTTCTTACAAACCGCGATGTGCGTGACAACTTGAGTGACAACGTTATTCCGTGTTTGTGATTGTTCGCAGACGAGTTGTAAACAGGGATATGGAAAACTGTAACAAAATACAGATGCATATTCTCGTTATTGCTATTGCTTCTGCTGCCTTCTGTACTGCTGCTGCCTAGTAATTGGTGATACTTCATAAAATGCCGCTCTGGTGAGTACTCTTGCCCGAAAGTCCACTAGTTAACAAAGTATCGTCTCGTTCCATCATCTGATGCAGATATCCCATATTACGTGGACAAGGGGCAAAACCATTTACACTTGACAGCTAATCGAATAAATTAAACTGCATTGACTGTTTAAAACCGCTTAAATTACGAGCTGCGTTTTCTTACTTGAGATAAAAACGCTTTCTTACCAAGAAATAACAGAGGAGCAGCAGCAAATGTCTGGTCTGTGACACTAGCGTAATCAGTCTTCGTCAGTCAAAAATTCTTTGGAAAAACTGTATATATTTCCATCTTTGTCACCTGAAATTGGCACCATTTTGCGGGAAGAATGATATAAGGCTCCCTCATAAACCCGTGTCCATTCAGACACGATTGGAAACAGTTTTGAATGCCAACATTTTTTCCTACATCGTAGTAGCCATGGCAGTGTATTGTGTTTTTCGTGTTTCCGTATTTTTTCCCTCAAATAATGTCTTTGTGATCTAGAGTTGTAAAGCACACACACTCGTGGTCGCGTATGAGTTGTTACTTGTTATTTGTGGATGGCTGGTTCCGATCTCCTACAGAGATCATCAGATACGCATTCCTTGGTGATACTAAAGATCCCTGGCGTGGAGCAGGCTAGTCCGTACTGGCGTTCAGAGCATTGCTCACGCCAGGGATCCCTAGTATCACCAAGGAATACATCTCTGATCATAATCTCCGTAGTACCTCGAAACCAGTCATCTACAAATAAATAGTAATAACTTTTACGTGCGTTTGATACGCTGAAGAGCCAAAGAAAGTGGTACACCTGGCTAATATCGTGTACGGCCCCCGCGAGCATGCAGAAGTGCCGCAACACGACGTGACATAAACTTGAATAATGTCTGAAGTAGAGCTGGAGGGAACTGGCACCATGAATACTGCAGAGCTGTCCATAAAACCTTAAAGGTACGAGGGGGTGGAGATCTTTTCTGAACAGCACGTTGCAAGGCATCCCAGATATACTCAATAATGTTTATGTAAAAGTGTTCCTGGAACCACTCTGTAGCAATTCTGGACGTGTATGGTGCCACAGTGTCCTGTTGGAATTGACCACGTCCGTCGGAATGGACAATGGACATGAATGGATGTAGGTGATCAGACAGGATGCTTACGTCAGAATCAATCTAGACGTATCAGTGGTCCCCTATCACTCCACACGCCCCACATCATTACAGAGCCTGGACCCACTTGAACAGCCCCCTGCTGACATGTAGGGTCCATGGACTCATCCGCACGATACAATTTGAAAGAGACACGTCCGACCGGAATACGTGTTTCTAGCTATCAACAGTCCAATGTCAGTGTTGATGGGCCCAGACGAGGCGTAAGGCTTTGTGTCGTGCAGTCATCAAGGGTTTCGGCTCCGAAAACCCACATCGATGATGTTTCGATGAATGGTTCGCACACTGACACTTGTTGACGGCCCAGCATTGAAATCTGCAGCAATTTGCGGAAGGATTGAACGATTCTCTTCAGTCGTCGTTAGTCCCGTTCTTTCAGGATCTTTTTCCGGCCACCGAGACGTCGGAGATTTGATGTTTTACCGGGTTCCTGGTATTCACGGTACTCTCGTGAAATGGTCGTACGGGAAATCCCCTCTTCATCGCTACAACGGAGATATTGTGTCCCATCGCTCGTGCGCCGACTACAACACCACGTTGACACTCACTCAAATCTCGATGACCTGGCATTCTGGCAGCAGCAACCGATCTAACAACTGCGCCAGCCACTTGTCTTTTATGTAAGCGTTGTCGAACGCAGTGCAGTATTCTGCCTGTTTATATATCTCTGTATTTGAATGCGCATGCTTATACCTACACTACTGGCCATTAAAATTGCTACACCACGAAGATGACGTGCTACAGACGCGAAATTTAACCTACAGAAAGAGGAGGCTGTGATATGCAAATGATTAGCTTTTCAGAGCATTAACACAAGGTTGGCGCCGGTGGCGACACCTACAACGTGCTGACATGAGGACACTTTCCAACCGATTTCTCATACACAAACAGCAGTTAACCGGCGTTGTTTGGTGAAACGTTACTGTGATGCCTCGTGTAAGGAGGAGAAATGCATACCATCACGTTTCCGACTTTGATAAAAGTCGGATTGTAGCCTACCGCGATTGCGGTTTATCGTATCGCGACATTGCTGCTCGCGTTGGTCGAGATCCAATGACTGTTAGCAGAATATGGAATCGGTGGGTTCAGGAGGGTAATACGGAACGCCGTGCTGAATCCCAACGGCCTAGCAGTCGAGATGACAGGCATCTTATCCGCATGGCTGTAACGGATCGTGCAGCCACGTCTCGATCCCTGAGTCAACAGATGGAGACGTTCGCAAGACAACAACCATCCGCACGAACAGTTCGACGATGTTTGCAGCAGCATGGACTATCAGCTCGGGGACCATGGCTGCGTTTACCCTTGACGCTGCATCAGAGAAAGGAGCGCCTGCGATGGTGTACTCAACGACGAACCTGGATGCACGAATGTCAAAACGTCATTTGTTCGGATGAAGCCAGGTTCTGTTGACAGCATCGTGATTGTCGCATCCGTGCTTGGCGACATCGCGGTGAACGCACATCGTAAGCGTGTATTCTTCATCGCCATACTGGCGTATCACCCGGCACGATGGTATGGGGTGACATTGGTTACACGTCTCGGCCACCTCTTATTCGCAGTGACGGCACTTTGAACAGTGGACGTTACATTTCAGATGTGTTACGACCTGTGGCTCAACCCTTCATTCGATCCCTGCGAAACCCCACATTGCAGCAGGATAATGCACGACCGCATGTTGCAGGTCCTGTACGGGCCTTCCTGGATACAAAAATTGTTCGACTGCTGCCCTGGCCAGCACATTCTCCAGATCTCTCCCCAATAGAAAACGTCTCGTCAGTGGTGTCCTAGCAAATGGCTCGTCACAATACGCCAGTCACTACTCGTGATGAACTGTGGTATCGTGTTGAAGATGCATGGGCAGCTGTACCTGTACACGCCATCCAAGCTCTGTTTGACTCAATGCCCAGGCGTATCAAGACTGTTATTACGGTCAAAAAAAATGGCTCTGAGCACTATGGGACTCAACTGCTGTGGTCATTAGTCCCCTAGAACTTAGAACTACTTAAACCTAACTAACCTAAGGACATCACACACATCCATGCCCGAGGCAGGATTCGAACCTGCGACCGTAGCAGTCGCACAGTTCCGGACTGCGCGCCTAGAACCGCGAGACCACCGCGGCCGGCTATTACGGTCAGATGTGGTTGTTCTGGGTACTGATTTCTCAGGATCTATGCACCCAAATTGCGTGAAAATCTAATCACATGTCAGTTGTAGTATAATATATTTGTCCAGTGAAGACCCGTTTGTCACCCGCATTTCTTCCTGGTGTAGCAATTTTAATGGCCAGTAGTGTATCTCTGTATTTGAATGCGCGTGCCTATACCTGTTTGTTTGTTGCTTAAGTGTACATAAATTATAAGTTTAGATCACCGTTTCCCTGAATAGAGTTCCAAAAAATTGTAAATGGCTTAGGTGTTGATTTAGAGACAGCTGTGCATGGAAACTTGTGAGGCTGAAGAAAAATATCGCTGGGGTGTGGGAAACAAGAAAGCTTCGATCAAAGCGAGTTTCTCCGCAGCACTGAAATTGGCGGCACCATACTCGAGGCTGAGTGAGCCAGTGAGGCAGTGTGCCGGCGCTTGCAGATGTGTGCCAGCAGTAGACCTGTGGGTCGGGTCACCGCGCCGTGCATCGTACGTGCCCTGGTGACATGCGGCACGCTTTCCCGCACAGCTTCCGTATCCCCCTTTGTCAGCGCGCTTCTCCGAGTACCCATTACACGTTGCCACGTTTAACATCTGACACGGCACCATCCGTCCTAGCGTAAACCGGAGGCCGCCGGTTCGAGTTCCGCCTCGGCCATGTTCTACATCTAGCATGTTCCGCTGCATTTACACTGCGAATGGGCTCCGAAACTAATTGTTCAAAATGTATCTCAATAACAGAACAGATTTATAAAATCATTTTATTTGTATGTAAAGTTTGCCGTCTGGTGAATATGACAAACCGTGCTGGCTACCACACAAAAAGAAAGTTATACCTAGTTCTCATAAAGCAGACTCGGCTATTACGTAAATTAAAGCATAATACAGTGTGAGTCAGGAGGAAATGCACATGCTTTGAGGGGCGTTAGTATTGGTGATTCTGCACAAAAACTTCTTATGGACATATCCCCTATTTGAAAGGTTCCCGAGGTAGAACATCATTGTTTATTTTCTGTATCATTCAGAACATTGTCATTGTTTACAAGCTGCTACTAGAGGCGGGTGTAAAGGGAATGTGCGCAACCGAAAATAATAAACGCTAAAATGATGATTAGGTCCTGTCTGACTACCCCTTGAAGCAGATCTTAGGATCTCTTAATTCTATAAATTACAATCTATACATAAATGAATGATGAAAGCAACTAATCTTACTAAATGATAAACGATGCCGCGCGGGATTAGCCGAGCGGTCTATGGCGCTGAAGTCATGCACTGTGCGGCTGGTCCAGGCGGAGGTTCGAGTCCTCCCTCGGGCATGGGTGTGTGCGTTTGTCCTTAGGATAATTTAGGTTAAGTAGTGTGTAAGCTTAGGGACTGATGACTTTAGCAGTTAAGTCCCATACCATTTCACACAAATTTGAACATTTTTTGATAAACGTTGTTGCTTAATATACTTTATTATATATTAAAAGCAACCGTCTAAGTACAATTGTCTATATTTCCTAACTAAAATTATTAATCAATTGCCCAATACTGCCTCATATTATGACTGCTCGATCTAATATCAATAACGCGAAATGACTGACATCATCTATGTACCAAACACTAGAAGACACTACTTTCAAAGATGATATACGGTGGTGTGGAACCTCAGTGGAAATAAACTAACGTGATCACAGCTGTTTAGCTTTTGTAGCCCTAATATGCCGAATCAATTTCCGATATCACCGTATGTACTGCGTCCGATGCGTCGAAGTGATGGTTCTTGTACTCGTCTCCGACGATGGAAGAACTCCAGCCACAAATAAACTCTTTCAGACGCTAGGACGGCAGAAGGCGTTCCTCTGAATAATATACCCTATTATAATGCCTTCTGCTCTGTGTGTTCTACAGACGAGAAACGCCAACTCCCAGCCACAAGGACGGAGTTCTGATAACGTCTCAACATAAGTATAGGCAGAGGAAGTGCCCTCAATTACTGAACGCTGCGTACTCAACGACGACTTCTAACCCGGAGATGAAGTTCAGAATCGTATAGGTTCGCAACAGCACAGTGCCTAACTGTTCTAACTATGAACTCTCCTGACAGCAAAGACAGCAAGTCCGTCCGTATCAACAAAGCTGATATCGAGCGACCGTCACACACGGGCGCTCACAACGGAAGACCTCGTCTCTCCACCCCTGGCCTCCCAGCAAGGCTCAGCTCCCCACCATCGTAATTCCGAAAACGAATCATATTCCCGAAACCATGGAATATTCTCCGTCTAAGCAGATTCTTCCGACAGCCAACCAACCATATTTTAGTCTTTTGTCGTCTAGCGTGGGAAGTTTGCGAGGAGAAACCTATACTCATACAATGGTACGCTTCTGAGTAAAAATCCTTGGAAATAACCCAGCCTGCGTGGTTTTCCGAGCTGCCGATTCTTCGTTCCTCTCACCTGTGTCCAAGATCTGCAGAGGATTCAGAAGTATTATCCGCTTATCCTTCCGGCCCTACTGCAGTAGCGGCCGGTCGCCCCTGTATTGTTTCTTCGCGCTCAGGTGTCCAGACTGCCCGTCTTGGCGCTTCCTGTATGGAGCTGAACCACCACACCTATCTGGGCCTTTCACTCAGGCCTTGAATTCCGCCTCCCGTAGTTAATCAATTGAGAGCCAGTCTAAGCTCAATGTATACATCAAAGATCGCGATTTCTATCACTTATCAAGCACCATGAAAGTTAACAAAAACATCTCCACACGCTCTCGATGGCAGTACAGTGAAAGTTACAAAAATATGAATATCTCCATACGATTTTGATATCCGTACGACACTGTACAAGAACATTTCCCGAGGCCGAACAATACTTTCACTTAACTGGAATAACACAAAATACCCACTCGCCGTACGCACAGGATGTAGGCGCGAAGATTAGTGCTAGACTGCGTTTAAAAATATTTTCAGAGGCTAGTTTTAACTTTGATTCACTTTTGATAAAATGAAATATCACTCGTAAGAATAACATGTTACTGGCATGAATACGTCTGCTAGACTTCCTACTAAACTAACCTGTCGTTTTGCTCCTGCCCGCACAGGGAACGCTGGTTCAATCCGTCAATAATTTAGTTTTTTGGAACATTAATTGAAGTCTTTACTTACGTTTTGAGCGTGTTAGTTACAAAGCTGTCAGTGTGGTTAAGGTCTTCAATTTTTAGAACTCTGCGTAAGGGTTTAAACAGTAAGTGTAGCTAATCAGACACTACCGGCCAAGTTGATGCACCAAGAAGAAACGCAGATGATAAACGAGTATTCATTGGACAAATATATTATGCTAGAACTGACATAGGATTACATTTTCAGGCAATTTGGGTGCATAGTTCCTGAGAAATCAGTACCCAAGACAACCACCTCCGGCCGTAATAACGGCCTTGATACGCCTGGGCATTGAGTCAAACAGAGCTTGGATGGCGTGTACAGGCACAGCTGCCCATGCAACTTCAACACGATACCAGAGTTCAACAGGAGTAGTGACTGGCCTATTGTGACGAGCCAGTTGCTCGGCCACCATTGACCAGACGTTTTTAGTTGGTGAGAGATCTGGACAATGTGCTGGCCAGGGCAGCAGTCGAACATTTTCTATATCCAGAAAGGCCGGTACAGGACCTGCCACATTCGTTCGTGCATTATCCTGCTGAAACGTAGGGTTTTGCAGGGATCGAATGAAGGGTAGAGCCACGGGTCGTAACACATCTGAAATGTAACGTCCACTGTTCAAAATGCCGTCAGTGCGAACAAGAGGTGACCGAGGCGTGTAACCAGTGGCACCCCATACCATCACGCCGCGTGATACGCCAGTATGGCGATGACCAATACACGCTTCCAATGTGCGTTCACCGCGATGTCGCCAAACACGGATGCGACCATCATGATGCTGTAAACAGAACCTGGATTCATCCGAAAAAATGACGTTTTGCCATTCGTGAACCCAGGTTCGCCGTTGAGTACACCATCACAGGCACTCCTGTCTGTGATGCAGCGTCAAGGGTAACCGCAGCCATGGTCTCCGAGCTGATAGTCCATGTTGCTGCAAACGTCGTCGAACTGTTTGTGCAGATGGTTGTTGTCTTGAAAACGTCCACATCGGTTGACTCAGGGATCGAGACGTGGCTGCACGATCCGTTACAGCCATGCGGATAAGATGCCTGTCATCTCGACTGCTAGGCCGTTGGGATTCAGCACGGCGTTCCGTATTACCCCCCTGAACCCACCGATTCCATATTCTGCTAACAGTCATTGGATCTCGTCCAAAGTGAGCAGCAGTGACGCGATACGATAAACCGCAATCGCGATAGGCTACAATCCGACCTATATGAAAGTCGGAAACGTGATGGTACCCATTTCTCCGTCCTACACGAGGCATCACAACAACGTTTCAGCAGGCAACGCCGATCAACTGCTGTTTGTGTATGAGAAATCGGTTGGAAACTTTCCTCATGCCAGCAAGTTGTAGGTATCACCACCGGCACCAACCTTGTGTGAATGCTGTGAAAAGCTAATCATTTGCATATCACAGCATCTTCTTCCCGTAGGTTAAATTTCGCTTCTGTAGCACGTAATCTTTGTGGTGCAGCAATTTTAATGGCCAGTAGTGTAGTTAAGCTCTTGGCGCCAAGCCAAGTTGGTGAGTCACTGCTCTCTTTCTAGACGCTCAAGCATGACACCGCTTCTACTCACACCACCGTTCTCATGTTTCATGACTATGTGCCGCTTTGTGGGATGGATCTGTCTACCGATCTTGATTGCTCCCTAACTCACATCAGTGTAAGTCTTCACATATTGTATGACAAAACATGACCTGAAATGTCGCATAAACGCCACAACATACTGGGCACACCCACAGAATCATCGATGCTCTTGTGTTAGTGTATTCTTTTGTCTCAGTATGCACCTTTCTTCGTTTGTTACATATCTATGCATTGCATACTTCATGATAATATTCTCTGGCGATCCAAACTGTTCAGACACATGCATCACCGTTTTGTTTTTTAAACCATTGTAGGTACTCTGCCTTTTAGCCATGACATGATATAAAGTGCGTCACCCTCCAGGTTCGCGAGATCGCTCCCATTAGTAATCATTCCTCGATTTATCCAGTATCGCTATCATCCCACGCTTCCTACCACTTTTCACTAGCTTGTCTCTTATTTCTAATTTGCTATCAGCAAAATCGTCGAAAATGTTACGGAGCTCCTCTGTCGAAAATGTTACGGAGCTCCTCTGTGTGTACCGTCCGGGGCCAGTTTTCTGATACTCTTATATCGCACAATATAGCCAGTTGGCCATATCCCTAAAACCACCGTGAGGGCATAACAACATTGCCAGTCATATTTGAAGAAACACTTCAGAGCCAAACTCGCATATTTCAACTATCTCTTACTCTGTTTTGATTGGTTGGTGGGTTAATAGACTTTCATATGACGCATTAATTTGAATTTATTATTGCATCCATTAGGGTTAGTGCAGCCAGTATTCCATTATATAGGGAGTGCTTTGGCGTCCAGTATTTGTTACCACCAGTTTTGTAGATGTGCCAATAATTGAGGTCCTGAGCATCTGCTCGATGCAAACCTGACCCAGCTTTAAAACCGTCAAATTCTGGTTAAATTCAGTTCTGGTAGCCTTGGGGACCTAACCGTACAGTACGGGTCTTTATGCGTTTAATAGGTTTAGAATGTTGCTATTTGTAGTCTACAGCTCTTTCACACATGCTAGATCGATCCCTTCCTTATCCTAGTTCGAGTAATTCACTCATTTCGATAGCATTTCTCGTGCCGTTTAACTGCACCCTCTGTTTGGACTGCCAGCCATTTTAGTAGCGCAAATGTCATTTCCCCTTCATAATCGGTAGAGAGACGTCATAATGTTAAACGCCCACGAGCCGGAACTAGATGTCTATACAGGATGGTCCATTGATAGTGACCGCGCCAAGTATCTCACGAAATAAGCGTCAAACGAAAAAAACTAAAAAGAACGAAACTCGTCTAGCTTGAAGGGGGAAACCAGATGGCGCTATGGTTGGCCCGCTAGATGGCGCTGCTATAAGTCAAACGGATATCAACTGCGTTTTTTGAATAGGAACCCACATTTTTATTAGATATTCGTGTAGTACGTAAATAAATGTGAATGTTTTAGTTGGACCACTTTTTTTCGCTTTGTGATAGATGGCGCTGTAATAGTCACAAACGTATAAGTATGTGGTATCACGTAACATTCCGCCAGTGCGGACGGTATTTGCTTCGCGATACATCTCCCGTGTTAAAATGGACCGTTTACCAATTGCGGTAAAGGACGATATGGTGTTGATGTATGGTTATTGTGATCAAAATGCCCAACGGGCGTGTGCTACATATGCTGCTCGGTATTCTGGACGACATCATCCAAGTGTCCGAACCGTTCGCCCTTATTTAAGGAAACAGGAAGTGTTCAGCCACATGTGAATCGTCAACCACGACCTGCAACAAATAATGATGTCCAAGTAGGTGTTTTAATTGCTGTCGCGGCTAATCCGCACATCAGTAGCAGACAAATTGCGTGAGAATAGGGAATGTCAAAAACTTCGGTGTTGAGAATGCTATATCAACATCGACTGCACCCGTACCATATTTCTATGCACCAGGAATTGCATGGCGACGACTTTGAACGTCGTGTACAGTTCTGCCACTGGGCACAAGAGAAATTACGGGACGATGACAGATTTCTTGCCCCTATTTAGCGACGAAGTGTCATTCACCAACAGCGGTAACGTAAACTGGCACAATATGCACTATTTGGCAACGGAAAATCCACGATGGCTGCAACATCAGAGACCTCGGCGGTTTAATGTATGGTGCGGCATTATGGGAGGAAGGATAACTGCGCCCCATTTTATCGATGGCAATCTAAATGGTGCAATGTATGCTGATTTCCTACGTAATGTTCTACCAATGTTACTACAGGATGTTTCATTGCATGACAGAATGGCGATGTATTTCCAACGTGATGGATGTCCGGCACATAGCTCGCGTGCGGTTGAAGTGGTATTGAATAGCATATTTCATGACTGGTAGATTGGTCGTCGAAGCACCATACCACGGCCCGCACGTTCAACGGATCTGACGTCCCAGGATTTCTTTCTGTGGGGAAAGTTGAAGGATATTTGCCATCGTGATCCACCGACAACACCTGACAACATGCGTCAGCGCATTGTCAATGCATGTGCGAACATAACGGAAGGCGGAGTACTCGCTGTTCAGAGGAATGTCGTTACGCGTATTGCCAAATGCATTGAGGTTGACGGACATAATTTTGAGCATTTATTGCATTAATGTGGTATTTACTGGTTCTAACGTACCTATGTTTTGTATTATAATTTTAAAAAACCTACCTGTTACTATTACAGCGCCATCTATGGCAAAGCGAAGAAATTGGTCCAACTAAAATATTCACATTTCTTTACGTACTACAGGAATATGTAATAAAAAATGGAGGTTCCTATTTAAGAAAACGCAGTTGATATCCGTTTGACCTATGGCAGCGCCATCTACACTCCTGGAAATGGAAAAAAGAACACATTGACTCCGGTGTGTCAGACCCACCATACTTGCTCCGGACACTGCGAGAGGGCTGTATAAGCAATGATCACACGCACGGCACAGCGGACACACCAGGAACCGCGGTGTTGGCCGTCGAATGGCGCTACCTGCGCAGCATTTGTGCACCGCCGCCGTCAGTGTCAGCCAGTTTGCCGTGGCATACGGAGCTCCATCGCAGTCTTTAACACTGGTAGCATGCCGCGACAGCGTGGACGTGAACCGTATGTGCAGTTGACGGACTTTGAGCGAGGGCGTATAGTGGGCATGCGGGAGGCCGGGTGGACGTACCGCCGAATTGCTCAACACGTGGGGCGTGAGGTCTCCACAGTACATCGATGTTGTCGCCAGTGGTCGGCGGAAGGTGCACGTGCCCGTCGACCTGGGGCCGGACCGCAGCGAAGCACGGATGCACGCCAAGACCGTAAGATCCTACGCAATGCCGTAGGGGACCGCACCGCCACTTCCCAGTAAATTAGGGACACTGTTGCTCCTGGGGTATCGGCGAGGACCATTCGCAACCGTCTCCATGAAGCTGGGCTACGGTCCCGCACACCGTTAGGCCGTCTTCCGCTCACGCCCCAACATCGTGCAGCCCGCCTCCAGTGGTGTCGCGACAGGCGTGAATGGAGGGACGAATGGAGACGTGTCGTCTTCAGCGATGAGAGTCGCTTCTGCCTTGGTGCCAATGTTGGGAACTTGCTGTTCCAACAGGACAATGCACGTCCGCATGTATCCCGTGCCACCCAACGTGCTCTAGAAGGTGTAAGTCAACTACCCTGGCCAGCAAGATCTCCGGATCTGTCCCCCATTGAGCATGTTTGGGACTGGATGAAGCGTCGTCTCACGCGGTCTGCACGTCTAGCACGAACGCTGGTCCAGCTGAGGCGCCAGGTGGAAATGGCATGGCAAGCCATTCCACAGGACTACATCCAGCATCTCTACGATCGTCTCCATGGGAGATTAGCAGCCTGCATTGCTGCGAAAGGTGGATATACACTGTACTAGTGCCGACATTGTGCATGCTCTGTTCCCTGTGTCTATGTGCCTGTGGTTCTGTCAGTGTGATCGTGTGATGTATCTGACCCCAGGAATGTGTCAATAAAGTTTCCCCTTCCTGGGACAATGAATTCACGGTGTTCTTATTTCAATTTCCAGGAGTGTAGCTCGCCAACCATTGCGCCATCTGATTTCCCCCTTCAAGCTAGAGAAGATTCGTTCTTTGTAGTTTTTTCATTTGACGCTTATTTCTTGAGATATTTGGCCTGGTCACGATCAATAGACCACCCTGTACAATCAGACCTTAATTAATATCCAAATTGTATCTCAATTCACGAATTTTTAATTTGCAAGTATGAAGTGAACAGAAGAGCACAATGACGATGAATTTTATAAAGAACTGCAAAATGATGTCTGGCCAAAAAGTTCCTCTGCAGTACAATGTCGCTGTCAGTCACGGTCGGGTAAGTACCTGCTTGCGATAAGGGCTGGTATGAATTGACTGTTAATAGCAGATAAAGCTATCCGGCGCTTGCTGGCGACCCTCCAGTGGAGTGGCAGTAAACGCCACCACTTGCTGGATATAGCCGCCGTAATGGCGAGCCGCAGGCAGATAGCACGGCCGCGCGTCCTGTTACGGAAGCAGATTCTCTGCCAGCGATAGCGTACGCCCCACAGTGGGGCCACACGGCAGCGGGGCTACAGCTATGTAGCCGCACACACGAAACGCATCGGCGGCGTTTCGCTTCTTGAGCAACTATGTGCTACTTCATCAGATATCTACTAGATTTCGCTGTGACCTCTTACAACTTTATCCGATTTAATAGAATCGGGGTTCTGCTTCCAGCTACAGAGCCAACTCATCTGTTTTGACGTCTCTGTCATCTTTACACTAACGCGTCCTTCTTTAATATCACATACGCTATGGCCATTAAAATCGCCACACCACAAAGATGACGAGCTACTGACGAGATATATAACTGACAGGAAGAAGATGCTCTGATATGCAAATGATTGGCTTTTCGGAGCATTCACACAAAGTTGGCGCCGGTGACGACACCTACAACGTGCTGACATGAGGAAAGTTTCCAACCGATTTCTCATACACAAACAGCAGTTGACCGGCGTTGCGTGGTGAAACGTTGTTGTGATACCTCGTGTAAAGAGGAGAAATGCGTACCATTAGGTTTACGACTTTGATAAAGGTCGCATTGTAGCCTGTCGCCATTGCGGCTTATCGTATCTGCGACATAGCTGTTCGGGTTGGTCGAGATCCAATGACTGTTAGGAGAATATGGAATCGGTGGATTCAGGAGGGTAATACGGAACACGGTGCTGGATCCCAACGGTCTCGTATCAATAGCAGTCGAGATGACAGGCATCTTATCCGCATGGCTGTAACGGATCGTGCAGCCACGTCTCGATCCCTGAGTCAACAGATGGGGACGTTTGCAAAACAACAACCATCTGCACGAACAGTTCGACGACTTTTACAGCAGCATGGACTATCAGCTCGCACACCGTGGCTGCGGTTACACTTGACACTGCATCACAGACAGGAGCGCCTGCGATGGTGTACTCAGCGACGAACCTGGGTGCACGAATGGCAAAACGTCATTTTTTCGGATGAATCCAGGTTCTGTTTACAGCATCATGATGGTCGCATCCGTGGTTGGCGACATCGCGGTTAACGCACATTGGTAGCGTCTAGTCGTCATCGCCATACTGGCGTATCACCCGGCCTGATGGTATGGGGTGCCATTGGTTACACGTCTCGGTCACCTCTTGTTCGCATTGACGACACTTTGAACAGTGGACGTTACATTTCAGATGTGTTACGACCCGTGGCTCTACCCTGTATTCGATCCCTGCGAAACCCTACATTTCAGCAGGATAATGCCCAACCGCATCTTCCAGGTCCTGGACGGACCTTTCTGGATACATAAAATGTTCGACTGCTGCCCAGGCCACCACATTCTCCAGACCTCTCGTCTGGTCAATGGTGGCCGAGCAACTGGCTCGTCACAATACACCAGTCACTGCTTTTGGTGAAGTGTTGTATCGTGTTGAAGCTGCATGGGCAGCTGCACCTGTACACCCCATCCAAGCTCTGTTTGACTCAGTGGCCAGGTGTATCAAGGCCGTTATTACGGCCAGAGGTGATTGTTCTGAGTACTGATTTCCCAGGATCTATGCACTCAAATTGCTTGAAAATGTAATGACATATCACTTCTAGTACAATATATTTGTCCAATGAATACCTGTTCATCATCTTCATTTCTTCTTCTTGTAGCAATTTTAATGGCCAGTAGTGTACGTTGTCTTTGTGAGCTCCTTCGTAACTGAAAACGTACCGAACACGCCTGCAGTTAACCGAAGGAATGTACTTCTGTGTTCCGTTTTCTTCGAGCTGCCGCTCTTCTAGATCGAGTTTGGGTATTGTCGTCTGGTAGTGACAAATGGCTCTGAGCGCTATGGGACAACTTCAGAGGTCATCAGTCCCCTAGAACTGAGAACTACTTAAACCTAACTAACCTAAGGACATCACACACATCCATGCCCGACGCAGGATTCGAACCTGTGACCGTAGCGGTCGCGCTGTTCCAGACTGCAGCGCCTAGAACCGCTCGGCCATCCCGGCCGGCTGGAAATGACAGTGTGGGTATATACAATGTGAGACGTGTCGTTGTGTTTAACAGTGAGTCCGCCAATTGATTTCATAGAGTACAGTTGACATATATGTGAGATTTAAATCCAGTCGCTGGCGTTTTCATAATGTTTTAATCATCAGTTAGGGTCCTTTTCCGATGAGTCGCAGTATATCAAAAGTCTCCCTGCCACAAAATCATCAAGAACAGGCCGACCTAGTGTAGATTTAATTGAAGTGATGATTGCATACTTGTAGTGGCTATACGATGATTGTTCAACATACTTAAAACATGGACAGTCAAATCTGCGCTGATATGAAACTTCCTGGCAGATTAAAACTGTGTGCCCTTCCGAGACTCGAACTCGGGACCTTTGCCTTTCGCGGGCAAGTGCTCTACCAACTGAGCTACCGAAGGACGACTCACGCCCGTTACTCACAGCTTTACTTCTGCCAGTACCTCGTCTCCTACCTTCCAAACTTAACAGAAGATTTTTAATCTGCCAGGAAGTTTCATATCAGCGCACACTCCGCTGCGGAGTGAAAATCTCATTCTGGAAACATCCCCCAGGCTGTGGCTAAGCCATGTCTCCGCAATATCCTTTCTTTCAGGAGTGCTAGTTCTGCATGTCTCGCAGGAGAGCTTCTGTAAAGTTTGGAAGGTAGGAAACGAGGTACTGGCAGAAGTAAAGCTGTGAGTACCGGGCGTGAGTCGTGCTTCGGTAGCTCAGTTGGTAGAGGACTTGCCCGCGAAAGGCAAAGGTCCCGAGTTCGAGTCTCGGTCGGGCACACAGTTTTAATCTGCCAGGAAGTTTCATGGACAGTCAAGTTTTGCGACTGCTACTGATAGGAGCAGCAAACCGGACTCGCGTTGAATCATGTTGCCGAAGTCTAATAATCTGATATCTCGGTTAATGGTCTACTCAGATAGAAATACAGCATTGTGTTACATACTGGGTGGTTGTAATTAAAGTGTAGCTACTCGCAGCGGTCCACTGTGGGCTGTAGTTATCGTATGGCAGCGAAGCTTCGTACATATTCTAATGTGTTAATACGGAACCGATTTACGCTGGAAAAAGAAATTGTTTATAATTTTGGCCACCAAGTGCATATGTGTATCATGTGTAAAGGTGCGCTCATTGTAGTCTTGGTACTCATATTGAACAAACTGTGTAAGTGGTGGTTAATAATAACATCAACATTATGCCTTTCTCACTTTTTTGAGCTTTACTACCCGCATCTCGTTCTTGTACATGTTTCTTGCATTCACAGCGCCGGATTTGCTCTGAGGGCCAAAATTGGAACTAATTTTTTTCCAGAGTAAATCAGTTCTGCATTAATGTATTAGAAGTTTCGCTGCCATACGATACTTACACCCCACACTGGACCTCAAGGATTAGCTGCACTTTAATTATAACCAACCAGTAGATTGAATGTGTGTGGCATTGCTGACTATTTGAAAATACACTCTAGCAATTTTGAAATTCAAAGTTACAACTGTTCGTTTAAAAATTTCCTTTCAAAACAGTGAAAAGCAAAAATGATTCAGGACGCCGACGACATCAGCAGCAAGAGAGGAAGCACTACAAAGACTAGAAACTTGCGCGAAGAAAAATGACCTGAAATTAAACCAAGAGAAGACAGGAAGGAAGGATGAAATGAGTCAAAGGCAGTAAAACTCTGTTCAATGAATCGCTACAAATATTAGTCATTTATCATACCCGGGAATTACATTACAGACAACAGGAATTACATTACAGGCAACAGCAACAATTGTCCGCAGCTCGTGGTCGTGCGGTAGCGTTCTCGCTTCCCACGCCCGGGTTCCTGGGTTCGATTCCCGGCGGGGTCAGGGATTTTCTCTGCCTTGTGATGACTGGGTGTTATGTGATGTCCTTAGGTTAGTTAGGTTTAAGAAGTTCTAAGTTCTAGGGGACTGATGACCATAGATGTTAAGTCCCATAGTGCTCAGAGCCATTTGAACCATTTGAACAGCAACAATTCAGAAAAGAGCAACAGCAGCCATCAAAGTGTCATACATTATGCTCAACATAACCAGTTTTTCGACAAGCATAGCGATAACACCGTTCAAAGCGACAGTGGCATCAGTCATAATCTATGGAATAGGGATCATAAGGGAAAAGCTTAAGATCGGTGATATGAAAAGAATAGAAGAAGTGAAGATGATCATTTGCCTGCAATGAACATTTGTAGTTACGTAAATCGCAAAAGGCCATTGTTCACAGCAGCACACGAAGCTCCACGCCTTCAATGGACCAAACAACACAGTTGACTGGAAGCCTGCAGTGTGACCCAGCGAGTCTCTACTTTGCCTCTTTTGAAATGACGCAGAGTCGATTATTCCGGCGGTCCAGTGCGGTGTTTATGCCGCAGTGTGTGGTAGTTCAGATCTGACGTGTTTATTTGATATTTTTGGGGTCCTTCTTGCACCCTGACTTGCTCCATTCAAGTTACCGTGAACATGAACCAGCATGTCCACTTAAACATTCTTGGTGACCAAGTGTTGCCTTTTATACTACTTTTTCAGGATGAATATTCTGCGGAAACTTATACCTTCCAAGATGACAATCCAGGGCAGCTCGCATACACTACCCATAAAAAGGTTTCGATGACCCATGAGAATATCTGTATACTTTACTGCAATATCAAAGACCTATGGTACACACTAAATAGACCAAAAAAGTAAATATGTTCTCTATAATTAAGTACAATACAATATGGTTTAGATTTTGCCCTCTTCAGAGTATCCTCACTATGGTTTCAGAACAGCTGCATAATCTCTTGGCATTCTGGAGATAAGATTTTGTATGGCTTTGCAGATTTTGCAGTCCAACGTTTCTGCAAATTATTATTTCATATATCTTCAACGTTAGATGATGTTAGTTTTCTGATCTCCCTGTCAAGTTCATTCAATAAGAGTTCAGTGAGATTTAAGTCAGGTGACTGATTTGGTCGAATCATAATCATCAGTTCCCCACATTTTTCTTTTCTGTTTACATGCCATCTGAACGATTTAGAAGCGTGCTTGGGCTCACTTCCCGCTGCAGAACAAACTCGCGACTAATAAGTCTCTTGCCAGATGGAACTGCATTGTTAATCAGTATCCTGTGATATCATTCCTTCTTTAATGTTCCTTTATTTCTCACTAGATCACCGATTTTATCAGCCCCAAAACATGCCCACAGCATGACCGACATTCGACGATGGCTTCCAAATACTTCAAACTTAGATTCATCAGTGAATAACGCCTAGGACCATTGCTGCACGGTCCTGTTTTTATGTTGTTGTTCTTCTCACTACAATCGTTTCACCTTTTTTGCGTAGTAAAGGTTTTTTGACCGCTATGCACCTCTTTAACCCTTGCTCACGAAGATGGGTTTGCGCTCCTGAGACAAGAGATTGGAGCTGCTCGCATACTGTTTAGTTCCTCGCGAATTTCAGGTACAGTATGAGCCCTCTGACGTTTAGTCTTAACAGATATATACTGGTCTTCCCTATATGATGTTTGCTTGGACTGCTGCAATGTACATATCGCTGTAAATTGGGCTGTGCCAGTTTTTGTGGCTATTGTCTTACTAGAATAGCCTTTTTATTGTATAGTTATAATTACAGCACGTTTTTCAGTTGCAGCCTGCTCTTTCCACGTTAGGAGGCAATATGGTAAGAACCTGATCAAGTCTACAAACGCACTGCTAGATGCACACACTGTACTGTAAACTAATGCGAACAGCTTGCTACATACACAGCGGAAAGCAATGCGGTCTATTCGAACTGAACTGTCTTAGGTAAGGGCACGTCAGTGTTGTTAGCTACTCATCAGCGCCCCTCTAGGCGATCAGCCAATCAAATACACAACAGAGAGACTTGGGCTTTAAATGTCTATACTTGATTTATTATCAAAATGGTGATAGGATGGAATACTCAAAGCGAAATCCCTGTTTCAGACACAAATCTATAGTTGTGTTAGGTGATCGAAAACTTTTGAGCGTTAGTGTACGTTCCTGGCTTGACAAACATACAGGCATTCTGTCGCACTTGGACCAGCCTGCGAAATCACTGGATCTTAAATCCTACAGAAATTGCCTGGAACTATTTGCAATAGCAGGTGGAATGGAGCAGTCCACATACCCGCAGGTTGTTAGCTCTGTGGGATCTGATCTTCAGCGAGTAAATTCAGCTGGATATGGAAGAAACATGCGGACTCTCTTCGTCGCCAAACTCAGGCCATTGTTTTGGTATCACTTATCGATACCATCGTAGCGGCAAGTTGGCAATAGGTCTGCAAGCTTCCGTCTAACGCCAACAGCGGTCCTGCGGAATCATGCGGACCCAATGGAGCACGCCCGCTGAGCCACGCCTCCACTGGCTCTGGACTTCTAGCGTCCTCTGCCGCCACGGTATAGGATGGTCTGGATTTTTTTTTAATTTTTCGTTTTTTATTCCAACCCTGGATGGGGGAAGGCGGGCACATGGAGAACCTAATGTCCTTTGGTGCCTTATATTAGCTTATTTAATGCTGTTGTGGCTCTCTTTATTTAGGTCATTGAGGATTCTTATTTCTATTCTTCTGAAAACTGTTTAGTTATCTTGAAGATCTATGTTATTTTACTCGCTCTAGCGATTCTGTCTGTGTGGGAGGGTGTGTCGATCCTGGCATTCGCCCTTGTGCTGAGGGAAAACTCTCTATAACTCCAGCAAGGATCCATGTTGTGCTGTTGTAGTGTCTCTCTTTGGTGTTTCTTATGTGTTGTTTTCTTGTGTTGTTGCTTCGTATATTGTGTCCTCTTTTGCTTCTGTTAGATGTTTTATTCTGTTTTCTTGCGTGTCCGAGTCGTTGAGGTTTGCTGTTGTCGGTGTGTCTGTAGCTTTCACGCATGTCTTGATGATTTTCGGGGGATAGGGATATTTTATTTTCGGAAAGTTATACTCTCGATATGTTTCTTCAAGTAATTTTGTAGTGGCGGTTCTGTGTGTGTATCGGTTTGCCCCTATTTTGGCAGTTAGTTGAATCCAGCGTTGGCTAATTGGTTTTATTTGTGTCAGCTGGTATACTTGGTCGTTTCTGGTCCGGTAATTCAGCTTAGTGGTGGTTCCGAGTATTTTTCTTTCTATCGCCATAATTTTTTCTGTGTTTATTTTGTTTGCTAGCCAGACTAGGGTACCACATTCCATGATGGGACGTATGAAAGATTTGTATGTATAAACTATTGTGTCGTTATTTGCTCCGTTTGTTCTCCCTCTGAGTAGTTTCAGCAGGTTGGGTCTCGTGTTTTCCAGACAGCTCACTCGCACTCAGAGCCTCTTCGCTACGCGACGCTACGCAGACGCCGTCTTCACACAGCTGTGACACCGTCATTCGTGCATTAATCGTGAGAGCCTTTTCTTTGTTGACACTGGAGAAATACGAATTACGTAAATCTTTTGTTAACTGTGTTAACTGTTCGCTACTGTAATCATTTCCACTCCTGGCCAGCTTTCCTCTGACGGCAGTTGCCACACCTGCCCTTACTTCTTGGCTACGCGACGCTACGCAGACGCCGTCTTCACACAGCTGTGACACCGTCATTCGTGCATTAATCGTGAGAGCCTTTCCTTTGTTGACACTGGAGAAATACGAATTACGTAAATCTTTTGTTTACTGTGTTAAGTGTTCGCTACTGTAATCGTTTCCACTCCTGGCCAGCTTTCCTCTGACGACAGTTGCCACACCTCCCCTTACCTTTTTGTTGTCGTACACAACAGTTTATAAAGGCTGAAGGCGTCGTCGTACGGTATTAGCGTGGTGTACCCTAGGGGCGATTAATATTTTTGTCCAGTGAGCTTACGTCAGGTAGCGGCACCTCGTGTCTCGTAAAGCCTCAAGGAGCGCGTGATGCGGCACGGACGTGCTTTTGTGATTTTGCGCTGCGATGAAGAGCAGAAGCGGCTTACTGCAAAGTGAAGAGGGCAGCTAGCCGCCTGCCGGCGTCAAAGTCAGCAGCGGCCGCGGCGCAGCATCCTGTCTGCGGGCCGCACGTGCTCATTAGAGCCGGGCCCACGTAAGCACACTCGCCTCGGCCGCCCCGCCAGAAATAAGATTTGCCCTGCCTGCGCGTTGTAATTGTATTAGGGCAAGCGGCAGTGCTAGGACTTCCAGCCGCCCGCTGCTCCCCTGCGCTGCTCGTACCCTCCTGTCCTTACAGTGGGGACACCTGCGTCGCAGTCGCGCTCCTCGCGTGCGTTGCACTCGTTAGGGAAGATAATCTACACCGGCAGCTGTCGAGAACAGCTCGAAAGAAACTGCGGTAGTTAGTAGAAGGTGTGCAGGGGAAACTATCTGTCTCTCTTGAGGTAGGAAGTTCGTACGTACTATTGTTCTTCTCTTGTGTCGTTTAGTCTTCATCGAGTAGAGCAGACGCCTTCTAGCTAGCCAAAATAGAGTCGGTGGATATAAAAGTCCCGACAACAACTCGTCAGTATCATAGACATCTTCCCCGTTGAGAGAGTCGTCATTGTAGGCGCTGCTACGTTTCGGTTATTCCTTCAAATAGGACAAGGAATTTACTCAGGGGAACATTCCGAATTCCCAAAAATAAGAAGAGTAAACAGTATGAAGACTTCATGTATACTGCTTAGGCGTTCATTTGCAATGCAGGTACGAGTGGTACTAACAAAGGAAAATCCCCGTCGCACCCCCCTCAGATTTAGTTATAAGTCGGCACAGTGGATAGGCGTTGAAAAACTGAACACAGATCAATCGAGAAAAGAGGAAGAAGTTGTATGGAACTACGAAAAAAAAAGCAAAATATACAAACTGAGTAGTCCATATGCAAGATAGGCAACATCAAGGACAATATAAACTAAGGATCTGCGTGGTCCCGTGGTTAGCATGAGCAGCTACGGGACGAGAGGTCCATGGTTCAAGTCATACTCAAGTGAAAAAATTTTTATTTTCACACAATTATCAAAGTTCAGGCACTCACACATAATCAAAATTCCAGGATATGTTCAGATTTGCTTGGACATATGCAGGATTTGACGATCTTCACACCGAAAAAATTGAAAACTTTAAAAACATATGTTTTGACAGAGCACAGGGAAAACTGTGCGAATGTGAAACTGTTGCATTCATTTGTTGCAGTTTATGTGTCTAACTCTTATGTTTTAATCACTTTTTTGGGAGTGATTATCACATCCACAAGAAAATCTAAATCGGGCAAGGTAGAAGAATCTTTTTACCCATTCGCCAAGTGTACAAGTTAGGTGGGTCGACAACATATTCCTGTCATGTGACGCACATGCTGTCACCAGTGTCGTATAGAATATATCAGACGTGTTTTCCTGTGGAGGAATCGGTTGACCTATGACCTTGCGATCAAATGTTTTCGGTTCCCATTGGAGAGGCACGTCCTTTCGTCTACTAATCGCACGGTTTTGCGGTGCGATCACGAAACACAGACACTAAACTTATTACAATGAACAGAGACGTCAGTGGACGAACGGACTGATCAAAACTTTGCGAAAATAAAGAATGTAAACTTTACACTCAAGGGAATACTTGAACCATGGACCTCTTGCTCCGCAGGTGCTCACGCTAACCACGGGACCACGGCGCTCCTGAGCTCATTCTATCCTTGATGTTGCCTATCCTGCGCATGAACTACTCAGTTTGTATATTTTGCTTATTTTTTTCATAGTTCCACACAACTTCTTCCTGTTTTCTCGATTGATCTGTGTCCAGTTTTTCAAGGCCTATCCACTGTGCCAACTTATTACTAAATCTGAGGGGGGTGCGATGGGGAGGTTCCCTTGTAAGAGAAAGATGTGTTAACAGGTGGTGAGCTCCAGTTTCCACAGTTACGCTACCCAGAGATCATTGACCACAGCCGGCCAGGGTGGCCGAGCGGTTCTAGGCGCTTCAGACCGGAACCACGTGGCTGCTACGGTCGCAGGTTGGAATCCTGTCTCGGGCATAGATGTGTGTGATGTCCTTAGGTTATTTAGGTTTAAGTAGTTCTAAGTCTAGGGTCTAGGGGACTGATGATCTCAGATGTTAAGTCCCATAGTGCTTAGAACCATTTGAACCATTGACCACATGACTGAGTGTGAGATGTCGCTTGCAGTGCTGCGAATATCGCCGTTATTGACATTGAGAACAGAGGAAGAATTTGTTGAGCGAATTCGCGATGCATGATGTGGAGTTCAAGTGTGTGTGAATGAAATTCGTAGATCTCTGGCGCATGACATTGACTTCACAGGTAGAAGAGGAAGAAGAAAGGAGTAGAAGAGAGTGAAAGAGGAAGAGGATGAGAGTAGAAGAGGAAGAGAGTGAAAGGCGAAGAGGAAACGAGTGGAAGAGGTAGAGAGCAGACAGTGGAAGAGGTAGAGAGCAGACAGTGAGCAAGAGAGTAGAAGGGGAAGAAGAGGAAGAGGAGGAAATCGAGTGTAGATCTGTAAAATTCCCCCTTCAAGTTTCTGACACGATTAACCTTCTATCGAACTGGTAATGGTGTAGTTAGTTAAATGTTCCATTGATTATCTGAACGATTCTTTTATCGCAATGGTGTGAAACTAGCTAGTTTAAAGGAATGTATGTATGATAAGTGTTAACATTAATGAGCACATTATTGTTTTTAGCTGTTCTCATGCAACTACACTATTTTTTTTAATAATGGGTGCCAGTTTTTAAGTGGGAGCTAGTCGGTGGACTAGAAGAAGTGTAATTCAAACTGCTCTTCTACTAAAGATTACATTCATTAAAAAGTGATTTAGGTTATCGTGATTTCCCTAAACGACTTCAGGAAAATTCCGGGATGGTCCCTTTGAAAGGACACGGCCGACTTCCTTCCCCAACCTTCCTATCCGATGGGACCGATGACATCGCTATTTGGTCCCCTCCCCCCCAACTCAATCAACCAATCATTAAACAGATTATAGTGGGTCCACAATGAAGTTATAGGGCTTACTCATGAAGTACGATTAATATTCGCAAGGTGCTTGAACGATATCATCGACTTGAAGGTTTTCTTTGCTTCTCCTCGTTTACAGCGTTCTCGCGTACTTCTTACTCTTTCAGTTGACGTTCTTTGCTGAATTCTGTGTATTGTGACGTGCAGGTATTTCGGTAGTCAATGCAGTACACCCCATTTCAAGTAAAGGTGCCATCAATTGTTTTGAACACTACGGTGGTTTGCTAAGCATGGTCCTATTGGAAGTCGTATGTTGTAGCTGCCCTCTGGTTTGGAACTGGCTTACCCTGCCAGTTAAAGAGGATTCTACAGTTTAAAGTGGACTCATAAAGACGACGCACTTTGGCGTTTTCCACATCAGCAAACATTGCGAGGGGTGAAAGAATTAATAAGTAACAGGTTAAATCCTGGGAGTGAACGGGACTCTAACCCGTTACCTTTTGGATTTATAGCCTCACACCTAACCAGTGATCCACTAAGTCTCTTTGTATTTATCTCTTCTGACTGACATTATACTTTTCTTACAAGCCAAGAGCATCTTAATTTTTCTGAAAAGTCACGTGCATCACGCTTCTTGTCCGCACTACGAATTTCGAAAGCTTCGACAAATGACTTTCTTCCGTGTCCATCCTTGCAGTTCTTCAGAAAAAGTCAACTAAAATATCATTACAGTTTTTCCATTTCTAAAACAGTCTCATGTTGTAAATTGATATTTTAGATTCCACAGCCGTCTAGATACATTCTTTAAATGCTCTGCAATTATTCGCTGCAGATATTGTTCATTTCATAGTAAATTCGTAAGCTTGTGTATTTGTATGCAATGATTTGGCCATTTACTATGCGTCTCGCGTACCGTGTTTTTCTAAATGTCCGTTATTTAGTGCGGTTAGAGGGATAGGACAAGGTACTGACGAACATTGGAAGAAAAGATGAGAAGTTTACACTGGCACAAAAGGATATACACGTTTCGTTCGTTCTCTGCGCCCATTCTGTTGTTACCATGTCGCTGACATACGTAATAATTACGAGAATTGTGTAAAATTACTGTCTCTCTTTCACCCAGCAGACAATTTTCAGCGATTGCGATACATACCAGAATCCCCATCACAACCCCGCATGGTGTGTAAAAGGCTTTCATAAACGTCAGGTATGGCTGGTAAATCAGTGAAAAATGTGTATTTTAAATCCTACTAACATTTGCATAACAAGATTCGCGTAATTCGATATTCCTTAATACCGTTGATCGATGGAAGAAGCACAATTGTCGTTTCCTGCGCATTGAATGAACTTAAAAAGACGCAAAAGAGATGAAGAAGAAAATAAAAGAAAAAGAGATGAGCAAGAGAGGAAAAAGAGGAGTCATTGGACGGAAGAATAAAAGACGTGGAAATGAAAAATAAAAGGTGAGGAGATGAACAAAAGAAAAAAAGAGTGTACTCTGGAGTATGTATTGTGTAAATTAAAAACAGAAACGTGCGATAAGAAATGTGAACTGTGGTCTGTGAATTGTGTGATGTTTAGTATGTGAGAGTTTCTGCATAAGAAAACTACAAAAACCCGTAAGTAAAAGTTATTTCCACATTCGCCGTTACCTACAGAGTAAGATCCATCATTAAATACAATTTCCCGTCTGTTTATATTACAGTAAAGGCACGCAATCCACACATCGTAAACATCACCAAAAAAAAAAAAATGTTGTAATAGACAAACAACGCAGTTAAGAATGGCAATTATTTCCAGAGAGCGTGTTACAGGGGAAAAAAATGGAAAATCGTCACTGCTAGCAGCAAATGTTATTTTACAACAAACAAAAACGTTAGACATGCTAATGCAAGGTGAAGAAATTAATGAAACGTTAGTAATAACCCTAAATATGTCTTTGCTTTCGTCTTACAAACCGCACACGATTAAATTTATAGATAAATTAATAAAAGGAAGTCACTGAGAACACTGGAACTACGTTGAATCATAGGAGGGACATGAAACAAAAGCAAAAATAATTGTCTGTTGCAAATACGTACCTTCGCCAGTGTATTGGAATAGAATTGGAACAAACGACTGATTGCAGCCGTAATGATTAAGTAGCCTGTGTTTGGAATTAAGTGCTGCGCCCAGCAGTTGCAGTCTTTCGGTGAGGAACAAAGCCAGAATCGTAAAAAAGCCGGAATTGTAAAATTCGGCCAGTCGGAAAAATCTGCAGGGGTCGGGACGGGACAGCGCATTAGCCGCGCGCATTGTTCGGCGAGCGCGTCCGACTCGAGTGCTCGTTAAAATTGGATCGACTGGTGCGTCCGGTCGGCGAGCGATCGATCGATGGCGTCCTCGCGTGCCCTTGCCGCGCTCGATATCTCGCCGTGTGCTGGTGACCGACTGCCTGAAGGAGCGGCTTCTCGTACGGACACGCTGGCGACAATACCTACTAAGTTTGTGTAACTGTGTAAGGGGATACAACTGTGACAGGTGCAAAGTAAATTCACATGGTTTTATACACTCCTGGAAATGGAAAAAAGAACACATTGACTCCGGTGTGTCTGACCCACCATACTTGCTCCGGACACTGCGAGAGGGCTGTACAAGCAATGATCACACGCACGGCACAGCGGACACACCAGGAACCGCGGTGTTGGCCGTCGAATGGCGCTAGCTGCGCAGCATTTGTGCACCGCCGCCGTCAGTGTCAGCCAGTTTGCCGTGGCATACGGAGCTCCATCGCAGTCTTTAACACTGGTAGCATGCCGCGACAGCGTGGACGTGAACCGTATGTGCAGTTGACGGACTTTGAGCGAGGGCGTATACTGGGCATGCGGGAGGCCGGGTGGACGTACCGCCGAATTGCTCAACACGTGGGGCGTGAGGTCTCCACAGTACATCGATGTTGTCGCCAGTGGTCGGCGGAAGGTGCACGTGCCCGTCGACCTGGGACCGGACCGCAGCGACGCACGGATGCACGCCAAGACCGTTGGATCCTACGCAGTGCCGTAGGGGACCGCACCGCCACTTCCCAGCAAATTACGGACACTGTTGCTCCTGGGGTATCGGCGAGGACCATTCGCAACCGTCTCCATGAAGCTGGGCTACGGTCCCGCACACCGTTAGGCTGTCTTCCGCTCACGCCCCAACATCGTACAGCCCGCCTCCAGTGGTGTCGCGACAGGCGTGAATGGAGGGACGAATGGAGACGTGTCGTCTTCAGCGATGAGAGTCGCTTCTGCCTTGGTGCCAATGATGGTCGTATGCGTGTTTGGCGCCGTGCAGGTGAGCGCCACAATCTGGACTGCATACGACCGAGGCACATAGGGCCAACAGCCGGCATCATGGTGTGGGGAGCGATCTCCTACACTGGCCGTACACCTCTGGTGATGGTCGAGGGGACACTGAATAGTGCACGGTACATCCAAACCGTCATCGAACCCATCGTTCTACCAACTACCAGGCCAGCAAGATCTCCGGATCTGTCCCCTATTGAGCATGTTTGGGACTGGATGAAGCGTCGTCTCACGCGGTCTGCACGTCCAGCACGAACGCTGGTCCAACTGAGGCGCCAGGTGGAAATGGCATGGAAAGCCGTTCCACAGGACTACATCCAGCATCTCTACGATCGTCTCCATGGGAGAATAGCAGCCTGCATTGCTGCGAAAGGTGGATATACACTGTACTAGTGCCGACATTGTGCATGCTCTGTTGCCTGGGTCTATGTGCCTGTGGTTCTGTCAGTGTGATCATGTAATGTATCTGACCCAGTAATGTGTCAATAAAGTTTCCCCTTCCTGGGACAATGAATTCACGGTGTTCTTATTTCAATTTCCAGGAGTGTATAAGTAGCATCATCTGTCGTGGCAAAAGAATGAAACGATAGACCAGCATTCCGAGGTATACTCAACAATTCAGTTTTTATCTCCGTATGTTTCCAGCGTTCGAATCTGATTCTGAATGATTACTTTCAGCACACAAAAATCCGTGTTATAACTTCAAACGCTTTTATTTTAAAGGCATCTTCAGTAGATTTTTTTAGCCACACGTCTGTCATGCCAAAATATGCGTTTCCTCTCATTTGGTGATTTTGGCAGGACACACGAGTAACTAAAAATTGACTTTAATATAAAACGTGAAGTGCGTCTGAAAAGTAAATAAATATTATGTTAAAACAAAAAAGGAGCTTGAACTTTTAAAACAAATACTTATCTTGCTGCTGCGGAAAATTGCAGCAACAACAAATTTGTTATGCGTAGCCTCTTTCTAATTCTGTATACTTCCCACACAAACATGGACAGAAGTGTTGAACTACCCAAGCAGCCTCTGTCAACAATTCGTAAACCAAAAATCTGTAGCGCTGTTGTAAAATCTTCTTCGACTGAATGGCAGTTCAAACCTACGAGCGTCACTCCAAAACAAATGCACACTATTTTTGTAAAAATACAGTTTTCATTCTGCATGTATGAAGTTTTATAGTGTATAAATACATTCTTCCCGCTTGTTTTCAAACTTAGTTCAATCTGTTAGCGTGAGTGGCGTCGTCACAGCATGTCTTCATCATGGCTGCTAGGCTGCTACACTTGACGTTCGTCAGAAGCAACGCGCTGTCATAGAATTCCTGTGCTGTGGAAACGAGACAATGGGAAACATCCTCAAGAGGTTGAAAAAGGTGTATGGAGTTGCTGCTGTCGATCGCAGTACAGTTGGTCGGTGGGCAAGCAGGTTACGTGATGAAAGCGGGCACGGCAATATTGAGGATTGTCCTCAGAGCGGCAGGCCTCGTGCTGCACACACTCCAGACAATGTGCAGAGAGTTAACGAATTGCTGGCTGTTGACAGACGCATCACAGTGAACGAATTGTCACGCTACGTTGGAATAGGGGAAGTAAGTGTTCGCAGAATACTGAAAGTGTTGACGTTAAAAAAGACTTGTGACAGGTGGGTTCCCAGGATGTTGACAAAGAAACAAGAAAAACGGTATGCAGCGAACTTTTGGAACAGTACGTGAATGGTGGAAGCATTCTTGGAAGAATTGTGAAAGGTGATGAAACATGGCTCCATCATTTTTCACCAGAGACGGAGAGGCAATCAGTGGAGTGGCATCATGCAAATTCACCCAAGAAAAAAAAATCGAAACCACACCTTCTGCTAGAAAAGTTATGACTACGATGTTTTTAGATTCCGGCGGACTCTTGCTTGTGGACATCATGCCAAATGGAACCACTATAAATTCTGATGTATATGTGACGACACTGAAGAAACTTCAAGCTCGACTGAGTCGTGTTCGACCACACCGGCAAAAGCAGGATGTTTTTCTGTTGCACGACAATGCACGGCCACATGTCAGTAAAAAAACCGTGAAAGTGATCACAAAACTTGGATGGACAAAACTGAAACACCCGCCTTACAGTCCTGACATGGCTCCATGTGATTATCATCTCTTTGGGAAACTGAAAGACTCTCTTCGTGGAACAAGATTTGAAGATGATGACTCCCTTGTGCACGCTGCCAAACAGTGGCTCCAACAGGTTGGTCCACAATTTTACCGTGCAGGTATACAGGCTCTGGTTCCAGGATGGCGTAAGGCAATTGAGAGGGATGGAAATTATGTGTAGAAATGAAAATACTGTTCCTAAAGGATGCATCAACACACTGTAAAACTTTCAGACATGTAGAATAAAAGATGGATTAAAAAAAATAGTGTGCATTTCTTTTGGAGTGACCCTCGTAAAATGCGAGCGCTAACGTTAACAATCATTCATGTTCTGCAGATCACATGCTGTTATTTCCACAGATATATGCACCACAAAATAATTAGGAATTAAACTATGTAATATTTTACAAAGGGGTATAAAAATATCAAAATACTCTCCAGGAGTGCCCCTATATTAAGTTCCAGAAGAAAACGAATGGCCAACTGAAGACGGCAGAACAATACAAAAACATCTATTGCTATTAAAAATACCTGTCTCTGAAGGCCGCAGTCTTCCACTAATTATTGATATATTATAGTTCAACCAAGATTTCGGATGTTGGACTGCTGAAGACAATGGCTAGATGCCTAGGAACAGAAATACACGGAAGAGTAAAAATGACAATGAAAGGTTTGGATAAACCAAATACAGTTTTCAAAACAATGGTTTTAAGTGTCTGAAGCGGGATGTTTACAATCAGGACGTATTTCCAGTTGTATAGATTGCAGTGCGGCATGGACTAAAGAAGTTATCATTATTTGATACTGAAGTTCTAACAATAGCCATGTTGGCATATTAACTTACGGGAATTCAGACCCTTATATTATCCAAACAACGATTATTATCTTTTTTGCCCAAATATGTTCTAGCATCTTCGTGGCGCAAACGGTGTGTGATTTTATTATGATCTTATTCTCCAGGTGACTGCAAGATCATATTTTGATTATTGTGTAAGTTGCTGTAGTTATTTTTGTTAAAGCTGTCTTCATCTCCATTTTCATCTGTCGCAGAAACACAAACACCAACATGGTATACAGCCTTTTACTGAATCACACTTACAAGTTAAAACTTCGGTAACTTCACAAAGACGTGCGCCATCAACAGCGACAAAATACAAAACATCAAACAAAACTTGTGCAGTTCGTTAGTGGGTCTCGTTATATGACAATCAAGCTCGTTATGCGGTATCGCTTGTTATTATAAATGAAATGTTAAAGGGCACGTAGAATTTTTGGTATTCTAACCCGATAAAACAGTGTTCTTTCCTTTTTTTGCTGTAAATGTCTAGCTCGTTAAGGAAACGCTTTATAGGTTGCTCGCCGTAAAATAAAATCAGTGGATTGTAATGGATACGTTGTCGATCGTAGCATTTATGACTATTATGAATATCAATATGTTTACTGCAATTGCTGCCAATTTATGCATAATTTGTGAGTTCCTTTCTATGTATAGCATTGGAGACGTTTTTGCTGTTTGCTTTCCCTTGTATTATTCAGCCCAGTCCGCACAAGTACACAGAACAGAAGCACGGGTTCTTGTATAACGCCAGTTACCCGTTTTGCTTGTTAGGCCAACTTTTTCACAGTAGTCGGATGTTTCCCACCACGATCTCTGCTCGTCTAATTGTGAAAATGAACACCGTTCCATTGCGTGTTTCTTTCCTTCAACTGCGTTTCTTTGGCAAATTGGAACGTTCCCATGTAGAGAACGTAGGCAGCATTCACATTAAATTGTGAAAGCGTTTCTCCTATACCTCGCTGTCAGTTAGGAGGCGGAAAATGAATGTTTCACCCTTATTATCCTGAATTCCTCCCTACCTCCCTCCTCCACCCTCCCCCCTTCCCCCCCCTCTCTCTCTCTCTCTCTCTCTCTCTCTCTCTCTCTCTCTCTCTCTCTCTCTCTCTCTCTCACACACACACACACACACACACACACACACACACACACACGCTCGCGAGGCAACGTTGCTTGGCGTATGTTGGAAGAGGGATATGAACAGTTCGTATGGTGGCACTGAAAACACATCGCAGGAAAAAAAAATGGAGATTAAATCGAAGAAAGTATAAGAACTGAAGAAAATTGTGATAAGAGCAAGTAAATTTGCAAAAATTGTTTACCCATAAGGCAAAACCGATTATAGATTTATAATGACGTTTTGGGCGTGTCAGTGCGTTAGTTAGGAGTTAGGAGAAAGCTTATTTTATGCTATAAGAAACAGGCAACTACCTGTATTTATTCTCAGCCATACAGTGTGTTTCAAGAGTGGTAGTAAATATTTTAGGACACACTATTATATTCGAAGTCGAATAAAACATTTCATATAATATGTGTCCATTCTGGTTGCTTACGAGATACAGCTGCGTTCAGAGAGAAGTTTTCATTGTGTGGGTTGGTACCCCCGTTGTTATGACTTTATTTATCGATTGTCATTTTTGTATTGAAGTTATGCTTGTGAAGTTGTGCTTTCTGGCGACACATTATCAAGAATGCTTCTTTGTAAATGTGTGGTGTGCTGCGATAGGCAATCAGTTGATTGGGCGTGTTGTGTTACCGCATCGTCTTACAGGTACCCATTACCTAGACTTTTTTTTAAAAAAATGGGCTTCTCATTATTCAAAATGATTCAAATGGCTCTGAGCACTATGGGACTTAACATCTAAGGTCGTCAGTCCCCTAGAACTTAGAACCACTTAAACCTAACTAACCTAAGGACATCACACACATCCATGCCCGAGGCAGAATTCGAACCGGCGACCCTAGCGGTCGCGCGGTTCCAGATTGTAGCGCCTAGAACCGCTCGGCCACACTGGCCGGCTTCTCATTATTGAAAGAGGTTTCTTTGGCTGCAGGGATGGGTATACCCTTCCAGCATTATGGGGCCCCTGCACCTTCTAGTCACCAGGTCACGCATCATATAAACCTAACATTTCCCGGAAAATGGATCCGCAGAAATGGTGACGTTTCTTGGCCACCAAGGTCCCCGGATCTTAACATTTAGATTGTTACCTATGCTCAAGGTTGAAAGGCGGAGTGTACAAGAAGAACATAGACACAGGAGACAGACTGACCATTCGGATTACGAATAGTGCTGCCAATACAAAAGAAAACAAAGACGTTCTCAGAAGAGCTACATGTGATGGTGAGAAGACAATTCGAAACTGGGTTGAAGTTGGAGGTGAAATTTACGAAAATATAGTTTGTGCTTTCCCGGCAGATTAAAACTTTGTGCCGAATCGGGACTCGAACCGGGGACCTTAGCGTTTCGCGGGCAAGTGCTCTCGCGATTGACGTATCCAAACACGGGTCACGATACACGCTCACAACCTAACTTCCGCCGGCACCTCATCTCCTACTTCCGCGAGAGACAGAGTATCCAGGTTCGAATCCTGGTCTACCACACAGTTTTAATCTTCCAGGAAGGGCAAATCGGCGCGTACTCCGCTGCATAGCGAAGATTCATTCTGCAACTTTGAATTGAATCATTTGCCTTTGCCTATGAATATTTGTTTGAGTTAAACTCTAAACAGCTGTATCTCTGCAAATAGTAAAAATTAGACCCAAGTTATATGGAATGTTTTATTCGAATATGTCTAAAATAATTACTATTCCTCCTTATAAACATTGTATTAAACAACACCTTGCAGACCCACAACGTCTATATGTGGCATTAACATCACGCAGAAGGCACATAGCAATGTTGGCTGGCAGACCAAGAGGAGATGCTCTTCTAAAGCTGCTAAACATGTAGCGTATTCAAGAGCCAGGTTCTGCGGTCATAATACATATACCATCAACAGTGTATGTGTGAAGTCTCTCTGTGTACAAATCATGTGGTGCAGCTCAATTTTGCGGAATCTTTTCAGTTGTCATTGGAGATGCCGGGGTACTATTAGGCTCCCAGACTACGGTTACACCCCGAAGGCAAAGACAAACGACAAATTAAAGGTGAGGAGATGTGGGTTCCATACACTGGTCGGTCAGCTTTCATTCTGTGCAACTCACAACTTTCACGTGAGGCAGCTGTTCTCTCTTTCTCTTACTTACTTTCTGACTTATAAGAGAGAGGCATCTCCGTAACATATGAAATTTCTGGGCGGGAAGGAGCGCCTGGTCCCCAGCACGAATTCGCTCGGTGGATCTGTGTCGAGGTCTAGTGAACCGGCCAGTCTGTGGATGGTTTTTAGGCGGTTTTCCATCTGCGTCGGCGATTGCGGGCTGGTTCCCCTTATTCCGCCTCAGTTACACTATGTCGGCGATTGTTGCGCAAACAGGTTCTCCACGTACGCGTACACCACCATTACTCTACCACGCAAATATAGAGGTTACACTCCTCTGGGGGGTCCACCGGGGGCCGAACCGCACAATAACCCTGGGTTCGGTGTGGGGCGGCGGAGGGGTGAAGTGGACTGCTGTAGCCTGTTGTGGGGTTGTGGACCGCTGCGACTGCGGCGGGGACGGAACCTGTCCGACGTTTCTAGTTCCCCGGTTAACAAACAATACAATACAATACAACATATGGAAGGTACTGCAGGGCTATTTAGCTTTGTTGGGAGAAAAAAAAGAAATAAACTAAAAGCATGTTATGATAAGCATACTAAAGGGTACATCTGAAACTGAATAGCAGTTCATGCTCACGTAGTAATGGTCCATAAATCTAGCTGAAAAAAATTTTTTTTTTACTTCACTCCTTATTCGACCATTCTGGGATTAACATTTTGCTTTCGGGGTTATTGTGTGTTAGGAACTGTATGCACTGCTCATAACATGTAAGCTTTCACGGCCGGCGACTTCACTAATTAAAACTTCCGGGCTGAATTGCCGTGGTCCATATATAAAACTGCTTCTCCTTCCTGACGTTTCGTTGCCTACTGCGGGCAACGTCTTCTGCGGCGACTGGTTGCTAGGCGCTGGAGGTTCCGCTTATATATAGTTCTTAATGAATAATGTATGCACTGCGTTTTGTTGCAATTAAGGTACCATCTGTTGTTGTCTGGAAACCTCGAGCTGATGCTACCAGTCCTGTTCAGTCATTTATGTTACGTTACACATCTATCAGAGCGACACTTTTATACGAATAAAATAATTTGTCACAACCTAATGCCCGCTGTTTGCTAGGTACGAAACGAGAATATGCATCAGCGTTCTCTGTACTTCAACCATGATCAAACTTATGCGAAAGTACATCATCTTCCGCGCACCCCAATGCTTACGTTAAATGAAAACCGACACATAATGCCCGCAACTGACTAACAAGTAACTCCCAAAAGTATAATTTGCCTATTTTTCTCACGTTCCTTTCTTTCTCTGTTATCCTTATCTACTTTTCTGGACAGTTCTTTTAGTTACCTGTACTCAAATTTCCCCTTTTCTCAGAGAACCACACACTATAACACTCGTACCGACAGAACAAGCAAACGGATATCCAACTACGCACAGACACCACAACACAAACATCAGACGACCGAACAACACACAGTAACGGTGGTGGTAACACTGTTATGGAGTAAAGACACACAGCCAACATACGTTTTGGAAAAGTGTAATGACAGTGAAGTGTCTGAGTGAAATGTGTTAGTAAACGCCGAAAATCGGACATCCTGAAGTACATAGAACAACGAGGAACAGTACCAAGGCGACATATATAGGATGATAATATTAAATAAATAAATGAAAAATAACAGTACCGAGTGAAGTGGCAGTGTGGTTACCACACTGGACTCGCATTCTGGAGGAGGACTTACCAGACTGGTGTGCGACCATCCATGATTAGGTTTTCCGGGATTTCCCTAAATCTTTGAAGGCAAAGGCCGGGATGGTTCCTTTGAAAGACCGCGGCCAGTTTCCACACTGATCCCAGAAACACTCAGAGCTGGTGCTCTGCCTTCGATGACCTCGGTGTCGGTGGGACTTGGAACCTAATTTTCCTTCCTTCTTTCATGTTTATGTGTAAATATAACGCATCACCTCTGCTATCCGTAGACAGAGTCAGAAAATGGACTTAGGAAAATTAATTCAGTATTTTCTGTGCGGAATTGAGTAAGGACTCAACTGGCTATTAAAAAACTTAATAGCTGCTTTATAACCTATTAAGGGTTTAAGTCTCTAGCCTAATTGTCCTAATTAAATCACGGTCTCTGCAAGGGACAGTTACAACAAAGAGTGCTTCGGTGCATTTAAGCAAAACGTGAAGTGCTTCTCTTAATTACCTATTTTTATCCGAGTTCTTGCACTCGGAGACTGTATCAGGTAGTTTGGAATCTGCCCGACGAAGAAGGAAAGAAATTAGGCTTCGTAATAAAAGTCGTTTGCAAAAAGTGTGTTACGTAAGGTCATTAGAGACTGCATACAAGATCGGGTCGGTCTCCAAATTGAAAGAAGTCGGTCATCCTTTCTTCTCTTCCTTCTTAAAACAAACTACCACAACGATTTAGTAATCGATTGAAAGAAACGGTAGATGGCAGCAATATCAGACCTTAGGAATGAAATAAACAGGAAGTGTCACAAAGCAAAGGCGAAGCGGCCGCAATACGAAGAACTCGAAAAATAGTCCTCGGAAGGACCGATTCAGCATATAAAAAAGTCAAGACCGGTGGAGTTAAAAGCAAATGCGGCAACATTAAGAGTGCAATGGGAATTACACTGTAAATCGCAGAGGAGAAGGAATAAACGTGAGTCCATATGCAAAAGATAAGGGATACAGTATTAGATTCAGAAGTTAACAGAGCTTTACAGGACTTGCGACAGAATAAAGCAGAAGGGATGCATAACATTCCTTTTGAATTTATGAAATCATTGGGGGAGTGACAACGAAGTGACTAGTCAAGTTGAGTGTAGAATGTATAAGTCTGGGGATATACTATCATACTTCGGGAAAACGTAATCAATCCCGAACATAGCAAGGGCAAGCGCGAGAGCTATCCGAAAATCAAGTTAACGGCTCTTCCATCCAGGTTGCTAACAAGAATAATACTCAATAGAATGGAAAAGAAAATTGAGGATCTGTTAGATGATGATTAGTTTGGCATTAGGAAAGGTGAACAGAGAAGCAGTTCTCAGATTGCGCTTGATAATAGAAGCAAGACTTGAGAAACTCCAGGAACATTCATAGGCTTTGTCGACATAGAAAAGGAAAATGCGTTCTACAATGTAATATGGTGACAGATATTCGAAATTTTGAAAAACCATGAGTAAGTTATTGAAAAGACGGGTATAATATACGGCATGTACAAAAAAGCCAACTTCCTTGCCGCAGTGGTAACACCGGTTCCCGTCAGATCAACGAAGTTAAGCGCTGTCGGGCTGGGCTAGCACTTGGATGGGTGACCATCCGGTCTGCCGAGCGCTGTTGCCAAGTGGGGTGCCCTCAGCCCTTGTGAGGCAAACTGAGGAGCTACTCGATTGAGAAGTAGAGGCTCCGGTCCCGGAAATTGAAATACGGCCGGGAGAGCGGTGTGCTGACCACACGTCCCTCCATATCCGCATCCAGTGACGCCTATGGACTGAGGATGACACGGCGGCCGGTCGGTACCTTTGGGTCTTCATTGCCTTTTCGGGAGGAGTTTGGTTAGTTGAGTTTTTTATGTACAAGAAACAAGGGGGAATAATAAGAATAGAAGAAACAAGAAGTACGTACTCGGATTGAAAAGAATAGAAGGCTGGATTGTAGTCAAATGGCACTGTTGATCAATATATACATCGAAGAACCAATTACGAAAATAAAAGAAAAATTCAAAACATTGCTACCCTTAGTGAAAGTGACGAATTGGAGGACATAGTGAACAGAATGAACGGTCTACTCAGCTACGAATGTGGACTGAGAGTAAATCGAAGAAAGATAAGTAATGAGGAGAAGAGGAAATGAGGTTAGTGAGAAACGTCCATGAAAATTCGCAACCTGGACGTTGACGAAGTGAAGGAATTTTACTGCCTTGGAAGCACATGACGGACTAAGCAAAGAGGGCACAAAAAAAAGAGATTAGCACAGGTACAGAAGGCATTCTTGGCCAAGAGAAGTCTGACAGTATCGAACATCGGTCTTAACCTAAGAACTTTTGACAATGTACTCGTGGAGTGCAGTATTGTGTGGTAGTGACTCTTGAACAGTGGAAAAAACGTAACAGAAGAGGTTCGAAGTTTTTGAGTGTGGTGCTTCAGACGAATGTTGAAAATTATGTAGGCGTAAGAACTGAGGAGGTTCTCCACAGGATCGGCGAAGCAAGGAACATATGGAAAACACTGAGGAATATAAGGGACAGGGTTACAGGACATGCGTTAAGACATCAGGGAATAACTTCCATTGTTACTAGGGAGGACCGCAGACGGTAAAAACTATAGGGAAAGACGGAGATTGGAATACATCCAACAAATACTACTACTGGCCATTAAAATTGCTAAACCAAGAAGAAATGCAGATGATAAACGGGTATTCATTGGACACATATATTATACTAGAACTGACATGTGATTACATTTTCACGCAATTTGGGTGCATAGATCCTGAGAAATCAGGACCCAGAACAACCACCTCTGGCCGTAATAGCGGCCTTGATAGGCCTGGGCGTTGAGTCAAACAGACCTTGGATGGCAGCTTCAACACGATACCATAGTTCATCAAGAGTAGTGACTGGCGTATTGTGACGAACCAGTTGCTCGACCACCATTGACCAGACGTTTTTAGTTGGTGAGAGATCTGGACAATGTGCTGGCCAGGGCAGCAGTCTAACACTCTGTATCCAGAAAGGCCCGTACAGGACCTGCAACATGCGGTCGTGCATTATCCTGCAGAAATATAGGGTTTCGCAGAGATCAAATGAAGAGTAGAGCCACGGGTCGTAACACATCTGAAATGTAACGTCCACTGCTCAAAGTGCCGTCAGTGCGAACAAGAGGTGACCGAGACGTGTAACCAATGGCATCCCATACCATCACGCCGGGTGATACGCCAGTATGGCGATGGCGAATACACGCTTCCAATGCGCGTTCACCGCGATGTCGCCAAACACGGATTCGACCATCATGATGCTGTAAACAGAACTTGGATTCACCCGAAAAAATGACGTTTTGACATTCGTGTACCCAGGTTCGTCGTTGAGTACACCAGCGCAGGCGCTCCTGTCTGTGATGCAGCGTCAAGGGTAAAAGCAGCCTTGGTCTCCGAGCTGATAGTGGATGCTGCTGCAAACGTCGTCGGAATGTTCGTCCAGATGGTTGTTTTGCAAACGTCCCCATCTGTTGACTCAGGGATCGAAACGTCGCTGCACGATCCGTTACAGCCATGCGGGTAAGATGCCTGTCATCTCGACTGCTAGTGATACGATGCCGTAGGGATCCAGCACGGCGTTCCGTATTATCCTCCTGAACCCACCGATTCCATATTCTGCTAACAGTCATTGGATCTCGACCAACGCGAGAAGCAATGTCGCGATACGATAAACCGCAATCGCGATAGGCTACAATCCGATCTTTATCAAAGTCGGAAACGTGATGGTACGCATTTCTCCTCCTTACACGAGGCATCACAACAACGTTTCACTAGGCAACGCCGGTCAACAACTGTTTGTGTATGAGAAATCGGTTGGAAACTTTCCTCATGTCAGCACGTTGTAGGTGTCGCTACCGGCGCCAACCTTGTGTGAATGCTCTGGAAAGCTAATCATTTGCATATCACAGCATCTACTTCCTGTCGGTTAAATTTCGCGTCTGTAGCACATCTTCGTGGTGTAGCAATTTTAAGGGCCAGTAGTGTAATTGGCGCTGTAGGATGCACGTGCTACTCAGAGATGTACAGGCTGGCACAAGAGAGAAAATCGTGGCGGACCGCATCAAACCAATCACAAGACATGACTCAAACATGTGACAGAGTGATATTAGAATACAGCCCGTCAAGGCAGCGAGCCCAAAGCAGTAACCAATGCGCCAGCTCGTTTTGTCAGTTGAGGGGCATCGATGTATAGAGTGGGTGTTAAAAACACCTCTAGGCGCTATGTGCCCATGTATATATTATTATAACAAAAAAGTTATTGTTGCTTCGTTGCGGTGCATTTGTTGGCAGTTGCTTCAAGACTGGGAGAGGTTTCTTCTGTCTTTCAGAAATTAGGCCTACCGATAAAAACATTTGAAAACCTTTTTCTCGCGGATACCCTTCACATAATGACTAAAAGATAAAGTTGTATCGCTTACTATCTTTTCGCTGTTCGCGCAGTAAAACGTTACCATCAGGCATGACGTTGTAATTCACCAGTTTGCTTTTGTTCTACAATATTGTAGAACGAATACAATCTGGTGCTTTTCATTTATTATAATGTTGTTCTACCAAGAACCGACGGAAGATTCTGTTAATACGTTGTAATTCATTAATTCTTTACTACAAACCCTATTCGCAACACATTTTGCAGAGAATATCCGCAGTATCACTGAATTACGTCATGGTGCGCCTCATAGTTCAGGAGATATGACGTTACAAATACTCAGAAACTAGCAGAAACTAGCTTAAAACAAAGTTTGATTGCTTAAAGAATGGGAAATTGGGGCTGGATCGGGGGGAGGGGGGGGGGGGAGTGTCACTGGTTTTAGACTGATTCGTTCCATGTAACATGTGTCCGGATTTCATTGTTTTTCAAATGGCACTATATTCGCTTTTAGTGGTAACTTCATTGCGCAATAAAATAGTTGAACTAAAAGCATGCATGCCATCATTTAACAAACAATAAGCATTGCACAAATGTTATATGGAATTCTGTAATCTAATTAGTCTAAAATATTTGTTATTCTTCCAGAACACGCGCTGTACTATGTTGGGGTTCAGTAAAACAATTTTATAAATCGTGGTCCCGTACTACAAGAAGGCAGTTCTTACTGGTTTGAACGATACAGCTGTAAGAACGTAATCCAAACAGATAGTCATAGGAGGTTTTATGCAAAGGGAAATTGGTAATTTGAAAGTTGGTTTTCAAAAATGCTATTACCGACTTCAGCGCCCTCTCGAATTCTCTTGGCAACATCACGAGTAGCTGTTTTGAAGTGGTCTTGGTGTTCTTTTGTAAGGACACTACCCATAATCCGAACGACCAGCTCGTCTCTTGTGTCTTCTTTCTCTTTGTAGATTTCGCTTTTCAGTCGTCATCGTAGGCAAAAACCTAAATGTTAAGGTCGGAGTCGCAATCGGACACACAATTTCAATCTGAAAGGAGGCATCAGCATACACTCCACCGCAAACCAAAAATTAATTCTGCAGACAGTGCTCTAGACTGTGGCTTAGCCACTTTTCTGCAGTATCCTTTCTTGCAGTATTAGTCCCGCAAGGTACCTATGCAGGAGAGCTTCTGTTGAAACTTCCTGACAGATTAAAACTCTATTCCGGACCAAGACTCGAAGTCTGTAAGGTTCGCAGGAGAGCTTCTGTGAAGTATGGAAAGTAGGAGACGAGGTACTGGCGGAAGTAAAGCTGTGAGGACGGGGCGTGAGTCGTGCTTGGGTAGCTCAGTTGGTAGAGCACTTGCCTGCGAAAGGCAAAGGTTCCGAGTTCGAGTCTCGGTCCGGCACACAGTTTTAGTCTGCCAGGAAGTTTCATATCAGCGCTGCAGAGTGAAAGTCTCATTCTGGGAACTTCTGTTGAAGTTTGCAAGGTGGTGGAGACGTACTGGTGGAATCACAGCCATGAGGGTGGGACATGGGTGGTGTTCTAACAACGCAGTAGATAGAGCATTTGCCCGCGAGAGGCAAAGGTTCTGGGTTCAAGTCCTGGTCCATCTCAAAGCTTTACCTTCCGGACAGTTTCAGCATTAGTCCCCACTTTTAAAGCTTCCACGTTCGAGTCCTCGTCGATCTCACAGTGTTAGTCTTGCAGATAGTTTCAGCAACAGTTCTCGCCTGTAGCCTTCTTACTGCGGCAGCGGGCGGAGAAGCAGGCTCGAGCCACTTGGCTGGGTACACGGGCGCAAGTAGGTGGTGTGGATGTCACGGCGCCTGCCTCGTGACGTCACACGGCGTGGGCGGCAGCCGCGTCGCCCGGCGTGGAACGCTTCCTCCTCGCGCACCGCCGGTCTCCGCCGCTTCCGCTGAATGCGCCGGCCACCGCCGCTGCGTCTATTACCGTACCGCCCTTCCGAGAAACGGAGCGGCGCAGCTCTGCCTTTCATTAAGCTGAGTGCCGTTCATGAAGCACGGGAATTCCCCTGAAAAACCAATACCCCCACTAGTGTAGAAACGGGCGTCTGGCGTACTATTCTAGGATCGTCAATTCGGCACACGTCTTTGTTGCGACGTAGCTATTCGTTCTTCATCCGCCTCCACAGCCGATGACACCTACAATGGGACCATGCCTACTCGTCATCACAGATTTCTTCCAAATAAGTGCTATATGTAGGACTTGAGCGGAAATGAAAGTGACAGAAGTGGGAGAGCCAGATGGTCAAGCGTTAAGGGGAAAAAAAAGCCGGCCGGGGTGGCCAAGCGGTTCTAGGCGCTACAGTCTGGAACCGCGCGACCGCTACGGTCGCAGGTTCGAATCCTGCCTCGGGCATGGATGTTGTGATGTCCTTAGGTTAGGTTTAAGTAGTTCTATGTTCTAGAGGACTGACGACTTCAGAAGTTAAGTTGTTTCTCCTTCCAAGTATGTCCTTAGGTTACTTAGGTTTAAGTAGTTCTTAGCCTAGCGGACTGATGATCTCAAAGGCCCATAGCGCTCAGAGCCATTTGAATCATTTTTTTGAAATATGAAAGAATGTTACAGAGCATGTATTGCGGACCGTGGTAATCACAGACCCTATTAAGAACCATGTCCCCCTTTTGTAATGGCCAGAACATCTTAACAAATTGCGGTGACTTCAGTGTTATTATTGTCTTCGTGTAAATTTATTATTCGTCTCATTCCGTATTGTTTCCGTTATCTTTTCCACTGTAGTGTAGCAACTCTTTTCATGTATGGCGCAAGTTTCATCGAGCTATGTTACTGTGATATCACGTGACGGTTACTATCATCCTTACATTTTGCACACCACTGTGCTATCTACTTCGTGCAGTTGCGCTGAAATGTTAATCATTTTCATATCCAAGCACGTTTTACACATCACGCCAATGGTTCCTTATACTACTGCAGTTTTAACGACCAGGAACCGAGTGAGTTGGCGCAGTGGCTAGCACACTGGATTCGCATTCGGGAGGACGACGGTTCAATCCCGCGTCCGGCCATCCTGATTTAGGTTTTCCGTGATTTCCCTAAATCGCTCTAGGCAAATGCCGGGATGGTCCCTTTGAAAGGGCACGGCCGACTTCCTTCCCCATCCTTGCCGAATCCGATGAGGCCGATGACCTCGCTGTTTGGCCTCTTCCCCAAAATCAACCCAACGACCAGGAGTGTACATTTAGTAGCCCACCCTCCATCTGACGCAGCGCTGTCATACCGACAAAGAACAAGGTGCAACCCATTCACGGCGATATGGTCTCGGTGTCGGGCAGGAACCGCAAACACAGGGAAAATAAAAACTGTTGTGTTCTGTAAAAAGCACAGTACTACGCCGCTCTCGTCTTTATAGTTTTAAATTTGTGCTTTCAACGAAAGCCATGTTAACCTAAAAGATTCGTTGGAGATGAATGAAAAGAAGAGGCTGCAGGTTTTAAAAATTTAGAAGATTTGCAGAAGGCAACGGTAGTCCCAGTGAACCGAAAAGGGGTCGTTATAGCGCTCGGAGAAAGGCGTCGCAAACGAGAACTGTGAAGAATTCTCGTGGGAAGGCCGTAATTAAAGAACGCACCGCGCCGCCTGCGTCCGCACACTAAAGCTGCGGCAGTAGCAACGGCAGACGGCGCCCGCGAAGACCCAGGGCCGGCCGGTCTCCATCCTGGAGATGTCTGCGCGGGCTTTTTAATCAAGAAGCCACACACAACGCGTGCTGTGCCCCTTGATTAAAATTAAAGCACTATAGGAAACCTCCCTCCTCAAATTCTTCGCCGTCTGCGGCGAGGAGGCGGCCGAACGTTGCGGCTTTCATTAAGGGAACAACTTTCACAAGGCACCTTTCTGATACTCTTGTAGTACGGTCAGAGAAAGGCACTGTACTTCAGCGGCGCCCCCTGAAGGATATACATGGTGTTACACATGAATGATCACTATTCAGGGACATGACTAAAATGGTTTAAATGGCTTTGAGCACTATGGGACATAACTTCTAAGGTCATCAGTCCCTTAGAAATTAGAACTAATTAAACCTAGCTAACCTAAGGACATCACACACATTCATGCCCGAGGCAGGATTCGAACATGCAACCGTAGCGGTCACGCGGTTCCAGACTGTAGCGCCTACAACCGCTCGGCCACCCTGGCCGGCCAGGGACATGAGAGCAACGATCACTGGAAAGACAAAAGTCCAGATAACGCTGGCTATAAAATGTACAGTAGTGGAAATCAGTATAGAGGCATCGACATTTGTAGGAAAATTAACATTTACAGTTTGAATAGTTTTGTACAGTGTATTTTCATCTGTATGAGATCCAGCATACTGACAAATACAGTCATTTGTTGTCGCTTTTGAATACATTGTGGGAGTGAACAGTGATCAAAGTGTTACAGATATTTACTATCAAAAACAGTCTTGATCGCAATTTATTTATTACGGTGACCGGTTTCGACCACTACTGTGGTCATCTTCAGACCAATGAGTATGAACCTTCTTCTGCTGGAGAATCACTACTCCTGTTTTTTGCCAGTCTTATAAACAAATAAAAATAATGAAAATGAAAGGAATTTAAAATTATAATACTATGAGCTGTAATGTCAAAAATAAAGGAATGTGAATTAGCAATATGTAGTCTTAAAGCATATAAGCAAATATTCTAAAAACAGATAGTCAATCATAAAATAATGTTTGGCGAAATAAAATTACAAAGGAAAAATAAAAGATTTCCTAAATGTCTTAATTTTAAAAACGAAGGACAGAAGAGCGAACATTCTAAAGCAGATCGTCGAAGAGCTCAAAGAAATGTTTGTCTTTAAATTCAAGTTGTTCGTTTAAAAGAGATAACGGATTACTTTTTTGAAGTGAGTAGATGTCAATTTCTTCTAAAGTATTTAGCTGTAATCCTTTTGGTACAGTATGTAATATTTTCAAATTGTTAGAAATGCAACCCTGAGAATGATTGTATCCATCGAGATGTTGACCAAATATTGGTTTGGTACGTGCAGTACCAGTAGTATGTTCCTTAAAACGTGTTAGAAAGTTACGGCCAGTTTGGCCAATATACTGTTTCTCACAGTCATTACATTCCATTTTGTAAACGCCTGACTTTTGGTATATATTTGATTCCCTAATTGTGTGTTTCACTTTCATCTGTAGTGAGTTATTGGTTTTAAATGCTATTGTCACGCTTGTATTCTTAAATTATTTATTTATTTTATCTGAAATAGGTCCCATGTATGTCATTTTTATAAATCTCTCCTTGGAATTTGTAACAGCACCATTTGTTTCTTGTAATTTTTGATATAACAGATCAACCTGATGGGAATTACAAATGTTAGCATCTGCTATCTGTTTTAAGGTATCACTTTCCTTCTCGACTGCATCAGGTTCAAGAGGTAATTTCCATATCCTATGTATCATTTCTTTAAAAAATTCCTTTTTGTATCTTAATGGATAGCATGATGAGTAGTGATTCTCCAGCAGAAGGAGGTTCTTACTCATTGGTCTGAAGATGACCAAAGTAGTGGTCGTAACCGGTCACCGTAATAAATAAATTTTGATCAAGACTGTTTTTGGTAGTAAAAAAATTTGGTATCGTATTTGATGTAAGTAGTACAGTACATAACAAGACATCAAAGATTCGGGTGCCGGCCGCGGTGGTAGAGCGGTCCTAGGCGCTTCAGTCTGGAACCCCGCTGCTGCTACGGTAGCAGCTTGGAATCCTGCCTCGGGCATTGATGTGTGTGCTGTCCTTAGGTTAGTTAGCTTTACGTAGTTCTAAGTCTAGGGGACTGATGACCTCCGGTGTTACGTCCCATAGTGCTCAGAGCCATTTGAACCAAAGATTCAGGTTGTAGATGGTGGAACTCAGTATAAAGGCAGTGGGCTCTACGTGAGCTTAGTTTTAGCGCATGTGCCTTTACTGCAGACAGGAAAAGGACACCATTAGTGACAGCGCATTTCATTTACATAAACTACGATTGTAACAGTCACGCGGAAAATAGTTATCGTGAGATGAGAAACTAAAAATCGGTGCATACAGAGAAATGGGACTCTCTAATCGTCAAATCGCCAAGACTTTGAACCGTTCAATCACAGTGACTGATAATTTCGTTAGATTGGATGTACGATATGGATGGAAAGGAAAAGATTGGCTGCCGGCCGATGTGGCCGAGCGGTTCTAGGCGCTTCAGTCTGGAACCGGGCGACAGCTACGGTTGCAGGTTCGAATCCTGCCTCAGGCATTGATGTGTGTGATGTCCTTAGGTTAGTTAGTTATATGTTCTAAGGGACTGGTGACCTCAGCTGTTAAGTCCCATAGTGCTCAGAGCCATTTGAACCATTTTGAAAATATTGGCTAAGCAAAAAATTATCTGAGCCATCCAAAAGGTTCCTTTTTGGGGAAAGAAAGGGGCACAAACCGCTGCTTTTCACAGTTTGTTGCTGGTTTACAGCTGTCAGAAATTGCTAGACGAGTACGACAAATTTTGTCAAATTACAAACATCTTGCATTTAAAAAAAAAGATAGTAGAAAACTGCCGTAGCACCCAACATAAACAGGCTAGATTGGACTTTGGTGAAAAACATATGCCACGGACTTCAGTGTAGGATAAAGTGATTTTCAGTGATGAGAAGAAGTTTCATTTAGATGGGTCGGATGGATTTCAGTGTTATTGGCATGATGTGATAACAGAGGAGCAGGTAAGAATGAGAATGACGTGTTATGATTTGGGGAGCCTTCTACGCTAAACGTAAATCGCCCTTTGCTTGGATGAACAATAAAATGAGCCCTAACATGTACACTGAGATACTAGAGAGAACTGATTAGAGCATCTGGGGAACGAAAGTTTAATGTTTCAACAAGATAATGTATCTGTGCATGTTTCTACTACAACCAGAAAGTAGTTTGAAGATAAATATATCGATGTCTTGTCGTGGCCGACATGTAGCCCGGATATGAACCCTGCGGAAAACCTTTGGGGATTACTTGCCAGGCCTGTTTATCGCAGTGGAAGGCAATTGGAGGCCATGAGAGGTAAGTGAAGAGAGGTCGACATTTTCATGCAAGAACTACAAACCGTAGCAAAGGCAGTGTCGAAGAGACTCTTTGAGGTAATCAAGAAATAACAGAGGTTGGGCAAAATACTAACAGCGCAATAACACAATAGAACAGTGCCTGCCTTTGTGCCAATTTCCATCCAGGAAATGCAAACCCCTTATCTTGTTACTTGTGTTATGAAAGAAACTATGTAACTGTTTATGTCTTATAAGTATTTACTACTTTTATAATGAACTCGATACAGTATGCTTCAGACATTATACTCTTACTTTAGCAGGAACACTGTCCTTATACTGATTTCCACTACTGTATAGTTAACACTTCTTCATCTTGGATACTGTGAAACTCGTGTCGTCTGCTGCAAGCTCTTTGCCTTCCATGTTTTGCAAGGAGGTATCGACCAAAACAAGAAAAAATATTCTGTTAAATACGGGCTGTATAAAGTATACACGACGATCTATGAGCGAATGTTCATTAGAAGAGATGTAATTCACGGCAGCAAAAATGTACAAGTGTTCATAACTCTTAACGTATGCACTTTAGAGCTCGTATTTGAGTCTTTCGCTTCTAATGATCGATCGTCTTAAATCCCTGAACGTTGACCGTTCCTCCAGGGACTGAATGTAACTTGGCAAGGAACATTTAACCAGGTTTGTGATTGAATGAAACAGTTGGTGATATCAGTCGCATATGCGCCTTAGACAACATAGTTGGACAGTCCGCGTTGATACATTAAGAAATCGGGTAGCTTCGTTCGCGGTGTGGTTTCACGCACGTCCAGACACAGTAGCTTCTTTTTGCCGTCCTGTCACGTTTCCACGCAGCCCCATCTCACTGCGCTGATACGATACAACCGACTGGCACATACACACTGCTTCACTGTCATGACTAGGGTGAGCGATGGACGGTCACGTAGTACCAGTTCTGCACCAGCTACACCTGCCGAATGCGACTAGGCACGTGGTCTCCTAAGAGAGTAACCAATATTTTGTCCGGTGAGCTTAAACTATATACTAAATTAATCTGTGATTTAAATATCATATTCTGTTCGTAGGGTAGTGACCGTCTTAAGTGCGTTTCCACGTGCAGTGTTTCCCGACAAGGTGTGGCCGTAAGCCCCGCTGCAATGTGAGTGAAATACACAGCAGCACTCCGTTATGGCCGGAGAACATTGCCTACGTACTATCGAGGTGTTTCCAGTGTTGTATTCCACAAGTGGACAATATTTCGTAGGCTGGGCTCCACCACCTGTAACTGCCTATCGCTTCCACCTTTATTTTCTACTTCTCTCTTCGACAGCGCGGTAGCAATATTGTTTCATGTCTGTTCGAAGATGTCTGTGCAAATATATAGCCACTTGTTTTGTTTGTTCTCTACAGCAGTGGAGAACTGGACAAACGAGAAAACAGCCACTTTCATGAATGTAATACACCGGCAACGAAGGCTATGGGACGTAGAAAGTCATGTACACAAACATCTGCCCGCATCTCGTGGTCGTGCGGTAGCGTTCTCGCTTCCCGCGCCCGGGTTCGATTCCCGGCGGGGTTAGGGATTTTCTCTGCCTCGTGATGGCTGTGTTTTGTGTGTTGTCCTTAGGTTAGTTAGGTTTAAGTAGTTCTACGTTCTAGGGGACTGATGACCATAGATGTTAAGTCCCATAATGCTCAGAGCCATTTGAACCATTTTTGAACACAAACATCTGCAACAGTGAGGCCTACTTTGTTGTTTGAAATTTTTTTTGTGAGCTCCGTCACACATGTTTCTGTGTTTATAGACTGCAGCTTGTCTACTATTCTTCATGATTATGCAATCTTTACTTTCTACATCCCACATCTCTGGTCGCAGAAGTATCGCAGTTATGAAATTCGTAGTTCTGTCACTCTTATGCTTAATAAAAATAAAATAATGACTTCAAAATTACATTATTATTGTAAACTTACCTTAATGAAATCGTCCATTCATTCTACCAAAGTACCGCGTATTCCTGCCCCCAGGAGGCTTATTGATGAACACTACACTTTAAAAACATACATTACAGTCCTGTACGAATCACTAGTAGCTTAAAACTGAGGGTTGGTCGCCAATCAGGTTGTAATAACTGGTGTACACACTCTCATATTTGTACAGGTTGTGCCAGTTCTTGGACCAGTTACTTGACTGACATGTTAGAAACCGTCATTCGACAGTATGATGAAATTCTCGAAAAGATATGTCAGTCCACAAGTTAAATTTTCTGAAGCAGTCCGCTTACTTAAAAGAGAACGCAACCACAAGCCCCATTTCTCTTGTTCCAACTTTATTCCTTGTGTACTGTAAAGCCAGGAGATTCACACTAGATTCCACTAGCACCCTTTCCTCCGTTTTGTGGCAGTAGTGTAGCTTGTAGCAACACTTCGTAAAGTCCATAGTGATCAGAATCTGTGCGAGTTCGAGTCATACGTTGCGGGCTGCATACTTTGTAAATCAAGGTGCCGTTGTTGTGTCGGTATTACACCAGCTTCCTTCTTTCCCACTGTAGTTCTGTCCGTTTGACGAGTCTGACAATTGTGGCGCTGCGGTCGCTTCCTACACGTCGACTTGTTCTCTCTTACTGATGAATTCAGGAGGAGGAGGAGATTAGATTAGTGTTTAACGTCTTGTTGGCAACGAGCTCGACGGATCCCAAGCTCGGATTAGGGAAGGATGGAGAAGGAAATCGGCCGTGCCCTTTCGAAGGAACCATCCCGGCATTTGCCTGAAGCATATTTCACACATATTTGTAGTCGGCGGCGGTGGTCTAGCGGTTCTAGGCGCGCAGTTGGGAACCGCGCGACTGCTACGGTCGCAGGTTCGAATCCTGCCTCGGGCATGGATGTGTGTGATGTCCTTAGGTTAGTTAGGTTTGAGTAGTTCTAAGTTCTAGGAGACTGATGACCACAGATGTTAAGTCCCATAGTGCTCAGAGCCATTTGAACCATTTGAACACATATTTCACATGTATGTGTAGCGAATTTCGCCCTGCAGTGTCGTTTTCACTGTGCTAAATGTTAATGACGTCATATCTCGCCGAGCGAGGTGGCGCAGTTGTTAGCACACGGCACTCGCATTCGGAAGGACGACGGTTCAAACGCGTCCCCCCATCCAAATTTGCTTCGTTACTTCCCTAGGTCACTCCAGGCAAATTTTGTAACTGTAGTGTTGCCGGGGAACATTTCCTGTCTATATTGCCGGCAATTGGATATTTCTACTGTTGTTGTAATAGTTACCTGAAGAGTACCAGTACAACACCTTTTCAACAAAAGCACATTCGTATGCTTATGGCTGTGTGGGATCGTTGCTTTGTCAGTAGCCTCTTCGTCGTGGGCCACTTATAGACGTATTCCGCCAGGATGGTATTTTTGCAGGACCTCGGCCGGCTACCAGCAGAGCGTGGCCAGAGGTAGGCGGCGCCGTATTGGCGGCCAGGGCACAGCCAGACGCGGTAAATATTTGCGCCTGCCGGACCAGGCCAGAGGAGAGGAGAGGAGAGAGGCTAGCAGGGAGGAGAGAGCAGGGCAGCTGGCGGAGAGGCGCGCCGATATTGCGGCCGGTCCGCGTCTTCATAAGCCCGCCTCTGCCGAGATATCCGTCCTACGTGCGACGTCGACCATCCAGCGGCCGTAAACCACAGCACTCTTCCCCCTTCACTTTTATTGCGACGCTACTGACGTCACCCCGAAATCCAGACAGAGTTAACGCCAGCTGCACTAGCGGCGCAAGTTACGTCCTCTAAATGGATTTGACAAAGTTTAAATGGATTTGACGAATTTACAAAAACAACCAGAGTGTCGTGTCTGTCTGGGGATACTCATGTGGGTGCACAGATCCTGAGAAATCAATGCTCAGAACAACCACCTCTGGCCTTAATAACGGCCTTGATGCGCCTGGGCATTGAGTCAAACAGAGCTTGGATGGCGTGTACAGGTACAGCTGCCCATGCAGCTTCAACACGATACCACATTTCATCAAGAGTAGTGATGGCGTATTGTGAGGAGCCAGTTGCTCGGCCACCATTGAGCAGACGTCTTCAGTTGGTGAGAGATCTGTAGAATGTGCTGGCCAGCGCAGCAGTCGAACATTTTCTGTATCCAGAAAGTCCCGTACAGGACCTGCAACATGCGGTCATGCATTATCCTGCTGAAATGTAGGGTTTCGCAGGGATCGAATGAAGGGTAGAGCCACGGGTCGGAACACGTCTGAAATGTAACGTCCAGTGTTCAGAGTGCCGTCAATGCGAACAAGAGGTGACCGACACGTGTAACCAATGGCACCCCATACCATCACGCCGGGTGATACGCCAGTATGGCGATGACGAATACACGCTTCCAATGTGCGGTCACTGCAATGTCGCCAACCACGGATGCGACCATCATGATGCTGTAAACAGAACCTGATTTCATCCGAAAAAATGACGTTTTGCCATTCGTGCACCCAGGTATGTCGTTGAGTACACAATCGCAGATGCTCCTGTTTGTGATGTAGCGTCAAGGGTTACCGCAGCCATGGTCTCCGAGCTGATAGTCCATTCTGCTGCAAATGTCGCCGAACTGTTCGTGCAGATGGTCGTTGTCTTGCAAACGTCCCCATGTGTTGACTCAGGGATCGAGACGTGGCTGCACGATCCGGTGCAGCCATGCGGTAAGATGCCTGTCATCTCGACTGCTAGTGAAACGAGGCCTTTGGGATCCAGCACGGCGTTCCGTATTACGCTCCTGAATCTACCGATTCTATATTCTCCTAACAGTCAATGGATCTCGACCAACGAGAGCAGCAATGTCGCGATCGATAAACGGCAATCGCGATAGGCTACAAATCGACCTTTATCAAAGTCGGAAACGTGGTGGTACGCATTTCTCTTCCTTACACGAGGCATCGCAACAACGTTTCACCAGGCAACGCCGGTCAACTGCTGTCTGTGTACGAAAATCGGTTGGAAACTTTCCTCATGTCAGCACGTTGTAGGCGTCGCCAATGGCGCCAACCTTGTGTGAATGCTCTGAAAAGCTGATCATTTGCATATCTCAGCATCTTCTTCCTGTGGGCTAAATTTCACGTCTGTAGCACGTCATCTTCGTGGTGTAGCAGTTTTAATAGCCAGTAGCGTGTATTTCAGAATGGCATATGTAAAGGAGGAGCGTTCCAAGTAGAGCTGTCACTGAGTTTCGGGGGGAAACCAGAGCATCACAGATATTCATAGGCGCTTGCAGAATGTCTGCACAGTCCTGTCCGTGAGCACGGCGAGTCGTTGGGTGAGGCGTCTGCCATGATCGCAACAAGGTCGCACAAACCTGTCCGATTTTCCTTGTGGCGGCCGGCCGCTCACAGCTTAGACTACTGCAATACTGGAACGTGCGGACACTCTCATTCGAGATGATCGATGGATCGCAATCTGGCTGCTCAACTGTACGTCTCTGTTGGTAGTGCTGACCCCCTCGTCCACCACTTGGTGCACTCAAAGACGTGGGCCCGCTGGGTTCCCTCACTGCTTAAAAGAAGACCATAAAGAGCAACGAAGGACCAGCAGAATACTTTTCGCATTTCGAGGCTGATCGTGACAATTTTTTGTCGAACGTTACGCATGCGACGAAACATGAATTCATCACTTCGAACAGGAAACAAAACAGTAATCAATGGGATGGTGGCACACCACCTCCCCTCTGAAGAAAAAGTTGAAAGTCACACCCCAACCCGATAAAGTCAATGTGACACTCTGATGCCCTCCACCATGGTCCAAGATGCTACTGCAGGCGGGTGTCAAATGAATGTGCGAAACGGAAAATAATAAACGCTAAAATGAAGATTTGGCCCTGTCTTACTACCCCCTGCAGCAGATCTTAGGATCTCTTGATTCTATAAATTACAATCGAAACATAAATGAATAAGAAGGCAACTAATCCTGCTAAATGATAAACGTTGTTTATGCTTATATATTTATTGTAGATTAAAAAAACCTTTATATTACAAACTTACATTTCCTTAGTAAAATTACTAATCAATTGCCTAACTCTGCCCCTTATTATGATTGCGCGATCTAACATCAATAATCCGAAATGACTGACATTAGCCGGCCGTTGTGGCCGAGTGGTTCTAGGCGCTTCAGTCTGGAACCGCGCGACCGCTACGGTCGCAGGTTCGAATCCTGCCTCGGGCATGGATGTTTGTGATGTCCTTAGGTTAGTTAGGTTTAAGTAGTTCTAAGTTCTAGGGGACTGATGACCTCGAAGTTAAGTCCCATAGTGCTCTGACCCATTTGAACCATTTGACTAACATTATTCACGTATCAAACACTGAAAGACACTAGTTTGAAAGATGATCTTCGGTGGTGTGGAACCTAAGCGGAAATAAACTAACTTGATCACGGCCGTTTAGCTTTTATAGCCCTAATAAGCCGAAGCAATTTGCGATATCACCGTATGTACTGCGTCCGATGCGTCGAAGTGATGGTTCTTGTACTCGTCTGCGACGATGGAAGAACTCCAGCCACAAATAAACTCTTTCAAACACTAGGACGGCAGAAGGTGGTCCTCTGACTAATATACTCTAATGCTGTCTTCTCCTGTCTGTGTTCTACACACGAGAGACGCGAACTCCCAGCCGCAAGGACGGAATTCAGATAACGTCTAAACATAAGTATAGGCAGAGGAAGTGCCCTCAATTACTGAACGCTGCATACTAAACGACGACTGCCTACCCATAGGTGTTGTCCAGAATCGTATAGGTTCGCAACAGTACAGTTCCTAACTGTTCTAACTATAAACCCTCCTGAGAGCAAAGACTGCAAGTCCGTCCGTACCAACAAAGCTGATATCGAGCGACCGTCACACACGGGCGCTCACAACGGATGACCTCGTCTCTCCAGCGCTGCCCTCCCAGCAAGGCTCAGATCCCCACCTTCGTAATTCCGAAAACGAATCATATTCCCGAAACCACCGAATATTCTCCCTCTCTACAGATTCTTCCGAAAGCCGACCAACCATATTTTAGTCTTTTGCCGTCGAGCGCGGAAAGTTTTCGTCGAAAAACCTATATTCGTTCAATGGTACGCTTATGAGTTAAACTCCTTGGAAATAACCCACCGTGCGTGGTTTCTGAGGTGCCGCTTCTTCGTTCCACTCACCTGCCTCCAAAATTTGCGGAGGTCTGAAGTATTATCCGTTATCCTTCCGGCCCTACTACAATAGCACTCGCCCGTCACCCTACTGTGCTCCAGAGCTCAGGTGCCACTACGTCCGTCTAGCTACTTCCTGTGTGTAAGCAAGATCAACACCTGTGCGGGCCTTCCACCCAAATATTGAGTTCTGCCTGCCGGTTCATCTCTACTGGCGTTCTAACCTCTATTAGTATGATACTAAAGACACTCCGTCACCTTTCATGCAGTAAACGTCAACAATTATTTACAAGGTACGTGACAATGTCAGTCTCCTCTATATATCCATATATACGATGTACAACCTATCACATGTATTTGTACACTCCTGGAAATTGAAATAAGAACACCGTGAATTCATTGTCCCAGGAAGGGGAAACTTTATTGACACATTCCTGGGGTCAGATACATCACATGATCACACTGACAGAACCACAGGCACATAGACACAGGCAACAGAGCATGCACAATGTCGGCACTAGTACAGTGTATATCCACCTTTCGCAGCAATGCAGGCTGCTATTCTCCCATGGAGACGATCGTAGAAATGCTGGATGTAGTCCTGTGGAACGGCTTGCCATGCCATTTCCACCTGGCGCCTCAGTTGGACCAGCGTTCGTGCTGGACGTGCAGACCGCGTGAGACGACGCTTCATCCAGTCCCAAACATGCTCAATGGGGGACAGATCCGGAGATCTTGCTGGCCAGGGTAGTTAACTTACACCTTCTAGAGCACGTTGGATGGCACGGGATACATGCGGACGTGCATTGTCCTGTTGGAACAGCAAGTTCCCTTGTCGGTCTAGGAATGGTAGAACGATGGGTTCGATGACGGTTTGGATGTACCGTGCACTATTCAGTGTCCCCTCGACGATCACCAGAGGTGTACGGCCAGTGTAGGAGATCGCTCCCCACACCATGATGCCGGGTGTTGGCCCTGTGTGCCTCGGTCGTATGCAGTCCTGATTGTGGCGCTCACCTGCACGGCATCAAACACGCATACGACCATCATTGGCACCAAGGCAGAAGCGACTCTCATCGCTGAAGACGACACGTCTCCATTCGTCCCTCCATTCACGCCTGTCGCGACACCACTGGAGGCGGGCTGCACGACGTTGGGGCGTGAGCGGAAGACGGCCTAACGGTGTGCGGGACCGTAGCCCAGCTTCATGGAGACGGTTGCGAATGGTCCTCGCCGATACCCCAGGAGCAACAGTGTCCCTAATTTACTGGGAAGTGGCGGTGCGGTCCCCTACGGCACTGCGTAAGATCCTACGGTCTTGGCGTGCATCCGTGCGTCGCTGCGGTCCGGCCCCAGGTCGACGGGCACGTGCACCTTCCGCCGACCACTGGCGACAACATCGATGTACTGTGGAGACCTCACGCCCCACATGTTGAGCAATTCAGCGGTACGTCCACCCGGCCTCCCACATGCCCACTATACGCCCTCGCTCAAAGTCTGTCAACTGCACATACGGTTCACGCCCACGCTGTCGCGGCATGCTACCAGTGTTAAAGACTGCGATGGAGCTCCGTATGCCACGGCAAACTGGCTGACACTGACGGCGGCGGTGCACAAATGCTGCGCAGCTAGCGCCATTCGACTGCCAACACCGCGGTTCCTGGTGTGTCCGCTGTGCCGTGCGTGTGATCATTGCCTGTACAGCCCTCTCGCAGTGTCCGGAGCAAGTATGGTGGATCTGACACACCGGTGTCAATGTGTTCTTTTTTCCATTTCCAGGAGTGTATATCACGGCGAAGTATGTGAATTGGTGCTCGTAAGGTTGCGAAATTATAGCCACCTTACGGTGGTGGAACGACCAAGTCGGAAGTATATTCTGCTGTCCTCACCAAACTGAAGAAACGGCTTGAGCGTGCTCGTTGACACAGAAATGCAAACTAACTTCTCCTTTTCCGTGACAAAGCAGAGCGTCACCCAAGAGCAGATGAAGAAACTTCGTAGGACTGTGCTTCCTCGTCGACCCTACAGCTGGGACCTCGCACCTTTCTACTTCCATCTGTTTGGTCCAACGGAGGATGCACTCCACGGGAAGCAGTTCGTGGGGGTATCGGAAGACGTTGGCTCCGACATCGACCAGTAGACTGGTGTTCCATGCGGGCATACAGACCCTCCCACTGGGGTAGCGTTCAAAAATAGTGTTTCATAGCCAGAAGAATGGGGAATAACATGGTGTGCTGGGATCCTGAATAAAACCAACTTGCTTTCACCAAGAAATATGTTGCATTACTTACTGAACGCCTCTCGTATTAAGAAGAACGCTACATATTATGCTACACCTACTTTGGATCCTCGGTTCTTACGATCCGATGTCGGACGACATCGTGATGAAAACAAACACCAAGACTACAATGTAAATGCCTACAGTGGAAATAGAATTCCGACACGACAACTAATGGCGCCTGCTTTCAGACCAACGACTCGATGGACCAAACGTATTTGTTTCTAGTCTGACGGAACATAATGACTTTCTCTAGTTCATACATAATTATTAACAGTTCTTTATTAATGATTTCCATTATCAGCGTGATTATGTTACTAAACAAAATAAATTGTGCTCTTCTGCAATAATAAGCTTTTCTTCTCCACTGTTGCATACACATAAATCAGATCATTTATATCGTTATTTATGCCTTCAAAAATGCGGTAAAAGGTTCCTATAGTCCTACAGTGGCAGTCCTCCAGTGTATCTGGGTAACCTCGTAAAGATTGGGAGGCCTTTAAAAAAAAGGCCCTGCAGATCTGTCTTCATTAAAATGGTGCACCCATACGCTTTTTCGAAGCCTGTTATTAAGCAGAATCCTCTCCTCCGTCATAAACCAAAATCATACTCGTCACAATACGACTGTAGCTGCCTCCAGTCGGTCGTTATCTGAAGCTTATGTACGCTTTCACGACGCACAACGGGGCACATAATAATTTTCTATCTGATTGGCGGCATTACAGATCCAATGCAGACGTAGCTATGCTCAAGAAAGAGTACCGCAGACACTGACTTTTTCACGACCCAACTTGGTCACTTGGCTAGCTACAGTTGACTCTTGGTAATTCGAACCTCGATGAATAGAAGAAATTGTAATATTTTCGTCTACTGGATAAATCGAAATGATTATCATGGCCGACGGCCCACAAACACATTGTTTACAGATCCATTGCAGACGTAGCTATGCTCAAGAAAGAGTACCGCAGACGATGAATAGAAGAAATTGTAATATTTTCGTCTACTGGATAAATCGAAATGATTATCATGGCAGACGGCCCACAAACACATTGTACTATTAATTCGAATTTGGCTAACTAGTTCAAGTTGTCCGTCACTTGTTTCCGTTCTTGTTTTGTCGTCCAACTTCTTCCGACACTCTTTTGTTTACTCTTCAGTGCATAATGTACTACAGTACATGAACCAGCTGTAAAAATGACCTGAAAAGAAGAAAAAATGCGTGACTCTCTCGGAAGAAGAGCGAGTAGTTGAGGTCGCGGAATGTGGAGTAATAAAGAATGCGACAAAATTTTCGAACACCTCGCCGTCCACGGTTATTAAGAAGAAAATTCAAATTGCTGGAAACATGTCATATGGAGGGAGGAAACTGAAAACTTCTTCCTAATGAACATCTCTCACTAGCTTAAAATAATATATAACATCTTTTGTAAGAAAATCAGTTGGGAAGTTGTTGCTTTGTAAAGAAATACGAATGTTATTGAAACTATAATAATTTTTAAACTATATTTTTGGGCTCTTGACTTTTTTTGATTTCTTCTTGATCAGTGAAACTTTCGTTGAATCGAACTCACCACTGTTGAAACCTTTTCTGAAACTGGTATACGTTGTTACGCCCCCCCCCCCCCCCCCCAAGTGCGAGCCCGGAAAATGGTCACAGAAAACACCTTCGCAGGTAGCTGCGACGTCTTGATATTAAAATCGTCAGGTTTATTGACGAGGAGGAGGAGAAAAGAGTGTCAGTGCTAACAGGAAAGATGCCAGAACGTCGAAGCAAAATGTTAAAGTTGAGTGAGTTGATAAAGTGACAGTTAAGCAGCGAGGGACACGACGCCGACCGGAGTGGAATTCAAATGTCTACGGCAAAGAAGAAGAAGCCAAGCGCACACAATCAGTATGATTTGGCGGTATAAATAAGTATGCTATTAGGTAGCGATAACGAACAATACAAAGAAACACCAGTCTTGTGCCTCTTCGTTGTTTTCTTTGCTCGAGAGCACTTTATTTAAGGTTAAGACATTCACACTTTACAAATTTTGCCAGAGATGCCAGTAAGCAGTGAATGCCTTAAGCACCAGTTGCAGTGTTCTGGAGGAAAGTACTAAACGCAGATGCACAAGACAACGGGTATTTCAAAATCGTTGATTTCCGAGAAAAATGTACCTGATCTAAATATCGGAACTGTCTCGATGACGATGGCATCCGATCTATAACTGTAGTGTCAATAAAGTTCGTCGAATGTACTATCATGGAAAAAAGTGTTCATACACCTTCGTTAATGTATAATAACGTTATTTATTGGAACTAAAGGTCATAACCATAGATGTTTGGTAAACTAACAGTATGGAATTTCCTTCCTAATCTGTACCTATAAAAGAATTAACTACATTAGCCTTGTGGAAAAAGTAAATAAAAATTATGTAAGAGTTGGCTTCACACAGTGGGGGGAAAAAACTATTCATACATACGAAGAAAATTACAGTGAACGTCAATCTAATGTGACTTCTGTTAACCTCTTTAGAATGGAATGAATCACTTTTTTTTATAGTCTCTGAGGAAATATTTTGACTTTCTTGTTTTAATTGTTTCATGTTTTCTGACCATCGTTTCAAGCGTACTCCACCCCCCCCCCCCCCCAGATGCAATTAAATTAAGGTCTGTGCTGGAAACCTGAGAACATGGGGAGTATGGTACAGCAAGCACAGATCAACAATTTTCGTCGTTTGCCTAGGATCAGTGTCTTGTTGAAAGTAGTAATCTGTCCCTAAACCTATTCAATCAACAGTTTCTTGCAGTTTTCTCGTAGATTATTTAAATTCTGGAATCCGTCCATGTTACCTTCAACAAAAACAAGTTGCCCAACACCAGATGAAGCCACATATCGCCATTCCATAATACCGTGCTTTACTGTGTGTTGAAGTGTTTGGGACCGAGCTCAGTATTTGGTCGTCAGCACGACAAAATTCTACCATCATTTACAAATAATTTACAAAATGTAGCGAATAGCCCATGGTGTGATTTCCTTCGCGAAATGATCATTAACTTGTGCTGAAGCCGTTAATTTAGGATCTTTCTTGAGCATCGTTATTAATAGATTTCGGTCTTCTTGCCCAACACCAGATGAAGCCACATATCGCCATTCCATAATACCGTGCTTTACTGTGTGTTGAAGTGTTTGGGACCGAGCTCAGTATTTGGTCGTCAGCACGACAAAATTCTACCATCATTTACAAATAATTTAAAAATGTAGCGAATAGCCCATGGTGTGATTTCCTTCGCGAAATGATCATTAACTTGTGCTGAAGCCGTTAATTTAGGATCTTTCTTGAGCATCGTTATTAATAGATTTCGGTCTTCTTGTGTCAGCTTCTGTGATCCACCTCTTCTTTCGCCAGTGATGAATAGTTTGTCTTTTTTTTCCCCCTCTAATCGCAATATTATGGACTGCACAGTTGCCCGGCTTCTTCCTACAATATCAGCTATTTCTGAAAATGATTTCCTCATTTCATTTTGGGAGGCAGTAAGTGGTAGGGAGGAAGATGTCCGGTAAACGGGTTCAGGGTTTTCCTGTGTTGCTACCACAATCGTTGCCACCCGGAACGTTTCTATGGTTGAGCACCTGACCAAGACGAGCGGAATTTCCGGCGGAGCTGCCCCATTAGCCGTGCAGCTGTTGGTCGACACCGGTCCAATGGGCACTTCCCTCGCACTTCATAAGCCGTATTCACTATCCTCTAGTTTCATCGCGCACCTTCTTGCACACGTTCACACGTTTTGTGAAATTACGTTCAGAAGGTAAGTCCACGCAATGCCTCATTTCTCGTGCGCAGTCGCAAACCCACGGGAATAAAAGGGCATGCACAAAAATTAGTGGCAAGAACGCTTTCTCGTGTCCACACGCTACCTCATTGCGCAAGCAGTCGGCAATGCACCACCTTCTTTGCTCGGGAGTTTGTGCTGCATTTACTGTCACGAAAAGGCGACAGAAAAAGAAAATACAAAGGTACGAGAAATACAAAGTGATGGCGATGGGTCTTTTTTTTTTGTTTGTTAACCAGTTTAAACTATTTATTTCGCACTTCAGAACAAAGCATTTCAGTTGTTACTTCTGTAACTGGGAAGTACTTAACGAAGGGTGATTGTCGTTATGTGAAGTTAATTGGCTTTCGATACGTCATTTGTATTTTATTCTAAAAAAACTGATTTACACTACTTCAATCATAAAACATTATGAGTAAATTAACATCCTCCGACTGAACCAATTAGGGAACGCCACTGAGCCCAGAAACCATAAGAATGGAGTTTAGATTTTCCACTTTTGTATTATCTGCGCCATCGGTATCCTTGATTTCAATTTTTAGTGGTCTGTTGGGGAGCTACACATACCCCATTTTTTTCATTCGTTCAGATTTCAGGCTCCTCAGTTGTTGTACTATTAAGCTGCCATGGCATGAATATTGGTCTACAGTTGGCATATGCACGTCTCATACATTTGTATTCTTCTCCATTTTTCTGCTTACAAATGTGTCTTATTCCTTACAGTAATGTGAGTAGACGCTTAATATTTAAAATTTGACGCTCAGGGTGACATATCTCAAATTTTTATTCAAATAATTTTCAGAAGTGGCATTTCATATGACTGCTCTTTATCTATAATCATCTGCAAAATTCAGCATGCTTTCTTTGGCGTCAACAGACATTATTGCACAAAAGCCACCATAAACATAAAGCATAAACTCAGCACAACTACACAACAAAACCCATATGGACCGCAGCAGCCTGTCACCTAAACAGCACAAGAGATTGTCACGTAAACCAGCAAGAGATGTGCGATTATACATGACAAATAGCTGCGGCTCGTGTGTGTTTCGTTGTGTAATGTGTTGAGGTTACGTTTTAAGACGATTTATATGTAATTATGTCTGCTGGCGCAAAAGAAAGCCCACCAAAATTTTGTAGGTGATTACAGACAAAGAGAAGTCATATGGAATGAAGTTTCTGAAAATGATTTGAAAAAAAAAATTGAGATTGGATGCCTTCACCGTTATAAGCTTGATGTTGGCGGAAACTGAAAATAAGATTAAAAGTCTCCGATTATGTTACCGTAAAGGTTAAGATAAGTTTCGAAGTACGAAAGAAAAGAAGAGCCTTCAAGTTTGTGAAAAGTGAATAGGAAAAATGTGGACGAATATTCATGTTATAGTGACTTAATAGTGTATCATTTGGGGAGCATGACATCTGAACGAACCAAAAGGAGATCCTACTGCTAATTGAAATCGGGGTACTGACAAAAAAATGGAAAATACAGCCTCCATTTTAGCTGTCTCTGCGGTCTATCACATTCCGGAATTGGTCGAGTCCAAAATTAAAACAACAAACGACCGTTTCCCCATCCTGTGTGTAACACACGATATAAACATACAGTGTCAACAGATGTCCGTACGATTGTGTGCTGCACGGAAGATGGCATTCCGGTCAATGGACAACCACGCCATCTATGACCTCAGGGCACCTGTCAAACAGGATAGTGTTTGAAACTTCCTGGCAGATTAAAACTGTGTGCCGCACCGAGCCTCGAACTCGGGGCCTGTGCCTTTCGCGGGCAAGTGTTCTACCAACTAGGTACCCCGACTCACGCCCCGTCCTCACAGCTTCAATTCCGCCAGTACCTCGTCTCCTACCTTCCAAACTTCACAGAAGCTCTCCTGCGAACCTTGCAGAACTAGCACTCATGGAAGAAAGGATATTGCGGAGACATGGTTTACCCACAGTCTGGGGGTTGTTTCTAGAATGAAATTTTCACTCTACAGCGGAGTGTGCGCAGATTAAAACTGTTGGACCGTGACTCGAACTCGGGATCTTTACCTTTCGCGGGCAAGTGCTCTACCAACTGAGCTACCCAAGTAGCTCAGTTGGTACAGCACTTGCCCGTGAAAGGCAAAGGTCCCAAGTTCGAGTCTCGGTCCGGCACACAGTGTTAATCTGCCAGGAGGTTTCATATCAGTGCACACTCCGCTGTAGAATGAAAATTACATTCTACGATACTGTTTGCCGGGTAGTCCCACAACCACAGTCGCTGTGTACACAGTCACAGCCCTTAGTACTGTACACCTGACATTGCAGCATCCACTGGACGTGTTGTAGCGAGGCAAATGGTGTAGAGAAGGCTTCGGCAGAGTGTCGTTTATTGTGACAGACCTTCTGCACGTGTGACACGTCTTCAAAGAATCTAGCGTGGAGCCGTGAACATGCTGTTGTGTCTAGGAATCCTGCATACTCGGTCCGTTAGACAATCACTCAGACAGCTCGTATTAATGAATTTTATTACAACAATCCAAGTACAAACACTTAACATTGATCTGAGAATTATTGTAGTCCTTTATACATGATCACCCACAAGCGCAAGTACACAGATGTGTCGCAAGCAACGGGTGACATACAAAATAATCAGTCTTTTTCAGTATACACAAACACAACTAACACTTCTAGTCCTAGCGACCGCTTCTAACAAAAGTCTGCCAACTGAACTACAGTGACCACTGATCTGTAAATGTGCCACGTAGAGATTCCTAATAATAGAGGCTAGGAAGCGTCTGCTAACGAAGTGGCTAACGTTGAAGCTGCTATCGAAGTGGGCTGCGAACAGTCCGGCGAGGTGCTTATGTCTTCACCTAGGGGTCGCTGCTGTCACGTTGTCGTCCTGGAGGGAAGTGAGCCATCGTGCGACTGGCTGACCTCTCCTCACAGCCTTGTCTTCTCTGTCGTTCTCGACTGGCGTGGCGGCGCTGACTTTACGCCGTAACACATGCCACTTGGACAGTCGAACAGCAGGCCAGTGTTCTTTTCGCAAATGAGTCCCGATTCGGCCTGGACAGTGGTTCTCGACGGATTCGCGCCTGGAGGGAACCTGGAACACTATCTCCGGACCCAACCCATTGTGGAAAGAGACTGATATCGGGGATGATACCTAATGGTGTGGGCAGGGATTATGTTGACCGGGCGAACACCTCTTCATGTAATTGTACGGTTAAATCGGCAAGGTTTAACTGCTGTCAGGTATCGCGAAGAGCACTTGGGACGTCGTGTGCAGTTGTTGCAAGGTGCTGTGGGCCCAGACATCGTATTGCTGGCCGATAATGCTCCACCTTATATAGAGAACGCGTGGTTGATGTTGTCTTGGAAACGGAAGATATTGCACCCATGTCATTGCCTGCTCGCTCTCCCAATTTGAATCGCATAAAGCATGTTTGGGATGCACTAGAGCACGGCTTGCATCACGTCAGCACCCACCAACCACTCTCCAAGACTTGCGAGCAGCGCTGCAGGAAGGATGGGCGTTATTGCCTCAACATGAGACTGACGAGATCATTCATAGCGTGATTTGTCAGGCCTGTATTGCCGACCTCGGTGGCTCAGATGGATAGAGCGTCTGCCATGTGAGTGGGAGATCCCGGGTTCGAGTCCTGGTCGGGTCACCAATTTTCAGCTGTCCCCATTGATGTATATCAACAACACCTGTCGGCAGCTGAGATTTTCGATTTAATTATCATTTCATTCTAGAGAAGCTGCACGGTCATCAATGGTATCTGTTCTTTCGGGAACAGATATCATCTTCATATAGTTAACGGCTATCCGGCCATTGGCCTTCTTCTGTACGAATGCGCACGCTTTGCCCGAACTGTTACGGGACTCGTCAGCTTAGTCTGGCGCGAGTAATGAGTGACTGGGCAAATATACACTCCTGGAAATGGAAATAAGAACACTTTGACACCGGTGTGTCAGACCCACCATACTTGCTCCGGACACTGCGAGAGGGCTGTACAGGCAATGATCACACGCACGGCACAGCGGACACACCAGGAACCGCGGTGTTGGCCGTCGAATGGCGCTAGCTGCGCAGCATTTGTGCACCGCCGCCGTCAGTGTCAGCCAGTTTGCCGTGGCATACGGAGCTCCATCGCAGTCTTTAACACTGGTAGTATGCCGCGACAGCGTGGACGTGTACCGTATGTGCAGTTGACGGACTTTGAGAGAGGGCGTATAGTGGGCATGCGGGAGGCCGGGTGGACGTACCGCCGAATTGCTCAACACGTGGGGCGTGAGGTCTCCACAGTACATCGATGTTGTCGCCAGTGGTCGGCGGAAGGTGCACGTGCCCGTCGACCTGGGACCGGACCGCAGCGACGCACGGATGCACGCCAAGACCGTAGGATCCTACGCAGTGCCGTAGGGGACCGCACCGCCACTTCCCAGCAAATTAGGGACACTGTTGCTCCTGGGGTATCGGCGAGGACCATTCGCAACCGTCTCCATGAAACTGGGCTACGGTCCTGCACACCGTTAGGCCATTTTCCGCTCACGCCCCAAGATCGTGCACCCCGCCTCCAGTGGTGTCGCGACAGGCGTGAATGGAGGGACGAATGGAGATGTGTCGTCTTCAGCGATGAGAGTCGCTTCTGCCTTGGTGCCAATGATGGTCGTATGCGTGTTTGGCGCCGTGCAGGTGAGCGCCACAATCAGGACTGCATACGACCGAGGCACACAGGGCCAACACCCGGCATCATTGTGTGGGGAGTGATCTCCTACACTGGCCGTACACCTCTAGTGATCGTCGAGGGACACTGAATAGTGCACGGTACATCCAAACCATCATCGAACCCATCGTTCTACCATTCCTAGACCGGCAAAGGAACTTGCTGTTCCAACAGGACAATGCACGTCCGCATGTATCCCATGCCACCCAACATGCTCTAGAAGGTGTAAGTGAACTACCCTGGCCAGCAAGATCTTCGGATCTGTCCCCCATTGAGCATGTTTGGGACTGGATGAAGCGTCGTCTCACGCGGTCTGCACGTCCAGCACGAACGCTGGTCCAACTGAGGCGCCAGGTGGAAATGGCATGGCAAGCCGTTCCACAGGACTACATCCAGCATCTCTACGTTCGCCTCCATGGGAGAATAGCAGCCTGCATTGCTGCGAAAGGTGGATATACACTGTACTAGTGCCGACATTGTGCATGCTCTGTTGCCTGTGTCTATGTGCCTGTGGTTCTGTCAGTGTGATCATGTGATGTATGTGACCCCAGGAATGTATCAATAAAGTTTCCCCTTCCTGGGACAATGAATTCACGGTGTTCTTATTTCAATTTCCAGTAGTGTATATTAGGAACACTGCGAATGTAGGTTGTGGACAATTGGGAATGTGTGTCTCACGGGAAGCGTGCGAGGGATAAGTCACTGCAGTTGCACTATCCTCTGTGCCTTCGGGGGCTCAAACGGATAGAGCGTTTGTCATGTAGGCCTAAGCAGGAGATCCTGGGTTCGAGCCCTGGTCGGGGAACACATTTTCAGCTATCCCCATCGATGTATATTAACACCTATCGGCAGATAAGGGTTTCGATTTAACTAACATTAAATCTGTTAAGTTGCAAAAAACGAAGAACATTTTTGTCTAAAGTTATGCATTTTGCAATTCAAATGTTCAAATGTGTGTGAAATCTTATGGGAGTTAACTGCTAAAGTCATCAGGCCCTAAGCTTACACACTACTTAACCTAAATTATCCTAAGGACAAACACAGACACCCATGCTCGAGGGAGGACTCAAACCTCCGCCGGGATCAGCCCGCACAGTCCATGGCTGCAGTGCCAGAGACCGCTCGGCTAATCCCGATCGCCCGCATTTTACGCGTTATGTATTCCTTAAATTATTTCTACTTTACTACCACCTGATTATACTGTATTGTGGCAAAATAAGCGCAATCTTGCAAAATTTCAGTTCGTTGCTTTGATTTTAGACACCAGTGTATATATAATCTTTTTTATTGTAACTGTGTAAAAACATTTTTGTAAAAAAGAAATACAAATGACATTAAGTTAATTAACCTACTAAGGACAAAGAGCCTCGCTGAACTATTTCTTGCTTTTAGCAACAATCGTTGAAATGCTTTGCTCTGAAATGCAAAATAAATAGCTCAGATTAATGTATAAGACACCGGTTTACGCTAACGAAATTTTATTGCCAATCTAATCGCTGCAATTTGCAAACCAGAAAATCAAAAATCTTTGTGACGTCCTGGTATATTAAAAAAAAGTCGCCGTCACTTTCTATTTCTCGTACATCTGTTGTTAGATCATGTTTTACCGATAGTCGCCAACATGTTTTCTTTTTGTATTGCCTTTCATCGGCTCAGCTCAAATTGGCGAACGTAGCAGTAGATGCATAACAGACTACTTGACCAATGAGGCAAAGTGTGGACACGGCAGTGCATTCAGTCCACTAATTTATACGCATGGTTTCTGTTTCCATATGACGGTTCTAGCGAGAATAGAGGCATCGTCTGGAGGTACTTTAGGGTACGTTTATGCTGCAGCCTCGCTGCTCATTGTCAGTGATTTCACTGCCACTTTTTATATAGCAAGCAGAGAGCTAGCAGAGTCGAACACGGCGCTGCTGGAGTATCCTTAGAGCAGACAATCGCAGCTCAAGTTTCGGGACATGAGGTGATGGTCGCGACACCCGAAACACAAACCAACTTGACATCATCGCCTGGCGAGGATCGTAGCGAGCACCGATGGTACACGTTAAATGGGTCGGTAAGACTCACTGGCCTTGTTTCATCATCGCCTGGCCAAGTCGGCGAACAGCAAGTTGGCAGAATAAACGCACCCTGGTTGATTCACCAGCCTTGCTGCATCAGTATCTCCGTTATATTTGGCGCCGAAGTCAGCTGTACATTTTTCACGATAAGATACAGAGCTTTCATTTAAGGCGCTTCCTGACAGGAAATTAAAGTCAGATGAAATGAAATGAGATGCTTTCCATTTCACTCATTTTTCACTTTCCAACTCAAATCGTCCAATTCCACTCAGAAGCCTTCGGTCAAATAGAATATTCGCTTCAGCGCTATCTCGCCGAGCTTTGATAAGATTCTGAATACCATAGCGTAGTACCAGCAAGAACTCGGTTGTTCGACGTGGGCGGACTGTATAGGAGGCAGCTGTGTAAACCAGGCGCACTGTTGCCCCATAAACCACGACAGCAGCAGACAGCTGTTCGATACTAGCGGTTTCTTTATGATGCTACTTGGACGTTAAGACACCGTACCAACAGCGTGCATTTGCAGTCGCGAGCTGAGGGATAGGACTCTTCTCATGAGGGGTTAGGAGATTTCACATACTCCTGTCGATTAATTCTTGAACCGTATTCCCCTCTTGCTTTTTTTTTTTTCGCTTAGGTTTGCGCGCCGTCTATGCGTGCGTCCTTGGTGGTGAGGGGGCTTATCTCGCCACCCTTTAGGTACAGCCAAGGTTGAACGAGACGACACACGTTCGCGGGCAGATAGGAGGGCAAATAAAGAAATCTCAGACATGGAGGAGGAAATAAACGTATGCAGAACTACCAATGTTACAATTTGCTTAACATGATTTATTTCGTTTATTAGGCGTTAAGTTCCTAATTAATTCAGTTTCTTGTCTCATCTGAACGTTACCATCCTCTTTTCAGACTGATTACAAACTGACAACTTACTTCCTCTTTTTTTCTGCTATGTGAAAAGGGATCGACATGCTCACTTGGTATCCAACTGAGAAATCATTGGCGTATTGTGTCTAATAATCAAGTGGAAATGTTATTTCTTCTTGTACTGGTTTCAGAGTCAGGTAATATTTTTCGAAGGACAACATTTTCGCCTAGGACTGATAGCTTTACTTAAATATCACCACAAATGTTGTAATTCCGTACATGCCATGAAAATTGTTGAACGTTTGTTAAAATGCATTCTAAGACAAAACAGACGCTCCACGAAGGAATTGTCCGACTGGGACGGAAACCAGTTGATTTAATGTACATGAGCCCACTACAATTCCCGAAAATGGGATGATTTATTGAAGAGAAACGATTTCACAAAGTGATCAGGGCACGCGTTGGTCCACCTCTGGCTTTTGTGATAGCAGTTATTCGGCTTGACATAGGTTGGTAGAGTTGCTGGATTTCTCCCCTGAGAGATATGGCGACAGATTCTGTCCAGTTGGCGCGTTAGATCGTCAAAAAATCACGAGCTCGATAAAGGGCCCTGTTAAAAGTGCTCCAAATGTTCTCAACTGGGGAGAGGTCTGGCGATCTTGATGGCCGAGGTGGGGTTTGGAAAACACGTAGACAAGCAGTAGGAGCTCTCGTCGTGTGCGGACGGGTATTTTCGTGCTAGCACAAGATGGCTTGCCATGAAGGGCAACAAAACTAGGCGTAGAATCCCGTTGACGTAACGCTCTGCTGTAAGAGGACACTCATGGCAACTAAAGGGGTCCTGCTTTGAAAGATATAGCATTCAGACGGTCCCTCCAGGTTGTCGGGCCGTATGACGGACGCTGTACCGAGTGTCACCAGCCACGTCTTCGGCCTGGAATCTCATTGACTTCGTCTTCAGTGAAGAATCGCTCTTCGAACTGAGCCCCAATGACCAGGAAAGTCGTATCTGGGGCTGCTGCGTACAGCGGTGTGATAGTAACCTGACTGTTGCCCTCCATACTGCCCAACAATCAGGGATGATGATCTGGAGTGCCATATTTCATAGCAGGACCCCTTTGGTTCTCATCCGCGACATCATTACAGCACAGCGCTACGTCAACGATATTCTACGGCGCGTTTTGTTGCCCTTCATTTCAAGCCATCCAGGGCTTAAATTTCAGCGCGACAGTGTCCGCCCTCACGCAGCGAGACTTTCTACTGCTTGCCTTCGTGATTGCCAAACGGTACCTTAACCAGAATGGTCACCGGATCTCTTCCCAACTGTAAACGTTTGGAGTATTAGGGACAGGGCTGTTCAATCAGCTCGTGATTTTGACGATCTAACGCGCTAATTGGACAGAATTTGGCACAGTATCCGTTAGGAGGACATCCAATTCTCTTTCTATACTGCTTGCATTAGGGCCAGAGTTGGATCAACACGTTACTGACTTGTAAAATTGTGACGCTCTTTCACTTGAGTAAACCATCCAATTTTTCTGAAATTGTAATTATTTTTTTCTCTGTACATATAGGTCGCTCCTACTGATTTCCATCTCATTCGGATAAATCCTTCGTGGCGTGATTTTCTTCCGAGGCGGGGAGGGGGGGGAGGAGGGGGAGGTGGGGGGGAGACTGTGCGGTGGCAGGACTCAATGCTATTTTCTCCTGTGTTCCAGGAAACTGTCAAATTTTAAACAGATCTACAGTTCATTGTTGTGGTCAGTTCGTTTCTTGCACCGGCGCCGCGCGAGTTAAATGGCGCGTGCTTGTTCGAGCAATGATCAATATTGTATCGAGGTTTCCGACATATCGGAAAATCTGTTCTTCCCGTTAGAGCGGAGAATTGTTTGCCCTGCCCTAGCTCAAGCGATTGCTCGCGAAAACAGGAAATCCGGTGGGGCAAGATACGAGCTTTCCGACGTATTGGAAAATCTCTTTTTCCCGTTCGAGTGGAGAATCGTTCGCTCTACTCTAGAGAGCAGGAAATCCGGTGGTTTGAGAGCGGGTCAGGCACAAATTTTGATTAGTCGCTACAAACCAGACTACGCTGCGTATTAAGATGAATGGAGAGTGGAAATTGCCGCCCATCAATCTGCAAAGAGAGAAATTAAGGACATTACTGAGACCTTCTGTTTCAAATAGCACACGTTTCATGTGAGTAAATAAATAAAAGTGAAAATACGGCTCGGCTGACGAGAATCTGTCTCGTCTGGGTGCGGGCGCAGCGTTGGCGGCGTCAGAGCCCTCTGGCGGCGCGGCAGGTAATGAAATACGGCGCGACGTCCGTCCGGCTTAATTGAGCCGGGCCCGGCCCCTAGCGTGTCGCGTTTATTAACGGCGCCACAAAACAGACGCCCGGACGCCGTAAAGCTGCCAGTAAACGCGATTATATATAAAAAAGCGCCGAGCTGCAGTAGTCTGGCTACTGCCTCACCTCCACACCGTACACGCTTATAAAAACGGCGCCTCGTGGCACTACCCAAAGAACCCTCAGTTACGCAAGTATGCCACATAGGGATGGCAGTCATCTCTCGAACAACCGGTTTTTGGCTATACCGGTTTTTTGCATCTCCATTTTAACCTCAGTGCGATGGGAAAAACTGACCAGTTAAAACCAATACCGGTATTTTCGATCCGAATAACCAGTCTTTTCCGCATTTCTTTGGTCTTTGTTGCAACAGGTTTTCTTTATTTTTTACTAATAACTGGGTAAAAAATCGAAATATCAGTTAGTCATAGGGTAACGCCCCTTGGAAAAATTAATGAAGTACTGTGGTGATAAACCTCTTACGTTATTTGATTTTCAAACAGCTGAACAAAACTGAACGTACTCAAACATTTCTCCCTTTACTTATTCTGATCAACACTAAACTGACACACAATATTTTTAGCGCAACGCAATCTGACTTTCAATAATACCTACAAAAGAATGGCCCTGACTAACAATAACCTATACCTTTCATGAATCACTTACCTCACAAAAATCTTCGTTACTCGAACTACTGCAATACAGCGAGCGCCAATACTGCCAGCTAAATAAAAGATTCTCACTACTGAAGGCACTAACTACTGATAGGCATCGTTAGCAAATGGAAGATTTTAATAGAGAACAAACAATTTCAGATCGTCCGCCCTCAAAATACTGCCATCTCTCCCCCCACATCCACCACTGCTGGCGGCTCACCTCCAATTGCGCAACGGTACGCGCTGTTCGCATTCAACAGCCCAACACTACAATAGCAAAAATTCCAACAATGCAAACCAGCCACAGACTGCACACAGCACAGCCAGTGATTTTCATACTGAGCGCTACGTGGCGTTACCAACATAAAAACCTAAACAGCCTACTTACAATAGCAGGAGTGCTAAAATTTTTGGGGTTCTTAATCAAACTTTTTTTTTAAAAAAAACGAGTAAAGCCTTAAAAAAACCAAGTAATTTTTGTTCGGAAAATTTCCATCGCTTTCTAATTTAGAGTTTGTAGAAAACTGGGAAAAGGAATCAGTGCTATTTTAATTACGACGGCGACAGAAACAAACAACAAACACATGGCATAACAATTGGTACAGCATTGCTGAGACAGTAATCTACCTGTTGCCACGTGGTGTTTCCTATAATATGGCACGTATATACGTGCAGTGTGCATGACTTGCCCCATCTGGTCTGTTATGTACGGTGGTTTCTCGCTGTCGTTGTCGGACATCAGTTGCATCACATACTGGAAGCATCCCTAGTCTGATAGTATTTTACGAAGTACGGTGTCAGTAAAGTACAATGCTCTGTTTGCTTAAAATGATTGAAAACGGGAGGAGGCGCAACAAACTTGCGTCATCGTATAAGAAATTAACTTAAAATATGCCTTTATGTGCTTCTCTTCTTGGAAATTGACAAATTAACACGAAAACAGAGTTCTTCGACTTCAGTTCTCACTCTTTAGCACTGACTATTCGTATCGACCAGTGCTAACATCTCGACTACAACAAGATTTTTTAGCAGAGTTTAAAAAAGATAGAATCAACATGAGAATATTGCTGATTTTTTTTTGGTATTCAACCATTTATAACTTTTTGAGGAAACCAACAAACGGCGTACGGACTAAGTTTTCGTTTGTGTGCCTGTTTACTTTGATATTGTGATGCTACGCATCTTGTAAATGTGGGAGGCAAAATTATTCAATGTTTGTTCGATTTCTAAGTTTATATCATAGGAAATAATAGGAATAAAAAACCGAAAAATCATTATTTTCGATGGTTTTAACACTCTGGTTAAACTGACCTTGGAAAGAAAACCATATAACCGAAATCGGTTGTTCCCTAAACCCGAGTGTATAAAACTACTCATAACAACCGGTTTCTGAAATAGCCGATCTTCAGTTTCTTATTGCTGTTATTTCTAAAAATTAACGTAGACATCGAACAAAGATTAAACAATTCGAATACTCCCTCAAATTTTTTCATTATATGTTTTTAGGTTCTTAAAATCAAAATGTCAAATAATGTAGGTAAATAAAGGAAAACTTTGACCGTCCATCCTTCGCACTTGATCTCGAAGATTACTGAGGGATTGTGAATGCTACAAAAAATCACAAGTGTACTCCTATTGATTCTGATTTTTTTTTCTTTTCCTTTAAATTCTGCTCGAAAATCAGACTGTAATCGAGGATTATACCGCTATTTAGGCGTTGTGCCACCGTGGGAAAAGTGAGGTTTGAGAATTGTTTTTCATGTTAATTTATCGGTTTCCAAGGACTACAAGCCGATAAACTGATTATTTCGAAAGCTTATATTCTCTTACTGTCCAAACTATTTATCGTCCATGCTTCACTTCCATACATGGCTACAGTCCATACAAATACTTTCAAAAACGACTTCCTGAAACTTAAATCTCTACTCAATGTTAACAAATTTCTCTTCTTCAGAAACGCTTTCCTTGCCATTGCCAGACTAAATTGTATATCCTCTCTACTTCGACCATCATCAGTTATTTTGCTCCCAAATAAAAAAACTCCTTTACTACTTTAAGTATCTCATTTCCTAATGTAATTCCCACAGCATCAACCGACTTAATTAGACTGCATTCCATTATCGTCGTTTTGCTTTTGTTGATGTTCATCTCATATCCTCCTTTCCAGACACTGTCCATTCCATTCAGCTGTTCTTCCAAGTCCTTTGCTGTCTCTGACAGAATTAGAATGTAATCGGCGAACCTCAAAGTTTTTATTTCTTCTCCATGGATATTAATACCTCTTCCGAATTTTTCTTTTGTTTCCTTTACTGCTTGCTCAATATACAGATTGAATAACATCGGAGAGAGGCTATAACCCTGTCTCACTCCCTTTCCAACCATTGCTTCCCTTTCATGCCCCCCAATTCATATAACTGCCATCTGGTTTCCGTACAAATTGTAAATAGCCTTTCGCTCCCTGTAGTTTAACCCTGCCACCTTCAGAATTTGAAAGAGAGTATTCCAGTCAACATTGTCAAAAGCTTTCTCTAAGTCTACAAATGGTTGAAACATAGGTTTGCCTTTCTTCTAAGGTAAGTCGTAAGGTCAGTATTGCCTCACGTGTTCCATTATTTCTACGGAATCCAAACTGATCTTCCCCGAGGTCGGCTTCTACTAGTTTTTCCATTCGTCTGTAAAGAATTCGCGTTAGTATTTTGCATCCGTGACTTATTAAACTGATAGTTCGGCAATTGTCAAATCTGTCAACACCTGCTTTCTTTGGGATTGGAATTATTATATTCTTCTTGAAGTCTGAGGGTATTTCGCCTGTTTCATATATCTTGCTCACCAGATGGTAGAGTTTCATTAGGACAGCCTCTTCCAAGGCTGTCAGTAATTCTAATGGAACGGATAACAGACGAAATATCGGAAAATGAAGCATTGTTGTGCAGTAAGTGTTCCATGGATATGACGGATTATTCTGGGCGCCGGAAAAACTTAAAGATATACGTTTACATATTTCCTTACCAATTTCTTGCAGTAGTTGGATTGCAATCTTTCACTCACTCTAGTATTAGCTTTAGTTTTTTCATAATTACTAGCCTTTCTCTTTCATTTAGCGATCTGGGCTGCCCTTTTCAAGGGACAGACACCGTGCAATCGTCCGCCTCAAATCGCCTTACGAAATTCCCTACTGTACTTCTGCAAATGTGCAGCAAACTAGCAGTGTGTGTGTGACTACGACCTGTCGCAAGGAGAAACATGACAAATGGTCGTTGTTCGAATGTCATGCTGCTTCCCTTGGGTCCTATTACGACTTTGTCCGACCGAGCAATAACTGAGTGGACACGGAGAAACAGGCCGTACATTAACACACACATACGCACGCAAAGCAATTCAAATTGCACCCTTAGTTAATGAATATTGGAGACTCATTGATTGACGTTCTTCCAAATTAATTATTTTCAAAAATATGGTTACTGACATTTTACAGTCATTCAGTGACGCGTTATTATTTAACGGTTCTCTCTCGTCTCATCCGGAGCGCTTTCGTGTCCGTGTCATGCGTAGTGTGCTGTAACGGGTCACTTTTACACGTATTAAATGCGTGTGCTGTCCCGACCCTACCACATCTTCCTCTAATATTTAATTCTTTGTGATTGTATGTCATGAATGACAAGAACATAGGCAGGTTCGCGTCATTTGAGAAATTATGTGATAACAATTGATAATTCTTTTTTTATAATCACTACAAGATGTAACGTAATTTCAGTTGTTCATTATGTTCGGTGTCCAGAACACCAACGGTGGTAGTTACTCAGACACTTAACCAAAATCGGCGACCACTAGATTCTGGGCTAAGGGTCATACTTGAAACTAAATATTCAAATATTCACGTTCCGTGTGCATATTTTCAAGTAGTTGGAGTATGTGTTTTTCATCTCAGTGCAGTTTATAACTCATTCCGTTCTTTGAAACTCCAAAGTACTATTTTGTAAATACTGCTCGGCGGATTACTGAAAAACCAAAGATATTCTTCAGACGTTTTTCACAGTTTAAAAACTTTTCCATAGGTGTGTAACAAGTAGATTAAAATTTCCGAAATGGGCACAATTATCACTTCTGCTACGTCTACTTGAAAGTGAGTGAAGCGAATTTTTCGTGCCGTACGTACTTCGTCTTTATTATTAGAAAGGCATCATATGTGGTCTGAAAGACATACATATGTGTGTTTAAACTATTTTTTATTACATATGGGACATACTACTTTGAGGTTATAAACATTTTGGCATTTTCTTATTTTTTATGACGCAGTAGTAGTTTAAATTTCATCTTGTACAGTTTGTCTGCATTAACTTGAGACAATTAAATATCTCGCAAACTACGTATCACACGAAAAAAAATGTTCTAGGTGAAGAGGTAATATCGGTAAAGGGGACGTCTGTCTATGGTACAATTGGCCGCTTTCTAACCGCTCCTACCGCATTGGCGGGATCAACCTTATACTTTCAGAAAGAAACCCCACATTTTGTTGCATTTTCGGAATCTACACCAAAAGATACGTACGATTTACCCGAACCTTTGTATCCCATTCATGATACATGGCGCTGTGATCGACAAATATCAAGTGTGTCTGTTTTTGCGGTTGAGAACCGACGCATTTGATTTCACATTTCATTTACGATGTAAGTGTAAACCTTTGTGTTCTAACGTTTGCTGTTGACGTTCAAATGATACTTGTGTGTTGCAGATGTGATTGTATAGTACATATAATATGGCTGGACATTGACATTTCTGACAAATAACCTACTTGCATGGTAACATAGTTTTCTCTTCCGTATGGGGTTCATTGTGGTCACTCCCCAAACCACTGGAATGCCTGATTTCGATAGCTACCCTCCAATCGCGCCTTCAGGATGACTGATTTCGGTGGGTGTTTCCATTCACCCGCGCTGACCGCTGTGTGGCCACCGGCGGAATATAAACCACAGCCGTTGTAGTGAGGTAAAATTTACATGAAGTGATAGTTACAGGCACACCAGCCACGGATACTAGCCGAAATCAAGCACCTCAATGGTAAAAGGCAAGGGGGGACACCGATATCAAGTAGCCCAATGGGACAGAACACTTAAATCTACCTTGCTGTTCCTGGATCACGGAAACATAGCTTCTAACCAGACATTGAAAAGGCTAATCATGTTGTACCGCACAATCAAATTTTCAACAATAAATTACGAACATAAATATGAACCGTTACGACGCGAACGATTACAGATACATCGTTTATGAAATGTACACTACTGGCCATTAAAATTGCCACACCACGAAGATGGCGTGCTACAGACGCGAAATTTAACCGACAAGAAGAAGATGCTGTGATATGCAAATGATTAGCTTTTCAGAACATTCAGACGAGGTTGGCGCCGGTGGCGACACCTACAACGTGCTGACATGGGGAAGGTTTCCAACCGATTTCTCATACACAAAGAGCAGTTGACCGGCGTTGCCTGGTGAAACGTTGTTGTCATGCCTCGTGTAAGGAGGAGAAATGCGTAGCATCAGGTTTCCGACTTTGATAAAGGTCGGATTGTAGCCTATCGCGATTGCGGTTTATCGTATCGCGACATTGCTGCTCCGTTGGTCGAGATCTAATGACTGTTAGCAGAATATGGAATCGGTGGGTTCAGGAGCGTAACACGGAACGCCGTGCTGGATCCCAACGGCCTCGTATCGCTAGTAGCCGAGATGACAGGCATCTTATCCGCATGGCTGTAACCGATCGTGCAGCCACGTCTCGATCCTTGAGTCAACAGATGGGGACGTTTGCAAGACAACAACCTTCTGCACGAACAGTTCGACGACATTTGCAGCAGCATGGACATTCAGCTCGGAGACCATGGCTGCTGTTACCCTTGACGCCGCATCACAGACAGGAGCACCTGCGATGGTGTAGTCAACGAAAAACCTGGGTGCACGAATGGTAAAACGTCATTTTTTCAGATGAACCCAAGTTCTGTGTACAGCATCTTGATGGCTCAAAAAAATGGCTCTGAGCACTATGGGACTTAACTGCTGAGGTCATCAGTCCCCTAGAACCTAAGGACATCACACACATTCATGCCCGAGGCAGAATTTGGACCTGCGACCGTAGAGGTCGCGCGGCTCCAGACTGTGGTACATAGAACCGCTCGGCCACTCCGGCCGGCCATGGTGGTCGCATCCGTGTTTGGCGACATCGCGGTGAACGCACATTGGATGCGTGTATTCATCGCCATACTGGCGTATCACCCGGCGTGATGGTATGGGGTGCCATTGGTTACACGTCTCGCTCACCTCTAGTTCGCATTGACGGCACTTTGAACATTGGACGTTACATTTCATATGTGTTACGATCCGTGGCTCTGCCCCTCATTCGATACCTGCGAAACTCTACATTTCAGCAGGATAATGCACGACCGCATGTTGCAGGTCTTGTACGGGCCTTTCTGGATACAAAAAATGTTGGACTCCTGCCCTGGCCAGCACATTCTCTATATCTCTCACCAATTGAAAACGTCTGGTCAATGGTGGCCGAGCAACTGGCTCGTCACAATACGCCAGTCACTACTCTTGATGAACTGTGGTATCGTGTTGAAGCTGCATGGGCAGCTGTATCTGTACACGCCATCCAAGCTATGTTTGACTCAATGAGGCGTATCAAGGCCGTTATTACCGCCAGAGGTGGTTGTTCTGGATACTGATTTTTCAGGATCTATGCACCCAAATTGCGTGAAAATGTAATCACATATCAGTTCTAGTATAATATATTTGTCCTTTGAATACCCGTTTATCATCTGCATTTCTTCTTGGTGTAGCAATTTTAAAGGCCAGTAGTGTAAAATGAGATACGTCGATTCTTGACTGCAGAAACAGACACACTTGATATTTGTCGGTTACAACGCCATCTACCACGAATGGAAACAATGGTTTAAGTAAACCATACGTATTTTTTGCCGTTGAATCCGAGTATGAGGGAGGGGGGTATTTGCTGAAAGTACAAAGTTGATCTCGCCCACGCATGAGGAGTAGCCAGTTTTCACCTAGAACATTTTTGAGTCCATTTCGACTGTTTAGATGTCTCACGCTAAAAAAAAAAACTGTATACTACGTAGATGCTACTCTACATATCTTCTTGTTAACAAAACGTAACGATGACAAACGAAATAATCTTCTTCACAGGCATATCAGAGTATATGAACAATTGAATGATTGTCAATTGTTGTCAAAAACACTTCAGCTGAGTTTATTTTCACCAGATATATATAATAGCAGGCAACACTATAAAAAGTATGAACTCGTCAATTCAGTATTGAACTTGATTCTGTCGTGAGAAAGAAGAGACTGAATACTCATACTCATTACATCCGTTATTCATTCAGTTATTTATTTATAAAAATCATCGCCGCCACTGGAACTTGACGCTTCTCGATGTGGTGACAGCGTCTACCACGTGTGTACTGCATCAGGCATCGTGATGTGGTCGTGCCGGGCGAATTAGTGTCTCCAGCGCTCGCCAGGACTCCGCGATGTAAAAAAAGAAGAAATAAATAAATAAAATGCTTTATGCATTAAACACGCGTATTATTACAATCGATAAATTCATTCTGTATAATACCATACACTACTTGACTACTAAGTTCTCGTTGACACTGCACAACTTCTGTATTTAAATGACGGCACCTGCATTGTTTTATTACCACGAGACGTTTCCTTAATAAATCGTTGTCTTCAGTTGACCACTACGAAATAACTACGTTTCGACTGACGCGGTGTCATTCGCTTTTGCCCCCGTCTCACCGTCACAGGTATCCCTATTGGATCTGCTCCCTCTTTCATATTAGCAATGTTGCTGCCTCATGGAAATACCTTTGTTACTATCATTAACTGTCCTAACATCCAGGAAAGTTCTACTGACGTCAAGGGAAAACCACTCATGAGCACAGGATAGCCGAAGCAGAAGACAGTTGCCGGCATTTGCCTTCTGAAGCCTGGATTATTAAACTCTTGTAAAATATACGATTGTAGTTGGTACCAATTCGCGGTTCCTTCTAATGTGGTGTAGTCAGGATAGGGTGTAAAGCAGGTCATTTTGTACTTATTTTGTGGTTGGCATACCACTGCAGCCATTATAATTGTAATTAACTAGTGCATAAACTACGAATTATGATTTCCTTTGCATAAAATATGGAGTAGTAAAATTTACTGTGCTCTAGTAACAGTGTAAAATTTCCTCTCCATCAGTTTCTAGGGTTAGCTGAAAATTCCACCCCGCGCTGCGTGACTTTCTTCAGTTGTGTTTGCTACCACAAATTATTGCACAGTTTCTGAACCACTGAGGCATACCGCATGAAAACTGTGCTGAATGCGCAACTGGTGAAACTACAGTAACACTTCTTTGAAGACAATGTTTGTGAAATTTTGGAAAAGTGAAAAAACAGCAAATGCAGCAAAAAGAAGCAGGTTTCTAATAGCCGAAGAACTCGCTAGAGGTGCAAGTGGAACCAAGTTTTTTTCGACATCAGCATCCTTAACAAATTGAAAAAAGTTGTCGAATTTAGAGCGCGGAGAAATAGGAATAAACAGCAATGACCACTGAAGATGCTTTGTAATTAAAAGCGATACGTGTCTGGGGACACACATTCTTAAATTGCGGTAAGCTTAATGCGGGAGAAAAATAGTAGTTGATACACATGGTATACAAAAACTACATTTACAAAATTTCAGTGCTTAGTAGCAAGAAGAAACACTTTTTATGTGACAGAAATGTCAGCTGTCCACCGTTTCCCTGCTAGGGGCCTATGGTGGTTTAGTGATGTTCATAGACGGTGTTCAAACTGCCGTATGATGAATGTTCCTGTGGAGATTTGGCTGAAAATGACGTCTGTCTACATTAATGTACGTTTGGAATATGCGTGCTATTAATTATCTAACACGCTCAAAATTACCAGGTGTCTCACGGCTAAAAATTACCAGGTGTCTCACGACTAATTGCTGCTTCTCCAACCAAACGGGCAACCAGCTCTTCAGTAGTGCCTATCGGTGACTTGTGCACGAAAAACTTTATCTCGCTCCACAAAAAGAAAAAAAAAGAAAAACAATAGGTCAGCAACGTCTCTAAAACGAAACGATATTCACCACATAGCAGTGACAAATGTGAAAATTACCGAACAATCAGTTTAATAAGCCACAGCTGCAAAATACTAAGACGAATTATTTACAGACGAATGGAAAAACTACACTCCTGGAAATGGAAAAAAGAACACATTGACACCGGTGTGTCAGATCCACCATACTTGCTCCGGACACTGCGAGAGGGCTGTACAAGCAATGATCACACGAACGGCACAGCGCACACACCAGGAACCGCGGTGTTGGCCGTCGAATGGCGCTAGCTGCGCAGCATTTGTGCACCGCCGCCGTCAGTGTCAGCCAGTTTGCCGTGGCATACGGAGCTCCATCGCAGTCTTTAACACTGGTAGCATGCCGCGACAGCGTGGACGTGAACCGTATGTGCAGTTGACGGACTTTGAGCGAGGGCGTATAGTGGGCATGCGGGAGGCCGGGTGGACGAACCGCCGAATTGCTCAACACGTGGGGCGTGAGGTCTCCACAGTACATCGATGTTGTCGCCAGTGGTCGGCGGAAGGTACACGTGCCCGTCGACCTGGGACCGGACCCCAGTGACGCACGGATGCACGCCAAGACCGTAGGATCCTACGCAGTGCCGTAGGGGACAGCACCGCCACTTCCCAGCAAATTAGGGACACTGTTGCTCCTGGGGTATCGGCGAGGACCATTCGCAACCGTCTCCATGAAGCTGGGCTACGGTCCCGCACACCGTTAGGCCGTCTTCCGCTCACGCCCCAACATCGTGCAGCCCGCCTCCAGTGGTGTCGCGACAGGCGTGAATGGAGGGACGAATGGAGACGTGTCGTCTTCAGCGATGAGAGTCGCTTCTGCCTTGGTGCCAATGATGGTCGTATGCGTGTTTGGCGCCGTGCAGGTGAGCGCCACAATCAGGACTGCATACGACCGAGGCACACAGGGCCAACACCCGGCATCATGGTGTGGGGAGCGATCTCCTACACTGGCCGTACACCTCTGGTGATCGTCGAGGGGACACTGAATAGTGCACGGTACATTCAAACCGTCATCGAACCCATCGTTCTACCATTCCTAGACCGGCAAGGGAACTTGCTGTTCCAACAGGACAATGCACGTCCGCATGTATCCCGTGCCATCCAACGTGCTCTAGAAGGTGTAAGTCAACTACCCTGGCCAGCAAGATCTCCGGATCTGTCCCCCATTGAGCATGTTTGGGACTGGATGAAGCGTCGTCTCACGCGGTCTGCACGTCCAGCACGAACGCTGGTCCAACTGAGGCGCCAGGTGGAAATGGCATGGCAAGCCGTTCCACAGGACTACATCCAGCATCTCTACGATCGTCTCCATGGGAGAATAGCAGCCTGCATTGCTGCGAAAGGTGGATATACACTGTACTAGTGCCGACATTGTGCATGCTCTGTTGCCTGTGTCTATGTGCCTGTGGTTCTGTCAGTGTGATCATGTGATGTATCTGACCCCAGGAATGTGTGAATAATTATTTCAATTTCCAGGAGTGTTGTAGAAGCCGACCTCGGGAAAGATCAGTTTGGATTCCGTAGAAATATTGGAACACGTGAGGCAATACTGACCTTACGACTTATCTTAGAAGAAAGATTAAGGAAAGGCAAACCTACGTTTCTAGCATTTGTAGACTTAGAGAATGCTTTTGACAATGTTGATTGGAATACTCTCTTTCAAATTCTAAAGGTCGCAGGGGTAAAATACAGGGAGCGAAAGGCTATTTACAATTTGTACAGAAACCAGATGGCAGTTATAAGAGACGAGAGACATGAAAGGGAAGCAGTGGTTGGGAAGGGAGTAAGACAGGGTTCTAGCCTCTCCCCGAAGTTATTCAATCTGTATATTGAGCAAGGAAACAAAAGAAAAATTCGGAGTAGGTATTAAAATCCATGGAGAAGAAATAAAAACTTTGAGGTTCGCCGATTACATTGTAATTCTGTCAGAGACAGCAAAGGACTTGGAAGAGCAGTTGAATGGAATGGACAGTGTCTTGAAAGGAGGATATAAGATGAACATCAACAAAAGCAAAACGAGGATAATGGAATGTAGTCGAATTAAATCGGGTGATGCTGAGGGAATTAGATTAGGAAATGAGACACTTAAAGTATTAAAGGAGTTTTGCTATTTGGGGAGCAAAATAACAGATGATGGTCGAAGTAGAGAGGATATCAAATGTAGACTGGCAATGGCAAGGAAAGTGTTTCTGAAGAAGAGAAATTTATTAACATCGAGTATAGATTTAAATGTTAGGAAGTCGTTTCTGAAAGTATTTGTATGGAGTGTAGCCATGTATGGAAGTGAAACATGGACGATAAATAGTTTGGACAAGAAGAGAATAGAAGCTTTCGAAATGTGGTGTTACCTAAGAATGTTGAAGATTAGATGGGTAGATCACATAACTAATGAGGAAGTATTGAATAGGATTGGGGAGAAGAGAAGTTTGTGGCACAACTTTACCAGAAGAAGGGATCGGTTGCTAGGACATGTTCTGAGGTATCAAGGGATCACCAATTTAGTATTGGCGGGCAGCGTGGAGGCTAAAAATCGTAGAGGGAGACCAAGAGATGAATACACTAAGCAGATTCAGAAGGATGTAGGGTGCAGTAGGTACTGGGAGATGAAGAACCTTGCACAGGATAGAGTAGCATGGAGAGCTGTATCAAACCAGTCTCAGGACTGAAGACCACAACAACAACAGCAGTAGTTTGAAGACAGTCTCTGAACATCACAACCTCCATGCACTTCGGAACTGTGCGTCTGTGACATACTTGTCCACAAGTTTTTTTATCCCCTCTGAACACGCTACAACTTTCTATATGTAGTCTTTTTACACCTTATATAACAGCTGCGGAGGAAAATGGCCAAGCTAACATACATTTCAATATTTCGTTTACTGCTAGTTCTGTTGATGCACCCCTCTTCCACAGTTAACGAATGCCTGCACTACATCTACATGTATACTCCTTAAGCCACGTGAGTCTGGGTGACGTAGGATACTTCTAATACTAGTGACTGGACCCCCTTTCCTGTTCCATTCGCGAATGTCGCTTGGGAAGATAACCGTTCCAAGAACTATTACACCGTACCATTTTTTTAAAAATTACTAGCTATTTTTTCTTAGGGTCACTTTTGGTTTCATTCGTCTTTTTAAAAGAATACTTTAAAATTTGAGTATATCTTTAATGATAAATTATGTATGGTATGATAAAATGTCATGGCTTTTGTTCTAATTGTTCAGCCGAAGTAATTTACTTTGTTGCCTTCTTGCACCGTTTTAATTATCTTTTATATTTTTAATGAAATCACAACAATGTCCTGTTTGTATCATTACGCGCAATTATTGTATCTGTATGAATGGGCAGTGCCTGAAACCAAATTAAGTAAAAAAATAAAGAACAATTGTTAGTAAACCTCGGTATGAGCTCATTGCTCGATTTCTCTCGTTGTGTTCCGCGACAGGATGTGAGGAGAAGTAATATATTGTCCGTTCTTCCCAGGACATAATCTCTCGGAATTTCAGTAGCAAACCTCTCCTTGATGCATAACGACTCTATTATAGCGTCTGCTGGTCGATCTTCTTGACCATCTCCGTAACGCTCCGTAACTACTCCGTAATGGAATGCGCCGCTATTCGTTGGATCTTGTCATTCTCTTCTTTTAATCCGTTCTGGTAAGGGTCCCATACTAGTGATCAACACTCAAGAATCGGTGGAACAAGAGCGTTTAAGCCACTGCTTTCATAGATCAATTACGATGTGTCTTATTGTGTCATACTGCAGTCATGAGGTAAATACGAGGGTGAGTCAAATGAAAACCTTAAATATTTTTAAATATTATTTATTGTGCAGAAGTGGTACAGAGCTATATCACTTTAGAACATAATCTCCCCCACGCTCAATGCAAGTCCTGAAGCGCTTACAAAGTGCATGAATTCCTTTAGAAAAAAATTATTTTGGTAGTTCGTGCAACCACTCATGCACCGTGTGACGCACCTCCTCACCAGAACGGAACTTCTTTCCTCCCATTGTGTCTTTGAGTAGTCCAAACATATGGAAATCACTTTGGCGAAGGTCTGCTGAGTATGGTGGATGAGGAAGACACTAAAAATGCAGGTCTGTAATTGTTGCAACTGTTGTACGGGCAGTGTGGGGCCTTCATTGTCATGTTGCAAAAGGACACCTACTGACAGCAATCCACGTCGCTTTGATTTGATTGCAGGCCGCAGATGATTTTTTAGGAGATCTGTGTATGACGCACTGGTGACAGTGGTCCCTCTAGGCATGTAATGCTCCTTTTTCGTCCCAAAAGAGAGCCAGCATAACCTTCCCTGCTGATGGATCTGTACGAAACTTCTTTGGTTTTGGTGATTAGTAATTGCGCCATTCCTTGCTCGCTCTCTTCATTTCCGGTTGGTGGAACTGAACCCAGGTCTCGTCCCCAGTAACGATTCGTACAAGCAAGCCACCACCTTCTCGTTCAAAGCGCCGAAGAAGTTCTTCACAAGCATCAACACGTCGTTCTCTCATTTCAGGAGTCAGCTGCCGTGGCACCCATCTTACAGACACTTTGTGAAACTGGAGCACATCACGCACAGTGTGGTGTGCAGACCCATGACTAATCTGTAAACATGCTGCTATGTCATTCAGTGTCACTCGGCGGTTTTCCTTCATTACGGCCTCAACTGCTGCAGTTGTGCCTGAGCTGGACGAGGGGCATGTTCCACCGAAGTCACAGCATATGCGAACTTTCTACTACATTCGTAGACTTGCTGCTGTGACAAGCATGCGTCACCGTACTGAACCTTCATTCGTCGATGAATTTCAATAGGTTACACACCTTCACTTCGCAAAAACCGAATAACAGAAAGCTATTCCTCCCTGGTGCAAGTCGCAAGTGGGGCGGCCATCTTTATACTGATACTGCGACGATATGTGTGCATCTGCACTATGCTGTCACCTAGAGGCCATTCTGCACGCTGTTGGTAACACGCTTACCAACTTAACAGGATAACGGCGCGAAATTACAAATTTAAGGCTTTCATTTGACACCCTCGTAATTAATGGAATACGATCTGCCTTATAATTGACGATAATGATGACGGTTAGGGGCCTGATGTTTCGTTCCACTGAGAGAGGTGTTTACCGCCGATATTCAAATACTTCTTGTGATACAATGAAATTCTCGAATGCTTGGTAGCTATACCAACACCATAGGTATGGAAACAAAAGTAGCGATGCTGTTATCAGTAACTTTGGAACGTCCGCATTTGTGAGAACAATGGCGCCCGTGGTGCAGCGCGTGTTTTGTGGACAGCAAGGCCTGGCGAACTCCACGCGGCGGCAGCTGGCCCACCCTCGCAGCGGGCGCTGTTGGCAGACGTCAGCTGTTCGCGGCATGCCTGAGTTATGAAATGGGTCAACGGTCCGCGCGCGTTCCCGTTTAACGATGCGTGTTTAGGTTCGTTGTTTTTTGTGCGGCAGCCACTCACCCGCCTCGGTATACATTCGTCGATCAACCGGATTACAAGTTCATGCGTCACAGATCTACTCGAAAAATGCTGTCTCCTGCCGCTACGGGTACGCGTAACTGGGAACGCAGCTGGAAACTCTACTATTAAGCTGCGCTTTAATGGTTGGAGTTGATTTAAAAAGCTATCGGTTTCGCAAAATAACGGTTCTATCCTCAGGTACCATAAGCTGAGAAAGCGCACATTTGCCTCAGTGGCAAACAACTCGCCATTGCGTCAGCGTTATCCAGAGACTGGCACCATACACCCAGAAAACAGGGCTTGATAAATGCGTAAGAGGAAATACGACATGATGGGTAGAAAGCCGTACGACGACTCCTAATGCAAACAATGTAATAATTCTTCTGGCAGAACTCCGCTTAATAGCAGAATACTCTCTAGTTTACTGTAACTTTCATTACTAAATAGGGGTAAGTGGGAATGTCGATATACGGGAACAAAATAGAACAAAACAAAAACGGCTTAAACTGCAGACCATGAATGACCTGAAGTATGGACCCCTCTTATGTCTTGAACGATTCAGTATGTCGAAACTAATTTTTCGCCAACGACTGTAGGTAGAAGCTTGTATTGGTAATTGTCGTTCTTTTGAATCAACTAAGAACTTGATGTAAGTATGGTTTCTTTTGAAATGGAACGATGTACGTCTTTTAAGGGCACCCTGAATCTTTTGAAACTACGAGTGTAATGCGCTTGTCACCATTGGCGTGGAAACTTCCCGAAAAAGCATTGCAGAAATGTGCTACAGCTGGAAGACTAGGCAGCCGGAATCGTCACTTGTGGTACACATACCGTGAAGAGGAACTCTTACGGCCACGCTTCGTCTTTGTAAGCAGCAATATAGTAATACAGTAGAGTCTCGATAGTTCGAGGTGAACGGGACCGGAACCACCTCGAACTACCGAAAACTCGGACTATCGAAATTTAAATAAGAAAAAGAAATATTATGATATTGTAAGTAATACAGGTCAAAATATGAACTCTATTAAAATAAAAGTATTTACACGTCCATTTGTATTGGCAGAATAACCATAATTATTTATTTAGGCAAGTAATAGTGAAGTGTCTTTTGTTTGGTGAAGCTACAACGTTTCCTCGCGGCAGTGTCACGCCACCGTCTCAGGAGCAGGTCAGTTGGTGTTGCCTCAGGCTGTTGTTCCACGTAGCATAAGGCGGCCTCGAGAGCAGCGGAGTGATTCATCATCGGTGCAGCCTCTGCCTCGTCATCCTCGTCAGTCTTACACTGTGATGGAATGTTAACCGTGTCAATTATAGAAGAGTCTGTCACTTCCTTCGTCCGAATTTAACCACTCACCTACTTCCACCTCTTCTGCCTCTTCACACCCTGGCAATCTTCTGATTAAATTACACAATGGTTGTCCGTCCTCATCTGCTAAATCTTCAGTTTCTGTGTCTGGCATACTTTCCTGTAGAATTTTCCTCCATGACTTAGAAATTGTGTCTGACTTTATTTCGCTCCTTGATTCGCTAATCCAGTACACGACGTCCTTCAAAGTCACTTTCTTCACAGCTCCTACAATGCTTTCGTTGTCTTCGGAATGCAGGATTGACTGTAGCAATCGCCGTCGATACTTATTTTTTAGACATTCCCGAACGCCCTGATCCATGAGCTGATTGAGACAGGTAAAGTTTAGTCGGTAAAACAAGGCGCGGATACCGTCACACTGCAGTTCTCCTGCACTTGGATGTGAGGACGCATTATCCATGAGCAAAATTGCTTTGCATGACAGTCCCATTTCTTATAAAAAATTCTTGCAGTCAGGTACAAATGAGTTAAAAAACCAGTTCTTGAAGTTACCTGATTCATCCAGTCATTATTCTGATGTGTATAGACAACCGGAAGAGCTGAGATGGATACATTCTTGAATGCTCTTGGCTTGGCAGACTTCCCAATCACAATTAGTTTTAGTTTGTGGTTTCCAGTTGCATTTGAGGCTGCCATAACTGTGAGCCGCTCTTTTTTTTTTTTTTTTTTTTTTTTTTTTTTTTTTTTTTTTTTTTTTTTGCCCAGGAGCACTTTTTTCTTCACAAGAAGCAAGTGTTCTCGCTGGTAACATTTTAAAATTTAGCGCAGTTTCGTCACAGTTATATATTTGTTCATTAGACAAATTTTCGTCATTTATGATTTTTTAAAACTCGACGATGAATTTTGAAACGGCCTGAGCGTCACCAAAGAGCTTTTCTCCACATACGTCTAGTTGACGCACTCCATACCTCTTCTTCCACTTGTCGAGCCAGCCCACACTAGCGGCGAAATAGTCATCTCCTTCCTGCAACTGGTTTCTGAAAAACAAAACTTTTTCTTGCAAGATTGGGCCATAAATCGTAGCACCTTTCTGTCTCTGTTGGGTAAACCACATGAACAATGCCTCACTTGTTTTTTCGAAGTCTGACTTCTTTATACTACTTCGACTGCGAGATTCGTGCGAGCATTGCTGTGAACAAAACTGTTCCAATTTAAGTCTGTTTCCTCGCCAGTGACCAACAGTAACTTCACCGGCACCATATTCGAGAGTAAGTTTTTTTATTGTTTCACTTTTGTCAAGTCGTCTTAGTGCTTCTAATTTTAGTTGCAAAGGCACAAATTTCCTCTTTTTTGATACAGCACTCATCTTTGTAAGATGTACAACGAACACACAGTCAACACAGCGACACACAAAACTGTACAGTACAGGTACTGGGAACTACAGCAGCGTATGAGCTCCCCAGTTTTGATCGGTAGCAGCCGGCAGCAGTCAGGGTATTTCGTGCCCTACTGACAACAGATGTTCGTGCAACAGGGCAGCCAGCTAATCGTCGGTGTTGATTGCATTGTTGTCTGCTTTGTCACTGAGCTGTACTCTCCCTGTCTATCTTTTGCAATGATGTTTTCATTATTTATCATGTCAGTAAAAAAAGAAAAAAAGAAAGTAGGTCGTTGCAACTTTTTTAAAGAGACTCGGATATTGGAAACTCGGACTATCAAGACTCGATCTATCGAGACTCTACTGTAATAATAATAATAATAATAATAATAATAATAATAATAATAATGGCCGGCCGCGGTGGTCTCGCGGTTCTAGGCGCGCAGTCCGGGACCGTGCGACAGCTACGGTCGCAGGTTCGAATCCTGCCTCGGGCATGGATGTGTGTGATGTCCTTAGGTTAGTTAGGTTTAAGTAGTTCTAAGTTCTAGGGGACTAATGACCACAGCAGTTGAGTCCCATAGTGCTCAGAGCCATTTGAACCAATAATAATAATAATAATAATAATAATAATAACTGCGTGTGGCTCTATCGGCCAGGTGTAAGTCTTTTAACTGGACGTGAAATTAGGCCATTTGTACCTCCTGAGGATTCCACAGATCTTTGTATTAGGTAATATTATAAAACTTAGTGTCTTGGTTGCATACTATTTTATTAAAATTGATTAACGGTTTTGTGGTAGCTACGATGCGATATACTGCTTTTCGTGTGGTGCCTTTGTGATTCAACTGCACAGATAAAACCTTCAAGAGCATTTAAAATTGTTTTTATGCATTTAGATTCTATGTTAAATAATTGCCTGTATTACGTTCTTTTATAATGCGTGCAGCGAGCTGATCTACAGCTTTCATATTATTTAAATTTAATATTTGCTTTTAAAGATACATTCTATGCGACATTCTAGAAATGTATGAAAGGTATTCCGTTCTAGATCTTCTAATATACGCAATTTTCATATACATATACTTTCAATTGTCTTATTAGCGCCACTTTATTTATTCTATAAATATGCACTCCTCGCTTTTGTTCTTGTATGTACTGACTACGCGCCTGTGTGTCTCTCCTAAATTTGTAGACAAGATATTCATTTTATTAGCACATTTAATGACGATTTATGTCTGATAAATTTATTGAAATGCATTTGTTAATATTTTCCTTTTTTGAGATCTGATCACCGGAAAAGCGAAACTAGTAATAAAAAAAGTATTACGTGACCGATACATAACCTTCTTATAAAATTTTTACTGGTCGCCAGTTCGGTGACTTGCATGTTCCTAAGCTACCCCAATTAACCAACCGGGGAAAGGGGACGTACGCTTTAACGTGGAAGCCGAGGCCCACGAGAAAGACAGGCCGCGGCGCGTACGTCACAAAGGTAGTCCGGAACTCGCTCACTCGCTCAAATCAGCAGACAAAATGCGTTTCTAAACATGTTAACTCGTAGCTGGGCGTGTAAGTACTACCTAGAATTGCATCTTCCACTGGAATCTGCTATTATGAAGTCTTACTGATTAACAGTACTACAGAGAAACTTAATTTAAGATCAATACTCGATATAAATGGTATAACGGCTTGTTTTTGGCATTTAGTCTCTTCTGCTTAACAGTACTCATTACATGCTGGAAGTGGTGCCGTATGCAACTGATAATCATTTTAGCATTATTTTATTTTATTGTACGCCAGTACAGCCGTAACAAAATATAAGCAGGCCCATGAACTTCCCATCATTATAGGACTAATAACAGTAAGATTCCATAATACCGTATTCCAGTAGAAGATTCAGTTTTCGTTTGTAGGGATACGCTGATATGAGCGAGCGAGCGCAGGACTACCTTTGTGACGTACGCGCCGCGGCTTGTCTTTCTTGGTGTCTCGCGTGGAAGCCGAATGACGTGTCTTTCCTAGCGACTCCTCATATCTTTGAGAGGCGCAGCTTAGATTAAAAGAACACAGAACATTTCCTGTGGCCCGGCCGGGATTCGATCCCGCGGCCTCGCCTTTTCCAATTACCGCTTTTTTCCTCTTTTGTTTCGATCTGTTTCATCGTCATTTTTCATCTACAGATTTTTCATTCTCAGATTTCAAGGAGGGAACTTCGCTCTGTTTCTTGATAACAAAGGGTGCCCAGTCCCCTGACCGAACACGCTGAGCTACCGTGCCAGCTCAGCTAGACCGCAGGGTCCGACAGCTTGAAGGCAGGCCTATTCGCAAAGTTGTGATCTGTCTGTCCGTGCACTGACGTCTCTGTTCACTGTAATAAGTTCAGTGTCCGTGTTTTGCGACCGCACCGCAAAACCGTGCGATTAGTAGACGAAAGGACGTGCCTCTCCAATGGGAACCGAAAACATTTGATCGCAAGGTCATAGGTCAACCGATACACGTCTGGTATATTCCATACGACACTGGTGACGGCATGAGCGTCACATGACAGGAATATGTTGTAGGCCCACCTAACTTGTACACTTGGCGAATGGGTGAAAAGATTCTTCTACCTTGCCCGATTTAGGTTTTCTTGTGGATGTGATAATCACTCCCAAAAAAGTGACTAAAACATAAGAGTTTGTCACATAAACTGCAACAAATGAAAGCGACAGTTTCACAGTCGCACAGTTTTCCCTGTGCTCTGTCAAAACATATGCTTTTAGCGTTTTCAAATTTTTCCGTGTGTAGACTGTGAAATCCTGCATATGTCCAAGTAAATCTGAACATGTCCTGTAATTTTGGAGAGCGAAGTTGATTATGTGTGAGTACCTGAACTTTGATAATTGTCTGAAAATAAAAAATTAACTTTTCATGCGAGGGAAGACTTGAACCAAGGATCTTTCGTTCCGCAGCTGCTCAGAACCAAAGATTGCGTTTCGTTGGCAGAACTTACAAAACGGTGCAACAAATCCAAGAAAAGAGACTGGCTATACTACGCCTCTGCATCCTCTCCTGAAATATTAATGTGCAGTACGGTACCCTTACCACATAGGACTGGTGGAGGACATCGGAAAAGCTCACAGAAGTTCAGCTCGGTTTGCAGAGTGTCATGGATATGAGTTGGTTTGGCAAACGCTAAAAAAGAAAGACTTTTTCCTTGTCGCAAAATCTTTTCACGAAATTTCAGTCACCAGCTTCTTCCTCCGAAAGCCAAAATCGAGGCGTGTTTTTAAGTAAGGTCCGTTTGAACATAAATACACAACGAAAGGTTATTTCAAAAAACTCAGCTGTGCAGTCAGCCCACCCTTCACCCAGTTAAGAACAAAAATTAAATGAGGCGAAAAAATAAGAAATAGAACGGTGAGATATTACAGTGAATTAAAACTTTTTAAAGGTGAAAAAAATGGAAGTTTTTTATTTGCTCGAGAGATACGACTTCTTGCACTTGTAGTTAAAAACAGTAATAATAAAAGGTCAAACGAAACTCAATAAGAGCATGTTGAAAAACATTTAAAACATATTCAAAATATCCACGGGTGTACTGCCGGTCTATAGTGTCCAACGGGCACAATATTTCGGCGATCAAACATGTCGCCATCATCAGGTGAACTGACGGACTGAGCTCCTGTGAACGTGCCGGCACGGAGATCCGTACGCTATGGCTGCTCCGCCGTCCGCGCCCCGCGCCACGGTAGCGCGGTGGAACAGATTGCGACGGCGTCTGAGATGACGTCGGTGTGATGGCTCTGTCCGCCGTGGTCGTCACAACTATACGTTTGCTCGATTTACTCTTGATTAACCCAATCGCTGGTTCCCAAGCCTTGCTAAGATTATAGCCACAGTCACGGTTTATGAGGTCGTCATTGGTGCGAATTTCGATGGCCTCTCTAACAACTCTGTCCCAGTATCTCGACGTCTGTGCCAGAATCCTCGTGCGGTCATACTCCATAGCGTGATTTTCCGACAAACAATGTTCAACGACCGCCGACATGCTCGGATACATCAGTCGAGTGTGCCTCTGGTGTTCACGGCATCGATCCTCGACGGTACGCATCGTCTGACCAATATACGACTTGCCACATTGACACGGAATCTGGTACACGCCGGCCTTCCTCAAACCGAGGTCATCTTTGGCGCTCCCCACCAGTGCACGAGTTTTATTCGGAGGACAAAACACAGTTCTCACCCGGTGTATCTTCAGAATGCGGGCGATTTTCCCCGAGAGTGCGCCTGTGTATGGAATAAATGCAGTGCCTACCTCCTCCCTCGTGACTTCATCCATCTCAACAGGTTGTGCTGCAGTGGTTGGGCGGAGAGCACGTTGAATCTGCCACTCTGAGTACCCATTTTTTCGAAATACAGTTCTCAGATGTTCCAATTCCTGGGGTAGACTCTCTGCGTCAGAGATAGTGCGCACCCTACGTACTAGAGTTTTAAGTACCCCATTCCTCTGTGGAGGGTGGTGGCAGCTGTCTGCGTGCAAATACAGATCAGTGTGCGTTGTCTTCCGATACACCCCATGACCTAGGGTGCAGTCAGCCCTTCTCTTGACCAAGACGTCAAGGAAAGGTAATTTACCCTCCGTTTCAGTCTCCATAGTGAATTTTATGTTGGGGTGTATGGCTTTTAGATGTGTAAGAAGTCAAGGAGTTTATCCATACCATGTGGCCAGATGACGAACGTGTCGTCCACGTAACGGAAAAGTAGGTTTCCATTCGGATGACGACAGGGCTTCCTCCTCGAAGTTCTCCATGTACAAATTCGCTACCACTGGATATTTGATTATCAAATACGCCGGGAGAAACTCAAGAATCACATTTAAAACATGATGCCGAAACACTGGTATTTAAACGAAGCACTTTCCTGGCACTGAAAACTGGAAGGATCTGCGCAGGGATAGGGAATCTGTTGCTGAAGGGAAAAAGGTTGGCCGGTGAGGAGGGTAGGAATGTGGTAGTATAAGTATGGAGGACTGGAGCATTGCAGGGATGGGGTAGGAGTGACAAGGAAATGTGGGCAGGGGAGGGAAAGGTAGCCCTGATGACGTGGAATGGTTGGGATGGACTTATAACAGGATGGCTTAGTAAATGTCAAAGCGGAGTTCATCTGGGAGGATGACACGGTTGAAGTTTATTCGGGAGAGTATGTGGAGGGTGTATTATATTTGCAAACAAAGTTCCGGTGGCTGATGGGAGCGACTGTATATGGGAAATGCCTGTACAGTCGCTCCCAGCAGCCCCCGCGCCAAGTGACAGTCTGCGGATACGATACAGATGGGGTAGGATGGGCTGGTAAAGGCGCAGAAGCCTACGAGGATTACAAAGAAGAGGGGAAACTTTAGATTTGTTGGAGCGCGGATTGCTCTTCGCCGTCTCCCGATATGCTTATATACCGCCCAGGGTTAGTGCTGCCACCTATCGTCTGAGAGTGGTGAGTGCACGTTGACGTCGAACAGAGGCGTTGGTCACATTAAGGTGACTGGACCGTATTTTTTGTTGACTGCCATCTGTATATGAAGAAATGACCATTGTGATAAGATAAATCAGTAAGATTAGTATGTATATTTTTCCCACGTTCTCTTCGCGAGTGGAACGTAAAGAGAAATAGTCTCGGCACCAGCTACTAAACACTTGCATTTGAATTACCGAGACAGCATGTAGACATAGATTTCCCGCATCTGGTTAGACAGTCGCCGTGCTGACTCTCCATTTAAGCTCCAGAAACACAAAACGTAGATTAGTGAAATGAAGAGAAACACTGATCACAATTCGTAAGACTCACATGAGGAGGATACACACGAGTTCCAGCGCTTATATTAATATGACGTTGTGGCGTGTGGAAGCGCACCCGACATCCACACACGGGCCAGAACCACTCTTTAGCAGCAAACGGTGCTAAACGGTGTAAGGCCAGAAAGGAAAAGGAAGCCTGTTTCATAAAAGCCCGTTGAGCGTAATGAATTCTGTTGCTGGGACAACCACAAAACCGGCAACGTATTAAACAGACCTCCCAAGAAATTGTGCAGTGCGTATTATACAAATGAAGCCCAACAGCTGGTGTTCTGTACCATAGAGAAAACTAGAAAATTGTTGAAAACGCAGCCCCCATGTTTTTTATGCACAGTTTTATGTTAAACAAATGCAGTTGCATTTTTCAAACAATTTCATCATTAAATGAAAGACTTACTTCTGTCTATGTCTCGTCATAGTTGCCTCCAGTGTTAACGCTCTTGTCAAAGCAACCAACCAACTTATGAACGGCAGTATCACAAAAATCAACCCCTAACATGCAAACTATCGCTGAACGGCCGTTTTGACGTACGAGTATTCGTAGTCATTGCCGTTGCACCGACCACCCAATGAACGCTACTTGTAACTTAAGGATGCTTGTCGGACAAGGGTGAAGGTAGGAGACGGATACTGGCACAAGTAAAGCTGTGAGTACCGGGCGTGAGTCGTGCTTCGGTAGCTCAGATGGTCAGCCTTCTCGACGGCGCTTGCTGACGTATTAAACGTGTAGCTAGACATTGTGGGCGACTAATCTGCCTCAACACATTCGGAGTCGGGCCTCCGTAATTTCAGTGCTAACAATTAACCGCCGTCGGCAGCATACGCAATGAACAACGGCAGAAATAAAAATATGTTGTGGTCTTAGTCCCAAGACTGGTTTGAGGCAGCTCCCCACTCTAGTCTATCCCGAGTAAGCCTCCTCATCTATACGTAACTATTGCAGCCTACATCATCATTTTGAATGTGCCTGATGTATTAATCTCTTGGTCTCCTTTTTACCCCTCAACACACACACACACACACACACACACACACACACACACACACACACACGTAATCCGGTACTAAATCGGCGATTCCTTGATGCATGACATTTTCACCTATCAACTGATCCTTTCTATTGGGCTGCTCCACAAATTTATTTTTTACTCAGTTCTGTTCAGTTCGCTATATATTTGATCTACCTGCCTAATCTTCAGCATTCTTCCTTAGCACCACATTACAGGAGCTTCTATTTTCTTCATGTCAAAAATGTTTACCCTTCACGTTTCACTTCCGTACAAGGCTACACTTCACACAAATACTTTCAGCAAAGACTTCCTAAAATTTATAGGAGGCACTCAAATGAAAATGAGACAGATGGAAAAATGTAAGTAAAGACTTTATTATTTGAAAAGTAGTCGCCACAAATGTTAATACATTTATCTCACAGTGGGACAAGACTTTACGCCGGCACGGTAGCTCAGCGTGTTCGGTCAGAGGGTTAACGGCCCTCTGTAATAAAAAAAATTGAGTTCACGATCAACAATGACCTAAAACGGGTGTCTTACGAAGTCCGCTCCGAGCAGATGTAACGAACGAAACCGAACAAAATAAAGCGCCGGCACGGTAGCTCAGCGTGTTCGGTCAGAGGGTTAGCTTCCCTCTGTAATAAAAAAAACTGAGTTAATGGATCAACTGCGAACTTAACCGGATGTCTAACGACGTCCGCCCTGAGCAGATGAAACGAACACAAGCGGGAAAAAAAAGATGGTAGAGCACTTGCCCGCGAAAGGCAAAGGTCCCGAGTTCGAGTCTCGGTCGGGCACACAGTTTTAAATTGCCAGGAAGTTTCACATCAGCGTACACTCCGCTGCAGAGTGAAAATCTCATTAAGGATGAAACTGTTTTAGGTAGTGTTGTTTTTGTCGGCTGATCGTGGCAATAAGACGGATGAATTAATGAACCTGTCTGCCCCCTGATTCCCAGTTACCTGGAACGTTTGGTCTCTCCTGCTAATTTTGCTATTCACTTGACCGTGGTCGCAAAGGTTTCGGTTTCATGGTAACTGTATATTCCGTCGGTTCTTTGTAGAACGACATTATAATAAATGAAAAGCACCAGTCTGCTTTTGTTCTACAATATTACTTTTATTTTGATAACCGGTTTTCGACTTACAAGACCATCTTTAGACATTTACTGAGTATTGTCACCAAATAAGTTACAATGTTTGTAAACAAAAGTGGGAGAGAAGTTACATGTCTAGTTTGACGCAGGAACGAACAGTAAATAACATCTTTGACAGTGATGCAATGTAAAAAGTAAAAAATTGAACAGTAAATAAATAAAAATGGAGTAAACAGGAAAAAAACTTTAACACAAAATAGGAACAGCAAGCCTACAACACATTTTATACTAATAAACAAAACCAATAAAACAAAATATTTAGTACTTGACAAGGCTACTCCAGGAGGTATAAAACATGGAGAGTGATACACAAACCAATTAACAGAAGAAAGAATTATCAATGTAACTACAGAATACATAAGAAACTTAAGCAATATCAATAAGATAAACAGAAATGCATAATGGAGGAGTGTAAGAGATGATACAGTAAATTGTCTTTGAGAGTGTGGTGGTACTGCATATTAAAAGGTAAAAAAGGCTGAATAATGCACAAATGCAAAAGGAGCAAACAGGAAAAACATTAACATTATACTCAAAACTGTGACTGTGTAACAGTTTCCGTTAAATAACAGAACCAAGTAAAATAAAAAAAAAGAATACTTGATGAGAGAACTACAAGAGGTACCAAACATGAAAAGTAATGCACGTACCAGTTAAAAGAAAGCCTTAACAATTGAAACTACAGTATATATGGCTTACACAGACAATTTAAATAAAATAAAAGCGAAACTTTCTGGCAGATTAAAACTGTGTGCCGAACCGAGACTCGAACTCGGGACCTTTGCCTATCGCGGGCAAGTGCTCTACTAACTCAGCTATCCAAGCACGACTCAGGCCCCGTCCTCACAGCTTTATTTCTGCCAGTATCTAGTCTCCTACCTTCCAAACTTTTCAGAAGCTCTCCTGCGAACCTTGCAGAACTAGCATTCCTGGAACAAAGGATATTGCGGAGACATGGCTTAGCCACAGCACCGTGAAGCATTTGTATCCTTGAAAGTGTGCATCTGATTTCTACTGCAGGTCTTCACAGTGATGACAGATGGTCGTCCACTTCACACTAGATCAAGTACGTTCTTTAAAGGCTCTCATCCGTTTTCTCATCATTTCGTAGCTCACAGGGTTTTCTTCAACAACTTCAGAAATCTGCTGATGAATTTCGAGCACTTTCACGCATTTTCCACAAGTAAAACGAAACACTGTGCCTACTTTATAATCGACCGGATTTTCTAATAGCTGAGGCACTTAAGTGAAATAAGCACAAACATTCGTTACCACGGATATGGTATATGTGGGTACTCAATAGATTTAGGTATTCATCGCTCCACAGCGGCTAAATTATAAGCCTTTTGTTTTTAATTTTTTACCTTATGGCCATTAGTCTTGTGGCAGGTTTGATGCGAGCCTCCACGACTTGCTATCCCGTACCAGCCTCTTCATCTCAGTGTAGTACTTGCACCTAACATCCTCAGTTATTTGTTGGCTCAGTTTTTGTCCTCTTCAGCTCGCTGTAGTACCACGGGAGTTGTTCTCTGTGCCCTTAACACAGGTCCTAACACTCTGCCACTTCGTCTGTATTTTCCACATATTTTTTTCCTCGCCGATTCCTCGGAGAACCACCTCATTCTGCATCGTATCAGTCCACTTAATATTCATCATCCTTCTATTGCACGACTTCACAAACGTTTGCATTGTCTTCTTTTCCGATTTTCACACAGTCCGTGAGTCTTTTCCATACAATGCTGCGCTCCAAAAGCACATTCTCAGAAATTTCTTATTCAAATTAAATGTTCGATGCTCCTACACTTCTTTAACGAGGAATGCACTCTTTGCCTACGCTAGTCTGCTTCTCATATCCTACTTGCCTCGTCCATCAAGCGTAGTTTGGCACAATCCCTTCATTTGGTCTACTTCGTGGCCCACCTTTTTTATGTTAAGTTTATCACTAATCTCATATTTGCTACTTCGCATTGCCTTCTTATCTCTGTGGTTTCCTTGCAGTGCTCGTAAGACTGCGTATTTCATTTAGCATGCCCTCACTCTCACTTCGGATACCAATGTCAACTGTGAATCTGATAACTGATATCCTTTCATTCCGAATTTGAATCCCACTTCTGTAATTCCGTGTTATTACCATCACCAGTTTTTCGATGTACAGATACAAAACTTGTCAGGAATGAGAAAGTCTCAAACATCAGCATTGTAATGTTATTAGTTACTCGTCTCACCTTCGAATGTTTGGGTGGTAAAAGTAAGAAAAACATTCGAAAACTGAATTTTCGACAGACGGAGGCTACCAAGACAATAGAGTAATAGGAGAAAAACAGCGGCAGTTCACGTTGATGCAGTAAAAAATGGGCTGTGGATACAAGTAATTAGGAGAGGATAAAGAACAACAAGCAATGTTCACGTATTGAAGTAGCCTTATTTTCTCGTTATACATTTATAACAGGAAACGTACGGTGCTTGTTTAGCTGCCAAATACTCATCTTCCTTTGACTTGGTTAAAGCGGCGCACTTCAGTTTCTTCTCTTCCCTAACATGCTCCTTACGCGTTTCCACATACAAGATACAGCCATTAGGCACCGGATACTCTTGGAAATGGCTTATCTGAATAGGTTACGGTGTCGGCATTGCGTAGATCCGGACTTCGCTGCATACGCATCCTCAACTCCTCCAGCAAGACTAAGTGCGTTAGATTACTGTCGCCATGTTCGTCTATTCCTCCTGCAACGTCATGAATGTTGCTCTAGACGTTTTAATGCATTCTGGCTTGCCTGTCAACCATCGATGTAATTCATCTACATCTACATACGTATTCCGCAATCCACCATACGGTGCGTGGCGGAGCGTACCTCGTACCACAACTAGCATTTTCTCTCCCTGTTCCACTCCCAAACAGAACGAGGGAAAAATGACTGCCTATATGCGTCTGTAAGAGCCCTACTCTCTCTTGTCTTATCTTTGTGGTCTTTCTCGCGAAATGTAAGTTGGTGGCAGTAAAATTGTACTGCAGTCAGCCTCAAATGCTGGTTCTCTAAATTTCCTCAGTAGCGATTCACGAAAAGAACGCCTTCTTTCCACCAGAGACTCCCACCGAAGTTCCTGAAACATTTCCGTAACACTCGCGTTATGATCAAATCTACCAGTAACAAATCTAGCAGCCCGCCTCTGAATTGCTTCTATATCCTCCCTCAATCCGACCTGATAGGGATCCCAAACGCTCGAGCAGTACTCAAGAATAGGTCGTATTAGTGTTTTATAAGCGATCTCCTTCACAGATGAACCACATCTTCCCAAAATTCTACCAATGAACCGCAGACGGCTATCCGCCTTCCCCACAATTGCCATTACATGCTTGTCCCACTTCAAATCGCTCTGAAATGTTACGCCCAAATATTTAATCGACGTGACTGTCAAGCGCTACACTACTAATAGCGTATTCAAACATTACGGGACTCTTTTTCCTATTAATGTGCATTAATTTACATTTATCTATATTTAGAGTTAGCTGCCATTCTTTACACCAATCACAAATCCTGTCCAAGTCATCTTTTATCCTCCTCATCTTAGACAACGTAGCTGGTGGCCTAATAAGGCCACTCATTGAAGACCAAAATGATCGAACGGGGAAACCATTGGTGCTGTACAATGGTAGGAGCGAGTGCTGTGAACAACATACTACAAATTCTGAACGGTAGGGCTGAGTGTGGGAGTAGGGATGCGCCTGAAGGTAACTTTTGTACGTTTCTCGTGAATAACTGGAAAACTGTGCCTCCAGCGAAAACGTATCCCAGTACAAAACTTAACTACATTAAATTACCTACAAAAAAGTTTTCTTTAGGACTGATAGTTTGCACGTAGCGAGCGAGAGAATATGAAAATCTCGCGCATAGTTTATGAAGGCCAGATATAACATTCCGGGCTGCATAAAACAACAGCGGTAGGGGCAGCTGAATCACACGTCTAGAATGAAGGATCACATCATGGAGCACGGCTGTTGTCCGGGACAAAACCGTCTCTAATGACATCGTTGTCGACGGGACGTTAAACACTAACCACCACCACCACGACAAAATTTTCGCTGACAAAATGTTCCCGGTAATAGTTGCCATCCATTTGTAATAACTATGCTTTTCAGAGGCAGTAAGGTGCAGGCTTCCTGCGACTTGCTTATGTAATGTGTGTTGCCAATAATCCAGACGTTTACTCCGCGTGAAATGGGATAGGCTGATCCAGTGATAGATACAGAATCGCTTCTAAAATATATTTCTTCTGAGATTTTCTTGTTGGAAACCACTCTATCGGTTTAGTGGAGCAAGTAGTATGCAGCAGACCTGATTAGTAGACTATGCTAGTTTGGGAAATTTTCAACGTCCCACAGCCGCTAAATACAGTAAAACGACGCATACCTTTGCCGAGAAGTGAAAAAAAAAAGTTCGAATGTGTGTGAATTCCTAAGGGACCAAACAGCTGAGGTCATCGGTCCCTAGACTTACACACTACTTAAACTAACTCATGCTAAGAACAAGACGCACACCCATACCGAGGGAGGACCCGAACCTCCGGCGGAGGTGGTCGCACAGTCCGTGACATGGCGCCTCAAACCGAGAAGTGACAGTGAACATTTTGTCGCTAGCAAAAGTTGTTCCCTATTACGTGATTTATCACCCGTGATTAAAAATATACTGAAGAGCCAGACAAACTGGTATAGGCATGGGGATTCAAACACAGAAACAGGCAGAATACGGCGCTGCGGTCGGTAAGGCCCATATAAGGCACCAAGTCTCTGGCGCAGTTGTTAGATCGGTTACTGCTGCTATAATGGCAGGCTATCGAGATTTAACTGTATCTGAACGTGGTGTTATAGTCGGCGCAAGAGCGATGGAACACAGCATCTCCGAGGTGGTGATGAAGAGGGGATTTTCCCGTACGACCATTTCACGAGTGTATCGTGAACATCAGGAATCTGGTAAAACATCAAATCTACGGCATTGCCGCGGCAGTTAAAAGATCCTGAAAGAACGGCACAAACGACGACTGAAGAGAATCGTCCAACGTGAGAGAAGTCCAACGCTTCCCCAAATTTGCTGCAGATTCAGTGTGTGTTAGCGTGCGAACCATTCATCAAAACAGCGTCGGTATGAGCTTTCGGAGCCAAAGGGCCACTAGTCTTCCATTGATAACTGCACTTTACGCCTCGCTTGGGCCTGTCAACTCTTGTCATTGGACTGTTGAGGGTTGGAAACATGTTGCCTGGTCGGACGAGTCTCGTTTCAAATGGTATCGAGCGGATGGACGTGCACGGGTATGGAGACAACGTCATGAATCCATGGACCGTGCATGTCAGCAGGGGACTGTTGAAGCTGATGGAGGTTCTGTAATGGTGTGGGGCCTGTGCAGTTTGAGTGATGTCGGACCATTGATACGTCTAGACACGAGTCTGGCAGTTGACTCGTACGTCAGCTTCCTGTTTGATTACCTGCATCCATTCATGTCCATTGTGCATTTCTACGGACTTGGGCAATTCCAACAGGACAATGCGACAACCCACACGTCCAGAATTACTGTGGAATAGCTCCATAAACACTATTTTACTCTCCAGTCGACCATTAGCGACACTATTCGTGCTTGGCGTGTTGTTGTAGTCTGGCCATTGGCGCACGTGATCTTAGATTTAGTCGTGCTACAAACGGGCGTTTCGTCGATCGTGCGTGCGTCTGTACGACACATATGTCCAGAACTTGGACTACAGTTGTGGGAATGTTCCACAGACCGCTGCTGAAAGCAGCGAAATACTACCGCTACACTGTGTCCACCATGTTCAGTTATGAAACTTCCCACAGACCCACAATGCGACCCCATTCAAATGACTAAAGCTATTCAACAGGAGTACGTACTGTGGACAGAGCATGGTTGTACCCTAGAATGAATGTTGTAACCATTTTTCATCTCTAAACTCAGTAAAGTTACTGCCAACAGAGTCAAGGCAGATGGTGCACATACAGGAATCGTGAGCCCCATCTGATAGCTGATACTCGTTAAAAATGTACCATTAACACTACAGCGACTCAGCATGCACGTATTAAACTCAGCTGTCATCGAACAAAGTCCTTGAGGGTCTTGAATATTTTCCAGCAGTGTATGTCACTAAAGAAAAAGAAAACAATGTAACAGAACCGTTAGATCCTGTGTAGCTGCTGAATCTGCGACAGGCACCACCAAAAAAACCTAGGAAATCTTGAAGTTATGACTTTACTAACTAGATGCTTAATATACTGGAGTGTGCGGCTATTTTACCATTTATTTAGAACAGCAAAAACTATTACTGAGGCGCCAACGTTGGAAGCGCTCTTGTGCGTGAGTCGAACGCGGCAATAGGTGCGCGGAAGTGCAGTTCTCGGGTTGCGTGGTTCGCAGCTGACGCTGGAACGGGACACCTCAGCTCGTGGCGTAACGCTAACACCACGCAGCCGTGCTGACGTCATACCAGCGTGCGTACCAGCCACCCATCCGACTACAGCGGGCCTTTATACTTGGTGAATCCTTCACCCACAAAATTACGGAGACCGTTGAAGGATATTTTCTGAGTATTTTCGTACAAGGGACCCGCTGTGTCTGGAAGCTCGTTGCAGAGTAATAATGTAATTATGACATATTCGGTTTGTTACGCCAGTTACCTTCTGTTCTGTGAAAATAAACTCTAAGGCAAAAAACGAAACAAAAAAAGGAAGATACAACGCACCACGAAGGCTTTATTCGAATGGTACAGAAATCGTTGATGTGGTGCGTGTCTGTACAGACAAGCAGATGATTACAGTTTAAGAAAAAATTGATGTTTTATTTAAGAGAAAGAGCTTTAGAAAATGGTTCAAATGGCTCTGAGCACTATGGGACTTAACATCTGAGGTCATCAGTCCCCTAGACTTAGAACTACTTAAACCTAACTAAACTAAGGGCATCACACACATTCATGCCCGAGACAGGATTCTAACCTGCGATCGTAGCAGCAGCGCGGTTCCGGACAGAAGCGCCTGGAACTGCTCGAGCACAACGGCGGAAAATTGCAGATTTTTGTATGGACGCAAGTTTCACTGGACGGACGCATTAGCCACAAGCCACGGAGTTGTTCTGCACCGGAGTCTACCTGGATAGCTCAGCTAGTACAAACATTTTCCATGAATGACCAGGTTTTTTGCCCATCACACGTTTAATCTGCCTCGAATATCCGAGAACATTGGATCCTGGGAACACTCTTCGATCACACGATTTTGGAACAAACACGTCGCAGAGGCCCCTAACCCGCAGGTAAAACAACAGCAAAAGGATGTCCGTTTGCCGCGCTATAACTACACGCTTACGCTCCGTCGTGGACATGGCGTGGCGAGCCAGTGTGTACAAGTGTTTCCGGTGTTTGCGTTAGTACGGACAGCCGGCGGCCAGTGAAAAATTGACGACGTGACAAAAAGGGGACCGCTGTTTGTGTGGGCACGGCTCCGACACGCTTCTGCAGCCACGACTCTCGTCTCCGGAGTCTTTTGTCCAGCACAAATTTACTGACAACGGCGGACAGAGGTACGTTGACGTCGCAGCGGCGCGTTGAAACGCTTAACGGTTTCCAGTCACTGAAGCGCCAGTGTAAATACAAGAGGCGTAGTCTGATACAAAACGGAATGCTTGTACGACACGGAACACTTCACAGCGACATTCTAAGCGTGCTAGTATGTAAACACAAACACTTGCAGCAAGAGGTCTGCGCAAAGATCCGGAGTAACAATTAATTTGCCGATAGAAGCTCACGCCGATGCAGGTGTTTGCGAGTGTATCATCTCATATTCTCAAAAACGATTACTTTGTGTCTTAAAAAGTTAAAGAATAGTAACTGTAGACCGAGGTGCCAAAAGTCACAGGATACCTCCTAGTGTAGAGTCGAACTTCCATTTGCCTGGTGGAGTGTAGCAACTCGACGTGTTATGGACTCAACAACTCGTTGAAACTCCTCTGCAGAAATATTAAGCCGTGTTCCCTCTGTAGCAGTCCATAATTGCGGAAGTGTTGCCGATGCACGATGTTGCGCGCGAACTGACCTCTCGATTATGTTCCATAAATGTTGGGATTCATGTCGGACGCCCGCATCTCGTGGTCGTGCGGTAGCGTTCTCGCTTCCCGCGCCCGGGTTCCCGGGTTCGATTCCCGGCGGGGTCAGGGATTTTCTCTGCCTCGTGATGGCTGGGCTGGGTGTTGTGTGTTGTCCTTAGGTTAGTTAGGTTTAAGTAGTTTTAAGTTCTAGGGAACTGATTACCGTAGATGTTAAGTGCCATAGTGCTCGGACGATCTGTATGGCCAAATCATTCGCTTGGATTGTCCACAATGTTCATTCATTTCCGTGTCCGGTCAGCATGTCCAGAAGGTAGCAGTTCCGATGGCCTTGTTGGTTCCCTCGATCAGATCATGTGTTTTCAGGGTTGTTCAAGTTGAGGACAAATTAGTAGGTGGGCCGGGTCTTGTGTTGTTCCGCACTCGCAGGATGTATCTTCATCAGCTGGAAGAACGCCCCATTTTCGCATGTTGGTCTTGCATAGAGGAACGCCCACCCTAAAGCGATTGCGCGATCTCCAAATATGTTAGGGTAAGTCGTTTCCTGGAGCTAGCTCTTCCTTTACAGGGATATCAGGTGGTAGCTTGCTCTTCCACCTGGTGATGCGGTTAGACTCTGGTGTTCCATCTAGTGGTTGAGTCCTGGAGACGAAGCTCTTTCTCGACTTCAGTCGATTGACTACAGCCTGATGATCATGCAGTGGGTGTCAGGGATCATACATTTGCTCAGCCCTCTCTACATCAGCAGCAACAGCCCTTCTAATACTGGGGGGGGGGGGGGGGGGGAGATATCCCAACAATCGGGTAGATTTTATCGACTAGAGTTGGCTTCATACATCCAGAAAGAATCGTATGGTCTCATTGATTGCAATATCAACATGTTTGGTGTGAGTGTATGCACTCCACACTGCTGAAGCATACTCTGCAGCGGACACACACAAAGTAAGAGCCGTAATTCTCAGGGCGGGAGGACTTGCTCCCCAGGTGGTGGAGCCGTCCGGGATGGCTGAGCGGTTCTAGACGCTACAGTCTGGAACCGCGCGACCGCAACGGTCGCAGGTTCGAATTGTGCCTCGGGCATGGATGTGTGTGATGTCCTTAGGTTAGTTAGGTTTAAGTAGTTCTAAGTTCTAGGGGACTGATGACCTCAGAAGTTAAGACCCTTAGTGCTCAGAGCCATTTTTTGAACCAGGCGGTGGATGTTGTTCAAACCAATCGGGATCATGACATCGCCATTTGGGGACGTGCAGTCCATAATGGCTGCAAATGATCTCCACCATACTTGAACCCTAGAATCAGCTCTTACCACATTAAATTGGGACTCATCTCACCAGGCCACGGTTTTCCAGTAGGGTCCGACAGATAAGGTTACTAGCCTAGGAGAGTCGCTTCAGGAGACGTCATGATTTAGCAAAGGCACTCGCGTCGGTCGTCTGCTGCCAAAGTCCATTAACGCCAAATTTCGTCACAGTGTCTTAACGGATACCTTACTCGTAAGTCCCACATTGACTTCAGCTGCAATTTCATGCAGTGTTGCTTGTCTGCTATCGCTGTCAACTCTACGCAAGCGCCGCTGCTATCGGTCGTTAAGTGAAGGTTGTGGGATACGGCGTTCTCAGTGGTGAGAGGTAATGCCTGAACTGTTCTATTCTCCTCACACTCTTGACACTGTGGATCTCGGAATACTGAATTGCCTAACGTTTTCTGAAATGAAATGTCCCATGCGTCTAGCTCCAACTAACATTTTGCGTTCACTGCCTGTTAATTCCTGTCGTGCAGCCATAATCATGTCGGAAACTTTTTCGCATGAATCACCTGAGTACAAATGACAGCTCCGCCAACGCACTGCCTTTTTGTACCTTGGGTACGCGACAGTACCACCTTCTGTGTATGTACATACTGCTATCCCATAACTTTGTCACATTACAGTACTACTCAGCATGCAGTGAACAGCAATAATTTTTAAGCCATTTTCACCATCTATTAGGGATGAAGTGACGGTATGTTATCTGGAATGGCCAGTGTCTTAAAAGTGGAGGTGCGTTGTTGACATTTGCAAGTGGTAAAGATGCTCTTACTCCTGCTTTTGCGCCCTGTTACACGTACATTCTATTTCAGTCGTGCTAGCAACTACCTGACTGTATGTATGGTCACCACTATTTCGTTTTCATTATCAACTGTCATTAATGCAATTACCAAAAGGAGCAACAAAGCAACATGCAATCTCCAGGACATTATCGTTTGGAACCTTCGTTCCTTTTCCTGGGTGCTGTTCCCATATGACATAAATAATGTACGGCATAAAAGCAGTAGGTCAACGTTTCCTTCAAATATACGGTATTCATAATCACGCAAGCCGTCCGTTGTGACTGCGCGGTTCTAGGCGCTTCAGTCCGGAACTGCGCTGCTGCTACGTACGCAGGTTCGAATCCTACCTCGGGCATGGATGTGTGTGATGTCCTTAGGTTTAAGTAATTCTAAGTGTAGGGGACTGATGACCTCAGATTTTAAGTCCCATAGTGCTTAGAGCCATTTGAACCATTTTTGTTCAAGCACGCATTGCGAAATTCCTTTTATTGAGATGTGTAGCACGTTAAATGATTTAATATTGCGGTCAGTCAACTTCCATTTTATAAACGAACTACATTACAAACCTGTGACGACAACTTGCAACGTCTTTATTTAACTTCCATTGCGAAAATGTCCTATACAAAAATCTTCAAACGCGGTTTCGGTCGTTACGACAAGAAACTGTAACGTGATATGCAAATGATTAGCTTTTCAGAACATTCACAGAAGGTTGGCGCCGGTGGCGACACCTACAACATGCTGACATGAGGACAGTTTACAACCGATTTCTCATACACCAATGGCAGTTGACCGGCGTTGCCTGGCGAAACGTTGTTGTGATGCCTCGTGTAAGGAGGAGAAATGCGTACCATCACGTTTCCGACTTTGATAAAGGTCGGATTGTACCCTATCGCGATTGCTGTTTATCTTATCGCTACATTGCTGCTAACGTTGGTCGAGATCCAATGACTGTTAGCAGAATATGGAATCGGTGGGTTCAGGGATGTAATACGGAACGCCGTGCTGGATCTCAACGGGCTTGTATCACTAGCAGTCGGGATGACAGGCATCTTATCCGCATGGCTGTAACGGATCGTGCAGCCAAGTCTCGATCCCTGAGTCAACAGATGGGGACGTTTGCAAGACAACAACCATCTGCAAGAACAGTTCGTTGACGTTTGCAGCATCATGGACTATCAGCTGGAAGACAGTGGCTGCGGTTACCCTTGACGCTGCATCACAGACAGGAGCGCCTGCGATGGTGTAGGCAACGACGAACGTGGGTGCACGTTTGGTAAAACGTCATTTTTTCGGATGAATCCAGGTTCTGTTTACAGCATCATGAAGGTCGCATCCGTGTTTGGCAACATCGCGGTGAACTCACAGTGGAAGCGTGTATTCGTCATCGCCATAATGGCGTATCACCCGGCGTGATGGTATGGGGCGCCATTGCTTACACGTCTCGGTCACCTCTAGTTCCCATTGACGGCACTTTGAACAGTGGACGTTACATTTCAGATGTGTTACGACCCGTGGCTCTACCCTTCATTCGATCCCTGCGAAACCCTACATTTTAGCAGGATAATGCACGAACTTTACGGGCCTTTCTGGATACAGAAAATGTTAGACTACTGCCCTGGCCAGCACATTCTCCAGATCTCTCACCAATTGAAAACATCTGGTCAATGGTGGGCCAGGAACTGGCTTATCACAATACGCCAGTCACTATTGATGAACTGTGGTAACGTGTTGAAGCTGCATGGGCAGCTGTACCTGTACACGCTATCCAAGCTCTGACTCAATGCCCAGGCGTATCAAGGCCGTTATTAATAGCCAGAGTTGGTTGATCTGGGTACTGATTTCTCAGGATCTATGCACCCAAATTGCGTGGAAATGTAAACACGTGTTAGTTCCAGTGTAATATATTTGTCCAATGAATACCCGTTTATCATCTGCATTTCATCTTGGTGAAGCAATTTTAATTACCAGTAGTGTATATAGTACGTGGTGCAATGGGAAGTCCCCGTGTCATGAAATTGACACAGCTTTGCAGAGCAGAGGTGAAGATGTACAAAACTAGTAGCTATAACAGAAAATAATTAGGGAAAGGCGGCGAAGAGTGAATTATTTATGAGACGCCTTTTTCCCCGTCGTAGCGACGCGTGGGAAGAGAGAGAAGTGAAAGCATTTACTGCAGCGCGGGAACACGCAGCGGGAGTATAGAGGCACGTTATTGGCGGCGGCACGGCGCTCGGGCTCACGGTAAGAGGGTGGGCGTCGTTGGCGCTGGAGACGCAGGCGGCGCCGCCGTAAAGCCCGCCAAAGGAACGTCCCCGCATTACTATTGCAGCACGTCGGCCGTGCCGCGAATTCCGCAACACTGCTAAGGCCGGGGACACGCTGCCTGCCTGCCGCCGACCGACAGCCGGGTCTCCTTTGCATCGGACACTACAGGCAAAAATCTGTGTGCCAAGTCACGTATGGAGTGTGACGCACGGGCGCAGGTCCTACCTAAAAGAGACAATTCGTTGTTGGGAACTGCACTGCTGGCGATTTAAATTGCATCAAGGGAGAATCACAGATAACACACATGGAAATGACACAAAGAAAATGTTGTGGGGAAGACGAATCAAAGGCTTCGTTTCACTGGCAGAACACTTAGAAGATGCAACTGATATACTGAAGAGACTGCCTGCACTACGCTTGTCCGTCCTCTTTCGGTGTTCTGCTCCGCGATGTGGGATCCTTATCAGAGAGGGTTAACGGAGTACATGGTGAAAGTTCAAACACGTTTTATATTATCGAGAAACAGGAGAGAGATTGTCACGGACATGATTTGGGGTGGACATCCCGTTGCGGCTGAATCTTCTCACGAAATTTCCTTCACCAGCTTTCTCCTCAGAGCGCGAAAAGATTTTGTTCACTCCGAACTACATAGGGTAATACATTATTATTCCAGGCATTTAAGTATGATTAGCAGTGTGTCCATGTAGGTAACGGAACTTTATTTATTGTGCGTATACAGTACGATAGATGTTGTGTACATAGTTCCGCGTAGTCAGCGCGTACACAACTTTCCCACTAGAGCGCGCCCCGCTAAGCACAACAGAGCAGGCGCAGCGCTCGTCCGTCTCCGCACTACGAGATGGCGCTGCCATAAAGACGGACCAAATTCTGCTTCCGCCGATCCGCGTATTAATATGCAACGCAGCCAATGAGATTGCTGCTAACGTAGAACCTTTTCTCCTCGCGGATCACACTCGCGCAGTGATACCTGAACGCGCGAGGTATTATAACGAGTGTACAGACCTCCGATTAGTCAGTCTGCATTTGTCTGCACCAGTCTGCATTAGTCTGTACCTAAGAAGATTATCATATTCCTGTACATAGCCATGAAGATATATGTATAGACACTTTTGTCAAGTATCAGATATATATGTGAGAATAAGAGTAACGTACCAATACCAAAGAAACTTCAGATTGTCAATTGCAAATAGCATCCAGAACCAAGTTAAGTAATTTTTATGCTTGTTATTATTTTAATAAATATATGTGAAAATTAATCAAGTTCTGTTTAAAGTTGGTCACCGTCAATCTGCTACTCTAAGCGTGCAAGTGACCTTTCTATCGTCTCACCTAACGGCAGAAGATAAACACGCCACGGTAAGACCACAAGACATATTGCTGACACTCGCCTACTTCGTTAGAGCGACAAGTCAAATAATCTGATGGTGTGTGTACCGAAGGTCTTACAGTGCGCACACCACAATAGAACACATGACTAATTTTTTTGGTTGTTAAAGAGTGTACGGGGCGTCGGATTTACCGACAACAAACTGGCAGTACCTGAATAACTAGACGGCCGGTGTGGCCGAGCGGTTCTAGGCGCTTCAGTCTGGAAGCGCGTGGCCGCTACGGTCGCAGGTTCGAATCCTGCCTCGGGCATAGATGTGTGTGATGTCCTTGGGATAAGTAAGTTTAAGTAGTTCTAAGTTCTATGGGGACTCGGCTGTGTTCGTTCCTTCGTGGTTCCACTTCACTATACCATCACTAGCAGTCGACTCGGTTAGTTCTAGGAGGGTTGAAATGTTCCTGACGGATTTGTTACTCAGATGACATCCAGTGGCTAGTCCACATTTGAAGTTGGAGAGATCTTCAAACCTACACATTATGTTGTTACTCCTTGTCTGCTAACAACCAGAGTTTAACGCTACAGCAGGCCACTGTAAACTATCATAAGCAAGCTTAGATTACGGTAGTTTCTCTATAAGCATTGGTCAATTAAGACAGTACTTGCGTTACCTGTACGTAAGGTGCCTTGGGTACCTAGCGCTCATTACTTCATATCAATCGCTTTGTTTACACATGCCATCAGTTTCTTACTAGATTCCCCTAGAAACAGGAAGCCGAGAACCGACTAGAAACTGAGGATACATAGAGGTCCACGTAATCTGAGGAACATTTTTGTTCTACATAGTTATCCTACTGTCTATTGCTTAAAAGTAAACAATTTTATAGCAAAATTGAAACGGTTAATGTTTAATTCGGTTTTTATTCCAAAACTATTGATTTGTAACGTGAACAGAAGGCTCTTGTTAAAATTTAAAAAAAAGATCTGTAATGATTTATCATATAGCGCTAGAAAACGTAGTTTCCTAAAAGAAATAATTTTAAAAATCAGTGAAACAAAAACATATCAGACATTTCTTCCATACTTCGGCGAGTTTATATAAAACATGTTTCTGTTATTCATTAACAACTTTAACGTCAGTAACAACAGGAAACAGTTGCCTTTGATCATGCTGAACTTTCTACTGAGTACAAAATAAAAACGATATTTTTTTGTGTTTGTGCGTGTAGACTGTACTTGCATCAAAAGTAATTGCTGTGCTTACATAAAAGCGCAGAAGTTAGATCAATCAACTAATTTTTATCACTCAATGCGATTTATATTCTGTAATGATATAAAACACACAATGGTGTGAAACTGAATGAATGGAAGTTCTAATTATGAAGGCAAAGAAAAGTCGGCAGCTGCCTGCTCCTCTCTTACACATTGATTTATCGATCTGTTGGAATTATATTTTCCTGGAAACATATGATTCTCATGTGTATCTTCGAAAAGCTTAGGAGCTGAAGCAATGAATTAAAATTTTTTGCCACGTTCGTTGCTTGAACCTGGGTCTTGTGCATACTAGGCAGTTGTGCTAACCATCCACTACTTTAGCATACCGACGACGATAGCTCCATAGACTACCTTACTCCAGTGCCCATCACGAAGTACAAGTTAACATCATCAGCGAAGTTTTTCCTTCTTTAAATCGTCAGTATTGCGCAGGCTCTCCGCCATTGAAAGTTGAGACTCGTATGTCTATTATAGAAAATGTAATTGCATCAGATCAATACATCACGTACACCTGAGGTACAAGCAGGATTTCCCCATTACGCAGAAAGCCAGTGTTCTGTTCCATTGTTGGGGAGCCTCGGCAGTAGTGACGATTTAAAGAAGGGGAAAATGAACTGAAGTCTGTATTAGGGAGGGCATTGGACTAAAGCAGAAGTTAACCACATCGGCATAATAAACAGGACACCCGGGTTCAAGCCCCACCTATGACAATTTTTAATTCATTCCTTCAGCTTCCGTCCTTATCGAACTTTCATTTATGTCTCTGTCCTAACCAATGCTACCATTACTACTGATAATCCTACCATTTACTACGTCATTTATGTATTGTACCATAACTACCGAACTGCAGTTTTGGCAGAGCGCAGCTCTACTACGAGGGTCACTCCAAAAGAAATGCACACTATTTTCTTTAAAGTCCATCTTTTATTCTACATGTTTGAAAGTTCTACAGTGTGTAGATACATCCTTTAGCAACAATAATTTCATTTCTCCACATAATTTCGTTCCCTCTCAACTGCCTTACGCCATGTTGTAACCAGCGCCTGTATACCCGGACTGTAAAATTCTCTACCAACATGTTGGAGCCACTGTTTGGCAGCGTGCACAAGGGAGTCATCATCTTCAAACCTTGTTCCACGAAGAGAGTCTTTCAATTTCCCAGAGAGATGATAATCAAATGGACCCAGGTCAGGACTCTAAGGCAGGTGTTTCAGTGTTGTCCATCCCAATTTTGTGATCGCTTCCATGGTTTTTTGACTGACATGTGGCCGTGCATTGTCGTGCAACAGCAAAACATCCTGCTTTTGTCGATGTGGTCGAACACGACTCAGTCGAGCTTGAAGTTTCTTCAATGTCGTCACATATGCATCAGAATTTATGGTGGTTCCACTTGGCATGCTGTCCACAAGCAATAGTACTTCGGAATCGAAAACCACTAGCAGAACGTGTGGTTTTGAATTTTTTTGTGTAAATTTGCATGATGCTACTCCATTGATTACCTCTACGTCTCTGGTGAAAAATGATGGAGCCATGTTTCATCACCTGTCACAATTCTTCCAAGAAATTAATTTCCACCATTCTCGTACTGCTCCAAAAGTTCGCTGCATACCGTTTTTCTTATTTCTCTGTGAGCCGCTGTCAACATCCTGGGAACCCACCTGACACGTACCTTTTTTTTAACGCCGACACTTTCAGTATTCTGCAAACACTTCCTTCCCCTATCCCAACGAAGCGTGACAATTCGTTCACTGTTATGCGTCTGTCAGCAGTCACCAAATCGTTAACACTCAGCACATTGGAGTGTGTGCAGCACGAGTCCTGTCGCTCCGAGGACAATCCTCAATATTGCCGTGCCCGCTTTCATCACGTAACCTGCTTGCCCACCGACTAACTGTACTGCGATTGACAGCAGCATCTCCATACACATTCTTCAACCTCTTGTGGATGCTTCCCACTGTCTAGTTTTCACAGCACAGGAATTCTATGACAGCACGTTGCTACTGACGAACGTCAAGTGTAGGAGCCACCTTGAAGACATGCTGTGACGGCGCCACTCACGGGAACAGGTTGAACTCCGTTAGCGAGGAAACATGCATCCACCCTCCGTCGCATGGAATCCCTGATGCGCTGATGCAGCCCTGGAGAATGGCGTATTGTATCACAGCCGTCCACAATAGGAGCACGAATAGTCTCTACATTTGGTACCGGGGTTGCGTAGACAAGAGCTTTCAAATGCCCACAAAAATGAAAGTCAATAAGGTTGAGGTCAGGAGCGCGTGTAGGCGATGGAATCGGTCCGCCTCTACCAATCCACCAATGTTGAGAAGGGTACGAACACTTCGACTGAAATGTGCAGGAGCTCCATCGTGCATGAACCACATCTTGTGTCGTACTCGTAAAGGCACATGTTCTAGCAGCACAGGTAGAGTATCCCGTATGAAATCATGATAACGTGCTCCATTGAGCGTAGATGGAAGAACAAGGGACCCAGTCAAGCAAGACATCACCAGCAATGGCTGCCCAAACGTTTACAGAAAATCTGTGTTGATGACGTGATTGCACAATTGCGTGCGGACTGTCGTCAGCCCACACATGTTGATTGTGAAAATTTACAATTTGATCACGTTGGAATGAAGCCTCATCCGTAAAGAGAACAATTGCACTGAAATGAGGATTGACACATTGTCGGATGAACCATTCGCAGAAGTGTACCCGTGGAGGCCAATCAGCTGCTGATAGTGCCTGCACACGCCGTACATGGTACGGAAACAACTGGTTCTCCCGTAACACTCTCCATACAGTGACGTGGTCAACGTTACCTTGTACAGCAGCAACTTCTCACACGCTGACGTTAGGGTTATCGTCAACTGCACGAAGAATTGCCTCGTCCATTGCAGGTGTCCTCGTCGTTCTAGGTCTTCCCCAGTCGCGAGTCATAGGCTGGAATGTTCCTTGCTCCCTAAGACGCCGATCAATTGCTTCGAACGTGTTCCTGTCGGGACACCTTCGTTCTGGCAATCTGTCTCGATACAAACGTACCGCGCCACAGCTATTGTCCCGTGCTAATCCATACATCAAATGAGCATCTGCCAATTCCGCATTTGTAAACATTGCACTGACTGCAAAACCACGTTCGTGATGAACACTAACCTGTTGATGCTACGTACTGATGTGCTTGATGCTAGTACTGTAGAGCAATGAGCCGTATGTCAACACAAGCACCGAAGTCAACATTACCTTCATTCAACTGGGCCAACTGGCGGTGAATCGATGAAGTACAGTACATACTGACGAAACTAAAATGAACTCTAACATGGAAATTAAGCGTTTCCGGAAACATGTCCACATAACATCTTTTCTTTATTTGTGTGTGAGGAATGTTTCCTGAAAGTTTGGCCGTACATTTTTGTAACACCGTGTATAATTGCGTCCACATTCTTTTCATTTCATCCGATAGTTTTTGTATGCTCTGTCGCCTGGCCTGGCCACGAGAGAAGCGTACAGCGAGGGCGATCTATTGGTTCCGGTTCCGCTTTGAGATGATAGAGTAGTGGCAGCAGAGTGATGAATAAGAGAGGAGAGCCCCGGCTGGGATGCGACGAGCGTTGCGTGCCGAGGCGCTCGCGTCCGGCTGGCGGCGCCGTTACTGGCGCCAGCGTGTCTGGCGTCCGGCCGGCAGGCGCCAGTCCGGTGACTCACGCTGGGCATCGATCAGCGGCCAAGGCCGCGCCGCCACAAGCGCTGGCGCCAGCGCGGGCCGCTAGCTCGCTCAGGTGAGCGACTAGCACCGAACTACAGTAACAGCAGTTCCGCGAAACCCTCAGTACATCTACATATAATTCTGCAAGCTGATGTACAGTGCATGGCGGAGGGTACATCGTACTGGTACAATGATCGAAAAAAATTACACAGAAAATAATTACTGTCGAGCAGGACTTCCCAACTTTTTCAGATGGCGGACCCCTTCTTCAGTCGAACATCCATGGCGGACCCATAGTCAGTCAAGAGCATAGCAACTTCAAATTTCAGAGCAAAACCCATGGGAACTGAAAGCTTCTTAATGCAGCTACCATGTTCCCAATTACCCCCCCTCCCCCCCCCCTCCGAAGTATCAATGGTCTTTGGTTTAGAGATGAAAGAAAACAAATTGAAATTAACGATCCAATTGGAATACTCACTGTATCCAGACACTTACTAGTGGATTTACTCTCTTTGTTCAACAACTAAAGCCTCGTTAAAATTACATGTTAATTGAAATTTCACACGATGGACCTGTCTTCCTCCAAGAGCAATCAACGTCACGTCCAAGCTGTTCGCTGTTGACAAGCTGTCGCTTATGGTCTGTTCACTTCCAGAGCATAGTTTGGACAAGGAGAGAATAGAAGCTTTCGAAATGTGGTGCCACAGAAGTATGCTGAATATTAGATGGGAAGATCACATAACTAAAGAGGAAGTATTGAATAAGATTGGGGAGAAGAGAAGTTTGTGGCACAACTTGACTAGAAGAAGGGATCGGTTGGTAGGACATGTTCTGAGGCATCAAGGGATCACCAATTTAGTATTGGAGGGCAGCGTGGAGGGTAAAAATCGTAGAGGCAGGCCAAGAGATGAATACACTAAGCAGATTCAGAAGGATGTAGGTTGCAGTAGGTACTGGGAGATAAAGAAGCTTGCACAGGATAGAGTGGCTTGGAGAGCTGCATCAAACCAGTCTCAGGACTGAAGACCACAATAACAACAATGTAAGGAGCATGCATGTTTCGTAACAGTCGTGTGTGTGTGTGTGTGTGTGTGTGTGTGTGTGTGTGTGTGTGTGTGTGGTTTTTCGTGAAATCCGAAGAAAAATGTTCAAATGTATGTAAAGTCTTCCTTTGATCGTCCTCGCTCCTCATTCATTTCAACTGGAGACTTCCCTTGTTGTGAAGGCGATGGAGAAGCTGCAGCCTTCTTCAATGATCCTGACTTCAGCCACCGATCCATGTTAGAAGTAATAAACTGGTCAAAAATGGACTTATGAAATTGGTAGTGCACTGACAAGGCAAGTTTAACATTTAATGATGCCTGGGGCCGAATACGTGCCAGCGAGCGCTGTGATTGGTCGACAAAGCTCGCTCCGCGCATGAGTAAAAGGTTTCAGCGCATCTAGCGCCGTGAGCCGGCGCAAAAACGACTCCCGTATTGTTGTCAGAGAAGCCGCATTCTGCGGCACTAACCTGTTTATACGTTATCACTTAGGTACCGCAAAGGCTGCTTCGGGATACGATCTGAAGTAAAAGTACACATGTTTTTCACACGAAAAAAATAGTGATGAATTTGATTTTCACATTTTTATTAAATAATTTTACTCATTATTTTACACGATTTGGTGAAAGGTGGCGGGGACCCCCTAGAAAGAGCCGGCGGACCTTTAAGGGGTCCGCGGACCACACGTTGGGAAGCCGTGCTGTAGAGTAATGAAGTTTTGGGAATACATTGTCTAGATAACATATTTAAGCGATTAACAAAAAAAATGGCTCTGAGCACTATGGGACTTAACTGCTGAGGTCATCAGTCCCCTAGAACTTAGAAGCACTTAACCTAACTAATCTAAGAACATCACACACATCCATGCCCGAGGCAGGATTCGAACCTGCGACCGTAGCAGTCGCGCGGTTCCAGACTAAAGCGCCTAGTGCCATACGCCCGCGAACGCGGTGGTCTTCTCTCTCGGTAGTGCCACGTGGCCGTCGGGAGATTGCTCTTCTTGCGACCGTAAATTCTCCTGATCACAGCTGCCAGCAACCATACACAGTGGCTACATTCCTGCCAAGGCTTTCTGCAATATCGCAGAAGGAACAACCAGCCTCTAATAAACCCATTGTACGACCTCTTTCAAATTCAGTGAGGTATTGATAATGGCGTCATTGTCACTTTAAAGGCATTCTTGAAAGTCAGCTCATCACGTCCAATCTCAGAGATAACTAACGCTCACAACTGTTACAGCGTGTTATTAAACCAAACTTGACTTCCATCCTCATAGTGACGCCTTCATGTCCCTCGACTCTTATAACTGCCATTTGTGCAGAAACCAGACGGCAGTTACAAGAGTCGAGGGACATGAAAGGGAAGCAATGGTTGAGAAGGGACTGAGGCAGGGTTGTTGCCTATCCCTGATGTTGTTCAATATGTATATTGAGCAAGTAGTTAAAGAAACAAAAGAAAAAATCGGAGTAGGTATTAAAATCCATGGAGAAGAAATAAAAACTTTGAGGTTCGCCGATGACATTGTAATTCTGTCAGAGACAGCAAAGGACTTGAAAGAGCAGTTGAACGGAATCGACAGTGTCTTGAAAGGAGGATATAAGATGAACTTCAACAAAAGAAAAAGGAGCATATGGAATATAGTCGAATTAAGTCGGGTGATGCTGAGAGAATTAGGTTAGGAAATGAGGCACTTACAGTAGTAAAGAGTTTTGCTATTTGGGGAGCAAAATAACTGATGATGGTCGAAGTAAAGAGGATATCAAATGTAGACTGGCAATGGCAAGGAAAGCGTTTCTGAAGAAGAGAAATTTGTTCACATCGAGTATAGATTTAAGTGTCAGGAAGTCGTTTCTGAAAGTATTTGTAAGGAGTGTAGCCATGTATGGAAGTGAAACATGGACGATAAATAGTTTGGACAAGAAGACAATAGAAGCTTATTACATGTGGCACTACAGAATAATGCTGAAGATTAAATGGATAGATCACATAACTAATGAGGAGCTATTGAATAGAATTGGGGAGAAGAGAAGTTTGTGGCACAACTTGATTAGAAGAAGGGATCGGTTGGTAGAACATGTTCTGAGGCATCAAGGGATCACCAGTTTAGTATTGGAGGACAGCGCGGAGGGTAAAAATCGTATAGGGAGACCAAGAGATTAATACACTAAACAGATTCAAAAGGATGTAGGTTGCAGTAGGTACTGGGAGATGAAGAAGCTTGCACAGGATAGAGTAGCATGGAGAGCTGCGTCAAACCAGTCTCGGGACTGAAGACCACAACAACCACAACAACAATAACAGTGACACTACTAGCGCCACTCTTATGTATCTTTCAGATACAGAAACTCACTTACCAACTTTCGTTTATGTCTCACAACTCCTTCTTGGAGTTGCGATTTTTGTTTCCTCCGTGCATCAGCTATTCTGTCTCCTAATCCATTAACGCATAGAAAGAGGAAAAAAGACGGTCTGTATAACTCTGTAGCACCCGAATCTGCTATCTTGCAGGTCTGTGGCAGCATGATGTTCACACAGTCATGTTCCAATACATGTACTCTAAATTTACCCAACAGGGTTTCATTACCTTGTCTTTCTTTCAGGCATTCTCATTTGTAAATCCCGCGCATTTCTGTTATACTTTCGCAGGCGCTACACCTACCCGATACTATGCTGTCAGCACTCTCCGAAATCGTTTTAATGTCTTAATTCCGTAATCTGTTTGATAAAGGTTGCGAACACTGAATCAATACTCTGCAATTGCTCGCACAGTCTATTTGTATTCTATTTGCTTTAGAGATGCAGTGCACTTTGCCATAACCGTTCTAACAGATCCAACTTTCCATTTGCCTTCCCTAACACTGATTTTTCGTGACCGTTCGATTTCACATCGCGTCCTAGTATTACACCTAACTACCTGTATGATGTGGTGAGGTGTTAGTACTGATGTTGTTACTGATTAGTTTCGAGTTTTTGCTCTTTGTTATACGCATTATCCGCAAAATGTGAGCCGCTGTTTATTACACGAACTAGAAATTTTCTGTATTCGTTAGGATCGTCCAGCGACTTCCTATACGCAACACCATCATCAGCGGACAGTCGTATCGTGCTGCAGACACTATCTGACAGATCATTTGTGTACATTGAAAACAGTAGGGGTCCTACGACGCTTCCTTGGGCACACCTATTGTTAGGTTCGTTTCTGTGGAAGATTTGCGATCCAGTATAACGTATTAGTCTAATACCAGTGAACCCCCTATACTTTAAAGAATAGAACTCCCGCATATAAAACAGATTCAAAAGCTTCGTCAATTTAGAAATGGGTTAATGTATTACATTTCTGGGAGAAAATTCTATAAAAAAATTTGAAATTATACTAAAGTTTGTTCGAAGTCCCTAAATGGTGCGAGTCTGAAATACTGGATAAATATAATCTGGGTAATTTGCGCACTATGTGCGTCCTCAAGACATGTACGCAGTTTATGACTTGACTAGTTTTGCTAAACCTTTAACGTAAGATTATACCTCTTAATGTGCAGATTATGACAGCAGTTTAAATTTTTAAATTCGGTCAATAATTACACGAAATATTGAAAATCAAATTTGTGTTGCCCCTCGCAACCGTTTGATAGGCAACCTGGAACTGGAATTGGGTGCCGGCTTTCGGGATAGTCGCATATTGATATAGATGAACTTCGAACTAAGGAACAGTCAGTTTTTGAGTATTTGCGGGTAAAGCAAAACCGACAGAGTTTACTGTTCGAGAAGCACTTCCAAGAAAATGATTGCTTGTTACTTTGGGTACTATGTACTGGTCGCAGGGACGTAGAACAATCAATATTACTTAATGGCTAAAACGCCTGGTCACCCGATCCTGGCTCCACGATGCCTGTCTAAAAGCTGTACTCCTTGAGAGGTATAACTTACGTAATAGGTTCAACGCAGGAGGTCAAGTATTAAAGTTAGAATCTATGTATATGTCTTGCAGCAGCGTAAATCTCGTCATGAAAATTACCCAGACTATATTCTTTACTGTTTAAGAATAAGAGCACTTAGCGCTTCCAACAGACTTTACACATAAGTTCAAACCTTCACGAACCTTTTCCTCACTGACACCCCCACAAAACAATGAAAGGAAAAAAAAATATCGCTTCTACATTTTTGCTGTTCATGCAATAAGTCATCAGCATCACGTTTTGACGTATTATTTCTTTACTACTAACTCCATACGTGACAAATATTGCAAACAGTATCCACATATACTTGGAAAAATATAGCATCGTGTCACACAGAGTTCTGGAGATACAGCGTCATAGAGAGTGAGATGCGTGAAAAACTAACATTTCGCTGAAGCTGGATTCTTTAAAGAATCGCGCTTGGAAGGTTAGTTGTTAATGGTGAATGGTGTGCAACAATTTGTTCGCCGCAAGTGATCAATTTAACGAGGAGAAATAACCAAATACTTGACGTAATTCAACATTAGAATGTCAGCTGTCACACAACTCGTCCAAAAACTGATTATTCGACAACGAAAAACATGGGTATAATGTCTAGTTGTCAATTTTCACCTGATTTATCTCTTGATGACTTTTTATTTGCCGGCCGCGGTGGTCTCGCGGTTCTAAGCGCTCAGTCCGGAACCGCGCGACTGCTACGGTCGCAGGTTCGAATCCTGCCTCGGACATGGATGTGTGCGATGTCCTTATGTTAGTTAGGTTTAATTAGTTCTAAGTTCTAGGGGACTGATGACCACAGATGTTAAGTCGCATAGTGCTCAGAGCCATTTGAACCATTTTTGAACTTTTTGTTTGTTCTCTTATGTGAAACAACAAGTGGGCTAGCGATTTTCATCATCTCAAGATGTTTAAAGAGGACATTGTGTGTCCTATGCCGCCAATGTTAAATTATCGAGTTTTCTTACCCATTAATTTGGAAACGTTTTAAGACATCAACTTACAGTTGTTCATAATTATTGAATGCACCTTTCTAGGTATACTGAAATAGAATTATTACTAAAACTGTATTGTGGGGTATGTTATCTTTTTTTTTTCAAACACTCAATTTTTTGACAGAATTTTGTAAATAAAAGAACACAAAAATAAAACAACTCAGAATAATTTAATTATTCTAGGTCCATATGCGTTGAATTTCACACTTGGCATGCTGTGAAAAATTCATGTCTCTACCATCAGTACTTTTTTTAGAAAACGGTTCATTTATTGCAAAAAATGTAGTTCAGGGACATTGAGGTTTAAAACTTTTTAATTAGAAATTCTTATAAGACTTATATTTCTGCGTCTTTTAAGCACTATAATTGGACTGGAACATAGTCTGTGTCTTCTTCAGTGTCACAACAACCCAGTGCTTGCCTCCTCCTTTTCTTTCTTACCTACTTTGTCATTTGCTGAGCAGCTAACTCTGCTTCACGTACACGAAGCTCCAGTGCCCGCAGTCCTTTAGCTGTGTTCGCTCCAAATCTTAACCCTAACTTCACCAGAACCTTAAGTCTTTCATAGTTCCCACCATTAAAAGTTATGACAACATCAGACACGGTAACTTTAGATTCATTAGGCTAACAAATATATTTTTAGGCACACGGCACCACACAACATTATTGAAGGTCTCATTCACATTCTGGGTATTTCCATGTAAGCACTTCTTTTGTAGCTCAGGATTTGGCAAATCTCTTTAAATAGGTTTGGTTCAAATGGCTCTGAGCACTATGGGACTCACTTGCTGTCGTCATCAGTCCCCTAGAACTTAAAACTACTTAAACCTAACTAACCTAAGGACATAACACACATCCATACCCGAGGCAGGATTCGAACCTGCGACCGTAGCAGCCGCGCGGTTCCGGACTGCGCGCCTAGAACCGCGAGACCACCGCGGCCGGCTTTAATAGGTTTGATTGCCTCGATTACTACCAAAGGAAGAGAATGTTTATGTGTAAATTAATGCGGGGTGCCAGAAAATTCAGCTTGCCTATATTTACACCAAGTGTTTGGTGGAGGTGGACACAAAGCATGACATGGCTTTTCGTCGGTTAATATTCGATGAAAGAAAGTGCTCCACACAGCTCTTTTCATCATCTCTAAATTGTCACAGTTATCTCGAATGGTCTTCCCATAATATTCCTGTAATTCATCAATTACTTTGTCCGTTAGTCTTCCAGCAGATTTTATTGTCTTGCCGTCAGACAGTTTCGTGTTACCCAGCTTGGTTTCTTGGTGTATTCGTAATTCCAACTTCTGAGACGTATCAGTAGGCACAAAACGAAGCAATTCACAGCCTTCTAGACTGTGTAGTTCCCAAAATATGACTGCTCAACTGTGACATTATATGCATAGCCGCGAAATTTGACAGTCACACGTCAACATTTACAATATTATTTGAAGGTCTCACAATTGTCTGATTTTAATGTATTATATATCAAAATGTTCAGGAAACTCCTAAGTACATTATGGAGTAGAAAACAGAGAATGTCAAATTTCAACGAATTTCACGTACAGTGTCCCCTTTATCCAAAACCATGTTATTCAGATAATCATCTTGCCGGGATTGGAAGGTACTGTTGACCTTTTTTGGTCCCTTCTGCAATACACAAGGTATTTCTTTTTGTAATACGTTTCTTGCAATGGCCATTTTCGCAGCAGCTGTATATAAATTGCAACTGTTTTAAAGAAAATACGTTTCTCGCATGCTGCGTATCGAAATTTTTATATTTATGCACCGAGAAGCGTTCCATTCACAAGGCATCTTCAGTGGGTGTCAGGTAACTTCTAATTCACTGCATTTAAGCAAACTGCTTTCCCTCACCTGGCAACCGGGTGGACACCTTACTGTTCACTGCATTTAATATAATTTAATTAAAAAGATGGCAGTTACAGTGATGTGTAACACAAACAGTGAACTGTAAGTTGTCCACCTGGTTGCCAGGTGAGGAAAAGCAGTTTGCTTACATGCAGTGAATTAGAAGTTACCAGACACCCAATGAAGATGCCTTGAAGAAAAAAAAAAAAAAGGGGGGGGCGAAACGCGTCTGGCTGCATAAAACTAAAAATAAAAATAAAAATTTCAATGTGCAGCATGCAAAAAAGGCATTTTCTTTAAAACAACTGCAATTTCTTTTTATGTCTGCCCAAACATAGTTAGATACCACTCCTCGGTGGGTCTCGATTTATTTCTGAAACTACATTACTTGTGAAAAAAGGTTTCTAAAGGTCTGCTTGCTTTTATGCATTTTATCGTTTGACAGAATGTCATGATTTTCGTCCAGTTGCGCGTCTGTTTTATTTTTCTGTTGTTTCCCAAACCTCCTTGTACTTCGTCGCGCTGGGGCGCTGCAGTCACAGACTGCGCGGCTGGTCCCGGCGGAGGTTCGAGTCCTCCCGCGGGCATAGGTGTGTGCGTTTGTCCTTAGGATAATGTAGGTTAAGTAGTGTGTAAGCTTAGGGACTGATGACCTTAGCAGTTAAGTCCCACAAGATTTCACACACATTTGAACATTTTTTTAATACTTCACTCTCACACGATTTTTGCAAAAAGAAACTAGATTTGCGAAATGACTTGTGCCATCCTTCTCGTACAGAGGCGCATCTCTGGGTGCATGTCCGTTTTGTGAAGGTCGTTCCACACACTGGCGTTGGAGGTATTTAATTCCTTGGCATTGACACTAAGGGTCGTTTCTAACACTGAACGGTTCGCTTCGTGCGAGGTCTATCAATTTCCCGTCTGTCTTGGCTAACGGATCCTGATTTAAGAAGGCTGCCGTTGCTCGGTGTTAGCGTGACGGCTGTGGCTGAATAATTTTTTGCTAATTTACGACCAGTAGATTTCACTAATCACGAATCGTTTTTTGCGGTCCTGGACAATGGTGACAGTCTGACACACTGGCGTTGGAGGTATTTAATTCCTTGGCGCTGGCGGTAAAGGTTGTTCCTAACACTGAACGGTTCGGTTAGTGCGAGGTCTATCAATTTCCCATCTGTTTGGCTAGCGGGTCCTGATTTAAGAAGGCTGCCGTTGCTCGGTGTTAGCGTGATTTATCCTGTGACTGAATAATACTTTTGCTAATTTACGACCAGTAGATTTCACTAATCACGAATCGGTTTTTGCGGTCCTCGAGAGTGGTGACAGTCTGTATGACTGTGTATTTTACGACTGCAGCCATAAACAGACATTGGAGTTGGCGCCGCGGGTTTTACAACTGCTGACAGACCCCGCCCGTCCTGTAATCACAGTACAGCAGTTTGTGGTTGGGGGAGGGAGGCGGAGGGTTGCTGCTGCACACCCCTCGTGCGTGGCGGCAGACCGTTAACTGCAGCCGCTCGGCGGCCCGGCGCCTCTGACGTCACGGGCACGGAAAAACCCTGCCGTCGCGACGGCGCCGGGTTGGAGCCCGTGCGCAGGCGCGAGAGCACCGGCAGTCACCGGCCCGCAGGTAGCTAGAGCAGTCACCGGACCGGGACAGCGGAGGCGACGCGCACGTCGACACCCGCCACTGCACCATGGCACCCTCGGGATCTGCCGGTGAGTGCGTGCTCCGACCTGCACGAAGGCGGCGTCGCGGCTCGGCCCGCACCGCCGACTTCTGGCTGCTTCGTCTCAGCTACCTCTGATAACGCTCACTTACATTCTCCACTCTGTCGTTATGGACCCGGAAGTCCAGCCTAGCATGTCTGCTTCATACTAGGGCAGTAATTAGTGCAGTGACGAGTGATAAGTAACCGTACTCAACGAGGAAACAGGAAGTGGGGGATTTGGTATAATTTTCTTAGCTGTTAGGCGAGTTCTAAAATAATAATGTTGTTGAAACTTCCTGGCAGATGAAAACTACGTGCCGGACCGAGACTCGAACTCGGGACCTCTACCAACTGAGCTACCCAAGCACGACTCACGTCCCGTCCTCACAGCTTTACGTCTGCCAGTAACTCGTCTCCTGTCTTCCAAACTTTGCAGGAGCTCTCCTGCGAACTTTTCAGAACTAGCATCTGGAATAATGTTGTTGTTGTTGTGGTCTTCAGTCCAGAGACTGGTTTGATGCAGCTCTCCATGCTACTCTATCCTGTGCAAGCATCTTCATCTCCCCATACCTACTGCAACCTACATCCTTCTGAATCTGTTTAGTTTATTCATCTCTTGGACACCCTCTACAATTTTTACCGTCTACGCTGTCCTCCAATACTAAATTGGTGATCCCTTGATGCCTCAGAATATGCCCTACCAACTGATTCCTTCTTCTGGTCAAGTTGTGCCACAAATTTCTCGTCTTCCCAATTCAATTTTTTTTCTTCTTTAAAACCTTATGGGACTTAACTGCTAAGGTCACCAGTCCCTAAGCTTACAGACTACTTAACCTAAATTATCCTAAGGACAAACACACACAGCCATGCCCGAGGGAGGACTCGAACCTCCGCCGGGACCAGCCGCGCAGACCATGACTGCAGCGCCCAAGACCGCTCGGCTAATCCCGCGCGGCCCCAATTCTATTCAATACCTCCTCGTTTGTTATGTGATCTTCCCATTCTAATATTTAGCATTCTTCTGTAGCACCACATTTCGAAAGCTTATATTCTCTTCTTGTCCAAACTATTTATCGTCCATGTTTCACTTCCATACGTGGCTACACTCCATACAAACACTTTCAGAAACGACTTCCTGACATTTAACTCTATACTCGATGTTAACAAATTTCTCTTCTTCAGAAACGCTTTCCTTGCCATTGTCAGTCTACATCTTACATCCTCTCTACTTCGACCATCATTAGTTATTCTGCTCCCCGAACAGCATAACTCATTTACTACTTTAAGCGTATCATTTTCTAATCTAATTCCCTCAGCATCACCTCGTTTAATTCGACTACATTCCATTATCCTCGTTTTGCTTTTGTTGATGTTCATCTTACATCCTCGTTTCAAGACACTGTCCATAATAATAATAATAATTCTAAAATAATAATTCGATCCAGTATCCACAATGAATTAGGAGACAAAGAATGTCAGACGTTGGTTGCGTGAGAGCGTTGATTTAAATAAACGGGGATATTTGAAAATTTGTGCTGGACTGGGATTCGAAACCGGGTCTGCTGCTTATTAGGCAGATGTTCTAACTTATCCATACACTACGTTAGTAGTGCTCCTTAGCCAACATCCTCATTAATCGCGGAATTTCGCCGATTCTCGTAGGAGTTCGAACACGGTGTGCATCCGCACTGAAAAGATCAATGGCTATCTTCGCCTTAACTTTATATGTCTGATCTTTAGGATGTGACGGCGGGCGTGCTAAGGTGACCTGTGCAGCTGCAACGACCACCGCGTCCATAGCTGTGTGCTCAGGGCACCAGCCTTGTAAGCAGAGGACACGGGTTCGAATCCCGGTTTGGCACAACTTTTCAGCTTTCCCCACTCATTTAAATCAATGCCCACACACAGCCAATTCCTTTGTGTGTTATGATAATAGTGTTTCGATCCCTCTGCTGGGATTCTCTTCGCGATTGTGCGATTGTTCAGGAGTCTCCAGCTGGCGGAACACTTGAAGACATCGCTACAAACCTGAAGATGATCCGAGCAGAGGGATGGAAATCTCATTATTTTAGAATTTCGTGGAGTCATATGACGTGGCCTCATAACTAGGAAGACTTTTCCATCGATGACAAACGGAGGAAAGCTTGTAGTCTTATGTAAGTGGGATTGTTTCCTAGTGCGTTCTCGACTATTATTGTCCACCGGAAGATGGCTCGAAAAGGGAGGGTGAATGAGGCCAATCTGTAGTGGTTACGCTTGTCCTGAAAGAGTAGGGACATCTCACTCTTGCCGATTACGCACTTGCACTGGTTGCGAGCGTGAAGCGGGGATACCCTATGGTGCGACTACCGCATCTCAGACAGTAGCCAACCGGGCACCTTCTAGGCACTGCCCAGAAGCCACAAAGACGCATACGCATTCGAGGTTAATGAACGGACCTCACTTCGCGTTGCACTACCGCTATCTGTACGAAGTACTCCATAAGCAGTTAATATGAAAAGTATGTAAGCTGTGTCGTAATTCTCATTTTTGCCATAATTGTCCTCGGCATCACCATCATCATCATCATCATCATCATCTACTTCGATCATCATCTTCCTCCTCCTTCTCCTCCTCCTCCTTCTCTGTACCTTTATTTTCCACTGTATCATCAGCATCTTCTTCCTTTGTCTTCCTCTGCCATCTTCACTTTTTTACTGTGCATCAGCATCAGAACATTTTTATTCATTCTATGAATCTTCTCCTTCCCCCGTATCATCATCATATTTTACCACTTCTCTTCAGACTCATCAACATCATATAGTACTTCCTCTCTGTCAGCATGATCATCTTCTTCTTCCTCTTCCTTATATTTCCCTTTTCCTTTTTCTACATTATTACCATTATCAGAGTGCGTATAAAGGTCATGCAGTATGACAACACTTTACAGCGTATTTCAGAATTACACCTACAACTTCGAGGGGATGTAGAATGTATTTTGAGGAACAAAATGAGGATAGAATCCCGTATCCGGACACGTCATCCAACGATGCTACAGAGCATCGTACTCATAGGCGCCGGCGCTTCTACATGTACGTATATAAAGGGTGATTCCGTGACGATGTCACAGATTTTCAGACATGATGCAGAAGGACAAGTCTCTCAGTTTAAGCTAAGGAACTCTGGTTCGGAAACGAAAGTTATAAGCGAAAATATCTCTGACGATGGAATACATCTACCGGTACTGTTTTAGCTAAGAATGTAGAGTTTGCAACTTTCGGATGTGGTAGTATGGATCAAAACTGAAAACAATGTCTTGTAAGCACCCTTGTTTTTATCCATACTACCACCTCTGGAAGGAAGGTGCCTACCCCACAATCATAGCAACAACTGTACCGATGTATGTAATCCACTGTCAGAGATATCAGAACGACTTTCGTTTATAACTTTCGACTCTCTCCTATCTTGTAGATCCCCTCGAAGACTGTCAGTTTAATTTTGAAACACTCTACATCACTTACACCTGCCAAGCTCTCCCCCCCGCCCCCCCCCCCCACCCGCCCCACTTGGCTTATTTCAGTCGGTTCAGACAAATGTGGGAGTGTTTCCTTAAAAAGGCACCGCCAATTTTCTCACGTTCCTTGGCCCAGTGAGAAAGTCTTTATCTTCGTAGTGACCTACCTTCCTTAGACATCAACACGTGACGGTTCGTAACACGACGAAACACAGCGATAAGTCCCTTCTATCGATGCTGTACCTTGGGCATCAATAATGGCTTCTCGCATTGTGCCAACAATTGAACAAGATTCAGGTGTTTCATTCAAGTGTACCGTTCTGTCTCTTCTGGTAATACTGCATTCTTCCTTGTGCTGCTTTATTTTGTGGTTAACGCAGGGACATGCAATGTATCATCTTTCACTGGAACGTGTGTTCGAGTCAGATTCTGTAAGACAGACCTTGAATTGTGGCCAGGGTAGAACATTGAATAACAGGTTTGGTAAGAAGATACTGAGCTCACAGGAAAGGAACCGTATTGAACTTCTGATATTACTACGAGGTTCAAACGAACTTTTGAGCATTTTATCCCTTTATACCCAAGGAACGAGCGTTCAGCTTACTCGACAGATTCGGTTCGACGTACTAATGACACTCACATGCTACGAATGATGTGAGCGATACTGAAAAGCTGTATATTGCTACATTTGGGTCTATACTGATAACAGGGCGCAAATTTAGCATTTTGTGATAACTGGTTTGAAACATCCCACTATTACATTTTTTTCCATTTTTGTGTTACTGTTTGGACGGAAAAGTTAGCAGGAAAAACGGGTAGAAAGGCGCTTTAGGAGCGGTTGCCATCGTAAGTCGCTTCTGTTTGCTAGGTTAGTTTCTATTTTGATCTCTCCTAGTGTGCTCTGCAGATCACTGTCAAATCTGTTGCAGGAGGTGTTCCACTGAACTATATAGTATATTAAGCTTTTCTCCTGTTGTATTAACCGAAGGGGAGTGGGAAAAACGACTGTTTCTACAGCTCTGTACGAGCTATTATCACTCTAATTTTATCTTCAATGTGACTGCGGGATCAATAGTCAAGGGGCAGGTGAATATCTGTAGTTTCCACCCAAGAAAACTATTAGATCTACAACTTTGCTTCCGGCGTCTTGCAATAGAGGGCAGTAGCGGCAAGTGGGGTTCACGTGGTTGGTCTTAGGTGTAATGCAATAAGCTTAGGCATCTGTAAACATAATGCCATAAAAATATTAGCTGATTTGTGATTGCATCATAAGGTTATTCTCGATTAAGTACGTCAACGTACGCACTCATTTCTCGCCATTTGTTTTAATTTTTTGCTTTAACATGAATAAATATGAGACTGTGGCTCTTAAATTGCTGGGTAAGACCAATGGTGAGGAAACTTCTTTTAGTGGAAGAACGTGCAGATAATATTTTCAACGCCTTAAGAATGGTGTTTTTGACGTCGAAGTCCGGCATGGCGGGGGAAGACAGAACGTTTTCGTAGCTACTGAAACAGACGAAGACAGTCACAGGACATCATTATCGAAAACAACTGATGCGTTCGAGCCCAGCACTGAAACACGAACGGCCACAATACAGCGATAAACACGTAAAGTTAATTTTGCAGCAGGTCAGTGCTCGACCCCATGTCGCAAAAACCGTCAAGATATACATGGAAATGTTGAACTGAGAAGTCCTATCCCTCCCGCCGTATTCTCCATACGTTGCTCTCTCTGACTACCGCCTTTCTCGTTCAGTGGCATACAGTCTGGCTGATCATGTGAACAAGTGCAAAATTGAATCGATTTATGGATCCCTACAAAAGACGCCCAGTTCTTCCGGCACGGGATTAGTATGCTATCCGAAAGATGGGAGAATGTAGCGGCCAGCGATGGTCAGTACCATAAATCATAATTTTTTTGTAAGTTTTTCACAATAAAGCCCCGAACTTCGAGAAAAAACGGCGGAAGCAAAGTTGCAGACCCAGTAGCTTTTGTAGCTTTTGACATTCTCTAAACAGGTTGTCACGAGATATGCAGCATCCTTCTACGATGGCCTGCTATTGAATATTTTTCAGTATTTCGGATAGACTTTGCCAGTAGTGAAACAAACCGTTTTTGTACACGTCGGATATCTGCTCTTAGTCTACTAGCTATAGTAGTGCACAGTTAGGATTTCACGACTAACAAGCGACGTTTGGAACATGCGTCTTATTACTATGGCCAGTTCAATGTTGTAAATTAAACAAATGCAGCGTGATAGATTAATAACACATTGAATTTTATTTTACATTTTAAGAATTGTTATGCTTGAGGAAAGAGAAGGAAAATAAAAAGATGAAGTGTGGTAGAAATGGAATATGCCCAGATAAAATTTCCTACTGAAGTAAGTATTAAAATAGGGAAATGCATGATAGTTGTAAATGGCGCCTTTATTGTAAAGAGAAGAGAGATTGACGCAAATATGGAATTTGAACAGCTCCTTCCACTGTAACAGGACCACCGTTGATCCATTGTGGACATTCTAGCAGCGGTGTACCGTAGGTCTCTAGAAGAGCGAAGCGTTCCAAAGGATTGGAAAAGGGCACAGGTCATCCCCGTTCTCAAGAAGGGACGTCGAACAGATGTGCAGAACTATAGACCTATATCTCTAACGTCGATCAGTTGTAGAATTTTGGAACACGTATTATGTTCGAGTATAATGTCTTTTCTGGAGACTAGAAATCTACTCTGTAGGAATCAGCATGGGTTTCGAAAAAGACGATCGTGTGAAACCCAGCTCGCGCTATTCGTCCACGGGACTCAGAGGGCCTTAGACACGGGTTCACAGGTGGATGCCGTGTTTCTTGACTTCCGCAAGGCGTTTGACACAGTTCCCCACAGTCGTTTAATGAACAAAGTAAGAGCATACGGACTATCAGATCAATTGTGTGATTGGATTGAGGAGTTCCTAGATAACAGAACGCAGCACGTCATTCTCAATGGAGAGAAGTCTTCCGAAGTAAGAGTGATTTCAGGTGTGCCGCAGGGGAGTGTCATAGGACCGTTGCTGTTCACAATATACATAAATGACCTGGTGGATGACATCGGAAGTTCACTGAGGCTTTTTGCAGATGATGCTGTGGTGTATCGAGAGGTTGCAACAATGGAAAATTGTACTGAAATGCAGGAGGATCTGCAGCGAATTGACGCATGGTGCACGGAATGGCAATTGAATCTCAATGTAGCGAAGTGTAATGTGATGCGAATACATAGAAAGATAGGTCCCTTATCATTTAGCTACAAAATAGCAGGTCAGCAACTGGAAGCAGTTAATTCCATAAATTATCTGGGAGTACTTATTAGGAGTGATCTAAAATGGAATGATCATATAAAGTTGATAGTCGGTAAAGCAGATGCCAAACTGAGATTCATTGGAAGAATCCTAAGGAAATGCAATCCTACAACAAAGGAAGTAGGTTACAGTACACTTGTTCGCCCAATGCTTGAATACTGCTCAGCAGTGTGGGATCCGCACCAGGTAGGGTTGATAGAAGAGATAGAGAAGATCCAACGGAGAGCAGCGCGCTTCGTTACAGGATCATTTAGTAATTGCGAAAGCGTTACGGAGATGATAGATAAACTCCAGTGGAAGACTCTGCAGGAGAGACGCTCAGTAGCTCGGTACGGGCTTTTGTTAAAGTTTCGAGAACATACCTTCACCGAAGAGTCAAGCAGTATATTGCTCCCTCCTACGTATATCTCGCGAAGAGACCATGAGGATAAAATCAGAGAGATTAGAGCCTACACAGAAGCATACCGACAATCCTTCTTTCCACGTACAATACGAGACTGGAATAGAAGGGAGAACCGATAGAGGTACTCAGGGTACCCTCCGCCACACACCGTCAGGTGGCTTGCGGAGTACGGATGTAGATGTAGATGTAGATGGGACACCGGTCGGGCAGATTTTTACCTAAGAAAAAAGACCAAACAGCCGTATTTTTTCGTAAGTTGTTTTATTTACATGGCCATTTTCGGCATCTCATTAATGCCATATTCCATCGATGCAAGCATAACCGGAGCCATCAGTACCTGGACTCCTGATTCTCTTGTGGAGTGTGTACTTCAAAGACTTGGCAAATAAGCGTAAGGTCACCGAGTCGGAAGTGAGATTCACAACTGTGCAATATTTTTCAACATTGTTGAGGTGGATACTAAATTTAAATTAATTCCGCGAAAATGTGAACTTGGACCAAGTAGAACGTTCAAATTTAAGTCTATTGAAACGAAAATAGTTGAAATTCTGCAATATTTTATATCTGAGGCTACTTGGAATAGGTGACATCACCCAAGCTATCTTTGAAAGAATGAATTAAGAATTAGCAGAAGACATTAACATCCTCTGGCTTTTGAAGTGTCTTTAGCCGGCAGTTTTAACGTTTTACAAGCGTCGTTGCTAACGAGGAGAATACAGGAAATGCCGTAACCTGATTACTAGAAACTTCGCTTGGTGGAAGAGGGGTCAAAATATGCGAAAACATGTCTCAGCTTATCAATAGGTACTCTACCGTTGGTGGCTCAGCGTTTAGCATCGCGGGTTCTTAATTTTGACCCCGTGTTCGAAATCCGAGTATGATTCTTATTTTTGTTCTTCATTTAACTACACGAATGTTTCCCAGTCTATAGTGATATATCGTTGTGCTATTCATCTACTAACAGTATGTCAGGTGAATGAATTAAAAATAATGATAAAATTATTTTAAATTGTTTTTGGTGAAATTCATGTTGCATATCTTGATTCATAATCAATTACAAGCCCCAGTCTTCGGCTCAAATGGTTCAAATGGCTCTAAGCACTATGGGACTTAACTTCTGAGGTCATCAGTTCCCTAGACTTAGAACTACTTAAAACTAACTAACCTAAGGACAGCACATACATCCATGCTCGAGGCAGGATTCGAACCTGCGACCGTAGCAGCAGCGCGGTTCCAGACTGAAACGCCTAGAAACCAGTCTTCTGAGAGGTTATCCATTATGCATGGCTTTTTCCGAAATTATTGCTAAAGCTCGAAATATTCAGCAATGTTAACGACGTTTTTTTCCCGAGTGAAACCATACAAAAAAAATGTCACTGTGACAAATCTACCTTCGCACGGTACTCATGGTGTTTGGAATATCTGTGTTTCAAATGTTTCTACGATCGGTATCATCCAGGGGAATTCACCAAATATTCCTGAAAAATAAACTATGAATAAAATTTAAAAATTATTATAAGAATTGGTATGCAAGTGAAATATAATAATATGAGGATTTAAAAAGATTGTAACACCTCAACATACCATTCAAATATATATTATATAACACATGTTTGACACTTATTATAATTTTATTATTAATATAACGTCGTTTCATTCCTTAGTTTGATAAGAAACATTCGTGTAGTAATCTTCTACGGATATTAGTAGATAAATGAAGAAATAAATAAAAACAATAATCGGGTTTCGGACACGGGACGCAAAAGTGAGTATCCGCGACGCAAAGCACTGTTCCATCAGTGGGCTCAGCCAACTCGGAACTAAAAGGCATACAAATTATGTGGAAAACTTTGACGGTCGTTTTCTCAGGAACGGTCGAGTATTACCAGATAAGCGGAGACACGTGTTCGCTCCTCTTCCATTGAACGAAGTTTCTGGGAAATCGCGTCATGGCATATGCCGTGTTCTTCTGAGTTCTTTACCGACGCAACGACAACCACATCACAGTTTATGTGTTTCGTCTGAGGATTGTTTCATCTCTCTGTGCTGTGTGTTGTACGTTGTGTTGATCCCATATTACAGACTTTCCCGTTGTGGACTTGGTAATTACGAAAATAAACTGAATAAATCGAAATTACGTTATTGGGCTGGTCCCTCATAGCAAATTTTTCAAAAAACCTAAAGGACCTCTGAAGTCGTCTGTTGAGTTACTTGCCACTACTTTTCAGGAAGAATGGTGTAAAATTCTCTTGAAATCTGTTACGACTGGTAACTATTTTGAATGCCAGCTGTATTAAACATGGTAATGTGTTGTGGTTTTGGTGTTTCTGCATATTTCTCCACACCCTGTATGTAATACGTTGTTGCATTATTGAGTTGTCGTTTCTTTGTTTGTTTAGGGCGCTGAACATCTTGGTTATGGATACCTTCAAAATTACCACAAGAGATGAATAGGCTTAAAACATATTAAATGCAAGCATGCTGAAAAGCTACATAAGATCACATTCCCTTTCTTCCACACTTACTCACATTAGCGCACACAGTTACTCTTAACTGTACATAAATGAAAACCGATACAACGAAGAGTATCAAAATATTGTTACCTGACCAGAAAAGTCACGGAGAAGCAATGCAGGAAATCTTTATAATAACTGTATGAGCCAACCATCCCGTACACACCGTAAAAGCTACTTCCTAACAGCGTAGGCACAAGATAAGATAATACACAAAGTTACAGAACACGTGCCACCCTCGCTTAAAATTGAGGGCAGATATGCTAATAAACTGGCTGCTGCCCTCTCCTCATTATGATACTCAGTTAAAGTGTGGCGAATGGCAGTCATCACGTCGCATCCATCACAGCAGGGCAGCCCTTGCATATGAGCAGGAAGCCATGTGTTAGGTGTCTGTCGTACTCTTTTCCTGGAACGTACGCTCACGGAATTTCAACTGTAAACGTCTGGATGATGCACAGCTCCTCTCTTGTAACGTCTTCCACTACAATTTGTTGAGCACCTGCGTAAAGCTCTTATGCATACCAAACTATGCCATGTTGAAGGGTATCGCTCTATGTTGGATTTTCTGTATCTCTTCTATTAATGCAAGCCGGTAAGATCTTAGACTGCGAGCAGTAATCAAGAAATGGTCTCACACGTGTTTGTTGGATGAATTAAATTTCCTTAAGATTGTATCAATTGGTCTCAGTATCTGCGTTTCCTAAAGTTTGTTTTATGTGTACATTTCACTTTAGGTCGCTCCGCATGCCCACTCGTAAATACAGAGGTAATACTGTATAATCGGTTAATTCGTTTTCAAAATTTTACATTTTCCAAAGTGTTACATGTGCAGATATGACTGATACATAAATGGAACCTTAAATTCATCTAGTTTACATTTTGCACTCTACAGATTTTCTGTGCATATTCGTCTGGTCACACGAAACTCGTCCAAGCGTCAGTGAAGTTCTCTCCATACCTTGTGTAGCAACATTCTGTTAGTGGTCATCACAGCAACATTGATGCGTTCTCCGAGTTGTTCCAGTATTCTCGGCAGTGGGGGTTCGAAAATACGGTGCTTAATGTAACCCCAAAAGACAAAGTCACAATGCGTTAGGTCAAGCGACCTGGGGGTCAAGAGAACATGGCCAGATCTTCACCGCTATGCCCAATCAAGCAATGCGGTCATACGTCGTTTATGCAACGAAGAACATTGATGCTCCATGAGGGAGGTCCCCTGTCTTTTTCGTAGATGAAATACTCGGAATCATAAGTCGGCAGGGGAAACAAACACAGTCGAAACTTATCCAGAGAAGAGGTACCCATCACAGTCTTCTCTCAGAATAAAACTGCCGGTAAAGCTTCTTCTCTGACATTGCACAGAAAACACTGACCTTCGGCGAATCGCGTCTTTGCACCATTATTTCCTGAGGACTCTCAGTGTCCCACTCACAGATTGCGGTGAATAAGCGTCCCAGATAAAAAATGTTCTCCCGCAAGTGCTTTCTCTATTGCAATGCAGAACTGAAGGCGCCGACTGTAATGCTCCGGTTTTAGTGTCGCAGACGGTACGGCTTGAAATGTAACCGTCCTCACAAAATCTTCCACACAGTTTGCTGGCGTATTCCAAGTTCATGGCTTGCTTGGACCGTAGATTTTTTGCACCGTGTAGGAAACTTTCCCTCACCCTCTCCACGGTTGCGCCTGGCTCATTTGGTCGACTGGTACTTTCCTGTTTACAGAGACAACAAGTGTCCGGATTTACATATCGGTTCTTATTATCAATTCCTTCTGAATGCACGCTGATTGTTGTAACAGATAAACATCTCGCAAGCTCCAACACACAGAAATTGTTTTCTTGCCTTGCCGCCATCTAACATGGTTACTCTGCAAATCACACTTAAATGCATGGCAGTGGGTTCATCGAACCACCTCCACAATAATTCTCTGTTATTTCACTCTCGAAGAGAGCGCCGGAAAAACGAACACTTTAATCTTTCAGCGCTAGCTCTGATTATCCTTCTTTTATTATGATGATCGCTTCCCCTGTGTAGGTCGGTGGCAACAAAATATTTTCGCATTCGGAGGAGACAGTTGGTGACTGAAATTTCGTGAGAAGATCCCGCCGCAACGGGAAACGCCCTTGTTTTAATGATGTCCACCCCAAATTCTGTATCATTTCTGTGACACTCTCCTACTTCTTGCCCTTCTTTGAATTATTGTCGATTACTCCGTTAATCCTATCTGGTAAGGATCCCACACCGCGCAGCAATACTCCGAAACCTTTTGCCAAGGTGCCGCACTCGTAATGCCAGGTGGTGGGCACAGCGCAAACTAGGGGACTTTACGGTGCTATTCATGCATCAGTCATATCTTCAAATGGTTCAAATGGCTCTGAGCACTATGGGACTTAACAGCTATGGTCATCAGTCCCCTAGAACTTAGAGCTACTTAAACCTAACTAACCTAAGGACATCACACAACACCCAGCCATCACGAGGCAGAGAAAATCCCTGACCCCGCCGGGAATCGAACCCGGGAACCCGGGCGTGGGAAGCGAGAACGTTACCGCACGACAACGAGATGCGGGCAGTCATATCTGTACAAGCAATACTCTGAAAAATATAGACTTCGAAAACGAATGAATCATTTATAGTAGCACTGTATTTTTCGGTTGTGGCTGCTACCAGTGGTTTGCCACCAATATCTTAATCGAAGAATAATGCATTTTCCCGCGTCCTTATGAGCAATGCGTTAAATTTATAGTAATGATGTAAACATGGATCCTCCACAGGTCTTCCAACATTTCTGTTACAGCTTTCCTACAGACAACATTGTCTGCAAACATTCTGCTGGATCTTACGACATATCCACTAGAATTCATTTATCTACACTGAAGAACCAAAGAAAATGGCACACCTGCCTAATATCATGCAGGGCCCTCGCGAGCACGCAGATATGCCGCAACACGACGTGTCATGGACTCGACTTAGGTCTGACGCAGTGCTGGACGGAACTGACACCATTAGTCCTGCAGGACTGACCATAAGTCCGTAAGAGAACGAAGGGGTGGAGATCTGATCTGAACAGCTCGTGGCAAGGCATTGCAGAAATTTGGAAATTTGTGGCAAAACTTCTGAGGTCTTAGGGTCATAGGTTTAACACTACGTAATCTAACTTAAACAAATTTACGCTAAGGATTACACACATAGCCATGCCCGAGGGGGGGGGGGGGGGGGGGGGGGCGAACCGTGGCAAGGCGCCGAAGGCCACGCGGCTACCCCGCGGCATTGGAGATATGCTCAACAATGTTCATGTCTGGGGAGGTGGACATCGGAAATGTTTAAACTCAAAAGAATGTTCCTGGAGCCACTCTGTAGCAATTCAGATGTGTGGGGAGTCGCATTCTCCTGCTGGAATTGTCCAAGTCCGTCGGAATGCACAATGAACATGAATGGATCGCAGCGCCGTATTCTGCCTATTTGTATATCTCTACATTTGAATACGCATGCCAATACCAGTTTTTGTGTCGTTTCAGTGTTTATTGTAAACGGTCACGGACCTGTAAGACTCCCTCCGTTGCTCCCGAAATGACTTTTACATCCGTCGATTTCGTCCCATTAAGAACACCGTGTCGGGTTCTATTTTTTAGAAAGTTCTATATCCAGCAATTTATCTGTCCCCTTAATGTTTAACATTCTTCTGTACCACCACATTTCGTAAGCTTCCATTATCTTCCTCTGCTGATTTCTGACGGTGGGCGCTTCACTTCCGTATCGTGCTGTGCTCCAGGCGTCCAGCTTCACGAACTTATCCGTCACGTGTTACGATAGTGAAATGCCTGAATCCGGCGCATTCTACTGGGGCACCTGGCTGTGGATGTTTTGGCCCGTCGGGCCGTGTTGCGAGGGCATACGTGCAGCGCGGGGCAACTCGTTAATCGCGGTGAATTCCGCAGCAGTTACGTAAGGCGCGCTGGCGTGTGTCGTTTTGCCCTCAGCCGTTTACAGGTGGCCCTCGGGCAGCGACACGCGTTGCTGGCTCAGCAGCTCGTCCTTTTATCAGCCAGTTACGCAGTGCGCCATTCCTGCCTTCGCAACACCAGCTCAAACTGAAGCATGTGTACGCGCCATTTTTCCACGCCGCCACTTAATTATCAGTCACTAATGACGCGGTAGCGCACAACTGAAACAGATTTAAAGCTATGTTTGTTAAGATTTATAGACGAAACTTTGAGTGACACTCGTTCGTAATTAGACTGAAAAGTTGAAACCTTTTACTGATTTTTTGTGTAGGATTACGAAGTTACGAAAAATATACAGGTATCTACTCAAACTTTGATTTAACCTTTGACCTTCCACGAGACTTTAAACAATGTGTCACAGTGCCAGTACCAAAGAAAGCATCTGCAAACAGATGTGAACAATATAGGACCTTCAGTTTGGTAACAGACACCCTCGAGATCTTGACCATTGTCAATAAGGCGGGTTGAAAACAGTATAGATGAAGTGACCACAGATGACGACTTTGGCTTTAGAACAGGTATAAGCACACAAGAAGCCATAATCAGCCTGCGATTAATTCTCGGGAAAAGACTAAAGAAGACTCAAAACACATATATTGTCTTCGTCGACTTAGAAAAAGCATTTGACAGAGATAGTGGAATGTAGTCGAATTAAGTCGGGTGATACTGCGGGAATCAGATTAGGAAATGAGACACTTAAAGTAGCGAAGGAGTTTTGCTATTTGGGGAGCAAAATAACTGATGATAGTCGAAGTAGAGAGGATATAAAATGTAGACTGGCAATGGCAAGGAAAGCGTTTCTGAAGAAGAAAAATTTGTTAACTTCGAGTATATATTTAAATGTCAGGAAGTTGTTTCTGAAAGTATTTGTATGGAGTGTAGCCACGTATGGAAGTGAAACGTGGACGATAAATAGTTTAGACAAAAAGAGAATAGAAGCTTTTGAAATGTGGTGCTACAGAAGAATGCTGAAGATTAGATGGGTAGAGCACATAACTAATGAGGGGGTATTGAATAGAATTGGGGAGAAGAGGAGCTTGTGGCACAGCTTGACTAGAAGAAGGGATCGGTTGGTAGGACATGTTTTGAGGCATCAAGGGATCACAAATTTAGCATTGGAGGGCAGAGTCGAGGGTAAAAATCATAGAGGGAGACCAAGAGATGAATACACTAAGCAGATTCAGAAGGATGTAGGTTGCAGTAGGTACTGGGAGATGAAGAAGCTTACACAGGATAGAGTAGCTTGGAGGGCTGCATCAAACCAGTCTCAGGACTGAAGACCACAACAACATACTGGCGATAGGTTTTTGAGATGCTAAGACAGTAGCATAAAGCGTTGGAGTAGTGCAAGGACCCTATGAAGAAGCGGTGGCTGTGATAAGTCGTGAAGAACATAAAGAAGAAACTACTGTAAAGCAGGTGCAAGACAAGACTGCTCACTCTCTTACACACTCAGAGAGCACTGGATGAAGTTAGGGAGAAACTGTACATACTGATATTTGCTGATTATATCGCAACGTTAAAATGCAGAACAAGTGAAGTGATCCTGGCCCAGATGGAAACCACCATCAAATCTTCAAATGACATGATACTAGATAAAGGTAAAACGAAAATCTTAGTTGTGAGCCGACGAAACACCATTGCCCAATGATCACTTAACAATGAGCGACTGGAGGCCGTTGAATGTTTGACTACATAGGGTGTAAAATTACATCAGACGGGAGATGAAGTTAGGATACTGCAAGTCAGATTCACCAGGCAAAAGCTATTTTCAACAAGGGAATCCAGTCGGACAGACAAACATCTCAGAAAGTCCTTATAAAGAGGTTCGTTTGGATTGAACTTATATATGGAAGTGGAAAATGGACACTCGAACAAGCAGAAAAACACAAAATAACAGCCTTCCAGATGTGTTACTACCGAGAATGCTAAAGATTGCCTGTGTATAAGAGGTGCTCCAGAGTGTATAAGAAGAGAAGTCTTTTCTCCTTAAGCTTATCATACACAGATGTGCCACATGGGTTGGCCATCTAATGAGACATGATGGTATCATTACAAGTGTCATCGAAGGCAGAGTAGAAGGGATGAACACAAGAAGCTGATTAGAATACATCAACCAGATTATGGAGTATACCAGCTGCACCACCTATACAGCTCTCAAGACGAAGTCCGAAGAGAGAAATGGGTGGCGAGCTACTACTAACCAACATAATGATTGCAGATCTAAGAAGAAGAAGGAGAAGGTCATTTTAGCTCCTACATGTGAGTCATTATAAAAATAAATGCATTTTTATTCTTAAGACAGATACTAAGATTGTTAGTACGAAAAGGTTCTCTGCGTACTTTTATCACACAGGCGTGCAGAAGGACACATGTAATAGGGGCAGAGTTCGCACGTCACAGAGAGAACGCCGTAGAGCTTTATAATCAGTACAGTCCTCAAGCGACGGTAATTCCGTCAGAGACGGCAAACCATTTATAAGACAGTTGAACAAAAGGTACAGTGTTTGAAAACAGGTTGTAAAGTAAACATCAACGAAAAGTAAGAGTAATAGAATATAGTCGAATTAATTCAGGCGATTCTCAGGGTAACAGAGTAGGAAAAGTGTCACCAAAAGCAGTAGATGCTTTTTATTATTTGAGCAGCAAAATGCCGGCGATGGCCGAAAAAGGGAGGATGTCAAATGCACACTAGCAACATTAAGGGAAGCGTATCAGACAAAGAGGAATTCGTTAAAATCAATTATAAAATTAAATGTTAGGAAGTCTCTCTTGAATATTTGTCTATGCGGAAAAGAGGATAATAGAAGATTTTCAATTGTGGTCCTGCTGGAGAATGGTAGAGATTAGTCTGACACATCGGATAGCCAATGGGGTGGTACTGAATCAGATTGGACAGAAAAGAAATTTATGGTAAAACTTGACTAAAAGAATGGATCGATTGATAGAACATATCCTGAGGCAGGGAGGAATCGTCAGTGTTTTAATGGAGAGAAATGTGGGCGAAAATTGTAGAGAGAGCTGAGGGTTCACCTCAGTAAATGAGATCAAGTGAATGAGGTGTGATTGTAAAATAACTGGACTATTACTGTAAAACATTTTATTTCTAAGACATACATTCTTATTTTTTGTCCCCCCTCAATATACGAGTATTTAGCTCTTGCGGGCCTACAACGCTCCATGCGAGAATTCCATTGATGGGAACAGTGTTAGAAGTCTTCCTCTGTGAGCTCCTTGGTCAAGCGTGCCGCTTTTTCTTTCACTGCATCGAAGGACTGAAACCTACTGTAATTCCTCTTAATGCAGGTTTGACCTTGAGGAAAAGATAAGTCACGTGGTGCTACGTCATATAATAACGTGGGTGGTCCAACACTGGAGTGATGTGCAGCACTGCGCTAGAAATTTCTTAACAGATAGTACCGTATGAGCCAATGCTTTTTGTCTTGATGCAGAACCCATTTATTTTTCTTCCACATTTGTGGTCACTTTCTTTCTTAAGGATTTGAGCAAGAATTTCAATGCTGGAATGTTGATTAATAGTTTAACGTCCAGAAACCCAGTGAAGATAAATTTTTCCTTTAATATCGAAAAAAACTGTCATCATCGTTTTGCAGCTTTTTTCGCTATAGGAAGTTGGTTCGGTGCTTAGTTTCTGGATCATAAATGAAAAACAAAGGTTTCTTGCATGTTACCACTATTCCCAAGACATTAAGATAATTTTCAATGGTATTCAAAGTGTCAGTATAAAAGTTTTCACGAGATTCGTTTTGTTTGATCGTAAGTGTTTTCGGCACTAACATCACACACACGTTTCTCGGTTACATTGGTTTTGTAAAATTTGCCTTACGCTTTATTTGTCAATTTCTACAGTTTCAGCGATAGATTGTATAATCAACCAACGGTCATATCGAATCAGATTATGTACTTTTTTGATATTTTCTTTTGTTTTTAATGTTAAAGGGCGTGCCAGATGTGAGTCACCTTGAATGTCCTCTCGGCCATCTTAGGAAAGCTTGAGGCTTGGAACAGCCTACGACTTACAAAAATGGCTCTGAACACTATGGGACTTAACTTCTGAGGTCATAAGTCCCCTAGAACTTAGAACTACTTAAACCTAACTAGCCTAAGGACATCACACACATCCATGATCGAGGCAGGATTCGAAACTGCGACCGTAGCGGTCGCGCAATTACAGACTGTAGGCCTAGAACCGCTCGGCCACTCCGGTCGGCAACGACTTACACTTCTTTTAGTAAGTGATAGGCGTCAGTAGCAATTTTTGTAAGTTACATATGAAACTTCATGACAATTCGTACTCTATTATTATACTTACCGTTTTTCCGGCAAAATAAAATAACAATTCTTACACAAACGAAGGCCACGCCGCACTGATTTGTCTACTAATACCAGAGATACCGCATTCTACTGAGAAGACTTCACAGTTATTGGTCGTTCATCTTCAGCACATGGGTACTTTCTCCTTGACAGCATCAGTCCCGTTATTTTATAGGCACATCTCGTGTAGACGAGCGTGCAGAGCTACAACAAACCAGTATCTGGATAGATGATGGTAACATCATCATCATGAACCTGAGTGAAACGTCTCGTCGTCACTTATTGAATAGAGTGTGTGTATGATGTTAGGCAAACTACAAACGTATCGTTTGGGGCAGGATGAAAGCATTGTTATGTTCGAGGATTATCGAAAACGCTTTTGATTAGAAAAAGAGTTTTCTCCACAGCTGCCTTTCTTCTCTCCACGAGCCAGATTTTATCACTAGCTTACGATGTAATATCGCCGTTGTTAGGTCATATTTGACGCTGTAAAGCTTTATATTGCATGCACCGACTGACGCTTTCCAACAAAGAGCAACTGACGGTGAACGTTTAATGCAGGCATGTTGTGACAGAATGGGGGACGGGTTGTAATCTAAGGCTTTGTATTATCAGCAGTGAGTTTGAAATATAACGACGGAGGCTGTTATTAGAGTCTTCGTGGTTTATTATCGTTGACGTAAAAATCTGATTCTTCGTTGCTGTGCCACACCCCATACTGTTGTAAAACATGCAACCTGACGTGTCGTACGTTTATACTGACAGGACATCAGTTCTACCACAATAGTGGATCACTTCCTTCACTCCCTTCATTTGTAACAAACACACGCAGTTATTATTATGTCAAACATTTATTACTTAATTCATTTATCCTTGTCCACTTTCTTGACAACAACACTCAGTCGTTACATTCATGTAAATCATTGTATCAATGATATTGAGGCTGCTCTTTTCTATGCTGAATGCTGATCTAAGTTTACAGTATATATCATATCACTTTTTCTCGCTTTTTATATTTTTTATTTTATTGTATTTATTTCTTTATTTTTTGCTCTAACATTTCAATTGCTTCTTATACGTGACACTAAATTCAGTTTACCTATAGCATTTCTTTCCACTTTCAGTCTGGTTTTCCTTTCCTGGTGCCGAGAAAGGGCATATATTTTAGTAATTACTGCAAATTTCAAAGATGTTATCCACAGATGGTCAGCTTCGTATGTATAAACGTGTGCTAATCGGAGAATTCATATTGAATTAGTAGTGCACGCTGACCAATTTCGACTGTTCGTATTTGGACTGCAAACTTCTCAAATATTGGATTTTAGCACAGCTCATTTACCCAAAATGTATCTTTTTTTAGATTAACTTCCAGGGAAGTTGAAAAAAAATTCGGACATTCTCAAGGATTCGTAAAACTTAGCTTAATTGTCTATCGACTCCCTGTTCTCAAGTAACCATTTCCCATTCTCTTTGTAAATTTTTGCAAGCGTGATAAACCCGCATCAGTTTGCCTCGACTCGTTTAGATTTTAGCTTTGCCCGCATCTCGTGGTCGTGCGGTAGCGTTCCCGCTTCCCACGCCCGGGTTCCCGGGTTCGATTCCCGGTGGGCTCAGGCATTTTCTCTGCCTCGTGATGGCTGGGTGTTGTGTGATGTCCTTATGTTAGCTAGGTTTAAGTAGTTCTATGTTCTAGGGGACTGATGACCTAAGATGTTAAGTCCCATAGTACTCAGAGCCATTTGAACCATTTTTTTTTAGCTTTGTTCTTTTCATTAAAAGTTAGAACGATCATCAAGCGTTCATCTTCCGAAAAGATCACCTATTTACTTATTCAAATGCAGTGAAAGCTGTGCTGAGTGAGTAGACGTCAATATGAGATCAAGGTGGGTGGACTCACGGGCCAGTCACAGCAGTGTCACATCATGATTCTGTGCGAATCGACCTTAAGTGCAGCAGCAAAGCAGAACTGCATCTGTAGAGTTCGGAAAGCATAAAAAGAGTTCTTGTATCAAGGTGAAAATTTAGGGCGGTGTGTGAGGCGACCAAGGATCGATTTGTGTTTTTATTTATTTTGTTTTTTCACACCATTCAAGCCGAGCTATTTGACTCATCATTACAGTTGCAAGTATGTAGTACTTTGGTCTGACCGTAGTAGGTGGCAGGATAATTACTAGCAGTGTAATCCCTGCCCAGTACTGTCCATTTTCCTAACTGCTGCCGTACGTGAGTTGAACAACATGTTCATCAAAGCGGACAATATGAACATCAAGGACAGCACTGGACGACATGATTTCTGGGCAAGGAGGTTGTAAACATTGGGGATAGCCACAGGCGATTTGTGGCAATGTGTGGACAGTGTGCACCGTCACGAAAAGCATTCTTGCAACACAATGGTCGTCCCCATACGAATCGGAAAACCACGGCTGCCATCTCTAAAATGGGGTTCCAGTTACTGCCACACCCACCATACTCTCCTTACGTGACCCCTTTAATTTCTGAAGGTCCCCCCCCCCCCCCCCCTTGTACCACATTTTTGCAGTCTGTGGGCTGTGGCACCGACCACCGGTTCCTGGAAATTTGCGAAGTGATGTCCGCGCAGACGTTTCTCCACAGCTTCGAATTGGTGGTAATCAGAAGAGGCCAAGCAGTGCATGGGCTGTGTCACGACAGCTAAACATTCTATGGTCCACTGGAAAGTGCTGCGAACAATGGTGAAATGGTATCTCTAGCGCGGTTCCAGGCTCTAGTGGATGCAAGATGGTCGTGACACTGAGCAATGTTTATGACCTGGAACGTAAATACGGTACGCAATTTTTCAAATGTTACCTTCTCACATGTAAATTGAAATGTGGTTCTCTGGATGGTTTATTCGTTATCCCTCTTCCCCATGTCCTTACTAATGTTTCGGCAAAGTTTCATTGAACAATTTTAATAAACATTTTTGGAGCAGCGATGAAAAAAATTAAAAAAAATTTTTTCTTTTTAAAATTCAATCTTGCTCGCACCACGTATTCTACAAGAACATGGGTGACCGGTTTCGGTCATATCACCATCGTCAGACTTGTAATTTAATTTAGGAAGTAATAGAAACCTTACTAGATTGACAATAAAATATGACAAAATGCTTATAAGGATAAAATAGAACGAGACTTGTTATACCCATGGCAGCCTTCGAAGACGGTAGGTGGAGCACTCTCCTCAGCTGCTGTGATGTCACCAAGTGACCGGCATACGCTTAAATACGAAGATGCTCCGCCTATTCTTCTCCCTCTACCTCACGTCAACCAATCAGTGCAAAACAGGTTCACATAATCGTCAAAACGTAAAAAACAAAGTACATTTTTATGAGAGTGCTCCACCTATAGGATGCCGCGGGTATAACAAGTCTTATTGTATTTTATCCTTACAAGCATTTTGTCATATTTTATTGTCAAACTACACTCCTGGAAATGGAAGAAAGAACACATTGACACCGGTGTGTCAGACCCACCATACTTGCTCCGGACACTGCGAGAGGGCTGTACAAGCAATGATCACACGCACGGCACAGCGGACACACCAGGAACCGCGGTGTTGGCCGTCGAATGGCGCTAGCTGCGCAGCATTTGTGCACCGCCGCCGTCAGTGTCAGCCAGTTTGCCGTGGCATACGGAGCTCCATCGCAGTCTTTAACACTGGTAGCATGCCGTGACAGCGTGGACCTGAACCGTATGTGCAGTTGACGGACTTTGAGCGAGGGCATATAGTGGGCATGCGGGAGGCCGGGTGGACGTACCGCCGAATTGCTCAACACGTGGGGCGTGAGGTCTCCGCAGTACATCGATGTTGCCGCCAGTGGTCGGCGGAAGGTGCACGTGCCCGTCGACCTGGGACCGGACCGCAGCGACGCACGGATGCACGCCAAGACCGTAGGATCCTACGCAGTGTCGTAGGGGACCGCACCGCCACTTCCCAGCAAATTAGGGACACTGTTGCTCCTGGGCTATCGGCGAGGACCATTCGCAACCGTCTCCATGAAGCTGGGCTACGGTCCCGCACACCGTTAGGCCGTCTTCCGCTCACGCCCCAACATCGTGCAGCCCGCCTCCAGTGGTGTCGCGACAGGCGTGAATGGAGGGACGAATGGAGACGTGTCATCTTCAGCGATGAGAGTCGCTTCTGCCTTGGTGCCAATGATGGTCGTATGCGTGTTTGGCGCCGTGCAGGTGAGCGCCACAATCAGGACTGCATACGACCGAGGCACAAAGGGCCAACACCCGGCATCATGGTGTGGGGAGCGATCTCCTACACTGGCCGTACACCTCTGGTGATCGTCGAGGGGACACTGAATAGTGCACGGTACATCCAAACCGTCATCGAACCCATCGTTCTACCATTCCTAGACCGGCAAGGGAACTTGCTGTTCCAACAGGACAATGCACGTCCGCATGTATCCCGTGCCACCCAACGTGCTCTAGAAGGTGTAAGTCAACTACCCTGGCCAGCAAGATCTCCGGATCTGTCCCCCATTGAGCATGTTTGGGACTGGAAGAAGCGTCGTCTCACGCGGTCTGCACGTCCAGCACGAACGCTGGTCCAACTGAGGCGCCAGGTGGAAATGGCATGGCAAGCCGTTCCACAGGACTACATCCAGCATCTCTACGATCGTCTCCATGGGAGAATAGCAGCCTGCATTGCTGCGAAAGGTGGATATACACTGTCCTAGTGCCGACATTGTGCATGCTCTGTTGTCTGTGTCTATGTGCCTGTGGTTCTGTCAGTGTGATCATGTGATGTATCTGACCCCAGGAATGTGTCAATAAAGTTTCCCCTTCCTGGGACAATGAATTCACGGTGTTCTTATTTCAATTTCCAGGAGTGTAGTAAGGTTTCTATTACTTTCTAAATTAAATTACAGGTCTGATGATGGTCATGTGATATGACCGAAATCGGTCACCTATGTTCTTGAGGCATAGGCCGCATCTCGTGGTCGTGCGGTAGCGTTCTCGCTTCCCGCGCCCGGGTTCCCGGGTTCGATTCCCGGCGGGGTCAGGGATTTTCTCTGCCTCGTGATGGCTGGGTGTTGTGTGTTGTCCTTAGGTTAGTTAGGTTTAAGCAGTTCTAAGTTCTAGGGGACTGATGACCATAGATGTTAAGTCCCATAGTGTTCAGAGCCATTTGAACCATTTGAATCTTGTGGCATACGTGGTGAGATCAAGACTGAATTTTAAAAAGGAACAAGTTTTTTTAAAAGTTTCATTGTCCTATGATGGCTCCTTTGTCGTGGAGACCCTCTCAGGTGGCGAGGTTTAGTTGCAGCTACCCCGCAGTACACTCGACTGTAGCCTTGCTTGTGTCAAATACGAATGAATCGCTAAAGAGGAGAGGCGTTGACGTGGTGTGTGACGCGGTGTTTTGCAGAGAACGGGCTGCTGAGCTACCGGAACCCCAACTACCACCTGGACCCGGCACGGCTCGACGATGCGCTCAACTCCAACACGGAGCAGCTGTACGAGGAACTGTTCAGCGAGCTGGACGCCGTGTGCAACCTGTCGGCGGCGCGCGCCGGCGGGGGCGGCGTCGGCAAGCAGCCGCAGCAGGCGGCGCCCACCGCCCCCGCTTCGGGGCCGGGCCGGCGCGCTTACGCCGCCCTCGACATCGGCTCCATGGGCGTCGACGTCAGCACCGGGCCCGTCACCGCGCTCGGCGACGCCGCCGACGACAACCTCAACAACGCCAGGTGAGTGCCGGCCAGCGCCACACAGTAGTTCTCTGCGCAGCAGTCCACACCTACACTATCCCAAGACGTCCTCACCTGGGACATGTTTCTAATCGTGAACCACCAATGTGCTCGGCACGTAACACGAAGCTTATTCCTCAACACGATTTGCGACTGATGATGCCTTGGGCAGATGGAGGGAATATTTTAAAGAGTTGCTCAATGTATGTGAAAATACGATCAGTAATGTTTCAGATTTCCATGTACAATGGCATAGGAATGATGATGGAAATAGGATCACATTTGAGGAAGTGGAGAAAATGGTCGATAGATTGCAGTGCAATAAAGCGGCTGGGGTGGATGAAATTAAGTCGGAACTCATCAAAAACAGTGGAATGTCAGGTCTTAAATTGCTACACTGGATATTTGAAATGGCGTGGGAGTCGCGACAGGTTCCATCAGACTGGACAAAAGCAGTAATCACACCAATCTTTAAACATGGAGACAGAAAAGATTGTAACAACTACAGAGGTATGTCTTTAATCAGCGTTGTGGGTAAAATCTTCTCAGGTATTGTTGAAAGTGCGAGTATTAGTTGAGGACAAATTGGATGAAAATCAGTGTGGGTTTAGGGCTCTTAGAGGTTGTCAGGACCAGATCTTTAGCTTACGGCAAATAATGGAGAAGTGTTACGAGTGGAACAGGGAATTGCGTCTATGCTTTATAGATCTAGAAGAGGCATATGACCGGCTTCCTAGGAGGAAGTTATTGTCTGTTCTACGAGTTTATGGAGTAGGAAGCAAACTTTTGCAAGCAATTAAAGGTCTTTACATAGTCAGGCAGCAGTTACCGAGTTGACGGTAAATTGAGTCCATGGTTCAGAGCAGTTTCAGGGGAAAGACGAGGCTACAACCTGTCTCCACTGTTGTTCATATTATTTATGGATCGTATGTTGAAAACAATAGACTGGCTGAGAGAGATTAAGATATGTGAACACAAAATAAGCAGTATCGCATATGCAGATGACTTAGTTGTGATGACAGATTCGATTGAAACTTTGCAAAGTAATATTTCAGAGCTAGATCAGAAATGTAAGGACTATGGTATGAAGATTAGCATTTCCAAAACGAAAGTAATGTCAGGGGGAAACAGAAATGAACGGATTGAGTGCCAAATAGGAGGAACAAAGTTAGGACAGGTGGACGGTTTCAAGTACTTCGGATGCATATTCTCATAGGATGGCAACATAGTGAAAGAACTGGAAGCAAGGTGTAGCAGCAGTTATCGGGCCGTCATACCCATCCCATGAATACAATGCTTGTTCGCCAGTGGTAATGCTGTGTTCCAAGACAACAGAACCCCTGTTCACACAGCTCTCATCGCACAGGATTGGTTTTGTGAGCACGAGGATGGATAGTCGCATCTCGCCTCACCAACAGGCACCAGATCTCATTATAACTAAACCTTTATGGTATATTTAGGAGAGAACGCTACTTGTTTGGTATCCGCGAGTATATTCCAGGAAGAATGATATCAGTTTTCCTTGAAAGCCATACAGAACATGTATTTATCCATTCCGACACAACTGTAAGCTTTTTTGAATGCCTACGGTTTTCCTACACGGCATTAGACACGGTAATGTGCTGTGTTTGTGGTGTTTCCAAATTTTTACCCTTCCCCTGTACCTGTTGTGCAAACCACACAGCTTGATTATGAAACAGGACGGGCGTAAAATAGCTCCGTTATATCAGTAGCGATCGTCGCAGATCAGCTAAGGAAGCACTGCGAGGAAATGAATCGGTGATGTAGATAGCCGTCTTGCAATTTGTGGTTAATCTTGGTTAGCACGTCCACAAAAGAGAACAAACTCATTTCTTAAAGCAGAGCTCTTTTATGTTTCGCACAAATTTAATGAGCTGACAGGGGAGTCTATTTTAGAATAAGAACTTACAGTCTTGGAAGTAAAAGTGAGCCGGTGAAAGCTTTCGAATGTCAGCAACAAGAAGGACAATCAGCGCATATGCGCAGTATGTTCCACAAAAGTAATGTACAGTTCTTGTGTCATGTACGTGACATAGTTCCCGAAGAAGAAATACTTCTCACCAGGATACTTCCTGCGTCTGATGAGGTTCGTGCGATACATTGTGTGCTTGGTAAATGGCGCCAGAATTCTTTACAAAGTGTTATACCTATACTGAATGTTCTCGTCACCCTTGTATCTTTACTAATTTAAGGCGCGTAGGCAGTGATTGTCCTCTTTGTTCCTGACATTCCAAAGCTATCATCGGATCAAGTTGACTTCGAAGACTACAAATTCTATTGCAGAGTTGTTGTGTTTCGACTCCACTATGAGTTCCTTCCATTTGCCCGCAATCTTTTGAATCGAGTCGTATATGTGTAACGTCGTATTGTGCACGAGAAACTTAGATTAACTTCCAGATAACATGAAGGGGATTTTAAAAAAAGTATTTGTAGAAAGCAAAACTAGAATCTGGACCCTTTCATTTCAAAACGACCTCTGTGTCCACTACGCTGCTGTCGACACACGTAATTTACGTTTATTTCTTTTATTTTACGATGTTATAAAACCTTTAACCGCTGATATCATTACTTGACATACACTTATAACTAACTGTACCAAAACTGGCGCATTATTGACAACTATTGACTGCGTCAGTGCATTGTGACAACATACTTTCGTACCACGCAAGTTCACACACTAAATGCCTTTAACCATTCCTTGTAACAAATCATACCAAAAACTACGCTTTTGCCGGCCGCGGTGGCTGTGTGGTTCTAGGCGCTGCAGTCCGGAACCGCGGGACTGCTACGGTCGCAGGTTCGAATCCTGCCTCGGGCATGGATGTGTGTAATGTCCTTAGGTTAGTTAGTTTTAAGTAGTTCTAAGTTCTAGGGGCTGATGACCTCAGATGTTAAGTCCCATAGTGCTCAGAGCCATTTGAGCCATTTTTTGAACTACGCTTTTCATATTATTCTCTGTGTGCCAGTATATTCGTAATACATGCTATAATATTAAATCCGCCAAACAAGGGACACAACAGCAAGTGATGCAATCCAAATTCTGCTTGTGGCGTAGAAAGCGATTTTCCATCCTATTGGCTACATTGTTCTCCACCAGATCCTCGTCCACGTTTGCTTTCAAGTCCCATGCGAGGACGGCTTCTGGTGTTCATTCGAATACAACATCCGAGAACGAGATATTTAAATATCGGCTCTTGTCTGTAGCTCTCGATATCAGAAAGACAACAGTTGTTGATTGTTCGTTACTCTCGTAAAAGGCCTCGGGTGCATATTCGTATCACCTAATATAAACCAAACTCCACTGCAAAACCTTAGAAATAGGTTGTGTTGTGTTAGTTAATCTTCATTTCGTAGCGTCTTAATAACTATCAGTAACGTGCTCATTACCAAGCGGCGATGTAAGACTACAATAAGCGAAAGAATCTTCCTTTGTATCGGGTAGTTTCCTTGGTATTGAGCGAGAAGGTCTGCCTGAGTTAGAAAACACGTTAATTGCAAAAGAGTGTTGTTTATATGCGAAAGTAAATTGTTATCTGTAGAACTAATTTCAGAAACTGTTGTACCTTTCCTTCACTTACATAAAACTACTTTATCTAGAGACACAGTAGACGCCATGAAATCTCATATACGTAACGCAGATTGTCTAGGTAAACGACCGAGAATCGAGAACTTTGCAGATAGATCCCTCGAAGTTGCTGGAACTTACGGTGTTCTTAGCAGTTGGGGTATATTCCTAAACATTCTCGTATATGTATTCGAATCCTTGAAGTTCTCGATTCTGCCCATCCCTTTGCTCAATTCCGTTTAAGAGGGATTGAAGAACGTACTGCCACCGTCACGATAACGCAACTGTAGAAAGATATGTAGGTAGGTGGTAAGTTCCTAGGCCTACACACTACTTAATCCATCGACAACACACACACCCATGCCCGAGGGAGGACTCGAATCTCCGACGGGGGAAGCCGCGCGAACCGTGGCAAACCGCCCCAGACCGCGCGGCTGTAGAAAGCTCAAGCAAACTGAAGGTGATGCAAACCCATCTGTTTGGCGCAGGTGGCAGCGTACTACTGTCATTAAGGAAAGAACTCTATTCGAAGTACGAATGACTCGGCTTTAATTATTTTTATTTAATACAATCAGAATCGTTCGTAGGTGCTTGGCAGAGAATGACAATAATAAATGTAAATGAAAACACTTGCTTGATGATTCGCCACTATGATTTATCCGTTTTAAGGAGGTAATGATTTACTGCTTTTATATACTTCTGAAAAGTCATGTTTGGCAAAATAGTTGTATTTTACTTCCATATCAAAATTAATCAAATTTGGTGGAACAAAAGACCATCCTCAGACATAAAGGACGACATTAATTAGAGGACATGCTTCCGAACATGCTAATTTGTAACTAGATCAACGTTGTTCAAAACTACATTCTATAATTTGTTGCGCTTAATGTAAAACGTTGATCAAGGGGCAAATGATGATGTTTGGACGCATGTCCCGTGATTAAATTCGTTCTTCATCTCTGAGAATGATCTGTTATTTAATCATAATATATAGTTCTAATAAGGAAGTGACATACAACTATTATTTGAACCCATAAATTTTCGAAAGTATCAATTATTTATTCACAAACCAGTTTTCAGCTGCTTAGACCCTTCACATGTTCTGAGGCACTAAGGGACCACAAATTTGATATTTGAGGGCAGCGTGGAGAGTAAAAATCGTAGAGGGAGACCAAGAGATGAATACACTAAGCATATTCAGAAGGATGTAGGCTGCAGTACGTACTGGGAGATGAAGCAGCTTGCACAGGATAGAGTAGCATGGGGAGTTGCATCAAACCAGTCTCAGGACTGAAGAAAACAACAGACACTTATGAGGTGAAAACATAATGTTGCGGTCAGATATCGAGCGAGTTATTCAGACATTAATGATACAGAGTTCTTGAAAGGGAAAGAATTCCTTTTTAAAGCATTACCAAGGAAATCGCTACATTTTAAAATGAATAAAAAGTTGGCCTCCTCATTGTGGTCTGGATTTCTTGCATATGCATAAATGAAATTTAATTTAGCAGATGATACTATTAGAAAGTAAATCTATAAATTATGGCACAGAATGCTTAGTTTGAAAGCGCTTAATGTAGCTTAGTTTGAAAGAAACATGCGTAATTTCTTTTTTCTCCCTGCAAAAGATTGTTATTTATACATACGTGACAAAACAAGACTGCAATATAGAAGTCTAATTTATTATTGATTTCAAAAGGTAACAATTTTTGTGTAAGAATTCCTGTATCGCTAATATCTCAGTAAGTAACATGTCAGGTTTTATGTGGTTGGTACAGTCACTTGTCACTTGATGATGTCGTATAAAGCCGAAAACCGTTTTGTGAGTAAACAAAAAAACAGTTACGGAATATTGGGCAAGTGTCTGCTGTTTCCTTATTGTTTTCATTTATATATTTATTCCTGCTACTCACATCACGATCTGTCGTTCTGTGGCTAAAGCCGTCGATAAACTACACAACAATGTAAAAACTTTGTTTCTGGGATAATATGACGTAGGCAAAAATATGAATAACTACAGTATTTCTGAGTATCTGTAACTATATTTCTGAACAAAGTCAATCATTTGCATAATATGTTCGGTGTACACATTTCGTAATGCCTCGATTTAAAAAAAAAATCTTTCATTACCTATTCAAGAGAACTGAGCTTGCTGTTGTAAACCTTTCCTGTTCTAGCATAATAGCCAGTAGGATCTAAGTCGGGACAGGGATTTCAGTTCCGGTATTTGCCAGATAAATAAGGAAAATATCCCGAAAACCGTGGTACGAACCGAGGGCTTAGATCTATTTTAATCTGTTTCTGGGAAATGTTGACCACTGTCCGAGGTCAAAAATAAAATTTTGTAAGTATTTCTGGAACCGGAAGTACGTTGCAGTTAGCGCCATAAGGAGTTGAGGAAATACCGTCTTCAGCTGAGGCTGGAGGCCCGCTTATCAATGAATGATATCCAACGACGCTGCCTCTAAAGAGCAGTACCGCTTACGCTACACAGGGTCGCTGCAGAGCGAGCTTTTAAGGCTGCGGCTAATCCTTTCGGCACTGGCCGGGGCTTCGCTACCCGCGGGAGACAGCTGGACAGTGCATGGAGCACACTGTTCGCTGTGAAAGAAAACATGCTGTCTTCCGCACATCACGAGTTTCGGCTCCTAATTTCATCATATGCGTTGTTTAACTAACCTTAATTAGTTGCTCGGTATCACCGATCACTTACCCCATATATTGAACGATTCAGTTCCCCGTACCTCTGGGTTTTATGCGGCCTGCAGCACACTCAGATACCATGCACAAGATTTTCATATCTTCTCGCTCGCTATACATAAACTGTTAGTCTACAGGTAAAATGAACAGGACCTTTCTGTACGGATTTTAATGTAGTTAAACTTTGTAATGGGTTACGATTTCGCAAGAGGCCGTATTTTTCGAATTATTCATGAAAAACGTACAAAAGTGACCTTGAGATGCGTTTTTCTTGAAAAACTAGGAAACTATGGCGTTCAGTATAAAATTTGAACGGATTAAGCTTCCTACGAAAATTCCGGTTCATTTCTTCTGTAGGACTAATATTTTGTGCATAACGAGCAAGAAAATGTAAAACTCTTGCACTTGGTATTTGAAGGCATTGCGGGTTGCATAAAACTCTATGGTATGCTCAGCTGAATCGAGATGTACATTTCGTGCTTTAGTTCTGGAAGGAGACAGTGTTTTTAATTTAGGAAGCTTTGAAATCTTGAGAGACGTTGTGTATTTTCATGGCGGCAGAAATGTATACACCATCCAGTCCTCGTATGCGATGTAACATAACCACCCAGACCACACTTCGCTTCTCCAGTCAAATTAACATATATCTCGAACATTTTTAGAGCGGTACGGTGCTGTGAATAAAGGTATGTTCACACAGGACAATTTTTTGGTAATGTGTGACTGCAATAGTGTTGCCATTAATATTGCTGCAGTAGTATATGGCATTATTTCGGAATGGGCGAACAGTATTGCTGAGGGAGTGTTGTGTTGCAGGGAATTTACGATTTACTGACGAAGTGTTTGTCCATACTGCCCACCAATGGCGGAAAATATTTCATATGAGAAGGCCATGTAGAGCCCGTCCTGGGAGGAGTGGTCAGTATTGAGGTATACGACAGGTTCGATCATTCGATGCAAAAAAGTCTAGTAGACACGGGATCTTAAATACATACCTTAAACGTTATGATCACTTCTTCGTATTCGTTAATGTGAAACAGATCTTTTCTATTGCAAGCTCTTTGCTTTCTGTATGTTGATACACTACTGGACATTAAAATTGCTACACCAAGAAGAAATGCAGATGAGAACCGGGTATTCATTGGACAAATATATTATACTAGAACTGACATGTCATTACATTTTCACGCAATTTGGGTGCATAGATCCTGAGAAATCAGTACACAGAACAACAATCTGTGGGCGTAATAACGGCCGTGATACGCCATTGCGTCAAACAGAGTTTGGCGTGTACAGGTACAGCTGCCCATGCAGCTTCAACACGATACCACAGTTCATCAAGAGTAGCGCCTGGCGTATTGTGACGAGTTGCTCGGCCAACATTGACCAGACGTTTTCAGATGGTGAGAGATCTGGAGAATGTGCTGTCCAGGGCAGTAGTCGAACATTTTCTGTATACAGAAAGGCCCGTACAGCACCTGCAACAAGCGGTCGTGCATTATCCTGCTGAAATGTAGGGTTTCGCAGGGATCGAATGAAGGGTAGAGCCACGGGTCGTAAAACATCTGAAATGTAACGTCCACTGTTCAAAGTGCCGTCAATGCGAACAAGAGGTGACCGAGACGTGTAACCAATGGCATTCCATACCATCAAGGCGGGTGATACGCCTGTATGGCGATGACGAATACACGCTTCCAATGTACGTTGACCGCGATGTCGCCAAACACTGATGCCACCATCATGATGCTGTAAACAGAACATGGCTTCATCCGAAAAAATGACTTTTTGCCATTCGTGTACCCAGGTTCGTCGTTGAGTACATCATCACAGGCGCTCCTGTCTGTGATGCAGCGTCAAGGGTAACCGCAGCCTTGGTCTCCGAGTTGATAGTCCATGCTGCTGCAAACATCGTCGAACTGTTCATGCAGATGGTTGTTGTTTTGCAAACGTTCCCATCTGTTGACTCAGGGATCGAGACGTGGCTGCACGATCCGTTACGGCCTTGCGGATAAGATGCCTGTCATCTCAACTGCTAATGATACGAGGCCGTTTGGATCCAGCATAGCGTTCTGTATTACCCTCCTGAACCCACCGATTCCATATTCTGCTAACAATCATCGGATCTCGACCAACGCGAGCAGCAATGTCGCGATACGATAAACCGCAATGACGATAGGCTACAATCCGACCTTTATCAAAGTCGGAAACGTGATGGTACGCATTTCTCATCCTTACAAGAGGCATCACAACAACGTTTCACCAGGCAACGCCGGTCAACGGCGAAGCGAAGTGTAGTGTGAGGAGGGCTATGCGAGAGGCTTTCAATGAATTCGAAAGTAACGTTCTATGTACTGACTTGGCAGAAAATCCTAAGAAATTTTGGTCCTATGTCAAAGCGGTAGGTGGATCAAAACAAAATGTCCAGACACTCTGTGACCAAAATGGTACTGAAACAGAGGATGACAGACTAAAGGCCGAATTACTAAATGTCTTCTTCCAAAGCTGTTTCACAGAGGAAGACTGCACTGTGCCTCCTTCTCTAGATTGTCGCACAGTCGACAAAATGGTAGATATCGAAGTAGACGACAGAGGGATAGAGAAACAATTAAAATCGCTCAAAAGAGGAAAGGCCGCTGGTCCTGATGGGATACCAGTTCGATTTTACACAGAGTACGCGAAGGAACTTGCCCCCCTTCTTGCAGCGGTGTACCGTAGGTCTCTAGAAGAGCGAAGCGTTCCAAAGGATTGGAAAAGGGCACAGGTCATCCCCGTTCTCAAGAAGGGACGTCGAACAGATGTGCAGAACTATAGACCTATATCTCTAACGTCGATCAGTTGTAGAATTTTGGAACACGTATTATGTTCGAATATAATGTCTTTTCTGGAGACTAGAAATCTACTCTGTAGGAATCAGCATGGGTTTCGGAAAAGACGATCGTGTGAAACCCAGCTCGCGCTATTCGTCCACGAGACTCAGAGGGCCTTAGACACGGGTTCACAGGTAGATGCCGTGTTTCTTGACTTCCGCAAGGCGTTTGACACAGTTCCCCATAGTCGTTTAATGAACAAAGTAAGAGCATACGGACTATCAGATCAATTGTGTGATTGGATTGAGGAGTTCCTAGATAACAGAACGCAGCACGTCATTCTCAATGGAGAGAAGTCTTCCGAAGTAAGAGTGATTTCAGGTGTGCCGCAGGGGAGTGTCATAGGACCGTTGCTATTCACAATATACATAAATGACCTGGTGGATGACATCGGAAGTTCACTGAGGCTTTTTGCAGATGATGCTGTGGTGTATCGAGAGGTTGCAACAATGGAAAATTGTACTGAAATGCAGGAGGATCTGCAGCGAATTGACGCATGGTGCACGGAATGGCAATTGAATCTCAATGTAGCGAAGTGTAATGTGATGCGAATACATAGAAAGATAGGTCCCTTATCATTTAGCTACAAAATAGCAGGTCAGCAACTGGAAGCAGTTAATTCCATAAATTGTCTGGGAGTACGCATTAGGAGTGATTTAAAATGGAATGATCATATAAAGTTGATCGTCGGTAAAGCAGATGCCAGACTGAGATTCATTGGAAGAATCCTAAGGAAATGCAATCCGACAACAAAGGAAGTAGGTTACAGTACGCTTGTTCGCCCAATGCTTGAATACTGCTCAGCAGTGTGGGATCCGCACCAGGTAGGGTTGATAGAAGAGATAGAGAAGATCCAACGGAGAGCAGCGCGCTTCGTTACAGGATCATTTAGTAATTGCGAAAGCGTTACGGAGATGATAGATAAACTCCAGTGGAAGACTCTGCAGGAGAGACGCTCAGTAGCTCGGTACGGGCTTTTGTTGAAGTTTCGAGAACATACCTTCACCGAAGAGTCAAGCAGTATATTGCTCCCTCCTACGTATATCTCGCGAAGAGACCATGAGGATAAAATCAGAGAGATTAGAGCCCACACAGAAGCATACCGACAATCCTTCTTTCCACGTACAATACGAGACTGGAATAGAAGGGAGAACCGATAGAGGTACTCAGGGTACCCTCCGCCACACACCGTCAGGTGGCTTGCGGAGTACGGATGTAGATGTAGATGTAGATGTAATGCAGAACTGGTGTTTGTGTATGAGAAATCAGTTGGAAACTTTCCTCATGTCAGCACGTTGTAGGTGTCGCCACCGGCTCCAATCTTGTGTGAATGCTCTGAAAAGCTAATCGTTAGCATATCACAATATCTTCTTCATGTCGGTTAAATTTCGCGTCTGTAGCACGTCATCTTCGTGGTGTATCAATTTTAGTGGCCAGTAGTGTAGTTGGTAGTATGGAAGCAAACAAGAAAAAAGTTCAGTAGACATGGGCTATAAAGTGAATATCTTTATGGCTTTGAGCACTTGTTCATCTTTTATACTATGAAACGTATCTCTTCCGCAGCAAGCTCTTTGGTTTCGATACTTTTCTAAGAGGTAGTATGGACCAAAACAAGTGCTCGTAGCTTTTAAGGTGTGCATTTTAGAGATAATGTTTACTAGCTTTTTTGTTTTGAATAAAGGTTTCTGTCATATCCCTGAGTACTGACGATTCCTTCTCTACACCCTGTATGTCTGTCCTTGTCTGTATGTGTATCCCTCTCACACTCAGCCTTTCTTCCTCTTTCTCATGCCGACAGCCGTTGCAGTATCAAGTCAGGCGAAACAATATTATTGCGCTTCATTTCGAAAGCTGGAGCACGTACATAGAGACACTCGAATTGTTTGGCATCTACAGGACCGCAGAAGTGGGCAGATGAGACAACCATGAAATCCGTAAATGTGGTACGCACATCTGCGACCAGAGATAGGGACCACAGAAAATAATACATGCTAAGACGAAAATTTGGAGAGGTACACTCTCACTGTTAGATTCGTAGTAAAATATCTACTGCAGTGTACCATAATAGTATTCTGCATAGGTCCCTAAAACGTCTAAACGTTCTTGAAGTTGCGTCATGTTTGTTCCATTGACAGCAATTTGCCCACTTTTTCTTTTATTACCGTCTTGTATACATTACTTTTTGTGACCCACAACTCTGGTCGTAGATGTATCGCATTTATTAAATTAACAGTTCTGTACTGTACTGTTGAACCCCAATATCTAAGGCACTGCAGTCATGGACTGTGCGGCTGGTCCCGGCGGAGGTTCGAGTCCTCCCTCGGGCATGGGTGTGTGTGTTTGTCCTTAGGACAATTTAGGTTAAGTAGTGTGTAAGTTTAGGGACTGATGACCTTAGCAGTTAAGTCCCATAAGATTTCGCACACATTTGAACATTTTTTAAACCCCAATAAAATATTAACATAAACTTTTGACTGTTATTTCAAACTACTTTAAGGGGGGTAGGACGTCAAACGGGCCGACTTGGAGCAGGAGAGGCACCACAGGACATTTTAATTTCCACTGTCTATACTTTTACATATAACTTCATAAAACTTTGTCAGAATGACGAGGAAGGATTCAGAATTCACACTCATAGTAGTAGAAGCTCGAAAACATAACGAAATGATTTTTTTACATGTGAAATTTCATCATTTTTTCACTTACTAATGACAGTACTTGTTGCTATAGGTACACTTTTCTTCATAAGTAAGAGAGATTCTTCGATGAACTTTGCACAGCATACAAACCATACTTAAAGGTGTATGAAACTCTAGAATTTTCAAAATATATTAAAAACTGTGGTAAAAATTGAGGTAATTAACTACAAAATTGTTTTTTTTTCGAAACATGAAGTTTAAAAAATAACAGTTCATTCGTTTTTTCATAAATTAAATAAATGTGAGTATGGTATGTATGCTGTGCAAAATTCATCTAAGAATCTCTCTAACTTATGAAGAAAAGTGTACTTATAGCAACAAATGCAGCCATTAGTAAGTGAAAAAATGATGAAATTTCGCAGGTAAAAAAATTTGTTTTGTTATACTTTCGAACTTTCACTGCAATGAACGTGAATCCTGAATCCTTCCTGATAATGCTTTCAGTTTTATGAATTTATTTGTAAAGGTATAGACATTGGAAATTAAAATGTCCTGTAATCTCTTTCCTACCCCCCCCCCCCCCCCCCCTCTTAATGAATTCCTTGAGTGCTCCACCGAAGTGTAAACGCCTTGTGTCCAAAGGCATATCGATGAAATTTACTTCGAACTCCTGTAGGAATCAACACTTGACGAAATCGGAAGAGTGATGGCCAGTCTGCTTCTATCTGGTATACAGTCATTCACATTGGTGTTGGTGTTACCAATTTCTGGATTTGCCAAAATCGTCCTTAGCGTCCTGGAAAAGATGTGTATCAGTTATTAGTTTACATGTTAAAAGTTTCGGAAGCAGCTGGCTCACTTAAAAAAGAACACATCATCGAAGCCCATTTCCCTTTCCTTCTAATTTTTTTCCTTGGGGAATGCAAATGCAAGAGAACCGCTGTGACTTCCACTATCTCGCTTTCGTCGATTTCTCGGCCATAGTGTAGCTCGTGTAAACGCTCATGGTCCGGAACTGTATTGCCGCAAATATTAACGGGCAACAGTGGATGCAATGTTGCCAAACATGTGGTTGCTATTCGTGTGACCGCAATGTTACCGAAAAACAGTGTCGGGCTACATTGGCAGCTGTATGCAATTTTTACAACCCGTGTGAACATACCTTAAGGGAATACCCAGATCTGAATCCCGCCCGACCGCCCAAGTTTAGGTTTTCAGTGGTTTGCCTTAAAAAACTTTTCCGTTGTATCCTTGTCAGACAGCGGACAAATGGAGTTGATTATCATATTCATTCGCCATCTTCATGGAATTACGAATTTCCATATCCGCTAAGATATCACAAATCTAATTATGCTGATAAGTAGGCGAGGATATAGGATGCAATGGCTTCTCGCTCCGTAAGCCAACATACCCGGAAATCAAACATAGAAGTCTAAAGTAATCAGAAATTTACGTATGCTGCATGGTTCCTTCCGTCAGTGCCTGTCTCAAATCTACTGCCACAATCTGCGGCGTGCAGTCAGTAAAGGCCGAAATGAGATACAACGTGCAGGCAGCAGCCAGGGCCACGGAGGAAGGAAATGTGGATGGAGGGAGGGCTGATGTATTGGTCTGACTTGAATGTATTAACCTCAATTGTCGTCGCGGGGCTGTGTTAGGGAGTTGCGTGTGCCGGTACCAGTGGCCGCAGTGCAGATGATCGGGAGATATCTCCCAGCCTTACGACTTAACGTCGGTATTTTCCGTGCGCTGTCTGCTGCCTTCTGACTTCCTGAACGGTAGCCACTCGACGTTTGTACTGAAAACTTCTGTGACCTCGAAGTACAATGAATGAAACGCCTAGCAATTCTCAAGGCCCAGCTTGTGACCAGTTTTGGTAAGTTAAGTAACACGCCTGTTACTTTATCACTAAGGATGTAGTGTGCATTAAAGCTAAAAAGTTTCCTTCTGGTTCCTCGGTTTTCACAATTAAGGAGCTTCGCTTTTTTTACTGTGTATCATGTCCGCCATCCTTAGAGTCACTGACTTCACATGATGAGTGGACTTCAGGTATTTAACTTCAGCATGAGTCCAGAGTAGCAGTATTAAGCAGCATTGCCGGCAGGTAATTTGATTGAAATGAATCAGATTTCCAGCGTTGTTGTTTATTCGGCATGAACTTGTGTAAGGCTTAAGTTATTCTCGGCGAATCATTTTGACAGTATATTGCTACTTTTTTATTTTGATACTTTGGGAGACCCCCCATGAACCATGGACCTTGCCGTTGGTGGGGAGGCTTGCGTGCCTCAGCGATACAGATGGCCGTACCGTAGGTGCAACCACAACGGAGGGGTATCTGTTGAGAGGCCAGACAAACGTGTGGTTCCTGAAGAGGGGCAGCAGCCTTTTCAGTAGTTGCAGGGGCAACAGTCTGGATGATTGACTGATCTGGCCTTGCAACATTAACCAAAACGGCCTTGCTGTGCTGGTACTGCGAACGGCTGAAAGCAAGGGGAAACTACAGCCGTAATTTTTCCCGAGGACATGCAGCTTTACTGTATGATTAAATGATGATGGCATCCTCTTGGGTAAAATATTCCGGAGGTAAAATAGTCCCTCATTCGGATCTCCGGGCGGGGACTACTCAGGAGGATGACGTTATCAGGAGAAAGAAAACTGGCATTCTACGGATCGGAGCGTGGAATGTCAGATCCCTTAATCGGGCAGGTAGGTTAGAAAATTTAAAAAGGGAAATGGATAGGTTAAAGTTAGATATAGTGGGAATTAGTGAAGTTCGGTGGCAGGAGGAACAAGATTTCTGGTCAGATGACTACAGGGTTATAAACACAAAATCAAATAGGGGTAATGCAGGAGTAGGTTTAATAATGAATAGGGAAATAGGAATGCGGGTAAGCTACTACAAACAGCATAGCGAACGCATTATTGTGGCCAAGATAGATACGAAGCCCACACCTACTACAGTAGTACAAGTTTATATGCCAACTAGCTCTGCAGATGATGAAGAAATTGAAGAAATGTACGATGAAATAAAAGAAATTATTCAGATAGTGAAGGGAGACGAAAATTTAATAGTAATGGGTGACTGGAATTCGAGTGTAGGAAAAGGGAGAGAAGGAAACATAGTAGGTGAATATGGATTGGGGCTAAGAAATGAAAGAGGAAGCCGCCTAGTAGAATTTTGCACAGAGCACAACTTAATCATAGCTAACACTTGGTTTAAGAATCATGAAAGAAGGTTGTATACGTGGAAGAACCCTGGAGATACTAAAAGGTATCAGATAGATTATATAATGGTAAGACAGAGATTTAGGAATCAGGTTTTAAGTTGTAAGACATTTCCAGGGGCAGATGTGGACTCTGACCACAATCTATTGGTTATGACCTGTAGATTAAAACTGAAGAAACTGCAAAAATGTGGGAAATTAAGGAGATGGGACCTGGATAAACTGAAAGAACCAGAGGTTGTACAGAGTTTCAGGGAGAGCATAAGGGAACAATTGACAGGAATAGGGGAAAAAATACAGTAGAAGAAGAATGGGTAGCTCTGAGGGATGTAGTAGTGAAGGCAGCAGAGGATAAAGTAGGTACAAAGACGAGGGCTGCTAGAAATCCTTGGGTAACAGAAGAAATATTGAATTTAATTGATGAAAGGAGAAAATATAAAAATGCAGTAAATATAGCAGGCAAAAAGGAATACAAACGTCTCAAAAATGAGATCGACAGCAAGTGCAAAATTGCTAAACAGGGATGGCTAGAGGACAAATGTAAGGATGTAGAAGCTTATCTCACTAGGGGTAAGATAGATACTGCCTACAGGAAAATTAAAGAGACCTTTGGAGAGAAGAGAACCACGTGTATGAATATCAAGAGCTCAGATGGCAGCCCAGTTCTAAGCAAAGAAGGGAAGGCAGAAAGGTGGAAGGAGTATATAGAAGGTTTATACAAGGGCGATGTACTTGAGGACAATATTATGGAAATGGAAGAGGATGTAGATGAAGACGAAATGGGAGATACGATACTGCGTGAAGAATTTGACAGAGCACTGAAAGACCTGAGTCGAAACAAGGCCCCCGGAGTAGACAACATTCCATTTGAACTACTGACGGCCTTGGGACAACCAGTCCTGAGAAAACTCTACCAGCTGGTGAGCAAGATGTATGAGACAGGCGAAATACCCTTAGACTTCAAGAAGAATATAATAATTCCAATCCCAAAGAAAGCAGGTGCTGACAGATGTGAAAATTACCGAACTATCAGTTTAATAAGCCACGGCTGCAAAATACTAACGCGAATTCTTTACAGACGAATGGAAAAACTGGTAGATGCAGACCTCGGGGAGGATCAGTTTGGATTCCGTCGAAATGTTGGAACACGTGAGGCAATACTGACCTTACGACTTATCTTAGAAGAAAGATTAAGAAAAGGCAAACCTACGTTTCTAGCATTTGTAGACTTAGAGAAAGCTTTTGACAATGTTGACTGGAATACTCTTTTTCAAATTCTAAAGGTGGCAGGGGTAAAATACAGGGAGCGAAAGGCTATTTATAATTTGTACAGAAACCAGATGGCAGTCATAAGAGTCGAGGGGCATGAAAGGGAAGTAGTGGTTGGGAAAGGAGTGAGGCAGGGTTGTAGCCTCTCCCCGGTGTTATTCAATCTGTATATTGAGCAAGCAGTAAAGGAAACAAAAGAAAAATTTGGAGTAGGTATTAAAATTCATGGAGACGAAGTAAAAACCTTGAGGTTCGCCGATGACATTGTAATTCTGTCAGAGACGGCAAAGGACTTGGAAAGGCAGTTGAACGGAATGGACAGTGTCTTGAAAGGAGGATATAAGATGAACATTAACATAAGCAAAACGAGGATAATGGAATGTAGTCAAATTAAATCGGGTGATGCTGAGGGAATTAGATTAGGAAATGAGACACTTAAAGTAGTGAAGGAGTTTTGCTATTTAGGAAGTAAAATAACTTATGATGGTCGAAGTAGAGAGGATGTAAAATGTAGACTGACAATGGCAAGGAAAGTGTTTCTGAAGAAGAGAAATTTGTTAACATCGAATATAGATTTATGTATCAGGAAGTCGTTTCTGAAAGTATTTGTTTGGAGTGTAGCCATGTATGGAAGTGAAACATGGACGATAACTAGTTTGGACAAGAAGAGAATAGAAGCTTTCGAAATGTGGTGCTACAGAAGAATATTGAAGATAAGGTGGATAGAGCACGTAACTAATGAGGAGGTATTGAATAGGATTGGGGAGAAGAGAAGTTTGTGGCACAACTTGACTAGAAGAAGGGATCGGTTGGTAGGACATGTTTTGAGGCATCAAGGGATCACAAATTTAGCATTAGAGGGCAGCGTGGAGGGTAAAAATCGTAGAGGGAGACCGAGAGATGAGTACACTAAGCAGCTTCAGAAGGATGTAGGTTGCAGTAGGTACTGGGAGATGAAGATGCTTGCACAGGATAGAGTAGCATGGAGAGCTGCATCAAACCAGTCTCAGGACTGAAGACAACAACAACAACAACAACAACTTTGGGAGAAATAAATGCTAATTTTTTCCTCTTTGTCTTCCATTTACTGATTTTGAAATTCTCAATGCAACCTCGTACATTTTAAATGTAGCTGCTTATGTCCGAGATAGTGCAGAACATTTAATTTTTCAGTCACAATTTTTCGCGTTTTATACAGTACACGATGCATTTCGGATCCTGTGGATCCATATTCAGGTGTAATTCGTTTTAATACATGATTTATTTGTTCTTTTGAATGAGATGAAATGCATATTCCTGTCACGAAAAGATCTGCTGTTAGGTTACGAATGTCAGACGCGGAAAATATGTCTGACTTACGAAATTCGTAACCTAACATCAAACCTTTTCGTGACAGGAATATCCATTTCATCTCATTCAAGAGAATAAATAAAGCATGTATTAATACAAGTTACACCAGTAGATGGACTGACAGGGTCCGAAATACATCGTGTTCTGACTGAAACACGAAAAGTTTTCACTGAACGCGTTTTTTAATTCATACATCGAGTGTGTTGAGTACAGTCACGTTTGTTGTTGTTGTTGTTGTTGTTGTTGTCTTCAGTCCTGAGACTGGTTTGATGCAGCTCACCATGCTACCCTATCCTGTGCAAGCTTCTTCATCTTCCAGTACCTACTGCAGCCTAAATCCTTCTGACTCTGCTTAGTGTATTCATCTCTTGGTCTCCCTCTACGATTTTTACCTTCCACTCTGCCCTACAGTACTAAATTGATGATCCCTTGATGCTTCAGAACATGTCCTATCAACCGATCCCTTCTTCTAGTCATGTTGTGCCACAAACTCCTCTTCTCCCCAATTGTATTCAATACCTCCTCATTAGTTATGTGATCTACCCATCTAATCTTCAGCATTCTTTTGTTGCACCACATTTCGAAAGCTTCTATTTTCTTGTCTAAATTATTTATCGTCCGTGTTTCACTTCCATACATGGCTACACTCCATACAAATACTTTCAGAAACGACTTCCTGACATTTAAATATATACTCGATGTTAACAAATTTTTCTTTTTCAGAAACGCTTTCCTTGCCATTGCCAGTCTACATTTTATATCCTCTCTACTTCGACCATCATCAGTTATTTTGCTCCCCAAATAGCAAAACTCCTTTACTACTATAAGTGTCTCATTTCCTAATCTAATTCCCGCAGCATCACCCGACTTAATTCGACTACATTCCATTATCCTCGTTTTGTTTTGTTGCTGTTCATCTTATACCCTCCTTTCAAGACACCGTCCATTCCGTTCAACTGCTCTTCCATGTCCTTTGCTGTCTCTGACAGAATTACAATGTCATCGGCGAACCTCAATGTTTTTATTTCTTCTCCATGGACTTTATACCTACTCCGAACTTTTGCTTCCTTTACTGCTTGCTCAATATACAGATTGAATAGCATTGGGGAGAGGCTACAACCCTGACTCATTCCCTTCCCAACCACTGCTTCCCTTTCATGTCCCTCGACTCTTATAACTGCCATCTGCTTTGAAGTCATGTTTGAAGTTTCAAAATATGGATAAAATTAAATTAAATTTTTCTATTTCCTCGTGCTATGATCTGTTTTTGTCTACGTTTTACTGCTTTTACAATAAGATAACTGAGGATAGTAGAAGCAGAATACATAAAAAACATAGAATTATCGAAACAAAGTAATATTTGTGGCTAAATGAAGTAATGTGTTACTCAGACAACATAAATATTAATTTGAGGAAGAAACTGGTTAAAAGCTGCTTTTGGGATTTGTTGTCCTTGTCACATGCAGAAACTCGTACATATCATAAATTACTGACGCAATTGACAACCTACAGTGCATGTTTTGTGTTTCCAACGTGTACTGTGGACTGTCAATTGTGAAAGTGCTGCATAATGTGTGAGTTTATGCGTAAGCGAACACTACAAGTGGCAGGTTCAAAGTCAGCATTACTTCAAAACTCGCCGTTACCTATAAGGAAAGATTCATCATTAATTACATAACTACGCATGTGTGTATTACAATACAGACTGCAAAATAATGGAGGTGCTCACACATCGCAAATATCACGCATGAATACCATAATACACGAAAAACGCACTTGAAAATAAGAATTATTTCAAATGGTTTTGAGCACTATGGGTCTTAACATGTGAGGTCATCAGTCCCCTAGAACTTAGAACTACTTAAACCTAACTAACCTAAGGACATCACACACATCCATGCCCGAGGCTGGATTCGAACCTGCGACCGAAGCGGTCACGCGGTTCCAGACTGAAGCGCCTAGAAACGCTCCGCCAGAGAGGCCGGCGAGAATTATTTCCTGACACGCGTAGTGCAGAAGTGAAGTAAAGGAAACTTAACAACTGGTAGCACCAAGTGTTATTTTATAACCAACAAAATAAATGTTATTACGCTTGCAGGCTTTCATAAACCTTTCCTAAACGAATATATATATATATATATATATATATATATTATGTGTGTGTATCTGACAGCATGGACTTGTAAATACTTCTCTCGTGTTTATGCTCACACTGATTACGACATGAAGTACTATTGGACTTTAAGCAGTAAACAACTTCAGAGATTTCTTTAAAACAATGCTGACTGAGAAGACTGGCCAAGTTATGTTCAATAAGATAGCTGTCATGTGTCACCTTTTCACTTCATTTACGAAGAATACATTTGCTTATACCTACATGTGTACCGCGGATGGATTAAATGACCATGGGCTGGCACTCTTGTCAACCTGTATGTGGTTTTTAGGCGGTTTCTCTCGCCCTTTGTGCAAATGCTGAGCTGATCCTAAAATTCTGCCTCGGAGAATACACACAAACTGCCAATATACGCTCACGCACAAAAAAAGTTTACACGTTTCACAGACAGACAGCGCACACGACAGTTGAACCTTAGGTTGCCTTGCCCACTGTTGCGTCGTAAAGCATCGGCCACAAAGTTAAATAGTAAAACAAAATTTGTCAAACACTGGAAAAGCGGACTCCTCAATAGTCGGGATAGGCGGAAGGGAACGGAAGAAAGACGCAAGAAGCAACTTTAGCAACGTGTCGTCGTGCGATCGATGGCTTTATTCTATAGCGGTGAACGGCCGAGGTCGGTGCCCTGTTTGACAAGCGCAGTGGGTCAGATTTCGCCCGGTTCTTCGCTACGGGGAAACATACGTCTGTCGCCTCCTGCAGTCACGCAGGGAACTGACGGACACGCCACGGATACAGAATAAAAACTGATTTCAGTATTCTTATAATGATTAGTTTACATTGGTGTACATCTGCATGTACAGCTATACACCGCAAGCCGCCTTGCGGTGTGTGGCGGAGGGCAGTTTTTGTACAATTGTCTCTTCCCTCCTTTCCTGTTACCGTCGCGAACGGTGCGCAGGAAGAACGATTGCCGATTGGGCCTCTTCCGCATGGTCTCGTAACTCTGTAATTTTACTTACGCGGTCTTTTCGTGAGATGTACGTAGGAGGTGTAAAATATTCGGTGACCCTTCTAGGCACGTACGCTCTCGGAGCGTTAACCAAGTTTTGGTAGAAGGAAGATTTTGTAAGCTGCCTCCTTTGTTGACAGGCAACATTTCCTCAGGATTGTTACAGTGGATCACAGTGTGCCATTGCCTTTCATGCGATTAGTTTTACGTGGCCGTTTAAATCGCTCCGTTCGCTTAAAAATGGTTCAAATGGCTCTGAGCACTATGGGACTCAACTGCTGTGGTCATCAGTCCCCTAGAACTTAGGACTACGTAAACCTAACTAACCTAAGGACATCACACACATCCATGCCCGAGGCAGGATTCGAACCTGCGACCGCAGCGGTCGCGCTGTTCCAGACTATCCGTTCGCATCTCCTAGATATTTTATGGATGTAGTTGCTTCCAATGACGGCTCCTTTTGCTTATATACGATCGTATAAGCAGCAAGTTACATTTGTTTACGTCACTCCCCTCGCCATGCATGTCTTCCAGCATTTCGCTACAATTTTCTCGCGTTACGACTTCTCTGTGCACAACAGCACCATCAACGAAAAGCCTCGTGGAACTACCGGTGTTGTGTACTGAGTCACTTACTTCTTTGAACTTATTCGAGTCGTAAGGATACCGTACCGCACAGCAGTACTTTAGCAGAAGACACACAAGCGTACGCATTGTCTTTAGTGGATATGTTGCATCGTCTGCCAATAACACGCAGTCTGCTTTGCTTTCGCTTCAACATTATCTACGTAATCGTTCCGATTTAACCTGTTCGTAATTGTTATCCCTCAGTAGTTAGCTGAATTCACAGCCTTCATTGTGATACAGAAATTTGGCGTATTCCTTTTAGTAGTCATATGGACGACTCATTATTTAGAGTCAATTGCCATTTTTCGTACCATCCTGATATCTTATGGATATAATTTTGTACTTGTTTTTTATCACCTGATGATTTTACGAGATGGTAATTGACAGTTTCTTAGATCGTCTCGTAAATTGTTTATGTAGACTCATAACAGCAGTGGACCTATAACATTTCCATGAGAACCGCTAGATACCACGTCCTTTCTCGACTACATAGCTACAATGTTAACGCTCAGGTCACAGTCCATCACGCGAGTAACTGAAAAGTATCATGCGTTAAAAATATCTTTCAATTTATAAATGGTGGCGCACGAAAAACCGGCCCTGAGTACTAGACTGCTCATTGTGCCCGCCAAATGTGATCTATTGTTTCGAAGTTCTTGGTTGCATTAGTTTGTTATTTCTTTATTATTTATTTATTACATTTTTATCTATTTGTTGTTGTATATGCTCGTGGCAGACAACAATTCATGCATAATTGGAAAGCAATCTGTACTCGGGGCCGGTTTTTTATGCGCCATCTCATAGAACTCCTTGCTATTTTTCAGATTCTCAGCTCTGATGCAGTTTTAGTCTCCGAAAGTCAGCCGTGAAATATGGAAATTGCTATATGTTCCCCAATGATGTTCTAATTCTAGAATTGTGTTCTTTGTACATTGTCTTTATTACCTTAATGTATCCCTCTTCTATATCTATTTTCTTGACTTCTTCCCAGAGTCTTTCCCTGTTAACTGAGTCATATGCCTTTTCTATGTCTACGAAAACCATTATCACCCTTCTGTTATACTCTCAACTTTTTCCAGCAGTTGACGGATAGAAAATATCAGGTCGATTGTGCTTCTTCCTTTCCCAAACCCATGTTGTTCTTCACTCAGCTCGTTTTCTATCTTTTGACTTATCCGATTTAGTAAAATTCTTTCAAAAATCTTGGCTTTATGACTCATAAGGGTTATTCCTTTGTAGTTTTTACAGTCTTTTATTGCCTTTTTTGAAAATGGGAACAACGTCTCCTGTTCTCCAATCGTCAGGTATTGTAGTATTTCTCCACACACTTGATAGTAATCTATACAGCCACTGCATTCCCACTGCACCTTCTGCTCTTATCATGTCCACTGATACTTCCTCAGGTCCTGGGGCTTTCCACCCATTCATCTTCTTCACAGCTATTTCCATTTCTTCCCGTGTAATTCTGCTTCACAACTTCTCTCAATTTCTCCACTATTTGTTGTTTCCTCGCGTACCTGGAGACCTCAGCGTTTAACAACGTAAAGTTAATACTGCACCAGGATAATCTTGCTCGGACACTCAGAGTCAACACACAAAATAGTTTCTAAATGGCCGTCACAGTAACCGTTGAGTGGGTGGCGTGTTGATGGTAGCACAGTTGAAGGACAGTGAAGCGGAACCCTTCCGCAGAGTCTCTGAGCGTGAGAGACTGTTGCTGGAGGTGGTGCGAGGGAAGTTTATTTGCGTTGCAGCGCGGACGCATTCTTCACGTGGCCCAGCGGACTCCCGCCAACCTGTGTCGACAAGCGGACCGCCGGGAGGCGCGTTTACCCATCCCCACCCCCCCAGCTCAGCTGATAAATATTTCATGGCCGCCCCTGGCCCTTGTAGGGCCAACTCCCAAGGGCGTGTCGCCACCCGCACACCAGGTACTACCACTGCGCGATACATCTGGCGAGCTTGTTTCTCTCACAAAGGAGAGCAATGTTACCTTGTTCTATTTCTTTGAAACAGAAATGGTTCTCCCGAGTTGCTACGCAGTCGTAGTCAAATACACAGAGATCCAAGAAATCGTTTATTTCTTTATTCCAGTTACAGATTGCAACATTATAAAGTAGGTAATTAATTTCGATTTATCATCAACGCTTAAAAAACAAGCCGAAGGCATCCTGCCATCCAACATCACCAAATACAAAGTGCACCAAAATTGCGTAATAAAGCGCCCAGAAATCTCAATTTAAACATAAATAACACATTTCATAGAAGAGAACGGACTCTTTTCCGACGTATGTAAGAATGGTACGGTCGGAAAATAAGAATAAGTCGGAAAAGCTACTTCGTTTCTGGTAAAAAAAAAAAAAAAAAAAGTAAGTACCACATTCAACATATTGGAACAGGTATAATTAGTCCTTTTCGCATGACCATTTCTACAGAAGTCAAAAAACGTCCGTGAAAACATGATGACAAAAAACATCAGCACATTATAATATCAAATTACAGAGAGGTGGGAGACTTCAATTAAGAAATGGTTCAAATGGCACTGATTACTATGGGACTTAACATCTGAGGTCATCAGTCCTCTAGAACTTAGAAGTACTTAAACCCAACGACATCATACACATCCAAGCCCGAGGCAGGATGCGAACCTGCGACCGTAGCGATCGCGTGGTTCCAGACTGAAGCGCCTAGAACCGCTCGGACACACCGGCCGGCTTCATTTAAGAGAATCTACTTTTATTACTAATTAAATATAGTCTAGAAACATAAAACTGCGTTAGTTAAACATGTCGCTTAAACTAATAATTTCAGAACAATGTTAACCTTTGGTAACAACGGAAAATGTCAGGACATGTGCTACAATGGCAGGTCTTTAAGACCCGACTCAGTTTTTAGGTGCAATGTGTCTTTTTCAACATTTTAGAAAACAATAACGTACATTTTTTAAATATATATATATTTCTCCCCCACCACCCGCCACCTTCGCATGCACGTATTTGTCGCTCTCAAGTCACTTTGATCGCCGTTGTAGAGGGAATGTTAAGGAAATGTATTCTTCCAAGTTCGCCAAATTGTTCCACACATACATCGAAATCGATAAAGTTTTTTCTTCACTTCGTCATCATTGCTGAAAGGTGAATCACAACCACGGTAGGGATGCTGAAAACTTGTTCTATTGCTTGATTATCAACATTCATCGTGGCTCTAATCGTATATTTTCCTTGCTTTGTCATAACTAATGTTCTTTTCCTAAGTATCAGAAAATTACAACTTCGACAAATGACATTTAGCATATTTAATTATCTGCGAAACTTATCTTCATCATGTCGTAGGATAAATTGGTCATCTGCAAAAAGCTCAGTACTTATGTACCGGGAATGGATGTGTGTGATGTCCTTAGGTTAGTTAGGTTTAAGTAGTTCTAAGTTCTAGGAGACTGATGACCACAGCTGTAAAGTCCCATAGTGCTCAGAGCCACTTATGTACGTATAGTTATTCAATTTTATTCCAGTGTGCACATGTTCCTTCCAGTCCCTAATTAGTTCTTGTATACTGAAGAACTTTGGAGAGAGGCTGCAAACTTGGCGTACTCCTTGATTAATTAGTATTTCTTCCGTTAATTTATGCCACAGATCGAAAACAATTTGTCTTTGCATACATATCTTGGTTAACTTGAATTAGGTGTATAATGGTACCCGGCCTTTTTCTTTACGGCCTGTAACTGTTCCGTATGTAGCAAGTCAAAAGCCTGTACGTAATCAACGAACGCGGTGTGACCTCATAAATCTCCACGGTACATTAATAAAATTATTTCATTCGAGTGTACGTAGTTAGTTAACAGTACAGACTCAAAATAAACTGTATCAGCGAAATATACGAGGGCCGTTCAATAAATAACGGAAACTTTTTTTCTCAGCTTATTTCGGTTGAAAAAATGCGGAATTGGTTGTGGAACGTCGGGGAATATTCCCGCCTCAGCCCCTGTAGTTTCATGAAGTTCCGATTGGTGGCGCTGTACGTGGCCTTCAAAACAGCGTCTATAACTGTGGAGCGTTTCTAGCAGAGTGCTATCATTGAGTATCTTTTGGCATAAAACTAGAGTATCACGCATACTGATAGGCGCTTCCAGAATGTCTATGGAGATCTGGCAGTGAGCAAAAGCACGGTGAGCTATGGGTCGCACAAACCTGTCCGATCCCACGCGTGCCTGCCGCCCACACACAGCTGTGACTCCTGTAATGTCAGAACGTGCGGACACTCTCATTCGAGGTGATAGACGGATCACAGACGCCTCGTTGCTCAACTGGGCGTGTCTGTCGGTAGTGTTGACACACTCGTTCACCAGTTAGGGGACTCAAAAGTGTGTGCCTGCTGGTTTCCTCGCCGCCTAACGGAAGACCATAAAAAGCAACGAAGGACCAACAATGCGGAGAATGCTTGCCCGTTACGACGCTCATCGTGACAGTTTTTGTCGAACATCGCCACAGGCGATGAAACGTGGGTTCATCAATTCAAACCGGAAACAAAACGACAAACCGCCTCAGCTGTAAAGAAAAAGTTCAAAGCCGCACTCCTAGACGATAAAGTCATGGCGACAGTATTGTGAGACTCTGAGGGGGTTATTCTGTTTGATGTCCTCCCCGTCCGCCCCGCTTCACTGCTAATTTAAACGCAGCCAAAACCGCTCAGACAAACAGAAGCTAAACGATGCCAAAAGTTAGCGTAAGGAGGGCTATGCGTGAAGCGTTCAGTGAATTAGAAAGTAAAATTCTATGTACCGACTTGACAGAAAACCCTACGAAGTTCTGGTCTTACGTTAAACCAGTAAGTGGATCGAAGCAGCATACCCAGACACTCTGGGATGATAATGGCATTGAAACAGAGAATGACACGCGTAAAGCTGAAATACTAAACACCTTTTTCCAAAGCTGTTTCACAGAGGAAGACTGCACTGCAGTTCCTTCTCTAAATCCGCTTAAAAACGAAAAAATGGTTGACATTGAAATAAGTGTCCAAGGAATAGAAAAGCAACTGGAATCACTCAACAGAGGAAAGTCCACTGGACCTGACGGGATACCAATTCGATTCTACACAGAGTACGCGAAAGAACTTTCCCCCTTCTAACAGCCGTGTACCGCAAGTCTCTAGAGCAACGGAAGGTTCCAAATGAATGCAAAAGAGCACAGGTAGTTCCAGTTTTCAGGAAGGGTAGTCGAGCAGATGCGCAAAACTATACGACTATATCTCGGACATCGATCTGTTGTAGAATTTTAGAACATGTTTTCTGCTCGCGTGTCGTGTCATTTCTGGAAACCCAGAATCTACTCTGTAGGAATGAACATGGATTCCGGAAATAGCGATCGGGTGAGGCCCAACTCGCTTTATTTGTTCATGAGACCCAGAAAATATTAGATACAGTCTCCCAGGTAGATGCCATTTTCCTTGACTTCCGGAAGGCGTTCGATACAGTTCTGCACTGTCGCCTGATAAAGTAAGAGCCTACGGAATATCAGACTAGCTGTGTGGCTGGAATGAACAGTTTTTAACAGGCAGAACACAGCATGTTGTTCTCAATGGAGAGACGTTAAAGTAACCTCTGGCGTGCCACAGGGGAGTGTTATGGGACCATTACTTTTCACAATATTTATATAAATGACCTAGTAGATACTATGGGAAGTTCCATGCGGCTTTTCGCGAATGATGCTGTTGTATACAGAGAAGTTGCAGCATTAAAAAAAAGTAGCGAAATGCAGGAAGATCTGCAGCTGATAGGCACTTGGTGCAGGGAATGGCAACTGACCCTTAACATAGACAAATGTAATGTATTGCGAATACATAGAAAGAAGGATCCTTTATTGTATGATTATATGATAGCTTAACAAACACTGGTAGTAGTTACTTTTGTAAAATATCTGGGAGTATGCGTGCGGAACGATTTGAAGTGGAATGACCATACAAAATTAATTGTTGGTAAGGCGGGTGCCAGGTTGAGATTCATTGGGAGAGTCCTTAGAAAATGTAGTCCATCAACAAAGGAGGTAGCTTACAAAACACTTGTTCGACCTATACTGGAGAAATGTTCATCAGTGTGGGATCCGTAACAGGTCGGGTTGACAGAGGAGATAGGGAAGATCCAAAGAAGAGCGGCGCGTTTCGTCACAGGGTAATTTGGTAAGCGTGATAGCGTTGCGGAGATGTTTAGCAAACTCAAGTGTCAGACTCTTGCAAGAGAGGCGCTCTGCATCGCGGTGTATCTTGCTGTCCAGGTGTCGAGAGGGTGCATTTCTGGAAGATCGAATTTATGGCTTCCCCCTACTTATTCCTCCCGAGGAGATCACGAATGTAAAATCAGAGAGATTCGAGCGCGCACGGAGGCTTTCCGGCAGTCATTCTTCCCGCGAACCATTCGCGACTGGAACAGGAAAAGGAGGTAATGACAGTGGCACTTAAAGTGCCCTCCACCACACACCGTTGGGTGGCTTGCGGAGTATAAAAGTAAATGTAGCTGTAGATGTAGATAGCTGAATGGTCAGCGTGACGTACTGCCGTCCTTGGGGCTCGGGTTCGATTCCCGTCTGGGTCGGGGATTTTCTCCGCTCAGGGACTGGGTGTTGTGCTGTCTTCATCATCATTTCATCCCCATCCGGTGCGCAGGTCGCCCAACGTGGCGTCGGATGTAATAAGACCTGCACCGAGGCGGCCGGACCTGCCCCGTAAGGAACCTCCCGGCGAATGACGCCAAACGCTCATTTTATTTCACGTCCTGCCCCATGGTGCAACGATCAACCGTGAAGTGTATTATGCTACCCTCAGGAAACTGAAGGAACAACATCAACGTGTGCGCAGCCACAAAAATGCAAACGAACTACTCCTCCCCCGTGACTATGCCAGGCCTCAAGACCAGACTGCTCACCCCAGAGGAGCTCACAAAACAATGAACTGTTCTTCCGTATCCACCGTATAGCCTGGATCTCGCACCTTCCGATTTCCACCAGTTTGACCCCATGAAGGATACATTCCGCGAGAAGCAGGTTACTGATGCAGCAAGTCACTAGCTCCGACGTCGACCAATTGAGTGGTACCGTGCGGTCATACCTGGGACTCTCAGTATCGTTTCGTAAGGCCGTCGCATTGAACAGAGATTATGTGGAAACATAGGGTTTTGTAGCCCAAAGAGTGGGGAATATATGGTGTATTGGAATCCTGAATAAAACCAAGCTGCTTAAAAAAAAAGTGTTGCATTAGTTATTGAATGCTCCTCCTATTACTGCGGCGAGATGCATGTTGGAGATACTACTAACAGAGGTCGCTAGATCGAGGGGCCATCTAAATCTCCATCATCTACATCTACATCGACACTCTGCAAATCACATTCAAGTGCCTGACAGTTCATCGAACCACCTTCACAATTCTCTATTCTTCCAGTCTCGAATAGCGCGCGGAAAGAATGAACACCTATATGTTTCCGTATGAGCTTTGATTTCCCTTTATCGTAGTAATCGTTCCCCCCTATGTAGGTCGGTGTCAACAAAATATTTTCGCATTCGGAGGAGAAAGTTTCGTGTGAAGATTCCGTCGCAACGAAAAACGCCTTTCTTTTAATGATTTCCAGCCCAAATCCTGTGTTCATTTCTGTGACACTCTCTCCCATACTGTGCGATGATACAAAACATGATGCCCTTCTTAGAACTTTCTCGATGTACTCCGTCCTATCTGGTAAGGATCCCACACTGCGCAGCAGTATTCTAAAAGAGGAGGGACAACCGTAGCGTAGCCAGTCTCCTTAGTAGATCTGTTACATTTTCTAAGTGTCCTGCCAAAAAAATGCAGTCTTTAGTTAGCCTTCCCCACAACATTTTCTATGTCTTCCGTCCAGTTTAACTTGCTCGTAATTGCAATACCTAGGTATTTAGTTGAATTTACGGCTTTTAGGTTAATGATGTAACTGAAGTTTGAGTTGCTTTTAGCACTCATGTGCAAAACCTCACGCGTTTCGTTATTTAGGGCCAAGTGCCAATTTTCGCACCATCTAGATATCTTTTCTAAATCATTTTGCAATTTGTTTTGATCTTCTGATGACTTTATTAGTCGATAAACGACAGTGTCATCTGCAAAAAAACCCAAGATGGCTGCTCAGATTGTCTCCAAAATCGTTTATATAGATAAGGAACAGCAAAGGGCCTATAACACTACCTTGGGGAACGCCTGAAATCACGTCTGTTTTACTCGACGACTTTCACTCAATGACTACGAACTGTGCCCTCTCTGACAGGAAATCGCAAATCCAGTCACATAACCGAGACGATATTCCATAAGCACGAAGTTTCACTACGAGCCGCTTGTGTGGTACAGTGTCAAAAGCCTTTCGGAGATCCAAAAATACGGAATCGATCTGAAATCCTTTGTCAATAGCACTCAGCACTTCATGTGAATAGAGAGCTAGTTGCGTTTCACAGAACTCGAATGTACCCGAGGTGTGACGTAAACTGCTCACGCCGTTTAAGGCATGCTCAAACACAACACTAATAAGTACAAAAGTACAACATCTGATGACATTTCATCCCGTGAAACACCTCGAACTATGCAGTTTGCTGCGGCGGCAGCAACACTCCCTCTCCCCTCCCCCTCCCCTCCCCCTGTCTCTCTCTCTCTCTCTCTCTCTCTCTCTCTCTCTCTCTCTCTCTCTCTCTCTCTCTCTCTCTCACACACACACACACACACACACACACAAACACACCACCTATCTGAAATTCCATTACTAATGAGTGCATTCTAGCGAGTGCACGTGCTTTACAGGGATATCACGCACTGCCGCAGGGTGACGCAGCTCTGTAGCATGGCATTAGCGCGCTTGCTGTGCGGTGCTTTTCCAGGAAGCGACGCCGGGACATAGTTCTCGTCACGTCCTGAATAGCCAGTACATTCCCCTCGCTCGCCCTAGCCGGCTGGCTACAGAACGGCACTGAAAACTGTTATCGCGATGTTATCTGGGCTGCAGCGCGACGCATAATTACCTCCCGCTACACGGCTAATTGTGTCTGCGCATGCGCGCCGGCGACCGCGCGGAAGCGTGTAAATATGCGGTGATAGCGAGAGCTCTTCCATCACGTTTTTGTGCTGCGGCGACGAAGCTAACGGTAGCACGTGCTTTATGCTCTTTACAGACGCAAGAAGACCGCAGCACTGACAATTAGAGACGATTCTCGTAAACTTCCTGTTCATAAAACCCTCCTGTTAGGGTAATTACAGAGTAATTTACCTTTTGGAACTACGCCCGGTACTCTACTAAATATCCCTGTTCTTCTTGCGGACGTTTAGAGTAACACGCAGTTTAATGTTTGTATATTCAAAATTTACAGCAGGTCGTTGGCACAGCGAAGATTCCTGCTCCTTTAATTTTTTTGTTGAACGTTATTATATGGCCACTACCTGCCCACATATTTAACAAACTACATTACTAAATTTAATTGCATAATTTTTTGATATTTTTACACTATGTTTTCGATTCATCGTTTTACTCGTTCTCAATTACATACTGTCACCCTTGTTAAAAACAAACATATAAATTTTATTTTTTCTCTTTATTAAGTGGAATAATAATGTGATTAGGTCGATAAAGGCTTAAATCGAGCGGAGCTTTTAGTGACTTACATGGGTTTCATCAGCCGAGGTAACAAATAAGGACTGGGGATTAACATTCCGAATAAAAATAAAAACCTCTTTCCTGTTTCAGTCGCGAATAATGCACTGGAACAACCATTGTTGGTAACCCTCCGTGTGGGCTAAAATCTGTTTAAATTCATCCTCATGGGCATAGCGAGGAGGAAGCAACATGTGGGTTGTCTCTTTAGGATAGTAACTCACTAAATTTTAACAGTAAACCGGTGCATAACGCCTCTCTCACAGCACCTGCTATTGGTTTCGGTTGAACATCTCCAGTACGCTTTCACGCATACTAAAGGAACCTCCGACGTAGAGCGCTGGTCTTCTTTGGATCTTCCGTATTTTTTTGTGTCAAACCTTTCCGTTATGGCCCTATATTGGCGGGTATTAACGGCGGAACAAGAGTTCTGTAAGCTATCTCCTTCGTGGGAGAACAGTTCTATCTGAGGTTTTGACCACTGAGTCTCAGTCTACGGTTAGATTTATATGTCGCTCCACTTCACACATACTCCCTTATGTGTAATGGATGTGATTGCTTCTGGTTGTTGTCCTGCAGTCTCGTAAAGATACAGTTCTGAAAAACGATATATGCGATACGGACAAACTGGAATGCTTGGATGTAAACCTTATAAGATCAAGAAATGTCAAGACAACGTGAACAAAATCGGAGACAGTTATTAAAGAAAGTTGTGTGTATACGCACACGATGGTTCATGTTTATTCACCTCCTACTTCTTTAGTTAGTAACAATTTGAATGCCTTTCAGTAATTTGGATACAAATGTTCTTTTTTTTTAACCACGAAAATCTATCAGAACTGAATTAATACAATTTTTGTACACAGTGCGATATTCTATTCTCAGTGATATGTGGAACAAAAATTTCATACCTTCGTGTGTTTCTCTTTACACCTCTCGAAATATATGTAAAAAAACATACTAAATTTTAGAGCTGGGCTGTTTCATAAATACCTCGATCCTGTGTTAGTTGAGGAAAAAATAGACGGGGAGTGTAACTGTAGTACTGACTGCTTTAAGTTACCTACTTTAACTTCACATGTTCATGAGAAAGAGGCATGTAAAGATTCCAAAAAGTTTGTTAATGGGAACTTCCATCAAATGTATCACAGCTTTTGTATTAGATCGTATCAGTTTCACGTAGTGCAAACCACATTCGTGCTCGTCTTGATCCTCAAGCAATCTCTTCATATTTTGTTATCGTTGGTTAACCTGATTTTCAAATTTGTTTGCAATAATATCAGCTGCAGCAGTTAAAAAGAAGTTCAAATGTGTGTGAAATCTTATGGGACTTAACTGCTAAGGTCATCAGTCCCTAAGCTTACACACTACTTAATCTAAATTATCCTAAGGACAAACACACACACCCATGCCAAAGGGAGGTCTCGAACCTCCGCCGGGACTAGCCGCACAGTCCATGACTGCAGCCCCTAAGACCGCTCGGCTAATCCCGCGCGGCGCTGCAGCAGTTCTACAGCTATTTACAGACTATTATTTTTTTCGTACTTAGAGGTCGAACTGGAACGTAGTATTAGGTTGTTAAAATTTCAGTACTGTGTAGTAAATAAATAGCAGAGAAATGAAACTTCCTGCCGGACTGGGACTCAAAGCTTGTGATCCTTCCCTTTCGCGGGCAAAGTCTCTCCCGACTGAGCTGCCGAGGCACTGACAGCTTTACTTTCGCCAGAACCTCAGCTCCTACCCCCCAAACTTCACACAAGTTCTCCCTGCCGCCGTTGGATAAGCAGCTGCCAGCAGCAAGTCGTATAACCCTAGCTTACTTATTTGTTAGATAGTTTAATTAATTTCTTTGCGTGTTTTTGGGTACTTGCATTGTTTAATTCATATATTTCGGGCGTATTATAGTATCGTATTATAGCATCGTCGACAGAACCGACTGCGGACCTTAGGTGCGGAGCCGGGTGGAGGGTCTGAATCAGAGGCTCAGACGGTTTTGCGACCGTGTTGGCTGCAGATTCCTTGACTTGCGCCATAGGGTGATGGGGTTTCGGGTTCCGCTGAATGGGTCAGGAGTTCACTACACTCAGCTGGCGGCTACACGGGTAGCGGAGGCTGTGTGGCGTGGACTGGGCGGTTTTTTAGGTTAGAAGGCCTCGGGAAAGTACGGGGTGGGCTGCAATGTCAAAGGGTACATGGCAAATACAGGACGTGCTTGGATCAAGGAACAGTCGGAATTATAGGTGTAAATTGTTGTAGTTGCGCTGGAAAAGTCCCTGAGCTTCAAGCGCTAATAGAAAGCACAGAAGTTGATATCGTTATAGGTACAGAAAGCTGGATAAAGCCTGAAATAAGTTCTGCAGAAATTTTTACGAAGTCTCAGACGGTGTTCAGGAAAGATAGATTAGGCAGAATTGGTGGTGGAGTGTTTGTGTCTGTCAGTAGTGGTTTATCTTGTAGTGAAGTCGAAGTAGATACTCCGTGCGAATTGGTATGGGTGGAGGTTATACTTAACAGCCGAATTAAGTTAATAATTGGCTCCTTCTACCGACCCCCAGACTCCGATGATACAGTTGCGAAACAGTTCAGAGAAAGTTTGAGTCACGTAACAAATAAATACCCCACTCATACGGTTATAGTTGGTGGGGACTTCAACCTACCCTCGGTATGTTGGCAAAAATACTTGTTCAAAACCGGTGGTAGGCACAAAACATCTTCCGAGATTGTCCTAAATGCTTTCTCCGAAAATTATTTCGAGCAGTTAGTCCACGAACCCACGCGAATTGTAAATGGTTGCGAAAACACACTTGACCTCTTAGCCACAAACAATCCAGAGCTGATAGAGAGCATCATGACTGATACAGGGATTAGTGATCACAAGGTCGTTGTAGCTAGGTTCAATACAGTTTCTTCCAAATCCATCAGAAACAAACGCAAAATAATTTTATTTAAAAAAGCGGATAAAGTGTCATAGAAGCCTTCCTAAAAGACAATTTCCATTCCTTCCGAACTGACTATGCGAATGTAGACGAGATGTGGCTCAAATTCAAAGATATAGTAGCAACAGCAATTGAGAGATTCATACCTCATAAATTGGTAAGAGATGGAACGGATCCCCCGTGGTACACAAAAAAGGTCCGAACGCTGTTGCAGAAGCAACGGAAAAAGCATGCGAAGTTCAGAAGAACGCGAAATCCCGAAGATGGGCTAAAATTTACAGACGCGCGAAATTTGGCACGGACTTCGATGCGAGATGCCTTCAATAGGTTCCACAACGAAACATTGTCTCGAAATTTGGTAGAAAGTCCGAAGAAATTCTGGTCGTATGTAAAGTACACAAGCGGCAAGACGCAGTCAATACCTTCGCTGCGCAGTGCCGATGGTACTGTTACCGACGACTGTGCCGCTAAAGCGGAGTTAATTGAACGCAGTTTTCCGAAATTCCTTCACCAGGGAAGACGAATGGAATATTCCATAATTTGAAACACGAACATCTCCTAGCATGAGTTTCTTAGAAGTAGATACCTTAGGGGTTGCGAAGCAACTCAAATCGCTTGATACGGGCAAGTCTTCAGGTCCAGATTGTATACCGATTAGGTTCCTTTCAGATTACGCTGATACAATAGCTCCCTGCTTAGCACTCATATACAACCGCTCGCTCACCTATTGATCTGTACCTACAGATTGGAAAATTGCGCAGGTCGCACCAGTGTTTAAGAAGGGCAGTAGGAGTGATCCATTTAACTACAGACCTATATCATTGACGTCAGTTTGCAGTAGGGTTCCGAGCATATACTGTATTCAAACATTATGAATCACCTCAAAGGGAACGATCTATTGACATGTAATCAGCATGGCTTCAGAAAACATCGCTCTTGTGCAACGCAGCTAGCTCTTTATTCGCACGAAGTAATGGCCGCTATCGATAGGGGATCTCAAGTTGATTCCGTATTTCTAGATTTCCGGAAAGCTTTTGACACCGTTCCTCACAAGCGACTTCTAATCAAGCTGCGGAGCTATGGGGTATCGTCTCAGTTGTGCGACTGGATTCGTGATTTCCTTTCAGGAAGATCGCATTTCGTAGTAATAGACGGCAAATCATCGAGTAAAACTGAAGTGATATCAGGTGTTCCCCAGGGAAGCGTCCTGGGACCTCTGCTGTTCCTGATGTATATAAATGACCTGGGTGACAATCTGAGCAGTTCTCTTAGATTGTTCGCAGATGATGCTGTAATTTACCGTCTAGTAAGGTCATCCGAAGACCAGTATCAGTTGCAAAGCGATTTAGAAAAGATTGCTGTATGGTGTGTCAGGTGGCAGTTGACGCTAAATAACGAAAAGTGTGAGATGATCCACATGAGTTCCAAAAGAAATCCGTTGGAATTCGATTACTGGATAAATAGTACAATTCTCAAGGCTGTCAATTCAACTAAGTACCTGGGTGTTAAAATTACGAACAACTTCAGTTGGAAGGACCACATAGATAATACTGTGGGGAAGGCGAGTCAAAGGTTGCGTTTCATTGGTAGGACACTTCTAAGATGCAACAAGTCCACTAAAGAGACAGCTTACACTACACTCGTTCGTCCTCTGTTAGAATATTGCTGCGCGGTGTGGGATCCTTACCAGGTGGGATTGACGGAGGACATCGAAAGGGTGCAAAAAAGGGCAGCTCGTTTTGTATTATCACGTAATAGGGGAGAGAGTGTGGCAGATATGATACACGAGTTGGGATGGAAGTCATTACAGCAAAGACGTTTTTCGTCGCGGCGAGACCTTTTTACGAAATTTCAGTCACCAACTTTCTCTTCCGAATGCGAAAATATTTTGTTGAGCCCAACCTACATAGGTAGGAATGATCATCAAAATAAAATAAAAGAAATCAGAGCTCGAACAGAAAGGTTTAGGTGTTCGTTTTTCCCGCGCGCTTTTCGGGTGTGGAATAGTAGAGAGATAGTATGATTGTGGTTCGATGAACCCTCTGCCAAGCACTAAATGTGAATTACAGAGTAGTGATGTAGATGTAGAAGGTCCCTGCTACGAATCCTGGTCCGGCACATGGTTTTAATATGGCAGAAAGTTTCAAATCAGCACACAACACACACACACACACACACACACACACACACACACACACACACAAACATACATTAAGGAGCTAAAATACTATGACCCCTTGCTTATTCGCGTTTTGGTTCCCATTTGGAATGCAATACAGCAGTCCTCTGCGCGGCAATGATTGAACAAATCCTTGGTAGGTTTCATGATGCATTTGGCACCAGATGTCTAGCACAGGTCTCGCAGCTGGTGCCCGATAACGTCCCAGATGTGTTCCATCGGGTTCAGATGGCCGAAACATTAATGTGAGTACTCTGTTGTGCTCCTCAAACAGCTGCAGTACTTTTCTGAAGCACGGTCAGCTACCTCGCTGTAAGATGCCATCGCTTTTGGGGAAGACATCAAGCCTCATCGGATGCAGATGGTCCGCAAAAATTTCTGTGATTTAATTGCATCGAAAGCCCACACATACTGATTTGTATTTAAATTCGTCCAGCTGCCATCACCCATCGCAAACAATGAGTGTACTTAAAACACTTGTACACAGAGATCATGTAGTGTCAGATGCAGATAGTTTGCCTGAAGAGCTTGCCCACCTGAAGAGAGTTTTCAAAGAGAATGGATATTCTACCCGGCAAATTAGCAAGGCACTTGAAAGCAAGCGAAAGAAACAGGGAGTGGAGAAACAAGAGAGCATCGCCTACTAAATCTTTAGCTTTTCTTCCCTTTGTTGGCTACATTTCCTTCAAACGGTTTCGAAGTGAAAGTGATTTTCAGTCCATCATCGAAGATTTCCGACCTGCTGGGATCAGTGAAAGACGACCTGGTATTGCGGAAGGCGGGATTTTATAAAATACCTTGTCAGTTTGGCATGTCATATATAGGACAAACATTGCGAACAGTAGAAGAACGTTACACTGAATATCAACGCTGTACTCGCCTTTTGCAACCTAGCAAGTCTGCAATTGCTGAGCATTGGATTTCCACTGGACACTCAATGGAGTATGACAGGACAACAATTTTGGTCACAGCAACATCCTTTTGGGACTCCGTCATAAAAGAATCAGTGGAAATTCGCATGACAGACAATCTTATGAACCGTGTCATTGGATACCAGTTAGATAATGCGTGGAACCCCGTCATCTCTAAGATCTGCTCCAGACGAAGACGTCAGAGTACTCCGATGGCCGCGGCAATTGACAATGCCGAAGACAGCTGAGTTCTGCAGTTCCACCTGGGAGGGCGCTGCTGGCGGGCGGTGTGATTCGTCTCTCCATATGATTTTGACGCCTGCGCGGAATACTCGCTGCACGCTACATATTGCGGAACGGAGGGTGACTTCGTCAGTCTTCGATGGCTCACGGAGGACTTCTGGCAGTTGTCCAGTCGAAATAGCGTGGATGGAAGGTGAGGACGACCGGCTGCAAGCCCGAAATCTTTTTGAATATTTAGTTCGCCGGGAAAATTTCAAATTTCATAACCTAAGGACATCACACACATCCATGCCCGAGGCAGGATTCGAACTTGCGACCGTAGCAGCAGCGCGGTTCCGGACTGAAGCACTTAAAACCGCTCGGCCATAGCGGCCGGCTGGAGCTCGTTCACTTCCGGCGGAAAAACAGTGTACCACGGAGCACAGTTGGAAATCCCTGGTCTAGAGGGCAAAAATGCTTGAACATGGTAGAGATTAGAATGTACGCAACAAATAATAGAAGATGTTGGGTGTGTCTGTGACTCTGAGGTGCAGAGATTGATAAAGGGGAGCGTATCGTGATGGGTCTCATCAGACCACTCTGAAAACAGGTAACAAAAGAAAAAATCTGTAAAATTTGGACAAGCGAATTTCAGTGTGGATACGTCTACTAATTCCTGGCCGAATGTCGTTACTCAAACGTGCACAGAGATTGGTTCACTTCTCATTACAACATGAAAAACGGAGTCCGACGAAATAATTCGGTTACGATATTTTTAACCGATTATTAGTTAGACCAGGACTTTCATCCGTGAATTAAAGCTTCATCAGACCGGTATGTAAGCGATAAATTAAATCGACCGGATGATCCCCTACGAAGAGTGGTCCTGCCGGGCGCGACCGCAAATGATCCGTTTTTTAGCCCCGCACTCCGCCAAATTATTCGGTACGCTCCGGCGTACGGGCCGGCCATATTTTGCGGCAGCGTGCTGACGTGAAGTAATTAGTACGTGCGCTGTAGGGAGAAAGTCGAATCGGCTGCGAGGGGTATCGATTGCGGGCGGCCTGGTGCAGACGGACGGACGAGGCGAGTGTACTGCGAGTGCGGAATTAACCGCTGCCATCGGTTTCCGATAGCGCAGGCGGGCGCAGCAACCGTCCTCTCCCCCCTCCTCCCCCCCTTCTCCGCACAGCCAGGAGCAGCGCTAATCTCCCGCGGATGACTCAAATCCTCGCTCCTGCCAGCCAGTCTTTTGGCGCAGCGCGGAGAGCCCGGGCGACGCACCTTTGTCTGCGGCCGCAGTGAATGACTTCTCCGCGGAGAATGCTCGCCTTTTGCGCAAATCCGGGACGCCTGCTTCTTACAGGGAACGCCATTCGCCGACGTCAGCTCCACTCTAGCCGTCTGCTCCCGCTGTTTACTTCTAGGCGTCATTGTGTAGCGGATTACTAACATACAGACGCACACCGGGCCAACTCGCTTCAAAACCTGGACTCAAAAGAAAAATGGATATAAAATTAAAAAAAGCTGTGTCCTTTCTATATTCTTTGGCTCTCTGATTAAGAATCCGATGTCGGAATTACGAAATTCAAAATGGTGGATCCAATTTGGATGATTAAAAATTAAAAAAAATTAGCGGATTAGCGTAAAACTTCGGACGTAAAGTATTGCTACGTCGCTGATAACGAGTTAGAAGTCGAAATTGCCATATTCAAATGTTTCATTCGATAATTTGTATTTTATAAATCCAACTCATAATCTCATTCGTCACTTGTGCCGTTATCGATTTTAGAATGGTCGCTGTCGGGTTAGCCACTGTGAGATGGATCGAAAAGCAGATCTTTTACCTCAGGTGCAAGCTATTTATCTTCTTTAACCCTTCGGTGGGCACGCCTTTCATACTTCCATGACTGCCGCAATTAGTATTACACTTTTAACTTAAGGAAAAATAATATTTATCTAGTCGCCAGCTACAGTTTATTGGAGAAGGCATAACATTACATGGCTGTATAAAAATAATCTTTTATTTATTTGTTGCCTTCACAATCGTCTATTATAGTCATTGTTCAAAATGGTTCAAATGGCTCCGAGCACTTGGCACTTAACGTCTAAGGTCATCAGTCCCCTAGACTTACAACTACTTAAACCTGACTAACCTAAGGACATCACATACATCGACGCCCGAGGCTGGATTCGAACCTGCGACCGTAGCGGTCTCGCGGTTCCAGACTGTAGCGCATACCCCGTCCGGCTATTGTCATTGTTAATTTATAACAAGCCGATATTCTTTATCGCCTTCATGGGTGTTTTAATTATATCACTTAATTGCACTGATGCACGTGAAAAGAAAGTAAAAAGGGAACACATTATGAAATGGAGCATTCATAAACTCCCACTCCTGTTTATGATTGAAAACCAATTAGTCTACTTCCATCTGCATCTCATAGTCTTCGGACGTACAGTTAGACGGTGCCTGTCAATTGCCTTCTTTTTCTCAATTTCCACGCTTTTATGAGACCGAATTTGAAACACGTTTCCATAAAACTAATTTATTGTTGCAAATCAATATCCCAAATTGTAAGAAGTAATAAAAATTGCATATGGGGACTTCGATTCGATTCGAATATTCATTATATACTAATATAAAAGAAAGATTGCCTTGAAGCGAAAGAAAAACACAAGTATAGAAAATACTTACACCACAAGGCACGTAGCGGCAAACACCGCAAACACAACACTCACGTTTTAAACAACAATAGCGACCAAACTCCAGAAAGTGTGAATCGCGCACATGTAGTTAAGTGGTGACATCTGTTGAGAATAACAAATACGTATCTGGATGTGGACGCAACTGTAATGCTATCTGTGATACTAAATGAAAACTATATCTTGTGGCTAACTGCCGCAGGCGCGCCCACTGAATAGTTAATTGCCATTTCCTGGACTCTAGACATGAATGGCTCCGAAGATGCCAGAAGTCGATGGGAAACGACATGCACTTTTTACTCACAGGCATATTTACGTGTAAAATCTTCTCGGTAACGCTGGGTATCCTTATTCCTGGCTTCGTGCGCTTCTTCAGATAGCCAACCAATCGGGAACGGAAGAGCTTCAATAATGGCGTATCCGTGAATCAAAACCAAGTGAAGTGATGTCGGCATCGGTAAATATTGCAAAATATTCTGAATCCGGTGAAGCTTGCACCCAACTTTAAAGAAATATATATTTTTCAGAGTTATTGGTAGATATGAATTCTCTGTTACAAGATTTGAATAGTTGTGCTGTATTTCGCGAGAAAAGCAATATTACTCGGAGAAATTTTTATCTCGTAAATCAATTATTGGCCAATTTGCTAAAAAATTATGATCGCAATTCCGAATATCCGCCACAGAACTCAACAGAACATCCTAAGGCCTTTTTTGTGCTTATAATAGTTTCTGAGATAACTGCAATAACGAGGAACCAATTTTTAACGTCTGCAATGCCGCTTTGTTGAAAAATAACTGTCCACTAACTACGTGCAACCACGTGCACGCAAATAATCTGAACTCGTTAACTATACGATTAAGGTGGTAGAAGAGCCATTTAAAAAAATGGAGCCACTGCAGAACTTTCGTAGCCAGGAATATAGGAGAATGCCGGTAGTAGTTTAGTTTTAATTCGATATACGTCGTAACCGGACTAAAAGTGTCATAAACGTACCTTCTCCAGTGTTATCCGTATTATTTCATCGTGCCAACTTGGCAGGATCCCTATTATATATTAAAAGGATACACAACAATATCTGAAAAAAGAGTCGTTACCCTATTCACAAGCCGGCCGCTGTGGCCGAGCGGTTCTAGGCGCTTCAGTCCGGAACCGCGTTGCTACGGTCGCAGGTTAGAATCCTGCCTCGAGCATGCATGTGTGTGGTGCCCTTAGGTTAGTTAGGTTTAAGTAGTTCTAAGTTCTAGGGAACTGATGACCTCAGGTGTTAAGTACCATAGTGCTCAGAGCCATTTGAACAATTTTGATCCCGATTCACTTTTTACCGTCGACTACACGGCACGTCTCATATCGACTTGACACTGGAATGTACCAGCGCAGTCTACACGCGATTTCACTGGGTTAAGGTTGGAATGCACACCTTTTCTTTTTTATTATTCTGTCGAGGTTCTGAAGCGAGTTGGCCCACTGTGCGACACCGCCATTATTTACTGATGTGCAAAACGTTTGTATGATTTGCCGCTGCCAAGTACCATAGCTTGATGAAACTTGGACCATACACAGAAAGACCTGCTACAGCACAGTACAAAAGGTAACTGAAAAAATTCGCCATGATACGAACAGAAATGACATTTTTATTCAAAGACAGTAATTACACTGAAGTCACCACCATTTATGAGGGTCCGCTGGACATTACAAAAGACGCGACGAGGTTCTTAATATGGCGTGTGATCACCACCATGCTCTGCAACGTGCTCCCAGGTGAGGAGTTCTTGTGTTTGGACGTTTCCATTCCCCCACTAACGGTTGACCACGGCAGGACGGTCGTTGATTTCTGTGGACCTGCTGCAACACGTATCCCCAATGATCCAACTCGTGCTCGATGGAATTTAAGTTAGGCGAACGGTCAGGCCAAACCATTCGCCGAATATCCTCCACATGCGCTGTTCGATGCCATCGCACACTGTCATTCATGAAAATGGAGTCAGGGCCCAGTGCACCCATGAGAAGATCACATGGAAAGGACTACTGGGCCACATGAACGTTGATCAGTGAGTGTATCTCGTTCAAAGATGTGGAGGTCGATAGGCACATGCAACATTATGCCTCCCCGTGCCATAATATCTGGACCACAGAAACAATCGTGGCCGACAATGTTCCTGTGTGCATTACATATTTCCCACCTCTCGCCATATAAGGGTACGTCGAGAATCACTACTCAGCCTGAATCTGCCCTCATCCGAGAAGAGCAGACGACCCCAGTCCTCGTTCATCCTTGCCACCATCGCAAACGGAGCCGCCGATGTGCAAGTGTCAGCGGAACGTAAGTACTGGTCGTAAGCCTGTGGTCAGTTGCAGTGCCACTGTGGAGCTTGAGATTGCGTGCCTTGCAGACCAGATAAATGTGATTGCAATTGCATCCACTGTTTGATGTGAGTACCTCCTTGCTTGTTACACAACGTAGCGGTCATCTGCTGCTCCAGATCGCCGTTGTCAGCCGCTTCCTCTCCTTCGCGCAGCAACCGAGTGGGGTGGTGCAGTGGTTAGCACACTGGACTCGCATTCGGGAGGACGACGCTCCGGCCATCCTAATTTAGGTTTTCCGTGATTTCCCTAAATCGTTTCAGGCAAATGCCGGGGTGGGTCCTTTGAAAGGGCACGCCCGATTTCCTTCCCAATCCTTCCCTAATCCGAGCTTGTGCTCCGTCTCTAATGACCTCGTTGTCGACGGGACGTTAAATACTAATCTCATCCTCTCTACCTTCACGCAGCAGTGCCTGTGGTTCGGTACGATCCCCCATGTGAAACAGTGATGTGAGGAGTACCAAACACCTGGGCTACACTTGTCACACTTGGTCCTTCTTCCAGTTTCTCCATGATTCTTCCCCGTGTGAAGTCATCCAGATGTTGTCTCCGGGCCATGTTGTAATGAAGAACACAATTACAGTGCTCCGTTCCTGCTCGCTGATTAAAACAAACACACACACACACACACACACACACACACACACACACACACACACACACACACGCAGTATTTTCTCGCGCTTTAAACCTCCTCGTGTTGCGCTGACAGCTCCATTTGGCGCTATAGTCACATGGACCTCACGCCATGTTACGTGCAGCTTTCTGTGCGCGTCTGAGAGTCCTCTCGCAGAATTTTCCCACACTTTTACTCATTACCACCGAGTTGTGAATATGTTATGTTACTTTACGTATCTCGCCCTTAAGTTTTGCCCTGACATTGCCAACCCTGAAAGTTAACTTGTCTGTGCCGTCAAGATACAGGATAAAAGACCAGGAAAAAGAAGAGTGTGAGTGTCAGCATAAAAAAATGGACAAATGGCTCTAAGCATTATGGGACTTAACATCTGAGATCATCAGTCCCCTAGACTTAGAACTACTTAAACCTAACTAACCTAAGGACATCACACACGTTCATGCCCGAGACGGGATTCGAACCTGCGACCGTAGCAGCAGCGCAGTTCCGGACTGAAGCGCCTAGAACCGCTCGGCTACACCGACCGGCAGTGTCAGCACAAACGTGTCCAGTTGTTATGGATTAAGAAACATTGTGGTAACCAACGTAACGAATTAGCGGAACCGCTTGTCGACATGTTGTGTGATCGATGTCCAACTTTATCATACTTGTCTACCTTTGCCGGTTTCAGGAAGGGACACAGATGTGGCAGATCTCACAGCAGTGGAAAGGAAGATATTACGCTGCAGTACAGCTAGACATTCCACCAGACAGCTGGCCGTGACAGATAAAACTGCCTAGTTGAAACATCACAACAGTAACACGCATCTGGTTGGACCACCTTCGCACCTGCATACGATAAAAGTTCAGCCATCTCCATACCGCGAAGAAATATGAGATCGCAGACCTCAATAATATGATAATAGCTGGCACGTGATGTGAAAAACACTAGATAGTGTTCTAAAGGACTTGATAAGAGTAGGAATTCCGCATCCTATGTTATTGACAGAATTCTTTCGATAGCTGTCTGCAGCGGAAAGTCAGTATTGCTCGGTTTCTGAAAGGACCAGAGAAAATTAAGTACCTCGATATACTCTATACGCCATCTGTTAAAATTTTGCCCCCTCAATTAGAAGCCATGGACTGTTGAACAATCAGTGGTAAGCAAGAAGGATACCGCTGAAATACGCTATTGGTATCGTGGGATGAGGAGCTACCTGAAACTTCGTGGCACGTTCAAAATGTGTGACGGACCGAGACTCGAACTCGGGACCTTTGCCTTTCGCGGGCAAGTGCTCTACCATCTGAGCTACCCAAGCACGACTCACGCCCCGTCCTCACTGCTTTACTTCCGCCAGTACCTCGTCTCCTACCTTCCAAACTTCACAGAAGCTCTCCAGCGAACCTTGCAGAACTAGCACTCCTGGAGGAAAGGGTATTGCGGAGACATGACTCAGCCACAGCGTGCTGGATTTTTCCAGAATGAGATTTTCACTCTGCAGCTGAGTGTGCGCTGATATGAGACTTCCCTGGCAGATTAAAACTGTGTGCCGGACCGAGACTCGATGGTAGATCACTTGCTCGCGAAAGGCAAAGGTCCCGAGCGACATAGTTCGGGAGATATAACGTCATTAGCGTAAAAATGTATTTTTTATGAAAAAGGAGAGCGTCTTTGTTGCCCCTGCAAGTTTGAAGTTGTTTCATACATCACAGTTCGGATCTTTAAAGAATCGGTGGTGAGAGGGTACTGATGTTGATTTGATATTGAATAACAATCTGTAACCACTTCCGTGGCTAAATATCTAATGCCAAAGGCCGTTTCATAAATGAGAAAAAAGAGTTGTCTGGGCGTTGTTCACCCAGTCATAGGGCGGCCCGAAGTAGCGCCCTTCTGATGCCCCATTGCGTGGATTGTGGAGCGCGCGGGTCAACTGGGGGTATCCGGCAGTAGTTGTGTGCGACAACGGCAGTGGTATAGAGGAGAGGCCTGGAGCGGCCTGGCCCCATCTGCGGTTCCGCTCATTGCATAAACATGGCCGTCAGATGGAACGGCGGTCGCCGCGCCTCCTGGGAGACCGCCTTATCCTCGCTGGAACGTCCAGCTCGCGACGCCCTCGCAATATCGCCCTCACCCGTCCGCGGGGTCCCTTCCATTCGAAATGGACACCCGTCAGCATAACCGCTACGCTTCTAGGCGGAAGGCTGAGCAAAATTTGCATTTTTAGAGAAAGTCTTGCAAGAATATTAAAAAATAAGCACACTAATACAGCAGGATTGGTAGTCTGCGCTCAATACAGACAAATGAAAACAATGTTAACATATGTAAAGTACTTCGTATAACTAGAGCAAAGACCGGTTACTGTCTGTCAACCTGTAACATTTTTTCAAGATATTATCCGTTCCATTCACCTTGTCTCTCTTAAAAGCCGCCACAACAGTTGTACAAGTCCAGCTGGTAACGCAATCATTGGCTTTCTTATCGACATTAACAGAAAACATAGAAAAATCGAAATCGATGAAAGTGCAAAATAGACGCCTTCGCTAAGCAAGCATCTCCAAACGGACCTCTTAAGTATGTGAAAATCCGATATAATTCCCATATTCAGAAAGCAGTTGACAGGGAACTGGCAAGACGAATACTAAATAACATCTAAACTCAAAGGTCGCCGTCATGCGATAATTGAGCTACTGATTCAGGTAGTGCCGTTGTTTCTTAAGAGAAAAACATTAGCAAGTTTCACAACAGCTATGGTGAGAGTGAGGTATAATCATTGCAGTTATAATAAACAACTTCATAAGATATATCTTAGTGCCATATCCCTTTGTATCCCACAGGGAGAAAGATGATGTGTCTACGGTGAGAGCCGGCCATGGTGGTCGAGCGGTTCTAGGCGCTTCAGTCCGGAACCGCGCGACTGCTACGGTCGTAGGTTCGAATCCTGCCTCGGGCATGAATGTGTGTGATATCTTTAGGTTAGGTTTAAGTAGTTCTAAGTCTAGGGGACTGATGACCTCAGATGTTAAGTCCCTTAGTGCTCAGAGCCATTTGAACCATTTTTCTGCGGTGATGAAGTTCGAGTCTCGTTCCGTCTTAGAGGTTTAATCTGTCAGGGAGTTTCATATCAGCGCACACTCCGCTGCAGAGTGAAAATTTCATTCAAGATGATTATTTGTTCAAATGGCTCTGAGCACTATGGGACTTAACTTCTGAGGTCATCAGTCCCCTAGAACTTAAACCTAACTAACCTAAGAACATCACACACATCCATGCCCAAGGCAGGATTCCAACCTGCGACCGTAGCGGTAGCGCGGTTCCAAACTGTAGCGCCTAGAACCGCTCGGCCATCCAAGACAATTAAAACCAGAGATTTTCGTCAATGTGTTACAGATAAGGATCAGATAGAAATTCGTCAAAATAACCTGACAGAAATTGGCCTTCGTTTGCCAATTAGCCTGCTCACTTTGCCAGCTGTTAACGGTATAGCAACGTAAGAGGGTAATTCTGGAAGTAAAGTTACACATTATGTCGGAAAGCCAAGTAAATATACAGTATGCCCCGGTTCCGTTACGACTGCCTGTGTGAAATTTCAGAGTCTGACACTCGTCGGAAAAGTGGCGGTGGAGCAATGAAGCGACATCACGTGTTTTGAGTCCTCCAGCGTTTGTGGGAGAGAATTTGTCGAGTTCTATCCAAATACTGAGAGGCATGTTCCTGATAGTGCCTCCATGACGACATCCAAGCCCACAAAGCGAAGACTGTGTACGAGTTTTTGGCCAGCAAAAGATCACAGTATAGGACTACCCACCGTATTCGCCGGATTTGAGCCCAGCTAACTTCTGGTTGTCCTCCAAACTCAAGTTGGGAATGGAAGGACACCGTTAAGACGCAGTTAAGGACATACAAGAAAAAAATGTACTGCAGTACTACAAGCAACTCCAAAACAGGTCTACAGTGACTGTTTTGAAAGACTTTTACAAACGATTTCACCTCTGGTTTGATTAAGAGTAAGAATATTTTGAATAAATACAGTGATTTTATGAACGTAATCAATGAATTTTATCTTTCTCAGCTACAGCCCTAACGGGACTAGGACACGCTGTATTATTCAGTGATCCACTACGCATCAAAGTGACACACACACATATGGCACTGTTTTTCAACGACTGCTACGGTCGCAGATTCGAATCCTGCCTCGAGCATGGATGTGTGCGATGTCCTTAGTTTGGTTAGGTTTAATTAGTTCTAAGTTCTAGGCGACTGATGACCACAGATGATAAGTCGCACAGTGCTCAGATCCATTTGAACCATTTTTTCAACGTAATTACTCTCTTTAACGCTCGCAACGTTTTAGAGAACCGGTGTGTGAACGTCCTCATCGTTGGAAAATCTGCGACTGCTTCGAAACACTTCCTCAATTGTCGTCTGTGCCCGTCGCCTTTCCTTCCCGATTGGCGACACCCACGCACTTCTGTGAGGCCTTGGTCATTTTGTTGGCACCATTTCACTACGTCTGGACGCGACTTTGCTTTCGGTCCACGAAACTCCAGAATTTCTCGGTGAAGCTGATGCAGTTTAGACGTTTTGCCAACAGGAATGGTACTGCCCTGTGTACTTCAGCTTTGTAGTACGTTTCTAGTTAAACTTGTCGACGTCGGGTGTTTGGGACGAGAACCACACATGTCCAGGACTTGCTTTATCATTGCACCAAGTAGTCTGATACTGGCATCTGAAATACACCCAAGAAGTTAGCTATGGTTGATGTTACACAACGTCTCTTAAGATTTCTTGTTCCGCCAAAATTGTTGCTTTGCTCCAACATTTAGAGTGCTGGTAATGAGAAGTTAACCGTTTCGAAGTACAAGCTGTGTGAGTACTCCACAGCACACAAGAATGTAGTTCGCTGTAGTGCATCGTTATCAATAACTAGCATAATAAGTCTTAGTTCGGTTATGTAATAAGCCGTTACGGTTTTTTTGTGGCCTAAATAAAGGTTAGTAATGGTTTTGCAACTTCTGGACGATTCTTTGTATATTTTATTCGAAAGTATTGAAACGTCCCCTTAGAACAATTATACAGGACTGGGCTTAAACTGACACACAGTATTTTTTCAGCGCAACGCAATCTGACTTTCAATAATACCTACAAAAGAATGGCCCTGACTAACATTAACCTATACCTTTCACAAATCACTTACCTCACAAAAATCTTCGTTACTCAAGATACTGCAATACAGCGAGCGCCACTACTGCCAGCTAAATAAAAGATTCAAACTACTGAAGGCACTAACTACTAGGCATAGTTAGCAAATGAAAGATTTTGATAGAGAACAAACAATATATTTACCTTACTAGTGTTCAAAAGTCATAGTGTGTATAGCAGTTCATGACATTCAGTCTTACAAATTTCAAAACTCCGCCATTTCTCTCCCCACATCCACTACTGCTGGCGGCTCACCTCCAACTGCGCAACGCTACCGGCTGTTAACATCCAGCTGCCCAACACTACAATGGCGAGTATTACAACAATGCCAACCAGCCACTGACTGCACACAGCACAGCCAGTGATTTTTCATACAGAGCGCTATGTGGCGTTACCAATTAAAAAAACCTAAACAGCCTACTTACAGTACGTAAACGTGACTTATCTCGTTTTTGCGCCGCTGCCTTCAGTTCTGGCCATCTACACATGTAAAATAACGGTTTCGAACCTCACTTTGACCCGCAGGACAGGGTTAAGCTTGTCAGGGATAAAAGCCGTATAGCTATCTATCTACGTTCCAGAAAGATTTCGTGGTCAGAATACTGAACTGGAATAGGCTCACTTCCAACAACAATCGCTACAATAACTAAACCGGAATACAGTTCAAAGCCAATAGGGAAAAGGTCACTCGGGAAGACTGCACTCAAATTTGCACGGGAACAAATAAAACTTATTGGGTGTCAGTTTACACTAGCCATGTCCATTACTTTTATCCAACACGTCCAGCTAGCCAGTGTCACGTACACCCCCCCCCCCTAAATCTACTCTGGGCCATTTTATTTGTTTATCCGCAACACCCACGGAGGTGCTCAACACCTAAAGAAAGACAGGAAACTACCTAAGCAGAATTCCATACCCGTTCACGGGAAAGCACTTTCGAATGCTTTGCTGGTTATCCTTACCGGAGAAGTAACTTCGTTAATCACGAAGGATTGCTAACTCCCGTCTTCCCAAATCAAAAATACTTAAAAACACAAATTGAGCTCCACAGGGCCCAGGACTTACCACCAAACCCCTCGAGGCCTTCCGGATGGTACACTGATTTCGCCAGCTGCAGACCGCTCCACGAAATCATTCACGTTCAGTCTAGGCATTCTCGGTGGCCATTCCCTGCTTTCGCTTACAGGTCGCACGTTAGGAGGTGCCTCTTGGCCGGACATTAGGAACCTTTTCTGCAACAGATGTTGGAAACACTGCCGTCATGGGGAAATTACTGTCCCTGTAAACCACGCACTTAGGCGCCGGCTGATACCCATTTAGGAGGACTTTGGAAAGGCCAACCCATCAACTCAAGGTTAAAAACGAAAGCCCATTATCCTGGTAACCGGACAGTGCGCCAGGTGACTACGACAGCGAGCAGGGTTAGTACACATGGCAGGTTTGGAAATTAGGTGTTACTCTATCACTAATGTTCTCCATTCAGAATACATTACACCAAATTCACATTTAACACTTCTTCGAGCTCGTGATAATCTAATGTTGTATCATTTTTTGTCAGCGTCTGACTGATACCTTCCGTTAGCGTTCAACGAACTAGGTAAAAGTCGATGAGAAACAAAGAAAAAGACCGAAATATGCCACCATCGCTTCGTTTTTCATAAACAGCAATATTATTATGAGCTAGTAATAAGAGTCAGATGTCCTTGTAGAACATTATATTGTAATTTTTTAACATAGTGTCAGAACGCGCAGGGCAAATAATTCCGATGCGTTTTCCGTCTACACATTTTTTAACATAGTGTGAGAACGGACAGGGGAAGTAATTCCGATGCGTTTTCCTAAACTGCAAGGAAAATTCTAAATATTGTAATATTCGTCTACTATCTTTCTGAGATCGTTGACGTCTATAGTTTTAATTTTTTGACAGTTTGACACTCTTCCCATGTAACTTTAGTTGCCTTTGTTAAGATTTCAGCAGTAGTTGCAACTCAACACGAAATGGAAATGATAGACCCCTAAATGGCTAACCAACAGAAGGACATCTGGAAAAAATCGGAAAAATATAGCACATTCATATTTTTTTCAGTGTATCTTTCAAGACTAAAGTATTACTAATCACATAGCATTTCGTTTTCAGAAACTACATCACGAAATAAATGGAAAATCGTACTTCATAAATTTAGATACAACTAAACTTCCACTCCATCACCAAAGAAACTACACTTCATGTCTAAGCTGTTATCAAAGCTTAGGTGTGAACGTCTCATGTAAATGGGAACCATGTTGTTTTCGGTCGCTTCTTTCTTTGATGCTTCTGCCTTTTATCACGTCTCAAACGTAAAACGCACCCTAAGAGATAGTAACTCTGAGTTAAGACATACGTCTGTAAAGAGGCACGCGCTCACAAGTTTTGCGCTACGGGACTAGATTCAGCAATAAAGCTTCGCTAGTGTGAGAACTGCAGGACCATATGCGGAATTATCATTTTGTTAATGACGAGCTACTGACGTGCCTTATTCGAGAATGATTACATAGCTGTGATGAAGGTTAAACAGCGAGAGCGTGTATCAACAATTGTAATTTTTTTAAAAACAATCCAGCAAGTAAAAGACGTCCGTTCACTGACCGACCGTGCTTGATGCAACAACTTATTTGGTGGGTCGACAGGTAGAACCGACTAACCACTGGCAAATGGGTAAAGAAGATAGAAACGGAAAAACCCTCACAGTGCACATAATGATCACGGTGAGTCCAGACTTTGATATTATATCGTGTAAATTACAAGTTATCGAAGTTGTGAGAGCGTCCTGCACTACTTGAATGAGACGTGTACTTGTCAACATTTTGGACAAATGTTTTCCGTCCGCAGCTCGTGGTCGTGCGGTAGCGTTTTCGCTTCCCGCGCCCGGGTTCCCGGGTTCGATTACCGGCACGGTCAGGGATTTTCTCTGCCTCGTGATGGCTGGGTGTTGTGTGATGATCTTAGGTTAGTTAGGTTTAAGTAGTTCTAAGTCCTAGGGGACTGATTACCAAAGATGATAAGTCCCATAGTGCTCAGAACCATTTGAACTATTGTTTTTCAAACAATGAATTTCTCTGAAATGTCTTACATTAGAAGACAGCAACTTCCTTGAGACTTTCTGGATGTTGGCTTGCTGTCATACTTCTTTTTTTTCGGATTTTGATGTGGAAGATTGTCTTCGTTAATTGTGCGTCCTCTATTTGTGCTACATGTCCATAAAACTTCAGGAGTCTTTTCCGTAATATGTCTTTACGTCTGAAACATATTATTTCTTTTCGAGTGCGGCCTACTGTGGACCAAGGGAAACAATTGGTTTGCTGGTTAGCCTTTTCTTCTTCCTGAATAATTTCATTCTTTCCCTGAAGTTCCTCCTCCTTTTGTCTGCCGAGACGGTCATGCCATATTTTTTTCTGATTGCTGCCAGCTTCCTCCATGCCCTTTCTTATTTCCTCAATCTATTTTGTGTTCGCCTTTAGTTTGGTGGTGTAGATGAAGATTTTCTTCGCTAATCTACCGTCGCTCATTACGAAGAGGTGCCCGTAAAACTTCATCCTTTTCTTACATTTAGTCGTGTGATCTTCCCCACCTGTTTATACAGATATTAATTTTGTCCTTCTTTCATGTACTATGATTTCTTTTTTGGTCGGTACCAGAAGCTTCCTTAACATTTTTCTTTCTTTCTTTAGTTCTTCCATTTCTCCTTTCTCATTGTGACCTATAAGGCATTCTGAACTGTGAAGTAGTGTCGTACCTCGTCCTTGCTCTCTAGGAGCTGGCCCTATTGTTATACCTATTCATTAGCAACCTGCATGCTAGTTCTATCTTTCTGGCTTGCCCTTTGTTATTTCACTATCAGTTCCGTTCGGTCGGATCCATTCACCAAGATACTTCAGTTTGGCTGTTTTGTTGATTTACCCAAATCTTATACCCAGATGAGTTTCTCCATCGTGTTTGTACTGCATGTATTCTGCTTCTTTCTCGTATTTCTTCTTTTTAGGATGTTATGTATCCTGTTTTTTGCAGACGCTATCTCCCATAGCTTCCTTTCTTGTTCTTACTATGTTTTCCAGGACGATGTTAAAGAAAACTGGTGGCAGATCATCTCCCTAGTCCCTGACTCATTACTGTCTTAATGTCAATGGACACTGAAATGTCCCCGTGAAATTTTACTCATTATTATTATTGTTGTTATTATTAATAATATTTTTATTATTACATCACTAGATACAGCAAATGAGTTCACTATGCTGGATTTCGTATTTTATCAATAGTCAGGCACTTTCCGAATGTCTAGGACTGTTTGATGTATCGCACATTATCCATGCAGAGTCCAGTAAAGTGGCTTTTTGTAGTTCAAAAATGGTTCAAATGGCTCTAAGCACTATGGGACTTAACATCTGAGGTCATCAGTTCCCTAGACCTAGAACTCCTTAAACCTAACTAACCTAAGGACATCACACACATCCATGCCCGAGGAAGGATTTGAGACTGCGACTGTAGCACCAGCGCCGTTCCAAACTGAAGCGCCTAGAACCGCACGGCCACAGAGGCCGGCATTTTTGTAGTTGGCAAATAGAATTGTTATACTTATCCTAAAGCATTTTATTTATTTCATTGTTATTATTAAAATCCTAGGTAGTTGTGGGATGTTAAAAGTGGGGGTAAGAAGAAATTATATTGAGGGGGGGAGGGGGGGGGAGAGCAACAGATTGTGAACCTCCCACTCCCTACCTCCCCTCTTTCCAGAACCGAATCATTGATCTAGGCCTGTTAACAAGGCCATTTAGGCCACAAACTTGTGGAAACAACTTGCTTAACCGGACACGGGAAAGAAAGGAAAGACTCACTATATCGGCTGGTAGGCTAACGACTGAACTCGGAAAGAAACAGTTTTGCTTCGAGTCCCAGGGCGGAAAACACTTTTAATTCGTAAGGAAGTCTCATAACAGCGTAAACTCTACTGCAGAAAAAAAAAAAAACGCGTGATAAAGAGAGAAAAATACAAAGGCATGACCTTTCACGTGCTTCGTAAAAAGGAAATTGAAGGAAATAGAGGAAAGACGCGAATATTAGGGACTCGCGTATGGAGGAAGCGTGTACAGCAGGGCTCCGTGAAATGGAAAAGTTTTTTGCCGGAGACATGGAAATTGCATTTGTCTGAGAGATGGGAGGAGCGGCGCGTTGTTTGGGTACATTCCTGCCCCGCCGCCGTCGCCGCGGAAAGTAGGCTCCAACTGGCGCTTCGCAGCGAGCGGTCCCTTTGAACCGGCGACGCCTTTGTTCGTACCGCACCTTCTCTCACCCACCCCCTCCCCCCACCACCGCGCCGCGGGCCTTGCATTTAAAGGTGCTCCTCTCGTCTGGCAGAAGTACTCCAGCCCGAGTGGAGAACCGGGCCTTACAATTCAAACAGCTGGAGGAGCGTTACAGAAAACTTTTCCGGCTCGGCACGTGTGTAGAACCTCCGGCTTTGCACTCTTTTTACCGCATTGTCGCAGACTCGGGAATGAATGCCTTCCCTGGCGCCGGCTGTACCTCTGACGCGGGACGTCGACAGCGACAGCAATATTAGCTGCCCATTATGTTCAACTTCCTCGGCACTGACGGCGCGGGTATCTTTGTTCTCGTCTGCGCCACGTCTCCCAGCGCGCAGAGCTCAATAGGTTATGCCGCCGAGGACGCAAAGACAAGATCGTCTGTCGTCAACCTGTAAGTTCGTTTGAACGCCACACTGTTCTACTAGGCGTGGTCCTATTGGAAGTGGTGGGCCTCTGACCTTTGAATTGGCTTACTCACTCCTTTTTTTTAACAGCGCAACTCGGTACTTCACACACAGAATGATGCTGTGAGAATTGAAAGAAACGATTCGTCGTCGTCTTCAGTCCGAAGACAGGTGTGATAAAGCTCTTCACACCAATCTATCTACATGTACATACCTACTCCGCAATCCACCATACGGTGCGTGGCGGAAGACACCTCGTACCACAACTAGCATTTTCTCTCCCTGTTCCACCCCCAAACAGAACGAGGGGAAAATGACTGCCTATACGACTCTGTACGAGCCCTAATCTCTCTTATCTTATCTTTGTGGTCTTTCCGCGAAATGTAAGTTGGTGGCAGTAAAACTGTACTGCACTCAGCATCAAATGCTGGTTCTCTAAATTTCCTCAGTAGCGATTCACGAAAAGAACGCCTCCTTTCCTCTAGAGACTCCTACCCGAGTTCCTGAAGCATTTCTGTAACACTCGCGTGATGATCAAACCTACCATAACAAATCTAGCAGTCCGCCTCTGAATTGCTTCTATGTCCTCCCTCAGTCCGACCTGACAGGGATCCCAAACGCTCGAGCAGTGCTCAAGAATAGGTCGCACCAGCGTTCTATAAGCGGTCTCCTTTACAGATGAACCACATCTTCTCAAAATTCTGCCAATGAACCGAAGACGACCACCCGCCTTCCCCACAACTGCCATTACATGCTTGTCCCACTTCATATCGCTCTGCAATGTTACGCCCAAATATTTAATCGACGTGACTGTGTCAAGCGCTACACTACTAATGGAGTATTCAAACATTACGGGATTCTTTTTCCTATTCATTTGCATTAATTTACATTTATCTATATTTAGAGTTATCTGCCATTCTTTACACCAATCACAAATCCTGTCCAAGTCATCTTGTATCCTCCTACAGTCACTCAACGACGACACTCTCCCCTACACCACAACATCATCAGCAAACAGCCTCACATTGCTATCCACCCCATCCAAAAGATCATTTATGTAGATAGAAAACAACAGCGGACCTACGACACTTTGCTGCGGCTCTCCAGACGATACTCTCACCTTCTGTGCAAGCCTCTTCGTCTTTGCATAATTACTGCACCCAATTAACTGTAGTCAAGATCTGGCCTCTTTTATAAGAGGTCATACACACACACACACTTGGTGCATCAGCATATGGCCAATCACCTGAACTCTTAATTTTTTTGTGTAAGACTTCAAATGGTTCAAATGGCTCTGAGCACTATGGGACTAAACTGCTGTGGTCATCAGTCCCCTAGAACTTAGAACTACTTAAACCTAACTAACCTAAGGACATAACACACATCCATGCCCGAGGCAGGATTCGAACCTGCGACCGTAGCAGTCCGTAAGACTTCGTGCACAATGGTAAGGAGAGGTGGGCTACAGACTGTGTGTCAACTGTCATCGTAGGAACACGTGGCAGGATCAGAAATGATTAGCGAATAAGTAACACAGCAAACCTGCCCGGTTGCCCGTGCGGTCTAACACACGGCTTTCCGAGAGGGAAGGAGCGCCAGTCCCCGGCACGAATACGCCCGGCGGATTTGTGTCGAGGTCCGGTGAGCCGGCCTGTCTGTGGATGGTTTTTAGGCGGTTTTTCATCTGCCTCGGCGAATGCGGGCTGGTTCCCTTATTCCGCCTCAGCTACACTTTGTCGGCGATTGCTGCGCAAACAAGTTCTCCACGTACGCGCGCACCACCATTAGTCTACCACGCAAACATAGGGGTTACATACACACGGCTGGTGTGAGACGTTCCCTGGAGGGGTCCACAGGCGGCCGAACCGCACAATAACCCAGGGTTCGGTGTGAGGCGGCGGAGGAGTGAAGTGGACTCCGGTAGTCGTCGTGGGGTTGCGGACCACTGCGGCTGTGGCGGGGACGGAGCCTCTCCGTCGTTTCTAGTCTCCGGTTAACATAACATAACACAGCAAACAGAAGATGTACTTAATTTGTATTCCTCCAAAAGCCAACGGCCGTGCCGCAGTGGTAACACAAGTACCCATGAGACACCGTAGTTAAGCGCTGTCGAACATGCCTAACACTCGGATGGGTTAGTGTCTGGGACTGCCGAATGCTGTTGGCAAATGGGGTGCACTCAGCCCTTGTGAAGCCCATTGAGGAGCTACATACTTGATTGAGAAGTAGCGACACCAGGCCGAAAACTGATAACGGCCAAGAGAGCGGCGACACGCTCCCTCCATATCTGCATCTGGTGATGCACTTTGTGATCAGAAGTACCCGGACAATTGGCTGGAAATGACTTACAAGTTCCTCGCGCCCTCCATCGCTAATGCTGGAATTCAATATGGTGTTGGCCCACCCTTAGCGTTGATGGCAGCTACCACTCTCGCAGGCATACGTTCAATCAGGTGATGGAAGGTTTCTTGGGGAATGGCAGCCCATTCTTCACGGAGTGCTGCACTGAGGAGAGGTATCGATGTCAGTCGGTGAGGCCTGGAGTTCCAAAACATCCCAAAGGTGTTGTATAGGATTCAGGTCATGACTCTGTGCAGGCCAGTCCATTACAGTGATGTTATTGTCGTGTAACCACTCCGCCTCAGACCGTGCATTATGAACAGGTGCTCGTTCGTGTTTTGAAAGTTGCAATCGCCATCCCAGAATTCGTCTTCAACAGTGGGAAGCAAGAAGTTGCTTAAAACATCAATATAGGCCTGAACTGTGATAGTACCACGCAAAACACCAAGGGGTGCAAGCCCCCTCCATGAAAAACACAACCACACCATAACACCACCGCCTCCGAATTTTACTGTTGGCACTACACACGCTGGCAGATGACGTTCACCGGGCATTCGCCATACCCACACCCTGCCGTCGGATCGCCACATTGTGTCCGTGATTCGTCCCTCCACACAACGTTTTTTCACTGTTCAATCGTCCAATGTTTACGCTCCTTACACCCAGCGAGGTGTCGTTTGGTATTTAGTGCCGTGATGTGTGGCTTATGAGCAGCCGCTCGACCATGAAATCCAAGTTTTCTCGCTGAAACGCCCCCTTAGAAAAATTAATGAATTACTGTGCTGATAAACCTCTTACATTATTTGATTTTCCAACAGCTGAGCAGAACTGAACGTACTCAGACATTTCGCTCTTTACCTATTCTGATCAACACTAAACTGACAGCCAATATTTTTAAGCGCTTGGCAATCTGACTTTCAATAATCCCTACAAGAGAATGGCCTTGACTAACATTAACCTATAAGTTTCACAAATCACTTACCTCACAAAAATCTTCGTTACTCGAACTACTGCAATACAGCGAGCGCCACTACTGCCAGCTAAATAAAAGATTCAAACTACTGATAGGCATAGAATATTACAAATGTACTGTCTCTGATGGACACACGTCCACATTATGCGCTCTCAAAATTCCGCCATCTCTCTCCCCACATCCACCACTGCTGGCGGCTCACCTCCAACTGGGCAACGCTATGCGCTGTTAACAGCCAACTGCCCAACACTACAATAGAGAAGTAAGTAGGCTGTTTAGGTTTTTATCTTGGTAACGCCACGTAGCGCTCTGTATGAAAATTACTGGCTGTGCTGTGTCCAGTCTGTGATTTTCATACAGAGCGCTACGTGGCGTTTCCAACATAAAAACCTAAACAGCCTACTTACATCGCTTTCGCCTAACTGTCGTAGTACTTGCAATGGACCCTCACGCAGTTTGGAATTCCTGTGTGATGGTCTGGATAGGTGTGTGCCTATTACACATTACGGCCTTCTTCAGCTGTCGGCGGTCTCTGTCAGTCAACAGACGAGGTGGGCCTGCACGGTTTTGTGCTGTACATCTCCCTTCACGTTTCCACTTCGCTATCACATCGGAAAAAGTGGACCTAGGGATGTTTAGGAGTGTATGACACAATTGACACGCAATCACGTGACCACGTTTGAAGTCTGTGAGTTCTGCAGAGCGCCCCATTCTGCTCTCTCATGACGTCTAATGACTACTGAGGTCGCTGATACGGAGTACCTGGCAGTAGGTGGCGGCACAACGCACCTAATATGAAAAACGTATGTTTTTGATCACATAGTGTATCGTAGGTCTGAGGATGACAAGGCGGCCTGTCGGTGCTATTGAGCATAGTGTCTGCAACCGCAAGTGGGTGAGTCTGTGCCACCAGCCGTCCTATATCGCAGTGGCAAAGGGGGCTCATGGTATCGACCTGCCAGAGTCGTGGCTCAGCAGCCATGCTCCATTGCGTCCACCGGATTCCATACGACCGCTATTGGCGCATCACGGAAAGTTGCAGTTCTGTTATTTGACGCCCACGGGGTGGTATCGATACGTGATACAACACTTTTAGTCAAATTATCCCATGTGTTGCTTTTATCCCAAACCCGATTCAGTGCCGCGTAATTAGCTGTCAGATCTACCCATCTAATCTTCAGCATTATTCTGCAGCGCCACACTTTAAAGGCTTCACTCTCTTCTTGTCGTCCATGTTTCACTTCTGTACAGGGCTACTCTCCAAACAAATACCTGCAGAAAAGGCTTCGGAACACTTATACTTATTTTCGATGTTAACAAATTCCTCTTTTCCTTGCTGTTGCCAGCCTGCATTTTATGTCCTCTCTGTTTCGCCATAGTCAGTTATGTTGTTGACTAGTTCAGTAAATTAACTGTTGTAAGGAGGAAAAAAATTTAAATCTGGAAGAATTACGACGTGATGAGCACAATTAGGGTGAATGAATTTTCAGAAGGAACAACGTGGTTGCGCGAAGATAACATTCATTAGATGTTCTTGGCATCGCAAGTGTATTTGCTTCAAAAGCTTACGACAAACACCATCCATCTGTTTCTTCGAAGCAAAATGAGGACATATAATATTGCGAGTGAAAGAGGTATTGTTGGGTGACAAGGATAAAATTTAACGTTTTGCTAATTCAAGTAGTTTGAAAAATTATTTGCCATCTTTTTATTATTCCTCACTGATTTATTTGCATTATTAACCCTCCTATTCATACTTATTTCAATACGAAAAATAAAAATGAAAGAAAATACACCTGTAGAATCATTTAGAAATTGATCGATGGAAGTTCTTTGCTCCCGATCCAGATGTCTTGCATGCTACACCAACGCAATTCCATTGAACAGCGTTTACCTTAATAAGCATAGGTCGTAACAGTTTCTTTCTTCAATTCTTAGGCAAACATGCGTTTGGCTTTTTTTTATGGCTCTGAGCCTTATGGGACTTAACATCTGAGGTCATCAGTCCCCTAGAACTTAGAACTACTTAAATCTAACTAACCTTAGGACATCACGCACATCCACGCCCGAGGCAGGATTCGAACCTGCGACCGTAGCGGTCTCGCGGTTACAGACTGAAGCGCCTAGAAACGCTCGGCCACGTCGGCCGGCACATGCGTTTGCTTACCTCATGTATGATGATGAAAAATGCCGGCTTTTCAATTATCAACCGAGACTGTCAATCTTGAGTCGATTGCGTGTCATGAATTTTAGAAGTGGTTTTCTAAAAACCAGTGGGCGGGGGGAAAGGGGGCGGGAGTAAGACGAAATATGTTAAGAGTTGTCCACAAACAATCTACCAAATATGAAATGAATCAGCTGGCTTTTATTGCATATATATCATCAATAAACTGAGGAGCTGTTCGAAAGTGGATCGGTCGAGAAATAGCGTGAAAGTAGATTTGTGAACGATCTGCCAATATTTAATTGTGAACTGCAGAGTAGCGAAGTAGACGTAGATGTACGTGCAATTTTTCCAAGTTCCTATTTAATACATGCTTTACAAGGTGCACTGTTTGCGATCCTTGTCGAATAGTGGCGCACAGCCCCCGTTGCCACGTTGCCTATCTATGCTGCCAGGGGCAACAAAAATATCGTTTTCAGTATATCACGTACTTATTGACAGAATTTAAAAACTGAAACCTCCTATGGTAACAGGGATAATGTGTCACTCGAGCGGTAGTTTGTTTCATCTCTTAGGTTGGCTACAGTAGTCTTACTTTTCTGTCGTACCCGTCTATTTCTTTGTCATTGTGGCGTAAATTGGTTACTAGGCAGTTACCTTCAGGTGTTACTTGAGACTGAATAATCCTTGGGTTTATAAGTCACCCTTGATGTTGTTGAAACCTCTTTGATAACTTTCATATGTTTTCCAAGTGCGGAATTTGTCTATAACAGTGAACATGACTTACTTTCCAGTGACGAAGATAATTTAGAAATACAATCTGAACAGAATTTTGAGATTCAAGCTGCAACTCCAGAAGATAATTATGAGGAGGAGGCAGCATTATCAATGAACACAGTCAAAGGTAGGAATGGATTTGTACTGTCTGCCGGCCTGAGTGGCCGAGCGGTTCTAGGCGCTACAGTCTGGAACCGCGCGACCGCTACGACCGCAGTTTCGAATCCTGCCTCGGGCATGGATATGTGTGATGTCCTTAGGTTAGGTAGGTTTAAGTAGTTCTAAGTCATAGCGGACTGGTGACCTCAGATGTAAGTCCCATAGTGCTCAAAGCCATTTGAATCATTTTGACTCACCAGTGTACAAAAATATTATGTCTCAAATGAGGTTCCAGTTTATTCTAATTGTTTGAGGGGATAAGACCAATATAAACAGGGAAGATATGTTTTCACCTATTCTTGAGCTCAGCAGAGGTTTTGTAACCAACTGCGGCGCAAGTTATTCTCTTCATACGTGTGTGACAATGGATTAGCAGCTTTCAGGATTCTGTGGCAAATGCCCTTTCCGTGTTTACATGTCTCGATACATGACAAATACGGCATCAGAGTAATCACAACTCGGCCTCAATAGCTGCGGGGTCGACACGGCAAATTGCTACCCGAAGGGGCCCGTGTTCGATTCCCGGCCGGACTGGAGTTTTTTCCGCATGGGGACTGGTTGTGTTGTCCTTATCTTCGTATCGTCACAACACAGTTTGACAGTTTATTGTTGGTACGATGATGATAAAATAAGGTGGAATCCCCACCAAGTTTCTTACCAGAAAAAAGGAAGAAACTACTGTCGTCTGAATTAGCTTTTAACACCCCCCCCCCCCCAAAAAAAAAAAAAAAACTTGCGTCCTTCACTCTTAAAAGTCAAAATCTGTAGTACTTTTGTCTACGATGTTAATGTTCCTGATGTTGATCACACAACAAAGAACAGTTTTGTAATTGTGGCAAAGGAAGACTGTATGTATTTGACAAAATTGTGCAGGCATACTCTGTTTCAAGGGGCACATGACACTGGTCACTTCGAATGTATTGTGGAATTTTAGACCAGGGAGCAATAAATGCTCTCTCTTCTGCGTAAAATAACAGCAACAGATGAAAAGAAAAGGATTTTCTAAAGAATCTTAGATTTAAACTTGTTTCACCACACATGCAATGGCGCCTAGAGCAAAGTTCGCAAGGGGAACTGTCGGAGGAAAATGTAACATCACTTCTGGTAACCAAGAGAACTAAGAACCGCCAAGATCAAGGACAGATATCGCCAAATCGGTAGAAGCAAGCGAGATGTCATGTGTGCTCTTGATAAGAGACAGAAAAGTGAAAATAGTTTGCGTGAAACGTGACAGACCTGCATATAATGGCCGTAGATAAGAAATTTGCTTATCTCTTTTTTCTCAAAGCACAGTGTCCTAATAATCGTCATTAAATTGCTCTAGTGTTTGTATGTCAATAGAAATGCTAATACCTACCACTGGAGCAATTTTCATTCTAAAAGTTTTTTTTTATGTTGCAACCAGGAACAAAACAAAACATTGGGGTGACGAGACACCCCTGTTATTATTGAGTGTTGTACTATTCATGTTACCAGCGGAGGGCAATGTAACTTACGATGCGCAGTTACCTCGACTATATTCATCCATTATTTGAGAATGGGAGCACTTAGTGACTTCCAACAACCTTTAAACATAATTTCAAACATTTACTAAACTTTTTTTATGGCATACATGCTTAAAGTAGCATATTTAACATATTAACTCATTTGTAAAGTAATTAGACGTTTGAAGCTGTTTTATATTTGGGATTTCGATTCTTTAAAGAATCGGGGGATTACTGGTTCTTCCGAACCTGCAATAATTTCAAAATTAACTGGAACGTCCAATTTTCAGGGAAACAAATTATGTAGAATTTCGATCTATATGTCAATTAACAGTATATATTATTTGAAAGCCATTGTGTTATGGCAGGGCGGATGCATTACCTACGTAGTCCATTCATGCATGTATTGTTCTTATGCGCCTGCAGCCGTAGAATTGTGTGTTCTTAAGTTGGAGATTCTGTCTGCTGCCGCGGCGCAGTATCGATGCGCCACGGGCAGAACCTACAGTGCCATCTAGCGGCAACCTGGGGAACCTCGTCCAGCACTCATGTACCCCACGTAATAGGAGCCTGCGGTTTGTTATAAGTTGCCCTAGAGGTTGGCGAGCAGTAACTAGACCCTGTGCTACCACTGCTTTGTGATTTATTAATCGTCAGGTGTTTGTAACAGCCATCAGATTGTCAGTTTCGAACGCAGAACAGTCGGATTCCAGATTTTCTCTCGATTATTATTTTCCTACTCACTTTCAAATTGAATTTAAAATATATTTCGCATAATTTTGTATCTGTTGCTTTTATTGCGTTTTACTTAACAATCTCACGACCTCCGTGCAGATAAGGATTCAAATTTTATTGTTCTCTTCTTGCAAGAACATGAAAACGGAGTAAATAATTTAGTACATTTTGAAAGTAGATGTTCATAAGCGACTTACATCATTTCATCGACGCAAATATAAGCAACGTTGCCTACAAACAAAAGATACGACCTTGGTACTCTGTTTCCACATTCCTAAATTATGAATTTTATACATCAAGAATTGGCACATCTAAACAGGTGTCTTTGGTTTTCTTTGGATACTGTTCTATCTACCAAGAAAAGTAAACCATGAGTTACGGTTAATCTGTGCAAGAAACGGGCAAGAGATTCTCAACGGTCTTGTTAAAGCAATCATTTCGGTATTCTCTTGGAGTAGTTTAAGAAACCATATGGATTCCTTGTTCACCAATTGCCCATAGCAACAACAAGTTGATTTTTTCTACGACGCACGTGTTTTGAAAGATTGCATAGCTCTGCTGCCATAAACCGGGTAAGAGATAAAACATTGGAACCGACTTTTTAACGTGGCTAATAGCTTCTTGTTGGTTGCTCAGTTCCATCCGCCTATAGGTTGCCTCCAATCTGACACGATGAAATACCGTGCGCGGTATCCGTTTTGAGCATTAGCCAAAACAGCCTTTTTTTCTACAGCATGTTCAACTTGAAAGCGAAATACATTAAGAGTGACAAATTTCTAGCTTTGCCATGTAGGAATTTTATGCAATTGCTTAAAAACTGTTTGCCAATTTACTGAGTTAGCTTAGACCTATATTTGTCTGCATTGCATGTAGCACAAATTGTATTGTTACGAAATAAACCTGCTAAAAGTAACTTTATTAAATTTTTTTTGCCATTTATTCATCCTGGAATGGCAGTATGTTAATATTTTACAGTGTTTTGTGTGCGGGTTTCTTTCGGGATTTCTAATTAAGACGGTGCACGATTCAAGAGTCAGATTAGGTCAGGTCAGTACAGGTCAGGTCAGGTTGGGTAGGCTGGTGTCGTTCATGCGTCTAAAATGTTTGGGATTACATATTTTTATCAGGAATGCAGTCTCGAAACGGTAAATAAAGCGTACACATCGTTTTCAGTTTGTTCCACGAATGATAAATTTTTTGTTTACCAGTCCTGCGGAAGTATAGCAATGCCACTCAAAATAACTTGTTGACACTTATTTCCAAAGACTTCTCTTTTTTTTATTATAGATGTAACACGACGGTATACGCATCTGTGCCGGAATATGCAGAGAGCTCACTTTTATTATTTTGTGGAACTTGTTTCAAAGCAGTTAAGACTTTTTTGAGAAATAGCAGAGACTTAGTTCCTTACTTCATAACGTCATCAAATACTTCAATTGAACTTCTTTTGAATGCGCTGAAGTGTCACATTGCTGAGAGATTTCACCTAAAAACACAGTAATAGGTATTCACCAGTGCTTCACAAAAAACTGGAACAAGTTTAGCGTTCATTTAATCCATATTTACTGGAATGCCTCTACAAGTTATAGACTAAATGCTGTAGCGGTAGCAATAACAAGCCTACACAGTTTCCATGGCCGGACCCTTTGCAATGGAAAATAACATATTGTGTCAAGAGATCTTTTGGCCAAAAGAGCGTGTCCAGAACCTGAGCTCCAGTGCGCAGCTCATACTAGGTTCCTGGAAAGGGCGATGTGGAAACGAAGCATTATTTCTTACAAAATAAAACTCAGAACTATTGAAAAACTATGTTTATTGAACCTCGAATCAATTATCCTACTTCTGTTTTTAAATAAATGACCATGTTGTTACGACCTTATAATGTTCTGACAATAATTTAGTATGTCAAGATCGCCACTGTCAAGATAGATTACTGTAAACATGTACGTTAGGGATTTCAGAAGATTCAAGAAGATATTTTTCAAATTCGTATTGCTTCCATGACATAACAAATAAATTCCAAGACAAAGAGAAAGCACGCACCACGAAGGAATTATCAGAATGGGAAGGAAAGAGGTAGATGTGACATACATGTAAAGAAAAACAAATGATTAGTTTTTCATAAAAACTGAATGATTTATTGACGAGACAGAGCTTCACATACTCAGCAAGTCAATAAGGCGTTGATCCACCTCTGACCCTTATGCAATCATTTTTGCGGCTTTGCATTGATTGACTGAGTTGTAGATGTCCTTCTGAAGGATATCGTGCCAAATTCTGTCCAATTGGCGCGTTAGATCGTCAAAATCCTGAGCTGGTGAGAAGGTCCTGTCCATAATGCTCCAAACGTTCTCCCTTGCGGGGGCTAGCCAAGGCAGGGCTTCGTAAGCACGAAGGCAAAAGCCGCCCGTAGTAGCCGAGCGGTTCTAGGCGCTACAGTCTGGAACCGCCTGACCGCTACGGTCGCAGGTTAGAATCCCTCCTCTGGCATGGATGTGTGTGAGCTCCTTAGGTTAATTAGGTTTAAGTAGTTCTACGTTCTAGGGGACTGATGATCTCAGAAGTTAAATCCCATAGCGTTCTGAACTATTTGAAGGCGAGCAGTACAATCCCTCGCCGTCTGCGAGCGGCCATTATTTTGCTGAAATGTACGACCAGGATGGCTTGCCATGAAGAGTAACAAACCATGGTGTAGAATATCGTCGAAGTACCGCTGTGCTTTTAGGGTGCTGCGAAGGACAATCAATTGGGTCCTGCAATGAAATGGGGTGGTACTCCAGACCATCACTCCATGGTGTCCCACCGCTGTCTGCGGCGCCTTCACTTGTCATCAGGGCTCAGTTCGAAGCGGGACTCATCACTGAAGACAGTTCTACTCCAGCCAATGAGATTGCCTCCGCGCTTGACGAGGTTTTCGTCCGCTGCTTCAAATGGCTCTGAGCACTATGGGACTTAACTTCTAAGGTCATCAGTTCTCTAGAACTTTGAATTAGTTAAACCTAACTAAGGATATCACACACATCCATGCCAGAGGCAGGATTCGAACCTGCGACCGTAGCGGCCACGCGGTTCCAGTCTATAGCTCCTAGAACCCCTCGGCTACTCCGGCCGGCCCTTGCCTTCGGGCTTACGAAACCTTGCCTTGGCTAGCCCCCGCAAGGGAGAACGTTTGGAGAGTTATGGACAGGACCTTCTCACCAGCTCAGGATTTTGACGATCTAACGCGCCAATTGGACAGAATTTGGCACGGTATCCATCAGAAGGACATCCAACAACTGAGTCAATCAATGCAAAGCCGCAAAAATGATGGACTAAGGGCTAGAGGTGGATCAACGCGTTATTGACTTGCTGAGTTTGTGAAGTTCTGTCTCTTCCATAAATCATTCAGTCTTTATGAAAAATTAATCATTTGTTTTTCTGTACATGTATGTCAGATCTACCTATTTCCGTCCCAGGGTTCGAACCTGCTACCGTAGCGGTCGCGCGGTTACAGACTGTAGCGCCTAAAACCGCTCGGCCACCCCGGCCGGCTTTCTACTGCTTTTCTTCGTGCTTGCCACATCCTACTGTGGCCAACAAGGTCACCAAATCTTTCCCAGTTGAGAATGTTTGGACCATTATGGGCATGGTCCTCCAAAAACATTTCGGGGTTTTCACAGAATTTTGCACTATATCATTGAGGAGGACATCCAACAACTCTATCAATCAATGCCAAGCCGCAAAAATGATGGACCAAGGGCCAGAGGTGGACCATTGCGCTATTGACTAGTTCAGTTAAGTTCTTTCTCTTGAATGAATTGTCCATTTTTTTCTTAAATCGTTATCATCTGTGTTATCTGTACATGTGCGTCACATCTACCGATCTCCGTCCCGTTTTTGCTTTATCGCTGACTGGCCGTGTAAATGGAAAGGAGGAAGCAGCTTTTTCGGTGAGCGGATAGCTGCGTGGGATACAGGCGCAGGTGGCGTGCGCGACGCACAGACACCGCAGGGAGCGGTCGTATGCAAAGCAGCCAGACACGTGCGAGCCGCGGCGAGAAAGCGTGTTTATGGCGGCCATTCCTCCGGCACGCATTGCGAGGTCGCATCATCTCTGCGGCTCTCGTAAAAAAACTTTCCTTATATAAGTTGGCGGCGCTTCTGCGCCTGACAGCCGCTCATACCGCGCAGCTTGTTGTTGCTTCTCATCGCAAAACATAATTGCAGCGAGTTTTTTTTTAAGGGGGGGGGGGGGGGGGGCAGGGTAGGTGGAGTGGAAGTAAGCGGTAATCAGTTGCTGCGCATAGACAGGGCGTTGAAGATTCATGCACGTATTACTTATAATTCTTCCCAGTCGGCACTGCCCATATGGAGCCACTGTCTTATTTTAGTGATAATAAAGTACATACGAATGACCAGCGGCGGGCTCACATGGTGCTATCGCGGTCTGGTACACAATTGAGCACGTGCCAGATGGCTAGAATCTGGCACGACACCACTCACGAGGACATCAGTCAATACCAAGGCGACTAACTGCTTCCATAATGACCAGAGGTGGATCAAAGCGTTGCTGATTTGCTCAATTTTTGAATAAATCATCCAATTTTTCTGAAATTGTAATCTTTTGTTTGTCTGTGCATGTAGATCACATCTACCAATTTCAGTAGTATTTGGATAATTCCTTCGTGGTGAGTAGTTTTCATTGTCCTTGACTTAGAATGTAGGTATCACTGAGGACATTTATTATTACTATTGTTACTATTATTTCATTGAGGTCATCTAGGACCACGTTAAGTGTTGTTACAGTTCGCAATGAACGTTTCTGTCTTTGGATTTCCTTCATTCCTTGTGAGTGGACTTGCTCACGCTCCTCCGTCCATGAACATCGCGTCTTCTTTTTGATAGCTCGTCGCTCGTCTCGTTATAGGCGTTCGTCACAGTTTTCTTGCGGAATAGATCCCTGTAAATGGAGGCTTCGGGTTTGATTTGTAGGAGTCGGAGGCGTTCTTTGGTATTTCTAAAGCAGGGCGTTGTGGTTTTGAGGTTAGAATAAAACAGGTGTAGGGTCTTCTTTATCAGTGTTTCTCGTCCATTCGTTTGAATTGTGGTTGAAATTTACTCTCTTTTGTCATAGACATCCTTGGTGGTTCTGTTTCGATGGATGCCATTCCTTCAATTTGTTCCCATGATTGCTCTAATGATTTTGCGCTCTTTTTTCCAGTTCTTTGAGGAGGCCCACTGCTTCAATACTGCTCAAAAGTGTCGGATCCGTACCAGATAGGGTTGATAGAAGAGATAGAGAAGATCCAATGGAGAGCAGCGTGCTTCGTTACAGGATCATTTAGTAATCGCGAAAGCGTTACGGAGATGATAGATAAACTCCGGTGGGAGGCTCTGCAGGAGAGACGCTCGGTACGGGCTTTTGTTGAAGTTTCGAGAACATACCTTCACCGAAGAGTCAACCAGTATTTTGCTCCATCCTACGTATATCTCGCGAAGAGACCATGAGAATAAAATCAGAGATATTAGAGCCCACACAGAAGCATGCCGAAAATCCTTCTTTCCACGAACAATACGAGACTGGAATAAAGGGGAGAACCGATAGAGGTCCTCAATGTACCCTACGGCACACACCGTCAGGTGGCTTGCGGAGTATGGATGTAGATGTTTTTAGTAATCAGAACACAGCATGTTGTTCTCAATGGACAGACGTCTACAAACATTAAAGTAACATCTGGCGTGCCACAGAGGAGTGTTATGGAACCATTGCTTTTTACAACATATACAAATGACCTAGTAGATAGTGTCGGAAGTTGCATGCGGCTTTTCGCGGATGATGCTGTAGTATACAGAGAAGTTGCAGAATTAGAAAATTGCAACGAAATGCAGGAAGATCTGCAGCGGACAGGCACTTGATGCAGGAGTGGCAACTGACCCTTAACATAGACTAATGTAATGTATTGCGAATACATAGAAAGAAGGATCCTTTATTGTATGATTATATGACAGCAGAACAAACACTGGTAGCAGTTACTTCTGTAAAATATCTGGGAGTATGCGTTCGGAACGATTTGAAGTGGAATGATCATATAAAATTAATTGTTGGGAAGGCGGGTACCAGGTTGAGATTCATTTGGAGAGTCATTAGAAAATGTAGTCAATCAACAAAGGAGGTGGCTTACAAAACACTCGTTCGACCTATACTTGAGTATTGCTCATCATTGTGGGATCCGTACCAGGTCGGGTGGACAGAGGAGATAGAGAAGATCCAAAGAAGAGCGGCGCGTTTCGTCACAGGGTTATTTGGTAACCGTGATAGCGTTACGTAGATGTTTAGCAAACTCAAGTGGCAGACTCTGCAAGAGAGGCGCTCTGCATCGCGGTGTAGCTTGCTGTCCAGGTTTTGAGAGGGTGCGTTTCTGGATAAGGTATCGAATATATTGCTTTCCCCTACTTATACCGCCCGAGGAGATCACGAGCGTAAAAGTTAGAGAGATTTGAGCGCGCACGGAGGCTTTCCGGCAGTCGTTCTTCCCGCGAACCATACACGACTGGAACAGTAAAGGGAGGTAATGACAGTGGCACATAAAGTGCCCTCCGCCACACACTGTTGGGTGGCTTGCGGAGTATGAATGTAGATGTAGATGTAGGCCTACATTTCCATTTTGGGGTATTGTTTCGGTGCGCGCACAACTACTGGTTTCAGAACCGGTTCATAGGGATGCTTCTTACTATGCTTGTGGGTGGTGCGCAACATTTGATATGCAGTTTGTAGTTTACCTGCTGTTCCTTAAGTGCTTTCTTGTCCAGTCCGTTTTTCACAACTATTTTACCAAGTTTCTTAAATGTTTCTACGCTTTTTTTGCTTTCTTTGGGGTGGGGGCGGTGTGGCGGCATCTTTGGTGTCAATTTTTGCTTCTGTTTCTTTTCAAATATCATCTTCATGTCAGTTTGCCCAGCGTTTACTTTTAACAGTTCGATTTCAATTGCAGCAGTTTCTACGTCGTTTGACACTGTGGCGATATCACCCGCCAAAGTCAGACACTCTACCAAGACTCCCTTGGATTTAGTTCACATTCTCGTCGGGTTATAGTCGATTTACAACATTCTAGTTTGTCAGTCCTTAAGATATTTTCAAGAAAACAGTTAGAAAGCATCGGAGACTCCCATCACCTTATCCGACTCCTATTTATCTTATTACAGACATCGGTTTACAAATTTTTCAGATGACTTTTAGAAATAAGCAACACGAAAATTGCAAGAGATTTTTATAAAATTTGGAGCTATGTTTAACATAATATACCTTTCATATATATGTCAACGTGGATCCTAGCGTCCGGACCGGCGGCGGAAAACGTTTCCAGCCACGTAAAGGCATTGTCCCATAGGCTAATCGTACACGCCAACAAATCTGACACAGTTCGCGTGGAGAACTGTCGAAGTACAGGAAGTTGAATAAGGAGTACAGAAAGGGAAAGAAAAAAGCGACTGGCTTCCCGGAACACGGACGGAAACAATGAAAGAAACAGCATTCTCTTTTTATACGCTCGAATAGACAGTCTGCAAACCTGGGTTCTCAATGGAACCAATGCTTCTCAAGTTACATGTTCCGGCTAGCCGCAGCTGAGACGGAAGAACCAGGAAAGACGGTAACAAATCCTTTCAGAGCCGAGCTTACTCGAGGCTCTTCGTCTTGAGGCTACATTCTTACGTGAACGTTGGCTGTGAAATTTTGGAAATTTATATATACAAACATTTAAAGCTTCTATGTGACACAGGGAGGGGGGGGGGGGCGGGGCTGAGGGGCTCCTCATTAAACCGCTCTTCCTTTCCCTTATCACTTATCTGCCGAAAACGTGATCAATTTGTAATATTTCCAGCTGTTTTGAAGTGCGTCCGTCCATCATAGACTAGGAAAATAATTTAAAAATCCTTGGCGACAGTCTTACGGAGTTCCTCTGAACTATGGCCACTCGAAATGAGACAGAAATACCAAATTAGACACTGACCCTATTCGCGCGTGCAATGTATGAAATCACGGCTGCAGATGTCCGCGGCTCGTGGTCTTGCGGTAGCGTTCGCGCTTCCCGCACTAGAGGTCCCGGGTTCGATTCCCGGCGGGGTCAGGGATTTTCTCTGCCTCGAGATAACTGGGTGTTGTGTGTCTTTCATCATCGCTTCATCCTCATTCATTCGCAAGTCGCCGTAGTGGCGTTAAAGAACTTGTGGAGCGGAGGCCGAACCGTCCCGCGAGGGTTCTCCCGGCCACCAATGCCACACGCTCATTCATACGGCTACAGATGAATCCGTTATCCGTTTCAGATTTTCGATGATGAGAGTGCAGTGTGATCGTACTCTATTCATAGGCGAGTTCTACCTACGTCACTGAGACGTAGTATTTCGTGGGACTGTTCTTTTACCATACGTAAAGGATGATTTATCGGACCCAAATTGTATGAAAACTGTCGCAAAGTTTCCAGACGTAATAAAAATATATAATGCTTCAGTTACCGTGATACATTAATTACTAAAGTGACCTTATTTAAACCAATAATGAATGCATATCATTTGACGTTTATTACTAACTACAAATACAGCTTTAAAAAGTTCATGTGTAAAAGGGTAAATAAAATAAAATTAGAAAACAGTTTTCACATTTTTCATTATATTACCAGTTATATTTCTGTTCTCAGACCACGTTTCAATCTTTTTTGCATTCCATTTACACCGAGGTGCCAAAAGACATGGGAAACCTCCTAATATCGTGTCTGACGTCCTGTAGCCCTTCATATTGCAGCAGCTCAACGTGGCGTCGACTCAACAAATTGCTGGAAACACACTGTAGAAATACTGAGTCATCCTGCCTCAACAGCAGTCCCTAATTGCGAAAGTGTTTCCGCTGCCGGATTTTGTGCACGAACTGATCTCTCGATTATGTCACATACATTTCAGGTGGGTTTCATGTCGGGCGATCTGGGTGGCCAAATCATTCGCTCGAATTGTCCAGAATGTTCTTTAAACAAATCGTGAACAATTGTGGCCCAGTGACAGGCGCATTGTCATCATCCGTAAAAATTCCATCGTTGTTTCGGAAAATGAAATTCACGAACGGCTGCAAATTTTCTCCAAGTAGCCAAACATAACACTTCTAATCAATGATCGGTTCAGTTGGACCAGATGATACAGTCCATTCCATGTAAACTCAGCCCACACCATTGTGGAGCCACCACAGGTTCCACAGTGTATCACTGATAACCTGTCTTCCAGGGATCGTCGAGTCTGCGCCACACTCGAACCCAACTACAGCTCTAACCAACTGAAGCAGGGAGTCATCTGACCAGGCCACGGTTTTCCAATCGTGTAGGATGCAACCAATGTGGTCACGAGTCGGGGATAGGCGCTGCAGGCGATCTCGTGCTGTTCGCAAAGGCTCTCGAGACGGTGGACTGCAACAATATGGTCACGAGTCGGGGATAGGCGCTGCAGGGGATCTCGTGCTGTTCGCAAAGGCTCTCGAGACGGTGGACTGCAACAATATGGTCACGAGTCGGGGATAGGCGCTGCAGGCGATCTCGTTCTGTTCGCAAAGGCTCTCGAGACGGTGGACTGCAACAATATGCCATTAACGCCATATTTCGCCGCACTGTCGTAACGGATACGCAGCTCGTACGTCCCCCATTGCTTTCTGCGGTTATTTCATGCGGTTTTGCTTGTCTGTTAGCGCTGAAAACTATGTAATCGCCGCTGCTCTCGGTAGTTAAGTGAAGGCCGTCGGTCACTGCGTTGTCCGTGGCGAGAGCTAATGGCTGAAGTTGGGTATTATGGGCACATCTTGACGTTTTGGATTTTGGGGTATTGAATTCCCTAACGATATCCGAATTGGAACGTTCAGTGCATCTAGCTCCAAGGGCCATTCCGCTTCACAGTCTGTTAATTCCCGTCGTGCGGCGTCAGTCACGTCGGAAGCCATTTCATACGAATGAGCTGAGTACAAATGACAGCTCCACACCTTGTGTACACGATACATACTACTGTTAACTGTATATGATATGTGCATATCGCTCTGCCGTGCCGTGAGTTTTGGCTCCTCAGTGTAGAGCTTTCTTTTAAAAAAATGCAAATTTAATTAAAAAATAAAACCAGAAAACAATTTTCACGTTTTAACTTCCTGGCAAATCAAAACTGTGTGCCGGACCGAGACTCGAACTCGGGACCTTTGCCTTTCGCAGGCAAGTGCTCTACCATCTGAGCTACCGAAGCACGACTCACACCCGGCACTCACAGCTTTACTTCTGCCAGTATCCGTCTCCTACCTTCCAAACTTTACAGAAGCTCTTCTGCCAAACCTTGCAGAACTAACACTCCTGAAAGAAATGATATTGCGGAGACATGGCTTAGCCACAGCCTGGGGGTTGTTTCCAGAATGAGATTTTCACTCTGCATTTTCACAGGAGAGCTTCTGTTGGATGGTAGGAGACGATGTACTGGCTGAAGTAAAGCTGTGAGGACGAGGCGTGAGTCGTGCTAGGGTACCTCAGATGGTCGAGCACTTGCCCGCGAAAGGCAAAGGTCCCAAGTTCGAGTCTCGGTCCGGCACACAGTTTTGATCTGCCAGGAAGTTTCACATCAGCGCACATTCCGCTGCAGAGTGAAATTCTCATTCTGGAACTGTATATGATATATGCATAACGCTATGCCATGCCGTGAGTTTTGTCTCCTTCGTCTAGTTTCTTTTTTTTTTTAGTGCAAATGTAATTAAAAAATAGAGCCAGAAAACAATTTTCACATTGTTCATCGTATTACCAGTTATCTTTCTGCCCACGTTTCAGTATTTTAAAAATTCATTTTTGTATAGGAACAACAGACACTATTACCTTTGCAAAGATCTAAAATTCTTTTTAGAATCTTATAATTTCTTATGTTATACATTCGTAACTAATCCCCGTTAGTTTCTAAAATACTTGGTTCAAATGGCTCTGAGCACTATGGGACTTAACATCTTAGGTCATCAGCCCCTTAGAACTTAGAACTACTTAAAACCTAACTAACCTAAGGACATCACACATATCCATGCCCGAGGCAGGATTCGAACCTGCGACCGTAGCAGTCCAGCGGTTCCGGACTGAAGCGCCTGGAACCGCACGGCCACCGCGGCTGACTTCTAAAATACTCTGAAGAGAAAAAAAAACAAGAGTGAAAAAAATACAATGAATCCCGTTGTCAGGACAAATTATGTCGAGACATCCTCCTATGCCTTGCATTCGCGCTAGGGAGCGTGGGTAGTTGGACCGTCGTTAGAGTACGCTTTCGCTGGTGAAAACGAGTTACACGGCTGCTTGGTGTAAGCCTCCTAGTGTGTGTGTGTGTGTGTGTGTGTGTGTGTGTCTGTGTGTGTGTGTGTGTGTTGGTACTAGTACAGAGCGGCAGCAGAAGCAGAGGGGGTGTTCCTCTCGGCCGTGCTGGCCCCGCGGACCGCATCGACCGCAGAGCGAGCCTAACTGGGTCACCGATCGACTCCGGACAGGGAACACCGCAACCCAGTGTGCTGCTAGTCCGGGCCCACTGCACAGCCTATCACAAGGACCGCCTTAGAATCACCCGAAGTCTCCCTTAAAAGAGGCGAGGCGTGAGGTGGGCTACGGCACTCAGTTCACAGGAATCGCATGGCAGAATGGGGGATCAAATGTCCCGCCTCGGTGAACTGCCCATTTGCCAATTGTCTTCGCTTCGGTAGACGGTCGAGCGACCTGGTAAAATGGAGAAAGGGAAAGAGGATGTACACGTTTCTAATATACCGGGTGATCAGGAAGTCAGCATAAATTTGAAAACTTAATAAACCTAGGAATAATGTAGATAGAGAGGTAAAAATTGGCACACATGCTTGGAATGACGTGGGGTTTTATTAGAACAAAAAAAGAAAACACCCCATATTGCTAGACGCGTGAAAGATCTCTTGCGCGCGTCGTTTAGCAATGATCGTGTGCTGAGCCTCCACTTTCGTCATGCTTGGCCTCCCAGGTCCCCAGACCTCAGTTGTGCGATTATTGGCTTTGGGGTTACCTGAAGTCGCAAGTGTATCGTGATTTACAGACATCTCTTGGGATGCTGAAAGACAACGTCCGACGCCAATGCCTCACCATAACTCCGGAGATGCTTACAGTGCTGTTCACAACATTATTCCTCAACTACAGCTATTGTTGAGGAATTATGGTGGACATATTGAGCATTTCCTGTAAAGAACATCATCTTTGCTTTGTCTTACTTTGTTATGCTAATTATTGCTATTCTGATCAGATGAAGCGCCATCTGTCGGACATTTTTTTTAACTTTTGTATTTTGTTGGTTCTAATAAAATCCCATGTGATTCTAAGCATGCTTGTCAATTTGTACCTCTCTATCTACATTATTCGGTGATTTATTCAGTTTTCAAATTTATACTGACTTTTTGATCATCCGGTATATGGGGATTGGGTATCATCTCCTCTCCCATGCCTTCGTCTTTAGCCTCCAGCGTCTCCTCTCTCTGTCCGTCACGTCCACCCTCTTCTCCTCCTCCCTCTCTACCCATCAGTCCTTCTCTTCTCTCTCTCTGCCCGTTACCTACGCCCCACTTGTTCTGTACAACTTCTCCTTTCCGCTTTCTATGTCCACTTCCTTCCACCCCTCTGACCACCACCACCACCTCCTCCTCCTCCTCCTCCTCCTCCTCCTCCTCCTCCTCCTCCTCCTCCCTCTCGCTGATCTTCAGGCTTGTTTATTGTTTCTGCAGATCCAGATTCTTTAGTAATATTCAAATAATGAGACGATAAACCATAAATACAACTTACAACGTTATAAAAGCATTCCGTCTTCAGGCCACCAGTGGCCTACCGGGACCATCCGACCGCCGTGTCATCCTCCGAGGAGGATGCGGATACGTGGGGTCAGCACACCGCTCTCCCGGTCGTTATGGTGGTATTCTTGACTGAAGCCGCTACTATTCGGTCGAGTAGCTCCTCAGTTGGCATCACGAGGCTGAGTGCACCCCGAAAAATGGCAACACCGCATGTCGGCTGGATGGTCACCCATACAAGTGCCGGCCACGCCCAACAGCGCTTAACTTCGGTGATCTCATGGGAACCGGTGTATCCATGCGGCAAGGCCGTTGCCGCTTATAACATTATACAGCTTATAACGTTACATTGATTTACATTTTATTTATTTAGTTATACTTAAATATATTAAAAATGTACATCCTACGTCCGTACGAATGTTCATTAGAGTACTGCATAAAAATTCGAAAGAAATCGTCCAAGAACATTTCGAGATTTTTAATAATAACGTTTGCCCTTTTTGTATCACTTACACTATCAAAAGTATCCGGACACCTGGCTGAAAATGACTTACAATTACGTGGCGCCCTCCATCAGTAATGCTGGAATTGAGTATGGTATTGGTCCGCCCTTAGCTTTGATGACTGCTTCCACTCTCGCAGGCATACGTTCAGTCTGGTGCCGGAAGGTTTCTTGGGGAAGGGCAGACCATTCTTCACGGAGTGCTGCACTGAGAGGAGTCGGCCGGTGAGGCCTGGCACAAAGTCGGCTTTCCACGACATCCCAGAGGTGTTCCATAGGATTTAGGTCAAGACTCTGTGCAGGCCAGTCCATTATAGGGATGTTATTCTCGTGTAATCACTCCGCCACAGGCCGTGCATTATGAACAGGTGCTCAATCGTGTTGAAAGATGCAATCGCCATCCTAGAATTGCTCTTCAACAGTGGGAAGCAAGAAGAATGACGTTCACCGGGCATTCGCCATACACACACCCTGCCATCGGATCGCCACGTTGTGTACCGTGATTCATCACTCTACACAACGTTTTTCCACTGTCCAATCGTCCAATGTTTACGTTCCTTACACCAAGCGAGGTGTCAAATAATGTTTCAACTGGCTCCGAGCACTATGGGGCTTATCATCTGAGGTCATCAGTCCCCTAGAACTTAGAACTGCTTAAACGTAACTAACCTAAGGACATCACACACATCCATGCCCGAGACAGGATTCAAACCTGCGACCGTAGCGGTCGCGCGGTTCCAGACTGAAGCGCCTAGAACCGCTAGACCACCGCGGCCGGCAAGCGAGGTGTCATTTGGCATTTACCGGTGTGATGTGTGTCTTATGAGAAGCCGCTCGTCCATGATATCCAAGTTTTCTCACTATCCGCCAAACTGCCGCAGTACTTGCAGTGGATCCTGATGCAGTTTGGATTTCCTGTGTGATGGCCTAAACAGATGTGTGCCTATTACACATTAGACCCTCTTCAACTGGCGGCGGTCTCTGTCAGTCAACAGAAGAGGTCGGCCTGTACGCTTTTGTGCTGTACGTGTTTCTTCAGGTTTCCACTTCACTGTCACATCGGAAACAGTGGACCTAGGGATGTTTAGGAGTGTGGAAATCTCGCGTACAGACGTATGACACAAGTGACACCAAATCACCTGCCCACGTTTGAAGTCTGTGAGTTCCGCGGAGCGTCCAATTCTGCTCTCTCACCTTGTTTAAAAATGAAAAACGTTTGGTTTTGGGGGTGTCCGGATACTTTTGATCACAGTGTGTATATTATGTACATTTTAAAAAGCAGATGAAGACATCCACGTGTTAGAATGCAGCGCAAAGAACTCGGTGAAGAACTTTGGGAGGTTTACGATTTTATACAAAGGAATTTCCGCAGCTCGCGGTCCCGGGTCCGATTACCGGCGCGGTCAGGGATTTTCACCTGCTTCAAGATGACTGGGTGTTTGTGTTGTCCTTATCATCATCATTCATGAAAGTGACGAGATTGCACTGAGCAAAGTTTGGGAATTTGTACGGGTGCTGATAACAACGCAGTTGAGCGCCCCACAATCCATACATCATCGTGTGTGTGTGTGTGTGTGTGTGTGTTTGTGTGTGTGTGTGTTGCGCTGCGAAGATGTATTGCAGCTCGTCCATACGCATCAGCTACCAACCAGCATCTGTCAACCGCATTGGTACAGGAATGGAACGCACTACCGCAAGAACTCGTTACCAACTTTGTGAGCAATATGGGTTGGTTAGGTTAGTGTTTTTTAACGTCCCGTCGACAACGTGGTCATTAGAGACGGAGCACAAGCTCAAGTTGTGGAAGGATGGGGAAGGAAATCGGCGGTGCCCTTTCAAAGGAACCATCCCGGCATTTGCCTGAAACGATTTAGGGAAAACACGGAAAACCTAAATCAGGATGGCCGGAGACGGGATTGAACCGTCGTCCTCCCGAATGCGAGTCCAGTGTGCTAACCACTGCGCCACCTCGCTCGGTAGCTATATGGGGGCACGTTGCAGAGCTTGTATTTCTGTCCGTGGTGATCAGACACCCTATTAAGACCCATGATCAGCCCTTTGTAATCTCCAGGAGACCATCATAAATCGCGATGACTTGAGTGTAATGTACTATCTTTGAATAAAAGTGACATTTCAGTTCGTCTCATTGCTTATTTTTTCCAATTACCTCGTGCACTATAATGTAGTGGGCCAAGTTTCATTCAACTGTTACTTGACAGCGACACGTCACGCGAAAGTTACTTTCGTCCTTAAGTTTTGCACACCAGTGTTTTGCTTTTTCGTTGAAATGCATATTCAGTCATGTTGTACAATTCACGACAATATGACGTATGTTACATTCGGCCTTCATGGTGTCTCAGTTTTGATGCTCTCCTATGCAATAAGCCAATGTAGTTCCAGCTGACACGGACCAGAGTGTTTTGTCGACATGTGCTGTCGGAACACATCGATGTTATCGGCTGGCCCCTGAAAGCCCTCTGCACAATGCCGGCCGGCTCGTGTCGCTTCTGCCCCCCCCCCCCCCCCCCCCCACTCCACGCCCCTGGTGCCTCCTACCCCTCTCCCTTTTTTCCGTCCCTTCTCTTGTCGAGCGACCAACTTTTCTCCCCTCCTTTGTCGTCTTACGTGTTCTACGAAGGCAGCCATTTAGAATACCCAAGTGGCTGCCAAAGGGCGCTGAGTTAACTCGGCGGATCTGTTGTCGTCTGCACGACTTTTCCTGGAATGGTATTCGGAGGGGCCTTTTACTGCTAACGAAGCTGTCGGCGGCGGATTGGTAGCTCCGAGGAACAAAAGGACCCAACATTAAGTAGGAGCTTCCGGTTCCCAATAAGTTACTCTTCGGCGGTGACTTTAAAAACCAGAACCGTAATACTCTTACTGCTCCGGAGCCAGTTGATGGAGTCGCTTTTATTCGGGGTGCTCAAATACAGCAGGCGTAATGTTTAGTAGATCATTTAGGATGTGAAACGTTTTTTGACAGTTAAGAAAAAACCTAAGAGCGAGTGTTTTGTTGTATTACAAATTTTCATTCCTTTTTTTAATTTCTTCAATTGAATACTTAAAGATGTCATGCCTAATATTTTAAGACACAGCAACCATTTTACAGTATTCATTATGTAATTACACAAATTTTTCCACATTACAAGCAAATATTGCTTTCAGCAAAGAAAAGTCAAAGTAACAGCAATAAGTTACAAAAAAACTTAAACAAAATAGGAACCGCAAATTTCTTGCAGGAACAGGAGGATGTTAAGCAAAAATGTTAGTAATTTAGAATAGAGTGAAATTGAGATACGAGGTGCATTCAAGTTCTAAGGCCTCCGATTTTTTTCTAATTAACTACTACCCGAAATCGATGAAACTGGCGTTACTTCTGGACGTAATCACCCTGCAGACGTACACATATTTCACAACGCTGACGATATGATTCCATGGCAGCGGCGAAGGCTTCTTTAGGAGTCTGTTTTGACCACTGGAAAATCGCTGAGGCAATAGCAGCACGGCTGGTGAATGTGCGGCCACGGAGAGTGTCTTTCATTGTTGGAAAAATCCAAGTGTCACTAGCAGCCAGGTCAGGTGAGTAGGGAGCATGAGGAATCACTTCAAAGTTGTTATCACGAAGAAACTGTTGCGTAACGTTAGCTCGATATGCGGGTGCGTTGTCTTGGTGAAACAGCACACACGCAGCCATTCCTGGACGTTTTTGTTGCAGTGCAGGAAGGAATTTGTTCTTCAAAACATTTTCGTTGGATGCACCTGTTACCATAGTGCCCTTTGGAACGCTATGGGTAAGGATTACGCCCTCGCTGTCCCAGAACATGGACACCATCATTTTTTCAGCACTGGCGGTTACCCGAAATTTTTTTGGTGGCGGTGAATCTGTGTGCTTCCATTGAGCTGACTGGCACTTTGTTTCTGGACTGAAAAATGGCATCCACGTCTCATCCATTGTCACAACCGATGAAAAGAAAGTCCCATTCATGCTGTCGTTGCGCGTCAACATTGCTTGGCAACATGCCACACGGGCAGCCATGTGGTCATCTGTCAGCATTCGTGGCATCCGACCTGGAGGACACTTTTCGCATTTTCAGGTCGTCATGCAGGATTGTGTGTACAGAACCCACGGAAATGCCAACTCTGGAGGCAATCTATTCAACAGTCATTCGGCGATCCCCCAAAACAATTCTCTCCACTTTCTCGATCATGTCATCAGACCGGCTTGTGCGAGCCCGAGGTTGTTTCGGTTTGTTGTCACATGATGGTGTACCTTCATTAAACTGTTGCACTCACGAACGCACTTTCGACACATCCATAACTCCATCACCACATGTCTCCTTCAACTGTCGATGAATTTCAATTGGCTTCACACCACGCAAATTCAGAAAACGAATGATTGCACGCTTTTCAAGTAAGGAAAACGTCGCCGTTTTAAGTACTTAAAACAATTCTCAGTCTCGCCGCTGGCCGTAAAATCCCATCTGCCGTACGGTGCTGCCATCTCTGGGACGTATTGACAATGAACGCGGCCTCATTTTAAAACAATGCTCTTTCCAGTCTGGAGAAAAAAAAAAGTGTAACTAATTTGTAATACCAACCATTGATGTGCAGTAAAATTGTATAATGAACCAGGGAAAAACGACTGTCTGTGTGTCTCCGTATGGGCCATAATTTCTCTTATCTTCGTGGTCCTTACGCGAAACGGCAGCAGAATCGTTATGCCGTCAGCTTCAAATGCCAATTCTCTAAACTTTTCTGTAGTTTTTTTTTTCAAAAAGAAGGTCGTTTTCCTCCATGCATTCCCATATGACTTCACGAAGCATCTGCGTAACACTTTGGTGTTTTTCGCACCTACCGGTAACAGATCAAGCAGCTCGCCTCCTAACTGCTTCGGTGTCTTCCTTTAATTCGACCTGCTGTGGACCCCAAACATTTAAGCAGTACTCAAGAAAGGGCCCTTCTTGTGTCCGATACGCAGTCTGCTTTATAGATGAGCTACACTTTCCTAAAAATACTCCCAACAAATCGAAATCCACCATATACAGGGTGTCCCCAGAGGAATGGTCAGTGATATGACAGAAACGCTCATTGGAAGGAAGAAAGGTTGGTAAGCATGGAGTCTAAAACTCACACCTTAAGACCTATGAGCACCTCTTCATGTTGGACACTGTGAAAGAAATCTGTTCTACTGCAAGCTCTTTGCTGTCCATGTCGTAAGATGTAGTAGTAGGATCAAAAGAAGAATAAAAATGTCCAGTAAATATGGGCTGTAAAGTGCATTCCTTATCAGATGTAAGCACTTGTTCATCTCCGCTACTGTGAAACACGTCTCGTCTACAGAACCACTGCTCATAGTTCTTAAGGTGCGCATTTGAACCCCATATTTATTAGGCAATTTTTTCGTTCCATTCTGCCTCCTTGTAACGTATGGAAAGCAAAGAGATTTGTTTCACAGTATAGAAGATGAAAAACTGCTTATAGCTCTTTAAGGTACGTGTGTTTGAGCTCATGCCTACAAGACTTTTTTGCTTCGAATGATCATTCCTATCATACCTCTGATCATTCCTTCTGCGAAACCGTATATACAGAGGGGTCCAAAAAATGTATCCACTGTTTAAAAGTCCATAACTGGCAAACTAATAGACAGAGTTATCTCATTTTGGTAGTGTAATAGTTTGTAGTTCCGGCAATCGCCACACGAGCGTTGTATTGCGTTGTTTCGTTTTGTCATATGACAGTCGCCAGATAGTGTTTTGTTCTTAGTTGCTCATACTTACTCGAGTAAACATGGCTGGCGAAAGGCTTACATTCGACGAAAGGAAGTCAGTTTTGAAGTGGTATTTTAAGTACGAAAACATTAATGAGGTTGAACGGCAATGGCGGCATGAGTATCAAACAGAGCCAGCGACACGTTTAACGATTCGTCGCATTCGAGACAAATTTGAAGCCAAAGAATGTGTTAAAGATGTACACAAACAACGGTCTGGACGACCTGTAACAGCAACACGTCCAGCTAACTCCTGTCGTGTGTTACAACAATTCACTCGCTCACCACAGATGTCTGTGAGACAGTGTGCCCGAGTAACTGGAATGAGTCGCTCAAGTGTTGGCGAATTTTGAAGACAGCAAAGTGGAAGTGCTACATCCCACGATTGCTACACGTATCCACCACGTCCCCAGACCTAACTTCTGTGGGCTTTTGCCTGTGGGGAACACTAAAGGACGTCATTCATCGACAAAAGCCACGCACATTGGATAAACTTCGAGAATCCATCGTACATTCATGTGCAAATATCCAACTGAACACGTTGCACTCAGTAGTTTGTGCTGCAGTTCGGCGGCATTGTTTGTGTGTGGATGCTAATGGTGACCGTTTCCAACACCTACAGTGATATCTCTTAGTTAGACAATAAGGTACACTTTCACCAAAAATGAGACAACTCCGTCAATTACTTTCCATGTTATGGACTTCAAACAGTGGACACATTTTTTGGGCCCCTCTGTATAGCTGCCAACCAAGATATTTTCCTCAGTCGTATAAATCCCATTAGTTTTCTTCCTCTTATACTGTCAGATGTATTTCCCTCATTTGCCATTGCGTCAGTCCATTACAATTCAAGCACGCTTCAAAACCATCGAAGCATTTTTTTCCTCCTCTTTCTTTTTGACTGCCTACGAGAGCCACAGATAGTTATTTTTCAGGCCTTCGAGAAACGGATATCAGTGGTGAAACATATGTTGTTGTTGTTGGTGTTGTTGTTGTGGTCTTCAGTCCTGAGACTGGTTTGATGCAGCCCTCCATGCTACTCTATCCTGTGCAAGCTTCTTCATCTCCCAGTACCTACTGCTTCCTACATCCTTCTGAATCTGCTTAGTGTATTCATCTCTTGGTCTCCCTCTACGATTTTTCCCCTCCACGCTGCCCTCCAATACTAAATTAGTGATCCCTCGATTTCTCAGAACATGTCCTACCAACCGATCCCTTCTTCTAATCAAGGACTGCCACAAACTTTTCTTCTCCCCTGTTCTATTCAATACATCATTAGTTATGTGATCTACCCATCTAATCTTCAGCATTCTTCTGTAGCACCACATGTAATAAGCTTCTATTATCTTCTTGTCCAAATTTCAGAAATGACTTCCTGACATTTAAATCTATACTCGATGTTAACAAATTTTTCTTCTTCAGAAGCGCTTTCCTTGCCATTGCCAGTCGACATTTTATATCCTCTCTACTTCGACCATCATCAGTTATTTTGCTCCCCAAATAGCAAAACTTATTTACTACTTTGTCTCATTTCCTAATCTAATTCCCTCAGCATCACCTGACTTAATTCGTCTACATTCCACTATCCTCGTTTTGCGTTTGTTGATGTTCATCTTATACCCTCCTTTCAAGACACTGTCCATTCCGTCCAACTGCTCTTCCATGTCCTTTGCTGTCTCTGACAGAATTATAATGTCATCGACGAACCTCAAAGTTCTCCATGGATTTTAATACCTACTCCAAACTTTTCTTTTGTTTCCTTTACTGCTTGCTCAATATACAGATTGTGTAACATCGGGGATAGGCTACAATCCTGTCTCACTCCCTTCCCAACCACTGCTTCCCTTTCATTTAGAATGGACAAATGTTGGAACGTGAGCGTTGGCCTGAAATAGAACTACGTAGAAAACTGAAAGCATTTATTTCCTTAAAAAAACACTGTCTATCACTATAGGCTGATGTCGGTAGGCGATTGTCTTTCAGAAGTTGGCGATTTCTGCCTGTGGATACCTGCACGAGCGCCAGTGGGTATAGACGCTATACGTCATGTCAAATTCTCTGCGGTGTGCCGTGTAAACTATGTCGATTGCGTGTACCCCTGCGTATTATGCTGTTGCACGGCCGACCGGGCTTGCGCCAGGTAATGTGAATGGATATGGCTGCTGTAACAGCCCCCGTAACACGGAGACAAGCCATCACTAGCCGTGCCTGCACTGCAGCGCTCCTGGCGGCCGACACGTGTTGCGGCTAATGCTGGCAGCCTGGCACTGACGTACGAGCACAACTGCGCATCTCGGCCCGTAAGGGCTTTAACAACAAATAACATCAGGAGTACAACACCGACCTGGCTGGAATTTTGTCGGATTATTGGGGTCTGGAGATCACCCACCCGAATAGTCGCACACCTTAACACACCTCTTAGGGGATTCAGGTAGAGGCGCCTGTGGAATGTGCCCGACGGGTTAACGATGAGGCTCGGTGCGCCGGTCAGCATGGATGTAGTTTTTAGGTGGTTTCGCACATCCGACTAAGTGAATACCGGACTGGTACGTCCCGCCGCCTCACTTACACGATTTGCAAACATATCGAAAACGTTCTCAAACTTTCACTCAGGATAATACTGAACGCGAAGACAGATAGCATGTACAAATTTTTCCGGGGAGGGGGGGGAGAGGGGGGGTGACCCATTAACATTGCCTAACCCAGAATGCCGACTCTATGGAGATACGGGACAAAGGCAGAAAAAAGAAGATAATTGGGAACTGGAGCACCTCGACGTTTCTCCATTCGGTTGAGTACCACGACATACTGGGACCGGAAGAGAGAGAGAGACAGACAGACAGAGAGAGGAAGGGAGTGGTGTGCAGTAGGGGGAAGAGAATTTAATTTTACATGATGACCATAAGCAGTTTGGAGGGGAGGTAATGTATGTACTGTACTCGTAATTCTTCTGCTGTGGCAAAGAGTGTTTTATTGGACACTGATGTGTATTTATTTAGCACTTTCTTTGGGCTATTGGACTTCGAATGTGATAATTTTCTTCTGTTATCAGTTTTTGGTAGAGGTGTGATTCTGTGCCATTAGGTAATCTGCAGATGTTGAGTGGCAGCTATTACGTTTCAGTGCTCTGAGATGTTCTGTGTATCCGATTCTATAATTCCTAGATGTTTGGCCCACGTATGCAGATTGACAGCACTAGCAAATTAATTAGTATGTACCACAGTGGTTACATTTGTCAGTGTCAGTGGTATGTTTTCCAAGCCTGTTCTTTACTACGTTGTAGGTTCGGTATCCTTTGTTGAGTCATTACCTCTTTAGTATGTTCACCACCCTCTGTGTAACTTTGTTGTTCTAAGCTGTAAGTCATTACGTGCCATGTTGCTTACTGTCTGCTGATTTGTTGTGTGTTGTCTTTTATCTCTCTCTCTCTCTCTCTGTCTGTATGTGCGTGTGCGCCTGTATTTGTTTTTTTGTTGTTTATTTTATTGGTTTCGTGCATAAGATCGTAGCGAGTTTCCAAAAGTTTAAAAAAACACTAACAAATACACCAAACAGAGACTGTAGTAATAAACAATGTATTCTCCTTCTTGGTAACTTGTCGATTCCCGAACTGTAGAAATCATGTTGTTATGAAGCAAAGAATTCGTCTAGCCATGCTCGGAGCGAATTTTCATCCGAAAAGAATGTTCCTTGAAGATCGTTCGATAAAGAGCAGGAAAGGTGTAAATCTGAGAACACAGGATAGATTTAGGAAGATGAGTGCGGAATGACTTCGCAATCCAACTCTTGTATAGTGTTTTTTATCACTCCTGTAGAATGCGGCCTGGCGTTATAGTGGAGCATTTGTATCTGTTGCGCAAACCACACAGCTTGTTTACGAAACAGGACGGGTGCAAAATGGCTCCGTTATATCTGTAGAGATCGGCAGAGATGAGCGAAGGAAGCTCTGCGAGGAAATCAACCGGCGATGTAGACAGCCGTCTTGCAATTTGTGGTTAATCTTGCCTAGCACGTTCACAAAAGGGAACTAAATCACTTTTTAAAGTAGAGCTCTTTTATATAGGGTGATTCAGAACGTTGCGCACAAATTTAATGAGCTGACAGAGCAGTCGAATAACAACTATTTTAGAATAGGAACTTATAGTCTTGGAAGTAATAGTGAGCCAGTGAAAGCTTTGGAATCTCTGCAACAAGAGGGACAATCGACGAATACTCGCCGTATGTTCCGCAAATATAATGTACTCTTTCTTTGCACGTCATTCGAGCCTCGTGTACGTGGCATAGTTCCACAAGAAGTAACACTTCTCACAAGGATACTTCCTGCGTCTGATGAGATTCGCGCGGTGCCTTGTGTGCTTCGTAGAGGGCGCCAGAATTGTATGCGAAGGCCTTATACCTATATTGAATGTTCTCGTCGCCCTTGTATCTTCAGGCGCGTAGGCACTGATTGTCCTTGTTCTTCCTGACTTTCCAAAGCTATGATCGGATCAGGTTTACTTCGAAGACTACGAATTCCTATTGCACAGTAGTTGTGTTTCGACTCCACTATCAGTTCCTTCGATTTGTCCTCAATCTTTTGAATCATGCTATATATACGTAACGACGAATAGTGCACAAGACACTTAAAGGCCACAGTGTTCTAAGAGCTGTATGTATTCATTCCGAGAAGACTGGAAGCTGTTTTGAATGTCAACGGTTTTAGTTCATCGTATAACATCGTATCAGGCATGGTAATGTGTTGTGTTGGTGATGCCATATTTTTGTCATCCTCTTGTTTGTAGATGTAGATATACACTACTGCCCATTAAAATTGCTACACCACGAAGATGACGTGCTACAGACGCAAAATTTAACCGACAGGAAGAAGATGCTGTTATATGCAAATGATTAGCTTTTCAGAGCATTCACAAAAGGTTGGCGCCGCTGGCGACACCTACAACGTGCTGACGTGGGGAAAGTTTCCAACCGATTTCTCATACACAAACAGCAGTAGATCGGCGTTGCCTGGTGAAACGTTTTTGTGATGCCTCGTGTAAGTATGAGAAACGCCTACCATCACGTTTCCGACTTTGATAAAGGTCGGATTGTAGCCTGTCGTGATTGCGGTTTATCGTATCGCTACATTGCTGCTCGCGTTGATCGAGATCCAATGACTGTTAGCAGAATATGGAATCGGTGGCTTCAGGAGGGTAATGCGGAACGCCGTGCTGGATCCCAACTGCCTCGTATCATTAGCAGTCTAGATGACAGGCATCTTATCCGCAGGGCTGTAACAGATCGTGCAGCGACGTCTCGATCCCTGAGTCAACAGATGGGGACGTTTGCAAGACAACGACCTTCTGCACGAACAGTTCGACGACGTTTGAAGCAGCATGGACTATGAGCTGGGAGACCATGGTTGCGGTTACCCTTGACGCTGCATCACAGATAGGAGCGCCTGCGATGGTGTACTCAACGACGAACCTGGGTGCACGAATGGCAAAACGTCACTTTTTCGGATGAATCCAGGTTCTGTTTACAGCATCATGATGGTCGCATCCGTGTTTGGCGACATCTCGGTGAATGCATATTGGAAGCATGTATTCGTCATTGCCATATTGCCGTATCACCCGGCGTGATTGTATGGGGTGCCATTGGTTACACGTCTCGGTCACCTCCTGTTCGCATTGACGGCACTTTGAACAGTGGACAATACATTTCAGATTTGTTACGACCCGTGGCTGTACCCTTCATTCGATCCCTGCGAAACCCTACATTTCAGCAGGATAATGCACGACTGCATGTCGCAGGTCCAGTACTGGCCTTTCTGGATACAGAAAATGTTCGACTGCTGCCCTGGCCAGCACATTCTCCAGATCTCTCACCAATTGAAAACGTCTGGTCAATGGTGGCCGAGCAACTGGCTCGTCACAACACGTCAGTCATTACTCTTGATTAACTGTGGTATCGTGTTGAAGCTGCATGGGTAGCTGTACCTGTACACGCCATCCAAGCTCTGACTCAATGCCCAGGCGTATCAAGGCCGTTATTACGGCCAGAGGTGGTTGTTCTAGGTACTGATTTCTCAGGATCGATGCACCCAAATTGCGTGAAAATGTAATCATATGTCAGTTCTAGTATAATATATTTGTCCAGTGAATACCCGTTTATCAACTTCATTTCTTCTTGGTGCAGCAATTTTAATGGCCAGTAGTGTATATTACTGACCACGATTGTATTTGTGGCTACCAGACACGGTGGCATGTCATCTACGGATATTGTGTCAGTATAATGATATAGGACGGTACTATCTGACGACCGGGCCGAACCGTGCAGTAAGTGCGTCGTGATGCTGGACGGCATGTGGAACTGCCCCAGGCGATGCTGGGTGAGGTGGCAGGGTGCCAGCTACACCGTTAGCTTTGGTTTGATGTCTGCCGACACCTGGTCGGTCCAGTCTTTTCGCCGCAGGGAGTACTTACACCGTTCATCGTCCTAAACGCTGGAAACAGGCCAGTCTACAAGATCTGGTTCTTAAGTTCACGTTACTAAACCACCCCTCTCATTTTCAACAGCAGTGGGTCATATTCTATCTACCTATGCGTAGCCGCAGCATTCAATACTTCTCCTATACTTGAACGAGTCGATATAGCACAGTTCGAGCGTTAAGTGTATGCTTATCCCTGACTCCAGCGCCCATTCCTGTTCGTAAAATTTGACTCCGTCACCTGAGCCATGTGCGACGTCGTGCTACTATAGTCTACATCTACGTATACATCTTCATGATTACTCTGCAATTCACGATTAAGTGCTTGGCAGAGCGTTCATCAAACCACCTTTAACCTATTTCTCTATCGATCCACTCGAACAGCGCACAGGAAAGATGAACACTTAAATCTTTCGGTGGAAGCTCTGATTTCTCGTATTTTATTATGGTGCTCTCTATGTAAGTGGACACCAACAAAATATTTTAGCACTGTGAGGAGAAAATTAGCGACTGAAATTTCATGAGAAGATGCCGCAGCGAAAAGCGCCTTTGTTTTAATGATCGCCATCCCAATTCGTCTGTTATGTTCGTGGCACTCTCTCCGCTGTTTCGCGATAATACTAAACGAGCTGCCTTCTTTGAAATTTTTCGATGTCCTTCGTCAACGGATCCCATACCGCAAGGCAATACTCTAGAAAAGAGCGGACAAGCGTTAGGTAAACAGTCTCTTTAGTAAAACTGTTAATTTTCTAAGTGTTCTGCCAATAAATCTCAGTCTTTGGTTTGCTTTCCCCACAACATTACCTATGTGACTTTTCCAGTTTACATTATTCATAATTGCAAATTTTAAGTATTCAGTTAGTTTACAGCCTTTAGATTTGTTTGATTTAGTATGTAATGTCATTTTGCGGATTTCCTTTAGTGCCCGTGTGAGTAACTTTGCACTTTTCATGATTTAGCGTCATTGTTACTTTTCGCACCATACATATATGTAATCTAAATCATTTTGCAATTCGTTTTGATCATCTGATCTACATGACGGTTAATGGCATCATCATATGCAGACAGTCTAAGAGCACTGCTCAAATTGTCCCTAAATCGTTTATGTAGATCAGGAAAAAGAGAGGGCCCTTCTTGTGGAACGCCAGATTATACTTCTGCACCACTTAATGAATGTCCGTTAATTATTATGAACTGTGACCTTCCTGACAGGAAAGCACGAATCCAGACACACAACTGAGACGACAGTCTGTTACTTCGTGAGAATAAAACGGTAGTTGTGTTTCATAAGAACAATATTTTCTGAACCCGTGTTGGCCATTTATCAATAAATTGTTTACTTCGAGGTGAATTATTATGTTCGAGCACAGTATGTATTCAAAAATCGACGTCAGTGATTGGGCCTCTAATTCAGCGGAACACTCCTATTTCCTTTCTTCGATATTGGTGTGACTTGAGCAACTTTCCAGTCTTTCTACGAGCGAGCGGTTGTATATGACTGCTAAATATGGAGCTATTGTGTCAGCATACTCTGAAAGCAACGTGACTAGTATACAATCTGGACCGGAAGCCCTGCCTTTCTTAAGTGTTTTAAGCTGCTTCGGTACACCAAGGATGTCTACGTCTAAGTTACTCGTGTTGGCAGCTGTTCTTGATTCGAATCTTGGAATATTTAGTTCGTCTTCTTTTGTGAAGGAATTTCGGAAACTGTCATCAATAGCATCACCATTGTTATCGCGCAGTGAGGGTACTGATTGCGTCTTTCCTCTGGTGGACTTTATATACGACCAGAATCTCTTTGGGTTTTCTGCCAGATTTTGAGACAGAGTTCTTTTTGTGGAAGTCATTAAAAGCGTCTCGCATTGAAGTTGGCCCTAAATTTCGAGCTTCTGTAAAAATTCGCCAGTCTTGGGGATTTTACGTTCTTTTAAATTTTGCGTGCTTTTTTCGTTGCTTCTGCTATAGGGTTCTGACCTGCCTTGCGTACCATGGGGGGATCAATACGATCACGTATTAATTCACTTTGTGTGTAAATTCAACTAAATACCTAGGAATTAGAATTACGGGCAACTTAAATTGGAAGGAACACAGAAAATGTTGTGGGGAAGGCTAACCAAAGACCACATTTTATTGGCAGGACACTTAGAAAATGTAAAAGATCTACTAAGGACCCTGCCTACACGACACTTGTCCGTCCTCTTTAAGAATACTGCTGCACGGTGTATGATCCTTACTAGATAGGACTGACGGACTACATCTAAAAAGTTCATAGAAGGGCAGCTCATTTTGTATTATCGCGAAATATTGGAAAGAGTGTAACTGAAATGATACAGGATTTGGGCTGGACAACATTAAAAGAAAGGCATTTTTCGTTGCGACGGAATCTCCTCACGAAATTCCAATTACAAACTTTCTCCGAATGCGAAAATACTTTTTTTGACACCGACTTACATCGGGAGAAACGATCACCACGATAAAATAAGGGAAATCAGAGCTCACATGAAAAGATATAGGTGTTCGTTCTTTCCGCGCGCTATACGAGACTGAAATAATAGAGAATTGTGTAATTGGTTCGGCGAACCCTCTGCCAGACACTGAAATGTGATTTGCAGAGTATCCCTGTAGATGCAGATCTCTCAATAGCGGTCGATACAATTCCTTTGAATTTAAACTACAACTTTCTCCTAGGAAGGTGTCAAGCGAATTTTTATCTGCTTTTTAAAACAGATGTTTTTTTCGTTTATATTGTGTTGGTTTGGATGTTATGGTATTCAGTCTATCTTCAACAACCTTGTGATCACTAATCTCGGTATCTGTCATGATGCTCCTAATTGGGTCAGGAGGTTAAGTAGTGCACTTCGGGTGGGTTCCAAACTAGCCGTTCAAAACAATTTTCTGCTAAGGCGTTAAGTACGATTTCGGACGACGTTTTATGTCTATCACCGGCTTTAAACATGTATTTTCCTCAACATGTCAAGGGTAGATTGAAATCACCACCAAATATAATTGTATGTGCAGGGTACCTATTTCAAATGACCGCAAGTTTCCTTTGAACTGTTCAGAAACTTATCATTATTAATTTATTCCTCTACCTATACTAATTCACAGGAACTGTCTAATTCAATTTAACCACTAGGTAAACTACTACTGACAGTATTGCAGTCTGACGTTGATTGCCTATAATGCTGTCCCCATTATTCGCTTCCATATAATGCCGTGTCTCAGAGGTAAAGTTCAATAACTTCTTCAGTTATGAGCGAATATTTGGTACAGAATCTTCCATTGTTGAAGATTTTTGTTTTCTTATGCAACATTGTTATGCCGATACCTACTTTGTTTCCATCATCTAGAACTTTAAAAAAAATCTTTTCGAAGCTGTTGCAATAGCAACGAAACTGTTCACCATATAACTGTAACAAATTAGTCATGAATTTAGGAAGATTTTCTACAATACCCATGTTTCTACAGCAGGTGTTGCAACTGCAACTATTTTACAGGTTCATTCTTACAATAAAGTAAAAACAGCACTCAACTGCGATTAATAATCCTATATGTTAAGAACAGTTAGCGCCATTACCGTCTTCGAACCCGCAGGTTCATCCTCAAAAGGCTGTTTAAAATTAGTTATTGCTTATGCTCTACATGTGATGTTCGCTGAATTTAGGTGTGGCGGAATTTCCTGGGAGTTTTTGTGCACCGCAGCCAAAAATGATCTAAGAAAATGGTTACTTTATTGGAATTGGACCTATCAGTGGATTGAAACAACGTAAGCTGATCCCTAAGATACGAACTGATTTAGTTTTGTGTTACATCGAAAATTCTGCTTCTTTTTTTATTGCACCGTTGTGTGCTTTCGAAGACGTGCGTTTTTCGGCGAATGACAGGAAAGGTACAGCATTTTCCCGAGGACTTAGATGGTACAGAATTACACACACACACACACACACACACACACACACACACACACACACACACACAAGGCTGCCGTACAGCCAACACCGTAAGAGAAACAAACCTACAGCGGGGAGATAAACCGACATTTCCAGTAAACTACGTCCAGGTTAACGTAAGTGAACTCTGGTGAACTCTGCTGTTTGCAGATGAAAGTAAATATAGTGGATGCGGCACTGAAGGCTCGACTTTTGTGTCACTTAAATAAATAACAGAGCGAGGCAGAGATTATATTCGCGATGGAACCAGTAGGGTAGATCTACAACTCTTGAGCAATCATAACATTTAGGATTTAGTTACAATGAACAACACAGTAACAAACAGTTAAATTATTTTGCGAAGTAAATTATTAAAAAGTCGACAAGCCATGAAATATCAGTTTTTTTTCTATTTTCATGTATTTTTCTCACACTCGGGCTTTCATACATTCCAAAATTACTAAAATGCGTACTGGTTCCTCATAGGCTGTCTGTGTCGTGTGGATGGCTGATGGGTGTTTATACAGAATAATGTTGCGTTGCTTTAAGGGAAGGTAAAGGCTGAAACTGTGTGCCAGCTCACAGTCAGTTCCTTTCAGCATTCTTTCGGAAGCTGCTCTACTTCTCCCTCTCTTAACTGCCTGTACGGCAGCGGGATGACACTTTTCTGCCCCACCTGCGCGTCGCTGCGTAAGACAGGGCGTTACGGCGCAGCTGACGTCATGGCGTGCCAGTGTCTTATATACTTGTGTGACGTCAGCCCGTTTGTTTCGCACTCTGGTGCGTCGCTCGGGGACTCTGCCGGCCGCAATATCAGCAGCTAACGACACTGCCTACCGATCCTCCTGGGCACCCAACACTGACGTAAAACATGTTGTTTATGCTGCCGCTCTGCGAATGTCGAGGAGTGCGGGAGTTGTGCTCTGGGCGTTCACTGGGTGTTGGCTTGCTACGTTCACTTGTGTTAACGTGCCTCTGCAATGCCGGTGCGACCTGATTATCGTCGCCGATGGCGGCTCAGTGTTTCTGTGTACAAGTCATTGAAGGCAATAGACATTGACCTTGCTGGCCAATTCAATAATCAGCAGCTTATTGGTGGTCCAAATGTTTTTTCGTGGACTATGATTGCAATTCAGGTGTGATGTTTATGCTGTGTTTGGAGGCAGTATATGGCTGACCTTGGCTGCTGTTTGGTGCAATCATAGTGATTATGGTGGCCTTGAAGCTTTCCCTGCAAAAATCTTGGTTTGGAAGACATGGAGTATAGCTGAGAGTACAAGCCTACTGGCTAAATTTCCCTATGGTACATTGAAAGAAGAAGCTGAACGCAAACGAGTATCTGTTTATATCGGCCAAAGTAGGTTGGTTCAAATGGCTCTGAGCACTATGGGACCTAACTTCTGTGGTCATCAGTCCCCCAAAACTTAGAACTACTTAAACCTAACTAACCTAAGGACATAACACACTTCCATGCCCGAGGCAGGATTCGAACCTGCGACCGTAGCGGTCGCGCGGTTCCAGACTGTAGCGCCTAGAACCGCTCGTCCGCTCCGTCCGGCGCCAAAGTAGGGAACAACAATTGTGAAATAAAGATTACTGGTGACTGTATGTTGTATTATTGTCAATAAAATTCCTTATCTCCTTTACTTACGTCTCGAGAGATTTTTTTTTTTTTAATAAAAACATTGACTCACTTCCATGATTACGCGCTAGGCGCAGTGTGACCTTGAGCGGGACTCGTCGCGCCGAGCTCGCATTGTTACTGATGCAGCTCTCCACGTTAGTATAAACTGTCGAAGTCACAGATGTACTTCCAGCTGTACATTACATGCAAAATACCATCGTAAAAGATATTTTGATTTTAACGGATTCTGGTAGCTTGCACTAAGAGATGCAGACCCCAGTCCTCAGGAAAAGCAATCCAAGGGAAACGAAAATCTCCGTTAATTTAATCGTATCGAGAAAAACGCTGTCATTAAGTATAAGTAATCAAGTAGTCGATGACCGCCACACAATACGACACATTTAAAAATATCAAACGACAGCCATCAGACGTTAAGCATATTACAGCAGTGCAAGATGCCAGTGGGAAGACGAATATTAGTTACCGCAGCACAGCAAAAGGACAAATTATGGATAAATACCGGTGACCATTCCGTCGAAGCCCTGGTTCCAAACAGTTAAGGCATAAAAAATTCCATAATCCTCACGCAATTTAATCATGGATCATTCCCCAGCCAGCTTCGCCGTATTGACGTTTGAATTACCCAAACTGTGAATGTGATGGAATAACTGTAGGAATTACACAACAGTTAATCAGATATAATCAAATATTAACCGATAATACGTTAATTCTGTTTCATCAAAACAGAATATTAATTTTAAAATTTATTATGAAATTTTCGAATACACGTAACCTTACATCATAAAATTCTTGAAATGATTGCATACCCCACAAGCCAAGACGCAAAAGAAGAGAGAGACAGAGAAGCTCTTCATCTATGAGAAACTGCATCCATTCGCCTCCGCTTAGTGTGATCAAACTTTGTTTTCCGTCTCCTATTTTAAACCCCATAGTTCTCTCAATTGCCAAAGTAACTATTCCTGATGTCTCAGGATGTGTCCTACCACCTCATTCCTTCTTTGAGTCCCCGGCTTGTTCAGTACCTCTTCTTTGGCTATCTGAACTGCCCATCTGATCCGCAGTATTCTTCTGTGACTCAACATCTCCCAAACTTCCATTATTCTCTCGTCTGTCCAAGTTTCACTTGCATGCAACGCAACAATCTGGCCAAATTCTTTGGAGAATGACTTGCTATGACTTAAATTTATTTTGCTTGTAATGATCTTGCGCCCCTTTTTCAGAAAAGTTTTTCTTGCTGTTGTAAGTCTATATTTTTCATCCGCTTTACTTACTGTTATTGTTAGTTATTTTGCTGACTGCATGGAAAACCTTGTGTATTAATTTAATCTCATTACCTCGGCATCATATGATCTAATTCGACGGCATTCCATTATTCTTCTGTTATTTTAGCAGATATTAATAGAATAACTACTTTTGAAGACTTTATCTATTTCGTTCAGCTGACCTTCTCTGACAGAACTACAGTGGTATCGGCAAGTTGTTGTTTCATCTACTTGAATTCTTCCTCCAAGCGTCTGCTTGGTTTCTTTCACAGCGTACTCAGTGTACAGGTTGGATAACATTGGAAATGGGCTACAACCGTTGAAACTTACCTTTCATCCATGCCTCGTAGTTTCCATGCCTTGGCGAAATCACACTCTTGGAATCCACGTGCTCTTATCGATGGGCAGCGCGAGAGACAAATTATGCGACATACTGTTCAGCGGATTTGATACTGGAATCGGTTATTGGCGAAATCGGATTAACTGCCAGTACTGCAGACGCAGGTAAAATCCGTTTAAAAAAGAGTCGCCAGTCAGTTTGATCCACGATACTGTGTTAAATCCAAAGTCAATTGATGCTCTGTAGCACTGTAAGTACTTTCAGGATTCTGATATCCGACTACAGGAATGAATTATGTTCACCGCAAACAGTTCTGTCCACGCTTCTAACTGACCATTAAATGCCCTCGTGAATGATCAAACTTGTTTGTCAAATTGCTCTTACGTGGCCACGAATTTCTTTTAACTAGGCTAGGAGACCGCGATAGTGAACCGAGCTAGCACATATGTGTGGCCATAAATGATACGCTGCACTGTGTCTCCGTTCTTTCTCAACTTATACTCCTTCTTCATGTCCTTCGGCACTTATAACTGGAATCTTGTTTCGTGCAAATTGTAGACACTCTCTCGTTTTCTATATTTTATACATAGTACCTTTGGAATTTCAAAGAGCGTATTCCAGTCAATATTGACGAAAGTTTTCTGTTAATTTACAAATACGATTAACGTAAATTTATCTTCCTTGAATCTCCCTTTTTACGATAGCCGTAGTGTTGGTATTCCGTAGCACGTTCCTGTATTTCTTCGGAAACCAAAGCACATACCGGTATTAGCGTAAGAAATATAGGAACCAGACCCTTCTTATTTAACAAAGAAATTCGCCAAACAGCTGTGCAGACTGAGAAGTTATTTTATTTTGTTTTTGCTACCAGTTTCGGCAATTCAGTATGCCATCTTCAGGCCGCATATGCGCCTCTCAAGAATTATGGAGCCGTCTGTTTCTGGATGTCGTGAATTTGTACCTCAAGTGCTTCCTTCGAAGACTTGACTGCAGAATTCACGACACCCAGTAACAGATGGCCTCAGTCTGCAAATATCGATAATTTTGTAGAATTGCATGTGGGGTCTGAAGATGGCATGTTGAAATGGCGAAACTGGTAGCGAAAATAAAATAAAATAACTTTTCAGTTTGCACGGCAGCTTGGCGAATTTCTTTGTTAAATATTTGTCCAGCCGCTGTCCCAAGTCCACAACGGATCAACAGAGCCGTCCCTTTTTATGTATTCGTTAACTACGAATTGGTAATTTACAGTATTTTATTCGTTTGATGCACTTACTTTCTATTCTGCTTGTTGGTCCTGCAACTTTTCTCATTTTCAAACATAGCACAAACACTGTCTCCTTTTCATGTTGTACGAAAACAACGCAGTATCCGCCGTGTTGTTGACTGACGTATTTGTGTACGTCGGAAAATTCTGTCTGTCGTCACAGTTACATTTTGCTTAATGGTTCTGAAAGTGCGGCTGATGTCAGTTGGATGTACTCATTAAATATTTTTAATTTGCGCTTCTGAATGACTATAAAATTGAAATTATTTGGCTAAGTACCATGCTGATAATTTACTAATCGCAGTAATAACTGATTAACTAAACTATTCTGAATATTACAAAAATAATACAGTGCCGGTAAATTTGGTATAAAATAATTAATATTTTACCCACAGTTAATAACATTGAAGTACTGAAGTGATATTTACAATGAATAAAGTTAGAACAACTGATTGAAAAATGGTTCTGAGCACTGTGGGACTTAACATCTGAGGTCATCAGTCCCCTAGAACTTAGAACTACTTAAACCTAACCAACCTAGGGACATCACACATATCCATGCCCGAGGCAGGATTCGAACCTGCGACCGTAGCGGTCGCGCGCTTCCAGAGTGAAGCGCCTAGAACCGCTCGGCCACACAGGCCGGTATCTGATTTACATGATGCGGAGATACTATAAACATTGGACGGACCCACACTCGATAGAACAATAGGAGTGTGTGGTGTTTTATTTATTATTAATAGTATTACGTTTATGAGTGTACTTGGTGTTTGGTTGTATAAGTAAGCTATCGAAATGTCTTAGAAACATTTTGTTGAGTAACTCTGTTCAGTCATTTAGACTGCTAATAATTTTTCCATAATGTGGGCCCACAGTCATAATATATTTCTTTAAAGTCAGTACCACCATTAGACTGCTTTTTATTTGCAGTGTTACATTTATACGATCATGATTTCGGATTTAAAGTGCCATTATCAAGTGTTTTAATGTTATACAGTGCCTAAGATGGCAGACTGTCGTATTTAAAATACACTATTAGACACATTGTGTAAGGGTCAATATTTCTGGTAAAAGCAGTAAGCTAATAGTGTATTTTAAATACGACAGTATGCCATCTTAGACACTGTATAACATTAAAACACTTGATAATGGCACTTTAAAACCGAAATCATGATCGTGTGAATGTAACACTGCAAATAAAAAACAGTCTAATGGTGGTACTGACTTTAAAAAAATTTAGACAGTTATTCGGAGATGCACTTTCGTGAGAATAAATGTCAGTTCCATCGAGTAGGTTAAAGTAGTATAATCCACAGCCACGGAGCTCTGTAATCACTAAAATGCAGAAATTAACGAAAGAAGAAACTGAATGATAGAAAGAATTCCATGGCCGGTAGCGGACTTAAGTCCAAACAGTTTCATTTGACGTGCTGACGCTTACTTAGTCAACGACCCAAGTGTTTCCCAAACACGCCACTCTCGATAGTGCCACTATTGTTGTAGTGGTCATCAGTCCTGAGACTGGTTTGATGCAGCTCTCCATGCTACTCTATCCTGTGCAAGCTTCTTCATCTCCCAGTACCTACTGCAACCTACATCCTTCTGAATCTGTTTAGTGTATTCATCTATTGGTCTCCCTCTACGATTTTTACCCTCCACGCTGCCCTCCAATACTAAATTGGTGATCTCTTAATGCCTCAGAATATGTCTTACCAAGCGATCCCTTCTTCTAGTCAAGTTGTGCCACAAATTTCTCTTCTCTCCAATTATATTCAATACCTCCTCATTACTTATGTGATCTACCCATCTAATCTTCAGCATTCTTCTGTAACACCACCTGTAAAAAGCTTCTAATCTCTTCTTGTCCAAACCATTTATCGTCCACGTTTCACATCCATACATGGCTACACTCCATACAAATACTTTCAGAAAAGACTTCCTGACACTTAAATCTATACTCGATGTTAACGAATTTCTCTTCCTCAGGAACGCTTTCCTTGCCACTGCCAGTCTACATTTCATATTCTCTCTACCTCGACCATCATCAGTTATTTTGCTCTCCAAGTAGCAAAACTCATTTACTACTTTAAGCGTCTCATTTCCTAATCTAATTCCCTGAGCATCACGCGATTTAATTCCACTACATTCCATTATCCTCGTTTTGCTTTTGTTGATGTTCATCTTATATCCTCCTTCCAAGACACTATCCATTCCGTTCAACTGCTCTTTCAGGTTCTTTGTTGTCTCTGACAGAATTACAATGTTATCGGCGAACCTCAAGGTTTTTGTTTCTTCTCCATGGATTTTAATGCCTACTCCGAATTTTTCTTTTGTTTCCTTTACTGCTTGCTCAATATACAGATTGAATAACATCGGGGAGAGGGTACAACCCTGTCTTACTCCTTTCCCAACCACTGCTTCCCTTTCATGCCCCTCGACTTTTATAACTGCCATCTGGTTTCTGCACAAATTGTGAATAGACTTTCGCTTCCTGTAGTTTACCCACGCCACCTTCAGAACTTGAAAGAGAGTATTCCAGTCAACATTGTCAAAAGCTTTCTCTACGTCAAATGCTAGAAATGTAGGTTTGCCTTTCCTTAATCTATCTTCTAATATAAGTCGTAGGGTCAGTATTGCCTCACGCGTCCCAACAATTCTACAGAATCCAAACTGATCTTCCCCGAGGTCGGCTTCTACCAGTTTTTCAATTCTTCTGTAATGAATTGGTGTTAGTATTTTGCAGCCATGACTTATTAAACTGATAGTTCGGTAATTTTCACATCTGTCAACACCTGCTTTCTTTGGGACTGGACTTATTATATTCTTCTTGAAGTCTGAGGGTATTTAGCCTGTCGTATATATCTTGCTCACCAGACGGTGAAGTTTTGTCAGGGCTGGCTGCCCCAAGGCTATCAGTAGTATGCTGCCACCATTTGGTGGAAAAGTTTGTGGACTTGTGGAGTCGGCTGCACGTTCCGGATAGTGTGAAGCAGCTGAGTAAGGCCGGAGCGCTGGTGTCGCCGCGTCACTGATACGGCGCCCTGCCGCGTCCTCTCCTCCCTGCGGTTTAGAAGCTGCTGCTCCTGCGCTCAGTTGAGGAGCTTCCCCCTGCCCCAGTATCAGGTGTCAGCTCGGGACGTGCCACCACCGGCGTCTCGAAGCGGCCGCTACCGCTGCTTGCCCAGCAGCCTCGCAAGGCTAGCATATTCACAAACGGCATAGCCCATTTTCACCGTAGATTACTTTTTTTTTTTACTGGAATACTCTGTTTCAAATTCTAAAGGTGGCAGGGGTAAAATACAGGGAGCGAAAGGCTATTTACAATTTGTACAGAAACCAGATGGCAGTCATAAGAGTCGAGGGGCATGAAAGGGAAGCAGTGGTTGGGAAAGGAGTGAGACAGGGTTGTAGCCTCTCCCCGATGTTATTCAATCTGTATATTGAGCAAGCAGTAAAGGAAACAAAAGAAAAATTCGGAGTAGGTATTAAAATCCATGGAGAAGAAATAAAAACTTTGAGGTTCGCCGATGACATTGTAATTCTGTCAGAGACAGCAAAGTACTTGGAAGAGCAGTTGAACGGAATGGACAGTGTCTTGATAGGAGGGTATAAGATGAACAGCAACAAAACAAAACGAGGATAATGGAATGTAGTCGAATTAAGTCGGGTGATGCTGCGGGAATTAGATTTGGAAATGAGACACTTATAGTAGTAAAGGAGTTTTGCTATTTGGGGAGCAAAATAACTGATGATGGTCGAAGTAGAGAGGATATAAAATGTAGACTGGCAATGGCAAGGAAAGCGTTTCTGAAGAAGAGAAATTTGTTAACATCGAGTATAGATTTAAGTGTCAGGAAGTCGTTTCTGAAAGTATTTGTATGGAGTGTGGCCATGTGTGGAAGTGAAACATGGACGGTAAATAGTTTGGACAAGAAGAGAATAGAAGCTTTCGAAATGTGGTGCTATAGAAGAATGCTGAAGATTAGAGGGGTAGATCACATAACTAATGAGGAGGTATTGAATAGAACTGGGGAGAAGAGGAGTTTGTGGCACAACTTGACAAGAAGAAGGGACCGGTTAGTGGGACAATTTCTGAGGCATCAAAGGATCACAAATTTAGCATTGGAGGGCAGCGTGGAGGGTAAAAACCGTAGAGGGAGACCAAGAGATGGATACACTAAGCAGATTCAGAAGGATGTAGGTTGCAGTAAGTGCTGGGAGATGAAGAAACTTGCACAGGATAGAGTAGCATGGAGAGCTGCATCAAACCAGTCTCAGGACTGAAGACCACAATAACAATACGTTTCCTTTTTTGTTATTTACATTGTGACAACAGGGCCTTGTAAATTAACTAGCGACCTGCTAATAAGTCTATGTTACAAGGAGATTCTCGTACAGGCTCTTAAAATTTCTAGTGTGTTGTTTGCATTCGAGTCTGGGCTACTAGATTTTGTGGATCACACTTTTCGAATTTCTCAGGTTATCTCAGATAAAAGAAGCTCACCGAACCAAAACTGCTCTTGAAAGCGCTCCCATGTTGCTTTGAAACGCTGTAAGTGGCGGAGAATTGGTTGCAGCTAGGTATGTGACCCGCCAACGCTGACTTGGGTCATTGCAGTTGAGTGACGTGTGTGTGCTAGCAGGTTTTATCCAATCAGTGCAGTAAGATATGTCGTCGTGGAAACATCACTGACCGGCTGAATGGAGCTACCGTTTTCGGACGAGCTCGTTACCGTACAGAGAATGAAATTGCTCGATTTGTTGGTATATCAACGGGAACTATTCAGTGTTTCTACAAGGTATGGTGTGCCACTCACAGTTGGGTGATATGGCGTAAAAACAGTGCTCGTAAGATGATCCTAACCGACGGGAATCTAAGACGAGTATACCGTATTGTCAGTAACTATCTGTTTCAAACACGACAGCAATTGCGGCTGTCAGTGAATGCAGGTCTTCCTGAACCATGATAAATACTTGCAGACTGAAGTGAGGAATGAAAATTTGTACTAGAGCCGAGAGTCGAACGTGGGTAACCTCCTCACAAGGCAGATTCACTAACCACTACGCCACACTGGCACAACGGTTGGAAAACCAGGGTTGCTTCAGTCTGTATGTATACATCATACGAGTAGATGTTTGAGACTTGAAAAGGTCTCTGGAACCATATAGTTTCATTCTATCTCAACCGGTTTACGAACGAACATTGCGAAGGAAACTGCAACCAGTGGACTTCGAATTCTATACCAACGAGAAGTACTCTACAGCTTTTGATGAGTGATTTTACGAGTATCAAAAAAATGTAACATAAACGGCCGTATCTTTTCATTGCATTGACTTGTAAGCTAAGGTTTATTATACCGCCAACGAACCATAGACCTTAGTAAGTGCCAAAAAATTTCAACATGATACGTTTATCAGTTCCTTAGGTAAAGGCTTTTAACAGTCGCACAGACAGACAGACTGACTGACACCTAACAGTGTGATCCTAAAAGGATTCCGTTTTTATTGATTGAGGTACGGACCCCTTTTGGCTTGTTCCGGCATCACCATCTCTTCGACGCTCACATCTTCGAGTGGGTTGGTGTTCCATCGTTTGTTGAGGGACTCTTTGAGATGACTGCTCTATCCAATCCCAATTTCTTTGGATTACTACGTCACTTAACCCTTTTCTTTCGTTATTTGCCGGCCGCGGTGGCCGAGCGGTTCTAGGCGCTGCAGTCCGGAACAGCGGGACTGCTACGGTCGCAGGTTCGAATCCTGCTTCGGGCATGGATGTGTGTGATGTCCTTAGGTTAAAAAGGTTTAAGTAGTTCTGAGTTCTAGGGGACTTATGACCTAAGCTAGTAAGTCCCATAGTGCTCAGAGCCATTTGAACCATTTTTTTCTTACGTTATTTCTTCGTTTCTTATTTTGTCTTCACTTGGGCAGCCTTCCACAGAGCTAATGTTCTTCATTTCTGATGTATCAAGTTGTCTTTTGCCTTGTGGTCGTAATATCCAAGTTTCTGCTCCATGCTGTACTGTACGTAGCACCATGACTATAAAATTTCGTTTGGGTTTCTCTTCTTGTTTTATCCTCTGATATTCGTCTTATCGTGCTACATACATGTTGATAGGTGTTAATTTGCTTCTTTCTCATGTGTTCAAAAGTTATGTCACATCGTAGTACTGGAAATAGGACACTTGAAATGATCCTTTCATTCATTTGAGTTGACCGTAGAATCGTGCCCGCGTTTTGCAGATCGTTTCTAGGGAGTTTTCCTGATTTATCGTATTGTATTTCTGGTTTGTATCATATGGGGCAGCGAAGGTGAATTACAAATAAAGAAGAACATTATGATAAATTAGAAAAGCTCTTCAGAAACAATCTTCAAAACACGGACACTATTCTGCGGTCATCCCAAATGAATGGCCGGTTATTGGAATTTTTAACACACAATCGAAATCCGAAATGTCCAAGTTTACAAGCACTGAAGACTGGGCTTCAGTAAATTTGGACCACTGTACTTTTAGGAAGCAGTAGTATACACGGATGTTTAGTGCTGGTATTTCCTTCTGTCACTCTAATTTGTTACCTTTTTTCAGGTGATGCCCGTTTCCCAGCTGCAAAGCCCAAACGATATGTATCAGCATTTCCATCAGCAGGGCGTGACACTCACACCAACACCAGAAGAGTCCATCGTGTGTCATAACGAGTTTTTAGTCATCGCTCCGGAGCCCCTCAGTGTATTAATGAGCCATTTCCGAACGCTGATATTGCCCTAGAGTGCTTCAGATAACTGCCTTTTAATTACTGCGCAGTCGTTCCCGCAATAACGACTCAGACCCTAACGACTTTGTCGCTTAGTATAAAAGCGCTAATTTCTCGCTACATGTGTCACTGAACCAAAGAACAGTTCGTTCTTTATTTGGTCTTGCCACATTTTTACTGGTTCTGAAAAAGAGCAGTTGATGACTTACATCATCCCGTTACTCTCATTCTTGTCGTTGCCGTCATCCTTGTTGTTATAGCAACTGTTGTTGTTGTTGCTGTTGTTCTTTTATACCTCACAATTTTTTTATCGTATCTTCAGACTGCAACGTATAAAAAGGGGAAACAAAGAATCACTGTATAGTCAATAAATTCTGCCAATTAACTATCTACCTAAGGACAAAAAAAGAAGAAAATCATGCTTAAAGGAACATATTGCAGGCGGTTTACATTGCTTTGTCAACAACACTGACGGCAATACTCGGTAGATGGGAGATTTTGTAGGGGGAGTGAATTTGCTCTTTGTCTATTGATATGTATCTTTAGTCACGAAAGGAACAGAGATTTTATTGCTACATTAATTATAGTAATGTGATACGCTTTTTGAAAAAGCTTTAATTTTTAAAAAAAGGCTGGAGAGGGATGGTCGGGCGTGGAGAGTGGTTCATAGGCACATCATGAAGTGTATACATTAAACAAGGAAATTATTGGATAAATACTAAAGGATGAATTCTAAAGTAACGCAGAAAAAGAAGAAAAATAATTATTTTTACTTTTTTGGTAAAAAAAGATCGAGCTGCACGCTGACGTCAAGGTGGATCATGTGACTGTGTCGTAAAAAATATAAAAAATAAAATAACGTGTCAATCACTAAATCTCCAAGACAGTATACCAGTTTTTCCTAGTTGCTGTTGAGGATTACGATGCATGGTAGCGCTGTCATTAGCGCTGAAGCATATGTAAACAGCATAATTATCACTGAAGGAAGAACCGCAATCGTTCACACTTTCGATGAATTTTCCATTTCGCCGTAATTAGTTTCGGGCCTGAACCCACGTCAGACGACTGTGAGTATTACTTGCAGAAATTTCACATTTATTTCGTCCTAAGATGTAACGCAATTCGTAGACTGCGATCACACTATAGAAACCTGTATTGTTCCAAATCGACCACTTTCAACAGTCTTTCGCTGCCATCGTCTGATCTTATAGTGCCACGTTGAATCAGATAAAGTCAGAGCAAAAAAGGCACTCCACACATATCTTTATTTTGGTAAAAAACACACACTTGATAAAATGCACACAGTTGAGATCACCGTCGTATCATGCAGTCACATTGGCGTCCAAGAAGACTCTCACAAGTTTGCCGCAGTGCCCAATGCTACAGGTTTACCAGTTCCATAAGATCAGACGATGGCAGCATAAGGCTGTTGAAACCGGTCGTTTTGGAACAATAAAAGTTTCTATAGTGTGATCGCAGAGTACGAATTGTGTTCTTGGTTTCCAAACTGGGCTAACCCCGCAACACTGAGGCGCTTGAAAGAACGGGAAAACACAGTGTGCGACAATTAGCGAGCAGTTATGGCGGACTGTGGTGGTGTTATTAATTACAACACGGCACGGAAGCAACATCCGGATGACTTCCCATGCTGAAGAGTCATTATAAAACTGGAAGAAATACGAAGTGTGACGAGGGAAACTCCCCATATCTAACACACCCCCCCCCCCCCTCCCCCGCACTCAGGTTTAGTGGTAAGAGGGCCCCCGTGGACAGCCTGTCGAAAACTGAACACAGATCAAGCATGAAAACTGGAAGAAGGCGTACTGAACTGTGAAAAGAAAGCAAAATAGCAACATACAGCAGCGTGATCCAGCAACGTTGTCGTGGTTAAGGCCGGCACAGTAGCTCACAGTGCTCAGTCAGAGGGATGGCTGTCCTCTGTAATAAACAAACTGAGTGAAAGGATCGACGATGAACTTGCACAAGCGTCATGGGACATCCGCCCCGAGTAAATACAATAACCAATAACGAACAAAATCAAATTAAAGAACAGAAAGTGGTCATGGTGTTGGACTGTCAAGCGGCTGAGCCATGTTCAAAACCTCACTCAAGTATTTTTTTTTTATTTTTCGCTGATCTCTTTATTCAAATTTGTGTTGTGTCGTGTTGTAAGGTCCGTTTGCAACAGCGAAGTGTAAGGATGGGACATATAATGACAGTTGATTCTGCACACTACTGTATTAGCAGCCGAAAGGTGGCGGCTTTCGAACGGGAACCGCAATCGTTTGATGACAAAGCGACAGCCGGCCGTTCTGACCGAGCGGTTCATTCCGGAACCGCGCTGCTGCTACGGTCGCAGGTTCGAATCCTGCCTCGGGCATGGATGTGTGTGATGCCCTTAGGTTAGTTAGATTTAAGTAGTTCTAAGTTATAGGGGACTGATGACATCAGATGTTAAGTCCCATAGTGCTTAGAGCCATTTGAACAAAGCGACATGCCAACCGAATCCTCCACCGGAAAATACGTATGGTGTGTCACACACGGCATTAGTGACAGTACGTGTGTCATAGGAATCTCTTATCGACGCACCTAATTTGTACGCATGGTAGGTGAGTGAGATATACCTCTTTGCCCGATTTAGGTGTTCGTATGAATGTGAATACTCCCAAGGAAATGAAGAAAACATAATAGTTTGTTACATAAGGTGCAACAAATGAAGACAGCAGTTCCACAATCACGCGCTTTCTCCCTGCCCTATAAAAACATACATTTTTAACGTTTTTTAATTTGCTTTCCGTTTTGGAAGCCCTGACTCTTGAATTACTTTGTTGTAAGATAGTTTAAATCCGTTAATTTGTTGTTTTCATTTCTGTGAGACGTCTATGTGGTATCTCGCCTGGTCTGACTGTTCACCACATGTATTTGCGACGGTAATGTTTTCTTACCACATGACGCATATTCTGTAACCAATGAATAGAATGACAACTGCGAAGACTATAGGAAAGGAACAGACGTTCCAATCACCGGACGGACAGTTCGTAATGTTGTGAAAAAATTAATAAAAATAAATTGGACGCTGATGTTTCCAATACGGCTCATCCGGTGTACATCCAACACCATAACCACTTTTTTGATGATCTTATTCTGTTCTATATTGCTCGTTGAATTTGTTCGTGGCGGACGTCCGATTACACTCGTTCAGATCCTTCGTTGACCCGTTCACGCAGTTTTTTTTTTACATAGGGTAGCCAAACCCTCTGAGCGAACACGCTGAGCTACCGTGCTCGCTCACCTGTAATATACTTTCTGAGGTTCCTGTTCAAAAACAGTGTCAGAATATGCAGCACCCCTCACCACGTAACGCGCGACTGTCTATGCACAACTAACAGATCTATGACAGCACTCCCATTCATTTCCACCGAGTTCTTAATACATTATGTTATTTTATCTACCTCGTTCTTACGTTTTGGAGAACAGTGTATGTAGCAGTGGGATAGGATTCATAAATTTATTGCTTTTACAGTGGAATTTCTATGTAGTATTCATCGGGAAAAACCCATTTCCACGATAATTTGATTTAGATTTAGCTGTGAGGGTGTTCCACAAGCTCAAGGAGAGAGAACTAATACCTAAGGGTGGGAGGCACCAAATGATATGTCGCTGGTGTGGGAAAATATTTCTATTATACAATCACCATGATCACGATTTTCTTCAGTCTCGAAACCTGGCAGAAAATCCAAAGAGATTCTAGTCGTATGTGAAGTATGTTAGCGGCAAGAAACAATCAATGACTTCTCTGCGCGATAGCAATGGATATAATATCGAAGACGGCGCTGCCACAGCAGAGTTACTAAACACAACCTTCCGAAATATCTTCACAAAAAGAAGAAGAAAGTAAATATTCAAGAATTCGAATAGAGAACAGCTGCCAACATGAGTAACGTAGAAGTAAATACTCTCGGAGTAGTGGAACAACTTAAATCACTTAATAAAAGCAAGTCTTCTGGTCTTCTGGTCCAGACAGTATACCAATTAGGTTCCTTGCGGAGTATGCTGAAGGTTCGCCGGTGACATTGTAATTCTGTCAGAGACAGCAAAGTACTTGGAAGAGCAGTTGAATGGAATGGACAATGTCTTGAAAGGAGGGTATAAGATGAACATCAACAAAAGCAAAACGAGGATAATGGAATGTAGTCGAATTAAGTCGAGTGATGCTGAGGGAATTAGATTAGGAAATGAGACACTTAAAGTAGTAAAGGAGTTTTGCTATTTGGGGAGCAAAATAACAGATGATGGTCGAAGTAGAGAGGACATAAAATGTAGACTGGCAATGGCAAGGAAAGCGTTTCAGAAGAAGAAAAATTTGTTAACATCGAGTATAGATTTAAGTGTCAGGAAGTCATTTCTGAAAGTATATGTACGGAGTGTAGCCATGTATGGAAGTGTAACACGGACGATAAACAGTTTGGACAAGAAGAGAATAGAAGCTTATTACATGTGGCACTACAGAAGAATGCTGAAGATTAGAGGGGTAGATCACATAACTAATGAGGAGGTATTGAATAGAATTGGGGAGAAGAGAAGTTTGTGGCACTCCTTGATTAGAAGAAGGGATCGGTTGGTAGGACATGTTTTGAAGCATCAAGGGATCACCAGTTTAGTATTGGAGGGCAGCGTGGAGGGTGAAAATCGTAGAGGGAGACCAAGAGATGAATACACTAAGCAGATTCAGAAGGATGCAGGTTGCAGCAGGTACTGGGAGATGAAGAAGCTTGCACAGGATAGAGTAGCATGGAGAGGTGCATCAAAGCATTCTCAGGACTGAAGACCACAACAAATACAACAAGTTCTCCGCCGACGTAAACTGTTCACCGCGGATGCGCCAGTCGGGGCCTCGGCAGGTGCCGCGAGAGCTCGAATAGGCCGGATTTCTCGCAGCGCGCATCCGGGGTCAGACGTGGGCGTGCCGGCGTGTCGTCTGCATTGGCGTCTGGCTGTCGCGCGGCGCGGCCTTGTGTTGTGTGAGTCAGGGCGCGCTGGCTGGCTGGCATTTGGCCGTGACGCAGCACCCGCCAACTCGGCCGTCCCTCTTGCTCTCTCGAGCCCCGCCAGAAGGTGAAAGCCCCCACCGTTATGTTGTGTGCCTCCACGCCTGCGACGCGACGACTACTGCAGGGTCTTCACATCTAAGATTTCTACACGCAAGGTAGGACCAGTACGTTCGGCAGCGATCCGGCATTTCCGTGTGGTATCACTCTCGAAAACGGGAGAAATTTCCTCACTTTCTGGTGTCACACTATTCCGCTTAAACCATCATTCATTCTAGAAACATCCCCCTGGCTGTCTCCGCAATATCCTTTCTTCCATGGTTGCTAGTTCTGCAAAGTTCGCAGGAGAGCATCTGTGAAGTTTGGAATGTAGGAGACGAGGTACTGGCGGAATTAAATCTGTGAGGACGGGGCGTGAGTCGTGCTTGGGTAGCTCAGTCGGTAGAGCGAAAGGCAAAGGTCCCGAGTTCGAGTCTCGGTCCGGCACACAGTTTTAATCTGCTAGGAAGTTTTAAATGCTATGCCGCCACGGTAGCTCAGCATGTGCAGTCAGAGGGTTAACCGTTCTTTGTAATATAAAAAAAACTAAGTCCATGGATCACCGACGAACTGAAACAGGTGTCTTGCGACCTCCGCCCCAAGCAGATACAACGAAGCGAATACGAACAAAATGAGACTAAAAAAAAAAAAAAGTTGGTAGAGCACTTGCTCCCGAAAGGCAAAGGTCCTGAGTTCTAGTCTCGGTCCGGCCCACAGCTTTAATCTGCCAGAAAGTTTCATACCAGCGCACATTCCGCTGCAGGATGAAAATTTCATTCTGGAATCAGCTTTCTTGTTGAAATGGATGACAACTAAACAGGGTTCATTTTCATATGGAAGAACCAAGCCTATGAAGCTTTAATGGGAAGTTTCTTACTTTGGAACTTAAAAAACAAACTATAGCGTGCGCACAAGTGAAACACAGCGCAGAAAGTATTTCGACAACAGCTGGAGTGCCATAATGAACATGTCGATAACGTCGCAGGACTGGGTGCACTTGGTTCATATCAGTCTTGAAATGCGTGGTTACAGATGATGTGCCGGCCGGGGTGGCCGAGCGGGTCTAGGCGCTTCAGTCCGGAACCGCGAGACTGCTACGGTCGCAGGTTCGAATCCTGCCTCGGTCATGGATGTGTGTGATGTCATTAGGTTAGTTAGGTTTTAGTAGTTCTAAGTTCTAGGGGACTGATGACCTCACATGTTAAGTCCCATAGTGCTCAGAGCCATTTAAACCATTTTTACAGATGACGTGTTTTTAGTATTCTTTCTTTGACTTAGATGCAAATGTGTAATAATCGGCACCATAACGATAGCCCATTTCAAAGGTGAGGATGATAATACAGAATGATAAACCACAAAGGAGGATAAAATTAACCTTCACTTTACCAATCTGGACATTCTGACTACCCCAAGGTGATTTTTTTCGTATTATAAATTTATCTGAAGTGCTACATACTTGTGGTTTCCTTATTTTGTCCTAATATGATTGAAATTGTATTCACATTCGTGACTGACACATTTTACGTTTTGTTTTTATAGTTATTGATGGGATATATTGCTAGGGTTGTGAGACTACCGCGCTGGGGATGAAAAATCTAATTTTCCAAATTGTGGAAAATGAAGATTTTACGAAATATTTCTATCATTCATATTACTTATTCAATTTTTCAATTGCAGAGCTCCAATAAGAAGTAAATTCGGAAGGAATTTTTGCCCGACGGGAAGGAAAAAAGTTCAATCTTCAGTATTTGGTTTTTTCACAATGACTTGATTGTAGTTTCCTATGTTCCAAAAAGGGGCAAGTCGGTAATCTTACGCTCTACTCAGCATCATGAGAAGGAAGTGAGTGGTCGATAATGGCGAAAAATGGTAACAGAATACAGCTGTGTTGGAGGAACCAGGCGGTGACCACAAAGAATTTTCGTGGAAGTACTGTGACACTGAATTCATGTATTTCGCACACACAAATATTTTCTGAGTGGCAGGAGAAACTGTTCATGATCGAACTCAGAAAGAGTAACATGGAGGAAAGAGCTAGAAATACCAGTGGTCTTCATAAGGATGTGTACACGATGGACTGGAAGTATGTGGTATTGAAATTCCGACAGCAGTTATCCAGCTCCAGTGTTCCAAGTTACCGACACCCTGCGATGTCAAGATTACAAGAGGCACGACGATGGGAAAACAAGATTCCGTTGGATAATGTGCAAGAAACCACTTTGTAACATACGCAGCGCAGAGAAGAGATTGTTATTGTGAGATGTATTTTGTGCAAAAATGTACATGAAGGAACAGTTCAAAAATGTTATTTGTTATTTTGAAGCCCAGTGCTGATCTACTGCATTGACTGCCAAAATGTATACATTTTTTAATTTGACAGATGTCCAATATTGAATTTCTCTAGTGAATGATATAACATTTATTGTACTTTCCATCTGTGTTCAGTTTAAAGACTATCAGTAATTTCGAAAACTGTATTTCAGTGCTAAATAAAGCTACTCAGCGAAAATAATAGTATCTAACAACAAATATTACACTACTAATTTCCCAACTGGTAGCAGAAGTGAAAACGTACAACAGTCTTTGAAACTGAATCTGTATAGATAATGGGAACTGTATGTTGGCCGAACAAGCCGACTATTATTTCTAGACAGTACTTGTTGAGCAGTCGTGCGAGCTCTATAAAGGCCATTAAATGTGAAGGGAAGGGAAATAAATATAAAACTGTGCTGCAAAACTGCTGGTAATGCTAATTGGTTGGAGCGCTACTGAAAGATGCTATTCACCGTAGGCTGTGATATTAAAAGTTACGAGCCAACAGACGACATTTGAAAATAATAAATCGTGTTGCCGTTACTGCTGTGAAAGGACGTTCGCTAGGGTATTACAAGCCATGTGAGTCACCCACAGCTTAGTCAGTCGATTGCTGTGTGCCCTGACGTAACGCGCTTGTTTTGGACAGAGTCGTTTTTCAGCCTCTCGAGCATGTAACACTAACGATCTTAGAACGAGACACTGACTAAGTGATTTTCCAATAGTTTGAAGAGCATGCCCCTCACTGCACGTTATTGTCTTGCCCACCAAATCTGTATGATCTGAATCCGAAGGAACACATCTGAGACGCAGCCTGGCAACAGCTTCGCGCACAATAACCACCGGCGCGTAATTTACGGGATTTACTTGGCCTGACATCTGGTGCCACATAGGGCTGGAAACCAACCTCGTACGTTTCAAATCCATGCCACGCAAGTACGGTGCTGATTTGAGTTCCAGATGTACACCAACATATTGTTAACCATGTGTTTGACCTCATCGGTGTAAAAACTACTACATTTAGGATTGTTTCTTCTCTTGTCCCTCTTTTTCGTAAGGTTTTCTGCTCTAATTTCATAAATGGTTCATGGTGTTCGTCTGTTTCTCTGGGTGTGTTTGGGTGACAGCCTCGTTCCACTCTGTTTCAGCGTCTACTAGAATATGTTTCAGTCACAGAAGCCATAATTTAACCCCAGACAAGTTTCAATAACATTAATGTGCCTTTAGTACGGTGTAAGACGTGTAATCATGTGACCATGTAATAATGTGGCCATGGTTCTGTGATAATGAATGACATAAAAACTCCAGTTTCTGTCATTTGTAGATTTGTAGACGCAGTTGGTATCTTATTTAGCTGTACGGAATAGTACAGCGTATTATCCATGACAAAAGCACTACCTCAACTAATATTGGATAGCAACCTCACATCGCCAGTGCCAACTGTTCAAAATATATATGCGGATTACCATGGTAATACACTCCTGGAAACTGAAATAAGAACACCGTGAATTCATTGTCCCAGGAAGGGGAAACTTTATTGACACATTCCTGGGGTCAGATAGATCATATGATCACACTGACAGAACCACAGGCACATAGACACAGGCAACAGAGCATGCACAATGTCGGCACTAGTACAGTGTATATCCACCTTTCGCAGCAATGCAGGCTGCTATTCTCCCATGGAGACGATCGTAGAGATGCTGGATGTAGTCCTGTGGAACGGCTTGCCATGCCATTTCCACCTGGCGCCTCAGTTGAACCAGCGTTCGTGCTGGACGTGCAGACCGCGTGAGACGACGCTTCATCCAGTCCCAAACATGCTCAATGGGGGACAGATCCGGAGATCTTGCTGGCCAGGGTAGTTGACTTACACCTTCTAGAGCACGTTGGGTGGCACGGGATACATGCGGACGTGCATTGTCCTGTTGGAACAGCAAGTTCCCTTGCCGGTCTAGGAATGGTAGAACGATGGGTTCGATGACGGTTTGGATGTACCGTGCACTATTCAGTGTCCCCTCGACGATCACCAGAGGTGTACGGCCAGTGTAGGAGATCGCTCCCCACACCATGATGCCGGGTGTTGGCCCTGTGTGCCTCGGTCGTATGCAGTCCTGATTGTGGCGCTCACCTGCACGGCGCCAAACACGCATACGACCATCATTGGCACCAAGGCAGAAGCGACTCTCATCGCTGAAGACGACACGTCTCTATTCGTCCCTCCATTCACGCCTGTCGCGACACCACTGGAGGCGGGCTGCACGATGTCGGGGCGTATGTCGGGGCGTGAGTGGAAGACGGCCTAACGGTGTGCGGGACCGTAGCCCAGCTTCATGGAGACGGTTGCGAATGGTCCTCGCCGATACCCCAGGAGCAACAGTGTCCCTAATTTGCTGGGAAGTGGCGGTGCGGTCCCCTACGCCACTGCGTAGGATCCTACGGTCTTGGCGTGTATCCGTGCGTCGCTGCGGTCTGGTCCCAGGTCGACGGGCACGTGCATCTTCCGCCGACCAATGGCGACAACATCGATGTTTTGTGGAGACCTCACGCCCCACGTGTTGAGCAATTCGGCGGTACGTCCACCCGGCATCCCGCATGCCCACTATACGCCCTCGCTCAAAGTCCGTCAACTGCACATACGGTTCACGTCCACGCTGTCACGGCATGCTACCAGTGTTAAAGACTGCGATGGAGCTCCGTCTGCCACGGCAAACTGGCTGACACTGACGGCGGCGGTGCACAAATGCTGCGCAGCTAGCGCCATTCGACGGCCAACACCGCGGTTCCTGGTGTGTCCGCTGTGCCGTGCGTGTGATCATTGCTTGTACAGCCCTCTCGCAGTGTCCGGAGCAAGTATGGTGGGTCTGACACACCGGTGTCAATGTGTTCTTTTTTCCATTTCCAGGAGTGTATAATTGCGTCAGTGATATCAGCGAGTGCCTTTGCCATGTAATATTAAACCCCTCGTTCAAGACACTATACCGAGCGAGGTGGCGCAGTGGTTAGCACACTGGACTCGCATTCAGGAGGACGACGGTTCAATTCTGTCTCCAGCCATCCTGATTTAGGTTTTCCGTGATTTCCCTAAATCGTTTCAGGCAAATGCCGGGATGGTTCCTCTGAAAGGGCACGGCCGATTTCCTTCCCAATCCTTACATAACCCAAGCTTGCGCTCCGCCTCTAATGACCTCGTTGTCGCCGGGACGTTAAACACTAACCACCACCAACCACCAAGACACTATACGCTGGAGATATACGCATTGTAAAAGGTTTTTTATCTTCTGTAATGCTGTTGAATCTATATGGCACCGGGTACAGAACTGCGTATTGATCATAATTAGTCGGCATACTTAATTAGTTGGCATACTTATTGTTCCGTGACACATATATTCTTCCAAGCGACGGATCGCATGTGACACTATTAACTTGTTTCATCCATTCGTTTTATATTCTCCATATTCAGCACGAGCATCCCACGAAGAACACGACGACTCAATGCCGCATTCACTCCGCGCCCCATTAATAAATTTTTATTTCAGATCTTTTAACGCCTGTAGCTAATTTTCCTTAGAACATTGGAAGCCCATGTCGTCAGCGCAGCAAACTAATCGCTTTCTGACCGTGGAACTGTCAAGTTCCAAGTGCCTCAAGTACTCTTCTACTGTAGCACATATATGCAGTGTGACTAGTAGATGAAGAATAATATTTTGAGGATCTCACGCTGCTATGCACAAGTCGAGAGTCATTGCTATTATCTTTTCTGCTGTAGCTATTACCTACAAAATAAAGCAAAAAAGTGAACCATTTAACGAGACGCTAAAGAAACTCAATATTCTCATACAAATGTATCACATGACAGAAAGTTCTCATAGTTTTTAGCCAGAGAGGAGAAGCCACGAGAAAGCATTAATCTCATCGCAGAGTGCGAGCAGTCGAACAATTGTGGACAACACGTTGCCGATGGTGATGGACAGTACATCTCGTCAAGTTTGAGCTCTAAGCGGAAATTGCGGTCCACATTGATTACTAAAACGTTCGCAAGTTGTGCAGTCTTGCCGCTTTGCCCCCTGACTTACGCAGGCACACGGCAACACACGAAAATCCTCTCCACTTTTATCGATTTTATCAAATTTGCATTGCCTTTTCTCGACAAAATAACATAGAAAAAAATTAATTTGTGTTGATAACCTTATGTATGACACTATGTTGGAAATATTTTCCTCATTTATTACTCATCCAGTATACGCTGCTTGAATGCATAATCTACAAAGCTGTCAACATCTGTTATGCGGCACTCTCTCTTCCGGGCACCGCAAGAACAAAACTTCAGGCCAAATTTGCAATCTCCTGCGCATTTATCGCTCTGTACGCTTTCACCGTAGATAAATTCAACGCTTCTACCGCTCTGTACATTAATTTACTCACTACTATGAAAACTCAGCCATTACCCCTTTAACGTTTCAAGGGAAACGCCTAATCTGCCTATAAATTATCCTGCTTGAGTCCTCAGCGTAGCTCCTCTTCGGAATCTCGTCTTCCTTTCGCTACAAGACTCTATTTTTAACGCAGAATGTCAGAAAAACTCGGATCTAGTTTAGCAGGGGATACAACCCGTCAGCTTTGACCAATGACGTCAGAATTGGCCAGAGAACAGCATGTATTATAAAGATGAAAGAGCTGAGAAGAATGTTCAGAAACAATGGAATGCAAGAGAGAAAAACTGTACTTCACATATATAAGGGCCAGTAGTATTTTCACGTTAACGATATCGCGTGTTTGTATCTTAGCATTTCTCCGCAAAATACAATGGAAAGAAATGAATGAAATATATTACTAGCAAAGAAGACATCACGTTACATGTATGTCAGTTGTATCTCGAAACTCTTTCGAACTGCATTGCTTAAGTGTAGTATGGGATACAAGTTCAGTGTACTTTGATTTCTTAGTTTCAACTAGCATTGCTGACTTGTTGTTCACTTGAACTATGTATCCCCTGCTTCACTAAACTGTAAGTGAAACACCCGATACAAAGCAAAACCTCATTCGAAGTGTGTTGCCTAAGTACATTACGGAATACGAGTTTGTCGTACGTCGATTTCTTCGTTTTCACTAGCATCACTGTCCTGTTCTTCACTTGAATGATGTATCCTCCAGTTCAGTAAACCCTAAGTGGAACACGGGATACAAATTGTAGACGTGTTGTTTATTTCGTCTCCGCTATTACTAACAGTCTTTTCTTACGTACATATCAGTACTACTGGTGACAGAAGGACCTACGTATGTAATATATGTATACCAGACTTGCGTTGACCTCTATATATGTACACTGGTAACGAAGAAGTGGAAATAGACGTACGTTATATTTGCAACCTGTACCTCAATTGAACTACACGGAGACAAGAAGACGACACGTGTACAATTTGTATCCCGTACTTCACTATGGGGTACAGTTTTCTTGTTGCCGTGGACGCTAATAGTATCCCATTCGTCACTTGAGCTATATAGCTATAAGCAACATTTGCATCTTGCTCGCCAATTGACATATATAGTGTCACTGTACGGGCGAAGTGAAGGACGCGATACAAATTTTAGTTATCTCGTCAGTGTAAAGGTGAAGGACTGGATCCTAATTTTAGTTGTGTTGCGGGTTTCTCCTGTAATATAGCAAGTACACATTCGAAAATGTCACGCTGATACTAGTGCTGGGAAACGAAAGAAGATCGACGGCTGAGAAATTTCTATTACGTACTTCACAACACGAAAATACACATACTGGTGGAATAAAACAGTGAAATATGTCAAAATAGTGAAGAACAGTGAAAGAAGCAAATGGAAAAGTGAACTTACCACACGGAAATATCGAGGAATAACCGAAGCTCGCGTAGATAAACAGTAACGAAAATTACATAACCACAAAGAGACAAATCCATTCCAATAAACGAAAATAAGACACTAAAAATTGTTCTACAATAACAAACTAATACTCCAAATTACCTCAATATCATTGCGAATAATTATTTTAATGTACAATGATAGCCCTTACCCGGAACACAGAACTGTTTTATTATCTATGCCTCGAAGTGAAGACATTACTATCTATGACTAATGTATGACGTCATTAGTCAAAGCCGACGGGTTGTATCCCCTGTTTCACTAGACCCTCTATGCCTCGAAGTGAAGACATTACTATCTATGACTAATGTATGGCTTCATTGGTCAAAGCCGACGGGTACTATCCCCTGCTTCACTAGACCCAAAGACTCACCTGTATGATGCGTGGGATATGTACACGCAGGCCTTCCGAATAAAAGACGCCGCAATGCTGACCGAAAACCGTAGTGGCCTAGAACTGCGGCAGCAGCTACACGTTGCCACGGAAACGTAAACAGTTTCGCGTTATGTGATTGCGCGCCAGATGCGCTCTAACCGAAACAGGTTTTCTCTGGCCGAATATGGAGAAGTTTATTGCTTTACGTCGATAATAGCCCTTGAACGTGAAGAGACGCGAGACAGCAGCTGCAGTGTGCCGTATGGCGTTTCTCTCGCCTCCCATTAGCTGGCGTCTCTCTGAGGCACGGGTTTGCCAGCTGGCCTCTTAAGCAGACGCTGCGCCACGCAGTCGCGACACATGAGTTAGTAGATACCGGGCGCCGTTGGCAGCCGGCAGTGGGTCACGTTGTCTCCCGCAAGTGGGTCGCAGACATCACACAGTCTTCTGTTTGGTCGGGAAGGAAGACAGTCACATTCCAGGCTCCACAATGAGTCAGGTCGTTGTATCCTGCGGATATAGGCGGCTCATAAAAACAGGTGCATGATGGGCAAGTTTTTGAGCTGCTCTTCTTTGTACGATATTTCGAAACTCTCTGTTTGCTCGCAAACCGTACTGTGAACGGAGCACACTGTGCAGCACACCAGTGATTGTCTACCAACTCCATTAAACGATAAAACAATCAACAAAAATACAGAAAGAGCACATGATATCTTGCGGACCATGGTTGAAGGGTATCAGACGGATGCCATATTCCTTGACTTCCGGAAAGCGTTTGACTCGGTGCCCCATTGCAGAATCCTAACTAAGGTACGAGCATATGGGATTGGTTCCCAAGTATGTGAGTCGCTCTACGACTTGTTAAGTAATAGAACCCAGTACGTTGTCCTCGATGGTGAGTATTCATCGGAGGTGAGGGTATCATCTGGGGTGCCCCAGGGAAGTGTGGTAGGTCCGCTGTTGTTTTCTATCTACATAAATGATCTTGTGGATAGGGTGGATAGCAATGTGTTGCTGTTTGCTAATGATGCTGTGGTGTAGGGGAAGGTGTCGTCATCGAGTGACTGTAGGAGGATACAAGATGACTTGGGCAGGATTTGTGATCGGTGTAAAGAATGGCAGATAACTCTAAATATAGATAAATGTAAATTAATGCAGATGAATAGGAAAAAGAATCCTATAATGTTTAAATACTCCATTAGTAGTGTAGAGCTTGACACAGTCGCGTCGATTAAATATTTGGGCGTAACATTACAAAGCGATATGAAGTGGGACAAGCATGTAATGGCGGTTGTGGGGAAGGCGGATAGTCGTCTTCCGTTCATTGGTAGAATTTTGGGAAGATGTTGTTCATCTGTGAAGGAGACCGCTTATAAAACACTAATACGACCTATTCTTCAGTACTGCTCGAGCGTTTGGGATCCCTGTCAGGTCGGATTGAGGGAGGACATAGAAGCAGTTCAGAGGCAGGCTGCTAGATTCGTTACTGGTAGGTTTGATCATCACGCGAGTGTTACGAAAATGCTTCAGGAACTTGGGTGGGAGTCTCTAGAGGAAAGGAGGCGTTCCTTTCGTGAATCGCTACTGAGGAAATTTATAGAACCAACATTTGAGGCTGAGTGCAGTACAATTTCACTGCCGCCAACTTACATTTCGCGGAAAGACCACAAAGATAATATAAGAGAGATTAGGGCTCGTACAGAGGCATATAGGCAGTCAGTTTTCCCTCGTTCTGTTTGTGAGTGGAACAGGGAGAGAAGATGCTAGTTGCGGTACGAGGTACCCTCCGCCACGCACCTTATGGTGTATTGCGGAGTATGTATGTAGATGAAGATGTAGATGTAGACGCTGTGTCAAGACGTGTGCGTATTACAAGTCAGCAAATTGCCGTAAAACCAAACACTTCACCAAAAAGCCTATAACAGCTAGACTGACATAACATAAGCGAACTGGAGACTGAAGAAGAAAGAGTCCACCTTCGCTGAACATGCTATGAATGAATATGTTCCCTATAGAGGAACTAAAAGCAGAAAACTAACATTATTCGAAAAGCTGGGCATTACTAAATACCAGTCAAACAGCCCTGACTTAATCTCCTTAATCTTACTTCTCTTCGCCACGTGGTCTAGGGCGCCTTGTCACGGTCCACGTGGCCTCACGCCCCCCCCCCCCCCCCGCCCCCCATTGGAGGTTCGAGTCCTCACTCGGGCATGGGTGTGTGCGTGTTGTCCTTAGTGTAAGTTAGATTAAATTAGGTCAAGTAGTGCGTAAGCTTAGGGACCGATGACCTCAGCAGTTTGGTCCCATAAGACCTTACGACAAATTTCCAAATTTTCTTACTTGTCATCGCGGTAGCGATTCGTAAGGGACTGAAGTACTTCATATCTTCACATAAAGGTAGTTCTCGAAACTTTGTGAGTGCCGGTACGCTTTCACGGAATAACTGACATTGCTCTTCAAGCGTCCGCCAATTCAGGTTTCTGAATATTTTCGTGGTGCTCTCCCCTGAGATAGTCAGACGTGTGCTATTCGTGGTGGCCTTCTTTGGCACGTTCAGCATCCAGTGTTAGTCCTATTTGCTATGGTTCCCACCTACTGGACAAACTTTCTGACACGGGACGCGCAAGTGATTTCTAGGCAGTCTACGAACGACTGAGGCTATGTAATCATTCCACTTCGTATCCACTTTATTTCACTTTTTGTGGAAGCACAATTGAAGACATGTGGGAAAAAACGGCAAACCCCCAGTATTTAGAAATGGAATTGTGTAAATGAGGCTGGAAAATGTATATAAAATTAAATAATCTTACTTTTTTAACGAAAATCCATACAGTACGGACCAGTTATTGTTTCTGATCTTTCATATCCTTTATATTTGAACGTAACATGATATATAATAATTAATAAAGGAGAACAATAATATATGAAGATTTGTTGTGTGCATTATCAAACAACCACAGCCACAAATTACCATTAACTGTAGTAAAGAGTCCTGTAAAAGGGAATATGAGCCAATTGCCACTATCATAGTCTGATGTCGCAAAAAATGGGATCCGTTGATGAAAGCAATGACCGTAACAGAATTACAAGTTTCGGAATATTCTGAGTCCGCTTTCAGATTTTCATAGGCAGTACTAGCCTGTTTTAAAATGGAAGTTCAGTTTTTCTTCTAGTTCTTTCTTTTTATGGCCGTTTCTCTCACATGAAATTTGCATCTTAAGGTGATAACAAACTTGACAGGTGCTACTAAGTGGTTCTGCAAAGGCAGTACTGGAAAACTGATAAAATATTTTACAATGCATGCTATTACTAAGAGGTACGTTGTTGCTGTCGTTGCACTTAACTTAATAAAGACTGTACGTCCTGATAATGTTTCGATCTGCACAGTGTACCTCATGTTGGGATTCTTTTTCCTGGAGTATTTGCATGACTGCGTAGAAGAGGTATTTACTCGTACATGAGTCCATGCAAATTCCTGGCCCTCCTCGCTGCATTTGTTTGGGCGGTTGTTACGTCTCTCCCGTATATCCACCTCAAATAAAATATTAAGCTGTTTTGTCATGTTGCACATAAATCTATCATTGTTGCCTAATGAAACGCAGAAACTAACTTCAGGAGTTTCAGAAGTTTTGTTTTGTTGAATCACATGCGATAGGCCTATGCCAAACATTGCTAGACAAACTTTCACACAAATCTGAACGTCTGCTTCACCTACAGTAACCTCATAGATGTTGGTTGTCAGCCGTCTACTCCTCTCTGGATCATCAGTATACCTCCGCGTGACAGGATTCATATTCCCACAACCAAATGTACAAGAATTTGGAAGATCATTGTTACTTAGATTTAGGAAATCACGAAACAACTTTTCCCGTGTACCTCCACGTTCAATATCGAAGCATATGTTCAGTCTGAAGCCTGTGATTTTGCGTTTTTCACTACACCGTTATAACTACTGTGCTCTTACCACTGTTCGCTTCCTCCACTCAACTTCTTTACGCCAATTCTGTGCATTACGCTTCCTCTTTCGATAACTTCCTCTGATTTTTCAGACTTTCCCTTCTCTCCATCCTCCATGTTCACTATCGGTATTTGCGTTCTGTACGGAACGTGCCAACTGAACACTTCAGACACTCTAAACTAGATTCATAATGCGATTTATATTACATATTACACAAGGATTATATCTCGTATTTACACTTTTATTAATTTCGATATAATCTACCTCAGCCCCCGAACCTTTTCAAATTACAGTTAATTATCTGTTGTCTGTTTATCATAAGGCACAGGATTGGCTATCGTACTACTCAGCTATTGAGCTTCTTTCCGTTGGGGAGAAGCCGGAGTGTAGCGGAAGGTTACCCCATTTTTGACATTACAGAAATCATATCTAGTGAACACAAGAAATTCTCTGCGTTGTATTACACCCTAATGTTATATTTAGGAGTGAGACCAATATCAATCTTGATAGTTCCAGTCCCAGAAACAGATGCTCCGTCTTCCCTACAAAGAAATCTTCTACAATTCAAAAATTGCAGCGACAACTGATTTAATTCCCTGCCTGAGTTGGGTGCAACGATTGTCTTCTTTACGCCTTCGTTCCATATTTCTTATAGTATGCCCAACATACTACAAGTCACATTCGCACAGTGTGAACATAAGCGTTACCAATTATTCAAGGAGCCAACAAAACGAAGTGTCTCCTAATGCAAGGGTAAGTCAATTATTATTCGCAATTTAGCTACATTTTTGTTTATTTTGCTAGTACTTTCGTTTTACGTTGATAACCCATGCTTTATTTATTTGTTGTTATATCTTTGCAATTTTCGAGCTGCTAAGTTAGTTTCGTTATCGCTGCCATGCTGTTAATCATGGCTGCTTGCATGGCTCTCAGCTGTCTATTTGCACTAAAGAAGAGCAACGTTCAGTGATCCGTTTTTTTGTGGTCGGAAGGCATATCAGGGGCCGAAATTCATCGAAGACTTTCGGTACAGTACTGAAACAGAACAGTGTTTTGGTACTACGGAGTGTCTACGAATGGATGGAAAAATTTCGAAATGGTCGCACAAATGTTGCACACGACGAAGGAGCCGGGCGACCGTTTACCGCCACAAATGAAGAAACCATCGAGTGTTCACGTGAAATGATTCTCTTAGACAGACGATTAACTATTGACGAAGTGCCACATCGTCTGCAAATTAGTCACGGTTCTGCCTCCGAAATCATCCACAACAGATTTTGGTTTCATAAAGTGTGTGCCAGATGGGTCCCAAAACAACTCATGTAGTTGCATAAACAAACGCGCTTGGACATCTGCAAACAATATCTGGATCGCTGTAGTAACGAAGGGGACAACTTCTCAACTTCTTAGGCAGGATCGTTAATGGTGAAGAAACATGGATCCATCATTACGAGGCGGAGAGTAAACGGCAGAATATGGAATGGAAACATCCAAATTCGCCGTGCAAGAAAAAGTTCGAGACCTAACCGTCCGCAGGAAAACTGATGCTTACGGTTTTTAGGGACGCACAAGGTCCTGTACTGGAAAATTATGGAGAAAGGGGCACAACAAAAAACAGTGTACGTTACAGTGAGATGCTTACTGGCACGCTAAAGCCTGCAATTTGAATCAAACGCCGAGGATTGCTGTCAAAAGGTGTTGTGTTATTGCACGAAATGCCCGTCAGCATACTGCTGCCCACACTGCTGAAACTCTGCAGAAACTCAAATTTGAAGTATTCGATCATACTCCATATAGACCCGATCATGCCCCTTCTGACTATCGCTTGTTTGGTCCACTCAAACAGGGATTAAGGGACCGACGATTTGCCTCGGACGAAGCAGTGAAAGAGTCGGTGCATTCCTGGCTCGCAGCTCAACCGAGAACCCTCTTTTATGAGGACATCAGGAAGCTTGTACAACATTGGACCAAGTGAGTTGAAACGCAAGGAGACTATGTCGAAAAATGATGTTCTTGTGAGTTTCCTATTTGATTACAATATAACTATTTTGCGGGTAATAATTGACTTACCCTCGTACTACCTCCTCTGTGAGGTGGCAATAAATTATATACACGAATCAAAATTCTTACGTACGGTAGTTCCTGAGATTAGCCTCAACATACAGGGAGAAACCACGGCGGGCATTTTAGTTTATAATATGCACAGGTACAGATTATAAGGTCAAAGAAATTCGTCCCCTTCCCGAAGAACAGTATTCACAAGACAATTTCCTCCTGTCGCTCAAGAAATCTCAGCATCATTCTGAAATGTCCGCTTCTTGTACACAAATACTTGGATGGCCTCCGAGTTTCAATTCTCGAGACCTAGTCCAAACGCGTTTCATTGAAAATTAGATTTACAGCCACATCCTTGCCCATTGACAACTCCATCATCATCATTATCACCATAATCATTGTCATAGTCGCCATCAGCGATTTGACAACCAATTCTGGATAAAGCCCCCCTCCGTATTTCGATATACATAACGATCTTCAGCTATTAACGCTCATGTTTCCTAATGTCATCCACCCACCTGCCATTGCGTGGTCGCCTCGGCCTTTGCTTACCTCTTGGTACATACGCAACCTATTCTCGAGAGCACATTACCCATGCACCTCCTTTCGATTTTGAGTTCTGTCATAATCATGTCTTCCACTCCAGTCTGTTCTCCAATGAATTTGTTTATCTCCTTGTCTCTCCATTACTCGTTGAGCGATGCTCAATTTTTAAGTGGTGCAAGAGTTAATATCTGACTGACGCAAGTCAAAACTGGTAAAACGCACTGACTGCAAACTTTCCTTTATAGGCAAATGGATAGTTTTGATTTGAAAACCATATTTATATTACCAGAAGGAGTCCACACTTTCGTGACTCTCCCGTTTATTTCATTTCTTGTCCGCCCAGTCATTGCTTTCAACAGCCATAAATACGAAAATTCACTCTCTGGCCTATGGTTCAAATGGCTCTGAGCACTGTGGGACTTAACATCTGTGCTCATCAGTCCCCTAGAACTTAGAACTACTTAAACCTAACTAACCTGAGGACATCACACACATCCATGCCCGAGGCAGGATTCGAACCTGCGGCCGTAGCGGTCACGCTATTCCAGACTGAAGCGCCTAGAACTGCACGGCCACATCGGCCGGCTCGGGTCTATGAGTTCGAAGTTAATTATCAGTTTCCTCATACATTGTTCTTACATTAATTGGCTTCCATGTGTACCCTTCAACTTGCACAATTAAGTTTTTCCAGCAGTTATTGAGGTTTATCAGGACCAGCGGAAAACAGTGCAAAATACGAGTAAAAAAAAGGTGATTATGATTCAGATATGTTCAGTTAACAAGTATTCCTTCCTCGTTTTCCATACTCAATGACTTGAAAACCTGCTCTAAGGTTGCTAAGTATGGTTTCAGTGATACGGAATCTCTTTCATTGAGTTTATCACTATCCTGATGAAATCTTACGCGAGCTATATAGCGAATAGTCAAAAGCAGGGCATTTGTTTCCCAGCGGCTGCTATTACAAAGTTTGTTGATATTGAATGAAAAGTTCGCTCAATCTTGTGATCACGAAATGCACTTGGCAGGAAGAGAACTCCTTGCCACCGTAGTAGTTGCTTTTGTGGTGTCTTGCACACAGTTACTATACATATTTGTCCCAGGGCCAAACAGGTTAGGCAACAGCTATGGCAGAAATGTATGGCAACTCACATTGACAACTATTGATAGAGCTTTTATAGGGTGCAGTCAAATGAAAACGAGACAGATGGAAAAGAAGTAAGTAAACTTTATTATTTTCAAAAGTAATCGCCATAAGTGCTAACGCTTTTATCCGACTGTGAGACAAGATGGGCCAATGCCTACGGAAACATGATTGTAACCAGGTGTGCTCTTCTTCGTTTGAGGTTGGCGCCCACAGGCGTTTCATAGCCAACTGCAAACATTTTTCCATCAAGGCGTTGACCGTATTATCTCAAAGTGGGGTAAATATATCAGCAGTCGTAGCGATTGCTTTTGAACTAATAAACAGTTTACTTACTTTTTTTACATCTGTCTCGTTTTCATTTGGCTTCCACTTAGAGAGTATGAAGAGTGTGTGTGGTAATGTACGTAGTTCAGTGCTCTGTCTTTAAACGCTATTAGAGTCCGAGATCCAGTGTTCACTCATATTCACATCTGGCTGATAAATATCGAGTCGAGAATTATTAGTTTGACGAAAGTCTGATGCGTAACATAGCCCTTGTCGCGTGCGGTATCTCGGAGTCAAGCGCAAACTATGTTGCGCCTGAGTTTTAGGGAGCCCGGCGTTCTGTTATGTAGACTGTATTCCGTATCTTTTGGAGGACCCAGCACTCGAAAATACGAAATTGTAATTCCTACTCACTGGTCTATTTCGAAATCAAGTTCTCGAGCTCCATACAATCCATTGTGCAATATCCATTTGTAAGTCCAGCTCATTCGTTTGCTTGGTTAAATTGATTGGTTCTTTCAGTATGGGTCGTGGAAATCAATTTCGGTATTTTACACATGGCGGAGGGTGTAGTTTTGTTGTTCATTTATATCTCCTTTCTTGTGGGGCTACACCGTTGTTCCAGTTTTGATAGCTGTATTATTTCGCAAACATTGTGTAAATATTTTTGCACATTCCTTTTGTATTAGTTTTTCTCCAGCTTTGTTTTTGTTGGGATGCCGCCAAATCCAGTCTCCTTAACTTCCTTCGGACCTTGAAAGTCTTGACACGCCTCATCTGGCATTACTACAGGTTATTTTAGTTGTTAATTACCCGTTTTGTTGTGATTAATCCCTCAAACTGTATAAACATTTCGAGTTGCTATTAGGGATTTTTTTCAATTTTTCACTATATTTTTATAGTTCAACAGATAAGACAATATTTTTAAAAGTGAAAATCTATGGTCAAGACTTTTCGTTTCAGAATAAGTCAATTTTTCACACTGAAGTTCCTGAAAAATATTTTCAAACCAAACATGTTGATTTTATCATAAAAGTTTAAGGAGGTATTCCACTTAGCATACATCAGTATTTACAAAAGGGACTGAAATTCTATGTAGTGTAGTGATTGCAGACCGGACATCTTTCAGCCAACAGACTTTCGTAATTGAAGCAGGGTTATGGGGCTGACACTCTGATACAACTCAATCAGGAGAATATATAAGAAACTATCGGCCTCGATTGTGGTAGTGAAACCAACTCTTACCTAGGTTTCAGCGTAAGTAATTGAGCCTTCTTCAGAAGATATATCTAATTCTATAATATGTCTACGAGGACATGGTTTAGAAATAAAACTAAAACAGGCTTGGTCACATTTTAAAAATGCGACTACGCTTATTCAGGCGTAGACATATTATAGAATTAGGTATATCTTCTGAAGAAGGCTCAATTACTTGTACTGAAAGCTAGGTAAAGGTTGGTTTCATTATCGCAATCGAAGCTGATAGTTTCTTATATACACTCCTGGAAATGGAAAAAAGAACACATTGACACCGGTGTGTCAGACCCACCATACTTGCTCCGGACACTGCGAGAGGGCTGTACAAGCAATGATCACACGCATGGCACAGCGGACACACCAGGAACCGCGGTGTTGGCCGTCGAATGGCGCTAGCTGCGCAGCATTTGTGCACCGCCGCCGTCAGTGTCAGCCAGTTTGCCGTGGCATACGAAGCTCCATCGCAGTCTTTAACACTGGTAGCATGCCGCGACAGCGTGGACGTGAACCGTATGTGCAGTTGACGGACTTTGAGCGAGGGCGTATAGTGGGCATGCGGGAGGCCGGGTGGACGTACCGCCGAATTGCTCAACACGTGGGGCGTGAGGTCTCCACAGTACATCGATGTTGTCGCCATTGGTCGGCGGAAGATGCACGTGCCCGTCGACCTGGGACCAGACCGCAGCGACGCACGGATACACGCCAAGACCGTAGGCTCCTACGCAGTGCCGTAGGGGACCGCACCGCCACTTCCCAGCAAATTAGGGACACTGTTGCTCCTGGGGTATCGGCGAGGACAATTTGCAACCGTCCCCATGAAGCTGGGCTACGGTCCCGCACACCGTTAGGCCGTCTTCCGCTCACGCCCCAACATCGTGCAGCCCGCCTCCAGTGGTGTCGCGACAGGCGTGAATGGAGGGACGAATGGAGACGTGTCGTCTTCAGCGATGAGAGTCGCTTCTGCCTTGGTGCCAATGATGGTCGTATGCGTGTTTGGCGCCGTGCAGGTGACCGCCACAATCAGGACTGCATACGACCGAGGCACACAGGGCCAACACCCGGCATCATGGTGTGGGGAGCGATCTCCTACACTGGCCGTACACCTCTGGTGATCGTCGAGGGGACACTGAATAGTGTGCGGTACATCCAAACCGTCATCGAACCCATCGTTCTACCATTCCTAGACCGGCAAAGGAACTTGCTGTTCCAACAGGACAATGCACGTCCGCATGTATCCCGTGCCACCCAACGTGCTGTAGATGGTGTAAGTCAACTACCCTGGCCAGCAAGATCTCCGGATCTGTCCCCCATTGAGCATGTTTGGGACTGGATGAAGCGTCGTCTCACGCGGTCTGCACGTCCAGCACGAACGCTGGTCCAACTGAGGCGCCAGGTGGAAATGGCATGGCAAGCCGTTCCACAGGACTACATCCAGCATCTCTACGATCGTCTCCATGGGAGAATAGCAGCCTGCATTGCTGCGAAAGGTGGATATACACTGTACTAGTGCCGACATTGTGCATGCTCTGTGGCCCGTGTCTATGTGCCTGTGGTTCTGTCAGTGTGATCATGTGATGTATCTAACCCCAGGAATGTGTCAATAAGGTTTCCCCTTCCTGGGACAATGAATTCACGGTGTTCTTATTTCAATTTCCAGGAATGTATTAGATTATCACGATTGCTGACTGGGCCGCAATGTTGAAAGTACTAACATACCATCAAGAGAATATACCAGTGTGAAATACACTTATATTCGGAAGAAACAGAACGCCTTGAAAGATTAGAGATGGGGCGTTCATATTCGCGTTAGTATGTTCTGCAGATTTATTAGCATTTGCACCCCGCCGGCACGCGAGTTCAATGTCACCATCAATATTACGACACAACGCCACCTGCCGGTAAAATGTGCCTGTAGCTCTCTTTGTCGCTATAAACCGTAGGTAATGGATCAGAGTGACTTGAACAGACGCGCAGGATGCTTCGCAGACGTGAGCGCGAACCGTACCGTCAAATCAGGGAGTTTCAAAGAGGGCACATTGTTGGCATGAAAGAATGTGATGCGTCCGTACGGGAAACTACTGCTCGTGTGGGACGAAGTGTTTCGGCAGTGCAACGGGTGTGTGCGGAATGGTTCACGGAAGGCCGTAGAGCACAACGAGATAGGTCAGGTCGCACCACCCAGGTCCCTCCCTCCCGGGAAGACCGTCATCTCGTTCGAATGGCACTGCAGGACAGATCTGCGCCGGCCGGAGTGGCCGAGCGGTTGTTGGCGCTACACTCTGGAACCGTGCTGCTACTACGGTCGCAGGTTCGGATCCTGCCTCGGGCATGGATGTGTGTGATGTCCTTAAGTAAGTTAGGTTTAAGTAGTTCTAAGTTCTAGGGGACTGATGACCTCTGCAGTCAAGTCCCATAGTGCTCAGAGTCATTTGAACAGATGTGCGTCCTGCTCGGCTCTGGCGCAACAGTGACAGTGTAACACATCGCACACTATCAGGGGTGACAGTCTGTCTCCGTTTATTACGGCATAGTTTATGTGCGCGTCGTCCACTTTTCCGTCTATCTCTGACGAATGTGCAGAAACGTGCTAGACGGCGATGGTGTATGAAACGACGACATTAGGGACACCAATGACATCAGTGTTTGCGGACGAATCTACGTTCTGTTTGTTCGAAAATGATGGTTGCATTTTGGTTCGCCGCAGAATTGTACATTTCAATTTTAGAGGCGTATGTAAGCAAAACGTTATTAATGGGATACCAGAGAAACGTAAATCAGAGAATATTTGACCTCTGATGTAAGCAATTAAGTGGACGAGACGAGCTAAAAGGGATAACTGGGGAATAAATGTGTGGAAAAGCCTTGCTACAAAAAAGCTCAAGGCCGTGTTAGTTGATACGCCAGGCAACGTAAACCGCATCCAACACTGAAACTATAATATAATAGGACTTTTTGGAAAGCGGTCCATTGCGGGTGGAGAAGAAGCAAGCTGCAGCTTCCCGACAAGGCTATGTGAAGACATGAGTCTTAGATCTGAAATAAGAAATTACAACTGATGTATAAATATAAATGAAGATGGTATCTGTTCTTTGGACATGTCCGAAAGAACAGATATCATATATAGTTAAGGCTCACCGGCCATCATCTTCTGTGCGGATGCACGAGCAGTTCCCGAACTCTTACGGCAGTAAAGCCGTGAGCAATGAGTATAATGGGCAGGGCACTATGAATGTAGTGCGGGACAACAAGTTGCGCATGTGGGTCTCACGGGAGGCGTGTCAGAGATACGGCCCTGCAGTCGCACTATTCCTCTCTGTCCTCGGTGGCTCAGATGGATGCCGGCACGGTAGTTCAGCGTGTTCGGTCAGAGGGTTAGCTGCCCTCTGTAATAAAAAAAAACTGAGTTAATGGATCAATGACGAACTGAAACGGGTGTCTTGCGACGTCCGCCCCGAGCAGATACAAAGAACGAAGACGAACAAAATGAGATTGAAAAAGAAAAAAAAAAGATGGATAGAGCGTTTGCCATGCCATGTAAGCAGGAGATCCTGGGTTCGAGTCTCGGTCGGGTAACATATTTTCAACTGTCCCAATTGACTTATATCAACGCCAATATGCAGCTAGGGGTATTCATTTAATTGTAATTGATGTATAAATGTTTATATCACTCGTTAACAATACCATACATGAGGTACAGCCTGCATGCTCCAATACTTCGCGACACCCAAAGAATTTGGAGTGGCTGCATGAGATCATCCACTGAGCAAGCTGCCGAGGCCAGAGGACTATGTAGCATATGGTCTGTGGTTTGCTCTTATCCCCATTCACATTCAGCGTCACAAAAGGTAAAACACAGCACTCCCGTACTGTGGTACCTCTACGAAATCTAATCACCAATGAATGCTTTGTGGTCGCCCATAGTGGAATATTCCCGCTTTTGTACCTGTAGTTTCATGAAGTTTTGATAGGTGACGATGGCTGTATGTACCCTTCAAAATGTCGTCTGTAACAGATGTGCGTTCCAAGAAGAGAACTATCATTGGATTTCTTTTGGAGGATATCCAGAGCTCGCAGATATTTTTAGGCGCTCACGGAATATCTACTGGTGGTGGACAAAAGCACAGTGAGTCGTCGGGAGCGGTGTCTGTCATCATCGCAACAAGGTCGCTCTAATCTTCAGATCTCTCGCGTGCTGGCCGGCCGCCCACAGCTGTGACTCCTACAATGTTGTAAAGTGCGGATACTCTAATTCGTGCTGATCGCCGGATCGTAATTAAATACCTGCTCAATTGCGTGTTTCTGTTAGTAGTGCTGACACACTCGTCCACCAATTGAGGCACTCAAAGGTGTGTGCCCGCTGGGATGCTCATACACCCTGCAGCCCGAAACTCGCACCTCCCGCAAGTGCTAACCACTGCGCCACCTCGCTCGGTCGCAGCTTCCGGCTTCCATCTGTTTGTCCCAATGAAGGATACACTCGACGGGAAGCAGTGCATGGATGATGGAGGGGGAGGGCGGTGGTTATGAGTGCAGCAAAACGTTGGCTCTGATGTTGACCAGTTGAGTGGTACTATGCGGACATACAGGCCCACACAGTACGGTGGTGCAAGGCCCTCACATTGAACTGAGATTATGTTAAAAAGGGGGTGGGGGGGGGGGGTTGTAGCCAAGCAGGTGGAGAAAACTGTGCTGTATCGGAATCCTGAACAAAACCGACCTGGTTTCAGAAAAAAATTGGTTGCATTACTTGTCGAACACTTCTCGTGTATCTGAAACTTGTGAACTCTTGTCCACGCCGAATTGTGGCCATTATAAAAGCTATAGATGGTGTTCCACGGTATAAGCGTAATGTCTGCTGCGGTAGATAAAGTTTTTGCCCAGTGCGCTACCTTCTGTTTGCCCGTTTGTGGCAGTTGCATGGAATTCACTCACTCAGTCTTTTTGTTCATGACGAACGTCTGGTGTTAAGAAACTTCCTGGCAGATTAAAACTGTGAGCCCGAGCGAGACTCGAACTCGGGACCTTTGCCTTTCGCGGGTAAGTGCTCTACCGCCTTTTTTTTCTTTTTTTTTCTTTAATCACATTTTGATCGTTTTCGTTCGTTGTATTTGCTCGGTGCGGACGTCGCGAGACATCCGTTTATGTTCTTTTTTGCTCGATTAACTCAGTTTTTTATTACAGAGGGCAGCTAACCCTCTGACCGTGCTGAGCTACCGTGCCGGCCATGTCTGAGCTACCGAAGCACGACTCACGCCCGGTCCTCACAGCTTTACTTCTGGTGTTGTTGCTGCCTATTTAGTGTTGAAAGGCAGGTAGAGACACCCGTTAAGGGCGAAAGCCGCGTGAATGGCGAAGGGGTCGATTTTTCAGCTGATCAGGGCAGCCAAAGTGCAGTGAACGGTGTGACCGCATGAATGCTAATTTTGTCAGATCGCGAGCGGTCGATCGTGCACTGGCAACCTCCCCCCCCCCCCCCCCCCTTCGCCGGTGCAGGTGTCGAGGAGTGTCGTCTCGTGTGATGTAATCACACTGTGTGGCAGTTTGCCCGCTATCGATCTCCTCCTTCAGTGTGTGTGTGTGTGTATGCGCACCCTATCAAACGCTCTGCTATTTCACTGTGGGAGGTGGGGTGGTTCGATTGGCCTGTCGGTTGGGGAGAGCGGCGGGGGAGAGGGGGGTCTGGACCCCGTACCGCCGCCCTTTCCCGATTCTATTTATACGGGCCGGTGCGCCACCTACATGCGACCGAACCGTGCCGGACGCGGCCGAGCGCGGCCGAAGCAGCGCGCAGCGGCGCCGGCGGCGCGAGCGACGCCGCCGCCGGTTTCCCCCCCCCCCCCCCCCCCCTCCACTCTCGCCGCCGCCTGCGACCGCTCCTTCAGGACGCGCCAGTTTGCTCTCCGACTCTGCTCCGCCGGCGAGAAGACAGTTGCGGAACCGCCTTGCGTGTCGCGCCTGCCATGAACAACAATTCCGTAATGGTGTCCGCGTACGCAGACCCCATCGATTCGGACGCGCCCTTCTTCGTGGACAGATGACTGTGAGTGACCGTGGCGGACCCCGTCGAGCCTCCTCCCGCTGCACGCGGCTTCTCCTTTGGTGCTGCTGCTGCTGTACAGAATGCCGTATGTCACTCCTGGGCTTTTGTAACGCTGCCGTTCTGCGCTTCTAGCTGTTCTGTGCGCTCCTCTGCAGCTGCGCAAGCGACGATCACGGGTTCTGCTCTTTCAGTTGTGTCCAACAACTGCGCAAAAAAATTAAAGCTCTGCCTGCGCTGCTTATATAAACGACAGAAAGTCTGCCAAGCGTATGAGCTGTCTTCTTTAAAAGTACAAAGCGTTTCGAAGAGCAACAGTACACTGGATCGCGTCAGTGCGTAATTTTACTGCTGCTGCCTCGCTGCGCTTCCAGCAGCCTCACGCTAGCCAGCATCATATCAACTACATTTTGCAGGCATACTACAAAACTGGAGAAAATTGGGGCTGTTTATGTTTAGAATTGTACAATCATTATTTTAACACCTCACATTTCATGTTTGTCTCACTACTAATGTTACTTGCAGTCTAGAATACATTATAACGTTTTAATTGCTTATTGCCATAACCAAAGGTTTCTGAGACTGTACTGCTTAGCTGACGTCGTCCACAAAAAAAGTTATTGGAACTGTTGAGAGGAATCTACGCACTTGTGAAATACTCTTTCACCGCTTCTAATGCAGGTGTGCTCCGGTGATATTTACTAATTATTAATTTCATTGTCACCGTCCCGATTAAGTTAATAGGCGAGAGGGTCCTACAAACAGATTGACTTCTATGCATTGTTGGTCACGGAGATGCGGACGATCAGTTGGCTTTGTTTGGAGACCAATACACGAATAACAAATTTTTGCTAATCGCGTAAATTAATAAATTATAATTACACTTTCGGAGAAAGAATTATTCTATCTCTTACAATCTACACGAAAAAAGGTTGACAACTACAGATTCTTTGTATTTTTTAATTTCTCTCTTCGTACTATTTTTTCTAAGCCAGTTACTAATAACTATCAGAACCACACGACACTGAGTGAACTTATAGTCTAAGAGCATCAAGATGCAGGCCATAGAAGCTAGTGGGCTAACTGTATTCGATTGGCGACAAATATAGTTATTAGATTTAGGTATTATCTTCGACAATGCAATAACTTCTATTTTTTTGGGTCTTGGCGGTGCAACTAACATTTCTTTCGCTTGCAACGATATTCTGTAATAACGATAAATATAAAAAATATCAGCGAATTACGACTATTACAAGTGGAGTGAAACTTTTCTGTCTTTCGATTTGGTTTCATAATTTTACCGTCACTAATTTATCGGCATTGCGCAAGTGGGATGGTAAATGCAATTGCAATGGTTTTGGACTCTTCTTCTATCGAGGTAAAATCCTCGCCCACTGTGCTTTAAACTTATACGTCATGAAGATAGCCTGCGTCTTATAGTGGTTTTCTTATTTGTCACAAGTTCTTTCTTAATTTTTTTGCTAGGATTCTCTAAGACATTCCCACTGAATGCCCTCCCATATTTCCTGGACGATCACTCGCAGGTTTATCTGCACGTCACACTCAACGCACAGTTTTTGGAATAGCCATGATGTGCGGTTGAGTCAAAGATACATTTTTTGTTATGGTCTTATTTCGTTGCCATCTCGATCATTATGTATGACGTTAACGAACTCCTTCTGGCGTCATTCGAAGACTTTTCTTCACAAGATCCCAACCGACACTCACCTGGACCTCAACTGTCGCTGCCGATCCAGTTGTACAACAGCTCCCGGGGATTACAGAGGTTATGCAACATTCCATGATGCTTTTCTCTACAGTCTGTCGAGGTCTTAGAGACAGACAATTTGAACAGCTCCTGTAAAGAAATTCTTCTATGTGTTAACGAAGCAAATGAGGCGTTTACATGTAAAAAAATACGCCAAGCGTCTTAACGTTATTTTTAACTGCCATTGATATTCTAGCTTACTAGTGGTACTATTTTATTTCAGTGCCAAATGGTCGAAACATCTACGCGCGGGCGCTTATGTTTAACTTAAATAAAGGTATATGTAAATATGTTCTAGCCTCATTCCTATATTTCGTTCCCCATCATGCTACCTCAAATGTGCATGTCCATAGAATTAACTTCACAGCATACTGCAGTTCTCCCAATTGTAAGTTGAGGTCTGGCATTAATCTAGCCCTCATAGGGAAGTTAACTGAAGTTTTACTAATTAACAACAGACAAAAGAATAATGTTTCCCATCAATAGGAATGTAAATGCATTTTCACGCTATGTATCTGCATTGCATAACAGCTAAATTGATTGAAGTTACCCATTTCAAATCTTATTCTGATATCATTGATATCTTTCCACACATAACAGTACACATTACAATAAAAATGGAGAACAATAATAGACCTGTTGTCGTAACGAAAGTCTCACGGTCACTTACCCTGGATTTTAGTTGTTATCAGGGATCACTTGTCCTGGATGTTAGTTATTGTTCTGTGATAAAAGGAATATTGGCAGACAATTTTCTACACGAGTACTGTTACGCACTTCCTGTGCGAAGCAGCGCGTGACGATGAGACGATGTGGGACTTTTTGACACTGATTGCTTGGTATGGCAGCATTCCTGAGCGGAAGGTCGAATTTTCAGATAACAGGCGTCGCATTGGCTGTGGCCGAGAGCGAAAACAAACTCTAATCCTTTTCAGCAATGACTCCCATAGCTTGCCATCACTTGTCCCCATAACCAGAGCCGTACACCCACAACCTCTCAACAGATTTCCAATGTCTTATATAAAGCATAGCAGCAAAGCAAACCTGGCAAGGGATGTACCTCTCACGAAGCCTCCCAGTGAAGCAAGAGTATATTGTTCCTCATAGTTTGCTATGGGTGTGTCCACACATCTGATTGGCCAGCTCACATTCTTCGTCTCATCAGGCGAACTACTTCGTAGGAACGTTTGTAACTGTTTTGTGAGACCGTCCTTTAACACGGCACTAAAAGATATGTGCTCAGCAAGAAAGTACCTCTTTGAAAACATTCCTGTCTTATATCGAGTATTTTTCAGCTTCTCCAGCATCTCCAAATAGAGTCTCCAGGAAAGTCATAAGTTTGTCAGGTCCGATCGACTGTCTTAGTTGTGGCATTCAACAACGAACCACGAGTCGCGTTCATCCGACGTGGATCTACACTGGTCCATTCTACTCCAGGCAGCTTGTGATCTACTCAGTACAAGATGTTCTCTGAATCGTATATTTACGATTAATAAAACGTGACGTCGACGGAGCCTTTTTATTAACGTTTCATTTCGCGCACTGTCAGACTGCCAAGCAAAAGCGGAAGTTATGTTTCTCTTGCCTGAGAGGTTTTCGCATTAGTCGTATAATTTACTTTTGCAAGTTCTAGTTATACACACATGCACGCCTGACATTGTGCTTTTTAGATCATGAAAAGTAATCAAGTGACATATTTTCCACATAAAAATTCAACGTTCGCGGCCCAAGAGAAATCATATGACCACCAAAGCATTATGGAGGTAATCGTTACCAGCCTAGGGGCACCACACAACCCTTATATCCGACCACTAATCAAACATTACTAAACAAGAATCGAAACTGGATCTGGTTGTTTTTAGAAATACTCAAATTCTTCTGGATACATTTATTTAAATATGTTTCGGCACTTCTGTATATGAGAAAGTTTAAAAACATGAATATTAAAATAATAAGTTATGGTTGGTATTTTGATAGATACTTCCAAAAAGCAGCTGTAAACAATATGCTGCAACGCTTTCGCCTATTTCGTCGTCATTTGACAGGCTTTAAGACCCCCGCAATCAGAATTTTTAATCATTATAGAATTCTCATACATGTCTAAGAATGATTTCTCTGGATTGCGCTAAACGTCTCGTTTAACCAGTTTGTAGCATTAGTGGCCCATCGCAGTGGGATTGTACTATCACTTTAACAGTTGTTACCTTACTTGCAGTGGGTGGAGAAAAATGTGGAAACACCAAGACACAAAACTTTACCATGCCTAACACGGTGTAGGAAAACCGTAGGCATTCAATATAGTTCCCAGGTCCTCTATGGTTTTCAGTGGAATCTGATATTCTTCTTCTTGCAAAATAGTGGCACTTTCACGTAACGGTGATGGAGATGAAAACAATCGTGCACTCTTTCTTTCCAAAGTAGACCACAGGGGTTCAATAATATTGATATCTGCTGACTGTGGTGGTCTGTAGAGACGCGATAGTTCAGCCGTGAACAGGGCCCTGACGTCGGGGAACACAAAATCATCATTGGGAAAGAAACATTGTATCATAGGATAGACATGATCAGCCAAAATGGTCGCACATTCGTTGGCAGTAATGCGGTTCTGCAGAGTAACCATAGAGCCCACGGAATATCACGATGTGGCTGTCGAAATCATCATTGGCCCTTTTTCACTCTTGGTACGTAAACTCGGCCAGAAGTTGGAAACAGTTTGAAACAAGACTCATCCGACCAAATTACTTCCTCGAATTCCTCCACAGTCCAGGTCTTATGCCTTCGGTATAACATTTTCCTGCTACCGGTATTTGCGTCACTGATGAGTGAGTTTGGAATTCCAGCTCTCTCTTAAATTTCCTGCCTTCGTGTTTTTTTGGTCCTCACAGGGGTCGCGAATGCGACATTCAGTTCTGCAGTGACGTTTGCAGCAGTTGTCGCCGAATATTCCGCCACAAACGTTTTCAAAGACCGTCCGACAGGATCACTCAATACACATTTTCGTCGGATGATGCTTTTCCGCTTTGCCTGTATGTAGTATAAATCTTCGTTACAGTGCCTCTTTAAACATCACATTTTTCGACTACCTTTTTATGGAATCACCCACCATAGGAGCACCAGCAATTTGCCCCTATTCTAATTTACTTGGATTCGACATAATGCACTCACACCCTACACAGAATACTGTTCTCACGATGAATGACAGCTGCAACCTATTGAGGACATTGCAGAGATGCCTTTCGTGGACAAATACAATCATTCATTTCTGTTCAAACATGCCTTACTCTCGCTGTTTCCATATTTATGTACAATCTGTGTACATGGGTAGAGTCGTGCCACCTGCCTCCCTGGACAAATTTCTGCAAACGCACGTGCCATACATACATGGGGCGTTCCCCATATTCAGTTTTGAAGTCTGATAGATAAAGAAGCAGGTTACAGTGGTATAAAGTTCCATAGCATAGCAACTTTTTGATGGTGCTTATAAAAAGTATTTTATGAAAGCTGCGGTACATAATTTAAACAAGATTTCATAAATAGTTGGTCTTCTCTTATGTTGTCATTTGAACTTTGTTTCTTATCTTGGAATCATATTTTGGTTGTATAACATTTATTCCTGGGTAGTTTTCCTTCTGCAACATAACTGTTTAGGGATCTAGGTGAAAAAATAACGATAATCAATTTCAGTTGAATGCCATTCGAAAATTTTCTTTAGTGGTTACTCCTGCCGCCCATGTTGTTCTCGTTATGTTATATGCTCCAGCCTAGGGGCACAAACACTATGCATGTTTTTTTTTAATCACTGACAGACGTTAATTGATTAGCGTGCCAGCGAAGAAGTACAGTCTTCGTGCCATCCTACATTTCCACGAAAGGAAGTTGTGTATTACCAGAATCTGCATACGGAAGTTTTTTCACAGCGCACACGCACACACACACACACACACACACACACACACACACACACACACACACACACACACACACACCCTCTACATTGATGCCTAGTTTCGTTAATTGTCAATCATACTCTGTAAAAACTATGCTTTTGCATATGACAGACTATCTAGTAGCTACAAATACAGCCATAAGAAACTACTGATTAAGTTAAAGCATAAAGCTGATTTGACACTAACACAAGGTGGGTAAATCTTATTTCTGGAATGACAATATTGCATTTATCATTCAAATACGAGAGCCATTCGAATAGTAAGGAATGATCGGTTGTGAAATAGAAACCACTGTGAAAATCTGATGAAGTTTTGTACAGAAGAACTGGGCAGTGTCTCTAGTATGCGCTTGATAGAGTCACGTCATTCTACACAGTTCTGGGCGCACTGTGAGCGCGTAAAGAACCCTAAAAAATAGTGACTTCCGTCGATTATGGGTGCCTGCTGAGCGATTTCTCCTGATTTCATGCAAATTCTTCTTCGTGATAGTTCTAGACCGCACATTGCAGGGGAAACAAGAACGTCCCTGCAGCGTTTTCGGTGGCAAGTGTTTTGGTCACTTACCATACAGCCTGCACTTAGCTCTCTCTGATGTTAATCTCTGCTCAAATGAACTGCTGGCTATGAAGACAATATTTTGACACAGACAACGAAATGTAGCACAGCGTAAAAAAATTGTCGGAAAGTACTGGAGACTGCGTTCTATTTCGAGGGTACTGGGAAATTGGTACAACCCTAAGATAGATATCTAAGTCAGAGTGGCGACTGTGTAAAGAAGGAGATGCAAGGTGTAGCTAACGGCTGCAAATAAAACAGTTTTCATTATCGCTGTGGTTTCCGTTTCGCGCCCGTTCGTTCCTTACCTTCCAAATAATCCTCGTATCTTCTAAACTTGCAGATGTAAAATATAGGTAAATTACACAGTACAAAAACGCGTTGAAATGTATGTGAAGAAACAGATCGAGGAGGATTTGTATTTATGTAAAAAAATGTAGATCTCATTCTCAACATTATTCAAAAAGAAGACATAATTTCCACCATGTTTCTGATTAAACGCCATCGTATTAACATACCTAATCTGTCATACTTGCTAGCAATCGGCGTGATATCTACAACATGAATAAAAGTATAACCAAACATTTCACTTGTAGTGATGAGACTCTAAATACTTAAATTCAAAACCTTAAATTTAGCTATGGACAACACTTGCATTATTATTGTAATCTTGTTACCGAATGGGGTTGCTCCGTAGCAGATCACGACAATTCAAATTACACACATTGAATTAATTTAGACAATGAAATCCCGTACTGCAATGTTGTATGAAGTAATTTCTATTCAGATTAAAGCAACATAATTAGCGCGGCAGTAGTCAGAATACTGAGACAAAATCATTATGAATACTCTCTTCGTACTACTCTTCGTATCACAGAGTTCCGTATTTTCATACAGCAGCCACAAGAAGAATAGTCAACAAAAAAAGTCGCAAAACTATAAGTAAATTCGACGAAGAGACAGATGCATTACCATCGACAACAACATTTTATAATGAATACATAAAGCTACCAATTCCAATACATAAAGCAACCAATTCCAAGGTATCAAGGCATATAAAATATATTTAACGATACCTTTAGCTTTGCCTGGTTACAATATTCTGTTTATCGCACTTAAATACAACGATACTTAATATTGCCCCCACAAAAGTGATAATGATCTCGTAGAATGAAACAGGACACGCGGCATAATTTTGAGGTGACTGAAATTTCAAAGTCAATTAAACTGGGCAATAGGAATGAGTAAGCATAATTTGTTTTATCAGCCGCGCCCTCGGTTCGAATCGTGCTGTTGAACGGCGTCATTATTCCTGTCGGGAATTAGCAGATCCAACCAGGCTATTGGTTCTGGTTCGGTCGAGCTGTGTAGTACACAGTCGATAGGCAAATTTGTTCCCTTTTATAGATCTTTCATATCCACCTCCCTCACGGAGGACAGTTCTACGACATTCCACTCTTCACCCACAAACATTTATACTAACACAGAAAGTTTTCTGATTAAAAAAATCAATAGTAAGATATTACATTGTTTTTACAATTATTAAAATGTTGATTATACATTCATTACATTGAAGATAAAGCTGATGACGCACTTCACTTTTTAAAAAACTGGAAGGACGGGAGGGGATAATTTGGAAGAGGAGAGGGTGAGCGGTTCTGGTGGTGTAAGGTGTCAGATATTAATGGAGCAGGTAGTTTGGTATTTGGGAATAGACGTAATGTAGGAGGGCGAGTGCTGGCTAAACATCGCTTTTTAGGATAGGTGTAACTATTATGGAGAACAGATCTTAGTTATGAAGAGCAAAGAATAGCAGAGGATGGAAAGGGTGGAGGGTGCCTAGATGTAGAAGAGGATAGGGAGTGGTTGAGATCTTCTATGAAAAGTAAATGTCAGCGCGAATTTCACTGTCAGTGGGATGGTGTCTATTAAAATTGCGTAGGGTAATGATATGGCGAGTAAATACTTGTAGGGCTGGTGCAATATTCTCGTATAGGTGCAGCAGCGTACGAGAATTGGAAACTAGAGGGGAAACAATAAAGTTGTGGAACCTTCTCGCAGGCGTTGATTGTGTGTGAGGGTGAAGGGGAAATGATGAGCTGGCAAGGAATGCATGTAAGGAAGGTTAAACGGATGGGAAGGCAGGCAGGGTGTATGCTGTCCAAGGATTCGGAGACAGTGAAGGAACTTACATGGGGCAGATTTCCTGGCTACATTGGCATGGCGGAGGCTATAATCGATCCTGGCGTTGTAGATGTAGAGATGGCAGAGGGGTGAAATTTCCTTGTTCGGTCAGTTAGTAGTTTGTCTGTTGTGGGCTTTCTCTTTGATAGTTTCCATGTTAGCTCAGGGACAAATGTTCGTCTGAAGTGTCTTAGTATGTTAGTTAATTTGATAGGGCGGTCGTAAATGGCCACATTGAAGCTGCGAGAAGTTTGTCCTGTAATTATTTCCTGGGTTTTGCATGGGTTGAACGGCTGTCAAAGTACTGTTGGGGTTTCTGAAGGATAAGGTACAGGACTGGTGAGGCGGTGCCATCGGCGTAGAGGATGAAATCGACAGGAGGTGGTGGCTTGAGGATGTCGGCCGTACAAATACATGTAGGAACGAAGAAAGGACGGAACCTTAGGGCCGTTACTGCAGTAGGATGGAAGGCACGAGGATTGTTGTTAGTATGTCCACAAGAGATGGGCTATTGGATAGGAAGTACACAATAAGGTAGAGATAATTAATTGGAATTGCATAGTTCTGGAGTTCCTCAGCTAGATACCTCATAGCTACTCTTGGTTTCCAGTCCTTATCGAAACTTATACCCAATTCACATGTTGCAACTGGGGAAGCGAGTAGCAATGCAGACATCATTTCATAGTTATAGCTTTTAGCTACGATCTTCGAGCTCTGCTCGCCCGCTCGAATTAAGTAATGTCTCTTTCGTACAAAGACAGTTCCTTGTTATTTCTTTGTACTGTCTACAGACAATTTATACACAAAGTATATTGCTTAAATTCATTAGTTTTCACTCTCCTTTTATTTCTTTCTGCATTTCACTATGTCTTCGTTAAGGTTAAATATCTTTAGTTCCCTTCTAATATCTTTAGAACTCTATCCCTCAGATAAAGTATACCCACCCACATTATATCCTGTATCTTCTACTGTTCTAGTTTGTTGTGTCGCCAGTGTCCAATATACACTTCCACAAGGAAATTTTGTCAGTTTCATTCCTGTGTAGAATTTTAAAATCGTCTATCGCCTGAGAAGTTAACTGGTTTTACAAAGTAATTTAAAGTTGCTAAGGTTTTAAATAGATCTGAATCAGTACCATAGGAACACTCACTAAAGAAACAATGATCATATGAGTTATCAAACAAAATTTGTAATTGGTTTGAGGATTTCTTGGGAGGTGCAATCGTACACATACGTAGAAGTAGCTTCAGGTGTGTCCCGAGGAAATGTGTTGGGACTCTTTCTGTTCATGATGCATGTTATTGCCCTGGCTGACAATATTAATAGTAAGAGCAGACTTTCTGCAGATGAGGCATTTATGTGTAATTAAGTACTTTCTATAAACAAGTACACAGTCAGTGAGATCTGGTAACATTTTAAAGTGGTGCATGATTGGTAACTTACTTGAAGTGTTCAGAAGTGTAAAATTGTAAATGTCACAAAATGGAAAAACAGATTATTGTGTGATTACAGAATGAATCGATCAAATGGTACGAATACCTGGATGTAACTATTCGTAGGAATGTGGTATGAAATGATCACACAGACTCAGTCGTTGGTAACGCAGGTAGCAGAGATCGCTTCGTTGGTAGGACCCTGGGAAAAATGGTTCAAATGGCTCTGAGCACTATGGGACTCAACTGCTGTGGTCATCAGTCCCCTAGAACTTAGAACTACTTAAACCTAACTAACCTAAGGACATCACACACATCCATGCCCGAGGCAGGATTCGAACCTGCGACCGTAGCAGTCGCACGGTTCCGGACTGCGCGCCTAGAACCGCGAGACCACCGCGGCCGTCTAGGACCCTGGGAAAATGCAATAAGTCTACGTAGAAGATTGCTTACAGAACACTGTGCGACCCATTCTAGAATATTGCTGAAGTATGTGGGATCCGTTCTAACTAGGACTGACGGGGAATACTGACTGTATACAAGAGGGCAGCACGAGTGACGACACGTCGTTTGACCCACGGGAGACTCTCGAAATCCTGAAACTTCCTGGCAGATTAAAACTGTTTGCCGGACCGAGACTCGAACTCAGGACCTTTGCCTTTCGTGGGCAAATGCTCTACCAACTGAGCTACCCAAGCTCACGCCCCGTCCTCACAGCTTTACTTCTGCCAGTACCTCGTCTCCTACCTTCCAAACTTAACAGAAGCCCTCCTGCTATCAGCGCACACTCCGCTGCAGAGTGAAAATCCAATTCTCGAAAACCTGTTAAACAAGAATTTGTAAATGGTTGAAGGTAGACGGGAACGATTATACGGAAAACTACCTCCAAAGTTATGAGAACGAGCATCAAGTGAGGAATCTAAAGATATTCTTCAGCCCCTGGATATCGCTCCCGTAGATCGCTAAGGACATGATTAGACTGATTACTGTGCGCACAGAGCTATTTAGACAGTATTTTCCTACGCTCCATACGCGAGTGGAACAGAAAGAAACCCTTACAAGTGGTAAAATGAAAAGTGCCCGCTGGTATGCACTTCAGAAGGTCTAGAAATGATGCCTGTAAACACCGGTGACCTTGAAACAGCCAATCACAGTTCAGGTTTCAGGGCGGCCGGCGAAGATCTGTATTCCAAACACAAACCAATTTGATTTCCCCGCTTGCCACGGATTGGACCTAGCGGCGATGCTGCAGGTTAAATGCGTCTGTAAGACGATGCTGCAGGTTAAATGCGCCAGTAAGCCTTGAGTAGACTTGTTTCTTTTCAGTGTGTAGCCACGCCGGCGATGTGCAAGAAGCGAGGGAGCAGCATAAACGTACTCTTGTGGCTGGCGTCACAGTGCGCTCAGGTTAAACGCTCACACTGGAAAGCTCGAGAACCAGAGAAGTAGGAATGAAATCGTAAGAAGTCGACGTGGAAGGGGAGGGGAGAAGAGGGTAAGACTGGAGGAACGCAGAGAGCTGGCAGCAATGCAGGGCGCGCGGCGTCGCGGCGCCGTCCAGTGCAGCGTGGTGGGGGCGGCTGAGAGAGGCGAGGGGGGGGGGGGGGATGGGGTGTCTGGCGTCGGCGTCGGCGTCGTGGCGCTGTAACGATCCGGCCGCCATGTGGCGCCGCGGAGGGCGCGCCCCGGCTTCGAACTCCGTTGCGGACACTGCGCGCTTCTGCAGTGGCCGGGCTGCCCGCTGCGGGGAGGGGGCGTCGCCCCACGTTGTGTTCGATACCTACACCTATACACAGTAGCAAGCACTCTCAAGTGCACGGCAGAGGGAACTTCTCGCATTATCACACATCAAAACTGCTTCCCATTCCTTTCTCGTGTGGAGAGCGGGAAGCAAGGCTGTTAAAATGTCCCTGTGCACTGTAAAGAAGCGCTCGACTCAATAGACGGGGAGGCCCTGTTAAATACTTCGCGATTCACGTGATTCTGGCTGGAACAAAATACAGGACTACTGTACACCGAGGTGACAAAACTCAGATGATAACGATATGCACATATAAGGTGGTGGTAGTATCGCCTACACAAGATATTTAAACGACATTGCATTGGTAGAGCTGTTATTTGCACTCAAGAGATTCGTGTGATTATGGCCGCACAACGGGAATTAACAGACTTTGAACGCGTAATGGTTAGGTAGTATTACACTCTTGGGACAATCCATTTCGGAACTCGTTAGGGAATTCAATATTCCGAGATCAGTTCAAATGGTTCTGAGCACTATGGGACTTGACTGCTGAGGTCATCAGTCCCCTAGAACTTAGAACTACTGAAACCTAACTAACCTAAGGACATCACACACATCCATGCCCGAGGCCATTACACATATGTGTAGTTGTCAAAGATAATTATTGTAACTTGTCTTTTTGTAATAAAACTCATTAATACGAGCTGTTTGTTTGTCCATGATATGTCGTTGTACTAGAAGTGTGTACATTCCTCTACAGCCAGTCCCATCTGGGAGCCACACGGTCAGTAGCGAGAGCAGTTTTGCATGCTGCAAGCAGTCTGTACACAAGCGACTTTGTATGGCACGGCAGCTGATCTGGGAAACGTGCTAACTTAAACCGCAGGAAATGGCTGACTGGAAGTGTTCTTGCACATACACAGATGCAATCCAGCCACAGAAGCTGCGTCATGAGACCATCACAGCCTGCCAGAATGATTTAAAACACCACGTGGCGGCCGAACTTCCCCGAATGTGGCGTCGCGGACAAGAATGTCATACGACCATTTCATTTAATTTATGAAATCTTATCAGGTCTCCATGTAATCCGTGGGTTTTCCTGCCACGTGTGTGCCGAAGGATCTTTACGGAAGTAATCAACCATTTATTGATAAATCTCATTGAACACATTATAGAGCCTTTGCAAACATACATACCTTCTCCCTCCAAATCGAAGAATAATAGCAAGAAAGTTCACTAAAAGTGCAAACATGACCAAAAAACCAAAAAGCAAGCGGTAATCAACAAAACCATAACAAAATTGGATACATTGAATGAACAGAATTACCTGAATCTCCTGGCCGAGCGGTTCTAGGCGCTCCAGTCTGGAATCGCGCGACCGCTACGGTCGCAGGTTCGAATCCTGTCTCGGGCATGGATGTGTGTGATGTCTTTAGGTTAGTTATGTTTAAGTAGTTCTAAGTTCTAGGGGGACTGATGACCTCAGGTGTTAAGTCCCATAGTGCTCAGAGCCATTTTTGAACTTGAATCAACAGCAAACATACAAGTGTATGCGTTTTCTGTGTTGTACAGATAACTTGTAAGACCACTCTAGTGTATGCTGTAATTACCTCCCGTCCCAGTTTGGCGTAAACACAACGATGCTGCCACACTGGCATAGTCCAAATTTCGCCTTACCGGTTAATAAAGAGTATAAAGGGTAATAAAGGGTAGCCCTCTGTATCAGAATGTTTGTTTACAATGTTTTCCCCGAAAGTCGAGTTTATGAAGAGAGATGAGTCAAATCCTCTATCTCGTATTTTGCGTTTCTTCATTTTTAGTGAGTAGTTCTATAGCAACACGCTGGCAATTCAGCTAGCAAGTGGCTTACTGCACCCAGAAGCACGGCTTCTCGCATGAAAAGGGCATTGTACTATTTCCTCATACTGCGACGCGAAGATTCATACGTAGACGAGAGTCCCGTTGAACGACGAATACATCTCCGTTGTTCCACGTCAAGGTATTCTTCTTGGCGAGAGAGAAATATGCTGGCGTCTCCGCTGCAGCGCGGCACTCTTCTCACGGACAATAGTGGGTGAAACTGCGTAGAAAGCCGCATATCCTCCGCCTTGACTGACACTCGCGGCGGGCACAATACGGCATTGTTATTTTGTGTGCGGCCGTGCAGGAAGCCGACAAGAGCCGCCGACATTTTAATTATCGCTGGCGCGTTTTGTTCCGCGCGCTCCAGTTCCTGCTTTGTGCCTCATTAAATGTAGTTTTTAATCGCCACTCTCGCCGTCAGCTATACCTTCCTTGCGGCACTGCAGCTACCTACAAACGCGCGCAGAGAGAACTTTTCTTTGCATTTTCCCGCCGTGTGCGTAGCAGTTGAGACTGCAAGGCGAAGGTAACTCTGCTACAAAACTTGCATTTGCTCTTCAGGGATGTCATAAAGAGGGTTAAAAACACGTAGAGTTTCCAGACCCGCAACAACATGTGTCTTAGCTATGCGGCTATGTAATGACTACGTCTGCCGTTACACAGGCTTAGGAAACTGTCTTTGGGAATACAGTGACCGACTAGTTTTTTTAAAATATATATTTCCTCCTCTGATCACACAAGTAATATTACAGGGTGTTTATAAATGAATATCTGGGTTTTATCGCTTTATAATATTTATTATATTAAACTTACTTATAAATGATATGTCAAATGAAAGAGAAACTCAAACAGCTTTACCAAGAAACTTATAAATGTTCAATGTGAGCACCGTTTGTCACACAACACATTTCACTGTATGCATGTGCTGCATAGACCGCAAGGGGCCCAATGACAGAGCTTGCTTTCCATGTCCTCCACGTTCATCTGACTTAACGCTATGCGATTTTTTTCTTTTGTGATTCGTCAAGAATCGTGTGTACTGCTACAATCACTAAAGACACATTTATCAACGTTTGGGAAGAACTAAGCTATAGATTTGATGTGTGGCGTGTGACAAATGGTCCTCATATTGAACATTTATAAGGTTCTTGGTAAAACTGTTTGAGTTGTTCTTTCATTTGACATATCATTTATAAGTGTAAGTTTGATATAATAAATATTATAAAGCGTTAAAACCCCGATATCCAGTTATAAACACCCTGTGTTACAAGATTCGACTTATTACCAAGCCATCATCAAATGATATATTAAAAAAAAAGACAAAGGGCTACAGTACAACTAGAAAACTAAATGACTAATCAAAGTAACTTCCATGCTCTACTATACATGTTTGAACACGTTACGTAGTTACGAATCATATGATCAATACGATTGAATAACCCTATAAATTCTTTAAATGTTAATGCATTCAGTCTGGCTTCTTGTTCTTAACGTTGCTACAAAGGAATGCTTACATGCAATATAAAGATCAGTGCAGTACCTTCTTCTGCAAGAATACGGAATACGTTTCTTAAAGAAACATTCTAAGCATTGGCAAGGTGAGATGATATAGCTGTAGCCTGCTGATCATCTCCGATTCATATTTAAAATTCTGTACCCCAATCGGTAAAAATGGAACTTCTATAGGATCTCTTTTCGTCCGTTTATCTGCCAGTCTGTTAAGATCCCTTTTTCTCAGGAACGGTTGGAGGTATCAAGTTGAAATTTGTGTCAAATACTGAGGTCGACGGTCACTTGACAGTGAAAAAATTTAAGTTTGTAAGTGTTGTATTCTCCAACAGTTTATTGAACGTAACTACTTCTACAATACAATAGCTGGCTGAACAATAGATGTAGACGTCCGTCGATCTAGCCGGGTATGTGGTTTCTTGCGGTCGGCTGGTACTTCGATCGGCGGTGCAGTACAGCGGCTTCGGTGATATCTTCTCGGAGACTCTGCTATAGCGGTTGCCATTAGCAGACTGTTGTGCCTTCGACCGGCCGGGCCTATATAGTGAGCTGGAGCCAACAGAAACCCGGCGTAGGAATCCGTGGCTGGATATGTCGCGGCGACCTCTGCAAAGAAAGGTTCCTAATAATCGACTGGAATCTTCGTCGTGTTTACCTGATGTCTTCGCCTGTTTGGCTGTTGGTTTGTTTCCCTTATAGCCTGGCTGTTATGCGGTGCTGCCTGCCATTTAGGGGAACCCGATGGCGGACAGTACAGCAGGGCCGGCCAAACGCTGCACAGTGTGCAGACGTGCGGAAGTGCTGCACATGTGCACACGTGTGCGACAGCGACATCTGTTATTAGACATGTGTCCTAAATGAAGGGCGGCAGCTGTTTATGTGGTACAAGCAAGAGCGCAACATACCCAGCCTCCCTTACCCCTGGTAACCGTAACCTTAAGAGAGAAGTACTGAGAAATGGCAGGTACTGTGAAAAAGCAAAGAACGGGAGATTTATGTTCTCAGTCCTTTAAAAATGGCTGGGAACTACAATTCTTTTTTTGTAGCCGTTGGTGAAAACTCAGTGTTTGCTGTGCCGTCAAATAATAGGCGGCCAGCGTAAGTTTTCAATTGAAAGACACTACAATACACATCGCAAAGACGAGTGTAGTGTACTCAACAGTGAAGAACGGCAAGCAAAATTAAATGTCCTTAAGAAAATGGATGAGAGACATCAACTCGATTATGATTTCTCATGACCAGTGATAAACTTGTTTGGACTTATTCCTTTCATAATTACAAATTGTTTACTAACTGTGCATTATTGCCTCATTCTGCTCCATGTTACATTATTATCAGGAAAGTTGCTCATTAAACCGATTGTTCCAACGTATACTTACATTTAGGGTTTTTTTAATGTGAAGGGCTACGCTTAGCTGAAGTCGATAAAACATAACATTCATCTAATTGTCGGTTATTATGCAGATTTCAGACGTAACTGATGAAAGATATAGCAGTAATGGTATTGAAATAACAGATCATCGAGAGATCTGCGGTAATCATTCTGTTCAGAGTTCAGTGAGACAGAAATTATGTGGGTGTAACTGAGGGCATCTTGAATTAGTTATAGGAAACCTTACATTAGTTTAATGTTACTTGAAATCATGAATAAGGTTCGTTGGAAGTCGCTAAGTGCTCTCTTTCTTAAATACTAGATCAAAAACGTTACGCGTATTTACGTGCCGTCAGCCAAGCTGCCTTAATAAAAACCGACGGTTGTTAACTGTATTACTTGTCTTACTGGGTTAAACTGTTAACATAAAAGTAGACGTCTCAATGAGTAGACTGTGAGAGTATTTTAAATGTTTAATACGCGAAATACCTTCCCATGGTTGGCTTGCAAGCTGTGGAAAAAGCACTAGAATGCGCTGGTACAGAGTATCCCAGCAAGTGGTTAAAGCGACATCTGTGTGTAGAAACACGCACTACATGAACGCTGACGGCTGCGGCGTTCACACTGTGACACGGAAGATGCGCAGTTGCAGGAGCACCGCACGCGTGCAGAATTTCTGGCCGGCCCTGCAGTACAGTAAGTCAATGCAGTCAAAAGATAGGACCGTTTATGTCACGTACTTCGATATTGGCAATCTCACTCTTCAAACATCGTCAAAACCCATAGATTAAGTAACTCTGTACATAATTAAGTTTGTACGGAACCCTTACAGTCTGCGTCCTCCTCGCACTTCCCTAGTCTTTTTTGCTCTTGGTCTATCTCGATCTTGCAACAAGGTCTGTTTCTTCCGCTGGAAAAGAAGCTGCATTTTTCGTTAGCGTCCTCTGGAGCCTGCCGAGAAATTGTGCACCAGCCTCGGTTTGCGTCATCGCTGTGACGGCGGCGCCGGCTTTTGGTTCGAGAATGGCCACTTTGCCGAGGTTAGTTCCAAAAAGGGGGAGGGGCGAGTGTGCGCTGGCGCGGACGCCGCCGTATTGATCTGCTGCCCGTGTGTGTGGGCCCTAGGGCAACAGCTGGCGGTGCACCCTCGTGCCGCAGTACCCCCACTTCGTTTACAAGATTCACTGTCATTGCAGTACTGCACACTGCGACCGAAAAGGTTATTTTAAACTGGGTGCCACCTACGGCTGTTGTACCTTCCTTCATTGGATAACGTTCTAGGTACGTTCTCTAACTGCCAGCTATAGCATTGTAAATAGTTTAACATGTTCGATAGTGGACGAAATTAGTACTGGACATCTGAAAAAAACGTTGGTTTTTTTTCTGTCGGCTTTCATTTTCTACACGGCAAGTCATAACAGTTTTGGCAAATAAAAGCACACGAAGTGGCGAGTATTTTGCCGTATGGTTGACAGAGCAAATGTTATCATCAATTTTGCAGGATGCTCCAGGAGGAATAGTAAATATTTTAGATGGCATTATAGACTACTTCGAAGAAAACATTCTGTATAAGATGTGTCCAATTCTTATTGGTTACAGAGATACGGAAGTTAGAATGCAACCCAGGCGAATATTAACAGAAGGTGTTACGCAAAGGCGAATGACTAAACTGAAAGATTGAGGTTTTTAATGTGGCTGTCAATCAGCGACTGTTGTATAATACAAAATTTTGAAAAACACAGCCCTCAGTCACGAACACAATTAATTTGTGACCTTGGTTTCAGTGTCACAAGGGACACATTCTGCGGACAAAATTAAAACTAAATGTTACAGCATAACGTACCAAAAAATACGAAAGTTGCGGTCATATTTCACAGCGTCAGATAGTCAGAATTAAAATAAAATGCAACAGAGGTGCAAGCCACTGAAAGATGATTTTCGTAAATTCCACCTCCGCCTTGGACCCCCTTTTAGAATTATCTTCACAACTCGACGTGTAGGTGTTGTGACGTCGTCTTGGCATTTCTTTATGAGGGCAACACTATGAACGATCAGTTAGTCTCTTGTGTTATTTTTCCTTTGTAGGCTTCGCTTCTTAATCATCCCCACCAGGAAAAATCTCAAGGGATGTGGTCGGGGGAGATCTGTCGCCAAGAAATGTGACCGTTTAAACCGGTCACTCATGCAGGGGATGTTAGATGTAGATGATGTGTCACCTGATGACTAGAACATGCAGGGGTCTCGTGATGCTGGAGGAATATACCCATCCGTGTAGCCCCAGCAATTTCTTCCAGTAATGCTGGAATCTCCTTTTCAAGGAAGTGTCTTGCATGATCACGCAGTAACAGAATAAGCCCAGTTAACAGCTCGTCTATCATACCACACCGCAACCTAAACAGAACCTTTCTTGAGAATGTGTTCCCACAACAGCAAGTGTACGACCGATGTGAGTTACGAATATTACTGATACCGTCACGAGTAAAAGTGGCTTCATCAATAAACAATATTAATGTTGTTAATCTGTGATTTGCAATTAGTTAGTGACAGAAGTTCAATCGTCTACCTCCACTTCCTCTCAAAGATGTTGAATCCGCAGTATGTGATAACGACAGACTATAGATACATGATGTACCTCATATTCGTGTATCTTTGCCGTAGTGGTAACACTGGTTCCCGTCAGATCACCGAAGTTAAGCGCTGTCGGGGTGAACTAGCACCTGGTGGGTGACCATCCGGTCTGCCGAGCTGTTCGCAAGCGGGGTGCACTCAGCCCTTGTGAGGCAAACTGAGGAGCTACTCGATTGAGAAGTAGCGGCTCCGGTCTCGTGCACTGACATACGGCCGGGAGAGCGGTGTGCTGACCGCATGCCCCTCCATGTCCGCAACCAGTGACGCCTATGGGCTGAGGATGACACGGCAGCCGGTCGGTACCGTTGGGCCTTCCAAGGCCTGTTCGGACAGTGTTTATTTTACTTATATTCTTGTATGTCCAACACCACTAAGTGCAGAAATTCTGCGTGTGCTAGTTGTAGGACTACATTCTACCACCTGAATAATGTCTTTTAATTCATCCACACTCATTTCATTTGCAGGTTCTGATATGATATGCTGGCAATGCACCAGTCTCGTGTCGTTTAGTGAAAACCTTATTTATTGTTCTTCCTGAAACGACCTGTATGTTAACGGAAGCTGGATGGGATGCGTCGTATCGTACTTTGGAATAATACAGGCACTGCTATTTCGTGTTTATTTGTCAATACCTCAATCAACAAATATGTCCTTCCTGGATTGGAGTATGTAACGTATGAGTGCAGGTTGTGACAAATAGATGACGACATATGGAAGTTTAGTCCAGCCGTGATTCGTGCACGGATGACCGAAGCGGTTATGGCGACCGCTCACGTAAAGCGGGAATCCAGGTCCAGCAGTAATGTTCATTGTCGTCATTCCAATATACCGCCGTTGGTGATTCATATTCGCAACTGCGAATGAATTTCCTCTATGCGATAATACAAGCAGAAATGTTCCACTCAACATGAGCGAGCCGTTTGCGAGATAGTTGCGAATTTGTAATTACGAACCGCCACTGTCTTCTGTATGAAATATTGTCGTAGTACAAATGTATCTGAAATGTAATCCTTGGATCCCAGTCCATCTCTTACAATCCACTGATCTGTATACGTGTTGCGGTGATGTTCTCTTACAGCTAAGATGGCGTGTATCACTTACTTCAACCATCTATCCCGAACTAAAAGCTACGATTTGGCGGCATAAAGGAAAAAAACCACTTGATTTCTTGAAGACTTCTGAAAGACATGACGTTTTTCCGAATTTGTCTTACTCATTATAATTGCCTTCTTGCCATAATTTAGTATGAGCCTAAATGAAAAAGCCATCACTCGTATAGTTCTGAGGAAGAAGAAATCCGCTTGGTTTTTTCCGTATGTCCTTTTTCGTCCCGCCTTATATAGGGGACGCTACGTGAAATCCGTATCATGGTGCAACTTTGCAGTCTTCGTATACATAAAGCATTGATGTATATATGCAGACTGAAGCGACGAATGAAAATTTGTACCAAGGCCAAAATTAGAACCCGGGTCTGCTGCCCACTAGGCAGCTGCGCTATTCACCAGCAGGAGACCGGGCTTCGAAACCCGGCCTTGGTACAAATTTTCATTCGTCGCTTCAGTCTGCATATATAAATCATAGATACTTGAGACTTGAAAAGGTCTCTGGTAGCATACCGTTTCATTTGACACAAGGCATTGGCAGAGATGAAAGTCGCGATGAGGTATGAATGAAGATCATGGTTCAACATCCCATGGATGACGAGGCCTCTAAGACGAAGCACAAGCTGGCATTGTGGATGGAATTCATTCCGTGTCCTTTATGAGAGAATCAACCGCGTATTTGCCTTATGCTATTTAGGAAAACAGCGGAAAATGAAAATCTGGATGACCGTCCAGAGTCTTACCATTGTCCAGCCATCATAAATACAAAGCGATAACATTAATGGCACTGATGCTTATCACTGACGAGAGATCAGTTGTAGCAGTTTTTCAGTCTGTCGCAGAGAGTTTGGAACGTGAACTGGGGAGATGGGTATTCTGCGTAAAAGGAAAGAGAAATACAGAGCAAAATCAGTCTGTTTTCTTTCTTGATTGATTATGTACAATTTAAGTCTGCCCAGAGTCACCAGTTTCATGCAGATACTTACTGAACAGCCAAAGAAACTGGTACACCTGCCTAATATCGTGTAGGGCCCACGAGATCATGCAGATATGCAGCAACACGACGTGGCATGCACTCGACTAATGTCTGAAGTAGTGCTGGAGGGAACTGACACCATGAATCCTGCAGAGCTGTCTGTAAATCCGTAAGAGTACGAGGGGGTGCAGATCTCTTCTGAGCAGCACGTTGCACGGCATCCCAGATATGCTCAATAACATCCATGTCTGGGGAGTTTGGTGACCAGCAGAAGTACTTAAATTCAGAGTACTCCTGGAGCCACTCTCGCCACATCATTGCAGAGCCTCCACCAACTTCAACAGTCTACTGCTGACACACAGGGTTCATGGATTCATGAGACTGTGTCCATACCCGTACACGTCCATCCGCTCGATACAATTTCAAACGAGACTGGTCCGATCAGGCAACATGTTTCCAGTCAGTCATAAAGGGTACACGAGGGGGCGTTCGTCTCCGAAAGCCCATATCGATGATCTTTCGTTGAATGGTTCGCACGCTGACACTTGTAGACGGCCCAGCAGTGAAACCTGCAACAATTAGTGGAAGGGTTGCACTTCTGTCACGTGAACGATTCTCTTCAGTCGTCGTTGGCTCCGTTCTTGCAGGATCTTTTTCCGGCTGCAGCGATGTCGGAGATTTGATGTTTTACCGGATTCCTGATATTTATGGTACACTCGTGGAATGGTCGTACGGAAAATCCCCATTTCATCGCTACCTCGAAGATGCTGTGTCCCATCGCTCGTGAGCCGGCTGTAACAAATATGTCTCTCTGAGTCAACAGCAAAAAGTAGGCTGTAACATGGTAGTGAAATAAAGGGAGACGGCGCTACAGACTTAGTCCGTACGTTGTTCTTAAATCAACGCCGCTATGTTAGATGCCCAAAATATCAGCAGGCTACTGTTTACGATTGCCTCTTGTTCTTAGCTTCTGTTATGTGCACGGAAAAGTTGCTCCAAGTAAAAAACGTCACAGTGCTTTCGTGAATAATACAGCCGTCAGTAAGGCATTTACTACTTATTTCCCTCGTTAATTTAACTTTCTTTGTGTCACACGTTTCCAATAAATAACTAGAGAAGTCCGTGATATGACAGGACTGCTTTCGTAACCAGCGTTTTCCCATGCCACGAAATGACAAAACTGATGCTCGATCTACGTCCTCTTTGCGAAAACTTATTTTGCTACCTTTGATTTGTTTCCATGCTTTCCATCTCATAGCGTTTCACCAGAGAGCTTTCGAGTAAGACTGACGGAAAATGTAAAGTAAAATGACAGAAATATAACAACTATAGTAAACATGGCAATCAAAATTCCTGTTTATAAAGGAAAATATCACTTGAGCGAGTCGATTTAGGAATATAATGTGATTCCATTACATTTTAAGCTATAATGACGCAGGCTGGCAATTTTTATCAAAACACTTTCATCAGAAACTAATGTCTGGGGCGGCTGTCATGGCGGATGTCGGCTTCAAGTTTGTGACGTCATGACAACTCCCCGTACCATGACTCAACGGCTATATATCAGAAAGAGTCGGAGTATCTATGGAGTGAGCTTAATATTCGCAGAATAGGAATTGCGTTTGTCTATACACATTACCTTCAAAATCACTCGACTGTGGTGAAGTTTAAATGTCATTACATCACTAGTACAGACAACTCTTGTTCACAAATACGCTTTTCATAGGAATCTTTTTAATGTGCATTCGATATCTGGAATTAACTTGGTTTAAGGCTTGATTACAACTCAGATGTCTATTTTTTATGCGGAAATAACCACCGCCTTTTTTTAGCTTCTGTTGTGCACTTTATCAATTAGCAATCTGTTTTTTGATAAATTATACTGCGGTGACACTGCGAAATGGCTTTATAGTACGCCAAAGTGAAAGTGTCACAAGAAACAGAATTTAGTGCTATGAAATGCAACAGATTACCGATTTATCACACTTTGAATTATTTTTAAGGACGGAATACTCTGTTTAATCGTCGTTTATCTTTTAGGACCAAAAAATATTAACCGCACATATCATTCTCCGCGTCATAAGTCTTAGTAGTCCACTCTCCCAATGTTAGTAGAGCACTTGCCCGCGAAAGGCAGTGTCACGAGTTGGAGTCTCCGTCCAGCACACAGTTTTAATCTGCCAGCAAGTTTCACACTTTAAAATTATCATAATATTTTGGAGATTTTGACACTCTGGAGAAAATGACATACTGTCAGATACAAATTGCTTGCATTAAGTTTACGTTAAGCGGATTTAGTGATAGCACAGTCTCAGATTTATCTAACACATGTCTCACAAATACACTGACGAAAAAAAAAAAATCGCAGCACAAAGAAGGAGTTGTGCGACATAAACGAAAGGTGATGTCCATTCAAATTTCGCGCCATACGCTGGAGAGTTGCGCTAGTGGCGCCACTATGAGGATGCAAATCAGGTTTGGCTATAATGGCCGTGAGCGTTAGTTATCTTTCAGATTCGATATAGCGAGTTGACATAAGTCAAGAATGACTTTTAACCGAAAAGACGCCATTATAAACACCTCACTGAATTTGAATGGGGTCGTGTAACAGAGCTACGAGAAGCTGTAAGTTACTTCTCCAATATTGCAGGAAGATTTGTCCACTGTACATAATTGCTGGCTGTGGTGGTTACGAGTCGTAAGAGACCAGGCTGCGGACAGCCACGTGATACTTTTTTGGTCATCAGTCTACTGACTGGTTTGATGCGGCCAGCCACGAATTCCCCCCCTGTGCTAACCCCTTCATCTCAGAGTAGGACTTGCAACCTACTTCCTCAATTATTTGCTTGACGTATTCCAATCTCTGTCTTCCTCTACAGTTTTTGCCCTCTACAGCTCCCTCTAGTACCATGGAAGTCATTCCCTCATGTCTTAGCAGATGTCCTATCATCCTGTCCCTTCTCCTTATCAGTGTTTTCCACAAATTCCTTTCCTCTCCTATTCTGCGTAGAACCTTCTCATTCCTTACCTTATCAGTCCACCTAATTTTCTACATTCGTCTATAGCACCACATCTCAAATGCTTAGATTCTCTTCTGTTCCGGTTTTCCCACAGTCCATGTTTCACTACCATACAATGCTGTACTCCAGACGTACATCCTCAGAAATTTCTTCCTCAAATTAAGGCCGGTATTTGATATTAGTAGACTTCTCTTGGCCAGAAATGCCTTTTTCGCCACAGCGAGTCTGCTTTTGATGTCCTCCTTGCTCCGTCCGTCATTGGTTATTTTACTGCCTAGGTAGCAGAATTCCTTAACTTCATTGACTTCGTGACCATCAATCCTGATGTTAAGTTTCTCGCTGTTCTCATTTCTACTACTTCTCATTACCTTCGTCTTTCTCCGATTTACTCTCAAACCATACTGTGTACTCATTAGACTGTTCATTCCGTTCAGCAGATCGTTTAATTCTTCTTCACTTTCACTCAGGATAGCAATATCATCAGCGAATCGTATCGTTGATATCCTTTCACCTTGTATTTTAATTCCACTCCTGAACCTTTCTTTTATTTCCATCATTGCTTCCTCGATGTACAGATTGAAGAGTAGGGGCGAAAGGCTACAGCCTTGTCTTACACCCTTCTTAATACGAGCACTTCGTTCTTGATCGTCCACTCTTATTATTCCCTCTTGGTTGTTGGACATATTGTATATGATCCGTCTCTCCCTATAGCTTACCCATACTTTTTTCAGAATCTCGAACAGCTTGCACCGTTTTATATTGTCGAACGCTTTTTCCAGATTGACAAATCCTATGAAAGTGTCTTGATTTTTCTTCAACCTTGCTTCCATTATTAGCCGTAACGTCAGAATTGCCTCTCTCGTGCCTTTACTTTTCCTAAAGCCAAACTGATCGTCACCTAGCGCATTCTCAATTTTCTTTTCCATTCTTCTGTATATTATTCTTGTAAGCAGCTTCGATGCATGAGCTGTTAAGCTGATTGTGCGATAATTCTCGCACTTGTCAGCTCTTGCCGTCTTCGGAGTTGTGTGGATGATGCTTTTCCGACAGTCAGATGGTATGTCGCCAGAGTCATATATTCTACACACCAACGTGAATAGTCGTTTTGTTGCCACTTCCCCTAATGATTTTAGAAATTCTGATGGAATGTTATCTATACCGTCTGCCTTATTTGACCGTAAGTCCTCCAAAGCTCTTTGAAATACCGATTCTAATACTGGATCCCCTATCTCTTCTAAATCGACTCCTGTTTTTTCTTCTATCACATCAGACAAATATTCGCCCTCGTAGAGGCTTTCAATGTATTCTTTCCACCTATCTGCTCTCTCCTCTGCATTTAACAGTGGAATTCCCGTTGCACTCTTAATGTTACCACCGTTGCTTTTAATGTCACCAAAGCTTGTTTTGACTTTCCTGTATGCTGAGTCTGTCCTTCCGACAATCATATCTTTTTCGATGTCTTCACATTTTTCCTGCAGCCATTTCGTCTTAGCTTCCCTGCACTTCCTATTTATTTCATTCCTCAGCGACTTGTATTTCTGTATTCCTGATTTTCCCGGAACATGTTTGTACTTCCTCCTTTCATCAATCAACTGAAGTATTTCTTCAGTTACCCATGGTTTCTTCGCAGCTACCTTCTTTGTACCTATGTTTTCCTTCCCAACTTCTGTGATGGCCCTTTTTAGAGACGTCCATTCCCCTTCAACTGTGCTGCCTTCGGCGCTATTCCTCATTGCTGCGTCTATAGCGTTAGAGAACTTCAAACGTATCTCGTTATTCCTTAGGACTTCCGTATCCCACTTCTTTGCGTATTGATTCTTCCTGACTAATGTCTTGAACTTCAGCCTACTCTTCATCACTACTATATAGTGATCTAAGTCTATATCTGCTCCTGGGTACGCCTTACAATCCAGTATCTGATTTCGGAATCTCTGTCTGACCATGATGTAATCTAATTGAAATCTTCCCGTATCTCCCGGCCTTTTCCAAGTATACCTCCTCCTCTTGTGATTCTTGAACAGGGTATTCGCTATTACTAGCTGAAACTTGTTACAGAACTCAAATAGTCTTTCTCCTCTTTCATTCCTTGTCCCAAGCCCATACTCTCCTGTAACCTTTTCTTCTACTCCTTCCCCTACAACTGCATTCCAGTCGCCCATGACTATTAGATTTTCGTCCCCCTTTACATACTGCATTACCCTTTCAATATCCTCATACACTTTCTCTATCTGTTCATCTTCACCTTGCGACGTCGGCATGTATACCTGAACTATCGTTGTCGGTGTTGGTCTGCTGTCGATTCTGATTAGAACAACCCGGTCACTGGATTGTTCGCAGTAACACACCCTCTGCCCTACCTTCCTATTCATAACGAATCCTACACCTGTTATAACATTTTCTGCTGCTGTTGATATTACCCGATACTCATCTGACCAGAAATCCTTGTCTTCCTTCCACTTCACTTCACTGATCTCTACTATATCTAGATTGAGCCTTTGCATTTTCCTTTTCAGATTTTCTAGTTTCCCTACCACGTTCAAGCTTCTGACATTCCACGCCCCGACTCGTAGAACATTATCCTTTCGTTGATTATTCAATCTTTTTCTCATGGTAACCTCCCCCTTGGTAGCCCCCTCCCGGAGATCCGAATGGGGGACTATTCCGGAATCTTTTGCCAATGGAGAGATCATCATGACACTTCTTCATCTATAGGCCACATGTCCTGCGGATACACGTGACACTACCGAGAGGGAAAACCATCGTGTTCTAAGTGTGGCTGTGTCGCATCGTACTGCATCTGCAGCAGCAGTTTGAGCAGAGGTTGGCACCACAGTGACACAACGAGCTGTTACAAATCGTTTACTTCGAGGATAGCTCCGAGCCAGATGGCCTGTAGAGTGCGTTCCCCTGACCCCAAACCACTATCATCTGTGGTTTCAGTGGTTCAGTCGAGAGCTCATTAGAGAGCAGAACATAGGTATTTTTTTCTGATGAAAGCTGGTTCTGTCAGTAATAGTCGTGCGTTGGTTAACAGAAGGCAAATCGAGGACCTTGCGCTGAACCGCCGATCCTGTCGCAGCAACTCAGCAACGATGTTTGCAGCAGGGGAAAGAAAGGCAATATGCAAACCAACAGGCTTCACAACAGCCTAACCGTGTACCCAATATCGACGGTCCGCCGCAGATCAAATTATAAGTTCTTTTCCCAGTTACTTGAAAAATCCATAAAGAAAAGATTAAGCTGTAGCAGATTCAACCTGGAAGATAAAGATAGACGCAGAAAAATTCACCAGTCCCTTATGTAGAAAAGTTTTATCGTAAAAAATTTTTGGACTGTTCAAAAAAGTCACAGAGTTTTTATACGTTAGTTGTGCTGTCTGAGACTCCTTGATGCCTTTGCCAGAATAAATTGAAATTCTCCTAATTTTTCCTTAAATAATTAATTAATGTCACTAAAGAATCACTCTTGTTCTCATTTAACGAAATATTCCACTTCAAAACCGATCTTCTTGACCACAATCGCCGGTAAAGTTTTAAAACAGAAATTTCACAGTATCGATTATTTTCAAAATGTCAGTACGTGTCGACTTATCATTAATAAAACTTTAAACTAGCTAATTATTGAAGATAGTCCACACTCCTGATAAAATTCTGCCAGAATCTCTTCAAGAAGTCTGAATTTTAATAAAATTTGCAAATTTCACACATAATTAATATTTACGATGTAAGTCGTAACAAGAGAGTCAACTGACTGTTTTAACTTCCAACTCGAAGTTTATTTAACAGTTGATAACCAATTGACATCCGCTTACAAACTTTATCATTCCACATTCAACACTGAACTCATCTTCATTTTATAAAAAAAAAACATAAAACATTTTTTAATAATGGTCAGCATGATATTTCAACGATTCTTCCAGGCGCCGGCCGTCGACTACGAAGCAGTAGTGGTTAGCTCTCATCGTCCACCACGTCTGGAGTCCCCACTGGATCATCTTGCTGCCACGCTCGACATGAAAGAAAAGAAACAAAATATTTTTAAATAACAAGTCAAGCATTTCTTACCTGGCGTCGCTCAAGCGGTAAAGAAACGCGATGTTCCCTGATTAGACTTTTGAAACACCACAGCCTGCAAACAACCTGTCCTCGTGCTAGGCACGTTGGACCTACACTTGGAGTTATGGTCTGGGATGCGGTTTCATAATTATGACAGCAGGTACTCTCTCGTGGTTGTACCACACTCCCTGACTGCAAATTTGTACGTCACTTTGGTGATTGTACCTTCATAAACAGCATTGCAGGGGGTGTTTTCCAACAGGATAACTCTCGCGCACTCTACGGAGTGTCGGGATGTACCTTGGCCTGCTCGATCACCATATTTGTCTCCGATCGAGCACATTTGGGGTATCATCGGGCGACAATTCCGGTGTCACCCACAACCAGTATTAATTGTACCTGTATTGGCCGACCAAGTGTAATAGGCATGGAACTCCATCCCACAAGCTGACATCAGGCACCTGTATAACACAATGCACACATCTATGCATTCTCCAAATAGAAACAGTAGAATAATAGTTATGCTAAGGTACATGATTCCCGCTAGCTTATTGCCAAAGGTAAACTGAGGCGTGGGACATTTTGTGAATCATTACGTGTGCGCGTGGGAGTCCATTGGCAGAGATGATTTGAATAGAATAGCGTTTCAATTAACTGTGAAGGTCGTTCCAGATTAGGCGGCGGTGTACCATGTAAACATTACTCACGCTGATTTTTAACGCCACCCGCTGTAGTAAAGCGTCACGGATGGCTTGCTGACCATTCCCGGAACGATGACGCCATGCTGTTTGCTATAGTAGGTCACTGTGTACTTCGTTCCGTTGCGTACTATGTTAAGGCACGTACAGGCGATACTATTTGTCACAGAGATTACCTACGGTTTCAGAATTACACGTTCCAAACTTGTCTGCTGACTGTTTCTATTACTACAGTGCTTTAGTTCCGAATATGTAGCCATTTATTAAAATACGCCTCTGAGCATTTGAGCTGGCACAAAATTATTGTAGTTTTCAGTCTTATGGAGTCTCCATTTTCCTTCCTCCGTCCTTTGTCTCTTCCGCTATTTTTTTAATTTCATTCAGCATTCCAAGTCTTCTTGTTGCTCTTCCTGTTTTCCGTACACTCTTTCCTTCATTGACTCTTCGTTACAAGTGATTTCTTCGCACTATACATCCCATGCAAGATTATTTCCTCATTAGTAGTTTCTTCCCTCTTCAGTTCGTAGAATTACTTCTTCATTAATGATTCTGTTAGTCCATTTTGCTTTTGGCATTTTTCTCCACAACCACATTTCTTTTTGTCTATACAGCGTTCGCCGCTGTACGATACTACACACAACACTTGGCGAATCTATTTCCAGACAGCTTCCATTATCTGTCATGAAACTTCCGAAGTACCAAAAGATTTTGCTTGTTCAAAAATCTTTCCTTCCAACAATATTTTGACGGAGCCTTCATGCATACGGATTCTCATCCCTTCGGCTTTTTTCAATATATTTATCCTCGCTCAGTATTCTTTCTCACTTTTACAAGCTCTTCCTATACTTCAGTAAACACTGCTTTATCAACAGTGTACTTAATTGTCTTCATTCTTTCTCCTCTTCATATTGTGCTACTTGTTTACCAATCAACAAAACATGTGCATATATCTCTGTTAACTTCTAATAGGAAGTATATTTCGTAGTGGTAAACAGTCGCACTATATGTGTGGGTAGAACACAACCCTGACGCTGGAACTCGTGACTTGCGCCTAATAAGCACAATGACTTTGTCATTAGTTGTGAGCAGGTAAGCAAACAGCGACTATGGTAGTAGTATGATTTCTTGCAGTATGCAAGTCAGACATCATTTCGGTCTCTTTCGCCTCTGTGGCAATTTATTACTTAATAAGGGTGTGGGTTTTACAGCCTCGTTATTCTGCATAATTTCGCTAGTTATTTTTAGTATACGTTTTGGTTTTCAATGGTTCAAACCTCTAAACGAAAATCCCACGTCTCGTTTGCGACTTGCGCATGGGAAACGAATTAAGTGATTGGCTGAAATGTGGTATGCTTATTTATTTATTACATTATAGCCTGTAACCTATAGTTTATAACACAGGCTGTATTTATAACTACAAAAAATATTACTATCAACACGTTATTTCTGTGCAAACGTGACCGACCACGCCAGTAAATTAACTTGAGTGTTCTGACCTCACTGAATATGATAAATTGACAAAATAAACATTCGTGGTTTCATGAAATGCATATAAATGCCCCTTGTTTGCAAAGTACAAGCATTGGAACAGTTTATTCAGTTTTCTTCCATTTACTCGTCGAGAACACTGTTATCTTGTTTGCAAAAGAAAAGTTTTATCACTGTTCTGACGATAGTTGAGAAAAAAAAGAAAATGTATGGTAATAGTACAGTATTCTAGAGCAGTTGCTAAATTACGACAGAACTCTAAAGACTACTGAAACACAAATTTTGAGAGTAAGCAAAAGAGGAAAAAAGTAGGCAGAACGAATTGATAGAGATTATTCTTTTTATCCCAGATAACAGCCATATTACAGAACACGAATCTCACACGGGAGAGATTAGGCATAAGAGAATAATGCAACAGTGATATCCTCGATGACTATTTCTGGAACTACAGACAGATTCAAAAACGAAGAACAGTTTTCAGTTGTTCAATACAAACTGTGAAAGACAGAAACTCGCTGCGCGTCTATCTGTATAGAGGAAAGTCTTATGTCCGCACAGATACTATACCATACATACTACATGAGCACCATGCGTTGCTCAAGAAACATCGAAACGGCAGTCCATTTCATTCCACACGCGAATCAACACGCCACTGTTTACTGAATCGACAGCTTCAACAGTACGATGTTTCAGCTCTTGAAGAGTAGCTGTCATCTATCTGTCATGTATACCCACAGAAAAAAATTACAGGGTGTGAGCTCTGGTGACGTGGAACCCAAAAGCAATGAACGAGACCTTGTTGTCCACCCCTTCCAATCCAAAGTTGTGGGATGGTCTTGTTAAGATAACGTCGCACTTCAAGGTGCATGAGAGGCGGGGCATAAAAATGAAATCATTGGAATATTTGTGGAACTGAGGAAACAAGCAAATTTATAGAATATCCAGGTATGACACTCCTGTCACAGTTTCTTCTGCGAAAAAGAAAGGTCCATAATCTTTGGGAACAGAAACAGCACAAAAGACATTCAGTTTCGCTGTTTCTTTCATGTTCGAGGACGACGTCAGGATTCTGTGGTCGCCAAATTCTTACGTTATGGCGGTTTACTTTATCTGATCGATGAAAAATCGAATCGTGCGTAAAAAGTGTCCTCTGCCGTATTCCAGAGAACTGAAATGCAAAATTCGTACCATCCGTTGTGGTTGCCGAGACACATGCGAGCGGCATTTCAGAACACGCCACACCGATGTTCGAGGAAGTTGTAGTTCCTGGCCTGCACGTCTCGTGGACTTTCGGGGGCTCTGTGTGAACGCATTTCGGATACGCTCGACATTTTCATCAGACGCGCGTGACCGACCAGTGCAACCAACATTCAAGAATTTTGTAAGCGAGTCCTAAATCTGTTTATGGACAGGCTGCTTTTTGCTGAATCGACGGCGGATTGCTAGTTTTCTTGAACAATAGAGTGACTTTGCACAAATTCCAACACAAACTTATTTCTCTTGTGGTGTAGTAGCCATGTTGCTACAAACAGAAAACAGCGCAGCTATGTCAAAACGTTGAATTTTACTCTGTCCAGTGACTATCTTTTATAGTTTGTAACAAACAACTGAAATCTGTTCTTTCTTTTTGAATAACCGGGTAGTACTTAATGTCTGTGGCAGTGAGAGATAAAACAATAGATTTCGGCCTTTAAATTTTAGAACGCAAGTAATGCTTCTGTAGGTAGCCTCTGTTGAGGAGCGCTGCATCTTTACTGGAGTAGTTCGTTTGATTCCTCAGCTTCTTATTTCCCTTAAACCACTCAAAGGTGACCTACTATTCTCCGAAATTCAGAAGTCTCGGCGGTCATCTTGTGTAATCCATACCCATACTTCCATACCAATACCCATACCTATACCTTCATGTAATATTATAAATGCGAACTTAACTGTGTCACCTTTTTACGGCTAAACCGATTGCAATGAAATTTAATATGGAGATAGCTCGAAACCTGAGGAAGCACATTGGCTACTTTATAACGAAAGAAAAAGAAATCGACACCTAAGGGAATGAAGTAGGGAATGGAACATGTTTTTTTTACATCAGTGGACATAAACATTGTTAAAGATTTAATAATTAGTTGCGTAACATGCATAGGAATGGCGGCTATCGCTGAAACAGCCAGTTTTCGATTATGTCGGTTTTTTCCACTCAATTTAGCCTGACTTTTAAAACTGCTCAACATAACCGGCTTATGAAATAATCGATTTTTCTGTTTTTATTCCTGTTATATCGTGTAATAAACGTAGAAAATGGAACAAGATTGAAATCTGAAAATCCCTCAGTTTCAGGGTACATGAAACAGGCAAATGAAAGAAAATTTAATCCGCCCATCGTTTGCTGCTTTCTTCGAAAAGTGATAAGTCGTTGAATACTACGAAAAATTTTAGCACTGTTGCTATGGCTACTTGATAATTCGTTTTTTTACTCGCCTGTTAGTAAAAACCAGAAAAAATACCTGTTATTCAGAATCAAAATACCGGTATCACTTTTAACAGGTCGGTTTTTCCCATCCCTATTACCGTATTCTGCAGTCGGACAGTTGAGGGAGGAGGTGATGGTGTGAAAATCATGAGTTAGGCTCACCCGACAGGCACACACGTGCAGGCAGCTGACGTTATTGCACATACGATACCTTATTCACCATCACTCATCATACAACACCAGTAATATGCAAGCGCAGCTGCGGAGACTGCTACTGGTGAAATAAATGTAGTAATCGGCAATGTTTAAACCTAAACGTGTTTTCCGCACTTAGATCCCATATACTAGCAAACCTATGAACTGTATATTGTTGGGTATATAACTTTACAGCCGGGGTTTGGTAATCAGATTCAGCGAACTTACTTCATAGCTTTATAGTTGACTTAAATTTCACTCTAAGGCACAGCTTGTAGCTCGAGTTCCAAGTCACTACAGAATCCGCATTTATGTGACATGGAGTGGAGGGTTTGTTCATCAGTTTCATTTTAGCAGAAGTCACGCCTTATAAGTACTCACGTGACACGCCATTAGATTGTTAACGATGACATTTTCCTTCCTCGTAAGGTTGAACTTGACGAGGAATTTGTTGTATCGGTCAATGTCAGTCCACCTATAATTGGCTGGGTAAGTCAGTTAAGAGATCGTAGGAAGGCAACGGCATACCACCTTCACCAGATCCGTGCATAGTAAGCACTGTGAAGTTCAAAACACCCTTGGGCTTGATGACAGTTTACTTTTTTTACCTCTTAATTAGTTGTCCGGTCTACTCATGTAATCTACTACATTTTTCTGTAGAACCACATTTCAAAATACTTATTGTAGAAAACTTAAGTTAGATATTAAAGTATTTCTTTCTTTTTCAGACACACGTTTCTTGTTTACGGTGTTGAAATAAGGTTTTGGAATTCGTCGGGAATGAGGCTTGATTATCGTGGTAATTTATTCTGAAAGAACATTGTTCGTCCGCAGCATCGTCGCAACGTTTACTAACCCAGCACGATATTCGAACAAAGTAATAGCAGTGTACGGGCATCATTCTCACTAAATGGTTCCCACTGCGGATGGGTGGTATTTAATTCTATAATAACACTTTTACTGAGTCGTACATATTAAGTAAATAATACATTCCGTGCTGGATGCCGGCCGGGTTGGCCGAGCGGAACCGCTACGGTCGCAGGTTCGAATCCTGCCTCTGGCAATTGTGTGTGAGAGTGGTCTAGCGGTAGCGTTCTCGCTTCCTGCGCAAGGGGTCTAGGGCTCGATTCCCGGTGGGATTAGAAATTTTGCCTCCCTCGAAATGACTAGGTGTTCTTGTGTTGTCTTCTTCTTCATCATCATCATCATCATCATTACGGTCGGAGGAAGGCAATGACAAAACACCTCCGCTAGGACCTTGCCTAGTCGGCGGTGCGGGTCTCCCGCATCGTTCCCTACGCTCCTCGGAGTATGGGACCTCAACATCCTCACTATAGAAGTGTAGAGTGTAGAAATTTTACTTTCAGTTTTATGTGTAGTTGCTTGTGGCTGTCAACAATGAATACAAGACTGAATACCAGTTATCTGTGTGGATTTTTTTTCTGTAGGGTATGAAAGTAACCAAAAAAATGGCCCTGAGCACTATGGGACTTAACATCTATGGTCATCAGTCCCCTAGAACTTAGAACTACTTACACCTAACTAACCTAAGGACATCACACAACACCCAGCCATCACGAGGCAGAGAAAATCCCTGACCCCGCCGGGTCGAACCCGGGAACCCGGGCGTGGGAAGCGAGAACGCTACCGCACGACCACGAGATGCGGGCTATCAAAGTAACAACGTTGTACTGTGTCATATTTATGGTCAAACATTGTGATTCAAAACGACTATTCCTCGAGAAAACAACTGGAACGTAGACATCCGACAATAAGTTTATCAATTCTCACCTAAGTGCTAAAGTAATGCTACTTCGCTGGGTTTGATGTACTTTAAGATTTATGTGAAACCAATTAAATAGTTAATAGGTTTCTGGACCTCGTTACAGGGATGGAGCTGTAACTATTCGTAATGAATAGTTGGGTCGATCCCGAGTGTCTACAGCTTCATTCCCTCTACCGTCGTCTGTCAGTGCCCCATTCAAATCAGGTGTTCGTGCGTCACGTCTTCCAGTAGTGCAAAACGCACTAGACAGCGACGGACTTTTAGAGCACATAAAAATCGCACGCCCCGCTCGGGACTGCTAGAGCGCGCTCTCATTGTTAGCGAGGTGCTAAGAATTTAGTGTGCGCTATGTTAATGAGGCGCTCGTGTCTGCTGCTTTCTTCTTATAAACTCGGCTACAGAAGGCTCACAAAGCGAGAGGTGCGCAACTGTTAGGACCGGCGCGCCTTCCCCAGAATGTAAGGGTAAAGGTCAGCAGTCGTTTTGTGAGCAGCTGCAGTCTGCTTCACCGTCGCTGTAAAAATAAATCGCTTTTAAATCCGCTCTTTTGAGTAACGCCTCAAAGGATCAGGGGACGCACAGTCTGACCAATATAGCTATCTCTGAGGAGCGCCTGATGGACGCAACCGAAATACCCATTGTTTTGACACCGTAGCTAGGAATATAACCTGGTGCTGTTTATTTTGTGCGTTCGTATAGTTATTTATTTTCAGCTCCTCCTGAAATACGCGGGAAGACAGCTTCATTTGTGGAGAGATAAGCCGATAAAGCAGCGCGACGAAAACATTCTTTCCCTTTAGCCTCGGCGAAACTCGACCACTGCCATGGTCCTCTATAGTGACCTAGATGTCGATGGGACCTTTAACGCTAACCTCGTTTCCATTTTTATCCACCCTCCGTAACTACTGTCATTAGTTAGTAACAATATTTTTTTCCTGACAATTTTGCCGCAACTTCTACGCGTTCCAGTTTTCGTATAGCATCGGAGTGTGGAAACGTTTAGACTTCAGCAGATGCGCACAGATCGCATTTTCGCACATTCATCTCCGCGCAAAAAGGTGTTGCGCAGTTAAAACACGTTTTCAAAGAAGCCTTACAGCACCACGTACGGATAACGGAGAGTCTTCGAAAGGGGCTTTATGTAACACAGCTGCCTTTCAAATTACAACTGCGCTGTGGTGAGTTACTTAATCAAAGAAATGTAAGCACTGAGAAATATTTCGGGGCTCCCTCAGGGCATAAGGCCAATTAATGAAGAGAAAAAAAGAGCTGAGCGCCTTTTGTTGTGTTCATTTTTAATACACACAGACACACACACACACACACACACACACACACACACACACACACACACACACGTACACCACAGTATCCGAAACGAAATGAGGTCGCCTTGTGGTGTACGGAACAGTATATTCCACGCTGGTTCGACTCGCACAAATGTGCGAGTGGCGCTAGAACCGTTTGAAAGGGACAAAGCTCAGAACACGAAATATGTAGAGAGACTAACCCTTTGATCGTTCTTCCGTGCTTGTCTGAGATAGACAGTTATAGTATTTTCCACAGCAAGAGCTCCAAATAGCATCGTTACTAAACTTATACTTTGAAGTTAGTGGGTTTATATCAAGTTCGTGTCAAGGACAGAGGTGAAATGCAGGTATTACTGGGTACGTCGGATTTTCGAGTACAACGAAGCCGACTCTGTTATACGTTATTGAATGTTAAAAGAGTATGATGTCTCGTCGATGCCACTGTCAATAAAGACGACGCCTTAGCCTTGTACAAGTACGTGGTTATTCCAAAGCAGCTCTGGAGCTTCAGAAAACGCCTGCGCGGAAACTACAGAGCATACAGAAAAATGACACATATCAGTGGACCGAGCACCTTTCCAAGTTTCGATTAAAAATACGTGGCGTCGCATAGTTGCAGAGCACATCAGGAGGCAGACGTGTTGGGCCATGTAAGACAGACACATCGAATTACACTGAGGGAAAAAAAATCGCAACACCAATAAGGGGTGTTTGACGTAAACGAAAGTAGTCGTGTTGACGGCTATTCAAATCTAGCGCCAGTAGCATAGGAGTGCCGCTAGTAACGCCACTATGAGGGTGCAAATCAGGTTTGTTTTAAATACGCGCTATAACGGTCGTGAGCGTCAGTTACCTTTGAGATAATAGGGCTACGAGAAGCTGGGTGTTCCTTCTGCGATATTGTAGAAAGACTTGGCAGTAATGTAGCCACTGTACATCATGCTGGCAGTCCGTAGCTCAGTCTGGCTTTAGGTGTCGCAGCGGTCGCACGCTCCTCAAGTTTACACCAGTGTTTCGTGATCGTTTATTGACGTTTTGCACGTGAATTACGCGTTATCAATTGAGCATTTGGTCTTCGTTCGTGTCGTCTTTCTACGTAGTGCCGTTGGGATTTCGGCGTTGTCCGAGATTTCTTCGCTGCAGAACACCATGGCAAACTCCATGAGAAAAAACACCGTGATTTTCACCTTCGACAAGTACACCCGTCGAGTACGGCCCTCTGCACTTGAAATACACGACTGGATTACCGAGGTGATTGGCCTTCATTCTGAATCTGTTCATACCATACAGCTAGACGCTGATGAATACTGTATTTTTGTAAAGTTTAACGATTCCGTGAGTGTAGACCGCTTTCTGGCAAAATTTGGTTATGAAACGGAATTTATACACCGTGATGGTACTAAAAGTACTGTCAAACTCCGGAATTCCGAGTCTGTAATTAGGAATGTTAGGGTTTTGAATATTCCCATCGAAGTAGACAACTCGAAAATGAAAGATGTCCTTTCAAAGTATGAGATCGTCAGGCAAGTAGTCAACGAAAGGTGGGCTTCGCATTTCAAGCTGCAGTGCTTCAACGGCATTCGCTCCGTGGAGATGGAAGTGAAGGCAAACATTCCCTCCCACATCTTTGTTGACGGGCACAAGGCGCATGTTATTAGCTCGGGGCAAACCCCTACATGTCATGTATGTAACGAGTCTGGTCACGTCCGTCAGGACTGCCCTCGCCGTGCTTTTGTGCTAACAAATAACCTTACGCAACGCCGGAAATTGACACTCAACGATTTGTTGCCAGCTAGTAATACAACAGAGCCGGCGGCTGTCGTGGATCCTGTTACTACCTCTGAAAATGTTGCACTAAATGTTAATGACTTTCCGCCTTTAAAACCTGCATTAACTGCTGAAATTCCGTCCCGTGACAGTGAGATTCCCACTAAAAAGCGTCCTCTAGAGGACACTGAAAAAAAATGTTGACGAGGACTGTTCGTGTGAAACACCCGTTGCCAGGAGGCCGAAGACCAGTCCTGAAGATCCGTTGGAAGTGGAAAAAGGAGATGGAATGCAGGTCGATATGGCTCCCACTTCCGCACAAGGGTTTATACCGCCACGAACAGATAGTGACGCAACTGTTAGTGACCTTTCACGGAAATGTGACCCTGAGCCTGAGGTCACGGCTGAAATAACCGCATCAAGTGCACAGCCCATACAGTGAACAGTACGAGGAAGTACCAAGTAAACAACCTGCTGGCTCCGAAGCGCAACGCCGCGCCGAAGGAGGGAACAAACTAGCATCACCGCCTCGCCAGCAAGACAACACAACAGACACCACGCCGGACCCACATATTGACGACTCGCAAGCCACGGCCGTTGCCCCATACAACCACCGCCTGCGGCAGCGACCGACACCGGGTCTTGCTGTCACGCGTCATCAAGCGAAAGCCACACCAGAGAAGAAAGACATCAAGAAAAAGAATATCAAATACACTCCTGGAAATTGAAATAAGAACACCGTGAATTCATTGTCCCAGGAAGGGGAATCTTTATTGACACATTCCTGGGGTCAGATACATCACATGATCACACTGACAGAACCACAGGCACATAGACACAGGCAACACAGCATGCACAATGTCGGCACTAGTACAGTGTATATCCACCTTTCGCAGCAATGCAGGCTGCTATTCTCCCATGGAGACGATCGTAGAGATGCTGGATGTAGTCCTTTGGAACGACTTGCCATGCCATTTCCACCTGGCGCCTCAGTTGGACCAGCGTTCGTGCTGGACGTGCAGACCGCGTGAGACGACGCTTCATCCAGTCCCAAACATGCTCAATGGGGGACAGATCCGGAGATCTTGCTGGCCAAGGTAGTTGACTTACACCTTCTAGAGCACGTTGGGTGGCACGGGATACATGCGGACGTGCATTGTCCTGTTGGAACAGCAAGTTCCCTTGCCGGTCTAGGAATGGTAGAACGATGGGTTCGATGACGGTTTGGATGTACCGTGCACTATTCTGTGTCCCCTCGACGATCACCAGAGGTGTACGGCCAGTGTAGGAGATCGCTACCCACACCATGATGCCAGGTGTTGGCCCTGTGTGCCTCGGTCGTATGCAGTCCTGATTGTGGCGCTCACCTGCACGGCGCCAAACACGCATACGACCATCATTGGCACCAAGGCAGAAGCGACTCTCATCGCTGAAGACGACACGTCTCCATTCGTCCCTCCATTCACGCCACTGGAGGCGGGCTGCACGATGTTGGGGCGTGAGCGGAAGACGGCCTAACGGTGTGCGGGACCGTAGCCCAGCTTCATGGAGACGGTTGCGAATGGTCCTCGCCGATACCCCAGGAGCAACAGTGTCCCTAATTTGCTGGGAAGTGGCGGTGCGGTCCCCTACGGCACTGCGTAGGATCCTACGGTCTTGGCGTGCATCCGTGCGTCGCTGCGGTCAGGTCCCAGGTCGACGGGCACGTGCACCTTCCGCCGACCACTGGCGACAACATCGATGTACTGTGGAGACCTCACGCCCCACGTGTTGAGCAATTCGGTGGAACGTCCACCCGGCCTTCCGCATGCCCACTATACGCCCTCGCTCAAAGTCCGTCAACTGCACATACGGTTCACGTCCACGCTGTCGCGGCATGCTACCAGTGTTAAAGACTGCGATGGAGCTCCGTATGCCACGGCAAACTGGCTGACACTGACGGCGGCGGTGCACAAATGCTGCGCAGCTAGCGCCATTCGACGGCCAACACCGCGGTTCCTGGTGTGTCCGCTGTGCCGCGCGTGTGATCATTGCTTGTACAGCCCTCTCGCAGTGTCCGGAGCAAGTATGGTGGGTCTGACACACCGGTGTCAATGTGTTCTTTTTTCCATTTCCAGGAGTGTATGAAGTCATCAGGGCCCACACTGACGAGGAGAAAGAGAAGGGCCACAGTGACTCATAGCCATGCATTGTCAGTATTTCAGGATACTTTTCTTCCCAAGCTTTTTGTTTAAACGCAGTGCAAGTTTTTCTAGGAAGTTAGTACATGTAATGGGCACACAGCTTGTAAAGATCGTGCCTTGTAGGGAGCACGTTTCTGCTATAATCATACCGATCCTAATCCCAAATAGCTTCTTCTGGTATGTCTGTGATGCAAGCATATAGCATTACTACTATTAACATTGATAAAATACAGTCGCCCTTGAAATTGGCAGCACTAAAAGAATTCTTGTACCAGTCCGGGACAGATGTTGCATTGCTACAAGAAGTTGCGATAACGGAATTTCGGATCCCAGACTTCTTTGAAATTGTTAATGTTTCCACGGAAGCCAATATCGGTACAGCCATTCTTATAAGGGAAGGCATTCCGGTGACTGAAATCGAACGACTAGAATCAGGAAGAGCCATAGGCATAAAAATTTTCAATGTGACAGTGCTCAACCTTTACGCTCCATCAGGAAATTCCCACAAATTGGATCGTGCGAAGTTTTTCAAGATGAACTGATTTATTTATTGAGGAAAAATCCGTGTTCTCTTATACTAGGTGGAGATTTTAACTGTGTTTTGAATCAGAAAGATCAACAACCCAACTTCAACTACTCGCCACAGTTAAAAAAGTTAGTAAGTGATCTACACCTTAAGGAGTGTGGGAACTTAAGCACTCGACGTCAGTCGGGTTCACTTATATAACCAGCCACTTCCGCAGCAGACTAGATAGAATTTACGTGTCACCAAATTTGCAAAATTATTTATTAAACGTTGAAACTATTCCCGTGTATTTTAGCGATCACAGTACACTTTTAACTTGCTTTAATTTAAGTGTACAGCCAACCCGTCGATTCAGAGGCCAATGAAATTTAAATATCTCTGTTTTCACTGACGAAGAACTGGAACAGTAAATAAGAGTAGCGTGATCTATGTGCCTCCGCACAGCAGACAAGCACCCAACAGTCATTGACTGGTGGAATAGGAGGGCTAAACCAAGGCTGCGGAAAGTTGTCATGCAGTTTAGTGCAGCGAGGCACACGGAGTTGAGGAATACAATGGAGTTTTATTATAAAGTTTTAAGAGACTTATATCAACAGGCCCATGATGACGTAATTCGTCTGAATGATATCAAAAAAATAAAAGCCAAGTTATTAAGCATTAAACGGCAACAGATGGAGGGACTTAAAATTAAATCAAAAGCCACATCAGTCGTAGCCGATGAAACAGCTTCTCTGTATCACTTGGTGCGGCATGCTAAAAACAGACGTCAAACTTTAATGGATGAAGTCCAGATGCATGCTGGTACGAAGCTCACATGCCAGAAACAAATACTGGACGAAGTCCACAGCCACTATGAAACTTTATATGCCCCTACCACAGTGGAAGATGCAGCTCTCGAGAACTTTCTCACTATTTTAGGTCCACCGTTGTCGGGAACAGACAACGCTGACATTCTGTCACCGATTACTAAAGATGAAGTGCATGAGGCAGTGCGTAACTCACCTCTCAAAAAATCTCCGGGAGTTGATGGCCTCCCTGTGGAGTTTTATGCCCGCTACTGGTCTATAATTGGGGACAAGATCACTTCCATGGCAAATGAGGTCCTGAACGGAAAACCGGTCCCTGCAGATTTTAAGGAAAGTAAAATAGTACTGATTCCTAAGAATAAAGGCAAAACTAACTTAAACAATTTTCGGCCTCTTTCGCTACTAAATTATGATTACAAAATAATTTTGCGTATTATCAACAAAAGACTCTCTGCCTTTTCCAACAAAATATTGAGTCATCATCAATCTTGTTCTCCGACCAGAACGATATTCGAAAGTCTATCTGCATACAGAGACGTCATTGCAATTACCTCAGTGACAAGTATAAAATGTGCGTTAATCTTTACAGATTTCAACAAAGCTTTTGACGGCGTTAGTCACAGATACCTCTTTGCGACGCTGTCAAGAATGGCTTTCCACCCCCAGATTGTGAACATGCTAAGGAATATTGCAACAGGTATAAATGCGAAAATAGGAATCAATGGCCAAACATCTAAACCCATACAGATAAGGTGAGGGGTTCCACAGGGCAGTCCCTTATGTATGTTTTTATTTTCCGTATCTTTAGAGCCCTTCCTCCGCACTGTCCACGCAAGATTAACAGGCATAACATTGAGTGGTGAGAAAACTGTCATACGAGCTTATGCTGATGACGTGGGCGTTGTAATAAGGAATAAGGAGGAGACAGTTACACTGGAAAGAGAAATCCAAAGGTATTGTCTAGTGTCGGGAGCGACAGAAAATGAAAACAAAAGTCAAATATTGAATCTACTGGGCCTAGATCACCTTCGACTGACATGGGCAAAACAAGACAACAAACAAAAACTTTGGGAATAACCTTAATGGCATGTCCGATGAGGATGGCTGCTTTTAACCGGACGGAAACTAGGAGGAAAGTTCATGGTGCTGTAATGGAGAACATCCATCGAACTATGGACCTGGTGCAAAAAGTCAGATTCATCAACTCCTGCGTTTTGTCTAAAGCGTATTTCACTGCGCAGGTATTTCCAATCCCTAAACTAGTAGCGAAAGGGATCATGTCCACTGTTACCAATTACTTATGGCGAGGAGACACATTCAGGGTTGGTGCGACTACCGTTATACTGGATGTCAGAAACGGGGGCCTCGGTTTGGTGGATATTCGCAATGAAGCTTCTGCTCTGTTCCTCAAACGGACTTTCCATACACTCAGAGAACTTCCACAATGCATAACCGCAAAGCTCTTTGAGGCTGTGACACCCCATAGCCTGCAAGCACCGATTGATGTGCGAAAGATTAATGCTCGTCTGCAGTGTGTGAGGAACTTTTTCGTCGAAGCAAGTTATCTTAGTGACGAAATCAGAAGCAACACACGTATCACAGCGCGCGACATTATACTTGGAAGGATGTTAAATGAGGGTAGAAACAAAATTGAAACGAAATTCCCAAATTGTGACTGGAAAGCTGTATGACGGAACATCAACCTTGCCGGTATATCTACAGACGCTATTTCCGCATGGTACAAAACAGTTAATAATGTCATCAGCACCAACGAGAGATTATATGGGATCGATTTAAACCAGATACACCTTTGTGGAAAATTCAATCTGGTGGATACACTCAGCCACAGATTCACCTGTGGTGGCAATGTGCATAACTGGAATTGGATCAGGCAACAAATCGCCTTTCTCACCAGATCCTCTACGGAATATATTAAAAACCAACGCCATTCGCTGGTTACTGGGAAAATATGTCAGTTAAGTCGTCATCCACACACTTGGGTCGGACAACGAGATAGAATTCCGCGTTTACATGAAGCGTGAATATGCAAAAATCAGCACGTATCGCAACCACAAGAAGCACTACGGCAACATGCTGAAGATCATTTTTGAAAGAATGGGTGTTGGTTAAATATGTGGAACCACTACAACACCTTGAACGAGAACGAACAGAAGTAAATGAAAAGTCACTAGGTTTCTTATAATTATTTACTATTGCCTTGCTTCCGGAACTTTTTTTTTGTGCTTCGAGAAGAATTGTTAAGTTTTTTTCTTTTCTTTTATCAGTGTTCAGTTTCTACTCAGAGAAGAGGTTTCTTTGTCTTTCTTACATCGGAGAATGGGAATATTTGTGTTAAGATTTGTGCACACTTAGTACTATGACCCAACAGGGAACATGACAAAGGGGTGGGAGGGGTTTGGGCCTCGACGCACTGGCAATGCCGTGAAGAGACCCCACTGCTAGTGCTGCCCTGACCATCCTAAAACATACAAAAATAATTAAATAAATAAATAAATAAAAAGAAAAAGAAAATAAAAGCGGTTAAAAAAATTGGATTGCTGGAAAAAAAGGATGAAAAAAATGGTCTTGCGGTTGCGTTCACGCTTCCCGTGCACGGGGTCCCGGGTTCGATTCCCGGCGGGGTCAGGGATTTTATCTGCCTCGAGATGACTGGGTGTTGTGTGTCTTTTGTCATCATTTCATCATCATTGAACCGCAAGTCGCCGAAGTGGCGTCAGCTAAAAAGGACTTGCAATTTCGGTGGGCGAACAATGCCGTACGGTCATTTCATTTCACTGCTGGCAGTGGTGGTCACGAGAATGTATGGTCGTAAGAAGAACGAGCTATGGACGAACACGAGGCACTGCCGAGAGGGGAGGCCGTCGTGTTCGGTTTACGGCTCTGGCGCATCGTACTGCATCCGCAGCAGCAATTTGAGCAGCAGTTGGCACCACAGTCATACAACGAACTGTTACAAATGGGTTACTTCAAGGACAGCTCCGAGCTGAGCCAGACAGCCTGTAGCGTGCATTCCACTGAACACGTATTATGTTCCAGTATAATGACTTTTCTGGAGACTAGAAATCTACTCTGTTGGACTCAGCATGGGTTTCGAAAAAGACGATCGTGTCAAACCCAGCTCGCAAAGCGTTTGATACACTTCCCCACAGTCGTTTAACGAACAATGTAAGAGCATATGGACTATCAGATGAATTGTGTGATTGGATTGAATAGTTCCTAGATAACAGAACGCAGCATGTCATTCTCAATGATCTGCCACAGTTTCCATCTTCTACAACTAATACAAGCCCTTGAATGGTGCACAAGTTTGGTGCATCCTTATCATACTTTCTTTGAGAGCATTCTGAATCTCGGCATAGCTGGCAAATGTATTTTGTGACAATGAATTCCCCACTCTACATCCACATGTACACTCAGCAGGCCACCTTATGGTGTGTGGCGCAGGGTACTTTGGGTACCACGAAAGTTGGATGGGAATCTCGGCGACTGTTTCGCACTTGGTAAACGTACCAGTTACCGAACATGTTGCTTTCCTTCGGTTCTTTTTCTGTCTCCTCTGTCAAGCCCAGCCGGCGAACAATATTCAAGTACCGATCAAACAAGAGTTTTGTAAGCTACCTCCTTCGTGGATAGCCTTCCTGTAGATTCTCCCAATGAATCTCAGTCTGGCATCTGCTTTTCCTGCGATTAATTTTATGTAGTGGTTCCACTTAAAACTGCTTCCTAAACTTACTTCCAGATTTTTAATAACTATGAATGGTTCCAGTGTTTATGCGGCAGTTGCGTAATCATATAACAATGAATGTTTCCGCATATGCATGCGCTATTACTTAAATTTGTTTACCATGAAGGTCAACTGCCAATCCCCGCATCATGCATCTATCCTTTGCATTTCTCCCTGCATTTCGCAAGGATTATCTAGCATTGCGACTTCTCTGTATACAACAGCACCCTCTGAACAGCGCGATGGAGACTCCGACTAAATACACTACAGGCCATTAAAATTGCTGCACCAAGAAGAAATGCAGATGATAAACAGGTCTTCATTGGACAAATATATTATACTAGAACTGACATGTGATTACATTTTTACGCAATTTGGGTGTACACATCCTGAGAAATCAGTACCTAGAACAACAATCTCTGGCCGTAATAACGGCCTTGATACGCCTGGCCATTGAGTCAAACAGAACTTGGATGGCGTGTACAGGTACAGCTGCCCAGACAGCTTCAACACGATACCACAGTTCATAAAGAGTGGTGACTGGCGTATTGTGACGAACCAGTTGCTCGGCCACCATTGACCAGACGTTTCCAATTGGTGAGAGATCTGGAGAATATGCTGGCCGGGACAGCAGTCGAACATTTTCTGTATCCAGAAAGGCCCGTACAGGAACTGCAACATGCGGTCGTGCGTTATCCTGCTGAAATGTAGGGCTTCGCAGGGATCGAATGAAGGGTACAGCCACAGGTCGTAACATATCTGAAATGTAACGTCCACTGTCCAAAGTGCCGTCAATGCGAGCAAGAGGTGACCGAGACGTGTAACCAATGGCACCCCATTCCATCACGCCGGGTGATACGCCAGTATGGTGATGACGAATACACGCTTTCAATGAGCGTTCACCGCGATGTCGCCAAACACGGATGCGACCATCATAATGCTGTAAACAGAACCTGGATTCATCCGAAAAAGTGACGTTTTGCCATTCGTGCACCCATGTTCGTCGTTGAGTACACCATTGCAGGCGCTCCTGTTTGTGATGCAGCGTCAAGGGTAACCACAGCCATGGTCTCCTAGATGATAGTCCATGCTGCTGCAAACGTCGTCGAACTGTTCGTGCAGATGGTTGTTGTCTTGCAAAACGTCCCCCTCTGTTGACCCAGGGATCGAGACGTGGCTGTACGATCCGTTACAGCCGTGCGGATAAGATGCCTGTCATGTCGACTGCTAGTGATACAAGACCGTTGGGAAACAGTACGGCGTTCCGTATTACCCTCCTGAATCCACCGATTCCATATTCTGCTAACAGTCATTGGATCTCGACCAACGCGAGCAGCAATACGATAAACCGTAATCGCGACAGGCTACAATCCGACCTTTATCAAAGTCGGAAACGTGATGGTACGCATTTCACCTCTTTAAACGAGGCATCACCAGAACGTTTCACTAGGCAACGCCGGTCAATTGCTGTTTGTGTATGAGAAATCGGTTGGAAATGTTCCTGTCAGCACGTTGTAGGTGTCGCCACCGGCGCCGACCTTGTGTGAATGCTCTGAAAAGCTAATCATTTGTATATCACAGCATCTCCTACCTGTCGGTCAAATTTCGCCTCTGTAGCACGTCATCTTCGTGATGTAGCAATTTTAATGGCCAGTAGTGTATTAAGATTTTTATCCGTTAAGAATGACATACTGTGTTCAGTTAGCCAAGACTCTTCAATCTAATCACAAAGCTGGTCTGACATTCCGTATGCACGTATTGTATTAGGTAGCAGTGCTGAATTGTATATAATGCGTTTTGGAAGTCAAGGTACACGGTATCCACCTGGGGACGTATCTACTACCTTCTTTTTTCTCATGGACTAATAGATTCTTGATGATACTCTCTGGTGTTATCTGCAAACCTATTTTTTCCGTAGTTGACAAGGATGATTCATGCAACAAAAAAGAAACTTTCCTCGGTAACGTTAAGTAGCTTTTTGGATCACCCCCCCCCCCCCCCCTGTATCTGCACCTGTTTTTTTCCGCATTCTTGGGATGTAGTACGTGTTGTAGAGAGCGCCTTGCTTCGGTGTTTCAGGGACGAAGAGAACACAGCGCTGGCCGGCGCGTTGGACAACAACTCATTCAACGACAACGCCAACACTGTGATGGGCCGGCGCTCTCTCGATCTGACGGCGTCCCTGCGCGCCAAGCCAGACCTCATCGAGACGGCGGAACGCCGCGACAGGTGGGGTCTGCTACTGTCTCTCTCCCGCTCTTCCTTAGGCCGGTATTACACTATCAAATTTTTTTGTCAAATATCTTTGTCAAAGATATTTGATGGTGTAATAGGGAACTTTGTCAAATGTCGTCCAATATTTAATGAAATCTAGGGCCTCACTGTAGATTTGATCAAAGAAGTCGCTTGTCTTCTGTTTACTGCAATGGGACATGTTACCAAATGGAGCGCTAGCATCGCTGCATTCTGTCGTCTGTAGTGTTTTTATAAACATTTCGAGTAAATACAATTGGTGTGTGCTGACAACTACAAAATTAATAGAGATGTAAGAAGCTGATGAGGCACTTTACAACGTGAGGCACGCTGAACACAAAAATAGATTACGAAGATTGGAGAACTGACCTGACCAAACCTAACCTAACCCTCTCCTGTAGCAAGGTATCGGAGTGTTGCAGTGAGCCTGTCTTCTGCAGATGTAGCAGTTCTTAAGTGAATATTGCGCTTTGTGATATGAGGACACACTTTATTGAGCACATACAGAAATGTATACTTATCCATTCTTAAGTAATTGATGTACGATTGACGTCCTTCACTATAAGCTCACGTAACAAGTTTTGTTGAATGCTTTTTTCGTGTCGTCGTAAAACCCACGGCTTCACCCAGTTATGTTTCCTTTTTTCCCCCGCTTCTCTTCCGCATATGCACACCGTGCAATTGTGGTACATGCAAATGCTGCGGTTAATAACAAGTTCTTGTTGTCAGACATCTTGAACTTTGACGAAAAATATGACGGCGGCGTAATACCCCTTCTAGCGCTACGTCAAAGATCTTTGTCAAATATCTTTGATCAAATCTTTGAAAAAGAAATTTGATAGTGTAATACCGGCCAGACTAGCGCGCACAAAGTAACTTGGCCAGCACCTGCGCAGGAAACGCGGCAGGGGAGGGGATAGCAGATGTGAATGGTCAGTGTGCGATAGCGGAAGGGCAGTTCGGCACGAGCGTGATGCGCACAAATGCATATTTTGGATAACTTGTAAGCTACAAATAGCGAGTCTACTAATGTTAACGTTAACATGTTATGATTATACGAGCAACAATTCGACAAATATACGGGGTGAGTCGCGTAAGACGTAACACCCCCATTATTCCGGGGGCGATTGCACGTATCGACAAACGGGGTTGTGCGAAACATAGCCGGCTATGGGGCACGTACTTTGGTACATGCACAATAATCACAACGTTTATATTGACCGAGATAATGAGGCAAGTACATGTTTTTTAAATGGGACGCTATACTTTTTTGACCATCATTCGAACGCTCTGCAAAAGCCGCGTACAGTAATGTAATGCATGTTGCTTATTGAGATTCAAACTTCACTTAAAAGACGCTGGCAAATGTACGATTCAAGGTCGAGGCGGCCGGAAGCGGCTGCAGACTGTAAACACGCCTTGCGCGACCCGCAGGCCGAGTTGTCGTGCTCTATGCAGCATGCACGGCCTACGCTTCGTAGGTAAATCCTCACCCGCCCTCTTTTAAGCAAAAATTTTGAATCACAATAGCAACATGCGTTACATCACTTACGCATCTTTTCCAAAGCGTTCGAATGACGGTAAAAAAAGTATAGCGTCCCATTTAAAAAACATATACTCGGCTCAATGTCTCGGACAATATAAACGTTGTGACTATTGTGCATATACCAACGTATGTGCCCCGTAGTCCGCTATGATTCACCGGAAACCGCATGACGATACGTGCAATCGCCCCCGGAATAAAGGGGGTGTTACGTCTTACGCGACTCACCCTGTAGATGTCCTTCGTGGATTATAAAACAGCTTTCGACAATGTGAAATGGTCAAAGCTATGGATTGTCCTCTTCGAGACGGGTACGCCGAGACACCTGGTGTACCAGATCCAGCAACTGTACTTTTCGAACACTGTGACAGTAATAACGCCTTCTTAAACATCTTTTCTACTAATGCCGGCATGAGACAAGGGCACATTTTCTCTCCACTATTCTTCAGTGCATACAGTGAGCATAGTGTAATGGATGTTCTTGAAGACTGGTGTAGGCGGCAGGAAAATTAACAATCTCATGTTGGCAGCTAACACTGTTGATAACTGCAACAGACGAGCGTCAGCTGGAAACTGTAATGTGGAAGTTGGCCAAACGAAGCAGAGAATATGACCTTGAAATTTATAGTACAAAGACCAAAGTGTTGTTTGTAAGTTGCAGAAATGACAATAGACTTGACATTACAAATATTGCTGGCTACAAGTTCGCCAGTCGCTTTGAGTATTTAGGATCTTGTTACTGATACTGGAAATTTCGAGCCTGAGATCCATAGGCACATTTTTCGATTGCGAGAAATTCTACAGCAAAATTTACTCGTATCTGGAAGGACACCTCAATCACTGTCGAGACAAAGCTGTCTCTCGTACTAACTTTAATTTTCCCTATCGTAACCTGTGCAGCAGACTTGGACGATGGTGCCAGCAGATAGTCGCACGATTGAGGCTCCGGAAATGTGCTGTAGAAGGTTACTTCGAATACCATGGGCACCAAAACGAACGAACGAATCTATCCTCAGGCATCTCGGCATCAGAACAAGACTGCCGACACATGCCAGTCAGAATCAGTTGAAATATTTTATCACATTGCCGGCCGGAGAGGCCGCGAGCGGTTCTGGGCCCTACAGTCTGGAACCACGCGACCGCTACGGTCGCAGGTTCGAATCCTGCCTCGGGCATGGATGTGTGTGATGTCCTCAGGTTGGTTAGGTTTAAGTAGTTCAAAGTTCTAGGGGACCGATGACCTCAGAAGTTAAGTCCCATAGTGCTCAGAGCCATTTTATCACATTGCCAGAAGACAAGAGGCAATGCAAAGAACAATGAGGGAAAAGTCGATGGCTGAAGACTAGAGGATGCACAGCATATTGTGAATAGTGCAGATTAAGAGCATGACTGGGATGGACATGCAGCAAGCAATTCATCATGCCTAAGACAGCGCTTCATTGGGGACAGATGTTCAAAGTTAGTAGATTGTCACTAGACTAGGCATATCAAAAAAGGAGTAGACAGTGTCGCTTACTGCGATACTGGCAATGCAAAATAAAGAACATGTGTCATGTGGTCATTATTTGTCAGTCTCCCGACAATCTGTCTGGAAATATTAGCAAAATATATTTATTTCATTTATTTATTGTGTGCCCAACAGTAAGAGTGTCTGAATCACAAGAACAGCTGCACATATACAAAGATAATTAAACAACTAGATATCAACATTTCAACACAACTCTCCAGATACAGCTCAATCTGAAGGCATTTTATATAGTTTACCGGTATCATCCCAATTGTCACTGTAGAGAAGTTTTCTGAAGGACTCTTGTAGGCACGTGTGGGATATATTGATACAATATGAGCAACTGTCTGTCGTTCCGCATCTTTAATGAAACAGTATGGCACTGGGAAGTACATATTTACAGTAGTTTTCCCCATCCTTCTTTATTCCCTTTATTGTATGATTTGAATAACTAGCAGTGCCTGCAGGTCTCTCAGGTACAGTTTTTAATGAGATTTTTCATTCCTTGTTTGACTTGTCTGACATAAAATTGATGGCTTTGCACATCACCACCACATGGCTGATTATGAAGAAATTTTCCTGCACCATTGATTCGTGAAGACTGTGGTGTCATGCTATGCAATAAAGAGTTGGCAACAAGACTGCTTGAAGAGCACAGGTCAACAGGCGACACTCAGCTGAAGAGGCTGCCCTTTCCGAACATAGAGATGGACCTGCCTAACATTCAACACTTTCTTGTGGATGTGCATAGGCGCAAAGTTATTTTGCGAAGCAGTGCATTTGTGCATGTTGGAGGGCAGCGGGGGAAGGGGGGGGGGGGATGATGGCATGGAAAAGTCAAAAGTAACTATACTGTTGGCCATTAAACCTGCAACACCATGAAGGGGGCATGAAATAAATGTAAATTTGCATGAAGTGTAGCACAAGCTTGGACATGCAAATGGTTAGCACTATAGTTCAACCATACAAAGTGGGTAAGAGTACTGTAATCTACATTCTAATAACAGCGTGAATCACCTCAAACATACACTGCAAATATCGTGGAAGTGGAAACTGCTACTGATGTGCAGTTTTCACAGAATCGATTGGTAGTCAGGGGCACGTACTGTTACCCAATCAACAGATTGTAATGTGATTCTTGAGTTTCTCCCAGCGTATTTGATAATCAAAATATCCACTGGTGTACTGCTGGTCTACAGTGTCCAACGGGGACAATATTTCGGCGACCATACATATCGCCATCATAAGGTCAACTGACGGACTGAGCTCCCAGTTGCCTCTGAGTAGCCATAGCGTACTGATCTCCTTGCCGGCACGTTCACAGGAACTCAGTCCGTCAGTTCACCTGATGGTGGCGACATGTATGATCGCTGAAATATTGTGCCCGTTGGACACTGTAGACCGGCAGTACACCCGTGGATATTTTGACTAACAGATTGTAATAATATTTAGAAAGTATGTTTTTTGTGTAAATACACACTTTTTAAGTGGAACAATGCCTATTGACATTAACAAACGAAAAGTATGGTAAATTAGAATGTCAGTGGTGTTTGTTGCAAGATTCTAGTGAGAGTCGTTTACGAGATATCATATGTTGAAAAGTTCCCACACTGACACTTGTACAATACCTGTCGTAGCGCACACTAAAGAAAACCACAGGTGTTTACCCTAGTTATGTGGTCCATGCTACCATGAAAAGAATTTATAAGATGAACATGAGCGAAAATGAATAAAGAATGATGGCATGGAGTCAGATTAAATCAGGCTAAACTGAGAGAATTAGGTTAGGAAGTGAGATACTAAAAGTAGAGATGAGGTTTGCTTTTTGGCTATCAAAATAATTGTCTGATGGCAGAAGTATGGAGGATATAAAATGTATGCCTCCAGTACCAAGACAACCTTGTCTGAAACAGAGATATGTGTTAACACCGAGTATTAATTTAAGTGTCATGAAGTATTTTATGAAAAAAAAAATTGTCTGGAGTGTAGCCTGTATGTGAATTTCACACGAATGGTAAGTAGTATGGACGAGAATAAAATAGGAGCTTTTGAAATGCAGTGCTACAGAACAATTCTGAAAGTTAGATGGGTGCATCCTGTGTTGATCAAAGCAGAACAATATGCATTGCCTGATATTTTCAGGCAGCAAAACATTAAAAACATTGCTCACACAGTTAATAACAATTCAGTGGTTAGTACATATGCAAGTCCACACAACTAAAATTGATTCATTTGAGGGATTAAATCATTACTATTCAAAAGAGGAAACAAAGTTTAATTGTTCACTCAAATGTGAATGAATATTTAATTAGTCACTGATTGACTCTGTCAACTAGAAAATTTATCAATTAGACTAAGTCCAACAGGGAAGTTCCTCACAGAGAGACAACTGAAAGTTTACTGTCATTTAGTGACAGAGTTCATGGTGACAACACTGGCTATATACTTGTAAATGGTTTGGCAGCACACTGAAAATACTAGTGTTGAGTGTATCTGAGACTGTTTTACATCTGGATCTGACTGGGTAGGTGCCGGACAGCCACTTAAATATTCATCCAGTGGAAGGTTACTTGTCCTGCATCCAGGTGGGAACATGACAGGCGTAGAAAAATAGCCTAGGAACTGCAGTGCCACAGGTGGTGATGTAGGGGCGTCAGGCAGTGATGCTAACGCTATGAGTTTGCAAGGAGCCTTTCCCATGTCAGCTGGTAAATGTGTCGTTATTTACTGTTGGTGAATGAATGACTCACTCCAGGTACAACTTAGAAAACTAAAGCACAGGTAGACACTGAAAAGCAAGTTTGTTGAAATGAATATAAAACTTCAATCTCCTTCTTAGGAGTGTAATTACACAACACAAGAAGTAGTCCACAAAAGATTCTGTCTTCGAAGTGGGTGAGATAAACAAACCCTGTAGACCGTCAGCTACTGAAAACTGTATCACAGTTACTAGAGTGAAAGTACGTGTTCGCAAGGAACTGATAGTCTCTAATTACACAAGTGCTGAGTCAGGCCAGAATGCAAAGTACCAAAGCCCCTGATGTCTGCACCAGCATAGCTCAAGGACGATTGCTGGCGGCTCCACATAGTGTCAGAGATGAAGATCCCAGGCATGTACACTGGCATTGGATGACAGGTCGTGGCAAGTTTGCAGAAGAGCTTCTCGTTGAGGGATCATGGCAGCAGCTGGTGTAAAGCCTAGATAGTTCATCTATGGAGAACTGACTAGCCATGGCTGCTGTCTGCCCTAAATACTGTTGAGGCACCAGGAACCAGTGAGATCTATTTTCAAACAGGTGATCTCTCTCGTGCCAGTGAGGGGTGCCCTCAGGACTGCAGTGGTGGTGTTCATCATCATAGCCCCTGCGACTTGCAGTGCAGGCCACTCATGGTGGACTGTTGTTGTGCTGGAGGGCTATGACCCCTGACATAGCAGTGGATGTGGTGGGCGCAGATCGGTGATAGTACGAGGGGATTCAATAAGTAATATAATATTTTTTCTTTGGCTAATTTTGATTGAAAGAAATGCATAGTTTTTTGAGGGACATCGTGGAATATTCCTTCTTGAACTCCTATAGTTTCATGAAGTTCTAATATGTGTTGGCCCTGAACACAGAGAGTCATCATTGAGTTTCTTTTGGCGGAAAACAGCTGATAAAATCATGGCAGTGGTCTTCTAGGACACTGAAGGGGTTATTCTCTCCGATGCCTTCCTTATCGTGCAACAATCATGGAAGTGTATTGTGTTACCCTCAGGAAATAGAAGAAATAATTTCAATGTGTTGGGCGCCACAAAAATGCAGACAAATTTCTCTTTTTCCACAACAACACAAGGCCTCGCCAAGCCTACACACCCAACTAGATGTCACAGAACTTCATTGGACTATTCTTTATTGTCCATCCTACAGCCCAGATCTCGCACCTTTCTTTTTCCGTCTGCCTGGTCCAATGAAGGATGCCGTATGTGGATGATGGGGATATTATTGATGCAGCAAGATGCTGGCTCCGATGTCGACCAGCAGAGTGGTACCATGTGGGCATACTGGCCCTCATAATAAGGTGGCGTAAGGCCGTTGTATTGAACAGAGATTATGAGGGTGGTTTGAAAAGTTCTCAGAATGAAATAGAAAAAAAAGTACTTACATCATTGACACTTTATTTTTTAATTTAGTCTCCTTGTAGATTATTGCACTTGGTCCAACGATGTTCCAGTGCCTTGATCCCATCTCGAAAGTGAGTTTCCACCATGCCTGCAAAATAGTTGTCAACTCCATGTCTGCAAAATAGTTGTCAACTCCAGCCTGCAAAATAGTTGTCAACTCCAGCTATTAATTTGTTTGAATTCAATCTTCGTCCACCAAGAAAAATTTTCAGTTTTGGGAAGAGATGGAAGTCTGACAGAGCCATATCAGGTGAATAAGGTGGGTGTGTCAACAATTCATAACTTAGTTCGTGTAATTTTGCCATGGCCACGGCACATGTTTTTGATCCAGCGTCAAGAGTCGTGGCACCCATCTTGCAGATAATTTTTTCATGTCTAATTCTTCAATTAAAATGTGATATACAGTTTCAGATGACATCTGGCAAGCGTGAGCAATTTCAGTTGGCGATCCTCCATGACCATTTTGTGCACTTTTGCAATGATTTCTGGAGTAGTGACACATCTTGGCCGACCACAGTGCAGATCATCATCTAAGCTCTCCCAACCAAATTTAAATTCATTTGTCCACTTGGCAACAGCTGAATATGAAAGAGCAGAGTCCCCCAGTGTATTCTGGAAAGTGGCATGAATGTCCTTTGCTTTCATACCTTTCTTTATAAAGTACTTAATCACTGCTCGGATCTCTTCACAAATTACTATGCAGGAACAACAACAGAGTCATGTCACAGCTCTCTTCCAAGAGCACTGACATGGTACTTGTTTACTGGCAACAGTCCAATGAATATCACGTGAACAACTCGTTGCACTAGCACTGACCTCTCGTGGAGATTCCGAGTACTTTTCAAACCACCCTCGTACGTTGAAAAATAGAGTTTTGTAGCTGAAAGAGTGGGGAATAATATGGTGTATTGGAATCCTGAATAAAACCAATTTGCTTTCAGAAAAGGACATGTTGAATTACTTACTGTATGCCCCTTGTATTTACTGTTAGTGGGCACCAGCCATTGTTGTTATTCACTGGTGGTTGACACCTGCTGGCAACAGCCCATCAACCTTGGCTATGTTACATTGAAGCTGAAGTCCTGAGGTACAGCAGATTGGGCGAGTAATGAAGAGGAAGTAATAATGTAAAGAAAAGAGCTTTGTGACACAATTTGGCTAAAAGAAGTGATAGGTTGACAGGATATGGCCTGAGGTGCCAAGGAGTAGTTAATTTGGCAATGAGGGAAGTGTGGAGATTAAAATTGTAGAGGGTGGCTTGTGGCTATTTTATTTTGTTTAACCTGTTTTGTTTACATCTGTGGTTTTAAATAATAGTATTTGCTTCATTCTGCCACTATGCATAATTGTAGCATATGAACGTCTTACCGAGAAATAATATTTTGTTGTTGTTAAATAGTATGTTTTATTATTTAAAATGGCATTTTGTACTGTTACTCTAAACTCGACACTTGCCTTTTCTGGTAGATACTCTCCCTCCTGAACAACATGAGCACACGTAATAGGCAAACTTAGAGCTTCAGCTTGCTCTTGCTTCTTCCAGATTCCTTGGATGTTCTCTTATGATGCTCTCAGACTAGCCCCCAAGGGAGAATAATAGTGATTTCACCAGAGCTTTGAGGCTGCAACTATTCAAAATGATGTTACGATGTGTACGGAAAATAACACAGTGCACAGGTAATCCTGAACACTGTTTTTCTGTAGCACACAAATGAACCAGAAGAATATAAAACTTCCTAACTCATTTGTATATAAAGATATCACAGAGCTGCTTTGTCTAAACTAAGCACAATAATCACAAGAAAAGTTCCAGTAGTGTGCCAAGTGAAAGATATTACCTTTGGGAAAAAATGTACTTCCTCTAGGCTTGGCTGGCATGCCACTTTGTGAATGATGTCGACCAAATGTGACATAATTTTCTTTGTATATGAGTTTCATGCTTGTCATTTTTTAACAGCTGTGCCTTGGAAAACTCATCTGTCTGTGGCGTGGGTGCTTTAACAGGCTACAGACGATTTTCATAGCTCTTCCCTATAAACAGAAAACACTGGGTGTGTGTGTTGCCCTCATCAGCAGTTCATATTTTATCATCATCATCAACACCACCACCACCATTTATGCGCAAGTTGCCGATGTGGGATGTTGTGGATTGGTGGTCAGGGGCTGGTACAGTTAGCCAATCAACAGATTGTAATAGTACTTAAGAAGTATTTTTTTCAACTATATACTTTTAAAGGGAATAGTGCCTATTGACATTAACAAACTAAAGGTAGGACATATTAGATGTCAGTGATGTTCATTGCAGGAGTCCAGTGTGAGTTGTTTACAAGATATTGTGTTTTGAAAAATACCCACACCGATACTTGTGCAATGCCTATGTTAGCATACACTAAAGGACAACATAAGTGCATACAATATTTATGTGGATTCTGACCTGCATCCAATCCAATGATTTGGATGACATTGTGTAATACTTCAGGCAGTATAGGCTGGACAGCCATCATGTTGATACCACAGTTTCCTCGTAGCCTGCAGAGGAACGTCTTCTAGCATCCATGGAAGATGGTCTGTTAGGAGGCTGCGATACTTGTGCACATTCATCATTAAACAAGATACATGGTAGATCTGGAGCATCCTGTCTTAATGCCCATGTTCAGAAGTCAGCATGATTCTCATAACCATTTCCTTGCTGCTCTTAATGGAGAGAGATGTCATAGGAATGGAACCTATGTCGATAGATAACTCGTAGGACATTTGCCTGATTTATGCCACTTCAAAGTGCGATTGTGTGGGAGTTAACATACAGATCAACTGCAACAGCAGCAGGAACATCAATTTCCCCTCTTCTGTTCTCACTTGTTTCTGTTGCAGGTGTTGGTGTTACACTACCACTTTCACATAACTGGTTAAAGAGGTTGATAAATTAACTTTCAAGATGGTTGATGTCTATTGGGATATGTTGCCAATTACACTGTAGAAGAAGGAACTGCATTCTTCCTTCATTCTTCGTACACCATGAACATGTCGGCTTTTTCTGCATTGGTAAAACCCATCGTTCACTCACAATCTACTGCTTGGACTGTCACATACTTAATAGCAAGTCATAGTGCACCCAAGAAACACTCAAGTACACTGCAAGCAAACATAACAACTTCGTACCTTGCATTACACAAGTTGAATGGCACAAACAAGTGTTGGAGTGGGAACTTTGCAAAATACAAATATCTTGTATACGGCTCGCACTGGATTGCTGCAACAAACACCACTGACATTATAACTTACCCTACTTTTAGTTTTTTAATGTCAATAGGCACTGTTCCATTTAAAAAAGTGTATGTTGCACAAAAAATACACTTTCTAAGTACTATTACACTGTGTTTATTGGCTAAAAATACGAGCCCCTGACTACCAGTCCATTCTGTGAAAACCACACATCAGTACCACTTTCCATTCCTGTAAATTTTGCTGTGCTAGTTTTAAGTGGTGGTTAGAAGCAGTCTGGAAAGCTTGTAAGGGTGTTGTAGAGTAGGCTATACTGAAAAACAATTGTTAAGAAAAAAATTTGATACATTGTACCATTTCCCAATTAATTAGCATTGAAGTTAGCCAATCAGCCTGTCGTGCACCAGTATTCCAGCAGCCTGTCAAATACAATTGGTGTCAGTTGTTATCACACCATAGATGGTAGCACACAAGATTGCTCAGCCTTTGGCTCGGTTTCAATCCTTATTACTGTCCCATGTCCAATTTTTGTATCGCTTTCTTATTCAGTATTAGGAAACCAAAGGAAGAACCTGTTTGGTGACACAGTCTCTCGAGGTCTGCTTGAATTTGACAGTCTCTCGAGGTCTGCTTGAATTTGCACACACAATGGTCTGATTGGCAAACTTCAGTGCTAATTAACTCAGAAAGGGGGCAACATATTTTTATTTCTCAGGACAACCTACCCACCCAAATTCCCCAGCACCATGCAGGGGCATAGGTGTGTTATTCCTGTGTGTGTGTGTGTGTGTGTGTGTGTGTGTGTGTGTGTGTGTGTGTGTATGCTGTTGCTCATCAAAGGATAACTCCAAAAGCTAGCAAGTTTTCCTTCTTTTGTATGTGCCTATCAACAACTCAAGACTTCGGTGTTTTGGTGAGTTGTCTCCTTTAAATCTAAAGTATTTACCTTCTACAAGAAATTTGGTATAACATTTATAAGATTTTCATACTGGTTCTGAAGACCCTGTATACATAGCCTGCAAGTCATCACTATTGAGAAATGAAATATAAGGATGAAGTTTCAGTTATTTTCTAGATCTGTCAACATCTGTAATTTTCTTCCATTATTTGTGTCACAGTGAAACTGATTCCATATTGTTTGTATATTGCAGCAATGGAGAAAAACCAGAAATTCCTCATGTTGCTGGATCTTTAAACAATGATCTTTATGCAGTCCCTGTGAAGAGGCGACCACATAGCCTCGAGAATGATTTGCCACCCGGATGGGAGAAACATGAAGGTAGGTTATCATGTGCAACAGCTGTGATTATCATTTAAATTTACTTTAATTTCTCTTCAAAAACACTTGAAGCAAAGAAACCCGGAACACTGAATCTGTTCTTAGGCTGTTACATATTTTGATATTTAAACCTTCCACTTATTTTTCCAGTGCAATCTGGGGTGTAATTTATAATATTTAAGCCATTTAACTTGTCCACAATTTTATTCTTTGTTAATTACAGCAGTCCTATAGTGCACGGAACAGTTGTGCTAGTATGTAACTGAATGGCCTTATGAGGTTTTCACTGGCTTTGTTCATTCGGGAGAGTTCTTTTGTGAAATCAGCAAGATGACCTCATGAATCGGAAAGTAGCAGCTGTTTCTTTAGATGCTATCTTTTACCCAGCATCAGAAAACTCTTTAAAAAATTATGTTCACCTGTGACTTTCCTCAAATACCATCTGGCTGTCTTTTTGTATATTTTTCTGTGTGTAGTCCCTGACCATCTCCTAGAAAGCAGTCTGCCATGTGAATTGACACAATCATAAGCTAGTGAACTAGAAACGGGAAGAAAGGGGATTCAGTTCCCCATTTGGCCTTACAGATTTAGGTGCTCCTCTGATTTTCCTAAATCAATTAGAGAAAATGCCCAGGCTGTTTCTATTAAAATATTATGGCAGATTTAATTCCCTATCCATGTCCAACCCTATCTTTTTATCCACCTCAATGATGATATCATTGTTGGTGGGACTTTAAGCTTCAGTCTTTCTTAAATAGCATTTAAGAATAGCATTTAAAAATAATACTCATAATCTGAGATTTAGAGAATAAAATGATGGACACTTCACATAAGTTCTGCATGTTATTTTCATTCATTCTAGTTGATCCCTTTATGTAACTGTTGTTTCATTGCTGACATCAAAATTTCTAGACAGGACTGAAGAAAAGCTGTTAATTTAGTAACAAACTGGAAAAAAGAGCAATAGTAGAATTGGTATTCTGAAAAATTTTAGTGAAAAAAGAAAGTGCATTAAAAAGGTTGTTTCCACTACGTTAAGAATTCCAGATTTGAGTATAAGTGTAAAGAATCAGTTCGTGGCAAGCATTTAGCATGCAAAATGTATCTTCAAATATCTCGTTGTGCTGAAAAAAATGTGATATAAACTGAAAGATTTCAAACAGTTTATCATTAAATTTAAGTTAGTCTTATATGTGAGGAAACCTAATTTTCATTTCTCATGACAAGATTACATCACTTGAGGTTCACATGTTGCCTTAAAATTCTATTGTAGGATTTCTACACTATCTTACTTATGGTCTGTTTCACCCTCTGAATGACAGCACACAACTATGAAAGAAAAAAAAAACATTGCAGAGGCTAAAAAAAGAATTGAATGTATATATTGAATGGAATTTTCTTAGATAGCCAACTCAAGTCAACTTTGTATCAATTGGAAGCAGCTAGAGATTCTGAAAATTGTACATAGTGTTTCTTTATATTGCTGCCATTTGAACATTAATTTTTCAGATAATGATGGGCCATATTACTGGCATATTAAAAGTGGCACAATCCAGAGAGAACCTCCATCAGCTACATCAGCCATTAAAGCAGAAGCTAAGAGACCGCTCGTTCAGGAATCTGAGAGTGTGAGTCAAATATATTTCTTTCAGTATTATTTATGGTGGTACTAATATTTAAAAAAAACATCTCTCTAAACCATATTACACATAATGACTATTAAAAATTTATGCTCATTCATAATGCTTTGTTCATAAGTTTATTTTTTTCTTATTGCAGGCAATTAGTAGTAGTTACCAGTCTCCTGTGATTGCGTCTGTCACCAGGAGTAATACAAGCTCTGCTTTGGAAGAATTAGATGGCAAGAAGAAGGAAGAACGTAAAGAAGAATTAGCTCTGAAGTAAGCAGTAATGTCAAAATTTGTTCAAGCTAAGTTGAAAAGATAGTTTGCTACTGGCCACAAAGAAAAAAAAAACACACACACACACACACACACACACACACACACACACACACACACACACACAAATTCAGATATATTCAGTCACACAAGGAAGCACACCTCATGCACACATGACCACCATCACTGGCAATTCATACCAGTCCAAACTGCAGGAGATGGCATTTATGTGTGTGTGAAGTGTGCTTGCCTGTGTGAATGAATGTGTATGTTTCCTTTTATGAAAAAGGCTTCAGCCAAAACCTAACATGTAAGTGCCTTTTCAGTGTGTCTGTCTGCAACTCAGCATGTCATCTTTATGTTGAGTAGCAATCTATCTTATCCTTACATTGTTGTTCTTTTTTACTTGGTTGGTAACACAGCAAATTGGAGAATAGCTTTGTAATATTTTGTTTTTTCTCCTAATTCTCCAATACTTTCTCCATATAAAATGTGTTACTTTCTACTGTTCTTTTTCTGCGGTGACTGAATTACAAAATTGAATTTATATCATCATTAAATGTATTCTAGGAATACTTGTTGAGAGATTTACAAATTGGCTATAATATTCAGACTGTCATCATCTAGTGTATCTAGTAAGATTATTATCTAGTGTACACATAATGACTAAAGAGTGTGTCATCATTATTTAAGTATTTAATCTTTGATGGAAATACATACAGAAACACTGAAAATAATTTCTTAATTTATGTTTTGTTTTTGTCTTATTTTGCTACTATACATGTAGAACTAGATAGTTCTATTCATATCACAAAGTACACATACTGGTCTATATTTGCTATAGTAATTTTCATGTGTGTGCAACGAATAGGCCTGTGCGGCTCCATTTATGACAATGGCCCATCATTTGTTTTTTAAAGGTCTTTAAGTTCTTTTTCTGCTCATCTTCCATTCTGTAACATGGCTGCCTTCATTTCAGTCTTGTTCATTGTGATTTTTATCTCTTTCCTAAAATGCAAAATAATCCAAAATTCATCAATATTCATACCCTATAATCAATTTTGAAGTGAACGGCATAGGGTACTTCCCATTGTGCCTGCTTTTGAAGCTTCTTCCCATTCCATTCATGTATGGAGTACACGAAGAATAATTGTTTAAATTCCTCTGTGTGCACAGTAATTATTCTGATCTAGGGAGTTGTAGTATATTCTTAGCTTCCTCATCTAAAGCTGATCCCTTAAACTTTGTATGCCGGCTTTCTAAGAATGGTTTGCGACTATCTCCAAGTCTCTGTCAGTTCAGTTTTATCAGCATCTCTGTGACACTCTCCCATGGGTCAGACAAACCTGTGACCATTCACTTTGCCCTTCTCTGTATGCTTCATACTCCCTGTTAGTCTTATTTGATGTGGATCCCACACACTTGAGAGATATACGAGGACAGGCTGCACAAGTAAGCAATTTCCTTTGTGGAGTGACTGCACTTGTGCAGTGTTCTACTAATGAACCAAAGTGTTCCACTTGCTGTACTTATGACTGAGCCTATGCAGTCATTCCATTTCATATCCCTACAAACTGTTACACACAGTTATATGTATGACTTGAGTTGACCGACTCGAGTTTTGACTTGTTTATATTTTAGTCATAGGATACCACAATTTTTCATTTTGAGAAGTGCATAATTTTACATTTCTGAAGAACTGAAACAAGTTGCCAGTCTTTGCACCATTTTACCAAGATCCAACTGAATATTAGTGAAGCTGTAGCGAGACAGTCCTCCATTATAGGTAACTGTATCATCAGCATGAAGTTCGAGGTTACTATCAATATTGTTTGCAAGATCATTTATTTACAGCATGAACAGCATTTGGGCTTTAATCTCATGTTAAAAAAATGTAAATAGGAACATGGAAACCATGTAGATATAAAATTGAACAAGTTATTGTCAAATTATAAATACTACTATGATATTTCATTCTCTCTCAAGAAAATGAAAATAAACAAAAAATAAATTCATGGATAACATGTGAAATCAAAGAGTCTTAATATGCTAAAAAGTGTGCAAAGCAAAATGCTACCCTTGAAAGCATATGTAAAGTGTTATAGGAAAGTGTACAGGGAAGCTATAGTTGTTGCAAAAAAGCACAATTATTCATATATCAGCAAGGGTAACAACAAAATGAAATCAATGTAGAAAGTTATTAATAATCATACAGGCAAACATGAAAATGCATATAATAAAATCACCATAAAACACAGAAATGAAATTGTTTATGATCCACTTGTAATAGCTAATATATTTAATGATCATTATGTTAATGTAGTCCAAAACCTAATCACAACTAAATATAATTCAAAGACAATGGCATTAACTCCAGTAAATGAAAGGACAATGTACCTATATCCTGTGACACCCAAAGAAGTTCAAACAGCTACCTGTGAACTAAAGAGAAAAATGATCTGCAGATTTGATGGTATTCCTGACAAAATTATTAAATGTAGTGACGATAGTATTGTCACTCAACTTGACATAATCAGTGACTCCTTTGAAACCGGTGTTTTTCCAAGTAAACTTAAGCACTCAACAGTAATATCAGTTTATGAAAGTGGCGACAAGTTTGACATTAAAAATTTCAGACTTCTATCATTCTTATCTGTATTTTCGAAATAATTGAAATAATAATGTATGACAGATTGCCAGACTTCCTAAAACAAAAATAAATTTCTTGGAAATGCACAGAATGGTTTCAGAAAAGGCAAATCTACACAAGTGGCTCTATTCAGATTTTCTAAAACTTGTTTACAAAGCTATTCAGGAGAAGGAACTGATCTGTGGGTTGTTTTTGGACCTTTCCAAAGCATTTGCTCTTATAGGTCATAATCTAATACTGTTAAAACTATATAAGTATGGTGTCTGTGGTGTTTCCTACAAGTAGTTCAGGTCATATGTAACTGATAGGAAACAAAGAGTGCAAATTTCTTGTTATCCTTTGAACCACCAAGTGAAGCATCTCTTCCTTGGCTACTTTTTTAATCAGATTCCTCTAATATCCCTATCACAATCTCATCATTTTGTGAAATTAAATTGGGTTTCTCATTCTTTCTACCTCCACCACTCCTCCAGTTCAGCGGTAGTCCTATTAGAACTAGCACAGAGCATGCTTCATTGACAGGCATATTGTTTGTTGATATAAGATGAAAACATAAATTGTTTTTGGAGACATTGCAAATATGATTGTGAGATAATTTTTCAGACAGCATTTGAACTACATAATTTTGTCAAAAGAGATGCTAATTATCAGACCATAGCAGATCTTGGAACACAGCTCAATCTAAGGGATTGGTTTCCAGCTGATAATCAGTCATTTGCACATTGGAGTAATTATCTTAGGACACCATTGGGGATGACTACAAGAAATGCAATATGTGATTTCTTGCAACATGAAGTGACAGTAGTTTTCACAATACTGGATTGACTTTTGAGGTCACTATATCTTTGAAACATACATACAGGGTACTTATAAAGTCCTTGGAACATTTCAAAACACAGATAAATGATCATGAGTAATGTTACAAAAGTACATAAAAACAAACTCTCAGAGTTACCGTCTTTTATCTACAATGTTTGTAAGTGTCTTACATGTCCACCCCCTCCCCCCCACCCTCTTTTATATAGCACACGCCCAAACCAGAATATCAGAAATGAAGGTAAGAACAGCTGCTATGATGTGATGTTGCAGTTTTTTTGAGGGTCCACATTAGATATGGGACATAAACACTAGCTTCGATGTAGTGGCCCATACAGTGATGTGGCAACATTACACTATGTTCGAAAGAAAAATTTCAAAAGTTTGTTTTTCATATGCTGTATCGTTTGTTAATTTATGTTTAGCCACTTACCTACAGCAATTTTTTTAAATATTTCACAGAGGGCATAGTTACCTGTATATTAGTTATAAATAAAATGGATTGATTTAATATACCAGATGTTTTATGAAGCATCCTATATTCTTTCAGGTGATAGTACTGGTGAAAACTAGAAAAATTTCTGTACGGAAACTGGGGGCCATTTTACTTGTGTCAAGAACTTCAAGTGCTCATAGATGTTGGCCACCTTACTGTTGATGGTCATTGGTCTTTTTTTTTTTTTTTTTTCCCCCTGTACTTAGTCCCTGACTGTGCTGTAACTGTTAAACATACCACTTGCAGCTATTTCCTACTTCAGCCACCCTGTACACATTGGTTTGAGATTGTGCTGTCCACCTACTTAGCTGAGTGGTTACGTGCGTACTTACCATGCAGCAAACCCAGGTTGATTCACAGCTGGGTTGGAGATTTTCTCTGCTCATGGACTGGGTTTTGTGTTGTCTTCATCATCACTGATCTGCAAGTCACCCAATGTGGCATCACCTGAAATAAGACTTGCCCCCCAGTGGCTGAAGTTCCCCAGAAAGGGCCTCCTGAATGCTCATAAATTAACAGGTACTATTCATCAATGTAGTCTGCTTAAAATTACATGCTGGTTGACACTTCACATGTAGGGGTTTCCTGCAATCACAGCACTCAGTGTTGTAACAAAGATGCCTGCTTCATACACAGCACTTGCCAAACACTACTGGACCCTTTTGTACAACATGTGATTTGGTGTTGCATATACAGTTATTGTGTGCAGCCATTAAGATAACAGTTTAATGCAGAGATGTGGCATAGCATAGTGGTGAAGACACATTCCTGCTGTATAGAAGGTCATGAGTATGAATCTTGTCAAAGGCTACGAATTTTGCATTTTTGTCGAAATCACTTTTTTCATTTTTATTTGATAATGTAATGTTTTTATGTCCATCCTTTGGTGCATCATTTTCATCACCATGTTGACTTTTTGTTTGCTCTTATTTTTTCATTTTACCATTCTTTTTTTGTTTGGAATCTGCCTGTAATGTGTAACCAAGTGCCAAACAGGGCAACTCATGTAACAAGAGTGAGGATGTTTTCAATGAACATGAGAAACTACAGTTTGCTTTTAGCACTGAAGTTAATTTTTTTTTATTATTTTTTTTTGTGAGTTTGCTCATAGAGGTTTGATTCAATTGCTGTGAACAAAGCAAGCCTGAGTAATAGCTCTTCCACAAGTTGTTGATCACCATTTACTTGTTACAATGCACATGACAAATTTGTGGTTTGGTCAGGGATGGATTTAAATACAGGACTACAAAACGTGTCATTTGCCACAGTTCCTTCACAGTAGCCACTTCCAATATTGCTCCATGTTACACGTAAGTAAAAAAAAAGCTCTTGCCAAGTGACCTGCTATGCTTGTGTGTTGCCTGTTATGCACTCAGCAGCCAATGTGCCAACTCTGTAGTTACAAGTGACAGAGTCAACTAACGAGTAATTTTAACCAGACTGTAATTGGTGTGTGCAACTTGCTTGAGTTATTGGACAATGCTACTCTTGCAGAAAAACAACAGGTATGGTTTATGCACAATGTGGCACATCTTCATATTCTACAACACAAATGATGGTTCCTAACACAAATGTTTAGTTGGTAAAGGATTGGTCATTTAGGTCCAGTGGCATGACCTCCCCATTCATGTGATCTTAATCCTTTAGATTTCTAACTATGGGAAAATTTATAGAGACTTAGTGTATTCCTCATCCATAGGCAATTTGCACATGGAGGAGCATCTCTCTGATGCATGTGACAAAATCCTAAGACAATCGGGTGTGTTCACATGGGTACATGGTTCTATCTTTGAGAAGCAGAGCTGAGGGATGTGCGAGACTAAACACTAACCCGATTGAGCACTTCCTGTATTGTAAAAAGACAGGTCACTATCATAGGATGAAATGACCCATATTTCAGCAGTTATTTGTTACCAAACAATGGTTTGTAAGACTTTTCTCCTAGACCTGACCAGTGCTATCTCCTGTAAGAATGTGTGTGTGTGTGTGTGTGTGTGTGTGTGTGTGTGTGTGTGTGTGTGTGTGTGTGTGTGTGTGTATGCGTGCACGCGCTTTAACATAAATCATATTAGAAAGGCTTATTGTGTTTGACAAATCTAATGTCTTCCAGGAGACGTAGTTACCCTGCTCGGCCAGAACCAGAGTGCAAGGAGCGCCCCATAAGATTTGCTGTTAGGTCTCTTGGTTGGGTTGAAATTGCAGAAGAAGATCTCACACCAGAACGTAGCAGCAAGGCTGTTAACAAATGCATTGTTGACTTATCACTAGGCAGGAATGATCTGCTTGATGTAGTGGGAAGATGGGGTGATGTAAGTATTGTTGGTTTGCTAATGTAAGATTAACCAAGGTGCTTCAGAACTATCATCTTTAATAATTATTTATGTTGTTGTATGTGGTACTCATTGAGCTGAAACTTTTTTTCCAGGGCAAAGACTTGTTCATGGACTTAGACGAAGGAGCACTGAAGCTTATTGATCCTGAAAATTTGACAGTTCTAAATACTCAACCAATTCATACAATTAGAGTGTGGGGAGTAGGACGAGACAATGGAAGGTAAAACAATTTATATACATGTTTATCTCCTCAGTCATCCTTACATAATAATAAGTTATATTTGCGTTATGAGAAAGAGGACATGTATTATAACACAGTTTATGTAACCTGGAATGGATAGTTAGTGGTAAAGAACATAGCTGTGATGTTAGGACATAAAAAGAGAAACAACAATTGAAGAAAAAGATTTTGTTTGCTTTCTTAATTCATCATACACTGCCACTCCCCACCATTACCCCAAAAAGTCATATAAAATTATATAAATTTTGTTGTTACATAAATATCACAACTAATAGAGAATACATATTATTAACTGTTTTCCCCATTTGTAGACAAGTTTACATAAAATAAAAGGCTTTTAGTTTAGTCTGGAATTATGTTGTATGTGTTAACTATACTTCTAGATTCTGCAGGGGGCATGATCAGAGTTTTGACAAAATTGCAAAAGGAATATGATTCATTACATTATAGGTACATAATGTACAAATAACTATTTTAGTTTATCAGATATAAATAAATGAAAAGTGAAGGATACAAAGAAAAGTGAGGACCATGTACACATCACCACACACTGGTTATCACACAGAAACAATTGTGACTGAAAAAAAATGTTTTGGAACTACTTTGTGAAGCTTTGCAAAGCAGGCAGAATCCCTTCGAAGATTTATACCACAAATTATTTATAAAGAAGAATCACAATTCAAAGAATAATTGGAATGTTTACTGCTACTGAAGCCTGCATATTAATACTGTCTGATGCAGAGCTAGTATGTAAAAATAGTTGCCTAAATTTTCATATTAGGATATCCCTTCAATTTTTATCAGGTTTCTGTATTTGTGGTTTAACTTTTAAGTCAAACCAAATGAATTACATTTAATAATGAATTGTGACGAAACATTATCACTTTCATTTTGATATAATATTGTAGTAGTAGAATCAGAAATGTGATTTTTCATGAAACACATTCAAACTGAATTCATATTTTAGGTTAACTTTGACATAAGATTTTTTGTGCAAATTTATCTTGGAATGATTCATTCTATACTTACTAGTAACTGTCAATTAGTTATGTCCGGATTAACTGTGAATAACCACTCACATTTAGACCAGTATTTCTTTGTTTATATTTTTGTGAACTTATGCCATTGTTTCTTAGTATCTAATAGTGCCATGTTTTTCTCCACATATAATGTGCCTTGGTGACTGGATCATCTTCCACAGGGAGAGGTAATTGATTTAATATAAACCAGTCCAGTCTTGCAAACAGAAGCATGATGCATGTTGCCCGGTGCACTGATCGTTATTGTCTTGGCTTTCAGAATGACTATTCCACTAAGAATAATTTTATTCTTTTGCTTGATGAGCTCAGTGCAAATTAGGATTTGGTTATTGACAGAAATAACACACAAAGCATTTATGGCAGAAAATCTATATACAGTCATTTCTTTTATAATGCTTTGTAGTATTATCTAATTTTGAAATTATGAGAAGAAAATTATTTACAATTTCTTAAATAATCAATTTTAATTATGTCTTGTGAGACAAATTCATATGAATATAAAGTCAACCATGTTCTTTCACCATTACACTTTCTACCCACTGTATGTTACCAGAGTATAATTTTATCACAAAATGTATCAAAATAATACATTGTGGAATATTGACAGGCATGAAAGTTTCCTGTGAGCTTATGCATTGTAGAAGAAAATTCCACATAATTACTATTAAATTTGGAGATGTGGTTTCATTATTATGTCAGAGCCATAATGTCCCCACCAAAGATTTCATTATGTATGCAACATTCTGATACACTTCTTGCAATCCCTCTAGCTAACTTTTTGAAATGATGTTGTAAGCTGACATCTTACAGAAAATAATAGAGAACAGTTCTTCAAGTTGATGATCATATTACAAATTAGCCCTATAGTCAGGTGCATTATTTGCTTGTTTTTTCATACAAACATACAATGTAAACATGTTATTGATGATTACATGATTATTACTGTCTAGTAACTCGTGTAAAATAGTCTGATTCAATACATGCGTCTGTTCAGAAGTAGAGACCGCATATGTATCTTCAGCAAGCTGATCATCAATGCTATAGGCATACTAACCATTTTATTTTATGAGGAATGAGATTGCATTGTAAAAACCAAAGAAGAGTAACAGTTTGTACTGTTGAGTGCATGAATGAGCTCACCATACTGTCAGTGAATAACATGCAGAAGCAAGTGGTTTTTAATCATTGAGTTTGCTTCTTAATGTGACTACTGAAAGGCAACCCATATTTCCTAGACCTTTAATTGTCATTTGGAAAAATTAAAGACTGTTGAAACTGTGGAATTTGCTAGGTATGCTGTGAGGACACAATATACTAACTATAAAACAGTTTCATTGTTAAGCCCTCATGATTTCTCATGCCAGGTCTGATTGATAAGAACTTCTTAGTTTTTAAGTCAAGGGCTATCATGTGTTTTTTTTAATTTTATTTTTTAAAAATCCATCAGGCTTTCACTTCATTAGTTAGTGTGGTGGCAAATGCTGCAAAGCTCACATTCACCGTCACTTCACCTATAACTGACTGTTGTTATGTCAGAGAAAAGAAAGGACATATCACATCACATCACATAGGATCATGCCTATAGCCTGATTAAAATTTTATATTACTTAACACTTTTTTCATGCCTTGGAGCTTAGGCCAGCCAATCAGAGCTCACAATGTCAACTAGTGTGCCACACAAAGCTTCAGTTCAATGTTCCATGGGAGGAGTTTTCACATAGCAATAGTATACTTACAGAATCCAGTATCTGGCCCTACAGGGCACTTAACTGTTGATAACTGCAGCATTCTACCCTTTTGGAAGTGCATGCCCTGTTGTCTGAGCGTTAACTGATGTGTAGCTGACAGTAAATGTGGCAACACCATTATGCCGTGTGGCAAATGAAAAGTAGTTTTAAGTGGGATATTGTAAAGTACTATGGTATTCAAACTGCTCCTTGGGTTGAAGACAGCTTTACTTTCAAGCAGACACTTTTTTTTATACATCATTATACATCTGCAGATAGTAATACACTTGTCCAGGTTTCCCAACACACCTGATAAATAACTGTTTCTTGGTCTGCTGCCACATTTCACTGTGTAAGGCCCACAGTGTTTCATTGAGACAGCTGCCTGATATGGGTGGCTGCTGTTACTGATTGTTGGCAAGGAGGTTATCATTTGCCAGCCTTCAGCAACAGCAACCCGCTGAATGATACCATGTAGTTGCCTTGATGAAAAACTGTGATAACCACATAATACGATCTGACAGCAGACCTGAGAACCATATATTCAATAATGAACTCCGCTGTTCATAATCTATACTGTTTTAGTAGCTGGCTGATTTAGATGCTGATTCAAGAGCACTTCATAGAAAGTCCTTCCTCAATCACAATTTTGCTGAAGAACTGCATTACCAACTGTCAAAAAATTTCTTTTTTTTTTTTAATTAAATCTACAATGACAGTTTGAAGATGATCTGAGATGATGTATCAATACCTCTTATCCACATGGATTCAGTTGTATAACATCTGTTTAATCTTCTGTAAGCTTACAACAAAAATGAGAAAAGGCAACCATTTGCCCATAGAAGAATGATGCACCCATAGCTTGTGTCTCAGATGGCAGTTGAGTTTAAGATCATTCTGTACACCTACATCACACTTTCTCTAACAGCCAATCAGCATTCAGTAGTGCTCTGAGCACTCTGCTATAAATATCATAACCAATGTGAGCATTAAACGTGACTGTAGTGAGTTATTTAATGAATTTTTATTCCATTTGTTGTGAGCATGTCACCATTGATGGTGGTATTAAGCAGCAAATTCTACATAAGCAAATGTGAGATGTAATTTGCAGGACACAGGCTTTCTTCAAGTGCAAAGCACATGTGTGCATGTACTGCAACTGCCACTTGGAAGCAGCAATAATGCAAACCCCATCTGGCCTTGCCCAGCATGAACTGCCTTCATTTGTAAATTGGACTATAACAGCACAGAGGCTTTTCTGATTTCAAGCTACTATTTTTTTCAGTTTTTCCTTCTTCTCCTAGTTTAACTACATGTACTCTCCATGCTAATGCTCAGAAGTTACCGTCACAGTTGCGTGCATTTGTTTATTTATGTAGTTGTGTGAAAGATGGTGTCAGAAAAAAAGTGGTAGCTCCGAAGCTAGTGTAAGCTGTCTGCTGTTATGTTTCTATGTGCTGCTGTCTGCTGTTACATGTTTCTGTGTGCCACACAATAATCAGGTACAGGTGAATATTCACCTTTTCTTATTTTTGTTTATTGTCTCCTTCTTTCAACTTCAGTTATTGTAATAGTGTATAAGCCTGCCTTATTTTTATGAAATGAGCATTATAATTTGTGTTTTTCCCCACAAGCTATCTGTTGTTATTTTCTATTTCAAAATGCAGTTATGTAGTTTTTGGTTATAATTTCAGATATGTATTCTCACCTATCACTTTGTTTTCATTTATCTTAATACTTTGTGGATTGCTGCCAATTACATGTGTTTCGTTAACCTTTCTTCTGTTGGTAGACTATCTCTTTCTGCCTCTTCCTTTGCTCCATTTTGGACTCTCTGTAATTTCATTGTATCATGTGTTCATGTTATTAAATTTCATTGCTGACCAGCAGCATGTATTCAGCTTCATGCTTTCAGCTCCGTAGTGTCATTTCCTGACTCATGCAGTGTCTTATTCTCTGTCATGTATCACTATGAAAGAAGAATGCTCCCTGTTTGTCCTCGAAACGCATCTGTTTCTTTACTTACATTGCAATGATATTAGCAGTCCTTACATGAGTGAGTTCAGTAAACACAGGAGGGACTGGAGCTTTGATAGTCAGGTCAGACCTTTGAGCAGGGATCAGAAATGTGTTAACAGGTTCAGTACTGATAAGTACCTGACTGCTAAGTGTAATCAGAACAGAAAAAAGCATGAAATTTTGCTGCACTCTTTTTTTAAAAACAACATTCACAGCTTTAACAAAATCTAGTATATATCTGTCTTATAGCTTATAACTCGAGTCACTTTTCAGCTGTGTAATTAGTGTGCGTGTAAAGTTTTACGCATTTTTATTTCAGTTTATTATTACCAATATATAAAACAGTGTAACAATAACCAAGTAAATATGTTGGTGGTAGAGCTCTTTTTGTGATGTTTCATGTCTGCTTAAAACAGAGGAAGAGAGAGAGAGAGAGAGAGAGAGAGAGAGAGAGAGAGAGAGAGAGAGAGAGAGAGAGAGAGGGGGGGGGGGGAAGAGAGGGGGAGAGAAGGAATAAAAAAGAAAACATACAGTATGTCTGATGAATTGCAGTTTATGCACAGATTACGTTTCTTAACCCAGAGTGTAAGTAACTGTTCATGTTTTTCAGCACTGGTATGTCTATTTTTTTCTGTTCTATTGGCTGAGGCAGGAAGACAGGTACATGCCTTGAGGGGTTGATGGTATGAGTGATCCTGAACAAAAAACTTCATATGGACATATTCCCTATTCATAATGATTTCTGAGATAGAGCACTTTTAATGCACATTGTAATTTATTTTTCTATATTATTCAAACATTGTCATTCTCTACAATGTATCCCATTGGTGTAGATGTAGTTGAGATGAACAATTTGATATAAAACATTTGTGGTCTGTTAAGTGGGGAAACTACCTCAAATTATCCTACAAAAACTACATACACTAAAGCACATGCATTTCATAAAACATTTTCAGTATTCTCAAGCTATCTTCACACAGTCTGTTAATCCTAGAGAAAAAATTAATAGGACCCTTTTTGTGCAAAAATTAATGTTAAGATTCAACTGTTTATTTTAATTTCGGTGGCTGCAAGCATTCCTCTAGTTGTTTCCAATTCAGCAGCACAGGTTATCCCATGACTTTGATATTTCTCTCTTCATATTTCTGGGAATACAAGAAACAAATATGTCTTTCTCCATGTATCAGAAAATCCCACTAATAATTTCTTTAAAAATATAAAATTTATTTGCTGTCATCGTGTAGGCTACATCCTCTATTATAACATGTCATTCTCTAATATCAAAAGTATGTTCATAGAACCTTAATTCTATATTGCTTCTTTCCTTGCTATAGGCTGCGTGTTCAGCTGCTGAAACTGAATTGCGTTTCTTCTAAAATTGGTCCAGGATGCTAACGAGTGTTCCATCTATCCCTCATATTATTTTTATATATGTACTTGTTCTCTGTGGAGTAATAATACTGCATTAGAGTTAGACATCTGCAGGAAAAACTGTTAGAATTAATACTTGGGTCTAGCCAAATGGATATCTTATTTTGGAAAGAAAAAAAAAGCTTGTGGTTTACAATGACCATTGAAATGGATTGTATTTGAAAAAGTGTGCACTGAGAGATAGCTTTATCTGACTTCAGAGAGTAAAGAATGACCGAATTTCACTTGTCATGTAATCTGCCTTGAGTGCTGAAGTAAAAAATTTAAACAGCTCTTATCAGCGGAAAGCTGTACCACCCACACTGCCCAGAAAGGCATAGACACTGTTATTTTTTATTGGATTCTTACTCAAAAATTGACATGACAGTGATGGCACTAAAAAGTACCTAAAACATTTGCTCAGTAATTTTTTATGGTGGCCTTAAATTGTAATTTGAAATACATCAGGTTACTAATTTGCTATAGTGGACTTCAATGTGCAATTTGAAATGCCACATTCACCTCCACCAACATCATCATCATCTGATTGACATTCCAGCAAACTGTGCATCTACTTATATACTCCACACATCACTGCTCAGAGTGTGACAATGGGAACTTCGTAAAAATATTACCCACTTCCTTTCCTACTCCAGTTACAATTGAAGAGAGAGAAAAATGATTGATTTCTGTACACACATGTCACTGTCTTACCTTATTATCAAGAGAGAGACACATCAAGAGACATTGCACTGTCTGTCTTGTATACTTCTTTAAGTAGAGCTGAAAGCATCCCCACGAGACCACACTCACCTTTCACCTTGCCAGCATATTAGCGCCAACAACTGCCCTTTAAAGCCAGCAGTGCAGCAGTACTACAGTCAGTCGTGATTTATCTGTGCTACTGTGTTGACCTCACTGCACATCATTATCTTCGTTCTGAATTCACAATGATGTAGGTTTTTGATCTTTTTTACTCACTGGGTTTGTTCTATCTATGTTGTTTGTCTTCATTTTCCTGTTGTCCACCTCTTTACTCTCAGGTAGCTCACCGTGATGCCCTTCGCCAGTCAGCTTGTTTCTATTGGTTCTCGAGTCTTTCCCAGTTCTGGATGCTATGGACACATGAACTGGGAATGGATGATGGACAGAGGAAGGGAAGTTGTCGGGCAGAGGGTGTGGGGACAGGATGTTTTGAGGAGTGAAGGAAGTGTTTCAAGTATAACTCTCATATGTGTAAATCAGAAAAGCTGGTTGTGGAGTGAAGGATATAGATAGTCTGGGTCATAAAGCAGCCACTGATATCAAGCATGTTATGCACAGCTGCATGTTGTGACATCAGATCATCTATTTTGTTCATGGCTATAGCTCAGCAGTAGCCATTCATTCAGGTTGACAGTTGGTTAGTTGTTATAATGACATAAAAAGTTATGCACTGATTGCAGCAGAAATGATATATAACATGGCTTCTTCCACAGGTGGTACAGTGTCTGTTTGTTAGTCATGATAGTGTAAAAATCTGCGAAATGATTGCAGCAGAGCTGGTAAATAACATGGCTGCTTTCACAGGTGGCCCAGCCCCTGGTTGGGTAGGATAAGCCAGTGACAGAACTTGAGTAGTAACTGATGGGTGTGTGTGTTGGGCAGGTCTTGCATTGAGGCCTTCCAGAGGGATGTGACCCCAGTGGCAAGGGGTCAAGAGTGGGAGTGGTATAGGGATGAAATAGGATACATTACATTCCACCAGAATTTTCCTACATAATTATACCATCTAAAGTTCTTGGTTCGTTACATTTCTCATACTACTATTCTCTTTTCACTGTGTCCTCCTAAATAATTTGAGGTCTTCCTATAGAAAGCTGTTTTCTTCATGTGCCCATAATTCACTCCTTTATCCTCTCAATGTATTTATCAGGCCTCTATCTAAATTAAGTCACTGTCATAATTACGTACTCTAGTTGTACTTTATCCTTTCTGGTTTACTGAAAACAAGAGCAGAGGAATTTAAATCAGTGTGTGTGTGTGTGTGTGTGTGTGTGTGTGTGTGTGTGTAGTAGTAGTAGTAGTGCTGAAAGGCACAGTGTTCAATATTTTTGTTTCTGTATTTTGAGTTAACTGTGTATATTTAGTTGTTTTGCCACTAGTTTAACTTTTGTGTTGCATTTAACTGTCTACATTGTAAACAATAATTTACTGTGGTAATTTCTTACAGAGACTTTGCTTATGTGGCTCGTGATCGTACAACAAGGAAACACATGTGCCATGTGTTCCGTTGTGATATTCCTGCCAGGACGATTGCCAATACTCTTAGAGACATCTGCAAGAAAATAATGATTGAGCGAAGTCTACAGCAGAATCTGGCAAAACCCATTGATATTAGTAAGTAACACACCTATTTAAATTTAGTGATTACCAAATTCCTTGATTTATTTATAATACATGATTAAAGTCTATGTTCATGTGAATTTGGGATAGCTGTAGGTCAGTACTGTACAACTTACCAAAGTACTTTCCAGGACAATCTACACAGCTTAGTGACTTCCGGGATTTGTTGCCTGAAAATGTGCATGTGTGCCTAAGTTTCTGTGGATGTTGATGAAAATTAAAGAACAGAACAAGATGAAACTCTTGTTTCCCTGCAAGAGCAACAGGAAGAGTGTTAAGTTTAGCATCGTCATTGGATGAATGGTTCATCATTGACTGCCTTATGTGACCTAATTCCTTAAAACAAATAATGTACTCCACTTAGGAATACATAACAACATAGGAAAAGATAGATTTCTACTTACCGTAAAGAAGACATGCTAAGTTGCAGACAGGCACAATTAAAAGACACTTACACAAAGTTTTAGGCCAAAGGCTTCATCAGAAAAAGAGAAACATGTACCATTAAATAATGGAAGATCCAGGATGGAAAGTAACAATATTATGAAAAGGAAAGCTGCTGCTCACCATGTAGCGGAGATGCTGAGTCGCAGATAGGCACATCAAAAAGACTGTCACAAATAAGGCCAGTAAGGCCTTTGTCAACATTAGATGACACACACACACACCTTCATGCAAATACAACTCACACACACGACTGCAGTCTCAGGCAACTGAAACCACACTGTGAGCAGCACCACCAGTGCATGATGTGAGTGGTGACTGGGTGGGGTTAAGGAAGAGGCTGGGGTGCGGAGGGTGAGGGATGGTAGGTTAAGAGGGGGGGAGGGGGTAGACAGTGAAGTGCTGCAGGTTAGACGGAGGGCAGGGGAGAGGTGGGGAAGGAGGGGGAAGGGAAGTAGCGGAAAAGGAGAAAATTAAAATGACTGGGTGTGATGGTGCAATGACGGCTGTGTAGTGCTGGCATGGGAACAGGGAAGGGGCTGGATGGGTGAGGACAGTGACTAACAAAGGTTGAGGCCAGAAGGATTATGAGAATTATGATGTATTGTGGGGAGAGTTCCCACCTGCACAATTCGGAAAAGCTGATGCTGGTGGGAAGGATCCATGTGGCACAGGCTGTGAATCAGTCATTGAAATGAAGGATGTTGTGTTTGGCAGCGTGCTCAGCAACAGGGTGGCCCACATGCTTATTGGCCACAGTTTATCAGTGGTCATTCATGTGGGCAGACAGTTTGTTGGTTGTTATGCCCACGTAGAATGCACCACAGTGGTTGCAGCTTAGATTGTACATCATATGACTGGTTTCACAGGAAGCACTGCCTTTGATGGGATAGTTGATGTTTGTGACCAGACTGGAGTAGGTGATGGTGGTGGGAGGGTGTATGGGACCGGTCTTGCATCTAGGTCTATTACAGGGGTATGAGCCATGAGGTAAGAGGATGGGAGCAAGGGTTGTGTAAGGATGGACGATCGTATTGTATAAATTCGGTGGACAGTGGAATACCACTGGGGGAGGGGGGGGAGGGATAGTGGGCAGGACATTTCTCATTTCAGGGCACAATGAGAGGTAGTTGGAACCTTGGCAGAGAATGTAATTCAATTGCGAGGGGAATACTCCTCTGTGCCCAGCCCATACGACTTTGGGAAATAGTGAGAGACTGGAGAGACAAGGCACGGTAGTATTTTTTTTTTGGGGGGGGGGGGGGGGGAGGATAATTCTGGTCTGTGAAGGCTTCAGTAGGACCCTCGATATATTTCGAGAGCAGCCACTCGTCACTGCAGATGCGACGACCACAGGTGGTTAAGCTGTATAGAAGGGACTTCTTGGTGTGGAAAGGGTGGCAGCTGTCGAAGTGGAGGTAATGCTGTTGGTTAGTAGGTCTGATATGGACGGAGGTACTGATGTAGCCATCTTTGAGGTGGAGGTCAACACCTATGAAGGTGGCTTGTTGGGTTCAGTAGGACCAGGTGAAGTAAATGGGGGAGAAGTTGTTGAGGTTCTGGAGGAATGTGGATACGGTGCTCTTTACCTCATCCAGACAGCAAAGATGTCATCAGTGAATCTGAACCAGGTGAGGCGTTTAAGATACTGGATTTTAGGAAGGATTCCTCTAGATGGCCCATGAGCAGGTTGGCATAGGATGGTGCCTTGCTGGTTCCCAGAGACATACCCTGGATTTATTTGTAGGTAATGCTTTCAAAGCAGAAGTAATTGTGGGTGAGGATATAGTTGGTCAGGGTGACTAGGAAGGAGATTGTTGGTTTGGAATCCATCAGACATTGGGAAAGGTAGTGTTCAATAGTGGTAAGGCCATGGGCATTAGGAATGTTAGTGTAAAGGAAGGTGGCATCAATGGTGATGAGCAGGGCATTGTGATCCCATAGCCATCCTGGTCTCAACCTTCATTAGCCATTTCCTTGCCCATCCAGCCCCTTCCCTGTTCCCATTCCAGTACTACACAGCTGTCATTTCACCATCACACCCAGTCTTTTTAAATCTCTCCTCTTCCACTACTCCCCCCCCCCCCCCTCCGTCTAACCAGCAGAAATTCACTGTCTGTCACACCTACCATACCATCCTCTCGCCCTCCCTCTCTCCATCCCACCCTCCTCCTTCCCCCATCCAGCCGCCACTCCTATCATACAATGGTCCTGTTGCTCACAATGTGGTTTAGGACGCCCGTCGTGTATGTTGGTGCGCGCGCGCGCGCGCGTGTGTGTGTGTGTGTGTGTGTGTGTGTGTGTGTGTGTGTGTCATCTAGTGTTGACAAAGGCCTTACTGGGCGAAAGCTTTATTTGTGACAGTCTTTTTGTTGTGCTTATTTGCGACTCAGCATCTTCACTATATGGTGAGTAGCAACTTTCATTTTCATAATATTGAAACACACACCATTCATACACACAAGCAAGCACATCTCATGGACACATAACTCAGTCCGAAATGCATTTATCACATGGGATGGAAGTAGCAATCTGGAAGGGATGGGGGAGGGGAAGAATTAGTAGTACACAGGTGGTGGGAGAGAGGAACACTGTCTGGTGGATGTGTATGCACTAGAATTTCAACAGTTGCAGGGTCATGAGGTTGAGGGGGAGGGAGGTGGGGAACAAAGGAGCAAAAAAGGACAGGAGCAGGAAAAGATGGGTGGGTGCATTGGCAGAGAGCAGGATGGAGGGTGTGGGGACATGGCGGACAGCTGTTTGGTAGTCATGCTAGTGTAAATGATTGCAGCAGAACTGGTGAATAACATGGCTGCTTTCACAGGTGGCCCAGCCCCAGATCGGGTAGGATAAACCTGTGACAGAAATGGAATAGGAATTGCTGTGTGAGTGGATTGGGCAGGTCTTGCACCTGGTTTTTCCACAGGTATATAATACTTGTGGTAGGGGGTTGGGATTTGGACTGGCATAGGGATGGACTTGGATCTTTTGGAGGTTGGGACACCACTTTAGGAGGGGTGGGAAGGTGTTCGGGTAGGATGTCCCTCATTTCAGGGCATGATGATAGGTAATCATAGATGTGTGTGTGGTGCACTTGCTTGTGTGCATAAATGGCATATGTTTCTCTTTTGCTGATGAAGGATGTGGCTGAAAGCTTTGTGTAAATGTCTTTTAATAGTGCCTATTTGCATTTTCAACAGTTTCTGGATTTGATCTAGCTACCTGGTGTACAATCTGTAAATGAGGGAATTATAATCACCATTCTTCCTGTGTATGCCAGGTCATATATATTTATAAAAATGGCTTTTAGCTATCAGAGTTCAAACCACCTATCTCACAACTGACTGATGTTGCATTACTAAGACTTATTGGCCTTGGGCACAAAGCGGCATTTTTTGGTTAAGACATGAAAGCTATTGAGAGATGAAGATCAGGTCATTATTAAGTAAACAGATAGTGGATTTGCTATAAATCACACCTCCATGTCAGTTTAAGAGTACTGTTACTTCGTTATACTTCATGCTTTTCTCCTGAGAGTCATCAAGTGGATGTGTTACAGTCTTTCAAGTTCATATGGTTCCCATGCTATGTTTCTATAAATGCAGTTTGTAAAACTTATGTGTGTAGTTATTAAAATAATGGCAACCATGAATGAGAACTAAACAGGATGAAAGTTTACCACCTTGACAGCAATTCAACTCAACTTTTTACTTTCCTGTCCCCTCCACCCAGAACTCTTTGACATTGGCAGTTTTTTGTTCACCTTTATTGAGTATTCTAGATATAATTACTTGTTAATCAAGCCTTTTTAATTTGTATCTATCATTCTTCTTCTTACATGATGAAGCTGGAGGATTATTTCACAATTCAAACATCAGAGCATCTGTTGGCTTTTGTAAGCATTTGGAGTTATAATGTGGGAGAAGTACAGTGCTATTACAAATGGGAAGAGTAGCTTTGCACATTTTTAATTAAGAGCTTGAGACATTGTTTGTATTATCAACAGAGAGAGAGAGAGAGAGAGAGAGAGAGAGAGAGAGAGAGAGAGAGAGAGAGAGAGAGAGAGAGAGAGAGAGAGAGAATTTCTTACTCTAAAATTTGCAAAATGACTAAGAGAGAGAGAGAGAGGGAGGGAGAGAGGGTGAGAGTTGTATGAAGATTTACACTAGGTCCACAGAAAGCTGTATTTTAGTGCCAAGTCAATCATTTGGTCAAATGTAAATTGGTGATACCCAATGGTACATACCCAAGGCATGCAGCAGCAGTAGCACTTTAAAATGGAAACTGTACATAGTTTGATAGCCATGGGAGAGGCATTTTTACACTGCGACCCAGTGATTGTCTCCTCTTCCTGTAGATATAGGATGTATGTAACAACAAATTGTAATAAGGTACCATGATAAAGTATTTCTTTGACTCTATTATTTGGATAACTGTGGTTCTGATTGCAGCAAACAGTGAACTTTGCATCACAAATATCTATCTATCCAGCATAAATCACAAATGTTAAGAGGAGAGCACCTCAGTACCGGTGCAGTGATTGTAAACAGCACTTTATAATTTTAGTACAAGAGGATGTAAACTATAATATTCATTTAGATACAAAGTGTTTAAATAATGAAAACATACAAAACATAATTTGCTAGAAAAATATTGGCCAACAAAATAGTTTTGCTGGATTCTGCACAGCTCATATTTTGACCAGTTGCCATAGGCATACTTTTGCAAAGTTCATTTAGCAATAGATTGTATGGGGACAAGACAGAAGACTTTAAACAAACTTTTGTTTGACAGGTGGTACTGGAGGAGGAGGACGATCTGGTCTAGCAGCTCGTCCCACAAATCTGCCAACAGAACACAGGCGATTCCATCACAGGAGTGGTCAAGCATTAGTCAGTATGTACACATACAGTTATTCATTTCTCTGTTTGCTGTTCTGGAGATAGGCCACATATTTACTGAATTATATGTTACTTTGAAGTGACTTTCCATTATGATTGAGGGGCATAGCCCAGAGAAAGTTGTCACAAACTTAAAGTGAAGTTTGGATGAGAAAATTAGCACTGAAAATTTGAGAATGATAATAATCAATATTTGTGCAACACTGTTGCCAATAGGTTGGAATTCCTGGTAATAATTCTTTTGAAACAAGACTCGGCATTCTCTGCCAGTCACCTGCCTCTTATTATATATGTTGTTCATCGGTATTTTCTTGTTTTCTTAATCCACCGATGTTTAGTTGTTTGTATTATACACATGCTTCTTTCATAAAATAAATATAATATATTTTAGAAAATAATTTCTAAATACAAATTATGAAAACATGCCCACTTAAAATCAAAACTGATCTGGTGTTAATTTATTTTCATATCTTTTATCATTTTTATGTGTAAAAGTCACATTTTTCTACTGCTTACTTTATATGATCATATATGACACCTGCTATCTCGCTGAGGATGGAGCTGATTTCTTTCTTATTTCTTATTACACAACTTGAATTGTTTTGGCTGTACTCCTCAATAACATTTCCAGTAACTATGAGGACTCAAAATTATATGAAATTTACATACTCCTAAGTCAAAGCGTGTAAAGTTCTTCAGCTTGTACACTGATGCAAGCACCTCTAGCTTTCCTACCTGATTTTTTTTCTGACTGCAGCATATTTCATACAGTTACTACACTTTATTTATAAGAAAATTAATTTTTCAGTTCTTGCTACAAATCATAAAGTTGATTTTCAGTTGCTTGTATTTTGTGACACACACACTATGCTATCCAAAGATTTACTAGTTATGTACATAAGTCTTTGTACTTCTCGATATTATGTGACCATATCAAAGTATTGGAAAACAAGCACAGCCAACAGATTTAGTGGCTAACAGAGGCTCTGCTTTCAGAACACAATGATGAGTGTGATGGGATGTATTGAACTATGGATTTTAGCCAATTTAAATAACGAAATAACAAATGCAGAATTGATAGAAGTCATATGTGACTAATCTCAATATTTCTAAATGTGAATGTGAGAACAATTAAAACAACATGGGAGGTATCCTTCTCCATCCTTTACAATCCGAATTTGTGCCTTCACCTTTTCTAACTGCTGCATTTCTAACAAAACCATCTGTTCTTCTGTCCAGTTATTTGGTAAATCCAAACCGGTTCATTCTGATAATTTAGCCACAAAGTTTTAGTTACTCGTCTTGCAAGTGCCAAAGATTTTTCTTAAAATTAAAATTTAACTTTATTCTTTGTGCTGATATTTGTCTCATAATATAAAGAATGTACCAAATAGGTTTGAAATTAATACAGTAAAATGTTCGCTATAACACTAAACAGTTCTGTGGTTTCTGTTTTCACAGCACAGTCCTTTCCAACTCCAATGGAGGAACCCAAAAAGGTACTCAGAGCACAGTACCTCGGATCAACACAAGTGACTAAGGCCACTGGTATGGATATTCTCAATGATGCAATTGATCAGATGGTGGCCACAGTCCCTCATGACAAGTGGTGTACAGTCAATGTTGCAGTTGCTCCATCAATGATTTCCATTATGCTGCCAGGGGTGAGCTCAAATAACAACTGATACCAAGATATTTAATTTACATATGAATTTACATCTTCAATCAATTTTAGTTTTCAGGATTAATCATACTGACTGATGTTTGTTCATAATATGCATCAATGGAGATGAATAAAGACAATTATTGCTAACAGTATGCTTATATAATAGAGGGAAACATTCCACGTGGGAAAAATATATCTAAAAACAAAGATGATGTGACTTATCAAACGAAAGCGCTTGCAGGTTGATGGATACACAAACAAACACAAACATACACACAAAATTCAAGCTTTCGCAACCAATGGTTGCTTCATCAGGAAAGAGGGAACGAGAGGGAAAGACGAAAGGATGTGGATTTTAAGGGAGAGTGTAAGGAGTCATTCCAATCCCGGGAGCGGAAAGACTGACCTTAGGGGGAAAAAAGGACAGGTATACACTTGCATACACACACATATCCATCCGCACATACACAGTCACAAGCAGACATTTTCCTTGACGCTGCATCACAGACAGGAGCGCCTGCAATGGTGTGCTCAACGGCGAACCTGGGTGCACACGAATGGCAAAATGTCATTTTTTCGGATGAATCCAGGTTGTTTACAGCATCATGATGATCACATTCATGTTTGGCGACATCACGGTGAACGCACATTGGAAGCCTGTATTCATCATCACCATACTGGCATATCACCCGACATGATGGCTCTACCCTTCATTCAATCTCTGCGGAACGCTACATTTCAGCAGGATAATGAACGGCCGCATGTTGGAGGTCCTGTACGGGCCTTTCTGGATACAGAAAATGTTCTACTGCTGCCCTGGCCAGCACATTCTCCAGATATCTCACCAATGGTCGGTGGTGGCCAAGCAACTGGCTCGTCACAATACGTCAGTCACGACTCTTCATGAACTGTGGTATCATGTTGAAGCTGCATGGGCAGCTGTACCTGTACACGCCATCCAAGCTCTGTTTGACTCAATGCCCAGGCATATCAAGTCCGTTATTATGGCCAAGGTGGTTGTTCTGGGTACTGATTTCTCAGGATCTATGCACCCAAATTGTGTGAAAATGTAATCACATGTCAGTTCTAGTATATTTGTCCGAGGAATACCTGTTTATCATCTGCATTTCTTCTTGGTGTAGCAATTTTAATGGCCAGTAGTCTATAACAGGGACCAGTGCTGTGGTAAGTCCAGGTGAAAGACACTCGGCTGGTACAAAGCGAAGGTAATGTTTAACAGGGAATGATTAATGCATAATAATTTCCTAAGCATTAAGAATAAAATTACTGTTAGTCCTCTGATGGGTTGCTGGTGCATGGTAAGTTGTAGTGTCAGTGGCAAGGATATGTCCCCAACAGTTAAAAGCGAGTTTCGTCCGAATTCTTTACACATCTGCCACAGAACGTGATACATTCTACATTCCTGTGGCAGTGTCTCAGCATTATTGCAGTGTTAGGCAGCTATGGCATTTAGCTGTAGCTGCTTACACCTCATGGTTGAAAGAAGGCAGCAGAGCTGCTGTCAGGTATCTTTTTTCGTCATATAGAGTACATTTAATAATTATACTTTTGGACAAAGTCATTCATCAGGTGACTGAGAATCTGATTAAAGACTTTTACCGAAAGGTGATATTTTTTAGTATCCTCCTTTGAAATGTTCATGTGTGCCACTCAATTCTTCTGTGCAGTGGGTAGCAGTCTCTGTGTCATATTTGTGTAGTTATTGATGATTATGAAAGTGAAAGGAAAGGAGAGAATGAAACTTAGTTGTGCCACGTCTACTGCTCTCGAACAGCATTAAAAAAGTGGTGTGGAAGATGTATATTTTAATGCTCTATTTAATTGATATATCACCTTCAGTTTTACTGTATATGTTATCACTTCATGAGGCAATGCAGAGAGGTTTGAAGTTTACTCAGTTTCAAAGAGTTATCTTGGCTGCGGAGACGGGTATTATGCATGGCTATGGAAATTTTTGCTTTAGTATAGTGCGTCATTATTCTATTACCAACTAAAATGTATGTCTTATAAAGTGTTCCTTATTGAAGGAAGAAACCACAATTTATCCACACCACCAGTGCCAAACTTTTTGTAGTTGATCTTTCTGTGAAACATAACAACAGGAACCTGGGTTCATCTGGATTGTCTCTCAATACTTCCACTTCTCAACTCTAGAGCTGGGAAGTGATTCACCATTGGCCTGGTCTTATTTTAGACTGATGTCTCTCTCTCTCTCTCTCTCTCTCTCTCTCTCTCTCTCTCTCTCTCTCTGTCTGTGTGTGTGTGTGTGTGTGTGTGTGTGTGTAGCTGTAAATGGAACCATGTTGTTATTATGAACAAACTGAGGTGTGGAAACAATGGTACATACATTAGAAATAACTCTTATGCTAACTTTGATAAACTATAATTTTATCAAGTATAGTGTCAAAATAATTACTTGGAATCTATTGCAGTTTAAGAAGCTTATTTTTTTATTACTGTACTAGCAGTTATCATAAATTTAATATATGTGGATGACTGTTTTTGTAGCTTTGTGCAAAGTATAATTTCTACAATAATTGTGGATAAAATTTTCTCTAAAGTACTTGTTCCATTTCATTTAAAGTTTCAAATTTCTGTTCACAGGAGGAAAGTAAGCTAATTGCCGAATGCCGAGTTCGGTACCTTTCATTCCTTGGGATTGGACGGAATGTAAAGCAGTGTGGTTTCATCATGCACACTGCACAGGATCTCTTTATGGCCCATGTATTCCATTGTGAACCTTCATCTGGAGCATTATGCAAGACTGTTGAGGCAGCCTGTAAGGTAAGACAACAGAACAGGCCTTCAACTTTTCGGAACCTTACAACCTCAACTGAGGAAAAAGTGACGAAAAGGTCGTGTAATACATATATGAATAAAACATGACTTTGCTTTCTGTTGGTAGGCCTATTTTATCCAATGTTTTTGAGGGCTTAAAAAGTTATGATTTTGATTTGTTTATAACAGATAAGGGTCAAGGGAAGAATTGGAAAACTCATTTGTGCCCAGACCTTTTTATGACTCTTTAAAGTATTATAACAAGTGTCTGACTTACTCAGAGCACATACCCTGTTAACAATACTGGCAAGGGATATTGAAAGTAAAAATGCCGTTAGTTACTGTCCTACATTACAAGGCACAATTTGATAAATACACTGAGGTGACAAAAGTCATGCGCTAGTGATATGCACATGTACAGGTGGCAGCAGTGTTCTGTACACAAGGTATAAAAGGGCAGTGCATTGCCAGAGCTGTCATTTGTACTCAGGTGATTCTTGCCAAAATGTTTCTGATGTAACTCAGGTCACACAAGAGGAATTAACAGACTTTGAACATACAATGGAATTTGGAGCTAGACGCATGGGACATTATGTTTTGGAAATTGTAAGGAAATTCAATATTCCAAGATCCACAGTATCAATAATGTGCTAAGAATACCAAATTTTAGGTATTATCCCTCACCATGGACAATGCAGCGGCTGATGGCTTTCACTAAATGACCAAGAGTAGCAGCATTTGTGTAGGATTGTCAGTGTTAACAGACACGGAACACTGCATGAAAGACAGTGTGGCGAAATTTGGTGTTAATGGGCTATGGCAGCAGATGACTGACGCGACTTCCTTTGCTAACAGCTCGACACCGCCTGCAGTGCCTCTGCTGGGCTTGTGACCATATCCGTTGAGCCCTAGACAACTGGAAAACCACAGCCTGATCAGATGAGCCCCAATTTCAATTGGTAAGAGCTGATGGCAGGGTTCGATGTGGTGCAAACTCCGCAAAGTCATGGACCCAGATTGTCAACAAGGCACTGAGCAAGCTTGTGGTGACTCCATAATGGTGTGGGTGGTGTTTACATGGAATGGACAGAGTCCTCTGGTCCAATTGAACCAACCATTGGCTGGAAATGGTTATGTTTGGTTACTTTGGGATCATTTACAGCCATTTATGGACTCCCTGTTCCCAAACAACAATAGGCTTTTTATAGATGACAGTGTGCCCTGTCACTGGGCTACAGTTATTAACAATTGTTTGAATACCATTCTGGACAGTTTGAGTGAATGATTTGGCCACCCAGATCACTCAACATGAATCCCATAAAACATTTATGGGACATAGTTGAGAGGTCAGTTAGTGCACTGAATCCTGCACTGGTAACACTTTCACAATTATGGATGGGTATAGAGGCAGCATAGCTCAATATTTCTGCAGGGGACTTGTTGAGTCCATGCCGTATCGAGTTGCTGCATTTTGCCGGGCAAAAGGAGGTATGACATATTAGGAAGTATCCTATGATTTTTGTCACTTCAGTGCGTGTTGTGTATGAATTATGTACAAAGTAAAGATGAAGGTGATGAAACCTGTGTGTAACTCACAATTTAAAATCTTCAGACTTAAACGACATCTTGGTCAGCTGATAGTGACTGAAGAAATAGTTGTTTTACATCCACTTGCAACCTTTTCTTACCAGTGTCATTTACATGAGAGTGTAGGAGTGAAATTTTAAAGTATTTCTATTACAACAACAGGTGTACATTTTTCCTGATCTGAGTTCATGCTCCTTGGTCTGAAAGTGACAGAATTCCTTGATCTGATAACCAGTGCAGGTAGCAGTTCAAGTAACTGGAGGCAGGTAACAGTAAACTGAACAAGGTCATCACACACACACACACACACACACACACACACACACACACACACACACCAAGTGGGGTGGGCACAGGGAGAAAGAGGCAGGAAGAGTGAGGAATGGCTGAAGAGGGTTAGTTGGTGGCTTGGAGGGAAACAGCAGGTTTGTGGTATAGGAATTTAGGAGGGAGAGGCAGCACATGCACAGGATAGGAAAGCAACTCACAGTCACTGGAGCCAGTGAGTGCGTGCAGCACACAATGCAGATAATGTAAAGGCATGGACTGGGGAGGATATGACAGAACAGAGGCGGGGAAGAGTGTTGGGTAGATATTGTGGGTGCAGTGGGAGATTACACCCAGGAGGATTACAAGAACAGAAGGTGTGTGACTAACTCCTACCTAACAGTCTACTATTAGAGGTAAAGACCAAGGTGCCATGGGTCGTGAAGCATTCATTGAACTTGAGCATGTTGTGCTCAGCAACATTTTCTACCATGGGTGGTCCACTCTGTTCTTGCCCACAGTTTGGCAGTGACCTTTCATTCTGGTGGACAGCTGGTTGGTGGTCCTGTTGACATAAAATGCTGAATATAAATTGCAGCTGAGTCAGTATATGACATCACTGCTTTAACAGGTGACCCTGCCTCACATGGAGTAGGACAAGCCTGTGACAGGATTGGAGTACATGTGCTGGGTGAGTGAATCTGGCAGGCTTGTAGCTTAGTCTTCCACAGGTATATGACACATGCAGCAAGGGGCTGCATGTGAGAGTGGGATAGTGGTGGCCCAGCATGTTGTGTATGTTGAGTGGGCAGCAGAATACCACTTTAGGAGTAATAGGAAGGATCATGGGTAGGAAGTTCATCTTTTCTGGGCATGATGATGGACAGCATGATGAAGGACAGGATTCAGTTGCTCCAGTCTGGGATGACATTTGGTGATATGGATGCGGGAGGTGCTCCTTTGCAACTGGTTTTTGCAGACAGTAGGAGGATTAGGATTGTGTGAAGATATGGCACAGGAAATTATTTGTGGACTGGGCTTGAGGGGTAGTACCTGCATCTGAAGGCTTCTGCGAGATCTTTAGCGTACTGGCCAAGGGAATTCTCATTACTTCAATTATGCCATCCACTGGCCAGGCTAAATGGGAGCAATTGTTTGGTGTGGCAGGGTTGACAGCTGTCAAAATGCAGTACTGTTGGTGATTGATGGTCTTTATATGGACAGAGGTACAGCTGGAACCGTCAGAGGTAGATCTCAATTTGCAGGAATGTGGCAATTGGGCCGAGGGGGACTGGGTGAAGTGAATGGGGAGAATATCTCGAGGTTGTGGAGCAATGAGGATAGAGTGTTGTGGCCTCATGTCTGGATCATTACAATATCATCATTGAACGTAAATGAGATAAGGGGATTGAGAGGCTAGGAAGGTTTCCTCTACATGGCCCATAAACAAGTTGTTGTAGGAGGGTGCCATGCAGGTTCCCATGGTTGTGCTGTGGATTTCTTAAAGTTCAGTGGCTGCTTCACAACCTGTGCCCTCTAGATCCTTCCCTACAGCACCAGCTTTTCTGAACTATGCAGATGGTATTTATTTTTGCTACACATCCTTCACTCTTTTAACACTGTTGGCCCCACTCTCACTAACCATTGCACCCACATTCTCTCCCCGATAGTCTCCCCCCCCCCCCCCCCCCCCTCTGTTCTGTCACCCCTCCCAGTCCACACATTCACATCACCACCACTGTGCACTACACGAATTCACCGGCTGTTGTGCCCGTGCACCTGATGCCTCCTTCCCTGTACTGCAATCCCAGCATTGCACGTTCGGCCAGCACAGTCTAGTTACACAGATGTGTGTGTGTGTGTGTGTGTGTGTGTGTGTGTGTGTGTGTGTGTGTGTGTGTGTGTGTGCACCTGTTGACAATGAAGTGCTTCTACCATTTAGTGACTTTTTTCCTTTACTCCGAAATTATTTATATTCTGCCACAACTCTTGTTACCACATTTCAAATCACCATCACCAAGCTATTTATGTGAAATCATCTTCCTTGCCCATCATTCAGCAAAGCATGTTGGAGGTGCCACAGGATGTCTTTGTTGTTCATTTTTCTTACTGGTTTCCTTAATGTTCTGTAATTTACTTTAAGACAATATCATGGAAAGGGAAAGGAAGTAGGTGTCGAGTATTAGATAAGAGGTATGACACTATGAGAACAACTTACAGAACACTGAGATAAATTACAAGGAGACTTTGATAAAAGCAATGAAAGAATGGATCAGGGGTACATCACATTCCCTCAGAATTATCAATAACCTTGGGCAGAACCAATCATGATAAAACTATTCCACCTAGTATGCAAGATATGTGCGACGGGCTAAATACATTCAGACTTGTGAAGAATTTCATAATCCTAATACAAAAGAAGGTAGGTGCTGATATGTGTGAATACTACTGAACCATGGGTGCAAAATAACAACATGAAATATTTATGGATAAATGGAAAGACTTGTAGCAGTTGACCTCAGGAAGATATCAGTTTGGTTTCCAGAGAAATGTAAGAACATTGAAGACAATATTGATTCTGACTTGTCTTAGAAGGTAGATTGAAGAAAAGACTAACCTACATACCATTTGTAAATTCAGCAAATGCTTTTGACACTATTGACTGGAATACTCTCTTTGACATATTGAATGTGACAGCAATAAAATACAGGAAGTGAAAATTTATCTGCGTTCATATAGAAACTGGACGGTAGTTATAAGAGTCAACAGAGATGAAAGGGAGGCAGTAGCTGACAAGTTGTTATGACTGTGTAGTAGCCTTTATTTGAAATGTATACTGAGCAAGCAGCAGAGGAAATTTGGAAAAGTGATTAAGGTTTAATGAGAAGAAATAAAATCTCAAGGTTTGCCGATGACATTGTAATTCTGTAAGAGACAGCTCAGGATTTGGAAGAATGAATAGTGTCCTAAAAAAGATAAAATGAACATCAAAAAAAAAAGAAAACAAGAGTAAAGGAATACTATGTATTTATTTATGAACAGTCTAATGAGTACACAGTATGGTTTGAGAGTAAATCGGAGAAAGACGAAGGTAATGAGAAGTAGTAGAAATGAGAACAGTGAGAAACTTAACATCAGGATTGATGGTCACGAAGTCAATGAAGTTAAGGAATTCTGCTACCTAGGCAGTAAAATAACCAATGACGGACGGAGCAAGGAGGACATCAAAAGCAGACTCGCTATGGCAAAAAAGGCATTTCTGGCCAAGAGAAGTCTCCTAATATCAAATACCGGTCTTAATTTGGGGAAGAAATTTCTGAGAATGTACGTCTGGAGTACAGCACTGTATGGTAGTGAAACATGGACTGTGGTAAAATCGGAACAAAAGAGAATCGAAGCATTTGAGATATGCTATAGACGAATGTTGAAAATTAGGTGGACTGATAAGGTAAGGAATGAGGAGGTTCTACGCAGAATCGGAGAGGAAAGGAATTTGTGGAAAACACTGATAAGGAGAAGGGACAGGATGATAGGACATCTACTAAGACATGAGGGAATGACTTCCATGGTACTAGAGGGAGCTGTAGAGGGCAAAAACTGTAGAGGAAGACAGAGATTGGAATATGTCAAGCAAATAATTGAGGACGTAGGTTGCAAGTGTTACTCTGAGATGAAGAGGTTAGCACAGGAAAGGAATTCGTGGTGGGTCGCATCAAACCAGTCAGTAGACTGATGACCAAAAAAAAATGTATTTAAATTAGATAATACCAGGGGAACCAGGTTGTTGTTTGAGCAGCAAATTGACAATGGCTAAATTAGAGGGATATAAAGTGTAGAAAGGCAATAACAAGAAACATTTTCCTGAAAAATAGAAATTTGTTAGCACCAATTATAAATTTAAGTATGGTTACCTGACATTGTCAGCAGGAGAGTTGATCTCTGAATTTTGAGAAGTTTTATTTACGCAGATTGCAATAAACAGGCTACATATGTGGATGAATTGATTTGGCAATTAAAACTGACATTTTCAGCTCATCCGCACACATCAGTTATTATGACCCTTAGTGCAATGCACTGTCATCTTGTCATAGGTATATTTGGGAGCAAGTCGTTGAAGAGGCTTCACCAGTTAACATTATGTATTGTATAATAAAACCATAATTGGTGGTGTACACTCAGTAAAGAAATAGTAAGGAAAACACTGTGAACAACATGTATTTTATAAGAAATTTTTATGTGGGTTGACCACAAGTATGGTTTTGTTATATAATATATAATGTTACACACTGCATCTCCTTCAACGAGTTGCTCCCAAATATGCTTATGACTAGATGACAGTGTGCTACATCGAGTGGCATAATGACCAATGTACATAGATGACGTGAAGCTGGCAATTTAAATTGCTGACACTAGTCATATGTGTATGTAGTTATTGTGATATGGGCAAATAAAACTTCTCTAGTAAGAAGATTACATTTTTCAGGAGTTTAAATATTTGGTACTTTTTTCTGAAAGTAACTGTTTGCGGTGTAACCTTGTACAGAAATGTAGACTAAAACACTACAGACAACACCAGAGTAGAAGAATTTGAAGTATACTGCTACAGAAAAATGTTGAAGACTAAATGGTTGGACCGAATAGCTGATGAAAAGGTATTGAGTCGTATTTGGGGGGGGGGGGGGGGGGGGGGGGGGGAAGGGGAAAAAAAAAAAAAAAAAAAAAAAAAAAAACAGAAATTGACTAAAAGAAGGGATTCACTGATAGGGCACATCCTGAAGCATAAAGGAATTACCAATTTAGTGGTGGAGGGAAGTGTGGTGGGTATACATTTGTAGTGAGAGACCAAGGCTTGATAACAGAATCAAATTCAGATGTATGGTTGCAGTAGTTATGCACAGATGAAGATGTTTCCACAGGGTAGACTAGTGCAGAGATCTGCATCAGACCAGCCTCTGGACTGAAGACAACAACAATCACATGATTTAATATACTCTAACTTGAGTGCTCATTATGGTGTTATTTAGCACTCTTACCAAATGACAATTTCCTCGTGTCTTATTTTTTATGTTGTTCTGCCTATGCCATAGTCTTATATTGTCATGCTGTTGTGAATCTTATAATATGCTTTTTCAATGTGTAATGAATAAAAACTGTATCTGTTCACAGCTAAGGTATCAAAAATGCTTGGATGCACATCCACAAGGACTAGGTCGTGGCCAGCAAAATGCTCAGACCCCAGGGAAAGGTCTGGGTGCTACACTGAAGTCTCTTGTTGGAAGCCTTACTGGCAGAAGGCTGCGTGGCAGTGAGTCCTGAGATGAGGCCCTCTCACTGCAGGTAACTGGCACTGAAAAACAGCTATATTATTGACCTGAACTTAAAATCCTGTATCTCTCAAATTTAATCGTTTGGTTTAAGAATAATGTCAGAAGGTCATATGTCTGGAAGGACCTGGAGACACTGAAAGCTTTCAGATTGATTGTATAATGGTAAGACAGAGATCTGGAAACCAGGTTTTAAAGCATAAGACATTTCCAAGGGCAGACGTGTACTCTGACCATAATTTATAGGTTATGAAATTTAGCTTGAGAAATTGTGAAAAGCTACCAAATTAAGGAGATGGGACTAGGATAAGTTCAAACAACCAGAAATTATTGCAATTTTCTGAGGGAACAATAGGCAAAATTTGACTGAAACAGGGTAAGGGAATACAGTAGAGAATATAAATTGGTAGCTTTCAAGAGATGAAATAGTGAAGACAACAGAGGATCAAATAGGCAAAAAGATAAGGCATATAGAAATCTGTGAATAATACAGAATATATTTTATTTAGCTGGTGAAAGGAAAAAAGGAAAAATGCATCAGATAAAACAGGTGAAAGGGAACACATATGCCCGAAGAATGAGATTGAGGAAGGAAGAATGGATGGCTAAGCAGGAATGGCCAAAGAATAAATGCAAGACTGCTGAAACATGAATGAGCAAGCGGGTGATAGATGTCACCACAGGAAAATGAGAGACCTTTGGAGAAAAGAGAAGCATCTGTATAATTATTAAGAGCTCAGGGGTAAGCCAGTTCAAAGAAAAGGAAGAGAAGCTGAAAAGTGAAAGAAATGTGTAGGAGGGCAGTATAAGAATTTCTAGTCATATTATAGAAAGGGGAGGGGATGTAAATGAAGATGAGATGGGAGATATACTGTGACAAGAATTTGACAAAGCACTGAAAGATTAAGTTGAAACAAGGCTCCTGGAATAGATGACATTCCCTCAGAATTATTCAGATCTCTGATAGAGCCAGCCATGAAAAAAATATTTACCTGGTGTGCAAAAAGACTTCAGGAAGAAGACAGCAATTCCAGATCCAAAGAAAGCAGGAGCTGTAGGTTGTGGATAATACTGAACTGTCAGTTTAATAAGTTATGGCTGCAAAATATTGACACAAATTATTTACAGAAGAATGGAATAAGTAGTCGAAGCTGAACTCAAGGAAGATCAGTGTGCATTCCAGAGAAGTGCTGGAACACACAAGACTGTACTCACACTATAATTTACTCTAAAAGATTGGTTGAAGAAAGATAAAGGTACATTTATAGCATTTTTTAACTTTAAGAAAGTTTTCGAAAATGTTGACTGGAATACACTCTTCGAAAATCAGAAGGTAGCAGGGATAAAATACAGATAGTACAGAAACTGCACTATGATTTGAAGAGTAGAAGAGCATAAATGTAAAGCAGTAGTTGATAAGGTAATGAGACAGAGTTGTAGCTTATCACTGATGTCATTCAGTTTGTACTTTGAGCAAGCAGTGAAGGAAACCAAAAAGAAATTTGGAAAGGAATGAAAGGGAGAAGAAACTTGGGAGGTTTACCGAGGGCATTGTAATTCTGTCAGAGACAGCAAAGGACTTGGAAGAGCAGTTGGGTGGAATGGAGTGCAAAGAGGTTACAAGATGAACATCAACTAAAGTAAAGCAAGGGGAATGGAATGTAGCTGAGTTATATCAGGCATTGCTGAGAGAATTACATTACGAAGTGAGATGCTAAATGCAGTAGATGAGTTTTGCTGTTTGAGCAGCAAATTAAGTGATGATGGCCAAAGTAGAGAGGATATACAATGCAGACTGGCAACAGCAATGAAAGCATTTCTTAAAAAGAGGTATTTGTTAACATGGAATATATACAGGGTGTCTCGTATCAGTTGTCAGGCACATTTGATCTGGTGTTTCCGGATATATTTGCAGTTTTGTCTTTGCAAATTGTAGCTGAAGACAGCCCAAACAAATTCTGTTGCTTGTCACTTCTTTCATGGAACACCCAGCAGTGATAGAAAGTGCCAATTTGTTTCCTGTTAAAAAGAAAATGATTTTTGAATCAGAAATTAATGTGGTCATTCAATGGAGCAGTTTTAAATTAGTCAAGTGCAATAGTCTTTTTATCAGCATGGATTAACAAGGACAGTAAAATGGGAAGAATAGCCAGTACTGCAGCAGCAACAGCACCATCTTGGCCTGCACTATCACCTTGCAGTAGCACTGCTTGCTCTCTGCTAGAATACTAGATTATTCTTCATGTTTTACTGTCCCTGTTAGTACAAATTAAAATAATGAATTTTGCAATAGACTGATTTGGGACCACTCTGTCAAGTGGGCACATAAAAATTCCATTATAATAATGATTTTGTTTTGCAACGGGAAACAAACCGATGCTTTTTGTCAAAACTGGGCATTACTTGAAAAGGGTAATGAGCAGCATTTGTTTGGGCTGACTCCAGCTACACATTGCAAGAATGAATTTGCTAATAGCTGCTGAAACATCAGAAAAAATTTGTCTGAGGCATCAAGGAGTTATCAGTTTGTAATTGGAGGGAAGTTGAAGGGGAAGGGGGGGGGGGGAGGGGGAGAGATAAAAATTGTAGAGGGAGACAAGGATGAAGCAAGCAGCAAACAGGTACAAACAGATGTACGTTGCATTGTGCATTCGGACATGGAGAGGCTTGCATAGGATAGGCTGGTGTGGAGAGCTGCACAAACCAGCCTTCGGACTGAAGACTACAACAACAATAACAACAACATCCCTCAAATAACTTTAGTGTGTTGTGCTTTGCTTATTCTGCTGAAACCAGTATTCACTTTTCTTACCTTACCTTACCTTACCTTACCTTACCTTACAGATTGCCCTATTTTAGGCTATTACAACCTTTTTTTTTTCAAAATGTGTGTCAGATCTTTCACTTGTGATCTCCTGAGTTCATGTTTATTATTAGCATTTCTTTCTTTGTGTGCATTTCATCCTATTCTTATGCATTACCTATCACAGTGTGGTCTGGTTGACTTCTGACAGCCTTTCTAGTTTCATATTGTAAAACATTCCACATATGTTCACTTCTTTAAGTCTTTGTGGAAGGAAAATAAGAAAAAAATATGCTTGATATTGCAAAAATCAAACAGGAATTGTCTAAAAATCTCATGTGATTTCTAAACTGGTATCTAAAAATTTAAGACATTAAAAAGCTTACAGATTTACAATCTTGTGTGACTGTGGCAAGCTGTGCAAATAAATACAGTAAAAGAATTATACAGGATAATTTTATTATACAGTCTTAGTAATTACTTCAGTGTCAGACTTTAGCACTTTCTAATCTTTAGTCCTTAACAGTGTGACAAATGGATTTTGCTCAAAATTCTGCACAAACTGCTTTAGTTCCAAGCTAGCCACATATATTGAGATTCATTGTGAAGGGACAGTACTATTCACTTATCTTTAACTGATCAGAAAAAAAGACTACCTGAACTAAATTGTAATTATGGGTGTGGCTATTTGAAAAAAATTAAGATGTGTGATTATTATCATAAACATGATCTTTGGAACATTTAATTGAGCAAATTGTTCCATCTTACAACATCCATAATCAATGTGGTCTTCTTTCCATGACTCAAATAACTCAATAGTGTGTGAATATAGACACAATAACATACATAAAATTTTTAATTGCGTAGTAAAAAAATACAAAAATTTTGTAATTTTGTGGATGATGTATTCTGTGTTATTTTCAAACAAAACATTTTTATTGTTGATGAGTTTTGTATCATGCCAGTCACCACCACACTCTCTTTACATCTTTTCATCATGTGCTATTACTTTTATGATATTCAAGCAAAATGAAAAACATGTTTGCTCAGCTATATTATTCTTTAAGATTATCTGCAGTTGTCAGACATAGTTAATCATACAGGGTTACAGAGTTACAAGTATGAGGTGCATTCAAATTCTAATTAACTACTCACCCGAAATTGATGAAACTGGCGTTACGTCTCGACATAATCGCCCTGCAGACATACACATTTTTCACAACACTGACGCCATGATTGCATGGCAGCGGTGAAGGCTTCTTTAGGAGTCTGTTTTGACCACTGGAAAATCGCTGAGGCAATAGCAGCACGGATGGTGAATGTGCGGCCACGGAGAGTGTCTTTCATTGTTGGAAAAAGCCAAAAGTCACTAGGAGCCAGGTCAGGTGAGTAGGGAGCATGAGGAATCACTTCAAAGTTGTTATCACGAAGAAACTGTTGCGTAACATTAGCTCGATGTGCGGGTGCGTTGTCTTGGTGAAACAGCACACGTGCTGCCCTCTCCGGACTTTTTTGTTGCAGTGCACGAAGGAATTTGTTCTTCAAACCATTTTCGTAGGATGCACCTGTTACCGTAGTGCCCTTTGGATTGCTATGCGTAAGGATTACCCCCTCGCTGTCCCAGAACATGGACACCATCATTTTTTCAGCACTGGCGGTTACCAGAAATTTTTTTGGTGGCGGTGAATCTGTGTGCTTCCATTTAGCTGACTGGCACTTTGTTTCTGGATTGAAAAATGGCATCCACGTCTCATCCATTGTCACAACCGACGAAAAGAAAGTCCCATTCATGCTGTCGTTGTGCGTCAACATTGCTTGGCAACATGCCACATGGGCAACCATGTGGTCGTCCGTCAGCATTCATGGCACCAACCTGGATGACACTTTTCGCATTTTCAGGTCGTCATGCAGGATTGTGTGCACAGAACCCACAGAAATGCCATCTCTGGAGGCGGTCTGTTCAACAGTCATTCAACGATCCCCCAAAACAATTCTCTCCACTTTCTCGATCATGTCGTCAGACCGGCTTGTGCGAGTCCAAAGTTGTTTCGGTTTGTTGTCACACGATGTTCTGCCTTCATTAAACTACCACAACGTGGTCTCATTTTAAAACAATGCACATGTTTCTCTCTCTTTCAAGTCCGGAGAAATAAAATCGGAGGCCTTAGAACTTGAATGCACCTCGTAGCAGTTATTGTAGATTGTATTTCTGACATAGCTCATTTCATGTACAACACATAATAGAAACTCCAGGTTAAACATAAAAAATTCACAGAAAAAATAGATTGCTACTCACCATAAAGATGACACATTGAGTCACAGAAAGGCACAATGAAAGGACAGTAACACATTAGCTTTCTGCCAATGCTTTTGTCAGAAAAGGAAACACATTCTGATCCAAGCTGTTGGAGATGGCAGTCATGTGTGCAAGCGGTGTTGCTTGCTTGTGTTTAATAAATGTGTGGGTGTTTCCTTATCTGATGGAGGCTTTCACTGAAATATAATGTGTCTTCTGCCAGTCTGCAACTCAATGTGTCATCTTTATGGTAAGTAGCAACCTAACTTTTCCTTGTATTGTTTATCTATGTCACATTATAGACAATACCTTGTGTCAGAATACTGAAAACGCCTTTTTTTTTCTCTAGCTGCACTATATTTATATCTACATTGTCACCGTAGTTGCACATATTTGCTACTTTTTTTAATTTTTTGAACATCTGGTAGTTATAGGAATGTAATAAAGTTATTCTCAGAAATAAGTTTAATGAACTTCGACTTCATATTGATACCCCCCTCCCCCTCCCCTCCCCTCCCACACACACAGATACAAACTAAACCTGTTTCTGACTATACTTTGCAACACACACTACAGCAGTAACCAACGTCCACATCCACATACACACTCTGTAAACTACCATAAATTACATGCAGAAAGTAATTTCCATTGTACCAATTATTAGGAACTCTTCTTGTTCCATTCGTGGGGTGCAGGAAAAACCACTGTTTGTACACCTCTGTGTATGTGTGCTGTAACTAATCTAGTCTGATCCTTGTGATTCCGGTGGAAGTAATAGAACTTCTGAGTTTCATTATTTAAATCTGGTTCTTGAAACTTTATGAGTAGTCTTCCTTGAGATAGTCTGCATTTATCTTCAAGTGTCTGTCAGTTCAGGTTCTTCAGCACCTCTGTGACAATCTCCTATGTGTCAAACTAAGTTATGACCATTTGTGCTGCCTTATTCTATTCTTTTTTATACATTCAACATCTGATGTAGTAATATCCTAAAATATCCTAGGAGGGATTGCATAAGAGTTTTGTAAGCAATCTCCTTTGTAGACTGGGTGCATTCTTCTAGTATCCTACAAGCGAACAGAAATCTACCTCCTGTGTTACTTATGATTGAGCCTTTGTGATTGTTCTATTTTGTATCACCTACAAACTATTACACCCACGTATTTGTATGAGGCGAGTTGATTGATTCAATTTGTGACTCATTGACTTTAGTCATAGGATACTGCATTTTTTTCATTATGAGGAGCACATAAATTTATATTTCTGAATATTTAAAGCAAGTTGTCAGTCTGTGCACCACTTCTAAATTTTATCAAGATCTGACTGAATATTAGGCAGCTTTATTCACAAATTACTTCATTATAGATAACTGCATCATCTGCAAAAATTCAGAAATTACTATTAGTAATCCCAGTACCCTTCTCTGCAGCACTTCTAAAGTTACTTCTATATCTGTCGATGACCCTCCATCCAAGATGACGTACTGGATCCCTCCTATGAAGGAATCAGTCACAAATTTCATTTGATACCCCATATGATTGTACTTTCGATAATAAGCGTAGGTGCGGTACCGAGTCAAATTATTTTTAGTAATTGAGAAATACTACATCTACGTGACTGTCTTGATACATTGCTTGCAGGACATCATGTGAGAAATGTGCAAATTCAGAATCCACATTTTTTGGTATGGGGGCATTCTGTCTGAGATACCATATTATTTTTGGTACCATATTATGTTTGAGCTCTGGATATGTTTTATGATTCTACAGCTAACAGATGTCCAGGGTATTGGATAGCAGCTTTGGATCCCCACACTTATGCTTACTGTCAAAAGTGCAATCATATGGGTATCAGGGGAAATTTGTGACTGGATTGAGGACTTTTTGGTAGTGAGAATGCACCATGTTATCTTGGATGGAGAGCCATTATCAGATACAGATCTGCAGATGATGTTTTTTGCAGTTATCTATAATGAGGTACTTCTGACAGAGGCTGAATTATTTAGTCAGGTTGTGATAAGGTTTCAGAGTGGTGCAGAGAGAGATTGGCAACTTGCTTTAAATGTTTAGAAACATAAAATTTTGCACTTCACAAAATGAAAAAGAAAAATCGTAATATCCTATGACTATAATATCAATCAGTCACTGTTGGAATCAGCCCACTCATACAAATACCTGAGTGAAACACATTGTAGGGATATGAAATGGAATGAACATGTTGGTTCAGTCATGGTTAAAGCTGATGGTTGACTTTAGTTTATTCATAGAATACTGGGGATGTGCATTCAGTCTACAAAAGAAATTGCTTGCAAATCACTTGTGTGACTGGTCCTAGAATATTGCTCAATTATGTGGTGCCCATACCAGGGTATATTGGACGTATACAGAGAAGGACAGCATGAATGGTTACAGGGTTGTTTAATCAGTGGGAGAGTATCACAGAAATACTGAGGCAACTGAACTTGAAAACTCTTGGAGATAGTCATAAACTATCCCAAGAAAGTCTATTAACTAAGTTTCAAGAACCAGCTTTAAATAATTATTCTCAGAATATACTACAACCTACTATGTCCCCCTCACATACGGATTGTGAAGATAAGATTAAAATAATTACTGCACATACAGAGCCATTAAAACGGTCATTCTTTCACACTTCACATGTGAAGGGAACAGAAAGAAACCTTCATAACTAGTACAGTGGGATGTACTCTCTGCTATGCGCCTCTTGGTGGTTTGCAGAGTAGAGATAAAGGTGTAGTTTTGTGGATCACTCCTGATACTTTTCTTGTAGTTGGGCCTGACCTGTTTTCTCTTCCAGTTACTGGGCAACGTACATTTTTAGGGACCTAGAGTAGATTACGTTTGAAAGAGTGGCTAATTCAGCCACAAATTGGTATAAAATTTGATTGGATCTACATTAAATACTGGACCTATGTTCAGTTTAAAAATTACAACTGTTTCTCAATGCCAGTGGTACTAATATCTGTGTCACTGATCTTTGCAGTAGTGCAAGAATTAAATTGGTGCAGTACCTCTGGATTTTTACTTTGTGAAGGAACATTTAAAAACAGAGTTAAATATTTCTGCTTTTGCTTTGCTACCCTCAGTTTCAGTTCCTGCCTCATGTGCAAGTGTCTGGACACAAACGTTGGTTCCTCTAACAGCCTTTACATCTGCTTGAAGTGTCCAGAAGGATGATGCCCATCTGCTGGCTTTGCAACCAGCACTGTGCAGAGCACCTGGACTGAGGACTCTTAGGATATTACCACTGCATATTTTTGAATTAACTTGAAGTTTGTGCTATTGACACCATGATCCAACACAAATTTTTCACAGAATTGGTATCTTTACCTTCCATTTGCAATAACTGGAGTCAGTCTTCAATGCCTTATTCTTGTGGTACTCTCATATAAATCTATATCAGCATTGTATGCTCCAACTTATTTATAGTGGAGGGTACTTTTTAGTTTGCATATTTGTGTATTCTGTTCACTCTTGCTTTATTTTGATGACAAAACCACTCTGGAGTTGTAGTGTAGGCAGCACTGAAAGCCCAAATAACAGTTCAGTTCAGATAAATCATCAGTGTTCCTCATTCATGTTGCCATAGATTATTCTCCACCACTTGTGTATATTGTTGAAAACCCACAAACTTCACCTTTGTCTGTCATAATTACCCACCATACTTCCTATGTGCTTCTGCACTTGAGACTGAACAAATGCTGTGCTCTCACTAAACAAATCCACAAAATTTGCCATCTTACTGCTCTAAGGAGTGCTTGTATCAATCTACCTTAGTAAACATTGGCACTACTACAGCTGGTGCAGCTTGTCAGCATTTGTGAAACAATCGTATATAAGGATTAGTCATAAAGTTTTAATTAAGACCTAGAAAATTCCAGCTGAATCCATGGAACTAGGTGATGGTCTTAGTCATACCATATTTTCCCCAGCAGTGGATGACTTGCCAGATGATGGCTGCAGAAGTCTTCATTTTGACTTTTCAGGAGACTTTCCACCTGGAAAATTTACTCCTCGTCATTTGCAAAAGCCTGCCACACAATGGTTTCTGCATCCAATAGTTGTCAAAAATGTCACTGGGTGCTGTGCCAGGAGAATAGGGGGATGAAGTACCATTTGCTAACCCAAAGAAGCAGCATTTATAACTGTGCTCAGTGCAGAAACAGCAGGGGCAACATTGTGGGCAAAAACGTCCCCTCGGACAGCTTTCCGTGACTCTTCATCTTGACAACATCATGTAACCTCATCGGTAGATTTCAGCAGTTAACTCCCATGATTTTTGCCATTTCTCAGATTAATCAGTTATAGCATCAGACCATAGTACTCCCAAAAAATACTCAGTGGCACGTTGCTCGATGACTGTTGCTCCTTCACCTGTTTCTGCAGTGGAGCATCCACTGCTTGCTTTGTTTCTTTGTCTCGGGTCATAGTAGTTAACCCAGCCCTCATCCATAGTCAGTGAGTGGCTAAAGAAGTCATCCTGATTGGCCTGACACAGCAGCAACATTTCCATTGTTGCCTCAGTCCGACAGTCTTTTTGATCAGTTTTGCAGCCTTTTCAAAGAGTTGTACAAGGTGTTAAAAATTGATCCATGTATAATTTTCACTTCTCACACTATTGTGTCAATTATGATACACAATTGTTCGAGCACCAGGGCCTCGACTTCTCTTGAGATTCCCTGTCATGGTTCTTCATGGAGAAAGGTCTACCACTTCATTCTTGATTATTTGAACTTGTTTTACTATACCAGAAGCATCTGCATCAAAATGATGGTACACTGTTGCCGTACACTTACAACAACTCCAGATGGATTGTTGCAGTATCGTACTGCTTCAAATGCAGAAAATGAATTGCCGCATGATACTCCACTTAATCAACTGGCTGTGCCTCCAGTGTTGTGCTACTATACTGTGGCAGGTTTTTTAATATGTACCTACATACCTACAAATGAACAAACAAAATAATAATCACACATTTTTTTAGTTCATAATTAATTTTTTTCATTCAAGTGAGTACATAACTCATCTTGGAGTAATAAGACGCCAATTTTAAACTAGTATGTGTGCTTCCAGGAGCTATGGCCGCTGCCTGCCGAGCGTGAGGTCATCAGGCACCGCCACCTGCAGTCACCCCTGACTTTTCGCTACTTCAGCAGCAGTCCGCCCTCAGCCAGCTTGCGTTCCCTCCTTTCACCTACACTCGACACCAGGAGGCTACCCCATCGCTGGCACTAACACTTCATTGTGTGTGTTTGTGTATATGGTAGAGGAATATCTACCTTCAAGATTAAGGACATGACATTTTGATTTGTAATCAGCAAGTTTGAGACTTGATATTGTTTGTGAGATCTGAAAGTGGAATGTTTAAAACTTAAGCTCTCTTCAGAAATATCATTGGTACTGATTCTCTGACTTGCAGCTTAGAACTGTAATTATATATGTTTTGAAAATAAATTGTACTATTTTTTAAAAGAAAGACGTGTCAATGCAGTGATGTGAACATCTGCATAAGAAGGAAACCCATTTACAGATTCAATGATGAAGGTTTAGGTCCCAAGATCAGAAGAGACAGCTTTCCATCCAGCTAATTTCTTTTAGAGATCTGATTCATTAATGTGTGTATATAAGTTTACTATATTTGTTGTAATCTTATATTCCATCTTAATATGAAAGCAAATTTTGTGTATCCACTGATATGGTAATCATAGTACCAAATTAGTTTGTAAGTGTGTAAATATTATTTTAAAAAAATTAAGGAAGTTTTAAATTAGTTATTGCTGTCTTGCACAGAGAAAGAAGCAGTCAACATTTTCTTTCCAACCTGTAACAGATCTTGGGCAGTTTTATATGAAAAATAGATTAATTTGAGATTACAAAGTAAAATTATGTATTCATCTGTAGAACATGGTACATATTCTTGCCACTGATTTTCACCTCTTTTCTAAATTTTTCCTTAAAGAATTGTAGCAACATTTGTGTTCTGATCTATTTCTCCTTTAAAGTACAATTTAATTAGGAACAAATTTAAGAATTTTTTAGTCATTCTTTAATTTAAGTAAAGATGTCAAGACAGCAACATGCATAATATTTTGATTACATGAATTTAAAATGTCTGAAGTGTGATTGCAAATGCTGACTGGAAAAGAAGAGTATGTATCTGCTTTTGTAAAGTTTGTATGTACATATATAAATGTTACATAAGAATGCAGGATGAGTAGAATGGCCTGGTGTGTGACATAGTTCTTTCTCATGTAAATAATTACACATAGAGGCTTTTCTTGGAGTAACAGGGAACAAACACGTTGCAAAAATGTAGTAGTGTCTTCATGTCACTGAGTGTGTTAAAATGAACCTTTAACTTCTAATGGCATTGAAAAATATTTTGTGTGATCAAAAGACAGAAAAGATTAAGTAGCAGTTAATTCGCAAGAATAATTTAATTTTTTGTTTAATATTGCACCAGAAACCCCACAATTTTTATCATTTTAATTCCTTGATCTGTAATCATTCATCATTTATTTGAATGAATTTCATTGACTAGTATATACATTTTCAATTAACAGTTTAAAAAATGATGTGTTATGTGTTAATTTCAAAATTTAATTTAGTTCAGAGATGATCTGCAGGATACCTACATCTATTTTTACATAAAGTATTTATTTTATGCTATGTGTATTCAGGCAACCATTGTAGTTAGAAGTAGAAATTATGCAGTGTTATAAAAAATACTATAATCTTGTTATTAATGTCACGTTATACTTCCTCATACTATACAAAGTACAGCACAAATTAAGAAATTTATTTCTCAAAAAACAATATAAGTTGACTATAGACTGAAATAAGTTGATTAATGATTCTGTGCATTCTAGTGGAGAATACTGCACACAAACACACATCTAGTACTTTCAGAAGTTTCAAATCTCTGTATTTCATAACTGTTGAAAAGTGTTACTTATCGAACATCAATTAAAAACAGCTTAATAAAAATCTTCGAGAATATTCACATGAATAGGAATTTACGGCATGTTGTTTTTTAAAAAATAGAGCATTCATGAACTCCCATTTATTTTGCCAAAAAATGTGAGTCTGTTAACTTGCACACTTGAATGTGAGTTACAGTAGTAATGAATCTTTGGCAAGGTTAAAAGTACACTGTGGTGACTTCATTTTGATTGTTCTTAGTTTAAGTACATCAATGGTAGCTCTTTATTCATGCCCAGAGACCTGTTTATATTACCCAAAGACAATATGGTACACAATGACACATATAATAACTTCTACAAGATGATCAGTGTATTAGAAAGATCCAATGATAGGCTCAAATTTCAGTTGTTCAGTACATACTGCTCTGTAATTGCTGCATCTGGCAGTATTGCTGATTTTTATTACTTTTCAAAATTTTTATGTATATATCAGTGTATGCAAAATTTGCATAAGCACATAGGAATGGCTGCCATGCCTTGTCTGTGTTATGTTTTGTACTTTCCAGGGCAGCAGGCTTGGCTGTTGTGTAATATAATGATGGAACTTTATGAACGACTTCTAAAGTGTGACCACTACATCAGACATGGTTAATATTCTTTGTAAAAGACTTGCTATACTCATTGTCATTTTCTCATAGTAAAAAATATGTGTATAAAACTGTTATTTATTTTACATAATGCTATGACAACTAAAAAATTAATGTATGTATTGCAATCAGATTTAGAAAATGTTTGTGTATTGTGTGATGTCAATGCTTTCATAGAAAGTGGTTTGCTAAAACTGCTGAATTCTGCAGTCAGACAGAATTTTGCACATTCCAAGTCTTAGTCCATTTAATCCTAATGAACAGAAATGTCCTGCTCTGGCATTTTGACATGATTAGCATACTGGCTTCTGAACAAAAGTAATATTTGATAAAAGGTTAATTGTCACCTTACTTTTTTTTTACTGTGAAGCTGGTAAACTCTTGGGACTTTATTATTACAACACAAAAAAGTAGTTTCGTTAAAACATCAGAACATGCATAAAGCAGCTTGAAGCATCATGTAAGCTTTCTAATTAATATTCATTTAAGGAAACAAACTGTTCCTCATGTAATAAGTGCAGATATAAACAAGACTGAGATAATTAAAGGTGGACACACCAATCAATATAGATGGAAAATTGTTCCATTTCTATTGAGAAGGGCCTGTACCTAGCCTCAGTTTTGCATTTAATACAGTGTATAGATTTTGCATTTCATGACGCAAGCAAAAAATAAGATATTTATAAAGGCATTTACTTTAAAACTTTATAGAGAAAACAACATTACTGCATGCTTGTTTCAAATACTGCCCTCACCATATTTAAGAGGTGTGGTTTGTAAACTATTTTCCTTTAGATTTAGTCATCTTTGTAAATTGTTTCAAGTTTTCATTTCATATGAGTAACAAATAGGTACAGTTTTTAAAATTATGATACCGTCACATTATTAATTTGGAATGTTTATTTGACATTCATGGGTAAATGTTTCTTATGTTTTGCGTCTGTGAATTTGAGAGTACTGTATTATGTACAGTCTCATAGGCGGTCAACCTGTAAGAATATTTTTCACATGTTTTATACTTGGTGCTCCAATCCTTAATTGTTTTATTTTATCAGAATACACTGTATTTTGGAAGAGAGTTTCTTGTTACGTTAGTTATGTAATTCAGTTATCTTGAAATCCCTTTTTGGATTATGAAAAAAGAAATTTCAGTGACTCTTCCCTACTTGAAAAAAAAAAAAATTACAGATTCATCCATGTACTTCCCTACACAGTTGAAAGACAACCAGCAATGAATACTAGATACTTGCGTTACAACACTACTTGTAGGAGAGTAGTTAACAGGATAACAAACAACTTCATATATGTTTAGGTATGGGTGGTAACTATTTTTCCTGCTGTAATGTGAAGTAACAGATGCACACAGGTACGGCTGTCTTGAAATGATTTGTTAATATGTGTATTGATATAATGATTAGCAGTTTTGGATTGGAACTTACTGCTGTCATTCTGTTTTTTTCTTTTGAGGTATCCATTTATTTTAGTGTCATGTCACCATTATAATTAAGAAAATGTTGCTTCCCTATTACCTGAACATGGTTACCAACTTACTTCTTTTCAAATGGTAGCATAAAATTGAAGCATGCAGTACTGGAACTGTAATGCCACAACCTCTTACCAAACTATGCAAATTCAACAATTTAACAATATTATGAAAAGGATAGTTACTACTCACCATACAGCAGAGATGCTGAGTCACAGATATGTACAACAAAAAGACTGTCAAACAAAGCTTTTGGTGTGTGTGTTCTATCTATTTTGATGAAGGTCTATTCGGCTGAAAACATTTGTTTGACAGTCATTTTTTGTGCCTATCTCTGCCTCAGCATCTCTCCTATAAGGTGAGTAGCAACTATCTTTTTCATAATACTGTCATTATTCCATTCTGGATTTTACATTGTTGCGTTTTGACAATTTCATGAATATATGTTTTCCTTTTTGTGTAAATTATTAGAGGTTATGTATTCCAGTGTACACTTTTTCTGAGTATTTGGAAAAGCATTGTTATTCCTGATACACAACACTGATTAATTACAGTCACCAGGGGGAGAGAGGGGAGGAGGTGGAGGAGGGGGTGTAACCGGTACAATTTGTAGCAAGAGAGAAAATTTGTCTACTGTTGGACTTAATTTCTGGTGAGAAATCAAATGTAAGATTGTCAAGTCACAAACCCTAACTATTAAGAAAATGCAAATAAAATAAAGTCTGTTAAATGTGCCACACCTACAGTTTGCAACATCTTAAAATCAGCACTGATCTATCTCTCCTGCAATTTTAATAGATTTGATGTATCGTGTAATGTGTGTGGCAACAGGAGATAATTTGTCTCAACAGACACTAATCGTAAATTTGTTTCTGTGAAACACAAACTCAGATTTCATCGGCTGCTTCATAAAAGGACTCTGCTCAGATAAACTGTAAAGCATATTTAAATTTAGAAAAATAACCTCATGAATGAAATATGATTTATTTAAACAGTAAAATAGATCACCAGGTAATACTGCACACATGCTCACAGTACAATGAATAACAACAATGATAAAAATGTTTCATGTTGTACAGTGTACATGATAAGACATGATAGGCACTTGCAGTAATATGGTGATAAGGGAGACAAGACTTAAGATGTATGAGTCATCATAGAAACCAAATAATCTGCTGCTTAAACATATATTTTCCAAATAAATTACTATAAAATGACCTATAGGAAATATTATTTTTTTTTTCTTCTACTGTCCTCAAAAATGTGTACGGTAAAACATTTTTGTTAAATTATATTTTCTCTCAGACTCCGAGCCATTAAAACAGCATATAAATATTATAAGGGTAACTATACCACAAACATTCTTACATATGTTGAACAGAAAACAGTATGCTAATGTGAAGTAATTATCTTACTTTAGATGTGTCATAGACTGCAAATATGAATGAGTTCATCCTTTGCTTGCAGTAATTGTGTCAGTCTGCAGAATATGAGTGTAAAATAAAATCTACAGTTGGTGTTAATTTTATGTTTTAGAATCATGAACATCTTTATTGCATCTGTTATAATGGTGAAAATGTACTTCACATTTCATCTAATGATAGCTTTGGGTAAATGTTATTCAAACCCACATGTAAATTGCTTGTCTGTTCACAAGTGAAAGAAATGATATAAAAGTCATTACAATAAAAGGAATATCTTTACACAAAATTTTTTCATTGAATTTTAGACATCTTCAGGAGCTACAATGTAAAAAAAATGGGTAATGGAAAGTATGGTAAGAAGTTATGACTCCACACCAAGGGTATTTTAATTTCTTTATTAAAATCACTTCATTGAGTGTGCAACTAACAGTACACAATTTGCACATGAGAGATGTAAGCTCCAGTGGACACACCAAGCATAGTAAAAAAAATTACAGTGTTATTAAAGTAGTATGGTAATGGAAAATCCTATGCTTTATACAAGGAGGTGCTGAAAAATAATCCCTCGAATTTTTTATAGAAAACTCAGTTTTTTAAATAAAACAAAACATTATTTAACTTTCTACACCCTTATTCTTTGTGTCTACATATATATTTCTCAATATAGTCTGCTTATTCAGGTTTTTCAGCATTTTCCTGATGCTCTCCCATCAACTGAACAAATTTTCTAACCATTTATGCTGTCCTTCTTTGAGTATGTTCACTATCCCCCCCATTAGTCCTAACATGGTTGTTGGCCATGCTGACCCACTTTTGTCCCCACTCACCCACTCACTGGATGCACAAACTTGAGCCTATTTTAAGATGGGAGGCACAGGTGCTTTGTAAGCAACCTTTTTTGTGGAATTACTGCATTTTCCCAGTATCCTGCCATTGCAATGAAGTCTTCCACCTGCTTTACTTCTTGTAGTAAGCCACTGGTTAAATGTGTTAGAGATGTGTAGAAAACTTCCATTGCATTCTTGTTGATGTCACTCTGTGGACCAATAATTTAAATCTCTGGATTTCCAGCATGCTGCATTAAAAGCAGAACAGCAACTTGTGTTAACTAATTTGATGTAGAAAACAGTCAAAGTTACGAAGTTTGGTTCTTTTTATTTAACTGATGACCAGTTTTGGGTATCAGAACCCATTCTCAAATTATCCAAACAGAAAAAATAATTTATTCTGTGACAGCATGCAAATCATGTTAATATTATACATACTTGTTTCTAACTCAAGTTTTTCAGTGGCCAGTGGCAGGACAAATATTTTTTGTGTTTTCTGTGAAAGCATGAAAACTGAGTTAATACTGTACAGTGTATGCCTAAGTCAAGTTTTTCAGTGACCGCTGGCAGGAGATAAATGTTTGTCCTGCCAACAATCACTAAAAACTTGACTTACAGATGGGTATGTACAGTATTAACATGTATTGTGTGCTATCATGGAATACACCATTTTTATCTGTTTGGATGATTTGAGAATGTGTTCTGATACCTGAAAATGGTCATCATTTAAATAAAAAGAACAATTTTACAATTGCAGCCATACGTTTCCTTGCATTCCTAGTTGTCTTATAACACTGAGAGTTGAACTTTCATGTATTTTGCCATTCTGCCACTCAACTCTTCTATGGATGTGCACATGGCCATATTGGAATGGTTGTTAGCCATGCTGACCCACTTTCGTCCCCCCCCCCCCCCCCCCCCCCACCCTTTATGACGTATCTGTCAAAGACTGGACGCTTGTAAGAATGGCTTTGCCAACATTTTGTGGCACTCTGGGTGGCCAACACAGTCTTAAAGCCTTTTTCTTTTATCATAGATGCTTGCTCTTGCGTATCAATTACTATCCAATTAGCTTCTCTGCAAGCACCACATGTGTCATTTGCTATCCTTCTATCGCCACAAGCATAAATGTGTGGTTGCTGTACATGTTGAATTCTACTATAGTCACAAACAACCACAGCAATTGTGTCGAGTTTGGAAGGCTGAGCTTCATGGCTTCAATTATAAGTCTTGATTCATCACAACTCTGTCTCAGTAGTCTTATACAGACACCGTGATCATAAACGAAATCATTCATTCGGCCCCATATGAGGAGGTGCGTCAAGATGCCCTACAATTTGAGCACCCTATGTTAGAAGAGGTTTTGAGTATTGCACAGTCATTCGATGTCTCCTGCGCTGTGGGCTGTCAATTAGAAGCTTGGGGTGATGTCACCACTGTTGACAGTCTGCAGCCCTGGTGCATGGAGCCTAGCGCACTGGGGGATGAGTAGGTAGTCACAATACAACCAAGCCCACTGGGCTGACATGGACAAACAGACTGTCGGCAGAAAATACAGTGTGCCCAAAGCAGTGGGCATCTTGCCATAAACATAAAAAAGTAAGTGACATAGCAGGGGTAGCTCAATCTCTGCCACCCACTCCCCCCTTTCCTCCCCCACCCAACTCACCCCCGGGGGTCACTGCAGGAATTAATGAATGTCAATATTCATCTGGTTTTGTCATTGTGTTTGTCACTGTCTTCATGCCAGAACAAAATTTTCATTGAAGTGCAGGCAATGGATAAGCCATTAATCCTACAAGTTAACACAGGGGCCGCTGTGTCCCCACTCAACTCACAGACATACATCAGACTAGGGTTCCCACCATTGGCATGTGTTGAGTGTCGATTGGTAAGTTATAACAAACAGCAGATTCTTATTCACAGCTGACACAGTTTACAAGTCAGTTGTCCATTTTGTTTTAAACATGGTAGTTAATAATGAAAGTACTGGAAATTTGTTTTGGTTAGGTGTGTTTGTTCTTGGTTTTTCTGTCATGGATGTGATGCATCTAGTGTCAGACCAAGTGCCTTATCACAAACTGGTTTTCTTGTGTCCGAGTTTTCAGATCTGTTTGCCCCTTGATCAGACTGCGCAAAAAATTTCACAGTACACATCACCCACTACCCTCTCCCCACCCTCACTTTTTTTGCATGCGGCCTGTGCCAGTAGCTTTATATAACCAGGTTACAATGGAGCTGGACTGCTTAACATCACTGGGAGTAGTTGGAGAGATTTCCTCAAGTGAGTAGGCTATGTATGCCCTTAGTGATCGTAAAGAAGCTTTCCAGTCAGCTTCGGCCATGTGGCGACTTCAACGTCACTATTAATACACAGGCAGTCATATGCACTTACCCCTTGCCTTGCCCAGAGGAGTTGCTCACAAAGTTGGTTGGGGTCAATTCTTTTTGAAAACTGACTTGACTAAAGCTTATCTTCAGATACCATTGGACAAGACTTGAAAAAAGCTGCTTGTGGTTAATACACCTTTTGGCCTCTATCAATATCAACTGGGTAGCTAATATGCTTGCCGTCTTTCAACATTTTTTAGAAAGGACTATGATGGTTGTCCCTCATTGTGTTAAATATCATTTTTTCCAGCCATCCAGTGTTTATTTGGGTCATAAAATTTCCTGACAGGGTTGCGATCCATGGAACAAACATACTATCATAAGTTCATTCCCACAGTGGCTACTATCGCCTGCCTCTTGCAACTGTTATTCTGCAAAAGTGCTCCCTTTGTTTGGTCTGCAGCCTATGAATGTCCTTTTGTGCAGCTTCAATTTGTGCCATGTCCGCACGAACAGTTCGACGACGTTTGCAGCAGCATGGACTATCAGCTGGGAGGCCACGGCTGCGGTTACCCTTGACGCTGCATCACAGACAGGAGTGCCTGCAATGGTGTACTCAATGACGAACCTGGGTGCACGAATGGCAAAACGTCATTTTTTCGGATGAATCCAGGTTCTCTTTACAGCATCATGACAGTCGCATCCGTGTTTGGCGACATCGCGGTGAACGCTCATTGAAAGCGTGTATTCGTCATCGCCACACTGGTGTATCACCCGGCGTGATGGTATGGGGTGCCATTGGTTACAGGTCTCAGTCACCTCTTGTTTGCATTGAAGGCACTTTGAACAGTGGACGTTACATTTCAGATGTGTTACGACCCGTGGCTCTACCCTTAATTCGATCTCTGCGAAACCCTACATTTCAGCAGGATAATGCACGACCGCATGTTGCAGTTCCTGTACGGGCCTTTCTGGATACAGAAACTGTTCGACTGCTACCCTGGCCAGCACATTCTCCAGATCTCTCACCAACTGAAAACATCTGGTCAATCAATGGTGGCTGAGCAACTGGCTCGTCACAATACGCCAGTCACTACTCTTGACGAACTGTGGTATCGTGTTGAAGCTGCATGGGCAGCTGTACCTGTACATGCCATCCAAGCTCTGTAGAATCAATGCTCAGGCATATCACGGTTGTTATTATGGCCAGAGGTGGTTGTTCTGGGTACTTATTTCTCAGGATCTATGCACCCAAATTGCGTGAAAATGTAATCACATGTCAGTTCCAGTATAATATATTTGTTCAATGAATACCAGTTTATCATCTGCATTTCTTCTTGGTGTAGCAATTTTAATGGCCAGTAGTGTATTACATGAAGGTCAGTGTGGGGCCTCTCCCACAAAACTGTTGACGCACTTCCATATGCTTCGGTCAGGGCATCAATCTAATGGTGGAGCACCTTGTTGCAGCCTGCCACAATTGTTCAGACCAGCAGGCACTGCTGTGCGCTGTTTTTTTCACCATGGTCGGCTCCTATACACACTTGGGAAAAAGTCCACATTGATTTCACTGGTCCTTTTTGTAAACACCTTCTGGCTATTGGCAGTTGATGCTTTTTCTCATTTTTCTTACACGTCATTCATTGTCTGACTGTGATAGCAGAAGTGACTGTCAAAGCCCTGTCGAAGACATTCCCCACAGAACGCTTGTCTCGCACCTTGGTTTTGTACAATGGTCCTCAGTTTGTGGGCAGTCTTTCAAGGACTTTTGCACATACAATAGCATTTGCCACAAATTAGCGTCTCGCTTCCATCCACAGTCGAGGTGGAATGCCTTGTCCAAACGTTCAAGATGCAGATGCACAAGTACGTAAGAAATTCCCCAGCTGAGGAGGCTCACACTTCTTTAAGCTGTTACAGAATGTAGCCTATAGTGCCAAAAGTCCTGCCACACACTTGCATGGCAGTCAGCTGTGAAAGCTGCTGAGCCTCTTGGTACTGAGGAGGTGCCCCCAGTGGTGTCAATTTTGTCAACATTTGCACCTATCACATCAGTCTGAGCCAGGGCATTTTGATGGTGCCCTCACTGGAGTCCAGTTGTTGTCCACAGCCAGCACAGTTGCCGTGTCTTCATGGTTCGCACCAAAGATCGACTCGTAGCATGCCACCAGAACCAATTACATAACCATATGGGTACAGGGTCCCCTCCTCAGGCCATGGGGCCAACACCAACACAATACTTCCAAAGATTCATGAAGTTTCTCTGTGCCTACACTGACTGCTGTCACCAGGTCTGCTGTGCACGCGCAACACTATGCCAGCGACACTTGACATTGATAGCATCTTTCCTCCGCACCCTCAGTTGTTAAATGTGTAGAGGCACATACGCTACTATCATTGTATTCTTGCTGATATCACTCCATGCCCCAATAAATTGTGTCTCTTTTATGGCTATGTATTTCCTTGTGTTCCTAGTTGGAATACCTATGACTGAACAATTTTAGATCACTACACACTGTTAAACTGAAGTATTTGTATGAGTTGACTGATTCCAATTGTGATTCACAATTTAAATTCTTATGAGGTGAGTCTGCTGCTCTTATGGATTTTTTAAAGAACATCATTTTTCACTTATGGCTGCAGTACGTTTAATTATGATATTGCAATTTGGCAGTACACCACCGTCAACCATTTAAAAATATCTGGTGCCATATCACAGCACTGATATAAGTTCTTTTTTCCCATGGCTTAGTCTGTGTTAACTGTATTTTGTTTTGCTAGTAGTTATTGAAGTTGCAGTTATAATGGTACCCAGAATATATTATTGGTAGAGCCCTCAATGCGTAAGGGAAACGTTTACCATTCTTGCTGATGCAAAAATGGTCATCAAAAACAGACACTTTACCTCTGATATTATGCAAACACTACACACCTTAGTACACTCCCCCCACATACTTCACGTATGAAGAACATCTGCCACCACAACTACACGATTAATGGATTTGGAGCCATTTCCAGCAGGATAATAGACTGTTGTTTGAAAAAGTCTCATTGTTGCTTGCATACTGTACATCAAGCTGAGCATGTCTTTGATGGCTGATCAAAATTTCCAACATGGTAAGTGTGGGTTTGAGACTGTCTATAGAAATTGTAGTTGAGCCATTCACATCAATGTCATACATTTTCTCGTGAGGTGCTACAAGGTACTGCATGAAGTCCACAACAGTGTGGCTGCTAAAGTTTGTGTGCAACATAGTGCCTATGCACAGACTTGTTTAATCAACAGAAAACCATAGAAAATGGATGTGCCCTTTTTATTTAGATCATCATAGTCAGCAGATCTGTGTTCTTTGGAGCTGCACGAAGTCATAAATCAGTAATGGAGATTGATGTGCCAAGGAAAAATCTGCAAGGTTATTGTTTTGCTTGTCCGTATACCACTTTGCTTCTATTTGCATTAATGTCTTTGATGGAGGTAGGCCATAGACACAGTAAAACCATTTGTAGACACTTGGTCACACACTCAGTGGAATGACATCTGTGCACACACTTTTACTGATAGTGCACACATTCCACTATGCCATTTCCAGCAGGATAATGGGCTGTTGTTTGAAAAAGTCTCATTCTCAACAATACTGGTAACACTTTGAAGAGATTTAATTTAAACTGCCTACCCTGGTCAGTCATAATGTGAAATGCTGCTCCAAATCTCGCACTGTATTCCCAAACAAACATCTTGGTAATGGTTATTGCATCTTCTACCAGAAAAATATTCAGTTTGTGTGGGACGTGATCAGTTACCATTAGAAAGTTGATATATATGTGATAAAATTGCTGATTTGTTCGCGAAAAAGAATGTTATGCTACAAAGCACCATGTGATTTTATTACGTTCAGACACATTACATTTCCAGACAAACATCTTACAGTTCTTATCAATACTTGGCCGGAAAAATGCTGCCTCTGCTACAAATAAAAAAAGCGTACTCTTGGATATGAAAGACTGTGAACCAACAAGATGGAGGTCTAATAGAATTCCTTTGTCACAAATGGTTACACTTGCAGTGAGCCCGTGTCGCGACAACTCTGCTTAGAAGTTTGGCACTGTGGAAGTCTGTGTACAAAAATCAGCTCTGAGAAAAGACTTTAGCTCATAATTTGTGGCTGACATTTGAGAGCAAGTGACTAAATCCAGTGCTTCAGTAACAGCATCAATGTGAGATATTGTGTATGTCGGTTTTTTCATGAATGTGTAATATGTTATGCTAGAAAGGGCAAGTAACACAAAATGGTTCAAATGGCTCTGAGCACTATGGGACTTAACATCTGAGGTCATCGGTCCCCTAGAACTACTTAAACCTAACTAACCTAAGGCCACCACACAGATCCATACCCGAGGCAGGATTCGAACCTGCGACCGTTGCGGCCGTGTGGTTCCAGAATGAAGCGCCTAGAACCACTCGGCCACACCGGCCGGCGCAAGTAACACAACTAGCATGGTAATGCAGTGTATAGTTGTAACTAAAACTATACAAAGCATATGCTACTGGTTTATGTTCAGTGATGAGCATTGACTTGTGTTCTTCCAAAATGTTTCAAAATTTCATTACTGCATCTGTGTTAGCGACCTTTTGACTAAAAAATGCTAATGGTTGTCAATGCTGACCAGAGCATCTGCTCTCATGGTTGCTGTAGACGAGTCTATCACTTGTGTTACAGGTGTAAGTGGAAATACATTTTGCAAGAGCACCACAACTTCTGTGATAGGAAATTTCACTTCTGTCCATTATAGGTTGTGCCTCTGAGAAATACATAAAGTTTTGCCACCGAATGAAATTTCGCAGCTAAGGAGGCTCTCACAATCTTTTTAAGCTCTTGCAGAACGATACCAAGGAGGCCGAGAGTCATATCAAGCTCATTCACAATTTTCAGCTGTGAAAGCTACTCAGTTTACAAGTTACTGCTATTCAGATGATCACACAGTCGACACATTTTATGTTAATGTCATGACGTATTAAACTTTAAAGTAAATTTAAAGTTTTAAACAAAATGCTTGTTATACTTGACAGATAAATAAAAATGTTTCTTGAACTCTTATGCAATACAGTGTCTTATCAGCTTATTGCTTACACATGAGAGATAAATGATTTTTTAAATTTTCTGGAGTCATATTGAGTCTCCTGTCAGATAACACGTTTTCCATCTAAAAAAATTATCTCTTAACATCTACAGAGGTAACTAGAGGACTCCAAAATATTGAAAATTCCCATTGTAAATGTATTGTCATCTTGTAGAATTTTTGAAATGTCTCTAAGTTTTTCAAGATCAGGATTTTTCAAAAACACCACTTTACACTTTTTCTTACTAATGCACCCAATTTCATTGGCATATATTCCAATCTATCCACTGCATCATCCAAAATTTTCACTGACTTTGTAAAATGCTATCCTCTTTCTTGAAGCTGGCAGATTACTTGTGGCACGAAACTGAACTCAGCCGTAATGAAACTGATGTCATTCCTCACTTCCAAAGATGTGAGAAGTTTCTTTGAGACTACAAATGAAGGTATTTCATCCTTCAGAGTGATGATGATCAGCAAATTTGAAGCTTAGTACACTGCTGCCGAAATCCATATCCCCCATCTTGTTATGATAAATTGAGGGGACAGGGGTACATCTGGCGCCATGTTTTTAAATGTCGGAATCCTTGATCAGGCTTTCACAAAGATCTTCTTGGTACTGGAAATCAATTTGTAGACATCCAGAAATAAGCATCATATTTCTTCTGATGCCCTGTGTAGGCAAGTCATGTAAAACATCTTTGGAAATAGCACTGTTAATATTGTCACTGCTTTTTTCTTATGTATGATGCAACCTCTGAGATGAAAAGTAATACTTTGCCATATCGAACTTCTTCTGACCACAGTAACAGTAATAAATTCGTAAATAACTGTGTGACAGCTGAAGTGTTGATTTTTCCTGGTGGTCTGTTGTAAGCAGGAATGTTTTTATTGATTCATTTTCTGAAGGGTCTATGGTCCAATAATGACTTTGGCAATAAAATTACCTGTAAGATCAGATAATCATTAATTGAAATCCAGATCTTTTTATTTTTCACTAATCTTTTATTATTTCCATTATTTCTTCATAACATCTACTTACATCACATTTTTGCAAAATTGACTCAGTGGACAGAGATTTGTCTGTATACTTCTTAAAAAACTGTCTTAATTTAAGGATTCTGTAGTTTTACACACAAGGATTGCAGCATCAATAAAATCTTTACATACGTCAAATGCAATTTTCGATTCAATGTTGCAATAGCTATTGGAAATGAAAAGACCTACTACTCCCAGTAGTCTTGGAAAGCATTTTATTTTTTTCTGATATGTTGAGAAACGAAATATTTCTTTTTGAAGTTCACACAATACTCACATATTTTGCACAGAAGTTGAAAATATGTTTGGTCTGAATTAATTTAATTTTGCGATTTACTGCATACAAGAACAACAAATTTTGGCAAATTTAGAACAATAATGAAACCACATTTGAGTTCCAGCACTCATTGTTGCTTTTGAAAGCAAGTAAATACAAGCGATACTTAAAACATTTACCTTTTTAGGAGGCAATCATGGTTGTTTTTAATAATAAATTAATAAATAATAATAAAACAGACAAGAAATGGTATTTATTTCAACAGTGAAGGTTTACATAAAAAAGGCAGGAAAAGGCAACTGTGTCATTTCAATCACAAAGATGGAAATCATACAGATTCACATTCAAACTGCAGATAGATTTATTACTTTTAAAAATGCATTCTGCCAAAGTTCTGGTCTCTGCTGATAACTATTTGTCAAGCCCAAAATTCATTGCAATTCACATATTGTTTGACATCCTGAAAAATGAGAGGTGATTTTTGGCTTATTCCTGTAATGGTCAAATTCCTTGTGGACTAATAGCTGCATCTCTGTCTTTGGCCAAATGTGCTCTAAAAACACCCTGAGGGATACCTTGGAAATATACTCCCTTGGCTAGACAAAATATTTCTGGTAATTAGCCATGCAAGTACCACCCTACCAGGAACATCAGATGCAAACCATGCAGTGTAACACGGAAGCGAGAAAGGTGTCGTGCATCGGTCATACCCATGGAAGAATGCTGATGTCTCCTGGTGGGGTTTTCAAGCTCTGCATTAACACAACTCACAGATGAACCACGGCGTATCTTACTGAAGAGTGACACAATCTTTACACTAATGTGCATGCCCAACATCATAATCAATTGTATAACTGAGGCTTTAGTCGAAACTGTTGCCTGCATCTACTAATATTATCATGTGATCTTTCCAACATCTTTCCACAAACAACTTGGATCTAGACGATGTTTCTGAGCACTGAACTTGGCTTAAAAATACTAGTTACCTGGTAATTATTTCCCAAAGAGTTTCAAATCACTCCATCATATTAGTTCTGACATTCCCCTTACAGGGGGTACAATCCAGCAATAAGACTTTCTTTGTCTTCTTAAAACATTTATTTCCAGCTTTAGCTTGCACTTTATATCCTTTATTGCCAGAATGCTTCCAAACTTGTTGGGTGCCTGTCTGATTTTTACCACTGTTTCCAAACCACTTAAGCTGTTTGAGATAGATACAATCTTTCAGAGTTGCAGCATCTCTTTTATGTTTTCACTGATTTGAAAGGCTTGATAGGGATCCAGTCTTTTGATCTAGCACTAACATCATTACTGGAAACTTCTTCTTCGTTTAAAGGTTTTGTCCCACATCAGCACAGTGTTGGCATGGTTATTAACAGATCTGGCAAGTTAATTTAAGGGCTCGCTGTATGTCGTACCTATCACCATTCTGTTGCCCCCAATGAAGAGAATATGTGTACACCGATTTTCTGTGGTAGTGTTGTTATTGTTGGTAGTGTTATTCTCTTGAAACTGAGCAAAAACTTTCTGAATGTTTGTGAATCATGTAACTGAGGCAGGACTTGGGTAACAGTCGAGTATTCATCTAGTGAGATGTGAAAAACCACCTAAAAAAACAGATCCAGGATGGCCGGCACACCGACTTATAACACTACCATCTGCTACTGCTCTCGATTGCATTGTGTTCTCGCATGTCTAGATTTATTTCTAGATTTCTGTCCATTTTAATTACTGTTAAGTACTGATATCTTTAATTTTCAATTTAAGCTGAACTCTCACTATCCGTTCTGTCAAATAATGTACAGGTTTGTGTAGCTGGACATTTTATGTTCACTCTATGTTTGTAAAATGCTAAATACTTATAATTTTTTCCATCTGTAGGTGCAAATTGAACAACGTCCTGTCACACGGTGCCACGTATAACACTACTGTCTGCTACTGCTATACCATAACCCCAAAGCTGGAGGCAGTTTGTATAAATGAAATTATTTCGTTACAGTAATTATAGTATGAAGAAGCAGAGCAGTGTTACCCTCTGAGAGGAATTTTGTTATGTTGACTGTGTTGTACCTAACAGAGGTGGCTTATCAGAAGTGAAAGTCAGAAATACGTAAATATTTAAACAGTAATAAACAATTTTTTCCTATTTACACAGTTCAAAGAATAAAGAAAACGGTTGCCAGCCTAATTAGGCAAGAGAATGATTGACATTCTTGTTCAAGAAAATTAGTATGAGTATCTTTAATGGACAAACACAACCTATACTTTACCACACGTGAGTGCAATGAACTCTTGACACTTGCATATGTTCTTGGTAAGATCGGAGCTGACAGATCATAACAAACTATTTGCATAAATATAACAGATAACAATACACACTATTACTTTCAGGGCTTATTTAAACTGAATGGTCTTTATAACATTACTATTAATATTCACTGTAGAATCATAAATTGGACATAGGTTCAGTATTACTTTTCACACATTTTCCTAGCTGACATAAAATTGTAAATGTAGTTCACTGCAAAATTATGAACTGATCACATGTGAAGTCTCTCTCAACTAAATACTATTCTATTTAGAATGAAACTTAATTGGAATTCACTAACAGGTTACTTCTCACTGTCTTTTGAATAAAGAAATTACTGTTTTCATAAATAGTGGTCTAACTATTAATTGTTATTTATCATGAGCATAAAGGATAACCTGTGGATCCTATTACACTATTAATATGCACTTTCAATACCCAAAAGAAACAAGTGCTTAGCAAGCATGAGAATATAACTTTCCTCTATTGCAGTTTTCCACTTTTACTACAGTGAGACACAAAATTAACATATCTGTAAGATACTGACTCACCTTTTGCGATTTACATCAGGCAGGTTAATGTGATCATTTACTAAGAAAAGCTTTATAAGCCTCAGTTTTAAGAACTTTTAATTTTGAAGTTGGCAACAACATATTAATAAGCAGTTTTAATACGAAAATTATTTTCAGCAAGCATCATTTACTTTAACTCACTCTGTTGCCACTTTAACTTTCTTTTTACTATATTCAAGAGGCATTAATTAGTTAAAACATTAAGCTTTAATGTTCTTTCAATAAGGACACTTGGTAATCACTTTAGTTCAAACCGAGAGGAACCTGAGAGGTGTTATGATAAGGAAAAAAAATCGAGGTAGGTACATAAATTCAGTTATAAATTACCTTATATTTGAGCACACTAAAACATCCAGTGAACTGATCATTCACCCTACATTTCTACTATTCCTTGGTTCCTTTTCAGTGATTGAGCATTGTGGTATGAAATAACGTGTGGCTAGGGCCTCCTGTCAGGTAGACCGGTCGCCTGGTGCAGGTCTTTTGAGTTGACTCCCCTTCAGCGACCTGCGTGTCGATGGGCATGAAATGATGATGATCAGGACAACACAGAACCCAGTCTCTGAGTGGTCATGCTGACCACTCAGCTACCAGGGGCGGATGGCATTGTGGTGATGATCGCATATTGGTAAGTGGATTTGCAGGTAGAAATGCCGGACTCTTGTCATTTCTTGGTTGCGATGATAGACATCAATTCTAGAATTGTTCCAGCTCTTTATCCATCCATCTGAGGCATTGGAAAGCGACACGGAAAGCCTCTCTCAGCACCAGCACAATATACAACTTTTACATGGGCAGTTCACCATTTTTGGTAGCTCGTCCCCAACTGACGCTTGCTTCCACCTTTTCTATCTAGACCAACCACAATTTGTGCACACTACTCAGTTCTGTTCCCGAGGGGAACCACAACACCTTTTACATATGACATAACTAAGAACCCTAAGTGAAGGTCAGCAGTTTACATAACAGCAAACAAACATTTTAAATAAAACAAAACATTTGCATATATTGGCAGTTCTACACAAAATTATGATAACCAAAGACATTAAGTGAGAAAGACAAACATATCATTTACTCATATTGTATATATTACATAGGTCAAACTTCCCACATTCCAAAAGACATCAAGTTTATAACAGAGAAAAGAATAAACACTCCCATGGTATGGATTCAATCCAACAACATTTACAGAAACTCAATGATGTAAGATTAAATAAAACAAAAAGGCAAAATAAATTAATAGAGCAGTAGAGCTATGGTGTTACAGACTCTCATCATTAACCTATTGGGCAGATTCAATCTGTGGCCGGTGTAGCTCCCCATCGTGGAGGCAGCTATTTAAAACACACAGCTATCCAGTCAGGTAACATCACTACAGCAAACTGAAGCTCTTAAAACTGATGACTTTTTACATGCTACTGACAAATGAATTCAAAGGTTTAGGTTTACCTGTTGATTTTTCTTTTTTTACAATATTTTGTAATGATAAAGACAGTCACTGCATCTTCAATAAATTTCAGAATCTTGAGTTGTCTATCCGTTATTGTAGTTTGAGCCAGTCTTCTGTGAGCCACGTAATCTACATGTACATTTCTACTCCACAGCTTTCTTACAGTTTTACCTGAATAGTGTAAAATAGTATAGTCTTCTTCCGCTGCTGAGCAGTGTGTCAGCAGTGTGCAAGTAGCAGCATTACTGCATTTACTAGGCAATCTTGTATTTTAATAAACGTTTAAATTTTGCCTCGATTTGTTTGTGCTCTCTGTAGATTAGTTCAGACATTCTTCGCACAACAGTTTTTATCATGGATAGGGACTGCAACTGCTGTGTTCGGATGCGGGCTGAGTTGGCATCCCTTCACTCCCAGCTTCAGGCAGTACTGGCTTTGGTCACACAGCTTGAGGCTGTTGCCAATGGGCATCACTGTGGAGGTCCGGATTTGGGTTTGTCCGGAACAGCCAGCTCATCTCACGCATCTCTGTGCCTGCTCAGAATACTGCCCACATTGAGGCTGATCACTCACCTGTGGTAGAGTGGGAGGTCGTCTCGAGGTGTGGCAAGGGGCGAAAGACATTCCAGAGAGCTGAACGGAAGGTATCTCCAGTTTGACTGACGAACCGGTTTCAAGCTCTGTGTCACGCTGATACTGATCTTCGGCCAGACATGGCTGCTTGTCCTGTTCTAGAGGTTGCCCCTCAGTCTGCAAGATCCGGGCAGTTGCAGAGGGTGGGCTTACTGGTAGTTGGGAGATCCAACATCAGGCACGTAATGGGGGCCCCTTAGGGATATGGCAGCAAGAGAGGGGAAGAAAACCAATGTGCACTCCGTGTGCATACCGGGGGGAGTCATTCCAGATGTGGAAAGGGTCCTTCCGGATGCCATGAAGGGTGCACCCATCTGCAGGTGGTCGCTCACGTCGGCACCAATGATGTGTGTCGCTATGGATCAGAGGAAATCCTCTCTGGCTTCCGGCGGCTATCTGATTTGGTGAAGACTGCCAGTCTCGCTAGTGGAATGAAAGTGGAGCTCACCATCTGTAGCATCGTCGACAGGACTGACTTCAGACCTTTGGTACAGAGCCGAGTGGAGGGTCTGAATCAGAGGCTGAGACGGTTCTGCGACTGTGTGGGCTGCAGATTCCTCTACTTGCGCCATAGGGTGGTGGGGTTTCGGGTTCCGCTGGATAGGTCAGGAGTCCACTACATGCAGCAAGCGGCTACACAGGTAGCAGGGGTTGTTGGCGTGGACTGGGCAGTTTTTTAGGTTAGATGGCCTCGGGCAAGTACAGAAAGGGCAACAGCCTCAAAGGGTGCGGGGCAAAGTAAGGACATGCGGGGACCAAGCAGCAATTGGTATTGTAATTGTAAACTGTTGAAGCTGCATTGGTAACGTACCAGAACTTCAAGCGCTGATAGAAAGTACCGAAGCTGAAATCGTTATAGGTATAGAAAGCTGGCTGAAGCCAGAGATAAATTTTTACAAAGGTACAGACGGTGTTTAGGAAGGACAGATTGCATGCAACCGGTGGTGGCGTTAGTAGTAGTTTATCCTGTAGTGAAGTAGAAGTGGATAGTACCTGTGAATTATTGTGGGTGGAGGTTACACTCAACAACCGAGCTAGGTTAATAATTGGCTCCTTTTACCGAGCTCCCGACTCAGCAGCATTAGTGGCAGAACAACTGAGAGAAAATTTGGAATACATTTCACATAAATTTTCTCAGCATGTTATAGTCTTAGGTGGAGATTTCAATTTACCACATATAGACTGGGACACTCAGAAGTTTAGGACGAGTGGTAGGAACAGAGCATTGAGTGACTTATACTGAGTGCACTATCCGAAAATTACCTCGAGCAATTAAACAGAGAACTGACTCGTGGAGATAACATCTTGGACCTACTGATAACAAACACACCCGAACTTTTCGACTCTGTAAGTGCAGAACAGGGAATCAGTGATCATATGGCCGTTGCAGCATCCCTGAATATGGAAGTTAATAGGAATATAAAAAAAGGAGGAAGGTTTACCTGTTTAGCAAAAGTAATAGAAGGCAGATTTCAGACTACCTAAGAGATCAACATGAAAATTTCTGTTCCGACACTGACAATGTTGAGTGTTTATGCAAAAAGTTCAAGACAATCGTAAAATGCATTTTAGACAGGTACGTGCTGAGTAAAACTATGAGGGACGGGGAAAACCCACCGTGGTACAACAACAAAGTTAGGAAACTACTGCGAAAGCAAAGAGAGCTTCACTCCAAGTTTAAACGCAGCCAAAACCTCTCAAACAGAAGCTAAACGATGTCAAAGTTAGCGTAAGGAGGGCTATGCATGAAGCGTTCAGTGAATTCGAAAGTAAAATTCTATGTACCGACTTGGCAGAAAATCCTAGGAAGTTCTGGTCTTACGTTAAATCTGTAAGTGGCTCGAAACAGCATATCCAGACACTCCAGGATGATGATGGCATTGAAACAGAGGATGACACGCGTAAAGCTGAAATAGTAAACATCTTTTTCCAAAGCTGTTTCACAGAGGAAGACCGCACTGCAGTTCCTTCTCTAAATCCTCTTAAAAACGAAAAAATGGTTGACATTGAAATAAGTGTCCAAGGAATAGAAAAGCAACTGGAATCACTCACCAGAGGAAAGTCCACTGGACCTGACGGGATACCAATTTGATTCTACACAGAGTATGCGAAAGAACTTGTCCCCCTTCTAACAGCCGTGTACCGCAAGTATCTAGAGGAACGGAAGGTTCCAAATGATTGGAAAAGAGCACAGGTAGTCCCAGTCTTCAAGAAGGGTTATCGAGCAGATGCGCAAAACTAGACCTGTATCTCTGACGTCGATCTGTTGTAGAATTTTAGAACATGTTTTTTGCTCACATATCATGTAGTTCTTGGAAGCCCAGAATCTACTCTGTAGGAATCAACATGGATTCCGGAAACAGCGATCCTGTGAGACCCAACTCGCTTTATTTGTTCATGAGACCCAGAAGATATTAGATACAGGCTCCCAGGTTAATGTTATTTTCCTTGACTTCCAGAAAGCATTCGATACAGTTCCGCACTGTTGTCTGATAAACAAAGTAAGAGCCTACGGAACATCAGACCAGCTGTGTGGCTGGATTGAAGAGTTTTTAGCAAACAGAACACAGCATGTTGTTATCAATGGAGAGACGTCTACAGACGATAAGGTAACCTCTGGCGTGCCACAGGGGAGTGTTATGGGACCATTGGTTTTCACAATATATATAAATGACCTAGTAGATAGTGTCGGAAGTTGCATGCGGCTTTTCGCGGATGATGCTGTAGTATACAGAGAAGTTGCAGGATTAGAAAATTGTAGCGAAATGCAGGAAGATCTGCAGTGGATAGGCACTTGGTGCAGGGAGTGGCAGCTGACCCTTAACATAGATAAATGTAATGTATTGCGAATACATAGGAAGAAGGATCCGTTATTGTATGATTATATGATAGCGGAACGAACACTGGTAGCAGTTACTTCTGTCAAATATCTGGGAGTATGCGTGCAGTACGATTTGAAGTGGAATGATCATATAAAATTAATTGTTGGTAAGGCGGGTACCAGGTTGAGATTCATTGGGAGAGTCCTTAGAAAATGTAGTCCATCAACAAAGGAGGTGGCTTACAAATCACTCGTTCGACCTATACTTGAGTATTGCTCATCAGTGTGGGATCTGTACCAGATCGGCTTGACGGAGGAGATAGAGAAGATCCAAAGAAGAGCAGTGCATTTTGTCACAGGTTTATTTGGTAACCGTGATAGCGTTACGCAGATGTTTAGCAAACTCAAGCGGCAAACTCTGCAAGAGAGGCGCTCTGCATCGTGGTGTAGCTTGTTCACCAGGTTTCGAGAGGGTGCGTTTCTGGATGGGGTATCGAATATATTGCTTCCCCCTACTTATACCTCCTGAGGAGATCACGAATGTAAAATTAGAGAGATTCGAGGGCGCATGGAGGCTTTCAGACAGTCGTTCTTCCCGTGAACCATACGCGACTGGACCAGAAAAGGCAGGTAATGACAGTGGCATGCAAAGTGCCCTCCGCCACACACCGTTGGGTGGCTTGCGGAGTATAAATGTAGATGTAGATGTGTGGTGAAGGGTACTTCTGATATCACTGTACTCCCATTCCATGCTCCACTCATGAATGGTGTCTGGGAAGAGCGATTACTGGTAAACATATGTATTAGCTCTAATTTCTCTGATTTTCTTGTTGTGGTCACTTTGTGGGACATCTGTGGCAGAAAATAATATGTTGCCAAACGCTTCCTGAAACAACTCTGTAGGAATCTTCTAGTGTTAAAAGGTTTTGCTTTTCACATTTAACCAAATATAACATTATGGAAATGGAAGAGGATGTAGATGAAGATGAAATGGGAGATACGATACTGCGTGAAGAGTTTGACAGAGCACTGAAAGACCTGAGTTGAAACAAGGCCCCCGGAGTAGACAACATTCCATTGGAACTACTGACAGCCTTGGGAGAGCCAGTCCTGACAAAACTCTACCATCTGGTGAGCAAGATGTATAAAACAGGCGAAATACCCTCAGACTTGAAGAAGAGTATAATAATTCCAATCCCAAAGAAAGCAGGTGTTGAGAGATGTGAAAATTACCGAACATCAGTTTAATAAGCCACGGTTACAAAATACTAACTCGAATTCTTTACAGGCGAATGGAAAAACTAGTAGAAGGAGACCTCGGAGAAGATCAGTTTGGATTCCGTAGAAATACTGGAACACGTGAGGCAATACTGACCCTACGGCTTATCTTAGAAGCTAGATTAAGAAAAGGCAAACCTACGTTTCTAGCATTTGTAGACTTAGAGAAAGCTTTTGACAATGTTGACTGGAATACTCTCTTTCAAATTCTGAAGGTGGCAGGGGTAAAATACAGGGAGCGAAAGGCTATTTACAATTTGTACAGAAACCAGATGGCAGTTATAAGAGTCGAGGGACATGAAAGGGAAGCAGTGATGGGGAAGGGAGTAAGACAGGGTTGTAGCCTATCCCCGATGTTATTTAATCTGTATATTGAGCAAGCAGTAAAGGAAACAAAAGAAAAATTCGGAGTAGGTATTAAAATCCATGGAGAAGAAATAAAAACTTTGAGGTTCACCGATGACATCGTAATTCTGTCAGAGACAGCAAAGGACTTGGAAGAGCAGTTGAACGGAATGGATAGTGTCTTGAAAGGAGGATATAAAATGACCATCAACAAAAGCAAAACGAGGATAATGGAATGTAGTCAAATTAAGTCGGGTGATGCTGAGGGAATTAGATTAGGAAATGAGACACTTAAAGTAGTAAAGGAGTTTTGCTATTTGGGAAACAAAATAACTGATGATGGTCGAAGTAGAGAGGATATAAAATGTAGACTGGCAATGGCAAGGAAAGCGTTTCTGAAGAAGAGACATTTGTTAACATCGAGTATAGATTTAAGTGTCAGGAAGTCATTTCTGAAAGTATTTGTATGGAGTATAGCCATGTATGGAAGTGAAACATGGACGATAAATAGTTTGGACAAGGAGAGAATAGAAGCTTTTGAAATGTGGAGCTACAGAAGAATGCTGAAGATTAGGTGGGTAGATCACATAACTAATGAGGAAGTATTGAGTAGGATAGGGGAGAAGAGAAGTTTGTGGCACAACTTGACCAGAAGAAGGGATCAGTTGGTAGGTCATGTTCTGAGGCATCAAGGGATCACCAATTTAGTATAGGAGGGCAGCGTGGAGGGTAAAAATCATAGAGGGAGACCAAGAGATGAATACACTAAGCAGTTTCAGAAGGATGTAGGTTGCAGTAGGTACTGGAGATGAAGAAGCTTGCACAGGATAGAGTAGCATGGAGAGCTGCATTAAATCAGTCTCAGGACTGAAGACAACAACAACAACAACAACAAGATGAAGAAGCTTGCACAGGATAGAGTAGCATGGAGAGCTGCATTAAATCAGTCTCAGGACTGAAGACAACAACAACAACAACAACAACAACAACAACATTGATGATGATAATTTATGGCAATGTTTGCCGACAAGATAAAGAATGCAACCTTTAACACTAGACTGCGTACTCACGGCAGTTCTCCTTGGCCGTTTTTTGGTACGACTTGGAAAGAGAGAAACATTAATGAATGATCGCTGATGCGTCGGTTCTCGATTGTGTTCAAGAGACGTACAGATTGATTGCGCGAAAATAGTTTCTCAAATGACCTCTTAACCTGGATTGCTTTCACGCAATCAGACTCTTCAATGAAATTACCTAAGGGACCTATTTGAATAATAAAAAAAATTTGAAATGAATGCAAAACAGTGAAATTTTGTAAAGAAAGTTGTCAGATCGGAAATTGAACACATTAATGGTCTCCCAAATACAATCGAGACACCGCAATAAAGAGCGAACCTGTAACAAAGTTCATTTAAACATAAGCATTATTTGTCGTTAATTTAAAGAAAAGAATAAGCATAGATTTTCTGTACAGTGAAGCATCATTATATTCTCAAAGAACAAAGACGTTAAACTATAAACATTAATAAATTTACAATGAATACAAAACTTACATTTTTATGTTTTTCTCATACATGGAGCAGTACAACAATCGCTGCTTTTGTATGTGTGATATTTTGTAAAAATTAAATGTCCTGGCATGCGCGTAAGTATTTTTTTATCGTCACAAGGTTTACAAAAGTGTTTTTTTTTCTTGGTGATAACATGGTTTTTCACACTAACTGAAATACAACTTGTAGCAGTGCTACACAACACGTCCTAACAAGTCGGCGACCAAACATCAAAGGTAATGAAGTACATGTTAACATATCGGCAACCAGAAGTACAACTAACTATAAAGACTCTAGAATTTTCCTAACAAACGATAAACTGTTCTTTCTTCTGTTTCGCAGCTTCTTGCTATCAAGTGCTGTGGCAATGATTTTAAATATCTGCGCCCAGCAAGCCATAGTGTTTAAAAGTACCTTTTAAACGCTGGCCTTGCATCTTGGTATAGGTGCACATTATAAACAGATTTCATTTCTTTACTCTCGCGTTGTCATGCTTAGTATCATTACAAACTACAGCTCAATGGCTCTCCTTTTCTCATATTCAAAATGACTGAAATCCAATAATATCACAATCTCCATCAGTAACCTCTCCTTGATACACCAAACCTCTCTTGTAGTGTGTGACACTGGAGTTTATATGAGCACCTCTGTAATGCTCTCGCATTGACTAAATGATTCTGTGATAAAACGTTGCCCTTCTTCAGATCTTGTCTATATCTGCTGTTAATCTGATATGCTAAAAGGTCACAGAGCGATGAGTAATACTCAAGAACAACCCAAACTAGTATTTTGCAAGCCACTTTTTTGTGGATTAATTACATTTCCTTAAGATTATTTCCATGGATCTTAGCCGGACATCTGCTCTTCCAGCAATTTATTTTATGTGGTCATTCCACTGTAGGTCACCCAGATTCCTTGTTCTTTAATGATAGTTATTGTTTCCAGTGATTTGTTAACAATTGTGTAATTGTTCAGTAGTGTATTTATTCACGTATTTATGCACAATATGTTACATTTACTTATGTTCAAGTCACACTGTCAGTCACTGCATCAATCATTTTAGCAGGTCTTCCTGCATTTTGCTGCATTGCTACAATGGTCTGACATTGCATCCTTCCTATAGACAATGACCTCACCTGCAGTCTCCTGGACTTCTGAATTATCAACTGGAACATTTATACATTTATTGTAAATAGTAATGGACAAATAACAGTCCCTTGAGGTCTCCTGAAATTGACTTCGTGTCTGTCAATTTTGTCCTATCCCATCATGAGTGATGTATTAAGTTCCATCTCCTAAGAAGTCTTAATCCAGTTACAATTCTGGTCTGATACGTGGTAAGTTTGTAATTTGTTCCCTAAACAACTGTGTGGAATAGTATCAAATGTCTTTCTTAAATCAAGGGACGTGCCATCAACCTGGGCAACAGTGGCACTCTTGATCCAATAGACAGAGAGAATAAGCTGAGTTTCACAAGAGTTCTTTTGTGGAATCCAAGTTGATTTATATGTAAGAAATTTTTGTTCTTTATGAATGTTATAATATGTGGGTATAAAACATGTTTCACAATTCTACAACAGATTGACATCAGCAATATAGACCTATAATTATGTGCATCTGCTCTATGTCCGTGCATGCTAGAAGGGACATAAGTTCTTTCATATAATCTATGTAGAGCCCTACAGGTAAATCAATCAATCCAGCTGTCCTTCCACAGATGAGCAGTTTTAGTTGATTTTCTTTTCCACAATTACTTACATCAATAGCTGCCATTTCAGCATTCATGTGGGAGTTGAAAGGAGGAATTGTGTTGTTATCTTCCAAGGTGAAACTAACTTTGAGGACTGAATTCAGTGTTTTGGCCTGCTCTCTCTCATCTTGCATTTCAATCCATTGCTGACTTTACACGAGACCAAAATTTATTACAGCTTGTAGCCAGATCCATAAGTAAAATTTTGTTTTCAAATTCATTTAATGATTCTCTCCTTGTCCAACCATTTGTGCTTAGCTCAGCTTTTGTTTGTCAGTTATACTTTGACTTCGCATATCTCTAAAATTAAGCACTCTTTGGTTTCATTAAAATGTGGAGTCTTTCCCATTCCTTACACATGTCATACTTGTCTAATGTATTTTGAACAATGTTTCTGAATTTCATTCATTTGTGCTCCACACATTCATCCTCAAAACTGAATATCTGATGTTGACTATTCTGATGCTCTGCAGTTTTTCTCCTGCCATTCTTGCTAAGCAAAAATATTTTCCAACCTTTCTTAACATTCTTTGCCATTTCAGCATTCATGTGGGAGTTGAAAGGAGGAATTGTGTTGTTATCTTCCAAGGTGAAACTAACTTTGAGGACTGAATTCAGTGTTTTGGCCTGCTCTCTCTCATCTTGCATTTCAATCCATTGCTGACTTTACACGAGACCAAAATTTATTACAGCTTGTAGCCAGATCCATAAGTAAAATTTTGTTTTCAAATTCATTTAATGATTCTCTCCTTGTCCAACCATTTGTGCTTAGCCTTATGGACACTGATCCTTTCCTTTGCACTGACTGATTTGGAAAGATCAGGTTTGTTTGTTGCTAAGAGGTCTAAGACGTTACCTTCATGATTTGGTTCTGTTATTATCTGCTTGAGTAATTTTTGTCAAGGCAGTCAGAATAAATCACAGCAAATATCTGCCTCTGATACCAATTTTGATAGTACAGCTCTCATATTCTATAACTTGTGAATTAAGATCTCCATCTTTCACAGTAGTATTACCAGGAAACAATCACAATATGCTGCAAGTTCTTTCTGAAATGCTTTGCCACAGCAGCATATGTTTAGCATATTTGACCCATCCACAATGCTCTCTTTCTTCAAATTCATAATATATAATTATCTCAATAGGTACTACTGAATTCTTAATTGCAATAAATACATTGACACCATTGGCACATAACGTATCTTTGTGATATAATCTTCACACTGTTAACCATGACAGTTTATACTGTACAAGGTGTCATGAGGACACTAAATTACATAAATGAAAAGACAAAGAATGAACAATTACAAATAAATATTTTACCATTCTGAAAGTGAACTACACAGGAATCCAGACTCATTGTTTGAGTATAGTTATGTGAAAATGTACTCCCAAAGTTTGGGTCATCTCCCAATAGTGTAATTATAAGACAAGTGATTAAATAAGAAACAATTGCTCTGAAGATTCTGTGTCCAACACGTGTTAACTGGATGTAACACAAAATCTTCACGAAGTGAATAAACAGTAGTAAAAGGAAATTTGATAATCTATCAGCTGTTATTTACATGGTCATTGGATCCAATAAAATGGTTCGTGATGGGTGTCATCAATTTCAAAAACTTGTTGAAAATCAATTGTCACAGTGGTTTAAAGAACTCATTAAAACTTTGCCAATAGAAGACTGAAATGATGAACATCTCCTTATTGCTGTGGGACATTATGCAGTAAATGAACTTAAGGCTACAATCACTGAAATAATATTCCTTGCCTTCTCAAATTCATGGACCACATGGCCTCCTTCTGTGGATACTTGATGGACAAGTTGCCGCCGCTCATACCTCACCTGTCTTTCAACAACTTCTTTGCCTCTGTACTTCCGCCTCGACTGACATCTCTGCCCTTACTCTTTGCCTTTAAATATGTCTGCTTGTGTCTGTGTATGTGCTGATGGATATGTGTGTGTGTGTGTGTGTGCGAGTGTACACCTGTCCTTTTTTTCCCCTAAGGGAAGTCTTTCCGCTCCCGGGATTGGAATGACTCCTTACCCTCTCCCTTAAAACCCACATCCTTTCATTTTTCCCTCTCCTTCCCTCTTTCCTGACGAAGCAACTGCCAGTTGCGAAAGCTCGTAATTCTGTGTGTGTGTTTGTGTGTTTTGTTCATGTGCCTGTCTGCCGGCGCTTTCCCGCTTGGTAAGTCTTGGAATCTTTTTTAATATATTTTTCCCATGTGGAAGTTTCTTTCAGTTATATATATATATATATATATATATATATATATATATATATATATATATATATATATAGCCATGTGTTGGAATAATTCTCAGTTTCAATGTCAGCTGTTTTAACAAGTGTTGTCATGGCTGTGGTATATATATATATATATATATATATATATATATATATATATATATATATATATATATATATATATATATATATATATATATATATTATTAGAGAGGGGCAGCAAGTACTATAATTATTATAAGCTTCTGCCACTTAATCCACAATGTGTGCTACATGTTTCTGGATTATTTTATAATTTACAAGTGTTGATACTTATCCATGGGCAGTAAGAGAGCGAGAGAGGGGGGAGGGGGCAGATAAAATTCCTAAAACCCATGTAAACTGTATGGGAGAGGTGGGGAGGGTTTGTAAAAGCTTTGGTGGGCTTCACTATGAACCCTATGTAAGAAGGCTAAGTTTCTAAGGAAATTACTTTTCTTTCATGTCTTGTTGTGTACATCAATGCTCAGTTGAATCTGACATTTGTCAAGCACAAATGGCATAAAAGAATAAATTTTCATTATAGTTTGTGTCTCAATGGAAAGCGTAATATTTATAGCATATGCAGCTTTATTAGATTGTAGATGTATTCATTAAATTAAGCACCGAACATTTAGTTTATTCCTTAAGAGAATGAATTTATGAAGTCACTGCATTCAGCACGCAGCACTGATGTTTGACTTTGGTGTCAGTATAGCATACTGCTGCTGTGCAGGACAACAAATGACATTGTACATGAGAAGGGAGTCTATATACTGCTACAGGATATGTGCCATCAGTCCACTGAAAATGCTGAATGTTGGGTTAACTAACAGCTGAGGTCCAAATCTAAGTCCATAATACTATTATTAATTTAATAACAAAGTGATTATTGTAGTCACAAATTTATGGAGAAGCTATTTAAACAAAACAGGTTTAGTACGATATATTTCATGTTCAATTTGGCTCTTTGTGACCTAAATAACTGAATTAACAAATGTTAATGAGTCAGCTTGAAAGCTGTCAAGCACTGTAGAGATAAGCTGTACATGAGACAGTCTAAGCAATGAAGTGTCACTTAAAAGTTAGAGTCATACAGGGTGTTTCAAAAATGACCGGTATATTTGAAATGGCAATAAAAACTAAACAAGCAGCGATAGAAATACACCGTTTGTTGCAATATGCTTGGGACAACAGTACATTTTCAGGTGGACAAACTTTCGAAATTACAGTAGTTACAATTTTCAACAACAGATGGCGCTGCAAGCGATGTGAAAGATATAGAAGACAACGCAGTCTGTGGGTGCGCCATTCTGTACGTCGTCTTTCTGCTGTATGCGTGTGCTGTTCACAACGTGCAAGTGTGCTATGGACAACATGGTTTATTCCTTAGAACAGAGGATTTTTCTGGTGTTGGAATTCCACTGCCTAGAACACAGTGTTGTTGCAACAAGACGAAGTTTTCAACGGAGGTTTAATGTAACCAAAGGACCGAAAAGCGATACAATAAAGGATCTGTTTGAAAAATTTCAACGGACTGGGAACGTGACGGATAAACGTGCTAGAAAGGTAGGGCGACCGCGTACGGCAACCACAGAGGGCAACGCGCAGCTAGTGCAGCAGGTGATCCAACAGCGGCCTCGGGTTTCCGTTCGCCGTGTTGCAGCTGCAGTCCAAATGACGCCAACGTCCACGTATCGTCTCATGCACCAGAGTTTACACCTCTATCCATACAAAATTCAAATGCAGCAACCCCTCAGTGCCGCTACCATTGCTGCATGAGAGACATTCGCTAACGATATAGTGCACAGGACTGATGACGGCGATATGCATGTGGGCAGCATTTGGTTTACTGACGAAGCTTGTTTTTACCTGGACGGCTTCGTCAATAAACAGAACTGGCGAATATGGAGAACTGAAAAGCCCCATGCTGCAGTCCCATCGTCCCTGCATCCTCAAAAAGTACTGGTCTGGGCCGCCATTTCTTCCAAAGGAATCACTGGCCCATTTTTCAGATCCGAAACAATTACTGCATCACGCTATCTGGACATTCTTCGTGAATTTGTGGCGGTACAAACTGCCTTAGACGACACTGCGAACACCTTGTGGTTTATGCAAGATGGTGCCCGGCCACATCGCACGGCCGACGTCTTTAATTTCCTGAATGAATATTTCGATGATCGTGTGATTGCTTTGGGCTATCCGAAACATACAGGAGGCGGCGTGGATTGGCTTCCCTATTTGCCAGACATGAACCCCTGTGACTTCTTTCTGTGGGGACACTTGAAAGACCAGGTGTACCGCCAGAATCCAGAAACAATTGAACAGCTGAAGCAGTACATCTCATCTGTATGTGAAGCCATTCCGCCAGACACGTTGTCAAAGGTTTCGGGTAATTTCATTCAGAGACTACGCCATATTATTGCTACGCATGGTGGATATGTGTAAAATATCATACTATAGAGTTTCCCAGACCTCAGCGCCATCTGTTGTTGGCAATTGTAACTAATTTCAAAAGTTTCTCTGCCTGAAAATGTACTGTTGTCCCAAGGATATTGCAACAAACGGTGTATTTCTATCGCTGCTTGTTTAGTTTGTATTGCTGTTTCAAATATACTGGTCATTTTTGAAACATCCTGTATATTTGTGTGTATGCCTCCATCTGAGTAATACCTTTGCAGACAATGCAAGTGGACTAACTTTGAATAAATGATAAATACAATATCTTGTGATTCAGTTATTGCTTTGTATGTATAACAAATATTTTAATTATAAATTGTTTTAAGGATTTATGTCAGTTCAATGCAAAGCTATGTGCAGTGAATGTTAAGTAACACAATTTCAATGATTTTAAAATATCATAAAGGACAAATGTTCAGCTCAATAAAAATGGTATTGGTATCCTGATTATATAATGTTCTTTTCAAATTATCACTGAATCATGTCCCTAAGCTTGATCATAAAACATATTGGCAATCCAATACTATAAACATGGTGACAATTATAAATCCAGGCTCGATGGACAATCCTACTGTAAATGGATACATCTATACAGGACTGGACTTGAGTGGAAATAATGGAGCTTCCTGATCCAATATCAATGTTGTTGTTGTGGTCTTCAGTCCTGATACTGGTTTGATGCAGCTCTCCATGCTTCTCTACCCTGTGAAAGCTTCTTCATCTCCCAGTACCTACAGCAACCTACATCCTTCTGAATCTGCTTAGTGTATTAATCTCTTGGTCTCCCTCTACGGTTTTTACCCTCCACACTGCCTTCCAATACTAATTGGTGATCCCTTGATGTCTCAGAACATGTCCTACCAACAGATCCCTTCTTCTAGTCAAGTTGTGCCACAAGCTCCTGTTCTCCCCTATTCTATTCAATACCTCCTTATTAGTTATGTGATCTACCCATCTAATCTTCAGCATTCTTCTGTAGCACCACATTTCGAAAGCTTCTATTCTCTTCTCAATGTATGCTCTATCAAAGAAAGTAGACTATGATTTTATTTATCCTTCCCTGTATACGAGAGGTCAGCATATTTGAAACACTGGAAACCTATTATTAGCATCTTTTTAATATATAAATACAGTCTATCAAAAATTTATGCAAATAGATACTAATAATCACATCTGTAACCTAGCAATCAGGGAAGACAGATGAAATGATGCTATTACACCCATACCAGACATTTTGAGGTTGCATGTTTAAGATGATTCATCTCAAGACAGCCAAACAAATGACCTTTTATTTAGTCATAGAGATGGAATTTATACACTAAAGAAGACACTAATAATCAATTTCATGATATGGAATGACAGAAGATACAGAAAATGATGGAAATCTAGTTTAAAATCACAGAACTCTCAAACATTTTTACTTACTGGAAAAAAATTGAACTTTGGTCCACACAAATTGAGTTTATTATGAGAAATGTTTTCTACTAAACTTTGTTATCATAAGAAAAATTCAGATTAACAAAACTGGATCATTGGAGAAAGACAGTTTATTACATCTGGGTACATGCTCCTTCACACTTACTGCAACATTATTAACTCCCTCACCATCCTATCTGTTGTATCCAGGAAGTGCAGAACAACAAAAACTGGAGCCGTGAGTGGGAAAAAAAGTTCAATCTCTCAACTGAAGTTCACACAAAATCTGAATACAAACACTGTCAGACAGAATTGTCCACTGAGGCCCTATCACAGTCATGCAACACTGTCCGTACATACATGCTATGAGTCCAACCAGTGCACAAGACTGCAGCCTTACTTTGCACTGCCATATGTGGCAGGGCATGCACTTTTAACTAGACTGGGCACACAGGAGAACACAGACTGCTGGTGAGGTGGCAGTGGTGGGGCATGGCATGATTGGCCCATAGTCGGTAGGTTGCTGTTTTCTGTATCTAAGCTGACTGGCATTGCTGGGGTTACATCATAAGCGGATTAGGGGTGGTTGTGCCTGCACTGCACTATTAAGTGGCGGTGCTGCTACTGCCTATCAGTTGTGAGCTGAATGCCGTTTAATTCCTGGGTGTGATACACTGTGCACCACATTGCAGTCATTGATGATGTGGCACTATCATTACACGATACAACAAGCTTTCATATCCTGTCAACAAGAAGGTCATTAGAGACTGAGTACAAGCTTGGATTGAAGAAGGATGGAGAAGAAATCAGATGTAAGCATCTCAAAAGGAATTTGATTTATGGAAACTACATAGACCTTACATCTAGAGAGCAGAATAGAAATTTGAATCCTAGTCATTCAAAATATGAGTGCCACATCTTACCATGCAACCTCACTTGGCAGTAGTATAGGATATTTGTAGTAATGGTATTAGATGGCTAACAAGTAAAAAATTGTGTAATTCTTTCAGAAGAGAAATTCACCTGAGATAACTGTAGAATTACAAAGAGACAGAATGTTTAGGCTCTATACAACCTCAGGAAGCAAAATTCCAGTACTGCAAGCAGAGGCATTTAAAAGTGAAAAATTATGAGGGCCAGACCTAAAAATGAATTGTGGGAACCACTATGGGAACCAAGATGGCCATATCCTGTGCTAACCTTTCAAAACCCACATGGAAAAAGCTGTGCTCCTTGGCTTGATACAGATAATCAAAGACATATTTGTGATCTAGACTCAAAGTGAAGAAGAACTCTCACTCTTCCTGCAGTCTGCAGCTTGTGGTCTAGTGGCTAGCATTGCTGCCTCTGGATCACAGAGTTCTGGGTTCAATTCCTGGCCAGGTTGGAGATTTTCTCTGCCCGGGGACTGGGTGTTTGTGTTGTCCTCATCATTGTTGTTGTTGTTGTGGTCTTCAGTCCTGAAACTGGTTTGATGCAGCTCTCCATGCTACTCTATCCTGTGCAAGCTTCTTCATCTCCCAGTACCTACTGCAACCTGCGTCCTTCTGAATCTGCTTAGTGTAGTCATCTCTTGTTCTCCCTCTACGATTTTTACCCTCCACACTGCCCTCCAATACTAAATTGGTGATCCCTTGATGCCTCAGAACGTGTCCTACCAACCGATCCCTTCTTCTGGTCAAGTTGTGCCACAAACTTCTCTTCTCCCCAATCCGATTCAATACTTCCTCATTAGTTATGTGATCTGCCCATCTAATCTTCAGCATTCTTCTGTAGCACCACATTTCGAAAGCATCTATTCTCTTCTTGTCCAAACTATTTATCGTCCATGATTCACTTCCATACATGGCTACACTCCATACAAATACTTTCAGAAATGACTTCCTGACACTTAAATCTATACTCGATGTTAACAAACTTCTCTTCTTCAGAAACGCTTTTCTTGCCATTGCCAGTCTACATTTTATATCCTCTCTACTTCGACCATCATCAGTTATTTTGCTCCCCAAATAGCAAAACTCCTTTACTACTTTAAGTGTCTCACTTCCTAATCTAATTCCCTCAGCATCACCCGACTTAATTCGACTACATTCCATTATCCTCGTTTTGCTTTTGTTGATGGTCATTTTATATCCTCCTTTCAAGACACTATCCATTCCGTTCAACTGCTCTTCCAAGTCCTTTGCTGTCTCTGACAGAATTACGATGTCATCGGCGAACCTCAAAGTTTTTATTTCTTCTCCATGGATTTTAATACCTACTCCGAATTTTTCTTTTGTTTCCTTTACTGCTTGCTCAATATACAGATTAAATAACATCGGGGATAGGCTACAACCCTGTCTTACTCCCTTCCCCATCACTGCTTCCCTTTCATGTCCCTCGACTCTTATAACTGCCATCTGGTTTCTGTACAAATTGTAAATAGCCTTTCGCTCCCTGTATTTTACCCCTGCCACCTTCAGAATTTGAAAGAGAGTATTCCAGTCAACATTGTCAAAAGCTTTCTCTAAGTCTACAAATGCTAGAAACGTAGGTTTGCCTTTTCTTAATCTAGCTTCTAAGATAAGCCGTAGGGTCAGTATTGCCTCACGTGTTCCAACATTTCTACGGAATCCAAACTGATCTTCCCCGAGGTCGGCTTCTACCAGTTTTTCCATTCGTCTGTAAAGAACTCGCGTTAGTATTTTACAGCTGTGACTTATTAAACTGATAGTTCGGTAATTTTCACATTTGTCAACACCTGCTTTCTTTGGGATTGGAATTATTACATTCTTCCTGAAGTCTGAGGGTATTTCGCCTGTCTCATACATCTTGCTCACCAGATGGTAGAGTTTTGTCAGGATTGGCTCTCCCAAGGCCGTCAGTAGTTCCAATGTAATGTTGTCAACTCCGGGGGCCTTCTTTCGACTCAGGTCTTTCAGTGCTCTGTCAAACTCTTCACGCAGTATCGTATGTCCCATTTCATCTTCATCTACATCCTCTTCCATTTCCATAATATTGTCCTCAAGTACATCGCCCTTGTATAGACCCTCTATATACTCCTTCCACCTTTCTGCTTTCCCTTCTTTGGTTAGAACTGGGTTTCCATCTGAGCTCTTAATATTCATACAAGTGGTCCTCTTTTCTCCAAAGGTCTCTTTAATTTTCCTGTAGGCAGTATCTATCTTACCTCTAGTGAGATAAGCCTCTACATCCTTACATTTGTCCTCTAGCCATCCCTGCTTAGCCATTTTGCACTTCCTGTCGATCTCATTTTTGAGACGTTTGTATTCCTTTTTGCCTGCTTCATTTATTGCATTTTTATATTTTCTCCTTTCATCAATTAAATTCAATATTTCTTCTGTTACCCAAGGATTTCTACTAGCCCTAGTCTTTTTACCTACTTGATCCTCTGCTGCCTTCACTACTTCATCCCTCAAAGCTACCCATTCTTCTTCTTTTGTATATCTTTCCCCCATTCTTGTCAATTGTTCCCTTATGCTCTCCTTGAAACTCCGTACAACCTCTGGTTCTTTTAGTTTATCCAGGTCCCATCTCCTTAAATTCCCACCTTTTTGCAGTTTCTTCAGTTTTACTCTACAGGTCATAACCAATAGATTGTGGTCAGAGTCCACATCTGCCCCTGGAAATGTCATACAATTTAAAACCTGGTTCCTACATCTCTGTCGTACCATTATATAATCTATCTGAAACCTGTCAGTATCTCCAGGCTTCTTCCATGTATACAGCCTTCTTTTATGATTCTTGAACCAAGTGTTACCTATGATTAAGTTGTCCTCTGTGCAAAATTCTACCAGGCGGCTTCCTCTTTCATTTCTTTGCCCCAGTCCATATTGACCTACTACGTTTCCTTCTCTCCCTTTTCCTGCTACCGAATTCCAGTCACCCATGACTATTAAATTTTCGTCACCCTTCACTATCTGAATAATTTCTTTTATTTGATCATACATTTCTTCAACTTCTTCGTCATCTGCAGAGCTAGTTGGCATATAAACTTGTACTACTGTAGAAGGTATGGGCTTCGTATCTATCTTGGCCACAATAATGCGTTCACTATGCTGTTTGTAGTAGCTTACCCGCATTCCTATTTTCCTATTCATTATTAAACCTACTCCTGCATTACCCCTATTTGATTTTGTGTTTATAACCCTGTAGTCACCTGACCAGAAGTCTTGTTCCTCTTGCCACCGAACTTCACTAATTCCCACTATATCTAACTTTAACCTATCCATTTCCCTTTTTAAATTTTCTAACCTACCTGCCCGATTAAGGGATCTGACATTCCACGCTCCGATCCGTAGAACGCCAGTTTTCTTTCTCCTGATAACGACATCCTGTTGAGTAGTCCCCGCCCGGAGATCCGAATGGGGGACTATTTTACCTCCGGAATATTTTACCCAAGAGGATGCCATCATCATTTAATCATACAGTAAAGCTGCATGCCCTCGGGAAAAATTACGGCTGTAGTTTCCCCTTGCTTTCAGCCGTCTGCAGTACCAGCACAGCAAGGCTGTTTTGGTTATTGTTACAAGGCCAGATCAGTCAATCATCCAGACTGTTGCCCCTGCAACTACTGAAAAGGCTGCTGCCCCTCTTCAGGAACCACACGTTTGTCTGGCCTCTCAACAGATACCCCTCCGTTGTGGTTGCACCTACGGTACGGCTATCTGTATCGCTGAGGCACGCAAGCCTCCCCACCAGCGGCAAGGTCCATGGTTCATGGGGGGGGCCTCATCATATCATCATCATTCGTGACAGTGGCTAGATTGGAGTGAGTCAGAAATTGAACTGTGTAACAACTGGGACTTTGTACAGGTGCTGATGACCAAGCAGTTGAGCACCCCGGAAACCTAACATCATCATCATTCTTCATGGAACAAATTAACTCCTTTTTGTGAAACAAATTCACATGACTCTTTTTCAGTTCCAAAGCCACTTTGATATTGACCTCCATCTTCTTGAAATTAACACTTACACCTCAGTCGACATACAATCTACAAATAAGCAACAATCTTCACACTCTTACTACTGCCACCACTTCCCTACAGTCTGAAGATCTGTGAGACACATATCTGCTCCACTACTGAATCCCTCAACACCTATCCCATCAGCCTCATCCATGCTTTCCTCTCCTGCAATTGCCCCCAAATCTTTTTCACAAACAATTCCCCTGAGACAGTATCCTGCTCTCACCTCTGGCTCGACACAGTGCTTGCCAACATGTGAAACCACAAATGCTGTTCATCAACTTACATATGTGCACTGAATGGTATTTTACACAGGAACGGCCACTACCACATTACTTCAATGCATGAATGGACATAGAAGAACTGTCCATTTCCACAAGTTTAATAAACACAACAGATACTTTATTCACCAATAATATATTCTCCTTCACTATTTACAACAGTCCTGTAGAATCCACGTGGTTTTGAGGTGAAGAATTCGGTCAGTCCTGTTCTGAGCACATTTTCATCTGGAAAGGAAGTTCCTTGAAGGCTGTTTGACAGACAGTGGAAAAGATGAAAATCTGAGGGTCCAAGATCAGGTGAATATGATAGGTTTGGAATGATTTCCCAAACCAACTCCTGTGTAGTGTTTTGTCTGTCTAGCAGAGTGCAGGCAGGCATTAATGTGGAATAGCATCACTTCACGCAGTCTCCCTTTATTGTGTAATAGCATCATTTCACACAGTCTTCCTGGTTGTTGTTCTTGGATTGCATCCACAAGACATCTCAGTTGTTGACAATAAACATCAGCAGTGATACTTATACCCCAGGAAAGCATTTTCTGGTGCACAACACTGTCAAAGTAGCACATCACGCTTTTGCTATTCCACCGGATGCATAACATTATCTTTTGTGGATGTGTGCAGGTCTTTGTGTAGGGAGTTGCTGCTTTGTTTGGGCTCAACAGTTCCTTTCTCTTCCTTATGTTAGCATAAAGACACCATTTCTCGTCACCACTAATGATACAGGATAGAAACGGTTAGTGTTGTTGACGAGTCAATTGATGATGAGCAAGCACAGATGCACATATTGCCATCCACTGATTTTTGAACCTTCCCCACTGCATTTTATTGCTGTACTGTGTCCAATGGCATTATCCTCATACACAGCACAAATATTTCTAGCTGCCTCCACTGCTGTTACCCCTCTATTAAACTCAAGGAGAAGACTATGTCAGAAATGTTCCTATTTCTCAACTTCACACTCCATTTTCTAATGTCCACAGCTCCTCTCACTGCCTCCAAATAACAAAATGATAACATGTAAACTCAAACAACAACAGTAAACTACAAATAAAAAACAGCAATTAATAAATAAACTCATAGCAAGCAGAATACAATATGCAAACAAAAACACAATGAACTTATGCACCAACATGACATTATTATTTATGCTTGGAATCTTATATGGCAACATGGCTAAATAAACTCTTCTTGTCTGATGTGATAGAAGAAGAAACAGGAGTCGATTTAGAAGAGGTGAGAGATCCAGTATTAGCATCAGAATTTAAGAGAGCTTTGGAGGATTTAAGATCAAATAAGGCACAAGTAACAGGTAACATGCCATCAGAATTTCTAAAATTGGTGGGGGCATGGGAACAAAGTGGCTATTCACATTGGTGCATAGAATGTATGAGTCTGGCTACATACTACCTAACTTTTGGAAAAATATCATCTATACAATTCAGAAGAGCTGACCCAAGCGCAAGGATTATCGCACAATCAGCTTAACAGCTCATTCATCAAAGTTGCTGACAAGTATAATATACAGAAAAATGGAAAAGAAAATTGACAATATGTCGGATGACGATCACTTTGGCTTTGGGAAAGGTAAAGGTGCCAGAGAGGCAATTCTGACATTTCGGTTGATAATGGAAGCAGGATTAAAGAAGAATAAAGGCACATTCATAGGATTTGTCAATTTCAAAAATGGTGCAATGTTCGAAATTCTGCAAAAAATAGGGGCAAGCTAGAGAGAGAGACACGTAGTATACAATATGTACTACAGCGAAGACAGAATCATAAAAGTGGACGACCAAGAACAAAGTGCTCAGATTGAAAAGGATATAAGACAGGGACATAATCTTTTGCCCCAACGTTCAATCTGTACATTGAAGAAACAATAATGGGAATAAAAGAAAGGTTCAGGAGTGGGATTAACAATTCTTGTGAAAGGATGTCAGAGATACGATTTGCTGATGACACTGCTATCCTGAGTGAGAGTGAATAAGAATTCTGCTGGTTGGAATGAACAGCCTAATTAGTACAGAATATGGATTGAGAGTAAATCAAAGAAAGACAAAAGTAATTAGAAGTAGCAGAAATGAGAACAGCAAGAAACTTAACATCAGGATTGATGGTCATAAATTAGATGAAGTTAAGGAGGTCTGCTACCTAGGGAGCAAAATAACCAATGACAGACAGAGCAAGGACAACATCAAAAGCAGACTAGCACTGTCAAAAAGAGCATTCCTGGCCAAGAGAGGTCTGTTAGTGTCAAACACAGGCCATAATTTGAGGAAGAAATTTCTGAGAATGTACGTTTGAAGCACAGCATTGTATGGTAGTGAAACAAGGACTGCGGGAAAATCGGAACAGAAGAGAAACAAAGCATTTGGGATCTGGTGCTGCAGATGAATGTTGAAAATTAGATGGACTGACAAGCTAAGGAATCAGGAGATTCTGTTCACAATCAGAGAGGAAAGGAATATGTGGGAAACACTGACAAGAAGAAGGGGCAAGATGACACAATATCTGTTAAAACGTCAGGGAATGACTTCCATGGTACTGGAGGTAGCTGAAGAGGGCAAAGACTATACAGGAAGGCAGTTATTGGAATACATCCAGCAAATAATTGATAATGTAGGTTGCCACAGAGTGGTTCTTTTATTCCTAACAAGAATGCCAGAGAAGGCTGTCGAAAGCTTGAGTGTTTTATTCGAAATGATGCAGCTTGTAAATCAAGAAGAGTTTATTCATCGTTATTAATACTATATATTTTATGTATTTATTTACATATTTACTCAGTTTTCTTTATTTATCTCTATTCGCACCCATCCTCTTCCATTCTTTGTCTTTTCCCAATTGTACTTTAATTTTTTAATTGCACTATTCGGTTAACTTCGCACTTTCCTATTCTTTCTCATTTTCTCAACCTGTCCTTCTTTCCTCCACAAGGAATGAACTAATAGTTCTGAAAGAAAGATAGATAGTTTTTTGCTTTTACATGTTTCTACCACCTCCCAAAGGCAAAAACTTGCCACTGTCCCTTTATAACTTTATAGATTGTGCAAGTTGGACATAAGAAATGAGAAGACATTCATGATTAGCTAAAAAATACATATGATTATTTAAAAACACCTAATTATAATTAAAATATCAAGTATTAGCTAAAATAGGTATATAAAAATAAATTTTTAAAATTTTAAAGATACAAAATGACATGGAACTTACAGTTTTGCAGTTAGTGATATTCGTAATCAAGAATTTTGATAATATCAAACTACATACACAGTGGAAAGAAATACACGAATAGATAATTTAAAAGCTAGGTAGTAAAAGGTACTGCAAAACTATCATACAACGTTTCTGTTCAAGAAAAGGTTCAGTATGCTAACAAAAAATCAGATGCAATTTGATACACAGATCATTATGCAGAGAAGTCAACATTTGGTCAGTTACATGATAAAAGCCTTACTCGAAACAGCCCATGTCATATTATTACATGGAATCGTTCACTGTCATTGTCGTCTTCTTTCTTACAGAGTTTAGTCACTGGTCTGTCCATCATGTTTTTGGTCAATGTACGCCCCTCTTCCTTTTGGGTTACAGTCTGTGGTTTTCTGAGTTACACTGGAGATGTATGGGACTAATTTAAATGGATCAGAGTCTAATAGGATTACAATGAAGAAAATAATGCACCTAAATATAATGTAATGACTTCTCTCAGGCAGCAGATAAAATTTTTATATTCATTACTGAAATCTCCCTTTTATGCATATCTAAACATCAAGGGACACGACCACTGGAAATGTGAGGATCTTCCCAATAAACTACAAAGGAATTTCATGAGCAGGCATTCCTGTAGTCAGTGTGTAGAGTCCATCTACGGAAGTTGGAATCTGAACAACATCCTCTTGCTAGAAGATGAATTTCTTCTGCCCAGTGGGTTCAAGAAGTACTTTGCTGCTTTGAAATATCTTGCCTCAGAAAGCAATACTGCTCCCAAATTGATAAATGACAGACTGGATAATGAGTGCAATAAAAATGAAACAAATGAGTCATGTAACCAGATGAAGATCAATCAATGAAGTTATTTGCTGAGTTCCAAGACATAAGACAGAGATGTTGGTCTAATGTTGGGAACGCAAGAGGGTGGCATAGGTCATCTGCAATCAGCAATATTCCCAACAATTAGCAATTAAATGATGTTTATTAAATATGAAGAAATACTCAACTTAAGTGGCATTTATTTTTGTGAAATGTCCAGCACAATTATAAGTCTGAAATTATTACAAGTCCTGTAAAATATTTAAGTCACTGTGCTCTAAGTGATGTCCTTATAGAGTCCAGACCTGGCCTATGAAGACTAAGTCTCAGACACAATGGATGAACACTGCAGTTTGTACACTCAGCAGTTTCTGAAGACTGTTCACGACTTGGCACACTGGAGAGAACTGTCCGCCATAGCTCAGTGCTCTGATATTTAACAAGGCCCTTGAGTTTGCAGGTGTGACCCCTGGTGGATCTCAGTATAATTCGTACCACCAACCCATTCAGCTGATGTGCTACGAATGTTTCGAGAGAGGCTTATCGATTGTGGTGCAATACTCTCTGGAGTCGTGGGTACTGTCGCCACACTGCTCCCTCCAAAAATCGACGTGACATCATTGGAGAACTACGTGGAGAATGTTGGCAAGACAGGCGGTGGGGGCAGGGGGAGGGGGATCATGTACTGGTGCCAGACATAGACGAGGAAACTGGTGGCAGAACTATGACAAATAGTGCCTGCCAGCCTGCACCCAAACGTCTGTCTTGTGAGCAGAAGGAGGGAAGATGGTGCTGCTGGCAAATATTGCTCAAAGGTGTACAGAGGCAGATGTATCCTGGATGAGGGGCAAGCCAGAGGAGATGCTATGAAGCCCAGGGGAGGCCCTGCAGCCTGAAAGCTGACTAAGCGGTCTGCTGAAGCCTGGGGTGGCAATTGGCCAGAATGTGTGGAAGAAAATCTCATGGCAGAATCACCACAACCACCATAAGATTGAAGCCTCAATTGTTTCTGGTGCCGATGACAGATGTGACCAGAACCTGATGTGGAATCATAATGTGACCAACCATGAACGGCGACCCCAGTGCCTGGCTCCCAGGCACGTCACTGATTGTATATTCAGAAGTATACTTTGGCAGACACTGTGAACTTTGTATGAAACTGCTGAGGAGATGGCACAGTTTGGGGATGCAATAAGCTCAAAATAAGGACATTCATGTAGAAGTTCTGCTGGAAACCTGCCATTAGAAGGCAGACAGCAGTAAGAACTGAGGAACAAGACAAGAATATTCTTGGCAGAGCTTTGTCATCTCCATGTTAAATGTTCTTACGAAGTGTTTGGCTTCTCCATTGCTTTGTGGTGAAAAAGATGCCGTAGTCAAATGGTTGATTCCATTAAGGGAACAAACCTGCTGAAATTCTGCAGAAAGAAACTGAGGTCCATTGTCAGAAATAATCACTTTTTGTAATCACTTTATCAGGAGAAAGAAAACTGGTGTTCTACGGATCGGAGCGTGGAATGTCAGATCCCTTAATCGGGCAGGTAGGCTAGAAAATTTAAAAACGGAAATGGATAGGTTAAAGTTAGATATAGTGGGAATTAGTGAAGTTCGGTGGCAGGAGGAACAAGACTTATGGTCAGGTGACTACAGGGTTATAAACACAAAATCAAATAGGGGTAATGCAGGAGTAGGTTTAATAATGAATAGGAAAATAGGAATGCGGGTAAGCTACTACAAACAGCATAGTGAACGCATTATTGTGGCCAAGATAGATACGAAGCCCATACCTACTACAGTAGTACAAGTTTATATGCCAACTAGCTCTGCAGATGACGAAGAAATTGAAGAAATGTATGATCAAATAAAAGAAATTATTCAGATAGTGAAGGGAGATGAAAATTTAATAGTCATGGGTGACTGGAATTCGAGTGTAGGAAAAGGGAGAGAAGGAAACGTAGTAGGTGGATATGGATTGGGGCTAAGAAATGAAAGACGAAGCCGCTTGGTAGAATTTTGCACAGAGCACAACTTAATCATAGCTAACACTTGGTTTAAGAATCATGAAAGAAAGTTGTATACATGGAAGAATCCTGGAGATATTAAAAGGTATCAGATAGATTATATAATGGTAAGACAGAAATTTAGGAACCAGGTTTTAAATTGTATGACATTTCCAGGGGCAGATGTGGACTCTGACCACAATCTATTGGTTATGACCTGTAGATTAAAACTGAAGAAACTGCAAAAACGTGGGAGTTTAAGGAGATGGGACCTGGATAAACTGAAAGAACCAGAGGTTGTACAGAGTTTCAGGGAGAGCATAAGGGAACAATTGACAGGAATGGGGGAAAGAAATACAGTAGAAGAAGAATGGGTAGCTTTGAGGGATGAAGTAGTGAAGGTAGCAGAGGATGAAGTAGATAAAAAGACGAGGGCTAGTAGAAATCCTTGGGTAACAGAAGAAATATTGAATTTAATTGATGAAAGGAGAAAATATAAAAATGCAATAAATGAAGCAGGCAAAAAGGAATACAAAAGTCTCAAAAATGAGATCGACAGGAAATGCAAAATGGCTAAGCAGGGATGGCTAGAGGACAAATGTAAGGATGTAGAGGCTTATCTCACTAGGGGTAAGATAGATACTGCCTACATGTAAAGAGACCTTTGGAGGTAAGAGAACCACTTGTATGAACATCAAGAGCTCAGATGGAAACCCATTTCTAAGCAAAGAAGGGAAAGCAGAAAGGTGGAAGGAGTATATAGAGGGTCTATACAAGGGTGATGTACTTGAGGACAATATTATGGAAATAGAAGAGGATGTAAATGAAGATGAAATGGGAGAAGAGTTTGACAGAGCACTGAAAGACCTGAGTCGAAACAAAGCCCCCGGAGTAGACAACATTCCATTGGAACTACTGATGGCCTTGGGAGAGCCAGTCCTGACAAAACACTACCATCTAGTGAGCAAGATGTACGAAACAGGCGAAATACCCTCAGACTTCAAGAAGAATATAATAATTCCAATCCCAAAGAAAGCAGGTGTCGACAGATGTGAAAATTACCGAACAATCAGTTTAATAAGCTACAGCTGGAAAATACTAACAAGAATTCTTTACAGACGAATGGAAAAGACTAGGAGAAGCCGACCTCGGGGAAGATCAGTTTGGATTCCGAAGAAATACTGGAACACGTGAGGCAATACTGGCCCTACGACTTATCTTAGAAGAAAGATTAAGGAAAGGCAAACCTACGTTTCTAGCATTTGTAGACTTAAGAGAAAGCTTTTGACAATGTGTAGTAGCATTAGTAAAAGATATATGAAAAGCCAGGTACAGCACTCTGTCTTGTATTTTCAGTTTAAAGGCATCAAAAGCATCCAAACCAAAAATGTTCTGACTCAAAGCTACACAAAGTACATTGCACAAATGGCACTGATTTCGTGGTGTTTTGTATAAGTAGCAGTTAAGACACATACCTAAAATGTTAAGTTTAGCACCACCAAAAGTCATCACACACATATTTTAGGAGAGCAGTGGCAGATTGTGAAGCAATTTGGAGGTTTACGATGTCTTTATCAACTTGACATTTTGGTGGCATTTATAACATTTATATCCATGTGGTCTACTTGCTATCTATGGACTGAAGGCTTTTGTGACTGTAACTTGAAAGCAGACTTGCTGTACATGACAAGGTTTGTTAAAACAAAACGTACAGTGTCTTTATTAGGACAAAGTTACATTCGTGGTGAACAAAGCACCATGGGTATGACTTTAATTTATTTCAGGCAGATGTATGTAATTAGTATTTGTGCTTGTGCAAATGCATCTCTCATTCACGAACATACTATTGGCTGTGCCGGACTGCAGGAATGTGGCTGGCTGCACACATTGGCAGCTGTTTGCTGCAGCACTTTGTCAACAGCAGCAATTACAGAAAATAGCATGTCAGTGTTTGCTGAATTACAAGTCCCCCATGATTCAAGAATTTGCACAACATCTGACAGGGTTGGATTCTGGTGCTACAATATTTTAGAATGGATTCTTTCATCAGGAACTTTCTGAGTAATTGCATCATGGAGCATTTTATCAGCCAATAATTTTCCACGTGAAGTCGGATTTGCAATTTCTTGTAAGACCACTTAGCTCAGTAAGCCATTCCTTGTGGGGTTTTCTGTGATCGTTGGGTACATCAAAAGAATTTCATTGAGTGACAGCAACAAGAATTTTGCTGTCATAGAAATCCATCAGAGATGTAACAACCTGCTCATAAGTGTCCTTGTCTAGGTGAGGTTCAAGAAAAAGTTTGACAAGGAGACTGAAACTCTCCTTGCCGATCTAGCTTAGAATAAATGATCAACAATCCTCACCTTCGATATTGTAGGCCACAAAGTGCTGTTGTAGTTGCAGAAGATAGATTTTCTAGTCTTCTGCCTTCTCATCACAACTACGAAAGGGTGGAATAGCGATCTTATTCCTTTGTCCTTCTTGTCTATGAAGCAGTGTTTGTAGAGCAGCCATGAGCAGTGTCATCTGTTGTGACTGAGGCAAAAATAATTCATTTAAGTTCATGTTCTTGTTAGGCATCATGGTAAGTAATGAAGTACACAAATATATATGATAAATAAGGAATACTGTTAAAAGTTCTGCTCTACACCTTTCTGAAACAGAAAATTGCCCACATCCACAGTAATAAAAAAAGCACTACACTCTTTTCCCCTGCTATCTGCTGATCACTGTAGAGAAAATAATGAATTAAACATAAATTGCCAACTGTGCCATTTTGTTGGGATGCAGGAGGATGACATAGGTTATCTACAATCAGAAAGATTCTGAACAATTAGTACTAAAATGAGACTTATTAAATACGAAGAATTACTCAACTTAAATGATACTTCTTCTTGTTAAATGTCTGGCACAACTAGACATTTAAAACTATTACAAGACCTCTAAAATAATTAAGTCCTGTCACTGTGCGTCTGAGTGATGCCTAAGTAGAGTCCAGAGCAGGCCTACAGTGCCTACAGAGCATGAGACTAAGAGAAGACAGACTAACACTGCAGCTTGTAGCGGCCAATCAGTATCCACAAATGTGATGCCCATGGGTTGGCAGCTGCGGCCCCTCGCGGACCTCTGTATAGTCCATACTGCCAACACATACAGCTGCTGCACTATCAGTGTTTCGGGTGTGGCTCATCAATTGTGGGCAGTACTCTCTGGAGTCGCGAGTACCGTCACCATATCTAATTGTTATTATGTAGAAGAAATTAGAAAGAATGCGAGAGTAATACTGCCCTAAGCTGTTGTGCTTGCAGTTTAATGTAATGGTTAGCATCACTGCCTGGCCTGCTGCAGGCTGCCAGTTCAAACATATAATCAGCATTACCTGTTATTTAATATTCATTATTTCTGGAAAGTTATTGAAATATCTTACATTTGTAAATTATACACTAGATTATTTGGTGATCGTATAACATTCTCCATCCATGCGTTAAGTTCTGTTCTGGCTGTATGTTGGTGTTCATAATAAATGTGATCTTGGCCCTAACTGTTATAGTTCGCTGATAACCCTGCTTTCAAATTTGGACTTAGGTGTGGTTATGGTGTGACATTGTTCAGTTGACATGCCAGATACTTCTACATTACATTGGCTCCAATTAGGCAATATGAAAGTCATTGCCTATATGGGCTGGACATAATGAAATGGCTGAAAGGATTTGATAAAATCACAAAATACAACAGGGGGAATGACATGTGTATTTGGCAAATGTATACTTTTAATTGGATGACACGGCCCAGTTGTGGTTCAAGAACAATGAAGAGAAGCTCAATATCTGGGATAAATTTCAGACTGAACTGAATAAAACAGTTTGCCGACAAACAGCAGCAAGTCTGCTTAGCAGATGAACAACTGAAGAACAGGATCCAACATCTTGGAGAAATGACATAGTCCTAGATATAATATGTTTTATCACTATGCCACATTGTGAATCCATATGACAGAAGCTGACAAAGTCTAAGACTTGATGAAATGAGTTGCAGAGGAGATGTGCCAAGCTCTTCTGGTTATGAATGTCACAGCAACTGAAGAATTCATCAAATGTTGCCAGTACATCAAGGAAATGCAACAGAAAGAATTCGGATCACAGAAATATGACTGAGTTCCGAACGTGGTCCCTCTGGCAGCTGTGGAATACTGCCACAACGTCGTCCCTCTCATATGCCAGGTAGTTAGAGAAAAGATACAGAATTTTAAGGCAACCAGAACTGTTTGACCGACTAAACAGGAGTGAGTAGCCATGAATGTCAACCTGATATATCAATGGGTAATAGAGAATGTTGAAGAAGAGGTATATCAAATGTTTGCACCAACCTCTGCCACCAGCCAAATGCACCAGGAAGAATGGACTTGGTCAAGGTGGACTTATGCTGAAGCCATCAAACAACAATCCAGCACCTGGCCGATATAGGTATAACCAACTCCTCTGGCAAATATAGTGCCCCACATACTAACAGACATTTAGAAGACAGACAACAACAAACTAGTGTGTTTCCACTGTAGATGCCTAGCCCAGGACACATTGTACACTACTGCCGGCAAAGACGGTGGGTTTTCCATGATTACCATGTAGTCATCAAGATAGCAGGAAGTCTCTCTGATGTCGCCATCAACAGCCAACCTGTCTGCGGCCAGTTTTTATTCGGGTGCTTCCTTTTCTGCAATGTCGGCTGGCTATCACTGTCTTCTAAAGAAGACATCTTGTGACATGAAACTGATAGTGCTGAAAGTCACTAAAGGGAACTGTGTCAAGCTGATAGAACCATGTACTGCATTACTGCATGAATAACTGTCAATAACAGAACACAACAGACTATAACCATAATGTTATTCTCAGTTGGGACATCTTGTGGGCATCACAGGCAGTCAAGGACTGTGGATGACCACAACTCCAGACTAACAAAGCAATTCCAACAGGCACAAATAACAAATTTCTTTGGATGGCTGTTTGCTATTGATGATGTTTTATCCCACCATCACTAACAATATGAGTTCCAGAAGTCGGTCAACATGCTCAGTTAAACTGCAAACTTTTTGTCAGTTACAAACAGCTATCAGGCTCACAAAAGAAAGCTACATGCCAGCAATGATAATAAACATTGTAGGTGGGCAGGGAGAACTTTGTATCACTGAGGCCAAATCTTTCTGGAATGAGGGTGCAAGAAAGATCTTTCCTTGTCCTTATGGAAGTGCTAACATCTTACCCAATCCTAGCATTGAATGACAAGAATACTGAGATAGAAGTTCAAACCGACACTAGCAGTTAAGGGATAAGTGCAGTTCTAGTGCAAATTCGGGAATGTGCTTAAGGGGTAAGGTGCCCATACTATAGTTTATATGCAGGAGTGGGAGCTATACATATATATTGTGTACTTTTAATATTTTAGAAGATGAATGGCTAGTAAATAGCCGGAAAAAAATTTCCGATTCCGATTCTGTTAAAAATCTGCCCAATAATAATACCGTGTCGATGTGGTATGGCCCATGTAGGACACAACGCATACAGAGGAAGAGCGTTGTATGGAACATCAGTGTTGCACTCGCCTACTTCAACCCAGTAAGCCTGCAGTCGCAGAACACTGTATCTCCAATGGACATTCAATGGAGTATGACAAAACTTTGATTTTGGCCACAGCAATAACCTTTTGGGACTCCATTACCAAAGAATCCGTCAAAATATGTATTGTGGAAAATCTAATGAACTGTGACAGTAGTTACCAACTGAATAATGCGTGGAATCCCATCATCTCCAAAATTTGCTCAGGTCGAAGATGCCGGAAGACTTCGATACCTGCGGCCAGCCACAGTACCGACGGCAGCTGAGTCTTGCAGTTCCACCAGCGAGGGCGCTGTTGCTGGGCGGTGTGGTCCTTCTATCTCCACGACTTCAACGCATGCACGGCAGTAACATTAGCACACTATATAAGACGGAGCAGAGAATGTCTTCGTCAGTCCTTGTCTGACTGACCTGAAGATGACTGGCAGTTGTCCCGCCGAAATATCGTGGAATGAAGTTTACGACAACCGGCTGCAATACCGAAATCTTTTTGAACAGTTGATTCACGGGGAAAATTTTAAATTTTACAGGTTAGTATTACTAGGGGTTGTGACCAATAAATGGCGCTAGTGGTCTACAACACCGACCCCGTCTGTTAGGTGACGTTTGTTGCTGGCGAAATGGCATTGAAGCAGTAGAAAGTGCAATGTGTGCTTTTGTTTCACGAAATGAAATCGCCCATGAGTGTTCAGTGTAAATTGAGGGCTTCTTGTGGACACAGCCCCCCTGACATTAAATCAATAAAGCGATGGTATGCGAAGTCTAACGAAACAGGCAGCTTCGAAGATCATTCTCGAAATGGCAGGCCTCGTGTGAGTGATGCAACTGTTGATCGTGTTTGGCTATTGTTTCAACGGAGTCCGTCTCAATCATCTCGTCATCACGTGAACTTCAAATACCGCAAGTGTGGTGACGATTCTTCATGAAAGGCTTAGGTTGCATGCTTACAAAGTGCAAATTGTGTAGGCCTTGCAACCGAATGATTTGCTGACACGTGCTGAATATGCAACTGAGATTTTCAACAGGACTGCTGGCACTAACGATTACTTAAATCACATATGCTTTACTGATGAATCTACCTTTCAAGTCAGTGGAATGTTAAATAGACATAATGTCAGTGTATGGGGTTTTGAGTCTCCACATGCTACTGTACAATTAAAGTGGACAGTGAATTTTTGCTGCAGCCTCATGCATAACAAGGTTTTTGGTACATTTTTCTCCGCAAAAAAACAATTATCACTAAAATTTACTTAGACGTTTTGGCGGATACTTTTCCAGCAAGGTGGACCAATCCCCCCCCGCCCCCCACCGATAGTACGTGATTTCCTGGATGAAACATTTCCGGATCGGTGGATTGGAAGGAACGGTCCAACACCCTGTTCTCCGGGCATTACGCCCCTATACTTTTTTTTTTTCCGGGGGCTATTTCAAACACAGAGTCTTCATCGCACCAGTTGCTGACGCCAACAAACTGAAGGCTACGACACAAGCTGCTGTGGGTACTGTGACAGAACACAAGTTATGAAACACCTGGCGGGAATTGGCATACCACCTCGACATTCTCCAAGCTACCAAGGGGGCACACGTTGAGGTTTACTAACGTAAGTGGTCTTTAAATAAATAAATAAATAAATTTAAATTATTACTTCAGACGGTAATTCTGTAGTAAACTGTTATAATCAGGGCAATACTTTGTGCTCACTCTGGACAAGGTTGAGATGTGAAACACCCAAAAAGGGGCGTGTGCTGCAACTACAGTACGTGAACTACAGCTTCCAGCAACAGAAAACAATGAGTCCGAGAATAGTTCCAAAAAAGAAGTGACTGGTCACGTGTTAATTTACTGACAAAAATCAGAACCATGGACCCGGAAGATCTCATAAATTATTTTCCAATGAGTCCTGCATCACATGACAAGTTAATATTGATATGACATAAAATAGAGAAGCAAAACATGTTAATTTGAGAGGCAATTGCAGTTGACAAACGATTAGGAGTAATTTTGAGATTTCTGGAGCCTACCAGGTCATTATAATGCTCGAAGTTTAGTTTTGCAATATAATTTGCCTGGGAAGGATATGTTCAGGCACTTAACGTAAAACATTTTTTTACGCTTGGCGATAATTTGGTGAAACTGACTTCCATTTTCTACACCTCTTGCTAGTCATTGCAGCCATACGATGTTTTTTTTGCAATCTGTGTAATACACCAATCTATACTATACTTGCAAATTAAAAAGGTAAGCAGTGTCACAGAGACTCCTCCGTCAACAATCCCAAAGTGGTATTCATAATGATCTATTCTTGCACAGACCTATAAAAATGTTTTGTGTTCATAGTTTACCAAAAAATTGAATCTCATATACACAATGGTGAAATGATAACATAAGCAGTTCACACTAACGCGTGCGCCTGATTCTTGAAGCGCTGTCAACATCTGAACGGTGAGTGGAAATTTGGAGAATATTTTCAGTCAATAGGCCTACCTAAGAAGTCGATCTGCAGCCTGATATCAGTTCTCAGAGAGACTAGTCAGCAGAAAAAGCATTCTGAAGATCACGAATAGTTGGATGGCCGAAATACAGAATGGAGTTGATTTTACGATCCGGCAGCGAACCCGATGGTTTTCAAGACTTATTACGCGGGGAAAGCCTACGAAGTCACATCAAGTTGGTACCGCAGTTAACCTCACACGTGCAGTATGTATTGACAATACTGAGAATTTTTGAGAGCCTCGAATTTAGATCGTCGACATTTCTGTTATCGACAATATGCAATCACAGACGGTAAATATATTGACGGTATTATTGAACAAGTGAGGGCCTCTTAAGGCTTATACTTGAGTTCCTGCCGAACTAAACATTTTGCAATGCAAGAATCATCTAACATAACGCTATTAAACTCATTAGTACAGTGACTAGAACAAAAAGTTTGTTGATGTTTTACCATGTGCCCTGTGTTCACTCGTTTGAAGTTTTACAACAATGACAACAATACGACTATCGGGACGACACAGGTACAGCTTGCCTATCGTACTACTCTATTCTGACAATGACAAGCGTGTAACTGTTACAACATTTCAATTACTCTCCAGCCACAGTACAACTCAAAATAAATTATTGTTCCAGTGTACCAACATTGAATTATTAATACTGTGATTGCTGTGGTACTGTGGAGATCAGAGAAATAAACTAAAATATACTAATTTTTCTTGTTGTATTTCGTTTCATCATAATTAGTCGTTTTACTCATTGCTGAGTGTCGTGGCCTCATTGTCTCATTCATTATTTCGTTTAGTCGAGCGAAAACTCGGAAAAATTGTAATTTCATAAGGTACATTTAACAACTGAATGCCAGGGCTTGTGAGCGTTCCAAAATAATTTTCCGGGTCACCATATGTTACGAAAAACTGGGACGCTACCAGTACCGGTTTTGCTGGGCGTTTGGTCAGCCTTATAGGGCAACATCGACAGGTTGCAAACTGGATAAAATGGTTATATAACGCCGAAGGTATTCAACATTTTTCGATTTTTCTGGTACTACTATGCATCTAATATTCCTGGATCACTCAGGGTCTTATGAGTTCTTCTATGGAAGAGACACATTCCAAAACGAAGGCATAAACATATAAAATAACCTGCACATGCACACGCAAATGATCAATCGGCGAAACTATAAAAAAGATGGCACGTTTGCGTCCATCTAAAACTGTTTGGTAATCGACAGTTAAATATCACAGATCTTGTGGATGGAATTTTACTTACGGACCAACACCGGTCCCCGTGGAGGATTTCTATTTTTAACATCCATAAAAAGTTGCTTTCACACCTGGTGATGTGTCTATAAACATTTTGTTGAACATTTTTACTCTTGCACCACAATGACTGCACATAAACGAACACAGCGACATAAATGATCACGGAGCAATAGTAACATCTCCAAACATAGACATATACTTTTAGCGCACTTGCAGCTGTAACAATATTCGCATATCAGTACCTGCTACATAGAAGACGATTAGTGTTATTGTGAGAAATTTTTTTCTGTATTTTGCCTTCGGCAGCTAACTGCTATTAACCATTGGCAAGGAAATAGTATGGAGGTATTATACCTCAATGGTAATAGGTTGCAACAACTTTGTTCAAAAAAATTAAGTTTTAACATTTAGTTTTAAGTAAACATAGGTAAATAAATACAGTTACTAGTTTTGAGTAACTTTACTATTCACAAACCTATCACCGTAGTTGAATCTAACTGAGCAAATAATACAGTTTATCTCTATTGTATATTGCCGTGAGCCGGTGACCTAGTATAACCTTTGCTTCCTTCTGTAGTAATAAACGTTTGTGTCGACTCTTCAGCCCCAGTAATAGCCAGTTTTGGTCAAATAAGTCTAACAAATCGTGCGTGTAATCTTTCGTAAATCATTTCAATTTCTTTTTGTAAACAAAGTTATTTTTTGTGAATAATTTTCATTTTCTTTGGTAAGTAAATTACATAAAGCAACGTAATTAAGCTTCAGAGGTACCTTTAAATAATGCAAAGCAATTTTCGTTAATAATACTCGTTTGCAAAAAATTTTTATTAAAAGCCCGTCACGCAGCGGGCGAATGACCTTTAGTAGGCTAATGCAACACTAGGCGATTTTCTATCTTCCATAACAATCGCGCCTGAAATAATCGCCTAGGGTGAAACACTTCAAACGATTCTAATCGCGGCAGATGAAGTCGTGCCGACGAAACTGGGTAACGCACTAGCGCCAAAAATGGATGGCTTCTGCAGTTGTGTTAAAACCAGCCACGAGAGATACCATGTATGATGACCTGTAATTCAAAACTGAAATATTTAGCTACAGCAGTATTACACATAGTTCGACATGGCAGAGGCTGTAATCGCCAACGAAAATGGTGGATCCATCCAATTACTATGAACCATCCAAGAGAAGGAAAGTTTGTGTCGTTACACGATGAACTTAGTTATCTGGAGAAATTCTCTGATTATTATGTCCACAGCATCTTCCCACTTACTGCTCTGGAATATAGAAACTAACTTAAAAAAGGATACCAAGTTACGTGACTGTGTTGGTGCGGAAGAAAAACTTGCAGTAACATTGAGATCCGTTTTTCTAATTAAATAGATTAAGTAATTCATGGGCATGAACATACACCTAACTACGAGGGTGAGTCAAATGAAAACCTTAAATTTGTAATAACAAATCGAAATTTCGTGCCCATATCTTGTAAGTTGGTAAGCGTGCTACAAACAGCGTACAGAATGGCCTGTAGGTGGCAGCATAGTGCAGATGCACACATAGCGTCGCAGTATCAGTATAAAGATGGCCGCCCCACTTGCGACTTGCATCAGGGAAGAACAGCGTTCTGTTATTCGGTTTTTGCGTGGTAAAGGTGTGAAACCTATTGAAATTCATCGACAAATGAAGATTCAGTACGTGATGCATGTTTGTCACAGCAGCAAGTCTACGAATGAAGTAGGAAGTTCGAAAGTGGCGTGAATTCAGTGGAAGATGCTCCTTGTCCACGTCAGGCACAACGAGTTGTGACTCTACAGAACATAGCAGCAGTTGAATCCATAGTGAAGGAAAACTGCAGAGTGACATTGAATGACACTGCAGCATGTTTACAGATTAGTCATGGGTCAGCACACCACACTGTGCATGATGTGCTCCAGTTTCACAAAGTGTCTGTAAGATGGGTGCCACGACAACTGACTCCTGAAATGAGAGAATCACGTGTTGGTGCTTGTGAAGAACTTCTTCGGCACTTTCAATGAGAAAGTGATGGCCTCCTTGCAAGAATAGTTACTGGTGATGAAACCTGGGTTCACTTCCACCAACCGGAAACGAAGAGAGCGAGCAAGAAATGGCACCATTCCTCATCACCAAAACCAAAGAAGTTTCGAACACAACAATCAGCAGGGAAGGTTATGCTGACTCTCTTTTGGGACGAAAAAGGCATCATTTTGGAGCATTACGTGCCAAGAGGGACCACTGTCACCAGTGCATCATACACAGATCTCCTAAAAAATCATCTGCTACCTGCAATCAAATCAAAGCAACTTGGATTGCTGTCACGAGGTATCATTTTGCAACATGACAATGCAAGGCCCCACACTGCCTGTACAACAGTTGCAACAATCACAGAGCTATACTTTGAGTGTCTTCCTCATCCATCACACTCACCAGACCTTGCCCCAAGTGATTTCCATATGTTTGGACCACTCAAAGATGCAATGGGAGGAAATGAGTTCTGTTCTGATGAAGAGGTATGCCACGCGGTGCATGAATGGTTGCGCGGACTATCAAAAGAATTTTTTTCTAAAGGAATTTATCCAGCGCTGGAGGACTTGCATTAAGCGTGGGGGAGATTATGTTGAAAAGTGATACAGCTTTGTACCACTTCTGCACAATAGATAATTTTTAAAAAATATTTAAGGTTTTCATTTGACTCACCCTCCTAAGTTGCAGTGAAAGAGGTTACATTATAAGTTCATGTCAGCTGCCTAATCACTTGTATTAGTTGTCAAATGACAAGATCGAGTCTTCATCCGGCATCCAGTAACTGGTGAAAAATAAGTGATTGGACTCTCAGGTGTAGGGCTTGTGTGTTTCTCGATGTCGACGTACCTGACAGCAAAGTATTTGTGGAGGAGTACATTGCAGCGCTGCTCTCTAGTCTTTTGGCTGTGAGGTTTTATTAATTGTAATGTTTTTATTTGAAAGGCTAGTTTATCGACGGTAGTCATTTTTTTTTTAAGTAAGGCATAAGAGATGTCAAAAACAGCACAAGTGTGGTACAGCGCAAGTTGAACTATATGTCAAAACTCTTATCAACTATCTTTCAACAAGGGTCCTGAAGTTTCCTTTTATTTGCTTTAGCAGCGGGAGGCTTAGCAGCAGTGTTAGGTGGCGGTGCACTATCTTCATGATGCTTTTCCGCTTCCTCATCCTCAACAAAAGAGGCATCTTTCATATTTTCTGGGGTCCTGAAATTAAAAGAAGCATTTCTGAAAAAACCCGAATGCCACTTTGTACTGTGTAAATGTGTGTGATGTGATAAGTATATAGTAAGATGGTATTGAGTAGGTAATTAACTACCATATCGTTTCTTACACATGCTCATTAAAATTAATTAATTCCCATGAACCAGATATTGTGTTTTATACTCTTTTTATTTATAACAGGTATCTTGGAACGGGATGCTCCATAAGTTCTCTGCACCATGAGTTTTTACTATGCTCAACTACGTATTTCATCTATAATCGAAGATACGTGCAGAGAAATTTGGAACTACTTACAACCAAAGTACATGCCAGTGCCAACGAAAAATGACTTACAAGAAATAGCTCTGAATTTTGAGAAAACTGCATAGTTGCCATTGACGGTAAGCACAAATGGTTGGTGAAGCCCTGGAATAGCAGAAGTGAATTTTTTTGTCATAAACAGTTTTATACGGTAGTGCTTATGAGAGTTGTGGATAGTGACTATTGCTTCCTTAACATTGATATAGGAGGATATGAGCACGGTGGTGATTAAAATATTTTAAAAGAAACTTTGGAAGATCATTTTATAGTGGCAGTTACCTTCTCCTCATGCCAAACCTTTGACTAATGAACCAAACAATGAAAAAGTCCCTTTCCTATTTATAGATGAGGAATGTTTGGCTCTTGATGAACGCTTGATGCGGCCTTTTGCAAGAAAATAACTCACATGCTCGAGGAGAGTGTTTTATTATAGCCTGGGTAGAGCAAGACGTGTAGCAGAATGTTCGTTCGGCATCTTTGCTAAGAAGTGGCGAATTTTCCACAGGGCCATGATGTTAATACTGACTTGGCTGAAAATATTATAAAAACTTGTTGCATGCTGCATAACTTTCTGCGAAAGCATGATGGCTATCGGTTTGAAAATACTTTAACTTGTTTTCTGGAATCTATGGAAAACGTAGGACTACGAAGTAGCCACTGTGGTTGTGACATTAGAGATATGTTTTGGAAAGACTACTGCTCTGTGGAAGGATCAGTTTCTAGGCAAAATGCATACATTGTGGGAAAAGATAACTGGAAGTCTGCACATAATGATGTCATTGTTGTCATAAGCTGTACTTAGTTGTATTAATAGTTGGTACATTTCATGTTCACATTGTCCTGTTGCACTATTTGGCTTGTGACTTGAATATGTAATGCTGCAAATACATTCACAAGAATACCGTTCTTTCAAACATCCCTTTGTAATTTGCCTTTTTACTTTTGAAATAACTTATTCCTTAAAACCATAAGATTTCGATTTTTTTCAACTGTATTCTCATAACTTTTTTTTACCTTAGGTCATATTGGATTAAAATATTAGTAAAAAATTTGTAGAAATTCAGAGTATTAATTTTCTGACTTTTTTAAAATATTAAAAATCATGCAAAATTTCAACACAATTAATTACATTGTTTTGGCACAACAGGTTTGTATGCACGTCAAACTATTAGAAGGAGAAGGAAAAATAAAAGTCAAATTACTTTTTTAGTAGTTGTCTAGCCGAAAGTTACGCTGATTGTCATGAAACTTTGCAAGCACCTACAGTGGCGGATTTAGGTATAGGCCCACTATATATAGACCTAGGGGCGGCACATTAAGGGGGGCGCCATTTTTTGCACTGTACTCATTTTAGCCTTTGACGTTTTAAAATAACTGCGCTTACAACTGACAAAATTTTTTAATATTGTTAAACAACTTGCTAGTTTAAATAAGCCTTAAGAATGCAATTCGACAATACAAGCTTGGAAATATAGATAGTAAACTTGGCAACTGAAAGGAAATTTAAAACTGGGTTTCTGTCTGGTATCATCTTCATCATTGTTCAAAATATTCTGAATTAAGCTGTCAGGATGGCAATCTACAATAAGATATTTGAAACGTTATTATTCCGAGAATGTTGCCGGCTTCTACTTAACCCTACCATATCTTCCCCTTGAAAATACGGGGACCGCTGAAAAGCTGTGATAAACTAATCTGCAGTTTCTTAAATATTGCCACATGTGTGGGCCTCAGTATGCAGAACCCTAGTTTACTTAAATTTCTTGTAGGAATTGCGGGGAAGTATCAAGTCAACCCTCCATTACTGTAATTAATGTAAAAGCTTTGTGGTCTTCAATATCTAAGCTCTGATTTAATGACACACATTTAACAAAACATGTTGATACTGGGTATGTTTTACAATTTTAAACACATGTTTATATGAGAAGAACATAAATAGAATATCTAACAATGAGTGAAATACACTTCACAACATTATGAAAATTATATTTGTTTATTTATTTAGTTACTTTTGGGGAAAAAAGAAGAAATCAACTTTCACTTGTCTCATCTATTGTGCTGCAACCTGTACGATATCAAAAGATCCCACTCTGTACAACCAAATAGTATGTGGCATTGAAAATTTTGTATTAAACTTCTCAACTAAGCTTTTTTCTTCGAGGAAAGGTTATTTTTATTTTATGTTGGAACAAAAGGTGCATTTTCGTGTAGACATAACAGCAGTGTTCACACAAATGACAACATAGCACATTAACTGCCAACAAGACTACTTAAACTTTGTAGTCTCTCTTCTCTGCCCACAGAAACCGTTAAAATGTTAAAAGAAAAAGTGGGATAAGAGTCGATCCAGCACACCTCACTACAAGAAACAGCAAAAATTATTCGCTTTGTAAATGAGAAAGCATATTCAGAGCATATTTACGTCTCAGCTAAAATCCCGGTGACGCAGGAAACAGAAGCCAAAAAAGGTAACTGTCCCGTTTCCTTTACGAGACGAATTCCAGCCGGCAGATGTCCTTCTACTGTTCACTGGCAACAGAGAAACAGACGACAACGAAATTAAATTATTCTGCATTGTTGTTCTCTCATAGAACAGTTACGTCGACTAATCCGAGTTGATCAATTCATCGCTTCGTGTTTAAAGGAAAAATCTTTGTGCTCGTGTGTGTAAAAAGCTTTGTGCTCATGCGCGGTGTAGTACGATTTGAAGTGGATACAGTCTTTCTTTCTTTCCTTTTACAGATTTTTTCTTTTGTTTTGACTGCTGGTTGACAATTTTGTTAAGTGCCTTAACATGAATAACAGTGAAAGAAGCAAACGTGGAAAATTAAGTGGGATGGCATTTCGGAAATTATCGAAGAAAAGGCGAGAACGAGAAGCCAATGTTCTAAAACGCTTGATAGAGTAGATAAATATCTCGCAAAGAATGTTGCTAGTTCGACTTGGAGTTGATATTTCTGGCACTGCAGCTGTTGTAAAAGAAGTATATACACAGAAAACAAAAGTTAAAAATGAAGAAAACCAAATTGTTCCTGATTTCGAGTCTCACGGAATACTAAGTGTCTAGTCAGACATCACAAAAAGAAATAACCTTATTAATCATGATCCTGCAGAATGGTGTGTCAATGAATCAACAATCGACATCCTCTTACAACGTGGCGTTAATCAAAATTGTAACGGTGATTTCTCTAATTCATGAAGATCAATAGGCGATAAAACCAGTTTTTTTTAAACAAAACTGTATTTTACCGTAAACTTTTAAATGGTGAATCAACATTGCACGATTTTCTATTATACTCCTGTAGCTCCGGTGCTGTTTCCCGTGATCCACATAAACTGTTTGGAGATAAGGCCGCGTTTGCTACTAATGGTATTGCAGATTGGAAAAATATTTCCAATATTTTATCCCATCATTAGAATTCACTTGAACACAAAACTTCTGAGTTATTGCTCTTAACAAGAAAAAAGTCATTTGGAACAATAGAAAACCATTTCGAGTCATATGTTGAGGCAGAAAATTGTACTGGCGCGGGTTGAAAAGGCGTTTGTAGTAGTGAAGAAGCGAACTAGTCCTGGACTTCCCAACGTGGACATGTTGAAAGATTCCATTCACTACATAATTGTCAATTTATGATGTCTCTTGAACTTATATAGCCGAGTTTGATTCTTTGATATGGAAATCCAGGGCACGGATATTCGAGTTATGTTTCTTCAACAATCTGTGATGAAATACTAGAGCTTCTTCCTGAACAAATAAAAATAATTATTGGTAGTGAAATAAAACAGGCCAAATGTTTCTCTGTAATAGTTGGGTCTACTGCAGACATTTCACATATTGATCAATTATCTTTCATATTAAGATATGTGAACGAGAATGGTGAACCTGTTGAACGTCTCCTTCTCTTTTTAGCAAACCCGGGACACAAGTCCGAAAACTTAGCTGAGGCCGTACTGAAAGTCCTGTTTACAAATTCCATTGATATTACTGACTGTGGAGGCCAGTCATATGACAACGCAAGCAATGTCAGTAATCTACACTGGTTTGCAGGCAGGCATAAAGAGCGAAATCCGAAAGCGCACTAAGTACATTTTGCAGGACATTCCTTGAAATTTAGTCAGCACTAGTGCTGCAAGCTGTTGTCGGGAAGCATGTTCATTTTTCAATGAAGTCCAAAAACTTTATAATTTTTTCTCTGCTTCTACACAGTGGTTAGTGTTTAACGTCCCGTCGACAACAAGGTCATTAGAGACGGAGCGCAAGCTCGGGTTAGGGAAGCATTGGGAAGGAAAGCGGCCGTGCCCTTTCAAAGGAACCATCCCGGCATTTGCCTGAAACGATTTAGGGAAATCACGGAAAACCTAAATCAGGATGGCTGGAGACGGATTGAACCGTCGTCCTCCCGAATGCGAATCCAGTGTGCTGACCACTGCGCCACCTCGCTCGGTTTCTACACAGCGCTGGAATAAGCTTGTTTCTTTCATGAAACCAGGAAGCAAAACGGTAAAAAGTTTATCAAAAACACGTTTATCACATATTGCTAATATAACGTTTGAAAAACCATTTGTGCGAAATGAGGCTTCAGCTTTACTGAATCAACTCAGCAGATTAGAAACAGTATTCATGATGACAATTTGGAAGGACATACTCCTGAGATTTAATAGCGTAAATCTGATATTGCAAAGTGTAAATATTGATACTAAAATAGTGCATGAATTAAATGAATCACTTGTAGGATTAATTACATCTATTCGTGGCAGGTTCGACTATTATGAAAATAAATCCACGGAGATTGTGACTGATATAGACTGTGAACGCATCTATAAAAGATCACAAAAACGCAAATATCATGATGACGAAGAAGCAAACTCTGAAGTTTTTCTGACCGGAAGGGAAAAATTTAGAGTCGAAACATTTCTCTAGTACTACGCCGAATTAGTGAGGAGGAAAGAAAGCTATAGAACACTGTTGGACTCCTTCACAGTTTTCAGTAACCTTAAGAACAGTTCACCTGACGGTATTTCTGAACGTGCAGCATAACTCCAAGCGTCATATGACAGATTTAGAGCGTTCCTTCCCTAGTGAATGTGTATATTTCGCGAAACTTTTTAAATCTTCTGAGATTAGTGATATACCAGACGAAATTAGTAAATTTTTTGCGAAAAGAGAGGTTACAGTCCGTGTTTCCGAATGTTGACATTGCTCTTAGAATATTTCAATGTATGGCACAAATTGTTCAGCAGAATGCTCGTTTTCGGCTCTTAAAAGACTGAAAGCGTACCTACGTTGTGCATTGTCTGAGGAGAGATTGAACGCCTTGTCCATTCTTCACATCGAAGCCGACACTAGTCGGTAAAAATATTTAATAGCAAATACAGTTCTGTGTTTGTTAGTCGGTATTTAGTTAGTTGCACCTAAATTTCTATTTCATTTTCATTTCTTAAGCTTTCCTATAGATTTACGTATTAATACCGAACGTGTTTTTTTATATCTGCTACACATTCAAGTTATTAGATCTTAAAACGACAGTTTAATTTTATTTTTGAACGCATCTCTGTAAAAGTACATATTAATTTCTACTGTATGACACGTTTGCTTCAATTTTTAGATCGTACACCAGTAGTGTACAAGCATGTACGTACATCATCTTACCTATTGTATTTTGTGCATCTAGTAATAACGAGTTCCACTTCTCAGCCCAAACAACATCTGCACACACCTTCTTCCATGCTTCTGTCTTCAGCAGACAATCTGTATAATCTTGTGATTTTATGTTGTAGAGACAGGGATATTTCTCCACTTCAGTTATTATCAGATCACTGTCCAAATGATCCATTGGACCGACATTTACAGAGTTTTCGGGCATGGCCACACACAGACGAAGAAGAACTGAGTGCAGTGTTCTTGTGTTTGCTGCGCTACTGGCGATAATAATAGTCAAGTGTGGCAAGGATACCAACGACTACTGCTGCACCAAAAGTAGGGCCAGGTCCATCCGACAGGACAATTCCAATTAACAGAGGGATAATTACAGCCCAGTGTGGCACCTACCGTTTGCAACATGAAGATATATTTCTGGCGCGACGAAAATCGTTGACCTTCAGCGGAGAAAATCGCCTAGTGTGGCATTAGCCTTATACGAGGTCTGTCTAAAAAGTATCCGGCCTTTGATTTTCCCGCGCAAAAGAGAGGCGATAGCGTGGCGCCACTGTACACAGTAAAGGAAGAGACCTTTATGCTCATGCGTGAATTTTGTCCCCGCCTTCCAGCACGCCAGTCGCTGCCTGACGGTCGCTGAGTGAGGTGCTACACAAAGTGTTCGTCGGATTACCGATTCTCTCAAGATGACTGCGCGTGTTGAACAAAGATACTGCATCAAATTTTGTCAAAAGCTTGGTGATTCTCAAAGCGAAATGATCCATAAGATTCAGCAGATGTTTGGGAAACATATGAGGGGTATAACACAAATTAAGGAGTGGTTCAACCGATTCAAAAATGGCCGCACACCAGGGGAGAGTGACCAGTGTGCTGCCAGGCCTCAAACTGCTCGGAGTACAGCTGTTGTTGAGAGGCAGCAATATTTGGCGATGGCGGATAGTCGTCTGACCGTGCGGGAGATTGCCCAAGAGGTTGGAGTGAGTGAAGATTATGCTAATGCAATTTTGCGTGATGATTTGAACATGCACCGAATGACTACGAAATTCGTACCCAAGTTGTCGCCAGTACAAAACGACCTCTATTTTGATATTGCACAGGACCTTCTGGACGCCACCTGGGTTTCTGAACACTGTGATAACTGGAGATGAGTCGTGGGTGTACGGGTACAACCAAGAAACAAAAAGGCAGTCGCCACAATGGAAGCATACTGATTCTCCAAGGCCGAAGAAAGTACGGCAGGTGTGAAGCAGAATCAAGGTCATGCTGACTACCTTCTTTGATGTCCGTGAAATTGTGCACCAAGAATACACACCGGAAGGACAAACAGTGACAAAGGAATACTATCAAGATGTTCTCTGGTGACTCTGTGGTGTAGTTCAGTGCAAACGACCAGACATGTGGATGGCGAAAAATTGGCAACTGCATCACGACAATGGCCCCGTACACTCATCCCACTTGACCCAAATTTTCTTGGCCAAGCTTGGAATTACAGCCGTTTGCCAACCTCCCTACTCTCCAGACCTCACTGAAAGGATCCCGTTTTAGAGAAGAAAAGAGGTAATGCAGAACATGACGACAGAGATGAACATCATTACGAAAGAAGACTTCCAGAGGTGTTTCTAGCAGTGGAAGGATTGGTGGGCTAAGTGTGTGTAAGCATAAGGGGCCTACTTTGAAGGCGATTAGGGTCCCAACCCCGTCGGGTTTTCGAAATATTTTTTCTGGCCAAAGGTCGGATAGTTTTTAGACAGGCCTTCCATGTAGTTAGCTTACTAGCTCAGGGCCAACGAGACACGCAGATCCTGCAACGAACTTATGACCTCACCCTAGTTGGCTTGTCTGCCACACCCATGAACTCTCGACTCGATGCAGGGCCCATGGGAAATCGATATTTAATTGAAAAGGTACCCACTAAGAGTATTGGGACAACCTATGTTCTACCCCACTTTCCATTGTTGCCAGAAGCATCCAAGATGGCGGGAAGATGGGGAAATTGGGCAACTTCCACTAACCTAACCCCCTCCCCTCTCCTCCCCTTTCCCAGAAAAATGGCGGAAAGTTCAAATTCCAACAGGATAATGCATCACACCACAGTTATCTCTATTAACCTAAGAAAATCGCAGGAAGATAGGTCACTTGGGCTACCTCCACTAACCTAAGTCATCTGACCGCCACCTGTTCCTAGGAACTGGTACCAAGTTTGAATTTTGGCGGTAAAGAAAGGTCACTTGGGGTTTCTCTACTAAGCTAAGAAAATGGCCCAAAAGAAGGGACACTTGGACTACCTCCACTAACCTAATTCACCCGACCGCCACATCCTCCTAGGGATTTGTGGGAAAAGGACTCGACGTGTGCTGGACATAAGTCTTTATTATTTTGCATGCACCAGTCTTAATTTAAACAATTTCATGCAGTACAGCCATCCAGTGTGTTCACTACGAGGTCAGGACTCCAACTGGCCTAGTACACACAACCACCAGCAGAGGGCGTTGTCGTCCAAGATGACAGACATGATGTCCGCTGATGACATGAGTACCATTATCCAAGATAGTGGGAAACAGTGTGTTCACCACGAGGCCCAACCGTCCTAGTACACAGTACTGTCACTAGAGTGCGCTCCCATTACGTAATCCAAGATCGTCGTTCGCAGTATGTGAAAGTCCCGTCACCCCTTCCCTACTTGCAGTCAAGCACTGAGAGAGAGATGCTTTCTCTCTCATGTGATTCTAACAGGGCATGCACCACGTGTATAGGCCGTGAACGCTGACATCACGACCTCTAGCCCACACACGCATACTGGCGTCACAGATCGTCTTCTAGAAATATGCTGGCGATTCTAACAGAACATGTGTGACACATCTCGCATCTAACGTGTGAATTACCTAAGTACTTTATTCGAATCCGATTTTAATGATATTGGATAACTGAATATATCACTTGGAGATTCAATGATCAAATGAGAAGTTTGAGGTTTTCTCACTAGGAGCGGAGCCATCATTCATTCATTCATTCATGATGTAGCAGCCCCCACCCCTAGAATGCCATGCTCCTATTGGCTACTGCATCACTGACATGATTCGATGTCATAAAAGGTATATAAGCCAAGTCACAACCAAACTCGCCGTCATCCTGTTTCTGTACTTCTACAAGTTTCCAAAAGATCAAACGCTTGTACTTTCATCATCATCACGAAGCCTAATAACCGCAGCAGCAGCGATAGCAGCAGCAGCAGCGGCGGCAAGCGCCGCCGAGGAGATGAAGATCAATTACCTGGTAAGTACTTTTTCAGTGTTCAAATATCCATTTGAGTCACAGTCCACAGACAGACGTGTCCTTTAACAGATTCTGTGTCCATACTCAATGTTTGTTTGTGTTATATCTGTTTTTGACCATGGTCTACATATACTGCTGCATCCTTTCACAGACTGTGTGTTATATCTGTTTTGGACTGCAGTCTACTCAAACTACTGCGCCCTTTAACAGATTCTGCGTCTGTATTCATGTTTGTGTTATATCTGTTTTTGACCATGGTCTACACAGACTGCTGCGTCCTTTAACACATTGTCTCTGTGTTCTATGTTCTGTGTTATATCTGTTTTGGACCACAGTCTACACAGACTGTTGCGTCCTTTAACGGATTGTTGTGTGTGTTCTATGTCTCTGTGTCATATCTGATTTTGACCGCAGTCAGCACAGACTGCTGCGTCCTTTAACAGATTCTATGTCTGTGTTATGTGTTTGTTAGTCAAATATCTGTTTCAGCCACAGTCCACAAACTACTGCGCCCTTTAACAGATTCTATCTCTGTGTTATGTGTTTGTTTGTCAAATATCTGTTTGGGCCACAGTCCACAGACAGCTGCGCCCTTTAACAGATTGTGTGTGTGTGTGTGTGTGTGTGTGTGTGTGTGTGTGTCTGTGCTACAGAGATTTTTTTTCCATACTGGATATTATACTCAGTCTTTTCCATCTTTCTAGAATTCATCCCTCACATGTTGGCTGAGCTAGCCCATTAGCTAGAGGTGAAGAGGGCTGGAGCAAAGTGCAAATGTAAGTACCTTTATAAAACATAGTTCTTAGATAAAATAATTTCGTGTAATATATATTGGTTTTTCAAATGCCTAGATTGAGCTGTCTGAGATGTATTCTTTTCTTTTCTTTCTAGATGATTCTATGCATAGGGAGGGAGCCACCGCAGGTGTCATGTAAGCAGAGCAAGGCGGGAGTGAAATCCCTGATGGGGGTCATGAGATAGATGGCGGCCGCTGCGGATGAAGAAGAATAATTCGAAAGGCGCAAGCGTATGACCCTTTTAGATGTTGAAGAGGATATACCTGAGTGGGTGGGAGAGTTCACTGAATGCTGATGACTTGCTCAAGCCATGGATCCAGAGTGGAAAAGGTGAACATTTTTGAACTTTATCATTATAGCAAATAATTACCATTATTTAGTCTTATTATTTATTGTTTTAAATCTAGGTCATTAAACTTATTTTTTCTTATTTGTGATACAGGTATCTCACTTGAAGTATATAGTGTATCTAGAGTGATGGTTGCATGGGCTGAAATTGGCTACACACCACAGAGACATGCAGCGCTGTGTATGGCACCGATAACAGCTGCATGAGAGGCGACAGCAGCATCTGCCCCCGCACCGCCGCAAGCCCTCTGGCGCCCATGGGTAACTCAGGCAGCAGAAGAAGAAAAAGAAGAGGAGCATCTGTCTCCCACCTCACTGGCTGGTGATGGGGCATCAGACCCTGGGAACCATTGCAGCAGCCTGGTTGTTCCCACTGACCATCACTGCCTCTGCCTCCTCAGACAGTTCGTCCCTGCCGTCAACAAAAGGTGTGTGTACCGAGGCGCATACCCCTCCCTACAGCTGACGCACCCTCACCAGCCCCCTCATCGACATGGTGGACTCCTAGCTGTGGTAGTAGTAATAGTAATATTGATTATCCTATGGCTAGCGGTAGTGCTCTCCCCCGTTCTATTGATAGTGAAGGACATCAGAATAACGGTATAATGACCTCTCTAGAATACTCAGCAGGGCTTTTGAGGGGCACATCTCATTCACAGGGATTGTGATCTGGGAGGGAGGTATCCTGACCCTGTCGGGTTTTTCGAAGCGTGCCTCCCTGTCTCGGAGACCAAGCTCCTCAATGTTCTACACAATCCGAGATATAACACCATTAAATGCAGCACAGTACTATGCTGTGAGTTGAATCACCCACCTAAACATCCAGGTGATGCAGAGGTTACAACTGTGCACTATATATGGGGTGATAATGAATCCACCTTGAGCACTATTATGGCCTGATTTTCCGAGGTGGAAGTACACGGGTCCACTAAAGCGCTCAGCCATATACCACATCTTGACATCCATATACATGTCTATGGTCTGGTAAATGGAGGGTCTGGCTATATAAAACTCACTAAAGATATAGCTAACAAGAAATCATGCATTGATGTCAAAAATCGAAAGGATCAAGCTTGTTTTGCCTGGTCAATCCTGGCTTGCGAAAGAAAGTACAATTACAGAGATCATCCTGAGCGTCACAGCACATAGTATGTAGGTGATAACATTCATTCGTGTTATAACTTTGATGGTATCGAGTTCCCCATAAACATCCAGGACATATCTAAATTTGAGGCGCAGAATACCAGCATATCGGTTCATGTTTATGGCCTGGAGAAGAAAAGGTAGTCAGATGAGCAAGACAAGCACACCATCATCGGCCTCCTCCACTTTTCAAAATTTGCTGGTGAGCGAGAGCTACATCTGAACATGCTGCTCTTCTCTGAAGGTGATAATTATCACTATGTTTGGATCAAAGACATGTCCTGTCTCCTTTCCTCCCAACTATCAACTGATTGTTGTGTAAAACATATTTGTTTAAGGTGTCTAAATTATTTTTCATCAGAAGAGTGGTTAGTGATACCTCTATTAGATTGTGCTTCGAAGGATTTGGTATGTGTTATTATGCCCCCAGAGGAAAATAACTTCACTAAATTTCAAAATGCTCACCGCCAGCAGCGATGTCCGTTTGTAGCGTATGCCGACTTTGAATGCCTGCTGGCTCCTATTACTCGCTGTGAAGGGAACCCCTTAGGCTCACATACAACCTTCACACAAAAACACGTACCTTATGTGGCAGCATTCCAAGTTGTATGTGGATATGATTCTAAACTTAACCGATACGAGTCTTATGTCAGGGACAATCCTGCGGTTTGTCTCCTCACAGAGCTTGAAAAACTTTCATGGGAAGTTGATAAGCTCTACAGCACCAACATTCCCACGACCAAATCAAAGGAAGATGATGAATTGTATGACAAGGCAGTTAATTGTCATATTTGTGGACTACCGTTAGATAGAAAAGGAGAAACTCCCCATAGAGATCATTGTCATGTTACGGGAAAGTTCTGTGGCACAGATCATAATGCATGCAATTTGAAGTATAAGTTACCACGCAATTACCTGTCTTTTTTCATAATTTGAGTGGGTATGATGCTCATTTTCTCGTTGAGCACTTGGCTAATTTAGGTATGAAGAATGATCAGGTCAGTATCCTCCCTGAAAGCGTCGAGAAGTACATTTCTTTCTCAAAATGAATGATGCCAAAAGTTATGCTCCACTTTCTTGACTCTTTACGCTTTATGCAGACTTCACTCCAGAAACTCGTTGAAACTTTACCTCAGAATGATATGCATATCACTCGATCTGCATTTCCTGATGAGGAAATTTTGCAATTTTTCGACTTGGAAAGGAGTTTTCTCATACTAGTATGTTGATAGTGTGGCAAAACTAACTGAAACCAGGCTTCCTGATGGATCTGCATTTTTTCAGTATTCTCACGATGCTGTAACTACAGCAGATTATGAGCAAGCCTTGAATGTCTGACAGGAATTCAACATCCCCAATTTGGGAGAATATGCAAGACTATACATGGGCACAAACGTGCGTCTGCTTGAAGATGTTTTCAAAAAGTTCCAGAGTGTGCATATGGCCATGTACTCTCTGGACCCTGCCTTTTATTGCGCAGCACCTAGATTGTCTTGGGGCAGTATGCTGAAAAAAATGGAGCGCAGCATTGAACTTTTGATTGATGCTGCAGTGCTTCTATGTTTTGAGTGCGGGATCCGTGGGGGACTTTGTCAATGCGTTCACAGGGATACCAAGGAAAATAACCCACAGATGGGTGTCAGGTTTAACGCATCCCTTGATTTGAGTTACATTATGTACTTAGATGTGAATAACTTATACGGGCACTCTATGATGAAGCCACTGCCGGTTGGTGGGTTTCGATGGGTGCCCGAAAACGATTTGAAGGGATTAGGTGGAAAAATAATGGGTCTTGCGGCCGATTCTGATGTAGGGTATGTGGTAGAGGTAGACATCACACATCCTACTAATTTGCATGGAGAGGCAAGAACATGCCGTTAAGAAGCACCATTCCTAAACTGATGGCTACCATTGGAGATAAGCAGAGGCATATTACTCATTATTGTAATCTCCAGCAGTGCCTCAGCTTAGGGATGAAGCTTGTCAGAATCGCCCAGGCTGCCTCCTTCAAGCAATCCCCTTGGTTGAAGGAGTATATTGAACTAAATACCGAAAAGAGGATGGTCGCGAGTAATGATTTTGAAAAACATTTCTATAAATTAATGAACAATTCCATTTTGGGGAAAACTATGCAGAATGTAAGAAATGAACGCACTATTTTGATTAGAACCGCATGTGGGCCTATGGGGTATCGTCTCAGTTGTGCGACTGGATTCGTGATTTCCTGTCAGGAAGGTCGCAGTTCGTAGTAATAGATGGAAGATCACTGAGCAAAATTGAAGTGATATCAGGTGTTCTCTAGGGAAGCGTCCTGGGACCTCTGCTGTTCCTGATCTATATAAATGACCTGGGTGACAATCTGAGCAGTTCTCTTAGGTTGTTCGCAGATGATGCTGTAATTTACGGTCTAGTAAGGTCATCCGAAGACCAGTATCAGTTTCAAAGCGATTTAGAAAAGGTTTCTGTATGGTGTGGCAGGTGGCAGTTGACGCTAAATAACGAAAAGTGTGAGGTGATCCACATGAGTTCCAAAAGAAATCTGTTGGAATTCGACTACTCGATAAATAGTACAATTCTCAAGACTGTCAATGCAACTAACTGCCTGGGTGTAAAAATTAAGAACAACTTCTGTTGGAAAGACCACATAGATAATATTGTGGGGAAGGTGAGCCAAAGGTTGCATTTCATTGTCAGGACACTTAGAAGATGCAACATGTCCACTAAAGAGACAGCTTACACTACACTCGTTCGTCCTCTGTTAGAATATTGCTGTGCGGTATGGGATCCTTACCAGGTGGGGTTGACTGAGGACATCGAAAGGGTGCTAAAAAGGGCAGATCGTTTTGTATTATCATGTAATAGGGGAGAGAGTGTGGCAGATATGATACGCGAGTTGGGATGGAAGTCATTAAAGCAAAGACGTTTTTCGTCGTGCGAGATCTTTTTACAAAAGTTCAGTCACCAACTTTCTCTTCCGAATGCAAAAATATTTTGTTGAGCCCCACCTACATACGTAGGAATGATCATCAAAATAAAATAACAGAAATCAGAGCTCGAACAGAAAGGTTTAGGTGATCGTTTTTCCCGCGCGCTGTTCGGGAGTGGAATGGTAGGGAGATATTATGATTGTGGTTTGATGAACCCTCTGCCATGCACTTAAATGTGAATTGCAGAGTAATCATATAGATGTAGATGGAAGGGCATTATGGCGTAAGAAAGTGTAAAGCCAGGCCAAATTTTAAATGTGCCACCATCTTCAATGAAAACTTTGTTGCTGTGGAGATGTCGAAGACTAGTACAGTTTATGAAGCCTATTTATTTGCGGCTGTGCTTACTGGATATCTCCATATTCTACATGTACCACTTCCACTTACGAGTTTGTGAGACCTCATTTCATAGAACCAAAGTTGATTTATATGGAGACAGACAGCTTTATCTACTGGATCAAAGAACTGTAATCCATATGAAGTAATTAGGTGTCACAGTAAAGAATTTGACGCATCTTCTTAGGAGGTTGGTAAGTCTTATGGTATTGTTCCTAAGAACGAGAAGGTTATCGGTCTCATGAAAGATGAGGCGAATGGTTTACCGATTGTAGAGTTTGTGGGATTCAGGTCCAAAATGTATGTATACTGTACAATAGATGGGTGCACCCAGAGGCGGGCAAAGGGTGTTAGACATATGGCATCTCGCGCTCTCATGGCTGAAGACTATTTTCAGAGCCTGTATGGTTGCAGCATTCAAGGCACTCCTCCACACATCATTTGACAAACTAGCATTCGATTGTGAGGTCACAAAGTGTACACTGTACTGCAATCTAAAATTGAATTGTCTCCTCATGATGATAAAACAGTCATTTGTGTAGATGGGGTGGAAATCCTCCCATACTCACACTATTTACTTGACGCGAAAGTAGGGGTGGGGTCTCTTATTGAGACATAGAAAGAGAATGAGTGTGTGAGTGGGGTGAGGGGGTTTGTGCATGAAATAGTATGGCTCTTTTATAATAGTGTAATTATTGGTTGTGTGTGTGTGTGATGTACGTTGTGAGAGTGTCTGCATATGTGGGAGTGTAAAAATATGTATGAATTGAATGTGTGTGCGTATACATATTTTTACACTCCCACATATGCAGACACACTCACACCGTGCATCACACACACAACCAATAATTACACTATGATAAAAGAGCCATACTATTTCATGCACAAACCCCCTCACCCCACTCACACATTCATTCTCTTTCTATGTCTCAATCAGAGACCCCCACCCCTACTTTCGCATCAAGTAAATAGTGTGAGTATATCCTCTCTTCTCGTTACCCACCAGGCCTCAAGCTCCAGTAATTTCAAGTTGCTGCCGCTCATACCTCACCTGTCATTCAACAACATCTTTGGCTCTGTACTTCCACCTCGACTGACGTCTCTGCCCAAACTCTTTGCCTTTACAAATGTCTGCTTGTGTCTGTGTATGTGCGGATGGATATGTGTGTGTTCACTTGCATTCTCAATGGTTTGAAATCACACACACTTTAATGTATAACTTGCTTTGTGATGCCATCACTGCTGATGCAGGTTTGGAAAGGGGTTACACACAGAAGCAATGTGTCCTTTCTTATGACACCTATTACACATTGCCCAACACTTGGGATATGTGGTCCATTCATGTTGAATGAAGCAGTATGGGCATGAAGGCAGTGGAGCATGAGGCTGTCGCTGTTTCAACGTGGACTGTTGTTATTGCGAATGATGATTACCTACACAAAGTTGAGGCATCTGCTCTGGTTTACTCCCTAATGAACTGACTGAAGGCTGGGAGGGATGAGAGGAATTGATTTCTGAAACTTTGAATCGGTCTTGTATCTGACTACTTGCAGGCTGTGAAACTTCAAATGACTGAGCTACATTCAATACTTCTGTAAGAGTAGAATTTTCACACTGTAGAGCTCACTCACAAACTCCTCCATCAGAAGCAAAATGTGTGATTCCACCACAAACCATTTCATCTGCATAGGATTCCTTATGAACATGTCGCAAAATTATTATGATGGGTAACTCCATGTAGTTCTACTGCCTACAGCCCTTATGACAGTTTTGGCTGCTTTTGGATATGGTAAAACTCCACACAAGCAGAAATGACATGACTATGTGTACACTGATTGATAGAAAGTAACTCACATATCTGAATGAAAGACAGACTTACAGGTTTTTGTAAGGTGGTGAGCAAACATAGCAACTAAAAGATGCAAGGTGAAATCCATGACAGAAAAAGGGTCTTGCACAACTTTACATCTGTTATGCCAAATGCCACGAAATGTTACTGCAGACATTTTTCGTAAGTGTCCCAGTCTTCAGCTACATTTTCATATGCAGGGAACAGCAGCAGATATGTTGTTGGTGAGGCCACAGATTGTGCCAATGTAGTTGTTAAACTGGAAATCACAACTGTCATTGCCTGCTGTTGCTCAACAGGAGATTTAAGCATTGCCTCCATGGAATTTAAACTGAAAGGATTAATGACTGAAGTGGAACACATGTAGTTGAATGTTGAATACCAAAAAGCATTCTAACCCAAGAACACTATAATTTATTGCTTGAACAGTACACACATATGGGAGACAAGGTACAATACAATTAGCAACACACAAGTAGCCAGTGAAGCCTTGCACTCCAGCTTATATAAACATGAGTTTCAACATGGGGTGCAAGTAGCAGGATGCGCATGGAACTGCTGTCATATCAAAAGGTTGGGCGGCCTCTAGTGCCTGAATCAAGCACAAACTTCACTTGCAAACTATGAAGCAGTGCACACAGAAAACTGGCAATTACAGCAATAGCAGAGTTCCATATATTACAAATAGAGTCAACCTGAATAACATTGTAGCCAATATGATAAATCTCTTTCTGTGCAATCCACTGCTTGTGTTATAATACTCGGAGAAGAGACAAAGAATTTGTCGTGACTGTCAGAGGTTGCACTCGAGGATCAGTGCCATCTGGGTAGTGGCAACAAAGTGATTTCAGTTTCCTTCGTAATGTCAGGTGATGCCATTACATCTCTATCCTTCTCACGAGCGACAAATGCGGGGAGAAGAATCTAGGCGGTGTATGGTCCAGAGGAGCAACTCTGGAAATAAGCTGCTGATCAATGTGTGTGGACTTCACTGCAAAAAGCCAAGACAGTTTGATGCGTGATGGGAGTTGCATGTGTTCCTATGGGACTGGAGAGCCCACCAGAGACAATGAAACCAGTGGCTGCTGACCAAGATAGTAGAGGTGAAGTGGGTTCCAATGGCATTGCAAAAGACCATGGCTGGATGCCACAGGACACAACACAGACCTATGGCAAGCAGAGATTGTTCTGCACTTACAGGCTGGGTGGTTCTGCACTCGTGGGAATACACCAGAATGCATACCTGGAAGGAAAAAGACTTGATGATGTAAACATGAGTGGCACAGTTTGCATTAGGAGCTGTAAATGTTCCACGATTGAAAGCCTGCTCTCTTGCCTAATCACAAAAATGTTATTAGTCTGATTTGCATGTATCACTGGTCCTGAGCATTGCCAATTTTGTAAAAAGGCAAATTACTCACACAAAACAACAGAGTTTATTCACAAAGTTACACATGCTGAGGTGACAAAAGTCATGGGATAATGATACTCACCTATACAGATGGTGGTAGAATTGTGTTGACAAGGTACAGCATTATTCTAAATAATGGATCCATTTTCAAACCTTCATATTTACTCAAGTACAAATCCCAAATGAATAAGCTTTATACCAATGAAAAGAGGAAGTTTCAGAGCTTTTTTCATAATGTTTGATATCAATTTAATAAATTTAATAATCTGAAATAATTTCTAATTAATTAGTTTTTAATAAATATTTAATAATTATAAATGTGATAAATGTTATAAATGTTTAACGTGGCCACCGTCAGCTGCTTAGCAAACATCAATGCGGCACCCAAACTCATCCCACACATGCGAAAGCGTATCTGCTGTTACTGAGTGCATGGCAGCAGTGATCCAGTTCTACAGATCATTCAGAGTGGTTAGTAGAGGCAGGATGTGAACAGCTCTCTTCATATAACCCCATAAGAAATAGTTGCAGGGTGTGAGATCAGGAGATCTCGGTGGCCAGGTGTGCAGAGCCAGGTCCTCAAGTCCCTCGTGTCCGATCCACACTGAGGAAGAGAGTCATTCAAAAAACCTCATACATCACAGTGCCAATGGGCAGAGCTCCACTCTGTTGGAAAATGAAGTCCTGGGAATCTTCCATAACTTGAGGGAATAGCCATTGTTCTAACATGTCCAGGTACGTCATTCCCATTACAATTCTTTCTGCAAAGAAAAATGGTCCATAAACCTTTGTACGGGATATGGCACAGAACACATTGATCTTTGGTGAGTTTCTTTCATGTTGCAATGGTGAATGTGGATTAAACCCCATATGCAAACATTGTGTCTGTTGACTTTTCCACTAAGGTGGAACATTGCTTCATCACTAAAAATTACATGCTGTAGAAATGCGTCATTCTCCATCTTTTCTAGCTCATAACCACAAAATGCTATATGCTTCTCTTTCTCATTGGTGTTCAGAGCTGGCACAAGCTGTAATCGGTAGGACTTGTACAGCAAACGCCATCTCAGAACTTTCCACACAGTTGGTTGGGGTATTCCAAGTTTGCGACTAGCTCTATTGGTAGACTTTCTGGGACTGCACACAAAACTTTCTTGAACCCATCAGACATCATCCGATGACACACACGGTTGGCCTGTCCATTTTCCTTTGCATGCCCTCCCAGTCTGTTTAAATTGCTTAAATCAGTGGCTAATGCTTTTGCCAGTTAGTGGTTGAATACTGAATTTGGTATGAAATGCCCACTGCACTCCAATTTGCAACTCACTTTTCACAAACTCAAGAACACAGAAAACCTTGTGCTCCACAATCACCATCTCACTCACAACTGACAGTGAAATGTAATGACAGCCATAGTGCCGTGTGAACATCCAGACAAGGATGGAATTTTTATGGATGACAACGGCTGTGTCACCAGGCCACAATTGCTAATGACTGGTTTGACGAATATTCTGGACAATTCAGGTGAATGATTTAGCCACACAGATCGCCTAACATGAATCCCATTCAAATTTTATGGAATATAATCAACAGGTCAGTTTCTGAAAAAAATCCTGCAGTGGCAACACTTTCGCAGTTATGCATGGCTGTAGCCGCAGCATGGCTCAATATTTCCGCAGAGGGCTCCCAATGACTTGTTGAGTGCATGCCACATGGAGCTGCTGCACTACACCAGGCAAAAGGTGGTCTGACATGATGTTAGGAGGTATACCACGAATTTTGACTCCTCAGTGTATATTGCAAATGGAGTTTACCAGACAGCTTGCTTGATAACATTAGGTGGTGCAACTACAGGTTTATTTAAATATGTCTCATTTCAAAGGAACTATCTAATTTTTAATGTTACATAAGGTGAGGTTCAACAGCCATAAAGTATTTTATGAAATACATTTTAACAATCATCTGTTTATTTGTCCCATAAGTCATGTCCCCCCCAATGAACCATGGACCTTGCCGTTGGTGGGGAGGCTTGCGTGCCTCAGCAATACAAATAGCCGTACCGTAGGTGCAACCACAACAGAGGGGTATCTGTTGAGAGGCCAGACAAACATGTGGTTCCTGAAGAGGGGCAGCAGCCTTTTCAGTGGTTACAGGGGCAACAGTCTGGATGATTGACTGATCTGGCCTTGTAACACTAACCAAAACACCCTTGCTGTGCTGGTACTGCGAACGGTTGAAAGCAAGGGGAAACTACAGCCGTAATTTTTCCCGAGGCCATGCAGATTTACTGTATGGTTAATTATGATGGCGTCCTCTTAGGTAAAATATTCCGGAGGTAAAATAGTCCCCCATTCGGATCTCCGGGAGGGGACTACTCAGGAGGACGTCGTTATCAGGAGAAAGAAAACTGGTGTTCTACGGATCGGAGTGTGGAATGTCAGATCCCTTAATTGGGCAGGTAGGTTAGAAAATTTAAAAAGGGAAATGGATAGGTTAAAGTTAGATATAGTGGGAATTAGTGAAGTTTGGTGGCAGGAGGAACAAGACTTTTGGTCAGGCGAATACAGGGTTATAAATACAAAGTAAAATAGGGGTAATGCAGGAGTAGGTTTAATAATGAATAAAAAAATAGGAATGCGGGTAAGCTACTACAAACAGCATAGTGAACACATTATTGTGGCCAAGATAGACATGAAGCCCACGCCTACTACAGTAGTACAAGTTTATACACCAAATACTAATGCGAATTCTTTACAGATGAATGGAAAAACTAGTATAAGCCGACCTAGGGGAAGATCAATTTGGATTCTGTAGAAATATTGGAACACGTGAGGCAATACTGACCCTACGATTTATCTTAGAAGCTAGATTAAGGAAAGGCAAACCTACATTTCTAGCATTTGTAGACTTAGAGAAAGCTTTTGACAATGTTGACTGGAAACTTCTCTTTCAAATTCTGAAGGTGGCAGGGGTAAAATATAGGGAGCGAAAGGTTATTTACAATTTGTACAGAAACCAAATGGCAGTTATAAGATTTGAGGGGCATGAAAGGGAAGCAGTGGCTGGGAAGGGAGTGAGGCAGGGTTGTAGCCTATCCCCGATGTTATTTAATCTGTATATTGAGCAAGCAGTAAAGGAAACAAAAGAAAAATTCGGAGTAGGTATTAAAATCCATAGAGAATAAATAAAAACTTTGAGGTTTGCTGATGACATTGTAATTCTGTCAGAGAAAGCAAAGGACTTGGAAGAGCAGTTGAATGGAATGGACAGTGTCTTGAAAGGAGGATATAAGATGAACATCAACAAAAGCAAAACGAGGATAATGGAATGTAGTGGAATTAAGACGGGTGATGCGCAGGGTATTAGATTAGGAAATGAGACACTTAAAGTAGTAAAGGAGTTTTGCTATTTTGGGAGCAAAATAACTGATGATGGTCGAAGTAGAGAGGATATAAAATGTAGACTGGCAATGGCAAGGAAAGCGTTTCTGAAGAAGAGAAATTTGTTAACATTGAGTATTGATTTAAGTATCAGGAAGTCGTTTCTGAAAGTATTTGTATGGAGTGTAGCCATGTATGGAAAGGAAACATGGACGATGAATAGTTTGGACAAGAAGAGAATAGAAGCTTTCGAAATGTGGTGCTACAGAAGAATGCTGAAGATTAGATGGGTAGATCACATAACTAATGAGGAGGTGTTGAATAGGATTGGGGAGAAGAGAAGTTTGTGGCACAACTTGACTAGAAGACAGGATCGGTTGGTAGGACATGTTCTTAGGCATCAAGGGATCACCAATTTAGTATTGGAGGGCAGCGTGGAGGGTAAAAATCGTAGAAGGAGACCAAGAGATGAATACACCAAGCATATTCCGAAGGATGTAGGTTGCAGTAGGTACTGGGAAATGAAGAAGCTTGCACAGGATAGAGTAGCATGGAGAGCTGCATCAAACCAGTCTCAGGACTAAAGACCACAACAATAACAACAATTATCGAATCATTTTCTTGCTATCGTGTACAACTTCCGCTATTCATTTCCGCATCACGGTTGATTATGTGATACTAATTTATTTTCTCTTCTCCAGTGTCCCTGAAAAGTTACAACATTATTCCATGTATAATATGCCCACGTGCATCCTATTTAAATACCAATAGTATTAATGAGTCTCTGTAAATGTTAATCGTACATACATGCTGAAATTGTATGAAAATCGCTCTCCGACTGGTTCGCTTCAAAAGTAGAACTGTTTTTTTGGTGTAGCATTCATAGCTTGCTGGAGAGGTGGGAGAAATGTATAAATAGCAATGGAGATTATTTTGAGTAAAATATTGTTTATTGGCTTCAAACAACAGATGTGTAATTATTGCAACCACATTCTGGTTTCATACTTCTACACCTGGTAATTTATTTGTCTTCTGTATGCATATGTTTATCTTTGTTTTTGTATTGAGGTATATGTCTGTGGCTATTTTCTGGCATTTAGGAGATACCTAAATCCACAACTGTTATGACTATGCTTAGCTTAGCTGATGGTGTTTGGTCTAGAGTTGCAGATTCACAGCTTCATTTGATGTCTGAGGTGTTACTGTGGTATTGGAATAGCAAAGAAAAACTTTACAAAAAGTTTACTCACTCTTAACATAAAAAAAGCCTGACTCATATGTGTGCTGCTGCCAACAGTGTTTTCCACCATACATTTATTTGAAACAAGACTACAGTTACAGTCTTTATGATATGCAGCATGTTTTCACAATCCCTTTGCAGACTCCATGCCAGAGTTCAGCAATCCTAGTGGATGGTGAGTGGTTCTGTGCTAGTCTTTTGGCAGCCCATGACCGAATATTTTCATGGATGAGAGTTCTGGTGAATGTGCTTAGCAGGGCATGGCAATAGTTAAATGCAAATATATCAGAACAACAAGTGGTCTTTAGTTATGTTGCTGAAAGATGTCATGGGACATCACATATGGGGAATGACGATTGTGCTGAAACATGTCAGAAGTGTAATGGCTGCTGTCCAAATTATCAACTACACAAACCAGAGCTAATCATGGGGGACACTGTACCATCACACCTGGTGCTGAGGCTCTATGACAATATCTAGCAATATTCATTCATCTCCAACTTGGTGCTGTATGCAGAATTTGGACACATCCTAAAAGATGTGTCCTGTGTTGCTGTTTGGTACACTATTGCCAGCATGCCTCTATCTGTTGCTGCATCAAGAGAACCCAAACAATTATCATTATACTGACAGTTGGTGGTGCTCTAGATGTTGTCATGCTGTCTGCGTGAATATATCTTTTAGCAAGCAATCCTTTTTCTTGCCATAAAGTGTGTGATGCGATTCTGTAATCTGGATGGCTAAACAAATAACTGCTGGTGAGAAATCAGCTGGCCACCTTTATCCACCTCATTACCATCTTGAACTAGCTGGCCATTAACACAGCAACACTAGGAAAGATAGCAGGTAATGAAATTGAACTTTTTGTGTGTATACAGACAGCTTAGTTGGAAGAATATGTAATTAAATTTGGAGGCAGTGCGTTTCTACTCAGTGCAAAATTTAGTACACAGAACTGCCACTGCGGCAACACATAACCAGGTTATTTTCAGTGATGAGAGAGATATATGTGCCAGGCCAACATTCGAACGTCCTCTGACTGGGGTAGTTTAGGACAGTACAGGCAACAAGATACCTTGCATTATATTGTTAAAAGGTAACATCACAGAGATCTTGAAGCTAGGGCAACGCATGTGTCCGATATATTTTAGAAATGTCCCAATAACAGGCAATTAAAATCAGAGGTGACCATGTTGTGAAGCTATTCGTGCTCCATACCATCACAACAGTTGCCCGTTTTGCTGCAAGTGAGCCCATTATGTGACTCAAGGTCTGTGATAGTCCCGTCTCGTCTTTGCATGGCTGAGCAGACTTGGATGCTAGTCACATGGGGTCACTGAGATCCTGCATGGCATTGACCGTGGCTCTTCTGAAACCATAAATTCCATATTCATATGACAGTTGTGGGATGCCAACCAATGAGAGCAGCAATAATGCGGAATGGTAAAATGCAGTCATGATAGGCCATGATCCTGCCATGTCAAATTTGATATTTGCTGGTAGACATTTCTTCTTCTTCTTCTTCTTAGGCAAGGCGCAAAAACACAATCTTCTCACAAAGAAGATTTCTGGATGAGAAATTTGTTCTATAATCTTTACTTATATACACAATTTATATGGGGTTACTGTCTACTTCCTGTGATTGTGCTGAAATTGTAATCATTCATATGCCCAAGCATGTAGTGCACTTCATTCCAGCCTGATGTTTGTCACATGCCAATTTATGTTTTTGCAATTTTAATGGCCAGAAATTTATAAGCAAAATGACTAGTACAAAAAAGAGATCAATAATTTCAAGTAATTTTATGTAGTTGTCAGAAGAGTCTATTATGTTACAGCAGAACCAGCTTTTACTATGTAAAAATTTATGCTATGGTGGACAAAGGCCTTTCCAGTAACAGTAATTAGTTTTATGTAGGTTGATTGCTTACAGTCAATCTTAGATTGATAAAAAACAGTAGGGAATTCTACAGAATTATATCACAGTATGTTCTCAATAGATGTATGTTGGGAAAACAGTTCTTGTACCCTAGCATTATGTGCTTTGTATTTACTGGATTTTTGGATTAACACACTGACTGTCCTGAGGCCTTTGATGGCCATAGCCATGCCTCCCTACAGGATTCCTGAGACTGCCAGTGGGCACATGTTCCACTTTGTAACGTGAGTGTTGGCATAGAGGTGGATAATTCGCAGCGTGTGAAATTGTGTTAAACAATTTTCATAAATAATACAAAATGTATGTATTATGCATTAATATTTAAAAAAAGAACATTGGTAGAAATATGAGGCCTCATTGAAACATATATTTTCTATATCTCTGAAGATGCTGGCTGCTGATTGTTTTCACACAACAAAAATTAAAAACAAAGTAGACATTATGAGAAATAAACAAACCACAAATGAAACTTCGTCCTTCAAATATAAAAGATAAAGAGTAGAGGAGTAAATTTATGATTACAGATACATATCAATTATAGTGTTTGTCAATAACAAAGAAGTTAGTACTATTTGTTGCCTGTTTTGAAGCATGCAGCTATCTTCTTCACTTGTTTCAAAGTTACAGATCTTCTATGTGTTTTAACAATCTTCTAAAAACACTCCTGCTATCTCTTCCACACGTCTGTATTTCTGTTGTGTTTCCCTTGTGTAACTATATCTGTCAGCTAGTGGAACTGCATATTTTTCTGATACTGTACTATGAGACAGTAAGTGGACCACATATCCTTGCAACACTTCTTGTTCACTGGACATTTCAAGTAAGTGTTTTACAGTTTCTACCCTGAAGCTCTTTGTTTCCAATATTCTCCCTGTTAGCTTTCTATAAAATGTGTCTGTTTACAGCTTTACCAGACTCACTGCAATGAGTCACTATGCAGTGAGTTTTATGTTCAGCTGTTATTCCATGCTGTTATTGTGTTAAAAATGGAGTTAACATTTCAACAGTTTAGTAAGCTGTGTCTGATAGCATGTGGTGTTACTTAATATCAAGAAGTACAGGATGTATCAAAAAGAATCATCCGATTAAAAAAAAAAAATCATACCTATTATGTTATTTGAGGTAAGTGCATGAACAATGTTCTGCTGGAAAGAGCAAGCACTCAAGTTTTACATGGTACAAGATGAGAGAGACTCTCCAAAATTTAATGTGTTTTGTGCACTTCCATGGAAAAGGGTGTATGGCCCATTTTTCTTTGCCAAGAACACTGTTACAGAAAGCATATATCTCAATATCCCTGAGAACTTTCTTTTCCCACAGTTGGAGACTTATTCAAACACCTTCATTTATGAACAGGATGGGGGCTGCCACACTGGCATCTGGAAGTGTGGGAGTTTTTAAATCAAAGGATTACTGAATGATGGATTGGTTGAACTGGACCAGATGTTCAGCATTCCATTACTGGTCTCTAAGGTCACCAGACCTTACCGTATGGGGGTTTATAAATGATTCTGTTTATGTGCCTCTGTTTCTGACAACAATTAACGAACTGAGACATCACACAACAGCAGCTGTGGAAGCTGTAACTCAAGACACGCTCGCTGTAGTGTGGGAACAATCTGAATACCACACTGACATGCTGTGCATCGCAAGGGGAGTATACTGAACACCTATGAAAAGGTATGAAAGAAGGCTTTTATGTAGACATGCCAAATTGGATGATTCTTTTTTATATGCCCTGTATTTTAAAATTACCTAAAAAAAGTTTTCACGTGTGTATTGTGGTTTATGCAGAGCAAAACCTTTGAAATGTCAGAGAAGATTCTCATTTATATTTTCTACCAGTGCAGACAGGGAGACAAATATAGCTTTACCCACAGTATATCTTTTTAAAAAACAAATTTTTAGTAACTAGAAATCAATTTTGTACAATGTGCCCATAAATACTGACAAATAACCTTTTCAAATACCTTTGAAAACTGCCATTTTTTTGTCTGATTGTTGCATGTTTCAATCCACTTCTATGGCTGATCTCAGTATAATGTTTCTGTTTACTGAGTAAGACTATTTTCTCATTGATTGTTAACTAAGATAAATTACTAAATCTGCGCACTATTCCAATACCTTACTTAATACACCATGAGAAGGTGCTTTTGATGGATTTTAATTTTTTATCTTCAACTCAGAGTTATGTATTTAGAACAGAGTGCATATGTGGGCTGTGTGAGAGCAATTTTACAATTTCTTATGCATATTATTTATGTGCAACTCCTGTTTTTAAATCACGGTGAGGAAAGATAACAAAATCATTATCATTGGGTTTCTGGATACCTGAATTGGTGGTGTTTATATGGTGATTATTGTAATTGCTAATTTATTGTCCTCAAAATAGTAAGGAGATGAATTGGTTGACCAGTACTTACCTACAGGGTGTAAAATTCCAAGTACTGCCAGATGACACATATATCTCTCACAGTACCTGGAATTTCACCTCTTGAAGGTAAGTGCCTGTCTCTTCGAATTTTATGATTGTCTGATGTGAATTTTTTTCTGTTGTTACACGTGGAACATTACAGAAAGCATATATCTCAATATCCTTGAGAACTTTCTTTTCCCACAGTTGGAGACTTATTCAAACACCTTCATTTATGAACAGGATGGGGGCTGCCACACTGGCATCTGGAAAAGTCATGTGTTTTTGACAGAGGAACTAATCACTTTGCATACCAAAACCAGTACCAGCTGAAATTATGATGTGTCTGTTGGTCATTAAATTGTTCTATAATATAGTTGATTTCCTTAAACAGTGTACAGCTTGTGATGAATAAAGTGTACACAATCCTTTGGTTATAGGTACATCGTTATAAATTTAGGTAAAATCTAGTGATAGTGGTACTTTTTTTTATAAATTAACAAATAACTGATTTATAAAACCAAAATTCCATAATATATTTATCCAGCATTTAGATTTTCAGTTTCATAAAAACACATAGAAGTGCTATCACAATATTCATCATTCTTAAACAATATTGCTGTGACCTTTGTGTGTTTAACAGTGAATACCAAGTAAGAAATCTTTTTACAAGAGGAGGAAAAGCAAAGGCAACCATTTAGTGACAACTCAGTAGGTTGTGAGATTGTTGGCAGTATGTCTCTCCATGTTTGAGGTTACAAAGGAGAAGTTATAGCTGAAAAAGGGCTCCTGACACAAGACAAAGTAAAAATAAAGTTGTTAACAAAAATTCATTTTCACGATTTTCCCCTTTTTAGTTTATTTTTTGGTTTTGATTTATTTCTCATACATTTCCCATACATACACTGCAATGGTATCAGAACAAGCATAGAGCAGACTCTGTGACTAGAAGCTTCACTTTAAGCAAACATGACAAAATATGTTGTTTTGATGAGGCAGGGGCCATATATATTTTTTAAATTTCAATTTTCATATAATAAAGATGAAAGCATAAAAGTTTAAAGGTGCAACATTAGAAACACAAATAACTTTTATATGGAAAATAAATAAATAAATAATTGTAAAATGATGTGTCAAATAAGGAAACATTCTTTACAATCACAAGGCCAGCCACAACTGAATCCAATACAAACTTCACTTCTCTGCTTACACTTTCACTCTCAACACACTCTTTTTGTGTGACCTATTAAGTGGTCCAACTGTAATTATTAACAGTAAAGTCACACAAAAAATGTGGAGGTTTGATTTGTATTTTTAACAAGGCATTTGCTAGCACCATTCATAGTTCTACCACAACTTCTCCATCTTACGATAGCAACAGTTCCATTTAACTATTAACAACTGTGTTTCATTTATTCAAGCTCGGTTTCTTGTTGCTGAGATACTGTAGACACTATACATATATAGTTCCATGGCAACAGTCATTTTGAAACGATCTCATAACAAACATACAAACTTTTGTATGTTAAACTACTTCAGAAAATTATTTTCAGTCAGAAAGTAATAAACGAGCACCTCATTCACACTGTCATATTCAAGTTTACCATCCATTAACAAAAGTACAAAACACGTGGACAAAACAAGAGTAATATTTTCAAAAATAATAAATTAGGCCTTATATAGAAACATTTCATAACAGGGAGCAATCTATAATAATGAAAGATACAGTTGAAGTAACTATTTAAAATCCTACAAAACTAGATTATTGACCAGCACACAAAATGAATGAAGTATAATACACATTTCTGGAAAGATACACAATATTGTACAAAAAATTAAATGTCCTAATTTTTTACTGTTATAAAATCACACATTCTCAGGTAAGTACAAAATGAGAGGAGGATAAAACGGATTCCTCCATTTGCTACAAATTCATCTATGCTTCAAGAGTTGTGTGTGTGACATGTATGTTGCTGTAAGTCAGATAAACTTCTATATTTCCACAAAATTGTCCATTTTTGTAGTGCTTCAGACATTATTTCATCATGTTTCATGCCTATGAAATATTTTACACTCAACAGTTTTCAATTTGATAGATACTATCTACAACAGTCCATACTCTTCCTTCATATTTCGGTGTTTTGTTCACTTGTTTTAACAATTCACATACACAAAAACAAACTTATAACAACGCAACATCTAGCTGCTCTCTTTTCTGAGCTGAAGGAAGTTCTATCCATGCCAACACTTTTGGATTTCTTTCTTGTTTCAAAAAAAGTCTGTCTTCTATACTTATACTGTCCCACCTGGGCAGATAAAAAAATTAAGCTAATGTTTAAATTGTGTACCACATCAAATATCATCTGAATCAAAGATAACATAAATGATAAATACTTTTCTGCCTAGCATTCAAGCTTTTACATAAAGTGTATTTTCGTGCACAATGGATGCATAAAATGCTACATAAATACAATGACAGCATTAAAAATAAGACTTATGTTGCTAAGTATAAATATAAAATATTTGCTATGTGTAGGAAGACTTAAATATAGATTAAAACTTTCAAAAACATATATTCTTAAAAACTGCATTGCAGGCAGGAATGAACAGGAGGGTGAGAGGAAGACTTAAATTAATGTGTTTGTAAGTACATGTCACTTTAGGTATGAGGGTGAGCACTTATTGAGTACATACACACAACCACTGCACAATCATGACTGTGAGTAAACACACAGTTTCTAAATTTACAGCTTACAATATTCATAAACAAAAAATGGAACATTTCTGAAGATATGGATAAATTATTAGTTACTGCAGACTCATTTTTCTCATGACACACAAAATATGATCTCAGGATGCACTTTAAACATTCAATGAAGCTTCTGTTACTTTCTAACAACTTTACATTAAGGTAACACTGTTTAGGGAATTAATTTTAATTTCATGATTTTAACATTATTAGTAAAACGTTACATAGATCAAAAACTAGGTCATCTTATTTGGTTTTTCAACACTGTTTAACGGTATCCCTCCAAACGTGAAAATGGATGATACAATGTCCACTTTAGGAACAATAATTAAATCATGTTGATGCTTATAATATAATAAGCAACATAAGACGAATGTGGCATCTTATAATAATGGGATTGTTTTAACTATATGGACATAGGAAATAATTTACTTATGTTCGACTTGTTTTATTATAAAATATTTCTTGTTTTTGTTTATCCTTTCTTGTATAATTTTTCATGTGTTATCACTCGAGGCCTATGGCACAAAAAACATGATTTTTTTTGTTTGTTTTGTTTTCTGTAAAGTACTTAATGGTTTGCTCAACTGGTAGTGATTGTATTTAATGTGTGAGACAGTTTCATTTCTACTATCAACAAATATACACTGAACCCAATGGGAAAGTTGTTCTCTCTTTTCACTTTCAATTTCACTTCTCAGGAAGCTTAGAAAAATAAATTTCTTGAATGTGTAAGAGAGATGGGTGTTTCTTAGACTCAATACTTCGAAAATGATTTTGCTCATTATATATACATATATTTATGGATGTAAGTACCACAGTTTTATGACAATTTGCTTTCAGTAAAAACTGTCTTTTATCCCAGGACTGAAATGTAAACACACACCACATTTGTGTCTTACTTTTTTTGTGTATAAATGAAACTGAAAAACAGCTAACATTTTTTGGACATATATCATAAATTTCATATTTATGTGACCACACATCTATTTGAATCTTGTGAACTGACAGTATAAATAGAACTGCTGACATTCTGAAGGAACAACCTAAAAATAAATGATACAACAAAACTGTTGCATTTTTTTCCGTTTCATCATCACCATTTATGTTGAAAGGTCCTCAACATCAGCACAGACTTCATCATACAAGAAAATTTCCTGAAAGACATTTTTAATTTCTCTGTAAGGACATCATAACTTCCTTTGTCTTAGACCACAAAAAGTATCAAGGATGGTAACAAGAAATACTTCAGCTAATGCTAAAAATGGCATCGTCCAAGCCAGTTCATACTATAGAGCAGTAATGGCTTTTATGGGCAGTGAGTTTATTTCTGTGACTGTTTATCAGTCAGCAACAATTAGAACTCCAACCGATATGCTGAACAGCTTGTTTCATGATCTTGCAGATTTATTGTGCAGCGACTTGCAGACGGAGAGAGGTCAATCTTGTATTTTGTAAGCAGATCTTCATTCTCGGCGACCCAGTAACCAAGAGTGTCGGTATCATATGTGGGAATGATAGTTACTTCTGAAATTTAGGAAGAACAACAAGAACATCAATATTTCATTTATCGTTCATTTGTGTTGTGTAAATTCTGATAAAACTTAAAGCAGTATGACCTCTTAAATGACTAAACTAAAAAACTTTAATTATAATGTCATAATAATATTAATATGTAATAAAGAAAACACTTTTCAGTCAACAACCTGAAATTTTTGTGAGGCACACATATCACTTGAGAGATGTAGTTGGAAACTACTGTACAAGTACCTTTTGACATACTTTATACATATAATGCTTTGGCATCACCAATTTAAGTCAGGAGCACAAATACAATCAAAATGGCGGGAAAAATGAGACATTAGAAATTAGTGAGGATGCTGAACTACTTCGTGATGAGTGAAATTGGACAGGAAGTTAATAACTTGAGGAGGTAAACAGAGGGTGCAGTTCATTTAAGACATATAAGGAGGTATTAAGAGTTGGCATGAGGGGGACATTCAGATGATAATGTAAGTGGTAATATGTTCACAGAACTATAAGTAACAAATTGTGAGTTGGAAGTTCCTGAAGCAGAGCAAATGTTTTAGGAGAAAGAAGGGGCTGTACATTAATGTAGAAAGTAAGAGTTGTTATAAGGAGGACAGGAATAGAATTCCAACAACTTGATAGAGAGGTAAAGCATTACTGATTTCCAAAGCAAGGATGAGTTTTGCACCAAAAATAGATAATTTGGAATATATTTAGCTATAGTATGGTACTACAATAATATCTTACTCTTCCAGGCAGCACAGGAACTTTTTTAGGATTAAACATGAGAGATTAGAGATAATTTTATGTCAGTGAAATTCAAAACATGAAACTGTATCATGTGAGAGTGAACATCAGTGAAATTAAAAACATGAAACTGTATCATGTGAGAGTGAACAGGGGTACATGCTGACTGCAGCAGGGTGGCAAACATGTGGTTGGAGAAAACAACAACCAAGAGGTCAAATTGCAGAACTTCAGAAGCATTCCATTAATTGAAAGCAAAACACAAACAGGAAACAGAAAACTGTGAGGGAACAATGAACTGGTGGAAGAGGGAGGGAAGGAAGGAAAGACAAAGGTCCACATAAGCAATCCGAAATAAATAAAGTTCCATCTCCTTTCCAGGAGATGGATCAGTGTTTCCTTTTCTGTTTCATTTTTACATTTTTGCATATACTTCCCCACTTACCTTCTAGTGGTCAAACTATTTTTGAAGCTACAGAATTTGTAAGTTAAACTAACTTTTTTTGTTTGCCTATCCTGCTCTGTTTCCTCCTGCTTCATCAACTGGTAAGCAGCAGTTGCTTAGCACACACGATACATGATATAGGTATTTTTGGTGTAAATAGGAAGGAAGATTAAGGCTCAACATTACAGCAGCAATGACAGGTCATCAGAGACAGAGCACAAGCTAAGATTGGGGAGAGGCAGGGATGGAAATCAATGGTGTAATTTTCAAAGAAACCATCCATGCATTTGCCTTAGGTAATGTAGAGAAAGCACAGTATACCTAAACTGGATGGTTGGGTGGTGATTTATCATTGCAATCCTGAATGTGTGTCCAGTGTTTTGCAACTGATGGTAAGCTATACTGCTTGATATTTTCAGTGTTAAAACACACACACACACACACACACACACACACACACACACACACACACACACACACACAATGATCAGAATAAACTGTGGTGAATGCACACATTTTGTCACATACACTGATGAGCCAAAAAATTACGACCACTCAACTACTGTCCACCGTCAGAGTGAATGCCTCCTGGGGTTGTGGTGGGCCTTAGTTAGAAGTGGTTAAGGGACTAAACAGAGATGTGAGATGATCAGTCCATCATTCAAGGGCTAGTCCATTTGGAGTCAGTGACATCAGTCAGATTACTGACTGAATTGTGACGTATGAGTGTTGAGTTGTCAAAAGCAATATTGATCCCATAGTTGATAAATAATTTAAAGAGAGATACAAGTATATTGGTCAAGCTTATCTGACACTCAGCAGACAACGGTTCCCATAGGGCTCATCAGTGGTGAGAGGCACATCTTCATGTCTGAATAGTGCCAAACCATTGCAAGAGTATGACAGAAACAGAATATATAAAAACCTTCCAGTCAGATGGAGAGCAGCTCCATAATAGTACAAATGAAAAGGCTAAAAACTGAAATAAGACTGATAATAGTAGAATTAGATGAGAGACTAATCAAATTTGTAGGTAGTTGCTGGGACGTGATGCAGTGTGGAAAGTATGTATGTGGGGCATAGAAACTGGAAATCACTCCAGTAGTGATAAAGGTTGCAAATGGGGAAATCCATTGAGATAAATAACTTTGACAATTGGCAAATTGTTATGCCATGATGCCTGGGAACTAATATCTTGGAAATGGGAAGGCTGGTCAGCTGTTCACTTGCCACTGTCATTAGCATTTATGGAAAGTGGTTTAAGGATGCTGAAACCACGAGTAGATGACGAGGTGTTGGACATCCGAGCCACAGCACAGAACATGGAGATCAGTGGATTGCCTGCTCTGCAAAGCAAGATAGGTATTGGTCTGCAGAAAATCTGTGACAGTACAATGCTGGTGCAGGTACAAGTGTTTCAGAGCACAGTGTACAGTGTACATTGTTGAATATGGGCCTCTTCAGCAAACGCCCCTACATGTTTCCAAGTTGACCCAACGACACAGTCAGTTAAGATTGCAATGGGCACAGGGTCACTGATATTGGACCAGGGATTAAATGGAACATGTCAACTGGTTGGACCACTCACATTTCTTGTTGCACCAGGTTTATGGTTGTGTCTAGATATGCTGCCATTCAGGTGAACAGTGCTCAAAATGTGGTATCATCGCCAGACACCACACTTGCTAGGTGGTAGCCTTTAAATCGGCCACAGTCTGGTAGTATACGTCGGGCCCGCTTGTCGCCACTATCAGTGATTGCAGACCGAGCGCCGCCACACGGCAGGTCTAGAGAAACTTCCTAGCACTCGCCCCAGTTGTACAGCCGACTTTGCTAGCGATGGTTCACTGACTTCTACGCTCTCATTTGCTGAGACGATAGTTAGCATAGCCTTCAGCTACGTTATTTGCTACGACCTAGCAAGGCGCTAGTATCTGTACTATTGATATTGTGAATCATGTACCATAAAGAGCGACATGCATCATCAATGGATTAAAGTTAAGTATTTCACCAGCTACATCCATTTTTCTAAATTCTAATTCCCTTGTCATGTTCCAGACCTCACGCCAGCCTGCGTGAGCTGAGACGCGTGCACTTCGGCCTCCTTTAGAAAAACACGGTTGGCTCTCCTGCCAACCACAACACAAAACATGCTTGGAGCCACAAACACATACCAGTGGGGCCTGCTTTGTGACATGTAGTACTTTCACTTGGGCTTCAGTGGCAACTATAGAAGTAGCTGAAGGCATGATGACAGCTGTGAGCTACACACACATTACTGGGAACCTCTCACACCCCTTAATGCTCTATGTCTTCCCCTTGGCAATGGAATCATTCAGTGTGACAGCTGTACATGTCACAAGGCCAAAAACATGCTGCAGTGGTTTGAGCAGTATCATACTGTACTCAAATTGCTGTCTTGGCCACAAATTGTTTTGATCTGAACATGATGAACCTCTTTGGGATGCCAACAGGTGCCAGTTTCTCACTCACAAACCACCAGTTTATAATTTATCAGAACTGCATGACCTGTGAGTAGACATCTGAAGTTACATACATCCAGAAACTTATCAGGGATTTTCAGAATCCATGCCGTGTAGAATTGCTGCTTTATTGCTTTAAAAATGTGAGACAAAACACTGTTAAGTAGGTGGTCATAATTATTTTGGCAAACAGCATACTGTTGGAAGTGATGTATCAGCAAAAATGAATCACTGCTTTCAACAACGGTTGTTATACAGCTACAGCACTCATTTTTTGATAACTAAGCCTGCTAGTGACTAGACACAAAGCACTACTGATTAGAAATCATCTGAGTTCTGTATTTTTGGTGATTTTTGTTCTGTGGGCATTAGGCCATGGTCCAAGGCATATTTCTGTGCTTAACATTTCATCTTAAAATGCTGGAGACGTCATCATAGGCTACAATGACTCAGAAAGCAGTTACAGCCTAAAGTAAGCTCAGCAAACCCAGCTGTTTATAATTACCCATCCAATGGTTGATTCATGACATCATCAGGCAGCCGCCTAAGATAATTGAATCAGACTGTTGTGTGTTATAGAGCTTGTAGTGGGGAATAATTGGTGATTTTTGGTTTATTTAGCATGAAGAACCACAACTTGGTCAATTCCAACAATCTCCCTTTTCTGATGAAGTTGTTTTTGTGCTTTTGAATTTTTATAACATCTGTACATCCTAGCACAGTAATTATTGGATCTAGATGAAACCACTGTATCAGAGAAATGAATATGGTGGTTCCCTTGTCCTAGTGTTTTATCTGCTACTGCTGATTTATCCATCCTGTCAGATGATAATTGCTCTTTTATTCATTAAATTGGATGTTAATGGTTCTTTTTGTAACTCCTATGTAAACTTGATGTGAGTGCAAGGAAATTTTATATACTACTGCTGTGACAAGCAGTAGTGTTCAAATATTCACACACCTTTCATGTTGATTTAATCAAAAATTACTGTGTCAGTATCTTGTCTTCTTAATGCTTCACAGAAGCAGTCTGTTTCTGTTTTTACAAGCTCAACACAAACTTTTAGTCGTTTTTTTTCACTAGAACCTCTATATCTTTTAGGGTGTAATGTTGTATTTATCTCTTTGTCAGAGTTGCTATTTCTTCTGATTTGGCTCATCCTCCAAGCACTGATTTCACAGATTCTTGTAGTGTGGTTCACCAATGTTTTGATTGCTTCTCTTTTTTGCTTGGGATGGCGATTGGAATTTCTGTGAAGGTATCTGTCTTTGTGAGTGGACTTCTGTAGAGTTCTCTCAGGTATTCTAAGCAACAGCACTAAACTTAATATTGGAATTTAAATACTTCAGAAAATATAGAAATTGCAATTGCTTTCTGAGTCATTATAGCCTCTGATGATATATCCAGCAACAGAAGACTACATGTTAGGCAAAGAAATATGCCTAGTTCTAAAGCCTAATGCTTGTAAAACCAAAATCAGTAAGTTCATAAATACCAGCTGTGAAAGTCTGTATCATGTAATTTCTACATGTTTGGAAATATGAAACCCAGAGGCAAAGATAAAGTGTATTCATAGCAGGAAAACATTTAAATTCATATCATATTTATTTGTTTAGTTTGTACACTCTATATGCTGTCTCTCTAGGGTGTGTCTCACAATGGTACCAACACATTTACTAATTAAAGTAAACAATTTACTCTGTTTTTAATAAGGTAAGTGTCTTCAACAGTTCCCTTAAGAGATAATGCATACATTGGAAATTCAAAAAGAAATGAAGGAAATTACTGAAACCAGACCTAAAAAAAAATTATAATGATCTACTTTCAAGCATTGATAATTGCTGATTGTTCATCACAAGTAGCAATAGTGACTGCAACAAGGCATTTGTTGTTAGAACTCTGTATAACTCATTTTCCATGATACATTACTTTATAGGCATTTAGTTAGCAGTTCAAGAGACTAAATCAGGTTGCAGCTCACTCCTGTGTCTGTGTTTGCTTACAAATAGAATTCTTTTTGGACAGCAGTGTTTTCTGGGTGTAACTTATCCAAAAGCAAATTTAGTTATTATTTAATACAGCCTAAGAAGTAGTAGCTTTCCTGATAACTGTACTGAATTAAATGTAGCCTGAGTTTGCAAAAATAGTATACTACAGCTCAGTGCTACCTAATTAATGTTTACAGTAACTGTCTCTCTTTTTAATGTATAATTTGACTCATTCCACATCCGTGAAAGTTCTCCATCATGGGATTTAAAGAACACATGGATGGATGGATGGATGAGGAATAATTGATCTAGGCCTTGGAATGTTCATCACCAGATATAGAAAAGTACTATATATAAAGGATAGTATGAGTAGTTTATCTGTCTTAATATAACTTGTAAAATAATCAAACAAGAATTTGTACTGCTTTTGTTACATACTAAAACTTGTAAGAACTTACCTAAATCCTTATCTTCCCATGTTTGTTTAGCTTCAAGTAGAGCATTGTAGACATCTCGACTTGGTTCTGTGCCACTGAATACATAGTACCTTGCTCTGACTTTCTTGAAAAATTCTACATTGGTGTAGTATGAATTTCCATGATGTGGGACATAGGTTAGGTCAATATATATATGGCCTCCAGGAACTTTCGTGTTTTTCCCAACATCTTTATTTGACACATTCTTCTGTTTTACTGGTGATTCTGAACGCCTAGATTTTGATTCTTTTGCTGACTGTGCATTTGCTGCTTTGTTGTTTTCATTCATTACTAAGTTCTTCTTCATTTGCATAGCTTTCTTTTCCTTTTTTGGGGTCCCGGGCTTAGTAGCTGTGTTGACTTCGCCATTAGTTGTGATTGTGTTAGCAGGTGGTGGTGCAGGTGCTGGGAGCCCAAGTGGTTTCCCCCAACTGCCAATTGGATCCTTCTGTTTGTCGTCCTTTGTATCTTTTTGTGCTGAGTGACCATGCTCAACAGGAAGGTGTGCACTGGTTACTACTGGAGGTATTTTTTGGCTTGTGGCACCCACTCCACTACTGGAAGGAATAATTTTTGTGGTAGCTCCTTTGCTGTCAATATCTTCATGCTTTTGGCCATTTATTCCTGATGACAGCTGTTCACCATGTAGCAGTCCCTCTTTGTAACCCATTGTTACAGTTTTATGCACAGGTGGGCTGTGGAAAGATGACTGGAGATCTTCACCTCTTGCTTCTCTGTGTTCATGAAGTGCCCTTTGGAAGTCCAGTTTCTCATCTGTAGATGTCAACTGCTCTTCTCCAGATGGCAAACTACCATAAAGTGAACTAGTCATCTGTGTGGAACTTACTTTTTGTGAAGGAATGACTTTGGGTGAGTAAAGCTCTACTGATGCTGTAGGACTAGCAGATGTTTCAAATCCAAAATGTGATGGTGGAGAATGTGCAAGTTGTGATGTAATGCTTAGTGGCGATGTAGGGTCATCTTCTTCATCACTGTCACACTGCTGTGAGTCGTGTTTTCTACCAGTCTTCCAGGCATCTGTGGTCATCTGAGAAGTCGTAACAGTAGTACTAACAGTGGAGTGTGCCGAATGCTCTCCTTTATCACTGCCAATGAAGCTAACTGGTCCTGCAATACTGTAACCATCAATTTCTTTATCTCTGGGGGTTATTGATGTGTGAACTACCATATCACCATGTTCATCTCTCTTTGTGGTAACTGTGACAGTACTTTGTTCTTTTCCATCTTCAGAAGTTACTTCCTCTGTAGTGGCTTCAGTTATTTCTTCTTCTCCATCCTTTGAAGAAATTCTTTTAGTAATTGTAGTCACTGTAGTGGTGGTTTTAGAAGTTGCCCCACTGGGTTCATGAGCTTTTCCTAAATCTTCCGAGAAGTCGTCACCATAGTCATCACCTTGTTTTGTTACAGTCGTGTAGGTTTTTGTCATTGTGGTGGTGGTCAGTGGTAAACTTGAGTCAGCTGACCCTGTTGAAATTTTTGTTGTAAAATGATGATCATCAGATCCAGTCTCCTGTTTTAAAATGGTTTTGTATTGTCTTGTTATCTTCCTGGTTACAACACTTCCGTCTTCACCTGTGAAAGTTTCTTCTATAATGGAATCTTTTCCATCCTCACCTTCAGTAAAATCAAGGGGAATGTCACTTTTGCCTTCCGCAGTAGTAAATGAACTGAAAGCAATGCTTTTCTCTTTTGCATCTGGATCAAATTTTAACTCTGTTGTAGATAATGTTTTATCCGTGATGTCACCAGCTTTTAACACTGTTGTTTTGTAATGCTTCACAATTTTCCTTCTTACAGTTCTTCCTTCTTCATCTGTAAATGTTTCTTCTGTGACTGAATCTTTACCGTCATCATCATCTGTCTCTTTCTTGCCATCACTACTAATGTCTCCAATAACATCTTCACCTTCTGTTGTCACTACTGTCTTATATCTTTTCACAATTTTTCTTGTGACAGTTCTTCCATGCTCATCTGTAAATGTCTCTTCAGTGACAGATTCTTTTCCATCTTGGTCATCCAGCTCATCAAGCTGCTCTGTTTCTAAACCATCTTCAGTACCTTCACCATCTTTAGTGACTGTAGTGTAAATTTTCCTCAAGATAGTAGTGGTTGGCAGTTCTGAACCAGTTCCCAGCACTTTTGTTAATTGACTGGTATCTTTTCCGTCAGGTAACTCACTTTCTTTTGTGACCACTGTCTTGTACCGCCTCACAATTTTTCTAGTCACTGTTCTGCCATCGTCATCAGTGAATGTCTCTTCAGAGACAGATTCCCTTTCATCTTGATCATCAAAGCCTGTAAGTTCATCTCTTTCTATGACACCTAGTGCTGTAGTATGTGTATCTGTAGTAAAAGCAGTTGACATCTGTTCCATATCTCTTACATCTTTCTTCTCTATTTCACTAGTGCCTTTATCCTCCAAAGACCCACTTTCTTTCATTACCACAGTCTTGTATCGCCTTACTATCTTCCTTGTTACAATTCTGCCATTTTCATCTGTGAAAGTTTCTTCAGTCACAGATTCTTTGCCATCTTGATCACTTATTTCAATACCATCATCTACACCAACACCTTCTTTTATATCTGTCGTGCAACTTTCGCTGGTAGTTGCAGTTGAGGTTAGGTCTGGGGCACTTATCTTTTCCATTTTTATTGTCATAGAACCTTTTGAATCTGTGGGTTCACCTTCTTGTCTAATGACTGTCTTGTAATGCCTTATAATTTTCCTTCTTACTGTTCTGCCACCCTCATCTGTGAAGGTTTCTTCACTCATAGATTCATTTTCATCCTGATCATCAAACTCCTCTAATTTATCTGTTTCTACACCATCATCTCTATCATCATCTGATTTAATTACTGTGGTGTATGTTTTCCGGGTGAGAACAGTTGGAGACAATTCCGAAGCAATTGTGTCTGTAGCTCTCATCTGGCTAGAGTCTTCTGCATCCACAGAAGAACTTTCTTTTGTTATCACTGTCTTGTACCGCCTGACAATTTTCCTTGTTACAATTCTGCCATTTTCATCAGTGAATGTTTCCTCAGTCACAGATTCTTTTTCATCTTGATCATCTAAGTCAGTCCGTTCTGTTTCTGTTTCATCCCCAATACTCTTTGCTACCTTAGGAGCTAATATAGTGGTATCTTTTGTACCAATGGAGTCACTTCCCTTTGTGACAACTGTCTTATACCGTCTTACAATTTTTCTGGTCACAGTTTTGCCACTTTCATCTGTGAATGTTTCTTCAGACACAGATTCTTTTTCATCCTGATCATCAAACTCATCTAATTTATCTGTTTCTACCCCATCATCTCTATCATCATCTGATTTAATTACTGTAGTGTATGTTTTCTGGGTGAGAATATCTGGAGACAATTCTGAAGCAGTTATATCTGTAGCTCTTATTTGCCTAGAGTCTTCTGCACCTACAGAGGAACTTTCTGTTGTCACCACTGTCTTATAACGTCTGACAATTTTCCTTGTTACAGTTCTGCCAGTTTCATCAGTGAATGTTTCCTCAGTCACAGATTCTTTTTCATCTTGATCATCTAAGTCAGTCCGTTCTGTTTCTGTTTCATCCCCAATACTCTTTGCTACCTTAGGAGCTAATATAGTGGTATCTTTTGTACCAATGGAGTCACTTCCCTTTGTGACAACTGTCTTATACCGTCTTACAATTTTTCTGGTCACAGTTTTGCCACTTTCATCTGTGAATGTTTCTTCGGACACAGATTCTTTTTCATCCTGATCATCTAACTCATCTAATTTATCTGTTTCTACCCCATCGTCCCTATCATCTGATTTAATTACTGTAGTGTACATTTTCTGGGTGAGAGCAGTTGGAGACAATTCTGAACGTTTTATGTCTGTAGCTCTTACTTGACTAGATTCTTCCGTGCCCACAGAGGAACTTTCTTTTGTCACTACTGTCTTATATCGTCTGACAACTTTTCTTGTTACAGTTCTGCCAGTTTCATCAGTGAATGTTTCCTCAGTCACAGATTCTTTTTCATCTTGATCATCTAAGTCAGCCTGTTCTGTTTGTATTTCATCTACAATACCCTTTGCTTCCTTAGGTGGTAATTTAATGGAATCTTTTGTATCGACAGATTCACTTCCCCTTGTGACAACTGTCTTGTACCGTCTTACAATTTTTCTGGTCACAGTTTTGCCACTTTCATCTGTGAATGTTTCTTCAGACACAGATTCTTTTTCATCCTGATCACTGAGCTCTGTGCATTCTTCCATTTCTACACCATCATCAATATCGTCACCTTCTTTTGTTTCAGTCTTCTTTGTTGCTGTAGTAGTTACCAGTTTTGTAGTAGGTTTCTCATCCACAACTTCCCTTTCTTTCGTTATCACTGTCTTATACCTCCTTATTACTCTTCTTGTTACTGTCCTACCTTCTTCGTCTGTAAATGTTTCTTCGGTTACTGATTCTTTTTCATCGTCGTCATCGAACTCCACGATTTCTTCTGTGCCTGCTTTATCTGTGGACACTGTAACACGTGTTTCGCTTTCATAAACATCTTGAGCTGGTTCAAGGGGAGTTCTGTCATCTGTCTTTATATGAGTAGGTTCCATTTCCCCTGTGGACTGAGTTATGTAAGTTCTGTAGTGTTGCACAATTCTTCTTGTCACAGTTTTGCCATCCTTGTCTGTGAATGTTTCTTCTGAAACAGCTGCTTTGTCATCTTGCTTGTCAGTGTCTAGTGGATATTCATGACCTTCAATTATTTTTGTTGTTGTTGTTTTTGAGGATGACGGTAGTACCATTGGTCCTGCTTCAGATGAAAATGGGGGCTGAAATTCTTTTATTTCACCCTTCTCATCAGATGACTCAGTTCTGCTAGTGACTACTGTCTTGTAACGCCTTACTACCTTTCTTGTTACAATTTTACCGTCTTCGTCTGTGAATGTTTCCTCTGAGACGGATTCTTTTGAGTCATCATCAATTTCTTCCAGATGTTCTTCATCTGATAGTCTGTCACCTTTAACTACAGTTGTATATGTTGTGATCTCACCTGATGAAACAGGTATAAATGAACCAGGTCCTGCTTCAGATGAAAATGAGGGCTGAATTTCTTTCATTATACCTTTCTCTTCAGCTGATTCAGTTCTGCTGGTAACTACAGTCTTGTAACGCCTTACTATCTTCCTTGTTACAGTTTTACCATCTTCATCTGTGAATGTTTCCTCTGAGACTGATTCTTTGGAATCATCATCAATTTCTTCCAGATGTTCTTCATCTGATAGTTTTTCATCTTTAACTCCAGTTGTATATGTTGTGATCTCACCCGTTGAAATAGGTATAACTGAACCAGCCATTAGACTTGAAACTGTCTTTTCATCAGGCTTACCTTCCCTGGTCACAATTGTTTTGTATTCAGTTTTTGTTCTTGTTGTTACAATACGACCATCTTTGTCTGTGATAACTTCTCCTGGTTGACCAGTTTTGTCACCAGTCTCATCCACATACATTCTACACTCCACCTCTTTTTCCTGGGGAAGGGCTGTAGTTGTTACCTTGGCAGGCTCTTTCTTGTCAGTTTCAGTATGTTCAGACTTAAGTTTTTCTTTTCCTTCCTTCTCTTCAGATCCAGGAAGATGCATTTTTGCAGAGTCATCCTGTGGCCTTAAGGGTAATGCTTTTGGTGATGCAGGTGTGGAGTCAGGAGTAACAGTTACATATTCTGGAAGTTCTGGTGCATCAAGTTTGGTATAGACTGGTTCTTCCTCCATTCCTGAATCAATGTAGTCTTCTCCTGGAGATGGAGGTGGTTCACCATCTTCATCATCCGATCTATGGTCAGCAGCTGAAGTTGGTAATTTGCTTGTAATCCCATCATCTTTTACTTCTTTTGAAACTTCTTTCACTTTTGAAACAGTAGTTTCTTCAGAAATTCCCAGCTGCTTCTCTTTTCCTATTTCTTGACCTGCGGAAATTTTTTCTGTGTCTTTGAGTTCATGAGAAATTAGTGTATCTGCAGCTCTTTTATCAGTGTCTTCCACTTTTGGTGATAGTCCAGTCTCTTTAATCTCCACTCTCTCTTGCAAAGGTGTTATTTCTGGTTCCACAGATGGTTGTACAGGCATTTTTCCAGGGGCTGGTACATCTAATGTAACAGAATCTGATGTTATGTGTGTAGTTTTCAGGATGTATTCTTTCATTACATTAGTGGTGATAGTTTCCGCTAAATCTTTCGAAATAATGCTGCCCTCCGTCTCTAAAAGTAACTTTTCTGTCTTTAGTTTCTTTTCCTCTTCATCTGTTAGTTGCTTCCCCTTTTCTGAAGACACTGATTTTGAAATATCATCTTTCTTGTCTTCTTGATATACCTCACTGAATGTTTCTGCTGGTCTGTCTGCCTCATATTTTGGTTGACTTTTCACCACTTCAATTGATTCTTCTATTATTTCTCTTTCTCCAGTTGGGTGCTTCTTTTGGTCAATACTTGTAGGAATTTCCTTGCTAGTTTCACTGTCAGGTAATGTCTTCTGTCTTTCTGTTATGACTGACATGACATCAGTGTCCTTGACAGTCTTTTCTATTTCTTGTTGTTTCTCCTTCACTTTTTTCTCATCAATTTGATCTTCTGTCTCAGTAACTTTCTTCTCTTTTGTGCTAACAACTTTCTTAAAGATCTCTTCCTGCTCTTCTCCCAATGATGGCTTTGTGTCCTTAACTACACAAGTTAACCATTCTATAGTTGCTGATGTTTTCTCAGTTTCTAATGAGTCAGCTTCTACTTTAGCCTTTTTATCTTCCTTTTCTACTCCTATCTCTGCCTTGTCTTTTTTACTTATGAGTTCTTGTTCTTGTAGGGATGGTTTTTCTTCTGACATTTGCTCCTCTTCTTTTCTGTGTGAGTCTTTTGTAATTTCTGGCTTTACACCTTCCTGTGGCAAATGTTTAATATCTGACATTTGACTAGATGTAACAGATATTTCTTCCAATTCTTCTGTCGTTTTTGATACTTCTTTGCGAAGAGATTTGTCAGCTTCACTAACTTTGAGCTCTTCTCTCTTTGGTGTCTCTTCATCTTCCTGTTTATCAACTTCTGAAGGTTCTTCTTTTTGCAGCTTGTCTATAATTTCAAGATACGTGGCAGATAAAGCACTTGGTGCTGTAATTGTTTCTTTTCCAGGTCCCATCTTCTGATCAACCTTATCTTCTGGCTCTCCCTTGATAGCTGTCTCTCCATGCATTTTCACTTGTGGTACTTTCTCTTCACTCTTTTCAAGTTCACCGTTAGTTTTGATCACTTCTCCAGGCTTAACTTCCTTTGCTATTGTAGCTGTAAGTTGTGAAGTTTCCTGGAGTGACAAATCAGTTTTAATGTCAAAAATAGTTTCAGTCTTGTCTGAAATTTTTTCGTATGTAGTGACAATCTTTCTTTTTTCAAGGTCATCTATTTTTTCTTCAGACACATCCTTTGAAATAACTAGGTCTTTTTCCTTTTCTTCAACTACATACTTTGGAGCAATTTTTGTTGCAGTTTCCTCCATTCCGACTTTTTCAATGAATTGTTTTGAAGTAATCTTCTCTGTCTCAAGTTGGCCTTCCTTTTCTTTACTAATATCTGTAATGGCTGTCTCTTTTTCTTTCTCTTCTGTCTTTTCTTCAAGCAGTTCCTGTGAAGCAGCTTTGTCTTTCTTAGGTTCCTCTTTCCCTATTACACTGGTAATATCCTCTACAGCTACTGGTTCTCCTTTTTTATCAAGTTCCACAGAGTCCTTCACAATAATACTTTCTTCACCTACTTCTTTCTTCTTTTCTTCAATAATTTTCTCTGTAATTGTCTTCTCTCTCTCATCTTTTTCCTTTTCTTTTTCTGTATGATCTATATGAATCGTGTCTACTTTTTCTCCTTCTTTAATAAGATCCTTTGGGACAACCTCTTTCTTCTCTTCACCTTTCTTTTTTTCTTCAAGCAGGTCTTCTGAAATATACCTCTCTTTTTCAACCATTGTCTCTGAAAGGGGCACATCTTTTACATCATCCATCTTTTCTGTGATTTCCGGTGTGGAACTTTTCTCTTCTACTTTTCTCCTTTCTTCGACAAACTCTTTGGAAGAGGGCATATCGCTCAGGGAAGGTTTTTTTTCTTCTTCAGCCTTTTTAGGTGAAACAATATATTGCTCATCTATATCCTTTGAAATGAGTTTTTCTTTTTCCAAATCTTTGCTTGTGTCTTCTTTAACTTTCTCTGTTGTGTCCTTCAAAACTGCTTTCCCCACTTCCTTAGATTTTTCTTCAACTATTTCATATGGAACAGGTTTCTCTTTTTCTTCTGGCTTTTTCGCTTCCGTAATATCTTCTGGTATAACCTTCTCTTCTTCCTTTTTCAATACTGTGTCCTCTGAAACTGGTTTCTCAGCTTCCTTTGCCTTTTCTTTGGGTATGTCACGTGGAACAGCTTCCTCTTTATCTTCTGGTTTCTTCACTTCTTCACTGATATTGTCTGTAATAATCTTCTCTTCTTCCTTTGTCACTGTTGTGTCCTTCAAAATTGGTTTCTCCACTTCCTTTGCCTTCTCTTTAAGTATTTCATGTGGAACAGTTTCCTCTTTTTCTTCTGGTTTCTTCACTTTTTCAGTGATATCTTCTGTAATAAACTCCTCCTTTTCCTTCATCAGTACTGTGTCCTTTGAAAGTGGTTTCTCAGCTCCCTTTGCCTTTTCTTCAGGTATTTCATGTAGAACAGTTTCTTCTGGTTTCTTCATTTCTTCAGTGACATTTTCTGTAATAACCTTCCCTTCTTCCTTTTTAACTACTGTGTCCTTTGACACTGGTTTTACATCTTCCTTTGTCTTTTCTTCAGGTATTTCAGATGGAACTGTTTTCTCTTTTTCTTCTGGTTTCTTCACTTTTTCAGTGATATCTTCTGTAATAACCTCCTCTTTTTCCTTCATCAGTACTGTGTCCTTTGAAACTGGTTTATCAGCTTCCTTTGTCTTTTCTTCAGGTATTTCATGTAGAACAGTTTCTTCTTTTTCTTCTGGTTTCTTCATTTCTTCAGTGACATCTACTGTAATAACCTTCCCTTCTTCCTTTTTGACTACTGTGTCCATTGACACCAGTTTTACATCTTCCTTTGTCTTTTCTTCAGGTATTTCAGAGGGAACTGTTTTCTCTTTTTCTTCTGGTTTTTTCGCTTCTTCAGTGATATCTTCTGTAACAACCTTATCATCTTCCTTTTTCAATACTGTGTCCTTTGAAACTGGTTTTGCAGCTTCCTTTGTCTTTTCTTCTGGTTTTTCATGTGGTACTGCTCCCTCTTGTGCTTCTGCTTTTTTCAGTTCTTCAGTTACATCTTCTGTAACAACTTTCTCATCTTCCTTTTTCACTACTGTGTCCTTTGATGCTGGTTTCTCAGCTTCCTTTGCGGTTTCATCATGTATTCCAGATGGAACTGTTTTCTCTTTTTCATCCGGTTTTTTCACTTCTTCAGTGACATCTTCTGTAACAACTTTCTCATCTTCCTTTTTCACTACTGTGTCCTTTGATGCTGGTTTCTCAGCTTCCTTTGCGGTTTCATCAAGTATTCCAGATGGAACTGTTTTCTCTTTTTCGTCCGGTTTTTTCACTTCTTCAGTGACATCTTCTGTAACAACTTTCTCATCTTCCTTTTTCACTACTGTGTCCTTTGACACTGGTTTCTCAGACTCTTTTGCCTTTTCATCAAGTATCTCAGATGGAAGTGTTTTCTCTTTTTCTTCTGGTTTTTTTACTTCTTCAGTGATATCTTCTCTAACAACTTTCTCTTCTTCCTTTTTCACTACCGTGTCCTTAGAATCTGGTTTCTCAGCTTCCTTTCCCTTTTCTTCAAGTATTTCTTGTGGAATTGTTTTCTCTTTTTCTCCTGGTTTTTTCACTTCTTCAGTGATATCTTCTGTAACAACTTTCTTTTCTTCCTTTTTCACTACCATGTCCTTTGAAACTAATTTCTCAGCTTCCTTTGTCTTTTCATCAAGTATCTCAGATGGAACTGCTTTCTCTTTTTCTTCTGGTTTTTTCACTTCTTCAGTGATGTCTTCTGTAATAACCTCCTCCTCTTCCTTTTTCACAACTGTCTCTTTCGAAACTGGTATCTCCACTTCCTTTGCCTTTTCTTCAGGTATTTCATGTGGAACAGTTTCCTCTTTTTCTTCGGGTTTCTTCACTTCTTCAGTGATATCTTCTGTAACAACTTTCTCTTCTTCCTTTTTCACTATCGTGTCCTTAGAATCTGGTTTCTCAGCTTCCTTTCCCTTTTCTTCAAGTATTTCTTGTGGACCTGTTTTCTCTTTTTCTCCTGTTTTTTTCACTTCTTCAGCGATATCTTCTGTAACAATTTTCTCTTCTTCCTTTATCTCTACTGTGTCCTTTGAATCTGGTTTCTCAGCTTCCTTTCCCTTTTCTTCAAGTATTTCAGATGGAACTGTTTTCTCTTTTTCTTCTGGCTTTTTCACTTCTTCAGTGATATCTTCTGTAATAACCTTCTCTTCTTCCTTCTTCACTACTGTGTCCTTTGAGACTGGTTTCTCAGCTTCCTTTATCTTTCCTTCGGGTATTTCATGTGGAATGATTTCCTCTTTTTCTTCTGGTTTCTTCACTTCTTTGGTGACATCTTCTGTAATAACCTTCCCTTCTTCCTTTTTGACTACTGTGTCCTTTGACACTGCTTTTACATCTTCCTTTGTCTTTTCTTCAGGTATTTTAGATGGAACTCTTTCCTCTTTTTCTTCTGGTTTTTTCACTTCTTCACTGATATCTTCTGTAATAACCTTCTCTTCTTCTTTTTTCAATACTGTGTCCTTTGAAACTGGTTTTGCAGCTTCCTTTGTCTTTTCTTCTGGTTTTTCGTGTGGTACTGCTCCCTCGTGTTCTTCTGGTTTTTTCATTTCTTCAGTTACATCTTCTGTAATAACTTTCTCTTCACCCTTTTTAACTATTGTGTCTTTTGAAACTGGCTTTGCATCTTCCTTTGTCTTGTCTCCAGGTATTTCAGATACAACTGTTTTCTCTTTTTCTTCTGATTTTTTCAATTCTTCAGTGATATCTTCTGTAATAATCTTCTCTTCTTCCTTTTTAACTACTGTGTCTTTCGTAACTGGTTTTGCATCTTCCTTTATCTTTTCTTCGGGTATTTCAGATGGAACTGTTTTCTCTTTTTCTTCTGGTTTTTTCATTTCTTCAACAATATCTTCTCTAATAACCTTCTCTTCTTCCTTTTTCACTACTGTGTCCTTTGAAACTGGTTTCTCAGCTTCCTTTGCCTTTTCTTCAAGTATTTCTTGTGGAATAATTTCCTCTTTTTCTTCTGGTTTCTTCACTTCTGCAGTGATATCTTCTGTAATAATCTTCTGTTCTTCCTTTTTCACTACTGCGTCCTTTGAAACTGGTTCCTCAGCTTCCTTTATCTTTCCTTCGGGCATTTCGTGTGGAGCAGTTTTATCTTTTTCTTCTGGTTTTTTCACTTCTTCAATGATATCTTCTGTAACAACTTTATCTTCTTCCTCTTTCACTACTGTGTCCTTTGAAACTGGTTTCTCAGCTTCCTTTGCCTTTTCTTCAAGTATTTCTTGTGGAATAATTTCCTCTTTTTCTTCTGGTTTCTTCACTTCTGCAGTGATATCTTCTGTAATAATCTTCTGTTCTTCCTTTTTCACTACTGTGTCCTTTGAAACTGGTTCCTCAGCTTCCTTTATCTTTCCTTCGGGCATTTCGTGTGGAGCAGTTTTATCTTTTTCTTCTGGTTTTTTCACTTCTTCAATGATATCTTCTGTAACAACTTTATCTTCTTCCTCTTTCACTACTGTGTCTTTTGAAACTGGTTTCTCAGCTTCCATTGCCTTTTCTTCAAGTATTTCTTCTGAAACTGTTTTCTCTTTTTCTTCTGGTTTTATCATTTCTTCAGTGATACCTTCTATAACAACTTTCTCTTCTTCCTCTTTCACTACTGTGTCCTTTGAAACTGGTTTATCAGCTTCCTTTCCCTTTTCTTCGGGTATTTCTTGTGGAATAATTTCCTCTTTTTCTTCTGGTTTCTTCACTTCTTCAGTGATATCTTCTGTAATAATCTTCTCTTCTTCCTTTTTCACTACTGTGTCCTTTGGAACTGGTTCCTCAGCTTCCTTTATCTTTCCTTCGGGCATTTCGTGTGGAGCAGTTTTATCTTTTTCTTCTGGTTTTTTCACTTCTTCAATGATATCTTCTGTAACAACTTTCTCTTCTTCCTTTTTCACTACTGTGTCCTTTGAAACTGGTTTCTCAGCTCCCTTAGCCTTTTCTTCAAGTATTTCTTGTGGAATAATTTCCTCTTTCTCCTCTTGTTTCTTCACTTCTTCAGTGATATCTTCTGTAATAATCTTCTCTTCTTCCTTTTTCACCACTGTGTCCTCTGAAACTGGTTCCTCAGCTTCCTTTATCTTTCCTTCGGGCATTTCGTGTGGAGCAGTTTTATCTTTTTCTTCTGGTTTTTTCACTTCTTCAGTGATATCTTCTGTAACAACTTTCTCTTCTTCCTTTTTCACTATTGTTTCTTTTGGAAGTAGTTTCTCAGGTTCCTTTATCTTGTCTTCAGGTATTTCACGTGGGACAATTTTATCTTTTTCTTCTGGTTTTTTCACTTGTTCAATGATATCTTCTGTAATAACTTTCTCTTCTTCCTGTTTCACTACTGTGTCAGCTTCCTTTGGCTTTTCTTCAGATATTTCCTGTGGCACAGTTTCCTCTTTCTCTTCTGGTTTTACCTCTGCTTCAGTGATATGTTCTGTAATAACCTTATCTTCTTCCTTTCTCACTATTGTTTCCTTCAAAAGTGGTTTCTCACCTTCTTTTGCCTTTTCTTCTGGTAAAGCGCGTGGAACAGTTTCCTCTTTCTTTTCTGTCTTTTTCAGTTCTTCTGTAATATCTTCTGTAATAACCTTGTGTTCTTCCATTTTCACTATTGCATCCATTTTCTCTGGTTCTTTTACCTTTTCTTTATCCATTTCCTTAGGGATAGTTATTTCTTTTTCCTCTGCTTCCTTCATTTCTAAAACAGTTGCTTCTGTTACAGCTTCACTTGTAACTTTCTTCTCTTCCTCTATCATCTCCTTTGAAACTATTTCCCATTCCTCCTGAATCATCTCTTCTATTTCTTCCTTTGGTAAACCTGTGTCTTTTGCTTCCTGTTTTTTAACATGTTCAGTGATTTCAGGAACAATTTTCTTTTTGTCTTCTATAATCATTTTTTGATCAATTTCCTTTGAAATTCTTTTCACTTCATCATCAGATTTTATTTTGCTTGTTTCTTTTGATAGTAGTTTCTCAGTCACATCCAGCTGTTTTATTTCTTTGGTGATTTCTTCTGGAACAACTTTCTCCGTCTCTTCTATCTTTTCTTCAGCCATCTTCAGTGAAATATCTTTTTCTTCCTTTGCTCCCTCTTCAACAATTCGTTTTCCAGTAACTTCAACTTTTGCTTTTTCTTCTTCCTTCTTTTCCTCATCCACTTTCTTTATAGTTATCTCTTCTGCCTTTATTTCAACCCTGTCATCAGAGGGAGTTTTTTCTTTTACTTCCAACTTAGTTATATCCTCTGTAATGACTCTGTCATCAGCCTTCTTCTCCACAACCTGCTCCTTTAGTACTACTGTCTCTTCTTTTGTCTTGAGTTCAGAAATTTCTGTAGGAGCAGGTTTCTCTTTTTCTTCTAGTGGCTTTATTTCTTCAGGTATATCTTCAGTAATAACTGCCTCTTTGTCTTCTCCCTTATCTTCCTCTGCTGCCTCCTTGGAAACTAGTTTCTCTTCTTTCATCTTCTCTTCAGCCTTTTCCTTTGGAGCAGGCTTCTCCTTTTCTTCTGCTTTTAACATTACCAATGCCACATCCTCTGTAATAGCTTTTATCTTTTCTTCAGACTCTTTTTCCTTCTCTTCAACTAATTCCTTTGATACAATTTTCTCCATTTCCTGTGGTTTCTTAATTTCTGTGGTGAGGTCAGCTTTGATAGTTTCCTCTCTCTGAATAGCCTCTGCTGAAACACTTACATCCTCTTTGACAGTAATCTCTTCAACTATCTCCCTTGGGGAAAGTTTCTCTTTATCTTCTTGTTTTTCAGTGATATCTTTAGTAATTACTTCTCTCTCATCTTTCTTCTTTTTGTGAATAATTTCCTCTGACTCTATTTTCCTATCTTCTTTTGCTTTATCTTCCACCATTTCCATTGCCTGAATTTTCTCTTTTTCTTTGAGTTTATCTGTTTCTTCAGTGGTGTCTTTAGCAACTATCAATTGCTCTTCCGTCTCCTTTTCTGGAATCTTCTCCTTTGAAATTTGGTTTTCTTTCACTTCTTTTGGTGAAAGTTTCTCTGTATCTTCTAGTTCTCTTAAAGATTTATCAATCTCTTCTTTCTGTTTGTCCTCCGGCTTTTCTTTAGCTACATCTTTGGACAAAAGCTCCTCCTGTTCTTTTAGATCTACAATGTCTTTCTTTATCTCTTCTGCAATTCTTTTTTCCTTTTCTTCTTCTTTCTTGTCCTTTGTCTTAATTTCATCAAGTTCCTCCAATGAAACTTTCTGTTTGTCTTCCAGTTTTGGTATAGCTGCTATGATATCTTCTGTAACAATTTCTCTTTTTTTTGTTATGTCTACCAACTCCTTCAAACCCATTTCCTCTCCTCCTTTTGTTTCATCTTTAGCTACATCCTTTTGAGTAGATTTCTCTTTGTCATCAACTTCCTTCAGAACATCTTTGTCTCTCTCTCCCACCTTTGGAATTTTAGCCATGATATCTTCTGTATCAACTTTCTCTTCCTTTTCCTCTACCTCAATCATCTCCTTTGAGATGGTTTCATCTTCTTCTTTAATTTTCTTTTCAAGAACTTCCTTTGGAGTAGACTTCTCTTTACCTTCTAATTGTTTGATTTCTTCAATAATGTCTTCTTTAACAACTCTTTCTTCTTTCATTTGCTCCTCACCCATTACTTTTGATACTTCCTTGTCTTTTATTGTCTCCTCAATATCTTCTTTTGGAACAACTTCCTCTTGTTTCAGTTTTTTAATTTCTTCACCTTCTGTGATGAGTTCATCTTTCTCTGCTACCTTCTTTGCCTTGACTAACTCATCTGAAATAATTTTCTCATCCTGCATAATTACCTCTTGAGTAATTTCCCTTGGAACAGGCTTTTCTTTGTCTTCCACTTCCTTAACTTCTGTTGTAACATCTTCCTTTACATCCTTTTCAATCTTTTTTTCTTGAATAACTTTATCCCCTTCCAGTTTTTCAATTCTTTCGGTGACATCTTCTGTAATAACTTTCTGTTTCTCTTCTCGCATCTTTTCCTGGGCAACATCCATTGGAAGTGGTTTCATTTCATCCTTTCGTTTCTCTTCATGCACCTCCTTTACATATGTTTGTTGCAGTGTTGAAATTTCTTCACTAGTAACTTTCTCCTTTAATTTTAGTTGATCTGAAATAGTTTCCAGTTGTTCTTCTATGTATTTCTTTTCAGAAGATATGTATTCTGCACCAATTTCTTCTCCTTCTGTTTTCTTTTCTTCTCTCATTTCCTGTAAGGCAACTCTGTCATGAGCAATGTCTTTTTCTAAAATTGCAGCATAATCTATTTCTTTCTCTACAGCTTTCTTGGATTCTTCAGAGAATTTTTCTTTTAATTCGTCTACTTTCTCTTTTGTAGCTTTTAGATCTGCATATGTCTGAAAGGTAGCTTCCAGAAGTTTTTCTTCTGATATCACCATAACAGGTTTTGACTCATCAGTAGCCTTTGCTATGTCTTCCTTTGGCACAGGTTCTTCAAGTTGTGCCACAGAGACTGGTTTCACTGATGGTTTTGCTACATCAGATATTTCTCTTTTTACATGTATAATGTCTTCAATTTCATCAACAAATCTTTCCTCAGGTGCTATTTTGACTTCTTCAACTTCTTTCTCATCTTCAAACTGTTTTAAAGATTCTTTCAGTGTGTCAGCCTTTCCTGTATCTATTTTCAGTCTTTCTTCTGGAGCACCTACCTCAGGTATGTAGTCCTTGATCTCTTCAGTATCTTGTTGTTTTTTCGAAAGTTGTACTTCATATTTTGTTCTATGAAAGTCTCTTACAAAATCATCAGCATCATACATACCAGGGTCAACTTCCTCATGGACTGGCAAGTCAGCAACTTCATCAGGTGTTTTAACGATGTCTCTTTGATGAATAATCCCATGAGCAATGTGAGTTTCAAAAATTGGCATTACAACTTGTGGCAGAGTAGTTGGCTGCTCTAGACGTGTTACTGCTTCTGCCACTGGTTTTTCTTTCTCCTTTGTCTCTTCTTTCACATATTTTTCTTCAACGATTTCCTTTATTTCATCTAGAGGTATGCGTTCATCTTCAGGAAGTGTTGGTGCTGTTGTAGCAGCAGATTCTATAGTTGTAGACACCTTTTCATCTGGCTGGCTTTCCTCTGCAATAAATTTCTGCTCTAGTATTTCTTTTGAGGGAATCTCTTTCATTTCATGACCTCCATCATCAAGCTTATGGTCAGTGTCTGTAGTTTCTCGGACTTTCTCTGAAGAAACATCTATTTTCTCTTCAGGACTAATTGATGATATTTCTTTGAGATCTTCACTTGTTTCAGGTTCTTTCTTGCTCTCAGACAGTTCCTCTTTCTGTATATCTTTATCTGATTCTTGAGACACTCCAGGCTTTCTTTCATCTTCAAATTTTCCTTTAGTTACTATTTCTTTTGCTGATGAAATAATTTCCTCCACTTTCTCCTCAATGTGATCTTTTGTAATTTCTTCCTTCAATGGCTTAGCAGCTTCTTCAGTAACACCTTCTGTTTCTTGCTCTTTTATTTCCTCAACATGTTCCTCCCTCATTTTTTCAGTTTCAGTTATTTCTTTTTCGGCTTTACTTTTAAGAATTATATCTACCTCTTTTTCCTTTATTACGTGTTCCTTTTGAGATTCTACTTCTCTGTGCATTTTTGTATCCATCTCTTCTTTTTCTATATCTTTCTTGGTCTTTTCTGTTTCAACTTCATCTAATAAGTGCTTCTGAAGCTCCCCTTCATCTTCTTCCTCAACATCAATATCTTTGTTGTCAAAATCATCTGGTAAATGTGATTCAATACTTTCTTGTTCTTGGTAGGATTCCACATCTTCTTTTTCAACAATTAAGTATTCATCCTCCTCATCTTCCTCTCCTTCTTGCTCCTCTTCTTGTTCTTCTTCTTCTTCTTCTTCTTCTTCTGTTCCTCTCCCTTCTTCTTCTTCTTCTTCTTCTCCTCCTCCTTCTATCTTTTCTCTCATCAGTTTCTTTACTTCTGTTTCAAGTTCAGCATGTAATGATTCCTTTATGTCAACAGGTCCTTCCTCATCCTCAATTTCTTCAGTTTGTTCCTCTTCTGTAGCCTCTATATCTTCCTTTTCATGCATAAGTTGCCTGGAATCATCTCCTTCTTCAACTTCAGATTCTTTTTCTTCAATTTCAGACTCCTTCTCTTCAAGTTCGGTTTCCTTCTCTTCTATCTCAGACTCTTTATCTTCAACTACCATCTCTTTTTCTTCAACTTCTACTTCTTTTTCTACTGTTTCTTCATCCATTTGTTTTTCCTTTCCTTCTATAGTAGGAATGTCCTTAATTTCTTTCTCTCTAACTGAAGTTTTGTCTTCTCTTTCTGTAACTTCTTGTTGGTCATCAGTTGGTGACTTTCTTATAGTTTCACTGTCAATTTTTTCAGTCTTTTTCTCAACATAAGTCTCTTCAAGGGGTTTGTCTAAAAGCTCCTTGGAGATATCTTCCTTTGTTATGATCATTTCTGATATGTGGCCATTTACAAGGGGAGTTTCCTGGACTTTTCCTGTTTCCTTTGCTTTCACAACAGTTTCTACTTCAGTAGTTGATGGGGTTGATACTGCAGATGAGTCAGCAGTAATTTTTCCAGTTTCAACCTTTCTTTTTCTGATTACAGCTTCTTTTTCTGATTTGACAGATGGAGTTGGTGTGCTTTTGGCAGAAGAAGACTTGGCTGGTGAACCCGGTGATTTTGCTGCTATCTTAGCAGGTGAGCTGGGAGTTGCCTTTGGTCGCCTGCTCACAGGCTTCCTCTCAGCTTTTGCTGCTGGTTCTTGCACTTCCTTCTTAGCAGCCTTTGATGTAGTCAATTTAGAGGCTTTTGAAATGTGATATTTTGATTCTACGACCTTCCGATTATTGGCTTCTTTTGCACTTTTTGCTGGAGTGGAGGTTGGGGACGGTCTAGTTCTACTCGATGGTCGAGCATGTTTTATTGGCTCTGGCTTTGGTGCAACTCCGTTAACTTTATGTTCAACAGATTTTTTAGGTGTAGTAGGAGAAGATTTTATGTCAGTCTTTTTCTCTGTTACACTAGAGGTTGTAATTGTTGTCCTCTGTGCTTTCCTTTCTATGGAACGGGTGGATTTGGTTTCAGTTCGTGTTTTCACTGTGGACGTTTTCATTTCTGTCTTTGATTTGTGTTCCCCCTTCATTCTCACTACTTCTGTCTTGGATGTCTTATCTACTTTTGCACTAACTTTTTCTGTGTCAGCAGTCTTAACTATATCAGTCTTAGTTTTGGGTGGTTCGGTTTTTGCGGGTAAGCGTTCGGGCTTGGCCCTTGACGGTGGCGGGACAGGCTTTGCTGCTGGAACCTGAGGAGGTGCAGCTGTGGGGGCAGCTGGGGGTGGTGTGGCACTTGGGGGAACAGTCTTGCTAGGCTGCACGGGTTTCTCCACACCCGTGACGGGGATTGTCGCACTTTTGGGAGCGGCTTTATCCACGGGCTTTGATGGCGGTGAGGCCTGCTGCTTGGCAACTTCTCCTGGCAGCAGCTTATCAATGACCGCAGGAGCAGCTGACCGTAACTGTGGACCAGAAAACTCTGTCTTAAAATATGCCATATATATATATATGTGCGGATGGATATATGTGTGTGTGTGCGAGTGTACACCTGTCCTTTTTTTCCCCTAAGGGAAGTCTTTCCGCTCCCGGGATTGGAATGACTCCTTACCCTCTCCCTTAAAACCCACATCCTTTCATTTTTCCCTCTCCTTCCCTCTTTCCTGACGAAGCAACTGCCAGTTGCGAAAGCTCGTAATTCTGTGTGTGTGTTTGTGTGTTTTGTTCATGTGCCTGTCTGCCGGCGCTTTCCCGCTTGGTAAGTCTTGGAATCTTTGTTTTTAATATATATATATATATATATATATATATATATATATATATATATATATATATATATAGAGAGAGAGAGAGAGAGAGAGAGAGAGAGAGAGAGAGAGAGAGGGAGGGAAACATTCCACATGGGAAAAATATATCTAAAAACAGAGATGATGTGACTTACCAAACAAGAGCGCTGGCAGGTCGATAGACACACAAACAAACTCAAACATACACGCAAACTTCAAGCTTTCGCAACCAACGGTTGCTTCTTCAGGAAAGAGGGAAGGAGAGGGAAAGACGAAAGGATGTGGGTTTTAAGGGAGAGGGTAAGGAGTCATTCCAATCCTGGGAGCAGAAAGACTTACCTTAGGGGGGGGGAAAAGGACAGGTATACACTCGCGCACACACACACACACATATCCATCCGCACATACAAAGACACAAGCAGACAAGTGTCCTACACTTCATTCAGTCAGTATCTCTCTCCTACTTTTTGATCTCTACAGAGGATCAATTTCTGTACTCCATCAAATATGCATCTCTGGTATAAAGTAAATTAGTATAGTCTATTTCCAAGCAGAATTAAAGTTTGTTGTACTTCTCCAGTTTAAGCAGTAAATTTTGTAAATTTTGTTGTTTTTTTGTGTCAGAAAGCTTCTGGAAATATTTCAATTGTCTACATTCTGAAATAAGATCGCTATTCTGCATCAGAGACATCATTTCAAGATTTATTACAATGGTATTCGACCACACTGAAGCAGTGGAACATGGCAGAAAACCATCTATCAATGCTACCAAGTGCTATAATATTAAGGTCCAAAAAATTTATTACAGATTTACACTACAATGATCAGTCTTTCATATTCTTCTGTATCACTCATTATCCACAACTAGTAAGTAATTTTGAGGCCAAATGAAAGCTTCTACCCAGATAAAGCAGAGAAGAGAGATATCTTCAATGGGGTTGAAAGACTGAAAGATTATTAGAGGAATGAATATTTTATGCATAATGCATGTCAAACACTGTCATCATAGCATTAAAATGAATGAAGCAAACTACCTCAAGTTCATTTTTTTATCATTTTACTCCCTCTGTCAGAAAAGTTCCATGACAGTTTAAAAAATTTTTATTTCTTAGTTTGCAACACTAGAAAGGATCAAAGTTGTTTTTATACTATCAGGTATGTATGTTGCTTTGAAACGATATTGGTCATGTGGCTGTGCTGTGCTTAGAAACACACTGTTTTGATTCTTGGTGCATAGTTATGTTGACACAATGGATGCTATGAGCAAATAGTGAACATTGAGTTCTGAGGTAAGCTCAGGAAAACCCCAATGAGACATGGACAATGATTAAGCAAGTACTTGCAGGCAAGACACTTTCAAGAAGTTGTGTTTTAAAGTGGCACAAAAGGTTTCCTGTAGGCAGAGATTCGGTGCAATATGATCCCAGACCTAGTTGCCTTTCTATAGCATGTACCAAGACAAACATGGAGCATGTAAGGCAGTTATTTCAGAGAAGACCATCATGTAACTGTGCATGTGATATCAGTAGAACTTAATTTGAATCGTGGTGTGTTCAATAAGATTTTGCACAAAGATTTAGGGGAATGGAAGCTTAATGCAAAACTCATCCCTCACACACTAGAATATGAACAGTAGGAGGAAACATGAAGAATTTCTGCTGAACTACAGGATACAGCCAGAGGTGATCCCCTCACACAAAGCATTGAAAGAGCTGAATGCCAGAGTCCTGGATCACCAGCCTCAAAAAAAGTCAAACAACATTTGGAAACAAAGACAATGTTGATCACATTCTTTGATAGTAAAAGATTAGTTCACCATGAGTATGTTTCTCCAGGTCAAACAGTGAACCAAACTCTTTACATCGAAGGCTTGAAACAATTGCAACAAGCTATTTGACATCACCACTTTGATTTGTGACACTCTCAAGACTGGTTCTTACTGCCTGGCAATGCAAGACCCTCTACTAATTTATTTGCTACCAAGTATCTGGCAAGACATTCTGTTATTGCCATCTCACATTTGCCATATCTGTCAGACCTCCCACCTTGCAATTTATTGCTTTTTGTTTCTGTGAATGAAAAGGCAACTGAAAGGAAAGCTTCATCAGGATATCGCAGGCATCCAATGGGCTGTGGCAAATGAGCTTACAAGCATCAATGTTGAAAATTGTCTTGCTTGCTTCCAAGACCTCCAGAAACTAAAATTTTATTCATGGCTGACAATCAATAATAAGTAATAATTTAATAAAAATTTGTGCAGCTGATGACTTATTATTTCTATTCTTAAAACATCCAAAAATGTTGGCAATTGTGTGTAGATAGCCAAAGGGACTACTTAGACAGCAGCTAGGATCATTATTTCATAAGTTCATTTTCTATTTTTAAAAGAGACCTACCATGGAACTTTTCTGACAAAGAGAGTATTTTGATGTTCAGTAACATGTATCTGTTTTGAGCTCTCTTGGCTCATTTTCAGTAGTGATGTATAAAGTATTTTCATGTTTACGGGTACTAAGGACAAGTTGTTGATAATCTAAAGGAGAGGTAGCTTGAATGAATTAAAAGGGTACAAAAGCAAACAACAGATAAGGAAGTGTAGAAAGGAATGTTGGAGAAATATGAATGGAAAGAGAAGAGCAGGGATGATATGACACACAAAGAGAAAGGTAATACCAGAAAGGGAAGTAGAGAGAGAACATGGAGGGGAAGGGGGAGAAACTAGCATGGATTAAGACTAAATGCAGCAAGAGCCATATGATGTAACTGGAGTACCAAGTTCATGATGTATTGTTCATGAATATGTGTCAATTGATCACTGTTGTAGATGCTTGTCCATTGGCATTCACTGTGACAGGTCTAGGTAGTTTTCCTTTTAATTTAATTTATTTTTCAATTCATTTTCCATTTTGGCGCTTAGTGAGTGTTCTCTTCATACCTCACATATTTTAATATTCTCTCTTTCCCCTCTCTCTTTCCATTATATGAAGTTGTGTTAATGGAAATGGTTTATGCCAACAATGCAAATTCCACAAGTTCTGGGTTTGTATGTTGACAGCAAATGAATAAGACACCATTAACTGTTGCTATAAATTAAAGAGCATGTTTAAGTTGCATCTTAGCTGGTAAGTGAAATTAAAATCAGTATTTTATGGATATTATGTACAAGCACCTCTTTGTTTTTCTTTTATCATCATCAGATGTGCTTTGCTGTTTTATAGCATATAATTGTCAGTTTTGTTGTATTGCAACATTTATATTAAAATTCGTTTCATTATTGTGTGATCTAGAGTAGACTGAAAGCTGATTTTGGAAAAATACTTTGCTTTTCATGTGCTAATCCAACAGAATAACATTATAGTGGTATTCCTGACACATACCCATGTCTGTCTTTGTTCTATATGGCCAGTGAATAGAGTGGTTGATTCTTTTATTCAACTTACTATTCCTATGGCACACATTCACCTTATCTGTTCATTTGTGCAGAGTGATGTAAAATGCTGTAAACTTAGTTGTTGAGCAATTTATTTTCTGGTGAATGTTTGTTTCTGTTCTGAGTAAAATCTTACCATGTCTGTATGTAAACATATAAAACAAAAGGCACACACTTGTATTAGGCATATTTTGATGTGTGTTTATGTGGGACTGGTTTTTTGAGCGGCAAGGAACTTCAGTCAACACTGATGATATGTTGGTAACAAAAAAGCAAAATATGTGTGGAGATGTTAAAACAAAAAGCACGGGCTTAGCTATAAACTGTTTTCTTAATACATGCAAAATGGCTTTGTGCAAACCAAGAAATGTTAACTGTTTAATAATAAAAGAAGTTAGGTAACAAAAGCAATTTCAAAATTCTGCTGTCAAACATCAACATGTAATAAGTTAAAATAACTAAGCAGAGTACCACCAACCATAATTTAAAAAAATGTTTCTTGCTCCTTCCATAATTAAAATGCAGATCTACAAAGTATTACGGAAAGAGGAATAGCACCTGCTGCTTGCGGCTGCTGATAGTAACTGCTGATGTGGACGGTGAGAGAGACTTTGCAGAGCAGACCGGGTAACGAAGGAACTGAAGGTGTCGGAGCTTCTCTATGCCCTCGAAGATCTTGTGCTGCGGTGCAGATCCAGGGAACAGAATACGTGTAATCGTATCGTTCGGGTTCGCCGGCTGCCACACGAGCAGCGCGCATATAGAAACTAGATTTTGCAGTGGGAAAGCGAACTCACTGCCAGAGCTTTTCCTGTGGATCATCATCTTCATATTAGTAACAACATAGTGAAAATCATAATACAGGCACATGAAGTACATTAAACAGCACCAAAAAGCAGGGCAAAGTGCAAATTGGAGCGCTTAATTACATCCTGACTATGAAAAAAATACCCATAACAAGTAATTACTGAGGTACTGAAATTGAAGATACACCAAGAATCTCTTTTGTTAAACACAAGGAAACAACTGATTGTGGATGGAATTACATGATCTGGCTGAATCATTCTACTGTTTGTCAATCCTGGTTCTGGATCCTTATGGTGGTGTTCATGCTGTGGATATCTTCATCTGTAAAAAACTCATCTGCCAGAGCAATGCTGTGCAGATGTGTGTTTATTCACATGATTGAGTAATCTGGACCAACTTCACGTTTGAATAGTCACACACATGGTCACAATATCTCATTTCTATACTCCAGGGCATTAATAGTGTTTCAATGATTATTGATATGTTATGCCTCAGGTGCATATTTGAGGTGTCTCCCCACACCAGGACACCACCACCACTACCTCCACCACCACCACCACCACCACAAGCACATTGGTCTTCTTCTAATATATTCTCAAGTCAGGTGTTGCATTGCACATTGACAGGACCAGAGCTGTTTCTCACTTGTGTCAAATACCACGGCCCTGATACTTTCTTTGAAAAGGACACAACTCATTTCATACATGTGGTACATAAAATGAGTCTGTTGAACTGCTAAAAATCCACCTCAATGATATTTATGATTGTTACAACATGACTCAACAGGCACGATTTATTTTGTGATTCAAGACTGTAATAAAGTGATGGCAAACGTCCTATTACTTTTGTTTGCATAAGCGAATGCAACAAATAAAAAAATACGAAATTTGACACTATAATAGGTCCTTGAATCAAAAAGTACTAACGTAGTCTTGGAAACTTAAGTTTTAGTTCGGAAAGGCACTAGAATATTGTGACTAAAGATTGCATATTCCAGCCCCTAGCCTTTTGTGCTATGTTCCACTGCCTATGGTGCCAACATTAATTCTGGCCGCTGCCCAGTTCCCACAGCTGCATGGATTCGTTGCGCTCAGTATACTTCGACAATTTTATACACACACTTTCTGTAAATTCTCTTGGGATGTACAGTCAGCACGGGCTCAAGACATCCATTAAGCCATGGACGTTACAGTAAGTTAGGGGACCAGAAAATAATAAGTGTTGCAGTGATAAAAAAAAATGGAAGTGTAGAACTTCTATAGTTCAATTCTTTTATCTTGCCATGTCTGCCCAGACGCGGGAGATTGCTGCGTTGCCAGTTGCACGCGCCAATGACCGCAGTGCTCGCCTGTGCAGACACACGGTGTTACGACTGCTTTGACACACTTTGTCATTCGATTTCATAAAAACTATTTGGCCCAAAAATTTGATTTTTACACATCATCTTGACTGATAGCTTCCCCCCATAAATGACTCAAGTTTGTTTGAATGTTCAACGCAGTTATTGTGCAGCATTAGATGTAGCAAACCATTGCACGAAATTTTGAAGAATTTGCAGAGGTAAAAGTCCATAGCGTATACTTTCCGTATGGTCGATTTTAATTGCAAGTAGAAATTTCAAAAAATTACATTCCAACGAATAAAATTCATGTAGTAAGACACTTTGATATTGTTTTTAAATAAAGAACATGTTAAGCACCAAACAAGGTCAGAACTCGGAACCTTTCATTTAGCTTTCAAACATTTTAACCATTACGCTAACGCAGCTCAGAGTACAATTTGTATCCCGGCGGACTCACGCAATCACGCAAAATACCGACAGACACTGTTGGTATAACTATGAATTACTTATGTTACTTCTACATCTACATTTATACTCCGCAAGCCACCAAACGGTGTGTGGCGGAGGGCACTTTACGTGCCACTGTCATTACCTCCCTTCCCTGTTCCAGTCGCGTATGGTTCGTGGGAAGAACAACTGTCTGAAAGCCTCCGTGCGCGCTCTAATCTCTCTCATTTTACATTTGTGATCTCCTTGGGAGGTATAAGTAGGGGGAAGCAATATATTCGATACCTCATCCAGAAACGCACCCTCTCGAAACCTGGCGAGCAAGCTACACCGCGATGCAGAGCGCCTCTCTTGCAGAGTTTGCCACTTGAGTTTGTTAAACATCTCCGTAATGCTATTACAGTTACCAAATAACCCTGTGACGCAACGCGCCGCTCTTCTTTGGACCTTCTCTTTCTCCTCCGTCAACCTGATCTGGTACGGATTCCACACTGATGAGCAATACTCAAGTATAGGTCGAACGAGTGTTTTGTAAGCCACCTCCATTGTTGATGGACTACATTTTCTAAGGACTCTCCCAATGAATCTCAACCTGGTACCCGCCTTATCAACAATTAATTTTATATGATCATTCCACTTCAAATCATTCCGTACGCATACTCCCAGATATTTTACAGAAGTTAACTGCTACCAGTCTTTGTTCCGCTATCATATAATCATACAATAAAGGATCCTTCTTTCTATGTATTCGCAATACATTACATTTGTCTATGCTAAGGGTCAGTTGCCACTCCCTGCACCAAGTGACTATCCGCTGCAGATCTTCCTGCATTTCGCTACAATTTTCTAATGCTGCAACTTCTCTGTATACTACAGCATCATCCGCGAAAAGCCGCATAGAACTTCCGACACTATCTACTAGGTCATTTATACATATTGTGAAAAGGAATGGTCCCATAACACTCCCCTGTGGCACGCCAGAGGTTACTTTAACATTCCAACGAATAAAATTCATGTAGTAAGACACTTTGATATTGTTTTTAAATAAAGAACATGTTAAGCACCAAACAAGGTCAGAACTCGGAACCTTTCATTTAGCTTTCAAACATTTTAACCATTACGCTAACGCAGCTCAGAGTACAATTTGTATCCCGGCGGACTCACGCAATCACGCAAAATACCGACAGACACTGTTGGTATAACTATGAATTACTTATGTTACTTCTACATCTACATTTATACTCCGCAAGCCACCAAACGGTGTGTGGCGGAGGGCACTTTACGTGCCACTGTCATTACCTCCCTTCCCTGTTCCAGTCGCGTATGGTTCGTGGGAAGAACAACTGTCTGAAAGCCTCCGTGCGCGCTCTAATCTCTCTCATTTTACATTTGTGATCTCCTTGGGAGGTATAAGTAGGGGGAAGCAATATATTCGATACCTCATCCAGAAACGCACCCTCTCGAAACCTGGCGAGCAAGCTACACCGCGATGCAGAGCGCCTCTCTTGCAGAGTTTGCCACTTGAGTTTGTTAAACATCTCCGTAATGCTATTACAGTTACCAAATAACCCTGTGACGCAACGCGCCGCTCTTCTTTGGACCTTCTCTTTCTCCTCCGTCAACCTGATCTGGTACGGATTCCACACTGATGAGCAATACTCAAGTATAGGTCGAACGAGTGTTTTGTAAGCCACCTCCATTGTTGATGGACTACATTTTCTAAGGACTCTCCCAATGAATCTCAACCTGGTACCCGCCTTATCAACAATTAATTTTATATGATCATTCCACTTCAAATCATTCCGTACGCATACTCCCAGATATTTTACAGAAGTTAACTGCTACCAGTCTTTGTTCCGCTATCATATAATCATACAATAAAGGATCCTTCTTTCTATGTATTCGCAATACATTACATTTGTCTATGCTAAGGGTCAGTTGCCACTCCCTGCACCAAGTGACTATCCGCTGCAGATCTTCCTGCATTTCGCTACAATTTTCTAATGCTGCAACTTCTCTGTATACTACAGCATCATCCGCGAAAAGCCGCATAGAACTTCCGACACTATCTACTAGGTCATTTATACATATTGTGAAAAGGAATGGTCCCATAACACTCCCCTGTGGCACGCCAGAGGTTACTTTAACGTCTGTAGACGTCTCTCCATTGATAACAACATGCTGTGTTCTGTTTGCTAAAAACTCTTCAATCCAACTACACAGCTGGTCTGATATTCCGTAGGCTCTTACTTTGTTTATCAGGCGAAAGTGCGGAACTGTATCGAACGCCTTCCGGATGTCAAGAAAAATAGCATCTACCTGGGAGCCTGTATCTAATATTTTCTGGGTCTCATGAACAAATAAAGCGAGTTGGGTCTCACACGATCCCTGTTTCCGGAATCCATGTTGATTCCTACAGAGTAGATTCTGGGTTTCCAAAAACGACATGATACTCGAGCAAAAGGTGTAGAAATGCAGCAGCATACAGCGATCTGCACCTCAATTGGTGTTGCTCAGGCAACGGAGGGCATTGAGGTGCTGCCAGTACTTACGCTGACGAAGATGAGGGAGCCAAGTCAATCGAGCGTCGAAAACCAGTCCTAGGAATTGATATATCTCCACTAAAGTGAGTGGATCATCATTAAGGTAAAGTGCGTGAACAGTATGATGCCGACAGAAGTGCATGACACACGACCTTGAGGCTGAAAACTGGAAGCCATGGACTAGAGCCCATGACTGCGCCTTGTGGATGACTCCCAGGAGGTGCTGTTCAGCAACAACAGTGCTGGTGCAGCAGTACGAAATGCATAAGTCGCCTGCATACAGAGAAGGTGAAATGGAGGACCCAACAGCTGCTGCTAGACCATTAATGGGCTACGAGAGAGAGAGAGAGAGAGAGAGAGAGAGAGAGAGACCTCTCAGCACTAGAGTAATCCAGTCTTCTGAACCAAGGTGGAAAATGACACCTTCTTTTGATTCTTTCAGTCTATATGCCTGCCCTTACACAACCACCCCGTCGAAGTACAATAGGAAATAAACAATTACTGCTGTTCTTTATTGAGAAAAAGCTGTTAGTGAGAATGATACAAACACCTTTACTTGCTATCGCCTGAATTAGGAGGCTTGTTTGGTTTAATTAATTAATAGAATATGAAGCAATTGGTATAAAGAATGCTTTTTCCAAACTTTCTATGAAAGGAAGTCTGCTATCAAGACATTGCTTTTGTTAAATTACTTTACTTATGACTGAACGTTACTGAAACCGGAGACCCTCGTCTGTGCTCTGCACTGCAGTCGATCTCTGGCAACGTCTGACTGTGTTTTGTGACGTCAGATGCGCAGAACGAGCCTAAACTCGGCCTCTGTCGTAAAAGGCGCGCACTTTAGCATTCCAAACTATAAAAGGAGTATTTATTTGGAAGTGTGCCAATTCGAATAACACGATAGAGGCATAAGGCCGAGTGCATTCAATACTATGACAAATTTGGGGATAATCGAATACTTTGTCGATCACATACCAGTACAACAACTGTGTGAACACGTCTGATTTGGCAGTCTTTTCAACTACCATTGTAATAAAACACAAACAAAGGCCAGTGTTCAGAGGATGGCTTGTCAATATTGTTTATGATGGCCAAGGAAAATTCCTCAGTTTAGTTTTCCAGGGGAACGAAGCCAAATGAAACAACGTTGGGGCAAGTGGGAGAGTAGAGGCGGCGAGTTCAGTGACGAAGGCAGGTATTGGTATTAAAAACTAATCGAAAACACTATTAACTCCTGAACTTAACGATTTTTTTTCAAATTCAAAACTAATAATTTTTATTAATGAAAAACGCCCTACAATGAATGATATTGCATGCACACATAAAGGCGACTTTCAAAGCTCAAATTAATGAGTTACAAAATTTTGAAAATGCTGAATAATAAAGTCCCGTGTATACTCGTACACTGGACTTCGACTAAAATATCCATAAACATTACATCCTTTTGTTTCTGTGTAGCTACGAAGTGTAACCATGTATTTCACAACGATTTCCTATGAACATAAATCTTGGAGGCGTTGACTGGAGCACAGTGGATGTAGTTATTGCGTGCCACTGGCAAGCACTTGTTGCTCAACTGGCGAACTGTTGTCACTTGCAGACTGTAATGAAGTTGTATCACATTCTTCTTCATTTCCTATTCTGCTAAATTCAGCATCAAACTCAGTACGGTTATAGCAATCCTTTTTTTTTAAAGCATTGCCTAAACGACAATAGACGAGACAGTCTGAAAGCGCGCATTTTGTCTCTCTCAGATTTCCTTGCCTTCTTATAACTCAAAATCTTCACCGTCACACAGCAGAGATGATATCAAGTGGCAACCACCTCAAACAAAACACGACAACCAGGCAATAAATGTAGAACCATATGCTCTCTAGTGACCGGACACACAACTATCAATGGTGAAACCGATGTAAGCAGGGTTCAATTTTTCCGAAGGTGACTTCTTAAGTTGCCTGAGTAAACTCAGGATTTTAGGTTTACATCAAAATAATAAAAATGAGATAACTCGGAATTTTGTGTTAAGAACTTAAAAAAGTTTGGTTATTTTTTAATAGACCTGAGGTGGTCTGACAACGTGTCAGCCTGACAGTGAATACGAGAATTTATTTTAGCAACATTATCTTCTTTAACACCCTTCATCCAGCGGTATTCCAATGCAAGTGTCACAAAGTACTCAGCTACAGGCACGACCGCTTGTTAACTGGATGAATAATGGTGACCAACTGTGAAGATTTTGAGTTATAAGAAGGCAAGGAAATCTGAGAAAGACAAAAATGTGGGTAATAGAGCAGATGTTCCAATATCCCATACTGCAGATCCCTCAGTTTTCCCACTGCCAAGAAATTTTTTTGGGTAGGTGCTTTGTCTTGTTGAAAGACGATTTCTATCTTCAACAAAACAAATACTATTCCTCAATTTTTTGCAGCCAGATCGGTCAGGTGATTACCTTAATATTCACCACCTATTGTTTCACCTTTGTGAAACTACCCCATTAACAAAACCACTTTCGTATTACAAAACATCGATGCCATGACCTTTTCCACTAATGACATCATCTTGGCCACATTTGAAGCTAGAGAACCGGCTTCTGCCCACTGTTTCGATCGTTATTTTGATTCTGGTGTGTACCGGTGAATCCGTTTCATCCAGTGCTATATACAGACACAGAATATGACCTTCGTTTCTGATTCTCCATGTGCGATTCTTCATGCAAAATGTAGAAGACACTTTATTTTAAAATTCTGGCAATTTCACGCACCTTTGTATGTCAATCTTCTACGATTATATCATGCATTTTTTCTACAGTTTCTAATGTGCTTGCACTCTTCGGATGTCCTCCACGTTGGTCATCTTTGACAGTCTCACGGCCTGATTTTAATTTGGACGCTCATTTGTTTGAGGCGGAAGTTGTAGAAGAAGAGTCACCACACTCGATTTCGAATCTCACATGAATCTAGGTCGATGTTAAACTTTCTTTAACAAAACACTTTCCACATCACGATTTTCTTCATTATGAAAATCCGTCAAGTGCACCTCATCCAGAAAATGTGTTATCTCCAGCTTTAGCATCGTTCTGTACCCAATTCTAGAATGAATAAAGCTATGCTCAAATGAAAGAAGCAATGTTTTTCCTTACGGATTTGTTCGGTACGTCATATGACCCGCCGTTTCCTTTTGAAAATTATGGATTGTATTCAAGACAGTGGCTTCTAAAATGGTCGTAATGCTAGTAACATAGCTTCCCAGTTCTCTCTGAATAAAGCTATGCTGCCGCGCGGAGTAGCCTCGCGGTCTGTTGCGTCATGCCACGGACTGCACGGCCTTTCCCGCCTGAGGTTCGAGTCCTCAAATGGTTCAAATGGCTCTGAGTACTATGGGACTTAACATCTGAGGTCATCAGTCCCCCTGAACTTAGAACTACTTAAACCTAACTAACCTAAGGACATCACACACATCCATGCCCGAGGCAGGATTCGAATCTGCGACCATAGCGGTCACGCAGTTCCAGACAGAGACGCCTAGAACCGCACGGCCACTCCGGCCGGCTATGGGCAAGAGTCGCTACATTAGTAGTGTGGGGATAAGCTCAAAATTTGGGTCTGACGGGAGGGTAGTCCGTGCAGTTGTGATGACCACTGTGTCTGAATGGCTTAGTCGTCAGAGCACCTGCCTAGTAAACCAGAGGCCCGGGTTCGAGTCCCAGTGCGGCACTAATATTCAACTTTGCCCATTGATTTAAATCGATGCCCAGTAGAAGTCAATGTCTGTAATTGCTTTGTGACTTAAACAGGATATTGGTTTTGGCAGCAGTTGAAAGCTGGCTCTTGCTTCGGCGTGTACTCACCTGCCTCCGCTGGAGAAGATCTTGGACGTGTCGGTGGCGTTCCACCGCGCGAGGAACTCTTTGAGGTCTCGGCTGTCGCGCGCCGGGCTCAGCACGTACATGTCGAGCTTGCCGTGGCCCACCTTGTGGTACAGGTTGATGGGGTCGGACGAGCTGTAGCAGGCGTGCGGCTTGAGCGCCAGGTGGTGGAGGTTGACCACCATCTCGTGCGCCTCCACCGTGAGGTCGATCAGCAGCGGGTCGCGGTCCTTATCGCCGTCCGGAGACGCTGCGTGTTTCCGCTCCTGCGCATCACAACATTTTTCATTTGTTCCGCTCTTCGAACAGTAGAAAAAAGTTAAACTAAAAATTAAAAAACACCTGAAACATAAAACTCTAAAAAGTAAAAGATGCCTTGCTGTTTTAAGTTTAATTTTAATAATAATACACTACTGGCCATTAAAATTGCTACACCAAGAAATGCAGATGATAAACGGGTATTCATTGGACAAATATATTATACTAGAACTGATGTTTGATTACATTTTCACGCAATTTGGGTGCATAGGTCCTGAGAAATCAGTACCCAGAACAACCACCTATGGCCGTAATAACGGCCTTGATACGCCTGGGCACTGACTCAAACAGAGCGTGGATGGCGTGTACAGGTGCAGCTGCCCATGCAGCTTTAACACGATACCACAGTTCATCAAGAGTAGCGACTGGCATATTGTGACGAACCAGTTGCTCGTCCACCATTGACCAGACGTTTTCAGTTGGTGAGAGATCTGGAGAATTTGCTGGCCATGGCAGCAATCTAACATTTTCTGTATCCAGAAAAGCCCGTACAGGACCTGCAACATGCGGTCGTGCATTATCCTGCTGAAATGTAGGGTTTCGCAGGGATCGAATGACGGGTAGAGCCACGGGTCTGAAATGTAACGTCCACTGTTCAAAGTGCCATCAATGCGAACAAGAGGTTGACCGAGACGTGTAACCAATGGTGCTCCGTACCATCACACCGGGTGATATGGCAGTATGGCGATGACGAATACACGCTTCCAATGTGCCTTCACCGCGATGTCGCCAAACACGGATGCGACCATCATGATGCTGTGAACAGAACCTGGATTCATCCGAAAAAATGATGTTTTGCCATTCGTGCACTCAGGTTCTTCGTTGAGTTCACCATCGCAGGCGCTCCTGTCTGTGATGCAGCGTCAAGGGTAACAGCAGCCATGGTATCCGAGCTGATAGTCCATGCTGCTGCAAACCTCATCGAATTGTTCGTGCAGATGGTTGTTGTCATGCAAACGTCCACATCGGTTGACACAGGGATCGAGACGTGGCTGCACGATCCGTTACAGCCGTGCAGATAAAATGCCCGTCATCTCGACTGCTAGCGATACGAGGCCGTTGGGATCCAGCACGGCCTTCCGTATTACCCTCCTGAACACACCGATTCCATGTTCTGCTAACAATCATTGGATCTCGACCAACGCGAGCAGCAATGTCGCGATACGATAAACCGCAATCGCGATAGGCTACAATCCGATCTTTATCATTTTCGGAAACGTGATGGAACGCATTTTTGCTCCTTACACGAGGCATCACAACAACTTTTCACCAGGCAACGCCGTTGAACTGCTGTTTGTGTATGAGAAATCGGTTGGAAACATTGCTTATGTCATCACGTTGTAGGTGTCGCCACCGGTGCCAACCATGTGTGAATGCTCTGAAAAGCTAATCATTTGCATATCACAGCATCTTCTTCCTGTCGGTTAAATTTCGCGTCTCTATCACGGCGCTGCTTCGGCTCTGCAAGGGAACATAAAACTATGAGAGCATCTCCATATAACACGTGGGAAGAATTTTTACGCTACAGCTCACAAATTCAGTTCTAGGACAGACTGGCTTAATTATCCCAAAACACGGGTGGGAAAGCGTGGTATACTCTACGCCCCTTGTGCCGCCATCTACGGACTCAACGGCTAAACTGAGACATTTCTCGAGGTTTAATAGAAGTGGGGGGTGGGGGGTTCGTGTTCGTGCATGAGGGAGTAGGAGGTCTCGACCTGTGAGGTGTTGTGACTGTGGCAGAAACAGGTATCAATGTCTCCAGGAAAGGTGGCGAAGGTGAAAGAGAAGGGCGTTGTGAGGAGAGCGAAAGGTCACAACATGACTTTCCTGCATCGTTACTTTTGGATGGTATCAATTTTTCGCCAGCCGAAAAGTTCAGTTATCATCGAAGTTTACAGCACGCCAGTAACACTACAGATAGATCGATAAACTGAACTTCTCCTCCAGGGGACATTTGGATGTTTTTTGCTTACACGATGTTGCACTTTGTTGATCCTCCTCCTGTTTTCAATTTTTAAAGGAAATAGAGCATTGTGCTCCACTATCGCCGCACTTCGAAACACACTTTTATGCTAGGCATTGAGCTGTTATGAAATCCAACCGATGTCAGAGGATGATAGTGTGGAACTACTGTATGACGTTGGGAGCAAGTCTTGCACGCTGCACGTACATGCTTACGTTCTAACAGGCCACTCCACAAAAAAATGGTTCAAATGGCTCTGAGCACTATGGGACTTACCATCTGTGGTCATCAGTCCCCTAGAACTGAGAACTACTTAAACCTAACTAACCTAAGGAAATCACACACATCCATGCCCGAGGCATGATTCGAACCTGCGATCGTAGCAGTCACGCGGTTGAGACTGAAGCGCCTAGAACCGCACGGCCACACCGGCCGGCCCCCTCCACACAGCAAGTAGTTATTCATTGTCTCTACAGTGTAATACCATTTGTTATGTCATGTCTTTGCTGCTAGTTCCTAACTATCGTCGCCGTTATTAAAATAGCATTCATCACTTTTCCCAATATTTTCAAAGCAACGGTAGTTTTACGAATAAATATTACTTGTTTTTTTTAAGTTTTATTTAAAAACTAAAAATTTTAGCATTGCTATTGGAAGCATATGATATGCTGCATTTGTACCCGGTTATTAAAAAACAAAAAACTTGTAACCGAGAGCAAACATATACTGAAAAATACCAGATTCTCAGAGGTAAAATACCCGTTCTGTTTTAACCTGTCCGTTTTTCCCATGCCTAGGACATACACATGCTGATTTTTAGGCCATCACATTTTGCCTCGCCTCAGTATTCTCCCTGACACAGCACCCAACAACTTCTTACTCTTTCCTCGGGTGAAGAAACCATTGCGGGGCAGGCATTTACAGAATGACAACGAGGTAATCTTTGAGCTTTTCCTGAAGTGCCGAAATGCACACTTCCACAACCTATGTCTCTGCCAAGTCAACTATAGATAGGAAAAATGTGACGCGTCGAAGGGAGGGTACCTAGAAACGGACTAATACCATCACCCACTGTCATGGTCGCAACTTCATTGTTTTATGATAATTAAATCTTTACGACTACCCTTCGCAGTGTTATATGTGGCTCACTTCTGTCATCTCGCAGGTTGGAGAGAGATTGAGATGAGATTAATACCTGTTACATAGATCATGAATACGACACTTCGTAATGATGTGGAACGTGTCAGGTTAATAACAGATGTCTGTACAAGATATTACATTACACAAAAATTACACAAAATTTTGCATGACACTAATGTTTAAGTTTTTATCCCTTAATTTATATCTAAAAATTCAGCCAATGAGTAGAAGGAGTTGTCATCTAGAAATTCTTTTAATTTATTTTTAAATGATAGTTGGTTATCTGTCAGGCTTTTGATGCTGTTTGGTAGGTGACCAAAGACTTTTGTGGCAGCATAATTTACCCCTTTCTGTGCCAAAGTCAGATTTAACCCTGCATAGTGAAGATCATCCTTTCTCCTGGTGTTATAGCTATGCACACTGCTATTACTTTTGAACTGGGTTGGATTATTAACAACAAATTTCATAAGTGAATATATACACTGTGAGGTTACTGTGAGGATCCCTAGATCCTTAAATAGATGTCTGCAAGATGACCGTGGGTGGGCTCCAGCAATTATTCTGATTACGCGTTTTTGAGCAATGAATACTTTTCTACTCAACGATGAATTACCCCAGAATATGATGCCATATGAAAGCGGTGAATGAAAGCAGGCATAGTAAGCTAATTTACTGAGATTCTTTTCACCAAAATTTGCAATAACCCTAATAGCATACGTAGCTCAACTCACACGTTTCAGCAGACCATCAATGTGTTGCTTCCAGTTACACCTCTCATCAAAGGAAACACCTAAAATTTTTGAAAACTGTACCTTCGCTACAGACTTCTGTTCAAGGTCTATATTTATTACTGGAGTTGTGCCATTTACTGTACGGAACTGTATACAGGGTGTTACAAAAAGGTACGGCCAAACTTTCAGTAAACATTCCTCACACACAAAGAAATAAAATATGTTATGTGGACATGTGTCCGGAAACGCTTAATTTCCATGTTAGAGCTCATTTTATTACTTCTCTTCAAATCACATTTATCATTGAATGGAAACACACAGCAACAGAACGTACCAGCGTGACTTCAAACGCTTTGTTACAGGAAATGTTCATAATGTCCTCCGTTAGCGAGGATACATGCATCCACCCTCCGTCGCATGGAATCCCTGATGCGCTGATGCAGCCCTGGAGAATGGCGTATTGTATCACAGCCGTCCACAATACGAGCACGAAGAATCTCTACATTTGGTACCAGGGTTGCGTAGACAAGAGATTTCAAATGCCCCCATAAATGAAAGTCAAGAGGGTTGAGGCCAGGGGAGCACGGGGGCCATGGAATTGGTCCGCCTATACCAGTCCATCGGTCACCGAATCTGTTGTTGAGAAGTGTACGAACACTTCGACTGAAATGTGCAGGAGCTCCATCGCGCATGAACCACATGTTGTGTCGTACTTGTAAAGCCACATGTTGTAGCAGCACAGGTACTGTATCCCGTCCGAAAACATGATAACGTGCTCCATTGAGCGTAGGTGGACGAAACTAAAATGAGCTCTAACGTGGAAATTAAGCGTTTCCGGACACATGTCCACATAACATTTTTTCTTTATTTGTGTGTGATGAATGTTGCCTGAAAGTTTGGCCGTGCCTTTTTGTAACACCCTGTATACTGTATTTTATCAAAAATTAAAGAGAGTCCGTTTGCTGAGAACCACTTAATATTTTTTGAAAAACATCATTTACAATTACATCACTTAGTTCTTGGTTTTTGGATGTTATTACTATACTTGTATCATCAGCAAAAAGAACTAACTTTGCATCTTCATCAATGTGGAATGGTAAGTCACTAATGTATATCAAGAACAGTAAAGGACCTAAGACCAAACCCTGTGGGACCCCGTACTTGATAGCGTGCAGCCCCCCCCCCCCCCACCCACCCCTCCAGTTTGAGGAATCACCTCTTGTTTAAACATTACACGAACCACTTACACTCCTGGAAATGGAAAAAAGAACACATTGACACCGGTTTGTCAGACCCACCACACTTGCTCCGGACACTGCGAGAGGGCTGTACAAGCAATGATCACACGCACGGCACAGCGGACACACCAGGAACCGCGGTGTTGGCCGTCGAATGGCGCTAGCTGCGCAGCATTTGTGCACCGCCGCCGTCAGTGTCAGCCAGTTTGCCGTGGCATACGGAGCTCCATCGCAGTCTTTAACACTGGTAGCATGCCGCGACAGCGTGGACGTGAACCGTATGTGCAGTTGACGGACTTTGAGCGAGGGCGTATAGTGGGCATGCGGGAGGCCGGGTGGACGTACCGCCGAATTGCTCAACACGTGGGGCGTGAGGTCTCCACAGTACATCGATGTTGTCGCCAGTGGTCGGCGGAAAGTGCACGTGCCCGTCGACCTGGGACCGGACCGCAGCGACGCACGGATGCACGCCAAGACCGTAGGATCCTACGCAGTGCCGTAGGGGACCGCACCGCCACTTCCCAGCAAATTAGGGACACGGTTGCTCCTGGGGTATCGGCGAGGACCATTCGCAACCGTCTCCATGAAGCTGGGCTAAGGTCCCGCACACCGTTAGTCCGTCTTCCGCTCACGCCCCAACATCGTGCAGCCCGCCTCCAGTGGTGTCGCGACAGGCGTGAATGGAGGGACGAATGGAGACGTGTCGTCTTCAGCGATGAGAGTCGCTTCTGCCTTGGTGCCAATGATGGTCGTATGCGTGTTTGGCGCCGTGCAGGTGAGCGCCACAATCAGGACTGCATACGACCGAGGCACACAGGGCCAACACCAGGCATCATGGTGTGGGGAGCGATCTCCTACACTGGCCGTACACCTCTGGTGATCGTCGAGGGGACACTGAATAGTGCACGGTACATCCAAACCGTCATCGAACCCATCATTCTACCATTCCTAGACCGGCAAGGGAACTTGCTGTTCCAACAGGACAATGCACGTCCGAATGTATCCCGTGCCACCCAACGTGCTCTAGAAGGTGTAAGTCAACTACCCTGGCCAGCAAGATCTCCGGATCTGTCCCCCATTGAGCATGTTTGGGACTGGATGAAGCGTCGTCTCACGCGGTCTGCACGTCCAGCACGAAAGCTGGTCCAACTGAGGCGCCAGGTGTAAATGGCATGGCAAGCTGTTCCAGCATCTCTACGATCGTCTCCATGGGAGAATAGCAGCCTGCATTGCTGCGAAAGGTGGATATACACTGTACTAGTGCCGACATTGTGCATGCTCTGTTGCCTGTGTCTATGTGCCTGTGGTTCTGTCAGTGTGATCATGTGATGTATCTGACCCCAGGAATGTGTCAATAAAGTTTCCCCTTCCTGGGACAATGAATTCACGGTGTTCTTATTTCAATTTCCAGGAGTGTATTTCAACTTTCTGCATTCTTCCAGTTAAGTTTGAATTAAACCATTTGTGCACTGCCCCACTCAAACCATAACGATTTAGCTTATCTAAAAGAATTCCGTGATTTACTGCGACGGGAGCTTTAACTAACAAGTGTAGGCAACAGATGTGCTGCCGACCAGTCAGTAGGGAGCAGACAGGGCTTCTGTGGCCGAGTGGCCTTAGCCCCTTAGTACCTGCAGGTTGCAGAAGAAGTGTCCGATCTGTGGGTAGACGTGGCCGCCCTGCTTACGCCGCAACACGGCCGACATCCCGTTTACGTTGCCGTTGTTGAGTCGCGTCACCAGCACTGCGTCCAAGCGGTCCAGGTGGCGCACGAAGTCCCAGAAGCACGCCTTGCGTGCGAACCCGCCATCCACCTGCAACAGCACAACAGGGCGTGACTCAGCATTCTCTCTCTCTCTCTCTCTCTCTCTCTCTCTCTCTCTCTCTCTCTCTCTCTCTCTCTCACACACACACACACACACACACACACAAGTCAGCGAACGCTCCAAATCTTTGCCAATTTGGCCAAATTCTCGACTGCCGCATCGTCCGTCCAAAACATTCCGGGGTACACCAGGTGTCTCGGCGTACCGGTCTCGAAGAGGACAATCCATAGCTTTGACCATTTCACATTGTCGAAAGCTTTCTTATAATCCACGAAGCACATATGGTGAGTCTCTCGGTCAATATAAACGTTGTGATTATTGTGCATGTACCGAAGTATGTGCTATGTTTCGCAGAACACCGCTTGTCGATACGTGCAATCGCCCCCGGAATAATGGAGGTATTACGTCTTACGCGACTCACCTCTTATATTTGTCGAATTATTGCTCGTATAGTCATAACCTGTTAACGTAAACATTAGTAGACTCGCTATTTGTAGCTTACAAGTTATCCAAAATATGCATTTGTGCGCATCACGTTCGTGCCGAACTTCTCTTCCGCTATCGCACACTGACCATTCACATCTGCTATCCCCTCCCCTTCCGCGTTTCCTGCGCAGGTGCTGGCCAAGTTACTTTGTGCGCGCGAGTCTAAGGCCGTTATTACACTATCAAATTTCTTTTTCAAAGATTTGATGAAAGATATTTGACAAAGATCTTTGACGTAGCGCTAGAAGGGGTATTACGCCGTCGTCATATTTTTCGTCAAGAGTTCTTGATGGCTGACAACAAGAACTTGTTATTAACCACAGCAGTTGCATGTACCACAATTGCACTGTGTGCAAATGCGGAAGAGAAGCGGGGGAAAGAAAGGAAACATACTTGGTTGAGGCCGTAGGTTTTACGACGACACGATAAAAGCATTCAACAAAACTTGTTACGTGAGTTTACAGTGGAAGACGTCAAATCGTACATCAATTACTCAAGAATGGATAAGCATACATTTATGTATGTGCTCAATGAAGTGTATCTTCATATGAGGAAGAACAATATTCACTTAAGAACTGTTACATCTGCAGAAGACAGGCTCACTGTACCACATTACAGGAGAGGGTTAGGTTAGGTTAGGTTAGGTTAGGTTAGGTTAGGTTAGGTTAGGTTAGGTCAGGTCAGGTCAGGTCTTCAATCTTCGTAATCTATTTTTGTATTTAGTGTGCCCCACGTTGTAAAGCGCCTCATCAGCTTCATACATCTCTATTAATTTTGTTGTTGTCGGCACACACGAGTTGTTTATAAAAACACTACAGACGACAGAACGCAGCGATGCTAGCGCTCCATGTGGTAATATGTCACATTGCAGTGAACAGAAGACAAGCGATTTCTTTGATCAGATCTACAGCGAGGTCCTAGATTTGATCAAATATTGGACGAAATTTGACAAAGTTCCCTATTACACCATCAAATATCTTGGACAAAGATATTTGACAAAGAAATTTGAGAGTGTAATAGCGGCCTAAGCAACAGATGTACTTTCGACCAGTCAGTAGCGAGCAGACAGTGTTCAGTAGAGGACGTGAAACCATAGTTTGTCAACGGCGTTGTGTCAAATGTAACAGTGGAGCAACATCTCTAAATCAAGTCTTCAAGATATTCTCCAGAATAAAGAGTGACCGAAACGTCCGTTAACTTTTGAAATTTCAGTATTTCAGGTAGACAGTTAAAAGTTGATGCACATGCTTGAAATGGCATAGTGTTTTATTGAAACCAAAAAGCGTTCACGAAATGACCAGCAGGTGGCGCTTCACCTGTAATCGACAGACGATGTTCTGAACAGCACTGTAAGTAAGTATGGTGAGAAATTGTCGTCTATGTTGCTATTTACCATTCCTTATTCCTTGGTCGTGTGACTAGGACCTCCAGTTGGGTAGACCATTCGACGGAGCAAGTCTTTCGATTTGACGACACTTCGGCGACTTGCGCGTCGATGGGGATGAAATGATGGTGATTAGGACAACACAACACCCAATCCCTGAGCGGAGAAAATCCCCGACCCAGCCGGAAATCGAGCCCAGGCCCTTAGGATTGACATTTGGTCGTGCTGACCACCCAGCTACCAGGGGCGGACACCATTCCTAGTGAGGGCTGACGATCGCGGTACACTTGCGACTTAGGTAACCTCGCACGCATGAGACCATTTATCCACGTTCAGGACATCATTAGGCCAGATCAGTTTGCGCTACAGCCTTCGCTTCAGCCGAACTTCAACTACTGCGAGTCACAGAGCACATCGCCTGTAATATGAATGTTTTGAATTATACCGCGACCATATTCTTAGACATAGAAAAAGATTACAACTGTGTGTGGACTCGTAAGCTCTTTATCAAACTGAAAACCTTTCCTGACTATTGTCTATGTAAAATTGGCACTTTTCTCCAACACTGGTAGATAATGGTTTATATCGATGGACCTAAAGGAAGGTCTCCCACAGGTCTCTGTCATATCCCCAACTCTTTTCATCGTTTGTGTTAACGACTTACCCATCCTCCACCAGGTCGTCCTGTCTCAGTTTGCATTACTCACTGGTAGCTGGTGGATTACTGCAGCAATGGGGAGACTACAACATCAGCTCACGCTGAGGGAACAGTGGGCATCAAATAATCACATTTCTCTAAACGCCGACAAAACTCTTCACTCGCAAACTCCTCGACTTGCAGAACAGGCTTACTCTTCACCATCAAGAACTTGCACGGATAAGCGAAGTGAAATACTTAGGGGTGACCCTTTTGCAGGCACTAAGGGCATTATGTTCGAGAGAATATACTGCACGTTTGGCAGTGGTGGGAGCGATGGTGACAGAAATGTGCATGTACATAGACAAAAGACTGAATGGGCTGGATGTAGGTGCCGGATGGTGCGTGCGATTGTGGTTGAGTAGAGGTGAGAGTAGAAATATTCGTTGGGTGCAATGGCTAAGGGAAGGATATTGTAGGTTAAACTAAGGGGGATAGTCGGTTTAAAATTAAGTGTGCCTGTTTGAGTGTATTTGAGGCGGTCACATTGAAATAAAAGACACATTCGTCAGCTAGGGAAATTTGTTTAGAGTGTGTGGAATTGTTGGAATGCATAGATGTTTTGCAGGAATCCTGTAATAAAGCAGACGTTATCTTTGGATATGAGAAGGAGGTGGAGAGCGCTGTTGAGGAGGATTGGATTGACCTGTCAGCTGGTCAGATGAGGACCCTGAGCTCGCTTTTTGTTGGGGGACGTTGTGCTTTGCACTTGTGGGGAATGTGTGAGACTGAGTCATTGAAAATGAGAGGAGGTTTCAGGTTGGGTGAGTATTCGAAGAGATCGTATCATTTCAGATGTATTGTTCAGACTGACTCCTACTGTAGGTGACCTTAAGAGGATCAGCTTACCAGCATGTTGAAACCGTTGATGCCGAAGAGTGCCGCGTCCCCCTGTCCGCCGGGGAACACGTAGAGTGTGGGGTGGCTGAACCGGATATTGCCCACCACGTCGCTGGGCTCCAGTAGCGCCTCTAGCGGCGCGGCGCGCACGAACGCCGACAGGTAGTTGATGAAGTTGCCGATGGCGGCGCCGCCGGCCGTCATTCGGTCGTCAGGATTGATTCGCACCTAGATTACATTACATTAGATATACACACAGAGGGAAGTCCTCAAGGATGCAGAACGTCATAAAACAAAAGTAAATATTCATATTTACAATAAAACAGAGCTGTTAATGTTCCTTCCATATAAGCTAAGTGAAATGGTGGTTGTGGATGTGGAATAAGACAAAAAAATCTTAAATATATTTTCATTTCTCACATAACATGTACATGTACAATACACATTGAAACTTATGATTGTTATTGCCTCTGAACATCAAACAGGAAATTAGTTTACAACATTTACAATACCGTACTGACATTGATTACACTGAAGGTGCCAATCCTGCGTCAGGCCATCCTGATTTAGGTTTTCCGTGATTTTCCTAAATCGCTTCAGGCAAATGGAGGGATGGTTCCTTTGAAAGGGCACGGCCGACTTCCTTCCCCGTCCTTCCCTAATCCGATGAGACCGATGACCTCGCTGTTTGGTCTCTTCCTCCAAAAACAACCCCAACCCAACTCTGAAGGTGCACTGAATGTGTGATGAAGTCAAATATAACGAAATGCTTAAGTTTTTTGACATTATTAATGATATATACATCGATTGGATTTCGCTAATAAATTCGGCAGTAGAGTAGAAAGACTAGCTGCCAATAAAGCCTTTAGGCTCGTCTTAAACTGTTATTACATAGTAGTTAAACTTCTTACAGTGGCTGGCAAGTTACTGAGAAAGTGTGTTCCTGAATAATGGACACATTTCTGGACCAAAATACGTGGCTTTAAATCTTTACAAATATTATTCTTATTTCTGCTATTGATTCGAAGAACTGAGGTGTAGACTGGAAAAAAAGGGATTTATTATTTATGACAGAGATGTAGACTGGAAAAAAGAGATTTATTATATATGACAAAGTTCTGTGATGAATGTGTATGTTGCGAAGCAATCTCTAGTATTCCCAGTGTCTTGATCAGGCTTCTGCAGGACATTCTTGAGTTCATACCACATATAATTCGTATTACATGCTGTTGGACTTGGAAAATTCTAGCTGTCCCAAAAAACGACGACAAACAGTTAAAATACTCAGTAGTCTATACTAAAAAACAGGACTTACGCACAATATCTCCAAATCCCGGTCTGATCCATCCTCCCACTTCGCAATGTCATCTCAACTTCCACATTTCCAAAATTCTTGCAAATGTTTGAATGCCTTGCCATGCCCACCCAGTTTCCTTCCCCAACGCGACGCCTATGCCAACTGAACCTCCCTGTCTCTGCATTCTGTATGTCCCCCAACCGCGCATTACCATTCCACTGTTCCTCAGCCATCGTCAAATCCTGGTAACCTGTCACATCTATAGATCACTTCTCTCCAACTGTTCATGTAAACTCTTCCCACATCTTCCAACGAAATGTCAGGCAGTTGCCATGACCTCGTCACTAAGGCCTCTTTAACATGTACGACTCTCTTACTTCAGTCGACTGCTCGTGACCTATGTACTGCGGAACCCTTCGCGTATTATTCCTGACAGACTCAGTTTCACGAGCAGTCGTTTGTCTGTATGCCTTGGCGCCAAAGTTGCGTTTTTTGTCATTGCTGTTTCCGCCGACATCTGTAGAGTTAAGGACAATTCGAATTTGACGTAAATTGAACGTCAAAGAATGGAAGGGAATGCCGGCATCGAATGGTAGTGTCTTCACATTAGATGAACCGTCAACATAACATTCCGTGGCTTAGTTCTGTACTGTAAGGTGAACATCAAGTTGTGAGGGGGCAAACGCGATAAAAAACAGGAGTGTGGTAAACGAAGTAAGGAACTACGAATGATAGTGGAGTTTATTAACGACCAAAGGTTGTATATTAGATTCTCCACACTGCTAAAAACTGAAAGAATGTGAAAAGAGTGCCAAACATTTCGAAACACCAACATTTATTTGCTGAAGATAATATGCACATATCAACACACAATATTTACAAGGCAGTAAAAGTTTTTGCTTTATGCTTTGTCTAATTTTATGTCTCAGTGTCAAATACTGTAACATCACAAACTAATTTCTTCCTAAAAAAGAACTGAATTATTCTCTACTGAAACAACATTAATGAAAAAACGTATTTGTATTCTCAATTATGTGCAAGGTAGGCTTCTTCTTTGTCGTTCTTTTTGTTCCGATTTTTAGTCTCACTTATGAAAGAACAGCAGCAAGAAAAATACCAAGTTTCATAAGTTCTTTACAACGTGTCATTAAAACAAAGCAAATAGTAAAGTATAGATTTATAAGGCACAAGAGCGCAAACTTCATTAATTATATGCATGCATGGTGTCTGTTCTGTGTCGGACATGTCCGAAAGAAGCGGACACCACGCATTCATATAATTGATTCCTCTAGATGGCCAGTGGATCTAATTTCTTCAGTACGGATGCACAAGTACGTCCGACCTCCAGTGGGGTCTCACAGTAGCAAGCATGGATGAGATGCAAGGGACTGCAGATAGGTGGCGCTCGGTGGTGTTGTGTGTCCCGGACGACACAGTCGTTAACGCATCTGCGTAGTAAGCTGGGGATACTAAGTTCGAATCCCAGCCCGGTACACATTTTCACTCGCCGCCGCTGATTCCCGATGCATAGCTGACATCAGTAATCCCTTCCCTTTCTTTTCCCTTCCTTTCCTCACTCCCCCCCTCCCCGTCCCACCTTCAATTTACATATAACTTCCTTTAAGTTACCACAACTGAATACAGTGAGAATTGGTAATGTTTTTTATTCGCAGAATCCAGGCTGGAACGCGGCGTGGTAGCTGATGAAATCGACTGTCAATGGGAAATGCCTTTACGGTCGCTACCATCAGCCACCGTGCTGATTGGCGGCTTGAATTTCGCGAATAGTAACTGCCGATGTTAACAGTCGAGTTACCACTTGCCATTTCTGCGCATGCAATCTAATCGTGCATGCACGAGATTTTGGAACTCTACATTCGGAATACTCAGCTGAGTTTGGCGTCGCTCACTCAGTCACGACGTGCTTGTCTGCTGATTTGCACACCGTCACCTGACACCACAATTACTGAAGCAAGCATGTCGCTCGTCTAAGTCAGGGTTATGTACATCTTCACTGCCACTCATCCCTCCGGATGGAACAGTCCTTTGCCGAGCGGGACTAGCCGAGCGGTCTGGGACGCTGCAGTCATGGACTGTGCGGCTGATCCCGGCGGAGGTTCGAGTCCTCCCTCGGGCATGGATGCGTGTGTTTGTCCTTAGGATAATTTAGGTTAAGTAGTGTGTAAGCTTAGGGACTGATGACCTTAGCAGTTAAGTCCCATAAGATTTCACACACGTTTTTGAACAGTCCTTTCTTTTCCTTTCCCACATCAGAATCACCTCCTAGCCTTTGACTGGGAGTCATACCTAAACTACTCAATTTGCTCTCCATCAGATCCGTCATGGCAGCAATGTATCAGCACCGGACACCCATTCTACGACTTCCCTACATGCTGCTCCCCGGATTATCTACTCTCCACCATACCAAAGTCCCCATACTGCTGTCACATGTCCCCCTTACGAAATTCACAATATTTAACTATCAACATCTTCATCTTTCAGTCTATCAATTTTCAAACTACAAATATATAAACATATAGTTCACTAATATTTTAAAAATTCTTGCATCTGGCTTTGGTCGGGTACAGAGCAGGTGTAATTCAAACACTAACAATCCACCCAACGTCGATGCTGTGCCTCGAGGGAGAAATAACTATAGGGTTCGAACTTAGATAGTGGCAATTATTTATTCACAATCGATACAGAAGAGTTAAAAGTTTGCAACTCTTACTGTCCTTCAAAGTAGTCAGCGTTGTGTAGAACCCTGTTTCCAGCGATGTGGAAGGCGTAGTATACCGTTAGCAGAGCCTGTTCTGTTGATGGTGTGTATGGAGCGGTCTAAAGTTATGGTGATTCCCGTGCGCGACTGTGATGGTGTTATCCTGACGCATTACGTTCCTCCACGGCAGACCGCCAATGCAAAGTATTACTGTTCATTTTTGGAGCATCACCTACGATCAGCTTTGCGAAAGAAGTGTCGACACTTTCTGCGCAACCCACCCATCATTTTGCTCGACAATGCGCGGGCGCATACAACGAAAGCTGCGGCTGCTTTGTTCGGTCAGTGGGACTGGGAAGTACTGCACCGTCCACCATACTCCCCGGAGTTAAGTTCTTGTGACTTTGATTTGGTCCGAAGATGAAGGAACCACTTCGTGGCATTCGCTTCAGAACTATTCCAGAGATTCGACAGGCAGCAGACCGCTCCATTCGCACCATCAACAGGATAGGCTGTAACTTCCTGGCAGATTAAAACTGTGTGCCCGACCGAGACTCGAACTCGGGACCTTTGCCTTTCACGGGCAACTGCTCTACCAACTGAGCTACCGAAGCACGACTCACGCCCGGTACCCACAGCTTTACTTCTGCCAGTACCTCGTCTCCTACCTTCCAAACTTTACAGAAGCTCTCCTGCGAACCATGCAGAACTAGCACTCCTGAAAGAAAGGATATTGCGGAGACATGGCTTAGCCACAGCCTGGGGGATGTTTCCAGAATGAGATTTTCACTCTGCAGCGGAGTGTGCGCTGATATGAAAGTTCCTGGCAGGAAGGCTGTGCTAACGGTATTCTACGCCTTCCACATCGATGGCAACGGGTTCTACACAACGCTGGTGACTACTCTGAAAGACAGTAACAGGTGCAAACATGTAACTCTTTTGTATCGGTTGAGAATAAATAGTTGCCACTGCTTAAGTTCCAACCATTATATATATATATATAGAGAGAGAGAGAGAGAAACAACAAAGGTAGGTTGTAAGACTACAGAAATATGTTCCCATTAAATAACGTAGGGGTTAAATTACATTCAGTTTCCATATGACGATGGCATATTAAGCTGAAAGCCAGTTCATAAGCAAATAAATAATATTTCCTTCTTAAAATGAACTCTAGGTTACTTACATCAAACATAAATTGTTATACGTTTTTCTAACATTATTACTGTAGGCTACTGTTGCATTGGTCTTTGTAATGATTAGCGGTTTCATTAAAATTTTGCACACCTTCAGAGCCATTACAGCTGCAGCGCAACCCACCAGTTTTATGTGCTATGCAAGGCCTCTGTGAGTTACTTTTTGTGCCTTACACTCCTCGACCGCATACAATACGTTATCGCATCATCCTGCCCAACCTCGATTCTCGTCTCCGTTTGCTCCGTTGCGCCACTGAAATGGCAGTCCAGGGGATAGGGGAGGTGGAAGAAGGAGAACTCGTCGAACGAATCGAGTTGCTTGACCTTTGTCGACATTTCCGGTAGCCACCCTCCTCCGTTCGATCAATTTTCCACGGGTCGCCGTTGAGCTTCCCCCGGGAACATCTTGCCTTTCTAGTCCAAGGGGGTGTAATTCGCTAGAATGTCTTTTAGAGCTGAGGGGCTTCTTAAGTTTTTGTCCTCAAGAACGCACCCTTCCTGCTTCATCATGTTAGAGAGAGGCAGAGGGAATCTGCGAGGTGTCGCATGTGGAGGGATCGCAACCTTGTCACTGAACCTTCTTACGGAGAAAGACACTCGTGGTACACTTACAAATCGCATTAAACGGCGGATGGCGACGAGTCAGGCACATTGCTCCACGTCAGGGCAGCTCCAAACACTCGTCTACATCAGCACCGTCTGCGCAGAAACGGGAAACCGTTAGGGGTATCGTAGCATTCTGAGCACGCGCTCAAATCGAGGAGATGTTTCCGATGCAATAACATATGGCTGGCGCTCTGCAGCTGACACGCATTGTGCGAATGGACACGGCCGGTTACCGGCTTTTGTTATTTATGGAGATGAATTATTTACTGACAATGCATTATGCGAGCCATCTCGCGTGACGGGACACGGCCAAATGGCGGCGTCAGTTGTGCGTAATGTGTGTGATCTCGAATTACACACCACTGACAGACTGTTGTGCTGCATGAAGATCGGCTTCGATAGCGAATCCGGCGGACCGTGCACAACGCCTAAATAGGATATAAAGGTCAAAAATCCGTCACTCATTGCACTGGGGCACACATTTTCGAAAGGATAAATGTTGCTGGTTCCAAAAAAAGGCATCAGTTTTTTCCTCATTGTGCTGTAGTTTTCGAGGCATAGAGCATATGGTGAATACCACTGTTCATTCCACATCTGCTGAAATAATCTACAAGCAAATGTAGAGTGTGTGGTGTCGGGTGCTTCGTACGAATGTAAGCGACGCAACTGACCGATGGAGAGGTGACTTCTCTGTATTCCCCTGTATGCATCCCGATCTGTTACCCTATTCTTATAATCGCTACGCAAGGTATATGTGGCGGCAGCACAATTTCGCACAGTCTTCTCCAGATATCTTCTCCAGATACACCTTCTTTACATTTACACTACTGCATCACCTCTTTCCTGTCAAAGATTTTAATTTACGTTTCCCGAGTATCTCTGTTAAACTTCCTGGGGGCTATATCGACCTGTAACGATCCTAACAGCACGGCTGCTGATATGCGCTCCCGATATTAACTCCAAAAGTTGGAGCATTAATCTAGATGTTTTCGAAGAACGTGTTGTATGAGATTTTCTTTACATGTACCATGGCCTTTTTCGGAATCGTGCCAAGAATTTTAAGTGATTCGCCACCTCTACTAATGGTTTTATGTGTACGCACCATTTCGTATCATTTCTTAGTATTATCCATAACAACACTGCCCGACAAAAAGTGAAGCGCCCAGAAGACATGGTCGGATGTCAATGCAACTTGGCACACGTACACATCATCGGCGGATACGTAAACGATTGGAGATGCAATTCTCTGTAACAGGTAGACAGGCCACTGGAGTGCATTAGTGCTATTTTGTGTTTAGTGTTATTACCAAGTCTGGTATACGCTGAAGAGCCAAAGAAACTGGTACACCTGCCTATTATCGTGCACTGCCCTCGCGAGCACGCCAAAGTACCGCAAGACGACATGGATGAACGCGACTAATGTCTGAAGTAGTGACGGAGGGAACTGACACCATGAATCCTGCAGGACTATCCATAAATCCGTAAGAGGGCGAAGCATCCCAGATATGCTCAATAATGTTCATGTCTGGGTAGTTTGGTAGCCGGCGGAAGTGTTTAAACTCACAAGAGTGTTCTTGGAGCCACTCTGTAGCAATTCTGGATGTGAGGCGTGTCGCATTGTTCTGCTGGAATTTCCCAAGTCTGTCGGAACGCGCAACGGACATGAATGGATGCTTACGTACATATCACCTGTCAGTCATATCTAGACGTGTTAGGGGTCCTTTATCACTCCAACTGTATGTGCTCCACACCATTACAGAGCCTCAACCAGCTTGAACAGTCCCCTGCTAACATGCATGGTCCACGGATTCTTGATAATGTCTCCATACCCGTACATCCGATCGAAACAATTTGAAACGAGAGCCGTCCGACCAGGCAACATGTTTACAATCACCAACAGTCCAATTTCGGTGTTGACGCGACCAGGTGAGGCTCAAAGCTTTGTGTCGTGCAGTCATCAAGGGTACACGAGTGGGCTTTTGGCTCCGAAAGGCGATGTCGATGATGTTTCGTTAAATGGTTCCCACGCTGACACTTGTTGACAGTCCAGCATTGAAATCTGCAACAATTTTCAGTAGGGTTGTACTTCAGTCACGCTGAATGATTCTCTTAGTCGTCGTTGGTCCCGTTCTTGCATGATCTTTTTCCGGCCGCAACGATGTCGGAGATTTGGTTTTACCGAATTGCTGAGATTGCCGGTACACTCGTGAAATGGTCGTACTGAAAAATACTCACTTCATCGTTGCCTCGGAGATACTGTGTCCCATCGCTCATGTGCCGACTATAACACCACGTTCAAACTCACTAAAATCTTGATAACCTGCCATTGTGGCAACAGTAACCGTTCTCATAACTGCACCAGACAATTGTTGTCTTACATAGGCCTTGCCGACCGCAGCGCCGTGTTCTGCTTGTTTACGTATCTCTGTATTTGAATACGCATGCCTATATGAGTTTCTTTGGCGCTTCAGTGTATAAGAAGCGTCAGATGTTGACTGATTGGTTCAAATGGCTCTGAGCACTATGCGACTTCTGAGGTCATCAGTCGCCTAGAACTTAGAACTAATTAAACCTAACTAACCTAAGGACATGACACACATCCATGCCCGAGGCAGGATTCGAATCTGAGACCGTCGCGGTCGCGCGGTTCCAGACTGTAGCGCCTAGAACCGCACGGCTACTACGGCAGGCTTGACTGATTGCTGGGGGGTAGACGGAGAAGCCGCATACTCCCGTAATCAACATGTGACAGAATTTGAAAGGGGGATTATTGTGGGTCCTCATTTGACCGGCTGTCGAATCGTGCAATATCCCGATTTATGCGGCATTCGGCCCGATGTTGGACAGCATGGAAACGAGAGTGGGACATACTCGTCGCCGGGGCTCCGGTCAACCACGTGTGACCACAAGAATGGAGGAGTTTCGTATTGAGCACCAAGTATATCTTAAGCCCACCACATTCGCGCCTGCCATCTGCGGACAAGGATTCAACCCTCTGTAACATTAACCCCATAGCATGGGTGGAGAGCAGCAGCAGACGGACTAGGATATCACCGTCCCATGCGTAGCTGCCGCAACCATCACGAGACAAATGGTGCCATTTGGAGAGCTGCTGTGACCGGAAAGCAATGACTGCTGATGAAAGATGTCGCAGTGTTCAGCGAAGATTGGCGTTTCAGCTCTACCCCGCACGACTATCTTCGGCGGGTGTGGTGGCTTCGGTGGACCCTCCCTTCCTGTGTTTTAGAGAGGCAAAGTGGTATTACTCCTGGAGGAGTGGAGTGGGCAGCCATTGGGTATGACTTTAGGTCCGGTTGTAGTGATAGACGGAACTCTGGCAGTACAACTGCACGTCACAGACATATGTGTTCTCATGTGTTACCTCTCATGCGACACTATCATGGTGCCATTTTTCAATAGGACAATGCTCTTCCACACATGGCACATGCCTCTATGAACTGTTTGCACGATGTTGAGGTACTCTCGTGGCCAACAAGATCCCTAGATCTGTTCCTGGTACAATATGTGGGGGATCAGTTCGGACGTCTAACTCCAAATCAGTGCCGGTGAAACTGATGACAAGGAGCAGTTACAACAGCCTAAGGATATAACGGCTTTGTCGGCCGGAGTGGCCGAGCGCTTCTAGGCGTTTCAGTCTGGAACCGCGCGACCATTACGGTCGCAGGCTCGAATCCTGCCTCGGGCATGGATGTGTGTGATGTCCCCTAGTTCTAAGTTCTAGGGGACTTATGACCTCAGATGTTAAGTCCCATAGTACTCAGAGCCATTTGAACCATTTGATACAACGGCTTTACGACACACTTCCTAAACGAAACAGTGCATGCATCCAGAGCAGAGGGGAAGAACCGCCATACTCGTAAGTGGGCTCATTCTGTCAAGTCCTTTGTAAATTTTACCGGGTCTTATAATCACTGAAATAACATCACATACACTCTCAACCCGTGAAGTTTCAAGTAGTGTCCTTCCCTTTTGGGTGCTTCCCTATTTTTGTTAGGCTGCGTGTTCATACGTGGGTTGGAACTTTAATAGTGGCAATTATTTATTTACAGCTCGTGCAAAACAGATACGTGTTTCAAAGTTTAACTAACTTTCAGAGTAGTCACCAGCGTTGTGTACAACCCGTTGCCAGTGACGTGTAAGTCGTAGGATACTCATAGTGCCAGCTGTGTTGACAGTTCGATCCGCGCGGTCTATTGCCCGACGACTTTGTAGCAGCGAATGCTATGAAGTGTTCCTTCAGTTTAGAAATAGAGTTGAACTTACGAGGGCTTAAGTCAGGGGAATGCAATAAGTGGTATAGCAATTAGCAGCGCCGTCACTCAAACAAATCAGTAACAGCTCTGTCTCTAAGCTGCTCGTAGGTTGTGTTCCAAAAAGAACAGCATAGAGACAGAAGTGATGACACTCTCTGCATGACCTTCTCATCATTTAACAGGACAATGCTCAAACACGTACAGTGTAAGCTACTACTGTTGAAGAGAAGTGGGGAGAGTCCATTTCCATGTCTCACTTCAGTTTTTATCTCGAAGCTTTCTGAGGTCTCACCTCTAAATTTGACCTTGGAATGGGTGTTGGTCAATGTTCCTAGAATGAGTCTGCGGGTTTTGTTGTCTAGTCCTACTTCCTGGAGTATTTTGTTAAGCATTTCTCTATCAACGGAATCGTAGGCCTTCCTTATCTTGGAGTATGCCAGTGCAGTTATAAGGTTGAGGATCTGTTCAACACGGGATCGGGTCTTCTTGAAGCCTCTCTGATATTCTCCCAGTTGACTATCCAGTTGATCTTCTGTCTTTGTTAGTAACGCCTTGGAGACAATCTTATATGTTAATGAGACAAGAGAAATTCCACGGCACTTGTTCAGATCATTAAAATTTCCCTTTTTGTGAAGCGAATGGATCAGAGCTGTGTTCCAATCAGGTGCTAATTTCTCTGTTTCCCAGATGTTCTGGATGATCTCGGTGAGCTTACCCACGGCGTTGCTGCCAGCACATTTTCAGAGTTCAGCAACGATAGAGTCCTCTCCAGTTGCCTTTTTATTCTTTAGAAATTGAATGATTTATCCAACTTCTTTCAATGAAGGAAGCTGTGAGACTGGGTTTGGTGTGGTTTGTTTGTAGTTGAAGTCTTCGCTGGGTGGATCACAGTTCAGTAGGTTTTTAAAGTACTGAGCTAAGAGGTGGCAGTTGTCCCTGTAACTAAAAACCAGTTTGCCCTGCGAGTCTCCGAAGTGGAGGCTTGAGGGACTGTATTTTCTGAGTGTCTGCTTGAAGGTTCTGTAGAAATCTCTCGAGTCATTCTTAGCGAAGCTCTCTTCGACCTGGTTAAGTTGATTTTGTGTGGAGGTCCGTTTGGTTCCTCGAATTATCTTAGCTGTAAGCCTTTTCTGTTCCAAAAAATTCTTCCAATTTTTCTAGGTTTCTTACAATTCCATCACCCTCAGAGTGCCTGCCTTTGGGCTATTGCATTGTCACATTCATTCCGCCACGGATGCTTCCTTCTTCTCGTGAGGGGGGCGAGTTCATTGGCAGTCTTCACAAGAGACACTTTCAGTTGGTCTTCCTATGTATGTATGTCATTGTTTATTAGGATTTCAAAGTTCCTGATCCGTGTGCTTAGTTTCATATCACGCAAATGACAAGTACATTTGTTTTGCATGAGTTTAGTCTACAAGATGAAGCTCTGTATTCGCCTGTTCATTAATGCAACAGTACTCCTGGCTTAAACTTTCTATATACATCGCGTTGCGCCTGTGAAAGCAGTACTATTATCACTAAAATTTCCGAGTCAGATATCGTCATCATGGAGTCATGCCTGAAAAGTGACTGAAAATCGGTTTAAAACTAGTTTCAACATTTTAATTGAACATTTGGCGTAATTTTTTTAAGACTGCGGTAGACTTTCAAGATGAAGGAGAACATAACTAATGCTTGCAGCTGGCCTTTTCCGATCATTGGTTACTCATTTAAAAATATCCATTTTGCGACGGTTTAGCGCCTGTATGATGTTCGGGACAGCTTTTGTAGCAAAGGTGGCCGTATGACTTTGGTTGCAGGGCGGCGCGCTGTACCTTGCAGTATCGGCTGAAGGGCTCTCGCGACATTCGTTCGGAAGTCCAGTCTCCTTCTGGAGCGCAGTGTACGTCGATCGTGATGCTGTGTTCGTAGGCGCGCAGAACTCGCTGCACTTCGGTCTCTTGGAAGGCGTCCGTGAAGTCCGCCAGCGAAAAAGTGCCATCCTGCAAGCACAAAGTCCAATTGTTACTCACTTAACAAATATATAACTCGTATTACAACTCACTGTCGAAAAAATGCATTAACTTGTAGGGAGGAAAATAAAACAATACTGGGGTTATTGGCGTTTAAATCACAAGCTAAAAATATATTCTGTAATAATAGCGACTGAGTTTTGATTTGAAGTGATGATAAAAGTAGTTGAAGTGATGATCAAATACGAGTGATAATCTTTGCTAAATTTTAGTCGCAACAACTACGCATGACATTTAAAAGGCCTCAAGGAATTACATTCAATGAAAATTTCACTACTTTCCACCCTATCTGTTAACTCTCATGTGTATTTGGACATTCGAAACTGTTGTATGACGGACACGATTCTTATAAGAACCTTCTACATGGGGAATGTGGTTTAGTACTTCGGACGATGGTTGCTAATTGATCGAAATTAAAAATTAAAAATTTTGTTGAAGATTTAACACAATAGGTTAAGTATTTAAGTTCGAAACCATGTACACTCGTATGTTTTGACGCAGCGTAACTCACGGCGCGGAAATCACCCACGCTATAATCATGTAGTCGTTCAGAATGATAGAACTTCACAACTTCCAACAGACTAAACGTAATATCAAACCGTTTATAAACAATTTTAGTTTTAACTTATTCTTAAGTGTATGGGTGAATAATCCGAAACAAATAAGACCAGCATAATTAGTGTTTGACGTCTATAACTATAAAGGTTTTATATCTTAACCTTTAAAATTTATCATATTAATTTATTTATAAAGTAATCAGGCGTTTGAAGCTGTGTAAGCGCGAGCGCGCGTGTTTGTTTGTTTGTTTGTGTGTGTGTGTGTGTGTGTGTGTGTGTGTGTGTGTGTGTGTAAGGGGTTTACTGGTTTTGTCCATTCCTTTAGTCGCAGATTACCTGCGAAAACTGGCATGTAACATTGGGGGTGCAGTAGTTGTTGCGTTTTGTGACATTTCTGTAGTGCTCTATGTCTGTAAAGCTCTTATACGTTAAGAAGTCTCAGTTGTAAGCTGCTACGGAGAAATTATGGTTCTAAAAATTCTGAGTTTAAGGTGATTTACCTGCAGGACCCAGGATCCTGTTCCGGCGAAAGTGTAGCCGGCATGTATAAGGTGTCGGTGCCTGGTGAAGCTCGATAGTAGGTTGCGAACGCACTGCAGCAGTGTGTTCACTTGTGGGTGGATCAGTACTTCAGTTACCAGGTTCTCCGTCGCGTACTGGATCAGTCTCTCTCCTGCAACAAGCCACAACACAACCGATTACTTCACACAACTCACGAAAAATAAGCAAGGTGCATACGTGATCAATGTTAACATGCAAAGGGGAAGTTAAAAAATTTTCTCCGTGTTCAAAAATGTGTGTGAAATCTTATGGGACTTAACTGCTAAGGTCATCAGTCCCTAAGCTTACACACTGCTTAAACTAAATTATCCTAAGGACGAACACACAAACCCTTGCCCGAGGGAGGCCTCTAACCTCCGTCGGAACCAGCCGCACAGTCCATGACTGCAGCGCCTTAGAACGCTCGGCTAATTATGCGCGGCTTTCTACGTGTTCTCTGCAGACAAAGTAAGATGTTACAAAGGCTTTGTAGCTCAATTTGAAACGGTGCTCATCCATAAAACAGACTTATCTGTTGATGGTTTGTTGCTGAAGTCATCAATCCGAAGACTGGTTTGATGCAGATTCCTTGCAAGACTATCTCGTTCAAGTCTTTTCATATCTGCATAACGAATGCACTCTGTATCCCTTTGAACCTGCTTACGGTATTCACCTCCGAACACTTCGTTCCATTACCAAATTATTCAGGATGTGTGCTGTCAACTTATCCATTCTTTAGTCACGTTGCACGATGATTTCTTTTCTCAAAGACTGAGGTCAGTACTAGTTCATTGGCTACTCGATCTCTGCATCTCCTTTTCAGCATTCTCTCTAAGCAGCGCATGTCACGAACTTCCGCCCTTCTGTACTGTTTATGGTCCTAAGTTTCACTTCCCTATAAGGCTGTACTCCAGAAAACAATTCTTAACACTTAAATTTATATTCGGAGTTAATTTAGTTCTCTGTCAGAAAAAGTATTCTTGCTATTGCCAGCCTACTTGTTACTTCCTCCTTATTTACGCCGTCAGTTCAAAAGTGGTTCAAATGGCTCTGAGCACTATGGGACTTAACATCTATGGTCATCAGTCCCCTAGAACTTAGAACTACTTAAACCTAACTATCCTAAGGACATCACACAACACCCAGCCATCACGAGGCAGAGAAAATCCCTGACCACGCCGGGAATCGAACCCGGGCGTGGGAAGCAAGAACGCTACCGCACGACCACGAGATGCGGGCCACGCCGTCAGTTATTTTGCTGCGTAGATAACAAAATAATTTAATACTGTCAATGATTCCTTCCCTAACCAGATTACCTCGACACAGCCTGATTTAATTCGAGTACACTTTTTTATCCTCGTTTTTTTCTTCTTTTAATCTCTTTTGAAGCCACTATCGATTCCATTCGTCTGATCTTGTAAGTCCTTTGACGTCCATAACAGAATGGCAATGTCACAATGTTTTATCGCTTAACGCTGTTCACAAAACTCACGCCCGCATATCGTGGTCGTGCGGTAGCGTTCTCGCTTCCCACGTCCGGGTTCCCGGGTTCGATTCCCGGCGTGGTCAGGGATTTTCTCTGCCTCGTGATAGCTGGGTGTTGTGTGATGTCCTTAGGTTAGTTAGGTTTAAGTAGTTCTAAGTTCTAGGGGACTGATGACCATAGATGTTAAGTCCCATTGTGCTCAGAGCCATTTGAACCATTTTTGAACAAAACTCACATTCAGACATGTTAAAGTTTTAGAGGCACCAAAAGAAGCACTGCCACTTCCATTTACTGTTGCAACTCAGCTGAGAGAGTGGGAAGATGACAATGGCGGTGTATCTTGAGTCTTGCATGTGGTTTTCTCAGAAGGCAATAGACGGCTTCTGTACTCATCCCCAGCGACTGTCTCGCATAAAGGAAGCTTAGTGTTCCAGAGGCCAATTTCACTTGGAATCTATGCAAGATCGCGTATCTCTTTTTTCTATAAATACGTACCGCGTATTTTTGTTTTATGAGATGCGCTATATCGTTTAGGATCTCCTCACTACATATCTATGGAACAAAAAGTACACCTAACCTAATTTTAACGTTCTATTGTTGAGAATGTCATTAGGGACGGAGCGCAAACTCTAAAAGGACAAGAGTGAGGAACAGTCACAGGATTCTTCTAAGGCGATTTAGTGGATTATATGATAACTCTGAGGAGGATCTGAATTTCGCTCCTCCAAAATGGCAGAACAGTATATAATATCCACGTACAGGTTCATCAACACTGCAACTTAGAGCAAAAAATCTAAATGCACTGTATTTTTAATCTCATCACTTTTCAGTTACTCCTGCACACCTTCTCGTTACCTATGGACTATAACAGATCTCACTGCCATATTTCAAGTAAAGGAAAGTATATTAGTCACAAGCTCCAGAGGACACTACTTCAAATGCAGTAGATTATGACAGTCTTTGGATTGAAAAAGAACTATGGATTTAAGAGCTCAGGAAAAAATCGCTAATATTTCCTTTTGCAGTCAGGTTACATCAAAGCGATCCGTGGCACATACTGTCACCACATCGGCATTTCTCCAACCGATTAATTTTGTTTATAAAATCATTATGTAGTCTTAATTTTGTCTATAGTGAAATAAAAAATCTGTGGCAGAAGATATTTCGTAAATACCGTATTAGACGGTGGGAAAGGACTATGCTGTCGTCTAAATCATTTGACTTTCCAGTAACAAACCCGTAGACGGCCAGGCGCCACAACCTGGAACCGCGCGACCGCTACGGTCGCAGGTTCGAATCCTGCCTCGGGCATGGATGTGTGTCATGTCCCTAGGTTAGTTAGGTTTAAGTAGTTCTAAGTTCTAGGGGACTGATGACCACACCAGTTATGTCCCATAATGCTCATAGCCATTTGAACCATTTTTGAACAAACCCGTAGAATTCGTTACATTCTGAATCTAGGCACAACACACCACCCATATTTTTCCAGCAAACGACACAAACGACTTGGCTGAGAAAATATAAACCGAAGTAATCACTGTGTCATTCGCATGTTAACAACTTCACGCAAGTATAGAAGGAGTGATACTGTCTCCCACACATACGAAATTAAACTACCTGTCAATTCGAAGAAATTCAAAGTGATGCCAAATAACATGTTACACGTTACGAATCTACCTGTGGAATAATGTTCTTATTGATACTTTCGGTATGAGCTAAGAACGTGTTGTGGTGTTTGCTTCTTTTTTCTTTTTCTTCTTGTTTGTGGTCTAGGTAGAAGATATCATGTACTTCCATTCGGCTTAGGAACATTTCTTTTATGTTGTAAAATATTTGGAGAAGTTATATCAGTTAGCACCCTAAAATAATCTTCTTAGACGAGTTTGTGCGATATATAAATGTTAAGACATTAAGTGTAAACGATGTCGAAAATTAACGCTAATGCGACTGTATTTCATTCTTAATGTCCTTGAAATCTGTATCCGTGGGGCGCGTGGCCATTAATTAGCGTTGATAACATCGAGATCAGAATTTTAAAGAGTTGAATTTGCTCACGCAGCTAAGGCCTTATAAAAATTACTTTCACTTCCAGGGTCTCCAGAAAGATGAAATTACACTCACCGAAAAAAACAACAACATCACAAGTCAATTACCCAAATGGCACGGAAATCTGAGGATGTTACGTACACGTACGGACAAACAAATGATTACAAATACAGCAACAGTGGATGATTTATTCAAGAGAAAGAGCTTCACAAATTGAGCAAGTCAATAACGTGTTGAAACTTCCTGGCAGATTAAAACTGTGTGTCGGACCGAGGCTCGAACTCGGGACATTTGCCTTTCGCGGGCAAGTGCTCTACCATCTGAGCTACCCAAGCACGACTCACGCCCCGTCCTCACAGCTTTACTTCTGCCAGTACCTCGTCTCCTACCTTCCAAACTTTACAGAAGCTCAGAACCTACGTTCGCAGGAGAGCTGTTACGCAGCGAAGGCCCATACCTTTGGCAATAGGATGAGGTGTCTGACTGTGAACCGCCGATCACCTCTAATGAGCGGCCATCTTGATTTAGGTTTTCCGTGATTTCCCTAAATCTCTCCAGGCAAATGCTGGGACGGTTCCTTTGAAAGGTCATTGCCGATTTACTTCCCCATTCTTCCCTAACCCGATGAGATCGATGACCTCGCTGTTAGATCTCTTCCCCCAGGCAACCCAACCCAACCTCGAATGAGAGTGTCCTCACGTTCTAACACTGCAGGAGTCACAGCTGTGTGCGGTCGGCAGGCATTCGGGAGATCAGACAGCTTTGCGCGACCTTGTTGCGATAAGACACCGCCTCGCCCAACGACTCACCGTGGTTTTGTTCACTGCCAGATCTCCTCAGACATTCTGGAAACGTCTATGAATATCCGCGATGCTCTCAATGACAGCTACTTGCTTGGAACGTTACAGACGCTATTGTGAAAGCTACCTAGAATGCCTATGCGAACTTCATGAAACTATAGCGGCTGAAGCGAAAATATTCCATGATGACCCACAACAAATTTCACACTTTTCAACAGAAATTTGTCGAGAAAAAAGTTGTGTTGCATTACTTACTGGCTCCACGTCCCATCCACATTGCCGATTGTGTCAGTTTACTTCAATTCAAAGTTTTATGTTAATTCTGTGTAGTTGTAATTATTGCGAGCTGTATGGTCAATGTTGCCTGAAGCGAAAATAAATAAAATAATAACAATAACAACAAAAATATTGCTATCCTAGCAGTGATTGATGTTCAGTGGAGAGTGAAGTGAAGTATATGAGATATTTAATTTCACGAACCTCCCATCAGGACGGGAGTTAAGGAACCCCTCGTTACACGGTACTTCATCGAACTACTTTGTGTGCTGTGCCTTCGAGCAGTAAGTCTCAGTAACGACTGCCGATGTTGGCTCGTAAGTGGATTCGTCGGGACACGACCTCGAGTCATCCGTCCCAGGATTCCGCGATAATGGAACGTCGGTAGGGGGAGGCAAGAAGACTGAAGGCGCATTGGGCCACGCCCATTCAGTGTCGGGCGCTGTAAAAAGAGGAGCCAGGGGGTTGACCTCATTCCGGCAGTTGCCGACAGCGCGGGCGGGGGTTGCAGCCTTTTTGCGCACACATTGAGCCGGCGTTCTTTGTGCGTGTCCCAATTGCCCCGAGCAGCCGCCATTAGCCGTTCGGCAGATGATGGAAGGCCGTTTAATTGGGAGCGCTGACGAGATTGAAACGACGCTGCGCCACGGCTGGGACATAGCGCGGGCTGGGACGGGGTGCTGCCTGCCTCAACAGCGCCGTCCGTGAACTGTGTCCGCCCGCCAGTCGCCTCCGGTTAACGAGGCACTGCACGGGTGAACAACCTTTTACGCACTAGTTATTACACTTTTCCAGGCGGAACTTACTTTATGCGAACTTAAATGAAATATCTTTAAATTTGTTCCGGAATGGGTCTCGCCAGAATTAGTCGTGATAAAATTGTACTGAGGAAAATACACTACTGGCCATTAAAATTGCTACGTCAAGAAGAAATGCAGATGATAAACGGGTATTCATTGGACAAATATATATTATACTAGAACTGACATGTGATTACATTTTCACGCACTTTGTGTGAATAGATCCTGAAAAATCAGTATCCAGAACAACCACCTCTGGCCGTAACAACGGCGTTGATACGCATGGGCAATGAGTCAAACAGAGCTTGGATGGCGTGTTCAGGTACATATGCCTATGCAGCTTCAAGACGATACCACAGTTCATCAAGAGTAGTGACCGGCGTATTGTGACGAGCCAGTTGCTCGGCCACCATTGACCAGACGTTTTCAGTTGGTGAGAGATCAGGAGAATGTGCTTCCCAGGGCAGCACTCAAACACTTTCTGTTTCCAGAAAGGCCCGTACAGGACCTGAAACATGCGGTCGTGCATCATCCTGCTGAAATGTAGGGTTTCGCAGGGATCAAATTAAGGGTAGAGCCACGGGTCGTATCTGATATGTAACGTCCACTGTTCAAAGAGCCGTCAGTGCGAACAAGAGGTGACCGAGAGGTGTAACCAATGGCAGCCCATACCATCACGCCAGGTGATACACCAGTATGGCGATGACGAATACACGCTTCCAATGTGCGTTCACCGCGATGTCGCCAAACACGGACGCGACCGTCATGATGCTGTAAACAGAACCTGGATTCATCCGAAAAAATGACGTTTTGCCATTCGTGCACCCAGGTTCGTCGTTGAGTACACCATCGCAGGCGCTCCTATCTGTGATGCAGCGTCAAAGATAAACGCAGCCATCGTCTCCGAGCTGATAGTCCATGCTGCTGCAAACGTCGTCGAACTGTTCGTGTAGATGGTTGTTGTCATGCAAACGTACCCATCTGTTGACTCAGGGATCGAGACGTGGCTGCACGATCCTTTAAAGCCATGCGAATAAGAAGCCTGTCATCTCGACTGCTAGTTATACGAGGCCGTTGGAATCCAGAACGGCGTTCCGTATTACCCTCCTGAACCCACCGATTCCATATTCTGCTAACAGTCATTGGATCTCGATCAACGCGAGCAGCAATGTCGCGATACGATAAACTGCAATCGCTATAGGCTACAATCCAATCTCTATCAAAGTCGGAAACGTGATGGTACGCATTTCTCCTCCTTACACGAGGCATTACAACAACGTTTTGCCAGGCAACGCCGGTCAGCTGCTGTTTGTGTATGAGAAATCGGTTGGAAACTTTCTTCATATCAGCACGTTGTAGGTGTCGCCACCGGCGCCAACCTTGTGTGAATGCTCTGAAGTGCTAATTATTTGCGTATCACAGCATCTTCTTCCTGTCGGTTTTATTTCGCGTGTGTAGCACGTCATCTTGGTGGTGTAGCAATTTTAATGGCCAGTAGTGTAAATAAGAAACGTTATATTTCTTACGACTGGTGCAGATTTATTTGGAATGTCGTTTTCGGACGAAGTTTAAACTATCATCTACTTGTATTTTACAAGTATTTCTTTCAATTGTTAAACATAAAGACACTGGATGTCAGTGAATACTAATTATTTAGATTTTCACTAAGTCGCCTATGTCTGCTACCACTTTCTGAGCACTACTAATTCGAAGATAAACTTTTAAGTTAAGATCTGTCTTAGAGCTCCTGATGGTAGGTTTCGTTCTCTTCACTGAGGAAAAAGTTCTCGCACAAGTGTGTACGTCCAAAAATGAACATAATCATAGCTACAAACTTGGAAAGTCGTGGAAATTTGTGTTAAGGAAATTTTTGTACAAGTCTAAGAGACTTATTTTGTTATGAAACTTATCACGCAAGTGCCTGTCACACTGTAGGTCTGTATGCTCTAACTGTAGCTAGGCAACGTGCACGGACGTCTTTGTTAATCGATATTGGTGTGACTGGCCTTTGGTTTGTAGTTCTTAGCCCGTCCGTCATGCTGCTTTTCATCGATGAGCTACTCTCCACTTTAAGCATTACGCCGTAAGTATGGGCGCTGGCATCTGAAGACACCCATAAGCGGCCAAACTTTTTCATCACATTCGCTCGAATTAGCCAAACAAGCCCATACATAAAGGGACAAAGTTTGTCGATTTAACCTCACTTTTGAAGCCCAGGCTGTTCGATGATGATGTAGATGGTAGTTGGTATATGGGACGCTCTGCTGCGGGGTCTTCAGCGCCCTTACAAATTCGCCATCCACTCACTGTCCAGTCTCGCTACATTCCTGAATCATAATGAAATGATGAGGACAACACAAACACCCAGTCCCCGGGCGTAGAAAGTCCCGTATCCGGACGAGAATCGAACCCAGCACCCCGTGATCCAGATGCAGCAAAACTAGCGACTAGACCACGAGCTGCGGACCCGAGGCTGTTCATTTTGCTTTATTTTGGCACTATCGGGGATGGCTAAAAGTACAGATGAAACATTTCTGTCGTTCACTCTGGCACTGTGCTTTTAAAAAAAGACGAAGAAAACATGGCTCAGACCCAGAGAACGGTTTTAAAAAGAAAACCCGTTGAAGGAAATGTTACAATTGGAACCTCATAATTACATCAACTTTCATCGAATGGCCAGTAAAACTTTTAGTAATTTGTTTAGTTACCTCACCCTCATACGGAAAAAGAACACACAAATTTATTCTTTTCTACTTGGGTCTCTGATGACAGTCCATTGAAATTCCATAACGTGGGAACACGTAGCCTACATCGTCCGTGGAAAAAGCTATGAATTTCGATTTTTTTGTTTATTCGATTACACTTCTGCTTTTATGTTGTGCGTAGAATACCGTCTTCATAGCCTCGTCCTACATAATATAAGACTGAGAAAGATGTGACACCTCTACCGTTTCTGTAACTGTCAGTGCTAGTTTGTTTTTATCGTTGATTGTAGTTTCCACATCAGTACAAACAACTTTGGCCGGCATTTGTGGCCGAGCGGTTCCAGGCGCTTCAGTCGCAGGTTCGAATCCTGTCTCAGGCATGGATGATGTCCTTAGATTATTTAGGTTTAAGTAGTTCTAAGTTCTAGGGGACTGATGACCTCAGATGTTAAGTCCCATAGTACTCAGCCATTTGAACTTCTTGAACAATCAACTTTCTCAATATTGTCAACTTTTCCGTCGGTCAAAATACCATAAAACACATTCTGTTTGTGTCAAACACATTCTGTTTGACACAAACGTCAAACAGCGACGTACACGGTCAAATATTTGGCTAACGCAATAAAATTTGACAAGTTGTTTGATCGTTTACGGGGGCTTTACGCTATGGTGGAGTTAGGGCACGGTCATTCCTCTGAAGTCCGCCCCTGGTAGCTGAGTGGTCATGGCGACGGAATGTCATACCTAACGCCCCTGGTTCGATTCCCGGCTGGGTCGGAGATTTTCTCCGCTCAGGGACTGGGTGTTGTACTGTCCTTATCACCATCATTTCATCCCCATCGACACGCAAGTCGCTGAAGTGGCGTCAGTTCGAAAGACTTGCACCAGACAAACGGTATACCCGACGGAAGGTCCTAGCCACATGGCATTTCCATTCCTCTGAAGACAGCGCACAGTTGGCTTACGCTGCATGATTCCGTGGGACATCCCACCGGCTCATCTTGCCGCGAGCGCTTCTTGTCATGCGGCCTTTCCGTCTCCTGAACAGGCCTGCTCTAGGGGATATAATCCTCAATGAGTGGTTTCATTTGGATTTGACATTCCTGAAGAAACTTGTGGACTCTCGTCCTCGCAGAACTGAGACCATTAACAAGGTTAAAGGCGGTGTTAAAATGGTATTGGCATGGTATCTAACTAGTATTTTGTCCTGCGTGTTTTCTGGGGCCACGTGGCAGTTGTACCACCTACGGACTCTACAGCTCAAACGCCGCCTTTCCATTTTCACTCCCTCTCCTCCTTCCAGCAAGCATCTATCGAAGTCGAGAGCCTCTCCAACCTGCAACTAATGAGGAAATCGGTAGAGTCTAGCACCCTTCAGTGAAACACTTTCACCAGCCAGCTTTCTGCCAGCGGACCGTTGTAGAGATGAGGTGCGTACGTTATAGGAGCGGGAGGAATAGCAGTGATTGTGGCGCGTGTTCAAGTGAGTTCGTTAGCGCGCCGACAGGGGGCAGGCGCTTCGCTTCTGCCTGCCGCAGGGCACAGTTCTGGGACCGCTCTCTTACACGTGCTGCAGCAAGCGAGAATTAGTGCGAGGGGGCGAGCGAGATGTACTGATTTCTCTGGCGAACATGATTCTTCGTTCACCTAACGTCACGCCGCACAGTCCCTGCGAAACACGTCAGAGGGGTCAGGCAGCTGGCGACTGACGTCAACTCACAATCCTGTTCTGTATCTACTGCATTTAAAAGTACTGAACTATGGAAATAGTAACGTGTTTAGAGAAACAAGTTGTAACATAAAGAACGTTCCCATTGGCTAGTTTTGGGCTTGCTGCACATTATAAGATTAGGCTTTATTTGCAAAATGATAATTGCATCACTGCAAGCAGTTTTCATCCACACTGCATTAAGATGTGAAATGACTGATCAACCAAAAAATTGTCATAACATCCGATGATACATTTCTGCTGCCTTTGCTTCAGTTTACTGGTTTTAGTGTGTTTTTCATAATATTTGAAAGAACTGTGTTTACAATTATTAGTGCAGTTTTCCAGCTACACTTGAAAATGACGACTCAGTGTGTCGAAACTACCAATGTAACCTTTTAAAAATTTCAGTGTTTTAGTGACTGTGGTTTGATGACCATTTGTGGTGTCAAATAAACATTTTCAATTTCATTCAGTCACACTTCTTTATGACAGTTCCGTTGAAATGCAAAACTTTTTCACCACTTTTGAATTTTTGAGTTTTGAATAAATCCTTATTTTTTTAAAACCATACTTGGAGTTGTTGGTTAACACGGAATGTATTCAGTGCAATTTCAGTTGCCTGTGACTGCAGTTGTGTGTGTGTGTGGGGGGGGGGGGGGGGGGGTGCATGTGTGCATGTGTGACTGCTGTTGTTGATCAAGGCCTTAATGGCCGAAAGCTATAATATAATTGTGAGAGTCTTTTTGTTGCGCCTATCTGCGGCTCAGCATCTCCGCTATATGGTGATTAGCAACTTTCCTTCTCATAATATTGTTAGGACATATATACACAAGCAATTGCAGATATATGTACAGTTTATGCACAAATAAAGACATATTCATATAAGATTAATGTATCAGTTAAATTTATGCACTTTACATATCTATTTAGTGATACATTGACACAATAAAAAATGGTACTTCTCCGCCAATTTTCAACATTTTTGGCTCAAACTTTTTTTGTGAATACATTACTTGATAACCAACAACTCTGTGTATGGGTTTGAAAAAATAATGTTTTTTCCAAACTCAGAAATTCAAAAGTGGAGAAAAAATTTCGTTTAGCAAATTGGATTGAACCACTAAATTCAGCATGCCAAGATATGTTATGAAACAAATTTTCATCATCCCGTTATTTTTATACAAATTGAAAATACTCCACTATACAAACAAAAGCTCAGTGAAGTTATTTTGTCTACTCTCATACGAGAACTGCACAGGTAATGCTAGTGAGGTATAGCCAGTCTGTAAGTTGAAAAGCGAGCAGTCCTCATGGTGCGGGAAGTTCCCTTCCATGTTACAGCTGTCTTATAGGATGATTAAGAATCTATTTTCCATGTAGAAATGGAAAACAATGTGCCGAAATTTGTAAAGTCCGTACATACATGTTTCTTGCATTAGTGTTTTTGGTAACTCATATCTGTGTCCTATGTAATGTTATTTCCATATTTTGTGGAAAATAAACACTCCCAGACACCTCTGCACGGTGCATTCACTAGTGATTCATAAAGTGAACTGCAGGATGCTTGGTATGTTTTGTGAAATACCATGTTGCTGCTTCTTGTGACACAGTGGTGCAGCGAGAGTGGAGAATGGTCTACTTGCTCTTGAGTTCGCCGACCTATGAAGGAGGGAAGTGCATGACCACAATCTGGTGACCTACCTGCCTTTACACATCTACCCTTAAGCCTCGTCCTCCACTCTAACAACTATCTTATATCCCCAGAACACAATTTATCCCTTAATATGACTCCACTGCACTTAGATGTGGTGCACACATTTAATATTTGCTCATAATCTACTTCATTTAAGATAAACACCAAATTTATACCATTTAAACATTATTTTTAATAATCTTCGAGTCTTCCATCCCCTGCAAAGTGTAAACTATTAGTACTAAAGGAAAAATGAACAGCGCCTTTTTTATATAAAGTTTAAAGCAATTATATTTTTTACTGGGAAATATTTTCGCTAGAAGCCACAGTTTTTGAGTTATTCAGGAAAATCATAAAAGAATTACCTTTAACTGCCTCCCCACCTCTATCTCACATCCCATGTCAGGACTTTTCGTATATTATTCACATAACTTCCTCCTACCATTGCACAAAACTTTGAGAGTACAAGATTTGTTTTACCAGTAACAACAATCGAGTCCAAATCCGAAAGTGAGGCCATGTATGAAGTACAACACTTAGCACTGGAAGCACATTTATTATGAATAGCAACGTACAGCAAAGTGGAACTGAACTTGTGAATGGTGAGCAATGCTATTTATACAAATATTGAATATTGAATTTCAGGTATCTTCCAGAAATGATAAAGTCACGTCGTGTGACATGCACTTCAAAGACCGCACAAGGCCGAAAACAGAGAACGAGTTTAGTAGGAATTAATAAGCAATCAATCGGTACCATGAAATGTATTCTCAAATTGCGAATACGGTACCACCACAGCTACACAGCAGACTGGAAATAATTGAAAATTTGTGCCAGATTGTGACTCGAAACCGGATTTCCCGTTTTATGCGAGTGGTCGCCACAAACGCTTCGGCTAGCGGATCACGTTTTGCGGACGGATCCAAAATTCCATGTCCCAGCGTCTGCTACCCAAATGTTCGCACAATTATGTGATTCCCGCACAGAGAAAAAATTATTTGCCTTTGGCTTGAAATACATTAGTTCAGTGTATACATGCATCGATAGTACTTTTCAGACTCAGCCAAATAGAGACACTGCACTACGTATTTCGTGCTAAAGCCGGTGCAATCCGACGAGAAAATCAAATAATGTGCACTGTCGGAATTTTAAATCTATACAGTCCCACATGCACAGTCCCTCTTTAGTAGCGACTGCCACTGGAGTTTGATGTACATCTCTGTGATACTCTTTCACTTGCTAGACGAACTCCCAATGAGACGCACGGCGTCCTGTCGAACTTCTTAATTTTTGCTTTTACCGCAATCTTATCACGTACAGGTCCATGACTGACAAGCAATACTTGGTAACAGATTCAATCAGGAAATTGCAACATATTTTTTCCATGGCCAGATTACATTCCCTTAGGATTATTGCTACAAATTACAGTCTAGTATTTGCTTTTTGTACAAATAGTTTTATTTGTTTGCCCCAATTTAAGTCGTTCTGAACACATATTCCTATATACGAGGGGGAGTTGGAAAATAGAAAATAAGTTTCCCCTGCCGATTGTGGGCAGAGTTGTGCGATATGGGCGAAAGACGATACGGCAGGTGAACGCGCACGCGCAAGAAACCGATACACCATTGGGTAGAGGTCGTCCGCGATGAAGCTGATGGCGCTGTCGCAGTGCCTGCGCAAAGCGGGGGACAGCCGCTCGGTATTTTCCCGGAGCTATGGAGAGAAGGTGCGATTTGGAGTCGTGGTCAAAGGCGGAAGTGAGAGCTGTTATCCGCTATGAATGGGCACGTGGAGTATCAGGCACAGAAACTCATAACCGCCTTGTTGAGGTGTATGGGTCAGGTGTGATGTAGAGGCAAATGGTGAGTAGATGGTGCCAGCAATTCAGTGATGGACGTCAGCAAGTGCAGGACATACCGAGACCTGGACGGACGCGCACGGCCACTACAGATGCAGGAAGGTGGACGACATGATTAAAGCTAACTGGCGTATCACCATCGATGGAGTAGTGGCACAACTTGGAATCGGGCATGAGCGAGCTCACAAGCTCGTCCACGACATTCTTCGATACAGGAAGGTGTCAGCACGATGGGTGCCCCGCCAACTGACCCCGACACACATGGAACAACGCATGGCGTTCAGCCTGGAACAGCTCGTGCGTTACCATGGATCTGGCAATGACCTTCTGTTTCGGATTGTGACGGGGGATGAAACGTGGGTCCACCATCGCACGCCCGAATCGAAGGCCGCATCCATGGAGTAGAAACATCCGTCGTCACCTATCTGAAAGAAGTTCAAGAGCACTCCGTCTGCAGGTAAAGTGCTACTCACCGTTTTCTGGAATACCAAAGGAGTTTTGCTGCTGGACTTTCTGGAGGATGCAACCGTCAATGGTGCGCGGTACTGTGCCACTCTGTCGAAACTGAAAGGGGCGATTCGGAAAAAGCGCCCTGGCCTTCCCAGATCTGGCGTTCTGCTGTTAGATGACAAAGCGAGACCACACACGGCGACGGCAACGCAAAACCATATTGCAACTCTTGGTTGGGAGCGCCTACACCATCCGCCTTACAGTCCGGATCTCGCACCAAGTGACTTCCATCTGTTTCCTGCTTTGAAGAAGACTCTCGGCGGAAGGCGCTTTGGCAGCGATGCTGACATCAAACAACCCGTTCAACGCTTCTTCCGTATGCAACGCCCTGATTTTTTCCTGGAAGGCCTTTTTGAAACTTATAAAGCGGTAAGACAAATGTCTCAATGTACTTGGAAATAATGTAGAAAAATAAAGATATGTCTCATTCTCTTTTTTTTCCCTTTCACACACAACTCTGACCACAGTCCACAGGGAAAACTTACATTCCAAATCCCCACGTATATTACAGGTGGTACTGTTTTCTGCGATTGATCGTTTGTCGTGTAATTGAACAGTAATTTGTCTCTCTGACAACTTACGCTCAATACGTTACATTTATTTATATTGGCAGTAAACCGACAATCCCAAGCGTTTATACTCTGCAGACCCTTCCCGTCTTTTCGATACAATTCTCTGGTGCCCTACATACACAGGGTAACATCTTTAAAAAAAAAAGTTCAAATGTGTGTGAAATCTTATGGGGCTTAACTGCTAAGGTCATCAGTCCCTAAGCTTACACACTACTTAACCTAAATTATCCTAAGGACAAACACACACGCCCGTGACCGAGGGAGGACCCGAACCAGCCGCACAGTCCATGAGTGCAGCGCGTCAGACCGCTCGGCTAATCCCGCGCGGCGGCATCATCATCCACGAAAAACTTTCCTAAATGCTGTGAGGAGTAAGATCTATGTTATGACACAGCGAAGTAAGGAGTTGGAAATTAGAAATGTTTATTAAAACTCATTAACACTGACAAAGGCAAAATCAGGTCGTGGCAGAGACAGAGGCGGATGACCGAGCGGTTCTAGGAGCTTCAGTCCGGAACCACGCTGCTGCTACGGTCGCATGTTCGAATCCTGCCTCGGGCATGGATGTGTGTGATGTCCTTAGGTTAGTTACGTTTAAGTAGTTCTAAGTCTAGGGCACTGATGACCTCAGATGTTAAGTCTCATAGTGCTCAGAGCCATTGGAACTATTTGTGATAGAGGCGAAAGCAATAAGCGAGCTGGTACGTTGCAAGACACATTACAAAACCATTTGCTGAATCAGAATATACATTGAGCAGGAAGAAGACTGAGACAGAAAACGAAAGGAAGTGAGACAAGCATATTAGTTAGCTCATTAAACACGGTACGAGAAACTCTATCTCTTACACAAGAACATATAGTGAAGAACTGGTAAAGCAAGTGACAGCCTGTTAAGTGAATATAGGAGAACGAGGAGGACACATGCGGCCATTACGAACCGAGCCTCACATCATAGCCTCAAGCTGGTTACCTACTTCAGCATTCCAGCTCTTGTCATGAGGTGACCACTGGGATCGATGCCATTCACAGTAATAGCACTCAAACTCATGATTACTATACTGTAGTGAATCTATATTCTAGGGTCTCCAGTACAGTCTATGGACTAGCCAAAGATTTACTCGAGATGATGGTCTTCACCTGCTTGCCACCTACCATATACTGATGGAAAAGTTGACTGCCTTCTGACAACACCACATCGCAAGGTCCTGCGAGCACTGAACTTAGATGCGGAAGCCAACAACAGGGTGTCTCGGGATTCAACATTCCTACTCAACATCCAGATGCTGAAACCTACCAGCCTGGTGTGGAGGACATCAACCGACCACGTGATTACTGACACTGAAGGGTCACCAAGGGTATTCGCGCTGAGCAATAGCCACCCCTGCTCGTCTGTAGCCCTCTGTGACGCCTACGTGGACAACGCCTCGCCTGGGCATGCAGAGACTGAGCTGACTTGGCAGACGCCAGCTAGGATCCAACACATTGCTGTATGAAGCATCAGCTGAGGCTGGTGCGAGAGAACCATGACTTGTAGACATTGTGAATAAATTATTGAACTCTGATAGCATTTTACTATCGTCAAAGACGCTTCACAAGTTGAAAGATGGCTACACTGAGTCACAGCGCCAGAGATTGCGCCAAAGATTATTATTCCGTCACCTCCACTGGGCAGTAGTAGTTCAGAGGATGGGGAGGGTAGTTGTTCTGTTGGGCGAGAGAGCAGACGCTGTTCGGTTGGTGTAATGTATAGATGGAAAAAGTTGCAATTGTCAGAATATATTTGAGAAAGGAGATGGGCTTTTGATTTATGACGCTGGTGTAATGGAATATTTTCGTCAATATATAATGAGGTAAAAAGGTATTACAGTTTTCTTTAATGACAATCCCTCTTGCTCAGATGTACAGTCAACAAAGCATCTGGCTGGTGTTCATTTATTAGACTTGTAATTCTGGTTTCTATGTGTAATTATAGTATTTTTGGTTTTTCAATTAGTTCATTGTATATGGTGTTTAAAATATTTTGTCGTATTGAGAAAGAACCGAGCCAGATACATGTACGTTGAGTCACACTGCCACACACAGAACAGTTACACATGTGCATTGTTGTTTCGTAGCTTTTATAGTTGCAGGGGACTTAATAAATAAATTGTGTTAATGGAAATTCCTTGTCATTCTTTATTTTTGTTTTATGCAGTCAAATTGCTTGCTAATACTAGTCAGGGCCAACCGGTTACGAGACTTCGTAACCGGTCACACAGCTACTAAAATTATTGCATTTATTCTTTAATATTAGTCCCTTTCCTTATTAATTAAGCCCCCATACAAAATCCAACAGCTATCCTGACTTTATGCAGAGGTGTCGGACTCTCTGTATCCCTTTGAGATGCACCAGAAGCCACATGTAATAATTTCACAACATAGTTGGTCCGATATGTTAAATAAAGCTTGTATCTTGTTCACTGTGCGGCAGTGCAGTACTGTATCGGGTGTCTCAAGGGATTCAAGGAACTCAACATCACGCTAGACACCGTTACTCCCCACCTCCTGAATCTGTTCTGAAGAACAAAATTCGACTCTTGCATTATATAAACATGATGGGTTAGAGGAACTGTCGATCTGGTAATACTTTCGATACGGGAAACTGGTTATAATATTTCCTGGGAATCAAAAACTAGTGAGCTGTATTGGATGTGGTCTTTTCTGTAAGTGGTCGTTGACAACTATAAGGTGTTTAAGGGATTTCATCGTATTAAAGACTTCAATACACAGTATTAATGTTCTAAAAGACTGTACGTACAGCAGCTGTAATTATTTTATTTATTACTCAACAACTGATACCCGACCGTATTGGAACACGTGAAGGCAATCTGTATTGCAATTTAAAAAAAAAAAGAAAAAAAGAAATACAGAAAGTGCATACACAGATGTACACTGACAGCCTGAGAATGGTTCAATGTACACTGAAACTGGTTGCTGAGCAGTATATAAAACACAAGTGCAGCTGTTACACGTACGATCAAATGCCTCCAACCCTTAGGGCTGTTTGGGACTACTGTAGTGCGGCGATAATATGAGCAGATTATAATGGTAAGGGGCACACTGTCAGAGAGCCTACAGCCCAAATCTCCTGATGAAGCGAAGTAAGGGGACGCTGTGAAGACTTAGCGCTCCGGGAAGGTATCCGTGCGTGTAGTGCGTATGTCTGTGACGGAGGGGAGGGGGGTTGCTTTACGGTAATGCCTCACCCGAGCTTTTTTTGCACCAAACACAGTCCCACATGCTGCTTCTTTGGGCTGTCAAATGCTGCTTCACTGCCTGTATTCTCGCGATACAGCATCCAGTGACTTCTTCTTTCCTGGGATGTTACGTTACCTTAACCGGGGACCTAGAAACGACGTAGAGGCCCCGTCCCCGCCGCAGCCGCAGTGGTCCACAATCCCACGACGACTACCGCAGTGCACTTCACTCCTCCGGCGCCCCACACCGAACCCAGGGTTATTGTGCGGTTCGGCCGCCTGTGGACCCCTCCAGGGAACGTCTCACACCAGCCGTGTGTATGTTACCCCTGTGTTTGCGTGGTAGGCTAATGGTAGTGTACGCGTACGTGGAGAACTTGTTTCCGCAGCAATCGTCGACATAGTGTAGCTGAGGCGGTATAAGGGGAACCAGCCCGAATTTGCCAAGGCAGATGGAAAACCGCCTAAAAACCATCCACAGACTGGCCGGCTCACCGGACCTAGACACAAATCCGCCGGGCGTATTCGTGCCGGGGACCGGCGCTCCTTCCCGCCCGGACAGCCGTGCGTTAGACCGCACGGCCAACCGGCCGGGCTTTCCCTGGGATAGTAATAGTAATAGTTGTCACACTAATAATAATAATAACTGCGTGTGTCTCAATTGCCGGGTGCAAGTCTTTCCTTTGGACGCTACTTCGGCGACTTGCTGTCCCTTATCCAATTACGGAATGGAAACGTACAGTTTAATGTGGAATACGAACCACATGTCGTTTCCATCGACAGGAACGATTCCTCGTGTTTTAAGAGGTGAAGATTAAAGGCAGACTAAAAATGTCTGTGGTCCGACGGAGATTCGATCCCGCGATCTCTCGGTTACCGGACACGGACTTTTCCGCTAGACCAACATGGCCGACTTCCCTGGAATAAAGAAACCATTGTGTGGTAGGCATTTCTAGAACGACTACGAAGTAATTTTCCAAGTGGAGCGTTACCTTGACAGCCACAATGCGAATTTCTACAACCAAGACCTCCACTGAGTCATCCAAGGTGCTCCACTGAAAAGTGAACATGTGGAGGAGGTATAACACGACCATCAGGTTTCATGGTTGTAGGTTAGTATTTTCAAGGTGATAATTAAAATTTTCATAGTACCTCAAATGTACAGTGACGCGCTGACGAATATCGCATGGTGCAGTATTTGTATTTAGCGACTGATTATTGTCATAGAAGGCTGTTTTGTAAATCAGGTTGAAAGTCTTGAAAAGTATGACAGCTGCGCAGTAGCTGATGTTAGCGCGCATGCCCGTCGCCTTTGGTGTCGGACTATGATACCGACACACAGACACGATGTTGACACTGAGCAGCGCCCAGTTTATCAGACAGCAATGCTCTGTGTGTATACTGCAGGGCGAGGCAGCAGATAACGCAACTGTTATCGCCTCCGATATGGAGATCAGCCGATGCAGTTCCAAGAAACGCAGGGCTGGGAGTCATGCTGGTCGATACACCGCCGGCTCCCTGGCCCAGCTCGCTAATGCAGTGGCAGAGACGAGCGGCCCACAGGTAAACACTTCCAGTCCCAGTTGCGCAACAAGTTTTCATCAGACTGTAGTCGTTTGCGGGAGAAGAGATCTAGCTATGCATTTTATCATCATCAGTAGATTGTGTTCTAGGGTCCCGGCTTGAATTTGGAACCTCTGCGCAGTACCGCATGAGGTATATGAGTGGAGGGGGCATAACACAATCACAGTCGTGAATATCTGTCACTCGGGAACGTGTAATCCACAGCCGTATAGACGTTTCTCAATAGGAGTAGGCTATGAAAGGACACTGTGTGTAAGCTCTTCCATTCCTTGTATTCTGTACCTATTGTCTCACAATTAATCGTTATCTTTCCCACGATGTATTTACTGATTCATTGCTTCTCTCATCTCTCCAGTTAGTCCTGGCTTGAAGAACTTCATCTACGTGGGACGAATCAACTACTACATTTAACAGTCACAATATTCCACTGCGGGGTGTTTCCGTAATGTTTACTAGAAACACCTAGAGCTTGCTTACTCACATTATTTGCAGCAGGAATGATATCAACATCACTCTTTTCGTTTTTTTGTGTACGGATTAATACGAAGACTGCTACCTTAAAAACCAACAGTCTGTTCTTTTTCTCACATTACACAGCTGGTGTTCTTATCTGCTACTTTATGCGAAGATTTATATGAATTTACTAATTTCAGACCGGCCGCTGTGGCCGAGCGGTTCTAGGCGCTTCAGTCCTGAGCCGCGCTGCTGCTACAGTCGCAGGTTCCAATCCAGCCTCGGACATGGATGTGTATGATGTCCTTAGGTTAGTTAGGTTTAAGTAGTTCTAAGTCTAGAGGACTGATGACCACACGTTAAGTCCCATAGTGCTCAAATCCATTTGAACCATTTGAACTAGTTTCACTAAACGCTGTCAGCTATCTAAGAGAGCATGCTGAAAAGTAATGCTTCCGAATATTTTTATGTGAAAACTCCTACAGATCTTTAAATAAAACAAACTTTGTTGACAACCTGCATCTTTATTCTTCATGTCCAGAGACTTACTCATCAGCACAGTCACCCTGGCGACGAACATACAGGGTGGGGCACGAAATGTGTTACCAGTTGTTTCTTTCACAATTTGCGACGCACATTAGATGTCCCTCTGGGATCTCTACAGCAGTACCAGCAGAGCTTGGAAAAACAAATGAGTTACGAAATGACATGTAATTCACGATACTGCCGCTAGGAAACTAGTAAGCAGCAATGGCTGAGAATGGAAGACTGACTACACAGCAATGATTGGTGTGTTACTTTTTCGTGAAACGAAAAGCCTTGTTGTGACTCAGAGGCGTTTTCGACAACAGTTTAACACACAATGGGTCCCTTGCAAGAAGACCATCCACAGGTTGTACGATAAATTTGAACAGGAAGGAACAGTGTTGGAAGCGAAGCGACATCGGCCTAAGCCTGTTTGTTCGCCGGAAAATATTGAAGCGGTACGAGTTGCTGCACAGAGAAGTCCCAGGAAATTTTCATTTAGACGGTGTGGTTTACAAACAAAATGTACGGTTTTGGGCCACTGAAACCCCACAAGTGCTTCATGAACGACAACATTATGCTCCGAGGATTACGTCGTGGGCAGCAATTTCCAGTCACGGACCTATTGGACCCTTTTTCTTTGAAGAAATTGTGAACAGCGAGCGTTATTTGAGCTTGCTTCGCAAATAGCTTCATTCCACAGTTTCTTGCTACTACAGTGCCCTTCAACACGCAGTGGTTCATGAAAGATGGAGCAAGGCCACATACTGCAAACACTGTGTTGGAGTTTTTACACGAGCATTTCGATATGCGGATCATTTCACTCAGGTTTCCAGGTCGCTTCAATGACGGACAAAATTGTCCCCCCAGTAGTCCAGACCTCAATCCATGTGACGTTTTTCTTTGGGGGTACCTAAAGGAAAAATTATCCCGAAACGTCCACATGATTTAATGGAGCTCAGAAGACTTATTCTTCAAGCTTGCAGTGAAATTACGGAAGACATGTGCCGTAGGGTAATCACTAACTTCAGTGTTCGTTTGAAGGAAGTTAGGAAACGAAATGGTGGACGTATTGAGCATGTGCTGAGTTAGAACAAATCTCCTTGGACGGCTCTTCATTGTAGTATATGTTCCTTTCAGATTGTATTGACAATAAAGTTTATATTCAAAAACAAAATGGTAACACATTTCGTGCGCCACTCTGTATATCATCCAATGAGAGACTAGTTTGTTCATACTGTCACTGTACAATTTTTTACTTTGCTGATGGAGCTGGAGCCCCATTTCTGCTTGCACCGGCTCATCACTATCAAAGTGAGGTCCTTGAAGACGTTCTTTAAGTTTTGGGAAGTGATGAAAATCGGATGGGGCCAAGTCTGGGCAGTGACAGAGAACCTAAGGCATTGTTACAGCGGTTGAAGCGCTCATGTGTGGTCTGGCGTTATCATGCTGAAGGGGAGAGAGCTCCATGTATGAACGAACTCTTCAAAACACGATTACACCACGCTTTTTCTCCCGCAAATAGTAAAGTTACACATCGTCATGTTACACGCTATACTTCGGAGCCCTCTAGCGACAGAGGGCTGCAAATAGGTAGACACGAAGAATACTGACGTAAAATGGTAATAACATTTGTTTCATTTATAAAGCTGTAACAGTTTCCACAAAAAAGTTTCGGAGGCATTACTTTTCAGCACACCCGTATATACTGGGAAAATGAAAAGCTGTGTAACATGAACTTCAGTTTAACTGGAGCTGCTAAGGTCATCAGTCCCTAAGCTTACACACTACTTAACCTAAATTATCCTAAGGACAAACACACACACAGACACACACACACACACACACACACACACACACACACACACACACACACACACACACACACACACATGCCCGAGGGAGGACTCCAACGTCCGCCGGGACCAGCCGCACAGTCCATGACTGCAGCGCCTCAGACCGCTCGGGTAATCCTGCGCGGCTCGATAATCAACTTTACATATTATCTCACTAATTTCTTCTGTTTAATGAAGGCTGTTCTTCTACATTGGCTGCATTATCCCACATGATTATCCCAGCGAAAGAAAGTACTGAATGATAGCATGTAATATTTGCCAGAAACCCTGTCTGCAGGTACATCTACATCTACATGACTACTCTGCAATTCACATTTAAGTGCTTGGCAGAGGGTTCATCGAACCACAATCATACTATCTCTCTACCATTCCACTCCCGAACAGCGAGCGGGAAAAACGAACACCTAAACCTTTCTGTTCGAGCTCTGATTTCTCTTATTTTATTTTGATGATCATTCCTACCTATGTAGGTTGGGCAAAGTTGGTTCACTTATCCATGTGCTAGTGCCACTTCAGTTTCTTAGCCATCTGGCTGCTCTGGAGTTCCACATATTCAGGTTCATGTGGCGTATGGCCACTGACTACTTCTGGTGTCTGTAAAGCAATCTTATTTATATGGAATTGATATTAGTCTTTGTAAGACAGAGATTTAAGCTGTTTGTTGGGAACTAGCTGTACAACCATGTATATTCATCTTTTCACAGATGGTTGCGGGCCATCGGCATTTCAGTACAGAATGACGATCAGACACCTTTCAGTCCTCTAAATTTCAAAATTTTGTTGGTCTACTAGTTTCGGCGATATATACTGCGCCATCTTCAGGGCCTTTGAACGATGTGTAGGAAGATACCCACTTTTGCCCCAGTGGAAATAGAGGCCAGCATTCAAAGACTGGTATCTGTAGGCTTTTCAGACAGCAATCACATCAAACATCACTTGCCGACAGTCGCAAGTCAGGGGGTCTGAAGATAGCGTTATATAGACCCGATACTCATACCCCAATAAAATAACAATTTCGAAATTTAGACTGCTGAAATGTGTTTGATTTGGCATTCAGTTGTACAACTGCTCCGTTACTCTCCTAAGTCATATGCACGTATGTGGGACCTTCATATGTAGGCGCAACTATAATTCACAATTACCACTATTTATTCTTACTTCTCTCAACGAGTCAGTGTAAATCTGCCTTTACCAGCATATCCTTCAAGAAAATCAATACGAAATTTAAACATTGTGCTTTATAGTTATGAAAAATTTACACCCGCGTTGATTTTAGTCACATGACATTTTGTAACTAACAGCTGCAAGTGCGAGTATCAGCGGTATTTTCAGAAGATGTTGCGAACCTTATGGATGTTGAAGTACTCCCTCTGTTGGAGCTTTAGGGAATTGAAGCAGAAAGGCTTTTCTCCAGATTCGAGCGGACACTGTCGTCCTAGTAAGCTTTCAGTACAGAGTGAATTCTTTGCTTGTCTTACAAGGCTACCCTTACCTCCAAACATTTTCCAGAGAGCTTTCCATGACGTCATAGAAACTCTGCTGAAAAGACAAATTTAAGTTACGGATGGCTCTACTAGGGGATCTGCACCGAGTAATGGGGTGTTACAAGTTGTAAAGAGGACAGATTGAACGAGTATGCCCAAGGACGGGAAACAAAACGTTCTGAAGCCACAGTGCTGACTGAGTAAAAGGACTCTAATGCTGAAAACATTTCTAGAGTTGTTCCGAAGATATAGAAAACTGGAAATCTACTGTAGACCCTTATGGTGAGTTGAGGCAGGCCCTGCGGCAATAGAACGAGAAGTGTTACTGTCACCGACGAGGCTTATTAGACGATCCTTGCTTTTCTTAGTATAGGTGAACACAAACGGTTAGTATTATTCGGTGGCAGAGTTAGCGACAACTCTAGCGTCGGTAGAAACCTGGAACAGCGGTTACTTAATGTCCCAGCTATGCGACAACATGAGAAAGTTGATCCTGTGCGGTTGGCCAGTTTCAGTGTATACACGCCTTAAGACCGCAGCAGTCTCAAATTTTTATTTCAGTTTTATTATACGTGTTAGGAAGTCGTTTCTGAAAGTATTTGTATGGAGTGTAGCCATGTATGGAAGTGAAACATGGACGATAAATAGTTTGGACAAGAAGAGAATAGAAGCTTTCGACATGTGGTGCTACATAAGAATGCTGAAGATGGGTAGATCACATAACTAATGAGCAGGTATTGAATAGAATTGGGGAGAAGAGCAGTCTGTGGCACAACTTGACAAGAAGAAGGAACCGGTTGGTAGGACATGTTCTGAGGCATCAAGGGATCACAAATGTAGCACTCGAGGGCAGCGTGGGGGGTAAAAATCATAGAGGGAGACCAAGAGATGAATACACTAAGCAGATTCAGAAGGATGTAGATTGCAGTAAGTTCTGGGAGATGAAGACGCTTGCACAGGATAGAGTAGCATGGAGAGCTGAATCAAACCGGTCTCAGGACTGAAGACCACAACAACAACAGCATAAGTAAAATTGCTAAATTTAGTGAAATAAAATCTTATTAGATGTTAACTTCACAAAACATAGCCTGAAATAATACATTATAAAAATGTAAGTCCTTGTTGCGTTATAGAGGGCCGCAGTTCATTGTTGCTATAGGCCAAGCGTTAAGAAGAGATGGGATTGGATTGTGGTAAGTTTCTATGGGACCAAACTGCTGAGGTCATCGGTCCCTAGGCTTACACACTACTTAATTCAACTTACACTGAGGACAACAAAGACACCCATGCCCGAGGGAGGACCTGAATCTGATGGGGCGGAGCCGCCCGAATCTTGGCAAGGCGCCCAAGACCACGCGGCTACACCGCGCGGCGTTAAGAAGAGAAAGGATTGCAAGAGTTTCTAGAAATGACAATTTAATCAGTAAATGTTCCTGATGTATAGCGCACTGTTATCGACAGCAAACAAGTGAATCAAGCTAATTATTCAATAATGTACAGGAAATGATTAGGCACAAAAAAGAAAAAAATGGCTCTGAACGCTATGGGACTTACTTAACTTCTGTGGTCATCAGTCCCCTAGAACTTAGAACTACTTAAACCTAACTAACCTAAGGACATCACACACATCCATGCCCGAGGCAGGATTCGAACCTGCGACCGTAGCGGTCGGGCGGTTCCAGACTCTATCGCCTAGAACCGCTTGGCCACTCCTGCCGGCCACACAAAGAAGATATCCATTGTAAGTAAACCACGTGATCTTTTGTCTCTCCTCCCGGCAAATGACTTTTTGTGTACATATAAGCAGACGCCACAAACGAGTGAATATTATAAAATCGCACAGTCTTCTGTTTACTATGAAACTGTTCAACTTTCGAGACGACGTGCACATTTTGTATACTGTAATACGTTGTAAAGATCACCATACGGCTGTTTGAGACTTTTTAGGTATTTGATTAACAAACTTCTCAAACGGAAAACAACCGTAGCTAAAAACTAATTCTACCATTACTATACTGAAGCACTTCGTATTTTTGTGGAATTATTGTATCAGGAACAGTTTTTGTCCATGTTTCAGTCTTTGCTGGTGAGAGTAGAACTGGCTGTCGTAGAAGTTTGTTCTTTTCAGTAAGATACCATGGCAGGTTGTATGCAGTTGTGGCACTTCCCTGATAACCAAGGAAAACCTCCCCATCCCAAGCAGTCCTTGCCCAGTTCGCGGACGACACCGCCCAATGACGAGCAGTAGACGAATTACCGCTGCCACAGGACGATTACAAGGTCAACTCACTTAAATGGAAGAATGGGCAGAAAAGAACCACATTAGACTCGGCGCTGAGAAAAACCAGAGCAATCATTCTCACTTGCCGACGTCCCGACCTGCGTGGACAGATTTATTTTCCGCAACCAAGAAATCGCATGGACCAACTTTGGACAGGAAATTACTTCTCGAACTTCGCTTCCAGTCAGAGAGGGTGCAGTATTACTACTCCTGCACCAACTATATCCATTTTTGGCCGGTCCTGAAATCAAGGCAAAGACAAAGCTTAGACTTCACAAGGCGACGGTCCTTCCTCCTTTACCCTATGGCTCCTCAAGGTGGGGAATCACTAGCACAACGAGTCTCAACCCGCTACAGGTGAAGCAGGCCAGGTGTTTAAGAGTCGCCCTTGGTGCCCTGAGAATCAACGACTTGCAGGGAGAACTCCACTTGCCATCGATCTGCGACGAAATTATGATTAAAACCCAAACTCCGCTGGACAAATCAACGCACCACGGCCTACCATCAGACACCTGGAGTACACAGGCTCAGTACCACAGGGCAAATGACACCAGGTAAAAGTGCTCGCGCAATTGTGGAGGTCCTCCAATAAAATTACAAACTAATCGTAAAAACGAACGCTATAGTAGGGCTTACGGGCCACGGGCCCAAACCCCTGCTCATGCTTAAATAAAGCCAAAATTGAATCAAACTTCCCCAGGAGGCCAGACTCAGTGGAAGGTAGCACTTTGGATCCACCACAAACTTTGTTCTCTCTCTCTCTCTCTCTCTCTCTCTCTCTCTCTCTCTCTCTCTCTCTCTCTCTCTCTCTCTGTGTGTGTGTGTGTGTGTGTGTGTGTGTGTGTGTGTGACGCGCACGGGCACGGAAACAGCAGTAATATTTTTTAAGCGTCACCCTACCTACTACCCGAAAAAGAGGAATATCACCTGCACACAATTTCAGTACTAAGTTGTTAGCTTGGCTAATGAGCTAATGAGCTAAATACAAATCCAACCCTCTGTGAAACAAACTGTACCTGTTTGCAACGGTAATATCCTCGCACCACGCGCTTTGCAAGTGTACGTCACCTCCCGCTCCCAGAGCCAACATCCGCCGGTCTAAGGGAGGCTCGACGTAAGTGGGAGGTCCCCCTGGATGCCGGCTTCATTATCGCCGGCAGGAAGGAAAATGCCGGCTGTTACATTTAATAAACATTCCGCGTCTGACGGAGACCTGGCATTACTGCAAATGTTTTCCGCGGCTCATTACCTCGGGAATTTCGTCGCAGCATGGGAAAATTAAAATCTCGGCACAGGAAATGTTTACTCTTGTCTTGATTTTCATTAGTCGTGTCTGGTGGGGTGAAACGGGGAACAGGTGAGTACGTGGTAACGTTGTGAAGTCTACATCCACGTCTCTGCTCCGAAAGTCTCCGAGCGCTGCGGAGGATACATATAACCTGTCAGGCCGCACTTTTCTTCATAACACCCCCATCCCCCCCAACCCCCCTCCCCGCACCCCCTTCACCTGCCTTCACACCGGATCGCCTCGTCTGCAAGGACTCTTTGTTCCCCTTTCCGTTTGGTTTGAATTTTTATAATTACGATGTCCTGGTCGTTAGGCGAGATGGATATTGAAAGAAGTAGTATGGGGTGGCATCCGAAAAGTTACTGACATACACTCCTGGAAATTGAAATAAGAACACCGTGAATTCATTGTCCTAGGAAGGGGAAACTTTACTGACACATTCCTGGGGTCAGATACATCACATGATCACACTGACAGAACCACAGGCACATAGACACAGGCAACAGAGCATGCACAATGTCGGCTCTAGTACAGTGTATATCCACATTTCACAGCAATGCAGGCTGCTATTCTCCCATGCAGACGATCGTAGAGACGCTGGATGTAGTCCTGTGGAACGGCTTGCCATGCCATTTCCACCTGGCGTCTCAGTTGGACCAGCGTTCGTGCTGGACGTGCAGACCGCGTGAGACGACGCTTCATCCAGTCCCAAACATGCTCAATGAGGGACAGATCCAGAGATCTTGCTGGCCAGGGTAGTTGACTTACACCTTCTAGAGCACGTTTGGTGGCACTGGATACATGCGGACGTGCATTGTCCTGTTGGAACAGCAAGTTCCCTTGCCGGTCTAGGAATGGTAGAACGATGGGTTCGATGACGGTTTGGATGTACCGTGCACTATTCATTGTCCCCTCGACGATCACTATAGGTGTACGGCCAGTGTAGGAGATCGCTCCCCACACCATGATGCCGGGTGTTGGCCCTGTGTGCCTCGGTCGTATGCAGTCCTGATTGTGGCGCTCACCTGCACGGCGCCAAACACGCATACGACCATCATTGGCACCAAGGCAGAAGCGACTCTCATCGCTGAAGACGACACGTCTCCATTCGTCCCTCCATTCACGCCTGTCGCGACACCACTGGAGGCGGGCTGCACGATGTTGGGGCGTGAGCGGAAGACGGCCTAACGGTGTGCGGGACCGTAGCCCAGCTTCATGGAGACGGTTGCGAATGGTCCTCGCCGATACCCCAGGAGCAACAGTGTCCCTAATTTGCTGGGAAGTGGCGGTGCGGTCCCCTACGGCACTGCGTAGGATCCTACGGTCTTGGCGTGCATCCGTGCGTCGCTGCGGTCCGGTCCCAGGTCGACGGGCACGTGCACCTTCCGCCGACCACTGGCGACAACATCGATGTACTGTGGAGACCTCACGCCCCACGTGTTGAGCAATTCGGCGGTACGTCCACCCGGCCTCCCGCATGCCCACTATACGCCCTCGCTCAAAGTCCGTCAACTGCACATACGGTTCACGTCCACGCTGTCGCGGCATGCTACCAGTGTTAAAGACTGCGATGGAGCTCCGTATGCCACGGCAAACTGGCTGACACTGACGGTGGCGGTGCACAAATGCTGTGCAGCTAGCGCCATTCGACGGCCAACACCGCGGTTCCTGGTGTGTCCGCTGTGCTGTGCGTGTGATCATTGCTTGTACAGCCCTCTCGCAATGTCCGGAGCAAGTATGGTGGGTCTGACACACCGGTGTCAATGTGTTCTTTTTTCCATTTCCAGGAGTGTATATTAATCAAAATTATTATGTCTTACGTCGATCTTATCCTGTACCACCATCTACAAAAATAGTCCCCTCGGGAATAAAAACACCGATCCCAACGTTTCAGCCACGTTTGAGAACATAAATCCTGGAACTTTCCTTTCTGGGGTTTTCAAATCGCTTTGCGATTCCGCTGGAATCTCCTCTGGTGTATCAATTCGCCGTCCCCGTCAACTTGATTGTCAGTTTGGGGAAGAATAAGACGTCACACCGGAGGTAAGCCTGGTGGGTACGGAGGACTGGGGACTAGTTTTAAACAGAAAATTTCTGTACAGTGTGGGCCATATGCGGTCGTGAAGTGTAATGATTGAGTACCTAGTCGTTCATATGCCACTTCAGTGGGGGTTTCTATCTCATTTGTGCCGGCCGCTGTGGCCGAGCGGTTCTAGGCGCTTCAGTCTGGAACCGCGTTACCGTTACTGTCGCAGGTTCGAATCTTGTCTCGGGCGTGGATGTGTGTGATGTCCTTAGGTTAGTTAGATTTAAATAGTTCTAAATTCTAGGGGACTGATATCATATGTTGAGTCCCATAGTGCTCAGAGCCATTTGATTTTCTACCTCATGTCCTCCACCAAACGTCTTAGAACATCAAGATAGAAACTATCTTGATAAAAAATGGCTCTGAGCACTATTGCTTCTGAGGTCATCAGTCGCCTACAACTTAGAACTAATTAAACCTAACTAACCTAAGGACATCACACACATCCATGCCCGAGGCAGGATTCGAACCTGCGACAGTAACAGTCGCGCGGTTCCGGACTGAAGTGGCTCGAACCGCTCGGCCACCGCGGCCGGCGTTTACATGTAGCCTGCCATAAATAATTCCCATGGTATTTTAGATGCCTTGGATGATCTCGCAGTGACCTTGCAGAATTAAATGCCTCAGTTTCTGAGCATTTTCTGGTACGATAACAGTTGACTGCCATCCAGAACGATCGTCATCATTAGTCGATGTTCGTCCGAGTTTTGAACGCTTAGTCCAGTGGTATGTCTGTTCAGGGACTTTTTCAGGAACTGTTTTAAGGACTTTTACACACCACCTCGTATTTTCCTTAGCCGATTTTGTGATGATGGTACTCAGAATTTAGTGAATACGGCTCTCAACGATGCAGATCGTCTCTCTTCTGTTGTTTGTTGCACATTTCCGTAGGACTCTGGTCCTGACTAATAAAAACTCGTGATGATTACGACAGCTCCTGTTAGAACCTTCTCTGTCCTTTCCGTTAAACGAACTTGGCAATTGCACAGCAACAGTGGCGCACTGTCAGAAGACACTACATATTCTGGATTTCCCGCAGAGACATTTCCGCTGGGATATGGATAAGAGGTGCATCACAGTGTGGGAGAAAAATTGTACGGCAACTGGAAACGCAGTTCAAAGATGAAATATACGGGACAGTATGGTCCTTGTGGGCAAAATGTCTAAATTGCACAGAGATTTGCCGTGAAATTCTGGCGGTATTTGGACCAAATGCAATGTCACTTCCAAGTGCAGTGAAATGGTGCGTTGGTGATGCTGCCCGGGAAGAAAGACCATGGACACCGTCCACAGACGAGAATGTCCAGACGGTTAATGAACTGATTCGCAGACTTTTCGACGACGAGGACGTCCACACAGCGCTTATCGAATGACCCCCTGATAAAAGACCGGGCTTCTGCCGTCGATGAATTACACCTGGTAACAGTGTTGAAGAATAGCGGCGTATATGTGCGTCTCATTGAAGTGTAGTGCAGTATTCAGTAAAGGTACCCTGACTGTCAAATGTGTAACTCGCTTTTTAAAATCCTCTCGATAACTACCTAGTGGATAACATTAGAAGTTCCATGAGAATTTCCGCGGGTGACACGATTGTACAGAGAGAAGCCGCAACGCTAGGAAATTATACCGAAATGCAGGCTTTCGAGCCTCAACATTAACAAATCTAAAGCAAAGGGCGTAAATACGGGGAAAGATCCATTACTCTGCTGTTACACGATTACAGAACAATCACAGGAAGCAGCCGCACCAATTAAATATCGAAACACGCGTGTGGAGCGATTTAAAGTGGAACAACCATACAAAACTAATCGCAGATAAGGCACATGCCAGACAGATTCATGGGAAGATTCTTCAGGAAGTGTAATCCAGCCACGAAAGGGAAGCTTGCTAAACCCTTGTTCCACTATGGGATCCATATCACAGAGAATTAATAGAGGAAACAGAGAAGACACAGAGAATACAAGCACATTTCCTCACAGGTCATTTGGTAAGCGCGGAAGACTCAAAACGCTACAAGAGAGGCTTTGTGCATCACGATTTGGTTTACAGTTAAAATTCCGAGGGCATACGTTCTTAGAAGAGTCACATGGTATATTGCTTTCTCTTGCATATACACTAATGGCCATTAAAGTTGCTACACCAAGAAGAAATGCAGATGATAAACGGGTAGTCATCGAACAAATAAATTATACTAGAACTGACATGTGATTACATTTTCACGCAATTTGGGTGCATAGACCCTGAGAAATCAGTACCCAGAACAACCACCTCTGGCCGTAACAACGGCGTTGATACGCCTGGGAATTGAGTCAAACAGAGCTTGGATGGCGTGTACAGGTACAGCTGTCCATGCAGCTTCAACACGATACCACAGTTCATCAACAGTAGTGACTGGCGTATTGTGACGAGCCAATTGCAAGGCCACAATTGACCAGATGTTCTCAATTGGTGACAGATCGGGAGAATGAGCTGGCCAGGGCAGCAGTCAAACATTTTCTGTATCCAGAAAGGCCCGTACAGGACCGGCAACATGCGGTCGTGCATTATCCTGCTGAAATGTAGGGTTTCGCAAGGATCGAATGAAAGGTAGAGCCACGGGTCGTAACAAATCTGAAATGTAACGTCCACTGTTCAAAAGTGCCGTCAATGCGAACAAGAGGTGACCGAGACGTGTAACCAATGGCACCCCGTACCATCACGCCGGGTGATACGCCAGTATGGCGATGACGAATACACGCTTCCAATGTGCGTTCACCGCCATGTCGCGAAACACGAATGCTACCATCATGATGCTGTAAACAGAATCTGGACTCATCCGAAAAAATGACGTGCACCCAGGTTCGTCGTTGAGTACACCATCGCAGGCGCTCCGGTCTGTGATGCAGCGTCAAGCTGATAGTCCATGCTGCTGCAAACGTCGTCGAACTGTTCGTGCAGATGGTTGTTGTCTCACAAACGTCCCCATCTGTTGACTCAGGGTTCTAGATCCGTTACAGTCATGCGGATAAGATGCCTGTCATCTCGACTGCTAGTGATACGAGGCCGTTGGGATCCAGCACGGCGTTCTGTATTACCCTCCTGAACCCACCGATTCCATATTCTGCTAACAGTCATTGGATCTCGACCAACGCGAGCAGCAATGTCGCGATACGATAAATCGCAATCGCGATAGGCTACAATCCGACCTTTATCAAAGTCGGAAACGTGATGGTAGGCATTTCTCCTCCTTAGACGAGGCATCACAACAACGTTTCACCAGGCAACGCCGGTCAACTGGTGTTTGTGTATGAGAAATCGGTTGGAAACTTTGCTCATGTTAGCACGTTGTAGGTGTCGCCACCGGCGCCAACCTTGTCTGAATGCTCTAGCAAGCTGTTGATTTGCATATCACAGCATCTTCTTCCTGTCGGTTAAATTTCGCGTGTGTTGCACGTCATCTTCGTGGTGTGGCAATTTTAATTGCCAGTAATGTATTTCTCGGCAGTTAAATTGTATAATCAGAGAGATCTATCTCATAAGAACCAGGAGCATTTCTTCGCGCGCGCCATTTGCGACTGGTGGGCTAAAGTTTGGGGGGGGGGGGGGGGGAAGGAGGAGGAGGAGGGGAGGCGTGACAGTGGTGCACAGAGTACCAAGTACCTTTCACTGCAGACCGCAAATTTACATCTACATCCGTACTCCGCAAGCCACCTGACGGTGTGTGGCGGAGGGTACCTTGAGTACCTCTATCGGTTCTCCCTTGGTTTCGGGGATTAGCTGTAGCTTTAGATATTGAGTTCTGTCTGCTACGAAGTGTTGAATACGGTTCGGATTTTCTGCTCGCACGTTTTTCCGATTACCCGTTGCTATGCAACGACGCTGTTACACCATCGGTCTTTCGGTTGCGTGCCATGAGCCCTCCTGCTATATCTGGTTTCGGCTGTAAGAGAAATGAGGATGACCTGGGGGAGAAGACGAGAGTGTCTCGAAGGGAAATATTTCAGCTGAGGGTGTCCCCCCCGCTGCTGGGAGTGGATCGAGAACACGGGCCTGCTGCCACAAAAGACGTGCCTCCCCAAGTCGGCCAGATATTGCAATTGGATTGGATCGACGGCGCCAGCGGCGATCGTCGAGAAGAAGGCGCAGTATTGGTCGGGGTGAAGGGGTGAGCGATAAATATATGGCCCTCCCAGATATCTGTTGGCGGTGCGGGGCCCACAACGGAGTGTAGCGGTGCTGGAAGCTCCCACGCCTGCAGCAGTTATTACTTAACGGTGTGTGTCCTCTGGTTACTGCTGCAGTCTTCTTCATTTTAAATGCATGAGTGTCGTTGTATTCTGTATTGGGCTTCCTGTTGTAACGCTTTCTGTCTCACTTGTTTTTTATTTATTACCTGGTATGATATGTCTTTGCAGAAAATCTTTTGTTTCCTTCTCTGTTTCTTTTTTTTCCTTTTCACTATCGTAACGCATAATCAGATAAGTAGTGTAGTCATTGTTGTGAATTGGAGAAATTTAGCATTTATGTATTTAGCAATGCAATTAGTTCAGCTGGCAATATTAAGACCATGTGTATATCTCTTAGTCTGCATCTGATCAGGTATCTTTAACGTATTGTGCTGATATGCAATACGACACTAGATACTAATTAACAGAAATAATAAAAGCCAGAATAAGACCATAACAGAGTCGCAATTCTAGATGTACTGATATTAAGAACGGGAATAATGATAATAACTGAAGAGTCAATAAAGCACAGTCAAGAGAACTGTTACCTCAAATTGCAGGAAGTAATCAAAACAGCGACATAAGGCACACATCACTATTTTTAACTAAACACACGAGATGCTACACAAAATTTACTAGAAACTGAATATGGCGCCCAAACAATCAGCAGTACAAACTTCCGCCAGTAGGTGCCTCTAGTCGTGTCTTTCAACTGCCGTCATTGTGAGTGTGAATGTTGCTCTCGAGTTGTTTACGCCGTGTTTTTCTACGTCTGCCAATATCGAAGTGGCTGACTTGAAGGAACAGAGTTTCTCCTTTAAGTTTTGTTTTGTGAACAAGCTTTGAGTGAAACAAGAACATTTGAGTGGTTGATTGGGAGTCTGTAGATGACGACAAAACACTCGAGCCGATTTGCGGAAGGAGATGAAAGTGCGTCAAGTGATCCAAACAGAGAGAAACCATGCAATGCATTGCGTCTGTGAAGTCGTTGGAGTTTCATACATGACATGAGACGAGTTACAGCGCCAAGTCTGTTGAGCGCCGACCAAGGAGACCATCGGCTTCAGGTTTGCCTAGAACTATGAACAGCAGTCTGAAATGATCCAGATTTTCTGTCCATGGCGACGAATTTTACGAGTACGGCTACGACCCTGAGTACAGTTATGACAGTGAATCAAAATAGCCACCTCCGCAGTGGAAATTACTACCCTCTCGGCGATCCAAAAAAGCGCGCCAAGTTTGCAGCAACATCGAGTCAGTGGATAGTGATTTTCTTCTTTTTTATGTTCATGAACTTGGCTCTAAGGAAATTCTTCCAAGTGGTCGGACCGTCACTGGGAAGCTCTAGTGCAGTGTTTTGAGGAGATTAAGGCAAGATCTTAGAAGTAGACTGCCGGAGAGATGGGACAACGAAGACTGGTTTCTGTATCATGACAATACACCTACACACCTCGCTCATTGTGAGAGCAATTCCTGGCAAAAAACAACATGAAAACTTTCTCACCTGATCAAGTCTCTTGTTTTTTCGTCCTCTTCCTGAAAATGAAGCTTAAGGTTTACTCCTTAGAAGAAACACAACGGGAATCGCAAGTCATTATAGTAAGACTGAGCCAGCAGGCATGCAACACCGCTTCCAACTGAGAAAATCGCTGGGAGCTAACGCGAGGGGGACTACTTTAAAGGCGACGATTGAAATAAAGATGTTAGGTGAGTTTCACGATTTTTATGGGGAAAGGGAAATGAAGATCTAAATCTGGACTGCCGGACGGCGACTTAAGTCGGTGTTCTCCCGAATAGAAGTGAAATTTCTTAATCAGAAAGAAAAAAAGTTAAGGGATCAGTTTCTTTATTGTACTTAATTTTATTACCTATGCAAGTGTAAGAAAGTAATGAGAGAAAAAAAGGGGAGTCTACGAGAAATAGTCATATTTGTCATTAACGTGACAAAGATATTGTGATTATACCAGCAAGTGATCCAAAACTGTCGTGAAAACATCATGTTGATCATATGCAACCTGAGACGTAGTTGGTTCTAGAGATGAAATCGTAGCAGTGTCAATGGGCTTCGAAAACGTTTCTGCTGGTCTAAAGGAGCACCCGTGAACTATACAGATCGAATCTTGGATTGCAGTTACAATGAGGTAATAGGACCTCGCCTTCTACAGTCGTAGGAAGAGAGGCCTAAGCAGACAGGCAGTTAAAATTACGTCACTGACATCGATCTGCAGAAACCATTATTGAACCATTGCTACAACAATAAAAGACATATTGCCTCTAACAGACGTGACGTGCATAAACAGCGATCCTATTTACGAGGTTGCATAGGGCCTTGCAGAAATCCATGATTTGGAGACTCACTCTCCTTTCGCATCCGAACCACCATTTCTCATTGTCGGAGGCTCTCATCCCCATTTTGTGCATATCAGCTTTTGTTCTCTGCTCTATTCTTTATGCCAGTAGTAAACATTCCATTAGAAACTTATTCACCATTTGCTATTCGGAGCATGACACTACAATGGGTGTGCCTTACGGATTTGAAAACTGAATCTAACATATGATCTTAATAAACCGAAGGGAAGTTCGTTTTACTGAAAATGTGATTAGTGGGTAATGAGAACTTTACATTGGTATGCCGAAGGTCAGTGGGACTACGCATGATGGATTTCTGCAGGGTCGGAAGGAACGACGGAAACAACATCGTATTGCCGTTAAGGATGTGAAACTGTAGCAATTAGCTAGCGACATACCTACAGAAAAATAATTTTTGTTAATTAATGTGACTAAGTGGTTTATGAGTGGCTAAAGATGCAAGGGGACAAAGTGACGTAAGCTGGACATGTAGTTGCGAAGGTTAGCTAGCAAAGTAACAAATAGGACAGCATAACGGAAAAAGGCTTCCAGACTCACGTCAACATTTGTAGAAAAGATACTGAAAAGCACAGATTCATGATAGAAATGATGTGTCTCTATAGAATTTAGTTGAAACTCCAATATTGTATGAATTACTTTTCAAATAATAGCCGGCCGGGGTGACCGAGCGGTTCTAGGCACTTCAGTCTGGAACCGCGGGACCGCTACGGTCGCAGGTTCGAATCCTGCCTCGGGCATGGATGTCCTTAGGTTCGTCATGGTCGTGTTTTTAAGAATACCGTAAAATGAATTTGCTAACACTGATTTTATTCGATCAACGGTACGAGATTATGGTCTACCGCAGGTTTATATCGAAAGGCATCCTATCGATGACTGCTGACTATGGCGCACAGCCTGTAACTTGAACTTACAATCGGTATAGTTCGTATACATCTTATATCTTCGGTTATGCCAAAGCTGTTCGTTTACGTATAATTATCAACGTTCCCTGGCATTGTAAAATCACTGAAAGATAGTATTTATTACCCACTGACTCCTCCTAATGTGTGAGCGGCAAAAGGCAACGCTCGTTACCAAATATTTATTAAAACTATTACTTGATTGCCGGTCGCTGTGGCAGAGCGGTGCTAGGCACTTCAGTCTGGAACCGCACGACCGCTACGGTCGCAGGTTCGAATCCTGCCTCGGCTATGGATGTGTGTGATGTCCTTACGTTAGTTAGGTTTAAGTAGTTCTACGTTCTAGGGATCTGTCGACCTCAGATGTTAAGTCCAATAGTGCGCAGATCCATTTTCGAATAATAGCCAGTAACACTAGAGAAATAAACAGTAGAAGACTCGCGATTGTAAAAACGAAAGAATTCTTTCATGGAAACTCCACTTACCTTGCAGATAGTCTGAGGTAATTAATGCAATGGTGTGGGAAGATACAGCAAAAAAAACTAAGTACTGGAATAAAGCAGCTGATACTAGTTTTAAAACTAGCCGCAGAAGAATAGAGTATTAAGAAATAAATTTTAGTTCTAAGTCTGTGATACTAAAGAAAAGGCGATTTGAAATAGGCTTAACGCTGGCGGATTTAAATATCATCTGGGAAATTGCAAGGCAAATCCAAGCAGAGATTAATTAATTGGGAGAGGAAAATGTAGGAAATTGAGACTCTTTGCTAGAGGGCTCGAAATAATTTAGAGCCACTGAGACTTGAAATAAGAAACAGAAATGTTCAATTAAGCTCGTATTAGGAAGTGTTAAATGTGGCCTCTAAACCGGTCAGTGGGCTCACTGTAAACTGCGTACCCATTGTCCAGTTTATGCGTCAGGTTCACGACCCAGCATCGGCGTAGTCGCTCATTCGCTCATTGCGCAATATCGGCTTTAGAGAGCAATAAATATGTACAGCAAGTGTAATAACTACTTCCGTCTGTTGCTGAGGGTGGTAGTTAATGGAGCAATGCAAGTTTCAATAAGAGAACCAACAGATTGTTATACCTGTAGATTTTTTTAGCAAATTTGGATAAATAACAGGCGACAATGAAGTTTATTCGGTAACTTGTATGTTTCAATGTGTTAGTAGTCCAGCGCCAGGTGTAAATATCTACAATATTGCATTTTATCAAGAAGTTCGTTTCTAACAGTAGCCACTTTGGAAAGTTTTTCAGAAACTGGATTGGAATGAAAGTAAATTTAGCCAAAGGCAGCCAGTTTTGCCTTTTGGGGCACTAAAAACCTAGGTGTCGTGCGACCAGACACAGTCATCATCATCATCATCATATATCAACCATATTCAAAATCAATTGAAGGGATGCGTGCTAGACAAAGCCACAAGCAGTATTTGGCAGTTTCTGCTGTTTTGTTGTTGTGAGATACAACCTTACGTTTTGTGCAGAGTTTGTAAACATTTTCACATCTACGTATTTTTGTGCTGCAGAGTAGGCCACATACATTAAAGCTATTTGAAAGACATTTTTAACTCCTCAGTAACAAAATTTTACGTTGAGCAAAATTCTGTATTTTTTAAAACTAGTTGTACAATATGTGGACGATTAAGCCATATTTCGCTGGTCTTGTACCAACTTCTAGCTTGCAACGAAAGAAGGTTTTCTACATTGGAACAAGTGTATTTGCAGACTGATTGATTTTCTTTAAGGTATTAACAATTTTAACTCTCTTCAAAATGGAAACTGATGTAAATTTACTAAAACTTGTATTTCGGAAGTATTTAATTCGTGTTTTGTTCTTGATAATACTATTCCTTAATTTGATTAAACTTATTGATTATTTGTGTGTAGGAGAGTGATAATGTAACAGAGACTATTAAACACAGTATTGACTGCATTTTTTAAATTACAACACCTTTAAATATGGGCAGAACATTTGTTCCTAGGTACATTACCTTGTTGTACCTTGGTACATTTTTTTCCACACTTGGAATAGTCTTACTTTTCCAGAGTAATTTTTGATCGTCCGGAAACGACTAAAACACACAAAAAGTCCTTGTCACCGTTTAAAAATGGAACAAGAAAATATACTGAACTTCTGTTACACGGTTGGTTAAAGACAAAGGCCTGAAATAGCTTCCAAGGTACAATGCTCTCCCCCGTACAGTTTCATCTATATTATAAATACGTGTATGGTGGTGGTGGTGGTAGTGGTGGTGGTGGGGTGAGGTGGGGGACGACTGCTCTGCAAACGAAAAAAAATTGTAATTTAATATAACATCGCTAACACTCTCTAGCTTAACACTCACGGGTCTTTGGAGATGTATGTGAGTACGGTAATGAAAACAGGAAGAAAGTATAAACCAAAACGGAAGTGGGTATCGGACGTAAGCGATTTCACAGATACTTTACAATACTCACGACACTACATGCTATTTTTTTTGGCTCTGCGCTGGATGACTAGTTCACAAGCTTGAGTTATTCAGCCTGGTGAGCATGTTAGAATTATGAATATACCGATTAAACATGAAGAAAACAAAACAATACAGTTTGCTGAAGGTTTATCGTGTGCTCCCGTTTCCGTTAAAAAAGCGCGCTAACATAACCATGCTGCCACTGGTCCGAATTCATACTGAAATTCAATAGATGAATGGATTGTTAGAACAGTGAGTGAGTTCACGTGGTCCATTATCTGTAACAGGCTTCCAGATCAATGTGCAACACAAATTCCTCTGTTCTCTCGGCGCACATCACGAGCATTGTTAGCGCTGCAGCTTTCGTAAAAAAGCTTTTGAAAATCACTACACCCGTCCTTTTCAGATTAGCGGCTCTGATTGTCCCTAGTGAAGCAGATTATAATGGAAACAACAGCTCTGCTAATGCAGTATTGTCAACTTTCATACATAAATTATGGCGGCAGGAAATGTACATTTGCACAGTGCTGGAAGCATCGATTTCACTTCAGTGAACACTAAATAGTTCGTACCCAAGAGAACAGAGAAATACGGCGTTGATAAATAAAGAAACCCAACTCACACTTCAAATAGGCACCTTGTGTTACACGACGAATAGCAGAGATGTAGCTCATTTCTTTCCACATAAAATTTTTGCTGGTCCCTAGCTAATGATTTCATTTCCAGAACAATTCGATGACGCAGGATTTTCCGGCAATATCGGACACGATTATTAGAACTGAAGTGTGTTGCCTGAGTAGGAAGTAAATCTAATAGTACTGAAAGTAAGAAAGTACCTAGTATCTTGGCAGCTCTATGTACCCCGTTACAGCACAATTTTCGCTGCGTAACAGTAAGAGCCTTCAGAAAAGTCGCAGAAGACATTACATTATGGCGGCTCTCTGTCTATATCGAGTAATCCGCGAGCCCTCTGACGTGTGCTGGAGGATACTTGAGGTACCACTAACTGATACCACCTATACTGTTCCGTTCGCGAATGGGGTCTGTGAAGAATAATAGTCAACACACCTATGGATTCCTGTGTTACCATTTAGGAGTTTCAGATCCTAAATGAAAGAATTACGGCAATTAATTATACTGGGAAGAGCAAACGCTGGTTCATAAGACATTATTTGTCGGAAGTAACGTGCTCTTCGTACGTTTTAGAAGTGCAGTTTTTATCGCGATACTATACTTGCAACTTGAACGGCTTCAAGTGAAGATGGGGCTTAGAACACTCTGTGCTGCCGTATGAAGAATGTAAGGTTCATTACTTGTCTGTGTTGTAAGTTTTCTTGGTTTCTGTTTGAACATGGCCATTGTATTCTCGACCCATTCATTCAGCGTGCATTTATGATTCTAACGCTATCATTTGCTTATGCAAGTACTACATCTGCAAATTTCTCTCTGACATGAAAGCTTTCAGTTGAATTGACGGTAGAATGTACTGACAATCTACTGACGTTTAGCATACTGCAGAAAGGAAAATGCTCGTTTTAGAGGGATCGTCGTCATTTTCCTACATAAAGGCAAGAACGCCACAGCCCATTCCATGGGGAGTAGCTCTTTGTGTGCACTAAAGAAATTCTGTTTCTATAAATTGTTAGAAATAAAAATCAGGAACATGCTCCAACTGAATACGGTGAAACACTAGAAACTGACGTACATCTACTTACTACATAGTTTAAAATCATGAATATGCAAACTGTGATTCTGGATTTGAAGATTTCATTCGATTTATTCTCCTTAAACAAGTTACGCTGTTAGAAAATTGAACACGAAAAATTACATGCATTTCAATACAAAATTGTATCTCGAGGAGATAGGGTAGAAAATGTAGACACTTCTTTTGTACTAGTACTTAAGTTTCTGAGCCACGTTTATTCCTTTTGTTGTTATTTATCGAATGTTCAAAAATGGTTCAAATGGCTCTAAGCACAATCGGACTTGGCATCTGAGGTCATCAGTTCTCTAGACTTAGCACTACTTTAAAGCTAACTAACCTAAGGACATCCATGACCGAGGTAGGATTCGAACCTGAGACCGTAGCGACCGCGCGGTTCCAGATTGAAGCGCCTAGAACCGCTCGGCCACAGCGGCCGGCTATCGAATTTTGAGTGTAGTTTTACACTGACGCAACAGGAAGCCAAACGCGCCAGAGTTATGAAAAATAAAAGAAATCCGAGAGTTGTTCTTCCTGCACGAGTTAGATTATCTGATCAAAAGTATCCAGACGTTATTAGTGGACGTGACATTAATATTCGGCGTCTCCAAACTTGGCCTTTATGGCGGCTTTGGGAACACTTTCAGTGAGGTGTCTGAAAGTTTGTAGGGGAATGGAAAACCATTTTTCCTCAAGAGCCGAAACCAGAGCAGGTAGAGATGTCGAACGCTCAAGTCTGGAGCGAAGTCCACGTTCTAACTCTTCCCAAGGGTGTTCCATTGGGTACAGGTCGCAACTCTGGGCAGGGCAGTCCATTTCAGGTTTTATGACAAGGTGACTGTCATGCTGATTCAAAAAATCATCGTCTCGTAACTGTTTTACAGTATGCGATACACAGTGGTGTAAAACTTGTTCATATGCACCCTAAACCAAGAAAAATACTCCCGTAACGTAAAATTACCCATTCCGTACTTCACTGCTGGCACTACACCTGGCGGCAGGATGCATTGTCCAGGCATTCGCCACAAACACAAACCCTTCCGTGGGACTGCCAAAGGGCATAACCTGGTTCATCACTCCAAATCACTCGTTTACAGTAGTCGACTGTTCAGCAGTGTAGCTCTTTACAACAAAATAGTCACTTAGCACTCGTTGCAGAAATGTGTAGTTGTTGAGGAGCTGCTCGATCGTTGTACCCTATTCTTTTCAGCTCCCTGCGCATGATCATTGTACTAACTGGAATGCGTGCAGCACATTTGGAACTCACCAACGTATCCTTTTGCTGATTTCATGCGATTTTTGGTAGCCACCGTCTAAAGTGCCCAACTGTTCCGGTCCGTCAGTACAGGTCTACATGGTTTTGGTTTAGCTGTTCTTATTTCCTTTGCGTTGAGAGTCACATCACAAACGGTCGACACGCGCAGCTTATGAAGGGCAGAAATGTCCGTGATGGATTTGTTATTCAGCTGACATCCAACGGCTGGACCACCTTCGAAACACAACACTCTACCTCCTGTTACACTGGTGGGTTCGCCACTCGTGAGATCTAGTGGGCAGTTCAGCGTTACGTAGAGCTGCCTGGATACTTTTGATCGGATAGTGTACCTCTGTACATTTTCGATGTCTTTTTTCTTGTTCTTCTGCGCCTCATTTATGCGTTGCTTCTGTGTGGGGTTGGAAGAGGTGTAAGACAAGGTTGTTGTTTATCACCAACACCGTTCAATGTATATCTGGAGGAAATTATTAGTGAAAGTTTTGATGGAAGGAGAGGAGTTTGTATAGGGGGTCGGAGAGTGGAGTGTATAAGATTTGCAGACTACATGGTTGTGATGACAGAGAGTGCAACAGAGATTGCAACAGAGATGGAACAAATGTTAGATGATCTAAACACAAAATTAGAAGAATATGGAATGCAGATTAACAAGAAGGAAACAAAAAGCATGGTAATTGAAGGAAAGGGGAGAAAATGACATATGAAAATAGGGGAGAGGAAATAGAGCAAGTGAATAACTTCAATTACTTGGGAAGTGTAATAATAGATGATATGTATTGCTCAGCAGAAATTAGGAAAAGAATTGCAATGGCAAAAGAAAGATTCAAGAGGAAACAGAAATTACTTTGTGGACCACTAAACAAAGATCTGAGGAAAAGACTTACCAGATGTTACATCTGGAGCGTTGTACTATATATGCTGCGGAGATCTGGACATTGAGGAAGGAAGATGAAAGAAGATTGGAGGCACTAGAAATGTGGATACGGAGAAGAACGGAAAAGGTGAAACGGGAAGACCGAGTAACGAATGAAGAAGTATTAAGAAGAGTTGCAGAAGAAAGAAGCATGCTGAAAGTCATCAGAAAGAGAAAACGGAACTGGATTGGACATTGTTTGAGGAGGGACTGTTTATGGAAGGAAGGAATAGAAGGAATGGTGGAGGGAAAAAGGGGGAAGAGGTAAAACAAGATATCAAATGCTGGACAATATCAAAGGAGGCAAATATTCAGAAATGAAAAGACTGGCTATAGACAGACAAAAGTTGAAGAGGCTGAACCCATGACAAGACCTGCCGTAAGGCAGAATACCATACTACTACTACTACTCCTGTGTGTGGGGAATGGAGAAACCTTAAATTACACTATAGCTGTCTTAAAGGATACTGAAACTGTATAGCACCCTTCACACATGGCAGATACTGTTTAGCTCGCTTTCGTTAGTAACGTTACCGTTTAACGCCCTACTTTTGTTTGTTACATGCCCCAAGAATGATTTACACTACATATCGTACTGATGTAAATATGTAATAATGGTGAAAAGTAGTTGGCACGAATGGTAAAGTTCATGTTTCGTCTAACATCGTGACAATGGACTTTATTATTCCTTTGCATGTTTTAGTATTCAGTGTGAGTCAGGAGGGAAAGTGTGTGTTTTGACAGGTGATAGCATTAGTGATTCTGAACAACTGAACAAAAAACTTGATGTGGACATACGCCCTATTCCGAATGGTTACCGAGATAGAACACTTTAAATGTACTCCGTCTTCAGGCCACGAGTGGCCTGCCGGGACCATCCGACTGCCGTGTCATCCTCAGAGGAGGACGCGGATAGCAGGGGCGTGGGGTCAGCACACCGCTCTCCTGGTCGTTACGATGGTATTCTTGACCGAAGCCGCTACTATTCTGTCGAGTAGCTCCTCAATTGGCATCACGAGGCTGACTGCACCCTGAAAAATGGCAACAGCGCATGGCGGCCTGGATGGTCACCCATACAAGTGCCGACCACGCCCGATCTCACGGGAACCGGTGTATCCACTGCGGCAAGGCCGTTGCCACTTTAAATGTACATTTTTATTTATTTTCTGTATTATTCACTGTCAAATTGTTTACAGCGTACCACAGTAATCTAGAGGAAGATGAGACGAACATTTTGATACGGGACGCATGTGGTCTATCAAGTCGGAAAACTACCTCAAACTGGCCTACAAAAAGTATCTAAGCTACTTCGCACGCGCGTCGGGCGAGATTTTCAATATTCTCGCCGTCTCTCAGCGCAAACTGGTAGTCCAAGAGAAAAAGTAAATAGCACCTTTTTTGTAGCAAATTTAATTTAGTTTAATTGTTTACTGAGACATGTTTTCGTAGGAGTATGCAGTTTTCGAGTTATTACAGAAAAACTTACGAAAGCGATATTAAACGTGTTCTATTTCGGAAACTATTCGCAATAGGACATATGCCTATATGAAGTTTTTTCTTCAGAATCACTAATACTGTCGCGTCCCAAAGCATGCACCTTTCCTCCTGACTGACCCTGTATATATATAAAACAGTCAACTACCACATATGCGTCCACAAAAGATGAACGAGAACAACATCTGTCATTATGAAATTTTAATTACCTCTTAGCACTATTTCGAACAATTTTGGCGAGTGCAATTAGCCACAGTATGTTGATATATGTATTACTTGTCCACAAGATATACAAACTTTGCCAAACCTAAATAGAGTGATGTAGCTTCTTATAAAATTATCATCTAAATGCAGAGTTAAGGACTTAGGAACGGTTTGCACACTCCCTCCCTGCTTCCTTCCCTCCGTCCAAGCCATTTCTTACTTTTCTGACCAGTGTTGCAGTCGCTATATCCTATCTTTTAAGGCAATCGAAAGATCATTTGTAGAATAAGGTACTCAGCAAACCTTTTCCGAACATCATTTACTATTTTCTCTGTTATCATGACCCTATTAGTATCGATTGCTACGGTCGCAGGTTCGAATCCTGCCTCGGGCATGGGTGTGTGTGATGTCCTTAGGTTAGTTAGATTTAAGTAGTTCTAAGTCTAGGGGACTGATGACCGCAGATGTTAAGTCCCATAGCGCTTAGAGCCATTAGAATCATTTTTATGACCGATCGGTTACCAATGAATATTGGTCATGTCTTCAGCCTGAAGTGTGGACTTTAGCATCGAACGTTTCCTGGCATCACTCTTCTGGAGCATATTTGCAGTTGTACGTACTGCATCACTTAATTTTCGTCTACAACCCGCACCGTTTCACGAAACACAGCTTCATAGGAGGTCTCCCGATGCCGAGAGAGTGTCACTTTCGCTCTGTCTGCTTTACAATGCATCAGCGAGATCGTGCAGTCAACATCCGTGCTACGTCGCAGCTTCCCACCCGGGGCTCACAGAAATACGAACCTCGCAACGAACTTGGTACGTCACACTAGTCGGCTTGTCCGCCATATTTCGCGGATCCTCGGCTCCGTGCACGGCCTACGGGAAATCAATATGTAACTGAAATTGTACTCACTAAAGGTCTTAACTCTGTCGTGTGCTATCGAGAGTTTGCATGCTTTTAAACGTGCAGTGAATAATTATTAAATTGTTCCGAAATAATTACTCGCTCCCCGCCGGAGACGGTTGCTAGCACTCAGACCTGCTGGGGATTAGCCGAGAGGTCTGGTGCGCTGCAGTCATGGACTATGCGGCTGGTCCCGGCGGAGGTTCGAGTCCTCCCTCGGGCATGGGTGTGTGTTTGTCCTTAGGATACTTTAGGTTAAGTAGTGTGTAGGCTTAGGGACTGATGACCTTAGCAGTTAAGTCCCATAAAATTTCACACACATTCGAACCTTTTTTTTTTTTTTTTGCAGTGGCACGTGCTGTGACGTACACGGCATCGCCTGTCTTGCCCTTGCGCCTCATTTACACTCTTGCACGCTCGAGCAACTTCGCCGAATACATTGGGAATGAAGGAATGAACGCAGTGTAACACTAACGCAACTGCGGCCCTTTGATTTCTAATCTATGCAACCGTCAACATTTACTACTACTCGCTCCGTTTCTTATCTCTACATCACCCATGACTGGGAGAAAATGTGTTATAGTGAAGAGTGAAAAGACCAACACTATTACCAAGTTTGGTAGTCGCAACTTGACTGTTTCGGCTTGATAAAAGTGACTAAGCCTCGTATGACCCTTCAGATCGCCTGACCCTATTTCTGTGGAGCACACCTCTAACAGTATCGAGCGAGATGGACGCAAGTCGACATCAGCTCCGACCAACTTCCGTTGGTTGGTGGCGTTGCTGCTGTCATGGATCTCGACTGCGCCCCTTCGCTCTCTGTGTCCCATGAGATTCGTGCCTCAACACACCACTGTCCTTGGTTCAAATGGCTCTGAGCACTATGGGACTCAACTGCTGTGGTCATTAGTCCCCTAGAACTTAGAACTACTTAAACCTAACCTAAGGACATCACACACATCCATGCCCGAGGCAGGATTCGAACCTGCGACCGTAGCAGTCGCACGGTTCCGGACTGCGCGCCTAGAACCGCGAGACCACCGCGGACGGCGACCACTGTCATTATCTGCGCGAAATGGGCGCTACGATACACCGTAGTCCGTTCGGGCAGAGATCTGGGGCAGAGAAGGTCTGTGAAGGTCTCTGTACGGCGGCTTAGTATGTCTGTCACGCCAGATCAGCTAACGCGATATTGTTTACGTTTCTATGGTAATGCCTCAGTGTTAGCGCAGTTCTGGTTTTCAGTCAGCATTGAAGACAGCCTTCTGCAGTCGCGAATGAATGCTGACAACAGCGCTGCCGGCTGTCAGGGATCTTTCTATCGCCTCGTGGATAACAGGTAAGTGCGTTTAATTCAGTTCGTTGCGGGGATATCCCGCATTATCCCACATTCATGTCAACAAGAATAATAACGGCATAATGATACAGTGCTAAATGGGATATACAGTCAACAACTACCCGGACGCCTCCGTGATGTAGCGGCTAGAGCTATTGGCCAGTTTCGATTCTCGAAAACCAACCACGACTTTTCTGTGGTGCGAAGGTCTCGGTGCACCCGCCCTCAGGACGCCAAATGCGAAGTTGCTGGATTAAATAAGCTGTGAAACCATTTATGTTCATTACTAGTCAACTAATAATAATAATAATAATAATAATAATAATAATAATCTCCTGGTCGTATTAAAATTTGCCTGTTGTGATCAGATACATAAATTAGTCTAAGTTGTATTGCTTCGTGTTTGTGTAGTATTTTTTGTGGTCTGTAGTCCTGCTAATGTGCTTTTTCCCTTTTCTTCAATATTTTATTTTTATTTTCCATTTAGAGATGTTAATCCTAATTCTGCTTTTATTTCTGTATTTCACCTTTATCTTGGTGCCTGCTACATGTCTGAAAAATCTCATTTGATATTCTGGATTCGTAGTCCGTCCTTTTTCGTTACCCACGTTTCGCTTTCAATTTTAAAATCTCAGAAGTGCCTCAGTTTCTACTTTCCTTTGCAGATTCCTCTCCTACTCTAATAGTGCCATTAATTAAGTTAAATTTTTCTGTGTGACGTTGAAAATAAATTTCGTCTGCCTGTAGGATATTGTATTCAAAGTACTTAAAACTTGTTTCTTGTTCTACTATTTTACCAGTTGTTACAATTTCGATGTCTATCTATAATGTGTAACCACTCTGTATCAAATAAGTTACGCAAAAAACAAAGCTGTCAGCAACCCGAAGGTTGATTTGAATATCACCGTGATACATTAGGCAAGGTCCCATTGGAGGTGGTATGACATCGCCTTCCTCCTAGCTTTTAACTGACTTCACCAGCCAGTTATAGGAGCACATACCGTTTAGCGTGGATTCCGAACGGCAGTACGACTCGGCATGTTCCATATGAATAAACACTGCTACGGCTGAAAGAAGTGATAAGTGACAGCTGAAAATCCTAGGAGTGATGGCGAAACGGACACATGACCTTCGGATATGTAGTCTGGCAATTTTCCACCGAGATAATGAGAAGTTTGATCATTCTACTTCCCTATCACAAACTATATTACATTTAGAGGGCGTTGGACGAATCGTGCTTTGAATGGAAAACCAACGCCTGCGACATACCGGGTGTTCGCAACCATGCGAGGCGAACTGTTCCTCTCTGACAAGTCTGGTGGGTGGAACTGTGATACTGATGCGTAGTGGGAAAGTACACACCAAACGTACAGCTCTCAACTGTCACACTGGACACCCTGTTCCTCTTCGCGACCGATTGGCTACATATCGTTCCAGACTACACTCGATCCCATTGAGTACTTTTCTTTCCTCGGAGGGATCTAGAATCGTCATACATGTGAAGTACAATAACGACACCAATGTCGAATCTTTTGGAAATATATAGGTGGTTAATTGTCAAGTAGCTTTGTAGGTTTTGTCCTCATATTTTCTCTTTTACAGGTCTCATCAGAGTCATAAGAGGTACACTACTGGCCATTAAAATTGCTCCACCAAGAAGAAATGCAGATGATAAACGGGTATTCATTGAACAAATTATACTAGAACTCACATGTGATTACATTTTCACGCAGTTTGGGTGCATAGATCCTGAGAAATCAGTACCCCGAACAACCACCTCTGGCCGTAATAACGGCCTTGAGACGCCTGGGCATTGAGTCAAACAGAGCTTGGATGGCGTGTACAGGTGCAGCTGCCCATGCAGCTTCCACACGATACCTCAGTTCATCAAGAGTAGTGACTGGCGTATTGTGGCGAGCCAGTTGCTCGGCCACCATTGACCAAACGTGTTCAATTGGTGAGAGATCTGGAGAATGTGCTGGCAGGGCAGCAGTCGAACATTTTGTGTATCGAGAAAGGCCCGTACAGGACCTGCAACATGCGGTCGTGGATTATCCTGATGTATGCAGGCCTTCGCAGGGATCAAATGAAGGGTAGAGCAACGGACCGTAACACATCTGAAATGTAACGTCCACTGTTAAAAGTGCCGTCAATGTGAACAAGAGGTGACCGAGACGTGTAACCAGTGGCACCACATACCATACGCCTGGTGATACGCCAGTATGGCGATGACGAATACACGCTTCCAATCTGCGTTCATTGCGATGTCACGAAAGACGGATGCGACCATCATGATGCTTTAAACAGAACCTGGGTTCATCCGAAAAAATGACGTTTTGCCATTCGTGCATCCAGGTACGTCACTGAGTACACCATCGCAGGCGCTCCTGTCTACGATGCAGCGTCAAGGGTAACAGCAGCCATGGTCTCCGAGCTGATAGTCCATGATATTTCAAACGTCGTCGAATTGTTCGTGCAGATGGTTGTTGTCTTGCAAACGTCCCCATATGTTGACTCACGGATCGAGACGTGGCTGCGCGACCCGTTACAGCCATTCGGATAAGAAGCCTGTCATCTCGACTGCTAGTGATACGAGGCCGTTGAGATCCAGCACGGGGTCCCGTATTACCCTCCTGAACCCACCGATTCCATATTCTGCTAACAGTCATTTGATCTCGACCAACGCGAGCAGCAATGTCGCGATACGATAAACCGCAATCGCGATAGGCTACAATCCGACCTTCATCAAAGTCGGAAACGTAATGGTACGCATTTCTCCTCCTTACACGAGGCATCACAACAACATTTCACCAGGCAACGATGGTCAACTGCTGTTTGTGTATGAGAAATCGGTTGGAAAGTTTCCTCATGTCATCACATTGTAGGTGTCGCCACCGGCGCCAACCTTATGTTGAGGATTTCTTTGAAAGGCTAATCATTTGCATATCACAGAATTTTCTTCCTGTCGGTTAAATTTCGCGTCTGTAGCACGTCAGCTTCGTGGTGTTGCAATTTTAATGGCCAGTAGTGTATATGACTGAATTCCAAGACGGAATTTGACCTCTGTCGCATAAACTTTAAACCCTTGCAGACTGAGAAGACAGGGTGTGTTTCACTACAGTTGTTTGATTGGAGACCAAAACCGGAGAACAGTTATTCAGAGATGAACTTCCTGTTTGCTAATCTGTGTGTGGGTAGTCAGCACTTACCGTTGCGTGCCTCTTCTCCTTCCGGAGCTTGGCTCGTCAGGGCTTGTAGTTCCTTTTCGAGGTCGACATGTGACGACTCGACGTCCCATGATAGGAATCCTGGAATGAGAGAGAAACAATGTTAAAACTCAGAAGACTTGTTTACACTCAGTGTTACTAGTCTACAGTTTTAATACAGAAGCAACACGTTGGAATGATTTAAATCGCGGTTTGTTGATGGTACGTAAGTTTTCCTACAGCGGCTCTATTAACCGCACTGACACAGACACATTGTCTCAAACAACTGCATCTGTTGCAGTAAAGGAAAAAAAGGAAGATTCCGGTTTAATGTCACCGATCAGGACATTGAAGATAGCATGGTATTCGCCTCAAGTCGAAACGTACGATTTTGACAATCCCTTTACAAACAGGGCTGCTCTACTTCCACCGATTGTCTGCACCCGCTCTGTAGCTACAAAAGTAATTACCACTGTGTATTTTGCATTCTTCAAAGAAACTGACAAACGTCGCGTTAAGGGCAACAAATATCGGAATTTGAAACTTGTTAAGTAAATTAATGGTTGAGTGTTAAGTAACCTTGCACATTTTCATATCTCCTCTTTCACGGTATTTATGACAGACTTAAGGGGGTCCACAAAGGTTGAAATGTTAAAGTTTTCAATCTTTTTTCGTCGACCTTAATCTACGGAATTTGCCCTGTGCAGTGATATATAATACATATATATCACTGCCTTGTTTCTGGTTTATTCATTCATTTAAACAAAACAACTTGCTGGTTTGACCATGTACATTTCACGGTTCTCAGATCAGAATTTGATTTTCTGAATCACCCGCCTCCGAGGGAAATTATTTAGGAGATGGGTATTCAAAAGCTCTCAAAGCACTTGAGATAGAGAAGCCATAGAGAGAAAATTTAATTGTCACTAAAATGGAGTTTACAGTTCGTGAACAAAAGCAAACGACTGAAAACTGCATACAATAGAAAGACATTGGAAGATTGCAAGAGATTAAATGGTAAGAACAGACTCATGCACTCCTTGATAGATAAAAGTCAAAATTGTTGAGGCATGACCATTAGGAATAATGTTAGCAGAGTAGAAGATATGAGAAAGGCAGCATGGGAGATTTCGTTTCACCTTTTTTTCAACAGACGATAAACCAGTTCATGGCCTATGCCGTCCAGGAAGTGCTTCATGGTGCAAATACAACAGAGCACAGCAAAATGGTCAGAAATTTACTCAGAATCCGGTAGTGGAGTTCTTGATTGAAAATTTCAAAGATTTCTCAGATGTAAGACTATTGAAGAACTGTCTCGATAGCCACACTCAGCATAATCTGGACCTGAATTCCCAACACCGTGTTTGTGTCAATTAGAAGACTGCCTTTTGATACCTTCGATGCAGTGGCAACGTTCAGTGAAGGAAATGTTACAAGGCACGAAGTCATGAAAAGACTGCTACAAACTGTTGGCTGTTTCACAGCGAAAGAAACGTTAAATTTAAAGAAAGATTTAGGCCATCAGAGAAAGCTGGAGAAGACCCTCAAACAAGGGCAAGACAGTGCAGATGAGCAGGAAATGGAAATTGCAAGCTGAGATGGAAGAGGCACAAAATAATCCTTCATACGGAGGAAGAATGCACTGACAACTTCAATGACAGTTTCCCGTAAGTTGTATTTTTTAAGAATAATCTGTACTTTTCTCAGCCCCTACCTTCTAAGATTTTTTATGAATTACAGGGTATACTCACAGGAGTATTGCGCATATTTTAACACGGGGGTTCTCCTATTTTGATATCTCAAAAATGTTAGCCGTATAGAAAGGTGTAGACAGTTCTTTATTTTTACGTCTATTTATTACAAAAATAATTACTGTCTTTAAACTAATCGATACATTTAGTAACTCCTCATTCAAAGCGGTTATCAATGTGTACCGTAGAAGCCATATATTTTTTTAAATTTTTATTCCCAATAGTTTCTGAGAAAAGTTATCTTTTATACGAATATTTTACATTGTTTGAGAGGGGGATTTTCCAGCCTGTCCGAGCCCCTTAAGTAGTTTCTCAGAACTGGAACCAATTTTGAATTTTTAAATGTCTTACGACAACATGAACGGAAATACAAGAGAGACTATCAACGAGGCTAAAGGGAAAATGGATTGTTTTTGGGTCCCTTCTTCACAGCTACTATTTTTCAAAGTCAAGTGAAAATAGAGGCAAACACGTTTTGTGCCGCTGTGGAGCGGCCAAAACAAACAAAGTAAACAGTGAAGCTTTTTCTCCTAAAGAGTTGCAGGGTTTCTTTTGTGATCTAGCGCAAAACAGCCGAGAGCATCCTGCACGGAGGGAGCTACGCCGCTCCGTTCTCGGGTCCGCATTGTCCGGTGCTCCTGCATCTGACACCTGACCGCCCCTGATACACAAAAACGTGCAAAGTGAAAGACAATGGCGCTTCCACAAGAGCCGTTTTGTTTGCCAGCAGCTGCACAAGTTTCGGGGCTGCCGGTCAGCTGCCAACACAGCGCATATTTCATTCCACCCTCCTCGCCCTCTTTCGCTGTTACCCTCAACCTATCTGAGCGCCAGTAAGGAACCAAAACTACGCGACAGGTTACGGAGAAGACCGGTTAAGCGTGAATCTTGTTAAAACCGCAAGTACGTTTTTTTTCTCTAAATCTGTGTATGGTAAACAGGGGTCGGTTTGATCTTCTTAAGGGGAGGTTTACTACTTTTTGGTTCAAAAATCGATTTTTTAAAATTGCATTTTGGGATCCATAAAAGTGTTTAGAATCCACCCCTGAAACGGTTTTTCCGAATATGTAACGGAAATGTTTGTTATTCGGCTGAAAAAAAAATCACCTGCCTGAAATCGGCCTTTTTCACGCACCAGTGTTTTTCTTTCGGAGGACAACTTATTGTACCGGTGCTTGGGAGGAAACGCACAAAATTCAAATGAAAGTTTGAACGCGTGTGTTTGGAAGTTAGCCCCCAAGCATTTGCATTCTGGTGCGAAGATTGCGACTTTCCTGGCAGTGAGAACCTTCAACGAAGGGTATTCAGCAATTCTGAAGACCATGACAACGATGGACGTCAACCTGGGACTCTATTCGATGCAGTTTGCCAAGCATTCGGACGACCACCAGATTCAAGCGGCAGAAAACCGCTTGTCACCGGCCTTACGACCGGCTCTGGAGCAGCGCAGGATGGCCCAGATCGAGCAGAACGCCTTCTATGAGGAAGAGGAAGGACTAGTTTATGGATCCAGAATAGGAGATTGAACGTAAGTTGCATAACATTGTATTTATATGTAGTCAAAACTTGAAACGCGTTTTTCTCGAAATGACTTTTTTTATCACGGGGTATGGTAACTTCAAATCTACTGAACCGACTGGCATGATTCTTTGTTTCCGACAAAGCTAACTGAATTGTCTAGGAGCTGTACCACTTTTATTCTGACCCATTAATTATAAATATTTTTACTTGGCCGACGAAGTCGAAAAATCGATGAAAAAACCATATTTTTTTATAGTGTTCCATTTTGTTTCCTACAGTCCAAATAACTTAAGCAAGGTACAACTCCTAAAGAATCTGACATACATCACTAAAGTCAACTCAATTTTAATTTCAGACGAGCCGGCTGACCTGTGACATACCGCGAAATTTGGCTTCGCTCCGACGGCACGTCCACCTTTGTTCATCGACATTTCCGGTCAAAAAAATTCCATTTTGTAGAGGAAATATCAGTAAACATTTCGACCAAATGTGACATTGATAGCTATAATACATCCCGAGAAAGAACTTCTCAAAGAACATGCTCTTTTCGGGCCAAAGATGGTAAACCTTTCCTTAAAGGTTTCTGAGAAATGTTCTGCAAGTGTGGAGGAAATGTGAGGAGCGTTCAATAAGCAATGCAACACACACACACATTTCTCAGTCAATTTCGGTTTAAAAAGTGCGGAATTTGTTGTGTGACATAGTGGAATATTCCTGCGTCAGCCGCTATAGGTTCACGAATTTCACATGGGCGACGGAGCCATCTTAAGCTTCAAAATGGCGTCTTTTACAGAGGTGCATCCTAAACAGAGAGCTGTCATTGAGTTTCTTTTGGTGGAAGATCAGAGCGGCTCGCAGTTCGTCCACCAAGGACTGGCAGTGAACAAAAGCACGGCGAGTCATTGGGCGCCGCGTCTGTCATCATCGCACACAAGACGCACAAATATGTCTGATCACCCACGTGCCGGCTGTGATCCGAGCGATGTTGGAACTTGCGGGCACTTTCATTCGAGGTGATAGATGGATCGCAATCAAACACCTCGCTGCACAACTGGACGTCTCTGTTGGTAGTGCTGACACACTCATCCACCAGTTGGGTTACTCAAAGGAGTGTGGCCGCCGGTTTCCTCGTTGCCTAACGCAAGACCATAAAGAGCAACGAAGGATCGTCTATGCGGAATTGCCAATGAAGGATGCACTCCGTGGGAAGCATTACGTGGTTGATGTGGAGGGTACTGATGCAACAAGACGTTGTCTCCTACGTCGACCACTACAATGGTACTATGCGGCCTTACAGAAGCTCCTAGTAATGTTTCGTAAGGCAGTTGCATTGAATGGAGATTATGTTGAAAAATAGGGCTTTGAAGCCAAAAGGATAGCGAATAATGTGGTGTATCGGAAACATGAATAAAAACAGCCTGCTTTCAAAATAAAAAGTGTTGTGTTACTTATTGATCGCCCGTCTTATTGAGAATGAATAGCTAATGAGATTCCTGCTACGAGATTCTAGAACCCGTCGAGGGCACTGAGTACACGATATTTTGAATAGGAATCCATCTCTGAAAATGTACAATTTCCGTTCTGCAAGCATTTCACATCACGTGGTTAACTCATGTGCTTCTGCTGAGGGAAAGAGCAACGCTTTAGACTTATCCGTCACGATATGCACCAGGGTAGTCAAGATGAAAGTTACCAAGTCAGACGACCACTAAAAGCCACATAGTGTTTTTACGGACAGGGCTTCGCTGTTGCATAGAAGTAAGGACTGTTATTGTTTATTCTGCATAAACCGAGATGGTCTAGCTGCCGCAGTCGCCGGATTTAAGTCCATTCGACTTTTTCGATGTGGGGTTGGATGAAGATTTTAATTTACGTGATTCCTGTGGAGACAGAGGAAGATATGCTGGCACGAATACTGGTTGCTGTGCAATAGAGGGGAGGAGAGAGCCTCGGAACGTTATTGATAGGTTGAGTGAGTGTATCGACATTGCAATTTTATTATGTCTCTCATCTGCTGACAGAGCCTGTTTCACCTATCAGGTTTTTGTGTTTTATACAATATTTAAAAATGGAAGGTATGTTGCTCCTTAGCTGCTCTCACATAATGAACATAAACGCCTATTGCAGTACTATTATGAACTACTGTAACGGTCTCTGCTAAATTTGCACATTCTTTTTATTTTCTAGACGTACCTGATGATCATTGCATAGATAGAAACCGGTAATAAAATAAACAAACAAATTTTGCCAACAAAGACTGTTTACTGTTCAACATGTACTGTTTTATTAGATTCTGAAAATTGTCCATAAGATTCTGCAGAACCCTATCCGTTCGTCACTAATATCGGTCGTTTTGGATTATTTTGAAATGTTAGCTCATCCCATATTATTTGTTAGAGATATCTTCTCTCAACAATATATTATTCCAAACAGGAATTCAAACGTGCAAATAGTTTGGCTGAAATAATTCCAGCTGTTCCAAATTCATGCTTATTTCTATTCCGCAACATCCACATCAAGGAGTACTAGGTGCGTCTCACAATGACAGCACTTTTTCCACAGACTCGAAGTCATACGTGTCCACATTTGATGGAAACAGCTCGAGGCTTTTCTTGAATTACGTTATTTTCCTGCGTGAGACGATTTCCCATTTCAAACAAGCACTGTTTCAATGATGACTAGCTAATCTAAACATTGTCAAGCAACAATAATTAACACTATGGGCAGTTAAAAGAGAGACGCTTGCTTCTGCCTTTCCATAATTATGCTGGAACTTATGCCCTACATTCAGAATGTCAAGGAAATCAAGTTTCGCTTCTAAGAGACTCAATATTTGTTGATGTGTATGGTGATCTGATTGCAGCAGATCTACACGAGATGTGGACTAGGTTTATCGTGTTAAGCACTGATAGTTAATGTTGAAACTTCGGAGTGGTAGCTCTCCACAGAGGCACGAATCCATAGAGTCTAAGATTTCTTACAGACGCCGACTTGCGACAAAGTAGCGAAGTGCCGTACGCGATCTGCAGCGAAACCTGACAAAATTTCGAAAGTCGTACAACGGGACATCTTCCCCACGTTTTTTGCCACAATAGACGCCAGACTGCCTCGGAGTGGCCGTTACCTCGCCGGGCTGCCGTCTGAAAAACTTTCGAGTGATCTGACGCCCAAGAAAGCAGCGACGGACCAATGCTTTCTGCAGCGTCACAGTTGTCGCTCAAGCTGTCAACATTACCGGGTCGTGTACAAGAAAACAGAGGATAGTGCAGATAGCATGAGCGCATTTTCTTGTGTTGCATTATGTGTAGATCGAAACTGTAAAAGGGGGTTGACATGGAATAAATCAGCTGTTATTAATGAATGTATATATTTGAATAAATGTTTTGCATGTTGCAGCTCTTCTTAGTTTCCGTGCCTGATAAGAGAAATGGAAGAGAAATGCCGCCTTAAATGCAAGACATGGTCAATATATTTGCACAAGCTTCCTGCTGTGTCTTCTGATAAATGAATTGCGCTTGTAACAAAAAACGCGGTGGTCTCGCGGTTCTAGGCGCGCAGTCCGGAACCGTGCGACTGCTACGGTCGCAGGTTCGAATCCTGCCTCGGGCATGGATGTGTGTGATGTCCTTAGGTTAGTTAGGTTTAAGTAGTTCTAAGTTCTAGGGGACTGATGACCACAGCTGTTGAGTCCCATAGTGTTCAGAGCCATTTGTAACACACAAAAAAAAAGTTTCAAATGGCTCTGAGCACTATGGGACTTAACATCTGTGGTCATCAGTCACCTAGAACTTAGAACTACTTAAACCTAGCTAACCTAAGGACATCACATACATCCATGCCCGAGGCAGGATTCGAACCTGCGACTGTAGTAGTCCCGCGGTTCCGGACTGAGCGACTGAACCGCTAGACCACCGCGGCCGGCCAAGCTTGTAACAGATAGAAACAGAAATACCAATCTGTTTAACACATCTACAACATGGGAAGCATGAATATAACATCAAAAATCAGTAACACGTTGAATAGCGTGACCTAATACAGTAATTTCAGTCTGAAATTAACGAAAAATTGAAAGACAGAAAAACATATTGTTTGCAGATGACAATCTGTAGAATACATAGTAGACAAAGATACCTAAATAAACAATTTATAGCCGCATGTGAGGTATGTTAACAACTGTGTAACTACTTATCTCGAAATTTGAATCCTACGCCAAATTTGCAGCGCAGCATATAACGCCTTAACTCTGTGACGTTTCCCTTATCTCTGTAAGTAAGCTGACGTAAAATTTAATACCTAATATTCGTTCCTTTATATATGTAAACATATTAGAACCGAAATTCACTTTAGCTCCACGTCATGTTACATGTCATAATAATTTACAGAAAGAATAATACATAAAATGACAAACATCTGTGATGCTCCTCAAAATACACAAAACAGATTCGTTTAAATACCGAGGAGAGTGGATTACATACAATTCAAAAGAAAAGACAGCTATAGAAACTAAAGTACACAAAATGGAAAGTGTGTTTCATATGACCAATAACGTTTATAACAAAAAATCCTTGTCCTGGAACACGAAATTAAGGCACTATCTAACAACGGCCAGACCTGAAGCTCTGTATGCGGCAGAAACACTTAATGTAACTAGAAATGGAGATCTTGAGAAACTAGAGAAGGTCGAAAGAAGAGTTTTAAGGAAAATACTGGGAGCTAAAAGAAACGATAATGCTGAATACAGGTTAAGACCAAACAGAGAACTATACATGAAAACAGAAAAACTAACTAGTTTAATGAGGATGAGAAGACTATAGTTTTTTGGGCATATATTCAGAATGGATAACAACAGACTAACCAAGCGGATATTCACATTACTCAATAGCTACAAAGCCAAGCCCGCATGGTTCATAGAGACTGAAAAGAACATGGAAAACGCTTGAATTACCATAGACACAATAGAAAACATAACACATTTCAGAAAGGCAGTTCAAAAGGCAGAATTTCAGAAGAGAAAGAAAACAACTAGACGAAAGTGTACTTAAGAAGAAAGGGAACAACACTCTAAAAGAATGAAGGAAATTTGGAAACTAAGGAAATCGAATAGAATGAAGAGTAGCCAAAGTTGATTCATCGTACCCTCCAAATGGGTTATTCGAAAGAGGAAGAAATAAAATCCAATGAAAATAGCACAGAAAGTGCTGAAACATATTTGGATAAAACAAAAATAAACTGTCGATGTTTTGCGAAATTTCTCTCCAAAATGTCCAGATCGAATCTTCGTACCGGGTAGGGGTCAAACCAGGACCTTCATATTCTGCGGTAAATGTCTTTTCCAGATGAGCTATCCGTTCACGTATTGCGACTCACAAGTGCTTTTCAGATTGTCAGTGTCACTGTTACACGAAATCCAGAACTTTAGCAGAATGTGTGCGTCAGCAGTGCTTTGGCACTGACTGTCGGATTTTGTTTCTGAAGTATTGAAAACGAAGAGGAAGTGCAGTGATTAATGATGTTTTTCAATGTAACTACATGGTGGTGTGTTCCACACATTTCCAGTTTCCTCATGTCGTCACTTTGATGTACAAAAAGATACAGGTCCTCTGATTTGCATACAAGAATGCGACCTGAAACATCACTGTTTATTTTGATCTTGAAATTCAACAGAAGTAAGTAAATTTCTTCTCACAATAAGCGTTCATTCTACAGAAGCCAGTCTGAATACATTGTGATCCAGGAGAAAACGTCAGTATACCAGCAGGAGACGGAATTTTTCCATTTGAAGCAGGAAACTTCAACTGGACGTACTGCAACCTACTTTATTTTGGTTACGTTTTGTTATTTATTTTTGTTTCTTCTTATTTTTCTCCTGCTCAGTCTTACGATTGGTGGGCAGCATGACAGTTTAATTGCGACAGTCCCAGGACTAGACATTTTATTTGCTAATATCCACGGCGTCTTCTGACTTCGTCTGTCATTTTATTTGCTAATATCTACGGCGTCTCCTGACTTCGTCTAAGTATTTTCCTGATCTTCTTCGCAGAGCAGTGCACAATGATAGGTAAGGTGATAAATGTCCGATCCATATAGTGGCTCTCCTTCCAATTATTGTTATTAAAGCTTTTCCTCTCCTTTGTATCTCTGTATCTTTTTATTCGCCCAGCTGCTCGTCTATGGCACATACAGCATTATAAGACAGCACCACAACTCGAATCCCTGCAGTCGCTTCCTATTCTCCTTCACCAACGGGTAGGTTTCTGATCCACATGTTTTGAAGCTCCAAATGAGAATATTCATGAACTGTTTCTTCCCACTTCATGATATATTAATAGACGTCAGCATATTACGGAAATACATCTTCCCGAATGACTGAACTCGTTTACTTATGCTTATTCTTTTGCTTTTCAATCAGGTGTCATCATTCTACATATTTTCAGTGGAAATGTCATTCGGTTTTGCCTCATTTACTGTCAAATAGCATTCTTTAGCTGATGGTTAATAATTCGAGACAGTTCACGATATATTTATATATTCTTGATGTAATATTTGATATAGGTTTTTTTTAATTGTGTAGAATAATGGAATAAGATTATTAAGTTAATGTAACCTTAATTTTCAGGTATTGGCTTGAAACATAAAAACAATACATAGTTTTCAGCAATGGAACCGAAAAAGTAGAATGGAAAGAATGTGGCAAAAGTTCATTTGGACTATTAGAATTCTATTAGCGTACACAGTAATAGTTAACGCATAAAACCCCAAAAAATATACTATTTATAAAATGACAATTTGTGACGGGTATAGCAGGCAGTAGGGACCATAAATGCATCTCAGTTCACTGTTACAGCAACAGAGCTAGAAAGACCAGAATTTCTGAATTTACCAATGAAAATGAATGGTGAGGAAGCGCTGTTGTGATAACGCATCTACGTACTGTGAAATTTCACGTTCTGGTGACGCCACCCGGTAGCATTTCAGCACAGTATTATGCGCGCCTGCGTCCTGAATATTTATGAGAAGCTCTTCGTTAATATTAAACTCGTTGTTTCCTCTTTTTACCTTTTAGTATGAGCTTTTTATTTCCCCTGTCCGTCTGCAGTGCCCGCGGTATATTTCTTTATTCATTGTGGAGAGCTATGCTGAATCCTCGATTTCCGAGATTTTATGTTTATTTATTTTCGTGGCTGAAACACTGTGAAAATGCAGTTTGGAAAAGTTTCCTTTCCTAGATTACATTTACAAGAAAAAGAAGCCATTACTATTGAGAATTTTCATGTTTGTCCGTATCTGTGCCGAAGTTTGAGGTGTTTTGTTTTTAGTACCATGTTGAAGACCGGACGAGAGTTACTCTACAAGACAGGAGAGTGAAGTAGAAAGATAATTCAAATCAGAAAAATCTGTGAAGCAAACTGCTCACAGGCTTCATTGGGGCCAGAATGAAATTTTTCGCTCTGCACCGCTGTGTGCGATTCATGGAAGATTAAAACTGTGTGCCGGACCGAGAATCGAACTCGGGACCTTTGTCGTTCGCGGGAAAGTGCTCTACCAAGAGATGCCGTACTGGCAGAAGTAAATCTGTGAGGACGGGTTGCAAGTCGTCCTTGGGTAGCTCAGTCGGTCGCCCGTGAAAGGCAAAGGTCCTGAGTTCGGTCTCGGACCAGCACACGGTTTTATTCTGCGAGGAAGTTTCAGACTTAATTTGTACGATAGTTCACCATAATACAGTCCTGCTGAGTGTTTAAGACAGAAGTCAGGCAAAGATGTACAGGCCAACAGACTGAGAAAGGGATGCTGTCGTCAGTTCCTATTGCAATTATGGTATCGCGTATCATTTTTCTCCAGTTACAAGGATGCCTGCCAGAAACTAGTATGTTCGCCATTAGGACAATTGACTGCGGTGCTCTACGGACACGGCGCGCTTTAAACTTTAAAAAGGACGTCTTGCGTAACATACAAGAGAACCGGACGTCTAATACTCTAAAACACTGCCCACGCTATAGACTCCTTTAAAGTAAACAGGCCAGAAGTCTCAGACGTATGTGTATCGTGAAGTGGGAGATTTCAAAGTGCTCCGCTCTTCAAACTTACTCTACATCCAAACGGTACAGTTTCGGACGTAGGTTGCTCACCAAAACTTTTGTGTTTTAAGTCTCCTCTGTAACCTCTAGAAGCCTGTAACAGGAGTTGTGAAATACCCTACACATTAATATCTGTACTGAGAAAGCAAAGCCGGCCGCGGTGGTCCGGAGCCGTGTGACTGCTACGGTCGCAGGTTCGAATCCTGCCTCGGGCATGGATGTATGTGATGTCCTTAGGTTAGTTAGGTTTAAATAGTTCTAAGTTCTAGGGGACTGATGACCGCAGCTGTTAAGTCCCATAGTGCTCAGAGCCATTTGAACCATTTTTGAGAAAGCCAACGTATCACTCAGGCACGCTAACGCACTTCAAATGACACGCCAAATCAGTCGATCTTAATACTACGAAAAATGATAGGAAATATTTGGAAGAGCGGGAGAAATACAGTCATCAATGTTTCCAGCAGTTTGGTACCTCTTCGAAATATAGTCTATAGGATCTGACCATTAATGTGTGGCTTTAGCTGGATGCAGAGTATCTGAAGAATGTTGTAGACATGCTTCCTGACCGAATCCAGGTCATTATCATGACTACCGTATGGAGTGTGGCGGAGGGTTCAACGTATGCGAGAACTGTACTGATGACGGCTATAGACGATATTGCAGAGAATTAGCATGATGTTTATTGATAGTGACTAATATAACGACGGTTGCTGGTGTTTTATGGTGTATAATAGTCGATAGTGGGAAGTCACAGGCAGCTCGTTGACAGTAGAAACTTTCATTAATCTTTCACATGGCTCTGAGCACTATGGGACTTCACTGCTGTGGTCATCAGTCCCCTAGAACTTAGAACTACTTAAACCTAACTAACCTAAAGATATCACACACCTCCATGCCCGAGGCAGGATTCGAACCTATGACCGTAGTGGTCGCGCGGTTCCAGACTGTGGCGCCTAGAACCGCTCGGCCACCTCGGCCGGCCCTTCATTCCTGTCCCAGCACTATATAGAGGTGGCTCGAGCCTACTTGAGGCAGATGGTGGGGCGCTGGTCGTTTCGCTCTTGGTCATCTGTGCACGAAGTTTAGTGGTGATGCAGCTCAGCTGTTGCTATATCAGCACAGCGGCGCAGGACCTTACGACGTAGGTGTACTCAGGCTGCCCTTGGTGCTCGATCAGCTATGGCAAGAGGTTGCACCACCAGGCTTGGTTGTCGTTGAACCAGGCTGGCTGCCAGCTTGTGGTGTTGTCGGGGACCCAGTCACTGGGAGGGCCTCAGTTCGATCCTAGCCTCATCAGTGCTGTGGCTCGACCCCCTGGCAGATGGTACCGTCAAGATGACGATGGAGCAGTAGCAATCTCATGGCACAAGCGCCAACATTACAGTGGACGTCGACGCGATGACTCGCCAATTCGATCACCAGCCTGGCCGAATAGTCAGTATTTATACACGACAAAGCAGGTTTTTTGTGGTTGCTGCCGCAAACGTCACATACGCTTCATACTGAAGTGTCCCTGGTTTCACAAACTAGATGGTCACTGACCAACAGATGGGCTGCAGTGCCTAAGGGGGTACCGTGGCGTAATCGATCGAAAAACTGCTCCGATGGGTTGCAGCGTTTAGAAGTACTGGATCTGTGATGAAAAAGTGACCACTTGGTCTTCCCCGTTCAGTTCGTACTCCGTAAAACGTAGACCGATGAGAACGGCAGCTGTTACCGGTCCGAAACGATCGGCTAGACGCCAGGCTGTAGCGCTGGGTACGTCCCGTCGTTCGCTTCGCCGCATCTCACATGATGATCTTAAGTTTCACCCGTACAAGATAATGACCGTCCAGCAGCTTACTGAAGGGGATTTTGTGCAGCGCAGAGAGTTTTGTCGTGTAATGGACGAAATTTCTATGGAAGATGCAGATGCTGCAGTCTTCTAGAGTCATGAAGCACATGTTCATGTAGACGGTTACGTCAATGTTCAAAATTGTCGGTATTGAGCGCCGGAGAACCCACATGAATTACACCAAAGACCTCTCCACAGTTTAAAAGTAACAGCGTAGTGCTGAATTTCAAAGATGGGGATTGTTGGACCCTTTTTTTTTTTTTTTTTTTTTTTGAAGAGGAAGGAACTACTAGTGTTACTGTGACATCAGCATGCTACGTTCAAATGTTGAACAACTTTCTTCGCCCAGAACTTGAAATGCGTCACGCGAACACGAGAGAAATATGGTGTCAGCAGGACGGCGCCACAGCTCACACGGCGAGAGCATCCGTGGAAGTGGTTCGACAAATGTTCGCAGGACCTGTTATTTCGAGACATGGTGATGTTTAGTGGCCGCCTCGCTCACTCGATTTGTCTATATGCGACTTCTTTTTCGGTGGATATTTAAAATCAGAAGTCTACGTGAACAAGCCTGGCACAATCGATGACCTGAAGAATTCCATTCGTCAGGAAATTGAAGCCGCGCCGAATGAAATGTTAGAGAGAGCTATGCGTAACTTTCGGGAGAGGATTCAAATTTGTATCCAGCAAGAAGGACGTCATCTCCAACACACTATTTTTCGAACCTAATTAAAGTATGTTTACTTCAAAACAGCATTAAAAATCTATCACCTATTGCTTGTTTTTATTATTTTTATCAAACCGTGCCCAGTCATTCAATAGTGAATAACATGCGTTTTATCTGTTTCACCCTGTATAATGACTCAGCCAGATGCCTTCTCCATTCCGAGCTTGTGCTTAGTCTCTAATGGCCTCATCATCAACTGGACGTTAACCCTTAACCTGCCTTCCTTTCTTGAACATTCTGCGCTCTGTGTTGATGGCGAGTTCCCGGTCTGCCGACATCGCGTGAGGTGCAGAATTAACCCACCCACCTTGGCACCATGAGATCTCTCTCTCTCTCTCTCTCTCTCTCTCTCTCTCTCTCTCTCTCTCTCTCTCTCTCTCTCTCTCTGTGTGTGTGTGTGTGTGTGTGTGTGTGTGAGAGAGAGAGAGAGAGAGAGAGAGAGAGAGAGAGAGAGAGAGAGGGGAAGAGAGGGAGGGAGAGAGAGAGAGAGAGAGAGAGAGAGAGAGAGAGAGAGAGAGAGAGAGAGACGAAGCAGTAACGCTTAAAACAGTTGGTTACTGAGGCTTTTTGCGGATGATGCTGTGGTATATCGAGAGGTTGTAACAATGGAAAATTGTACTGAAACGCAAGAGGATCTGCAGCGAATTGACGCATGGTGCAAGGAATGACAAATCTCAATGTAGACAAGTGTAACGTGCTGCGAATACATAGAAAGAAAGATCCCTTATCATTTAGCTACAATATAGCAGGTCAGCAACTGGAAGCAGTTAATTCCAAAAATTATGTTGGTGTACGCATTAGGAGTGATTTAAAATGGAATGATCATATAAAGTTGATCGGCGGTAAAGCAGATTCATTGGAAGAATCCTAAGGAAATGCAATCCGAAAACAAAGGAAGTAGGTTACAGTACGCTTGTTCACCCACTGCTTGAACACTGCTCAGCAGTGTGGGATCTGTACCAGATAGGGTTGATAGATGAGATAGAGAAGATCCAATGGAGAGCAGCGGGCTTCCTTATAGGATCATTTAGTAATCGAAAGCGTTACGGAGATGATAGATAAACTCCAGTGGAAGATTCTGCAGGAGAGACGCTCAGTAGCTCGGTATTGGCTTTTGTTGAAGTTTCGAGAACATACCTTCACCGAGGAGTCAAGCAGTATATTGCTTCCTCCTTCGTATATCTCGCGAAGAGACCATGAGGATAAAAGCAGAGAGATTAGAGCCCACACAGAGGCATACCGCCAATCCTTCTTTCCATGAACAATACGAGACTGGAATAGAAGGGAGAACCGATAGAGGTACTCAAGGTATCCTCCGTCACACACCGTCAGGTGGCTTGCGGAGTATGGATGTAGATGTAGATGTTGCGAGTGTTTCTGGATCAGTATAGAGGCCTACGCACATTGTTCTAGCATCGTATCTTTCCTAGAAGCTGTTACTTGGCACGGGGCGAGTACAGCGGGGCAGTAACACTCCCGTGCTCTCTCTCTCTCTCTCTCTCTCTCTCTCTCTCTCTCATCTCTCTCTCTCTCTATCTCTCTCTCACACACACACATTTGCAGCTAAGCACGTAACGGGTGGACGCGGCGCCCGCCCGGTGGCCGGTAATTGGCTCTCTTAATTGGCCAGGCGTGGGCGGCTGCCATCGTGTCGCCTTCCGTCCAATCTACTGCCGTGGCGCGCGGTCACGTTTATAACATCGCCACCGCCACACTTTTGCTCCTCGCTGGCCAACGCGTGTCCTATAGCTTCACTGTCCTCCTGTAGTGTCTCCATTTACATGCTACATCTCCGTATTTAACGAGTAGTAAATACTTATTTCTACAAATAAAACTTCGTCTTTAATATATACCAGGCTCGCATCAGAGAGCTACGAGTTCACATTTCCGTCGGATCATCAGAGCCGGCCGGAATGGCCGAGCGGTTCTAGGCGCTACAGTCTGGAACCGCGCGACCGCTACGGTCGCAGGTTCGAATCCTGCCTCGGGCATGGATGTATGTGATGTCCTTAGTTAGGTTTAAGTAGTTCTACGTTCTGGGGGACTGATGATCTCAGATGTTAAGTCCCATAGTGCTCAGAGCCATTTGAACCATTTGATCATCAGAAGATTCAGACATACGGTGTCTCACGAAAGACCTCCAGTGACTGCAGATATGGTTCCTTTAACAACTACTCTTGTATTCTCTAACTTTTCTCTTCGCCACGATTTTGATACTTCGTTAAACTCGTCTCTTATTTTCGTCCTCTGAAGCCAGGAAAACATTTGTCAGTCACAAAGTGTGTCCGATGGTCAGACACACTCTGATAAGCTCATCAGACGAAAACAGCGATATGAGAGGGCGATACTAACGCAAGAGAGCTCGTTGCCGGAGGCGGCCATTTGCTGTACACTGTGACAAAACGTCATTGTATACATGCTAATATCGTGTCGGACTACCTCCTGCCTGGCATAGTGCTGTAGCTCGGTCTGCCATGGACTCCACAAGTCGATGGAATTCCCTAACAGAAATAAAGGGCCATGCTGCTCCCATAGCCGTCCATAATCGCGAAGATCTTCCCGGTGCAGGATTCTGTACACGAACAGACCTCTCTGTTAGGTCCCATAAATGTCGGATGATCTGGGTGGCCATTTAATTCGCTGGAACTGTCCAGAATGTTCTTCAAACATACCACGAGCAATTCTGAACCAGTGAAAATACATCGTTGTTTGGAAACATGAAGTCCTTGAATGGCTGCAAATGGTCTCCAAGCAGCGAAACATAACCATTTCCAGTCAATGATCGGTTCTATTGGACCAGAAGACCCATTCCATTCCATGTAAACACAGGTCATACCATTATGGAGCAAACACCAGTTTCCACGGAACCATGTTGACAGCCTGGGTCCATGGCTTCGTGGGTTCTCCGCCTCACTCGAACACTACCATCAGTCCTTACCAACTGAAAGCGGGACCCGCGTAACCAGGCCACTGTTTTCCACTCGTCTAGGGTCTAACCAATATCGTGGTGATGCCAGGAGAGGCGCTGCGGGCGATGTTGTTCTGTTAGAAGAGGCACTCTTGTCGGTCATATGCTGCCACAGCCCATTAAACCTATATTTCACCACACTGTCCTAACGGATACGTTCGTCGTTAGTCCCACATTGATTTCTGCTTTTACTTCATGCAGTACTGCATGTCTGTTAACACTGACAATTCTACGCAATCGTCGCTGCTCTCGATCGTTAAATGAAAGTCATCGGCCAATACGTTGTCTGTGGTGAGAGGTAATGCCTGAAATTTTGTATTCGTAGCACATTCGTTACACTGGATATCGAAACATTGAATTACCCAATGATTTTTGAAATGGAATGTCACATGCGCCTAGCTCCAACTACCATTCCGCGCACGAAGTATGTTTATTTCCGCCGTGTGGCCATAACCACGTCGGAAACCTTTTCACGCGAATCACCTGATTACAAATGAGTTCCCCGTCGATGCACTGTCCTTTTATAGCTCATGTACGCGATACCACCGCCACCTGTGTCTGTGCGCATCGCTATCCCATGACTTTTGTCGCCTTAGTGTATAGTGTTAAAGTGAGGCTCAAGTTTTTATTTAAGCACTTCTAGCATCCATGTATGGAACCGTTATCCAGTATTTACTTGTTCTCACCATGATTGATTCTTTTCCTGTTTTTATTACTGACCGGACAACCATATGAAGCAGGGAATAACATCAGCGTTTCCTTCAGGTAATTCTCGTTTTGTTAGTGTGTTAGATCATGCGTGTATTATAGTTTGAATTATGCCTGAGGAAGGGGTATGAACGTACATGTAGACATACATGCTCCCGCGCGAGATTTTAAGTATCCCTTGCTAGACAAACATTAAAGTGTCTAGTAAGGTTACTTACGTCTTCACTCTCATCAAGCATCCAGTTCCTGCTCGGAAGTATTACTAATAATACTTGCTACCATTCATGCACTTCATGCTCCCAAACAATGATGATATTTTTAAGTATGACAATGTGCCACGTTACCGGCAACAAGCGAATGATTTGGCCACCCAGATCGCCTTACATGAATCTCATCGAAGATTTTTGTGACATAGACGAGAGGTCGGTTCGTGCACAAAACCCTGCAGTGCCACTACTTTTGCAATTATGGACGGCTGCTTAAGCAGCGTGGCTCAATATTTCTCCCATGATTTTTTTCACTTCAACATATATCAGAAGAAAAACTGGGAAACTGGTTCAGATAATAGCGGCTGTTTTGATACGTAACTGTAAACGCGTGAACCAACCACTGAGATACACTCCTGAAAATGGAAAAAAGAACACATTGACACCGGTGTGTCAGACCCACCATACTTGCTGCGGATACTGCGAGAGGGCTGTACAAGCAATGATCACACGCACGGCACAGCGGACACACCAGGAACCGCGGTGTTGGCCGTCGAATGGCGCTAGCTGCGCAGCATTTGTGCACCGCCGCTGTCAGTGTCAGTCAGTTTGCCGTGGCATACAGAGCTCCATCGCAGTCTTTAACACTGGTAGCATGCCGCGACGGCATGGACGTGAACCGTATGTGCAGTTGACGGACTTTGAGCGAGGGCGTATAGTGGGCGTGCGGGAGGCCGGGTGGACGTACCGCCGAATTGCTCAACACGTGGGGCGTGAGGTCTCCACAGTACATCGATGTTGTCGCCAGTGGTCGGCGGAAGGTGCACGTGCCCGTCGACCTGGGACCGGACCGCAGCGACGCACGGATGCACGCCAAGACCGTAGGATCCTACGCAGTGCCGTAGGGGACCGCACCGCCACTTCCCAGCAAATTAGGGACACTGTTGCTCCTGGGGTATCGGCGAGGACCATTCGCAACCGTCTCCATGAAGCTGGGCTACGGTCCCGCACACCGTTAGGCCGTCTTCCGCTCACGCCCCAACATCGTGCAGCCCGCCTCCAGTGGTGTCGCGACAGGCGTGAATGGAGGGACGAATGGAGACGTGTCGTCTTCAGCGATGAGAGTCGCTTCTGTCTTGGTGCCGATGATGGTCGTATGCGTGTTTGGCGCCGTGCAAGTGAGCGCCACAATCAGGACTGCATACGACCGAGGCACACAGGGCCAACACCCGGCATCATGGTGTGGGGAGCGATCTCCTACACTGGCCGTACACCTCTGGTGATCGTCGAGGGGACACTGAATAGTGCACGGTACATCCAAACCGTCATCGAACCCATCGTTCTACCATTCCTAGACCGGCAAGGGAACTTGCTGTTCCAACAGGACAATGCACGTCCGCATGTATCCCGTGCCACCCAACGTGCTCTAGAAGGTGTAAGTCAACTACCCTGGCCAGCAAGATCTCCGGATCTGTCCCCCATTGAGCATGTTTGGGACTGGATGAAGCGTCGTCTCACGCGGTCTGCACGTCCAGCACGAACGCTGGTCCAACTGAGGCGCCAGGTGTAAATGGCATGGCAAGCCGTTCCAGCATCTCTACGATCGTCTCCATGGGAGAATAGCAGCCTGCATTGCTGCGAAAGGTGGATATACACTGTACTAGTGCCGACATTGTGCATGCTCTGTTGCCTGTGTCTATGTGCCTGTGGTTCTGTCAGTGTGATGATGTGATGTATCTGACCCCAGGAATTTGTCAATAAAGTTTCCCCTTCCTGGGACAATGAATTCACGGTGTTCTTATTTCAATTTCCAGGAGTGTATATTAAAATCCGCGAGCCAATAATTTGGGCAGAAGTTCCGCTACACACAAAACCTTAAATCCTTTTACGCAGACAGTGTACAAATCGTTATCAAGAAAAAATGCCTTTTCTGTTACGGACGGAAGGGCAGCATGCTAAAGCCGTGCCGTACCGACGCTGCTACGGCACAACCGCCTTTGAAGGAAGTTTACTTTGAGCGAAGTCTTTTTGAGAATAACTCGAAATGAATGTTTTGCGTTACCGGCGTTAGGATGAAAGCGACGTAGTCTACTGGTTTATGAAGAGGAAAGGATGTTCCCAGACGCATTGTCGGCGCTTAATGGCAGCTGACAGCGACAAATGCGGCGTGAAGTGGAGCGCGAAAGACTGGCTTCAGGTTGCAGAGAGGTGGCGCTAACAAGGGGGTCCGGCTGAGAAATGGATCCGCTGATGAAGTCGCGAGGAAGACACGCAGGATTACGTTTCTTTGTGCCGCGGCTCACGACATCCCCCGAGGCGCAATTAGACTTGGGAGGTTTCCACAATGCTTAGGACTCCCCTACTGCCTTGACGCGTTCCGCTCCGTGCGGCGCACAGGGAAAAAAAAAATATGACAGCCAACTAACATCCCTAAGCCGTGTGGAGCAATAAACTGTAGCCATCATGCTCTCCAACGTATCAATAGCCAAAACAGCGGGTACCGATTCACACTTGTGTCGCAGCGGGTTAAGATGCTAAAGCGGGGTGCAAGTACTACGAATGGGAAAAACTGACCGGTTGAAAACGAAACCGGTATTTTAGTTCTGAATATCGGTTATTTTTCGATATTTGTTTGGCCTCTATTATAAGAGATATCTTTTACTAATCACGGTGTAAAAAACGAAATGTTGATTAGCCATTGCAGCAATGCAAAAATTTTTGATTGTTAAATAGATCTTTTTTTTCGCGCTATTCGTCCACGAGACTCAGAGGGCCACAGACACAGGTTCCCAGGTAGATGCCGTGTTCCTTGACTTCCGCAAGGCGTTCGATACAGTTCCCCCTCAGTCGTTTAATGAACAAAGTAAGAGCATATGGACTATCAGACAAATTGTGTGATTGGATTGAAGAGTTCCTAGATAACAGAACGCAGCATGCCATTCTCAATGGAGAGAAGTCTTCCGAAGTAAGAGTAATTTCAGGAGTGTCGTTCAAAAATGTTTCAAATGGCTCTGAGCACTATGGGACTTAACATCTTAGGTCATCAGTCCCCTAGAACTTAGAACTACTTAAACCTAACTAACCTAAGGACATCACACACATCCATGCCCGAGGCAGGATTCGAACCTGCGACCGTAGCAGTCGCGCGGTTCCAGACTGCGCGCCTAGAACCGCGAGACCACCGCGGCCAGCGGAGAGTGTCGTAGGACCGTTGCTATTCACAATATACATAAATGACATTGTGGATGACATCGGAAGTTCACTGGGGCTTTTTGCGGATGATGCTGTGGTATATCGAGAGATTGTAACAATGGAAAATTGTACTGAAATGCAGGAGGATCTGCAGCGAATTGACGCATGGTGCAGGGAATGGCAATTGAATCTCAATGTAGACAAGTGTAATGTGCTGCGAATACATAGAAAGAAAGATCCCGTATCACTTAGCTACAATATAGCAGGTCAGCAACTGGAAGCAGTTAATTCCATAAATTATCTGGGAGTACGCATTAGGAGTGATTTAAAATGGAATGATCATATAAACTTGATCGTCGGTAAAGCAGATGCCAGACAGATTCATTGGAAGAATCCTAAGGAAATGCAATACGAAAACAAAGGAAGTAGGTTACAATACGCTTGTTCGTCCACTGCTTGAATACTGCTCAGAGCAGTGTGGGATCCGTACCAGATAGGGTTGGCAGAAGAGAGAGAGAAGATCGAACGGAGAGCAGCGCGCTTCGTTACAGGATCATTTAGTAATTGCGAAAGCGTTACGGAGATGATAGATAAACTGCAGTGGAAGACTCTGTAGGAGAGACGCTCAGTAGCTTGGTACGGGCTTTTGTTGCAGTTTTGAGAACATACCTTCACCGAGGAGTCAAGCAGTATATTGCTCCCTCCTTCGTATATCTCGCGAAGAGACCATGAGGATAAAATCAGAGAGATTAGAGCCCACTCAGAGGCATACCGCCAATCCTTCTTTCCACGAACAATACGAGACTGGAATAGAAGGGAGAACCGATAGATTTGAAATATAATGTAATATAAAATGGGAAAGCGAGCAGTGCTATTGCAACAACAACAACAACAACAACAACAACAACAAATACGTGACATTAGAATTGGTACAGCGTTGCTGAGACAATAATGTACGTGTTACTCTGTGGCTTGGCTTATTAGATGGTACGCGTGCACATGCGTTGAGCAACACTTGCCTCATTTGGTCTCTACTGTAGTTTCTCACTTGTGTCATCGGACACATTCCTAGTATGGAAGTGTTTTACAAAGTGCAGTACCAATGAAGTGAAATGCTCCATTTCCTTTAGAAGAGTAAAAACGGAAGGAGCCACAGCAGATTTGTGACATCGTATGACGAGAAAACTTAATAGTTAACAGTTCAATCATATTCTACTATAAAAATGGGAAGTAGCTGATTTTCTTAATGTGTCTCCATAATATGCCTCTATCTGCTTGTAACCAGCGAAAACGGACAAATTAACACGAAAAATAGTTCTTTAACCTGAGTTTTCATCATTTGGCATGCACAAACAATGATATGATTCTCGGTTACAATATGATTTTTGAGAAGGGTTTTAAAAAAATAGAATGAATAGGAGAATACTGGTGAATTTTTATAGTAGTCAACCACTCGTCACTTTTCGAGATATGCAGCGAACTGTGGACGAGCCCAGTTTTCGTTTATTTGCCTACTTAATTTAATATTTTGATTCCTTATATCTTGAAACTGAGGGAATCAAGAGTTTTCAATTTTTTCTATATCTTCGTTTATTACAGGAAATAATATGATTAAAAAACCGAAAATCGGTTATTTCAGAAACCGGCTATTTTGAGAAGTTTTAAGTCAGTTTAAACTGACATTGAAAAACAATGTAATTGAAAACCGGTTGTTTTAGCGATAGCCACTAGCAGTACACTGCTGGCCATTAAAATTGTAGCACCATTACATCGGCTGCCAACAAGACGTGAAATGTACCGTAAGCGCGGCTATCCAAACGATTAGCACTTCAGGATATCCGCACGGAGTTAGGTAGGAGTAATGACGTCTACATTCTCTTATGAGGAAATCTCATTTGAATGTTGGTCGTTTATGAAAAAAATCTTGTTATGCCTACCCGAGCAGGGAAAACTTCTCCCAGCACGTGTTGGAATTCGAAAGCAGGAGGATCGTGATCTTTCGATTTGGGCTTTACCGTTCCGCTGTTGCAGCTGCTCTGCATCCCGCGAACTATATCATCATCTTCGCTTCCCACGTGTCGTATACGACATTCGGAACTGGTGAGCTTTATGTGCATGCTTAACACATGTAACGCCAAAGGTACGCCAATACTTTCCTCAGTTCCCCAGGGTGTCATTACCTAATGCAAAGGTCTGTGTCCTCAATTACATGTAGGGGAGTAATAGAATTATCAGATGGATAAATGTTTTTTCTACTAGTGGAGCTGCAGAGGATATTTAACGGCTCAAACAGGCACCCGTTTCCAGCTGCAGTTTGCCTATCTAGCGGCTTCCAAGGGCAACAAAAATTTGATTTTCACTGTTTTAAAAAGTTTTTGACCGAATAAAAAAAATTAAAATCCTTTCGCGACCTACTAATTAAGAGGTGCAATTTTACGTAAAACGTTTATTACAACAAGTCAAGTATTAAAGACGAAAACTGTATTTATATCTTGGGACAGCGTAACTCAAGGCGTGCATGTGGCCTAGACTCTATTCAACCAATATACAAGAATGAGAGCACTTTGAGACTTTCGACGAATTTCATACATAATTTCAAATCTCCGAGAAACTTTCCAAACACACACACAAAATATAATGAAGGAAAAGAAGTTTATCGCCTACTACATTTTCGCTGTTGGTACGGCGGTGTACGTTCAGGGTAAGGCATGACATTTTAATTGATTACTTCTTTTCTACTAACGCTATTAGCAATACGTTTTGCAGACTTTATTCAATATACCACTATACGAACCTGCAAAATTAATAACTTCACAGCACGTAGTTCACGAGGTATAATATCATAAACATAGAGTTACGTGAAAAACTAGCTCTTCTTTAGTTTGGTTTCGATTTGTTCATTAATCTGTGAGTGAGTAATCCAAAAGTAATAAAACAAAGCAACGACTAAATTTATAGCATTTAATCAGTCTGAAAACAAAACTCGAACATTTTAACGAAACAAGGAAGAAAATTTTGTTAGTAGTTAAATACCTAAAAATAAGTGAAACATGGAGAACTCAATTGTAATTGCGATAAAGATAAGAAACTATAGAACTGAGATCTATAGTGGATGTAGTACCAGAAGCTGTCGCTAAATATAGGGACGGCCTAAAGTTGCATCCGCTCCCGACATTTTCCGAGCTGTGACTTAAACAGCTCGAACAATGGTCAAAGACACCGAATGCGTGTTCCGTGCCTTACTTCTGATGGTTAAGAGGTGGTGGGGGGGGGGGGGGGGGAGGGGAACAGCTTAAGGGGTAATTGTTAACTTGACGCAGAAACCACGTAAAGCTTTCGTTCTGATGGCTGGACCAAGGTATGATATGGTACTCCTCCCTCGTTTATTAATAATCACACATACGCCGAATGTGATGTGACTTGGAGCTCATTCAATTTGCTGCGATCAAAGCCAGCGGTAAGCCAGTTATGCGCCCTCTATGCCGAACATCTGAGGGGACGCTGCTGTAGTTGGTGGTCCGCGCACGCCTCTTCTTCTCGTTGCCATGGCAACGAGCGTCACTCGTGTGGTATCGATTCACTGCGCCCCGGGAACGCCTTTGCAATTGCAGATTCGGACTGCTGGTTTCCGTGTCGCGTTCTCGGTCTGGAGTACAAATCCTCTCCATTATTTGACAAAATACAGGAGATTTGTCCGATTTCATGAGACTGCATCTTCTGCACGAAATACGATAGAGATTTGGGGTGAATTTTAGCTTACGCATGGAAACTCTGCGTCTGTTGTAAGTTGCTGTTTCATGCTGTTGCCGCCAGGGGCCTCCACTGTGTAGTTAGCTGGCTCGATAGCTAGTCCGCTCATTACTGGATGTCCATTCAGTCGAAACGGCGACAACACATCAACAAAAGGCGTTTTGTTTTCTCCATTTCAACAGACGCAACTGAGTTACTACACTGAGGAGTGATTTTTGTCGAATGTACGCCACTGAACCTCTTACAGCTTAAAGCAATCGACGGTGGCACAAGCTTTTTTAAAACGCTGGTTGTTTATTTAAGATCAAACCACAGTTCACAGCACAGCCAACAGTTTTGAACGTACACCATAACAAGTGCAAGCCGAGATTTAGCCGTGATTCAAGTATGTATCTGGACTGTTTTACGGCATTGTTTGTTTCAAACCATTGCAGATTCAGTTTCTGCAGATCTTTAATGGTGGTGATAAACAATAATTTGGTGGGTTTCGTGCATTCGTTCTGGCTCGCAGATTCAAGATATTAATTTCTTTCCGTGATTAATGTTCATATATGGGGCCACGTCCAGTTTAAGTGGAAAAGTGAACCTCTACAACGTATGAATTTGGGGAACACGACAGTCACAAACCCTAGTTAAGCGGAGATGGAATCTTCAATCTTCAGATGTTTTCGCTGCTGAGAATTCTTCCGGGTTGTATGGCCGTGGTCCATGGAACTCTTCTATCCCTGACGTTTCGTCCAACGCTACGTTGGACATCTTCAGAAGTGCTCCTGGTTGTGCTGAGACTCCGAAGGTGTCCAATATAGGCTTGAACGAAACGTCAGGGATAGAAGAGTTCCATGGCCCACAGCCATACAACCCGGAAGAATTCTCAGCAATTGAAACATCCGGTGGTGAAAGCCTTCATTGTATGCTCAGATGTTTTTCTGCCGTTTCCCGAGTAACGACCTACGGTCCATTCTTCCTTGCGGAACGCACGGTTTTAAGGACTCACGCGCTTGGATTATTTGGAGAACTTCCCGAAAACTTCACTGTTCAACAGGATCGAGCACCACCTGTAAGGACACAAAAAAGGGCAGCTCGTTTTTTGTTATCACGTAACAGGGGAGAGAGTGTGGCAGATATGATACTGGAGTTGGGATGGAAGTGATTAAAGCAAAGACGTTTTTCGTCGCGGCGAGATCTATTTACGAAATTTCAGTCACGAACTTTCTCTCCCGAATGCGAAAATATTTTGTTGAGCCCAACCTACATAGGTAGGAATGATCATCAAAATAAAATAAGAGAAATCAGAGCTCGAACAGAAAGGTTTAGGTGTTCGTTTATCCCGCGCGCTGTGCGGGAGTGGAATGGTAGAGAGGTAGTATGATTGTGGTTCGATGAACCCTCTGCCAAGCACTTAATTGTGAATTGCAGAGTAATCATGTAGATGTAGATGCAAGCGCATTTCCTAACACTGAGCTAACTCAAAGATGGATCGACCGCAAGGTGCGTACGAATCTCGCATTGCACCGTTGTCTTCCAGAGTTGCCTGCTCCCACGCTGTGTTGGGTTTGTGAAAGACCGTAAATGAGCCTCTGCAATGAATGCGGTAACTCCAGACATGCTTTCCAAAAGTGTGATACGAGTTTGACTACCGTATGAATCTTGTTCGACGTGCCTTCCACCCCACGTTCGACAATTTGTCGAACGTAAATTAACACTTTGATCATAAACGTAACTGGAAAGAGTACCCCGGAATGATATACACTCAAATGAAAGATATATACCATGGTTAACCACGAAGACTCTTTTCTGAAAATAAAACTCTTTAGTCCTGCGCGAAAGTTAAAATTTACCCCAAGTTTCTAACTCCATTCATATAGAAGATATAGTCTTATGAAATCGAATGAGGAGTGTTGCAGCCATTCAAGTAGCGGGATAGTATTTTTTTCTGTAATACTGTGAGGAAATTTTAAACGAAATGATCATGTAGGGTTCTCCGCTGCAGACAGTTAACGAATCTATGAGCATATGGGATGAGTTCTCAGATATGTGAGTGGCTCAAAAGCTTTTTAAGTAGTACAACCCAGTACGTTTCCAAGACGGCTAGTTTTTATAAGAGACAAGGGTATAGTCAGGAATGTCCCAGAGTAGTGTGATTCGTGCGCTCTTATTCTCAATGTACATAAATGATCTGACGAACGGGATGAACAGCAGTCTGCGGGTGTTTGCTGATGACTCTGTGTTTAACGGCAAGGCTCAAATGGTTCAAATGGATCTGAGCACTATGGGGCTCAACAGCGGAGGTCAGCAGTCCCCTAGAACTTAGAACTACTTAAACCTAACTAACCTAAGGACATCACACACATCCATGCCCGAGGCAGCATTCGAACCATCGATCATATCGGTCGCGCGGTTCCAGACTGAAGCGCCTAGAACCGCTCGGCCATACCGACCGGCTGTACGGCAAGGTGTTGTGGTTGAGTGACAATAGGAGGATACCAGATGACCTAGACAAATTTTCTAGTTGATGTGATGACTGGCAACTTTCTCTAAACGTAGAAAAATGTAAGTTAATGTAGCAGATTAGTAGGAAAAACAATCCCGTAATGTTCAAATACAGTATTAGTAATGTGCTGCTTGACATTGTCACATCGACCATATTTCTAGGCGTAACGTTGCAAAGTGATTTTAAATGGAACGAGCGCTTCAGGCTGGTAGTAGTGAAGGTGAATGGTCGACTTCGGTTTGCTGGGAGAATTTTAGGAGAGAGTTGTTCACATGTAGACGCGACCTCGTACGGAACAATAGTGCAACCCATTCTTGAATACTGCTCTAGTGAGTGGTGTTTCAACCAGGTCTGATTAAAGGAAGACATAGTAGCAAGTCAGAGGCGGGCTGCTAGATTTGTCACTAGTAGCTTCGATGAACACACGAGTATTACGGATATGCTTCGGGAAGTCAAATGGGAATCCTTGGAGGGAAGACGTTCTTTTCGCGAAACGATATTGAGAAAATTTAGAGAACTAACATTTCTAAGAGCTAATTGTAGAACGATGCTACTGCCGCAAACATATAATCCGCGTAAAGACCACGTAAATAAGAGAAGTCAGGACTATTACGCAGACATATAGACTGTCGTTTTTCCCTCGCAGAATTTGCAAATGGAATAGGAAAGGAAATGACAATTTGTGGTACGATGTACCCTCTGCCATGCACCGTCCGATGCACTACGTAGTATGGATGAAGATGTAGAATAGTTGTAGGCCACAGCAAATGAATGTTTTCCATTTTTTCGCTAGGATTCTGACAGCCTGTGAAATGATTACCAAAGAGCTTGCTTACAAAGTACTTGAACATACTTGAACAGCTTATACTAGGGTCCTGGTTAAGAAGGTGGCAAGCTTACCAGGTCTAAGGGGCGATATGAAAGCGTATCCAAAGGAAGATAACGCGAATGGTCAGAGTATTGTTCGTCAAGCGTACACTTATTACCGTAAAATAAGCTCTTTACAGTTCTCAGTGCGAACTGTGACTTGCATATTGGTGTTTTACTCCGGATCACATCTGGCTAGTGCGTGGATGTTGGTCGTGCCAGAACTGGTGTAGTAGATGACTAAAGTGGACAAGTACAGTTCTTGTGTACATTTTTTAACAGCGATTATTAAAGAGTTCCGATTTTTGTCGGCACTTCGCTATGCCATGTATTGTCACATCATGTAATCTGAGATGATGTCCGGATTATCGTCGACAGTGAGACTATAATACCTCCTAGGCAAGTTCTTGTTACGTTTTAAACAGTCTCTACGTAAGAAGCTGCTCAAGCTTTTACAAAACGCCCAGTCCATTATAACAGTGTACTGCTGAAAGAAATGAACAGAAGTTTTGAGTGCCGAAGTCCTGATTTTGTCTCGAAGTCGTTAAGATGAAAGACTGGGAAACCGATACAGAGATCGCTTCAAACGTCGTCAATGCTTTCAGTCGATAGCAATTTACTGTGGTAAAGTTTCAAGTTCTTAAATAATATGAAACAGTCTGCATCACTATGATGTTCTGAAACGGATAACCGTAGAAAATTTACCCTTGGTGTGGGATTAACTATTCCTGGAAAATAAGAGTAATTGCATTGTCTCTATATTCCACTTCAGCAGTTGTGGCACCGCATGTTTTCTATACATTTAACTGAAAATCTCACATCAAGCTTAGGCATTTTGTTAAAAAGATTAAATACCAAAGGTATAAGGTTCTTTGATTGTCACTATGTGTTACTAAGATCTGTGTTTTAGTCAGACACGGTGATATTTTTGTAGCTGCTCTGAATGGTTTTCTACAATCATACTTGTTTATATAAATCACTAGATCTCAACTGTATACGAATCGCTTATTTGAACCAATGTATTATACTCGAGAAAACGTTACCATCTATTTCAGATGTGTTTAGTCAATTAATATAACGTTAACGATGGTGTAGGCTTCAAACTAGAAACATAGCGAGAAAACTCCACACTTCAAAATGCAGTAGTCTACGACTGGAAGAACTTTTGAAAGCCGTTGTGAAATTAAAATTAAGCAGTAAATGTGTTGCATGCAAAACAAATGACTGCCGATGAAACCAAATAACGGTAATTGAAATCCTCGGCACATGTGTTGACAGAATAACGGATGATGAGATGTCAATTCAGCGTAATGAAAAACGAACTCTGTAATGGAGAGTCGGTCGTTGTAAATAATGAAGCGTAGTTAAGCGGAGGACATGACCTCAGCGAGTTATAAATAGCGGCAGGTGTCAGATTATCGCAGCGTGAAATCTGATCTCGCCGATGGCACAGGGGAGGTATGTTACAGGCGTGCAAACAGTGAAGCAACTCTTACTCCCCTGAAAAGCGACGAGGTCGATCGCTTACCTGCAGAGTAACACAATGGCAACAGAATGGCGCCTACATATAGCATAAGGGGCAGTCAAATGAAAACGAGACAGACAAAAAAAAGCGAGTAAACTTATTATTTCAAAAGTTTCGTTCATACCAGTTGATACATTTATCGCACTGTGAGACAATTCGGTCACTGCCTTCATGCAATCGTTTGCGGTTGCCTACAGAACCATGATCGTACACCGGCGTGCATCTCTTCATCCGAAGCAAATCGAAGACCATGAATGTGTTTCTTCAGGACTCCAAAAACATGAGATTTGCATTGTGAGAGATCGAAACTTAATGGAAGATGCATAAGGCCTTCACAGGGAATTTTCTGCGGCGTACGACTATTGATGCAGAAGTTCCGCTGGGAAGCCCTTACACGTCCTTGCCTCCCCATGCAATTAAGGCGGCCATTCGGAGAAAAAAACACCCTGAGTTAAGGGTAAACAGAGCAGTGGCAGTATCTGCAAAGGTCTGCGCCACCAACTATTTAAATTCATAAAGCCTTTTAATGGAATGGGATTTTTTTAAATTTTTTGTGGGGAATGGAAGGGCTGAAGTGCCTACGGAGTAAGAAGCGAGCGGCAGGTTCCCACGCTGGCTAGCAGAGCCGGTTGACCATCTATCGCTTCCAGAACCAGTAGAATTCGTGCCGATGCAGAAATTGTTCGTGAAGTCAACAAAGAGATACGTAGGGAAACATTTATTCTGGCGTGAATCAAGTAATTGGTTCAAAATGGCTGTGATCACTATGGGACTTAACTTCTAAGGTCATCAGTCCCCTAGAACTTAGAACTACTTAAACCTAACTAACCCAAGGACATCACACACATCCATAGCCGAGGCAGGATTCGAACCTGCGACCGTAGCGGTCGTGCGGTTCCAGACTGAAGTGCCTAGAACCGCTCTACCACAACGGCCGGCAATCAAATAATTGTTTTAATAAATATTTGGTAACGAACGTTGCCTTTTGCCGCTCAGACATTATGAGGAGTCAGTGGGTCATAAATACTATCTTTTAGTGATTTTACAATGCCAGGGAACGTTGATAATTATACGTAAACGAACAGCTTTGGCATAACCGAAGATATAAGATGTGTACGAACTATACCGATTGTAAGCTCAAGTTACAGGCTGTGCGCCATAGTCAGCAGTCATCGATAGGATGCCTTTCGATATAAACATGCGGTAGACCATAATCTCGTACCGTTGATCGAATATAATCAGTGTTCGCAAATTCATTTTACGGCGTTTCTTAAAAACACGCACCATGACGGCACCCCACGCAAAAGTTATTAACACAAATAAACTTCAACTTCATTACGTAAAACATAGAAAGTAGTATTGCTCTTTCAGAATCCGACGGCACTGCTACGGCTCTGCAAGGGAACATAAAACTACGAGAGCGTCTCCACATAACAGGTACGAAGAATTCCTACGTGGTGGCTCACTACGTCAGTTCAAGGACGGACTCGCTGAATTATCGCAGGACTCGGGTGGGAAAGCATGGGCAGTTATACTGTACGCCCGTTATACCACCTTCTACGGACTCACCGGCTAAACTGAGACATTTCTGGAGGTTTAGTACGAGCGAGGTGTTCATACAAATTTCATGACAGGGCACACTTCCTGGCGCGTCACGTGTGCATCAGATATAACTGTGTACGTTTCAATAATTTAAACATTTCATCATTCAGTCTCAAAGAGATTCCAAGACTTTGCACGACACGAGACGGATTTAGATTTGTCAGACTGTTCTCGCTTTTGGCTGCTGACGTATCTCCTCTCTGCCTCCAACTCGAGCTGCGTATGTAGATTGTGGCACACGGCTCAATGACCTGTTTCTCCAACCCAGAAATTTACAAGACCCTTATCAAATGTTATCCCGAGAGCAATATCCTCAACTGCACATACGATCCGCTGAAGTTACTTCCATGTTTTGTTCAGCGTACATATGTGTGCGAACTTTTTTTTCCTTATGAAATTGACGAAGTACCGCTAGCGTTTGGTTTTAACAAGTTCTGATCTGCGTTACTCCATGTATATGACACTACCACTAACCATAGTTCCAGATGTATTACAGATTCTATAATCGCAGTGTCTATAAATTTAGAAATAACACAACTTATTGTTAAATGCCGGTATGTAGAGGTTTTTGTAATTCTCATTTCTGTATTAACCATGTTTAATGTATTTATTGTATTAATAAGTAAAGTTAGTGCTTTGGTAGAAAAATAAAAAGGACAACATAAACACTGGTGATACAATCCTGCTCATAAAAGTATGCTGCAATATTCATCTCATAGAAATAGTCGCACTTTTTTGCAAACGCGTCTTCCTCAGTTTCGCGCTTGTACGGCCGTCGGCTTATAGCCGTCTCACTTGTACACCTATTTGGAACATGTCGTTGTGGAAGCCGGAGCGATGACAAATGAACAATAACAACTTACCATCACTGATTTGATTCATACTGGCCGTCCGTGGTGGCCGAGCGGTTCTAGACGTTACAGTCTGGAACCGCGCGACCGCTACGGTCGCTGGTTCAAATCCGGCCTCGGGCATGGATGTCTGTGATGTCCTTAGGTTAGTTAGGTTCAAGTAGCTCTTAAGTTCTAGGGGACTGATGACCTCAGAAGTTATGTCCCATAGTGCTCAGAGCCATTTGAACCATTTAATCCATACTGACGCACGGCTAGGAGTTCACCATATGTAAACAGGAAGATGCAACTCTCGACCGTTTTCGAGAACATCAAGTGTGAAAATTTTAAGCTCTTTATAGACTTTTTATGTTCGCAAATATTCAAATAGTCCGCAGCCGACCGAGGGTACGTGCGTAGTTTCAGAAGTGTGAGATCTGTGAATCTAATTTCGCTGTTGGTAATATTTTTTCATTCCCACGTAATTATAACAGCAGATATGTTATGACTGTGTAAATTACCAACATTTAACGATTCATTTACTATTTACATAGTATTTATGCTGAAAAATGGAGAAAAATCTTTTTTCGTTAAGGGGAGGAATACACGAGCACTTTCAGTCAAATCAGTGTAGTCATTTCATGTACATTACTGCATCTACACTTGTGACAAATGTTACGGGAACCTATGGAGCACTGCAAGAATCAGGATGATACTGATCACAGAGAGATGGAAAACAAGAATTATTGCGAAATACAGCACGTGTGATGAGCGTCGAATTTTTGCATGTGCATGATTTCTAAGTGTGTCTAAGGCAAAACGAACTTAGTTTACATTCACAAGCAGTTCTCGGTCATCACACACTTTAGCGGCACACCACGCATTTCGAAGCATATCACAGAATATTGGTACAGACGACTGATAGCGTTCGGTTTTTATCCAACTTCTCTAGAAGCTACCTCTCGGTTCTGTTCGATGATGTATGAGCAATTTTATAGTCTTTATGTAAGGTTTCTCCCTAGCATGTAAAAATAAGACTGCACCAGCGGAGTGATTACTTTAATACTGCACATTGCAAGAACATGGGAATGAAAAAGAAGTGCCGGTAGCCACATTCTATCGAAGGACCTCGCGCTTATCAAAACAAACACTTATTCGCTCAGGTGCGGACCATTCAAAGCATGTAATTTACAAACTACAGTTCCTGGAAACGAATACGGTTGAGAGTTGACTCCTACTGTTCACACATGCTTAAGCCCTAGTGGTGCCCTACGCGCCGTGTCAATACGAATCAAATCCGTGTGGGGAATTTGGTATGGTCCACTCGTGCACGGTCACGGCTACGCTAGCAGAACAAGATCGTGCTGTGGGAGTTGGCCAAGCCTGCTCTATGGCCCCTCTGTCTAGCCTTTCACATACTGAAAAGCCAAAGAAACTGATACACCAGCCTGATATTGTGTAGGGTACCCGCGAGCACGCAGAAGTGCAGCAACACGACCTGGCATGGACTCGACTAATGTCTGAAGCAGTGCTCGAGGGAACTGACACCATGAATCCTGCAGGGCTGTCTATAAATCCATAAGAGTACGAGGGGGTTGAGATCTCTTCCGAACAGCACGTTGCAAGGCATCCCAGATATGCTCAATAATATTCATGTCTCGGGAGTTTTGTGGTCAGCGGAAGTGTTTAAACTCAGAAGAGTTTCCTGGAGCCACTCTGTAACGATTCTGAACGTATGGTGTGTCGCATTGTCCTGCTAGAATTGCCCAAGTCCGTCGGAACGCACAATAGACATGAATGGATGCAAGTCATCAGACACGATGCTTACGTACGTGTCACCTGTCACAGTCGTATCTAGACGATCAGGGGTCCCATATCACTCCAGCTGCACACACCCCACACCTTTACAGAGCCTCAACAAGCTTGAACAGTCCCCTGCTGACATGCAGGGTACATGGATTTATGAGATTGTCTCCACACCCGTACACGTCCATCCGCTCGATACAATTTGAAACGAGACTCATCCGACCAAGCAACATATTTCCAGAGTACAAGCTCGTTGTTGACGAGCCCAGGCTAGGCAAAAAGCTTTGTGTTATGCAGTCATCAAGGGCACAAAAGTGTGCCTGCAGCTCCAGAAGCCCGTACCGTTGATGTTTCATTGAATGGTTTGCACGCTGACGCTTGTTGATGGCCCAGCAATGAAATCTGCAGCAATTTGCAGAAGTGTTGCACCTCTGACACACTGAACAATTATCTTCAGTCGTCGTTGGTTCCGTTCTTGCAGGATCTTTTTCTAGCCGCTGCGATGTCGGAGATTTGATGTTTTGGCAGATTCCTGATATTCACGGTATACTCTTTTAATGGTCGCACACGAAAATCCCCACTTCATCGCTACCTCGGAGATGCTGTGTCCCATCGCTCGTGCACCGACTATAGCACTACGTTCAAACTCACTTAAATCTTGATAACCTGCCGCTGTAGCAGCAGTAACCGATCTAACAATTGCCCGAGACACTTGTTGTCTTATGTATCCGTTGCCAACAGCAGCGCCGTATTTTACCAGTTTACATATATCTGTAATTGAATACGCATGTCAATACCGCTCTCTTTAACGCTTCAGTGTAGTACGAACTTGTGACTGCCAATATCTGAGTCTTATCCATTCGAACTTGGCGCTCTTCTGTCTGCAGTGCAGCTGATCTTTCCTTAAGCTTTTCTAGTCGTTTTTCAGCCCTTCGGACGTTAGAAAAAGCTACAACCCATCTCGAATATGTCCTCCGTATTTGTGGATGAAGCGTTGGTCTCCATACAGACCCGAACACGGCATAATATTCCGGAATATTTTAGTAAGTGTGAGGATGCAGTTTATTTCGAATTGTTAGCAGTGCGCAAAAGTCACGTCACTTACCTAGCCTAAGGTTTACGCGGTGCGAGGTATGGCACGCCCTAAGAATCGTAACCTCCGGCAAAAATACTCTTATGTGAAATCTGGTGGATCCGTTCCTGTGAATGAGGAAGTAGCAGCAAAAGCGAAGCGATGTATAGATAGCGTGGTGGTCGGCAAGAGGACTTATTGGGCTCCGTCCTCTCAGCAACCCCCTTGTGGCGCCAGCGAACAGAGCAGCGAGCCGTTAAATAACTGGCACCGAGGGAGAGAAATGACAAACGACTGCAGTTGGGGGGGGGGGGGAGGGGGGTTGGAAGGGAGGCTCGGGGGCGCAGGCAGCGGTGGCGGAGTATTCATTGCTGCTGTCGCGGCCGGCGCTATATCCCGGCGCACTGCCCGTGACGTTAATTGGTTTACGCAAGGAGGGCTTAGGAGCGGCCACGAATAGGGCGCTATAGCGCAACACGTGCGCAAGCGCTCGCATTTTGCCGCCAGGGCCCTAATTCAGCCGGGCGCTAGATTACGGCTACCGTGCGCTGCAATACACGCGTGATGCGCTGCAAATGTTACACCCGCAACTAGGCTAAATGCAAACCAAATTTACCATCTGTTGGACAGAAAGAGAGAGACATTTAGAGCAAACGCAGTTTAATCCTTTAGGGCCATCTAAAGTGTACGTGATAGTGCCACTCATTCCTCATTTTTTCTCTTCTTCCGACATGATTTCATCTTCGCACCAAGTCTTTTTCTTTTCTTTCATCAGACCACTTCACATCAGCGCTTTCACCTTGGTACCGTCCCATTTCTAACACATACATTTTAAAAAACAGCAGCCGACTCTCATTCTTATATGCTGTATATTCGTAGAAGTGTTTCTAGGTTCTCAGATCCAAATTCTTGATACTTTGTCTGCCGGCCTGTGGTGGCCGAGCGGTTCTAGGCGCTACAGTCTGGAACCGCGCGACCGCTACGGTCGAAGGTTCAAATCCGACCTCGGGCATGGATGTCTGTGATGTCCTTAGGTTAGATAGGTTTAAGTAGTTCTAAGTTCTAGGGGACTGATGACCTCAGCAGTTAAGTCCCATAGTGCTCAGAGCCATTTGAACCATTTGAACCATACTTTCTCTTCCTAGCCTCCTCTGATTTGTTCTAAATCAATCAGTGAACGATCCACCCCACCCAACACCGATTCATTAAAAAATGTAGCTTCCATGTCTAGAACACTGTCCCGAACTATGGGTCGTAGAATGACATAATTTTCCAGAGATATTCAGTGGTATATGTTGATACTGTGTGCAAAATGTGTTGAATTTTTTTCATTTCAGTATGTTGCGGGAAGTGCCAGGAAAAGTTTTGTAATTATGTGTAAAGTTTGTTGAAAGTCGCCAAGTTCTCTCGTTCTCAAATACTGGATGAATATAGTGTCAGTAAGATGCGCGCCGTGAGTTGCGATGCCTCAAAACATACAGGGTGATTCTGTGATGATGCTACAAGCTTCCATGAATCATGGAGAACGGTAAATGTATCAATTTGAGGCAAAGGCCGTAGATCCGGAAATGACAGATGCGAAATTTATGAGCGAAAATTTTTGTGATACCTCTGACAGTGCCATATATGCAACGGCACTATAGTTGCTAAGATGGTAGGGCTGTTCGTCAATGGATGTGATTCCGACATGGTGGAGCCACACCTCACTTTGGAGTTAAGTTTCGTGAACACCTGTAACAGGCATTCCCAGAAAAGTGGATGGGCAGAGGAGGTCCTGTTTCTTAGCCAACACGTTCACCTGATCTCACTTCGCCTGAATTCTTCTAGTGGGGTTGTGAGAAAAGTCTTATGCACGAGACCCCTTTCGAGACTGAAGAATATCTCCTGGCAAGAATTGTCGCTGTCTGCAACTCTGTTAAGACGAGATCGGGCACGTTGGAACGGGTATGACAGAACTCTGCGACGGTGCTATGTCTGCACTGACGATGGGGGACGCTATTTTGAACAACGGGTACAAACGTAGACGTTTCTGAAACTTTTCCAGGCAAATGGAAGGAACTGCTACTGTACCGCAGACTTAGGAGTTTAGGTAAGTCTGACATTAGGTTACGTGCGCCATTACCAGTCCATCAACAGGGCAAAATTTCTGAGTGTACTGGGGAATATTAGGCGGGAATTCTGTTCGTCATGATCAGAGTTCTGAAGATGGGGCGCTAAGTTTGAGCTCTGCGCGAAGGTAAGGCAGAACTTGAATAGATTTTTCGCTTATACCTTTCTACTCGGTCGTTTCCGGACTAGGGTCAATTACATCAAATTGATACATTTTTCTCCACCGTCCCTGGACCTTTATAACATCACGGAATCACACTGTATACACAGTTTTTGACTAACACTACACTTACGATCTTAAAAGTTTAACGTAAGATTTTACCTCTTGATGAATGGATAATGACAGCACTTTAAATTATTAAATTATGTCGATTATTATATGAAATCTTTGAAAATCAAATTTTTGTTGCTTCTTTAAGCCGTTAGACAGGCAAGCTGCGACTGACAATGCACCGTGCACCGGTTTAAGTCCCGCCTCTTCCCCTCCCCTTCCCTCCTCACAAATACACACACGAATATCAGACCGGGGCTCGAATCCAGAATCTTTCTTTTTACAGGCAATGCTTTTATGGGCTGGGCTCTCACGGTACGACATATCGCCCGCCCTCACATCTTTGATTCTGCCAGTACCTCTCTCTTACATTCCCAAGCTCTGTTGGATTCCTTGCAGAACTCGTGTGCCTTAAAGAGGGAATATCGCGTAGAAATGTCTTAGACGTAGACTACGGACTGTTTGTATCGCATCTGCTAAGGAAGCTACAGACCAGATGATGCAGCGAGCTAACTTAAAGTATTGTATCAGTACTTAAAGCTTTCCAAGGGTTCTGGATATCGAAGGACGCAAGTGGTTCAGATTTGTTCCATTAACAAATATTATTTTAGATATTTCAGTTTAAAGAGACGGAAAGGTGCTTTAGGAATGATAATAGTTTGCTGGGAAGCAACATATCCATGCTTGTGCTCTTTCACTTCTGAATTTTTCACCACCCTGACAAAGTTAAATGGAAGGTGTAGGACTGACAAACAGTATGGGGAAAATAAAACTGGTCCGGAACGTATTTCATGCACATGAAGACACGCAACCCAACTTACGTACTCTGCCCCAGTTTGGGATGAGCTGGGCTGCCTACGTTAAAGGTGCATGAGACATGTTCCAGGCTTGTTTTAGTTTGCACTCTCTCATATATATATATATATATATATATATATATATATATATATATATATATATATATATATATATTAACTGTACGATAAACAGCGCGTTGAATATATCCATATAACCATAGTTGATTGGAACGTTTCCGCTACTGCGATTGTCTGCGGCATTCATTTTAGAGAACGTCCATGTTCAAGTGATGCTAAACATGAATAAAAACAAGTTTTCCTCAGTGTACAAACCGTGGATTTTCAGGAGCTGAACCAACGGCTTTTCTTTTCTTTTTTAGGCTGTGCCGCCCCAGCGCTCTGCGGCCGGTAAGAGGATTACCCAGCTGTAGGGTCGCACCCCTCAACGGGCGGTGCGCTGGAGACCTCGTTAGAACAGCACTAGCTTCAGCAGCCGCTCTCTTTGTGGGGGTGACCGCCTGGGGAGCGCATTAAAAATTTAGATGTGCGCCCAGGGCGGTGTCCCTTCGGCTAGTCTGATTTAGCTAGCAATACTCTACCGCCCTCCAGTCACAATGGTAGCCGACTGCCCAGAATTAGTCTCCCTCCCTTCCTCCCTCCTCCACCCCCCCTCTCTCTCTCTCGCACCCTTTCTTTGTATGACAGACAGAGTTCAAAAAACTTCCAGCAACAGTTTGAGGACATTCCATCACCATCATAATACTCAACCATTTATCATCGACTCATCCACTTATGGACATGAAGCTCACCTGACACCCGCGTAAGAGAGCACATTTGTCGTTATACAGTACGACGGGGTATTCAAACATTATGAATCACCTCGAAGGGAACGATCTATTGATACGTAATCAGCATGATTTCAGAAAACATCGTTCTTGTGCAACGCAGCTAGCTCTGTATTCGCACGAAGTAATGGCCGCTATCGACAGGGGATCTCAAGTTGATTCCGTATTTCTAGATTTCCGGAAAGCTTTTGACACCGTTCCTCACAAGCGACTTCTAATCAAGCTGCGGGCCTATGGTGTATCGTCTCAGTTGTGCGACTGGATTCGTGATTTCCTGTCAGGAAGGTCGCAGTTCGTAGTAATAGACGGCAAATCATCGAGTAAAACTGAAGTGATATCAGGTGTTCCCCAGGGAAGCGTCCTGTGACCTCTACTGTTCCTGATCTATATAAATGACCTGGGTGACAATCTGAGCAATTCTCTTAGATTCTTCGCAGATGATGCTGTAATTTACCGTCTAGTAAGGTCATCCGAAGACCAGTATCAGTTGCAAAGCGATTTAGAAAAGATTGCTGTATGGTGTGGCCTGTGGCAGTTGACGCTAAATAACGAAAAGTGTGAGGTGATCCACATGAGCTCCAAAAGAAATCCGTTGGAATTCGATTACTCGATAAATAGTATAGTTCTCAAGGCTGTCAATTCAACTAAGTACGTGGGTGTTGAAATTACGAACAACTTCAGTTGGAAAGACCACATGATAATATTGTGGGGAAGGCGAGCCAAAGGTTGCGTCTCATTGGCAGGACACTTAGAAGATGCAACAAGTCCACTAAAGAGACAGCTTACACTACACTCGTTCTTCCTCTGTTAGAATATTGCCGCGCGGTGTGGGATCCTTACCAGGTGGGATTGACGGAGGACATCGAAAGGGAGCAAAAAAGGGCAGCTCGTTTTGTATTATCACGTAATAGGGAAGAGAGTGTGGCAGATATAATACGCGAGTTGGGATGAAAGTCATTAAAGCACAGACGATTTCGTCGCGGCGAGATCTATTTACGAAATTTCAGTCACCAACTTGCTCTTCCGAATGCGAAAATATTTCGTTGAGCCCAACCTACATAGGCAGGAATGATCATCAAAATAAAATAAGAGAAATCAGAGTTCGAACAGAAAGGTTTAGGTGTTCGTTTTTCCCGCGCGCTATTCGGGAGTGGAATGGTAGAGGGATAGTATGATTGTGGTTCGATGAACCTTCTGCCAAGCACTTAAATGTGAGATGCAGAGTAACGATGTAGATGTAAATCCTAAAGTTCTAATTACCGTCCTTAAAAATTTGATATTGTGTTTGTGTTGATCTGTTGTTAATTCTGCTCTACGAAGTCAACATCCAAATTTGTACATTTTTCGCAGCGTTTCTTGACCTTCCAAATGCCATGATTGCAGTCATCTGCAGATTTTGCCTTAAACCACTCTTGCACTTCATTAATGACGTCATCAGTGTTGACAAATCGGCGACCACACAACAGATTCCTCATTCCTGCGAACACTATGTCTCTAGGTGGATGATCGGGAGAAAAATGCGGCTGCTCCAAGATCACAATGCCGCATTCCTCGTTTTATAAATTGCAACATGAGATGAACGAACTGGTGCGGTGTCAGCCGGAAAACGAACACCTCTGGAGAGTGAGGCGTTTATTGATCAAAGCTTCTCTTTACCTGTCCAAAATCCTGTTGTAGTCTCTGCCTGTGATAGTTCGACCCTTGGCAAGGTCACCTGAGAGGATGATTCCGCGACAGTCCCAAAAAAACTGACAGCATGACCTTCCCAGTTGACTTTTGCACTTTTGCCTTTTCGGGAGGAGGGGAGAGGCGAATAGGCATGCTTTCATTCCATGCTCATTTTTTCTGTCTCTGGATCATAGTGGTAGATCTACGATTGATCCATGATTATCAGACTATCAAAATAATCATCATCCTGTTCCAGCAGTATGAACATGTGTCTTGAAACGTCACACTGCCGCATTTTCTTTTGGAAAGGGGTTTGCAAAAGTAGAACCCGCCGTGCGGACATCTTAGTTTGCAGTTCACCGTGAATCGTTTTCCATACACTACCATAATTGAGATAAGTTACTTTGTTGTTCATCTGGATGGTTACTCTCATCTTTTCTAGATTTAAACACAATAATTTCTTCACTGTGACCGCATCGTCTGTCACTGACGGTCTACCAGGTCTTGGCCCGTCTATCAGAGACATGTGACCACTCTGAAAATTTCTTTTCCACCTGATTATAGTGTCAGAAGTTGGCCAACAATTTCTTTAAACAGACGATATCTCACCATAGGTTTTCGTGATTTTTACCCTTCAAATGCGGGAACTTTATTGCGCTACTAGCCTCGATTTTCTCCATTTTATATTCCAGTTACGAGTGCTTCCGACAACGCACTGTAATATATGAAAAGGATACAATATAAACTTTAAACATCATGCGCTGAAGGACCATGACAAGATTGCATCTATGTAGCATAATAATTTAGGGGTGATAATTAGAACTTTACGATACCTCCTTGCAAACGGTGTAGGGGACCGTATGACTCTCCACCGCTGATTTAAGTCACAGCTGTGTAGTAGTGTGTGTGTGCCAGTCGGTAAGATGGGTCGACAAAATGACAGAAAAGAGGTTTCGTGTTTGGGTGTGCTCATAAAGTGGACCGATTCAGTTTTATTAGTGTATCAACGCGAACTGTCCAACGTGTACACAAGAAATAGTGTACCACTAGCACTCACGTGACACGGAGTACGTGAAGTGGTCGTAAAAAGATTCTATTGGACTGGACCTGCAGACGAGTGTCACGTCTTGTCAGTAACAATACGTTCTAAACCAGATAGGAATTAGTATTATCAGTGAATGCAGGTCCATCTAACTACTTTACGAGTTAACATTGCGATACAGTGGACGTCGGATTAAGCCATTTTTCGCTGCGGCCCAGGAAGCTGAACGTCTTCAATGGGCCAACAACACAGAAATTGGACAGACACTGATTGGAGGCATGTAGTGAATAAAAATCTCTCGGTGTACATGCCGCGTCAATTCAGGATAAAACTCCAAGTTTTCGACCATTACCTCCACGGTCGTCGTCAGGGCTCAAACTGACTTTCGTAAAGTACCGAGGCTCCCACTTCTATATGCAAGTCCCTAAGTCACATACGGTGTTTTCACAAATTAAGATCTAGAAAATTCACATGAAACATATACCTTTAAAAACAATTATGAAAGAATCATGATAAAATGAGGCATGCCTAACATGCCCGTAAAATAATCAGTTATTCACGTCTAATACGCAGGCATAAATCATTTTCCCCTCCAATCTTATGTGGACTGGCTGAGGAAACTCCCTGTGCGACATCCAGCAGGCGTCAGCTATCAAGCTGACACCCCATCAAGTCCTGGTACCTCGTTCTAGTTGTTTAATGTTTTAATAGAATCTTCGTCCCTGTTCCCCACACAAACCACCTAGACTATCTGGAAAATAGCTGACACGGGAGTCCACAAAGTGCAGCTAAAAGCTCAATGGGGTATTCAGTACTTTGAAGTTATCCAGCATATTTAAAATTCGCTTAATCAAGTCTTTACACCTGCTGAGAAACTTGTTGATAATTTGTTTGAAAGATACTCAAAATGATAGTCGAATTTAATTCATTTTATCTTCAAATGATTCGTTTTTCATTAGTTTCTGAACGTCAGGTTTGACGGAAACACCCTTCTTCCATATAATGTTCTGACAGCATACTGCATAATTGCAACTGCCTCTGTCTTTTGGGAGGGTTTTAACAAATTGCTTCATGATGCGAAGTCTTAAATGAAACGGAGGCAGAAATTTTTTGGTATACCTTTGGAATGAACAGTAAATTTTTCTCTCAAACTTACGGCGTTCTGATTGGTCAGATTTTTCAGACCAGTTGTTGTCATCTACAAGAGTTCCATCAGCATAGGAAGCAGGGATCCGGTCCCATAACTTGGAAACACTTGGTTTGAGGGCCATAACGTGTCCTGATCCTCAAGCCTGACTCCAAGGTACGCAAAATACGCTTCTTTGACAAAGTCTGTAGTTATCAACTGCCGCTTTTTCACTACAAGTTTTCCACAGATGTATCAGAATTGGTCAAGAGATTTAATATAAGTTCTTGAACCCATGAAATTCGCTAAAGCACACGTCTTTTTGTCACTTGTTGCTGCAGTTTGCGTGAAAAACGATGTACAAAACAAATATATAGGCCTCAACATTACAATATCACCGAAATATATAAATAGCTGTATATACGAGTAGTTTATAAAATGAAACATCGTTCTGTAACAGGTCACAGTGCAAACCTACACAAAATAATACAGGCGCTATTATAATAATTAATAGCTAGATTTTGTATACCTCAAAGAAATTTTGAATTTGTATCATAACGGCAGGTTACTGAACACTCTAAGTACGTTACCTGAAGTCAGTGCCTGTAAAAACGCCAGAAAAGCGCTTTATATTTTTAAAAAAATCTAATTGTCAACCAGTATTATCTAAAGCTATGATTATCAGGCTCTCTCTCATTAACTCTATCTGCCAGCTGATTTCAGTAGGTGCATGGAATTATTTCTAGCGTAAGAAGATCTCTTTCCACTTAGACACGTTTAGATCGACAGAAAATATAATTGCCGTTTTGCTGTATCACAATGTTTCTCGTGATGCTGGTAAGAACTGGCCAAAGAAAGAACACACTTTACGCTTTTGTGACGTAACATTGCTTGCATTTATTCGCCAATTTCCCCCCCTCCCCTTCCCTCGTTGTGACGTACATTCGTTTTAAAGCTGTCTGGAGAGTTAATGACGTAATTGATGAAAAATGATCTCATTAGGAAATACGCACAGCGTTAATTGCGAGTGGAAGCTCACTGCGCCCTCCATATTCCAATTAGTGTTTAAAGAATTTTCATAATGACTCATTTGTGCATTAAACTCAAGCGTCAGCATATACACGCTTCAGTACCGTTACTCATTGGATTACAGGGCAAAGAGAACTGAGCTGCTGTTTGAAATCCCGTATCCGAGTTCATGTTTACGAATATATCATTACACTTTCACAAAAGAGTGTAAGACTGCGTCAATACTGGGTAGTTAACGATGACAGAATGCTGCGGGGAATACGCCGTGCTAATATAGGTGGGAAATGTTGACTGAAACAGCAAACAGGGTTAATTAATCGAAAAGTTTAGTAAAAATCGCAGACATAAGTTTTTTAATTGTCACAAACAAAAAATTAAATTAAACTGAATTTTGTGAAGAGACGACAGCTCTTAAATAACGATTCATGCCTACTTTTATCAGCTTATATTACTTTAGTACTAGTAACCTCCTCCCCCCCCCCCCTCTGATTCTTTAAATAATCCAATTCCCACGTATACAACAGCTTCAAACCTTTTAGCATTTTTAATGCATGTCAACGGTTATGAAGTCATGTCTCCTGAACTGTGTGTCGTAAAATTACATAATTTTACAGGTACACTCTGTGTTATATGTGGAGGCTGTTTGTAAAATGTGTTGGGAATAGCGTTAGTAGTAGAATAGTAATAAATTCAGATGATATGGTGATGATGCAGTTTTACAGCATGAACAACAAAAATTTAGTACAAGAAAAATTTTATTCCTTTCATTATTTTCGGGGAAGGTGGCAGGGGTTCGCCAGCACGAAAAAGTTTCGAAAAGGTTGGGAGTCTTAAAGTGCTCTCATTCTCATACTGTGGGTGAATATAATACGATTATTATATAAATCGAAGGTGGGGGTGGGGGGGGGTGGAGGAAAGGAAAGAAAACTTAAGGAACTGATGATGTTAGCTGCATCAGGACTTTATGCGGAAGCGGCGGCGACGAGTGAAAATTTGTGCTGGACCTGAACTCGAATACTCGATCGCCTGCTTACTAAGGAATTGCGTCAACCACTGCGCCATCCGGACACAGTGTTTATCGCAAATGCATGGCCTATCTCGCCGTGCTCCGCAGCTGATTCGCACACCTACGCCTAGCACCACCTTACCGCAATCTCCGTTCATGTCCTGCATATCGCTAATTTTAGAATCCCACTGGAAGTCTAACTGTGCTGTGCTTCCGCACTGAAGGTTGCGCATCCATTGACCATCGAGGCGAGTCAGTTACACGAATGCGTGGTGTTTGTTCTTTTCGGGCATTTCGGAAAGAACAGACACCACACATTCATATAAATAATATATCAGTAATTTCTTCACCATTGGCTACGCTGCCTATGGTTATACAGTGTGGTCCATTGATCGTGACCGTGCCAAATATCTCACGAAATAAGCGTCAAACGAAAAAACTACAAAGAACGAAACATGTCTAGCTTTAAGGGGGAAACCAGATGGCGCTGCCATAGGTTAAACGGATATGTTCAAATGTGAGTGAAATCTTATGGGACTTTACTGCTAAGATCACACATTACTTAACCTAAATTAGCCTAAGGACATACACACACATACATACACACATACACACCTATGCCCGAGGGAGGACTCGAGCCTCCGCCGGGAACAGCCGCATAGTCCATGACTGCAGCACCTAGACCGCTCGGCTAATCCCGCGCGGCCAAACAGATATCAACTGTTTTTTTTTTTTTTTAATAGGAACCTCCATTTTTTATTACATATTCGTGAAGTACGTAAGGAAATATGAATGTTTTAGCTGGACCACTTTTTTCGCTTTGTGATAAATGGCGTTGTAATAGTCACAAACATATGGCTCACAATTTTAGACGAACAGTTGGTAACAGGTAGGTTTTTTGAGTTAAAATACAGAACGTAGGTACGTGTGAACATTTTATTTCGGTTGTTCCAATGTGATACATGTACCTTTGTGAACTTATCATTTCTGAGAACGCATGCTGTTACAGCGTGATTACCTGTAAATACCACATTAATGCAACAAATGCTCAAAATGATGTCCGCCAACCTCAATGCATTTGGCAATACATGTAACGACATTGCTCTCAACAGCGAGTAATGTTCGCACATGCATTGATAATGCGCTGACGCATGTTGTCAGGCATTGTCGGCGGATCACGATAGCAAATATCCTTCAACTTTCCCCACAGAAAGAAATCCGGGGACGTCAGATCCGGTGAACGTGCGGGCCACGGTATGGTGCTTCGAGGACCAATCCACCTGTCATGAAATATGCTATTCAATACCGCTTCAACCGCACGCGAGCTATGTGCCGGACATCCATTATGTCGGAAGTACATCGCCAATCTGTCATGCAGTGAAACATCTTGTAGTAACATTGGTAGATTATTATGTAGGAAATCAGCATACATTGCACCATTTAGACTGCCATCGATGAAACGGGGGCCAATTATCCTCCCTCCCCTAATCGTTGAAATGGCTCTCAGCACTATGGGACTTAACTGCTAAGGTCATCAGTCCCCTAGAATATAGAACTACTTAAACCTAACTGACCTAAGGCCATCACACACATCCGTGACCGCGGCAGGATTCGAATCTGCGACCGTAGCGGTCTCGCGGTTCCAGACTGTAGCGCCTAGAACCGCTCGGCTACTGCGGCCGGTCCTCCTGTGGTGTCACCGCCAGACACCACACTTGCTAGGTGGTAGCCTTTAAATCGGCCGCGGTCCGGTAGTATACGTCGGACCCGCGTGTCGCCACTATCAGTGATAGCAGACCGAGCGCCGCCACACGGCAGGTCAAGAGAGACTTCCTAGCACTCGCCCCAGTTGTACAGCCGACGTTGCTAGCTATGGTTCACTGCCTACTTACGTTCTCATTTGCTGAGAAGATAGTTTATCATAGCCTTCAGCTACGCCATTTGCTACGATCTAGCAATGCGCCATTATCAATTACTATTGATATTGTGAACTATGTACCGTCAAGAGCGACGTTCATCATTAATGGATTAAAGTTAAGTATTCCACCAGCTACGTCCGTTGTTTCTAAATTCTAATTTCCTTGTCCTGTTCCAGACTTCACGCCAGCCTGCGTGAGCTAAATCGCGTGCCTTTCGGCCTCCTCTAGTAATACGGTGTTGGCTCTCCTGCCAACCACAAAACCTCCCATAATGCCGCACCATACATTAACCCGCCATGGTCGCTGATGTTCCACTTGTCCGTTGCCCAATAGTGCATATTATGCCGATTTAAGTTACCGCTGTTGGTGAATGACGCTTTGTAGAACGCGTGCAAAAAATTTGTCATCGTCCCGTAATTTCTCTTGTGCCCAGTGGCAGAACTGTACAAGACGCTCAAAGTCGTCGCCATGCAATTCCTGGTGCATAGAAATATGGTACGGGTGCAATCGAAGTTGATGTAGCATTCTCAAGAATTTGAGATTCCCGATTCTCGTGCAATTTGTCTGCTACTGGTGTGTGGATTAGCCGCGACAGCAGCTAAAACACCTACTTGGGCATCATCATTTGTTGAAGGTCGTTGTTGACGTTTCCCATGTGGCTGAACACTTCCTGTTTCCTTAAATAACGTAACTATCCGGCGAACGGTCCGGACATTTGGATGATGTCGTGCAGGATACCAAGCAAAATACATAGCACACGCCCATTGGGCATTTTTATCACAATAGCCATACATCAACAAGATATCGACTTTTTCCGCAATTGGTAAACGGTCCATTTTAACACGGGTAATGTATCACGAGGCAAATACCGTCCGCACTGACGGAATGTTACGTGATACCTCGTACTTATACGTTTGTGACTATTACAGCGCCATCTATCACAAAGCGAAAAAAGTGGTCCAACTAAAACATTCATATTTCTTTAGGTACTACACGAACATGTAATAAAAATGAGGGTTCCTAGTTAACAAAACGCAGTTGATATCCGTTTGACCTATAGTAGCGCCATCTAGCGGGCCAACCATAGCACCACCTGGTTTCCCACTTCAAGCTATTTGTTTGTAGTTTTTTCGTTTGGTGCTTATTTCGTGAGATATTTGGCCCGGTCTCTATCAACGGACCACCCTGTATACATAGTTTCTAATTTCAATAATCGTCTTATTGTGTTAGGTCTTCAACGTGAGATCGTATCTCTTAATGAGCAGATCATGGTACATTTTTAAATTTTTAAATTCGTTAAATAATTAAATGAAATACTGACAACCAAATTTTTACTACCCTTGGAAGCCGTTAGTTGTTAATCTGCAATTAGGACCTGTGACCGTTTTAGCCATTTAGTCATATACAGTGGCTTCAGCAGTATGGACTGAAAGAGTTGGGGCTTTATTACCTGTCTAGCAGATAGAGCTGCTTGTGGCGCTTACGACTCCAGAGGTCGCAGCAAACACGTCACATGGAGTTGGTCAGGTACAGCAAACCGATCCGGCAGCTTGATCGGCAACAACTAAAATATCTTGGACTAACCCTCGACTGCAAAATAACGTGGCACACCATTTACTAACCAACTAACAAGCGGACGATAATAGACTAAAATTAATAAAACTATTAACAGTCCACATACTCTCTAGCCTCCTGAAATTCTCTACACCTGCAAAAGACAGAACTTTGCCAGCGGAGCCCCTAAAGCTTTACCACTTCTTACAAGTCCTAGGATGCTACGTACTCGCCCCGCCTTCCGTATACTTCCACACCTATCCTCTGCCGATGGATAAAGTATACCTAACCCTGCCCCCCCCCCCCCCTCTCTCTCTCTCTCTCTCTCTCTCTCTCTCTCTCTCTCTCTCTCTCTCTCTCTCTCACACACACACACACACACACACTTTAGATTCTCCCGGCCGTGGTGACCGAGCGGTTCTAGGCGCTTCAGCTTGGAAACGCGCGACTGCTACGGTCGCAGGTACCAATCCTGCACCGGACATGGATGTGTGTGATGTCCTTACGTTAGTTAGGTTTAAGTATTTCTAAGTGCTACGGGACTGATGACCTCAGATGTTAAGTCCCATAGTGCTCAGAGCCATTTTTTAGATTCCTCAGACATCTTCGCTAAACCTATATGCTGTATGTCTACTGCTTCAATAACACTTGTTTTATTAAAACCAATTACGTAATAATAAATCTAAGAAAATACAATCGACTATCGATAATTTGACACTTGACTAATATTTGATGTGAGCAATTCATACTCTGGTGGCACGTAGGAAGACGATTTCGTAGGTTTAAGAAACCCTCAATAATTTCAATTGGAAAGTACTTGAGAAATTTAAGAAACCAATATGTTTTGGTCCCCTCGTTTATCAGAAATCTTAGTGGACTGAAGAGTCGAAGACCAACTTTTCAGTTTTTGTACGATGGTAATATGTACGTCTCTAGGCTACTCATTGATTTGTATGCCGTCCTGTTCACTGATTGAGGGCACCTGTGAATGCCCTTTATAGAACTTACTATTCTGGAGTGTATTACATAATATAACGCCTGAGGTGTGTCCTTTGCCAAATAATGACATGAGAGACCTATTTACCTGAACTTCTCTAAGACCGAAACTGGCCCATGCTTAAGTTTACCAATAAATCAACTAATGGTCAAATACTGATTTCACGAATTGCTTGACGGCTATTAACAGTAACCTAGCAAAAATGTTTAAAAGGTAATGGGAAAGTTACTTGTGTCCATAAGTTACGCACACCAACGTATTTTTAGGCTGGAAGAGGCAAGGACAGAGGCTGTTTTCTTATTTCTAATTGAAATGGCTCTGAGCACTATGGGACTTAACATCTGTGGTCATCAGTCCCCTAGAACTTAGAACTACTTAAACCTAACTAACCTAAGGACATCACACAACACCCAGCCATCACGAGGCAGAGAAAATCCCTGACCCCGCCGGGAATCGAACCCGGGAACCCGGGCGTGGGAAGCGAGAACGCTACCGCACGACCACGAGATGCGGGCTCGAACACTAATACACAGCTGCAGTACGAGCTAAACTTTTTATTACTATTAGCACCAGCGGCCGATGGCATCGTGTATGTTGTGGCTGTGCAAAAGAATAGTCTCCGACAGCCGTGTGGCTTGCGTGAAAGAAGTGTCTCCAGAAGAGATTTGTCAGCGGCGGAAGTGACGCCCCGCGCACAGCTGTGGACAGAAGAGCGTCGCCCCGCCATCGATTTCTCCATTATCCGAGGCTCCCTTGTCGTCTTTCCCCGTCCCTTTCTTTCCGCTGTACAGGGTTTCCTCGTGGGTTCCGTGGCTGCCTTCTGCGTCATCTGCATATTCCTTCCTTCCTTCCTTCCTTCCTTCCTTCCTCCATAGCCTCTGCGGTTCCATTCCGCAGTGCCTGCGGCTGCGGTTGAAATCCCATCGCTGTTCCTAATAAGTTTTGCGAATACTTGATGGAAAATTGCAGTCTGGTGCAAACCGCGTTCACTTCCGCCAAGAGTCTCGGCCACATTGAGAGCGCCGCAAACAGTCCTCTCCCGTTCACTTACGCATTTCCGTTATAGCCTCTCAAAACGCAGCACGGCTATTCGTGCCGTACTATTTCCGCCACAATCGGTTCACTAGGCAGCTTATAGAAAGCTATTGACGATGTTGGTTGGATTAAAATCTTCGAAATTCTTAAGCGAGCACTGATAAAGTGTGGGGAGCAAAATGTTATTTAGAATGCAGTTCTAAGAGTTGAAGGACACGAAATGGAAGCAATGGTTGAGAAGAGAGTGAGATAGGGTTGTAGCATATCCCAGTGGACACATTGAACAAGAAGCAGAGGAAACAAAGGAGAAACCTGGAAAGCGAATTTAAGTTCAGGGAGAACAAATAGAAGTTTTGAGCTTTGCCAGTGACATTGTATTCTGTCAGAGACAGCAAAGGCTTTGGAGGTGCAACAGAACGGAATGGATAGAGCCTTGAAAAGGGGTTATAAGATGAACATGAACAAACGCAAAACTCGGGACCACGAACGTAGTCTAATTAAATCAGGGGTTGCTGAGAGAATTAGGCTAGAAAATGAGACAATAACAATTTTAGATGAGTTTTGCTACGTGGGCACCAAAATAATGGGCAAAGTAGAAAGGATGAATAGTGTAGATGTGCAACAGCAAAGAAAGCTTTTCTGGTTTAGACGAATACGCTGACAGTGGATGACATATTAGTCTCGTGAGAGTCAGCACCTGTACTGGTATTTAAGATAATTCTCGTTAATTGTTTCGTCTCAGTTGCACATTTTTAATTAGATTACATATTTCTATCGCCCAAGATCATCTTAGAATCTAAATAGTTGCATCAAGAATCCGTCTTGTCTACTCAGAACCACGTCTGAAGGTATTTTTTGGAGTGTATTCACATACGGAAGCGAACGGACAATAAGCAATTCACAGAAGAAGAACGTACACGCTTTTGAAATGAAGTGCAACGGAATAATGCTGAAAATACCGTGGATAGATCGAGTGAGACTTACGTACTATCCATTCCATTCTATTCAAAACATCCTCTAAGCCCTTTGCCTTCTTTGACACTTACTCTCCCATCGGCAAACCACAAAGCTTTTATTTGTCCCTGAAAATTAATTCCCTTTCGAAATTTCTTTACTGTTTGCTCATTGAACAGATTGAACAACACCGGGTATACTCTACAGGGCGCCGGCCGATGTGGACGAGCGGTTCTAGGCGCGTCAGTCTGGAATCGCGCGATCGATACATTCGCATGTTCGAATCCTGCCTCGGGCATGGATGTATGTGATGGCGTTAGGTTAGGTAGGTTTAAATGGTTTTGAGTTCTAGAGTACTGATGAACTCAGATGTGGCCATTTGAACTTTTGAACTCTACAGGGCAGTCTCACTTCCTTCCCAATGACTGCTTCCATGTAATATCATTGGCTCTAATAATTGTCTGTATATGGAGCAGTATCAAACAAACTTGTTGCGCACACCACGCTACTGAAAATACCATGCACTTATTAAAATAAAAAAAAGGGATAATAGAATATTCGGATAAATGAGATACCGGGTAGCGTTAGGTATCGGCTAGTACGGTGTTTAAAAATGGAATCGACAGCCTGACGCAGTGTGCAAAATAAAACAATTGATTTGTGTGTCGTTCATTATATCACTAGAAGTACTATGATTCCTGGTGACGTCGATGGATTGCTGAAATTAATACATTATATTAAGCGAGTATATCAAAAAGTAGCACGTAATACCGCAGTGATTGAACATAGGGAAACATTCCTTGTGTCAGTTAAGACGTGTAAGCTGCAGAAACTGCAACAGTATTTTAAGGCGTGATATGAAGTCGCGCAGGACGCCGGCGACCATGATACACTCCTGAAAATTGAAATAAGAACACCGTGAATTCATTGTCCCAGGAAGGGGAAACTTTATTGACACATTCCTGGGGTCAGATACATCACATGATCACACTGACAGAACCACAGGCACATAGACACAGGCAACAGAGCATGCACAATGTCGGCACTAGTACAGTGTATATCCACCTTTCGCAGAAATGCAGGCTGCTATTCTCCCATGGAGACGATCGTAGAGGTGCTGGATGTAGTCCTGTGGAACGGCTTGCCATGCCATTTCCACCTGGCGCCTCAGTTGGACCAGCGTTCGTGCTGGACGTGCAGACCGCGTGAGACGACGCTTCATCCAGTCCCAAACATGCTCAATGGGGGACAGATCCGGAGATCTTGCTGGCTAGGGTAGTTGACTTACACCTTCTAGAGCACGTTGGGTGGCACGGGATACATGCGGACGTGCATTGTCCTGTTGGAACAGCAAGTTCCCTTGCCGGTCTAGGAATGGTAGAACGATGGGTTAGATGATGGTTTGGATGTAACATGCACTATTCAGTGTCCCCTCGACGATCACCAGAGGTGTACGGCCAGTGTAGGAGATCGCTCCCCACACCATGATGCCGGGTGTTGGCCCTGTGTGCCTCGGTCGTATGCAGTCCTGATTGTGGCGCTCACCTGCACGGTGCCAAACACGCATACGACCATCATTGGCACCAAGGCAGAAGCGACTCTCATCGCTGAAGACGACACGTCTCCATTCGTCCCTCCATTCACGCCTGTCGCGACAGCACTGGAGGCGGGCTGCACGATGTTGGGGCGTGAGCGGAAGACGGCCTAACGGTGTGTGGGACCGTAGCCCAGCTTCATGGAGACGGTTGCGAATGGTCCTCGCCGATACCCCAGGAGCAACAGTGTCCCTAATTTGCTGGGAAGTGGCGGTGCGGTCCCCTACGGCACTGCGTAGAATCCTACGGTCTTGGCGTGAATCCATGCGTCGCTGCGGTCCGGTTCCAGGTCGACGGGCATGTGCACCTTCCGCCGACCACTGGCGACAACATCGATGTACTGTGGAGACCTCACGCCCCACGTGTTGAGCAATTCGGCGGTACGTCCACCCGGCCTCCCGCATGCCCACTATACGCCCTCGCTCAAAGTCCGTCAACTGCACATACGGTTCACGTCCACGCTGTCGCGGCAGGCTACCAGTGTTAAAGACTGCGATGGAGCTCCGTATGCCACGGCAAACTGGCTGACACTGACGGCGGCGGTGCACAAATGCTGCGCAGCTAGCGCCATTCGACGGCCAACACCGCGGTTCCTGGTGTGACCGCTGTGCCGTGCGTGAGATCATTGCTTGTACAGCCCTCTCGCAGTGTCCGGAGCAAGTATGGTGGGTCTGACACACCGGTATCAATGTGTTCTTTTTTCCATTTCCAGGAGTGTACAAACTTAAGGAGAGTTACGCCACAGCGTCAATAAATAAGAATTTTTAACAGCAAGTGGCCAGTTATTCTGGCGATCTGTACAGAAGTGGAATCTTCTAAAATGCAACAGTATTGTCCAGTAAAGTTGGTTGAGGGCAGGGAGTGCAAATCAATGCTCGGCTCGCTAAACCGCCTGGAGGCTTTGAGTGGACTAGAGGTGCTTTGGCGCCTGGAAGTCGCCACAAAGGGAGGGCTTGTGTGGCGAGTTGCCCGCCTGTCAGGGGCCTAAACATCGAGCTGTCGATAGCAGGCGCTACGGCTTGGCCGCCTTTGTGGACGGTCAGCCACACGCGCGAGCTACAAAGCCTGCAGAAAGTTTCCCATCGTCCGTCACACCTTTTAATAGTTCCCTGGCAACGATACACTGTTTCGGAAGTCAGTTGCTGCGTAGCTCATTGTACACTGCGGACAAATTTATCAAATTCCGCATTTAAAAACGTATTCACACGAAAGGACACTACTGTATTGATGTTTGGCTGTCATTCTATATCACAAATGATCTATACGAACATTAGCAACCCAGGTATTGAACAACAGTACTACTTAATGTGAAAAGGCACCAGGCGCTGATATAATTCCAGTTCGATTTTGCGTTGTAAAACACCACAGAAAAAGCTCCTTTCATAGAACATATTTATTGAGAATCTCTTGTGCAGCAAATAGTCCAACATCACTTGATAGGAGCGCATCTCATTCCTGTTTAAAAAAGCGCAAGAAGCTGAACGTTTAGAGTTACAGACCTATAATGTTGACGTCTGTCTATTGCAGGCATATTCTAGTCTGAAACGCTATGATATTCCTGCAGGAAACCATGTTTCAAAGAATTTCCGCCCCGATAGCTGAGTGCGACGGACTGTCATGCCAAGGGGCCCGGGTTCGATTCCCGGCTGGGTCGGATATTTTCTCCACCCAGGGACTGGTGTTGTGTTGCCATCATCATCATCATCATGATCTCATTACCATCGACGCGCAAGTCGCCGAAGTAGCGTTAACACAAAAGACTTGCACCAAGTGACCGGTCTACCCGACGGGGGGCCCTAGCCATAGTGCATTTCATTTCATTTCATTTCAAAGAATTAGAATGCATTCAGGAAAAACCACTCATGTGAAACAAAGAATGCTTCATCCACACACATCTTGCGAACAATAGTTGCAGGTGAACAGATAGATTCAGTCTTCCTTGATATCTGAAAAGCATTCTACAGTTTACCACATCTTTGACTACTTAGCAAGATAAAAACACGGCATCATCACAAATACGTATTTGGTCGATGAATGCCTGAATAACAGAACTGTGTAGTTATACTGGATAGTGAATGTTCCTCAGAAACGAAGCAAACATCGGGATGCATAAGTAAGAACAACAGAACCTGTAATGTTCTCAATATACAAAAACAGGAATAGTAGCAAAAGAAGTTGTGTACAGGAAAGTACCATTGCTTCACGATGGTAAGGAATAGCAGAAATATTGGACAAAATTTTCACCTTGTGTACCGAATGGCAGCTCCCTTTAAAATTATATATATATATATATATATATATATATATACTCCTGGAAATGGAAAAAAGAACACATTGAAACCTGTGTGTCAGACCCACCATACTTGCTCCGGACACTGCGAGAGGGCTGTACAAGCAATGATCACACGCACGGCACAGCGGACACACCAGGAACCGCGGTGTTTGCCGTCGAATGGCGCTAGCTGCGCAGCATTTGTGCACCGCCGCCGTCAGTGTCAGCCAGTTTGCCGTGGCATACGGAGCTCCATCGCAGTCTTTAACACTGGTAGCATGCCGCGACAGCGTTGACGTGAACCGTATGTGCAGATGACGGACTTTGAGCGAGGGCGTATAGTGGGCATGCGGGAGGCCGGGTGGACGTACCGCCGAATTGCTCAACACGTGGAGCGTGAGGTCTCTACAGTACATCGATGTTGTCATCAGTGGTCGGCGGAAGGTGCACGTGCCCGTCGACCTGGAACCGGACCGCAGCGACGCACGGATGCACGCCAAGACCGTAGGATCCTACGCAGTGCCGTAGGGGACCGCACCGCCACTTCCCAGAAAATTAGGGACACTGTTGCTCCTGGGGTATCGGCGAGGACTATTCGCAACCGTCTCCATGAAGCTGGGCTACGGTCCCGCACACCGTTAGGCCGTCTTCCGCTCACGCCCCAACATCGTGCAGCCCGCCTCCAGTGGTGTCGCTACAGGCGTGAATGGAGGGACGAATGGAGACGTGTCGTCTTCAGAGATGAGAGTCGCTTCTGCCTTGGTGCCAATGATGGTCGTATGCGTGTTTGGCGCCGTGCAGGTGAGCGCCACAATCAGGACTGCATACAACCGAGGCACACAGGGCCAACACCCGGCATCATGGTGTGGGGAGTGATCTCCTACACTGGCCGTACACCTCTGGTGATCGTCGAGGGGACACTGAATAGTGCACGGTACATCCAAACCATCATCTAACCCATCGTTCTACCATTCCTAGACCGGCAAGGGAACTTGCTGTTCCAACAGGACAATGCACGTCCGCATGTATCCCGTGCCACCCAACGTACTCTAGAAAGTGTAAGTCAACTACCCTGGCCAGCAAGATCTCCGGATCTGTCCCCCATTGAGCATGTTTGGGACTGGATGAAGCGTCGTCTCACGCAGTCTGCACGTCCAGCACGAACGCTGATCCAACTGCGGCGCCAGGTGGAAATGGCATGGCAAGCCGTCCCACAGGACTACATCCAGCATCTCTACGATCGTCTCCATGGGAGAATAGCAGCCAGCATTGCTGCGAAAGGTGGATATACACTGCACTAGTGCCGACATTGTGCATGCTCTGTTGCCTGTGTCTATGTGCCTGTGGTTCTGTCAGTGTGATCATGTGATGTATCTGACCCCAGGAATGTGTCAATAAAGTTTCCCCTTCCTGGGACAATGAATTCACGGTGTTCTTATTTCAATTTCCAGGAGTGTATATATAATGTAAAATATTGCCTATAACAAAGAGAAAGAACACGATGGTATCTTATAACACCATAAGTGGTGAACATCTTGAGCAGTCCTCTACATCTACATCCATACTCCGCAAGCCACCTGACGGTGTGTGGCGGAGGGTACCCTGAGTACCTCTATGGGTTCTCCCTTCTATTCCAGTCTCGTACTGTACGTGGAAAGAAGGATTGTCGGTATGCTTCTGTGTGGGCTCTAATGTCTCTGATTTTATCCTCATGGTCTCTTCGCGAGATATACGTAGGAGGGAGCAATATACTGCTTGACTCTTCGGTGAAGGTATGTTCTCGAAACTTTAACAAAAGCCCGTACCGAGCTACTGAGCGTCTCTCCTGCAGAGTCTTCCACTGGAGTTTATCTGTCAGCTCCGTAACGCTTTCGCGATTACTAAATGATCCTGTAACGAAGCGCGCTGCTCTCCGTTGGATCTTCTCTATCTCTTCTATCAACCCTATCTGGTGCGGATCCCACACTGCTGAGCAGTATTCAAGCAGTGGGCGAACAAGCGTACTGTAACCTACTTTCTTTGTTGTCGGATTGCATTTCGTTAGGATTCTTCCAATGAATCTCAGTCTGGCATCTGCTTTACCGACGATCAACTTTATATGATCATTCCATTCCTCTGATGCGACAGACTCTGGAACATTGTGCCAGTGTTTGATGATGACGTCCCATACACCTTGACAGAGCGTAGGAGGACGATGCGGGAGACCCGCACCGCCTTACTAGGTAAGGTACCAGTGGAGGTGATTTGCCATTGACTTCCTCCGACCGTAATGCGGACGACACAACGACACCGAGTCATCTCGATGCAGGTGAAAATCCCTGACCAGGCCGAGAATCGAACGTGGGACGCCGTGCTCGGGAAGCGAGAACGCTACCGCGAGACCACGAGCTGCGGACGCTCCAGTGTTTAGATTCCTGATCACACCATTAGTCGTGAACATCTTGAGCAGATCACACTGTACACGTCGCTAATGCGACCGTCTCTCGAGTATTGTCCCAGTGCTTAAATTCCATGTCAATTAAACATGACAATAGCAACAGAGCGAATTCAGAGACGCGCTGCTAGTATCGCAATAGGTCAGACCAACCCATACGAAAGCATCATAGAAATGCTCGAGAAACCTAAATGGGTTTCTTTGAAAGAAAGACGACATATTTCTTATGAAAACCTGCTGAGTAAATTTAGGGAGCCTGCATTCGAAGATGTCAATGCAACCACTATACTGCTAACAATGTACTGGGTGGTTATAGTTAGACTGACGGTGTTGTAAGTTCCGCAGTGCGGGCTGAGTACTTGGCAAGACGCTGATACATCGTAGGTATGCTTAATAATCGGCGCGTTTACAGAGAATTCTGAAAAAGTGGTAGTTCCACTCTCTGCTACCAGTTGCAAATACGGCGCTGTAAGCAGTCAGAAGTGAAATGTTCCTGTTTTGACATCAGTATGCTGTTTGTCTTTTGGCGATGCATGTTGATTTCTTTAGTGAAGTGGCTGTTTGTGTAAAGGGTTAAGAAGTTGAAGTTTTCTGTACGAAACGCAATGGCTGTTGAGAAGAAATACTGTGCATGCTGGAAAAGTTTTTTTGTCAGAACAACAGCAACAGCAGCGCTGCACTACAGGGATCTCGCTGACAGACACAACTGTGAAGATGCCCCATGTTAATAAATGGGGTTTAAGAATTTGATCAAGATATTTAAAGAAACAGATGAATTAGATGGTGCAGCAGGAAGAGGGAGGCGGCCGTTCCAATGCAGCTGGTTTTTGAAGCTGCTAATGTTATAACCGACCACGCAGCACAGCCTCAAATTCTACAGCCGCACGATCTAGGGCGCTTTGCCACAGTCCAGGGTGCCAAAGCAGGGTTGGAACCTCGCAACAAAATGACAAAAGAGTATACTCGCTGTGTGCCGCACCGACGAATGAATAACGTTGGCGTAGCAACGCCTGCTACAACTTCGCTATGCCACCGCAATCGATGGTCTCCTTACGGCTGAGCAGATGAACGTCCGCATTCAACGATAATGACGACAGCTTCGTGTTACATGGGCTACCAGTCTATTAAATGACTTAGGTAGATGTTGATGTGACTATTATGCCACTTATTCTTCAAATGAAGATTCTTGTATATCTGTCTGTATCAAGTGATACCTCAAAACTCAAACTGAGCTGTACTTACTCAGAACATTCCTGTGGATATGGATTAGACAAAGCTAAGTATTTCTACATTTCTATATTGTAATAAAGTGAACGAATATTTTAGTTGTTAAAATTCCGCTCAGTCTCCTCCTGTAGCAAAGCAATGAACCCAACAGTGTGTTGGCGAGTGTATTTTAATACACGCTAAACAATAGACACCCAAATCATCTACAAATTCAATCACGTGTTCTTCCTACTATACTGTATACGCATTTTATCATTTGCTATCCTTCCTAGCGTTGGTGAAACTTTAATCACCCATGGCGTATTATAAAACTTTTACATTCACATAGGTAAATGTTGAATGTAGTGTTCAGGAGGGTGCTTGGTGACTGGAATAGTTTACAGTGCATCACTAGCCATGATGCACTGATCAATTCTCGTTTTGGTGTCATCATTTTTGTTTCGACCAGACGATACTACTGTCATCTGGCCATAACTGTGGCTTCTTTGATTGCTCTGGCAGAGGGCTCATAAAAAAGTGAAATATTAGTTAACTCTATTGTATCAATGATAAAGAGATTTACTTAACTTGGTAATTTACAACTTCACTGACTGTGAAAGCATCACGTAATGCACTAATTAGCTATTGAAAAGCGATGTTCAACATTCACAAAATTGAATTTCCATCCTAGTCTTTAATAACTCTTGTCCTACTCGATAATGTTGACTGCTTCATCTGAGATCACGAACTGGGGGCAAGAAATTACAAGCTCGGCTCTATACTGATCTCTGTGCGGGGATGCTGCTGTGCTGAGAGAGGGGGTGTGACTTCTACAGTCTCTCCCGTTCGTCCCCGCGGAATGCAGCACTGATCTCTACGGTATCGATGTGCGTTGCCGACTTTGGTGAGCCACAACAATCTTTGGACGATACCATAATATTTATCATACAGGGTGTTTCAAAAATGACCGGTATATTTGAAACGGCAATACAAACCAAACGAGCAGCGCTAGAAATACACCTTTTGTTGCAATATGCTTGGGACAACAGTACATTTTCAGGTAGACAAACTTCCGAAATTACAGTAGTTACAATTGTCAACAACAGATGGCGCTGCGGTCTGGGAAACTCTATAGTACGATATTTTCCACATATCCACCATGCGTAGCAATAATATGGCGAAGTCTCTGAATGAAGTTACCCGAAACCTTTGACAACGTGTCTGGCGGAATGGCTTCACATACAGATGAGATGTACTGCTTCAGCTGTTCAATTGTTTCTGGATTCTGGAGGTACATCTGGTCTTTAAAGTGTCCCCACAGAAAGAAGTCACAGGGGTTCATGTCTGGCGAATAGGGAGGCCAATCCACGCCGCCTCCTGTATGTTTCGGATAGCCCAAAGCAATCACACGATCATCGAAATATTAATTCAGGAAATTAAAGACGTCGGCCGTGCGATGTGGCCGGGCACCATCTTGCATAAACCACAAGGTGTTCGCAGTGTCGTCTAAGGCAGTTTGTACCGCCACAAATTCACGAAGAATGTCCAGATAGCGTGATGCAGTAATCGTTTAGGATCTGAAAAATGGGCCAATGATTCCTTTGGAAGAAATGACGGCCCAGACCAGTACTTTTTGAGGATGCAGGGACGATGGGACTGCAACATGGTGCTTTTCGGTTCTCCAAATGCGCCAGTTCTGTTTATTGACGAAGCCGTCCAGGTAAAAATAAGCTTCGTCAGTAAACCAAATGCTGCCCACATGCATATCGCCGTCATCAATCCTGTGCACTATATCGTTAGCGAATGTCTCTCGTGCAGCAATGGTAGCGGCGCTGAGGGGTTGCCGCATTTGAATTTTGTATGGATAGAGGTGTAAACTTTGGCGCATGAGACGGTACGTCGAAGTTGGCGTCATTTGGACCGCAGCTGCAACACGGCGAACGGAAACCCGAGGCCGCTGTTGGATCACCTGCTGCACTAGCTGCGCGTTGCCCTCTGTGGTTGCCGTACGTGGTCGCCCTACCTTTCCAGCACATTCATCCGTCACGTTCCCAGTCCGTTGAAATTTTTCAAACAGATCCTTTTTGTATCGCTTTTCGGTCCTTTGGTTACATTAAACCTCCGTTGAAAACTTCGTCTTGTTGCAACAACACTGTGTTCTAGGCGGTGGAATTCCAACACCAGAAAAATCCGCTGTTCTAAGGAATAAACCATGTTGTCCACAGCACAGTTGCACGTTGTGAACAGCACACGCTTACAGCAGAAAGACGACGTACAGAATGGCGCACCCACAGACTGCGTTGTCTTCTATATTTTTCACATCACTTGCAGCGCCATGTGTTGTTGAAAATTGTAACTACTGTAATTTCGAAAGTTTGTCCGCCTGAAAATGTACTGTTGTCCCAAGCATATTGCAACAAACGGTGTATTTCTATCGGTGCTCGTTTAGTTTTTATTGCCGTTTCAAATATACCGGTCATTTTTGAAACACCCTGTACACTCCCTGTCTTCACACAAGTAGCACTATGCATCTACAGCCAGACGACATTTCTGGCGTAACAATGATTTTGTTACAGATCACTGCATACAGTCGTGATTAAAATCCAGAAAACAGAGTTAGACAACTGAATATTAACTCCAAATTCTTGTATAGCTTAAACGATTTCAGCATCGGACGTCAGGAAATTTCTCAGTAGGCACGACTTTATCGACAATCATCATCAGATTACAGCCAGTTTGACGAAATATTTATAAATTATGTACGAAAACCCTTCTCGTGAAATAAACTATATCAAAATTTCTGCAATAGTTCCTGAGATTATCGGTCTCATACGGACAGAAAAACGGCGAAGGTCAGTGTATTTAAATTACACTATTGGCCACTAAAATTGCTACATCACGAAGCTGACATGCTACAGACGCGAATCCTAACCGACAGGAAGAGGATGATGTGATATGCAAATGATTAGCTTTTCAGAGCATTCACACAAGGTTAGCGCCGGTGGCGACACATACAAAGTGCTGACATAAGGAAAGTTTCCAACCGATTTCTCATACACAAACAGAAGTTGACCGGCGTTGCCTAGTGAGACGTTGTTGTGATGCCTTGTGTAAGGAATACAAATGCGTACCATCACGTTTCCGACTTTCATAAAGGTATATCGTATCGCGACATTGCTGCTCGCGTTGGTCGAGATCCAATGACTGTTAGCAGAATATGGAATCGGTGGGTTCAGTAGGATAATACGGAACGCCGTGCTGGATCCCAACGGCCTTGTATCACTAGCAGTAGAGATGACAGGCATCTTATCCGTATGGCTGTAACGATCGTACAGCCACGTCTCATACACTGAGTCAACAGATGGGGACGTTTGCAAGACTACCACCATCTGCACGAACAGTTCGACGAAGTTTGCAACAGCATGGACTATCAGCTCGGAGACCGTGGCTGCAGTTACCGTTGACACTGCGTCACAGACAGGAGCACCTGCGATGGTGTACTCAACGACGAACCTGGGTGCACGAATGGCAAAACGTCGTTTTTTCGGATGAATCCAGGTTCTGTTTACAGCATCATGATGGTCGCATCCGTGTTTGGCAACATCGTAGTGAATGCACTTTGGAAGCGTGTATTCGTCATCACCATACTGGTGTATCACCCGGCGGGATGGTATGAGGTGCCATTGGTTACACGTCTAGGTCACCTTTGTTCGTATTGACGGCACTTTGAACAGTGGACGTTACATTTCAGACCCGTGGCTCTACCCTTCATTCGATCCCTGTGAAACCCTACATTTCAGCAGGATAATGCACGACCGAATGTCCTGTACGGGCCTTTGGGCCTTTCTGGATACAGCAAATGTTCGACTGCTGCCCTAGCCAGCACATTCTCCAGGTCTCTCACCAATTGAAAACGTCTGCTCACTGGCGGCCGAGCAACTGGCTCGTCAGAATACGTCAGTTACTACTCTTGATGAACTGTGGTATCGTGTTGAAAGTGCATCGCCAGCTGTACCTGTACACGCCACCCAAGCTCTGATTGACTCAATGCCCAGGCGTATCAAGGCTGTTATTACGGCCAGAGGTAGTTGTTCTGGGTAGTGATTTCTCAGGATCAGGATCAAATTGCGTGAAAATGTAATCTCATGTCAGTTCTAGTATAATATATTTGCCCAATGAATGCCCGGTTATCATCTGTATTTCTTCTTGGTGTAGCAATTTTAATGGCCAGTAGTGTAACAACGACACACAAGAATCAGTTTGGCGGAACTTATCATTACTATAGAGCTATAACGATTTGTACAGACTGATATCTACCTTGGTAATGTGCCAGAGAAAAGTGGTGCGGTTGTTACTGATCTACTTTATTGCGTTACAAATTAACTGTTCTCGCGCTGATATGGGGAGATGTCAAGTTACTCTTTGGAAGTGCTGACCTCTTAGTCCTTCTCCGAAGCACAATAAACGAACGCACAAATACACACCCCGACATGAGTGGCCGCCATTCCCCGCAAGGCGCCTAGAGGGGCAGCCCGGCTAGCCCTGTGCCCAGACTGCCGCCTGCCGCCTGCCGCCCCGGACACAATGCGCCGCCCTTATTGGATTCGGCTCCTACAATGGGACTCAGCGAAGCGCGCATTCAGGGCGCTCCGGCTCTCGATTGCGCGGGACCCATTCGGCCTCCTGATCAGGTTCCCCACTACTCCCCAGCCAGAGAGTCGGAATACGTAACCAGGGACAGGTAGGCGAAGTACGGCTCGGGGTGGAAATAGGATCGCCGCCGAGAAAGCCCTAATAGAGGCCCCTAAGTTTCTTAAGCTGTCCTCACACAGGACGAGAAAGGGTACTTGAACGTGGTGCTGGACGAGTTTTGTGACTTCACAGCGTCTAATGTCACGCTCCAGACCATTCCGTGGCGCCAAAGACTGAATAAGACCAGCCAAATTTTTATTTAGTGAAGAGCAATAGAGCAATGTGGCTAGTGAGTTGCTAGTTGGCGTTCTGTATCACAAGCAGACCTTTTCAGACGTCATACTGGATTTAGCCTTTTTCAGTTGAAGCCAGTATTTCGTGCTTTATATATAACAACTTGGAACCTATGAATAAATATTGTTTGAAAGTAACTGCACATTGAGGATTCTCCGAAATACGTCGATACTGGCACGATTTCTTCTCATAAAATGACGGGAGACGTCGTATTGATGGTTAAAAAGTTTTCGTAATAATTGTTTTCTTGATTAAAATCTGGGTGTTACGAAATTATGACGTTTCAAAACAAAGCAAATTGAAGATTTACCAAACACGCATTGTTCTTTGAACGATTTTATATAATTAAAGGTCACTGAATAACATATCGGCAATTAAGACTTTCAGGAGAATGTAATATAAAAGAACTGGTCATGCATTACACAAGTTCAGCATGGTATAATGGACTGACGTGCAGAGTTACTAAATGAAATGAAGCTCGCAAGCATGCCTCAAACCCTGAAACTTCGGGAGACGGAAAGAGCTTGCACTACAAGCAGTTCCAGGTTCTGCGCTGTCTTTTTTAACTCTAGTATTTCGAAATTTTTACAAATTCAGATAGTGAACAGATGTGGTGATCTAAGATTTTACAAATAATAAAATAATTTATAAATTATGTGGAAGACTATAGCTAATTTGTATAGCACTCTTTGTTCTTTCGTTAGCTTTAACCTCACCAAATGCGGGATCTGCCCAACTCAAGATTTGACAGATTTATTTTTACTAAATAAGCAGCAACCAGTCGCAAAATCATGTTTTATTTATTCACTTTTGCAAATCGATTTCGCCGGCACCGGTGGCCGGGCGGTTCTAGGCACTTCAGTCCAGAACCGCAGCGACTGCTACCGTCGCAGGGTCGAATCCTGCCCCGGGCATGGATGTGTGTGATGTCCTTAGGTTAGTTAGGTTTAAGTAATTCTAAGTTCTAGGGGACTAATGACCTCAGCTGTTGAGTCCCATAGCGCTCAAAGCCATTTGAACCATTTTTTGATTCAATGGTTAGAAGATGGGTCAGACTGTTCAACGAAGGACGTGATCAAGTGCACGGTGAAGAACCAAGTGAACGCCCGTCTGTTGTTACTGATGATCTGGTTTACATAGCTGAAGAGAAGATTAAACACAACTGTAAGTTTACACTTAGTGCCATTGCTGCGGAAGTTCCACAATTCTCACGATCACTAATTCATGAAATTGTTACTGAAAAACTGAAATTTCGAAAACTTTGCTCACGTTCTTGACACCTCGAAAAGTCATGTGCACCGTTTTTTTGGGACAGAAAAGGCATTTTGCTGACTGATTTCTTACCACGAGGCCAAGCAATCAATGCACATGGATACTGTGAGAACATTAAGAAATTGCGCCGCTAAATTCAGAACAAGCGCCAAGGATTACTATCAAAAGGTGTTGTTTTTTTCCACCTCGCACGGCAAATGTGACCAAACAACTCTTACGGTAATTTCACTGGGACGCGTTTGATCATCCTCCGTACAGCCCGGACCTCGCTCCTAGAGATTTTTATCTCTTATTACATCTAAAATCTGTCCTTGTTTGTCAACATTCCAACAATTATGACGAGCTGAAAGAACATGTTACCACATAGTTGAATAAACATGCGTTAACCTTCTAAGAAGAAGGCATATAAAAACTTGTGCCACGCTATGACAAGTGGCTATAAAATTTCGGAAGCTATGTAGAAAATTAGTTTTTATATAACCAAACGGAACGACCGAGCGGTTAGCCTCAGTACCGTAGCACGCAGCTATGAGTAACCGAAACAAAATAGCACACTTTTCCTCCACTTTATCAACGGGCTTCACCATTTTATTTTGGCTCATGTAGCGGTGCGCTAGAACTCTGAGGCGTGCGAGTTCACATGCACACATGTACTTCCAAGTAAATACAAAATAAATTACGCGATTTTAATTTTTCTAGCTGATAATTACTTGTAAATCTTTAATACTGCCCCTTGTAGTCTCTATGCAAGCGAGTAGTTTACAGTTGCGAGCTCGCAACGTCATACCTCTCGCTTTCTAGCAGTACGTGTGAAACAAAGGAGCCTCGCACACTTCATCAGTGAAAATGTGAACTGGTCGTGAGGCGCCATCGAGAGAACGGTACCGTCAACCACTGTTGCTTCACAAGGGATCATCCCGATCGATCCGAGGCAACAGTTTTGAGAGAACTGAGCTGTGCAAAAGTTTTCGCAGCCGTAGCAACAGACCAGCCTACCATGGATGTAACCGGTTTCGATGTCCAATTGTCTATTCAAGAGGTGAAAGAATAACCCGAAATATGGGACGTATCTCGCAAGCAGTACCACGGTAAGATTAAGAAGATAGGTGGGTGATAAAATTTTGTGAAGTTTTTTCTGTGAAACCGGATCAGGAGAGAAATTCCGTCGGCAAACAATAGTGTTAAGCTATTTGTGCTTGTGTTTTAGTCCTGGCTATTTTGCGCGAATGTGGCCGTGCAAAATATCAAATAGCCTTAACCAGCAAATTTGATTTAACAGAAATGCCTGTCTTAAAATTGTCTTGTCAGTAACAAATAAAATTTTTTTTATCACAGTTCTGACGTTCAGTTTTCATGGCACTTCTCGTGTTAATAGAAACTGTAAAAGGACGAAGGGTACTTCGGATGCTATGCCACTAGAGCAGAGGGAGTATTTCTAAACTTGCTCCTACCAAATACTTGTTCACTTCGGTACTACTATTGTGTGTGTGAAATTCTATGGGACTCAACTGCTAAGGTCATCAGTCCCTAATCTTACACACTACTTAACCTAAATTATCCTAAGGACGAACACACACACCCATCCCTGAGCGAGGACTCGAACCTCCGCCGGGACCAGCCGCACGGTCTATGACTGCTCCGCCTAGAGCGCTCGGCTAATCCCGCCCCGCGCGGTACTACTATTCCACGTTGCTACGTGTTTTTGATGGAGTATTGTTAGAGATGACAAACTTGCTTGTGATATAACTGTAGTCTGTCTTTCTTCCCTCTCTCTCCTCGGACCCCCCCTCAGTTCTCCCGTAGGCGGGCATTTTTCCGTACTAGAGCGTCGGTATGATTTTCAATATGATGATTAATTTCAACATTTACGATAAAATTTAGGTTTTATTCTGATCAGCGCTCGTGTCACGGAATAGTTATCCCTTTCTGTCCCCTCTAGCAGCGGTCTTCTTGCTCACGGACAAGATTTATCTGCTTCCTGTCTTCCATCGTATAAGGGAGACCACTCTACAGAGAAGTCAGAAACAGTCTGAAAAGCTAAGGGCGTTACAAGGTAGGATGTGCTATTTGCCTTTTGCCGTTACTTCATATTAACACTTGATTCCCTTCTGGCATAATCTAAATTTATTCGAAGCATTAAAGATAGGACACATTTTTCGTTTTTTAAGACTGGTCTAAAGTTATCCTGAATGACATTGTAACGCTGAGAAATAGTTGTCAAGAAAAAAAAGTTCGATTCGCTACGTCATTTCCGAGTTAATCAGCGTTGAAGTTATCCAATCAGAGCCCTTTCCTCTGAAGGTACAAATATTCGGTCAATAATAGTGGTTTAAAATGTATTCTGTTATTTTAGGCAGTTCAGTGTGATCACTGCTTTATTGCAGAACAGCCACGTCGCCTGCCTTCTTCTGCCTTCACCCACTCTCGTTGCCTTTCAAACTAGTACTGCAGCTTGATTACCACTGCGATGTTGTCACATACGTGTGCTGAAACGATTTCTGACGCTGAGAGTTAGCTGCAAGCATGAGTGACTGTTCTGGCTAGTGTGCATCGAGCAGTATAGTAACATATCTGTAACTTCCCCACACTAACTCTTAAATATACAACGTTGATGACGCTGTATCTCCTGAACTGGGTGTCATACACTCATATAGCTTGGCAAGTACGTTTAGTTGTATATGTGTATTCCGTCTATAAAGTGAGTTGGGAATAGAGTTGGTTGTAGAGAAGTAATAAATTAAAACGTCCTGCACATTGAAGCTACTCAACATGTAAGTTAAAAACATTTTTCCTCTCATTATTTTGTGAGGGCACCAGCAAGTAAAAGTTTCGAAAGGGTTTCATTTTATGTGTAAACTTGTCTGGAAGTAGCCAAGTGCTCTCAGTCTCAACTAATGGATGAATATTGTCTGGATAATTTGCGCGCAGTGAGTTACCGTGCCTAAACACATACGCACTGTCTCTAGCTTTACTACTTGTCTCACTGTGTGAAACCTGTAACCTATGATTACGCCTCTTAATGAGTGGATTATGATAGCATTCTAGGTTTTTCAGTTTGGTCAATAATTTTATGAAATACAGGGTGTCCTAAAAGTATTTCCCTGATTACATAAATCGATAACTCAGGGTAGAAGTAAGATACAAACATAAAACTTGTGTCTAATTGTTTACAACTATCAAAGTTTTTTTTCTGTTTTTGGTTCGCAGTACGTAAGTAGTGGATGAGGCATAGTGCCCAAGAAGTCATGTTAATGAATCAGAAGAAGGCACAGTGTGCCCTGTGACACCATGAGACACGATTACCAACCACAGTGCAGAGAGACATCCAGACAACATTTGGAAGGAATCCACCTGATCTCAAGAGCATTAAAGCCTGGTATGAGAAGTTCAAGAACACACGATCGGTTGCTGAACATCCGAGGTCTGGTCGACCAAGAACCTCAGCAGACAGGGTGGAAGCTGTAAGGCAGTCTTTTCTGCGAAGTCCGAAGAAATCGGTGCGCAGGGCCTCACATGAATTACAGAAGCCGAAAAGCTCTCTCCATGACATTTTACACAAACGTGTCTTGTTTCATGCATACAAAGTGCAAATCGTTCAGGCCTTGTTGCCAAGTGACAGTACACGTCGATATGACTTTGGGGTCGAAATGCTATCACGTATTGAGGACGATAATGGTTATCTCAGACGAATTGCCTTTTCCGACGAAACGACCTTTTTTGTCAGTGGAGTAGTGAATCGCCATAATGTGCGCATTTGGGGTTCACAGCCCCCTGGCGAGGTCATGGAGTGTACCAGAGGCAGTCCAAAGGTGAATGTTTGGTGCGCGCTATTGCACGATCGAATTATCGGGCCATTCTTCTTCGCTGAGGCTACTATCACATCTGCAGTGTATATGGACATGTTTTAATTGTATGCTGTTCCTCAGCTGCTTCAGTATCACTCCGATGTCTTGTTTCAGCAAGACGGTGTACCGCCTCATTGAGGTTTGGACGTCCGTGCCTACCTCGATATGACCTTATCTGGGCGATGGATTGGTCGTGATGGGCCAACGGTTTGGCCTCCACGCTCTCCTGATATAACCCCTTTAGACTTCTTTTTATGGGGTTATGTCAAGGACGAGGTCTGCCGAACACGTGTACCAGATATCGAAACCCTGGCAACGGAAAACCACAGTCGTTGAATCGATCTCTCCAGTGATGTAGGCTAATGTGTGGACAGAAATTGAATATCGCCTAGATGTGCTACCAAGGGTGCTCATGTGGAAGTTTACTGATGTTTAAAAAAAAACTTTGATACTTTGTAAGCAATTAGACACCAGTCTGATATTTGTATCTTACTTCTAGCCCGAGTTATCAATTTATGTAATCAGGGAAAGACTTTTCGGACACCCTGTATTCTTAATCAAAATTTTGTTGCCCCGTGGAAACTGTTAGATAGGCCATTTCCAAATGGGGTCAGATAACGGGGTAACCATTTTTGCCGCTTAGTAACATGCTCGCAGAAACTGCGTGAGTAGTGAGATATTCTTATTACAGGACGAGACACGGCACCTATTCACAGTAATTCTAACTCCGTGATGCATGCAGAGCCTACATATGCTGGACTGACACTCGTAAGTATAGGAGCCTGGTATGTAGGCCGCCCGGCGCACACGCTTCGCAGAGCCCGAGGCGAAGTTGCTCGCTGCTACAATGCGGAGGGCAGCCCCACAGATTTAATGGCACTCCGCTTCTGCTGCGAGTATCAGCGGCGCCCGCAGTAAGACAAAAAGAAGAGCGAAAGAAATGCGAGCGCAGAATAAATCTGCGACCAAGAGACTCGCCTCGAGTCCTCCACCCCCTCCCCCCTCCTCTCTTCCGTCTCTCCCCCCTTTTTCAGTCTCTCGACTCCTAGAGATGCACTCGAAAATTCCCAGCTGCAGGAGTTACTCCTCGGAAACCTCGTTCGGAAGGTCGGCATTTCTGCTCGAGAACCACTTTTAATTCCTCTCTCTCCCGTACTCTTTCTGCCCTCCGTCGTACGCAGCAGGATGAAAAAAGGAAAAAAAAACTGCGTTCATTTGTCGCTAATGGATTCTGTCGTCGTAAATGAATGAATAAATTCCGATCTGGGACATGCGCGGCGATGGAAATGTCTGTTTCAGCCGCTCCTCTTTTGTTAACACCTGACTGATTGTCGAATCAGCGCTCCACGACCTAAAAATTACGAGAGGAAGTTGAAGTCTGCTCTCCCCGAAATAACGATTCTGCAAGAGCGAGGCCTTTCACCAGTTCCGTGTTTCCAGGTAAGGTAACCTTTTATTCTTTACATCGTGCCTGCAAAACTGTTCCCCTCGCACATGGATAGTAAAATATTACTTAACTAATTTGCTGTTCCTTTCACTGTGATGCGAGTCAGTTATGACTATTAAACAGTTCTTCTTGTTTCATTTTTATCCCGTGTTTGTCTCATCCTGTTCGGCGATGATGATCAAATCGCCCCTCCAAAATATGGAAATCGCTTTAATTCCGCGTAGTTGTGAAAAGAGTAAACATAGTTCCGTATGTATTTGTGTTTTAACTATGTGCTACCTTAAAAATGAAGAATTCGTGGATACTGGTGTTTTGCATACGACAGAAAAAAACTACCTTTTTAAAATGGAATTTCTGATATAAGTTTATGGGCGATTCGCAATGATGTTACTGTCGAAAAGGATTCCGAAGGGAATCAGCCAACAAAGAGGTAAAGGAAGAGGCGAAAGGCAAAACAGAAGAAGAATGTAAATCAGAAAAATAAGAAGGGGGAGAGAATAGAGTAAAAGAAGAAAGGATTACCCTGAAAGTTGAAGATGGGGTGACTGTTGGAGGAATAAAAGAATAAGACAATAGAAAAACAGGACAAGGGGAGGAAACAACCGGAAAGAGGAAGGCAACAATATAGAGGAGAAAGAAGAAGAAGAAGAAGAAGAAGAAGAAGAGGAGAAACTATATGAAAAGAAGATCTGACAGAAAGAGTTAGAGAAAATGAAAAAAAGGAAATGATATAGAACGGCAAAAGAAGATAATCAAGGAAGAAATGGAGCAGATGCAAAAGGGCATGAATGACGTTGGAATAAGAAATATTTCGTCGATTACCTTTTTGTTTGCGCTGTGCGAGCGCTGAGTATAAGGTCTGAATAAGTTGTAGGCGGCCGACCGGTAGCATTAATGAGATGAAGGCCCTTCAGTAAGTGTGACACGTCAAAGTAACACGGTAATTACTGTTTCAGGTAGAATGTTCGATATTAGATCAATTAATTGTGTCAAGATTTTTGTCTGAGTTCAAGTTTCAGTGTGGAAGAGTTCCTTGAGGATCGGAACAACCAATCTTTTTCAGTCATTATAACAGAGCAAGATGGCGCAATGGTTAGCACACTGGACTCGCATTCGGTAGGACGACGGCTCAAACCTGCGTCCGGCGATCCTGATTTAGATTTCTCGTGATTTTCCTAAATCGCTTCAGGCAAATGCCAGGATGGTTCCTTTGTAAGGACACGGCCGATTTCTTCCTCAATCCTTTCCTGATCCGATTGAACCGATGACCTCGCTGTTTGGTCCCCAACCCAACCAACCAACCAGACATCATGTATTTTCCATGCCCTCCTCCGTAGCTGAGTGGCTAGTGCGCCTGACTGCTGCTCGGAGCACCAGCGTTCGATTCTCTCAACTGCCAAGGACTTTTCCTCTGTCGGAGGACTGGTACGGGGTGGAGACAGCCTCAGGAGCACAACTAGGAAACTACTCTGTCCATTATTAGCGGTTCAAGAAATAAGGCAACGACCGGGAGAGCGGTGTGCTGACCACATGTCTCTACTTCCAGCAATCAATGACGCCATTGGACGCGGCGGTCGGTCGGACCCGATTGGCCCGTCTAGGGCGAGAATTAGGAACTTTACCTTTACTGTCTTATGTTCAGATGGTTCTAAGCACTATGGGACTTAACATTTACGGTCATCAGTCCCCTAGAACTACTTAAACCTAACTAACCTAAGGACAACACACAGCACCCAGCCATCACGAGGCAGAGAAAATCCCTGACCCCGCCGGGAATCGAACTCGGGAACCCGGGCGCGGGAAGCGAGATCGCTACCGCACGACCACGAGATGCGGGCACTGTCTTATATATTAGGTATTATTGGTTTTAAGTGTGAGAAACAAGACAACAAACTGCGAGACTGTCTTTTAACTGACAGCATTCATTGTCCACACAGTTATCCGATCGTGACGAAAATTTTCCTTGTGCTACTGAAATTAATATGATCATACACAAAAAGACAGAGTGTTCTGTTCCACTGTTTGAGAAAGAATGAAATGCTTTTGAAGTAGGAGGATTAATGCCGTGTGGCTATGGTCTTCTGTCGGGCCGGCTGGTGTGGCCGAGCGGTTCTAGGCGCTTCAGTCTGGAACCGCGCGACCGCTACGGTCGTAGGTTCGAATCCTGCCTCGGGCATGGATGTGTGTGATGTCCTTCGGGTTACTTAGGTTTAAGTAGTTCTAAGCTCTAGGGGACATGACCTAGGATGTTCAATCCCATAGTGCTCAGAGCCATTTGAAACATTTGAGCTTCCCGTCTGGTAGACCATTGCCTGGTGCAAGTCTTTCGATTTGACCCCACTACGGCTGCTTGCGCGTCGATGGGGGTGAAATGATGATTGTAAGGACAACACAATATCCAGTCCCAGAGAGGAGAAAATTTCCTACCCAGCCGGGAGTCGAACCCTGGCCGTTAGCTATGACATTCCGTCGCGCTGACCACTCAACTACCAGGGGCGGACAGGAGGATTAATGTGACACTGAAAGAGAGTGTTCCAAAGACCTCCCCTCCTAATAACATTCGGTCGAACGATCATGTTTGCTGATTTTATCATTTTGCGATCTTTCCTATATTTATCCTCATTCTGTACGCTTTATTCTTATGCCCTCTACAACATCAATTTTAGTTCTCCCTCCGATTCAGCCAGCACTGCTTGACTATCTACATAATTAATTGTCTTTATCTTTTCGAGTACAAGCAGCACGGTTTACATGTTTTGCCCGCCGCAGAGGAGCTAACGAAGTAGAAAATGAAATTTTCTACTAGAGAGGGAGGGCGCGAGCGGGAGAGAAAGAGAAAGAGAGAGAGAGGGAGTCGTGGAATGTTTACAACAGCGGACGAGGCAAGCTGTCCCACCCCGCTCGTTAATTTCGTCGTGAAATTAACGCTCCCTGCCTGTTTTCTCTCTCTCTCTCTCTCTCTCTCTCTCTCTCTCTCTCTCTCCCTCCCCCCCTCCCTCTCTCCCTCCCCTTTGGCAGCGTCAGCTGCAGTGGAGGCGGCGGGAGCGCCAACACTGCCCCTTGCACCTGCAGATAAGGCAGAAAGGCAGACAGCTGATCGCAGCTGGGCACGTGCGCGCTGCCGGCACGTGGCCCTATCGACACTCCCGATGCAGCATCACGTGGACACAACACACCAGTAGTCTCTGGGCCGTTGCACATCATCCAGTTCATAGCGTATGCACAAAACAACTTGGTCTCTATCTGCGCAAACGGAGTCATAGGGGTGGGGTAGTGCAGTTCCACAGCTGCAGCCTACGCACAAACGTATATCTCCCATAACTTACCATCTACACCTATGGAATCTGCAAACAATCGTCAGTGTAGCCAAAAAAAAAAAAAAAAAAAAGGGACAAATATAAACGTTCAGTCAGTAGTTTGTCGCAATAGTACCGAAAATGGAATAGTTACGCAAAAAAGCCTCACCCAAAGATAAACAGCTCCGACTACACACCGCATAAATCAGACAACAAAATAGGTATAAAAACGTAATGTAGAATACAAGGTCGTATAAAAACGTAATGTAGAATACAAGGTCGATTATTGTTGTTGTTGTTGTTGTTGTTGTTGTCTTCAGTCCTGAGACTGGTTTGATGCAGCTCTCCATGCTACCCTATCCTGTGCAAGTTTCTTCATCACCCAGTACCTACTGCAACCTACATCCTTCTGAATCTGCTTAGTGTATTCATCTCTTGGTCTCCCTCTACGATTTTTACCCTCCACGCTGCCCTCGAATGCTAAATTTGTGATCCCTTGATGCCTCAGAACATGTCCTACCAACCGGTCCCTTCTTCTCGTCAAGTTGTGCCACAAACTCCTCTTCTCCCCAATTCTGTTCAGTACCTCCTCATTAGTTACGTGATCTGCGCATCTAATCTTCAGCATTCTTCTGTAGCACCTCATTTCGAAAGCTTCTATTCTCTTCCTGTCCAAACTATTTATCGTCCATGTTTCACTTCCATACATTGCTACACTCCACACGAATACTTTCAGAAACGACTTTATGACACTTAAATCTATAATCGATTCCAGGTCGATTATTAGGATACTGAAAAGTTAAAATAAAAAGAAACTGTTTTATGTAGAAGTTATGCGACTGCCGGAGTGGCCTAGCGGTTCTAGGCGCTACAGTCTGGAACCGCGCGACTGCTACGATCGCAGGTTCGAATCCTGCCTCGGGCATGCTTGTGTGTGATGTCCTTAGATTAGTTAGGTTTAAGTAGTTTTAAGGTCTAGGGGACTGATGACCTTAGAAGTTAAGTCCCATAGTGCTCAGGGCCATTCGAGCCATCTTTTTAGAAGTTATGCGTCAGTCCCCTGAGAATAATTTCGTTAATATTACCTGATTGCAAAATTTTTTTCTCCTCCTTTCACATCTTTCCTCATGTATTGTAGCGTTCAGCAGTTCTTGTAGCTATGTGGCGCGGTGGTGGTGCTCGACTCACAGGTAATCCAGTTCGAATCCTGGCGGCGGTCCAAGTTTTCAGTGCCATTATTTGGCCGGCAAGGGGAGGAGATATGGTGGCAAAAATTTCCTACTCACCAGTCTGTAATGGTACTTAAATTACGTAGCCATTACGGCACCTCACCTCAACCGCTCGATACGAGCAATATTCCACTATGTTTCTGTAAAATATTTAACAAATTTCTGTGACCACATTCAGATTTGATTTCATTAATTTAGAGGTACTTTGATACATCGATATGCTTATATTGCAATGATATTATTCTTATGTGTATTATTTCTTTTGACACCATGATCTTTGACATACTTGTAACTCTTGATTTTTGGGCGCGTAAGAGGTTATTAGAGAGTGAAGTCTTGGTCGTGATGTTGAAAAGACGCAAATTGTAGTCAGTTTATGAAATGTGAACTTTAACAGTGAGGAAGATATTTTCAAGTATGTTCTATATTGTGAAGTTATGTTGCATCAAAAGTAATAAAAAAGAAGTGTAACTTAAATTCGGAGTGCTGATTACTTTTTTACATCACCATTGTCCTAACTTGCAAAAGTTCAATCTTCAAGAATGGTTTATGAAACACATCTATAAAACTTTTGAATATCGCAGAATAACACCTAGGCCTCTTTGCATCCGAGCTTGGAATCATCACTACCTCGATTTTCGACGATTGAGCCATGAGTTCACAACGAGACCAGCGTGGGAAACACGAAAAGATGAGTGCCTAGTTTATCCATTATTTCATGAAATGACTTTATTAACTGTGTTATAATGACACCTGCCCCATAATATAACTTTTTTGTTGCCCGAAAATGCAATATTTAGCAGCGTGAGCAACACTACAATCATAATTAATGTTTCACCTTCGTTGTGGTAGGGTTGTTAGAAGTCTTAGCGCCAGTGTTTTGCATTAAATTCCAAATCTCTCCTCAGAGATTCATGAGGTAATCCGCCAGTTCGATGGGTACGTTAAGCTCGACTACCCATTTCGTCCTATACTGTTTCTACCCTCTCCCTTATCTCAACATGATCGCCACCACCACCACAAACGTAACACTACATCATACAGGCATTCTTACACTCACCTACACTCCAAGTACACGTACTACACAGTTCTCACATATCTGCAAGCAAAGGGATCAAAGTACGTCGAAGAAGAACACTCTTTCCGACAGGCAGCTGAACCCGCCTTGTCGGTATCCTAGGCAACAATGCCATACGACATTTTAGTTAGCGATTACTAGAACCTTCTCAAGTACACTATTTAATCAGATTTTTGCTTCCTGATTTTGGGTCTTATGACATAAATTTAATAGCATTGCCTGTAACAACACGTGCCTATGGTGCACAATGACTGCGGTACCACGCCGTGTAGTAATGAGAACGCTTAAAGTGCAATGATCGACAGGCAACAGTCAACCGAGTACGTTCAAAAAACTGAGGAATATACCTATAAAAAAGAGAAGGACAAAAGTATTATTATGATTTCGTTATCGGGCAAACACACAGCAGATTTATAGTGTGGATTCCCTTAAAGCTGCTACTTCGCTATTTAACGTTATTATTCAGTCTTTGAGAGAATACATGTGCCGCTTTTGTTTCAGTAGATAAGCCTACAGCCTACAGAAGCTAACTGGTGACCCTGCTGCCTGAACGTAGCTGGAACGGAACAGCAGTTGGCTGCGACCCTCAGGAAGCCCGTGGACTGTCCAGTAAGTTGCTGCCCATGTTGTGAAACCTTACACTACGCTCAACTCCTGGCCGCAGAATCCGCTACTTCATAAACAGCGCTGCTGCCCATTCTTGGAATGACTCCGTCGTCGGCCAGAATGTTGACGCCTCCGTGGCTTACCAGTAATGGTCTATTATAGACTACACTGGTGGTCAATAAGGTTTCAGCGTTATTAAGGTGGCAAGCTACAAACGTTAACTCACATGAAGTATGCTACATCCATGAATATACACTACTGGCCATTAAAATTGCTACACAACGAATATGGCGTGCTACAGACGCGAAATTTAACCGACAGGAAGAAGGTGCTGTGATATGCAAGTGATTAGCTTTTCAGAGCATTCACACAAGGTTGGCGCCGGTGGCGACACCTACAACGCGCTGACATGAGGAAAGTTTCCAACCGATTTCTCATACACAAACAGCAGTTGACCGGCGTTGCCTGGTGGAACGTTGTTGTCAAACCATCACGTTCCCGACTTTGATAAAGGTCGGATTGTAGCCTATCGCGATTGCTGTTAATCGTATCGCGATATTGCTACTCACGTTGGTCGAGATCCAATGACTATTAGCAGAATATGAAATCGGTGGGTTCAGGAGGGTACTACGGAACGCCGTGCAGGATCCCAACGGCCTCGTATCACTAGCAGTCGAGATGACAGGCATCTTATCCACATGGCTATAACGGATCGTACAATCACGTCTCAATTCCTGAATCAACAGATGGGGACGTTTGCAAGACAACAACCATCTGCACGAACAGTTCTACGACGTTTGCAGCAGCATGGACTATCAGCTCGGAGACCATGGCTGCGGTTACCCTTGACGCTGCATAACAGACAGGAGCGCCTGCGATGGTGTACTCAACGACGAACCTGAGTGCACGAATGGCAAAACGTCATTTTTTCGGATGAATGCATGTTCTGGTTACAGCATCGTGATGGTCGCATCCGTGTTTGGCGATATCACGGTGAACGCACATTGGAAGCGTGTATTCGTAATCGCCATACTGGCGTATCACCCGGCGTGATGGTATGGGGTGCCATTGGTTACACGTCTCGGTTACCTCTTGTTCGTATTGACGGCACTTTGAACAGTGGACGTTACGTTTCAAATGTGTTGGGACCAGTGGCTTTACCTATCATACGATCCCTGCGATACGCTACATTTCCACAGGATAATGCACGACCGCATGTTTCAGGTGCAGTAAGGGCCTTTCTGGATACAGAAAATGTTCGACTGCTGCCCTGGCCAGCACATTCTCCAGATCTCCAACAAATTGAAAACGTCTGGCCAATGGTGGCCGAGCAACTGTCTCGCCAAAATACGCCAGTCACTACTCTTGATGAACTGTGGTATTGTGTTGAACCTGCGTGGGCAGCTGTACCTGTACACGCCATCCAAGCTCTGTTTGACTCAATGCCCAGGCGTATCTAGGCCGTTATTACGGCCAGAGGTGGTTGTTCTGGGTACTGATTTCTCAGGATTTATGCAACCAAATTGCGTGAAAATGTAATCACATGTCAGTTCTAGTATAATATATTTGTCGAATGAATACCCATTTATCATCTGCATTTCTTCTTGGTGTAGCAATTTTAATGGCCAGTAGTGTATAACCGATAGCACGTCAGTGCAACCTCACAAACTACGTAGGAGTAACGCCATCTACATTCTGTATACAAGGAAAGATTACGCAGCGAGGCTCTCATTCAGAAATGTTGCGATTCAACCGCAGCGAGATGGCAGCAAATAAAAGGAGATTTATTCTTCCACGATGTTGCTATTCGCGTTGGTCGATATCTGATGATTCTCATATAAAGAGACATGGTTCAGACATATTAACGCGACCAGCACCTATGTGTTACATCAACGTGCAACAAAACACTCACTAATGCCATGCGGCAACACTAGCAGTGGGTGGTTATAAAGCACGTTTGGGGGGGGGGGGGGGGGCGGGGCGGAAAATGGTGCAGTCTTTGTCGTAATGCAGAAACGAAAAGATATATCTGTCGACCAAAAGGACATGATCATTGGATTTTGAGACAAGGGTGGATGCGTGTCCGAAATGGCTAAATTTGTACACTGTTTGCCGCCATGGTTGAAATATACGGTACACAGCAGAATGGCGCTATCAATCCTGATAACGAGGCAACTGGGGTGCATCACGGGCCGTAGATGACGGATGTGAAGATGTGTACGGGAGAACAGACCTGGGATTGTTGAGCAGCTGACCACCCAGATGAACTTTGGGCCTACCAACAGTGTCTCCTCAACGACCGTTCAGTGCAAGCTGCTGCGTATGGACTTCCGCAGCAGGCGTCTGGTTCATGCACCCATGCTGTCTACTGTTAATTAGTGACGAAGCTAGAACTTGCACGCCAATACCTCAACTGGACATCTACTGAGTGACAAGACATGGCCTTTTGAGATGAATCACGTTCTGTGCTCCATCGGAGAACTAGCCGTTACCGCGTACAGCGTGAAACGTCTGAAAGTAAAAGGAGGAGGAAGCGTTATGGTCTGGGAAATGTTTTCGTGGCATTTCCTGGGCGATCCCGTCGTTCTGGAAGACATAGTGAATCAACACAAGTACGCAACTAGCCTTAGGGATCATTTACACACCTACATGCAGTTTGTTTTCCCTTGGCACGATTACATCCACCATCGTGACAATGCAAATTGTTTCGGAGTTTGCAGTGCGTTGTTCCGAAGAGCACCAGTATGTGCTTACCGTACTCCCCAGGCCACCAAACACCATCAATTTAAACCCAATCGAGAATCCGTCGGACCACTTCGATCGAGAAACCTAGCGCAGCTGCTGGCGGCCCTGGAATCTGTATAGCTCCACATCCGTGACGTTACCTTCCAGAACCACAGTGATACACTTCCTGCATGCACCGCATGGGTCCGCACTGTGGTTATTCAGGTTTTTGAGTGGTGGCCACGTTAACGTTAATGGACAGGGCAGGATCCACGGGTTTGACAGGGCTAAACGTAGCGCCATGCAGGATCCTGTTCACCCCACGCAACTAGCACTGGAGAGGAAAGACATGGTGTTTGTTCAGCAGTATATCATTGTACAGCTACGTCGAGTACTTTCAGTCGGGAATGGAGCTTGGTTGCAGCGAGGTAATCATATACATAGACAATGCCGGACGTCTTGAGACCTTGGACTGTTGCGCATTCCCTTGATTTGGCATCAGATAGAGATGCGCCGACAGTGGTGCTCCCAAAGACAAAACGGGTCACAAGAGTGGCACCATGTTTTTACCTCAGACGAGGCCCCTTCTGAATACAGGCTCATGACTGATGTATCTGTGTGTGGAGACTACGAGGAGAACGAACGTAACCATACCGTATTACTGATAGTCATTCGGGACCATCACCTGGCGTCGTACTATGGGGTTCCACTGAGTACACAGCACGATCATCCTCGGTTCACATAGTTGTTGAGTTGGACAGCAACGTTGAAACTATAACAATGGGAGTACTAATTAATGAGCACCACCAGCTCTCGAGGTAAGCCAATGCTGCCGCTCAGGTAACCGCTAAAATCCCTCTAAAGTCTAAACCATGACTCGTCAATCCCCCGCTCCCCCTCTCTCGCCCGCATTTTTGCTTAACCTTTCTTGTTACTAGTTAGTTACTGTTACTCAGCTGCCCGAACAATGTCCGTGTTTATCCTACTGTTGATGTACGATTATCTTCTTGATCCTTGAGACCTTTTCACTGCTATACCTGCTATTAATTACTTGTTAATTCTTGTTTATTAAATTGCAAAAAACTAACGCCTGGTAAAGTGAAATTACAATGAAATGAATACCCCTAGCTGCATACAGGCATTGATATAAGTCACTGGGGATAGTTGAAAATGTGTGCCCCTACCGGGACTCGTATCCGGGATCTCCTGCTTACATGGCAGACGCTCTATCAATCTGAGCCACCGAGGGCACACAGGATAGTGCGACTGCAGGGACTTACTTCTAGCACGCCTCCTGTGGGACCCACTTTCGCAACTTATTGTCCCGCACTATATTCATAGTGCCCCAGCCCATTACACCCATTACTTGCGGCTTTATTGCGGATTCCCGTAAGAGTTCCCGCACTGTTTTGCATCCGCACAGAAGAAGATGGTCAAATGGCCGGTGAGCCTTAAGTGTATATAGAGTAAAGTGTTTTGGTAAAGTGTTTTGTAGTCTATTCTCGCAAAAGAAATAAAGCAAATACTCAGAAAAGTCTGAACTAGATTTGTTATAAGTAAATAAGAAAGAAGACTTCATGGTCCTACCATTCCTAAAAACACTGTATGTGTTGCCAGAAGAAGACTACTGTTGTAATGAGCTGTCAGCCTGTTCCTGTACTACAGCGCTTAATTGCCGATATTCCATGTCTCCCCTACACCAGGGGGCTGCTGTGACGAGCGCCCAGTTTAATGGGGCAGAGAGTCCGTCTGACGCTGCAGTCATTGCCAGTTATCGCGGGAGCATCGCTCTGCTGCACTACTACCATCGTTCCCCTCCCATACCTCCTCCCTACCATCCCCCACCTAGTGACTAATCCTCTTAAATGAAAATTAAACTTAAGCCGCTTCGATTCTGCTGCCGCCAGCAGCTAAACGCATTACGCCTTCCGTCCCATCGGCGAGTGGAAATGCTCGTCTCGCCTGGAGCGACCGATTCCTCGCAGCGATGAGTGATCGCGACTTTGCTGCTGATGACGCGATAATTAATGCGCCGGCTCAGATCGAGGAGACAGCGGGGAAGCATTACGTTTAATGGGTAAACTTCTGCCAGATTTACCGCTTGGAGCTGAGTCGTCGTCTTTAGGAGGGAATGTCTGAAAGGCGAAGGATGAACTACGGTACATCCTATCTTCCTTAGTCTGCAACAGATTCGCCGAAAAGTTACACACCGTTTAACTCTACATCGTGATTTAATAACATTCAAACACTTTACGTGTAAAGGCCATTTTTTACGATACTAGGAAGTTCACTTTTAAGGGCAGATACTGAATATACGATAAAGCGATGCACCACAAAAAAATTATGAAAACGCTAAGCACTTAATAAATTTTTAAGTCCTAAATTATCCACGTAGGTTGTTAGTTGGCTGCATGTGAAGGAGTACGTGACAAAAAAACCTTTGAAGATTGAAATTCCATCTTCGTTATGACACTTTGTAATAATTTTTTCAAATTAGAATTTTTAGTTATTACTAAATCTCCTACAATAATGTAGTGTCTCAAGCAGCAGATTATAAAGGTACTGAATCGTAGCTAGCGTCTCCAGATATCTAGAGCGGCACGTACGCTACGAAAAATGGTGCGCAAAGCAGGTCGATGGTGTAGGGAGCGGCTCGCTATGTAAGAAGCTGTTTTGCTGGCTGGGATATACCAGGAGAATGGGCGCTAAACGAGAATACATTAAAGAATAGATATTAATGACAACAATTCAGGTTTTATAGAGAAAATGTCAGAGGGTGTCGATCAGTCATTGGCCGTAATGGCGGCATTATTTCTACGCAGTTCATAGGCTCTATAGACATAGAAAAACCTTTCGACGGAGTAAAGTGGTGCAAGATGTTAGAGATTCTGAGAAAAATAGGAGAGGAAAACGGATAATACACAATACGTACAAGATCCAAGAAGGAAGTATAAGAATGGAAGACCAAGAACGAAGCTTAGGATTAAGACGGTTGTAAGACAAGAATGTAGTCTTTCGCCCCAAATGTTCAGTCTATACATCCAAGAAGCAACTGTCAATATAAAAGAAAGGTTCAAGAATATAATTAAAAAGGAATGAACATACGTACGTGCAAAATCTGGATTAAGTGAGTACCGAAGGAAGGCAAAAGTAACAAGTAGCGGCAGAAATGAGAACAATAAATTTAATATTCAGACCGGGGACCACGAAGCAGACGAAGTGAAGGAATTGTGCTGTCTTGAAAGCAGAATAAGACATGACGGGCGAAGCAAGGAGGACATTAAAAACAAATTAGTACAGGCAAAGAGGACACTCCTGGCCAAGAGAAGTCTGGTGTTATCAAACACTAGCCTTACCTACGGAAGAAATTTCTGAGAAAGTACGTTTGGCGCGCAGCATTGTACGGTAATGGATTGTGAACGGTGGGAAGACTGAAACAGAAGGAAATCGAAGCATTTGCGATGTGGCGCTGCAGAAGGATGTTGTAAATTAGGTGCACTGATAATACAAGAAATGAGGCGGCTCTCCGCAGAATGGCCGAGGAGAAAAGTATGTATAAAACACTGACAAGCAGAAGGGACAGGATGATAGGGGATGTGTTAAGTCACCAGAGAATACTTCCATGGTACTAGAGCAGTGATTTCCAATCTTTCTGTGTCCATTACACCCAAGTCCAATCACGTATGGACTGGTATACCCCCCCCCCCCCCCCCCCCCAAACCCCGCCCCCAAACCATCACGAACATTAGCTCCTAACTAAACTTTAGAATGACAAAGAAAGAGTCTATGGGATACTCGGTACCGCATATTACTAACTTTTTTTTTTTTTTTTTTTTTTTTTTACTGGTTGATGCAAGTTTCACTACATCGCGAATGCTATCTACAAACCTCCCGAGAAAAGAAACCTAACTGTCCACATTGAGGGTGGACACTCGTTACAAAACATGTTTCCTCTGACGCTCCTCTCCCTAGTGGTATGTGCTTCCCCCCGCCAAGTGCTCCCGTTTAAGGATATCTAAGTAAAACGTGAACATTAGACTTACTATTTCTAAATCTCTTGACAGCTGAGCACCTGAAGAGGCACAAATTGGAACACTTTAGTCTGGTAATACTTTTTTATGACCACTATCACTACAAATAATAATAATAATAATAATAATAATGACAGTACAGTGTAAGCCCCACAGCAATGGAGTAGCCATTATGTGGTATCTGTTGTGTTGTCAAATATTTCTTTTACCTGTTGCCATGTGAATAACGAAGCAGTTTCTGACACATTGCGGAAGCCACCTATAATTCAGGGAAGTCGTTTCCATGGAATATTTAAGCACATATGTTGTGTGTGTGTCTCAATTTTACTGCCAAAAATGGTTCAAATGACTCTGAGCACTATGCGACTTAACTTCTGAGGTCATCAGTCCCCTAGAACTTAGAACTACTTAAACCTAACTAACCTAAGGACGTCACACACATCCATGCCCGAGGCAGGATTCGAACCTGCGGTCGTAGCGGTCGCGCGGTTCCAGACTGTAGCGCCTAGAACCGCTTGGCCAACCCGACCGGCAATTTTACTGTCGTCGATGTATGGTACAAGGTACAAAGTATGTGAGGAAGGTGATGTTCATACATTTGTTACATAAGCTTGACCGCCACTGCATTGCGTCACGCGTAAACTCCAGTGCTAGAAAAAACTATTGGTAACTTATGTAATCAGTATTACAGTCTTATAAAACGTGATAATAGCAACGATCTTTCAAAAATAATTTAGTTTCGTGACGGAAGTACACTCGAACACTTTCGTTTTTACCTCACAGAAATTAAATTTACTCCTCAGCGCGGAATTACTCCCAGTTTGGGAAACTCTGCTCTAGAGGGAGCTAAAAAAAAACAAAACTCCGCCCGAACAGGCCATGAAGGCACAACGGTACCGACCGGCCGCCGTGTCACCCTCAGGCCACTGGATGCGGATGTGGAGGGGTATGTGGTCAGCACACCGCTCCCCCGACCGTATGACAGCTTACGAGGCCGGAGCCGCTACTTCTCAATCAAGTAGCTCCTCAGCGTGCTTAAAAAAATTGCTGAGTGCACCCTTCTTGCCAACAGCGCTCGGCAAACCGGAAGGTCACCCATCCAAAAGCTAGCCCAACCCGACAGACCTTAACTTCGGTTGTCTGACAAGAACCGATACTAGAGGAAACTGCAGATGGCAAAAAACTGTAGGGAGAAAAACAGACTGGAATACATGTAAAAAATAAGGTGCAAGTGGTACTCTATGACATGAAGAGGTCGACACAAGTGCGATATTTGTGGAGGGCTGCGTCGAATCAGTCAGAAGACTGACGTCTTGAAAGAAAGAACTAAGTAACCCTAATTTGCCTTTCTCAGTGACATGGTGTTTGCTTGGTATATCATGAGGGAAGCGTCTGCTTCTAAGTAACAATGTTAAGGGTAAAGCGTGAGAGGAATGTAGCATTGCTCACATTAAGGGGAGGTCTACTATCTTTCGCCAGAAAATAGCATGTTCCTTGAGAATTTTTTTCTCGGTATGTGTTATAGATATCAATGCCAAATTTGGACAAAATGTGTATTAATAGTCACTCTACAAACTGGAATGTTTTTCAGCTGGAAATGTCGAAGAGCAAAGGCGGAAGTGCCTTCGGAACGAAACAAAATTTCGATTTAGACCTCCACGCGCGGTATGTCACAGGTCAGCCGGCTCGTCTGAAATCAAAATTGAGTTGACGTTAGCGGTATATAAGATTCTTTAGAAGTTGCACCTCACTTAAGTTATTTGGACCATAGGAAACAAAATTGCGGGCATGAAAAAATAGGCTTTTTTCATCGATTTTTCGCCTTCGCCGGCCAAGTAAAAATATTTATAGTTGATGGATCGGAGTAAAAGTGGTATAACTCCTAGACAATTTAGTTAGCTTCGTCGGAAACATAGGATCATGCCAATCGGTTCAGTAGATTTGAAGTTACCATACCGCGCGATAAAAAAGAAATAAAGCGTCATTTCGTGAAAAACTCGTTTGAAGTTTTGACTACATATAAATGCAATATTATGCAACGTACGTTCAATCTGCTATTCCGGGTCCATAAACTAGTCCTACCTCTTCCTTATAGAGGGCGTTCAGCTCGATCTGGGCCATCTTGCGCTGCTCCAGAGCCGCTCGTACGGCCGGTGACAAGCGGTTTTCGGCCGCTTGAATCCGGTGGTCGTCCGAATGCTTGGCGATCTGTGTCGAATGGAGGCCCAGGGTGACGTCCATCGTTGTCATCGTCTTCAGCATTGCTGAATACCCTTCGTTGAAGCTGCTCACTGCTAGGGAAGTCGCAGTCTCCACAGTCTTTGCGCCAGAATGCAAATGCTTGGGAGCTAACTTCCAAACACACGCGTTCAAACTTACATTTGAATTTTATGTATTTCCTCCCACGCACCGGTACAATAACATGTCCTCCGAAAGAAAAAAAAAACTGGTGCGTGAAAAAGGCTGATTTCAAGCAGGTGGATTTTTTTGTTCAACCGCGAATAACAAACATTTCCGTTCCGTATTCGGAAACATCGTTTCAGGGGTGGATTCTAAACACTTATGGATTCAAAAATGCAATTTAAAAAAATTTTTTAGCCAAAAGATAGTAAGCCCCCCTTAAATTAAATTTTAAGCCGAGAAACATATACTAAATGCATCGTGAATACTGCGTACATTCTTAGGACTGCGTTCTCTGCCGATACGCTCATCTCTTCTACGCTCTCAACTTGTGTAGCCACTGAGACTGGTGCTTTTAATGGATTACCGTGTAATTTCATCGCCTTAGTTAACCAGTAATTCTCAATCTAGAGGCTGTGGTGAGCCCAAACTCCCCACTGAATCCGTTCCCTCCGGGGACGCATCGCCGGACAGCCCCTTTGGGTTTTGGAAGGGACTGGGAGACGCCAGAGGCAAGTGGAAGCGTCGAGTCCCCAGGAGGCCTGAGTCGGTGGCTCAGACAAAAGAAAGTCGCTCGCGTTGAGTCTCCTACCTAGGAACCCTTTTTGTAAGTCCTCATTCTGTGGACTGGTTTGAAGGTGCGCTCCATATTTTTCCATCTCGGACTAATCTTCTCTTTCGTACGTCATTACAGTACTCAGCATCCACTACTCAGCGTCCACTCCAATCTGTTTTAGATCTTCTAGGCCTTGTCTGTACAAACAGCTCTTCTCTTCTTATGCCAATTTCACGTTTCATAGTCGAATCAGTGTAAAAGTTGGGGAGTGACAAATCAGTAAGTTACGTATTTTGCGTATTGGTTCAAATGGCTCTGAGCACTATGGGACTTAACATCTGAGGTCATCAGTCCCCTAGAAATTAGAACTACTCAAACCTAACTAACCTAAGGACATCACACACATCCATGCCCGAAGCAGGATTCGAACCTGCGACCGCAGCAGTCGCACGGATCCAGACTGAAGCGCCTACAACCGCTCGGACACCGCGGCCGGCTATTGCGTATTGTAATTTCATAATAGCTGACGGAATAGTACTGTGGTGCTAGTCAGCTATAAGAAAGAACGTTTTCGTTGCTTAAAAAGTGTTTTAAAAATAATATGCGGTGCTCACCGACGATAGTTGTGTAGAAATCTATTCAATTTTTTAAAAATAAGTCATATTCCTAGAGGAGGTCATAAGGGTCAGAGTGAGAAGAAAAGTTCCAAAAATTACATGTCCGGAAACAAATACGCCGTTTTATTTGGAACTAGTAATGCAGAGTAGGCTTGCTCGGTGGCACAGATGAGGCAGGATTTAGAAGAAGTGTCATAGGGAATTATCACAAATGGTTAAAAAATGGTTCAAATGGCTCTGGGCACTATGGGACTTAACATCTGTGGTCATCATCAGTCCCCCAGACTTAGAACTACTTAAACCTAACTAACCTAAGGACACCACACACATCCATGCCCGAGGCAGGATTCGAACCTACGACCGTACCAGTCGCGCGGTTCCGGACTGAGCGCCTAGAACCGCTAGACCACCCCGGCCGGCAATGTAGCTGTGGTCTACATGTTTCGTGCTGCTGCTGCTGGTGGGCAGAAAGAGCATTTTTAATAACACAGCTAAAACTTTAAGATTTTGCGAGTATATTGCAATTAATCCCATGTTTGTAGTAGGTTTTTATCAATAAAGGTGGTCCAAATTAGATCATTCTTTTTGAAACACCCTGTACAATAGGGAAAGTCTACTTACTGTTCCTTGGGATCACGGATGGACAGGTATGCTGAAGTCTCTTTTGAAAGCGTTACTTGTACGATTCTAATAAATTACTTGTTGAAACTCTGTAATAAGAAATCACTCACTTCGGGCGCTGTTCCACAAAGCAGAAAGATAATTCTTCGTTTGAGTAGCGCCGCAGGATGTAAGGCTTCTTGTCGGAAATTCTTACCGAGACCTTTGCGGACCCCATCTTTTTCAGCGACACAGTGGTGGGGAGGGAAAATATTGGCGCTACTGAGGGCTGCTTAGAGAGAGAGGCTGCGCCTCAATTACCGGGAGTGCTCTACAAAGCTGCCGGTTGCCGCTCATTATACGACCGACCCGCGCAGACGTCGACGCTCCGGCGCTCCCAGAAAGGAATCAAAGCAGGCAGCGGCCGCAGCCGAGCTGCTTTCCGGCCGTTCACATCTCCCCGCATCTTCCCTCTGCAAGCCTACCTTAAGGCGGCGTAAAATCGTACTGCAATGCATAAGCTTTTCAAATCGCTATTCGGACGGACATAAGCTCACTGAGCAAAATGCACTATAAAAAAAAAAACAGAGAAAAAAAAGGCTTTGCAATTCTAGGCCATGAGATCAACGTCGAATGGGTGTCCTGTTTCACGAACGCCCTATGGAGAAGGGAACGGAATACTGCAGACCGACACAATCACAAAAACGATGAAGTACACTACTGTCCATTAAAATTGCTACACCACATAGATTACGTGCTACAACGCGAAATTTAACCGACAGAAAGAAGATGCTGTGATACGCAAATGATTAGCTTTTCAGAGCATTCACACAAGGTTGGCGCCGGTGGTGACACCTACAAAGTGCTGATATGAGGAAAGTTTCCAACCGATTTCTCATACACAAACACCAGTTGACCGGCGTTGCCTGGTGAAACGTTGTGATGATGCCTCGTGTAAGGAAGGAGAAATGTGTACCATCACGTTTCCGACTTTGATACAGGTCGGATTGTAGCCTACCGCGACTGCGGTTTATCGTATCGCGACATTGCTGCTCGCGTAGTCGAGATCCGATGACTGGTAGCAGAATATGGAATCGGTGGGTTCAGGAGGGTAATACGGAACGCTGTGCTGGATCCCAACAGCCTCGTATTACTAGCAGTCGAGATGACAGGCATCTTATCCGCATGGCTGTAACGGATCGTCCAGCCATGTCTCGATCCCTGAGTCAACAGATGGAGACGTTTGCAAGACAACATCCATCTGTACCCTTGACGCTGCATCACAGACAGGAGCGCCTGCCATGTTGTACTCAACGACGAACCTGGGTGCACGAATGGCAAAATGTCATTTTTTCGGATGTATCCAGGTTCTGGTTACAGCATCATGATGATCGTATCCGTGTTTGGTGACATCGCGGTGAACGCACATTGGAAGCTTGTATTCGTCATCGTCATACTGGCGTATCACCCGGCGTGATGGTATGGGGTGCCATTGGTTACACGTCTCGGGCACCTCTTGTCCGCATTTGCCGGCACTTTCAACAGTGGATATTACATTTCAGATGTGTTACGACCCGTGGCTGTACCCTTCATTCGATCCCCGTGAAACCCTACATTTCAGCAGAATAATGCACGACCGCATGTTGCAGGTCCTGTACGGGCCTTTCTGGATACAGAAAATGTTCGACTGCTGCCCTGGCCTGCACATTCTTCAGATCTCTCACCAATTGAAAACGTGTGGTCAATGGTGACCGAGCAACTGGCTCGTCACAATACGCCAGTCACTACTCTTGATGAACTGTGCTATCGTATTGAAGCTGCATGGGCAGCTGCACCTGTACACGCCATCCAAGCGTAGTTTGACTCAATGCCCAGGCGTATCAAGGCCGTTATTACGGGCAGAGGTGGTTGTTCTGGGTAATGATTTCTCAAGATCTATGCACCCAAATTGTGTAAAAATGTAATCACATGTCTGTCCTAGTATAATATATTTGTCCAATGACTACCCGTTTATCATCTGCATTTCTTCTCGGTGTAGGAATTTTAATGGCCAGTAGTGTATAATTTACAGTTGTTCTGTATTTCCAAAAAGTAATATTCTTGATACAGTGTGCACAAATGAGAAGTATCAATACTTAACTACTCATTACTGTTATTTGTTTGTAAGTCGAATTGAAATGAATGTTATTGAATATCTTTCACTTTCTGCCATATAGGAAAGTATAATTGTTTTTTTGTTTTTGTTTTTGGAAGATCTTTTAATTTAGTTTGATGTAAGACTATCTTACGAAGAAGATGGCAGTTACGAAGATTAAGCTCTTAGTTGCTATCATAACTGTCAAATGTCCGCCCTTAGGTAGCTGAGTGGTCAGCGCTACGGAATGTCCTACCTAATGGCCCGGGTTCGATTCCCGGCTGGGTCGGAGGTTCTCTGTGCTCAGGGACTGGGTGTTGTGTTGTCCTTATCATCATTTCATCCCTATCGGCACTCAAGTCGCCGAAGTGGCGTCAACTCTAATGAATTGCACCAGGCGAACGGTCTACCCGACGGGAGGCCCTAGCTAAAAATGGCTCTGAACACTATGGGACTTAATATCTGAGGTCATCAGTCCCCTAAAACTTAGAACTACTTAAACCTAACTAACCTAAGGACGTCACACATCAATGACCGTGGCAGGACTCTAACCTGCTACCGTAGCGGTCGCTCGGTTACCTACTGTAGCGCCTAGAACCACTCGGCCACCCCGGCCGGCCCTAATTTCTATACTAATCCACTATTTCAAATCAATGGAAATTTTACGAATAAAGGTCAGTCGTTTTTAAGAAAAGATTTACTAAACATCAAAAATTTTAGCACTGCTACTGTGGCAGATTGACATAACGGTTGTCTACCCGGTTATAGTAAGAAAATTTGAAGACCTTTTCTAACCGAGACCTGTTTTGTTATTAAGATTTGAAATACCGGCTCTAGGGTGTGATGGGTGCCGTTCTGTGCTGTTTTGGGGGTAATTTTGTTCCATGAAATGGGCCAACTCATCAGTTTACTGTGAACATTAACCAAGTACTTAATGACAACATTCTCGGTGGCCAGTTGTTGTCCTTTCTTTTGCATCTTCGTGCTGAGTATGCTGTGGACAGTCTCGTGTGCCAAGGTGACGACAGTCGTGTTCGCAACGTTGCACGTAAACGTTTTCGTATGCCCGGCACACATGAACCGTGTCGGACCTCGTCTGCCCGCTGAATCACCCGATCTTACGAGGGTACCGTGCCTAGTCGCCTTCACCGATTTCGTCTACATTTATGGTATACGCAGGGCTTGGCCAGAAATTAAAGAGGCAGATGGGGGAGCTCTAGATGGCCAAGCGCTTGGAAAAAAATTGCCCAAGTACGAGTAGAGCTCCCATTCTGAGAATTCCGAACAAAATTATGTGTATAAACTGTTCATTCATCCATACATCGAGAATACGGACTATCCCTTCCTGTTATCGATATTCATAATAGCTAGACATTGGTCCTAGGAATTCCCAGACTTTCGAGAATGTTTTAATTTTAAGTGTGAAGGTGGATAAAAAACTACAAAAGAATAATTTTTTTTCGTGTGATATAATTAAAAATTATAAGTTTTCTGATTTTTTTCTTTACTTATATTGTGAAACCTTGCTTTTTCTAAATTTCATGATCCTAGGTCAACGGGAATTACCCTAGGGTTTTAATGTGTGAGTTTATGTGTACAGTCAAAGTACGTGACATAAATGGCCGCAGCCGGCCGGAGTGGGCGAGCGGTTCGAGGCGCTACAGTTTGGAACAGTGCGGCCGCTACGGTCGCATGTTCGAATCCTGCCTCGGGCATGGATGTGGGTGATGTCCTTAGGTTAGTTAGGTTTAAGTAGTTCTAAGTTCTAGGGGACTGATGACCACAGCAGTTATGTCACATAATGCTCAGAGCCATTTGAACCATTTTAAATGGCCGTATCTTATGATTGCGCTGACTCGGAAGCTTAAGGTTTTTACACCGTCATTTATGTGACATAAATTTCAACCCAATATCTGAGTTAAAGGTGTCAGCGGGGAAGACAGACAGTCAGGTAACAAATGTCAAAAAAATTTCTTTCGTGAGAGATAATTACATATTACCAGTTTTCGGATTTTTTTCCCTGTACTTGTACTGTAAAACCTTGCTTCTTGCCAAATTTCACGATTCTTGGTCAACGGAAGGTTCCCTTTAGTGTTTGATTAGTGAGTTTGCAATTATCAAAATATGTGATATAAATGGACGTATCCTTTCATTGCACTGACTTAGAAACTTCACTGTTCTATGTTGCCAAGAGACTGAAAAACCTTAGTAAATTTTAACATGATGCGTTTAACCGTTCCTGGGAAAAAAGGGTTTTCAACAGTCGGACTGACAGACAGACAGACAGAGGGACAATAAGTCATCTCCTATAAGGGTTCCGTTTTTACCGACTGAGGTACGGAATACTAAATATAAGACTTTCGGGTCAGGTGACGCGTAAATCATTCACGTTTCCGTGGTTTCAGGTAGTGGCTGGAGCGGAGGAAAGGGCGCAGGCGGTACAGTTGACTTTATTTACTTTCGCAGCGCAGATGAATGTACTGTGAAAAGCGATGCGCCGCTATCGTGAAGCATAAATCTGAAAACTGTGGCTAGAATATGTGACGAACGTTACGACGTCAACTTACGTTACGACGTCAACTTACGTTACGCGTTAATGGAAAGAAGCGTGTTTTATGTTCGTTGTTGCATGCAGATACGCAGATTGGAATCAATTCTGCAAACATCAAGTCCCTACGCAGAATCATTCTCTTATTTTCAAGTTTTCCTTCAGTTACACTGAAAATAAACCGAACTAATGCTCAATGTAGTATGTTTATTAATATTTTCATAAAAGACGTGAAAAGAAAAGACAAAGGAAAATTTGCGACTGGAAATAGACTTCCGAGAAAGGAGTTGTACTTACAGCGTACAGGCTGCAAATAACTTTCCAAGAAGGGACTGTGATTAAAGCGTACTGGAATTCATATGCCAGAAGTTTCATTGTGACCTTTGAGTCGCTCTCGGCAGCTAATGCAACCCCACGATGTCTATTTTTATGGCGAGGTAAAGAATTTCACCAAAAACGCTTCGAAACTGTTCTTATCTCATAGAGAGAGGAAAAGAAATCATACCCCGAGAAGATTGCGTCAACATAGAATCCACTGTACATCGTCAGCTGTGCTCGCCAATAATTGGCGAATTGATAGGTTAGGCATGGTTTACTGCCAAACTGTGCTACGAGAGTGAACTTTCAACGAATGTAAACCGATATTTTTCTATAGAAACTTTAAAACCACCATGTTGTTGTTGTTGTTGTTGTGGTCTTCAGTCCTGAGACTGGTTTGACGCAGCTCTCCATGCTACTCTATCCTGTGCAAGCTTCTTCATCTCCCAGTACTTACTGCAACCTAAATCCTTCTGAATCTGCTTAATGTACTCATCTCTTGGTCTCCCTCTACGATTTTTACCCTCCACGCTGCCCTCGAATGCTAAATTTGTGATCCCTTGATGCCTCAAAACATGTCCTACCAACCGGTCCCTTCTTTTTGTCAAATTGTGCCACAAACTCCTCTTCTCCCCAATTCTATTCAATACCTCCTCATTAGTTATGTGATCTACCCATCTAATCTTCAGCATTCTTCTGTAGCACCACATTTCGAAAGCTTCTATTCTCTTCTTGTCCAAACTAGTTATCGTCCATGTTTCACTTCCATACAAGGCTACACTCCATACAAATACTTTCAGAAACGACTTCCTCACACTTAAATCTATACTCGATGTTAACAAATTTCTCTTCTTCAGAAACGATTTCCTTGCCATTGCCAGTCTACATTTTATATCCTCTCTACTTCGACCATCATCAGTTATTTTACTCCCTAAATAGCAAAACTCCTTTACTACTTTAAGTGTCTCATTTCCTAATCTAATTCCCTCGGCATCACCTGATTTAATTTAACTGCATTCCATTATCCACATAATCATAAAATTGTGGCTTTTATAATATAAGCAAGGTGCCGAGAAAATTACTGCTTCCCCCATATAATAAAAATATCTAGTTTTACATACGAAGTTCTCGTGTACGCCTTCAAAAACATGTCATATCCAGCTGATCCCAATCATTAATGGTAAGCTGCCACAGAGCTATTAAACTGCTGGGATGATGACAGTGACGGTTCACACGCTGATACAAATAGTCTCAGACATTTTTTATGGGATTAACAACGGTACGTCTAGAGCTTCTTTCTCGCCGAATTGTGACCATTGACAAGGCTGCAGGCGCTGTCATTTCAAGCATCTGTGTCAGTTTGTACCTCTGTACCTGCATTATTCCGTGATTTATTCAGTTTTAAAATTTATACTGACTTTTTGATCATCCGGTATATGTTTATTAGTTAAGGGAATATAGACTTGCCAAATCGCTAGATTCTTTTTGATACACCCTGTATATTATTCCACAATTTTGTAGGACAGTCGGAATCGTAAAAACGTTGGGAAGTTCTCACCAGGGAGGGAAGAAGTAAGCAGTCATCTCTGACTTCTGTAAGGTGCTCGTGGCTTGAATTGTGGCTGGCACTTCCAGAGGGAGAAGAGCAGCCCGGACGTCGCGGAGTATCGGAGGGCAGAGATGGCGCAGATAGCACCAGCCCGCTGACGCCGGGGGTGTGCCTTATCTCACGATCCGGGGTGGCGGCATCCCCTTTGTAGGCCGGCGACCTGGCCGAGTGGGGGAGGGTGGCCGACGACGGCGGTCTTACTCCATTACCACGAGTGGCGCAAAGCCTGTAATGACTGCTCGTTCAGTTGCTCACCTCACCTTTCACCTTCTCATTCGCGTTCCTAAGACAGAGGTGCAGAAGTGTTCATTCTCTCGGAGAACGCGCTGTAAATCTTCTAACACTTTAAGAGCAATATTTATGGGCTATTCTAAGTCACGTTGATATCACATAAAACTTTTTAAAGTTGCAGCAATATTTTCACACAGTGTAGTAAGACACAAGATGTTACTACTGAACAAAGATTGCTTGCGATTATTCTCAGTGTACTGACTAAAGAATTTATTTATCTAATAGAAATCTGCTTCAGATGTGAATAGTTTTCTTAATTTATTCCATGACCGGTATGGAATCTTAAAGCTTCATCTTCAGGTGCTACCAAATAATCATGAGAACACAAGGGTAAGGAAAAAAACTTAGTAAGGAAAAAAACTTAGTAAGGAAAAAAACTTAGTAAGGAAAAAAAACTTAGTAAGGAAAAAAAACTTAGTAAGGAAAAAAACTTAGTAAGGAAAAAAAGTTAGTAAGGAAAAAAAGTTAGTAAGGAAAAAAGTTAGTAAGGAAAAAAAGTTAGTAAGGAAAAAAAGTTAGTAAGGAAAAAAAGTTAGTAAGGAAAAAAAGTTAGTAAGGAAAAAAAGTTAGTAACGAAAAAAAGTTAGTAACGAAAAAAAGTTAGTAACGAAAAAAAGTTAGTAACGAAAAAAAGTTAGTAACGAAAAAAAGTTAGTAACGAAAAAAAGTTAGTAACGAAAAAAAGTTAGTAACGAAAAAAAGTTAGTAACGAAAAAAAAGTTAGTAACGAAAAAAAAGTTAGTAACGAAAAAAAAGTTAGTAACGAAAAAAAAGTTAGTAACGAAAAAAAAGTTAGTAACGAAAAAAAAGTTAGTAACGAAAAAAAAGTTAGTAACGAAAAAAAAGTTAGTAACGAAAAAAAAGTTAGTAAGGAAAAAAGTTAGTAAGGAAAAAAGTTAGTAAGGAAAAAAGTTAGTAAGGAAAAAAGTTAGTAAGGAAAAAAGTTAGTAAGGAAAAAAGTTAGTAAGGAAAAAAGTTAGTAAGGAAAAAAGTTAGTAAGAAACATTATAAAGACAGAACAAATAAACAACAACGAAGCCTTTCGGAAAAATGTATTGAAAATGGAACAATCCAAGGCAGGGCCGCTAAAAACACTTGTTCAAACAGTGTGAGACAATAAAAAGGAACAAAGTGAACAGATGAAAGCATACTGGAAGAAAAGGAACGAAAAAAAATAAAGATCTGAAATTGGAACGTGCTCCTCAGATGGCCTATTGTCAATAAAAAAATAAAAAATAACAATAATAATAATAATGTTTTCTCATGCACTATGATTAAACTTTAAGAAAATTATCATTTCGCAACTTCAGCGCACATACCACATTTGGTCATAAATGCGCGTTGTTTGAAGTGAATTGCAGCAGCGAGAGCTGAATTGCAGCGGAAGTGTTACCAGCTGTGAATCTAGCTGCTCTGACTTTAGGACCCTACTTCATTCAGTCTATAGACGAAATATTTAACGTGCAGGAGGGGCGAATTCTGTGGAGACGTTAATACGGCATGTGAATCAGTACAGAGATAAGCAGTACAAGGAAGAAACAACATTGACCATTGTCATTCCAAATACCGCAGCGCCACCTATTCTCGTATGTACTGTCCTTGTTTACACGTACGAGAAGCGGAACACGAGACAAAGTTCAGACCCAACCACTGCTCAGATTCCGGTGGACTGGATTCCCAGAGCCTAAGAGGCAGCAGAGAGATCTACAAGTAAAGTAAAGCTAGAAAGGAGCTGTCGGAGCTTAGCACAAGTAATACAGAAGAAAACGCAGTGGTAAGAGCATTTGTGAATAAAAGAGTGGACTAGCGCCAACTGGGCCAGCCGCCAGCGAACTTGTCACCCTATTTTGCATAAGGATAATCTATGCTAAGGCAGCCAATGGGAGGAGGTTTTGTTAAAGGAGGGGGCAATGTAGTGCACCGAGCGTATCTGGTCGTAAATGTGCGAAGTTGGAACTGAACTGCAGCAGCACCAGCCGCTGGCAAGCACTGGTGTTATGCTTTACAAAATATAACACAACCTACACAACGTTACGAGGCGACCCGACCTTGCAGCATGTGGAAACAATTGACAATATCCAAGTTGCAGATACCATAAGCCTTTTAACACTGGCGGCCAACGAAATGTTTACTAGACGTTCAATGAGCAAGCAAAGCCCCAACAAATGCAGATCGAAGGGGAATAAATACCTCGCCTTTTCACTAAAGTCACTTCTGTTATTATCACCGTGGGGGCCATGTCGCTTGGTCGCCATCTGGAATGCTGTTTGTGGAACATAGTTCGTCTCTAAACCTGGGCAGTCCGCCCTGAGACCGGGGGACCTGGAGCTACCGCCACAACGGGCCATGACCAGCCCTGGGAAGCAGCCACCGGCCATCTGCTTCGCGGCAGTGGCTCACTGCCATTGCGTTACTGGCCTGCCGCTTCTGGACAGTGTGGGCTGTGCTAGCCCCACCGCCACGATCGTGGTCGCAGCTAGCCGAAGCTGCTCTGAAATGGTTCAAATGGCTGTGAGCACTACGGGACTTAACTTCGGAGGTCATCAGTCCCCTGGAACTTAGAACTACTTGGACCTAACTAACCTAAGGACGTCACACACATCCATGCCCGAGGCAGGAATCGAACCTGCGACCGTAGCGGTCGCGCGGTTCCAGACTGTAGCGCCTAGAACCGCTCGGCCACACCAATCGGCTAGCTGCTCTGAGCTACAGACGCTGCTGATAGGAGCAGTTGCGCAGTGGGCCACTTTCAGGCTGGCGCTGTACTCTGCCAGCATTGCAGGGCGACAACACGCAGGACTGAATGCCACTACCAAACTGCCGCTTCCTTCACTCAGCTGCAGCGGGATGCCGCAATAAGGCACCTGCTGTCACTGGATGTTTAATTTGTGTCCCATGGCGTCCGCCCACCCCATCTCCACCAGCCACAGTGAGAAGTTTCTGGGGAGTCGTTCCATAAGGCTACTGCCTCCTCTGACCTTGTGTCACCTACTTTTGTGCACTGGAGATTTGCAGCTTAGGTCTTCAACTACCCTGGGAGGACTGAACTATAGGGAGTCAAACTCTATTCCTGGATGACATGAACTCTGTGCTGGCGTTAGCTGTCGCCAGCACACCAGTCGGCAAAGATGTTGCGCGAAGACCGATAGCAGGCGCTGCGCCAAGTGTGCCTATCACGAGATAGGCCAAGGACACACCCACAACAACACGCCGCCAACGCCCTCCCAACAACATGTATTCAGGCCGCCGCCACTGACGGGAGGGCCTCACTCACGGACTCACTCACCCTAGGTGGTGTCTGTCATTCACTCGCAGAGCGGGCTCAGTTCACATCACAGATTACAACAGTACATAGCGACTAAATTAGCGGGTGCTAACAATAAGGCAGCAAATGTACAGTTGAACACTATGCTCGCAAAGTCGTTTAATTTCGTCTGTATTATAGCTGCAGACCTTTTAACGTGACAGGCGGCCGTGAGTGTACAGAAATGAGAACTTTGTTCGCCCGATGCGAGAGTAGCAGTGCGGGGGAACAAGCCCAGCTTTCCTCTCACAGGGCTGCCAGCCATCATCTGTGACTTTTGCTTCTGTGTAAGCAGAACGAACATATGGCCTGAAGGATAGATGATCCATTTTCGTCTCGTGGGACCCATATACAAAATGCTTGACGGGCCTGAGTAGTAGTAGCAGTAATAGTACTAGTAGTAATAGTAATAGTAGTAGTAGTAGTAATAGTAATATAGGAATGAGTAACTCACAACAGAAAACAGAGTGAATCACGTTCTTGGTAATGGCTATGACGACACTGCTCTTGCGATTGGCAGTTCCGTGAACAAAACAGTATAGGCTTCACTTCTTAGGTAACTGTAGCTCAAAACGTCCTTACCTAAAACTGTCACACTGGAGGGTCCTCGCTATATTATTGCTTCAACATTTTTACATCGTTATGCCCAACTGAGGATCGCCATTGCACTTTTTAGCTCATGATTTTTCTTTTTCCTTGTTCCAGGAAATCTTCGCCTTTCGCTTGGCGTTTCCCATTCGTTCTCCTGACCGCTTTTTATTGGTTCCAGTTCTCTGCAAATTAATGATTCTCGATAGGTTTCCTGGATGCATCTCTGTCCTGCATCATGTCACATATGATGCCAATTTCCTTTCAGTTTCAAGCAGCTAACTGACCTTAACTCTCATTGACAGAGAACAGAGGATTTGTTTTATCAGCCTCTTTTCATCAGCCTTTCAGCGTTCACTCGATCTGATAACGTGACCGTGAATTATCGATCGTCTCTTCCTCGAAAGTGTGAAAGGTTTTCTTAGTTTGTAGTATAATTTTTGTAGTATAAATCCTGAGACATTCGTTTCATCAACATTCCATCTAAGGAGAAGGGGCCAAAAATCGTCTTCCAGCTTATTATGACACTCACCGCTAGAGGCTAAGACTCCTGTTACACAAGAGGTGCTCCCGACTGGCGTGGTCCTCAATTCCTGTGCAGTTCAGTCACTCCAGCTTAGCTTCCAGTCTAAGCTGTTGGCACAGAGCACTCTAAAAAGCCTCACACGACTAAAAGAGAGTTCTGTTTTTGTAAGCCAGGAAGTAACAGAATCATGAGATAACATGTACTACAAAGCTTCATCTCTAGTTTTAATGAATATTCGATATCCATTATCGCAGATCTGCTGTGTTAGAATACATCTACGCTAAAGGTGAATCAACTCCACCGTTTAGTGTGATGAAAAGTTATCGCAGTCCACTAACTGCCTTTACAAGCTGTTATTAATTTCATGCGTTAGCGAGTGTATCTTTGTGGCTCAAAAATTTTAATCAGTGTGTCCTCCACTACAATCAATCCGATTAAATTAAAATTTTGTGGGCGTTTAAAAAATAGATTATTTTTTCTTCATGTACGTATCAGGTTATTGCCTGCTACGCCTAGGCGTAAAGTCTTTACTCACCAAACATTCCATTTTGTCTTAGGTCTTGCTATTTCTTTATCTTTGTGGTGTATGATCTTACAATATCTTTTGTAATCTGTCAGATTTTATCTTGGTCATATATACCCCTTCCATTTATGTCGAAGCATATCTGTTTCTATATTTATTGCAGATTTTCCTAGATCTGTTCGTATTTCATCACCTTATATTGCTGTTACATATTTCTCGATGTTCCAGGAGACGGATTTCGGCACTTAAGAAACGTGCTAAGATTCATTTTGTAAGTATCTTTGTCCGCTATAGCTGGTGTCTATACTGTTTCTTAAACGGTATACAGGGGTTCTTGATAACTTTCTTTTGCAGAGTTCTTTGCATCGTACTATTCCACATGTTGAACCTTTCTATTTTATGTTGTATGTATAATTTAGAAAATCGACTAAACATTTTAACCCGCTCTACAGTTTTATCGTTTATTAAAAATTTAGATTGAACGGAGTGTCTGCCTTCAAAAGTCCTTACTTTTCTTTCTAGGACTGAAACTTTGAAGTTATGTTTTACTACAATACCCTGGAGTTAGATACTATAAACTGCTCGTCCTCCAAAAAGTACTGTCATGACATATTCTGTATACTTTATTGTTTAAATGAGGTTAATACTTAGGTAAAATATATACCTTTCGATTAGAGTTTCGTGTATTAAATTGCTGGAAAGACAGCAGCCCTTATTAGGAACCTTCTTTTTTACTGCCAGTCCTACTATTGGTATAAAGGAACTATGACACCTACATTTATTTATTCGCTTGTGTTAAATATTGTGTGACTCAGCTTTTTTTCAGCATCGTGAAAAGTTTTCCACTTTTCATACAGTGAAATGCTCCTGCGTAATCCATAGTAACAGTTCAGTCTATCATAGCATATAATCAATAGTACTGTTACGCTTAAGATAAAGCCGTCCTCAAGCAAAGGATGGTTTCAACACCGCAGTGCTTTACAAGGCCTGGTCCTATCCGAGATATTATATCTTTGCCTTCGTTCTACTTCTGAAATGACTTTGCCAATTACACAGGCGGCCTACAGTTTAACTTGGGTTCCGATGCATGATAGAACTCTGTATTTTTGAGACACGCAAAGATCAATGCTAGAGGTGAAATAAGAGACAAGTGACAGAAAAAACTCTACAATCAACTGGGATGTGATGTCCTTAGGTTAGTTAGGTTTAAGTAGGTCTAAGTCTAGAGGACTGATGACCTCAGATATTAAGTCCCACAGTGCTTAGAGCCATTTGAACCATTTTTAACGCGAAGATCACGCAAAACAAGCGCTAACATCCTGCCCCTTGTGGCCAATCCAACGGTCGGGTACAATTTCGTTTAACCAGTCGCGTACTGAGTTTGCTAGTCAGGCGGCGCATAATCTTGCTGCCAAATAAAGATCTGTGGTTCGCCTTCTTCCAATTCAGGAAGGAGCCATAGGTCTAGTGCCATCTCGTGGTGATTTGCTGACCCCCTAGATCCGCACGGTATGTGTGTTCACATTTCCCCTTAGGGGAAATTTCGATTCAGCGCTGAAGACGACACAATCCGGAAAATCTTCATCGTCATGCAGCAACGTTTCACTTGCAAAGTTGGCACGTAAACAGTAGTCTGTAGGCTGTAGCGCTTGTAATAAGTGCAAACGATAAGAACGTAGCTTTAAACGACTGCTTGAAAGTCTCCAGACAGACATCACTAGAACTGCTAATTCACGAATAGCTTCCCGAACTGCTTTCTTGGGCCTACACATCACCTCCTAAAATATTTACTGTTCCTCCCGAAACACACCGTGTAACGAGTGGAATTCGAAAAGAAGGTTACACATTACTATGGTGCGCCAAGTAACTTACTGAATGTTGCATTACACTTCAAAGTGGCACAGATAAATGACAGTGTATTTTGGCGTACTCAACGAGCCTGTGGAAACAACGGCCGGATAATTCTACGAATCATTCATTTCCTCGACGGTAGAAATTCGCTCGTTGATCACGGAGCTATTCGAGAATCGCTATGTGAACGTCCTCATCGCCGGAAAATTACTTTCACCTAGGATGTTCTTTCAGCTGGCCGGAAAGATTTCCTGGAGACTGTCGTCTGCGGTCTATGCCGACGGCCTTCCCTGACGAACTTCATCAGCCACGTCTGTGTGACGTTGGTTAAAATGTCGGGAATATTTCACTACGGCTGGACGTGACGTGATATCTGGTCCATATACCATCAGAATTTCGCAGTGACATCAACACTTAAACTACAGCAAGGAGAGAATTCTTATTAGGGCTGTTAGTGGCCACTGAGTAGGTAACGTTTCCATTGCTAATCGATCACCATAGACGTGATCACTTGCGGGATTCGTTTACGAGATTCGGACAGATAGCTGCTGAACGACGAGCCGCATTCGGATCCCGACATATTTCGTGCTGTTTTATAACTGCTTGTATAGTTTCAGCACTCCCTGGCGATTGCAAACTGACGCGAAGATGCTGCTATCGGCGTTTGGGGAAAACACAGAGTGTGCTAGCTTGGGGAGCAACTAACGATGCGAGAGGCTGTAGAGGCCACAGATTGGCGGATGGAATAATTAGTCCGGCCAAGTGGTGACAAGCGCAATCACGCGCCAACGAGCAGTTTCGTCTTTTACTGGCCGTAGCGCTGTCCCTACCTTCAGACTTCTGTGGCGCGACGGCCTGCAGAGCAGTGCCTCGATCATTAACGCCGCTAACTGGAGACGCACTCCGCACACCCGAATTACTGCTATAGGACCTTGTTAGGCTCCCTTTTCCCGACCTACAGGCTGCACTACGTCATTAAACCGGCGACCATGTCTTACAACTGCGTCAGCAAGGCCTCGCCCCGATTTCCGTACTTTTAGAGTTAAGATAATTTAACTTCTTTTTAGCGCCTTTTTCTCTCTTCTTTCTCTCTTTCCTAACATAAAAGATGGGCTTTTAGAGTTTAAATGGAAATGGGCGCAGGTCTCGCCAATGCACAAGAAAGGAAACAGAATTAATCCGCTGAATTATAGACCCATTATCATTAACAACTATTTGTCCTACGGCTTAGGAACAGATACTGCATTCTAAAATTCCGAAAAATCTCGAAGAAGACCGTCTATTGGCACATAACCACCAGGGATTCAAGAAATATAGCTACTGGGAAACACAATTGTTCTTTATTCACAGAAGAAATGAGTGATATCGACAGGGTTTAAAGGTGATTCTATATTTGTAGGTTTCCAGAAGGCTTTTGACACCTTGCCTCACCGAGCGAGATGGAGCAGTGCACTCGCTTTCGGGAGGACGACTGTTCAAACCCGCGTCGGGCCATCCTGATGCAGGTTTTCCGTGATTTCCCTAAACAGCTTCAGGTAAATGCCGGACTGGTTCCTGTCAAAGGGCATGGCCGACTTCCTTCCTCGTCCTTCCCTACTCCGATGCAATCCTTTCTTTCAGGAGTGCTAGTTCTGCATGGTTCGCAGAAGAGCTTCTGTAAAGTTTGGAAGGTAGGAGACAAGATACTGGCGGAAGTTGTGAGTACCGGGCGTGAGTCGTGCTTCGGTAGCTCAGATGGTAGAGCACTTGCCCGAGAAAGGCAAAGGTCCCGAGTTCGAATCTCGGTCGGGCACACAATTTTAATCTGCCAGGAAGTTTCAATGACCTCTCTGTTTGGTCCCCTTCCCTGAATCGACTAACCAACCAACACAAAAAGCGTCCCCTAATCGCATTGTGTGTTGTCTATTAAGTGGCACTGGGTTAATGGTTTCCTGTCAGAAAGACCACAATTCGTAGTTACTGACGGGAAGTCAGTGGAGTTATATCTCGCGTCGCCCGAGAAAGTGTCATAGACCCTCCGCTATTCTTAATGTATATAAACGATGTAAGTGACAATGTAAGGAGCTATTTCAGATATTCTGCAGAGGCTACAATCGTCTACCGTCTAGTGGAGACATCTGAATATCAAACTGAATTGCAAAACGATTTAGCCAAGGTATCTGCTTGGTGTGAAACATGGAAATTGACCCAAACAATAATACGTATGAGGTTCTCTACATGAATACACGATAAATTACAGAGTCCACCTGCAGTGGGAGGAATGGCTAACGTGATAAAATAAATCAGGGATTGCACGAAATGGTTTAGGTATTCATTCCACATACTATCTAAAGCGGAACGGTCGAGAAGTAGTCAAAGTGGTCCTACGAAAACTTCACTAAACGCTTAAGTACGAATTTTAGAGTAATCACGTAGATGTACGTAGATGCTGGTGGTAAGTGTTCGAAGGTTAAGTAATGAATTGATATGTGATCCAGTAGAGCAACTTTCTGCACTTCTGAAATTTCTTTTACTCTTTTCTTAAAGCTGGAAATACGGCATCTACATGCTGCCTTTCTCAGATGACAGATATCGGCACTGAGACTATATACAGGGTCGTTCATTGATAGTGATCATGACAGATAGATTGGTCGTCGAAACACCATACCATGTCCCGCACGTTCACCGGATCTGACGTCCCCGGATTTCTTTCTGTGGGGAAAGTTGAAGCATATCTGCTATCGTGATCTACCGACAACGCCTGATAACATGCGTCAGCGCATTGGAAATGCATGTGCGAACATTACGGAAGGCGAACTACCCGGTGTGGAGAGGAATGTCATTGCACGTATTGCCAAATGCATTGAGGTTGACGGACGTTATTTTGAGCAGTTATTGCATTAATGTGGTATTCACAGGTAATCACGCTGTAACAGCATGCATTCTCAGAAATTATAAGTTCATAAAGGTACATATACATATTGGAACAACCGAAAAAAAATGTTCAAACGTACCTACGTTCTGTATTTTAATTTAAAGAAACCTACCTGTTACCAACTGTTTGTCTAAAATTGTGAGACATATGATTGTGACTATTAACAGCGCCATGTATCACAAAGCGAAAAAAGTGGTCCAACTAAAACATTCATATTTCTTTTCGTACTACACGAATATGTAATAAAAAATTCGGGTTAAAGAAACGCAGTTGATATCCGTTTGACCTATGGCAGCACCATCTAGCGGGCCAACCATAGCGCCATCTGCTTTTCTCCTTCAAGCTAGACAAGTTTCGTTCTTTGTAGTTTTTTCTTTTTACGCTTATTTCGTGTGATATTTGGCCCGGTCATCGATAAAATGGGGGCCAATTATCCTTCCTCTCATAATGCCGCACCATACATCAATCCGCCAAGGTCGCTGATGTTCCACTTGTCGGAGCCATGGTGGATTTTCTGTTGCCCAATAGTGCAAATTATGCCGGGTTACGTTACCGCTGTTGGTGAAGGACTCTTCGTCGCTAAATAGAACGCGTGCAAAAAATCTGTCATCGTCCCGTAATTTCTCTTGTTCCCAGTGGCAGAACTGTACACGACGTTCAAAGTCGTCGCCATGCAATTCCTGGTGCATAGAAATATGGCACGGGTGCAATCGATGTTTATGTAGCATTCTCAATACCGACGTTTTTGAGATTCCCGATTCTTGTCTGCTACTGATGTGCGGATTAGCCGCGACAGCAGCTAAAATACCTACTTGGGCACCATCATTTGTTGCAGGTCGTGGTTGACAATTCACATGTGGCTGAACACTTCTTGTTTCCTTAAATAACGTAACTATCCTGCGAAAGGTCCGGACACTTGGATGATGTCGTGCAGTATACCGAGCAGCAACATACAACACGCCGGTTGGCCATTTTGATCACAATAGCCATACATCAACACGATATCGACCTTTTCCGCAATTGGTAAACGGTCCATTTTAACACGGGTAATGTATCACGAAGCAAATAGCGTCCGCACTGGCGGAATGTTACGTGATACCACGTACTTATACGTTGTGACTATTACAGCGCCATCTATCCTATTTAAATAAACGCAGTTGATATTTGTTTGATCTAGTGAGACAACCATAGCGCCATCTGGTTTCCCCATTCAGGCTAGTCGAGTTTCGTTCTGTGTAGTTTTTACGTTTGATGCCTATTTCGTGATATATTTGGCCCCGTCGCTATCAATGGACCACCCTTTATATATCGACCTGATTCTTGTTGGCATTCGTCTTTGGATTTTTGCCCGACTGTGATTTAGTAGCTTCCCTGATACTTCCTCCGCACTAATGGCTAGTTTTGACAAGCATTCACCCTCCATTTCTGGTGGCGGACTGGAGTCTAGCCCGCGACTGGAGGTTGCATGTAATCGCCACTCCAAAGAGTGAGGGCCTTTACCTGCTTACTACCACCTGAAACGGTCGTTGGCTGCAGCGGAGAATCGTGGATCGGTTTATATTAACTTTCTTGTTGAAGCTAATGTCATGCTCATGAATTTCTCAGGCATCCTTCAGCAAATGGGCGTGTGTCCCCTGAACCATCATGGTACACACTTTTTTCGTAGACACCACGACGGAAAGGTTATCAAGACTGGAAATTAAACAAAGCTGTAACAGTAAGGATTCTCACCGCACATTTTACGTGAATCGATGGAGGATGGATACCGCTATAATACGCAGCCCGTCCAAAAAGTTTCGAGAATGGTTTTATTCCTGGCATACAAGCGACGTCCGCGCATTAACTACAGGGGCAACTTGAACTAACAATTGCAAACAACAGAACTGCATTCCACCGGTCAATTGTAAGCAGGCAAGTGTTAAGCAGCGGATGTGCGGCCGTAATGTGTCGGTGTTGTTGTGGCATAAATCGTAATGGAGTAAAGAAATCAACATCTCTAAATCATACATTCAAGAAATTCTCCAAACGTTTTGAAGAAGAGAGAAGCGTGTGTAAAGTTTGCCCCGCACACCTTGACTACAGAACAAAATCAACGACTCATGGACACCTGCTGCGACTTGATCCGTTAAACACCGTGCGATGACTAGCGCAATGGAAATGGTGATAAATAATTCTGCGTGTAGCTGTAGGTTGGCGAACGATCATTTGGGTGACTGGTGTGACAGTTTGAATACTCGTCCATACTCTGTGTATTTTGTGACAGCTGATGAAGATGCAAAGCAACTAGAGCATCATAGGAGAAGACGTAAAAGCGATATCGGTGACAGGTTAACCTGATGCTGCAGAGGCCGCAGGGTGTGGACGGGTATAATCAGCTCCGAGAATTGGCGACGGGCCACTCATTCCGTCAACGAGCAATTTCGCCGTTCACGTTGTCGTAACGCTGGCGTCTGACATCTGTCCCTCTGGAAATACCGGGGCAAGGTCTGTGCATCCCCGCCTCACGAGTTCCTTAATAGCCAGAGCCAACGACTGCTCGACATTTACTGACGGAGTTTACGTTCTCCGTAACTACCAGTTACGTCGCAATTGATCATCTATGCCGAGAGCAGCCCCCTTTGTTTCGCAATTACAGTAAAGAAAGGAAATAGACGTACAACCAACCATCACACCTAACTCTTAAACCTTTTTATAAAAGATGCCTTACACTACTGGCCATTAAAATTGCTACACCAAGGAGAAATGCAGATGACAAATGAGTATTCATTGGACAAATATATTATACTAGAACTGACATGTGATTACACTTTCACGCAATTTGGGTGCATAGATCCTGAGAAATCAGTACCCAGAACGAACACCTCTGGCCGTAATAACAGCCTTGATACGCCTGGGCATTGAGTCAAACAGAGCTTGGATGGCGTGTAAAGGTACAGCTGCCCATGCAGCTTCACCGCGATACCACAGTTCATCAAAAGTAAGTGACAGGCGTATTGTGACGAGCCAGTTGCTCCGCCACCATTGACCAGACGTTTTCAATTGGTGATCTGGAGAACGTGCTGGCCAGGGCAGCAGTCGAACATTTTCTGCACCCAGAAACGCCCGTACAGGACCTGAAACATGCGGTAGTGCGTTATCCTGCTGAAATGTAGGGTTTCGCAGTGATCGAAAGAAGGGTTGACCCACGGGTCGTAACACATCTGAAGTGTAACGTCCACTGTTCAAAGTGCCTTCAATGCGAACAAGAGATGACCGAGACGTGTAACCAATGGCACTCCATACCATCACGCCGGGTGATACGCCAGTATGGCGATGACAAATACACGCTTCCAATGTGCGTTCACCGCGATGTCGACAAACACGGATGCGACCATGATGATGCTGTAAACAGAACCTGGATTCATCCGAAAAAAATCACGTTTTGCCATTCGTGCACCCAGGTTTGTCGTTGAGTGCACCATAGCAGGCTCTCCTGTCTGTGATGCAGCGTCAAGGGTAACCGCAGCCATGGTCTCCGAGCTGATAGTCCATGCTGCTGCAAACGTCGGCCAACTCTTCGTGCAGATGGTTGTCGTCTTGCAAACGTCCCCATCTGTTGACTCAGGAATCGAGACGTGGCTGCACGATCCATTACAGCCATGCGGATAAGATGCATGTCATCTCGACTGCGAGTGATATGGGGCCATTGGCGTCCAGCACGGCGTTCCGTATTACCCTCCTGAACCCACCGATTCAATATTCTGCTAACAGTCATTGGATCTCGACCAACGTGAGCAGCAATGTCGCGATACGACAAACCGCAATCGCGACTGGCTATAATCCGACCTTTATCAAAGTCGGAAAGGTGATGGTACGCATTTCTCCTCCTTACACGAGGCATCACAAGAACGTTTCACCAGGCGCCGCCGGTCAACTGCTGTTTATGAGAAATCGGTTGGAAACTTTCCTCATGTGAGCACGTTGTGGGTGTCGCCACGGCGCCAACCTTGGGTGACTGAAAAGCTAATCATTTGCATATCACGGCATCTTCTTCCTGTCGGTTAAATTTCGCGTCTGCAGCACGTCATCTTCGTGGTGTAGCAATTTTAATAGCCCGTAGTGTATTTTTCGTGCCAAGAAGACAATTTATATCTGAAACCGTTGGCAGGTAAATATTACAGTCAGCGCAGTGTCATGCAGTTCTTTATGCTCTATATAAAGATAGAATATTATGGTGGTTAAGCTACAATCATCCATCCCTTCTTTTGTAATACTGCCTCGAATTCGAGAGCTTTAAGTCAAAGAATTGCCGTCCTACCTAACTTCGGCATTTCAGATACTTTCAGAATTTCTTATACTCTTTATAAATTACTGATCCTCTATCTTTGAACAGAGTCAGTGTTCTTCAGCTGCGCTACTGTGGTCGATTCCGGAAGTGTGCATGTGTGTTTCACGGAAAAATCGCATGAGGAGCGTCGAGCTGGTAATGTGGTGGATAATGGCAGCCAGTTGATTTCAGGACATCGATTATCACACGCGGACAGGGCAGGAGCAGATACGCCGCGATGTGGTGTAGCCTGTCAGGGCTGGAGTTATTGTGGACGGGCGTGCACCCGTAGCGGGCGATATCGGAAGAGTGAAGGGGAGGGGGAGGGGAGCGGTAGGGTGAGAGGGAAGGGGCTGATCCCATCTGCCCAGCGGGCTGTGCCTGCGTCGGACGGCGATTGCCTCCAAGGGCTGGCTGGGGAAGAGGCGGGAAGGGAGAAATCCCTGCGGCTACCCGGCCCATTGGAAACCGCGCCCACGCTGCCTGCAGATGCGCCAAATCCCATTTCTGATCCTCCCTTCCCGAAGCGTTGCACGCTCAATTTCTCATCGCTAACGCTGATTTTTCATCAGACTCGACGAGACAGATCCGTGGTTACGAAGCTTTCGATTTGCAGCGCTGTACGAATGTAGCAGCGTGGACTCTTATTGCAACTTCTGTATTCGCCATTGTTTTATTCTAGCAATACTTGTACAAAATCATATTCGAAAGACATTTTTCATCATCATTTTTATACAGCGTCCGTATAGCCGTCGTACTTGCCGCGGGAGAATTCAGCAACTTTAGTGCTGTTTAAAATATAAACATACACAATATACACTCCTGGAAATGGAATGGCGCTAGCTGCGCAGCATTTGTGCACCGCCGCCGTCAGTGTCAGCCAGTTTGCCGTGGCATACGGAGCTCCATCGCAGTCTTTAACACTGGTAGCATGCCGCGACAGCGTGGACGTGAACCGTATGTGCAGTTGACGGACTTTGAGCGAGGGCGTATAGTGGGCATGCGGGAGGCAGGGTGGACGTACCGCCGAATTGCTCAACACGTGGGGTGTGAGGTCTCCACAGTACATCGATGTTGTCGCCAGTGGTCGGCGGAAGGTGCACGTGCCCGTCGACGTGGGACCGGACCGCAGCGACGCACGGATGCACGCCAAGACCGTAGGATCCTACGCAGTGCCGTAGGGGACCGCATCGCCACTTCCCAGCAAATTAGGGACACTGTTGCTCCTGGGGTATCGGCGAGGACCATTCGCAACCGTCTCCATGAAGCTGGGCTACGGTCCCGCACACCGTTAGGCTGTCTTCCGCTCACGCCCCAACATCGTGCAGCCCGCCTCCAGTGGTGTCGCGACAGGCGTGAATGGAGGGACGAATGGAGACGTGTCGTCTTCAGCGATGAGAGTCGCTTCTGCCTTGGTGCCAATGATGGTCGTATGCGTGTTTGGCGCCGTGCAGGAGAGCGCCACAATCAGGACTGCATACGACCGAGGCACACACGGCCAACACCCGGCATCATGGTGTGGGGAGCGATCTACTACACTGGCCGTACACCTCTGGTGATCGTCGAGGGGACACTGAATCGTGCACGGTACATCCAAACCGTCATCGAACCCATCGTTCTACCATTCCTAGACCGGCAAGGGAACTTGCTGTTCCAACAGGACAATGCACGTCCGCATGTATCCCGTGCCACCCAACGTGCTCTAGAAGGTGTAAGTCAACTACCCTGGCCAGCAAGATCTCCGGATCTGTCCCCCATTGAGCATGTTTGGGACTGGATGAAGGGTCGTCTCACGCGGTCTGCACGTCCAGCACGAACGCTGGTCCAACTGAGGCGCCAGGTGGAAATGGCATGGCAAGCCGTTCCACAGGACTACATCCAGCATCTCTACGATCGTCTCCATGGGAGAATAGCAGCCTGCATTGCTGCGAAAGGTGGATATACACTGTACTAGTGCCGACATTGTGCATGCTCTGTTGCCTGTGTCTATATGCCTGTGGTTCTGTCAGCGTGATCGTATGATGTATCTGACCCCAGGAATGTGTCAATAAAGTTTCCCCTTCCTGGGACAATGAATTCACGGTGTTCTTATTTCAATTTCCAGGAGTGTATATATTATTGTGCAGTCTCAGTTGCTTTTTTTTTACAGTATGACTAGTTTCGAACTTCTCGGACCATCTTCAGATCTTTGTGACAGCGCCCCGTTGTGTCTGTTGGAACTACGCATCCCAAATACGTTAAGATATGCGATAGTGTCTGGAAAATAAATTATGTATAAATATATGAAGATAGTAACTGCTCTCGAAAGAACAAATACCATTAATGACCGTGCAGCTTCTCTAGAATAAATGATAATTAATTAAAACCCGCAGCTGCCGACAGGTGGTGTTGATATACCTCGATGGGGACAGCTGAAAATGTGTGCCCTGATCGGGTTTCGAACCCGGGGTCTCGTCCCGGTCGGGGCCCACATTTTCAGCTGTCCTCATCGAGTTATATCAACACCACCTGTCGGCAGCTGAGGGTTTCAATTATTGATAATTTATTACGTATAAATGTCAGTGAACCAACACTTTTGAAGTGTCACACACAGATCATCACGCACTCTTTCTCACTACCAGACGAGATAAAGAGCAGGAACAAAAAAATGGTTCAAATGCCTCTGAGCACTATGGGACTTAACAACTGTGGTCATCAGTCCCCTAGAACTTAGAACTACTTAAACCTAACTAACCGAAGGACATCACATAACACCCAGTCAGATCAACAAAATCAATGGAAGAGTTCAATGTGTAGCTTGTTACATCATCCCCTGAAACTTAACTTTTCTAGCTCCGTTACTAAAACTGACAGATATTTTATTTTAATTGAATTTTACACAGTTGGTTTAAATATACTAGTTATGTGGTAGAAACAAGTAATATTCAGTTTTAAAAATTATGGTTTCTGCTTTAACTCTCTGGATAATAACTAACCAGAACCAATAACTTTTCTTTCAATTAAATAATTTTTTCCCTTACTGTTTGTAAATTACGGAAGAAACATCTTATTTGAAACACCTGATATTGTTACACCTAGTGATTCAGCTGCCTAAAGCAATGGGTTTTATGCAACTCCCAAAACTTCCAAACACGATGTGCGAGATTTTCATATTCTCTCGCTCACTAAGCGAAAACTTTTAGTCCTACATAAAAAATGAACAGGACCTTGTTCTAGCAAATTTAATGTAGTTAATTTTTTTCTGAGATACGTTTCAGTAGAGGCTTTCGAGTTATCGAAAAAAGTACATACGAAAGTAACTTTCAAACTCACTTCCACCCCGTTTTTGTTGAATAACTCAAAAACCGTGGCCTCCAACGAAAAACTGCATTAAATTGCCTACAAAAATTTCGTTTTCATTTTTCCTGTAAGACTAACAGCTTGCACGTAGCGAGCGTGACAATACGAAAATCGCGCGCATGGCTTCTGAAGGCACTGCCGGTTGCATATAACCCATTGGTAGGGGCAACTGATTCACCCTGTATACCGACACCAGGTATTTCAGATAAGAAGCTTTTCTCTGTAACAGACAAATGACAAGCGAAAAGAATATTCATTTAGATTGGTACACATAATAAATGTTGCTCTCTGTATAGTTATTTTCCTGGGAGTTAAATTAGAAAGTATAATTTTTGAAATTGAACATTTGTTTATATCATATTTTCATGTATTTAAAGCAACTACATTCAAATCAATATAAATAAAATTATTATAAATTTCAGTGAGAGGGCTGGAAACGATCGGACTTTCGGAGGACGATGCAACAAGCTTTACACTGAAACGTCTCCATGATTGTTGTTCCACTGGTTCTGTTGAGCTGACTTTAGTTTTCCGATATTTCTTAGCCCCTCTAATTGCGGAAAAAGATGAACGGTAGAACGCTTAATACGACAACCAGCGTGGCATTTCACTGTCCAGACCTCGTGATTTTTCACTTTACGTTTTATGTTTCCAGCACCTATATGTATATTAAGTGTTTATGTAATCCTATAATGATATTTATTGCGTATCCATGATATATTTCTGCGTTCCTTTTCCTAGTCCTTCTCTCGTCTGCTGTGTAATGCTTCAAAAAGCTTTGGTTCACGGATTGTTTGGCTAGCAGTGGCAGCTTAGCCATCTTTTGTGTAGGGTTTAAGCAGATTTATACTGGGTCAAAGAGACGTTAGTGGCCACTGGTCAGCAGGTATTGTGTAGGCTGGTAAGGTAGCTGGTTTTAGTAGGGATGGGCTATGATTGCGCTCGAAAAACGCGCGACGCGAAGGCAATTTCTCGAGAATGTCTCGGGTACGGTCGAGAAGTTGACAGTGCTGCGCTCTCTGAGAAATTGCGCAAACCTTCAGTACACGAAACACTGAGCCACAGCGGTCGTACGCGTTGTACGTACGTGCACGGAAAACTTTTAAATTCTATGATTGATGTCAACTGTATTACCGTTATTAATGTTTACTGAAGCATTAGTATATGTCTCGTAAGACAAAAATCATAAAATTGTTGTTTAAAACAAAGCACAGAATTCGCATGAAACAGAAGCTTCATTCTTACAAAATAAATTACCTTGTACATTCTGCATATATGCATGCATGATTAAACGTAAAAGAGAAGTGCTATAGCCTTTTATATACAGAAACTGCGTGCATGCGTTTACTTACTGAAGAAAGAAAGGAAACAAAAGTTGTTCAGCAGAATGCATTTTTACATCCCATTGCTGCACTGCCGTCGATTTCTGTTTAGCAATATGATTTTATTAACTAACTGGCCTTTTAGTCTGCTTTTTTGTTTGTTTATAAGTAGTTATTGCCACGGCAGCTAGACCTGGGTAACTGTTTTTATTTTTTTCCTGTAGTGTAAAGGATTATCCGTTGTAGGTACGGTTCTTCCAAATATCTTATCTCCAGGTCTATGCTATCACAACCGCTTTTCATCAGATTTTTATTGGAAACCTCTTCATCGAAAGAAGCCCATAGGGAACTACTGGCGTTTTGTACGAAATGGTCCTCGTGGCTAGTGTCGTTAGCAGCTGAATGAGTAGATCGTACGGTCCCTACCACGTTTGTGCACTCTGCTATTAGGCTTGCAAACGGAATGTTTTGAATGAATGGGATTCGTAAATGGTAACATTTTGAATCTTGGGTAGAGAACTGTGGCAACAGCATGTACTTTGTTTCTATTAATCCTAGCCGGGCTATAAGTGAGTTGTGCAGATGTTGCTGTAGCTCTTGCACTGTCGTGGTAGCCCACTTTCCATTATATACGGTTAGGATTAGCTGTCTGATTATTGGAATAGCTTTCGAAAGAGAGGTATAGTTTTCAGTTGAGATTTCACTTGTAACCACTTCAAATGGCTCCAGTACACATAAACATTCGCTCAAAATTTGCCACTATGAGGTTCTCTACACCTGAATACAAAGATGATAAACAGGCTGCAATGCATTCCTTTTGCTCCACTAGACGTTCTAGCATATAAAACGTACTGTTCCATCGGGTTTCGGTTTCCTGAATCAATTTATGAACAGGTTTTTTCATTAGATCCTGGATCTATGGAGTTTTTCAATAGCATTGCAACTTGTTTTAAAATAGCTAACAATTTTTCTGGCCTTTTCCCGCGTTATGCAGAGCTTACTGTTGCTGTTCAAAGAACTTTTCACAACTAAATTGATGGTGTGTGCTAAACACGGCACATGTTGCATATCTATGTTGCCACTGTGGATAAGTTGTACAGCTGCCGTCATGTTACTGGCGTTGTCAATTGTGATGCTTACAAGTTTGTTTTCAATGTTCCATTTTGAAATCACGTTATTTAACGCCTCACTAATATTTAGCGCTGTATGTTTTTCCGGGAAACGGAATGTCTCGAGAGCTAAAGCTTTCAGGCACCAACTAGTGTTAATGAAATGACCAGTTGCAGCAATATATGACTCACTATTGAGTGAGGTCTAAATATCGGTCGTTAAAGAAACACAAGTAGAGTCTTCCACAGCCAAGTTTACAGCCTCTTTCTGTCTATGGTAATCGTCCTCAATCATGAGGCGCAAGGTTTTTCGATTTGGTATCGAGTTTTGTGGGTCAAACAGTGAAACAAAACGTCGAAAACCAGTGTTCTCGACGATTGAAAGCGGTTGAAAATCGTCTGTTATCATGGCCACTAGTGTTGTTGCCGTTGACTTCCCTCTATGAAGAGAAACGTTAGATTTAGATCAGTGCTCCTCAAAGTGGATATGTTATGCTCGACAACTAGTCTAATGAAATTACGTAACGTATCGCGCAAAAGCTAGGATAGTATAGGTTTGATTTTGGGGTATGTTGTATGTTAACAGAGTACGATTAAAAAGTACATGTTTTTTTAAGCGTGGCGGACCGCTTCGGACACTATCCGAACTTTTGCACGGAATTCACCTTTCGTACCATACGTACCTGGATATTTTGTCTTCCTCGCACTATTGGAAGAATGGGCCTCTGTATCCACAGACGTCGCTGTTTTATTTCTCGATAAATTGTGCAGTTTAAGATGTCTAATCATACCCGTTGTATTTTTTGATACGTTACGGAGATTTTTATGAAACCTGAGACATACTACACTCCTGGAAATTGAAATAAGAACACCGTGAATTCATTGTCCCAGGAAGAGGAAACTTTATTCACACATTCCTGGGGTCAGATACATCACATGATCACACTGACAGAACCACAGGCACATAGACACAGGCAACAGAGCATGCACAATGTCGGCACTAGTACAGTGTATATCCACCTTTCGCAGCAATGCAGGCTGCTATTCTCCCATGGAAACGATCGTAGAGATGTTAGACGTAGTCCTGTGGAACGGCTTGCCATGCCATTTCCACCTGGCGCCTCAGTTGGACCAGCGTTCGTGCTGGACGTGCAGACCGCGTGAGACGACGCTTTATCCAATCCCAAACATGCTCAATGGGGGACAGATCCGGAGATCTTGCTGGCCAGGGTAGCTGACTTACACCTTCTAGAGCACATTGGGTGGCACGGGATACATGCGGACGTGCATTGTCCTGTTGGAACAGCAAGTTCCCTTGCCGGTCTAGGAATGGTAGAACGATGGGTTCGATGACGGTTTGGATGTACCGTGCACTATTCAGTGTCCCCTCGACGATCACCAGAGGTGTACGGCCAGTGTAGGAGATCGCTCCCCACACCATGATGCCGGGTGTTGGCCCTGTGTGCCTCGGTCGTATGCAGTCCTGATTGTGGCGCTCACCTGCACGGCGCCAAACACGCATACGACTATCATTGGCACCAAGGCAGAAGCGACTCTCATCGCTGAAGACTACACGTCTCCATTCGTCCCTCCATTCACGCCTGTCGCGACACCACTGGAGGCGGGCTGCACGATGTTGGGGCGTGAGCGGAAGACGGCCTAACGGTGTGCGGGACCGTAGCCCAGCTTCATGGAGATGGTTGCGAATGGTCCTCGCCGATACCCCAGGAGCCACAGTGTCCCTAATTTGCTGGGAAGTGGCGGTGCGGTCCCCTACGGCACTGCGTAGGATCCTACGGTCTTGGCGTGCATCCGTGCGGCGCTGCGGTCCGGTCCCAGGTCGACGGGCACGTGCACCTTCCGCCGACCACTGGCGACAACATCGATGTACTGTGGAGACCTCACGCCCCACGTGTTGAGCAATTCGGCGGTACGTCCACCCAGCCTCCCTCATGCCCACAATACGCCCTCGCTCAAAGTCCGTCAACTGCACATACGGTTCACTTCCACGCTGTCGCGGCATGCTACCAGTATTAAAGACTGCGATGGAGCTCCGTATGCCACGGCAAACTGGCTGACACTGACGGCGGCGGTGCACAAATGCTGCGCAGCTAGCGCCATTCGACGGCCAACACCGCGGTTCCTGGTGTGTCCGCTGTGCCGTGCGTGTGATCATTGTTTGTACAGCCCTCTCGCAGTGTCCGGAGCAAGTATGGTGGGTCTGACACACCGGTGTCAATGTGTTCTTTTTTCCGTTTCCAGGAGTGTAGTTACGAGCGCAGCGAGCGTGTTTGTCTAGCGGTGGCATTCAATTCATAAAACAACAGCGGCGCGGCGTATTTTGTCGCATCCAACTGGCGCGCAGCGGCACACGCCGCCGAGCCGTTTCTCGTGAGCTTCTCGACAATTGCTTGAGAACTAGGGGCTCGAGAAATTCTCGGTTGGCTCGAGTCGCCGCGCCTCGCCACCCCATCACTGGGTGATAGTGGTGTTGGAGGGGTGGATGGAGGGGGGTGTATTGTACTCTGGGGCTTCGGTAAATGAAGATGTCATTTCAGATCACATCTAGTAGCGTAAGTTAGGAAGTTGGAATGTGTGATCTTGTTAGTCTAGTCTGAGGTTCCAATAGTTTTTTTCAGGTGAGGCTATAGCAAATCATACCTTGTAATTCAGTGGAGTTAGCGAGTGATCGCACGTTTATTAACGATTCGTTTCTTTAGCTTGATACCTTGTCCTACTATAACTTAGCGATGGGGTGTGTTCTTACCATGGTATGTCTAAATGCAGTGTATGTCTCTTACGTGAGGTTGCACTGTGTGTTTTCTGTATGTTCCTGCTAGAATTAGTTTTGTATTGTTCGACTTAATTTAATTTCGTGAGTTTCGTGTTTCTTGTACGTGCGAGATAGAGTTATCGCACACACGTGTTTCTCATGTGGTGTACTGAACCTTCAACTTTGGTAATCCATCTTCTTTAGATGCGGCAGTCTTTTGTTTTATACTGATATTTTTCGGAAGTTCTGTCTTCTGTTTTTTTTTGTTTTTCCTTGTCAGAGTTAGACCAAGTGCGTTTTCGACACGTGGCGAGCTCTGAATCCAATATAATCATTTCTAGCTTGCTCTGAATATTAAATTCAGTTTTTTGGGAAATGTTTCTTTCTGGTGGTAAACAGCGAGAGATCAGTTGACTTTTACGCGTTTTCTGGAGTGGGATTTTGTTCATTGCTGAATCGTGTAGTTGCTGATGTATTCAAGTTCGTCGTTTGATCTAAATTCTATATCGTGTGTCAGATTATTTTGGTATCCGTACTTATCGTATTTCCGAAGTAAGGAATTTCTAAGTTAGCCACTGATCTCACCGTTTTCCCTGTTTTATGAGTTTCATGTTATATCGTTTATCTACTGGATAAATTTCAGCAGAAAATAAATGTTCAGTTATTCCTCAACTGCAATGATGAAGTTATTTCATCAAATCCAACCCCCATTGCAAGCCTGGGCCTCTTCAAAGCCATCAGTTACTCAGCCCTCTCAATAGGAAGTATTTAATAGTTCATCTCATTTGTTTAATCCAAAAACCTCTATTATGATTTTTATTGAATGTTACTCATAGAGGTAATTTTGCAACGGTTCATTTAATTTCCATTGAATAAAATAATTAACAACATCTAAACTATTTGACAGAGACTTTCTCAGAGTAAAGAAGCACCAAATTCTCTTTCATCTTGACTACTGACTATGTTGTGATAGATTGAAACTGAGTAGAAATCATTCAATGTAATTGGCTGTGTTGATATAGATGTTCTTGTGACTGAATGTTCATTCACTATAAGTGAGGTGTTTAAACGATTACCCATTTTCCTGAGGGCGCTACACAGATCTGCGGACGAGAAGTAAAGCAGCTGTTTCCACGGACCGACAAGCTTCGTCGATGCGCTGTTTGATGATTTGTTCGGTCAGACTGTACACTGTATCCTTACACTGCGGTATACAAGATGGTGTGAATGCACAAACAAACGATCTCGGCCTGCCACTGATGCTGACGTGGAATAAACATAGGATACACGTCTAGAGAGCATGTTGACGCGGTTAGGATGCAGTGGTCCTCAGGTCCGGCTCTCGCGGTCGCCCGATTTAACACCAGCAGTTTGCGGGGATATCTAAAGCAACGTGTTTATGGCGCTGCACCCACTATCCCAGATGACTTCAAACGGCACATCGAGGAAGCTTGTCGCTCCGTTTCACCAACAATTTTACATCTCCTCCGCGGATCGTTTAAAAGGCGCACTGAGCTATGTATGGAAAACTGACACTAGTTTTGAAGACCACACACAAATGAATATTGGGCCACAAGGCCGTCCATCAGGACACAGCCAATTATGTGCAGCACATTGCATCCATCACTAAAAGTTTGAACGTTTTTAGGTCTTTGAATCTAAATTATTTGAAGTTAAACCAATTTGTACCCAGTTTACATACTATCAGCTACATTCTAAAATGTTGTGCTAAAAAGAAGTTGTATCTCGTTACTGCAACTCGCTGTAAAATAACTAAATAAACTACGTGCGTAACTCTGCAGAAAAGTAACTTCTCTTACGTTTGCCTTTCTAAATAAATATTCCTTTCACTTATTGTTTTGTAAATTATACACTCCTGGAAATTGAAATAAGAACACCGTGAATTCATTGTCGCAGGAAGGGGAAACTTTATTGACACATTCCTGGGGTCAGATACATCACATGATCACACTGACAGAACCACAGGCACATAGACACAGGCAACAGAGCGTGCACAATGTCGGCACTAGTACAGTGTATATCCACCTTTCGCAGCAATGCACGCTGCTATTCTCCCATGGAGACGATCGTAGAGATGCTGGATGTAGTCCTGTGGAACGGCTTGCCATGCCATTTCCACCTGGCGCCTCAGTTGGACCAGCGTTCGTGCTGGACGTGCAGACCGCGTGAGACGACGGTTCATCCAGTCCCAAACATGCTCAATGGGGGACAGATCCGGAGATCTTGCTGGCCAGGGTAGTTGACTTACACCTTCTAGAGCACGTTGGGTGGCACGGGATACATGCGGACGTGCATTGTCCTGTTGGAACAGCAAGTTCCCTTGTCGGTCTAGGAATGGTAGAACGATGGGTTACATGACGGTTTGGATGTACCGTGCACTATTCAGTGTCCCCTCGACGATCACCAGAGGTGTACGGCCAGTGTCGGAGATCGCTCCCCACACCATGATACCGGGTGTTGGCCCTGTGTGCCTCGGTCGTATGCAGTCCTAATTGTGGCGCTCACCTGCACGGCGCCAAACACGCATACGACCATCATTGGCACCAAGGCAGAAGCGACTCTCATCGCTGAAGACGACACGTCTCCATTCGTCCCTCCATTCACGCCTGTCGCGACACCACTGGAGGCGGGCTGCACGATGTTGGGGCGTGAGCGGAAGACGGCCTAACGGTGTGCGGGACCGTAGCCCAGCTTCATGGAGACGGTTGCGAATGGTCCTCGCCGATACCCCAGGAGCAACAGTGTCCCTAATTTGCTGGGAAGTGTTGGTGCGGTCCCCTACGGCACTGCGTAGGATCCTACGGTCTTGGCGTGCATCCGTGCGTCGCTGCGGTCCGGTCCCAGGTCGACGGGCACGTGCACCTTCCGCCGACCACTGGCGACAACATCGATGTACTGTGGAGACCTCACGCCCCACGTGTTGAGCAATTCGGCAGTACGTCCACCCGGCCTCCCGCATGCCCACTATACGCCCTCGCTCAAAGTCCGTCAACTGCACATACGGTTCACGTCCACGCTGTCGCGGCATGCTACCAGTGTTAAAGACTGCGATGGAGCTCCGTATGCAACGGCAAACTGGCTGACACTGACGGCGGCGGTGCACAAATGCTGCGCAGCTAGCGCCATTCGACGGCCAACACCGCGGTTCCTGGTGTGTCCGCTGTGCCGTGCGTGTGATCATTGTTTGTACAGCCCTCTCGCAGTGTCCGGAGCAAGTATGGTGGGTCTGACACACCGGTGTCAATGTGTTCTTTTTTCCATTTCCAGGAGTGTAGATGAAAACACCTTATCTGAGACACTTTGCATGTACTCAACAAGTCATGGTGGTGGGTACTTCGTACCAGTACTATCTTTTTCGATTTCACTCCGGTATCATAATATTGTGTTTCTTCCCCTTTTCCAACATTCAGTCCGCAGTACCGATCTCCGCTACAGGAAAATGGAATCACAGTAGTTGCATACATTCCAGATGACATCGCTTGTGCGTAACGCATTACCACGGTCACATGACAGTAAAAGAGCAGTCGGTTCTACAGACTGTTCCGAAAAACTGGTCTCACTGAGTTCTGCTTCTTGCAATTGGCAAATGGAAATGGTTGATGGCATTTTCAGCTGGGAGACACCATATGGGTTTGGTCTGCCGCCTTTTGCAAGTGTTTCTATTTGACGTCACTCTGCGTCTTGCGCCTCTTTCTGGTCAAAGTGACATGAAATAATTACAGCAACACAAACACCCAGTCCCAGTGTACGGCAATCAGAACAGATTCCGCGATGTAGAGGCAGCTACCTAACCACCAGACAAGGAGCTGCGGTCATCTCTGTTCTCATAGTGTTCTTATGAATAATAAAATAAGTTAAATATTTCCCACAAATGCCTACTTCGAAGTTTAATCTACTGCCTTACCTAAATGTAATGCTGCAGGTGTTCGCAAATGGCATCAAAAGCACACTATGCGATCAAAAGCATCCGGACACGTAGCTGAAAATGACTTACAAGTTCGTGGCGTCCTCCATCGGTAACGCTGGTATTCAATATGGTGTTGGCCCACCCTTAGCCTTGATGACACCTACGTCTCTCGCAGACATACAGTCCATTAGGTTCTGCATGATTTCTTGGCAATGGAAGCACATTCTTCGCGGAGTGCTGCACTGAGGAGAGTGCTGCACTGAGGAGAGGTATCGATGCCGGTCGGTGAGGCCTGGCACGATGTCGGCGTTCCAAAACATTCCAAAGATGTTCTGTAGGATTGAGGTCAGGACTCTGTGCAGGGCAGTCCATTACGGAGATGTTATTCTCGTGTAACCACCCCGCCACAGGCCATGCATTATGGACAGATGCTCGATCGTGTTGAAAGATGCAATCGCCATCCCCGAATTTTTCTTCAACATTGGGAATCAAGAAGGTGCTGAGCTGTGGTAGTGCCACGCAAAACATGAATAGTTGTCAAATTTAGGACAACTAAAATGATATCTTAACAATGTTGCTGTCTTCTTTTTCTCATTATTATTATTATTATTATTATTATTATTATTATTTGCACTGCATGATGTCTCTCCACTGCAGAAGAACCAATATTCGCCCAATTAAATCTGCCCTCACTCATAAATTTCTAATTTTTGGAAATAACTCTGAAGACTTTGTAGGTATCAAATGGTTCAAATGGCTCTGAGTACTATGGGACTTAACAGCTGAGGTCATCAGTCCCCTAGAACTTAGAACTACTGAAACCTAACTAACCAAGGACATAACACACATCCATGCCCGAGGCAGGATTCGAACCTGCGACCGTAGCGGTCGCGGGGTTCCAGACTGAAGCGCCGAGAACCGCTCGGCCACCAACGGCCGGCCACGCAAAACAACAAGGGGTGCAGGCCTCCTTCAGGAAAAACACGACCGCATCATAACACCACCGCCTCTGAATTTTGCTGTTGGCACTAGACACGTTGGCAGATGACGCTTACAGGCCATTCGCCATCCCCACACCCTACCCACGGATCGCCATATAGTGTACCGTGATTCGTCACTCCACGGAACGTTTTTACACTGTTCAGTCGTGCAATGTTTACGCTCCTTACACCAAGCGAGGCGTCGTTTCGCATTTACCGGCGTGATGTGTGGCTTATGAGCAACCGCTCGACCAAGAAATCGAAGTTTCCTGTCATAGTACTTGCAGTGGATCCTGATGTAGTTTAGAATTCCTGTGTGATGGTCTAGATAGATGTCTGCCTATTACACATTACGACCCTCTTCAACTGTTGGCGGTTTCTGTCAGTCAACAGACAAGGTCGGCCTGTACGCTTTTGTGCTGTACGTGTCGCTTCAAGTTTCCACTTCACTATCACATCGGAAACAGTGGAGCTAGGAATGTTTAGGAGTGCGGAAATCTCGCACCCAGACGTATGACAGCTAATCACCTAATCACGTTGGAAGTCCGTGAGTTCCGCGGAGCGCCCCATTCTGCTCTCTCGCGACGTCTAATGACTACTGAGGTCGCTGATATAGAGTACCTATCAGTAGGCGGCAGCACAGTGCACCTAATATGAGAAACGGTTTTCTTTGGTGGTGTCCGGATACTTGTGTATCTCGATAAATTTCTTATAGTTGACTGGGACAGTCTGAAGAAATGTTATAAGAAGAAGATTTAACATGTCAATTGTGGTTTGCGTTTTACCGGAACAGCTGCTCCTAAGTCGCTGTTATAGCGTCAAGTAAACACGCATACTGCTGTAACTCGAGCTTCAAAGAGAACTATGTTTTCTGAGATCTTCAGCGTTCATTTACAGAATTCTAGGTTTTTTTTTGTTTGTAATCTCCATCTTAAATTTTGTGATCTTGCCTCGTCGCCAAGCCATATTTCGAATGCGAACAGATTACATCATTAACGAGAATCGGACTGATTCTTCCACTTGCCCTTTAGAATGTAATACCCTACTGTCCTCTAAAGTTGCTTGCTCGACAGGTGTACTAATTATGGCCCTACACGTGACTTTAGGGATTCAGGTGGAATTTGATCCAGAACACTGGCGAAAACTTTGTTGGTCATGAGACTTGACATCACCACCATTCCTCCCCTTGCTGACCAAATACTACAGCTAAGACGGCGAAAATTGATCGCCGATAATTGCAGTGGGCTGGGAGCGGCAGGTTCGCGGGTCAACCCCTGCCAATAACGTTCGCGATTTTGTAAACGTCTCCATGGTAGCCTTCAGTGTTGTCACAGCGCTGTAGACGGCTACTGTTTTAGTTGAAAATTTGCAACACCGCAGCGAGCTGTCAGGGACCTTCTTCGCCGTCTCGTCTATAGTTACAAAAATGACTTCCACCTCTAAGAATTGAACCGATTACCTACGACCAGTATGCCACTGTAGACGCGTGAGTTAGCGACCTCGGCTACGGATGAACGAAATTACGGCTCAAAGTCTCTTCGAATATATTATATAAGTACGCTGTGAAATGACATATTTACGCCGGCCAGAGTGGCCGAGCGGTTCTAGGCGCTACAGTCCGGAACCGCGCGACCGCTATGGTCGCAGGTTCGAATCGTGCCTTTGGCATGGACGTGTGTGATGTACTTAGGTTGGTTAGGTTTCAGTAGTTCTAAGTTCTAGGGGACTGATGATCTGAGAAGTTAAGTCCCATAGTGCTCAGAGCCATTTGAACCATTTTTGACTTATTTACTTGATTGGCTACTCTATGGACTGCTGCGTGCACAATGACTATATATGTTAAATTAAAAGGAAGGTCAGCGTTGGCCGTAATATTCATGTCTTATTGACAGCAGAATCGATTTTCGATAGCATAGTGATCGTCTTCGGTGCTGTACAGATTAAACTCAGACACTTGTATCAAGTTATCAATAACCAAAACTTAGTCATTGATAACTTGATACCAGTGTCTGAGTTTAATCTGTACAGCACCGAAGACGATCACTATGCGATCGAAAATCGATTCTGCTATCAATAAAACGTCAATATTACGGCCAATGTTGACCTTCCTTTTAATTTGACTTATTTCTTGTCATTACGGCTCATTTCGTACTAATAACCATCCAAAACATGGATTAACTCACGTACAATAAATCGGGGCTTTGACACACGTTATGTCTGTCTTTTTACATGTGGAAAGAAACAAAGGACAGTCACAAAGAGAAAATATTAAACACGTTTTCCAAACATTGTCAAAAAGTAATCAAAAAGCAATCAAAAATGGTTCAAATGGCACTGAGCACTATGGGGCTTAACATTGGAGGTAATCAGTCCCCTAGAACGTAGAACTATTTAAACCTAACCAACCTAAGCACATCACACACATCCATGCCCGAGACAGGATTCGAACCTGCGACCGTAGCAATTGCGCGGTTCCAGACAGAAGAGCCTAGAACCGCTCAGCCACACCGGCCGGCCAAAAAGTAATCCCATCATTTTATAAAGAAACAAAATACATCGTATCTGTTTCCGCGGTACTTTGAGACAGTCATTTCTTCATGGAAAAATGGTAATACGATATAGGGACAAAGTGAACTCAATGAATATCCCTAGAGTAGACATTCAGGAGCACAAGGAACAAATATAATATTAAATTTGGAACTCAACGGCAACAAATATTTAACATTATTCAGAAAGTGACATAGTGGATTTTAACAATTGACCAATTAATTTTCAAGTTACATATTACAGTATGGCAACTATATCTAAAGATAGCATGTGATATGTTAAGAATACTGTAAAGTATGGATATGATCCTTATTACACAATTACTAAAGCTCTAGTTCTTGAAAATTGCCACGTTTTGTTAGTTGTGTTGGACCGAATTCTTGCCAAATCCTTCCTATCTTTTTGTTGTGGCCATTTGGAGTAGGACTTCGTCTTTTGCGTTGTGTTCACAGTAGCGACGTCATCACACAAGTGAGTCCTATTTCCAGAATATTCTTCTTTGTCGTATAGAAATGTAGCATACTGCCCAACAACTGTGTTTCAACATTTTATTGTGCTGGACATCGCCTTGCCCACCAGAGAAAATTTCAGAATCATCATCAGATTTTAACACCACTTCATCTTCATGCAGTGGTTACTTTAGCCTAGAGTAAAGTAAGCTCATATTTTGCAAAACTATCCACCATCTTACAGAAGTGTAACGTGTACTGTCTAAATTGAATTGCACACAAATAAGAGTTTTTCCATCTTGTTACCTAATACTGACAGAATGCAAAATTACACTGACTGTATTTGTAGCTCGGCTGACGTGAATCGTACAGGCGGACGTTATGGGGGTGTAATAGCTGTTAATATATTTATGATGAACAATGAGTCCAACGCAGCCAACACAAAATTACTTCACGGAACTCAAAACCCTCTAGATAGTTAGTTATTCACGTATTGTACATGCATACTGCCTAATTTACTCCATGGTTATGATGTAATTTTATCGAGAAAAAAGATTAAAACTTTTTCCTACCAAGATTAAAATTTACCCGCAAAGGGCAAAAATGAACCCAACTTACGGTTTTAATAATAAAGGCTGTCATCTCAAACACTTTGAGGCAATAGAAAGCACTGATGAGAAGCGGTCGAGTTTCCAGCCGGGTGGCAGTATCATAAAACCGCGACATTTCGACTAGTGACAAGTGGGAAACTCAACGTCTTTTCATCAACTGTAAACGCCGAGAAAATCTACATTCAGATATTAGAAACCATGTTTTCCTTAACGGTTTGTTGTACACTCAATTTGTGTCACGGCACCATTGCTTCATGGTCGTTCCCAAAAATCCATAATGAGGTGTTATCTCGTCTTCACCGGAACGAGCCGGTCTCTTTCCCTCCGGCTCGTGGGCCGCGCAGTGGCGCCTCTGACGGCAGACAGCGGCAGCTGCACCGCACGCCCGCTCGTGGCGCTGACGTCACGCGACGCGTGCGTGCCACGTGCCACACGCACTTCCTGGCGGCCGCTCTCACGCACCAGTTCCACCCCGTTCCTTCCAGCTCCCCTACCCACAGCGCGACCCCAATCGCCTTTTAATTGGGGCGGAACGACTCAAGCACGCCGTATAAGGGATTAAAAACGAATAATTAAGTTGGCAAATCAAACAGCAGCTGTAGCGAACTGGATCGAAATCACTTCTGTCACGCACTAAAAGCGAGTAGACTGTCAGAATTGAGTTTAAAGCAAGTAGATACTTCTTTTGAAACAAAATGGCTGATGGTTCAACCTTTGTATCTTACGGACAGTTGCTGTGTCTCCGATTCAATCGGTTATTTTTCTTAGCTAACGAGACATTATAGGGAGTTGTTGATTTACAATTAGTTCAAATGGCTCTGAGCACTATGTGACTTAACTTCGGAGGTCATCAGTCGCCTAGAACTTAGAACTAATTAAACCTAACTAACCTAAGGACATCACACACATCCATGCCCGAGGCAGGATTCGAACCTGCGACCGTAGCAGTCGCACGGTTCCAGTCTGTAGCGCCTAGAACCGCTCGGCCACTCCGGCCGGCAACTGGCGAACAAATTAATCCCCAGTGTCGTAGTGCAGGGTTTTGTTGAAAGACCACCCATCAGTGAAGCTCTTCTAACTGAGGTGCACAGAACTGTCAAAGTAGAAGTGGAAGTGTATCCATAAAAACTTCTAGCCGAGCTACCATTTGCAAGAAAATTTCCTCGGAAATAAATATGTAATCAGAGACAGACTTTATGCTGACCTTTTGTTACATTCTCAGTCAATCCATCCTCTAAGTTCCAGTCTTATTTCTGATGTATTTTCTTTGACTAAACATCTGCAATCTGCTTTTTGGTACCATAACCGAAGAAATGTTCTAAATTTCTTCTCTGGGATCTTGTTCACATCTAACATGTTTTTGGTAAGCCATGTTAATTTTAATTTTGCAAGTTTCCAATATTCACAATATCTGTGCCACTGTATAAAAACATTTAAGTGCATTTTTCATTACTAAAACTTCATCTCTTGCTTTGGGTTCTGCCTTTGTGTTATTGCTTCTCTGTTTCTTCCGTTTTATCCCCTACTTACCCTCCCATGTAGTTGACAAAGCAAACGACGCTTCCTCCTACACAGTCCAAGACTGTGATGAAAAAGAGAACCGATCCACAATGATATTTGCTAACATAAAAACATCAGTGAACGGGAAATTGCACTGTATGAAGTAATATGAATATATGCTGTTTCTGAAGCTACTGTTAATTTTTCATTAATATCTTCAAACTGTTCAATAATATAACACATTATTTCGATCCTAACCTTAAACGTACGCAAAAAATGAAGCGTGTTTGTTATTGCAATGAGAGGCTGAAAGGCCAGAGCAGCTTCTAAAAGCACGCCTTGGAGCCGTTGTTTTCTTCTGAAAAGAAATGCAAAGTGGGCGGAATGAGATTTCGTCGGACGGATGGAAGTTGGGGCGCTGTTTGCCGCCGGCTCTGAAGTTGTCGCCTATTCAGCAACACCTGCCCACGGCCGTCCCTGAAGTTTAATTACTTGCACGGCGCCGACTTCTAGCCCGCTAACTTCTCCCCTAACCGCCTCACCTGTGAGAGACGCCCGAAGTCAAGTCTCGCTGGCGGGCCCACGCTTTGTTCCTAGAGTTCACTGCAGCTGGCTGAAACTCCTGGACCACAACACGAGAAAAAGCTAAGGAGTGCGCTGTGCAGCTTACGGGATTAGAGTGTCATCGGTTCTATCCGTTCAAATTACGTTGCGTAGGTATTGAAGACTACAAGCAGAAATAAATGAGCTTCCACATTATGGATGTCAGTATTTTATAGTTACGTTAATAGACGAACACGTTTCGGAACTTTATGTCTTGTCTACACTGAGTTTTTTTTTGGTTTATTTTTATGTGAAAAATTATCACATGTCAATATCTTGTGTAGTTTACGTTAATTTTTGACTAAAAGATATATACGACCGAACGATAATTAGCTGTCACTTATTTTATATTAGTTTATATACTATACAGTTAAAGACATGTCACCGAGTTGACCTTTTGTTTACTTACGCTATGGCGAAAGACTTAGGCCTAGGATACTAAATTTAAGTATAATATGGTTATATATTATTTCACTTCCCTTGCATGGTTCTATTAGTTCTGTACGCTGGTAGCTTTATATCTACCACACACTAAGCAACTTGTCATCTTCACACAACGAAACATTTCCTAATTTTCTGTTTTCCATCAATTTCAGGCGGACTGAGAATCGCTCCATATCGTGTTATTTATGGTGTTACTAACTTTTTCATGTTGTTACCTTGCTTCCACTTTTTTGTGATGTATTATAAAATTTGTTTTGCTGTTGTTGTTTCTTTCTGTTATCCATAACAAAAGAGATATGTGAGCATAGGATATATATACTGTATCCTTATTTGCTATCCTAGAACAATGTAATTCAACCTACCGCAAGTGTACAACAGATAATAACTCAGTGACATGGGTGTTTAACAGTATTTAGTGTGTAAACTAATGTAAAATATCTCACACCTGCCGTTCGTGGCGGCCGAGCGGTTCTAGGCGCTTCAGTCCAGAACCGCGTGACTGTTATGGTCACAGGTTCGAATCCTGCCTCGGGTATGGATGTGTGTGATGTCCTTAGGTTAGTTAGGTTTAAGTAGTTCTAAGTTCTAGGGGACTGATGACCTCAGATGTTAAGTCATATAGTGCTCAGAGCCATTTGAACCATCTCACACCTAATTAACGTTTCATGGTACATGTAAATACCTTTCAGCCAGAGGTTAACACGCAATAATAGTTTTCCAGAAAAAATAAACTTACAGAGATTAAACACCTTTCGGATGATTTCTCTCCAGTTTATCTGAGCAAGTACGGAAAATAAGAAGAGCTACAACATGCAAAAGACGAAGGCTATCAGAATTACTCATAACAGTATCGTGTGATGAAAAGAACCGCGAATATGGAAAGAACGCTAGATTTCTCTCACTTAACCCTTTATAAAATTATCACAGATTCATGAAATAAACTGCCCGGGGAAATAACTCAACCACACTCTTGACTTTTATTCGTGTCTTGATTATCGGAAACCCCTTTCTCAGTACTCTTTCAACCACAGGAAATAGCTATGTATAGTCACCTGTGTGACGGAGGCAACAGTAAACCTGCAATCTCCGTGGAGTTCAGCACTGTGTTCTATGTTGAAATGCTCAGTCAGCTGTGGACTGCTACATTTCATATTCCATTGCTATTATACCATTCAATCAAAAATGTGAATGACTGTTGCACCATTTGATAGATATCGGTGCTGATATCGTGGAGAATGTCATGATTGCAAGGATAGAGCTGCAACACGCATCTCAATTCCTTTTTTTTTTAATTATGTATATCAGCATGAGTACCAGCGACACCAAGGTATGTTCTTAGTCCATTTCCTTTTAGTGCATCTCCTCCTTCCCCCTCTCTCTGTCCATCTCCACTACGCCCTCTGTCTATCCTTCTCCAATCCCTCTCTTTCTCCATATCCTCCTCCTCCCTTTCCCTGTGTTTGTTAGAAGTCGCTAAGTGCTCTATCATCAAACACTGAGTGAATGTAGCAAGCAGGACCACCACACCAGTGTTATCAAACACTGGATGAGTTTAGTGAGAGTAATTTTCTCTCCCTCTTAAGAAAAGCTAGTTTTTCAAGCATCTTAATGTTTATACCGTCATATCTCCTGAAGTATGTGTCACACAGTGATATTACTTTGCTCTACATTCAGTATTATTCATGACGGAAAAATATCCCAACACCATAAAGGAGTTGTGCGACGCAAGTGAAAGTTGGTAGGCGTGTTTCAACATCTATTCAAATTTTGCGCCAGTCGTGTAAGACCAGCGCCACTATGAGGATGCTACCTCTGAGGCTGCACGTAGTGAGATGATGTAGTAGTCAAGAATGCATTTAAGGCGACAAAGAAGCCATTCAAGAACGAGATTTTCACTCTGCAGAGGAGTGTGCGCTGATATGAAACTTACTAGCAGATTTAAACTGTGTCCCGGACAGAGACTCTAACTCGGGACCTTTGCCTTTCGCGGGCAAGTGCTCTACCAACTGAGCTACCCAAGCACGACTCACGTGCCGTACTCACAGCTTTACTTTTGCCAGTACCGTCAGTTTTAATCTGCCAGCAAGTTTCATATAAGATACAATCCGCTGCAGAGTGAGAATCTCATTCTCGAAACATCCCCTAGGCTGTGGCTAAGCCGTGTCTCCGCAATACCCTTTCTGCAAGTTTCACATGAGAGCTTCTGTAACGTTTGGAAGGTAGGAGACGAGGTACTGGCAGAAGTAAAGCTGTGAGGACGGAGTGTGAGTCGTGCTTGGGTAGCTCAGTTGATAGAGCACTTGCCCTCGATAGGCAAAGGTCCCGACTTCGAGTCTCGGTCCGGCAGACAGTTATAATCTGCCAGGAAGTTTCAAAAAAGCCATTATCAACACCTCTCCGAGTTAAACGCTGTCGTGGAATGGGATTACGAAAAGGTGGATGTTCTTCGCCATTACTGCAGAAGGACTTGGGAGGAATGTAGACACTGTACATGATTGCTGGCCATCGGTGGTCAGGAGAATGCACGGTGACAAGAAGACCGGGCTCCAAATGGCCACGTGGTAGCCCCGAGAGGAAAGACTATCGTGTTCGACGTATGGCTCTGGCGCATCTTACTGCATCTGCATCCGCAACAGCAACCTGGGCAGCAGTTGCACCACTGAGGCACAATGAACTGTTAACAAATAGGTTGATTCAAGGACAGCTCCGCGCCAGACGCCCTGTAGCGTGTTACTTACTTCCTATGATTCCGCCGAGCCGTTTCCACTGACCGCAAACCACTGTCATTTGCGACTTCAGTGGTGTCAAGCGAGAGCTCGTTGGAGGCCACTGTGGAGGTCTGTTGTGTTTTCTGATGAAAGCTGGTTCCGCCTCGGTGCCAGTAATGGCCGTGTGTTGGAATAAGGAGGCTAGGTGAGGTCCTGCAACCAACCTGTCTGATGGGCCAGACAGACGCTAGGGCGCAATTTCGTATGCAGCAGGACCACTTACGTGGTTATCCCAAGCACCATGACCCTAAATTTGTACGTCAATCTGGTGATTCGACGTGTTATGCTGCCACTCGTGAACAGCAATACAGAGGGTGTTTTCCAACAGGGTAACGCTCCCCACACACCCTTGTCCTAACCCAACATGCTCCACAAAATGTCGATATGTTGCCTCGGCCTGCTCGATCACCAGATCTGTATCCAATCGAGCACACACGGGACATCATCTGACGACAACTCCAGCGTCATCCAAAAACTGCATTAAGCGTCCTTGTATTGACAGAACAAGTGCAACAGGCATGGAAGACTCTGCAGGAGAGACGCTCAGTAGCTCGGTACGGGCTTTTGTTGAAGTTTCGAGAACATACCTTCACCGAAGAGTCAAGCAGTATATTGCTCCCTCCTACGTATATCTCGCGAAGAGACCATGAGGATAAAATCAGAGAGATTAGAGCCCACACAGAAGCATACCGACAATCCTTCTTTCCACGTACAATACGAGACTGGAATAGAAGGGAGAACCGATAGAGGTACTCAGGGTACCCTCCGCCACACACCGTCAGGTGGCTTGCGGAGTACGGATGTAGATGTAGATGTAGATGTAGAACTCCATGCAACAAACTGACATCCGGCACCTGTACAGCACAATACATGCACGTTTGCATGCTAGAACTTAAAATTCTGTTAGTTTCATTTCACATTTCCAATGGCTTATCTCGCACTTATATTAATGGCTCTGAGCACTATGCGACTTAACTTCTGAGGTCAACAGTCGCCTAGAACTTAGAACTAATTAAACCTAACTAACCTAAGGACACCACACACATCCATGCCCGAGGCAGGATTCGAACCTGCGACCATAGCGGTCGCTTCGTTCCAGAGTGTAGCGCCTAGAACCGCTCGGCCACTCCGGCCGGCCTTATAGTAATCAGTGATCTTACAACGCTAATAAGTTAAATATCTTACGTACACAAATGTGCTCCCGAAATTTCATTATCCTACAATCATTATTTTTTGGTGTTGCATTTTTTCCGTCAACGTATATGGACGCTATCTGTAAAAAGTGTTATAAATAGAGTGTGTAGTAAATAAGTGTGTGTGTGTGTGTGTGGGTGGGGGGTGGGGAGCTGTCAGAGAGAAAAAGATTGAAATTACGTGTACTGTTAGTTGGAAATTACCAATTCCTATTATTGTCAAGTAATGGATGACTGCAATCTGTGTAATTTGCACGCCTCGTGCTATTCTGCCTCAAGACTTAATTATACATATTTACAGCTACAAACATACTCCACAAGCTACCGGACGTTGCGCGGCGGAGGGTATCCTATACAACTGCTTGTAATTTCCTTCCTTGTTCCACTCGCAAATTACTAACTTAAACACATGACGTATTGTACCCAAAATTTACATTTCTTCATGTTGGTATCCGTACACTGAGCTTTCAGGCGAATGATTCCTTGAATGAAGATACTATTGTTCCGCGTTTAGTTCTTCCCCTTGGAACGGGCTTTCATCACAAGAAGGTTTCATGATGACTGACTTCTCTGCATTATGAACTCTTTAGAAATATTTTCTGCAGCATTGAGTACAAACAAATCCACTGTTATGAAGGCTGCCAAAGAAGGACATCACACACATCCAGGCCCGAGGCAGGATTCGAACTTGCGACCGTAGCGGTCGCTCGGCTCCAGACTGTAGCGCCTAGAACCGCACAGCAACTCCTGCCCGCAAGAATAGATTCACCAGTTTTTTTATTGGGAACTCTGAATTTTCATCTCAGCGCCATACCCACAGATCTAATTTTATCTCCACTTACAATTTTTGACATTAAGTCCCGATCTGAATCAAAACGATCGTTCAACTCCGTGCAAACTGAAAAACGATTATCCTTCCGCTCTGTTCTGTCTGGGAAGAAATTTTGCACTCACTCATCTGAACTGTAAATTGTCGGTAAAAACACTTTGCACGGACCTGTACGAGACCCTATGTTCTTCGGTAAGCTCTCAAATAGTTATCGATAGTTTGAACGAAGAATTTTTGCAACTTATTGCACGTTCTCTTCTATTTTTGAGGTTAATGAACGTCCCGAACATTTCTCGTCTTCTATCGTCTCATTTCTGCTTTTAAATAGCTCATCTGAATGTAAACAGTCTTCATCGTTACAGCATTATTACTGTACACCAGTTTCATCACTTCATGTGTTTCTTTGGTACTTTTTTTGCAATTTAAAACGAACTTAATGTTCATGTGTTGTTCAAAATCAATGACGCGCGACATGCTCGGTAAATACACCCATACTTTATCGTCTCTGGATGCTGACTGACAAATCAGATTGTGTTCCAAATTGACGCATTTTTTAATCACATCTTGTATGGAGCACAGTTTATTAGCACAGAACACGGGCACGAAAAGAACGTTCCGATTTTACATGTAGTTTTTGTTCCCACGCTTTCGAGGTGAATTTGTCTGACACACGTGATTTTACTTAGACAAAAAAGAAATACCCGAAGTTGGCTTATTCACGTAAATATAAATAAAGAAACGTTAGAATTGCACGGTTGTTGCTCTTCGAAGTTTTTTTTATATTTTCTACACTATTACGCCTCAGATGAACGCTGTAGCGTCAGTACATTGCTCAAAAACGAAGAAAAGTGTGGAGCACAGGAAAGCTAGTCTTGCACTTGGGGCGGTTAACAGTGCTTATTGCCCTTGTCGACATTAAATACAGAAAAATGTTTGCTGTCCCTAGAAGCCGTTAGACAGGCAACCAGCAACTACAATTGGCTAACCTTTTTAGCCGGTTGAGTAATATAGATCGGGCATCACGAAGTTCCATTCTGATGAAGTGGTATGCCAGCGATGCAGAAATAGGTCGGAGACTTCCAAGTGAATTCCTTTGTACAAGAATATGGACACGTCATAAATGTTCGCGTATGTACATTGACGATAAGGCAGACAACGTCAAAACTGCATACAACTTTGTGCTGCGTGTGCACAGGAAATTATGCACATGTATACTTTCTCTAATAGTAGTAGTGACATTAATATCACCATATTATGAGAATTATCGTTGTTCCTCCTAACTACAACATAACTAACAAACAACAAGTTAGATACTGAATGAACAGCGCTGATGTACTGGTGCTTTCAAACCAGTGCTTCCTAGGTCGTAGCTTCTGATTTCCCTCCCACGTGACTGCGATGTCGCAGCAAACCATTGTGTTGTGTTGCACAAGTTGGAAGTTGAAGTGGAAGTAGCTCGTTCTGGCATGACTAATGAGGCCCTGGGAACGGACACGAAACATTCTCCAGAACAACTCCGAGCGTTCGTAACGTTAAGAGGGTCGCCGTTTCCCGTTGTGCACCGGCAGTGTCGGAAGTAGGCGTAATGTTTGGCTCGCTTGTACAGCAATCGACAGTAACGTGAAGTACGAATGTAATTCTGATACGTGATGTGTGACTTAAAAACAAGTAACCCTGCTCTCTTCTCCCACATTCCTTACAGAATCTAACTGCCGTGCATAAAACTGGATGAGTAAGAGTCTGGGTATTTGTCGTCCTTTGAAGGAAAAATCTGGTTTTTACGCATCTCAGTATCTACTACGTATCTCCAGAGCTATGCGTCGCAAAGTGATATAACCTTGAGGTAGCCTACATTCAGCGGTAAATGCGGATACTGTCTGCAAAATGTGTTGCAATGGAGTTCGTAGTGAAGTTGCTTGAGCTGAAACTTTACCGCGTGGACAAAAAATCATTTAGCAACCGACATAACTGATCGCGCGCTCGTGTGTGTGTGTGAGTGTGAGTGTGTGAGTGAGGGGGAGGGTGTCAGTGAAAAGGAGCTTCGAAGAAGTTTGAAATAATGTGTAAAGTTTATTGGAAATCGCTAACTGCTTTCATGCTGAAATTCTGGATGAGTACAATCTGGGTAATTATCGAGTCGCGAGTTATGGTGCCTTAAGACTTAAAAATAGCTTCTAATCTTAACACGCAACTTCTTATGTTAAACATTTTATGGAAGGTTGCACCTCCTATCGAGTAATTATGACAGTATTTCAAATTTTTAAATTCGACCAGTTATTATATGAAATACTGAAAATAAAATGTTTGTTGCCCCTAGCACATATTCTACAGGAAACCTACAACTTTATCTGTGACTGCTTCAGCTGGGTACCAGCACGGATTTAGGCAGTTACTATGGAAATGGAAATGAGCGTTTGGCGTCATTGGCCGGGAGGCCCCTTACATTCGACTCCATATTGGGCGACCTGCTCGTCGGATGGGGATGAAATGATGATGAGGACAACACAACACCCAGTCTCTGAGCGGAGAAAATCCCCGACCCAGCCGGGAATCGAACCCGGACCCGGAGGACGGCGATCCGTCACACTAACCACTCAGCTATCGAGACAGACAGGCCATTACCATGCGACCTGTGGAGTAGCAACCATTCAGTTTCCAAACCATCTCCATCACTACACCGCCCACTTGCTTCAGGTTCATTTTCAGACAGATTTCCGTCAGTGGGATCACATGCTGCGGCCTCTAATTTTGTTTGTTTTCATTCCTTACTGTTGCGGAAGTTTTTATTTTGTATGTTTTATAATGCCGAACAACGTCAGAATCTGTCTACAGTTATGAGTGAGAACGTTCGAAGTCGCTCTATTGGTCAGAGGGTTGTTGTACAAGCTCGGTAGAGAGAAATGCTTTGTGTATCACTTGTCTACTTTGAGAAGGTTTCATGATGACTGACTTCTCTCCATTTTGAAATTGTTAGAAATATTTTCTGCAGCACTGAGTACAAACAAAAACACTGTCATGAAGGCTGCCAAAGAAGACTTCGAGTGAGAAAAAACGTGGAAATTGATTGGAACTGAAAAATGACTCTGAGCACTATGGGACTTAACATCTGCGGTCATCAGTCCCCTAGAGCTTAGAACTACTTAAACCTAACTAACCTAAGGACATCACACACATCCATGCTCGAGGCAGGATACGAACCTGCCACCGTAGAGGTTTCGCGGTTCCAGCCTGAAGCGCCTAGAACCGCTCGGCTACACCGGCCGGCTGGTTGGAACTAAAGACTCTGGGAAAAAACACTGTGTGGATAAACGAATTTCCGGAACAGATACATTTACTGAGGATGGGATGCATAGTCACGTTTATGATATCATCATAGAATACACAGTCCGATAATGAGCAACTTATTGGTCACTATTAAGGAAACAGCTCTCTTTCAACGCAGTCACGCTTTATTATTCGCAATTCTGGACAGCCTTCGTTTTCACCATGGACGTTCCTGTGTCCATGAGAGTGTAGATGTAGGTAAATGGCTGATCAGAAAATGTAATAACAGGTTAATTATAAAACTAGTGATTTCTTTCCCATAATAAACCACATAAGCGAGTGCTTAGCTCTTGGCACGTGAGCGAAGCATTATGAGTCACGTATAACTCAACTTACCTCATGTTAGAGATCTCCTCCAGAGTTCTCGTTTGAAGGAGATGGAGCTGTGATTTGTACTTAAGATTTCGTTTGCATACTATGTGCACGTAACTTCAATAACAAAGACGTTTCCCGATTGTCGAAAATTCATTAACGTTCCCAGAAAATGAATTTCGTAAACTTCCCGAATATCATCTTATAAATTGTTGTCATGGTTAAAACAAAAATGAGCACATATAGCAGATTTTCCAGAACAGTGATGCAAGTTCCATTTTTGAACGTGGAATTGTTCGCCAGACCGAGTAAGTTGTATGAAATTGAAGGCTACGCGTGTGTTCCCTAGCGATATGAATCCCTGAATCAAATTTGTTACGATCTCTCCCTCTGCCCTCTGAAACATAACTTACCGTCATATCCATCTTTAACGTGCCACAGAAGCCCACAATTTTAATAATAATAATAGTAGTAGTAGTAGTAGTAGTAGTAGTAATTCGTTTACGTCATTGCTCAGTACATCAGTTTAGCATAACTTCCAGTAAACTGTAATCCAGAGAAATAAACATTCGAAAAGCATTGGCTGAAAAATTTGAGACTTACGTGTGTTACGCAGATGATTTAAGAAAAGTGATAGGAACAAACTCTTAGAACTTTATCACGAAACAAAATCAAACTCTGCATTCACCATTACGAATATTCTACTTTACACTGCGATTGTGAACACAGATCTGGCTATGCCAGCGTGTGAATGACGAAACACTGATTCACTCAATCGTTTCCGCCTACGTTCGGGGAAGTCGGACTTCTTATAATGTTTTTCTTAGTGGACGGTCTTTCCCTTTCTGTCTAGCTCTTTTTCAGACTCCCGTACTTTTGCCGGTCTTACCTGTGGGTCCCCGAACCGTGTCGGATTTGGTGTTGACGGTAGCTACGGTCACAGCCCGTGAACGTGCGCTTCTAGCTAGCTGCAATGTTCCCATCTACTCGGCTTAAGAAACCGGAATGTATTCCGTGCTGAACAAATAGAATATATACTTAGAATTCGTGGCAGTTTTAGAAATGGTTCTGAGCACTAAGGAACTTAACAGCTGAGGTCATCAGTCCCCTAGAACTTAGAACTACTTAAACCTAACTAACCTAAGGACATCACACATATCCATGCCCGAAGCAGGATTCGAACCTGCGACCGTAACGGTCGCGCTGTTCCAGACTGAAGCGCCTCGAACCTCTCGGTCACAGCGGCCGGCAATGTGTTGCTATTGCTGAAGTTGTGCTACAGGACATTATCAGATCCTGTACCCTACTTATATATCTGCACCTATTTAAAAACTATGTTGTAAATAAAAGTTAAAGACATTTAACGAATTTATTTTTAGGAGTTTTTGTGATAGGTGAAAATTCCTCCTCCCCCCCCCCCCCCCCCACCCCGCTTTCTGGTATTACGCGTTTTGGAAAATGCGCCTGTTGTGGTAGGGTTAATATCTAATTGATCTGCCAGGAAGTGACGGAAGAATCCATAAATATATAAGTGCTTTTAATAAAACGTCTTATTTCGAGAACGCTGCAAGGTGATGGACGTCACTACCCCACCACCGCTCCATCTTACCCCCTCCCCCTCTAGATTCGCTTCCGCTGCCAAGGTGTGAACCCCAGAGTAATTCTGGACTGAGTGTAAGCTGTCCCCACACCCCTGCTTTCCCTCCAGGTCGCCATCGGACAGCTGTGTCCGACTGCCGACTGCACCGGACAGGTCCCGCCTGCAACAGCCAGCACTTGGCTCCCGCTAATTGCCAGCGAGCAGTAATTGCGGCGGCCGCCAGGTTCAGGTTCAGGTTGGCGCAGCTAATCCCGGCAACAAAGCCCGCCCTCCGAGATAATTCCGCCCAATTCCACCTTCGGGCCCGCGAAACGATCCATTTAGTGCGCACCTCCCGGGTGAAAGGGGCCACTGCCCTCGGGGCGGTGGACAATTCCTCATCGACCTCTTCATTTCCTTAATGCACTGCGGCAACTTCTGCGAAATACGGCGCGCCGAATCCTGTCGAAGTCATTTTACAACTGTTACGAGGGCACATTACTGCTCACCAGAAAAGTAGACACACGAACGAATGACTTTTATATCTATACTTACAGAATGTACCGTAATCAATAGTAACAACTGACACAAGTGAAAGTAAAAAATAGAAATAAATTAAAGCGTTCCTGTACATATGGGTCTGCGAACGAACTATTTGCGAGATAACTGCGCGTGTATGAGGGCGTTCATTAATCAATACAACACTTGCTTTTCTCAACCAGTTTCGGTTAAAAATGCACGATTTGTTGTGGTACACTGTGGAATATTTCAGCCCTTATGCTATACGTAGTCTACAAACTGGCGTCTGCAACGAAGTGTGTTCCACACAAAAAATGTTCAGATGTGTGTGAAATCTTATGGGACTTAACTGCTAAGGTCATCAGCCCCTGAGCTTACACACTACTTAATGTAAACTATCCTAAGGACAAACGCACACACCCATGCCCGAGGGAGGACTCGAACCTCCGCCGGGACCAGCCGTACAGTCCATGACTGCAGCACCCTAGACCGCTCGGCTAATCCCGCGCGGCTGTGTTCCAAGCATTCCAAGCAGAGTGCTGTCAATGAAATTATTTTTGCGGAAAACCAGACCATCGCAGATATTAATAGGCGCTTAAGGAAGTCTACTGATACCTGGCAATGAGCAAAAGCACGGCGAGTCGTTGGGGAAGGATTCTGTGATCATGTCGCTCAATCGTGTCCAACCTCAATGCGCCGACCGGTCGCACACAGATCTGGCACCTGCGGTGCTGGAACGTGCAGATGCACAACTGAACGTTTCCGTTCGCAGTATTGACACTTGCCCACGAGCTGGGGTACTCAAAGGTGTGTGCCCGCTGGGTTCAAAATGGCTCAAATGGCTCTGAGCACTATGAGACTCAACATCTGAGGTCATCAGTCCCCTAGAACTTAGAACTACTTAAACCTAACTAACCTAAGGACATCACACACATCCATGCCCGAGGCAGGATTCGAACCTGCAATCGTAGCGGTCGCGAGGTTCCAGACTGTAGCACCTAGAACCGCTCGGCCACTCTGGCCGGCCCTAGAACATGTCCAATAACATCAAGAAAAGAGGGAGCTAATGGCTAAATCTTGTAAAGCAGACGCCCGATTACACCTGATAAATGATAAAGAAAAGAAAAATACGAAGATGACGAAGAAGAAGACGAAGAAGAAGAGACTGTAAACACATAATGGGAGGCAGCTCCACGGACGAAGTGGTCCGCTTGACCCTGTTGCAATAGGCATCGTCACCAGTCCCGTGCACGACATTGAATGTTATTTCGTACAGCTGCAAATGTTCAAACAACATCGGTCCCTCTCTGCAGGCGCTTACCGACTTTTATAGTTTCCAACCATTACTGTCTGCGCACTGCCGCACTACCCGCCTTTTTAAGCGTCCACCCGTAAGTCACGCCTCACCACGCGCAGATGTCGGCCTCCGCATCTGTAGTGGAGACGTGGCTCTTCCACTAACAGGGACGGCGCACTTGCGGGCAGACCCGCATCTCGGGGGAATGCTGGTGTCACTGCAGCTCAGGTATTTCCTGCCGATGAATATTTTAAGTACGAAACACCGGAGCACTCTGCCGTCGCCGCCGGGTTGGAATTCTGCGCAGCACTGGATATTGCTGCCGCAGCGCAGGCTCCCTGGAGAGGACAAGTTCACTTGTCTCTGCGGTCGCGCCTGCACTCTGCGCCCCAGGAGGCTTCAGTTCTCGGAACACTCCCCTTCCTGGGCACGGTGTCAGCAGGAAAAAAAGAGTACCTATTACTCATAAAAGCAATAGACGTGTTGCCTAGTCAGAGGGATCACTTCGTTTGATACACCATCTCGATGTCCGTGACTCCACAATGGCGAACGACAACTCGATACACGCACCGCGCCACATGCGCAGACCGATCAGCGCAGTATTACCCTACTGGCCATTAAAAATGCTAGACCTTGAAGACATTCAGATGATAAACTGGTATTCATTGGACAAATATATTATACTAGAACTGACATGTGATTGCATTTTCACGCAATTTGGGTGCATAGATCCTGAGAAATAAGTACCCAGAACAACGACCTCTGGCCGTAATAACGGCCTTGTTACGCCTGGGCATTGAGTCAAACAAGCTTGGATGGCGTGTACAGGTACAGCTGCCCATCAGCTTCAACACGATACCACAGTTCATCAAGAGTAGTGACTGGCATATTGCGGCGAGCCAGTTGCTCGGTCACCATTGACCAGACGTTTTCAGTTGGTGAGAGATCTGGAGAATGTGCTGACCAGGGCAGCAGTCGAACATTCTCTGTATCCACAAAGGCCCGTACAGGACCTGCAACATGTGATCGTGCATTATCCTGCTGAAATGTAGGGTTTCGCAGGAATCGAATGAAGGGTAGAGCCACGGGTCGTAACACATGTGAAATGTAACGTCCACAATTCAGAGTGCCGTCAATGCGACCTAGAGGTGACCGAGACGTGTAACCATAGCGCCCCATACCATCACGCCGGGTGATACGCCAGTATGGCGATGACGAATAGACGCTTCCAATGTCCGTTCACCGCGATATCGCCAAACACGAATGCGACCATCAAGATGATGTAAACAGAACCTGGATTCATCCGGAAAAATGACATTTTTGCCATTCGTGCACCCAGGTTCGTCGTTGAGTACACCATCGCAGGCGCTCCTGTCTGTGATGCAGCGTCAAGGGTAAAGGCAGCCTTGATCTCCGAGCTGATAGTCCATGCTGCTGCAAACATCGTCGAACTATTCGTGGAGATGGTTGTTGTTTTGCTAGTGATACGAGGCCGTTGGGATCCCGCACGGCGTTCCGTATTACGATGCTGAACCCACCGATTGCATATTCTGCTAACAGTCATTGTATCTCGACCAACGCGAGCAGCAATGTCGCGATACCATAAACTGCAATCGCGATAGGCTACAATCCGACCTTTATCGAAGTCGGAAACATGATGGTACGCATTTCTCCTCCTCACACGAGGCATCACAACGACGTTTCACCAGGCAACGCCGGCCAACTGCTGTTTCTGTATGAGAAATCTGTTGGAAACTTTCCTCGTGTTAGCACGTTGTAGGTGTCGCCACTAGCGTGAACCTTGTGTGAATGCTCTGAAAAGCTAATCATTTGCATATCACAGCATCTTCTTCCTGTCGGTTAAATTTCGCGTCTGTAGCACGTCATCATCGTGGTCTAGCAATGTTAATAGCCAGTAGTGTATATTAGGGACACTCATTCCGACTTGGTGGGAACTGTGACAGCAATCGAACTCACCATAAAAGTTGTGGGCTACGTGAAAATTATTGCGGACGATCTGCGTCTCTTGATGCTTGAGGTCTTTCCCGACAGCAATGGTATCTTTCAGGAGGATAAGTATCCGTGGCTCAAGGCCAGAAGCGCTACAATGAATTCACGTTGATTTCTTGCCACACCAAATTCCTCTGATACAGGGTGTTTCAAAAATGACCGGTATATTTGAAACGGCAATAAAAACTAAACGAGCAGCGATAGAAATACACCGTTTGTTGCAATATGCTTGGGACGACAGTACATTTTCAGGCGGACAAACTTTCGAAATTACAGTAGTTACAATTTTCAACAACAGATGACGCTGCAAGTGATGTGAAAGATATAGAGGACAACGCAGTCTGTGGGTGCGCCATTCTGTACGTCGTCTTTCTGCTATAAGCGTGTGCTGTTCACAACGTGCAAGTGTGCTGTGGACAACATGGTTTATTCCTTAGAACAGAGGATTTTTCTGGTGTTGGAATTCCACCGTCTAGAACACAGTGTTGTTGCAACAAGACGAAGTTTTCAACGGAGGTTTAATGTAACCAAAGGGCCGAAAAAGGGATACAATAAAGGATCTGTTTGAAAAATTTCAACGGATTGGGAATGTGACGGATGAACGTGCTGGAAAGGTAGGGCGACTGCGTACGACAACCACAGAGGGCAACGCACTGCTAGTGCAGCAGGTGATCCAACAGCGGCCTCGGGTTTCAGTTCGCCGTGTTGCAGCTGCGGTCCAAATGACGCCAACGTCCACGTATCGTCTCATGCGCCAGTTTACCCCTCTATCCATACAAAATTCAAACGCGGCAACCCCTCAGTGTCGCTACCATTGCTGAGCAAGAGACATTCGCTAACGATATAGTGCACAGGATTGATGACGGCGATATGCATGTGGGCAGCATTTGGTTTACTGACGAAGCTTATTTTTACCTGAACAGCTTCGTCAATAAACAGAACTGGCGCATATGGGGAACCGAAAAGCCCCATGTTGCAGTCCTATCGTCCCTGCATCCTCAAAAAGTACTGGTCTGGGCCGCCATTTCTTCCAAAGGAATCATTGGCCCATTTTTCAGATCCGAAACGATTACTGCATCACGCTATCTGGACATTCTTCGTGAATTTGTGGCGGTACAAACTGCCTTAGACGACACTGCGAACACCTTGTGGTTTATGCAAGATGGTGCCCGGCCACATCGCACGGCCGACGTCTTTCATTTCCTGAATGAATATTTCGATGATCGTGTGATTGCTTTGGGCTATGCGAAACATACAGGAGGCGGCGTGGATTAGCCTCCCTATTCGCCAGACATGAACCCCTGTGACTTCTTTCTGTGTGGACACTTGAAAGACTAGGTGTTCTGCAAAAATCCAGAAACAATTGAACAGCTGAAGCAGTACATCTCATCTGCATGTGAAGCCATTCCGCCAGACACGTTGTCAAAGGTTTCGGGTAATTTCATTCAGAGACTACGCCATATTATTGCAACGCATGGTGGATATGTGGAAAATATCGTACTATAGAGTTTCCCAGACTGCAGTGCCACCTGTTGTTGACAATTGTAACTACTGTAATTTCGGAAGTTTGTCTGCCTGAAAATGTACTGTTGACCCAAGCATATTGCAACAAACGGTGTAATTCTATCGCTGCTCGTTTGGTTTGTATTGCCGTTTCAAATATACCGGTCATTTTTGAAACACCCTGTATGAACTCGATGGAACACATCTGGAGACAGTCGGGTGGCAGATCTGCACTACAAACTATCATCCCACAATTGACGTGTATTGCTTGACTTGGCTGTAGTCGTGTAATGCCACACACATCCGGAAACCTACCAAGCTTGTCGGTATTACACCGGTGCTCATAATTTTTTGGGCCAATGGTGTATTACACAAGTAGCGGGTAAGGCGAACTCTAGATTGCGGTTTATTGGTAGAATCCTGAAGCAATGCAGTCCTTCAACAGGGAAATAGCTTACAATACGTTAGTTCGTCCAGTCTTGGAGTGTTGTTCGTCTGTATTGGACCCTTACCAGTTGGGTCTGATTCAAGAGATTGAGAAGGCCCAAAGAAGAGTGGCAAGATTCGTGACTGGTACATTTAGCCATCGCGAGAGCGCTACAAATCCAGAATGTTTGAAATGCGACACACTTGCAGATAGACGGCGCGCTAAACAGAAGGGTCTGTTCACTTAATTCCGAAATCCGATGTGCACCGAGGATGTAGAGCATCCGTTATTACCACCAACTTTCAAATCGCGCTATGAGTACGATTCAAAGATAAGGGAAATAAGAGCTCGTACTGTTGCGTTCAGACAGTCGTCCGCGAGTGGAACAGAGAGGGTAAAATATGACTTTGGCGCGAATTCTACCCTCCGCCACACACCGTTTGGTGGCTAGCGGAGTATATATGTAGATGTATATATACATGTAGATGTATATATACATGTAGATGTATTTAGTTCTCCCAATTGATCTTTCCGGATATTACAATTTTAAACGCATCTGATAGTAGTTCTGTTGCTTCACTAACTGTATGTACATGGGCCGGCCGCTGTGGCCGAGCGGTTCTAGGCGCTTCAGTCCGGAACCGCGCGCTTGCTACGGTCGCAGGTTCGAATCCTGCCTCGGGGCTGGATGTGTGTGATGTCCTTAGGATGGTTGGGTTTCAGTAGTTCTATGTCTAGAGGAATGATGACCTCAGATGTTAAGTCGCATAGTGCTTAGAGCCATTTGTGTGTACATGGGCTCGATTTTCCTGTTTCGTGATGCAATGGTGGAAGAGTGGTTGGGCGAAGGAGAGAGAGAGAGGCGGAGAGCGCGGAACTTAACCTGCATTGTGGTGGTCCTGCTGTGACGGAATTTCGGTCGCGATAACAGACACGCGGAGCCACCGTGCCGGTAACGGTGCTATGGCGCGGCACACACCTTACTGCAGCCGTGAGGCTCTTCGTGTCTACAGCGAATATAGGGCTACATTCTCGCTCCAAATTCGTCTCGTGAGAACCTAATTCATGGTAATCACGCAGAAGAGTCAGCTAACTTTACAAATTAGGGTCTGATTTCTTTGTCCACTTGTGTTTAGACAAAAAAAAAAGTTAGGCAGTCCCAGGAGTCTTCATACTGACACTGGCTTTGACAATGACCTCAATACCGTGAGTAATCGAGTCCACAAGTTCCTGTATGTATACCATATGAGACGTGTTGAGAAAGTACAGCGAATTTTGTAACTTTGAAGGTTGTATTAAACCGATTCGGGCAATTTTTCGTTGTTGTGTTGGTAAACATGTCTCAAACGTGTATTAGCTCCGGTGTCTATATTGAGTATTTAGTCTGTCGTCAGTTTTCAAGAAGTTTACATGTGTCGGCTTACGAGTGGCGATTACTGATTTGTTTTAATAATTTGAATTTAATTGTGGTATAAAATGGAATAAATCGTAACAAAGTTTTAGATATGTTGAATATTGCTTTTAATGAGTCTACCATGAGTAAAATATGGGTTTGCAAGTGGTATAAGCGTTTACAAAACGGCCGTGAAGAAGCTGAAGATGACGAACGTTCTGGGCTTCCCAACTTGTCAACAACCGATGAAAACGTGGAACAAAGTGGAAGAAATGATTATGAACGATCGATTAATCACAATCAGTGAAGCTGCTGATGATGATGGCATATCAATTGGCTCAGGACGTGAAATATTTTCGGATGTTATGAGTAAGAAACGTTTGACAATAAAATTTGTGCCAAAGGTGTTGAATTTTAAGCCAAAACAGCGGTGAATGGAAGGTGCTCAGAAGTCGCTAAATGAAGTCAACAAAGAAGCGTAACTACTGAATCGTGTCATAACAGGGGACGAAACGTGGGTGTACGGGTATGACATCGAAACTTAGGCTCAATCGCCTTAGTGGAGGAATTCTTGGTCGCCAGGACCGAAAAAAAGCTCGGCAAATGAGATGAAATGTGAAGGTTCTGCTCACTGTTTTCTTACATATTAACGGCATAAAGCATCAAGAGTTCTTTCGAAAAGGTCGTACGATCAATAGAGTACTAACTAAAAATTTAACGCCGCCTGCGGGAAGAAACCCAATAAAAAGAAAAACGCCTCGATTTGTGGCAAAACAGTCCATGGTTTTGCGCTACGATAATGCACCTGTTGACACTTCAGTGCTTGTTGGTGAATTTTTGGCGAAAGAGAACACTTTAATGATACACCAGCCTCCATATTCGCCAGATATAGCCCCGTGTGCTTCTTTTCAGTTCTAAAAAATAAAGAGAACTTAACTGCCCGTCGCTTTACAAGCTTAGATGAGATTAAAAGCACATCACTGAAAGAGCTAAGTGTTATCCCAAAGATCGAGTTCCAGCAATGTTTCTGGTGTTGCCAGAATCGCTGGCATAAGCGTATAATATCTAATGGGAACTACATTGAAGGGGATAACTTTAATATATACGAATAAATAAAATTATTCTCAAAAAATGAAAATTCCATATACTTTCTGAGCACACCTCGGACAGTGAATACACTCATTGATGGAGAGATTCTGTATAGTTCTAAATTGCAGGTTTGCTGATTGCTACGATTCATCTACCACTCTAAACAGCACAAGATATTATTTATGGGACTACGATCTGGTGATTTAGCGGGCCAGTTGAGGTGAGATAGGGTGCCTTTGTGTTCGTCAAACCTGGAACGTATGAGTGCAGTTCTGTGAACACGGTTGTTGTCGCCCTGCAAAACGGGAGTGTCATCAGCATGAAGATGGAGAAGGTCAACGAGATCGCCGAAGTACGTATCCTGGTTCATAGTCATGGTACGCATAACTTGTATGAGTGGGCGTTACAAAGGTGTGAAACACCCCCTCTTCCCCCAAAACAAACAAAAGCCGTCGCAGTAACACATGCGGCCTAAAGTACTGTACAAAAGTTCATATGGCTCCGAGCACTATGGGACCTAACTGCTGAGGTCATCAGTCCCCTAGAACTTAGAACTACTTAAACCTAACTAACCTATAGTCTTCACACACCGCCATGCCCGAGGCAGGCTTCGAACCTGCGACAGTAGTGGTCGCTCGGTTCCAGTCTGTAGCGCCTAGAACCACTCGGCCACTCCGGTCAGCGAAGTACTGTACACCCTCTACACACTGCGGGCAGTCGGTGCACTCGCCTCCTTGCATCATTCCAACACAAGCAAAATTGTGACTCGCCGAACCACACTACACGCCCCCTGTCACCTACTGGACAGCTTCTCTGTAGTGTGGTCAGTTCAAAACGTGCAGTTTCATGTGTAGCTGTGTGAAGTGGCTGTCTACCAGGTACCCTACGCGACGTGTGGATAGCGTACAGTTCGCTGCTTAATTTTCGCTTGCAACTCAGAGACGCACCTGTATTCGCTGATGGCCGCAGTTCTTGTCGGATTGAAACAAATTTTCATCGACGAGACGTGACACACTCTTCCGGCTGCTGTCCGATAGGATCTTTTTACGACCGGCATTCTTATGCCATTTTACACCCGCCACGTTAGCCGAGAGCGCTAATGCACTGCTTCGTGGACTCGGGTAGGGCGGCGGATCAACGACGGCGGTCGGTGTGCCGACCAGCCTGGATGTGGTTTTTAGGCGGTTTTCCACATCCCCTAGGTGAATACCGGGCTGGTCCCCACGTCCCACCTCAGTTACATGGATCGCAGACCTCTCAACACTTTCACATTATTCCATGGATTACACTAGTCGCAGACAGTTGGGGTACACTAATTCCGTTCTGGGGGTGTGCGGGGGGGCGGCAGGAAGGGAATCCAGCCACCCCTCAAACTAACATTGCCAAATCCGATTAACCATGCTGACTCTGCGTACCTGCAGGACAAAGCCACAAGCGAAAGAAAGAAAAAAGAAAGATCCTTATGCATTTTACACGGTTGCAAGAGGTACAACATCCCTGTAGACACGTTGGATGGTTTGCGTTGACAGACCAATGAATCGGGAAACATTATGATCACTGCTCGCCGCGACGTTGGATGCCGCCTGGTGGCGGTGGGGGCATGTGACGCGGTAGGAAAAGTATGTAAGCGGATCAGACAGTGACGGGGAATCACCCTATGGGAGATGTAGGCTGCAAATGGGGAAATCAATTTAGATAAGCGAATTTGACAAAGGGCACATTATTATTACACAAAGCCTGTGAACGAGTATCTCTAAAACGGCGAAGCTGGTCAAATGTTCACGGGCTATTGGCATGAGCATCTACGGAAAGAGGTAGGACAGTGGAACTACCAACAGGCACTAAATAGTTGGAAGTCCACGACTCTTCACAAATGGTTCAACTGGCTCTGAGAACTATGGGACTAAACATCTGAGGTCATCAGTTCCCTATAACTTAGAACTACTTAAACCTAACTTAAGACATCACACACATCCATGTCCGAGGCAGGGTTCGAATCTGCGACCATAGCGGTCGCGCGGTTCCAGACTGAAGCGCCTAGAACCGCTCGGCCACACCGACCGGCCTACTCTTCACAGAACGCGGGTTTGGGAAGCTTCTCTTCTGTAATGTAGGATAGTTGGCGACATGTGGCTTCTCTGCCGAAAAAGCAAACCTTTGGTGCAGGCAAAAGTGTTTCTGAGCACACCGTTCATCTTACATTGTTGAACATGGATCTCCGCAGCAGACCACACCTATGTGTTCAAGTGTTGACATTGAGCCGGGCGTAATGGCCGAGTGGTTCTAGTCGTCACAGACCGGAACCGCGGGACCACTACGGTCGCAGGTTCGAATCCTGCCTCGGGCATGAATGTGTGTGATGTCCTTAGGTTAGTTAGGTTTAAGTAGTTCTAAGTTCTAGGGGACTGATGACATCAGCAGTTTAATTCCCATAGTGCTCAGAGCTATTTGAACCATTTTGAACCAACGACATTGTCAATTAAAATTGCAGTGTGCACGGAATCATCGAAATTCAACGGCGATCAATGGAAACATCTCTTCGGATGAATCATATTTTTTCTAAGCTAGGTTGATGGCCGTCTCCAGAAACGGCATCATCGACGTGAACAGGGGCTCGAAACACACGCGGTGGGAGCAGTATTATTCTATGGCAGACATGGTCCTACGCTTGCATGGGATGCGTGGTTGTTCAAATGGCCATAAGCACTATGGGACTTAACATCTGAGGTCATCAGTCGCCGAGACTTAGAACTACTCAAACCTAAGGACATCACACACATCCATGCCCTAGCCAGGATTCGAACCTGCGGACCGTAGCAGCAGCGCGGTTCCAGACTGAAGCGCCTAGAACCGCTCGGTCACAACGGCTGGCTCGTGGTAGTAATAGAAGACATGCTGGCAGCTGCAAACTACATGGATCCCTTCCTGCTTGATGTCTTCTCTGACGGCCATGTCATCTTTCAGCAAAATAATTGTCGGTGTCTCTGAGGCAGAACCGTGCAGCAGTGGTTTGAGGAGCATTATATTGAACTCAAGTTGATGTCCCGGCGACCAAATTCGCCTGATTTACGTCCTAAGGAACCCATCTGGTTCGCTATCGACCCCATCACTGCGTAGGCAGACCAGTGCCGATTATTTGCGCGAATTGCATGACCTGTGCATAGGCATCTAATGCTACATACCTGCACAAACCTACCAACAACCCTCGGGCAATGCTATATACCTGCACAAACCTACCAACAACCCTCGGGCAATGCTACATACCTGCTCAAACCTACCAACAACCCTCGGGCAATGCTATATACCTGCACAAACCTACCAACAACCCTCGGGCAATGCTACATACCTGCTCAAACCTACCAACAACCCTCGGGCAATGCTACATACCTGCTCAAACCTACCAACAACCCTCGGGCAATGCTACATACCTGCACAAACCTACCAACAACCCTCGGGCAATGCTACATACCTGCACAAACCTACCAACAACCCTCGGGCAATGCTACATACCTGCTCAAACCTACCAACAACCCTCGGGCAATGCTACATACCTGCTCAAACCTACCAACAACCCTCGGGCAATGCTACATACCTGCACAAACCTACCAACAACCCTCGGGCAATGCTACATACCTGCTCAAACCTACCAACAACCCTCGGGCAATGCTATATACCTGCACAAACCTACCAACAACCCTCGGGCAATGCTACATACCTGCACAAACCTACCAACAACCCTCGGGCAATGCTACATATCTGCACAAACCTACCAACAACCCTCGGGCAATGCTACATACCTGCACAAACCTACCAACAACCCTCGGGCATGGTTGTGTGTGTTTGTCCTGGGGTTCAAATGGCTCTGAGCACTATGCGACTTTACTTCTGAGGTCATCAGTCGCCTAGAACTTAGATCTAATTAAACCTAACTAAGCTAAGGACATCATGCCCGAGGCAGGATTCGAAACTGGGACCGTAGCGGTCGCTCGGCTCCAGACTATCGCCTAGAACCGCACGGCCACTCCGGCCAGCTTGTCATTAGGATAATTTAGGTTAAGTAGTGTGTAAGCTTAGGGACTGATGACCTTAGCAGTTAAGTCCCATAAGATTTCACGCACATTTGAACTTCTGAACATTTTTGAAACCTACCAACAAACTGTCGGATCCCTGATGCGCAGAATCACTGATATACTTCGTTCCAAAGATGGACAAGCGAGCTATTAAGTCGATGGTCATAAAGTTTTGGCTCAACAGTGTCATGAGCACATCCAAACAGTACAGCTCTATTCTGACTTTTATGTGACGTCCCTAGGGCATTGTTCACGTCAGAGTTTCAGAGTCAAATCACTGCTTGATACCAGTTTTATACTATCTCCGGTTTCCAAAATGACCAGTGTCCTCTTTTATGGCGGCTAGTACTTTGAGGGGTGAGCTTCATAAGCAGATTACTTCCTTTCTCAGTTTCATGTTTCGCAAATCCTGAAATATCTTTATTTCTGTTTTGGTGTCGTTGATCTGATAGCTGGATCTAAAGCCAAAACCGGTGACGTGTTTAAATCGAAACGTGCTAGAGACAGTGAGATTCCTTAGTGGTGGACGGGTGTCGACAGCCCTTATTTTCGCCGCTGTTTATCTGCCCCCGGTCTGGCTGACAGGACTCGAGGCAGTTTAGCTGGTAATCCCGGCAGCGCGGGCCTGGTCGCCGCTCGGCGCCGGATTGGGGCTGTCAACGGCCGCAGACGCAGGGCGCTATCTAGCGTTGCACGCCCGCGCCTGTCAGACGGGGATATAGCCGCCCCGGGAAGCCGTTCTACGTCTGACAACCCCTGGCCATTCAGATACCAACTGCTCGCTGCGCATCTAAATTTTCTACTAATTCTTACATGGTTTTAATAACTTCACTTTCATTGTATGTGTGTGTGTGTGTGTGTGTGTGTGTGTGTGTGTGTGAGAGAGAGAGAGAGAGAGAGAGAGAGAGAGGGTGAGTGTAACGGCAACCGGCCGGGAGAAATACGAAAAAAAGAACTAAGGCTTATGTCTTTAACAAGTGATGCTATGCATATTGCAAATGCAGTATTGGAAATACGAGGGTAATCTCAAAAGTAAGGTCTCCTATTTTTTTATAAGTACATAGACCTATTTATTTCTACAATGGTTTACATCAGCTTACAGCTTGAACATTTAGCTATTTTTCGACATAATCACCATTTCTGTCGATGCATTTTTGTAGGCGCCGTGGCAGTTTTTGTATGCCTATGTCATACCACCTCGCCGCCATGCTGTTTAGAAAGTTAAGAACCTCTTCTTTCACCTCGTCGTCGGAGCTGAATCGCTGGGGCCACAATTAACGCTGACAGGTACTGTGAGACACTGAAAAAACTCGAACGGGCAATTCAGAACCTGAGAAGAGGAATGTTGAGCAAGGGCGTACACATTCTCTATGATAACGTTCGGTCACATATCGCTCGGCAAACCGTTGCTCTACTGCAACAGTTTCAGTGGAACATTATTACCCTTTCACCCTATAGTCCTGACTTGGCGCCCAGTGACTATCACCTGTTCCCTCGGTTAAAATAACATTTGGCCGAAAAATAGCAAAATGTTCAAGGTGTAAACTGATGTAAACCATTGGAGAAATAAACAGTTCTATGTACTTATAAAAAAAAGGAGAACTCACTGTTGGGATTACCCTAGTATATCAGAAACACACTATATCTGATGTATAAAAAGTGAAAGCAGTAGATAGAGGTGCCTGGGAAGTGATAGAAGGCATACACATACTTGTGGAAAGAAAAACGCTTGTGTTCTGCTACGCGTGTAGGCCACCGTTAATGAATCCGAAAGCGACCTAGCTGCCTGAGTTGATATTAACACTGGTATCGTCCAGCACATGCCTGACATCTTCGAACATACACAACAGCCAATGCTTCAATGCTGCATATTTTTTAGGAGGACGTTTGCAATTGCGAGAAACTCCAACATGTGCTATCATTTTAGATGATGTTCTGCCACGTACTTCAGTCTTTACCTCTGGAACTGGCTGTGACGTACCTCTCCTGATTGCTGAGGCGAGGAGAATTTATTTTAACTCGCTACCAGACAGAATACTGTCGTCTGAGTCATCACTTCCTCGTGCAGCAAGGGGAACTCTGGTGTGCAGTCCTCGTGACGTACATATTTCTTATTTCACGTTTTAGCAACATATATTTTATATCGTTACAAGAGAGTAACAACTGTTTTCCTGGCCGTTTTGCGTTCTGTTTTAGGTAAGGCTGAAATTAACTTTCTGAATTTGCTGAATTTTAACTTGCGCAGAATGACTGGCATACAATTATTTTGGTCGATTAATTATAACGCTAACGAGCGCGCTGCAATTATTTCACCACCGGAAATGTAGATAGAGTCCATAGGATACATCGTGTACCACTCTCATTTCCTCCCCCTCCCTCTCTTCCTTTTGCACTGTTAGACCACAAATTTTGCACGACCCAGCGCAACTGGTGCTATTGGCGTGGGAAGTGATCATCCAGTAGTTTGCTTTACTTTTACTTCTGGTATGTCAACGATAATATCAAGAACACTCCCCTATCTCCTCCCCAGTGTTACCAAACACACGATGAGTATAGTGTTGTAATTGGCGCTCCGTTTAAGGAAAAACGGATTTTGCACGCAGCACCATGTATAAGATGTCACATCTCTTGAAATATGTGCCGTAAAATGTTATAATTTTGAAGATACATTTAGTGATATAATTCAATGAGGAAGAATATTTCAGTGACCGTATGCTGCTATGCCAAAGAAATCAGTAACAAAAAAGTCGGTATTTTCGACTTGGCTAACAGTTCACCAGCTCGTGTGCGAATACTGTCTGCACAAGGATTTGCGAAAAGAGTTAGTAGTAGAGAAGTAATAAATTAACACGTCATGCCTGAGCTGAAGTTTTATTGAGTAAAGAGCTTAAACGTAGTAAGCGATAAACTTTTCTACTTTCATTGTTTTGTGGAGGATCTCAGCGAGACAACGTCTTAAATTACGCGCAATGTATGTTGTGAAGCCGTTATGTGCTCTCATTCTCAAATACAAGATGAACTTAGTGTGGGTAGTTTGGCGTCTTGAGTTATGCTGCTTCCAGACATATACACAGTTTATGCCTTTGATACTGTGTAAAAGATTTAACGTAAGACTATACCTCTTAATAAGTAGATTATGATAGCATTTTAAATTCGGTAGGTAATTGTATTAAATAAGGTAAACAAAATTTTTCTCTCTGACAGCCGTTAGATAGACAATCAGCAACTGGGGCTGGCGACTGGGCGACCGTTAATAATACAGAATTCGCCACGTACTCCCTTCTTTACCTCTAGAACAGGCTGTTACGTCATTTTTCTGAGAGCTGACTGAGTCGGCGAGAATTTATTTTAACTCGTCTCAAAGTAGATTTTCTTTGTCGACATAATTTCCTTCTGCACTGGAATTCCGTATTTCCATACCCCATATTTTAACAAAACATCTTTCTTGGTCGTTTGGGATATATTGTAGCTGTAACTGAAATCAATGAGGTATTTCCGTAGTGAATTTATCACCCCACGCCCGCATCTCGTGGTCGTGAGGTAGCGTTCTCGCTTCCCACGCCCGGGTTCCCGGGTTCGATTCCCGGTGGGGTCAGGGATTTTCTCTGCCTCGTGATGGCTGGGTGTTGTGTGATGTCCTTAGGTTAGTTAGGTTTAAGTAGTTCTAAGTTTTAGGGGACTGATGACCATAGATGTTAAGTCCCATAGTGCTCAGAGCCATTTTTAAACCCTTTATCACCCCACATCGGTGTGTGCGCTGTTATGACACTTCCCGGCATTTTAGAACTATGTGCCGGACTGGGACATCTTCCCGGGATCTTTGCCGTCCGTGTTCTACCGGCTCAGCTGCCCAAGTGCCACTCACGTTCGTGGTTCGGGTCGCGGTCCGGCACGCAGTTTTAATCTGCCAGGTAGTTTCAATATGGTATTTGCTTTGATTTTCTGAAGACTGGTTCATTCATTGGTGTTGTAAGCGACCAACGAACCTTCTTATCAGACTAATTATTTAATTGCAATTATTTAGAGGGCCCTTCTTTTTTTCGACCTGCAATTGTCGATAGTCAAAATACAAGCCTGCATCAAATTGTTTTATTACTAAAACTTACGTGCATTTCCTGATACATTTTGACATAATCACCGTAAAGATTGAGGCATTTGTTCTACGTGTAGACAAATTTTCCAGTACTGCTTCATGAAATGTTATCGCCAATAACTACATCTACATCTATATGCAAATCACATTCAAGTGATTAACAGAGAGTTCATCGAACCACCTTCACAATTCTCTATTATTCCAATCTCGTATAGCGCGCAGAAAGCATGAACACATATACATTTCCGTACGAGCTCTTATTTCCATTATGTTATCGTGGTGATCGTTCCTATGCACGTTGGTGTCAACACAATATTTTCGTATTCGGAGGAGAAAGTTGGTGATTGGAATTTAGTGACAGAAACGCCTTTCTTTCAATGATTTCCAGCCCAAATCCTGTATCATTTCTGCGACACACTCTCCCATACCTGGTTCGATTCCCGGCGGGGTCAGGGTTTTTCTCTGCCTTATGATGACTGGGTGTTGTGTGCTGTCCTTAGGTTAGTTAGGTTTAAGTAGTTCTAAGTTCTAGGGGACTGATGACCATAGATATTAAGTGCCATAGCGCTCAGAGCCATTTGAATCTCTCCCATATTTCGCGATAATACAAAACGTGCTGCCTTTCTTTGAACTTTTTCGATGTACTCCGTCAGTCCTATCTGGTAAGGATCCCACACCAAACGGCCGGAGTTGCCGAGCGGTTCTAGGCATTTGAACCATTTTGATCCCACACCGCGCAGCAGTATTCTAAAATAGGACGGAGAAGCGTAGTATAGGCAGTCTCCTTATTAGGTCTGTTACATTTTCTAAGCGTCCTGCCAATAAAACGCAGCCTTTTCTTAGCCTTCCCCACAATGCTAGAAATGTGTCTTGACGTTGAAACTCACTTTTAGTTTGGAATCGCTTCCCTCCTTGCCATGACCACACTGTTTGGAACCCCCTCTTCCCCCAAACCAAAAAAATCCTAGCCACTTATTCAGTTAATGGAGAACCTACGGTTTTATCTAACCACTTCAGGGAAACTCGTTGAACAATGTCCTCTTGTGTCCTTGATCCTTTTCATCATGAAAATCGGTTCCACCTTCTTAAAATTTTCGAAACCATTCACGCACAACACAGTAAATCATGAACTCTTCTCCAAACATTCTGCACATTCTTCGATAAATATCTGTTGCACCATTCCTTTCCACTTGCAAGAAACTAATAATGCTACGCAGTTTACACTTGGCGGCGAATCAGTTGAGGCGACCTTTATGTAACTGGAGCTCACCACAAGCTGACGTTTTGAACTCAGCAGTGGCAGAGCGCGTGGTGGGGCAGATTCACAGTTGCTCACTGGGCACGCCGTCCAGCTGCCGCTTGTTCCACACTGTGCCACTCTCGTATTTTAATCAGAGATTATGTTAATCCTCTGTCCTATACAGAGGGGTACTGATAGTTTTTCTTCCCGCTAGCATCCGCAAATATACTAGGAAGAGGACAGTAGTATGCTATGCACCCTGTGTACGTTTCCGAAGGTGAAATAATTTCAGCGCGCTCGTTGCACACACAATTTCTAAAATGAAACAGCAGAAGAGCATTAGCGGCCGCATTTTATAATTAGTCGTCCTAAATAATTGTGTGCCAATCAGACTGCGCAAATTGCGCTGTAGCGTTCGGCAGTAACCACCCGCCGACCGCTGCAGCTGATGGTATGCAAAGCGGGGGAGATTAATTTGCATGGAGCGATAATTGCCCGGCCAAATCCCGTCAGCTGCGGCTCCGTCCCGTGTCTCTGGCCCTCTGATAGGTCGGCCAATGTAAACCTGTCGCCGATACACAAGCTTTTCACTGCTGTTGACAGTGTTGCGCTGTAGCCTTTGCAGTCTGTTGCAAAACATAATTCGTTCGAGTACGCGAACTAGACGCCACCAACGTAAACAAATTTGGAATAGCGACACAAGGTCGCTGTAGTCAACATTTAATGCTCTTCGTTCTTGACATAAATTTTAAGAAATGTTTTCGTGTTAAGCGGATCAAAGATATCTACATCTATGTGTATCTACTCTGCAAGGCTCCGTGCGTTTTATGAAAAAAAGGGGGGGGGGGCGGCAAGAATTCATACCGTTCTAGTTTCATTAGTCCCCGTTCCTATTCCGTTCGCAAATGTTATGCCAGAAAAAATGACTGTAGGCACTCTTAGTATGGTCCCAATATTGTCCGAAGTTAGCGTCGTGATCATTTCGGAACTATGATAATGCTCGAAGTTGAAAACTTGTAACATATGCGGTACTTGTTAGAAGTCTGTTCTGTGACTAATATGAAATGCTCAGTGATACCAATTTACGTGTGAAACGGAAGGAATATGGTGGAAAGGTATTCAGCAACAAATCTGAAGCGCTCAATTATACAACTTTATGTGCGCAATGATGGGAATGTGACGAAAGCTACGAACGCCGTCTGCTGGATGAAAACTATGAAACCAAGTACTCCTAACCGGCATTTAACGACAACTAATCAGTAAAAGTGCACCACATGTTCTAATGAAAGCATAAAAGCCGTCTGACGATGAATTGTAATGACATGGAACCGGTAACGGTACCTTTTGAATAAAGGAACTTAAATTTGTGGCTGATTGCTGTCTCAGCGCCATCAGCATTTGTCTTAAAATAACAGCCATGGTCTCCAACCATGTCACCATATGACAAAATTGCAACAAGGCTGTTCGTGATGCCCCGCATCTTTCTAGTAGGGTGTATCACCGCGTCTTCTTGAACATTTCAGTAACACTTGTGATTACATCACCCCAATGTCTTCCACAGGACTCGCTCAAAGTCCGTCAACTGCACATACGGTTCAAGTCCACACTGTCGCGGCATGCTACCAGTGATAAAGACTGCGATGGAGCTCCGTATGCCACGGCAAACTGGCTGACACTGACGGCGGCGGTGCACAAATGCTGCGCAGCTAGCGCCATTCGACGGCCAACACCGCGGTTCCTGGTGTGTCCGCTGTGCCGTGCGTGTGATCATTGCTCGTACAGCCCTCTCGCAGTGTCCGGAGCAAGTATGGTGGGTCTGACACACCGGTGTCAATGTGTTCTTTTTTCCATTTCCAGGAGTGTATTAATAGGCAATTTCTTCGTTGTAGGTCTCTATGATTTGTTGTATATTAGGAATGGTAGAAGGATATCTTAACACTCATAAGAAAGAAATAAGGAGCAAGCAAAATAATGATATATTCTGAAATTAGAATTAAGCAAAATATTTATTTAGTGGAGGGCAGCCGGCCTGTGTGGCCGAGCGGTTCTAGGCGCTTCAGTCTGGAACCGCGTGACCGCCATGCTCACAGGTTCGAATCCGGTCTCTGGCATGGATGTGTGTGATGTCCTTAGGTTAGTTACGTTCAAGTAGTTGTAAGTCTAGGGGACTGATGACCTCAGATGTTAAGTCCCATAGTGCTCAGAGCCCTTTAGCGGAGGGCAGCCTTCAATGACTTCGTGCAATGATAAACGACGTGTACTGAAACAATAGCTAGGTACACAGAACTACGATCAAGCTAGAGACGGAGTGCTGAACCCGAGATAGTAGATATGGGTGGCAAAGGGGGGAGATTAAGGCAAATCTTACCACAACCCCACCGCTCTTGGATTTCGGTCACAGTTCGAGATTTTTTGCTCAACGAGCGGACGAAACGGCGTGCGTGCGTAAACACCATTGCTGTGTGCTGTTCAAGGTGATCAACAGCTAAGCTGCCACTGACGCCAGGACGGTAAATGCCTGTTGCAAGACGCGTCTGTGACGGTAACGAAACTGCCCCTGCTGGTCCGCCTTCAAACACAAAATGACGTGGTAGACGGCCACACCTTTTATAGCTTAGCTGGCGCCACATTCCTGTATTCTTCCGGCTTCAAAAAACAGAGCCAAAACCTGCCTGCTGCTTCGCAGGAACTGACATCTTTTTGCCGACAAAGGTTTCCTATTCTGGCTCAGTTCCAAACGTTGGAGAGGTGGATCTCACTGTATCCCTACGCTTCCTGAAGACAGAGAAACGATCGCTTTACACTTGAATAGTTTTTAACGGTTGCTTTCGTAGGAAGTACATTACCATTCCTTTCAGAATGACGGCTGCTGAAATCTTTTTCCAGGATATTGGCTACTTGGCAGCTTAGGAATAATTACCATCGCGTTTCTTTTCTCTTGCAAATTTCGTTAATGTTTTAAATCACGACTGAATTTTGAGGAAACACTAAATACGAGGGCGAGTCAAACGAAAAATTTAAATACTTTTTTAAATATTATTTATTGTGCACAAGTGGTACAAAGCTGTATCACTTTTCATCATGATCTCCATCACGCTCAATGCAAGTCCACCAGCGCTAACAAAGTGCATAAATTCCTTTAGAAAAAAATTCTTTTGGTAGTCCGCGCAACCACTCATGCACCACGTGACGTACCTGAACTTCTTTCCCCCCATTGCGTTTTCGAGTGGTTCAACCATATGGAAATCACTTGGGGCAAGATCTGGTGAGTATGGTAGATGAGGAAGACACTCAAAATGCAGGTCTGTTATGGTTGCAACATTTGTACGGGCAGAGTGGAGTCTTGCACAGTCATGTTGTAAAAGGACACCTGCTGACAGCAATCCACGCCGCTTTGATTTGATTGCACGCCGCAGATGATTTTTTTAGGAGATCTGTGTATGATGCACTGGTGACGGTGGTCCCCCAAGGCATCTAATGCTCCAAAATGACGCCTTTTTCGTCCCAAATGAAAGTAGCATAACCTTCCCTGTTGATGGTTCTGTTCGAAACTTCTTTGGTTTTGGTGATGAGGAAAGGCGCCATTCCTTGCTCGCTCTCTTTGTTCCCGGTTGGTGGAAGTGAAACTAGGTTTCGTCCCCAGTAGCGATTATTGCAAGGAAGTCATCACCTTCTCGTTAAAAGCGCCGCTGAATAAGTTCTTCACAAGCATCAACACGTCGTTCTCTCATCTCAGGAGTCAGCTGCCATGGCACCCACCTTGCAGACACTTTGTGAAACTGGAGCACATCATGCACAGTGTGGTGTGCTGACCCATGACTAATCTGTAAACATGCTGCAATGTCATTCAGTGCCACTCGGCGGTTTTCGTTCACTGTGGCTTCAACTGCTGCAATGTTCAGTGGAGTCACAACTCGTTGTGCTTGACCTGGACGAGGAGCATCTTCCACTGAAGTCACACCATTTGCGAACATCCTACTCCATTCGTAGACTTGGTGCTGTGACAAACATGCGTCACGGTACTGAACTTTCATTCTTTGATGAATTTCTTAGGTTTCACACCTTCACTACGCCGAAAGCGAATAACAGAAGGCTGTTCTTCCCTGGTGCAAGTCGCAAGTGGGCCGGCCGTCTTCATACTGATACTTCGACGGTCCGTGTGCATCTGCACTATGCTGTCACCTACATGTCATTCTGCACGCTGTTTGGGACACGCTTACCAACTTAAAGGATAACGGCATGAATTTTAGATTTGTTATTACAAATTTAAGGTTTTCATTTGACTCATCCTCGTACAATTTTTAATGAAATTACGGCTATACTGATGGGTTGCTTGTTATCAAGTCACCCTGAATCTGTCATCTTATGAACTGATCATTAATTCTTTCTCGACTATTTGTTTGTGACCTCGTGCAGCCGTCCTCGCACCCGTCTCGTCATTGGCAGTATTGGCGATATTCGTTGTGTAGCTCACACACACACACACACACACACACACACACACACACACACACACACACACATACTAAACACGTAAACAAGACACAGCTTGAATCGAACTTGGTAGAAACCCAAGAGTATTGAACAACACTGTAGGATTTTTTTTCGAAAATTTGTGGTAAGCTGCTATGGGATCCAACTGCTGCGGTCATCGGTCCCTAGGCTTACATACTACTTAATATAACTTAAACTAACTTACGCTAAGGACAACACACACACACACACACACACACACACACACACACACACGCACATACACACACATGCCCGAGGGAGGACTCTAACTTCCAACGGAGGGAGCCGCGCGAACCGTGACAAGGCGCCCGAGACAGCTGGGCTACCGCGTGCGGCACTGTAGGGAACATGCAAGTCCAAAGGAACTTTGTATCGTAGTCGGAATAACACATTCACTGCAACATCGTATTTATCCACAGACGCCGGGCAAGCGACTTTCAAGTAAAATGTCTCACCTGCACGGAAATATCCATAATAGATGTACGAGTACAGATTGTCGACACATGGTTGACGACATATGAAATTTTGTGTCTAACCGTGAGTCGGGCACGGATAGCCAAATGGTAAGGCCACCGCTCGCGATAAGCGGGAAATCCGGGTTCGAATCCCGGTCCAGAAGAAATTTTCACTGTTGTCATTCCATTACATAGCTGATGACTGTCCACATTCGCAATTGAAACTACATTTAATGTTAATACTTTAGGAAGCGACCAAGCGAGAGTCTTGTAAAAGACCCCTTTAGTGCCTGAATTACATTTCCTCTGCAAATATGTCTCACATCTGCCTTCCACATGGAAACATTTATGTGGACATTACATATTAAATTGTTCCGGACAGAAACTCATAGATACTTCACAGTTGTCATTGTCCTTACCAATGTAATCAAGGAACAATATTTTCCAAAAACCTACAGTTCCAACGTGGACGTAAACATGGCTCCGTAACTTCAGTTGCTTTAAAAGCTACGACGTGGTCGCGAATAAGACTGATCCAGAAAATAAAGAGTTTGTTTGCGAAAGACCAGTCGACAAAAAATATCGTCAGTGTTGTTCTTGCTCACTCGAATTCACGCTATCCTACAAGTTCAAATAAAGGGAATTAAGAATATTAACTTTATTTGCCATGTACTGTTAGGATTGCACAGGAACAAGAAAAAATACACTAGAATAATTAATCTTATAGCGCGGCTGGCTGATAACTGACCAATTAACTCAACGAATCACCGTAGGAAGGTATTAAAATTATTAGATAATTTCGACAGGAGGGCTGACCATTTAAAGAAAATTAAAACTTACCTACAATACAGGGGAAACTAGCCCATAATCTCTCTAAACAATATAAAATACAATGGTTAAAAAGCTGTTGTACAGTAATATCTAAACACCAAGCACTGTACACTGGAGTTTCTCTCTCTAAAGGAGGGATTAATGCATCAAAGGACAATTTCCTCTCTGGAGGTGGGTCAAACAAATTCCCCCATTTCGTTGTCTAGGAGGAGAAACATCTCACCAGATTGTTCCTTTGATGTCGCAGCTTCTTGGGGAGCCCAAGCAACCCGTCTTCCCATCCACAGACGATTCTGAAAGTGCGGGACGACACACAGTGTAGGCTTACTTAGAGGCGAAGGCTTCAGCTGCAACCTTATTTCCTCTGGATTTCTGCCCGCTTTGGCATTAAACAGTGAGTCGCCTCCTTCCCCTACTTTACGGGAGTATGTTAGCAAAGATCAGCACACATAGCTATAGTTGGGAGATTTACAGGAGTTGCTCGAATCTAGAAATTGAGTGTTATGCAATGAAACTCCATGAAAGCCTACTTTGCGTCAAGGCATCCAGTCTGTTATCTTGTGAGTGTTCTTTGGTGGTGATACAGTTCATTTCTGGAGGACATTTTAAAGAACATAGTTCTTACATAGGAAAACAGTGATCTGTAATTATTATAAATAAACTGGAAGCAGTCTTGATCGCATAAGTTTTTCAATGTGGTGACTGGTTTCTTTTTTCTTTTTTTATTAAATCGCCTTCAGACCATGAATGTGTGCCGGAAGCGATGGCGCATGGCAACCCTCTTGCTTGCGGCTGGTGGTGTACTGCAGACAATGGGGATATCAGTGCTGAGAGACATCTACGTTTTTACATTAACTCTTCACACGTCACCGTACGAAGCAGGCTAGAGCAGAAGCGACGTAGGCTGACATGTGAAGGTGACTTCCAAATTACATGCGTCAGGTAGATGGGCGTTCTCTTTCTTTTTGGATATGAGCTCCAGAATGTCTTGGGGGAAGGATACCACTGAACAAACCGTACAAAATTTCTAACAGAAACAGAGAAAACAAATCCATATTATTTTCACGGAAACCTCTTTTTGGCTGGACATCTATATAGGCTTTTTTAAGATGCTGTTTAGTTTATGTCGGTCACCGCGTCAGTTTCTCTACACAGTGCATCAAAGAATGTACTTGACGTTCATTTGATGCACAATCGTTTATAGCACCCTATGGTCTCATCGTCTGGTAGCAAACGTGCCTCAGGTACAGGGAGTCCTGAGTTCACGTTCGTTTGTCGAGAAGAACGTGATGCCATAAAGGCATGAACGAGAGTAGAATTTGCCGTGTCACACGCACCACACAACAGCATCTGCGCACATCTGTAAGAACTCGCTCATAGCACATATGATGAAATTTGATGATTGGACTATAAACTCACAAAACTCAAAAATGAACTGAACATCACAATAAATTTTGTGATCGAGTTCTCTAAAGAAATTAATATTATCACTGGGGTCAAGTTTCGTATTAAGAAGAGAGTTAGGCAGGTTTGCAGTTTACCACATCATCTTGTAATTACTCTGTGGCTCGAGGTCGCGACTGAAGGTAGTGAATGACTACTGCGAAGATCAAATAAAAGTGCAAAGCGAACAGATATCATTGTTAACATCTGCCGAGAAAATAGCTCTTCTAATTGCTAACATTAAAGAAATTGCTGAATAAAAAGAATAACTGATCAGCACAGAACTTGTGTAAAAGATTTGAAAAGCAAAGTTGAAAGTGGTAGAAGAACAGAAGAAAGAAAAGTAACGACGTGCAAAACGACAAATTTTACAATTAGGGTGAAAGACAAGGAATGTAGCAAAGACAGGGAAGCTGGGAGAAAGACCAAAGGATCAAACCAGGTTCAAGGACAAAACGTTTGATATAGTAACCAATTAAACTAGCAACATTTTCAAATGTGGTAGTATGGGGAAAGCAGACGGCACTAACAACCTCTTTAGTTTGTTATAACGGCTACATTCCGAGTAAACGTGTTTCTGAAATACGTTTGTGCATTGCTCTTGATGAAGTTGCGATCAAATACCGTTAGCTTCTACTAAAAGATCTGTAGATGGCCGTACAGAATCACACCGCTCGTCTTGCAACGGATGTTCACTGCTGTCACTACAAATAAATTGTGATTAATAGACGAAGGGTTGCTAATATCCCAGGGAATATGAGGGTTCCCATAAGGTAATGCATCGCATTTTTTGTTCAACAGTTCTTTATTGAACATAATGAGAATTACACACACGAAAGAATGGTGTATTGTTTACACACCCTATTTTTCCACGTAATCTCCATCCAGCTCTGCGGACTTCCTCCAGCGCGAAACAAGGACGTGCATGCCCTTTCGGCACCAATTCTTGTCCTGGTTCAAAAATGGTTCAAATGGCTCTGAGCACTATGGGACTTAACTTCTAAGGTCATCAGTCGCCTAGAACTTAGAACTAATTAAACGTAACTAACCTAAGGACATCACACACATGCATGCCCGAGGCAGGATTCGGACCTGCGCCCGTAGCGGTCGCGCGGTTCCAGACTGTGGTGCCTAGAACCGCTCGGCCACTTCGGCCGGCTTTTGTCCTGGTGGCGGAGCTAGTGCTTCACTATGTTAATCACCTCCACATCGTCCTGAAAATGTCTTTCATGAATGGCATCCTTTAATGGCCCAAACAAGTGAAAGTCCGAGGGGCTAGGTCAGGGATGTCAGGTGTGACAGCAATGGATGGTCTCCCCGACCGCTGCAAATGGTGGAGGTCCGCCGAACCGCCTTGTGATGACCTCACCATCCGTGCCCAGCGACTAACTGTACTTCTGTCCACAGCATATGCTCCACAGACTTTGCACAAGCGTTTGTGAATATTCCCCACAATTTCTCTCCAGTGAGAAACTCAATAAGGCACGTTGCTTGTAATCTACAGACGGCAGCTACGCTATCACTCGGACGTGACGGAAACTTTGCGCGCTCACTCAGGAGACTTCAAACAGTATATATGTAACGTTTCGCATTCGTTGCATTGTTTTCGGCTGAGAAAAAAAAATGCGGAGCATTACTTTCTGGACAACCCTCGTATGTGCTCGCTAATTAAATGTCCGTTGGTCGAGTTTCCTCCAGACAGTAGCGCCCCATCATAACACGCCTGTCGTAACATTCGTGCGTTGGTGGTAGAGGTGATGGTGAGGACGGACAGAGGGCGTTGTTGTTGTTGTTGTTGTGGTGGTGGTGGTGGTCTTCGATCCTGAGAATGATTTCATGCAGTTATCCATGCTACTCTATCCTGTACCTACTGCAACCTACATCCTTTTCAATCTGCTTAGTGTATTCATCTCTTGGTCTTGTTCTACGGTTTTTACCCTCCACGCTGCCCTCCAAAACTAAACTGGTGATCCATTGATGCCTCAGAATATGTCCTACCAACCGATCCCTTCTTTCAGTCAAGTTGTGCCACAAACTTATCTTCTCCCCAATCCTCTTCAATAGCTCCTCATTAGTTATGTGACCTACCCATCTAATCTTCAGCATTCTTCTGTAGCACCACATTTTGAAAGCTTCTATTCTCTTCTTGTCCAAACTATTTATCGTCCATTTTTGACTTCCATACATGTCTACACCCCATACAAATACTTTCAGAAATGACTTCCTGACTCTTATATCTGTACTCGATGTTAACAAATTTCTCTTCTTCAGAAACGCTTTCCTTGCCACTGCCATTCTACATTTTATATCCTCTCTGCTTCGATCATCAGCTATTTTGCTCCCGAAATAGCAAAACTCCTTTACTACTTTAAGTGTCTCATTTTCTAATCTAATTCGCTCAGTATCACCCGACTTAATTCGACTAAATTTCATCATCCTCGTTTTGCTTTTGTTCATGTTAATCTTATATCCTCCTTTCAAGACACTGTCCACTCCGTTCAACTTCTCTTCCAAGTCCTTTGTTGTCTCTGACAGAATTACTATGTCATCGGCGAACCTCAAAGTTTTTATTTCTTCTCCATGGATTTTAATACCTACTCCGAATTTTTCTTTTGTTTCCTTTACTGCTTGCTCAATATACAGATTGAATAACATCGGGGAGAGGCTACAACCCTGTCTTACTCCCTTCCCAACCGCTGCTTCCCTTTCATGCCCCTCGACTCTTATTACTGCCATCTGGTTCCTGTACAAATTGTAAACAGCCTTTCACTCCCTGTATTTTACCCCTGCCACCTTCAGAATTTGAAAAAGAGTATTCCAGTCAACGTTGTCAAAAGCTTTCTCTTAGTCTACAAATGCTAGAAACGTAGATTTGCCTTTCCTTAATCTAGCTTCTAAGATTAGGCGTAGGGTCAGTACTGCCTCACGTGTCCCATTTCTACGGAATCCAAACTGATCTTCCCCGAGGTCAGCTTCTACTAGTTTCTCCATTCGTCTGTAAAGAATTCGCGTTAGTATTTTGCAACTGTGGCTTATTAAACTGATAGTTCGGTGATTTTCACATCTGTCAACACGTGCGTATTAGTCAACAAAAGCTCGTTGCCTAAACAGGCTTAGTCACCACGAGTTGCGGCCTCGCTAGCCGCTTTCCTGCCGCCGAAAACAAAAGCTGGAAGCTGCCAGGGGCACGGCCGCTTGCAGAAGCCTGCCCAACGCGGCTCCTTTTTGCCTTGCTGTCGCGCGCTGCCATTGCGGCAGTGTTATCTCGCGGCTTACCGCAGCTTTCCCAACACGATGCGGTCACTGCCAGCGCCCGCAGTTTGGGTCTAGCGATCCTTTTAACCCTCGGGCGAGCGCGCCTGTTTTCGTAACATGAGCGAACGCTTGGCGGACCGTGCACACACGTAAGGAATGGCTGTCTTTATATTATGAAGGTAAAAATGTGTGAGCCAAATCACAGTTTAATCTTAGTTTGATTAAACAACGATAAAAATAAACTTGTATTATATGAGCTAAATCAACGTTTTATACAACAATAATAAAATAATCTTTCGTTGTACGTCTCTTTTTGCCGCGTACATGTGTTACCCTATAGTAGTAACGCCCTCGCAGGTCAGGGTGGCCGAGCGGTTCTAGGCGCTACAGTCTGGAACCGCGCGACCGCTACGGCCGTAGGTTCGTATCCTGCCTCGGGCATGGATGTGTGTGATGTCCTTAGGTTTAAGTAGTTCTAAGTTCTAGGGGCCTGATGACCTTAGAAGTTAAGTCCCATAGTGCTCAGAGCCATTTGAAGCCAATAACGCCGTCGAAGCATTAAACAGCGTAGTTGCATCAGGCCCCTGCTAAACGCTTATTCGATTACTCGTAGGCAGCTGCCTCATTCTGGGATTGTGCGCCTAGCTCGGAATTTGAGTCATTTTATTAGACAGATCGTAATTTTTTTCCTCGCCGAGGTCGCCGCTTATTTCATATTACTGCTGCGCAGTTGAAAGTATGACAACAGAACTTATCACTGTGTCAGTTGAAGTAATGCTGAAGGAGTAGGTATGGGCTCCCAACTGTAAAACAACACGGGACCCGTACAAGACAATTTTATTTGTGGTTGGCGCATAGTATGCCTAGTCTCTCTCGAGTGTTTTTACGAAAGTTACTGAGGCGAATGTGTGTGTGTGTGTGTGTGTGTGTGTGTGTGTGTGTGTGTGTGTGTGTGTGTGTGTGTGTGCGTGGGATTGGGGGGGGGATGGAGGGAGGGGAAGAGAAACAAAGAAAGAAAGAAAGAAAGAAAGAGAGAGAGATAGAGAGAGAGAGATATGAAGTTGTAGTGAGGAAGGTGCAAAAAAGGAAACAGAAAAAAGAAACTTAGCCAATTTGTTAGGGAGACCATTACATTGCAGTGGCGACCGCGTCCCATGTGGCACAGCCTTCATCAAGAGCGTCAGGAGAGAACTGAGTTTCCCAGAATTGGTAAACATTCGCTAATCTCTTACTTCCTGCTTCAACTACGTTTTAATATCTATATTTAGTTTTCACAACCTGTGACGTTAGAATTAGGCCATGATTAGTTACCCATCTATTTATTATACACTATTGTATTTATTATACATTATTGTACTTCGCAGATTGGTTTTTGGCAAGCCAGCGAAGTTGCGTCGTGACGTTTCGTTCGTTCTGTCCAGAAATTTTCTGTAAGAAAAACGTTTACTCTGTATTAAAACTCCTCCCGAACAGGCCATGAAGGCCCAAAGGTACCGAATGGCCGCCGTGCCATCCTCAGCCCACAGGCGTCACTGGATGTGGATGTGGAGGGGCATGTGGTCAGCAGACAGCTCTCCCAGCAGTATGTCAGTTTCCGAGACCGGAGCCGCTACTTCTCAAGCAAGTAGATCCTCAGTTTGCCTCACAAGGACTGAGTGCAACCCGCTTGCCAACAGCGCTCGGCAGTCCGGATGGTCACCCATCCGAGTGCTAGCCCAGCCCGACAGCGCTTAACTTCGGTGATCTGACGGGAACCGGTGTTACCACTGCGACAAGGCCGTTCGGCACTCTGTATTAAGATGTGGTACATTTTCTTGTTGTTTTTGTAAGAAAAATATTTACTGTCTATTAAACATTTATAGTGTTAGTTGCGTTAAAAGTATGTAAACAGTAACAACCAGCCCAATATAAACAATGTTATTTTTGTTAAGAATAAGCAATGTTTCTAATTTAACGTAGGGCTTTATGTACCAGAAATTTGGAAAGGTTTGTTCTCACCTGACACAACGTAAGTTTATTTCACTTAATACAATGCATATAGAAGCAGAATACGTTGGATTGTACAAATACATAGTAGTTACATGGTAAATGTCTGAGCAGAACCCACGAAACCGCGGCATCTACCATCACTTTCACACCAAACAACAACGAATAAATCGCACATATGACAAAAGTAATTAGAAAAACAATTAGCAGATGGGCATCCTATGATCGCAACATGCAGCGGACAAGTGTCGCGCCGAACTAAACAGTGCTATTAAACGTTAACTGAGCATCAAGTATTGTATGTTTTTTTGCAATTCCCAAGATTGTTGGAGACCTCAGCAACGTCTATGTAACACGAGTATATTTCGGTCATTTATACGCGTCTTCTTGGGCGAATTATCATGGCGTCATACAGCAGCCGCATGTATAATTCAGAAACTGATTGTGGGCATTTCGAATTGAGTCGGTCAATCAAGATGTGCCCACAACAGAAGGGCTAGCCGAAGGCCACTGAGTAGCTGCACGTCCGTCAGAGAAGCAGACACATTAATTCCATTTTGGGTGCTAGGAAGGTCTGTTTCCGGCCCATCATGGGCAGGTCGGACTTAACCTTCTGCAGTTAACTTACCTCGCCAATAAACTTTTTAAATATTCTTTTTATAACCTATCCCTGAAGGCAGAGAGGGTGTTCGAGTAATGACCTACTGAAGAGCGAGGGACTTCGCAGCCAAATACCAGCGGAGCCGGTACTGTGGAAAAGGGTGTCCGAATTAAGAATATATGGGAGGAGATTTCCAGTGCCGACATTTGCCTTGTGTCTACATAGATACTCCGTAAACTATCGTATGATCTTCCCTGTTCCACTCTCAAACAGAGGGAAGGAAAAGTGTTCGTCCATATGTTTCCGTGTCTCATCCTCGAGGTCCTTACGCGAAATGTGCGTTAGCGGGACTAGAATCGCTCTACAGGCAGCTTCAAATGCCCGTTCTCTAAACTTTCTCAATAGTGTTCCTCGAAAAGAATGTCGCCTTCCCTTCAGTGATTCTCATATGAGTTCCCGAAGCACATCCGTAGTACTTGTGTTTTGCTCGTATCTACCGGCAACAAATGTAGCTCCCCACCTCTGAACTGCTTCGGTGTCTTCTTTTAATCCGACCTGGTTCTCGAGCAGTACTCAACAAAGGGTTGCTTTAGTGTCCTACATGTGGTCTCCTTTACAGATGAACCATTCTCTCCTAAAATTCTCCCGACAAACCTAAGACGACCATTCGCCCACCATGCTACAGTCTTTCCATGATCATTCTATTTCCCATTGCTTTGTAGCGTTACACCAACATATTTAATCGATGTGACTGTGTCGAGCAGCATACTACCAATTCTGTATTCGAACATTATAGGTTTGTTTTTCCTACTCATCTGCATTAACTTACATTTTTCCGCAATTAGTGTAGCTGCCACTCACCATAGCAACTGGAAATTTGGTCTAAGTCATCTTGTCTCGTCTTAAGTCACTCATATTCAACACGTTTTCCTACACCACAGCTTCGTCATCAAACAGCCATATACCGCTGCTTATCCTGTCTGTCGTATCATTATGTACAGAGAAAATAACAGCGGTCCTAATATACGTCCCTGTGGCACTCCTGACGATGTCCTCGTCTCTGATGAACGCGCGCCGTCGAGGACAACACTCAGGGTTCTATTACTTAAGAAGTCTTCGAGCTACTCACATACCTGGGAACCAAGAGAAACCTTAGGAATTTTGATCTGAACAGATCAGGAGATTTTTTTATTTATTTCTGGAACAGTATGATCTATGTTTTAGGTCTTGGTTGTGGAGTGCCCTGTAAACGCGTCCAGGCTGCTCTGCTCCACCCGCCCCCCTCTCTCCCCCCTCTCTCTCCCCTTCTTCTTCTTCTTCTTCTTCTTCTTCTTCTTCTTCTTCTCTCTCTCTCTCTCTCTCTCTATCTTTCCCTCTCTTTCTCTTTCTTTCTCTCTCTTTCTCTCTCTCTCTCTGTCTCTGTCTGTCTGTCTGTCTCGGTCTGCTGGATCTCTGTCAGTACAGAGCGGCTATAAACTTGCGCATAAAACGAAAAGGTCCCCAAGCTGCGACGGAGCACTCCCGGAAGTGAGAGAACCACTGCCGCACTGCGTCCTGAAACTTCATCATCGCGCTATCTTCGGAGCTTTCTTCCGGAAAAAAGTTGCGCTGGGATCTTACGGACTATTTCCCGTGGCGCCAGTTGAGGTGGCGCCGAGTTCTGAGGTCACGCTTGACGCCCACGTCCCGCGGGAAGCGAGGGTGGACGGGTGGAGGCAGGCTGTGAGCACCACTCGACTCAATTTCCTGCCTGTAGCTTGTATCGCACTTTTCCTACACTCGCGCCGGAAATTACACCAGATAAAAAAAGCCAGCTGCTATAACAGCCCGTAATTATGAGTTCTCAACTTTCTCACTACTTCTGTTAAGGTATCCAAAAGTCATTTATGCCACAGCACAGGGAAATTGTTACGCAGCTATCTTATGATACACCTTGCAGTTTAGGGGCGCTCAACGAGAAGATTACAAGCTCATGATACTCCTACTCAGCATATATCCAACTGGTTCCGCTCTACTGTACTTGGTTCTAATAGACTAGCAGTCAAAGTTGAAGTCTTATTCTCAGAGACATTTCCAGTTAGGTTCCTCACTGCTTTCTTAGCGCGCATTCCGGTCACGTTTCTTTTGTTCGCTTGCAAAGTCGTACGGCTCCTAGTTATATGTGTTGCGCAGATGTAATATCCACAATGAAGTATGGCAATTATACACTCCTGTAAATTGAAATAAGAACACCGTGAATTCATTGTCCCAGGAAGGGGAAACTTTATTGACACATTCCTGGGGTCCGATACATCACATGATCACACTGACAGAACCACAAGCAACTAGACACAGGCAACAGAGCATGCACAATGTCGGCACTAGTACAGTGTATATCCACCTTTCGCAGCAATGCAGGCTGCTATTCTCCCATGGAGACGATCGTAGACATTCTGGATGTAGTCCTGTGGAACGGCTTGCCATGCCATTTCCACCTGGCGCCTCAGTTGGACCAGCGTTCGTGCTGGACGTGCAGACCGCGTGAGACGACGCTTCATCCAGTCCCAAACATGCTCAATGGGGGACAGATCCGGAGATCTTGCTGGCCAGGGTAGTTGACTTACACCTTCTAGAGCACGTTGGGTGGCACGGGATACATGCGGACGTGCATTGTCCTGTTGGAACAGCAAGTTCCCTTGCCGGTCTAGGAATGGTAGAACGATGGGTTCGATGACGGTTTGGATGTGCCGTGCACTATTCAGTGTCCCCTCAACGATCACCAGAGGTGTACGGCCAGTGTAGGAGATCGCTCCCCACACCATGATGCCGGGTGTTGGCCCTGTGTGCCTCGGTCGTATGCAGTCCTGATTGTGGCGCTCACCTGCACGGCGCCAAACACGCATACGACCATCATTGGCACCAAGGCAGAAGCGACTCTCATCACTGAAGACGACACGTCTCCATTCGTCCCTCCATTCACGCCTGTCGCGACACCACTGGAGGCGGGCTGCACGATGTTGGGGCGTGAGCGGAAGACGGCCTAACGGTGTGCGGGACCGTAGCCCAGCTTCATGGAGGCGGTTGCGAATGGTCCTCGCCGATACCCCAGGAGCAACAGTGTCCCTAATTTGCTGGGAAGTGGCGGTGCGGTCCCCTACAGCACTGCGTAGGATCCTACGGCCTTCGCGTGCATCCGTGCGTCGCTGCGGTTCGGTCCCAGGTCGACGGGCACGTGCACCTTCCGCCGACCACTGCCGACAACATCGATGTACTGTGGAGACCTCACGCCCCACGTGTTGAGCAATTCGGCGGTACGTCCACCCGGCCTCCCGCATGCCCACTATACGCCCTCGCTCAAAGTCCGTCAACTGCACATACGGTTCACGTCCACGCTGTCGCGGCATGCTACCAGTGTTAAAGACTGCGATGGAGCTCCGTATGCCACGGCAAACTGGCTGACACTGACGGCGGCGATGCACAAACGCTGCGCAGCTAGCGCCATTAGACGGCCAACACCGCGGTTCCTGGTGTGTTCTCTGTGCCGTGCGTGTGATCATTGCTTGTACAGCCCTCTCGCAGTGTCCGGAGCAAGTATGGTGGGTCTGACACACCGGTGTCAATGTGTTCTTTTTTCCATTTCCAGGAGTGTATGACTATAGAATTAATGGATTGTTAACATCGGCTGGAGATGGTTCAAATGGCTCTGAGCACTATGGGACTTAACTTCTGAGGTCATCAGTCCCCTAGACTTAGAACTACGTAAACCTAACTAACCTAAGGACATCGCACACATCGTTGCCCGAGGCAGGATTCGAACCTGCGACCGTAGCAGTAGCGCGGTTCCGGACTGAAGCGCCTAGAGCCACTCGGCCACAGCGGCCGGCTTCTTGCAGAGACTAAATCAGGAAAATTCCATTTTATACGGTTGTTTACAGTGATACTAGTAATACGTAATAGGCAGAAATAAGTCATCGAAATAGTTTTTTTTTTGGGTGCTGTCCGAAACAGGGCCGAATGTCAGAAATTTTCTATTCTCAGTAGTCAGTTTCATAAATAGTTTGTATAATTTTTACAGATCTGATGCGATCCCCACGTTTAATCACGACCACCAAGGCCAAACACCAAAGTGTCAAAAATAAGCTCAAAGTAACTAACACTTTTTGTGTTATCTTTCAACGTGTATTCTCCGCATTCGTAGCAAAACCGATCAGAATAATTTACCACAAGGTCTTCTACCTGAACTTCTTTTATTTCTATTCAACAACGGAAAACAATGAACAATACAGTACGTATTAGACTAACTTTAAAACAATTCTTTCTTGAACGTAAATGTCATGCAGCCAACTTCTCTCACCCTTTTACAGCGAGTACTCACAAACTAGCCTGATCTCTAGAATTGAGGGTCACTCAAGTTAACAAATGTTTACTCCATCTGGAGTTTCCTGGAAGCAACTGGACGGCAGACAGATAGTAGGGCAGGTAAACAAGAACCAATCCTTACGGCGAGTGTTCTTCAGAGACAAGGACATCGTCAGGAGTGCCCCCAGAGATGTGTATTGGGACCGCTGTTATTTTCTGTGTACATAGATGATATGACAGATAGGATAAGCAGCGGTCTGTGGCTGTTTCAAATGGCTCTGAGCACTATGGGACTTAACATCTGATGTCATCAGTCCCATAGACTTAGAACTACTTAAACCTAACTAACGTAAGGACATCACACACATCCATGATCGAGGCATGATTCGAACGTTCGACCGTAGCAGCAGCGCGGTTCCGAACTGAAGCGCCTAGAACCACTCGGTCACACCGGCCGGCGCACTACAGGTGTTGGCAGCAATGTCCTCCAGGCATTTACCAAACACAAACCTGTCTATCGGATTGCCGCAGAGTATAGCGTTACCCATTTCGAGTTATCGACTGCCCAGTGGAGCCTCCCTTTACAGTACTTCCAGCGTCACCTAGCCTTGACTACAGAATTGCGTGACCTATGAGGAGCTAGCTGCTCGATCATTGTATTCCGTTTTTCTTAACTCCCCCCACACTCCATTGTGTATCTGGACTGCTGACAGCAGATTGGAACTCACGAGCGATCTACTCCTACACTGGCAGGCCCCCTTTCGTGAGAACTAGTGGTCAATTTCGAGTTACACAGGGGTGTCCGAATACCTCTGGTGAGCTAGTGTGCCCTGTGCGCTGGGACATGGCTTGCTGTCCGCATCAGCTGTAGCAATGAATACGCGTTAGCTGGGCGGTGCACCTGACGCCACTAGGAAAGGAGGAGAGGAAGGCTGAAGCTTCACTCTGTGACCTACGCCCGGGGTCATGGCGCCTGACCTTTGGAGGAAGGGGAGACGGGCGGGCGGGAGGGGGGAATGCGAAGAGGGAGGGGGTCTGGTGACGCCAGAGTTGGCGGTATGGGCGGAGAAGGGGGAGGAAGCGCAGGGCCGTCACCATAGCAACAGCACGCCACGCCCACTGCCCGGCCACTCTGGTCTGTTTGTGCCAGTCGACGCGTCAGATTTGGATTACAATACCGGCTGCACGCGTACCTGGAATTATTATCAACAGCAGAAGCAACAAAAACAAGCGGACGTTCAATAGTCTCGGATACGGTTCTCTCCTAATTACCAGGATTTCTAACTTCGTGAAGATGGCCTGTCTGTATTTCACGTCGGCCGATGTGGCCGTGCGGTTCTAGGCGTTTCAGTCCGGAACAGCGTAACCGCTAGGTCGCAGGTTCGCATCCTGCCTCGGGCATCGATGTGTATGATGTCCTTAGGTTTAAGTAGTTGTAAGTTCTAGGGGACTGATGGCCACAGATGTTAAGTCCCATAGTGCTCAGAGCCATTTGAACCATTTTTTTGTATTTCGCGTCAGATGCTCGAACGACGAATGTTGCGTAATCTTTGGCCAGTCGGAACTGCAGAGGAGAAATCTTCGGGTTCCCACTTAAACTGCCGCGAACGCTTCTATGTTTCGTCACTATGGCAGTACTTAAAGTGTAAAATGTTAATAATTGTAACTTGTGAACGTACGCCCCTTTCTTCCATAAGTATGCATCTCTACTCAAGAGCTAATTTTTTTTTTTTTTTTACTTTTTGAAAACAATGAATCGTTGCTCGACAACTTATTTTTCGTCAGCATCGGCCTACGTCGTTGAGCACTTAGCCAGTCAAGAATTCAGAGGACTCGGGTTCGACACCCACCGTCGTCAAGTATTGTTCTTCGGTAAGTGGACTGTAATGTGATCCACTGAGAACCTCGAATGACTGAAGCGACTACTGTAAACTACGTTACGACGCCTAAAACTATTACGTAAATCATAGCATACTTCTCAATTGAAAGAAGGTAGTGTGCGCTCTTAGATGTTCTGCATATGAGAACATGCCCTGTGGGAGTGAACAGTATACCAATACGTAGACTAATGGAAAATGTGCCCATCAGTAGCTTACTAGTGTTCTCATACCACTGCACCACTGAAGCCACTTATATGCACTCACCAACATTTACAAGATATATTAAATGTATTCGCAGTTGCTAATACCAACAACCGACAGCTGTATAGACAGTGAAAATTTGTCCCGATTTACGCAAGGGGTCGCCTTAACCTCTTAGTCTGTCCGTGCGAAGTTTACAAGAGGTTTAACAACAGCTACTGTACTGTGAATGTTAGGGAGTTATCGTGACACTGTTCTGGTTGGTATTAAGGTGCCTGCATTAGTACTAAGACGAAGAAACACATTCATGGCAAGATTCTTCGTATTTTGTGTCCAATGCTCATTAATGGCATCTTGTCTCTGTCATAACCAATTTGCTAAAAGCAGCAGCCGCGCCGGGTAGACGAGTGGTCTAGGGCGCCTTGTCACGGCCCGCGCGGCTGTCTCACGCTCGTACATTATTCTACTAGGTTTTTGTCCTCCCTTGGGCATGGGTGTGGGTGTTGTCCTTAGCGTAAGTTAAAGTTAGATTAAGTAGTGCGTAAGCTTAGGGACCGATGACCTCAGAAGCTTGGTCCCATAAGACCTTACCACAAATTTCCAAATTTTTCGAGAAAAGCAAGAGCGAAAGAAAAACAGTATTCCCACAAATGTTCTGTATCTAATACTGACAATTGAAGACTAAGTTTCGGTATGAAAACGGAATGATGGAGCAGCAATACTAGCACAGACAATTCGACGGGTGACAGCGCTCACAAGTGAAGTTTATATAGTGAGCACACAAAAGAGAAATTGTAGATAAGAAAGAAAAGAATGAAGAAAATAAAGTGTTTCTACAGCAGTATTCCTGATATACCTACGACCTTGGCATTTTGACAAGGATGCACTGAAGTAATTGAACTGAAGCATCTGCTAGTCCTGCCTTTTGAATTTTGAATTAATTCATTTGATTGTGTTCTCAGGCGGTCACTGGTACGCAGTACTATCACTTCGTAGTTCACGTGGCAGAGCAATGACAGACACCTTTATCAGAAGAGGTGCTGTCGACGCTTTTTACCTGTTAGTGCCCTGTACGTCAGCAACACATCTTCCCACTCACCGTTACTGCCCCATCGTCTCCACGGACAGCTTACCTGTAACAAGAGAAAATGACGTCAAACACCAACCAAGCAGCACTAAACTATTACATAAAGTATACACTACTGGCTCTTAAAATTGATACACCAGGAAGATGACGTGCTACAGAAGCGAAATGTAACCGACAGGAAGAAGATGCTGTGATATGCAAATGATTAGCTTTTCAGAGCATTCACACAAGGTTGGCGCCGATGGAGACACCTACAACGAGCTGACATGAGGAAAGTTTCCAGTCGATTTCTCATACACAAACAGCAGTTGACCGGCTTTGGCTGGTGAAACGTTGTGATGCCTCGTGTGAGGAGGAGAAATGCGTATCATCAAGTTTCCGACTTTGATTAAGGTCGGATTGTAGCCCATCGCCATTGCGGTTCATCGTATAGCAACATTGCTCCTCGCGTTGGTCGAGATCCAATGACTGTTAGCAGAATATGGAATCGGAGGGTTCAGGAGGGTAATACGGAACGCCGTGCTGGATCCCAACGGCCTCGTATCACTAGCAGTCGAAATGACAGCCATCTTCGGCTATAACGGATCCTGCTGCCACGTCTCGATCTCTCAATCAACAGATGAGGACGTTTGCAATACAATGACCATCTGCACGAACAGTTCGACGACGTTTGCAGCAGCATGGACTATCAGTCCGGAGACCACGGCTGCAGTTACCCTTGACGCTGCACCACAGACATGAGCGCCTGCGATGGTGTACTCAACGACGAACCTGGGTGCACGAATGGCAAAACGTCATTTTTTTCGGATGAATCGAGGTTCTGTTTAAAGCATCATGATGGTCGCATCCGTGTTTGGCGACATCGCGGTGAACGCACATTGGAAGCGTGTATTTGTCATCGCCATACTGGCGTATCACCCGGCATGATGGTATGGGGTACCATTGCTTACACGTCTCTGTCACATCTTGTTCGCATTGGCGGCACTTTGAACAGTGGACGTTACATTTCAGATGTGTTTCGACCCGTGGCTCTACCCTTCATTCGATCACTGCGAAACCCTACATTTCAGCAGGATAATGCACGACCGCATGTTTCAGGTCGTGTACGGGCCTTTCTGGTTACAGAAAATGTTCGACTGCTGCCCTGGCCAGATCTATCACCAATTGAAAATGTCTGCTCAATGGTGGCCGAGCAACTGGCTCGTCACAATACGCTAAGAACGACTCCTGATGAACTGTGGCATCTTGTTGAAGCTGCATGGGCAGCTGTACCTGTACACGCCATCCAAGCTGTGTTTGACTCAATGCCCAGGCGTATAAAGGCCGTTATTACTGTCAGGGTGGTTGTTCTGGGTACTGATTTCCCAGGATGTGTGCATCCAAATTTTGTGAAACTGTAATCACATGTCAGTTCTAGTACAATATATTAGTCCAATGAATACCCGTTTGTCATTTGCATTTCTCCTTGGTGTAGCAATTTGAATGGCCAGTAGTGTATATTTCACAGGAAAACGCCTGATTTACTGCGATCGGTGATCAGTTTGTGTTTGACGCTATCCAGCTGAATGGAAACTTAAGCACCAAAATTTCTGACTTGCTGTTATCCTCTAGCAAATGAAGATCATCGGATCTCCCATAAGATCAACGACTTTTCATTAACGGAAGCAGTATTTGAAAGATGTCTGTAAATACTTCTAAACGGCCTCTAGCTCCACTGGAAGGGAACAGAGTGTAGTATGGTAGCTTATCGATACTGCCGGAGCCGGCGCCTCGATGGTTTTTGTGGGCGCCGTGCGCGGCGCTTTGAATACTGTCACCAGGATGACTTGACCAGTGAAGAACCTCCAGGCCGCCGACGAATGAAGTCCGCCAGAACGGTGTTAGAAGCGGCGGACACCTGGGCACCAGTCTTCTAGTCGAGATTACTTCCTTGTCGCTAGTTGGTTCAGAAAATTACACAGACTTGTTGATAGTTGGCTCTACTGGCAAACATTCAGTGTACGTAGGGCGCACGCCCGTATCGGGTCTCTGTTTAACTAGCCACGGCTGCCGTAAGTTGTCAACACTGCAGCAGTTCACTGCACTAGTTGAGTAAATTACATTTATTTTAAGTGCACTTAGATCAGTCAACTTCACTGTAGCGCCGACGGAACTGGTATGAGAATGCGTATTCAAATACACAGATATCTAAACAGGCAGAATACGGCGGTGCTGTCGGTAATGCCTGTATAAGACTACAAGTGTCTGGCGCAGTTGTAAGGCTTCTACAATGGCTGGTCATCATGATCTCAGTAAGTTTGAACGTAGTGTTACAGTCAGCGCACGAGTGATGGGACACAGCATTTCCAACGTGGCGATGAAGTGGGGATTTTGCCGTAGGACCATTTCACGAGTATACCGTCAATATCAGGAGTCCAGTAAAACAGCTAATCTCTGACATCGGTGCGGCCGGCAAAAGATCCTGCGAGAACGGGACCAACGACGACTGAAGAGAATCGTTCAACGTGGCAAAAGTGCAGCCCTTCCGCAAACTGCTGCAGATTTCAATGCTGAGCCATCAAGAAGCGAACCATTCAACGAAACATCATCGATGTCGACTTTCGGAGCAGAAGGCCTACTCGTGCTCCCTTGATGACAAAGCTTTACGCCTCGCCTTGCCCCGTGAACACCGGCATAGGACTGTTGACTGGTACCGTGCTGCCTGATCGGGAGAGTCAAATTGTATCGAGCGGATGGACGTGTACGTGTCTGGAGACAGCCTCGTGAATCTATGGACCCTGCATGTCAGCAGGTGACTGTTCAAGCCGGTGGAGGCTCTGTAATGGTGTGGGGCGTGTGCAGCTGGAGTGATATGGAACTCCTGATACGTGTAGATTCGACTCAGGCAGGTGACACATACGAAAGCATCCATTTATGTCCATTGTGCATTTCTGCTGACTTTGGCAATTCCAGCAGGACAATGCGACACCCCATACGTATAAAATTGCTGCAGTGTGGCTCCAGGAACACTTCCGAGTTTGAACACTTCCGCTGACCGCCAAACTCCCCATACATGGCCATTATTGAGCATATCTGGGATGCCTTGCAACGTGCTGCTCAGAAGACATCTTCACCTCCTCGTACTCTTACGGATTTATGCACAGCTCTGCAGTATTCATGGCGTCAGTTCTGTCCAGCATTACTTGTTGTATTAGTCAAGATCATTCCCCGTCGTGTTTCAGCACTTCTGCGTGATCGCGGAGACCCTACACGACATTAAGCAGATATACCAGTATCTTTGGCCCTTCAGTATACATACACTCCTGGAAATTGAAATAAGAACACCGTGAATTCATTGTCCCAGGAAGGGGAAACTTTATTGACACATTCCTGGGGTCAGATACATCACATGATCACACTGACAGAACCACAGGCACATAGACACAGGCAACAGAGCATGCACAATGTCGGCACTAGTACAGTGTGTATCCACCTTTCGCAGCAATGCAGCCTGCTTTTCTCCCATGGAGACGATCGTACAGATGCTGGATGTAGTCCTGTGGAACGGCTTGCCATGCCATTTCCACCTGGCGCCTCAGTTGGACCAGCGTTCGTGCTGGACGTGCAGACCGCGTGAGATGACGCTTCATCCAGTCCCAAACATGCTCAATGGGGGACAGATCCAGAGATCTTGCTGGCCAGGGTAGTTGACTTACACCTTCTAGAGCACGTTGGGTGGCACGGGATACATGCGGACGTGCATTGTCCTGTTGGAACAGCAAGTTCCATTGCCGATCTAGGAATGGTAGAATGATGGGTTCGATGACGGTTTGGATGTACCGTGCACTATTCAGTGTCCCCTCGACGATCACCAGAGGTGTACGGCCAGTGTAGGAGATCGCTCCCCACACCATGATACCGGGTGTTGGCCCTGTGTGCGAATGGTCCTCGCCGATACCCCAGGAGCAACAGTGTCCCTAATTTGCTGGGAAGTGGCGGTGCGGTCCCCTACGGCACTGCGTAGGATCCTACGGTCTTGGCGTGCATATGTGCGGCGCTGCGGTCCGGTCCCAGGTCGACGGGCACGTGCACCTTCCGCCGACCACTGGCGACAACATCGATGTACTGTGTAGACCTCACGCCCCACGTGTTGAGCAATTCGCCGGTACGTCCACCCGGCCTCCCGCATGCCCACTACACGCCCTCGCTCAAAGTCCGTCAACTGCACATACGGTTCACGTTCACGCTGTCGCGGCATGCTACCAGTGTTAAAGACTGCGATGGAGCTCCGTATGGCTGACACTGACGGCGGCGGTGCACAAATGCTGCGCAGCTAGCGCCATTCGACGGCCAACACCGCGGTTCCTGATGTGTCCGCTGTGCCGTGCGTGTGATCATTGCTTGTACAGCCCTCTCGCAGTGTCCGGAGCAAGTATGGTGGGTCTGACACACCTGTGTCAATGTGTTCTTTTTCCATTTCCAGGAGTGTAGAACGCACGCCCGTATCCGGACCTCGCTTAACTAGTGACGGCTGCCTCAAGTTATCAACAGTGTAGCAGTTCCTCGCACAAGTTAAGCAAATTACATTTATTTAAAGTGCACCTGAGCCAACTAATCTTTTGCTTGCCTGTTCAAATTCCTTGGGAAACATATGCTTTGCCCACCTTCCACCCATTTATCACTAGTAACCAGGTTGTAACATTTGGCTCCTCGGAACGTAAAGGTTTTCGACTCGCATCACACAGAGCAACAGTTATTTCCAAAGCCGACATTAATGGCTGGGAAGTAGTGTGGTGGCACCTAAGACACTGGATGAAGCGTCGTTCGGTATGGAGACCTATGCTGTCAAGGCATCACGGAGGCTATCGGATTGATATTTTACCGTAGTAACTGTCGCTGTATGAAATAAAACATCCCCTTATATTGTTTCAATTATTATACAGTTTCAAATGTCAGCATGGTCATGCTTTTATCATAGTTCGAGAACTTATAAAATTATACTTTTGGCATTGTAATTGTAATAGACTGCCTACACTATCAGACATCACAATCAAAGGCACACCAACTAGAAATATGTGGCATAATGGACCGCCATATTGTTTTTCATTCTTACTGCCACATTTGGGTTGGGGTTTTTGGGGAAAAAGACCAAACTGAGAGGACAGCGGTCTCATCGAATTAGGAAAGGACGGGAAAGGAAGTCGGCCGTGCCCTTTCAAGGGAACAATCCCGGCATTTGCCTGGAGAGATGTAGGGAAATCACGGAAAACCTAGATCAGGATGGCCGGACGCGGGATTGAACCGTCGTCCTCCCGAATGCGAGTCCAATGTGCTAGCCACTGCGCCACCTCGCTCGGTCTGCCACAATTGGTTTTATATCTACTTGAATCTCAATGAGTATATTATATTACGTACATGTCTTTCATTTATCAGACAATTTTTGAGATATTATGCGTGACGCTAAATTGAAATCTGTTTTACGGAACCTTGCACAATCTGCGAAAAAAAGGTTATGTTGGTAATATGAGCCCCCAGAAAAATCAAACAAAAACTGCAAGAAAGATACTTTTCTTAAATCGGATATAGTTATAAGTTTGTAGAATGTACAATTCTCCTTGAAGATCGTCCTAATGTTTCAATTTATTGTAGAAATCAAAATTTTTTGTTTTGGTATTCTGGAAAACTACCTGTTTGCAAAAATCACACATGTACGTGTCGGTCTTATAACTAGCACATCCATTGTGGGCCCACATTTCACACAGCATATGCTACAGCCACAGTTGGCCGCTACGGTTCTCTGCACACATCTCTTCCAAAAAAAAGGCAAGGAGTGTTGTCATTAACGAGCATGCTGACACCAAATGTAGTTTCAGGAAAGGATTCATCGGAATCTATGTTTGAATGAGGTGACACATCATGAGATTCTTTGGAACAGATAAGTAATTTTCTCTTGTGGGACATCTTGGGAACATCTAATTTCTTTTTTACTTCTTTTTCCACCCTTACGATGACTTGAGTAAAGCCATGGGATTCCTCCTAATATCGTGTCAGACCTCATATTGCTCGGTGTAGTGCAGTAACTCTACGTGGAATGGTCTCAGGGAATCGTTGAAAATCTCTGCAGAAGTACTGAGTCATATGGCCACTATAATTGCGAAAGTGGTGCCGGTACAGGATTTGGGCACGAACTTACCTCTCAATTACGCCCCATATACGTACAATGGGATTCATGTTATGTCATCTGGATGGCCAAAAAATTCTCTCGAATGGCCCAGAATGTTCTTCAAACGACGCGCGGGATTAGCCGAGCGGTCTCAGGCACTGCAGTCATGGAGTGTGGGTTGGTCCCGGCGGACGTTCGAGTCCTACCTCGGGCATGGGTGCGTGTGTGTGTCCTTAGGATAATTTAGGTTAAGTAGTGTGTAAGCTTAGGGACTGATGACCTAAGCAGTTAAGTCCCATACGATTTCACACACATTTCAGCATTTTTGAAATTTGTTCTTCAGACGGCTCGGCTCTGAGCACTATGGGACTTAATATCTGTGGTCATCAGTCCCCTAGACATAGAACTACTTAAACCTAACTAACCTAAGGACATCACACACATCCATGCCCGAGGCAGGATTCGAACCTGCGACCGTAGCAGTCGCGCGGTTCCGGACTGAGCGCCTAGAACCGCGAGACCACCGCGACCGACGTTCTTCAGACGATCACGAACAATTGTGGTCCGGTGTCACAGCGCTTTGCGGTGCTCAAGCCCGACGAGAAAGATAGGTCACCTCGCGTATGCCACAGCACCTGACACTGCAGGTCTTAAGAGTGGCAGGAGCCTTCTCCGTCGGTGGGGAGGGAGTAACTATTTCACAGCACACGACGAAGTTGAGATCTTTAGTGCATATCTTTTCATTGACACATTTATTTCCTGTGGTTCCTGCAAGAAGCGGAGCGTTCGGCTTATTCAGGGGTCAAGGCGGCTAGTGTAACGTCGCAAGTTTGTTGCAAGACCCGCATTTCTCGTCTGCGACGGAGCATGCGAATGCAGACTTTTACTTCAGTCAGTAGAGAGCCGGAGTATAATTACGAGCTTCGAAAAAGTTACAACCTCCTCTCCGTCCCTCCTTCGCCACGACCCCCCCCCCCCCCCCACCACCCTTGATCCCTCACCCCTAACCTACCCATCGAAGATGTCCTACGCACACGGGGACGAAACGTTGGATTTTAACAACAAATTCATGCGACACGACATAATAGTCCGTAATATTGTAATGAGTATGTATAGTTATAACAACACTTGCGACAGAACAGAAAAAAAGGGCAGGAATGACAGCAGTGCACAAAATATCAAGTACCCTCCACCACAGAAAGCAGTGGCTTGCAGAATACATGTGTAGTATTCAACTTGACCTATCAAATGGTTCAAATGGCACTGAGAACTATGGGACTAAACATCTGAGATCATCAGTCCCCTAGAACTTAGAACTACTTAAAAAGGACATCACACACATCCATGCCCTAGGCAGGATTCGAACCTGCGACTGTAGCAGTCGCGCGGTTCCGAACTGAAGCGCCTAGAACCGCTCGGTCACAGCGGTCGGCTTTGACCTATCAACTTAGCATTTGGGACCGTAGAGCAGTTTGGCATACCATTTTTCGCGTTTATATTTTAGGATCTTCAGTCACAGCCAGAGAGCTCAACAACCTAAAAATGGAGAAATCATTAAGGCAGCCTTCATTAACCACCGGGACTTATGAAGCAAGCATCCTTTTATTTTGTTCTTCGGTTTATTTTGTTCTTCGTTGTCTCTCATACCCTCCAAAACGCTTGGCCAGTAGTCATACCCGTCCTTGCAAATGGAGGCTTAAAATCGGGAATATTTGCCTCACATCTCCACTACGGCGTGGTCGGGGTTTATTTATAGAGGTAGGTGTTCCACATTCTGTGTGTACTGAGTCTGTGAGTCCGCTATGCGTATTCCTGCCGAGCATTTCGACTACAATCTTTTTTTGGGCGGCTTTCGTTCCGCACAGGGGAGTGAAACGGGGACGGCCACACAGCACAGCACAGAACAGTGGAGGCAGGCAGTTATCAGCTGTTAGGCGGCTAACGACGCACATCCTCCGTGGGTCGGCGACGGTGAGGCCCTTCCACATTTACTGTGCCCACCACCAAACTGCGCTGCTGTCCAGTACTTGATTAAGCATTCCGGACCAAAACTTACGTACTCCCTATGACGTGTAACAGCGCCTTGTTGAAGGCCTCATATTAGCGAGGAAGAGCGCCCACGAGTTTCTTCAGGTATTCCGTACCCAGCTAAAGCCACGCATTGAAGATTGTATCCCGTGAAGCTAACAAGTTGCGTATATATTGTGCTCTACGTTCCCTCCGTGTTCCGAGCAGTACCAGACTTTTTTTTTTGGGGGGGGGGGGGGGGATTATAACTGGGTGATTTAGAGGGCTGATAGAAGTACGATAATGTGTCTGTCCGTGAATCCAGTGAAGTAAGCGTGCAGCCCTGTGGACATGGCTACCGTCATATGGAAGACTGGAGTCTCACAGCGTTACTCATCATGAAGTAGGAGGGAAACACACGATCACCGAGAATACAGAAACAATCATTCTGGCCACAGTCATCTGAATGAGTGGGCCCAAGTGATACAGGAAAACACTTATAATCGTCATAGAACCATTTCCGGTCTGAAATTCATCCTCCTCACACTGAGGGTTGAACGTCGCATTGGGTCACCCATGCAGTCGACGCCTTGTGTCATTTTAAAAGAGGCACAATCGCGATTCGTCGGACCATATTAGCAGCCTCGACACAAATGCTTTCCAGTTTCTGAGTTATTTTATTCGTCTGAAGACACACAGCTTTCTGTGCTGCAGTGAGCGAAGACATTGCATGATTCGCTTTACAATGTTCCTTTAAAAACCATTTGAGATGGACAGGTATTGACTACCAGCAGTGATTATTGTCGGGTTTGAAATACTGTCAATGAAAACATGTGACACTCGTCTCAAGACTCTGTCGTTTAGGATCTTTCGTACTATCACTGTTCTTACACCGTGTGACTTGACTGCATGCAGTACACAATTCCTTGCAGGCACGTTGGACAGCCTCCACTAATACAAAAACAGACCGGACAACTTCATTCAAATTGTACTTATGGGCACGTACAAGTCTATCATCCAAAAATGGTTCATGTGGCTCTGAGAACTATGGGACTTAACATCTAAGGTCATTAGTCCCCTAGACCTTAGAACTACTTAAACCTAACTAACCTAAGGACATCACACACATCCATGCCCGAGGCAGGATTCGAACCTGCGACCGTAGCGGTCGCGCTGTTCCAGATTGAAGCACATAGAACCTCTCGGCCACACCTGCCGGTCAATCTATCATCCCATCACTTTGACACTTTCATTGCGCTAACTTCATACAACCAACTAGCATGTACACACTCCTTCACTGCCAAGACTTAAGTCAGTCGGCAACACTTTTATACCGTCTACAGCGCTCCAAAGCCGCCATGTGTTCATTTACGAGGGTTGTCTAAAATTATGTCCAGTGATACTATAAAAGGTGACCGAAGAAAGAGAAGAGCATGTAAGCAATTACTGTGAAGTGAACCATCGAAATTTTCCTCACAAACCGCGATTGTTTTATGAATACCACTTACTTCGAAGATAACAAAAAGCAGAATCTTAGAAGCGGTTCAGTCCTGTAAGGTATTTAAACCCTAACGATTGAGCAGACTTGGCTGTTGTTGCTAATGATTTGTTTATCTGGTTTGAATCGACGTCGCTAGTTAAACGTGCGTACGTGTGAATAGACAGTCTATTTTCCACAGACATTTCTCCATGCGGTCTCTAGAGCTACCAAGAGTGTCCCCATTTGTGTTGACTACCACCGTTAACTTTTTGTCCACAAGTCAAATAAAAAAAATATTGTACCACACAAATGTTCAGCTACCAGTGGATATTAACAACCATGGCCGCGTTTCTTACAGCTTCCTTCGTTACGGCTTTTGTAAATAGTACTCTATGACTTTTATTCGATAATACATTTCCTGTCATCAAAATCTGTTGAAAAACATATTATTGTGTATTATTCACGTAACCGTGAAGTTATTACATACGTAACACAACAGTGTATTTGAATCTTCTGTACTTCCATACAATGCAGTTTACCTGGGGAATTTAACTCGTCCACTTGCTGGAGCGAAAGGAAACGAATGAAAACATAAGGAAAATGCACACCGGACATTCAGTCAACCGTCTTCAGGTTTATGTGAGTACATCGTTAGGCAACGAAAACAACGTACAAATGCTACTCATATGTGATGAACGTAAGTTGGCCGAATGGTTATTGCGAAAGGTGTTTCTTATTTACAAGCACTAGTATCTCACTAATGTACTGTAGAACTTATGAACTATATGTTTGAAACAGTAGGGCCAGTACTCAATTACTCATACAAACCTTCAACTGAAGGCAACTGAAAGAATTGACGGTGTGCATTTTTCTTGTATCTCCATTTGTTTTCCAGTGGATAAGTTAAGTTACCCCGGGTAGCTGCAATTTGTGCCAGTACAAGAAAGTAAAATTCAGTTTTATGTTACTCATGTTTACAGGAATTGTCCACCATGGTACGCTTTTGGAAAGGTCTTGAGGAAGAGAGTTAAAGAAAAAAATGAAGGGTGCTGTTTAAGAAAGACATACCGTTATTCATATCTTTATAACGAACTAAGATGCAAGAAAGGCACTCGTGATCGTTATGTCTGCCTGCTAATTAATCATTTGGGTGAAAAACCTTTTATTTTACCTCAGGACAACATCTGCATCTTCATCACACCCCGCAAGCCACGTCATTGTGTGTGATATCCCCTACTCTGTTCCACTCGCGAATGGGAGTGGGAAGAATGTTTGTTGATAAGTCTCTGTTTCTCGAAACTTCGCTTCGTGGTCATTACGCGAGATGTATCTGAGTGGAAGTAATTTGTTGTCCGACTGTTCTCGGAACGTGTTTTCTAAAAATTTCAATAATAAACCTCTTCGCGACGCAGAACGCCTCACTTGTAACGTCTGCAAGTGAAGTTTGTGAGCCGGCCGGGGTGTCCGAGCGGTTCTAGACGCTACAGACATCACACACATCCATGCCCGAGGCAGGATTCGAACCTGCGACTGCAGCAGTAGCGCGGCTCCGGACTGAAGCGCCTAGAACCGCCGGCCGGCAATTAGTAGACATTAATATGGGGTTTATCCACACTTTGCCTGTATGACGACTTGAACTCTGCTGTGGACTCCCTTAATGAGGTGTCTGAATGTCTGCGGAGAAAGGCATAGCCCATTATTCCTAAAGAACGAGAGCCAGAAAAGGTAGTGATGAAGGACGCTCGGGTCTAGAGCGAAGTTGACGTTCTAACTCATCCCAAAAGTATTTCGCTGGGTTGAGGTCGAGGTCTGAGTAATCCAGTGTATTTCAGTGATGTCATTTCCCAAAAAAAAAAAGAAAAAAAAATGCCTCACAGATGCTGCTTTATGACAGGATGCATTCTGATGTTGCTATAAACAATCATCTTCTTCGAACTGTTTCTTTACTGTAGGCACTACACAAAGCTGTAAAACATGTATGCTTCCACATTTAGCGTATTCCTAAGCACAATAAGGTGACTACACCCTAACCACGAAAAACAGCCTCCTACCGTAACACCATCTCTTTTGTATTTCACTGCTGCCACTGTTTATGGCGGCAGATTACGTTCTCTAGGTATTCGCTACACCCAAACCCTTATGTAGGGTTTCCACAACGTATAGCATCATTCATCAATACACATCACTCGTTTCTAGCTATCCACTGTTCAGTATCATCGATCTTCACACCACCTCAAGCGTTGCTTGGTACTAACTACAGAAATGAGAGGCTTGGGAGGCGTTTTCCGACCACTGTACCCCATTATTTTTAACTCTCGACGCCCAGTCATTGTGGTAGCTGGACTGCTGGTACCGCTTTGGAACTTATGAGTGACTGTTATCCATTAATGCATGAGATTTTGCACAACCACCCTCCACAATAGTGGTCTCGCGGTTCTAGGCGCGCAGTCCGGAACCGTGCGACTGCTACGGTCGCAGGTTCGAATCCTGCCTCGGGCATGGATGTGTGTGATGTCCTTAGGTTAGTTAGGTTTAGGTAGTTCTAAGTTCTAGGGGACTAATGACCACAGCAGTTGAGTCTCATAGTGCTCAGAGCCATTTGAACCATTTGAACCTCCACAATACTCGATAGTTCCAGTCCGTCAGTCCGTCAGTACACGAGTTCTGTCTGGTCTTAGTTTATTGTGATTCTTACTTCTCCTTTCCACTTTACGGTCACATCACTAACAGTTTACTTGGACAACTTTAGCCCGATTGAAATGTTCATTATGTACTTGTTACCCACATGACATCCAGTGCTTATTCTCCTTCGATGTCACCGAACTCTCCCGACCAACCCATTTTGCTGTTACTGCTTCTGTACTGACAGAAAAGTTCAGTCTGACTCCTTTTATACTGGCGGATACGCCTCTCGTGAAATCTACTCGTCAACCCCGCATTACACCGGGATGTCCGGCTACTTTTGGTCAGATAGTGTATAAGATGACATCACAATAATGATCCTTCTTCCTCTTCGAAAACATATTCTATATATTTATTCTAAAGGATTTCGCAAGAAATACGTCGTATTTCTCCAACGATTCTCATTTACGTTTCCCTAGCACTTCTCATATTTAGACTCTGATCTAGTTTACACCAACCTTTTACGACCATCACAACAGGTTTCTAAAATAATTCCATGTCTATTGTCGTACCTAGTAGGTAAAGGCTCCAAACACTGGAACAAGAGTCCAGAATCGGTCGTGCTAGCGATAGATATACTGCTCGATATGATGATAAAGTGACCTCCTGATACGATGTAACGTTGAGCCCCGAGGAGTGAGGCCTCGTTTCGACGCGAGCGCTCTATTTCAGACATCCAATCTCCGTAGAGTACGGCTTCGTGTTGCGCAGATGTGCCACGGAAGCCCTGTGCCGCCCGCGCCGTTTATCAGATTACACCGGAAGCCCGTCGAACCCAGGACCATCGACCGGCCGCGCTGCAGCGCCGTCGCCGTCCATCTATAACACGGCCCCGCCTTGCACCAAGTCCCCTGGCGGTCATCATTCCTCGTTTTTGTCCGCAGCCAACCGACGGTCTTCTGGGAAAAACGATTTTCCTTGCGGAAGGCGGTACGTGATTTTCAATCCCACACGGCCTTGGCCGATTCCCAAAGGACGTCCTGGCGGACAAATGTTTTCCGCGTCAAGCTGGGCACTTTTTCTTGAGGATGCCGAACAGAAAAGCTTTGTGCCCTGGCCGTATCTGAGTTGCGGGGCTCAGTGGAAAAAGAGCCCTACACGCCAGAGATGCAATTTCGCAGAAGGAATATTTATCAAATGTTGTTACCAATGAGATGTCGTTGTTGTGGTTCTCAGCTCGAATACCGGTATGATGTAGTTCCCCACACTAGCGTAGTGTGGAAGTCTACTCTGAACGCTTCTATCCCCCCCTTCCCACCCCCACATACAAACACCCACGGACACACTCTCTCCAACTTTACTGAATCGTCGAAATTTTCTTGCTTCAGGATGCACGTTATCAATAGATCACCGTTTTTATTTAACTGGTGCTAAAAATTTTCTTTAGCTCCCATTCCGATTCAGCACCACCGCATCAGTTGTCCATCCCACCTACCTAATTTCAACATTTTACTGTAGCCCCGGATTTCAGAAGTTTTAATTCTTTTCTCGCCTGAACTGCTTTCATTTACATTTCACTTCCTTTCAAAACTACACTCCAAGCAAATACCTTCACAAACGACTTTCTCACACAAATTTGTATACAACAATTAAAAAATTTCTCTTCTTAAAAAAATACTACGTTGCTATTGCCATTTTGCACTTTATTTACTATCTGCTTTGCCGCCCGCATCTCGTGGTCGTGCGGTAGCGTTCTCGCTTCCCACGCCCGGGTTCGATTCCCGGCGGGGTCAGGGATTTTCTCTGCCTCGTGATGGCTGGGTGTTGTGTGATGTCCTTAGGTTAGTTAGGTTTAAGTAGTTCTAGGGGACTGATGACCATACCTGTTAAGTACCATAGTGCTCAGAACCATTTGAACCATCTGCTTTGCCCAACGTCACTTATTTTGGTCCCAAAGCAACAAAAATTAAACACTTTTCTTTCCATTTGTTTTCGTTGCCACACTGTTTCTCGTGTGGCACATGGTTGGAATATGCTTCTCAGGTTTGCTTCTCAGCGTTAATCTGAATGTTTATCGTCGCGACGCTCAACTTTGCTGCCATTATGATACATTTAAGAACAAAGGTTTTGAAATGTGATGCTACGGTACAATTCTTTAGACCAGACGGAAAGACGGGATAACGGATAAGGAGGAAATGAATTAAATTGGGGAGAAAAAAAGCTTATGGTATAATTTGATAAAAAGAAGAGGTCAGTTGATTAAACGCATTCTGAAGCATTAATGAATATTCACTTAGGCAATGGAGTGAAGTGTGTGTGTGTGTGTGTGTGTGTGTGTGTGTGTGCGCGCGCGCGCGCGCAGAGAGGAGGTGGGGGCTGGGGCAAAACTGTAGATTACTTATGCAGAGGAGAAAAGGTCTGCAGAGGATACATTGATGTGAAGACCTACACCATACAGCCATCGGACTGAAGATCTCGACGACGACGACGACGACGACGACGACGACGACCACCACCACCACCACCACCACCACCACCACCAACAACAACAACAAGAACAATAAAAGATATACACTGCGCAAAAATGTATCAAGTTTTCGAAACCCCTGATTGTGTCCCATTGCGACGCATAATTTTGAAATTTGGCTCAGGGGCGCCTACAACCGTGTAATGTTGCAAAAGCATGGTGCCGTGCGAAGGCACACACGGGCTTGACAGCGTTTCACACAACAAAGTGTCGACACACGAGAGAAAAAGGCCACAGCTCGGAAGTTCACGTGACGCGTAATGTAGATTAATGATGTCACACTGGCACCAAATTTCACCTCAGTTCTACCCAACGCCATGGAGGACGCTTCGCGCGGTGGGCAGATCGTCGCACCTACTCTTACTTACGTTTCACCCCTGCTTTTGACGCCTCTGTGATGGAAGACAAAACGCGACACCCGGAGTTAAAATAAACGAAAATCCCTCAGGAGGTGGCATAATGGACATAAATGAAACCACCCCTTCCCTTGATTCCCAAACAGTTCGCGGTCGAAAACGACAGTTTGAAATGCGTGCTATGAGCAACGGGACGACGTTCTTGATTGAAAGCGATAGACATTGCTGCCCACCCCCCCCCCCCCTTTACCCCTCCCCACGGCAGAATCATCCTACCCGAAGGATATTGTGGGACTGCAAACCATTAAACGCTATTTGACGTTTTACGAGTGTAGTCTGACCGCACTTTTTGCTCTGGTATAGAAGGTGGCACCACTAGCGACTGTTCGAAAGCTGATACGAAGCAGCTTAGGGGTTCATGCTTTTTCAGCCCTACTGTTTCACGTCCTCCTCCTATGGCGTTTTCATGTTCATGGATGGGTGCAACACTGACATGCGCGCGAATAAAAAGACGAGCCACTCTCCAAGATCTCCCAGTTCGACAACGTCCTGGCACCTTTGTGGAGTACGATGAAAATGTACATGTCAAAGACTTCGACCCCCATTCACCTAAATGGTACTTCACAGCTGCTTAGCGCCTGAGCGCAGGTAACCCCTTAGACACCCTTCATCTGTTTCAAAACAGAGTTCAGATAATTTTTCATGTTGAAACATAAAGCTTAGTGTGAATGAAGGCAGTAAGTATTACGAAAGAAACTGAATAACACAGCTCAAATATATAACCAACGTATGAATTGGTTCAACATAAGATTTAGAGATTGAAATGACCTCTGTGAATTAATATCCGACTATCCCCTTTATTTATACGATGGTGAGTCAAATGAAAACCTTAAATTTTTTTAAATATTATTTATTCTCCACAAGTGGTACAAAGCTGCATCACTTTTCAACATAATCTCCCCCACGCTCAATGCAAGTTCTCCAGCGCTTAGTAAGTGCATAAATTCCTTTAGAAAAAATTCTTTTGGTAGTCCTCACAACCACTCATGCAACGCTTGCCGTACCTCTTCATCAGAACGGAACTTCTTTCCTCCCATTGCGTCTTTGAGTGGTCCAAATATATGGAAATCACTTGGGGCAAGGTCGGGTGAGTATGATAGATGAGGAAGACACTCAAAATGCAGGTCTGTAATTCTTGCAACATTTGTACGGGCAGTGTGGGGTCTTGCACAGTCATGTTGCAAAAGGACACTTGCTGACAGCAATCCACGCCGCTTGGATTTGATTGCACGCCGCAGATGATTTTTTTTAGGAGATCTGTGTATAATGCACTGGTGACAGTGGTCCCTCTAGGCACATAATGCTCCAAAATGACGCCTTTTTCGTCCCAAAAGAGAGTAGCATAACCTTCCCTGTTGATGGTTCTGTTCGAAACTTGTTTGGTTTTGGTGATGAGGAATGGCGCCAATCCTTGCTCGCTCTCTTTGTTCCCGGTTGGTGGAAGTGAAACTAGGTTTCGTCCCCAGTAGCGATTCTTGCAAGGAATCCATCACCTTCTCGTTAAAAGCGCCGCTGAATAAGTTCTTCACAAGCATCAACACGTCGTTCTCTCATCTCAGGAGTCAGCTGCCATGGCACCCACCTTGCAGACACTTTGTGAAACTGGAGCACATCATGCACAGTGTGGTGTGCTGACCCATGACTAATCTGTAAACATGCTACAATGTCATCCATTGTCACTCTGCGGTTTTCCTTCACTATGGCTTCAACTGCTGCATTGTTATGTGGAGTCACAACTCGTTGGCCTGACGTGGACAAGGAGTATCTTACACTGAAGTCACACCATTTGCCAACTTCCTACTCCATTCGTAGACTTTCTGCGGTGACAAACATGGTTCAAATGGTTCAAATGGCTCTGAGCACTATGGGACTTAACAGCTAAGGTCATCAGTCCCCTAGGACTACTTAAACCTAACTAACCTAAGGACATCACACACATCCATGCCCGAGGGACAAACATGCATCACCATACTGAACCTTCATTCGTCGTTGCATTTCCATAGATTGTACACCTTCACTACACATAAACCGAATAACAGAACGCTGTTATCCCCTGGTGCAAGTCGCAAGTTTTTATACTGATACTGCGACGGTGAGAGTTTGACAGAGCATTGAAAGACCTCAGTCGAAACAAGGCCCCCGGAGTAGACAACATTCCATTGGAACTACTGACGGCCTTGGGAGAGCCAGTCCTGACAAAACTCAACCGTCTGGTGAGCAACGTGTATGAAACAGGCGAAATACCCTCAGACTTCAAGAAGAACATAATAATTCCAATCCCAAAGAAAGCAGGTGTTGACAGATGTGAAAATTACCGAACAATCAGTCTAATAAGCCACAGCTGCAAAATAGTAACACGAATTCTTTACAGACGAATGGATAAACTAGTAGAAGCCGACCTCGGGGATGATCAGTTTGGATTCCGTCGAAATGTTGGAACACGTGAGGCAGTACCGATCTTACGACTTATCTTAGAAGAAAGATTAAGGAAAGGCAAACCTACATTTCTAGCATTTGTAGACTTAGAGAAAGCTTTTGACAATGTTGACTGGAATACTCTCTTTCAAATTCTAAAGGTGGCAGGGATAAAATACAGGGAGCGAAAGGCTATTAACAATTTGTACAGAAACCAGATGGCAGTTATAAGAGTCGAGGGACATCAAAGGGAAGCAGTTGTTGGGAAGGGAATAAGACAGGGATGTAGCCTCTCCCCGATGTTATTCAATCTGTATATTGAGCAAGCAGTAAAGGAAACAAAAGAAAAATTCGGAGTAGGTATTAAAATCCAGGGGGAAGAAATAAAAACTTTGAGGTTGGCCGATGACATTGTAATTCTGTCAGAGACAGCAAAGGACTTGGAAGAGCAGTTGAACGGAATGGACAGTGTCTTGAAAGGACGGTATAAGATGAACATCAACAAAAGCAAAACGAGAATAATGGTATGTAGTCGAATTAAGTCAGGGAATTAGATTAGGAAATGAGACACTTAAAGTAGTAAAGGAGTTTTGCTATTTGGGGAGCAAAATAACTGATGATGGTCGAAGTAGAGAGGGTATAAAATGTAGACTGGCAATGGCAAGGAAAGCGTTTCTGAAGAAGAGAAATTTGTTAACATCGAGTATAAATTTAAGTGTCAGAAAGTCATTTCTGAAAGTATTTGTATGGAATGTAGCCATGTATGGAAGTGAAACATGGACAACCAGTAGTTTGGACAAGAAGAGAATAGAAGCTTTCGAAATGTGGCGCTACAGAAGAATGCTGAAGATTAGATGGGTAGATCACATAACTAATGAGGAGGTATTGAATAGGATTGGGGAGAAGAGAAGTTTGTGGCACAACTTGACGAGAAGAAGGGATCGGTTGGTAGGACATGTTCTGAGGTATCAAGCGATCACCAATTTAGTATTGGAGGGCAGTGTGAAGGGTAAAAATCGTTGTGGGAGACCAAGAGATGAATACACTAAGCAGATTCAGAAGGATGTAGGTTGCAGTAGGTACTGGGAGATGAAGAAGCTTGCACATGATAGAGTAGCATGGAGAGCTCCATCAAACCAGTCTCAGGACTGAAGACCACAACAACAACTGCGACGGTATGTGTGCATCTGCACTATGCTGCCACCTACAGACCATTCTACACGCTGTTTGTAGCTCGCTTAGCAACTTACTGGATAACGGCGCGAAATTTCGAACTGTTATTACAAATTTAAGGTTTTCATTTGACTCACCTTCGTATATCTGATGAATGCTATGACACGCTTTTCCGAGATCATGGCTCGTCCGTTTCTTCGTCCACTTACAGTTACAGTTGCCCTATATCTGATGATTCGTTGTTGAGAACTGGCAAATGGAGAGATATTCATCACCGGGAAGAGTCCTGCCTGGTGAGCGCAAAATAATGTTGGTCTCATGTCAACAACGACGTCGAAAGCATAAGGATACAGATGAATTTAATGGATACTACGCGTCACTTTGTGATGCCTGTGAAACGTAATTTCTCACGGCTGTTGGGAAAGGTCAGATATCGACCAGTAGGTAAGTGACTTGGTGCGCAGAAACTGGCGGCAGTCGATTAAGTCAACAAGTCTTTCAAGGTGGGGCTCTGCTTAATCCTCCCGCCTGAGATGAAGCCACGTCGGCGTGCCTCCGTAAGAGCGCTGGGACCGTGCGCAGTGAAAGGCGAGCCTGCCTCTTTTGGTCCGCAGACAAGTATCTTAACAGCGTGTTCTTTGGGCCACAGCAGGAGGCTGGACTGTATAAGAGTAAAAAAGAAATCTGACACCAAACTGATGAAGATTGACAGAAAAAATTATATCACGGAACTAGTCATCAAAGTGATGGAAGATATAACAGCGAGGAAGATAGTAGTCAGTAGAAAGTTTGGAAAAAGGTAGAAGCTACCCATCCTAGAAATCGTTCTCCAAGGAAACAAGTCTGTGGTTGCCATATACTGCCCAACATATTGAGCTGTTTTGTAGCTATAGTATAGGAGCAGAGTGCTGCGTGAAAAGCATATCTCCTTTCGTATCTTGGTCTGACACAAAAGTTAATTCGTCACGACCTACGAGTCGTCAGTGGGAGGTTAAACCTGAATCGTCCTTCCTCCCTTCCCTACGAAAATTGGGACGAGAAGACGAACTGCTGCGTAACGGGCAACTGGAGACTAAGCGCTGCTTGCATCGAACACTTCCCAAATATCACCGAGCAACTCCTCAGGCATTAGTCCTGTAAAAGGCAGTTTGCCCAAGAGGGAGAGTGAAACGTTTCGAGTTCTCACCGTGTCAATCTTTCCCGTCCGTATATCTCTGCAACTGAAAACCAAAAACCTTAGTTGTGGTTATGCAGTGGAATAAGGAATAGTATGCGCGTTGATTGAGAACACAGGATTACTGTTCATAGGCAATCACTTACGATGACTTCCACTTGGTTTCTCGCCTACACCGATAAATACCGGCTGATAGTACATCCTTGCTGTTTATCTTCGTTACACACTGATACCTGTAGTCCGGGTTTTAGTTTCTTTGCAGAACTAGAGATTTCTAAGGTTTAAACAGCACGCTTTTTCACAGAGCACTGATTTCCGTTTATTTTTACACTGCTAAGTATTAATTGTGTTTTGTGTTTTGTAGTGTTGCCAACATAACATTGCCACTAGTTTGCCTTTGACCTGTACCATTTTTTTCTCTTTTAAATTGTATGTGTGTAATTCTATTTAATTATGTTGTTGTGTAATTACATATTATGCAAGAGTAGCGAAGGAGTACAGTTTTTTGTGGGGGAGCAGAAGCCATGATCAGTGGAAATAAATGTATAGTAGTGTGACGGAGTGTGAATTGGAGAAAGAAGTGAAATGACATTGTGAGGGGGAGGGTTGGGTGGGAGTCGGTGATGGATGGAAAAGGCTGTTTTCTTTTTAGTGAAAAGAAATGCAGATTTTTTTAAATCTAGTTTATTTTTCATTCCTTTCATATTTTTATATTATGTTGATACATTGTTCAGAGACAAAATGTCATTTTTCCATATAATCTCCATCCCTTTCAACTGGCTTAAGACACCGTCGAACTAAAGCCTGTATACCTGCAAGTTCGAGCCACCGATTAGCAGCCTTCACAAACTAATCTTCAGATCTCATTCTGCGAAGGCATTCCTTCCTTCCTTCCGTTAACCAAAGAGGTGGTAACCAAACAGTGCGAGACCAGGACTGTAGGGCGGGTGTTTCGATATTGTCGACCCACTCTCGGAAAGTGTCTGGCACAAACGCTTTTCAGCTTTAAATGTCTCAGTATACCGCACACATAGTATCTCCTACTCCCATTCTGATTGACAGTTCGATCACTGTTATGCGTTTATCAGCCAAAGTCGGATCGTAAACAGGCTGAATATTGTCAGGGGTGTGTGCACTGCTCGGTCCACCGCCTCATGGGAGGTCCCTAGTATTGTCAGGCCAGCTTCCACCAGATAATCTGCTTGCTTCAGACGAACATTAATAATCGCAATACCAACCGGGTTGCAATCTAGTCAAGTAATTTACATTTTAAAATTTTGAAAAATGTTTTTTTTTTTTTGTCTTTCATGATTGCTTATACCAGATTCATTAATTATTTTCAAACCTAAAAATTTAAGTCTTAGTAGTGACTGCTACCTCTCGCAATACTCATCATATACATATTTTCAGGTTCAGGACCCTCCTTATAAATCTATATACCTGCAAGAAGTATGTTGCGAATAAAGGACTAAGACAATTAATGAAATTTTAAATTTTTTTAAATTTTTTGTGGTTGTTATAGCGCGCCCCTCCTGTCTGTGTGCACATTCTGGAAAATTTATTGATGTTGCTAAGATTGCACTAAAATACATTTTCAGTTTTTGCACCCTACTTATACATTAGTAGCTATTTAAAAAGCATGTTTTTAGTACAATTTAACAACAATTGACGGAATTTTAAAGAATTTTTTGAGGTGGGCATAGAAAACGACCTCCCCTCTTGGTATCAATGGTCATAAAAATGTATTTCTATTGCTAGGATTGAGTGCAGCAGCCACTTTGACGGGCTATTACAACAGCAGGAGTTGCGGAGGCAGAGTGAATTAAATTTGAATACAAGAGAGAAGACTGTTGCTATGTTCTCCCTGAACAGCAAAGACGCGAGAAGAAAAGTTAGTGTGTGGAAACAAATGTTGTGCATTTTTTTAGCGATACTTGCATAAAACAGTGCAAAGTACAGAAGTTGTACTATATGGACCACCCGGGCCCAACACAGAAGTGTGCTGGTGCCTTGCCATATACTACTGAGGAAAGCTACGATTGCTGCTGCGGATTTGGGCCTCGTCGGAGAAGTACACGGGGGATGCGGTGTATTTGTGAGAAGGCTATTTGTGGCCGGGGTGGGGGTGATTGTTCTCCGGAGGGTCGGGTAACTTGGGGCACCGACCTCCTGCTATGTGCAGCGGCGGAACAGAATTAGTCCGACCCTGCGACAACCCGGGACAGGGCGTGGCCTCCACGCCGTGGTTCGCTCCCATATAAATACCCTCGACATCTCTCTCCAGGGGATCTTCTCGAATATCTCACATGAAACTAAGCTAAGTTTCCAGTTTATCGGAGTAAACCATCGCTCCTGCGGCTGGTTTAATGCCCAATCAAATTCTTGTGACCTTGTAATTATCTCAGTATAACCAACATCTTCTGCAATCTTCTCTGAATATTCTAATCGTAGTCTGCTCTAATTTTTATCCTTTGTGGCAGTTTCCATCATCAGATTAACTATTCCTGTATTACGTATTACCGACATACTGTCTACCACAAGAGCGAACTACACAATACGAATTACACGAAAGATTTTTTTGTCTAGGATCGTGCCTTATTTTGTCAAACGGTTATCGGTTACGGTAACAAGTACCATAACCAGGCCAAAAATAGTGCAATCCGCAACTGAAATGGTCTTCAGGAAACACACAAAAACATTTTTCTGTACGGTAGCTAAAGAAGCCTTCAAATAAAGGGTAATGGGTTGCAGTATTCGCTGCTTTAAGCTTCAAGAAATATTAAAACTGTTAATTCTAGGAATACCTGTACTCAACCTCCACAAACGCATGTATGTTCTCTTACATACGGACCTGTGATTTATGTAAACTCACCGGAAAAATATTGCTTACTCCCTTAAATGAGCCCACTGGTAGCGGCAGTGAGGTGATATGTATTTTCCGGTCGACTGTACGAAATGACCGCATTAAGATGGTTCCACGTGACAGAATAAAGGATCTATCGTGTCTGTCCACACCGAGAATTAAGCTGCCCGATTTATTGGTGTTCACTACTGGCCATTAAAATTGCTACACCAAGAAGAAATGCAGATGATAAACGGGTATTCATTGGACAAATGCATTATACTAGAACTGACATGTGATTACATTTTCACGCAATTTGGGTGCATAGATCCTGAGAAATCAGTAACCAGGACAACCAGCTCTGGCCGTAATAAGGGCCTTGATATGCCTGGGCATTGAGTCAAACAGAGCTCGGATTGCGTGTACAGGTATCCAGAAAGGCCCGTACAGGACCTGCATCATGCGGTCGTGCATTATACTGCTGAAATGTAGGGTTTCGCAGGAATCGAATGAAGGGTAGAGCCACGGGTCGTAACACATCTGAAATGTAACGTCCACTGTTCAAAGTGCCATCATTGCGAACAAGAGGTGACCGAGACGTGTAACCAATGGCATCCCATACCATCACACCGGGTGATACGCCAGTATGGCGATGACGAATACACGATTCCAATGTGCGTTCACTGCGATGTCGCCAAACACAGTTGCGGCCATCATGATGCTGTAAACAAAACTAGGATTCATCCGAAAAAATGACGTTTTGCCATTCGTACACCCAAGTTCGTCGTTCAGTACACCATCGCAGGCATTCCTTTCTCTGATGCAGTGTCAAGGGTAACCGCAGCCATGGTCTCCGAGCTGATAGTCCATGCTGGTGCAAACGTTGTCGAACTGTTCGTGCAGATGGTTCTTGTCTTGCAAACGTCCCATAGGGATCGAGGGATCGACACGTGGCTGCACGACCCGTTACAGCCATGCGGATAAGATGCCTGTCATCTCGACTGCTAGTGATACGAGGCCGTTGGGATCCAGCACAGCATTGCTTATTACCCTCCGGAACCTACCGATTCCATATTCTGCTAACAGTCATTATATGTCGACCAACGCGAGCAGCAATGTCGCGATACGATAAACCGCAATCGCGATAGGCTACAATCCGACCTTTAGCAAAGTCGGAAACGTGATGGTACGTACTTCTCCTCCTTACACGAGGCATCACAACAACGTTTCACCAGGCAACGCCGGTCAACTGCTGTTTGTGTATGACAAACCGGTTGGAAACTTTCCTCATGTCAGCACGTTGTAGGTGTTGCCACCGCCGCAAACCTTGTGTCAATGCTCTGAAAAGCTAATCATTTGCACATCACAGCATCTTCTTCCTGTCGGTTAAATTTCGCGTCTGTAGCACGTGCTCTTCATGGTGTAGGAATTTTAATGGCCAATAGTGTACCTTTCATTACGAAGGTGGGTACACTGAACGACTGTAATATGACTTTCAAATGACAGAGCATAGCAATCACTCGTCTTTTTCTTTCAGGTTTTATTAGGTAAATCTAAATTTCGGCTACTGTCTAGCCATTCCAATGCAATAGTTGAGTCTTGAACGAAATGTAACAGAAGCCCGAACAACAGGGGATTGACGTACTGAGATGTGCATAGATACCATGCGATAGTGCATTGATAATGGCTAGGCACTAGCCGAAATCTAGATTTGCCTGATAAAACATGAAAGAAAAGGACCACTGATTGCTGTGCTCTTATCATTTGAATGAACCTCTATGTTTATTTGAACACAGTCGGTGAGTAAGTGTTGACCATTTTTCTACATGTCCATGATGCGGCACACTCGTCTTCCAAGACAACAACATCGGCCGCCCGCGGTGGCCGAACGGTTCTTGGCGCTTCAGTCCGGAACCGCGCGACTGCTACTGTTGTAGGTTCGAATCCTGCCTCGGGCGTGGATGCGTGTGATGTCCTTAGGTTAGTTAGGTTTCAGTAGTTCTGAGTTCTACGATTCTGAAGACCTCAGATGTCAAGTCCCATAGCGCTCAGAGCCATTTGAACCATTTTTTGGGAAACAACATCCGCGTTCACAGCGCTGCCCGTATATCTGATTTGACGAACACGCAGAAAACCTATGGCACTTTGACCGGCCCGCTAAATCGCCCGATTCTAATCCCATTGGAAATACATAGGGCCATTTGAAACAACGGGTGAAACGTTGTAATCATCATCCCTGCAGTTTGCTAGATCTACTGTATCATTTCACCAGTGAGTGGCTTTGGCTGGATATGACATACCTGAAGAAATTTAAAGGTCCTCACCGAACTGAGTTCTTTATAAATGTCAGAACTGGTATAATGCAGCTTTAGCATGATGTCTCCTGTGAGTGACGAATTTTTTGTCCGGAGTGCTTAGCACATGGAAATCTTCAACATATTTGTTAGCAAATGGTGTTACAATGTGAATCAGCATTAATTCTCCATTTTTCCTCGTCTGTATCTTACAGATTTCATTGAAAAATACACAATCCTGCGTCTTGTGTAATGGAGTCTAAATCTCTTAAGCATTACAAAAGACGACAGACTCAGCGTTCAGTTTACAGTGTTTTTTACTTTACTTTACACGTGGCAAGGGCCTTCTCGACCATACGCCTGTTCTCTGAGCCTCTTCCACTTCTGCCTGTCCAATGCGCTGTTTGTCCAGTTGCTGTTGCTGTTCATCCTAGTTGTGTCGTCCCGAATGTTATCCCACCATCAGATTCTGGGTCTCCCTCTTCCTCTCGTTCCATCTATTGTTCTGCTGAATGCCATTCTAAGTAGTATATTCTCTGTCATTCTTGCTGTATGGCCTGCCCAATTCAACCTTCTCCTCTTGAGCATTTCGACGATGTTACGGTGTTTGTACAGCCCTATTAATTCTTCATTTCTTCTTATTCTCCATTCCATGTTATTTTCGTCGTATACAGGTCCAAAAATTCTCCTTACTACTTTTCTTTCGAATATTAACAGTTTTTCCTCATCTTTCTATCTAAATATTAATTTTTCACGTCCATATAATATTACAGGTATAATGATCGATTGATATAAGCGGATTTTGAAGTTACTGCTAAGTGATATTTTTCTCAGAATTTCGATGAAAATGAAAAAGTTGACAGTGTTAGCATTTTAAAACAATACTGCCCTTCCGTAAACAGGGAAGTTCTCTTTATTTTCATGTCTTACAGAGACTCCAAAATGGTGTCTCATACCTCATCATCGAAAAGTACGGGGTGGATGCAGCGAATCGAATAAATGGACAATTAGTGCAAAATCGCAGACCGGTCTTATCCGTTTATTATTTAACCACTTCCGTTGTTTCCTTAACTCGTATATTTAGTGCTTTTGTAATTACACTCTTGGAAATGAAAAAAAAAACACATTGACACCGGTGTGTCAGACCCACCATACTTGCTCCGGACACTGCGAGAGGGCTGTACAAGCAATGATCACACGCACGGCACAGCGGACCCACCAGGAACCGCGGTGTTGGCCGTCGAATGGCGCTAGCTGCGCAGTATTTGTGCACCGCCGCCGTCAGTGTCAGCCAGTTTGCCGTGGCATACGGAGCTCCATCGCAGTCTTTAACACTGGTAGCATGCCGCCACAGCGTGGACATGAACCGTATGTGCAGTTGACGGACTTTGAGCGAAGGCGTATAGTGGGCATGCGGGAGGCCGGGCGGACCTACCGCCGAATTGCTCAACACGTGGGGCGTGAGGTCTCCACAGTACATCGATGTTGTCGCCAGTGGTCGGCGGAAGGTGCACGTGCCCGTCGATCTGGGACCGGACCGCAGCGACGCACGGATGCACGCCAAGACCGTAGGATCCTACGCAGTGCCGTAGGGGACCGCACCGCCACTTCCCAGCAAATTAGGGACACTGTTGCTCCTGGGGTATCGGCGAGGACCATTCGCAACCGTCTCCATGAAGCTGGGCTACGGTCCCGCACACCGTTAGACCGTCTTCCGCTGACGCCCCAACATCGTGCAGCCCGCCTCCAGTGGTGTCGCGACAGGCGTGAATGGAGGGACGAATGGAGACGTGTCGTCTTCAGCGATGAGAGTCGCTTCTGCCTTGGTGCCAATGATGGTCGTATGCGTGTTTGGCGCCGTGCAGGTGAGCGCCACAATCAGGACTGCATACGACCGAGGCACACAGGGCCAACACCCGGCATCATGGTGTGGGGAGCGATCTCCTACACTCGCCGTACACCTCTGGTGATCGTCGAGGGGACACTGAACAGTGCACGGTACATCCAAACCGTCATCGAACCCATCGTTCTACCATTCCTAGACCGGCAAGGGAACTTGCTGTTCCAACAGGACAATGCACGTCCGCATGTATCCCGTACCACCCAACGTGCTCTAGAAGGTGTAAGTCAGCTACCCTAGCCAGCAAGATCTCCGGATCTGTCCCCCATTGAGCATGTTTGGGACTGGATGAAGCGTCGTCTCACGCGGTCTGCACGTCCAGCACGAACGCTGGTCCAACTGAGGCGCCAGGTGGAAATGGCATGGCAAGCCGTTCCACAGGACTACATCCAGCATGTCTACGATCGTCTCCATGGGAGAATAGCAGCCTGCATTGCTGCGAAAGGTGGATATACACTGTACTAGTGCCGACATTGTGCATGCTCTGTTGCCTGTGTCTATGTGCCTGTGGTTCTGTCAGTTTGATCATGTGATGTATCTGATCCCAGGAATGTGTCAATAAAGTTTCCCCTTCCTGGGACAATGAATTGACGGTGTTCTTATTTCAATTTCCAGGAGTTTATGTCAGATCGTTGTCCTGACGACCGAACGTTTTTGGCTGAAGACTGTCGACGACGGAAGGACCGAAGAAACTAGCGCGCCAATTAAGCTGTAGTCTCCGCCCGCCTGCTGCTCAGAGGCCATTAGGACCCGTGAGCGCGCGGAGCGACGTCTCTGTCCCACCCTGACGACGGAAGAGTCGTCTGCGTTTTTGGGCCGTCCCTCCTATTTTCGGACACCGGAACAAAGCTTGGAGACTCTCGGCTGGAAGCGGATACCAACACGTTTCTACTTGCCGTTGCGACGTATTTTGGGAGATGGCTGCGGCTACATATTCAGCCGCGCAGCCACGGCGTTGGCATTACTTCCCACAAACTTTCAGACCTTCCTACGTCCAAGAGGTCCTATCGGCCCTGAGAAGAACGCTTTCTCCACGATAAAGGACGACAGCCCAAACAGTTGCAAGATAAAAATTTGTTAAAATTCTTGACCAAGGTTTCGGTACATATAAATATACCTTCATTAAAAGTAAAAAAATCCTGAACAAACACTTTCATTAGAAAAGCCTTAGCATCGGAAATGAGAAACACAAAAGCTTAAGTAACAGTGAAATTACCAGAGTAATACAGGCATAAAATCTTTTAGTTACTTACTAAAATTACATCATGCAATGGAGATTAATAAAACAATTGTGCCAAAGGCGTCGTCAATAATTAAGACATCTTCTCCATTTGTACAACGTGACTATGAGCGCAGGGTCAATGCGAACAGTTTAGCACCAGTACTTCGCCTATGAACTATCGAGACAAGAGTGTGAAAGCACTAGGGCAGATGGTTTCGCCGAGAGAGGGCACTTGTGGTATGTGCCAGACACTCGCACGTTTTAAAATCCATGAATACCTGCATAAGCGCATCAAAAATTATTAAAAGTTGTGTTAATTCAAACTTTATGTCTTAATAAATAAAACGTATCAGACCATTTAAAAACATTTATGTAAAATAGAAAATGTGGAACCAATTTACCTGTGTCCTAGTGTCAAACAGATGAAGCTTGCGCTATGGAACACATCCAACGAGACAGGGCACTAGTGTAATGTGCGAGAATCTCGCGTAACGTAGCGGTGAAATACATACCAGCGAAAACAACCAAAATGTTATAATAAAACGAAACCATCTGTCGTTGTGAATAAAAACATACTAGTCAATTAACCCCACATACACATCGAAAATCACAAACAGCAAACATCAAAAATATGTCATCCTTTGTCGTGAAGAATTTGAACAGTTGCTGTTCCAGCCATGTTTAAAATCTTGAAAGAACGCTTTCTTCTTTTAAGGAGATTTGCATATGTCCAGACTCTGCAGTTTTCCTGTAACTCTCGCATAGTGAATAGGTCCGTGAAAAGAGGATGCTGAGACTTGCAGTTTACTTTTAGACTAACAATTCACCTGCGTTGTTTCCTCGATTGAGCACATATCTGCATTTGAGGAATATGCTGGGCTGATAGAAAGGGCTACGACTCACGATATCCGATACTACTTTGTATACAGGGTGCTCCATTGATAGTGACCGTGCCAAATATCCCACGAAATAAGCATCAATCGAAAAAACTACAAAGAACGAAACTCGTCTAGCTTGAAGGGGGAAACCAGATTGCGCTATGGTTGGCCGGCTAGATGGCGCTGCCATAGATCAAACGGATATCAACTGCGTTTTTTTTAAAATAGGAACCCCTATTTTTTATTACATACTCGTGTAGTACGTAAAGAAATATGTTTTAGTTGGAACACTTTTCTCGCTTTGTGATAGATGGCGCTGTTATAGGCACAAACATATCGCTCACAGTTTTAGACGAACAGTTGGTAACAGGTAGGCTTTTTAAATTAAAATACAGATTTCGGTTGTTCCAATGTGATCCATGTACCTTTGTGAACTTATCATTTCAGAGAACGCACGTAGCAGGTGCACACATGTACTACTTCTGTATCGGTTGTGAATAAGTAGTTGCCACTATTAAGGTCCCAAGCCTCGTATCTGGCATTTGCCTAGCATTGTGTGTGTTAATGATCATAAATATCTTTGCAATTTATTTAAAAAATGAAGTCAACTTTCTTTCGATGCATTGAGTCAAACTGCATAAACAGTGTCCTTTTTTACTCTTCCGTAGAAACGTCTGTTCAACACGTAGACATCTCACTATTTCCTGAAGTGCAGTGCATTAGTGAGCAAAGTACCCACCACGTTCTCTTGCTTCCACATCATTTGAGTCCGGCCATTCGGATTTAAATTTGCCTTGTTTTCCCTAATTCGGCTTACCGAAATGGCAGGATGGTTCCTTTGAAAGTGCACACGTGGTATGGTTCCCCATAGTTGGCACAGCCCGAATTTGTTATCACTCTCTAGTGACCTCGATGTCGACGGAAAAGCTAAAGGCTAATCTTTCACTCCTCCTTCCTTTCTCCCTCACACATAAATATCGTTTGGGTCATTGTGAAGCCCCATCTTGTGGTACAATGAGAACAGCATTCAGCATCGGAAGTGCAGTGGATTAAAATAAAAGTAGGAATGGAATCTAAATAAAGCAAGGAAGAATGAAGGAAAACATCCGGTCGGTGCTGATATCATTAGAGATGGAATACAAGCAACAACTGGAAAAAGTACTATTTAAGAAAACATTCCGGCATTCGTCTGAAACTGGACAGGGAAACCACAAGAAAAATTAATCACACTTACTGGATTGCTGAGGAGTCACGCCAAATCTATCACGAAAAAGAGTATATGCAGCTACGGAACTTTGTGACAAATTTAACCTGTGCCCTTGGATAAATAACTGCGCTACTCATGAACAGAGTTGAGGTTGGTTTCGGAATAACTGGTGCACTGATAGATAGTTGGTAAAGGCGTTGCGGGCAAAATAGAAAGGTCGATATTTAATCTCCAAGCCAGCAGATAGTTTAATTTAGTAGGGCTTCACTGTTATCGCGTTACTCCACTACGCTACTATATGAAAAGTGGTATGCAAAGTATCGACTGACATTTGTGCCTGAACGCAGATAAATGTTACTTATTGCGCATAAATGGGCTCAAAAAACGTGGCTCAGAAAACATATCACGTCTCTAAGATGCGTAAACACAACTTACATTATCCACACCCTGGGAGGATAGTGTGAGTTGGGTTGCCTGTCATAAGGAGTATGAAATATTTTTCGGCCCGTTTTATTCTGAAATTAAACAATTCAGAGGAAAAGAGCAGAGAGCGTTTTTCTGGCGGGTTCGCCACTGCCAAGCGGCTAGGGAGGCGGTGGCGTTACATCAGGGCAGTGCCAGTCTGGCCCCAGTAACCACGGAATGCAGATGGCGGCGCAGGGCACAGCTTCTCTCCTGCGGCGTTAATTAGCGCTGTGGATGCCGCCGTGCGCCTGCGGCCCCCGGACCTGCAACCCGCAGTACAGTGGCGGTTCTCTGCGGCTACCACTGCCTGCGCCCCAGCACTCTAGAGCTCTGCTTTGGCGCTGGTAATTCCGAAATATTCATCGTGAGCAATTCGTAAACTGATGGTGTACAATTTCAAATTATTACTTTTTTGTATATTTAACACAAAAGACGTCGGTCAAATATCGGTTTAAACTTGCCTGAGTGTCCACGAGAATAAGAAGTGCCCACTTACGACTTAAAACCAGTCTACATTCGATATAACAATTCTTAATGCTTGAAACATATTTTTATACGTTTTTCACAGTGCGTCGTCGATTCCCAAACAAGTTTTGTAACATAGTTGTTTAACATTTCTAGCCTGCAAAGGACGTTGTGAATCTCTGATCTCGAAGATGATCACGTCTGCCACTGTTATAATATTGACGTAATTGCATCGAGGTAAATCCCTGTGGAATAGTAGACCTTTAAGGATAGCCGAGAGCGCTAACGCGCTGCTTCCTGGACTCGGGTATGCGCGCCAGCCCCAGATCGATTCCTCCCGGCGGATTAACGACGACGGCCGGAGTGCCGGCCAGCCTGGGTGTGGTTTTTAGGCGGTTTTCCACATCCTTCTAGGTGAATACCGAGCTGGCCCCTGCGTCCCGCCTCAGTTACACGGCCCGCAGACATCTGAAACACGTTTACTCTAGACGCAAACAGCTGAGGTACACTAATTCCGTACAGGGGGGGGGGGGGGGGGGGGGGAGAGGAGGAGTATGGGGCGGCTGCACGAAGGGCATCTGGCCACCCTTAAAGTTAACCATGCCAACTCCGTACTTAACCCTGCCGACCCTGCGGGATAAAGGCAGTAGCAAAAGAAAGAAAGAAATCTTTGTTGAATGGTACGTCAAAATATACACTGAGCTCGCTGCCGCATTCCCGTCGCACGCAATGTTTTCAACAGCAGACAGTAGTGGCGATGTTAAAAATCCCCACGTGGACTTCACTTTTCCAAATGACCCCTTATTCTTGGCTTGTCCGCACGTTCATTATTAACAGTAATGTGAACAAACGTGTCAGATTTAATCAAGAGGCTATAAGTAAACACGCCCTTAATGCCAAAGTCAGATTGAAAATCACAGAAATTCGCTATGTGTTTTGGTAATGGGAATGGTATTCCAATCACTTCCCCTACCCGTGAAATGACTTTTAGTGTCTGTTATAGAAGTTCCTGCAGTTTAACATTGTGGGCCATTATCTCGAAATAAATCGATTTTGGGTGCTGTAGCTGTAAGAACTTCACTTATTTGTGCCAGGAACACTGTCATACTATTACTTACTTAATTCGATATAGACCGGTAGGAACATTGGGATTTAACGTCCCAACGAAGTCAATGGAGACGGAATATAGGCTGTGATAGGGAAGAAAATCGGTCGTGACGTTTTCACAGAAGCCAGCTCAGCATTTAGACAAAGCATGAAAAGTCTAAATCAGGGCTGTCACATACAGTTTTCAATGTCCATTGTCCCAAACACGAGTAGATTGCCATACCACATCACCTCGGTCGTTTCATGTAAACTGCGGGTGTTTACGGCACGAAACGTTCTTGTAATCGCCTCGAAACATGCATAAAAATATCGCTATTTGAGTCCACACTTAATTGATGTATTACAGATTTACATCTACGTCTACATTTATACTCCGCAAGCCACCCAACGCTGTGCGGCGGAGGGCACTTTACGTGCCACTGTCATTACCTCCCTTTCCTGTTCCAGTCGCGTATGATTCGTGGGAAGAACGACTGCCGGAAAGCCTCCGTGCGCGCTCTAATCTCTCTAATTTTACATTCGTGATCTCCTCGGGAGGTATAAGTAGGGGGAAGCAATATATTTGATACCTCGTCCAGAAACGCAAACTCACGAAACCTGGACAGCAAGCTACACCGCGATGCAGAGCGCATGTCTTGCAGAGTATACCACTTGAGTTTGCTAAACATCTCCGTAACGCTATCATGCTTACCAAATAGCCCTGTGACGAAACGCTCCGCTCTTCTTTGGATCTTCTCTATTTCCTCCATGAACCCGACCTGGTACGGATCCCACACTGATGAGCAATACTCAAATATAGGTCGAACGAGTGTTTTGTAAGCCACCTCCTTTGTTGATGGACTACATTTTCTAAGGACTCTCCCAATGAATCTCAACCTGGCACCCGCCTTACCAACAATTAATTTTATATGATCATTCCGCTTTAAATCGTTCCGCACGCATACTCCCAGATATTTTACAGAAGTAACTGTTACCAGTCTTTGTTCCGCTATCATATAATCATACAATAAAGGATCCTCCTTTCTATGTATTCGTAATACATTACATTTGTCTATTTTAAGGGCCAGTTGCCACTCCCTACACCAAGTGCCTATCCGCTGCAGATCTTCCTGCATTTCGCTACAATTTTCTAATGCTGCAACTTCTCTGTATACTACGGCATCATCCGCGAAAAGCCGCATGGAGCTTCCGACACTATTTACTAGGTCATTTATATATATTATGAAAAGCAATGGTCCCATAACACTCCCCTGTGGCACGCCCGAGGTTACTTTAACGTCTGTAGACGTCTCTCCATTGAGAACAACATGTTGTGTTCTGTTTGCTAAAAACTCTTCAATCCAGCCACACAGCTGGTCTGATATTCCGTAGGGTCTTACTTTGTTTATCAGGCGACAGTGCGGAACTGTATCGAACGCCTTCCGGAAGGCAAGGAAAATGGTATCTACCTGGGAGCCTGTATATATTTTCTGGGTCTCATGAACAATAAAGTTGGGTCTCACACGATCGCTGTTTCCGGAATCCATGTTGATTTCTACAGAGTAGATTCTGGTTTTCCAGAAACGACATCAGATATGTTCGTATATCTCCGAAAAACAGGGATCCATGGTTTAACCTAGGGAGACGGCAGAGACCTCAGCTGCAATGGATACTTTAATATTCATGCCAGTGGTTAGGTAAATAGCAGTTAGTTCTGCGCTTACGAAAGGTCGAAACTAACATATTTCGTTTCAGTTAAACATTATTTTACATAATTTTTATTACCTAACGGTAATGTCGTGTACATATCGACGCTCCTCCGGACAAATGTTCCTTATACGAAAGGAATATTATCCGTAACAAAGGAGACTGGAATAAATACAGACAAGATATATAATGAAAAAGAAACTTATGACAACAGGAATTTGGCTACTGCAGGACACATTAGTAATTTAGAATAATGCTTCTTTGCTTGCTTGCATTGTTGTAAACAAGGGTTATCTTTCGAAGGTAGAAGAAATATTCTTGTAAGAAATATGTGCTCTGCAGTAATGTTTCTATTTCCGATGTGCTCCTCGAAACGACTGAAAACTGTGGGAAAACTTATAACAGAGGTGCAGCGATAGAGCTACAAGAACTGCGTTTTCAGTTTGCGTGCAGTCGAATCACGTATGTCGAGGGCTCACCGAATGAAATTAATTAACACCACTGCTATACGTGAGGACGTGCAGAGGAATGAAGTGACTGACATTTTCTGTCAGGCAACAGAACAGCAAGTCAAAAGCGGGATACAATTACGCTCCACTACAGGGAATTCCTGGGTATAGATGTGTGTGGGATGTGTGGCGACGTGTAGGCGCGCTAACGGAAGCTGAGGTATGCGGGGCTGGAATGCGACGCACGCGCCGAGACCCTACGGCCCGGTGGACCACACCACACGTCCCCTCTCCCTCGACCACTGTGTTCTACCACACTGAACTGACACGTGCCGTTTGTCTGCCGAGGCAGAGCTGGCACTGACACGGCAAATGCGCAACTGTTCGGCCGTTAAAGTTTGACAGGAAATTTCTTCTTCGACTTTGCAGGTGTTTGCACAATAAATTTCTAAATTCATACCAAGAACTGTTGGTCACAATGAATCCAGACTCGGAGAATGTGTACATCATTCAACAAGTTATGACCTATTAAGAGTTCTGAGAAATACAGAATGATTGTCCTACGCGATATTTTGGCTCTTACAGCGCACTCTGCAAGCTCTGTGATCGACAGAATAGGATCGTTCGCAGCAATACGAGCACAGTACAGGATGGCCGCTACATTATACAGGGTGAAAAGTATTTAAACCAACAAACTCTGGGAGGTTGTAGGGGACATCAAAACAAATATTTTCCCCTAATGTCATTTTTTCCTATGAGGAATATTTAAACCAGTAGAGGAAGATATCTCTGGCGGCAAATCAAATAAACCAACAAACTCCTACCCATTTTTTTTGCGACCAAGAGACAACAGATTAACACAACGCAGTTTCAATTACAGTAGATTTTCAAAAATGCCTCCTTTGACACGTAAACAAAGGTTACATCGTCGAATCATGTTCTGTCTGACACGGGCAAAAACCCCAGGATCATCCTGAATTGTTCCTGCTACTATCCGGGCAACCACATCCTCTTATGATACAACATGAGTTGCAGAAACAAGGCTGCGCATCTCTCCCCACACAAAAAAAGTCCAGAGGGGACATATCTGAGGATCGGGTAGGCCATGGTACAGAACCACCTCTGCCAATCCACGTCTCTGGAAACCGTCGGTCCAGGAATCAACGCACACGACGGCTGAAATGTGCCGGTACCCCGTCATGCTGGAACCACATGCGTTGTCTTGTAGGGAGCAGGACGTCTTCCAGAAATTCTGGCAATGCTCTGTAATAATTCCTGCCATTCAATGGCCTAGGTAGCAGATACGGCCAAATTAAACAGTCCCCAGCGACACCGACCCACACGTTAACGAAGAACCGCACTTTATGAGCGCGAGTAACTGTGGCATGTGGGTTATCCCCACTCCAAACATGCGAATTGTGAATGTTGAAGACTCCATCACGCCCGAACGTTGCTTCATCGGTAAACAACACAGAGGATGGAAACGTAGGATGCATTTCACACTGTTCCAGGTACCAATGCGAAACCTGTGCTCTGGGTGGATAGCCAACTGGTACCAGGTTGTGGGCACGCTGTAAGTGACACTGCTCTCGAAGCACTGTTATTACATTCGTCTGATTCGTCCCCATGTTACGTGCAATTGCACGAGTGCTGATTGAAGGATCCCGCTCCACATGCTGCAAGACCGCTTCCTCAAATTGCAACGTTCTTACCGTGCGACGTCGTCCCTGTCCAGGTAATCTGCTAAATGATCCGGTCTCATGCACACGTTGGTACACAGCAGCAAAGATCGTATGATGCGGGATACGGTGATTAGGATATTAAAGTTGATAAACTCCCTGTGCAGCTCGTCCGTTGTGGTGCTCTACGTAGTAAATGGTTCAAATGGCTCTGAGCACTATGCGACGTAACTTCTGAGGTCATCAGTCGCCTTGAACTTAGAACTAATTAAACCTAACTAACCTAAGGACATCACACACATCCATGCCCGAGGCAGGATTCGAACCTGCGACCGTAGCAGTCTCGCAGTTCCGGACTGAAGCGCCTAGAACGGCTCGGCCAACGCTGCCGGCGCTGTTAGGATTCGCTCATAGCACATATGGTGGAATTTGATGATTGGACTATAAACTCACAAAATGAACTGAACATCAAAATAAATTTTGGAATCGAGTTCTCTGAAGAAATTAATGTTGTTACTGGAGTCGAATTTCGTATTAAAGAAAAGAGTTAGGCAGGTTTGCAGTTTACCACATCATCTTGTAATTACTCTGCGGGTCGAGGTCGCGACGGAAGGAAGTGAAAGACTACTGTGAAGATAAAATAAAAGTACAAAGCGGACAGATATCATCGTTAACATTTGCTAAGAAAATGGCTCTTCTAGTTGCTAAAATTAAAGAAATTGCTGAATAAAAAGAATAACCCATCAGCACAGAACCTGTGCAACATCTGTGATAAGAAAAGTTGAAAGTGGTGGAAGAATAGAAGGAAGAAAAGTAACGACGTGCAAAACGACAAATTTTGCAATTACGGTGAAAGACAAGGAATGTAGAAAAGCCAGAAAACTGGGAGAAAGACCAAAGGATCAAACCAGGTTCAACGGTAAAACATTTGATATAGTAATCCAATATTTAACCAGTTAAACTAGCAACATTTTCAAATGTGGTAGTATGGGGAAAGCAGACGGCACTAACAACCGCTTTAGTTTGTTATAATGGCTACATTCCGAGGGAAACGTGTTTCTGAAATACGTTTGTGCATTGCTCTTGATGAAGTTTGCGATCGAATACCGTTAGCTTCCACTAAAAGATCTGAAGATGGCCTTACAGAATAACACCGCTCATCTTGCAACAGAATTTCACTGTTGTGACTACAAACGAATTGCTATTAATAAACGAAGGGAAATATGAGGGTTCGCAGAAAGTAATGCACCATATTTTTTCTTCAACAATTCTTTATTGAACATACAGAGAACTACACACATGAAGGACTAGTGTATTGTCTGCACACCTATTTTTCCACGTAATCTCCATCTCCGCACGGCCACCGCGGTCGGCTTACAGTTTCCACCTGTAGGTTGTACTCTCTTCAAGTTTAATTGTTAAACCTCTGTTCCTCTCCACTAGCAACGTCACCTCGAATTATTTCGCACCTGCATATAGGCAAACATGGGCAGATTTGCGAAGCGGGTTTTCTGTCGCGCCTTCCTGAACGAGTCGTGCAAATGAACTGCACGAACGTGTTGACGTTTGCCGCGTCACAAACGGTGCCCGTACTGGGCACCTGTAATGTGGGTTAAAACATGGAGAGATGCTCCATCCACTGGAATGTATCTGTTTTCTGCATGTCTTATAGGTTTTGTGCAGTTTTTTGAAACTCTGAAGGTACTTACGAATAACCCTCTATGTCCTACACCTCCCCACGTTCGAAAACAAAAAAACAAAAAAAAAACAGGAGACGTTTTTTCGGTTGTTATTACTGACTACGCTATTTAGTAAAGTAACTCATCACTGTCTTTCACCAGCCCCCCCCCCCCCCCCCCTCCCACAAAAAGTAGCTAAAGAAGTAAGGTAAATGCTGGGATGGTTCCTTCACAAGGCCGATTTCGTTCCCAGTCTTCCCCCAATCCGAGCTCGTACTTCGTCGCTAATGACCTCGTTGTCGACGGAACGTTAACTCATGATATCCCTTATTTCCTCCGTTTTTCTATTCCTTTGCCGAACGTTTTAACCACTGAATAGGCTAGTCAACGTGTGGGCTCCAGTCAGACGCAGATATTAATGTCGTGTTAGCACGACGCCAAAAGAAGAAGTATAATGTCCGATCGACGACGTGATGACTAGAGACGCAATACAAACTCTCATATCAATGACAGAGAAAGAGATCGACCATTTCCTTGCACACGGTACAATCCTGTCACTCACCGTAATAGATTTAAGGAATCCACGGAAATCCTAAAATTTGGGTGGTTGGAGAGGGGGTGCTAAACCCACCGTGACTGCACTGCACTGCGTTATCACTGAAGTCCATCAATCCGTTAGATCAGTAACAGTCCTACTACATAATGTTATTATTATTACGCTATAGAATAATGAGTTTCGTATCCCATACGACTAATCAATATTTAGGTGTGCTGCAGTACAACAGAAATTCATCAGTGCGTGCAGGTGAAAGTTAATTCTTGTACTGGCGCCTCATCCATATTGATAAATGCAAAGTGGTGGGCTATTGTGTTTCATGCACTCACGCTACTCAGATAATTCGGACTAATTCATTTTTACAGCCCATTCGTGCGCAAATGCACGCCAGGAAAACGACAGGCCTGGGCTTCTGAAGGACGTGCTGGAAAGGTAGTGAGTATCATTAGCAGAGAGTGAGGGCCCGCAGACATTTAGTTAGCCTTTCAGATTCCATGTTCATCTAAACTTGAACCATGATTTAGCAGCTGCAAAACCTCCTCATAGAAGAACAACAGTGTAAGTCGTGTCCACCCTAAAGTGAAAATAGAGCGAGATTTTTTTACCCACGTCTCTGTCATTAAAACTAGTAACGAAGGGAGATTTGTGTTCAATTTTCCGTCAACAGTAGCGTTACTAGAGACGGGTAAGGACAGGGAGGAATGTCAGCCGTGACCTTATCGAGAATTTGAGAATAATATTCCTGTATCAAGTGATTTAAGAAAAGAAGGTACAGCTAAATTGAGAAGTTCGAAAGAGAAAACAGGTCTAGTTACTGGCGATTACAGACTATGAAAAAAAGGAAAAAAAACGACAGGCTCATTGTGCACCACAAACATACAATTTTTGCACCTACATCGAACATCGTGTTACACATATTGAACTGCTTTTGAAGTTAACTACATAAAATGCAATGATTGCAGCACGACTGTTTTTTATTTGATTGATTTATTTAACTTGATGTAATTAGGGTTATCACGCCCTCTCTTACATCGGGGCAGGGTTTCACAAATGCTGTACCTTTTCTCACCACAGTTACCTAAGAAATAACAGTTGTGATAGATACTATTAAAATTATTTGAGTGTATATAGTTACAATGTGAGCAAGTAACACTGCGAACTAATAGAGTTAACACTGGCAGTATTTCTACTACTGCTCTGCTGCCACTAACAGCTATGGAAATAATAATAATAACGATGGCAGAGATCTGAAGAATAGATGTTTTCTGTTATAGCGAGTTCTGGGGAAATCAGATTTGAGGAGACTGTACCAGCCAAGAACACTGGGAAATGAGGAAGATCTGGTTGGAACGAAGGATGTACAAGGGTAGCGAGTGCGTACAGGGACAGTGGTAAAATCATTATTGTTGCTTTATTTGATATCTCATTAACTGTCTTCTGACGCTGGAGATGTCATTCCTTTCTCTAATTCAATGCGGAACCTTATTCCAGAGCTAGGTTCCTGCTACTGAGGAGCACCTCGAGAATGAGTCTGAATGATGGAGTGATAAAGGATTTTGCTATGACAGGAACGGGTGTTTCTGCCATGTTGTTCAGATAAGAGCGTTAAGATCGAGGAAAGATACGAGGGACTGTGTTCATTGATAAGGCAGTAGAGAGGACACAGCGTTTGTTAATCTCTTCGCTCGTCAGCACGCAGCCATGATAGCTGCGTATATGATTGCGAAATAGGATCAAAGAGTCTAAATCACATTTTCTCGTTCTTGTTAGGTCGAAAGAGACTGTTTTCGGAAACATATTCATAAGTACAGCTGTATATGCTGAGTTCTTTCTACAACATCGAAAAATGCTTGTGGGCGTGGTGAAACGAAATGCATGAGCGTGAACTTCAACGGCTATTGTCATCACCGACCAAAATGTTCGGGGTTACATAACCTTGTCGTTATTTTCTTACACACCCCAACGTTTCAGACAATGTTGTAGGTAGCCTAAACCAGGGAAGCGCAATTTTATTCTTTTAGTCCTGCGAGAAATACAGCGGAGGTAGGGTCGTTCCCCAGGCTGTCTGTAATATTGGTACTTTAGTTTTGACCACTAATATTTCGCAGTAAAGCCCTAACGACCTAAAACCTGTTGAGAAACTACATCAGAAAGATAGTAAGAGAAGCGGAAAACGTACAGTGCAATAGTGTTTGCTCATGAACTTGAATCTAATTTTTAATGAGAAACTAAGTACATTTTCAATCTCCAAATGATAAAGGCAACGGAACAAAATTCGACTACAATTTCAGTTTAATAACTAAGGGTATTGTGCTACAATACATCCTGCAAATGTTCGCAGGCTCTATCCCATAAACAGACATTTCAAATAAACAAACTGCCGAAATTATTAAAATAAAGATTACATTATCTAATATTTGAAATATTAATTTGGTCAAAATTATGACATTCGACATGAATACAATTCTTTTTTGTTTTATAAACATTTGTATTTAGATTAATAACATAATTAATACTAGAGGGGTTCTAGTACCGTATATTGTGTTTTTAACACACTAAAAACATATTAGTTTTGCTGTTTGCAGGAGTTGCTTCAAACCAAACACTGCATCCAAAATCAGTTATTACATTTCTCAATGTAGATACTGTTTGAAAACAATTTTATTTCTTTGTTTATTTGGCCGTTCCTAGTTTCAAGTTTGAAACCCCATTTTCATTGTATGAAGAAGATCATGATTATTTTTTGTCCATTGCACTAGACGCCTCCTGTGAGCAACTGTGAAGGTTATTCGTTCTTTGTCACACTGAAGACGTGCTGTCTTATTGGCCAGTGTGAAGAATGGCCGTCCATCGCAAGACTACTCGCAGCCGTCGCTCGGATACTGGTTGAGATGGAACTGCATTCACTGGCAGCACCAAATCTTACGTGGCTGTGATTGGCACACAACTCCTTGTATACGGTTCGCACAGTAATCACTAACGCAGCAACAATTGGGTATCTTCATTCACGCTATGGTCATTGGCACTTCCAAACACGGTGGATCCTTGCTGACATTCTGTCACGTCTTCATGGGCTCACCATACTGCACAGACTGCATACGACTGACTGCCATAAACACAACCCTTCACTGTCAATACTCGTCACGTGACTGCCTGCTACAAGTGCTACACAATCTACAGCTCAGCCAAGAGACAACTTTGTTTTAAATACACTGACAGAAAAAGTAACAACACCAAGAAGGACTGTGAGATACACTACTGGGCATTAAAACTGCTACACCACGAAGATGACGTGCTACAGACGCGAAATTTAACCGACAGGAAGAAGATGCTGTGATATGCAAATGATTAGCTTTTCATAGCATTGACACAAGGCTGGCGCCGGTGGTGACACCTACAACGTGCTGCAATGAGGAAAGTTTCCAACCGATTTCTCGTAATCAAACAGCGGTTGACCGGCGTTGCCGGGTGAAACGTTGTTGTGATGTCTCCTGTAAGGAGGAGAAATACGTACCATCACGTTTCCGACTTTGATAAAGGTCGGATTGTAGCCTATCGCGTTTGCGCTTTATCGTATCGCGACATTGCTGCTCGCGTTGGTCGAGATCCAATGACTGTTAGCAGAATATGGAATCGGTGGGTTCATGAGGGTAATGCGAAACGCCGTGCTGGATCCCAACGGCCTCGTATCACTAGCAGTCGAGATGACAGGCATCTTATCCGCATGGCTGTAACGGATCGTGCAGCCACGTCTCGATCCCCGAGTCAACAGATGGGGACAACCACCATCTGCATGAACAGTTCGACGACGTTTGCAGCAGCATGGACTATCAGTCCGGAGACCATGGCTGCGGTTACACTTGACGCTGCATCACAGACAGGAGCGCCTGCGATGGTGTACTCAACGACGAACCTGGGTGCACGAATGGAAAAACGACATTTTTTCGGATGAATCCAGGTTCTGTTTACAGCATCTTAGTGGTCGCATCCGTGTTTGGCGACATCGCGGTGAACGCACATTGGAAGCGTGTATTCGTCATCGGCATACAAGCGTATCATCTGGCGTGAGGGTATGGGGTGTCATCGGTTACACGTCTCTGTCACATCTTGTTCGCAATGATGGCACTTCGAACAGTGGACGTTACATTTCATATGTGTTACGACCTGTGGCTCTACCCTTCATTCGATCCACGCAAAACCCTACATTTCAGGAGGACAATGCACGACCGCATGTTGCAGGTCCTGTACTGGCCTTTTTGGATACAGAAAATGTTCGACTGCTGCCCTGGCCAGCACATTCTCCAGATCTCTCACCAATTGAAATCGTCTGGTCACTGGTGGCCGAGCAACTGGCTCGTCACAATACGCCAGTCACTACTCTTGGTGAACTGTGATATCGTGTTGAAGCTACATGGTCAGCTGTACGTGTACACGCCATCCAAGCTCTGTTTGACTCAATACCCAAGCGTATCAAGGCCGTTATTACGGCCAGAGGTCGTTGTTCTGGGTACTGATTTCTCAGGATCTGTGCACCCATATTGCGTGAAAATGTAATCATATGTCAGTTCTAGTATAACATATTTGTCCAATGAAACCAGTTTATCATCCGCATTTCTTCTTGGTGTAGCAATTTTAATGGCCAGTAGTGTAGTTACCGAGGCAAATGTATTACTTATGTATTGCTTATTATGAATTTTTTTCGATAATGCGATTTTTTCTGTCTGTTTATAACTTCTGGTGTCTTTCATTTCGTTACAGGGTCGGGCGATTGAACAAAAGACGGGGACCCGAAAGGCTGGGAGCGGGGAAGACGTGTTGCGAGAGCGTAATGCGGCGCGACGGGCTGTAATAGGGGGAAGTGGCTGCAGCAGAGTAGGGGCGGCAGGCTAGCGGCGGCTTCCTTCTGACAGCCGATAGACCGAAGCCTTGCAATACTTCGCGTAGCATTGTGCACACCGCGATTCCATAAAAAGACCTTCCAAGGGATTCTTGCAGTCGATTCGTTGTTTTCTTTTGTGTTGTGTATTGCAAAGAACCATAGAAGACTTGAAATAAAAAAGCTCTAAGTGCCTGAAACGGTATTTCGAGTTTTTTTTTTTTTTTTTTTTTTTTTTTTTTTTTTTTTTTTTTTTTTTTTGCGAAGTGGAATCTATATGCCAAGTCCAATAACGTTTCAAACTGCCACGAATGAAAAATTTGTACTACATGTTATCAACAGATGGCGTGCGATGTAACAGCCACTGCTGTTAACATACGAATGGCTCTATGTCTGCGTGATTACTGCTCAGTGTCAGATAAAATGGCGGAGGTAGCAGATGTTTGTAACAATTTAAATAGAAAGAACCGACGAATCGAAAGTGACCGAGCGGTTCTAGGCGCTTCAGTCCGAAACCGCGCGACTGCTACGGTAGGTTCGAATCCTGCCGCGGGCATGGATGTGTGTGATGTCGTTAGGTTAGTCAGGTTTAAGTAGTTCTAAGTTCTAGTTGACTGATGACCTCGGATGTTAAGACCCCTAGTGCTCAGAGCCATTAGAACTATTTTTGATTTGAAAGAGAAGCTACTGTGGCAGCAATGAGGAAAAAGCTGAAAAATGGAGAGACTGAATACACAATTTCAAGTAGTAAATGTATTCGTGCAAAAGCTAATCCAGCAGAGGACTTAAGTGTCATTACTGATCGGTACCTTAGAACACAACTGGACAGATAAAGAATAAAGTTAGCAAATGCATTATTCCAGAGGATGTAAAAAACATGATGCAGCAATTGCCACAAGTAAAGATATTTGTCTTTAATATCATGAATGTATCTGGCTACTTAGATTTCAAAAAAGCAGCACACTGTAATATAAACGCAGGAAATCTACAGGTCTCCAAAGAACAGTGGCTACGGTTGGACCAACAAAAGCCTCACGTTATTAAAATCAGGAGGGCTAGGAAGGTATCCCTATTTTGAAAAGAGGTATACGAGTATAGGATGTCAAGGAATTTAACTACCTGCCCTGTAATTGCGAGCCACATATGTGAAGAAGAAAGAAATATTTGGTAGAAATAATAGAACACCTCACAAATAATGAGGACATACAGTTTTACAAAAACACAATAAAGTTTACCATCTATTTGCTGAGAACTGAACTATGGCACTTACGGATTTTCATTGCATTTCCACTTTCAGCGAGTTTTTCGCACTATTACAATACAATGCTTGTAATTTGCTTTGAAAACTAGATCCAATGCATCTTTAACTTTCAAATAAAACATATTAATAGTGTAATTATGAAAATTAATTATGTAATACACTTAAAACTCGTTTCCCCAATTTCCACTGAGGGTAGAACCTCACAATAACTCGACGTGGGGCGCCGGTGGGGTGGGCTGACTGGTATGGCCTGTTGTGGGGTTGTGAACCACAAAGAGGTACGGCGGAACGAAACCTTTCCGTAGCTTCTGGGTCTCCGGTTTAGTACACACACACACACACACATCATTTCATTTCAGCAACAACTAAAGGAAAAACATTATGATATCTCTGTAAGATACACACATTTAAATACTGCAGCTGCAATGAAGTGGAAGTACACTTTGTGATATGCAGTGTCCAAGAACAACAACAAAATCTGTTAACTATATATTTTTTTATTTCTTGCACTGTCATGGTGTCAGTTGAGATGATTTTTCCTCCTCCTCCTCCTCGGCCCTCCTCCCCCTCCCTCTATGTCTTTCTCTCTCTCGTCTGTCACTCCCATACCACATCCTCATCTCACCCCATTCCTCTCCATCTCCCACTGCAAAACGATCGTCGGAATGGGGAGATTTGGATAGATAGTGTGGAGTGACAGGGGAATGAGAGGGAGAGACAACCATATGCAGAATGGAAGAAAGAGAAAGAAAGAAAGAAAGAAAGAAAGAAAGAAAGAAAGAAAGAAAGAAAGAAAGAAAGAAGGAAGGAAGGAAAAAGAGGGCCATGTGTAAAAAGAACGCAAGAAACACAAAAAGAGGATGAGTGCTAAATACAAGAAAAACCAACAAAAGAAACGAATATAAACAAGGCCAGATACAGAAAGAAACAACCAAAGTAAAAATAAAGAAGGAGAGTAGCAAAGAAAGAAAGCAAAGACAGAAGTTTATCGTCCCATTTACATCGATATCGTGAGAGACGGAGTACACATTCGAAATATTTCGTGGATGAGGAAGGAAATCGGCTGTGCCTTTTCAAAGAAACCATACTGGCACTTGCGCGGAGCGATTTAGGGAAATCACAGAAAACCTAAATATGGACGGCCGGGTGAAGAACCGAGCCGCCGTTATCCCGTATGCGAGTCCAGTGTGCTAAACTGCGCCATCTCGCTCTTGTGGAAACCAAGAAAGGGAGAAAGAAAGGCAGAGATGACAATGTGAAGAAAGAAATAGTTAAATGTGAAGAAAGGGAAAGAATGGTGAAGAGGAGGAGAGAGGAGAATATGGAGATAGAGTGAGAGATAAAGAGAGGAGGTGGGGGGGGGGGGGGGTAAGTGGAACGACAAGAAAAAGGGAGGATGATAGAGAAGTATTAAGAAAGTATGGGTGGAGGGAAGACAAGATGAACAGTCCTTTAAGAGCAGCGTAGCACAGAGAAGGGTACAGTAAAGGGGGGAAAGAGAACAAATTCCTGGTATAAAATAAAGGAAAACACGAGAGAAGTAAGTTTAATTTGCGCTGCATACGGACGTAATGTGGGCTGCACGTTTTATGGGTCCCGCATTATAATACCTGGAGCGGGGCTTATCTCGGTGGAGGGACGGCAGGAGGAGCGGGCCTAAGCCAGCGCGTAGCCTAATGAAGCGGCGCGGAGCAGCTGGCTGGCTGGCTGCCTTGGTGTGCGGGCGCTCCACAAGAGGCAATATCGCCGGCCCCGCCTCCACGGCTGCCGATGGTAATCGCCTATCTGTACTTTTATTGCGGGGCGCAGGCCGCCGTCCCCTGTTTACGCAGCAAACTTCGCCACTTTGGCGAGCACCACACCAGATTAGCCGCCAAGTGCGCCGTCGATCCGGTCCTATACCCGCAACATTAGCTGCAGTGAGAGAACGACGTCAATGTGTCCCCAGGCTATAAAGCAGAGTTGCGTCACGCAAACGGAGCAACTAATCATACGCACGTACATTGTCCTGGAGTGAGTGTAGAAAAATTACACTAATGGCCATGAACCCAGCAACGAACCTCCAATTAGCATGAAGTGTGCCACACGCTTGGCCGGCCGGGGTGGCAGAGCGATTCTAGGCGCTACAGTCTGGAACCGAGCAACCGCTACGGTCGCAGGTTCGAATCCTGCCTCGGGCATGTATGTGTGTGATGTCCTTAGGTTAGTTAGGTTTAAGTAGGTCTAAGTTCTAGGGGACTGATGACCTCAGAAGTTAAGTCCCATAGTGCTCAGAGTCATTTTAACCATTTGCTACACGCTTGAATATGCAAGTGGCTGACATTTCTTCAGGTAAGAGTAACGACATGTACACTCTCTGGTCAAAGTACCAGGACATCTGTTAGTGGACATTAACATGGTGTGCGCACTTCTTGCCTTTATGATGATTTGAACTCCGATGAGGACACCTTCAGTGAGATGGTCGTGTGTCTGAGGGAATAGCAGTCCATTCTTCGTCAACAGCCGAAATCAGAGAAGATGGTGTTGGACGCTTGGGTCTGCAGCGAAGTCTACGTTATGACACATGTCAAAGATAGATTAAAAATACCCGCAGTTGCGAATATGAACATCAGCTGTATAATGGAATGACGACAGTGAAACTTTGTGCCGAACTGCGAGAGGTCCTTACTATTAGGCTACCTCAACACCGTTCACAGCCAGATCCAGTCTTCTACATGTCGTCAACCATGTGTCTACAGCCGCAGTTGTACATCCATTTTGTATATTCCCATGTTGTTGTTGTTGTTTTTGTTGTGGTCTTCAGTCTCACACTGGTCTGATGCAGCTCTCCATGTTACTCTATCCTGTGCAAGCTTCTTCATCTCCCAGTACCTACTACAACCTACATCCTTCTGAATTTGCTTGGTGTATTCATCTCTTGGTCTCCCTCTACGATTTTTACCCTCCACGCTGCCCTCCAATACTAAATTTGTGATCCCTTGATGCCTCAGAATATGCCCCACCAGCCGATCCCTTCTTCTAGTCAAGTAGTGCCACAAATTTCTCTTCTCTCCAATTTTATTCAATACCTCCTAATTAGTTATGTGATCTACCCATCTCACCTTCAGCATTCTTCTGTAGCACCACATTTCGAATGCTTCTATTCTCTTCTTGTCTAAACTATTTATCGTCCACGTTTCACTTCCATACAAGGCTACACTCCATACATATACTTTCAGAAACGACTTCCTAACACTTAAATCTATACTCGATGCTCACAAATTTCTCTTCTTCAGAAACGCTTTCCTTGTCATTGCTAGTCTACATTTTATATCCCCTCTACTTCGACCATCATCAGTTATTTAGCTCCACAAATAGCAAAATTCTTTTACCCCATTAAGCGTCTCATTTCATAATCTAATTCCCGCAGCATCACCCGATTTAATTCGACTACATTCCATTATCCTCGTTTTGCTTTTGTTGATGTTCATCTTATATCCTCCTTTCAAGACACTGTCCATTCCGTTCAGCTGCTTTTGCAGGTCCTTTGCTGTCTCTGACAGAATTACAATGTCATCAGCGAACCTCAAAGTTTTTATTTCTTCTCCATGCATTTTAATTCCTACTCTGTATTTTTCTTTTGTTTCCTGTACTGCTTGCTCTATATACAGATTGAATAACATCGGGGGTAGGCTACAACCCTGTCTCACTCCCTTCCCAACCACTGCTTCCCTTTCATGCTCCTCGACTCAAGTTGGCATTTAAATTACATACATGTCGTAAGGGACATTGCACAATGCTTCTGAATAACACACACGCTGCACTAGCCTAAGGAACATTGCATCATACTTCTGAATAACATAGGCTCTGCATTACTGTGTTCATTCCAAAGATGTTCCATTCGGTTCTGGTCGGGACTCTGGATCGGCCAGTCCATTTGAGGAATGTCACTGTCCACAAACCACTGTCTCAAAGATGCTGCTTTGTGTCGGGGTGCATTGCCACGATGGAGCAAACAATCATAGTCTACACCGTACAGTACTTCACTGTTGGGACTACACATGAGGGCAAGTAATCTTCTACAGACACTCGGCAAACCCAAACCCGTCCATCGGATTGCATATAGCTGTTAGCGTGATTCATTACCCCAAATCATTCGTTTCCAGTCATCCACTGTTCATTGGCGTCGCTCTTCACATGACCAGAAGCCTCGCTTAGCATTAACTACGGGAACTTGTTGCATATGAGCAGATGCTCGACCACTGTGCTCTCTACAGACGTTGTGCTAGCTGGACTGTTGGTAGCACTTTGGAAATCGTGACTCCGGCTGACTTCTTACAATGCTTGACAGTCCCTGGCCGCCAGAACATGTCTGCCTCATCTTTGTTCGGCTGTGGTTATTTCTTCGCGTTTTCACTTTACTCATATCAATAACAGTCGGCTTCGGGTGCTCTACAAGAGTTGAAATGCTCCTTGATGTATTTCTTACTTAGATGACATCCAGTGACTAGTTCACGACCGAAGTCACTGAGCAGTCCTGACTGACCCATTCTGCTGTTACTTCTTCGCTTTTGATAACACAACACTTCCCCGCTTGCTTTTATACTGGCGTGTCTGGCCCTCGTATGGGGTGTCTGGATACTTTTGGTCGGGTATGAGTATATTCTGGGCATTAGAAATATACCGCATCTGAATCTTGATTGTTTGTGAGAAGATCGTGTTATCCCTGGAGCAAGAAGAAGCATGTATCAGTGCGCGTACGAATTCAACAGCTGCAGGACTGACCTATTGGGACTGAGATTCATCGTTCATCGATAAGGCTACTTACATTGTTCGGCAACTTACGACTGTCATGCTAATATGACATCAGTGGGCTCAGAAAGTCCATACTCTAAACGTGTGTTGCTCTTAAATCTATGTAAACGATTTAGGAGACGATTTGAGCAGCCATACGGAGGGATTACAATCATGTACAACTTATACTGGAAACCTCGCAAGTGCATGTAGCGAAGAAGGAGAACAAACTATTGCAATTTATTCGTAGAATACTTAGAAAGTGCATTAAACCCACTAATAAGATTGCTTAGATGACGCTTGTACGTCCACCTCTGTAGCTGTGCTGCGCGTTATAGGGTCTTAACAGACTGGACTGACGGAACACATCGAAAATTTCAAAAAAGTAAAGACTTATGTATTGTCAGTATTGTACAGTATACGCAGAACAGGCAAATTTCCATTATTTTCTATCATTCCCGGTGTTGTCATTTTAAAAGCCAGCAGAGTGCTAGCAAGTAGTAGACGAGTTCTGGTATTGGACAGGAATGTAACTGAAAATGGCAGAGTGAAGAGCACATCAAATATAGATTGGCACTAGCAGGAAAAACTTCCTGAAAAAGAGACATATAAATCCAAGCATTATAAATATTTAAATCGATTATTTGTATAGAGAGCAACCAACAACCGCCACCTTCTACGCATGATTCTGTACAGAAATGAACTCGCGTGTATGAAACATTCCTTCCGTACATCTCAGTGTTCTTGCCGTCATATCCGCGGAAGTATGTGTCGTACAATGACGTAATTCGCAGGTGAATGCAGTGGCATATGTGGAACCTGTCTGCAAAATGAGTTGTAAATAGAGTTTGTAGTAGGCACGCTGTATTCAGGCCACAAGTGGCCCATCGGGACCATCCGACCGCCGTGTCATCCTCAGATGAGGATGAGGGGCGTGGTGTCAGCACGCCGCTCTCCCGGTCGTTACGATGGTTTTCTTTGACCAGAGCCGCTACTGTTCGGTCGATTAGCTGCTCTATTGGCATCACGAGCCTGAATGCACACCGATAAATGGCAACAGCGCATGGCGGCTGGGATGGTCACCCATACAGGTGCCGGCCACGCCCGACAGCGCTTAACTCCGGTGATCTCACGGGAAGGCCGTTGCGGAGTTTGTAGTGAGGTACAACGTCATGTCTGCTATTGAAGATTTATTCCAGGAAAAGCGAAAATGTAGTAAGCTATGCACTGTTTTCCCTTCGTAATTTTGTGTGTGTTGGGGGGGGGGGGGGGGGGGAGGGAGGCTGTTAGCGAGATGTAGTTACGCGTAAAGTTCGCTGCAAACCCGCTAAGCGCTCTCATTCTCAAATATTGGAAAAATATAGTCTGCGTAATTTGTGCGCCGTGAGTTACGCTCTCTCTGTATGCAGTTCTAGACACGGTTACTAACTTCAATACTTGTCTTATTGTGTTAAAGTTTTAACAAAAGATTATAAACCTTTAACACAACAGTTAACAATTAGATAATGAAAATATTTTAAATTTTTAAATTCGGTCCATAATTACCTGAAATACTGAAAACAAAATTTTGTTGCCCGTGGAAGCCTTTAGATAGGTATAATCATCTTGGTATTGAAGCTCTTTTTTTCCGTGTTTGCTTTAACAATATATATGTTTTTGGATAGGGTCCGCCTTTAGCAAAACACAGTTTTGTTTTATAACCCAAACATGTTTCACTGCAGTTGCAGCATCCTCAGTGGGCTTTTATTTTCCATCTGTTAAAGATAAAGAACGTTCTTTGTTGTTTTGTATACATGTAGCTATTAGTTTTAAAAAATGTAATTATAGATATTTGAAGAAACACATAAATTATGAAAATCCATACCTTTTTACCACATGGTGTGGTTTTTCTGACGTCTTGTGTTTCTACAGTGACCGACAGTTTGTCATCTGCAACCACTTATACCTTAAAGTAGATAAATTGTTTAAGCCAAAATTACGATTTGAAGAACTATGTTATTATTATGCCTTAAATTGTTTAATTCTGTGTGTGTGTGTGTGTGTGTAAAAGGGGGAGACAGAGAGAGAAAGAGAGGGAGAGAGAAAGGGAGGGAGAGAGACATTTTAGGTTTCAGGATTTTTATTTTTTTTGTGGGGGAGGTTCCAGACTGTAGTGCTTAGAACCGCTCAGCCACCCCGGACGGCAAAGTGTTTTGTACATCTGCATATATTCCGCAAATCGCTGTACAGTGGCTGACATTGTGGGGCCATATCTAATCAGTCTTTGCAGAGACAAAACAGCAGCAGCAGCAGCATCGACAACAACAACAGTAGCAGCAGTAGCTGCTGCAGCACAATTTAGTAGGTGTTATTCCACACTGGCCCACAAACTTACAAATTAACAGCTCGAGCGTGCTCCGGGACAACGTTGATGAACATGCCTTTTCTCAGGGTTTTTTGACCTCCTGCACCTAGTTCCTCCTCAGTGGCACTTAGAGCACCCCCGTCGTGGCTGAAGCCTGGTTTGCGGCACGACCTTGCGGCCGCGGCAGGCGCACTGCGTCCCACCGCCCTGCGCATTGCAGGCAAGCCGGAGGAGGTGGTGGAGCTGCAGGTGGAGCAGCTCTAGCTAGCTGGGCCCGGCCCCGGGCCGCCGCGCCACGGCTTTGGCGCTGCCCCAAGTCCCTGTCCCGAGCTGCTAGCTTAATCCATACAGCTCCCGCTCGTAGCAGCGACATAGTAAACGTAATACACTACTCGCCACTACTGCTACACCAAAAAGAAATGAAGATGATAAACGGGTATTCATTGGGCAAATACACTCCTGGAAATGGAAAAAAGAACACATTGACACCGGTGTGTCAGATCCACCATACTTGCTCCGGACACTGCGAGAGGGCTGTACAAGCAATGATCACACGCACGGCACAGCGAACACACCAGGAACGGCGGTGTTGGCCGTCGAATGGAGCTAGCTGCGCAGCATTTGTGCACCGCCGCCGTCAGTGTCAGCCAGTTTGCCGTGGCATACGGAGCTTCATCGCAGTCTTTAACACTGGTAGCATGCCGCGACAGCGTGGACGTGAACCGTATGTGCAGTTGACGGACTTTGAGCGAGGGCGTATAGTGGGCATGCGATAGGCCGGGTGGACGTACCGCCGAATTGCTCAACACGTGGGGCGTGAGGTCTCCACAGTGCATCGATGTTGTCGCCAGTGGTCGGCGGAAGGTGCGCGTGCCCGTCGACCTGGGACCGGACCGCAGCGACGCACGGATGCACGCCAAGACCGCAGGATCCTACGCAGTGCCGTAGGGGACCGCACCGCCACTTCCCAGCAAATTAGGGACACTGTTGCTCCTGGGGTATCGGCGAGGACCATTCGCAACCGTCTCCATGAAGCTGGGCTACGGTCCCGCACACCGTTAGGCCGTCTTCCGCTCACGCCCCAACATCGTGCAGCCCGCCTCCAGTGGTGTCGCGATAGGCATGAATGGAGGGACGAATGGAGACGTGTCGTCTTCAGCGATGAGAGTCGCTTCTGTCTTGGTACCAATGACGCTCGTATGCGTATTTGGCGCCGTGCAGGTGACCGCCACACTCAGGACTGCATACGACCGAGGCACACAGGGCCAACACGCGGCATCATGGTGTGGGGAGCGATCTCCTACACTCGCCGTACACCTCTGTTAATCGTCGAGGGGACACTGAATAGTGCACGGTACATCCAAACCGTCATCGAACCCATCGTTCTACCATTCCTAGACCGGCAAGGGAACTTGCTGTTCCAACAGGACAATGCACGTCCGCATGTATCCCGTGCCACCCAACGTGCTCTAGAAGGTGTAAGTCAACTACCCTGGCCAGCAAGATATCCGGATCTGTCCCCCATTGAGCATGTTTGGGACTGGATGAAGCGTCGTCTCACGCCGTCTGCACGTCCAGCACGAACGCTGGTCCAACTGAGGCGCCAGGTGGAAATGGCATGGCAAGCCGTTCCACAGGACTACATCCAGCATCTCTACGATCGTCTCCATGGGAGAATAGCAGCCTGCATTGCTGCGAAAGGTGGATATACACTGTACTAGTGCAGACATTATGCATGCTCTGTTGCCTGTGTCTATGTGCCTGTGGTTCTGTCAGTGTGATCATGTGATGTATCTGACCCCAGGAATGTGTCAAAGTTTCCCCTTCCTGGGACAATGAATTCACGGCGTTCTTATTTCAATTTCCAGGAGTGTATATTATACTAGAACTGACATATGATTACATTTTCACGCAATTTCGGAGCATAGATCCTGACAAATCAGTACCCAGAACAAACAACCCTGGCAATAATAACGGCCTTGATACGCCTGGGCATTGAGTCAAACAGAGCTTGGGTGGCGTGTACAGGTACAGCTGCCCACGCAGCTTCAGCACGATACCACAGTTCATCAAGAGCAGCGACTGGCGTATTGTGACAAGCCAGTTGCTTGGCCACCATTGAAAAGACGTTTTCAATTGGTGAGAGATCTGGAGAATTCGCTCGCCAGGGCAGCATTTGAACATTTTCTGTATCCAAAAAGGCCCATACAGGACCTGCAACATGCGGTCGTGCATTATCCTGCTGAAATGTAGGGTTTTGCGTGGATCGAATGAAGGGTAGAGCCACGGGTCGTAACACATCTGAAATGTAACGTCCGCTGTTCAAAGTGCCATCATTGCGAACAAGAGGTGACAGAGACGTGTAACCAATGACATCCCATACCATCACGCCAGATGATACGCTTGTATGCCGATGACGAATACACGCTTCCAATGTGCGTTCACCGCGATGTCGCCATACACGGATGCGACCACTAAGATGCTGTAAACAGAACCTGGATTCATCCGAAAAAATGACGTTTTTCCATTCGTGCACCCAGGTTCGTCGTTGAGTACACCATCGCAGGCGCTCTTGTCTGTGATGCAGCGTCAAGGGTAACCGCAGCCATGGTCTCCGGACTGATAGTCCATGCTGCTGCAAACGTCGTGGAACTGTTCATGCAGATGGTGGTTGTCCCCATCTGTTGACTCATGGATCGAGACGTGGCTGCACGATCCGTTACAGCCATGCGGATAAGATGGTTGTCATCTCGACTGCTAGTAATACGAGGCCGTTGGGATCCAGCACGGCGTTCCGTATTACCCTCCTGAACCCACGGATTCCATATTCTGCTAACAGTCATTGGACCAACGCGAGCAGCAATGTCGCGATACGATAAACTGCAATCGCGATAGGCTACATTCCGACCTTTATCAAAGTCGGAAACGTGATGGTACGCATTTCTCCTCCTTACACGAGGCATCATAACGTTTCGCCAGGCAACGCCGGTCAGCTGCTGTTTGTGTATGAGAAGTAGGTTGGAAACTTTCGTCATGTCAGCACGTTGTAGGTGTCACCACAGGCGCCAACCTTGTGTGAATGCTCTCAAAAGCTAATCATTTGCATCACAGCATCTTCTTCCTGTCGGTTAAATTTCGCGTGTGTAGCACGTAATCTTCGTGGTGTAGCAATTTTAATGGCCAGTAGTGTTTAATAATTGTCATCGCCAACGGTTGCTAATGCCGCAGGAATGCCGCGAATCCTCTGTCATACTTGCGAATTCGTGTACTCGCTGTGCTTTATAAGCTGGTGGAGTCCACTTGTACCGAAAAGACATAATCGGCTTTACGGTTGAATTGCCAGAGGTGGTGACTACAAGTAAAGTCTCCGAGCGTACGAAGACAGAAGACAGCCAGTTCGAAAATACGTCATGAGACCCGTTGGTGAGTGTAAAACGAATGTTTATGGGGTCCACTTCTGATGTCTGCCTGTCACACGGAACTATTCCCTGCGCAGGAGTATCAGTTCGTTTCTTTTGTGAGTTTGTGAGCTGATGAAACATTGGTATAATCTTACCCTCATACGTGAATGTTCTTTAAATGGAGAATGTAATATTTCTGATTTTTGTCTGCTGCCTTCAGCTTGACGATCAGATTGGACGACAAGAAACAGAAATGTCACGACAGCATACGGAAGTCGTGGGATTTTTCATCCGCTACAAACAATAGTCGAAGAAACAGTCAACGGAATATTGTCATTAATGGAAATATCAATATCCTCAACATAAGTGCTACTCGTAGCAGATGTCTAGAAAATATCCACGGAACAGTTTTCTACGATGGAAGCACTAGCTGCATCACGGAATGATTACAAGCAGTTGGATTGTACCATTCTTAAACAAAAGTGTCTCTTTGTGACCAGCAAATTATTCCGTTACGGTGTAGTAAAATTCGAAGACGTTCAACGGAACTTTGAGACGATCCACAGTGAAACAAAGGCAAATAATTGCCCTTGTACTCATAGCACAATAATGGTGTTGATGAATGGCTGTTTATGGAAAGTCATAGAAGAAAATGGGCATAAACTGCTTTAGCACTTATTTCCGTGAGCTCTCCTAAAGAAATCATGTCAGCTCTGCACTTCCATAGCACATAAAATCGCCGTATTCAGGAACTGTAAACAGAATAACTAAGACCAACGACCAGCTACGTCATTTTTGTAGCATCTTCTTTCTAATAACAATAAGACAAAACAACATTGGGCAAGGGATTCATACTTAAATTCTGTTGTAGAATAACACAGCTTCGCTGCCATAAAAGACATTCATACTTCCCGCATCTGCAAAGAAACGACTGCACTGATGTTCGAGAACTGTCAAGGTCTTCAACAGCGCTTCTTCCCCACAGAACGAGCAACAGAAACGAGCGTCGTAAAACTCGCTCCAAACTTTGTGCAGCTGTTAAACCGAAGAATCCGTGGCTATAACCCGGAAACGTGAAATATCTGCATGATGGTGGCGTCCACATCAAAAAATAAGCACATTGGCTGTGAGAAGAGTGTGAGGGAATTCTTTAACCATGTTTCTTCCCACAGTTTAGACAGGACGTCAGCAGCCATTTATCTGGCCCAGGGAAGCGTTCCAGCCCCCTCCCTTTTTAACATGTACTAACGAACAGCTAGTTCTTGATCACACTAAGTCGCACTAAGCATTTCCTATATGCAATCACAGCATAGGCGAGGACTTTCGAGGATGTGGAACAGAAGCAGTGTCCTGTCAGAATATTATCCAAACAACTTTCTCAAACCGAATCTTTTGAAGACTCCAGTAAGCACTTTCCACCTTAGAGCCCGGCAAACCAGGTGAATACTGACATATAGATACCACTGCGAAAAGATCCGTCAGAAGGTGGCCTCCAGAAATAATGTTTTGCGGAAATTCCTAAACAGCAAATGGGGGGCAAAACCTACTATGTTGAGAACCACCGATCGAGCACTATGCTTCTCTACAGCTGAATACGCCTGCCCGGTAGGTACCAGATCAACCCATGCGAAGAGAGTCGATGTAAGTCTTAATGAAACGTGTTGAACAATAACTAGTTGCACGAAACTCACGGCTCTACCGAAGCTTAACAAAGGTGCTGTTCTCGCGAATCTCAGCTCCTGAAGAAAAGCTCACGAATTCATAGAGAGCCTCACACAAACTATCGACGATCGTCATCCTTTCTTTGGCTCCGAGTGCGAGCCTGAACGACTGAGACCCCATAAAAGTTTCTTGAACATGACCCTTGAAGATCCATCAGCTGACTATCCACGAGCACAGGTAGTGGCTAGTGACTCCACAACAGACTGGAAGACATGGAGGATTCTGAACCGCACAACAGCAGGGATGGAAACCAACATGATCAGGTGGGGCTATTGTATCGTGGATGGCGAAAGGTGAGACTATGGTTCTGTGAAAGTGTTCACCTCCTGGCCTGTCCAGACTGTCCCTACAGATAGCTCGACAATTTGTGGCTGGACAAGAAGAACTCTGGCCTGGCCCAATGCTGGGCTGAAAGACTGATTAGTTGCGACATGCGGAACAGAAAAGTAATTATCTACTAATTTTTACTGTATTAGTTGTTGTTGTTTTGTTCTTTACGTTGCTATAGACTCCATTTGATACTATCGTTGAGGTCTTCAGTCCAAACACTGAGCTGAGGGAACTATTCTTGCTACCCTATCCTCTGTAAGTATCTTCATCTGTGTCGAACTACTGCAGCCTACATACAGCCTTGGAGACCTTGGCCACCCTCTACATTTTGTTGCTCGCACTTCCCTCCAACTGCAAATTAAATTTTGCTTGATGCCTCAGATGCGTCCTATCAACCTGCCTGTTCTTTTAGTCTATTTTGGCCACAAATTTATTGTTTCCCAATTACGTTCAGTACAAGTACCACCTCATTAGTTATGACGTCCACACACCTCATCTTCAGCGTTTTCTTGCAGCACTACATTTCAAAAACTTCTATTGTCTTCTTATATAAACTGTGTATCGTCACTGATCCACTCCTATACTTTCTCTTCCAATTTCGCTTGAAAAAATGTGGTATTTGTTATGGGACACCGTGGAATATTCCTTCTTCAGCCTCTATAGTTACATCAAGTTGCGATATGTGGCCTTTGAAGTTGCCCGCATCTCGTGGTCGTGCGGTAGCGTTCTCGCTTCCCACGCCCGGGTTCCCGGGTTCGATTCCCGGCGGGGTCAGCGATTTTCTCTGCCTCGTGATGGCTGGGTGTTGTGTGTTGTCCTTAGGTTAGTTAGGTTTAAGTAGTTCTAAGTTCTTGGGGACTGATGACCATAGATGTTAAATCCCACAGTGCTCAGAGCCATTTGAACCATTTGAACCTTCGAAGTTGCGTCTGAAACGGAGGTGAGTTCCAAGCAGAGTTTCTCTTGGCGCAAAACTAGAGCTTGTCAGATATCCATAGGTGCTTGCAGAATGTTTATGGACTATTGGCAGTGAGTAAAAGCACGGTGAGTCGTTGAGCGAGGAATCCGTCATCATCGCAAGAGGGTGGAACAAACCAGTCCGATCATCCGCGTTCCGCCCGGCCGCATGCAGCTGTGATTCCTGCAATGTTGGAACTTTCATTCTAGGTGATCGACAGATCACAGACACCTCGCTGCACAGCTGGATGGCTCTGTTGGTAATAGTGACATCCGTTCACCAGCTGGGGTACTCGAAGGTGTGCCCCCATTGCGATCCTCGCCACATGCTTGCTAGAAGCCCATCTAAAGGGCCGTCTGTGCGGAATTGCTCGCGTGTTACGAGGCTGATCTTGCCAATTTTTCCTCGAACATCGTCACAGGCGATGGAACATGACCTCATCACTTCGAACCGGAAAGGATATTGCAATTCATGGAGTGGCGCTACGTCACCTCTCTTTCGAAGTAGTAGCTCAAAGCCGCACCTTCAACCGATAAAGTCACTGCGACAGTCTTATGGGACTCTGGAGGGGTTATTTTGTTTGATATTCTCCTTCACGGTGCAACGATCAACTCCCAAATGTCTTGTGCTTCCCTCAGGAAATTGAAGAAACGATTCAGCGTTTCCGTCGCAAAAAAAATGCAAATTGGTCCTCCATGACAACGCAACGCTTCACAGAAGTCTTCCCCCCCCCCCCCCCCCCCCCCCTTCAGCCCGAATCTCTCACCTTCCGACTTCTATGTGTTTGGCCCAATGAAGGACACAATCCGCGAGAAGCAGTTGGGCCTACGTGGATGATGGGGCGGGTAACTGATGCAGCAAGATGTTGGCTCCGGCGTCGACTACTAGAATGGTATCATTCAGGCATACACGTCCTCCCAGTAAACTGGATAACGGCGTTGCATTGAACGAAGATTATGTTGAAACAATATGGTTTTGTAGCCCAAAGAGTGGGGAATAGCATGATGTTTTAGAATCCTGAATAAAACCAACTTGCTTTCAGGGAAATAAATTGTGTTGGATGAATTATTAAACGCCCCTCGGCGGCCGCTGTGGCCGAGCGGTTCTAGGCGCTTCAGTCCGGAACCACGCGGCAGCTACGGTCGCAGGTTCGAACTTGCCTCGGGCATGCATGTGTGTGATGTTCTTAGGTTAGTTAGGTTTACGTTGTTCTAAGTCTAAGGGACTGATGATCTCAAATGTTGAGTCCCACAGTGCTTAGAGCCATTTGAACCATCTTTGAAACGCCCCTCGTACATACAATTTAAACATTACTGTAGCCAAGCTTTGGTCTCCCTCTATACTTTACTTCCCACCGCCACTCTTCCCTGTATTACTAAATAGAAGATTCCTTGATGCTTCAGGCTCCGTCCTATCAACCTGTCCCTTCTTTTACTTAATTTGGGCCATACTTTTTTCCTCAATTCCACTCAGTAGCTCCTCCTTGGTTACGAGATCTACACATCCCATTTTCAGTATTATCCTGCACCTCTATATTTCCAAAGCTTCTATTCTCTTCTTGTGTGAACTGAATCATTATTTATTTTGATGTCGAAATAGCAATACTCATTTAGTACTAATTATCTAATTTATTAATCTATTTCCCTTAGCGCCGCCTGATTTAGCTAGACTACGGGGAGCGTTTAATGAGTAATATATCACTTTTTTTCTGAAAGCAGGTTGGTTTTATTCAGGATTCCAGTACTACATATTACTCCCCACTCTTTGCGCTACAAAACCCTATTTTTATTTTTATTTTTTTTACACAATCTCCATTCAATGCGACGGCCTTACGCCACCTTATTTGGAGGGTCTGTATGACCTCATGGTACCACCCTACTGGTAGACGACGGAGAAAACATCCTGCTTTATCAATAACCTGACCATCATCCACTCACAGCTTCCCTTGTAGTGGTTCAAATGGTTCAAATGCCTCTGAGCACTACGGGACTTAACTTCTGAGGTCATCAGTCCCCTTAGACTTAGAACTACTTACACCTAACTAACATAAGGACATCACACACATCCCTGCCCGAGGCAGGATTCGAACCTGCGACCGCAGCGGTAGCGCGGTTCCAGACTGTAGCGCCTAGAACCGCTCGGTCACCCTGGCCGCCCCTTTGTAGTGCATCATTCATTGGGTCAAACATACGGAAGTGGAAGGTGCGAGGTCTGGGCTGCAATATGGTCCAACGAAGTTTTGTGAGTTGTTCTTGGATGGCAGTCGTGAGGTATGTGACTGACCCATGCATCATCCGGAATGAGAGTGTCCGCACGTTCCAAAATACTATACAGGCTAAACTGAGAATATTCTACCATGCCTCACAACGAATTACTATAGAGGCTGAACTGAGAATATTCCACTATGCACCACAAAATTTTTTCTATGGAAATTGGCCCAGAAAAATAATGTGTTACTTATTGAACCCCTCGTACATACCATTACACCTGTTTCACTTTTGTTGGCGTCCATCTTATAACCGCTTTTCAATGCACTACCAATGACGTTCAAATGATCTGGCGATACTTTAGCCGTCTCTCACATAATTAAAAGATCCTTTGGTGGAATACATCTTGGAATGTGTTATACAAAAAGTCTGAATTGCCAAACATCGAAATGAGGATGTGGGATGTACTAGATAAGTAGAGATGAATAATGAAGGAGGGAGACCTGAAATGATTCTGCTTCCAGCAGCTGGGACAATGACCGATCCGGAAGATAATGGTTTGAACCTGGGATGAAATCCCGCGCCTGGTGCAGCGGTGGCTGGGCTGACCCCGCGACTGTCTGCCGTTTAGCGGTCGCTTCGGCTGGCCCTGAATTTCCCATGAGGCGCGGGAGACGGCTGCTGGGCGAACAATGGCGGCGGGGTTAATGTCTGCTGCCGTCGCCGAGTCTCGCCTCATGAAAGGGAAATTCTGAGCCAGCGCTCGAAGCGCCACCGTTCGCTATGCAAACTGCACCGATGCGACTAGGCGGCGCGATATTACGTGGAAAATCAGCTCTCGTGGTGAGTGGCATCGGGACTGCCGTCTGGAGAACCCAGGTCTCCCCTGCTGCTGGGTCGTGTTTACATGGTCAGGGTCACGCTCATCAAGGGTCAGATCCACAGCACAGGCCAAGTAGTAAGCTGCCTTATTTTGAGTGGCACCAATTGTTCGGACCAAACCAAGAAAATGTCCAGGGTTTGGGTATCTCAGCTATATTGTTACCTGTTTAGCAACTTGACCAATACTTCTGTGCGGATTCCACCTTTAGCCTATTAGAACTGTGCTCTATTTTTGCTGCAAAGCTGTTTGTCCTTCATCAGGCCACCTTGTATACCTGGCGACATAGAAGTTCCAATTCTGTTGCATTCCTTCTAGAACGTCCAGAACTTCTGGACACGGGCTACACGGACCCAGGAATGCCTTCAATCGCTCGCTGTTTGTTCAAATTGTTCAAATGGCTCTGAGCACTATGGGACTTAACTTCTGAGGTCATCAGTCCCCTAGAACTTAGAACTACTTAAACCTAACTAACCTAAGGACGTCACACACATCCATGACCAAGGTAGGATTCGGACCTGCGAGCGTAGCGGTTGCGCAGTTCCAGACTGTAGCGCCTAGAACCGCTAGTCCACACCAGAGGAAAATGAACAGTGCTTAGCCGTTCTATTGTGTTCCCGACAACACTAAAAATCAACAATTTATTACCAATTTAGGCGGTAAGCGTTAGAGGTCCAGTTATTTCTGTGTCCTGAGAATCAGGCTAACATTTGCCTAGATATGTGTGACCCCAGCCTTAAAATCAAACCGTGCTAAACGTACCGAATACCATGTCTTACTTACCTCCTGATCTTGATACACATTTATCTACTTATTCTTATCATTTTGCAGCCATTACGAATATACTCACTGTCATAGACCTTGCCATTGCGATAGAAAGAAGGAGACTAGATAATTTTTTCTTCGAATTAAACGATCATCTATGTATCATGGGATAACCAGTCCTGAAATGTAGCAAGCGTTTTAAAACGACACTGTCCTACGACCCAGAATTAGTTTAATTTCAACGTTGGTAGTTTGCAGCATATGTATTCCAAAGAAACATAAGCGTATTGGTTCTTGGTTCGGCTCTCGCGTTCCTTTGAACGTTGTTGACGTCGGCGTTTATGCAGCGTATGTGGGCGTAATCCACTCCCCGATAACTATCTTTCCATTAAGAAGATCAAAGAGACCACTTTACTCAAAGCTATTACTAGCTGTGAGACGCAGTGCGGTTCACAGAGGGCGGTAATACTGTACAGGTCTGCCCTTGGGTATTGAGTACACAACTCGAATTAGGTAAGAAACGTATTAGGCTCAGTCACAGCGCGCTAAACAAAGCTGCGTATCCTCTATGGTCAACAGAAACTCTCTCTTTCCTTTCGACCAATACAGATACGATACATTGCTCTGAAATCACAATTTATGCGACTCTTTGCACACATTTAACTGGCTTTTATTGTGAACAAAGTTGAAGCTTCATGAGCAGAGATTGTTACTAGTTTGGGTTAGAAGCAAGTGGTGCTGTTGTCATAATGTAAACGAATTATGTCTTTATGTAAAATATGAGGAGTGTAATTTGGCGAGGGGTGCATAATTTAACAATGAAGAATGCATAATACATTATTTTGTGTTAAACTGAAACATTGTGGGATGCTAATTAGTAGTAAAGTCATATATGTAAGAAGCAGCAATATCCTCCTTATTCAACGAACACTAGTTTCTTTATTATTACAGGCCTGTTTATATTTTTAGAAAAAATTAAAAGATAATATGTAAGTGATATGAGGTAATGAATGAGAACTTTTAGGAAAAGATGAGACCATCGAGCATAAGTAAGGAGAGAGGGCCTTATTACGTGTAAGACCCTGGTAAATGCTTCATATTGTACCATTTTAGAAAACAAAAGAAGGGCAGATAGAAGAGAATAGTTTTATGTAATGAAACTGTAGGATTAATTTTAGTTCGTAAAATATATTTAAATACACTGTAACACTCAAAAGAACTTCAGTAAGGAGCAAACGTTAATTTCTGCCAACCTTTATGTATGGGTTTAACTTCGAAAACCTGCTGTTACGTAAAAAAAACTCTTAGCTCTTTCGCTGGCTGTAAGCTTCAACAGTACTGCAAACGTAATTATCACAGTATCTAACTAAACATCACTTGTCCCTTAGTCGTCATCTACAGACGATGTGTTAGATCGATAGTGGTCAAAATTACTTGACTCACTAAGCTACTGATTGTTAGATTTGTAACTAACAGGGTTGACATTGCGTGGATTTCTCCAACAAATATTGACTTAACTTTTTGTTTTTTTCAATTATTCTCTGAATGATAAATGTCTTCATATATAGCTGCAGTTAACACATATAAAATAAACACTTAAGCAGAAATTAAAAAAACTAAGTGATTCATTTCATGAAATAAGATCTATATGACTATTCTGGGGCTCTGAAACAAACTCTGATAATGATTTTCAGTGAAATTGAACATGGAAATTAGAGTTCGTCAAAAATTATACTGTCATTAGTTTCGTACGTGCCACCAAAATTTAAATTTGGGCGAATACCCAAAAGAGGAAAAAAATTGTGATAACAACTTTTGAATCACGGTGATGCAGCTACAAGCATATGGCGTTGAAAGAGACTTATATAGAAATAGGAAGGAGGCATGGCAATTTTTCATCAAGTCAAAAAGGGATCGTGGCAGAAACTCTAATTTACACATACGAAAAAAATAATGAAGCAGAAAATTGGGCTTCAATGGGAGTACTGTGGGCTTGGAGCAGACTGATTAACGGAGTAAGCGTGAAGCAGAAACGGGGCACTAGAATTACCAGGAAAAGAGGTCGATATACATGACAGAGAAACAAGAAATGTCTTCTTACAGCTTCCGCAGTTAATATTACCACATAGTGGTAGAATTACTCTAGTATCTCTTTGTGTTACTTGCCAGTATAACGATTATAAAACAGTGAAAATAGAAGAGATGAAAACTGGATAACAAAATATTTTTAAGAGGCGATGTCTGAATGAATCTTCGAATTTAGATGAACTTGACGATTGAGTTATGACACTGTGCAGCAGACACAGGGTTGTGTTTAGAAGGTGAATAACAGTTGCACATTTTTAATAAGCCGTCATTATGTTATCATCAGCTTTTTAACAGTGATACACGAACTACAATGCGTCCAAACCCCGTGTACATCACAATTTTAACTCACGGTATAAAATTTTAAGGACCGAATATTGCCGATATACGTAATGAATACTCGACCCTTAAATGACTAGTAAAGAGCTTACATTTCTTTTCAATTTTTGTACATGGCGCCTTCCTTCAGTTACATTGCCCTGTAAAACTACACGTTTTTGGACACAGCTGTTAACCTTGTTATCCGAACTGGTGTTCCATAATTTCTATAAGTTTAGAAATGATAATGAGCATCGGGAAGTTCTAGTCACAACAGATGTGTTGCTGACGACTTTTGTATTTTCGCAATCGAATGACTGAATCATACTTTCGTAATACTCGAGCAACAGCGGAAAAATGAATTTCGCCTTTCTTAACACTGAAAAGTAAATCCATTGCATTCAGTGGCCATCTAAACGGATACCACGAGTGCAGAGTGATATACTACCACGTTGAGGTTTTAAGAAACTGTTAATCTACGCTCCTGGAAATTGAAATAAGAACACCGTGAATTCATTGTCCCAGGAAGGGGAAACTTTATTGACACATTCCTGGGGTCAGATACATCACATGATCACACTGACAGAACCACAGGCACATAGACACAGGCAACAGAGCATGCAAAATGTCGGCACTAGTACAGTGTATATCCACTTTTCGCAGCAATGCAGGCTGCTAGTCTCCCATGGAGACGATCGTAGAGATGCTGGATGTAGTCCTGTGGAACGGCTTGCCATGCCATTTCCACCTGGCGCCTCAGTTGGACCAGCGTTCGTGCTGGACGCGCAGACCGCGTGAGACGACGCTTCATCCAGTCCCAAACATGCTCAATGGGGGACAGATCCGGAGATCTTGCTGGCCAGGGTAGTTGACTTACACCTTGGGTGGCACGGGATACATGCGGACATGCATTGTCCTGTTGGAACAGCAAGTTCCCTTGCCGGTCTAGGAATGGTAGAACGATGGGTTCGATAACGGTTTGGATGTACCGTGCACTATTCAGTGTCCCCTCGACGATCACCAGAGGTGTACGGCCAGTGTAGGAGATCGCTCCCCACACCATGATGCCGCGTGTTGGCCCTGTGTGTCTCGGTCGTATGCAGTCCTGATTGTGGCGCTCACCTGCACGGCGCCAAACACGCATACGACCATCATTGGCACCAAGGCAGAAGCGACTCCCATCGCTGAAGACGACACGTCTCCATTCGTCCCTCCATTCACGCCTGTCGCGACACCACTGGAGGCGGGCTGCACGATGTTGGGGCGTGAGCGGAAGACGGCCTAACGGTGTGCGGGACCGTGGCCCAGCTTCATGGAGACGGTTGCGAATGGTCCTCGCCGATACCCCAGGAGCAACAGTGTCCCAAATTTGCTGGGAAGTGGCGGTGCGGTCCCCTACGGCACTGCGTAGGATCCTACGGTCTTGGCGTGCATCCGTGCGTCGCTGCGGTCCGGTCCCAGGTCGACGGGCACGTGCACCTTCCGCCGACCACTGGCGACAACATCGCTGTACTGTGGAGACCTCACGCCCCACGTGTTGAGCAATTCGGCGGTACGTCCACCCGGCCTCCCGCATGCCCACTATACGCCCTCGCTCAAAGTCCGTCAACTGCACATACGGTTCACGTCCACGCTGTCGCGGCATGCTACCAGTGTTAAAGACTGCGATGGAGCTCCGTATGCCACGGCAAACTGGCTGACACTGACGGCGGCGGTGCACAAATGCTGCGCAGGTAGCGCCATTCGACGGCCAACACCGCGGTTCCTGGTGTGTCTGCTGTGCCGTGCGTGTGATCATTGCTTGTACAGCCCTCTCGCAGTGTCCGGAGCAAGTATGGTGGTTCTGACACACCGGTGTCAATGTGTTCTTTTTTCCATTTCCAGGAGTGTATAATAAACAGATAGAAAGTTAAGTTTTTCAATTCACAATCTACAAATAAAAATAAAATTACGCTTTACTGGAGAACATTTTGCGTCCACAAAGGAAACTTCACCTCAGTACTTGTGAAATATTTCTCACCAGATACTCGATTACTTTCTCGCCTTCTTGCGTAGCGTTTATGCTACCTGCGGGGTCCGCTGTTTCCCGTGATTTGGGAAATTAAATTTGTTTAAATTTGTGTCCAGATGCCCTTACTATCGCGAAGATTGTCAGCTGACCCAAGGAAGCGAAGTGATGTGCACCACTTGCCTGTGAATCGCGTAAACTGTATAGTGCGTGTCAATGTATTTGAACTACTTTCTGTGTTGTATTTTCCGAGGTGATCCGGGTCTTATTAATTGATGACTAATTTATGGAGAGAGCAGTGTAATTCTCAAAGGCTCCACATCGTACATTCCTTAGCTCGTCTCCATACTACTTATGAAACAAAGTTGAAAAGACAACTAACGCTCCGTCTTCTAGCTGTCTCTTCCACAGGCCTACAGGGTGTTACAAAAAGGTACGGCCAAACTTTTAGGAAACATTCCTCACACACAAAGAAAGAAAATATGTTATATGGACATGTGTCTGGAAACGTTTACTTTCCATGTTAGAGCTCATTTTATTACTTCTCGGCCGGTCGCGGTGGTCTCGCGGTTCTAGGCGCTCAGTCCGGAACCGCACGACTGCTACGGTCGCAGGTTCGAATCCTGCCTCGGTCATGGATGTGTGTGATGTCCTTAGGTTAGTTAGGTTTAATTAGTTCTAAGTTCTGGGCGACTGATGACCACAGATGTTAAGTCGCATAGTGCTCAGAGCCATTTTCTATTACTTCTCTTCAATCACATTAATCATAGAATGGAAACACATAGCAACAGAACGTACCAGCGTGACTTCAAACACTTTGTTACAGGAAAAGTTCAAAATGTCCTCCGTTAGCGATGATACATGCATCCATCCTTCGTCGCATAGGATCCCTGATGCGCTGATGAAGCCCTGGAGAATGGCGTATTGTATCACAGCCGTCCACAATACGAGCACGAAGAGTCTCTACATTTGGTACCGGGGTTTCGTAGACAAGAGCTTTCAAATGCCACCATAAATGAAAGTCAAGAGGGTTGAGGTCAGGAGAGCGTGGAGGCCATGGAATTGGTCCGCCTCGACCAATCCATCGGTCAGCGAATCTGTTGTTGAGAAGCGTACGAACACTTCGATCGAAATGTGCAGGAGCTCCATCGTGCATGAACCACATGTTGTGTCGTACTTGTAAAGGCACATGTTCTAGCAGCACAGGTAGAGTATCCCGTATGAAATCATGGTAACGTGCTCCTTTGAGCGTACGTGGACGAAACTAAAATGAGCTCTAACATGCAAATTAAGCGTTTCCGGACACATGTCCACATAACCTCTTTTCTTTATTTGTATGTGAGGAATGTTTCCTGAAAGTATGGCCGTACCTTTTTGTGACACCGTGTATATTTTTCAGCAGCTCACTCTAGTCACTCTCCCCATCTCCTTGTCTCCTCTTTCGAAAGTCCATTCTTTCTCAATAACTACAAGCAACGTCATTTCAATCTTCTCTTCTTTCAGTATCGCTGCCGTCCGTTTCTGATGATGCTAACGCGGTTTCAAACGTACTGAATTAGTCAATATTATTGTTATTCCTATTGCCCTTTATTATTATTATTGATACTATTTTTGTTAACGCCAATTATTATTTACTGTTTTTATTTGTGTTGGTAACCACTACTGTTTCCTTAATTATGTAGAAGAAATGTATTAACTAACTGTGAATGTGGTTATCCATCAGCTTTAAAATTTAGTAGGGACATGAAAATTTGTGCCGTAAAGATACGCGAACCCGTATTTCTTACTTAACGCGAGTGATCGCCGTAACCACTTCGGCTATCCGAGCTGCCTTCCCGGACCGGTCCAGATCTCCATATGTCATCGTGTCCACATCACTTAGTGCTCACGCATTTTGATTTCAGCACAGGGAGAGAGAGTATTGTTATCATTGTCGTTTTAGCCTATGTCTCTCCATATACGGGAACCACAGAATGTGTGCGAAAACTAAGGGACGTATTGAGGTTGGATGGGTCTTGGAAGCGTGCACAGACGGATAAAGGGGTTAAGCGGGAAATCCGGGTTCGAGTCTCGGAGCGGCAAAAATTTTGTTGCGTCAGTACTAAATTGTACCGCTGATGTCAATTCGTATTCGAAATTTACGAAGAGATTTCTTGTATTTCATGCGGCTGTAGATCGTCAGCAGTGTCTGCTCCTTCAGACATGCATTCATGTCTGAAGAGCCTTCTGTAGTACTATACAGACACTATGAAATACAGATACTGCTAAACTGCGTTAATAATATCTCAGATATACATAACTAAACCAGAAGTACCTATACGAACTGAGAAGTTTTTGGTATGCGTTGATCCTGGTGCGATGTAAGAGAGGGTGGTAAGGCGTCAATCTCGTCAGGTTAAATAAATAAATACATACAGTGTCAGTTGTAAAGCGCTGAGGGATAATTACGTCCTACACATCTTTGGGCAGTGAGGATCCTGTAGAACATTATAATTAAGAAAATCTCACCAATTCAGCATACCTATGTCGTTGATATTCGAGCGACAACAGCAACATAAACTTTCTAAATGTCCGTGTTTGGATTTGAGATAATGAATGAAGATGATGTGAAAGCTCAGGACTAGAGAGAGTAATTATACAGCAGGCACACATTTCGTAGCGTCCGTTATCAACTGTGAATAGTACAGTTTACAGAAAGCTACAAAAACATAAGTTCACTCAGACTTAAGAGTACACAGACGGAACGAAATTTTTATTAGAGCAACCCTGTGTTTGAGACAGAGTGTCTCCGATAAATAAGGTTCTTTATATAACTCCTACCAAAACTGGAGACTTTCCTCTAGTGGGGGCCGGAGGGGGAAAGCAGAGAGCAAATACTGGCCACTGGGAGCAGATCCCCGAGCGCCGTACAAATACAGTCAAGCCCGCCTCTCTATCCCTGCTTGTGGACGCAGGGGCGATAGCCTTCAGCTTTGCACAGGCGTCTCCTCATTGTCCGCAAGCAGAGGCAGACTCTGAACACGGAGAGCCATTTACTAAATGAAATAGACCGATGCGAGATTTTTTGCAGCCGATTTCGGCGAATAAAAGGCATTGCGGCACTTTAATTCAGGTTGTTGTATGATCACTATAACTTACAACACACGATCAGGTGATTTCGACGGATAGTTACTTGCAATTTTACACCGTCAACATCTAAACATATAACCACAGTCATAGTACACTCCAACGAGAACAACGTTTCGACCTCATCTGTGATTTAAAGTAACATCCTCGCTCGACGGAATGGAGGATTTCTCGGCGAATTTCAATGATGCAATCCCAGCTTATCAACCAAATCGTGCTCACTATTCGGGTACAGTCACAGTACACTCCAACGAGAACAACGTTTCGATCTCATCTGTGATTTAAAGTAACATCCTAGCTCGACGGAATGGAGGATTACTCGGCGAATTTCAATGATGCAATCCCAGCTTATCAACCAAATCGTGCTCACCATTCGGGTACAGTCATAGTACACTCCAACGAGAACAACGTTTCGATCTCATCTGTGATTTAAAGTAACATCCTAGCTCGACGGAATGGAGGATTTCTCGGCGAATTTCAATGATGAAATCCCAGCTTATCAACCAAATCGTGCTCACCATTCGGGTACGCAGAGCGCGAACAATATGCCACAGGGAAATAATCACGGCCCTCGCGGCTCCCCCCGCCGGAGGTAAGAGCCCTTCCCCCGGCATGAGTGTGTGTGCTGTCCTTAGCGTTAGCGTGTAAGTTAGATCAAGCAGTGCGTAAGCTTAGGGACCGATGACTGCAGCAGTTTGGTTCCATAAGACCTTACCGAAAATTTCCAATACAGGGAAATTAATTTCTCTATGGAGTTGCAGTAACTGCGCGAAAACTTTAGCAAGAAAGGCTACAAGTACAAGAATAAGAAGAAGAAGTAAATTAAAAAGAGGAAGAAGAAGTAAATTAAAAATAGGAAGAAGAAGTAAATTAAAAATAGGAAGAAGAAGTAAATTAAAAAGTGGAAGAAGAAGAAAGAAAAGAAGAAACCATGCACCCGACGGTCCGTAAGCAGGACCGGCCACGACCAAAACTACCAAGTTAATGGAGAAACAAAGAAATTAAAACAATTTTCCGCACAACGGTTAAAATGAAGAATATGTTTGACTCAAAGACCAACTACGGCTATGGGCGCCTGACGTCTACGGCATCAGTTACGAGGCAGGCACTACACCGTCCAGACGCAGTGATACATGTTGCAGCGATGTTTGGCGCATGTGATGAGTATCCGCTTAGGCCATCCCGACAAATCTGCAGTGGCAGAGCGCAGCATAAGAATATGGCACGTGTTTTGTTTTAGAACAAACAAAGGTGCAGTACCGCACCAGAGGGTACTGAGATTTGCTCAGCGAAGAACCAATGTGATAACAAGTAGATGGCGATCTAGTCGACCCAGACAGCGATTTCCAACTGAGCTCCGCATGGGATGTGGCATTAGAAAACATACGTCAGGAACGCTGCGATGTGAAATCGGCGGAGGCAGCGGGAACAGTAGATAGGCAGCATCAGGACTCGTCGCCCGGACCTCTCTCCCCACTGGCGAGGCGGGAGAGGGGGTGGGGGTTTGGGGTGGTGGGAAGAGTGTCACCAACAGCCGCAACATCTCTTTCGAAGGCACGCGACTGCTCGCCGTTGGAGTGCGATCCAGCGGCTTTCAAAGAACGAACTTCGCCTGGAGATGACAAGTAGGAAACTCGCCGAAACATTGCAGCAACGCGACGCTGCGGCTCGGCTGGTAACACAAAAAGGTTTCATCAGTTCGAGAGGGATTTTGTTTGGATGACAGACGCACATTTGTATACAACACAAAGGGGTGACAGTGTAAAATTACAGCACTAAGTGTGAACACTTGAAAATGGCACACCACATATATCGGGAGATAGATTTATTAAAGGACTTCTGTTTTCTATGACTGTGATATCCGACATGAAAAACAAAACCAGGATCTTTCACGTAAGACGGAAGGGCTGTGTGTGGCGCTGCGCGTGAACGATCGCCCCTGTAAGGAGATTTCGACAGCCGTATGACGCCGCGGACCGTTGCTCTGACTATGGAGGAGGCGTATCAGTTTTAGGAGAAATAGAGGAGCAGGAGTGGGCTTGGAGAGGAATGGAGCGCCATTTAGCACTTCAATCTACTGTCAGTAGCACCTGCATGCGGAGCCTGCATTAACTCAAATTGAAACGACGTATATATGCAGACTGAAGTGACAGTGAACACTCGTACCAAGGCCGGGATTCAAACCCAGGTCTCCTGCTCATGCGCTAACCACTGCGCCACCCTGGCATAGTGGCTTTGCACAACTGCACCAACTACCCTAGCACGCCTCCGCCTTCAGTCCATATTCCTCCTCAGGCCTCAGCCCACTTGATATTCCCCCTAAATTCGAACAGCATTGCAGAGGCTCTCCAACTGTATTGGTTTAACCAAATGAAACGATATTGTTCCAGAGACCTTTTCAAGTCTCACACATCTACAATATATATATACGCAAACTAAAGCGAGGAATGAAAATTTATACTAAGTCTAAGATTCTAACCCGTGGATCCTGTTCGCTAGGCAGATACACTAATCACTATGCTACCCTGGCACAGTGACTTTTCCAACCTGCCTTGGTACAAATTTTTACTACTTGCTTCTGTCTGCATACCTACACCATACATGTTTGAGACTTCAAAAGGTCTCTGGAGCCATACACACTATATGATCAAAAGTATCTGGACACCCTTAAAAACATACGTTTTTCATAATAGGTGCGTTGTGCTGCCACATACTGACAGGTACTCCGTATCAGAGACCTGAGTAGTCATTAGAGATCGTGAGAGAGCAGAATGGGGCCCTCCGCGGAACTTACGGACTTGGAACGTGGTCAGATGATGGGGTCTCACTTGTGCCATTCGTCAGTACGCGAGATTTCCACTCTCCTAAACATCTCTAGGTCCGCTGTTTCAAATGTGATAGTGAATTGGAAACGTGAATTGACACGTACAGCACAAAAGCGTACAGGCCGACCTCGTCTGCTGACTGACAGAGACCAAAAATTTTCAAATGTGTGTGAAATCTTATGGGACTTAACTGCTAAGGTCATCAGTCTCTAAGCTTACACGCTACTTAACCTAAATTATCCTAACGACAAACACAACACCCATGCACAAGGGAGAACTCGAACCTCCGGCGGGACCAGCCGCACAGTCAATGACTGCAGCGCCTAAGACCGCTCAGCTAATCCCACGCGGCACTGACAGAGACATGCAACAGTTGGAGAGGGTCGTAATAGGCAGACATCTATCCAGACCATCACACAGGAATTCCAAAGTGAATCAGGATCCACTGCAAGTACTATGATATTTAGGCGGGAGGTGAGAACACTCGGATATCATGGCGGAGCGGCTCTCATAAGCCACACATCACGCCGAAAAATGCCAAACGAAGCCTTGCTTGGTGTAAGGAGCGTAAACATTGGACGATTGAACAGTGGAAAAACGGTGCGCGGGGTGACGAATCACTGTACACAATGTGGCGATCCGATGGCAGGGTGTGGGTATGGCGAATGCCCGGTGAACGTCATCTGCCAGCGTGTGTAATGCCAACAGTAAAATTCTGAGGCGGTGGTGTTATGGTGTGGTCGTGTTTCTCATGGAGAGGGCTTGCACCCCTTGTTGTTTCGCATGGCACTGTCACAGCACAGGCCTACATTGACTTTATAAGCACATTCTTGCCTCCCACTGTTGAAGAGCAATTCGAGGCTGGCGATTGCATCTTTCAACAGGATCGAGCACCTGTTCATAATGCACGGCCTTTGGCGGAGTGGTTATACGAGAATAACATCCCTGTCCTGCACAGAGTCCTGAACTGAATCCTATACAACACCTTTGGGATGTTTCGGAACGCTTACTTCGTGCCAAGCCTCACCGACCGATATTGATGCCTCTCCTCAGTGCAGCACTCCGTGAAGAATGGGGTGCCATTCCCCAATAAACCTTCCAGCACCGGATTGAACGTATGCCTGCGAGAGTGGAAGCTATCATCAAGACCAAGGGTGGGCCAACACCATATTGAATTCCAGCATTACCGATGTAGGGCGCCTCGAACTTTCAAGCCATTTTCAGCCAGGTGTCCGGATACTTTTGATCACATAGTGTATTTTCATTAGATCAAACTAAAACCTTATAATGTAACGTTAGCGCATCAACTGACCAAATCAGGGAATGATGGATTGACTGATCCTGAAATGCTCTTTTTTCTGATGAAGAATGATTACATTTATCGCAGAATGGAAGCTTTCAGAACAATCGATATTTAAAGTCTGGAAATCATCTGTTACACCACAAGCTGCTAAATAACGTAAAATCTTGACTGCAGCATGTAGTTAGTGCAACACGAATTACTGGCCCGCTCTTTCCCACCAAACCATAACCTCATATGTTTTTTTTTTTTTTTTTTTTTTTTTTTTTTTTTTTTTTTTTTGTTTATTGTTCTTTCTTGCCTGTCGCCCTCGTATGGCTGGGGTGCGTGTTGACAGCGATACGAACATCATGTTCTTCAGGCAGAAGGTTTAGAAACACGAAGATGAAACCGTATGATTAAAGGGAGAAAGATTTACGTACCTTGTTAAAGTTGATAAAAGATCAATTTCATTTGTGATATTTTATATAAATTAAACTTTAGAATTTCTTCATTTATTTTTAGATTAAAAAACTAAAAGTTGTTAGAAAAATAATAAGATATCGAAACGATGTTTCAGAAAGATTACTCTCCTAAAAAATGTACTGAATTTTCACTAATAATACAATGATGCGCTCAGAGGTAAAATATTTAGGAGACAGAACCGTTACAGTACGTGTTCTGTCGGAATGTGGAGTGTGAGCCCATTAGATTGTAACTATGGGGATGAGGTTGATGTTAAGGTGTATGGTGGCAGACTGTGATGGGGGTAGAGCTTTATGAAGTGGAGAGGAAAAGTATAACGTAGTCAGGGCAGGGCGAAGGGAGAACTCTGAGTGACGTGGGACAGGTGCATTCAAATGCGTGACAAAAGAAGCGAAGCACCTACAAGACATAGTAGGATGGCAGTGCAACTTTGTACACCTACGTAACTTCGGCGGATAGGTAAATGATTATAGTGCAGGTCTCTGTGATATTTGCCTATACACGTGGTAATTCAGATCCCACTATTAACGCCACCCCGTTTGAGATGTGCTAGCTACCTTAAGGAACACTTCGGGTAATGAACGTTTTCTGGCTGTGGCACGTCTAATGGAGAAATCTGAACATTGTAGAATACGTTTGGCAGCTACGTCGCCATTTATTTCCTGGGGTGGTGCAGAATTATCCTACTAAATTTACTTTCTAATAACAGCTTTTTGTTATTTCGATAAACATCCCGAATGATTGTCAGATAAGCGGTGACATAAAGGTAGACAATACATGTTTTTGAGTCCAGAAAGCCCTGTACAACAGAAACTGCATATCATTTTGCCATTTTCATTGCGAAATTGCCGGCTTATTCATGTCTGGGGTAATAATAGCGGGCTGTTTGCCTGGGTTGTCTGCTAGCGTAGTGAAAGGTGTTTGCTACTGCAAGGGAGGTCTGGTTTGTTTTCGGTGGAGGCAGATAGACTATCAAAAAGGAATTTTAAGAACTTCTCGCGTCCCCAATACGTTTTATCGCTACCTTTATTCTGTACTGGCGCCTTGTGGATGTCGATATGAAACTCTTGTAGAATTTCATACTTGTTACTGCCTACGTTTTTCCGCTTCTGTCAGAAATTGAATTGACTGAAGTGTGGCTCTGAATGATTTTTAACTGAATTTCGTTATGAATCTTCACGCATTGCTAAATTTGCGCCCTTTTATGGAAGGTCAGCAAGGGTAATCCAGTATGACTGGTCTGAACGTTGACACAGACCATTTCGCGGCCGAATGCGCATAATATTTTGCTAATTCGTAACGATCTGGGGTTCTTTGTCTTACTAAAACAGTTATCTCGATAAGCTGAAATTAATTTTTATTAGTACAGTTCGTACTAATTAGCGTTTCTTCTTTCAGTTCTGTCTTATGTTTACGTGTTGTGTTTAATACACTAATCAGCATTAATATAGTGTTACACGTGATTAGAAACAGTCTGACAAATTTCGGATAGTTTTTCAATTTGACGCCTTGGCATAGTATGTTGGCAGCACTTCGTCTCCTTGCCTGTTATGCTGTGTAGCAGTCTTTAAAGCTGTGCGGATCAGCATAACGAAAAGGCGAGGGGTCTCGCTCGTTTTGTCCACGACTGTACAGTTTACAACTTCACTTAATAATGACGAGGCCAATGGCGTGCCATTATTATGGGCACAGCATGTTTTCAAATTGCTAGAGCATTCGGTCACATGAAATACACTGAATGTGCGGTGTATCTTGGCGCCGGGTGTTAAACTGACTGCAATAATGACAGGTATTACGTTTCTTGATTACTAGCCCGTATCGAAACTGGTAGCGTGTGAACCAGAAATTAAGTAATTTCCTGAGTGTTTTAATGAAGTGCTTTCAGGTGGTGAAATGCCGCTAGTATTAACAGCCACGGTTGATAAGCCAGTCTGCTGGGGGCTTCTGCTATTGTCGCATTGGCACTGCTGCGGCAGGGATAGGACGCGCCGTCCTTGCTGGGTCTCGATCTAATTGCAGCAGCGAGGGAGCCTCAATCCAATTAGTCGTAATTTGTTTGGTTCCGGCCGACGGACGGCACTTCATTACGGCGTCTGCTCCGTTCTGCTCCAGCCAGGTGCAGTCTGCAGCTCTCCGACCTTCCCCAAGGCGCTCGGACTGCAGCCTACGATCAATCCGCTCCTCAACAAGCAATAGTGTAGACTTGGCGCTAGATAATTCCGAACCTGCTGTTGGTATGCAGTGTTGCACGAGTCAGTCAGCGAACACCAAATCACACTATTTGGTCAAGGTGTGAAATCTACATCTACATCTACATCTACATCCATACTCCTCAAGCCACCTGACGGTATGTGGCGGAGGGTACTTTGAGTTCTCCCTTCTATTCCAGTCTCGTATTGTTCGTGGAAAGAAAGATTGTCGGTATGCCTCTGTGTGGGCTCTAATCTCTCTGATTTTATCCTCATGGTCTCTTCGAGAGATATACGTAGGAGGGAGCAATATACTGCTTGACTCCTCGGTGAAGATATGTTCTCGAAACTTCAACAAAAGCCGTACCGAGCTACTGAGCGTCTCTCCTGCAAAGTCTTCCACTGGAGTGTATCTGTCATTCCGTAACGATTTCGCGATTACCAAATGATCCTGTAACGAAGCGCGCTGCTCTCCGTTGGATCTTCTCTCTCTCTCTTCTATCAACCCTATCTAGTACGGATCCCACACTGGTGAGCAATATTCAAACAGTGGACGAACAAGTGTACTGTAATCTACTTCCTTTTGTTTTCGGATTGCACTTCATTAGGACTCTTCCAATGAATCTCAGTCTGGCATCTGCTTTACCGACGATCAACTTTATATGATCATTCCATTTTAAATCACTCCTAATGCCTACTTCCAGATAATTTATAGAATTAACTGCTTCCAGTTGCTGACGTGCTATATTGTAGCTAAATGATAAACGATCTTTCTTTACACTTTTCTACATTGAGATTCAATTGCCATTCCCTGCACTATGCGTCAATTCATTGCAGATCCTCTTACATTTCAGTACAATTTTCCATTGTTACAACCTCTCGATATACCACAGCATCATCCGCAAAAAGTCTCAGTGAACTTCCGATGTCATCCACAAGGTCATTTATGTATACTGTGAATAGCAACGGTCCTACGACACTCCCCTGCGACACACATGAAGTCACTCTTACTTCGGAAGACTTCTCTCCATTGAGAATGACACGCTGCGTTCTGTTATCTAGGAACTCTTCAATCCAATCACAAAATTGGTCTGATAGTCCATATGCTCTTACATTGTTCATTATACGACTGTGGGGAACTGTATCGAACGCCTTGCGGAAGTCAAGAAACACGGCATCTACTTGGGAACCCTTGTCTATGGCCCTCTGAGTCTCGTGGACGAACAGCGCGAGCTGGGTTTCACACGATCGTCTTTTTCGAAACCCATGCTGATTCCTACAGAGAAGATTTCTAGTCTCCAGAAAAGTCATTGTACCCGAACATAATACGCGTTCCAAAATTCTACAACTGATCGACCTTCAGAGATATAGGTCTATAGTTCTGCACATCTGTTCGACGTCCTTTCTTAAAAACGGGTTGCTCATTTTTTTGATACGTACACTCTGAAAGTTAATATAAGCGACGACGGATTTATAATTTTTATAATGAAAATTACTAACTATGAAATGGGAGTTGTGTGCAGTATTTTCAACCAGTATTAAAGAAAAAGGATTACGTGCATAAGCTGTTGGAAAGTAATTAAATGCAATAATTCGATTATCATTCTTTTACGAATGAACAGCTATGGGCTACGATTATTTCAACTGTCTCTCCTTTTTCTTCCACACCTCTCTCATCGTCTATCGAATGGCCTGAATGGCCATATATATATCATTATCAGCCAATTCAATCATTAAATGATGTGGCGTCTTCGAGCCGTGGATTCAGGTAGGCTTTCAGCAGTCTTCTCCCAGTGAGACGGTCTTGGGCAGTTCTCTGCCAGGTGTTACCAGCGATCTTCTTGATGTCTTTGTCCCATCTGTCTGGTGGTCTTCCTCTAGGCCTCCGGTGCTCTCTCGGACTCCACCCCAGTACTAGCTTCGTCCATCTGTTGTCTTTTCTTCTTGCGACGTGGCCAGCCCACTGTCATTCCAAGGAACCTACTATCTCTAAGTTGTCATTAACCATCGTCACAGACCGGATGTCATCTGCCCATTTCCTGTCCTTTCTTGTGTAGCCCAGCATTGATCTCTCCATGGCTCTCTGTGCTGTCCTAAGTTTCCCTTTTGTAAATGAGTTCAATGTCCATGTCTCGCAGCCACACGTCATCACAGGAAGAATGCATTGATCAAATACTGCTTTCTTCAAATTTACTGGCATTTTTGATATGAATACTTTTGAATTATATATATACTACGCAAACGCCACACACACTTACTGTAAACACAATTCGCTGCTAGCCTGCAATATGTTTGATGAATAACATTCACGATGACAAATGTTTTTTTCTGTAATTGTCATTGTCCTTATGCAAAATTTTTCTACGAATAAAAAATCTGAAGTGTATTATAGCAGGAAGCAGCATTATACCAGCACAATGACAGCGTATCGTCTGTATAAAAGTCAGCGGCGTCGCTGTTATTTGTATACCTGCATCCCACCGTTCTGCAACTAACCAAGAAATTAAAACGAATGAGGCAACATGGGGCAAGGGTGTTATTCAGACCAATGCGGTGTAATGTTTCGCTAGCCTGCAATATGTTTCACGATGACAAATGTTTTTTTCTGTAATTGTCATTGTCCTTATGCAAAATTTTTCTACGAATAAAAAATCTGAAGTGTATTATAGCAGGAAGCAGCATTATACCAGCACAATGACAGCGTATCGTCTGTATAAAAGTCAGCGGCGTCGCTGTTATTTGTATACCTGCATCCCACCGTTCTGCAACTAACCAAGAAATTAAAACGAATGAGGCAACATGGGGCAAGAGTGTTATTCAGACCAATGCGGTGTAATGTTTCGCGTTTCTTGTAACTACACGAAACTGTAATTCGAAGCCGAGGCAACGATGTTAGGTTACGCGGCTGGTTCTTTCAGGCAGGCAGCAAGGTCGGCAACTTTACCCAAAGATTTAATATACAAACTGAGTCTTATCATCTTGGTGGCATTGGAGGCAGAGGCACCAAAGCGAATTATGTCGTGCGATCATAATACGTTCGATATAGATCCATTAACGTCCCTAGATTAAGGCTTATAAGAGCTAAGGTTCGCAAGTACATTATTGTTGAAACACGATAAGTCTATTACTAATGACTCTAACCACTATGGGACTTAACATCTGAGGTCATCAGTCCCTTGTACTTAGAACTACTTAAACCTAACTAACCTATGGACATCACACACATCTATGCCCGAGTGCGGATTCGAACCTGCGACCGTAGCGGTCGCGCGGTTCCAGACTGAAGCGCCTAGAACCGCCCAGCCACACCGGCCGACTTGATGACACCAAAGTATGAAAAAGCTCGCCATTGTAGACAATTAGTCAAATTTTGTATGAACATTTATACTAAGTCAGTATTTCTATTGATATGAGCTCATCAACAGTTCACAATGGTCTGTAAGATGAAAATTGACAAACTTACCATAGGGTGAGGCAGCTAAGTCATAACACCCCTTGTATCTCCCCAACCGTAATAGATACAAAGATGCCGTAATAGATACAAAGACTGGACAGTGAATTTCTGGGACAGGGACTACTTGAATGCATCACATTTCACGTTTGTGCTATTTTTTATTACAGAAATATGAGGTCATATTTGGTCTTTTTAAATGGAACCTTATGTTAAATTTTAGCGTAACATGATGGGCTTAAAAAGACTATTTCAAATATGTGCATATCATAATATTTAGGCGAATAGTTTTTGAGACACAGATATGTTCTCGTATGGTGTTCGCCCTTCGAAGCGGCGTTGCCCAATGCGACCTTTCCTGTTGATCCCTGAGGAACTTAACAGCGAAGGCGTTATTTTTCTGCTTCTCGATAACGCCGCAAGGTGACTCACGAGGTAGCTGGAGAGAAGGGTACAAATGTGCTGCTGGGGTAATGAGACATTGCATTTCCGTCACAGTTTCTTGGGGCAGACATGTACACCAACGAAGAACAGTTAGATATACCTCTAGTGTATGGTGAAAGTAGAAGAAATGCTGCTATAGCAATAAAGCGATATGGAGAGCTGTAACCTGTTCGTGAGCATCCTACGCTCCAGCTTTTTGCACGTACTTGCTAGAATCTACTTGAATCTGGATCACGGAGCGCCATACAGCGGACAAGGGAGAAAACTACAGTGGGCGGGGTACATGAAAACGGCGTTCTATCGTTGGCGCATGACGACTCTATTGTTTCGTCGCGTCGTATCGCCTCGGAACGTGGTGTAAGTCAGAGAAGTGTTCTACGCATATTGCGCTGTCGTAAATTTCACACGTTTCACCTCTCATTACATCAAGCACTCTTCGGTGTGGATTTCGAACGGCGTCAGAAATTTTGCCGGTTTGCTCTGTAGCGCGTGCAAGATGATCTAACGTTTTTTCAATGGGTGCTTTTTAGTGATGAAGCGACTTTCACCTTCCACGGTAACGTGAATTTGCATAATATGCATCACTGGTTAATAGAGAACCCTCATTGGCTTCGACAGGTACAGTATCAGCAACCGTGTAGTGTTAACGTGTGTGCGGCATCGTCGGAAATGTCATTGTGGTGCAAATACGTCATTACGGGTATACTAAATGGCAATAACTACGCACAGTTCCTACGAAACGTTCTGCCCATTTTGCTGGAAGAGGTACCACCAACTACGCTTCAGTGCATGTGGTTCCAACGTGACGGCTGTCCTGCTCACTCTTCCCGTGTGGCTACAGAGCTGTTAAATGAAAAGTTCTCGGATTGATGTATAGGACGACGTGCTAAAGTGATGTGCCCAGCCCGGTCTCCTGATTTGACCCTCTTGATTTTTTTTCTGTGGGGAGCAATCAAACATAAAGTGTATGCTCAAATACCAACCACGCCAGACGATATGAGGCAACGTATCATCTAATCGTGAGCTGATATCTCACGTGGCACCATCGCAGCCGTTCACAAATCATTCGAACGGTGACTACAAATGTGCATTGCAGCAGAGGGGAAGCATTCTGAGCACATACTTCAGTGAAGTTTTGTATCATGTACAGTATGTATTTTGCATCTTTGTGTGTATTTGCTTCGTATTGTGATCAATAGTAAATATTTTCAAATAAAAAACAAATACGTACGAAATAATTGTGACCACTAAGGGCCTCCTCATTTACATTTGTATTTACTTTACTTAAAATGTATTAACATCATACAGTATTTTAATACTGTATGTTGTCTACTATTTTGGTATCACAGTTGTCAAATAACTGAATAATATTTTCGCGAAATCATCAGTTAATTTTTGCGCAAAATATCGCAGTATATATTACTATTCTCGGGTAAATGGGCGTGTTTGTGCAAGGACGGACTCGCGAGATTTGCCATGTACTCTACGCAACAGGAAAGGTCGCATTGGACAACGCCGCTTCGAAGGACGAACACGATACGAGAACATATCTATGTCTCAAAAACTATTCGCCTAAACATTATGATATACACATATTTGAAACCGCATTTTTAAGCCAATCATGTTACGCTAAAATTTAACATAGGGTTCCATTTAATAAAAACCAAAGATGGCCTCATATCTCTTTAGTAAAAAATAGCACAAACATGAAAAGTGATGTGACTTCTGAAATTTTCCCGGCGTATTTGTTCTTCTAATAATTTCCGGGTATACAGCCGGATCCCGTCGACGGGATTATTAGATGAAATTTGATGTATTCAAGTAGCCCCTGTCCCTACAATTAACTGTGCAAACGGCATCTTTGTATCTATTACGGTTGGGGAGATACAAGGGGTGTTACGACTTAGCTGCCTCATCCTGTATATATGGTGTAAAAAGGTACGTTCACAAATTTGTGGAGTGTTTAAAGGAGACAAACTTTTTTTATGTGACAGGTTTACCGCTTTCCCGCTAGGGGTCATTGGAGGTTTTGACGTCATTGATGTTCACAGATTGTGTTCAGGCTGCTGCTCTCGGATGAACATTGTTCCGGAGATATTTCCGAGCTCCTATGGGATTGTTTTGAGAGGGGAAACGAATCGTTTGGTATACGAGATCCCAATAAGCATTCCTTAAGAGGTGGTTGTCCGTCTGGCGAAAGCTGCAGCCTAGCGGAAAAATGGTGCACTTACATTTCTGTCACATAAAAGACAGATCTCCTTTAAAAGTCTGTATACGTCACTTTTCACACTTAGTAGATTAAATGTACCAAACGCCAGTCAATAAAACGTAAATCACTATCAAATGATAGAGCCCAGCAATCAGTCGTCCTTTTCTCTCACGATTTATTAGACAAATCTGGATGTCAGCTGGTGCCTAGTCATTATCAATGCGCAATTTCATAGTATCAGTCTATTTCCTAGTACGTCAGTCTCCTGTTGTTCGGGCTTCTGTCAAAATTGATTCCCAAACAGAATCGCTAGAAAAAGATTTCCGGCTTTTTAGCGAAACTCTAATGGCTTTCTGTAATTGGAAATAAACGGGCCTTGGCAGCGTCATGTTTCATTCTAAATGATGTATATATCAGTGCAATCAGGAAAGACTAGAGTTTAATAAAGTATTAAAAAAAATCTATTTTCCCATCATTCATAAGTATACAGTGCCTTCAAATGTGAGACTACTCTGAAATACTAGCTGTAGAGTTTCGCTCCAGACGTTGCGAATATTACGAGGTAATGAGCACTTTATATACGCGACCTGAAGAGGAGTCGCCTTGCTCGTCTCCAGACGGATGTAATAATAACATTACGGGCAATCAGCTCACCTCGCCACGGGCAGAAGAGCCCTCATTACGGAAGGTGAAGTGCACAGGCTACAAACCTTGGCGGCGGCGGCGGCCTCGACTCTGCGTTCTGATTTCCCGTTACGGGCCTCACCTGGAACGACACAGAAAGTGAAGTCAGACGCCAGAAATAGTAGTACAGGCTGTGGAATGCAGCTGCTGATTGCTTGCCGGGTTATTCGTTTTACTTTTATTTCTTTGTTTGTGTGTGTGTGTGTGTGTGTGTGTGTGTGTGTGTATGTCATCCTCCGAGGCTTAATCCTGGCCGTGTACATGTTGTGTCAGGGTTATAATCTTAAGTGAAAGCTTGGATAGTTCTGACCATATCTCTGTGCGTTATGTAACGGCTCATGTTTCTGCCGAGGCTGCCATTTGGATTAAATGTTTTATTCATCACTACTGCCCAATTACGACCACATGATCTCTATCAGGTGCCATGCACATTACATAATTACAAGCATGTGCTAACAACTGGTCATAAACGCAGTTGTATAAAAACATCCCGAGGTATGTCCAAATTCATCGTTCAACTCAACCGACTATAGATGTCATTGGAAATAAACAAGTCGTTCCAGTCACACTTATTCTTAGTAGAATATGGCGCAAATAAAAATTAATGCAGCGATTACAAAGCGCTATAACTATTAAATGAATAGCGATAGATCGATAAGAACGACTGACAATGTAAAAGAAAATTCAAAATTTTGATCACACTGCCCAGCTTCAGACATCGGATGTTTCATTACATTTAAACGATTGTCATCCCTACAAATGGAGTGTTTAACTGGAACTTACATAACTGTATTCTGATGTTTTCCACCTAGATCTGCGTACCTGACTTGAAAAAGAACAGTCTGCGTAATGAATGTTTACAGCAACAATTAGAATGAAAACAAAGCATGTAATTTTTAAATAATTTGTACTTCCTAATCCTCATTCGAACTGCAGTTAAGAGCACAAACATTCGTTTTCATTAGAATATTGCTGACGTCAAGCTCTTGTGGAGCTATCTTTGATGGTCCCTCATTGAGTTGTTTCTTCTGTATAAAATATCGATTCGGATTCCACGAGCAGAGTTGTTTGCAAAAGTCACTCCGCTCTGATCGTTCATGAAATCGAGAGCGGTGTAGACCTAAGCAACCAGATCATGTTCTCTGACTTCCTCGTTGGATTTGAGGGAGGGTGAAGAGCTGCGTATTGCTTAACAGGATCGTTCAGTCGGCGAGAGAGGTTTACGGAGACTCTCATCAGCGCAAGATGCTACAAGAAAGGCGTTATGGATTACGGAGGGATTTACATTTTCTTTATTATTATTTCTTCTCAAAATGTCTTGCGAAATGATCACCACGAGAATTTCAGATAAATCAGAGCTCTTGCGGAGACTCCCTCTCGTTCTTTGCAAATACTATTCGCTCGAAAAGAACAGGGGAAAAAAAGATATTGTGGCAGATAGTGGTAACAGAGCTATCCCCCTTCTCACAGGTTGTAACGACCCTACCTCGCTGTCTTTCACAGCTCTTGCAGTCCCAGGCGGCGAAAATGGAAGGAGCTTTCCCGCGGTTTGCCGGTGTCGTAAATGTTAACTGGCTGCCGGGATTTTAAATTGAGTTACCTATCCAGTATCGAACAGTCTCAGGCATCGGCAACGTTACCACTAGCAGAGGGTCGCTCATTTGTTGGATACTGGGAAAAGTGGGAGGTATCAAGACTCTAATGTGAAAGAAATAGTGACAAAAATAAGGATAGACTAGCAAACCCGTCAATGCTTCTCAAGTGTGTAGGGGAATCGGATGTAGGTCCTAATCGCCGGCCGCGATGGTCTCGCGGTTCTAGGCGCGCAGTCCGGAACCGTGCGACTGCTACGGTCGCAGGTTCGAATCCTGCCTCGGGCATGGATGTGTGTGATGTCCTTAGGTTAGTTAGGTTTAAGTAGTTCTAAGTTCTAGGGGACTGATGACCACAGAAGTTGAGTCCCATAGTGCTCAGAGCCATTCGAACCATTCCTAATCCCCTCCTTCACCTCTCTCTGTCCATCTCCTCCCCTCTCTGTTACCTCCCCCCCCCACGGTCTCTCCTCCTTCCTCCTCTCTATGTCAATTTCCTCTCCCCCTTTTTCTGTCCCTCTGCTCCTCCGTGTCTCTAATCTAAAGCCTTGTTTGTTTATTGTTATTACAAATTCAGATTTAGCATTCTGATCATAAGCGGATAAGCCATAAACACAACTTTTCTGTTCTCTGAGAAAACAAACCTCGAATCAGAACTTTAAAGGTAACATGTAAAAATTTGTACTAAATCGATCAAGAATTTTTTTAGACATTCGGTATCAACGTTCCCCCTATATAGTTAATAAAAACACGTTCGTGTTCGATTGCAATAACGTGTCAAATGTTGAAAGAAATAGGTGAAGAGCTTTCGGAGATTTGAGATTTTGAACAAACGAACATTTACATTTTTAGTTTTATAAATTGTGAAATTAGACTGAAGCAAAATAGCCTGCTCTGAGGTTACGTATGAGAAACAGAGCCTACGTATTTAAGTAGATCAAGGTGACAAAGGGGAAGGTTCCAGTGAATCTTATCATAAAGCTGGTGCTGGTATTTTGCAATCGTAGCGCGAGGTACTTCGATTCATCGAGCAAACGAAATGGCGCGTGCACGCGAGTGGCATTGCTGTCTTCTTTTCGAGGTGAACACTTAAACTGCTACTAAAACTGCAAGGCGGTAAACACCTGTATTAAGACGCATTAGCGACGGTGACAAAGCTGCAGCTACTGGTCTGAGTCGAAGCTTAAACAGAAGGGCAGGACTTGGCATTGGCCAGATCTTCTGACGCACCGCTCCTATAAACTCCCGACTTCAAGAAATAGAGGTGGTTTGTAGTATGTGGGAGGGCAGCGGCCAAAGCCTACATTCTGAGAAGTATCTGCTAACCACGTCTCTTCCCGAAAGAAGTTTCCTATTCTGGCTCAGCCCGCAGCTCGTGGTCGTGCGGTAGCGTTTCTCACTTCCCACGCCCGGGTTCCCGGGTTCGATTCCCGGCGGGGTCAAGGATTTTCTCTGCCTCGTGATGGCTGGGTGTTGTGTGCTGTCCTTAGGATAGTTAGGTTTAAGTAGTACTAAGTTCTAGGGGACTGATGACCATTGATGTTAAGTCCCATACAGCTCAGAGCCTATTCTGGCTCAGTTTCAACTCTCAGAATTGCAGTTCTCACCGTATCAACACGCCTCCATTAGGAATAAGAACGATCTTTTAAAAGTTGTGCAGTTTTTAACGTTTGCCCCCATTCTGAGTAAATTATCGACTTATCTCAAAATGATGGCAGCCAGATTTTGGTTCCTCATCCTCTTGTGTTCAAATGGTTCAAATTGCTCTGAGCACTACCGGACTTAACATCTGAGGTCATCAGTCCCATAGAACTTGGAACTACTCAAACCTAAGTAACCTAAGGACATCACACACATCCATGCTGCAGGCAGGATTCGAACCTGCGACCGTAGCGGTCGCGCGCTTCCAGACTAAAGCGCCTAGAACCACTTGCCCACAACAGCCAGCCATCCTGTTGGGAAAAATTAACATGAACTTTCTGTTCTCTCCCCAGTTTCGTTGTGGTTTAATTGGCGACTGCATTTTTAAGGAACTCGAAATAACATAGATAGAGAAGTTATGGAAACACCTAAAGGGTCCTGAATCTGTCTGCAACTCAATGCTTATCATTTCCAACTAGACGCTTTCCTGTTTGTGGCCTTTTACGGCTACCCATTTGTGCGTCCAACTATATGGCGGTTCTGGAAAGGTTCGCTGTCTTACAACGCAGTATAAATGTGTAGTACGAGGGGCGCTGAATAAGTTAATCAGCAGATTTGCTGTGGGACATCTCTGAATATTCCTGCTTCAGCTCCTACCGTTTCACATGCAGCCATCTGAATGACATCTGTAACGGAGGTGCATTCTAAGCAGAGAGTTGTCAGTGAGTACCTTTCGACGGAAACCCACAGTAGCAGATATTTATAGGAACACGCAGAATGTCTACGGAGACCTGGTAGTGGAAAAAATCACGGCGAGTCGTTGGGCGAGGTATCTTCCATCACTGCAACAAGGCAACAATGTTGTGCAAATCTATTCGATCTCCTGTGTGCCGAACCGCGCAACTGCTACGGTCGCAGGTTCGAATCCTGCCTCGGGCATGGATGTGTGTGATGTCCTTAGGTTATTTAGGTTCATATTGCTCTGAGCACTATGGGACTTAACTTCTGAGGTCATCAATCCCCTAAAACTTACAACTAGTTAAACCTAACTAAGGACATCACATACATTCACACTCGAGGCAGGATTCGAACGTGCGACCGTAGCAGACTCGAGCGCCTAGAACCGCTCGGCCACCCCGGCGATTAGTTAGATTTAAGTGGTTCTAAGTCCTAGGGAACTGATGACCTCAGATGTTAAGTCCCATAGTGCTCAGAACCATTTTTCCTGTGTGCTGGGCGGCCGCTCACAGCTGTGACTCCTGCAATAGTGGGACGTGCGGACACTGTCATTCGAAGTGATCGGCGAATCACAATCAAATACCCCGGCTGTTCAACTGGACTTCTCTGTCTGTAGTGCTGACACACTCGTCCACCAGTTGAGGTTCTCAAAGGTGTGTGTAAGCTTGGTTCCTCGCCGCCGAACCGAAGGGAATCAAGACCAACCTGTGCGGAATTGCACTCTTCGGGAAGCAGTATATGGATGATGGGGAGGCTACTGGTGCAGCAGGACGTCTGCTCTGACGTCGACCAGTACAGTGGTATCATGTGAGCATACAGGCCCTTCCAGTAATGTGGCGTAAGGCCGTCGCACTGAACGGAGGTTATATTGAAAAATAGGGTTTTCTGGCCAAAAGAGTGGGGAATAAACGTAACCCGCTTTCAGAAGAAAATGTATTCCATTACATATTGGACAGATCTCCCTGATACAGAATATGATGAACTTAAGACATTTTTATAGTCTTACAAGGGGAGGCCGCCAATTGTGAAATTCAGATTCAATTCATACTGCGCATCATAAAAGCTCATGGTCAGAGGTGTAATTTGGCAAAGCACCAAGGTGCACTTCTCAGCCATTGTCGAGAAAATCGACAGTTAAAAGAAACCGTTGCGGTGAAATACTCTCTACGATTAATAATTTTTCTGCAGCGTCGTGGCGCAGTGGTAAGCGCTCAGGTTCGTAATGCGAAGATCGCCGGGTCGAATCTCGCGCGATGCAACTTTTTTTATTATTTGTTTATTTGTAATTATATAATTCCCGGCAATCAGTTGCAACAATTATGCATATAAGAAGTTGTTGAAAGTCGTTTGTCGTAGAAAAATAAAACATGAAATAAAACCCATCATCACAAATAGTATTCAAGTGGATACAGTTTATAAAAAAATTCGGTATAGAATTGCACATAAGTAACACTTAGTGACCAGAAGTAGCTTGAGTATCGCGCAAACCAGAGTGATAGTTATAGAAACATGGAAAGCAGAAAACAGCACGACATCGAGCACATCTGACAAACGATGCGTTTTTACAAGAACAATTGCTTCTTAGATTATCTGTTGGGAAACACACCTGATTGACATTCTGAAAAATTGTTCTATCGTTCGTCCGATATGATGCATACCACGTGTATCGTGTCATATCGGCAAAAATCGGAGAAGACAATCTGTGGTGGACGATATATATATATATATATATATATATATATATATATATATATATATATATATATATATATTACGAAAAAAAATAAAAAATAAAAAAAAGTTGCATAGCGCGAGATTCGATCCGGTGACCTTAGGATTACGAACCCGAGCGCTTACCGCTGCGCAACGACGCTGCAGAAAATTATTAATCGTAGAGTATTTCACCGGAACGGTTTCTTTTAACTGTCGATTTTCTCGACAGCGGCTGAGAAGTGCATCTTAGTCCTTTGCCACATTACACATCTGGCCCTGAGCTTTTATTATGCACAGTATGAATCGAATCTGAATTTCCCAATTGGCGGCCTCCCCTAGTTAGTACACTACTGGCCATTAAAATTGCTACACCACGAAGATGATGTGCTACACGCGAAATTTAACCGAAAGGAAGAAGATGTTGTGATATACAAAAGATTAGCTTTTCAGAGCATTCACACAAGGGGTTGGTGCCGGTAGCGACACCTACAACGTGCTGACATGAGGAAAGTTACCAACCGATTTCTCATACACAAACAGCAGTTGACCGGCGTTGCCTGGTGAAATGTTGTTGTGAAGCCTCGTGTAAGGAGGAGAAATGCATACCATCATGTTTCCGACTTCGATAACGTTCGGATTGTAGCCCATCGCAATTGCGGTTTACCGTATCGCGACATTGCTGCTCGTGTTGCTCGAAATCCAATGACTGTCAGCAGAATATGGAATCGGTGGGTTCAGGAGGGTAATAAGAAAAGGCATCGTATCACTAGCAGTCGAGATGACAGACATCTTATCCACATGGCTATAACGGATCGTGCAGCCACGTCTCGATCACTGAGTCAACAGATGGTGACGTTTGCAAGACAAAAACCATCTGCACGAACATTTCGACGACCTTTGCAGCAGCATGGACTATCAGCTCGGAGAGCATGGCTGCGGTTACCCTTGACGCTGCATCACAGACAGGAGCACCTGCGATGGTGTACTCAACGACGAACCTGGGTGCACGAATGGCAAAACGTCATTTTTTCGGATGAATCCAAGTTCTGTTTACAGCATCATGGTGGTCACATCCGTGTTTGGCGACATCGCGGTGAACGCACATTGGATTCGTCATCGCTATACAGGCGTATCAGCCTGAGTGATGGTATGGGGTGCCATTGGTTACACGTCTCGGTTACCTCTTGTTCGCATTGACGGCACTTTGAACAGTGGACGTTAAATTTCAAATGTATTACGACTATGGCTCTACCCTTCATTCGATCCTTGCAAAACCCTACATTTCAGAAGGACAATGCACTACCGCATGTTGCAGGTCCTGTACGGGCCTTTCTGGATACAGAAAATGTTCGACTGTTGCCCTGGCCAGCACATTCTCCAGATCTCTCACCCACTGAAAACGTCTGGTCAATAGTGGCGGAGCAACTGGCTCGTCACAATATGCCAGTCACTACTGTTGATGAACTGTGGTATCGTGTTGAAGCTGCATGGGCAGTTGTACCTGTACATACCATCCAAGGTCTGTTTGACTCAATGCCCAGGCGTATCAACGCCGTTATTACGGCCAGAGGTGGTTGTTCTGGATACTGATTTCTCGGGATCTATGCACCCAAATTGCGTGAAAATTTAATCACAAGTCAGTTGTAGTATAATATATTTGTCCAATGAATTCTGGTTTATCATCTTCATTTCTTCTTGGTGTAGTAATTTTAATGGCCAGTAGTGTAAATAGACAGTACAGAACTTAAAATTCGCTCGAGAAGACGTGATACTAATGGAATCGAATGATTTAAGAGCGACCGTGATAAGTAAAACCACGTCACTTTGCGGTAGTTAGGTGAGATCGTGTCTATTTTGCAGACAAGCTGCCCAGCCTGGTAACATCTGCAACGGATCTGGAAGGGGGCAGCAGTCACGATATCTGGGATGCGGTATGTGAGCTCCAGGTGGGCTGGAGGCTGGGCTGTCGGAAGGGGGGGGGGGGGGTGGGGGGCGGTGCTGCTGGCCGGGCAGCGCCGGAGGCGGGGGCGTGTTCCGTCACGCCACGCTGCGCGGGGCCGTGCCGTGCTGGCGATACACTGTGCGGCACGAGCGGCCACCGCTCCAGGTCACGGAAGGAGCAGGGCTGCAAACCGGACACTCGCAGCTGACGCCAGCTGCTCCGACACCACCGTGCTGCTCGTCTTCCATGCTAGTCAGCAGCTTTGAAAAAAGTACTAAATTACAATGTCATGGGAAGGCACTGGATGTCTACATACGTACTCCTCAAACCACTGAGGTGAATATCAGAGGGTACTTGTCATTGTGGCAAATAATACTGTTTGGCGGCCAGGGTGGCCGAGGGGTTGTAGGCGTTAGAGTCTGGAACCGCGCGACCGCTACGATCGCAGGTTCGAATCCTGCTTCGGGCATGGGAGTGTGTGTGACGTCCTTAGGATAGTTAGGTTTAAGTAGTTCTAAGTTCTAGGGGAGTGATGACCTCAGAGAAGTTGTCCCATAGTGCTCAGAGCCATTTGAACCATTTGTTAATATTGTTTCTTCCCGTCCCAGTTGCGAAAGAAGGGAGAGAATAATGACTGTTTCAGTGCATCTGTATGTTCTGTAATTAATCTGATCTTGTATATTAGCGGTCCCTACAGGAACATCACGTACGGAGATGAAGCACACTGAGGTAACAAAAGACATGGGATGGCGATATGCACATATATACACTCCTGGAAATGGAAAAAAAGAACACATTGACACCGGTGTGTCAGACCCACCATACTTGCTCCGGACACTGCGAGAGGGCTGCACAAGCAATGATCACACCCACAGCACAGCGGACACACTAGGAACCGCGGTGTTGGCCGTCGAATGGCGCTAGCTGCGCAGCATTTGTGCACCGCCGCCGTCAGTGTCAGCCAGTTTGCCCTGGCATACGGAGCTCCATCGCAGTCTTTAACACTGGTAGCACGCCGCGACAGCGTGGACGTGAACCGTATGTGCAGTTGACGGACTTTGAACGAGGGCGTATAGTGGGCATGCGGGAGGCCGGGTGGACGTACCGCCGAATTGCTCAACACGTGGGGCGTGAGGTCTCCACAGTACATCGATGTTGTCGCCAGTGGTCGGCGGAAGGTGCACGTGCCCGTCGACCTGGGACCGGACCGCAGCGACGCACGGATGCACGCCAAGACCGTAGGATACTACGCAGTGCCGTAGGGGACCGCACCGCCACTTCCCAGCAAATTAGAAACACTGTTGCGCCTGGGGTATCGGCGAGGACCATTCGCAACCGTCTCCATGAAGCTGGGCTACGGTCCCGCACACCGTTAGGCCGTCTTCCGCTCACGCCCCAACATCGTGCAGCCCGCCACCAGTGGTGTCGCGACAGGCGTGAATGGAGGGACGAATGGAGACGTGTCGTCTTCAGCGATGAGAGTCGCTTCTGCCTTGGTGCCAATGATGGTCGTATGCGTGTTTGGCGCCGTGCAGGTGAGCGCCACAATCAGGACTGCATACGACCGAGGCACACAGGGCCAACACCCTGCATCATGGTGTGGGGAGCGATCTCCTACACTGCCCGTACACCTATGGTGATCGTCGAGGGAACAATGAATAGTGCACGGTACATCCAAACCGTCATCGAACCCATCGTTCTACCATTCCTAGACCGGCAAGGGAACTTGCTGTTCCAACAGGACAATGCACGTCCGCATGTATCCCGTGCCACCCAATGTGCTCTAGAAGGTGTAAGTCAACTACCCTGGCCAGCAAGATCTCCTGATCTGTCCCCCATTGAGCATGTTTGGGACTGGATGAAGCGTCGTCTCACGCGGTCTGCACGTCCAGCACGAACGCTGGTCCAACTGAGGCGCCAGGTGGAAATGGCATGGCAAGCCGTTCCACAGGACTACATCCAGCATGTCTACGATCGTCTCCATGGGAGAATAGCAGCCTGCATTGCTGCGAAAGGTGGATATACACTGTACTAGTTCCGACATTGTGCATGCTCTGTTGCCTGTGTCTATGTGCCTGTGCTTCTGTCAGTGTGATCATGTGATATATCTGACCCCAGGAATGTGTCAATAAAGCTTCCCCTTCCTGGGAAAATAAATTCACGGTGTTCTTATTTCAATTTCCAGGAGTGTAGATAGCGGCAGCATCGCTCACACAAAGTATAAAAGAACAGTGCATTGGCGGAACTGTCATTTGTACTCATTTGATTCATGTCAAAATGTTTCCGATATGGTTATGGCCGCACCACGGGAAGTAACAGACTTTGAACGAGGAATGGAAGTTGGAGCTAAACGCACTGAACGTTCCATTTCGGAAATTGTTTGGGATTTCAAAATTCCAAGATCCACAATATCAAAAGTGTGCCGATATTACATTTCAGTAGGTGGTTTTTAATGTCATTTGTATGGATATTTAAAACAGAATGATGTCATTACTATGTTACTGTTGCCGGCCGATGTGGCCGAGCGATTCTAGGCGCTACAGTCTGGAACCGCGCGACCGCTACGGTCGCAGGTTCGAATCCTGCCTCGGGCATGGACGTATGTGATGTCCTTAGGTTAGTTAGGTTTAAGTAGCACTAAGTTCTAGGGACTGATGAATTCAGCAGCTAAGTCTCATCGTGTTTAGAGCCATTTGAACCATTTTCTATGTTACTGTTTCAACAAATACGTAAGTGTAAAAAGTTGGCTAAAGGTTGTATGCGCATGCATGCAAAAGATATGACACTGAAAACATCGGATAGTCTTTCGAAAATTAAAAGTTTTTAGTCGTATGCAGGTTAGTTCAGAGTTTTATTCGTGCAGGGGGCTTTTGTCGCTCGATCCGAGGGTTTGTCTCTTTATTTTGTGTTAAGTCTGGCCTTTGGCATACGGTTTTAGATTGGGCTTTTTAGTGCGTCTCTTGGTGGTTGGCTTTGTCTTTTTTTGTTTCCATGGTCACCCTCTTTTTCTGGTCTTTGTCTATGTCTTTCTTGTTCTGTGGCATCCCTTGCCATATCCGTTGCCTGTTTTTGTTCCTTGTGGGTGTTTCATGATCGTGAAAAAATGTAAAGATGGCCTTTTTAGTCTGGTCCATTCAACCCCCACAAACCAACCAACCAATCAACCAACCAACCAACCAACCAACCAAACAAACAAACAAACAAACAAACGAACGAACAAACAAACAAACAAACAAACAAACAAACAAACCAAACAAACAAACAAACAAACCAACCTGTATCTTCTTTATGTAATAAAACAGTTCCGTGATTCATGCATGTACCGATTGTTGTTTTAAACCAGGAAAGGCTTATTTCTGTGGAAAATTGTCTACGATTATAACTGTTTCATGGAAGGACATATTGCGTAGCACAAAATGCAAATGGAATAAAAAGTTGAAATAAAGATTAAAGTGACGAAAATTAACATAAAGCTAACTAAGGAGTAATGAGACATCGAAAGAGGAGCTGAAAGAGTAAACGAACTGTAAGAAATCAGCTTTGTAAGAAGTAAGATTATCGTGGAAACGGTAGAATCCTGAAAAAAGGTTAACGCTGTCTGAAGTCTCTCTTCGGTAAAAGTGAAGAGAAAGTTACTGACACGGTGCATTCGGAGCATAGATAGCTACGAAAATGAAACGTCTGTGAAGACAGACAATGAAGAAGATTACGAACTTCAAGTCTTGATCAACAGACTGATTTAAAGAATTAAAGGCCAGTTTAGTTGGTACAATTGCTTTTGAATTTTTTTATTAGTACAGTTTTTTCGACTGTAGCGTCAAGATATTTATGGTTTGTTTAATTATTATTACTTTACTATTTGAAATTCTCAATTTATTTAGCAGTGCATCATCGAAGACGTCATTTGCTCTGTGTTCGTACCTCATTCTCGATGTCTAACGTTTCTGTCAATGCTGTTTTTGAGTAATGTACCCTCTTGGATGACGACAGTCGGTTTAAGTCTTATGACGGATATGTAAGCAAAAACCGGTCAATAAAACAAATTACTATTGTAGAGCGTCTACATATACAATTTCTCCTCGGTGTGGGGCGGAGGATCCTATGGCTACCACTCTCACTTCATCCTTTCCTGTTCAACTTGGATGGTACGCCGGAAGAACGACTGGTGGTACGACTCCGTATGGACTGTAATCCCTTTAACGTTATCTTCATAACATTTGAGATATACGTAGGAGAATGTAATAGATTTATTGACTCTTCTAGGGACGTAGGATCTCGGAACTTCAACAGTAAACTACGCTGTGGTGCTGAATGCCCCTCTTCCAAGGTCTGCCACTCGAATTAGATGATCATCTCTATGGAGCTTTCATGCTTACTAAATGGCCCTGTAATGAAACGCGCTGCTTCCTTCTCTGTGCCGGCCGGAGCGGCCTAGCGGTTCTAGGCGCTACAGTCTGGAACCGCGAAACCGCTACAGTGGCAGAATCCTGCCTCGGGCATGGATGTGTGTGATGTAATTAGGTTATTTAGGTTTAAGTAGTTCTAAGTTCTAGGGGATGGATGACCTCAGAAGTTAAGTCAGATAGTGCTCAGAGCCATTTCAACCATTTTCCATCTCTGTTTCTTCTATCAATCCTACAGATACAGAACATTGTGCTTTTATCAAATGAAACAACAGGTATACTGTGAACAGTTATTGTTTGTTCATATCTACAAAGCATTACATAGGTTTAAATCTCTATTATCGAGGCGATTTTTGTGTATTAATGCAATATGTCTGTGGTACGTTACGACTTTGTGGTAGCCTATGGCACTGTTTCCAGTGCTGCTCACAGGTTCCTTTTTCTGTTGTAATACGTCATGTATAAACTGTCGCATTTTGTAAAACGTTTTTAAAGTGTGACAGTTCATACGTGATGTATGAAGGAGCCTGCGATTACTGAAGACACACACACACACACACACACACACACACACACACACACAGGTCGTGCGGTAGCGTTCTCGCTTCCCACGCCCGGGTTCCCGGGTTCGATTCCCGGCGGGGTCAGGGATTTTCTCTGCCTCGTGATGGCTGGGTGTTGTGTGATGTCTAGGCGCTTCAGCCTGGAACCGCCCGACTGCTACGGTCGCAAGTTCGAATCCTGCCTCGGGCATGGGTGTGTGTCATGTCCTTAGGCTAGTTAGGTTTAGGTAGTTCTAAGTTCTAGGGGACTGATGAACATAGATGTTAAGTCCTATAGTGCTCAGAGCCATTTGAACCATTTTTTTAAAAAAAGAAAGAAAAAAAGTAAAAAAAAAGTAAAAAAAAGGCAATAAGACACACACACACACACACACACACACACACACACACACAGGTCGTGCGGTAGCGTTCTCGCTTCCCACGCCCGGGTTCCCGGGTTCGATTCCCGGCGGGGTCAGGGTTTTTCTCTGCCTCGTGATGGCTGGGTGTTGTGTGATGTCTAGGCGCTTCAGCCTGGAACCGCCCGACTGCTACGGTCGCAAGTTCGAATCCTGCCTCGGGCATGGGTGTGTGTCATGTCCTTAGGTTAGTTAGGTTTAGGTAGTTCTAAGTTCTAGGGGACTGATGAACATAGATGTTAAGTCCTATAGTGCTCAGAGCCATTTGAACCATTTTTTTAAAAAAAGAAAGAAAAAAAGTAAAAAAAAAGTAAAAAAAAGGCAATAAGACACACACACACACACACACACACACACACACACACACACACACACACACATTTTGTGGATATAAATACACAGAGATCAGTGACAGTAAACTTCTTGATTCATTCGATATCAGTAATAGTCACGGTAAATCGTCACCTGACATACAAACAAATCTCTGAGGATGGCAACCACAGCTCAGAGACACTGTGAATAATAATAACAGCACTCAAAAGTCAATTACAATTCAAATTATTATAAAAATTATAAGAATTAGAAAGCCAAGAACGATGTGGTGTTCTCAGAATCCGCAAACCTGTATGAAGGTACTTTATTCGCAGTTACCGGCCGTCGTCGAACTGGTAGTTGCAAATAAACCACCTTCGTGCAGCTATGCGGCTTTTGTGAACACATAATCATTCCTGACTTTTTAATTGTTATCATTTTTATAATTATTTGGAGTGTTATTGAGTGTTGTAATTCACTAAGTTAAAATGTTCGCATTGTGCTTTTATTTTATAAGGCCTTCGGTCGCAGGTTCAAATCGTGCCTCGGGCATGGATGTGTGTGATGTCCTTAGATTAGTTAGGTTTAATTAGTTCTAAGTTCTAGGTGACTTATGACCTCAGAACTTACGTCGCATAGTGCTCAGAGCCATTTGAAACATTTTTATAAGGCCTTGTACGGGGGTCACTCCAAAAGAAACACTTTTTTTAATCCATCTTTTATTCTACAACTTTGGAAGTTTTATAGTGTGTAGATATGTCCTTCAGGAACAATATTTTCATTTCTTCACATAATTTTCATCCCTCTCAACTGCCTTACGCCATCTTGGAACCAGCGCCTATATACCCGCACGGTAATATTCTGGACCGACCTGTTGGAGCCATTGTTGGTTAGCGTGCACAAGGGAGGCATCATCTTCAAACCTTGTTCCACGAAGAGAGTCTTTCAGTTTCCCAGAGAGATGATAGTCACATGGAGCCAGGTCAGGACTGTAAGGCTGGTGTTTCAGTGATGTCCATCCGACTTTTGTGATCGCTTCCATGGTTTTTTGACCGACATGTGACCGTGGATTCTCGTGCAACAGCAAAACATCCCGCTTTGGGCGATGTGGTCGAACACGACTCAGTCGAGGTGGGAGTTTCTTCAGTGTCGTCTCATATGCATCAGAATTTATGGTGGTTCAACTTGGCATGATGTCCGCAAGCAAGAGTCCTTCGGAATCGAAAAACACCGTAGCCATAACTTTTTCAGGAGAAGGTGCGGTTTTTAATTTTTGTGCTTGGGTGAATTTGCATGATGCCACTCCATTGATTGCCTCTTCGTATCTGGTGAAAAATGAAGGAGCCATGTTTCATCACCTGTCACAATTCTTCCAAGAAATTCATCTCCACCATTCTCGTGCTCTTCCAAAAGTTCGCTGCATACCGTTTTTCTTGTTTCCTTGTGAGCCACTGTCAACATCCGGGGAACCCACCTGGCACAAACATTTTTTAACGCCAACACTTTCAGTATTATGCAAACACTTTCTTCCCCTATCCTAACGTAGCGTGACAATTCGTTCACTGTAATGCGTCTGTCATCAGTCAACAATTCCTTAACTCTCTTTTCATTGTCTGGAGTGTGTGCAGTACGAGGCCTACCGCTGCGAGGACAATCCTCAATATTGCCGTGCCCGCTTTCGTCACGTAACCTGCTTGCCCACCGACTAACTGTACTGCGACGGACAGCAGCATCTCCATACACCTTTTTCAACCCCTTGTGTTTGTTTCCAACTGTCTCGTTTTCACAGCACAGGAATTCTATGACAGCACGTTGCTTCTGACGAACGTCAAGTGTAGCAGCCATGTTGAAGACATGCTGTGACGGCGCCACTCACGGGAACAGGTTGAACTAAGTTTGAAAACAACCGGGAAGGATGTATCTACGCACTGTAAAACTTTCACAAATGCAGAATGAAAACTGTATTTTTACAAAAATAGTGTGTATTTGTTTGGAGTGACCTTCGCAATATTTCCCTGGTGTATTTACCAAATTATTTTACATTTGACAACTACATGTAGCTAATAACGTCTTAGTCGACAGTGCCGGAACTGTGCGTCATTAAAGCAATGTCAGCAGTGAAATTTGCTCCGTTACGTGACGCGTTCGGAGTCGACGGCGGTGCAGCACGGAGAACGCTCTCCAGCGACGCTTAGGCCATCAGTAACGCAAAGTTGCCCGGCAGAAGTTAGCGCCGCCGGCAGAGCACCTATGCGTGGCGGCAGACACGGGGTTAAGCCCAGCGACCCGCGCTGCATGCGACCGCACCAGCGCCGCCATCCGCAGCCGCGCGCCCTAACCGAGTTTGGCAAGTCCGTCCGCTCGCTTCCCCTGGAGAAATTTAACACTCCGCTCCACCGCAGGGGACGCATCATCTCCCTACGGATAGGCAATATGTCCCAAGCCAGCCGGCAGCCGAACGCACAACTCTGGCGGCGTGCTGCGTCAACCCACGGCTGCCGGCGCCAATTCCCTGAGGAAACTTCCCGTGTCAGCTTGTGATGCCACACTCTCATGGAGCGGCAGGAATTAGCATTATTGCAACCTGACAAGCCTCTGAGGCTGTCAAAGATATTTCTAACAAACTGCAACACTTTTGCTATAAGGTTCCACAGCGATCCAGGAAACTTTTTTTAATACACTACTGGCCAATAAAATTGCTACACCAAGAATAAATGCAAATGATACGGGTATTCATTGGACACATATATTATACTACAGCTGACATGCGATTACATTTTCACGCAATTTGGTTGCATAGATCCTGAGAAATCAGTACCCAGAACAACCACCTCTGGCCGTAATAACGGCCTTGATACGCCTGGGCATTGAGTCAAACAGAGCTTGGATAGCGTGTACAGGTACAGCTACCCTTGCAGCTTCAACACGATAACACCGTTCATCAAGAGTAGTGACTGGCGTATTGTGACGAGCCAGTAGTTCGGCCACCATTGACCAGACGTTTTCAATTGGTGAGAGATCTGGAGAATGAGCTGGCCAGGGCAGCAGTCGAACATTTTTTGTATCGAGAAAGGTCCGTACAGGACCTGCAACATGCGGTCGTGCAAAATCCTGCTGAAATGTAGGGTTTCGCAGGGATCGAATGAAGGGTAGAGCCACGGGTCGTAACACACATGGAATGTAACGTCCACTGTTCAAAGTGCCGCCAATGCGAACAAGATGTGACCGAGGCGTGTAACCAGTGGCACCCCATACAATCCAGCCAGGTGATGCGCCAGTATGGTGATGACGAATACACGCTTCCAATGTGCGTTCACCGCGATGTCGCCAAACACGGATGCGACCATCATGATGCTGTAAACAGAACCTGGATTCATCCGAAAAAATGACGTTTTTCCATTCGTGAACCCAGGTTCGTCGTTGAGTACACCATCGCAGGCGCTCCTGTCTGTGATGCAGCGTCAAGGGTAACCGCAGCCATGGTCTCCGGACTGATAGTCCATGCTGCTGCAAACGTCGTCGAATTGTTCGTACAGATGGTTGTTGTGTTGCAAACGTCCCCATCTGATGACTCTGCACGATCCGTTAGAACCATGCGGATAAGTTGCCTGTCATCTAGACTGCTTGTAATACGAGGCCGTTGGGATTCAGCACGGCGTTCCGAATTACTCTCCTGAACCCACCGATTCCATATTCTGCTAACACAATCATTGGATCTGGACCAACGCGGGCAGCAATGTTACGATACGATAAACCGCAATCATGACAGGCTACAATCCGACCTTTATCAAAGTTGGAAACGTGATGGTGCGCATTTCTCCTCCTTACACGAAACATCACAACAACGTTTCCCCAGGCAACGCCTGTCAACTGCTGTTTGTGTATGAGAAGTCGGTTGGAAATGTTCCTCGTGTCAGCACGTTGTAGGTGTCGCCACCGGCTCCAACCTTATGTGAATGCTCTGAAAATCTAATCATTTTCATATCATAGCATCTTCTTCCTGTCGGTTAAATTTCGCGTGTGTAGCACGTCATCTTCGTGGTGTAGCAATTTTAATGGACAGTAGTGTATATAAATCCAGTCAAAGACCAGAAAAGTTTGTTAAGCAGGTCATTACTTTCGATCATCTCCAGACGTGAGTAAACCCAGTGTACTACATAATTCATATTATTTCGCGTCCACAGAGATGCGGCTGCCCCTGCCTATGGATATTACGCAACCCGCAACACCTTCAGAAACCATGCGCGATCTGCATATTCTCTGATCCGCTACGTACAAACTATTAGCCCTACAGAAAAAAATAAAGAGGATCTTCTTTGTGGGAGATTTAATGTAGTTCAATTTTGTACTGGGATACCTTCTCTCTCTGGATGCCACAGTTATTCGAGGAAAACGCGTTTGGAGACACTTTGTATGTTTTTCATTGGTAATTGGAAAACTACAGCGCATAATTTAACTACATTCAATTTACTGCAATAAGGTCCTGTTCATTTTTTTCTGCAGGATAACAGCTTGCACGTAGCAAGGGACAGAATATGATAATCTTACACATGGTGTTTATGGCGTTGGGGGTGGCATAAAGCCCATAGGTACGGGCACCTGAACTATCCTGTGTAGATGGCACAGTCACGAAAGTTTTCTTAAGTTCCATAGACATCACGAGGCTCTACTTGTTCATTCTGCGGAGAGACAAAGTATACTTCGAGATTATAAAGTGTAATATGTAGGGCATCATGACATCCCTCGAAGTTGGTATGGCTGATCAATGTGACCATACCGTCGATATACATAATGATATGATTTATGTCGCGTGCTGGATTTGTTCAGGTGTGCAGATGGTTATTGTTGACCGAAATTAATTACCGGTTAATAAACTTTTATTGTCCCTGACAACATTTGTAATAAAATAAAAAACAAAGATATTGCTATGTAAATTTACTAATACTAACTATAATGTGTTCATGACTTTGTGTGTGTTGCGAGGGCTGACGAGAGATTCCTAATAGTTGTGGTGCCACGATGTGGGATCATTGTTCGTAAATTTGCTTGCCATGGTTATCAATAAAGCATAAGTTGGCATTTCGCACCAGGATAGCGTTTTCAGTTGCAAGGGAGTCCTTTAAGTCTAGTCTGAACGGTTCTCCAAGCAGTGATCCAAGGAAACAGCGCCAGAGAAATGGTCCTGACCACTATAGAAAGGAAGTGCCAGTCAGCATAACTTTGTAGCCTGTCCAAAGCTGTGCATCTGAATACTGTTAAATTGCCTGTGAACAACATCCACTGTCCACATTAAATACCTTAGAAACATGTATTTCAGGCCACTGATGATGCTTCCCAAATAAATGAAGCGAAACGCGTATGGCAACAAACTGCCTTCATTTAGTTGCATAGACGGCACATACCTCCACGAACCTTTGATACAGTTTTCAATGAAGTCACTTCCCACTATGTTCAAGTGCTGACGAAATTTACAATTATTTGTATAAAGTGACTGAATCCTTTATTAAGGCTGCTAACTTAGGAGACACTGACAGTGGGACCCTGTATGCCACTATACATACAGAAATTCCCAAAAAATTATCAGGAATAACCTGCCGCCCCTAATTTAGTCACTGACTGGATATAATATACGAGGGGGAGTTGGAAAATAAGTTTCCCCTGTGGACTGTGGGCAGAGTTGTGTGATATAGGTGAAAGACGACACGGCAGGTGAACGCGCACTTGCAAGACACCTATACACCATTGGGTAGAGTTCGACCGCGATCAAACTGATGGTGCTGTTGCAGTGCCTGCGCAAAGCGGAGGCCAGTCACTCGGTCTTTTCCTAGAGCTATGGAGAGAAGGTGCGTATTGGATTCGTGATCAAAGGCGGAAGTGAGAGCTATTATCCGCTATGAATGGGCATGTGGAGTATCAGGTACAGAAATTCATAACCGCCTTTTTGAGGTGTATGGGTCAGGTGTGATGTCGAGGCAAATGGTGAGGAGATGGTGCCAGCAATCCAGTGGTGGACGTCAGCAAGTGCAGGACATACCGAGACCTGGACGGACGCGCATGGCCACGACAGATGCAAATGTCAGGAAGGTGGATGACACGATTAAAGCGAACCGGCGTATCACCGATTAAAGCGAACCGGCGTATCACCATCGATTGACTAGTGGCAGAACTTGAAAACGGACACGAGCGAGATTACAAGATCATCCACGACATTCTTCGATACAGGAAGGTGTCAGCACGATGGGTGCCCCAATAACTGACCCCGACACACATGGAACAACGCATGGCGTTCAGCCTGGAACAGCTCGTGCGTTACCATGAATCTGGCAATGACATTCTGTTTCGGATTGTGACGCCCGAAACGAAGGCCGCATCCATGGAGTAAAAACATCCGTCGTCACCTATCTGAAAGAAGTTTAAGAGCACTCCGTCTGCAGGTAAAGTGCTACTCACCATTTTCTGGAACACCAAAGGAGTTTTGCTGCTGGACTTTCTGAAAGATGCAACCGTCAATGGTGCGCGGTACTGTGCCACTCTGTCGAAAATGAAAGAGGCGATTCGGAAAAAGCGGCCTGGCCTTCTCAGATCTGGCGTTCTGCTGTTAGATGACAATGCGAGACCACACACGGTGACGGCAACGCGAAACCATATTGCAACTCTTGGTTGGGAGCGCCTGCACCATCCGCCTTACGACTCGGATCTCGCACCTAGTGACTTCCGTCTGTTTCCTGTTTGAAGAAAAACTCTCGACGGAAGGTGCAACGCCCTGATTTTTTCCAGGGAGGCTTTTTGAAGCGTATAAAGCGGTATGACAAATGTCTCAAATGGTTCAAATGGCTCTGAGCACTATGGGACTAGCCTGCTGTGGTCATTAGTCCCATAGAATTTAGAACTACTTAAACCTAACTAACCTAAGGACATAACACACATCCTGCCCAAGGCAGGATTCGAACCTGCGACCGTAGCAGTCACACGGTTCCGGACTGCGCGCCTAGAACCGCGAGACCACCGCGGCCGGCGACAAATGTCGCAATGTACTTGGAAATTATGTAGAAAAATAAAGATATGCTTATATTTAATGTATCATTATCTTTTTTTCCTTTCACATACAACTCTGTCCACAGTCGCCAGGGGAAACTTATTTTCCAACTCCCCCACGTAGGTGCACATCTATACGTTGGTTTGTTAGTACAGAATTAACACAGTGATAAATTGCTTTCAATTCAAGGACTAAAAAGTTCCAGCAAACACAGAAGATGAAAAAATGAAGTTCAGTTTATGAATAGGACATTGCCCCTTCATAATACCGGGGGAAAGCCGTAAATGTTTTCCTTTTGAGAATTGGCGCTGGGAACAGAAGAGAAGCAATTTATCACTGTATCGGAAATATCGAACACATCCGGCCGGGCGCTCAGACTTTTGTGAGCTTCTGCTGGCGAACTTCGTTCCCGGAAGCAATATGGCTGTCAGAGTTCGAAGAAGAAAACTTGTTAGCAGCCTTTATTAGCGCAACTCGTGTTATTGCTGTCTGTTACCCGCGGTGGACTTCATAAAAGTCAAGAGCGATCCGGCTACGTTAAGCGTAGACTCGGTTTACAAGGGCTCTGGAAGGATCCTTCCATTAATTAGCTTCTGAGAAGGTCTTTTACGGCCAGCCCTGTTATATTCGTAACTAATAATAAATTACAACCAAACAAACGGTTTGTGACAGTTCGGTTACCTCCGTTTCCTTTAATGAAATAGGTGATACGACTGTCACACAGCGATTTGCCATTTTGTTTCAGATCTGTCACGATTACGCAAGAGTTAACTGTGTAAACTTGGTGCCTTTTCTGGGAGTTTCAAGCACTAGATTTCTCGCCAGAAGGGAGTGGATCCATAGAGCTCTGCAGTCTCATAAGGTCAGCAGAAGACTTTCAATGGTGTCTCAACAGGAGGGAACAAGCGCCCCCGGGAAGGAGCAGTTCATGCGGAAATGTTCATCTTTCCCGAAATGCTTATTGGGAACAGTTCTTAGCGCTAATCATCTTGCCAAAGTCATGGATGCCGCCAGTCGCTACAGCTTAGCCCTGAGAGTGAAATTTGCCTTTCTATCTGCTCATCAAAGAGGAGGCTGCCTACTGGCGCTTCCTTGGTGTGAGAAAATTCTTTGCTTCCCTCCAAAATTGCTGATTGTCCACTCCAAAGTAACACCCTCATCACCAGACATGGTACTGACAAATGGAGAGGGTCTGCTCAAATCCAATACCAACATCATGAATTAAAAATGACGACCTATGCATGATTCAAGCGGCACGTTTCAATTGCTTTCCTTTGTTTTTACTTAGGAAATGGAACATTCGTTCGTCAGGTTGGCAGCATCGTCTAATCTCCCCTCCAAGTGGTGCCTAGGAATTGTGGGGGCTCTGAAGTTAATTTTGATTTCAAGATTTATTCGCTTCCTGGCTCTCGTCTGTCGCTGACTAGTGCCCTCTGGATGTGTCTGAACGGTACAAGTTTCGCTCAGCCAATAGCTTATTTCATCTTTTGAGCGGCTCGCATTTACTCGTTTTGTTATACATCTGGTACGCTCCGTTAGCTACATTAAATATTTGCCTCATTTATCTTGATTTTGCGAGCTGTCCATACGCGGAAGTCTCATTGATTTTGCTTCCTGCAGTCTCCCACTTTAACGCGAGTCCCACGGAGTTTCAAAAATGGCTCTAAGCACTATGTGACTTAACATCAGTCCTCTAGACTTAGAACTAATTAAACCTAACTAACCTAAGGACATCACACACATCCATGTCCGAGACAGGATTCGAACCTGCGTCCGTAGCAGCAGCATGGTTCAGGACTGAAGGGCCTAGAACCACTCGGTCACAGCGCCTGGCTCCACGGAGTTTAAAGTAATTTAATTTTAGTTTTCAACAATTTTCAGAACATTCCTCTGTACTATTGGTTATGAGTTGATCACTTGAGGAGATTAAATAAAAGTTTTTTATTGTCCATCTGACTCAAATTTTAAGATCTATAATGACCTACAGCTTCCCTATGGTTGGGTGACAAATTATAATTACAACCAGCTTCATTTAGAAAGTTTCCCACGCTCGTTCGGACAATTGCTGAATTGATCCCCAATTTTCACCTAAAAAAAAAAGATACAGAAATAGTTACAATACGATAGCACACAGAACAAAGTCTACATAATCCCAAGACTGGGGACGCACACAACATCCCTTCCTCTCCCCCATCTCCTCGCCCCCCCCCCCCCACCTTTTTAGATAACTGAAGACTGTGCCAACAGGAAGAGAATCCGACCGCAGTGTTTAATATAACAAATTTGCAGATCTTGAGCACAGCGGTCTACGTACTACACGTGCTTAAACCAAAGAAGAACTGAGGTGATGTGTGTGAATGTGTGCTCTCTTATTTTCAACTAATTACAGGATGTGATGTTTCATTTTATTGGTAATCGCTGCGTGAAGCTAGGACATGCTTTTATTCATACATTTGTGCCCGAGTACTCTTTGGAACAGTCACGCCTGGAGCAACAGAACTCGATTGTCGTAGTGAGTTGAACTATTCCTACGCAGTCAGATCCTAAATTCAGGATCTCAGTCATGAATATTGTGCTGGAACATTGACAGTATCAGGGGATTGTTAAAAAGAATATTAAAAAAAAACATAATATTTTTACGATAAGTTCGGAAACTCTTTCAGTTAGATCCAATCAGCCAATACCAGGCTCTCTACTCTCAATAAATATGTCCTTCCTGGATGGGCACATGTGTAACGTATGAGTGCAGGTCGTGACACAAGGAAGACAACATATGGGAGTTTGGGCCTGGCCTGATACGTGCTCGGATGGCCGAAGCGGTTAAGGCGACCATTCGCGAAGGCCGGTAATCCGGGTTCGATTCCCAGTCGGGCACAAGTTTTCATTGGCCTCATTCCAATATACAGCTGAATGTGGTTCATATTCGCAACTGCAAATAAATTTCGTGTATTTGAACACATAGGTTTAGGGGGAACTATAGTTTGACGTTTACTGAAAACCGCAGTGGAACACAGTATTTTTCAACCTAGCGGACCTTACCGTAGGTAAAAGACGTGGGAAGTGGCAGATTTACATTTTAGAATTAACTTGGGATTGTTAACGTATCATTAGAATTTGTATTTTAACACTTTATCTTTTTTCTTTTATTACTGCAGCAATGAGACAAACGATGGTCTAGCAAGAGTAGCAGCCAAAAAACTAACATTTCGTTTCCATTAATGAAGCTGTGTGCCCTCTTGATGACGGTTGTGGAATACTTTTAGAGGCTTCTCTAGGTCATTCGAAACGAGATGGTTACTGCAATATTTATTCAGCGAAAGGAGTGAAATAAGGGCTGATTTGTAATACTACAATGATGTGATCACTTCTTCAGTTTATTCGTAAGCATACCGAGGATCCAGTAAGATGGCTGTTCAGTCCATTGGAAGCAACAACTTTTTTTTGCTTTTAACAGTAGGATACCAGTAAGTGCGTCCATCCGTGAAGTTTCCATGCCTCGCTGCTTTTTTTCATTGGGATACACTATCTGATCAAAATATCAGGACGCCTATTAAGGGCCACTGGTATATGGTGCGTCCACCCTTCTTTATAACGGCCTGAACTCTCCTGGGACAGTTCCAATGACGTGTTTGTATGTCTAAAGACGAATGGCAACCAATTCTCCTTAAGACCCGAAACCAGAGAAGATAACGATATTGTACGCTGGGGTGTGCAACGAAGTCAATCAATGGTTAAACTCATCGCCCAAGGTTCCATTTGGTTCAGATCAGAACTCTGGGCAGACCACTCCGTTTCAAGAGTCTTACTATCCACAAACCATTGCCTCGCAGATGCTACTTTCACTTTATGACAGGGTTCACTGTGATTCTGATACTATCATCTTGGAATTGTTCTTCTGCTGTACACTGTACATAGTGCTGTGAAATGCGTTCAAATTCTCCCGCACTCAGCGTTTTCTGAAGCGCAAAATGGGGACCACAATCTAGCCAGGGAAAGCATCCCCATAATTTACAAACACATTCTCTGTATTTTGCAAAAACAGACATAATATCTGCAGGGATACTGCAATCACTTTTTACACACTGTTACTAATAATCCGTCTTGACTGCAAAAATGTTTATTCACATGACAGGTTTCGTTTCCTCCTGAACCATCTTCAGATTTGAAATGACAATGATACTAATTTACTACTCCACAAATGCAAGCCTATTTCGTCCTACCCGATCAACATCAAATGTACCAGAACGTACTTGCAATTTCAGTTACTGGAGTAACCCGTCCACACTCAGCAACCTTCACATGTTGCGTCACATTAAATTGGTTGGCAGAATGCACGTCATTTATATTAATTATAAAACTCTTGCCGACAGGTGGGGTCTCGTAAATTTGTTACATTACATATGCACATACTGCATTTGTGAAATAGTAAATTAGTATCATTGTCATTTCAGATTTGAAGATGGGTCTAGAGGAACCGAAACCGGTCATGTGAATAAACATTTTTGCAGTCAAGACGGATTACAAGCAACACATCCTCAGTACTTCACTGTTAGCGTTGCACTTCATGGCATGTAACGTTGTATAAGCATTCGCCAAACCCTTTACTCGGATTGCCACAGGGTATAGCGTTGTGATTCATCAGTCTAAATTAGGTTCCTGTCATTCACTGTTAGGTGCCGTAACTCTTTACATCACTTAAAACGTCGATTAGCAGTGACTACAGGAATGTGACGCGGATGTTGAGTTGCTTGTCATTGTACACTATCCATTTTAACTTCTTACCCACATACATTGTGCTAGGTAGACCGCTGTACCACTTTAAAACTCAGGAGTGATACCTTCCTCTGGCTTCACGTGAGTTTTTACTAAAACCCTAAACCCTTCACAATGCTCGACGGTATCTGTTCGTCAGTACGTGTGGTGTACCTGCACTTGGTTTAGCTACGGTTATTCCATCACGTTTACATTTCACAATCACGTACCACCAACAGTCGGATAGGACAACTTTAGAAAAGTTGGAATGTCCCCGACGGATCTGTTAGTCAGGTGATATCTATAACGCCTCTTCTTCTTGATGATTTGATTTGGTTTGATTTGTTCTTGGCCTCGACGACAGTCTGTAGAGTGCTGATATCGTTATCAAGTTACGAAGACGACGTGACACAAAATAACAGTGTTGACCCGAAATGTCGACGTGCGTGAGATATTTACTTCATCAAGAATCGTAATTAATCGTTCATAATCGATGTTTAACTGATCAATCATGAAATATTAATGATAAAACCAATACAGTAACATCTTTAAGAAATTCCCTACAAGCTGGTCGTAATTTCAAGTATCTAAGAAATCGTAACAGTGGGCTTGTGGCTTGAGTCAAAGATTCTGCGCAAGCGTCGAGCGCTGCAGTCAAATATTGTTGCTGTGCGTAATTATTACTCGGCAGTTTCATGTCAATAACTTGATAGAATTTTAAATCACAAATGCACGACTTGGCACGAGAGGGTGTTTTACTGCACAGTATCAGTCACTTCCTAACCCAGCCTTGAGAAGAAAACTTTTCCAGGTGTTGGGAGGATTTAAATTATATGCTTCAGACCTATCACTGAAGTTCCATAAACCACTGGCTATTATGAATGAAAATTGTCTATCAGTGTTCGTTGCCTAATCACTGCCTAAGTAATGTTTAGTTCAACTATCTAGTTAAAAGTTCACTTTATTCTAGTAGGTAAAAGTCCTCCGTTCGAATTCTAATGCGGTGATATTTGAAGTCAGAAGATCGTATTACTGCGTCATAATAGATCGTAATTATTCAATCTCCAAAACAATCTAAGCGCCCCTACCTGTACGAGCATTCAAATATATGACCTGCTTCGGCTAACTCTCGTAACGTAGTGACAATGCATCGAATTATACTTAGTCATTACTCACGATTCCCAAAGAGTACTCACACGCAGTATTCTTTGGGACAGTTGGTCCTACTTTGCGAATGTTAATTTATGCAAATTTTGCGATTTATTATGATTTTGATTTTAATTTTGGTGAAATTCAATTTTTCTTTCGTAGATTGCTAAATTGTCAAGTCTTAGATTCCTGATTTAATTACTTGTTATTGTCCTAATAGTAGTGATAAATGGAACTTAGTTCGCTTATTCACTTTTCTGGGAATTTGGGACTTGGGGGGGGGGGGGGGGAGTCTTCGGGGTATTGGGAGCTAATTTATTTCTCGTCCGAAGAAGTGGCATTACATATCTACGTTCGAAATCACTGAGCTCTCCTGATAGACTCCTTCTGCTGTCACTGCTTCTTCATCGACAATATTCCCCGCCTTCTTTCGATTCTCGTGACATCTACTGGTCAATTCTGCAGTACACATGATTTTCGGGATACTTTTGACAGGATAGTTTAATTTGCTAGGATACTTTGAGCCTACCCGTCTTTAAGAAAGCGATACAAAGGAACTGGTGGCTATAAGACGTTGCAGCCAAGGTCGAAGTAATAGTGTCCCTGGGCACACGAGCTTATTTGGTGTGTTTCCAGAGAGTAGCTTGAGGTGTTTATTCAGCCCAAGAATTCGAGGTAAAACAGACGTGATTATCCACTGGATTATCTGCTAAGAGCTCTTTCGTACAATGCGCTGCTGTATTAGGTACGGGTCTGTTCAGTAACTAAACAACAGCTCCAGTTAACTCTAGAGCAGACGAGGAACGAGGATTCGCAACGTCTGCTACATATTCAAGCATCTCCCACTGGCATTTTTGCATCTCATTATGGACTTCAGAAACAACTATTCTAGAAGAACAATAACTCTGCAGTTATTAAACATATTGGAGACTGATCACTAGTTGGAAGCAGTCGTGACAGTAAATCATTCTGTAGCTGGAACTGATGATTGCTAACAATGCATTTCTACAGTTACTGAAGGCGCTGGCGTATTACAGTAATTACGCAGAAAACAATTTAGATGTCTTTGTTTCACATAATTATTTTATTATTTTATGTGTTATTTACATATGTGTTTGCCCCCTACTTGTTTCAGTTCAGAGAGTGTCACTTACCGGTTCCGATGACATCGTGAGGAAACACAATCTTTGTACCCCACAGTCTCGTTGATCTTGAGGCTGAAGACAGTAAACGGAAGTGACGTAGCTTACCTTCCTCTACTCATAGTATTTATTCTGTGCGATACTTCGACTGATTTTGAGAACCACGCAGCACCACTGCGAAACCGTGCATTTATCACGCCCTTACCATTCAGTTACCAACAAGTACAATGTGTACTTCATTCATCCTCTGCTGTCATCTGAAGATGTTATAGGGAAAACAAAGAAGTAATTATCAGTGGTCAGTTGGCACCTAGTAGCCCTTCGTCCCAACTATAGATATAGTAACCAGCAATAGTTGAAATGCACTGACAAAGTGCCCTGTTAAAAATGATACTTTATGTCGCGATATTTCATTCAAAGGAACTGTTTCCTTTTGTTCCGAAGACGCCACAGGGAAACGTTATCACGACTGAAAATATAGTGACTCATTGTCTCAATAGTTATTATGATCGCCATCGTTTTAGTAATACTTCTTATATAGTTAAATATTACAATGAAACACAAGTACCATAGTACTACACTTTTAATCAATACTTTAGAGTATCGAGAGCGTTCTAGAATGTCAAGCAGTTCTTCAGAACGAGGACAGCTCCATTACTGAAGCACTATTTCGTGGTTTCGTCTCGAAGTTTACGTTTTTGGGAATGACGTAGTCTCCCCCTCTTGCCTGGTATACTTTCGATCTATCAATTTCTGTCCTCAGTCTGTTAAAAGGTTTCCATGTACTCTGATGTTTATCGGAGCTATGTGGTTGGTATTCCATTACCGTCACCTGTCCTGGCATTTTTTGGCTGTCTGTGACTGTACTCTTACTGCTTCAGCAGGGACAATTTACTCCTGTGATGATCACAGGAGACTATTCCTACATTTCAGCTGTTCAGCTGCAGGTGTATGTCGTGCATTTGACGGTCCTTTTCAGTCTGTAATATTGTGGTCTCCCTCCTAACAGCTGTTCCTCTGGGAGTACTACGTAGAGTTGTCTATATCTACATCATTGCATAATCTGAAAAGCACTGAACTGCATGGCAGATTTTATTTTGCACTGTACGATATATTAGAGCTTTTTCCCATTTCAGTAGCATTTCGAGAGCCTGAAGAACAGTACTTTTAACGTTTCTGCGTCCTTCCCATCTTTCTAGATGTTCAATAAACCAAGTGATACCAGGATCCTACCAACAAACCAGCCACCCGATTTTCCAGCGATTTAGCTTTGTGATCCATCTCACATCTCTACAAGTTATATTGTATACTGTACTGTACTGTACTGAAGGGCGTTATGCACCCCCATTCTACCTTCAAATAGCATGTGCAAGATTTTCATACTGTCTCAGTCAATATGCTCAAACTATTAGGCCTACAGCAAAGGTTAACAGGACCTCTGCGTAGGAAATTTACTTTAATTAAATTCCTCATAGTTTTCGAATTATTCAAGAAAAAAATACAAAAGTTACCTTCAAACGCGTTTTTCTTGAATAATTCGAAAACTCTAGTCTCCAGTGAGAACATATACCAGTACAAAATTTAGCTACAATAAATTTCCTACGAGAAGGTCCCATCCATTTTTCTATAGCATTAGTAATTTGCACGTAGCACAAGAGACAATAAGAAATTCTCGTGCATGATTTTTGAAGACATTGCGGGTTGCAAAAATCCATCGGTAGGGTAGTTGAATCATTATGTATATAAAGGTGTCTCAAAAGGGGTGGTGAATAGTCAGTGATATGACAGGAGCAAATAATCAGAACAAAAGAATCTAGTAAAGAGCTATGAGCATTTGTTCAGCGAAATGTGAAGATGAGTAAGTGCTCGTAACTCCTGAAGTATGCACTTCAGAGACCACGTTTACTGGGCATCTGATTTTGTTTTGATCGGTACTGTCACGTCTCAAAACATTCAAAGCAAAGAGCTTGGAGTAGAATAGAGTGGTTACGCATTGGAGATTTTAGAGGGTTCCGAGAGAGAGAGAGAGAGAGAGAGAGAGAGAGAGAGAGAGAGAGAGAGAGAAAAGAAAAAAACCGCAGCTGGAAAACCGTTCCCGGTACTATTACCCACCGAGGGAACAGAGCATCGCATTCTTAAGAGGCAAGGGCTGTCAACGCAGCAGGTAACTTCATCCTCCCCACTGGCTATCGAGACAGTCACTCGCGATTACTGAATAATAAACAACAACATCATATCATGAATGCAGTAGCGCTGAAGATAGCTGCACACTAATTGAAATCGATCTGTAATAGACTTATTAAAATTTTACGACCGATGCTGCCCTTCGTTCTACATTGGAGCACGCTGTTCCTGAAGGAAGCAAACCTGAATTATATAGGATGTGGTATAAATGACAACTTTTATATTTACCTTTTTTATTAGTAATTGTCCTTCATTGTGCAGTGGTTACAATACACAGGCCCCAAGTCACTAATCCAACAATAATACCGAAGAATGTGTTCAATTATGAAAACATCCTAAATAATTTACTGCTCGCCAGCACGTCCGGGCAAGAAGAATAAAACAAGCTCTGGTAAACAGATTCGCAACATCTATTTAACATCTCGTTGACAAGTACTGTAATCATTATAACAGAGATGAAGCTATCATGCAAATATTACAAAAATTGATGTCGAAATAGATACTACATTCGGAGGTATTTATTTGAGATCACTGATTCCAATTACTGCCAGCTGATGCGGAAGTGTTTGATCTAAAGACATAGATCGAATGAGGAAATACGTGAACGAGAGTGCGTTTGTGTGCAGACACACAGAAGGCAGAGAGCTATAGGTTAATGAGACACGAAGAGAGAGAGAGAGAGAGAGAGAGAGAGAGAGAGAGAGAGAGAGAGAGCAAATAAACGATTAAAAGAGAGCAAAGGAAAAGAGAAACAGAGCGCAAACAAAACGCGAAAGAGCGAAAAGAGAGAATCAAAGAGAGGAAGAAAGAGAGAGAGAGAGAGAGAGAGAGACAGAGAGAGAGAGAGAGAGAGAGAGAGAGAGAGAGATGGGCGGGGGGGGGGGGGGAGGGGTGGCAGGTTACAGTGTTGCAGGTGTTGGCGCGGCGAGTGTATTTATAGCCAGCCGTTGCTGCAGCCGGGCCGGGCGCCTGGCGTGGCGTCCCGCTATGCGGCAGCGTGGCGTCACGTGACCGGCGGCGGCGCGCATCGATCGCCGCCAGTCGCCGCCGCCGCCGCCCACCCCACACTACCCCACCCCACACCGCTAGCTCCACTGTCTGGGGGCGAGCGTGCGGTCTCCTCTTCGAATCCCATCTGCTGTCTGTCACGCGCAAATGTAACGCTTGCAACCTGTCTGTCACGCGCAAATGTAACGCTTGCAGCCTGTCTGTCACGCGCAAATGTAACGCTTGCAACGTAACCTAAAGGACTAGTCCGAAAGTATGGCAGAAGCTACAGACGGGGCGGCTCAGTAAGTAGCAGAGTTTGACAAGAGATGTCGTTGCTAGCGCAAGTTGGTGCTACCAATACGTGCCGGTATCTGTTAGACGACGATGAAACGAAAGTGACACTATTTCGTATGTTACTTGACAGCCATTTCAGTAAGTTGACCTACGTAGATTCTGCTGAAAAATTTGAGAATCGTTCAGTGACTCGCTGATTGTGCGATTGGATGGGAAGAAGTGTGACGAAATGAAAGTGCAAATGGATTGTGTTTATGGTGACCCATTAGTAGTTCAAAAATTTTTAAACACTGTGGAACTTCTGTTAATGTCGAGGATCGCCGAGGAAGTTCGGCTTGTGGATATCGAATACATCAATTATGAAACGGTCAAAATATGGCTCTCGCTGATTGTTGAACGAAAATTCACGAAGTAGCAGAGGCCGTAAATGGGAACGGCAATTACTGTTTTGAATGAGAAGGTGCGAACACTATGTGTCGACTATTCATCGGCCACACGAGGCTCACCCACGAGTTCCTTCTCCGTCAGGAGGATCCTCCCCAATGCGGCAGCGGCTTGCCTGCATCACTATCTCATTTGCTTACGGGTGATGAGACTGCCACTACCAAAATGTTGCATTTTCTGAGTGAGATCGGATATTAAACTAAACTTTAATTCTCCTCCACTTTCACTGTAAGGAGTGCTTGCGAGGAAGGCGGCAGCGTTGGGGGAGAGGGGGGGGGGGGGGAGCGAACTTCCTCCTGCGGCAGGTCCCCCCTTGCGACCGCAAGTTACTTTTCCCCCTCTCTCTCCACCCTTCACCTTGTTGTGCCTTTAGACCCTCTTGTGCAAGATGCTTCCTGGTTTTCTTTTACCTATCGTGTTGCAACTACTAGTTGTTTGGTCCTTTCAAACACATAATCAAGCATTGGTGCCGCAAATGCAGACAGTGGATATCTAGCGGGCGTGGTTATGAACACCGAAGCAATTTAAGCGAGAACAGGAGAGGTTTTGCGACGAGTAGCCACTGTAGATAAGAGTTCATCATTATATTCCAGAAACGAAGCCACAATCAAACGGTTTGCTGAAGGCGACACTATTACAAGGAACGCGAAGGCGATCCCATTGCCCGTAAAAAGGCGACTTTTTTTCGTTTTGCGAACGGTGTTGTACTGGATCAAGCTACAGTGAGAAACTGAACCGCTTTGATGAGATAAACACGGACTCGTTCGACGAAGTGCTGTTTCACCTCGACATTGAGCCAGTAAAATAGTGTCGAGTTGTCACCACAGTGCTGTATAAATTGCTATCACTCTGCTCTTCACCAATAGAAATTGCTCTCAGAAGAAATATTCTCTTCAAATGAGAAAGCGCTCTATGAGACGATACCCGTATTTGAGACAACTTGACTGTTCCTATTCTTAAGCGCCACAAAGTCGTGCAGTTGGTCTGCGACCATGATATAAACGTGAGCGGTCGTATGTCAATGGTGAATACATTGTTTAAGTAAATCACAGAATCACACGCCAAATGATAGCGAGTCTACAACCAACAAACTTGTAAGACTAAGACAAACAAGTAATTCAAATAAAAATTTGTTTTTTTTTTTAGTTACTTAGTAATATGATTTGAACTTTAATTTTATGTATTTTCCCGAAGTGATCATAGGTAACAACCACCTAATGCTGTTTTAATGTACAGGGCTAATATTACCCGATTTTCGCGGTTACATGAAGAATAACAACAGTACGTAAAGAAATTAACAAAATATTGATTTCTATTAAAATGGAGAGCCATTGTATCTAAGACCCTGCCTCCGTGACTTCCCAGTTGCTAATTAAATTGTCAGGAAGAAGGCGCCAGTGCTTAGCAACCTAACGTCTTAGAGTGGTTCCTACAGTACTTGCTGCAAAAAGACAGGCTGGTCACGAAAAATATTGTTAGACTGGCCGTCGACTGTTTTTTCTGTGTGGAAGTTGATAGGAGCCAGGGCAAACATCTGCACTTATTAGTTGGACTTGAAAAGGATGAAATTCGCTTCGGTGATGATACAGTCAACGACCAGGTTACTTGAACCAGCTCTTTAGGCGCCATGTTGGTACAAGTTTTCCTGCGTGCTAAGACCCCAGAAATTCAGTGAAGGCTACCCCATCGACGAGGGATCACTTGGACCATATCATTATCTGCAAATCGGCGTAACTCATTGGCCAATTGAAAAATTGTTGGACGATTGTACGATCATCACCCAGTCTCACAACCATCCATTGGCTAATTTAACGAATGTTGGACGAATGTACGATCGTCACCCAGCCTCATAATCATCCATTCTGCCGGCCAGGTAACGCCAAATGTTCTACTATTGTTCTGTCATTACTTGAAAAATACTGTATATTCTCGTTCACTTCACTATCTAATGCTATAACCTGTCATTTCCATTATACAACGGCCGGCAGGAGGGGCCGAGCGGTTCTAGGCCTTACAGTCTGGAACCGCGCGACCGCTACGGTCCCAGTAGCGAATTCTGCCTCGGGCATGGATGTGTGTGATGCCCTTAGATTAGTTAGGTTTAGCAGTTGAAAATCTAGGGGACTGATGACCGCAGATGACAAGTCCCTTAGTGCTTAGGGCCATTTAAACCATTTGACATAAAAAGTTCAGAAGCATTACTTTTCAACCCGTCCTCTAGTTTCCTTCGAATCACCTGATTTAACTGGAATAAATTCCATTACCATTGCTTTAATTTTGCCGAGGTTAATCTTATAAGCTCTTTTCAAGACGGTATCTATTCCACTCAATTGCTCTTCGAAGTTCCTTGCTGTCTCAGAATTAAAATATAATCGGCACACCAACTTTTTTATTTCTTTTCCCTGAACTTTGTCTTTCTAAATTTCTCCTTGATTTATTTTATATCTTGCTCGACGTACAGTTCGTAAAACATCGAGAATAGGAAACATAATTTCCCATAAATTCAAATAAAACTTGATAACAAATCACATTAGGATTCGTCGTTATATGCAATATGGACAGGTTAGTTTTATTTAATTTCTGATTTATCGAAACTGACGTTAAATTCTGAACTAACTTCGTTACCGCAACTGGCGGGCGATACGTGATAAAAGGGTCCCCGAATGGCTGTCGTCTTTTCCAAAACTGCATTCGACACATGCGGACCGCGCGGCCGGCAGATGTAATTTGGCCCTTTACGACCCATCCGTCACTGTCAGCCAGGTGCCGCGGGTTTATTGAATTCTCAGCTCGGCGGCGATAATTCGCCTCTGCAGCTTTTCCCGCTCTCGCGACACCCATCCGTCAGAGGGCTGCGAAACGTGCCCGCGCCATGCAATGTCTCTCAATTTTTGGCTCTGACAATAGCGTGGCGGAGGATTATTCAAATCATATAACGAAATTTGAAAATAGCGAGGGCGGAGTGTGTTCTGTTCTCCTAATGCTGGCGAAGCGTGGAAACGCTACTGAAATACTTTATCATCGGTGGAAACTGTATGTATTGATGCGTCTGCGTGGCCTCTTGTGTGCATGCGCTATTGAATTTGTTTCCAGCTATGAAGTTCGTCAAAAAATAAGCGAACCTTTTTTCACGCGACAGAGAAACGTTCTAGTTCTGTTCCGTTGACAGCACTGCATAAGCTACAGCATCTCTCTTCACCATCCTGATTCACGAAGTTGGTATCTCGGTACGGCACAGTGCATGTAGCAGTTTTTAGCAGTGTAGGGAAAAATAATTAGGGAAACATTAGAACTCTTGAATCTACCACCGTAGTACAACAACCGAGTTAGAAAACTGCTGCGGAAGCAAAGGGAACTTCACAGCAAACATAAACATAGCCAAAGCCTTGCAGACAAACAAAAATTACGCGAAGCGAGAGGCTTTCAATGAATTCGAAAGTAAAGTTCTATGTACTGACTTGGCAGAAAATCCTAAGAAATTTTGGTCCTATGTCAAAGCGGTAGGTGGATCAAAACAAAATGTCCAGACACTCTGTGACCAAAATGGTACTGAAACAGAGGATGACAGACTAAAGGCCGAATTACTAAATGTCTTCTTCCAAAGCTGTTTCACAGAGGAAGACTGCACTGTGCTTCCTTCTCTAGATTGTCGCACAGTTGACAAAATGGTAGATATCGAAGTACACGACAGAGGGATGGAGAAACAATTAAAATCGCTCAAAAGAGGAAAGGCCGCTGGTCCTGATGGGATACCAGTTCGATTTTACACAGAGTACGCGAAGGAACTTGCCCCCCTTCTTGCAGCGGTGTACCGTAGGTCTCTAGAAGAGCGAAGCGTTCCAAAGGATTGGAAAAGGGCACAGGTCATCCCTGTTTTCAAGAAGGGACGTCGAACAGATGTGCAGAACTATAGACCTATATCTTTAACGTCGATCAGTTGTAGAATTTTGGAACACGTATTATGTTCGAGTATAATGTCTTTTCTGGAGACTAGAAATCTACTCTGTAGGAATCAGCATGGGTTTCGAAAAAGACGGTCGTGTGAAACCCAGCTCGCGCTATTCGTCCACGAGACTCAGAGGGCCTTAGACACGGGTTCACAGGTGGATGCCGTGTTTCTTGACTTCCGCAAGGCGTTTGACACAGTTCCCCACAGTCGTTTAATGAACAAAGTAAGAGCATACGGACTATCAGATCAATTGTGTGATTGGATTGAGGAGTTCCTAGATAACAGAACGCAGCATGTCATTCTCAATGGAGAGAAGTCTTCCGACGTAAGAGTGATTTCAGGTTGCCGCAGGGGAGTGTCATAGGACCGTTGCTGTTCACAATATACATAAATGACCTGGTGGATGACATCGGAAGTTCACTGAGGCTTTTTGCAGATGATGCTGTGGTGTATCGAGAGGTTGCAACAATGTAAAATTGTACTGAATTGCAGGAGGATCTGCAGCGAATTGACGCATGGTGCAGGGAATGGCAATTGAATCTCAATGTAGACAAGTGTAATGTGATGCAAATACATAGAAAGATAGGTCCCTTATCATTTAGCTACAAAATAGCAGGTCAGCAACTGGAAGCAGTTAATTCCATAAATTATCTGGGAGTACGCATTAGGAGTGATTTAAAATGGAATGATCATATAAAGTTGATCTTCGGTAAAGCAGATGCCAGACTGAGATTCATTGGAAGAATCCTAAGGAAATGCAATCCGACAACAAAGGAAGTAGGTTACAGTACGCTTGTTCGCCCAATGCTTGAATACTGCTCAGCAGTGTGGGGTCCGCACCAGGTAGGGTTGATAGAAGAGATAGAGAAGATCCAACGGAGAGCAGCGCGCTTCGTTACAGGATCATTTAGTAATTGCGAAAGCGTTACGGAGATGATAGATAAACTCCAGTGGAAGACTCTGCAGGAGAGACGCTCAGTAGCTCGGTACGGGCTTTTGTTAAAGTTTCGAGAACATACCTTCACCGAAGAGTCAAGCAGTATATTGCTCCCTCCTACGTATATCTCGCGAACAGACCATGAGGATAAAATCAGAGAGATTAGAGCCCACACAGAAGCATACCGACAATCCTTCTTTCCGCGTACAGTACGAGACTGGAATAGAAGGGAGAACCGATAGAGGTACTCAGGGTGCCCTCCGCCACACACCGTCAGGTGGCTTGCGGAGTATGGATGTAGATGTAGATGTAGATGTAGCTTATGAAGCAAGAGCAGCAGTAGGGGAGGTGAATAGATGACATATAATGTCACGTAATGTTCCCCAGGCATTCATAAAACTCAGTTTCGGGCTGGAGCCTACCCAAAGTCAAAATGATGCTTACAGTACTTTTTCTTCTGTGCCTATGGAACTGTACTTTCCAGTCAACTGTAATTACTATGCAAGCAAAAATCTGTAAAAATAGGTCATAATTGTGGCAACGCAATTAGTGGTCCCTTCACTACAACAATACCATGTTCTTCCACCTTCCGTCATTTCACAAGTTTTGTATCAAACGTAAGATATCTGTCCCCTCCTGGTTCCTCCTTTTCCTAGATCCCGTTCCATGGGCCGCTTTCTTGTCTTTAAAAAACCTTTCTATATCATTAACGAATCTCAATGTAGACAAGTGTAATGTGCTACAATATAGCAGGTCAGCAACTGGAAGCAGCCTATTCCAGATAATTTATGGAATTAAATTATCTGGGAGTAGGCATTAGGAGTGATTTAAAATGGGATGACCATATAAAATTAATTGTCGGTAAAACAGATGCCAGACTGAGATTCATTGGAAGAATCCTAAGGAAATGCAGTCCGAAAAGAAAGGAAGCAGGTTACAGCACACTTTTTCACCCACTGCTTGAATACTGCTCACCAGTGTGGGAACCGTACCAGCCAGTGTGTATAGAAGAGATAGAGAAGATCCTACGGAGAGCAGCGCGCTTCGTTACAGGATCATTTAGTAATCGCGAAAGCGTCACTGAGATGATAAACTCCAGTGGAAGACTCTGCAAGAGAGACGCTCAGTAGATCAGTAAGGGTTTTTGTTGAAGTTTCGAGAACATAACCTTCACCGAGGAGACAAGCCGTATATTGCTCCCTCTGGCGAAGAGACCATGACGATAAAATCAGAGAGATTAGAGCCCACACAGAGGCACACCGATAATCTTTCTTTCCAGAAACAATATGAGACTGGAATAGAAGGGAGACCCGATAGAGGTACTCAAGGTACCCTCAACCACACACCATCAGGTGGCTTGCGGAGTATGCATGTAGATGTAGATTACCGATAAGTGTTTGTAGGTACTGCAGAACATCACAAAAGAAGCTTTTCAGGACAACATGGCAAAATCGAATCGCTGGTGGGAAAGCTGTAAATACAGATGAATTTGACTGTCTGTAAGATAAATAAAAAATTTTGCTTGCGTATGTCCTTAACATTTCGTTACAAAATTACATCACACTCACGATACACTTAACAATTCTAAACAGTGAAGTTATCTACTGAGACAATACGATTCTTTGCATCTGTGTTACATCCTTGTAACCACCATCTGCTGACGGCACGTAACTGTGTCTAAGCTTCATTCCGAATTAAAAGTCTTCTGCCATTTCAAATACGAATGATGACCTTTCTTCAGAATGGCTGGGCATAAGGCCTGGGAAAGTTGTGCTTTTACAGAGGGTGGGGGCACCGAAAGTTGATCAGCGAACGTTTTGGTGAAACAGTTCCTCCCATATTCATCGAAGGTATCCACTTTCCCTATATAAAAAAAAAGTAAAATATGAACTTGGATGAGCAACTGAACTGGGCAGGACAGTCACAGCCTGTAGGAAGTCTCTCTCATGTCTACATATAATTCAAAAATTATGAAAATTACATTCACTTAAGATAAAACAAAAACTAATTCAGTCATTAGTACTGCCATATATTTCCTATAGTGGAGTAGTTCAGCAGAGTATGAATAGTGAAGACTCCCGACAACTAGCATGCTCGGGCAATACTTCTATGTAAGAATGGGATATTTTATCACGTCAGTCCTCCTTGCCCTTAGCTAGGTGACACCAGACAGGTGACGTGATTTTCACACACACTGCTTTCTTCAGCTGTTTCTTACCAACTGCTGCCGCAGTACCTCACCGTGTGTATCAAACACATATCATCATTCCATCACAACAAGGTCTGATAAGGATAACATCTTGGCTGTACCTAGGCATAAACGCTATAAATATTTCTCAATGTGCTTCTCAGTTTCAGCCACAAGACTTTGGAATAACATAAGCAGTATCCTAAGTTTGACCCAAAACCACGATGAGTTCATGAAAGATTATAAGCTGATCTGTTAACATCGGCGTAGCTTCCCTTTCTGCATGTCGGAGCAGTCTTACTTCTGTGTAACAGCGTGCCCGTGTTTCTGTCATATTGACAACGCTATACCAGGTTTCCTCGTCAGTATATCTTTCTGTTTTCACTGTCTTTGTTCTTCCACCTCGTCTGTAAACATTACCCTTCTATTTTCCGTTCTTTTTCGAACCAGTTATGTTCTGCAGGCTTGATTACATCTCACTGTTCCCAAGGATATTTGTTAGTATGTTATTGCTCCATTTTTAAAAGAGCGTTACGTTGTGAAAAATTGCAATGTTAATAACATCGACGTTACTGAAATACTATATATTCATAGCTACGAGTCGTGTTTTTTTAAGCAAGCACCGATTTGAAATAAAAATAAAGCAACTGCACTTTTCTTAGCAATTTTATTTTTACATGAAAGCCTGTGAATTAATTTTATACCTAATTTATACCAATATTAAGGCACTCACCTTTTAGACAACCAGCTTTGAATACCATCCTCGTAGAAATCTGCCACCTGAGCATAACTTTCGGTAATTTAAACGTTTTGTAACCATTGCATAAAGCAGCCTCCTTGGCACTTGAAGAAATTCGTCAAATAACGCCTAAATCGTGAAGCGTCTGTCCTGTCTCACTTTCTTCTTACTTACTTTAAAAAACTGCCCTAGTGTGAGCAGGACTCGCTTACTGTGGGTTCCGTAAACACTTAATTACGTATATATACAGCTCATCCATCGCGGAAGTCGACAATGTCTACGATTTTTGTCGGATATCGATATCGAGTCTGGCAAGATAACGGCCCCAGGAATTCCAAAACGGTTTCAAAATCCCTACAGTAGTTCCTGAGGCAATCCCGGACATACAAAAGAAAAAAAAGCAGGGTGCTAGAGAGAAGACTTAATAAGACATTTTTATTTACTTAATAAAACATAAGTACAACTAACATTTTACGTTTGCATGCAATAATATTTTTCTATTATGTCTTTGCCGATTATGAATGCAGTGTAAGGTATTATGTCAAAAAGGTATATTTTTAGGTGATAAAAATTAACTGTTTTCGCATGTTTCCCTATGCTTTCACTGTGAAACCTTCCTTGCCAAATTACCTGATTCTAGGTCAACGGGAAGTACTCTCTGAGTGGTTCTGCAAGCGTCAAAATACGCGTGATTAGACTGCACCGCTTAGAAGCTTAAATTTTTTACATCACCCAGGGACGGTAGACCTTAGCATTTCAATAAGTTTCCTTTAATTTACGTCTATGGTCACAAACTTTTTGTTAACAGATTACCGATTTCGGTCTATAATGACCATCATCAGATCTGTTTTATAAAAACAAAGTCCTAATGTACTGCAGCCATAGTGGCATTGTCGCATCCTGTCTGATGACCTGAATCCATTCATCCCCATTGTGCATTCCGACTGACTTGTGCAGGCAAATGCGACACCCCACACGTCCAAAATTGCTACAGAGTGGCTCTAGGAACTCTCTTCTGAGTTTAAACACTTCGGCTGGCCGCTAAACTCCCCAGACAAGAACGTTATGGAGCATATCTGCGATGCCTTGCAACGTGCTACATCTCCACTCTCTGGTACTATTTACGGGTTTATGGACAGCCTTGCAGGATTCATGGTGTCATTTCCGTCCAGCACTATTTCAGACAGTAGTCGAGTCCATACTACGTTGTGTTGTGGCACGTCTGTGTGCTCGCGGTGACCCTACTCGGTATCAGGCAGATGTACCAGTTTCTTTGGCTCTTTAGCGTAGCCGGCTGGGGTGGCCGAGCGGTTCTAGGCGCTGGAACCGCGCGACCGCTACAGTCGCAGGTTCGAATCCTTCCTCGGGCATGGATGTGTGTGATGTCCTTGGGTTAATTAGGTTTAACTAGTTCTAAGTTATAGGGGACTGATGACCTCAGCTGTTACGTCCCATAGTGCTCAGAGCCATTTGAACCGTTTTTCTTCAGTGTACGTGTTTTTCCTGGCGAACCAGTCAGTGCATTAGTGAAAACTGTATCAAAATCCCTATAGTAGTGTCTGAGATTAGCATTGACATGACAGAAAAACGCGGTCGGTGAATAATTTGTACTCGTATATACGTACGCATAGATGTAAGTACAAATTTGTCTTTTCTACGGAAGCCAGGAGTTCTCGAGCGTTATTGGCTGAAACACAGAGGTCCCAATGTGTCGGAATTTAATTTTAACTGTCACAAGTGGAGGAGACTGGAAGTTAAATGTGCTAAAATACCGTCCTTGCGAAAGCTCTCGGTCCACAGTCTTCAGCATAAAAAAAGAAAAATGGAGGAGAGGAACTGGAGTGTGGCGTAAAGGCGAGTGTCGCCGAATTCGCGACCCGCTCTCAGCCCCTGCCGCTGGCGTCTGCACCTCTCGCCTCATTGCCCACCCCCGCAAGGAAATTTTAGTGCTTTCGGAATAGCTGCGTTTATGGCGGGCCCAAGTAAAGAAAGCAATTTGGGCGCGGCTACCGCTGTTTACGCTCCGTCTGGAAAGGGAGAGGGAGAGGGCTCGGGGTGGCGTGAAATATTGCTGTGCTGTGCTGTGCGGGGGTGGAGCGGAGACCAGTCCCCACTGTCCGTCAGCGGACACACTTGTTTTTCAAACAGACCTCCTCTGTTCCGTGTGTGGGCAGAGGCGTTCCTCGTCGCCTTGCTCGTCTCCGTCAACACTGGCCTACATACATCGAGATGTGGCATGTAATGCGAGGACAAGACATAAACAGCAGCGCCCATAACTATGGACGGCTAGCACACCCCTCCGTTACGTAATGGTATGGCGCTCTTCATCAGATCTGTAAAATAAACATGATCAGCCAGAAGAAGACATAAAATGTCTCAGGAGATATAACAGACAAGATATTTATCTTTCAGTTGCACAGAAAATGAAAATCATTTGTCGAATCTGGTTATTTTAAAGCTAAATCCCTTTCATTAGTAGCACTGAATGAATTAACTTGCATCGTACCGAAACTGCAGAAAATTAGAGATCAAATATTTCTCTAGTACATCCGGTGACTGGCAGAAAGGGCCAGATCGCACAACGCCGCTTAGTTAGTTTCAGAGAAACTAAGAAAATTTGTGAAAGAACTACTATTTTACGATTAAAAATGTAGTAACGAAACAGAGGAACTTCCTGACATGTGACCGAGATCGAACATCTGACAACGAAAAATGTAATAAAATGCTAGAAGAATGGGGACAACGTGTTTTAGTCTCCGTTATGTCGAATGATCATTTCAGGGAATTTAATGTTATTAGTTATTAAGGTTTGACCGGCCTATGTGGCCGAGCGGCTCTAGGCGCTTGAGTCTGGAACCGCGCGACCGCTACGGTCGCAGGTTCGAACCCTGCCTCGGGCATGGATGTGTGTGATGTCCTTAGGGTAGTTAGATTTAAGTAGTTCTAGGTTCTAGGGGACCGATGACCTCAGTTGTTAAGTCCCATAGTGCTCGGAGCCATTTCAGCCATTTAAGGTTTGAAATGTATGTCTTCCGAGATGTGAACTTATTCCTTCACGTGTAAAATGCCGTTTTAATCAGATTTCCATTGTTATTCAATGCTCCAATTAAAATTAATTGAAAGACTTTAATTATACTCTTGTGGACACATTTCTATACTATGGGTGAAGGAACCATATTTTTAAGCTGACCTGTATTTTAAAAGATATTGTTAGGAAAACTATTCGTCTTTTCCTTTCTCTTGCGGGCACACAAAAAATAAAAATCATTGACATCAAATTGCTTTAAAGCTGAGTTTCTTCAGCAGTACCGAGAAGATTATTATTGCACCACACGAGTGTGCAGCAAGTTAATGAACAACGGTCTTTCTGGACAAAGGATGAAAGAAAGAGCCAGTTTACTTCTGCGCTACCGTTTTTATTTGTGAGAAATTGAGCACTTGTGAGGCTCTGAGCACAATGGGACTTAACATCTATGGTCATCAGTCCCCTAGAACTTAGAACTACTTAAACCTAACTAACCTAAGGACATCACACAACACCCAGTCATCACGAGGCAGAGAAAATCCCTGACCCCGCCGGGAATCGAACCCGGGAACCCGGGCGTGGGAAGCGAGAACGCTACCGCACGACCACGAGCTGCGGACGATTGTGTGGCAACTGGTATTTTACTATTAGCAACAGAAGTCCCAGTTGTTCAGAAAATTTCGTATGCAAGTTGGTAACAGCTGGACTAAGTAGGTTGCCCATGGGTCCTAAAATTCATTATTATTCTGTAAGTAGATTGTACAAAGACAATGTCTAAACACAGTTACTATGCCCATCACAAAAATTTTGTAAATATATATTAGCTTCGTCAGTACTCTTGAGTGGGGAGATATCAATGAAGCAAATAGGAATACCACTTGGTTCCACATTCATGTATTTCTCTTTGTCATTAAAATAGACCATTTTAATCTACCTGTCATTTTTACCGACGTAACGTTTTAGTTAAGAGGTTACATATCTGTCAACGAGCTGCTCTGTTCATGATATGCTATGGTGTCTTGATCATGCTTAAGTTCTGAAGGCATTTCCATATTGTCGTCCAATGAACAAACACGAGCTTGCGGGTTATCCGACTAAATTTGTTACTAGATTTTTAAATTTACTAGTGAATAGAAGATACACGCCATTCTTCGCTGGTTAAAATGGTCAAATGTAAAAATAACTTCATGTTGTAGCACAGTTATTGGTCATGGTATGTATATGAATGCTACGGCGGATTGCGTCGGCAGCTCCATGTGGGAGTTTACGAATCATGTTAATGTACGCAGTCTGGAAAAGAAAGTGAAGCCCCTCCAGAAAATCCTGACGGAGTCATAACTTTGGACACGTACACACCATCGGCGAATGTGTAAATGATTTGGGGTGCAATTGTCAGCGACAGGCAGAACGACCAATTGCGAGCATTAGTGTTGTTCGTGTTGTTAGAAGGCCTCGTACGGCATGTAAGGAATGTGAACAGTTAAAGAGTGATCACTGAATAACACGGAGATGCTTCGTACACGTGCGGGACAGCATTATCAGCACCGGCCAGAGTTTGAAACCTGCAGTATCTACATTTCTGGGCCATTCGGATAATGTAAGGAGTGCACGTGTTCTACGAGGTTCGGACAGTGGCAGTTATAATGAACATTACTGCTATCTCGACTGTGGAGCTAAAACACTGGTAAAGCCAGAATAATCTCACTCGCATGGCGTTTTCTCACGTGTGCTTTCAATTATTGAAACCTTCATTGTCAATGATTTTCTATCTCCAACTTCACTTAGGTGTCGGTAGCTCCCTTGGAATGCATTTCCGGCTATACCCGTATCACCTTCCTTGTTCCTTATTTTGTCAGGGACCGTTCCCTGCAATTTGTCATCATTTAGAAAAATTGTATTGGGCATCATTCTGGGTTATACACTATGTGATCAAAAGTATCCAGACACCTGGCTGAAAATGACTTACAAGTTCGTTGCGCTCTCCATCGGTAATGGTGGAATTCAGTATGGTGTTGGCCCACCCTTAACCTTGATGATAGCTTCCACTGTCGCAGGCATACGTTAAACCAGATGCTGGAAGGTTTCTTGGGAAATAGCAGCCCATTATTCACTGAGAGTTGCACTGAGGAGAGGTATTGATGTCAGTCAGTGATGCCTGGCATGAAGTCGAAGTGCAAAATCATCACAAAGGTGTTCTGTGCAGGCCAGTCCATTATAGGGATGTTATTGTCGTGTAACCACTCCGCTACAGGCCGTGCATTATGATCAGGTACTTGATCGTGTTGAAAGATGCAACCTCATCCCCGAATCAATGTAGGTCTGTGCTGTGATATTGAAACGCAAAACAACAAGGGGTGGAAGCCCCCTCCATGAAAAATACGACCACACCATAACACCACCCTGTCCGAATTTTACTGATGGCACTATATACGCTGGCACGTGACGTTCACCGGTCATTCGCCATACCCACAGCCTGCCATCGGATCGCCACATTGTGTACTGTGATTTGTCACTCCACACGACGTTGTTACTCTGTTCAAAGGTCCGATGTTAACGCTCCTTGCACCAAGCGAGGCGTCGTTTGGCATTTACTGGCGTTATGTGTGGCTTACGAGCAGCCCTTCGACCATGAAATCCACGTTTTCTCACCTCCCGCCTCACTGTCACAGTACTTGCAGTGAATCCTAATGCAGTTTGGAATTCCTGTGTGATGCTCTGGATAGATGTCTACGTATTACACATCACGACCCTTTTCAACTGTCGGCTGCCTCTGTCAGACAACAGTCAAGATCGGCCCGTGCGTTTTTGTGTTTACGTGTCCCTTCACTTTTCCACTTCACTATCACATCGGAAACAGTGAACGTAGGGATGTTTAGGAGTACAGCGTACAGATGTATGACAAGTGTCACCCAATCACCTGACCACGTTCGAAGTCCTCGAGTTTCGCAGAGCGCCCCATTCTGCTGTCTCACGATGTCTAATGACTGAGATCCCTGATATGGAATACGTAGTAGTAGGGAGCAGCAAAATGCACCTAATACGAAAAACGTATGTTTTTGGGGGTGTCCGGGTACTTTGGATCACATAGTGTATGTTCCAAAAAAAGTTAGGTAACATTTTACTTAATGCCACAAATATCTCTCGGAACAACTATGACTGAAAAAGCAGTATAATTCGAGTTCATGAGGAAGCTTATCAAGAGTTTCTTCTCTGACACCGTAGGAAAGGAAAGGAATGGTCGTAAAACAAACACCCTCCGCGCTACACTACAAGAGGCATTCTGAATATAGCTATCGGCTAACGTTAGTATAGTTTCTTGCGTAGCTAGCTATTGTTTGATCAAGTGCCTTACTATTGTTGACTGTTACGAATGAACGAGAACGTCTATCAAGAGTGTGTAATGAGGCACGTCATCACACACTCCCCTACCAGTCTCTTTACTGCTGTTCGATTCCGTGGACGCGGGAAATCAATTTGCTTTACCGCGGAAGATTTCCCAATCACGATATACAGTGTAAGAGCGATCGTTCTGGGAGTCTCGCTAAGGTCGTCTGCAGTTCAGGGACTAACTCGGGCGACAATTTCATTCTCAACCGCGAATTGGTGCCTGTGTCTGTCTGGCTGGCGCCGTATTTATGGTGAGAGCGACCTAAGAGGGCGAGACGGAGATAAAGCGAGGCGCTTCCTAATTGGAAAGCGCGTCCCGGCGGTGGCGTCCCCTGATGGAGTGGTACTTCTTTACTTCTCTCCAGTGAAACGGCGCCGGCCGTCGCGACGTACCTCTGAATGAGTGTCGGAGTAGGGGGCAGCGGGGGAGGGGGGGGGGGGAGGAGTAAACGCGAGGGGAGGGTAGTGCCAAGGCAACACTGTTAGTTCCTCTCGCTGATTCTAGGTTCCCCTCGAGATTATTCGAGTTTCTCGTTTGTGAACACTCATTTGTATGTGAGTAAACTTCCTTTATATGTTAAAAAAAAAACAGGGTCTGAAAATTAGTCTTCCACAAGGATCAGTTCTAGCCCCGCTTGTCTTCAGCTATGTAGCTCCAGGGTTAAGTAGATAACTTAGCTGCAGCGATTCACCACGCATCTTAGCAATACAAAGGGTATGTATGTATGTATGTATGTATGTATGTATGTGGTCCACAACCCCACGACGACTACCGCAGTCCACTTCACCCCTCCGACGCCTTACAACGAACCCAGGTTTATTGTGCGGTTCGGCCCCTGGTGGACCCCCCAGGGAACGTCTCACACCAGACGAGTGTAACCCCTATATTTGGGTGGTAGAGTAATGGTGGTGTCCGCGTACGTGGAGAACTTGTTTGCGCAGCAAACGCCGACATAGTGTAACTGAGGCGGAATAAGGGGAACAAACCTGCATTCGCCGAGGCAAATGGAAAACCGCCTAAAAACCATCCACAGACTGGCCGGTTCACTGGACCTCGACACAGATCCGCCTGGCGGATTCGTGCCGGGGACCAGGCGCTCCTTCCCGCCCGGAAAGCCGTGCGTTAGACATTTGCTAGGGAATGTTTACGTATCTATTTTCGGACTATTTATTTACTCATGACAGCTACGTACCTTCTAATGAAAAAAATGGTTCAAATGGCTCTGAGCAGTATGGGACTTAACATCTATGGTCATCAGTCCCCTAGAACTTAGAACTACTTAAACCTAATTAACCTAAGGACAGCACACAACACCCAGCCATCACGAGGCAGAGAAAATCCCTGACCCCGCCGGGAATCGAAGCCGGGAACCCGGGCGTGGGAAGCGAGAACGCTACCGCACGGCCACCTTCTAATGATCATGCAACCAAAGGCTATCGATTTTGGAGTGGCTAAACGCCATCATTTACGATTCCTTAGCAGATCACGAAATCGATATGGCAAGTACTTGATCAGAAGCATTATTACACTTGCCATCCAATAAGTTAGTTATGCCAATATCCAGCACAGCGAGACCAGTACATAAAAATCTCTAAACTCTTAGACGTTAACCAGGTAAAAGTTGATTTTCCGAACACTAAAATAATCATAGCAAAATAACTACAATATTGCTGAACGTGAGAGAATAAGATAATCTTACTATCGCAGCTGAAAGTACACTGATCATTATGCGAGAAAACGTAGGAGCACTATTTACCTCACTACTTCAGACACTACAAGAAAACTAACACACCCTAATTTGCACCTGGTGAGCTAAACTGACGAAAGGTCTACGTATTTGAAATTTGTATGACAAGTGTTATTCTATCTGAATAACTGGCTCGGCTTCGTATTTTAGTAACCGTGAAAATTTGCAACGTATCAAGTGCCCGAATTTGATTCGAAATACTGCGCGGGATTAGCCGAGCGGTCTGTGCCGCTACAGTCATGGACTGTGCTGCTGGTCCCGGCGGAGGTTCGAGTCCTCCCTCGGGCATGGGTGTGTGTGTTTGTGTTTGTTCTTAGGATAATTTAGGTTAAGTAGTGTGTAAGCTTAGGGACTGATGACCTTAGCAGTTAAGTCCCATACGATTTCGCACACATTTGATTCGCAATGGTCAATCGCGCCTTTTTCAAATCATATGCAGCTTCTAAACAATTACTACATTTCGTAGTTATTTTGCTGAGATAGCCGCAATGGCGGCTAAACAAATGTCGCCCAAGCCGGTTGTTCGCACCAATGCTACAGATGGCTCTGAGCACTATGGGATTTAACGTCTGAGGTCATCAGTCCCCTAGAACTTAAAACTACTTAAACCTAACTAACCTAAGGACGTCACACACATCCATGCCCGAGGCAGGATTCGAACCTGCCACCATAGCAGTCGTGCGGTTCCAGACTGAAGCGCCTAGAACCGCTCGCTCACAACGGCCGGCCCAATGCTACAACTACCACCCACATTTCCACTTGGGAACCTGTCAGTAACAAATTAAAGAGATTAATGTTAAGAAATAATAAAACTAGGGTCATTATTTGAACGAAATAAGTAATCATATGCACTACAACAGCATTACGGAATCAAAGCCAGGAGGAGGAAAGGTAACGAAGGAAATGACAGAAGAAGAAAGAAAGACAAATGACAGAGCTCATCACAAAGATATTGTAATTTATAGGACTTTGAAACACAGTGGATTCATATATTATAAATAAGATTCCTTTCTTTGTCATTAATGGCTCTGTGCATAAATAATTCATTATGCAAAGACCGACAAAAATCGCAATGCCGTGGAGGTGTTGTACAATATAAACGAAAGTTGGTAGGCGTGTTTTTACGTCTGAAAGATGATTTCCATTCAGATTTCGCGTCTATCGCAATAGAGTCTCGCGAGTAGCGATACTATTAGGATTCAAATTATATTTGCTTTAAATATCCTCTTTAACGGTCGTGGGCGTTAGTTACCTTTGAGATTAGACGTGGAACATTGATGTTCGTCAAGAATGTCTTTAAGGCAAGAATCACGCCTTTATAAACACCTCAATAAGTATGCCCGAGGTCGTGTAACAGGGCTACGAGAAGCTTAAGTCCCTTCTGCATTATTGCAGGAACGTAGCCACTGTACATGACTGCTAGCAGCGATGGTCAGGAAAATGTACGGTCGCAAGAAGACCGGACTCCGTACGGACACGTGGCATTACCGAGAGGGAAGATCATCGTGTTCGGCGTATGGCTCTGGCTCATTGTACTGCATCTGTAACAGCGATCTGAGCCTCAGTTGGCACCAAAGTGACGCAACGGACTGTTACAAATCGGTTACTTGCAGGACAGCTCCGACCAGACGTCCTATAGCGTGCATTCCACTGGCCCAAACGACCGCCATTTGCTGGTTCAGTGGTGACAAGCGAGAGCTCATTGGAGGGCAGGATAAAGGTCTGTGGTATTTTCTGATGAAAGCTGGTTCTGCCTCTGTGCCAGTGAAGGCCGCGTGTTGGTTAGGAGGCGGCCCGCTGAGGGCATGTACCCAAGTTGTCACTGTGCTAGACACTCAAGACCCACACCAGGGGTTATGATATTGGGTGCTATTTTGTATCACACCAGGGACACTCTTGTGGTTATTCGGTGCATCCTGACTGTAAATTTGTACGTCAGTCTGGTGATTCGACTTGTTATGCTGCCATTCATGAATGGCGCTCTAGGGGCTATATTCGAACAGAAAACGCTCACCTACATACCGCTGTTGTAACCCAACATACTCTACAGCACGTCGACATATTGCCTTGTTCTGCTCGATCACCAGATCTATCACTAGTCGAGAACGTATGAAACATCATCGGATGACAATTTAGGTTTTATCAAAATGGGTGATACGGCTCTGAGCACTATGGGACTTAACATTTGAGGTCATCAGTCCCCTAGAACTTAGAACTAATTAAACCTAACTAACCTAAGGACATCACACACAACGATGCCCGAGGCAGGATTCGAACCTGAGACCGTAGCGGTCACCCAGTTCCAGACCGTACCGACTAGAACCGCTCGGTCACAGCTGACGGCTAGGCTTTATCCACAAACCGCATTAACCGTTGTCGTATTGTCTGACCAAGTGCACAGGCATGGAACTCCATCCCACAATTTGACATCCAGCAGCTGTACAACAACGTATGCATGTTTGCGTGGTCTCATTCAACACTCTGTAGATTACACCCGTTATTAAAGTACCAGCAGCTCACGTTTTCAATGGTTTGCCTCACGCGTTCGCTTACCTGTGGTTTTGTAATATTATTCACTTAAATGTGTTACGTAGACAAATGTGTTCCAGAAATTTCATTAATCTACATTAATTACTTTTTGGTGCTGTGATTTCTTTCCGTCAGTGCATTTGGTAAAACTGATTTTACTAGCACAAGAAAAACAAAGAAAATGTACTGATACGTCGTAATAAAACGGAGATTAGTTTTCTAATAGCCTTCTTGTCTCAATTTCTACACAAACGAAAATCACAGATTTAAAGGTGGACGACATATGCGACAAAGACATTCTCAATTCAGATTATTTCGCAACTGTGAATAAAACTCTCAAAAGAGAGAGTGGCGTTAAAAGGGATATATTTTTCCAGTCTAATTTTGCGTGGGTTAATTTTCAATTGATTGAATAGTGCTGTGCTAAAAGCCGAAAATGAGAAAAACACATGGCATCTTGGATACCATTACGATGTGTAGAGTAACGGACAGAAATGCATTTCAAATGAAGTAAACGGAAACGTGTGCCAGTGAATATAACTTGAAACAGACACAGCGTTCTTAGCAAGTAGCTCGTCAGACCGTAATTGGAGACCCGGGATGTAGACAGGGGGCAGCCTGGAACAGCAAATAACGGCCTCGTTAATACTGCAATCAGCGAGGCACGCTGTGCATTAATCAGTCTGAACAGCTTTAATCGAGTTTTTATACCATCATTAGTCATACGTGTTGCACGTTTCCGTTTGTCCGGTGGCTTCCTTATTGTATTTTCATTTGGTCCAGCAATGTACTGTGTCAACAATGGCAGGTCAATGTTAATAAAGAATACTCGCTTCCGGCATCACGATACGTGTTGTAATCGGAGCAAGTAATTTTGCTGCCATGTACAGTACTTTCCTGTGTGTACGCTGCTTCTAATAACAAATGGACCGGGATAAGTTACTCAGGCAAAACAGGTGGCAAATTTAAACTATACATAGACAAACACATACCAGCGGGGCTGCTGGCTGCTACGTTTCAACCTGTGTTCGAAATAATCTCAGACTTTTTTCTTTGGAATTAAAACAGAGTGATTTAGCGGACCAGCTATTGTGGAACAGTCTGCCTCGATGTTCATCAAACAAGGAAGGTATGCGTGTAGCCTTGTAAACACGACTGTTCACACCTTGGAAAAATTTTCAAAGCACATATATAACGAATACGTAAATAAAAGAGAAACACTCTTACCGAGAATGCTGAAATAAATATGGTGGTTCAAGTTTACAGTAACCTGAATGAGTTGACCAACTCATGGTGTAACGCAGTGACTTTACCAAGCACATACAGCACGTGACGAGACCACACTATCTGTCCCAGCCAGTCCCCACTACAAAGGAGGAAGGAGCAATAGAATTAATTCTTTAATTCTGAACACAGATTCGCTCACAATAAAATTCCGAGTAAATTGATACGAAACAGAGGCCTGTTGGTCAATTAATTAAAAGGTCACCAATCTTAATTATTCAATTAATAATACTAAACTAATTTTACCTGGTCCACAGACACTATCGAGGTATTGTCTGCATAGATAATTAATTTGGCATTTCCTGTTTACTTAATATAGAGAAAAACATGCTCAAAAAGCGAAATTTAGCTCGGTTTCCTGTGCGTTTTTCGAATCGTAGTTGAGAACACGCAGTGGCGGAGACATACAATCTATCGCGTTCTAGGAATCCGTGCCGGTTCGGGCCACTCAACTTGAAGGCAAGAACTCGGCTGCTCCAATGGGCCAGAACAGCAGAAACGGTTACTGCTTCACTTCCTCCTCTTAAGTTGGCTGCAAGGACTTTTCGTGTAGCCCGCAGGTACCTTTGTAGTTCGTCGACTGAGTCTCTGAATAGTCCAGAGAGCCGCTATCCACCACATTCCGCTGCAAATACTGAAGGTGTCGACGTAGCAAGATTCATAGTGCAGCAGGTACCGCCATTTCGTGGCAAGTGTTGTTTTCCATTGCCATGGGGCAGCCTTGTATTAATCATCCGTGAGTTCAAAAATGGCTCTGAGCACTATGGGACTTAACTTCTGAGGGGTCATTAGTCCCCTAGAACTTAGAACTGCTTAAACCTAACTAACCTAAGCACATAACACACATCCACGTCCGAGGCAGGATTCTAACCTGCGACCGTAGCGGTCGCGCGGTTCCAGACTGTAGTGCCTAGGACCATTCGGCCACGCCGTCCGGCCATCCATGCGTTGCTAGTGCTGTTTACAGTTACGAAGCACGATGGAAGCGTTTCAAGTCGACATGTAGTGTGGTAAGCCCTATTTTTCCGACCCCTCTTACTGTGACCGCATTCTCGACCCACGGCTAGCTTCTTTGTCGTTGTTGTTGTGGTCTTCAGTCCTGAGACTGGTTTGATGCAGCTCTCCACGCTACACTATTCCGTGCAAGCTTCTTCATCTCCCAATACCTACTGCAACCTACATCCTTCTGAATATGCTTATCTCTTGGTCTCCCTCTACGATTTTTGCCCTCCAAGTTGCCCTAAAGTACTAAATTGGTGATCCCTTGATGCCTCAGAACATGTCCTAGAAACCGACCCAGTCTTCTAGTCAAGTTGTGCCACAAACTCCTCTTCTCCCCAATTATATTAAACACCTCCTCATTAGTTATGTGATCTACCCATCTAATCTTCAGCATTCTTCTGTAGCACCACATTTCGAAAGCTTCTATTCTCTTCTTGTCTAAACTATTTATCGTCCATGTTTGAATTCCATACATGGCTACACTCCATACAAATACTTTCAGAAACGACGTCCTAACATTTAAATCAATACTCGATGTTAACAAATTTCTCTTCTTCAGAAACGCTTTCCTTGCCATTGCCAGTCTACATTTTATATCCTCTCTACTTCGACCATCATCAATTATTTTGCTCCCCAAATAGCAAATCTCCTTACCACTGAAGCGTCTCATTTCCTAATCTACTTCCCGCAGCATCACCTGGTTTAATTCGACAACATTCCATGATCCATGTTTTGCTTCCGTTGATGTTGATCTTATATTCTCCTTCAAGAGACTGTCCATTCCGTTCAACTGCTCTTCCAAGTCCTTTGCTGCTTCTGACAGAATTACGATGTCGTCGGCGAACCTCGAAGTTTTTATTTCTTCTCCATGGATTTTAATACCTACTCCGAACTTTTCTTTGGTTTCCTTTATTGTTTGCTCAATATACAGATTCAATAGCAACGGGGAGAGGCAACAACCCTGTCTCACTCCTTCCCAACCACTGCTTCCCTTTCATGTCCCTCGACTCTTATAACTGTCATCTGGTTTCTGTACAAATTTGTCGTAGTGATTCATATTACTTCATTTTGGGATCTGGTCTTTACACTAAAGACAATATTGTTTGTGTGAACTTTTGTTCTTTTGATGTGTCCTACAGAAACTCCACTGCTCGTCTAGCGGCTGCTTTATTGTGAGTAATACGTTGGTAAAATTGTGACACGGCTACATCTCAGTTATGTGCCCTTTTCCGAATAGATACTTAGCCGGACGAAACTGAACGTCATGGCTCAGTAGCTTCCCTGCTATTCCTTTAATCATTTATTTATTTATTTATTAAGCGACGGAAGAGCTGCTGCAAGAATCGAAGTCTGCTGCGTGGGATAGAAGATCAGCAGGTGAGTCATCTGCTAGGGAACAATGATAGTTGATACAGTTAATACAGATTCTTAACAGCAGAGATGACAGACTTCAGCCGGATGGAGTGGCCGAGCGGTTCTAGGCGCTACAGTCTGGAACCGCGCGACCGCTACGGTCGCAGGTTCGCCTCGGGAATGGATGTGTATGATGTCCTTAGGTTACTTAGGTTTAAGTAGTTCTAAGTTCTAGGGGACTAATGACCACAGCAGTTAAGTCCCATAGTGCTCAGAGCCATTTGAACCATTTTTGAAAGACCTCAGCCATGGCTACAGCTATTCACCCAATCAACCGAAACAGATGGTCACATTCGCGGGTTAAAAACATTGGGCCGTTTGACTATTCCACACCTGTATCGTTAATAGTAGCTGGCGAACTCACAAGTCGTCGGACACACAAATTCATGCATTGCGTGCTGATCAATTTCTGTGTTGTTTGCTCCTTTAAATATTGTAAGTTTTGTTTGCCGCAGTGAGGAGAGGAGAAAGACGATAAAATTAATGTTTAACGTCCCGTCGACAACAATGTCATTAGAGACGGAGCACAAGCTCGGATTAATGAAGGGTGGGGAAGGAAATCGGCCGTGTCCTTTCGAAGGAATCGTCCTGCCATTTGCCTGAAGCGAGTTAGGGAAATTACGGGAAATCTAAATCAGGATGGCAGACGTGGGTTTGAACCACCGTCCACCTCAGTGCGAGTCCGGTGTGCTAATCACTGCGCCACTTCGATTGGTGCCGCTGTGAACGATGAGTTTCTGCGAGGTATGCGGCTCGAAATGACCACTCCATACAGTTCCATCCGCAATGTTCGCATGGAATACGAGTGACACAGAACTGCATTCACAGATAGCGTCAGCCCATGTCGGGTTTAGAACCGATTGTGAGTGACAACGCATGACATTCGACTCCTGTGTCGAATGGGATCTTTACGCGAACACTTAGCTTGTGTTACACGGGTGCCAGTGATTCGCATTCATTGTAGACAGATTCGACAGTCCGTGTTGATGAACCAATAAATCGAGAGACTCCATCACGGTGTGGTCATGGACACGTCCAAATGCGATATCACGTTTCTGTCACTTTGTCAGTTTTCCACGTCGACTAATCTTACTGCGCCGATTCCACACATGCTACTGACATGTACCCACCGCTTCATTACCGTGACTTGCCTGAGCGGTGCAGGAGTCGCGTGTTCTACACAACCTATGACGTCCCAAAGCGATCAGGGTGCCCCTTTTAGTTTCAAAATGGTTCAAATGGCTCTGAGCACTATGGGACTTAACATATGTGGTCATCAGTCCCCTAGAACTTAGAACTGCTTAAACCTAACTAACCTAAGGACATCACACACATCCATGCCCGAGGTAGGATTCGAACCTGCGACCGTAGAGGTCGCGCGGTTCCAAACTGTAGCACCTAGAACCGCTCGGCCACACCGGGCGGCTCCTTTTAGGAGATGGGTAATGTTTTTCCCGGTGAACTCGTAATAAGTTAGACTTATTCCCTAAAAACACACACACACACACACACACACACACACACACACACACACACACACACACAGAGAGAGAGAGAGAGAGAGAGAGAGAGAGAGAGAGAGAGAGAGAGAGAGATTTGTCTAGGATAGAAGTCACGGATACAATATAAAAATAGATCCAATCCTTTGTATCCGATCGAGATTTAGAGAATATGATTCCCAAGCGTAGACGCAGACGCATCCACAGTGCCTCTAGAAAGACATCGCCAAGGGAATGCCGCGAAAACATACCCCAGGCCATAAAGCTTCCTCTATCGCCCTGACCCTACAGACAGTTTTTGCAAGGTGTTTACTGTCAGGCGTGTCGCGCTGCACACGCCAACAGCCAACTGACCAATAGAGCATAAAACGTGATTCATCTGAAAAGGTAACGCGTTGCCACTCACTGGTCATCCAGTTGAAGTGTTGGCGTCCAATTCCCCGCCTTAGTCGCTGATGAAGAGAAGTCAACATGGTTGCATAAATCAGGTGCCTCTTGGCAGCCCTTCGGTTCATCTCCACAGCCATCGTCCACCTCTGTCATCTATGAATCTGGTGCACTACAGTGCCTCGCGACGGTTTTGGATAGCGTCATTTTGCCATGCACGATATACATTAACAATGCCGGCAACCGAATAGTTCACAAACTTGAAACTTCCTGGCAGATTAAAACTGTGTGCCGGACCGAGACTCGAACTCGGGACCTTCGCATTTCGCGGGCAAGTGCTCTACCAACTGAGCTACCCAAGCACGACTCACGCCCCGTCCTCACAGCTTTACTTCTGCCAGTACCTCGTCTCCTACCTTCCAAACTTTACAGAAGCTCTCCTGCGAACCTTGCAGAACTAGCGCTCCTGAAAGAGTGGATATTGCGGAGACATGGCTTAAGTTTGGAAGGTAGGAGACGAGGTACTGGTAGAAGTAAAGTTGTGAGGACGGGGCGTGAGTCGAGCTTGGGTAGCTCAGTTGGTAGAGCACTTGCCCGCGAAAGGCAAATACCCCGAGTTCGAGTCTCGGTCCGGCACACAGTTTTAATCTGCCAAGAAGATTCATATCAGCGCACATTCCGCTGCAGAGTGAAAATCTCATTCCAGTTCACAAACTTACCCACCCTTGGCCCGAAAGCCAATGATCATGCGGTTCTGCGGTTCTGGGCGTCAGATTAAATCGCTCCGTTTCCGCATTACGATAACTACTGCATTATTTTCCGCATACTTCCCTTCTCCGCCCCCCCCCCTTCCCCCTCCCGCCCCCGCTACATGCTTTGATAACCTCCACTCCTAGTGGTGCCACGATGCTCAACACAAACGGTGGTCACGTTAATTTGGTTGGACCATGTGTGATGTATTCTTATGTTGGTGTTCTAGCATTCAGTGAATCACTTGTTAATAAAGAGAAGCTTTTTACGCACGAAGGTAAGGAAGTTGGTAACACAATGTAATTCTAGTAAAATGCTTGTGATAGTTCAAGTTACACTAACGCAATGTAAACTCCCAGCTTCCTGTTCTCCTGGTGTTTACAGTCCTCTTGCTTTCCTGTCGCCAAGATGATGTGCCACTCCACTGTACGCGACGTCATCAACAGTAATAGAATTTGTGTGACATGGAAATCCTCTTGCACACAGAGTGTAACGTCTACACCGTAAAACACTCTAATCAGTACAGATGGGTGTGTAAAGCCGGCGCGGCGGATTTAATTTATATGTGCCCTGTACAATCCCTTCACTGCGGTAAGTTTCAAAACGTGTTGGTGGTTTGGGACCACGAACATCCCTTCTGTCACAAACTATACGCGTGTGTGCACCGTTTTTAGTTTGCGTATTTTCTACCGTATATGAATATCCAAAACCGTAAAGCTTGTTTGAAATAATTTTCAAACATCTTCTTAAAACACTAGAATATTACTGCGTCAGGCACGTCGATCGTAAACTCTGAAGTTCGTGACTAATTGTATTGCTCTTCTTTGTATCAAATAGAGAACCTCAGTCTTTTCTGATGATTAATACCATGCTGATCGGCCGTTGTGGCCGAGCAGTTCTAGGCACTACAGTCTGGAACCGTGCGACCGCTACGGTCGCAGGTTCGAATCCTGCCTCGGGCATGATTGTGTGTTATCTCCTTAGGTTAGTTAGTTTAACCCCTTACCACATAATGTGCCAGATATGGCACCTACCACTTTTCTCTTTGTCAATCTCATATCTGAGAATATATTTCCAAACTGCATGTTGGCACACATATGGCACACAGTCAAGAGCAGCTGTGCAAGTAGTGTATGCCATCTGTTGTGAGAATAGGGAATTACGTGTTATGAATCTTTGGTTCGTTTTGCTAGCTGTTTACATCCAAGTTTGGTCACACAAACAGTTGTAATCAGGTGCAGTAAACGATTGATTTCAGTGTTTATATTATTTGCCGAGGGAAAAGGACATCTGTAGAGAGTTATAAAGAGATAAGTTTATATATTTGTTCATTAGAATACATATAATACTGAAAAATACACTCCTGGAAATTGAAATAAGAACACCGTGAATTCATTGTCCCAGGAAGGGGAAACTTTATTGACACATTCCTGGGGTCAGATACATCACATGATCACACTGACAGAACCACAGGCACATAGACACAGGCAACAGAGCGTGCACATTGTCGGCACTAGTACAGTGTATATCCACCTTTCGCAGCAATGCAGGCTGCTATTCTCCCATGGAGACGATCGTAGAGATGCTGGATGTAGTCCTGTGGAACGGTTTGCCATGCCATTTCCACCTGGCGCCTCAGTTGGACCAGCGTTCGTGCTGGACGTGCAGACCGCGTGAGACGACACTTCATCCAGTCCCAAACATGCGCAATGGGGAACAGATCCGGAGATCTTGCTGGCCAGGGTATTTGACTTACACCTTCTAGAGCACGTTGGGTGGCACGGGATACATGCGGACGTGCATTGTCCTGTTGGAACAGCAAGTTCCCTTGCCGGTCTAGGAATGGTAGAACGATGGGTTCGATGACGGTTTGGATGTACCGTGCACTATTCAGTGTCCCCTCGACGATCACCAGAGGTGTACGGCCAGTGTAGGAGATCGTTCCCCACACCATGATGCCGGGTTTTGGCCCTGAGTGCCTCGATCGTATGCAGTCCTGATTGTGGCGCTCACCTGCACGGCGCCAAACACGCATACGACCATCATTGGCACCAAGGCAGAAGCGACTCTCATCGCTGAAGACGACACGTCTCCATTCGTCCCTCCATTCACGCCTGTCACGACACCACTGGAGGCGGGCTGCACGATGTTGGGGCGTGAGCTGAAGACGGCCTAACGGTGTGCGGGACCGTAGCCCAGCTTCATGGAGACGGTTGCGAATGGTCCTCGCCGATACCCCAGGAGCAACAGTGTCCCTAATTTGCTGGGAAGTGGCGGTGCGGTCCCCTACGGCACTGCGTAGGATCCTACGGTCTTGGCGTGCATCCGTGCGTCGCTGCGGTCCGGTCCCAGGTCGACGGGCACGTGCACCTTCCGCCGACCACTGGCGACAACATCGATGTACTGTGGAGACGTCACGCCCCACGTGTTGAGCAATTCGGCGGTACGTCCACCCGGCCTCCCGCATGCCCACTATACGCCCTCGCTCAAAGTCCGTCAACTGCACATACGGTTCACGTCCACGCTGTCGCGGCATGCTACCAGTGTTAAAGACTGCGATGGAGCTCCGTATGCCACGGCAAACTGGCTGACACTGACGGCGGCGGTGCACAAATGCTGCGCAGCTAGCGCCATTCGACGGCCAACACCGCGGTTCCTGGTGTGTCCGCTGTGCCGTGCGTGTGATCATTGCTTGTACAGCCCTCTCGCAGTGTCCGGAGCAAGTATGGTGGGTCTGACACACCGGTGTCCATGTGTTCTTTTTTCCATTTCCAGGAGTGTAGGTCTGTGACCGATATGGCACAACATGCAGTCCGGTCTAATCGAGTACGTGGTTGCATTTTACCTAAGGAGGCAGCAATAAAGAAGAATGGTCGAGGCAGCATGGAGGAAAGGATAGCAACAGTAGACGGTGTGCAACTGTCAGTAGACTCCTGGTTTGATAATAAAGTAGTCAACACTTTGTCAACTTACGTTGGATGCAAACCAAAAGGCGAGATCAAGAGGCTTTTCAGGGAGGGAAAAGAATACGAAATGGTACCTTGTTCACACTCTGTGATGATCTACAATGACTACATGGGGGGGGGGGGGGGTGTCGATCTGCTACATTCTATGCTAGAATATTATAGAATTCAAATCAGATCAAAGAAATGGTACTTGAAGGTATTCTTTCATCTAGTTAACGTGGCTTGTGTGAACAGCTAGCTGTTATGGAGAAGAAGAAATGCGGACTGCGTGCCCCTTGTTGATTTGAAGGTCGCAGTTGCAGAGGCCCTCTGTACAACTGGGAAATCCTTATCCAAGAAACGTGGTAGGCCAAGCAATGAAATACAAAAACAGCTTGACTGCAAGAAGAAGAGAGGCCCTACAGCAGATCTTCCACAGCGTCAGGTGGGACTGGATGGGATACATCACATGCCTATCTGGCTGGAAAACCGTGGTCGTTGCAAGTATCCAGAATGCAAGGGAAAATCCTATATAGAGTGTTTGAAGCGCAGTACAACATTGTGCTTGAATAAGGAGAGAAATTCTTTCATCAAGTTTCTAAAATAACCGCCCCTACATAAGATTTGGAATTTTTTATGAAATCAGAACATCGAACATAACATGTAACATTTTTTTTATCAAAAATAAAAAAAAATCATGCAGTAAGGGGGGTTAAGTAGTTCTAAGTTCTAGGAGACTGATGACCACAGATGTTAAGTCCCATAGTGCTCAGAGCCATTTGAACCATTTTTTTGCTCAGAGGCATTTGAACCATTTTGAATACGATGCTGACTACAGATTAATGTGAAATCTTAAGGAATTCTTTTGTCGAAGTCTACAAACTGAAACCACCAGACTGTGAACAAGTTGTTAAAATTGCGTTTGAATAACTGAGAAATCAGTTCAGTGATGTTCTCAGACTAGGCCACCAGAAACTAAGATAATACTTTCTTCCTGAACGACATGGATTTCAGTTTCGAGAAATACATAGACCTGCACATTAAGGCACAGTGCTATTCAAACCAACCGTCAGGTGTGTTCACAAGGTTTGGTACGAATAATGTTACTGCCTTGGTGTGAAGACCTAATATCCAAACTACCTTTCAGATCCCTTCCCCTCACCAGAATAACAAAAGGTAGAGCAAAATATTTCTGCGATACGTCTTACCGTTAAAGATATCGGCTATAACAAAGTCATAGACGTTCTCCATTAGTATGGTTTCAGCAAACAGTTCTAGACTAAGTACGTCACACTGTAATCAGTATCGTGACAGTCAGCCAAATCAGGCCTTAATGCGCGAAAAACTAATTTTCTACTGAAACTCAAATCAGAACACTTCTTGGAGTTTTCCGTCGATTTTACTATAGTCTTCATAGACCCTCCGCTCTTTTACTTATTCGGGAACAATAGTACAAAGCAGTACATTCCATCAGACGACTGGAAATGTCATTAGTTACAAAGGAATTCGAAGAAGTCTTACTGTGTCGCATGAAATATGCAGTCGACTTCAGCAACGAAATCCTATCCATCTCAGTTCAAAGCTTGGACGCAGATACGAATAAAATTTATTTCGTAGCGCAATAAGTCTACAAATACACGGACTGAAACACTATGGGGTATGCAAAACTTAAACCTATCATTTGTAAAGACAGAACTGATTTATACATCTTTTTCATCATAATAACAAATAAAAACTAATTGGCCTCGTTGATACATTAAACGTGCAAGGTTTTGTTACAAGCTGCTACGAAAATTTAATTTCCTTTGAAACGAATTTGTGACGAAGTGGAGGTCTCACGATATCTGATGGCGGGGACAGATGTGAAATCTCCAGCAAAAATAAAAAGAGTAGAGTTCGACGATAGTGGAGTCTTCCACCGAGTATTGAGATGATAATCAGGGAATGAATGCCTTTTTCAATCAACGCGAGCTAATCAATAGGCAATCAAGAGAAAATTCCAATCGCGCCCTCGATAGCGGTTCACTGCGTTTCGATTCTGCAGTTTTCAGAATTACGACGACCGACCATCAAAGTAGGCCATCGGCTTCTAAATGCTTGATTGAAATGGCGCTGCAAACGATTTGAAGGCACGGTTGTGAGCGACTCTTTTGATGTCTGACTTCTCCCTCCTTTTTATACTAGAGACAAGTATCCGATGAAAAGGATAAATTAAAGGAAAAGTTATACATAAATATTATGCGGTTGCCTTCTATGTGTCCAAAAACCGATAGTCTTCACTTCTGTACATTGAATGTTATAAAATTTGTTGTCCCAGCTCCACCGATTTTGATGTAGAAACTGCACCGAAATGCAATTAGTTCCTCGGGAATTAAAATATTCTGCTGCTTTGAAAAAGTAATTCAGATAAACATGAGTTAACTGAAGGTTATCCATACATATTACAAAAATATATGTGTGTGCGTGTGTACGTTCCACATCTACTCCTATACCACTGGACCGATTTCTACCACACTTGGTACACATATCTCCTACTGTAAGGGATCAATCGCTGTGGAGTAAGAAGCACCTACTTATCATACTTTTAAGTCAGTAGATACTGAGTCCTAAACAATACGATGCGTGAAAAAATGCGACCTCCTGCATGACATTTAAATTCATGACTTCTTTCCTACTAGCTCTATTCGCAACATACTTCGCTGACAGTGTCCACATATACCGCTGAATGTTTCTACACAAATGCATCATTGTACGACACATAGTTCAAGAAATGATATGCAGTGATCGTGTGGTACTGAAGGGCGGGAGGTACCATCCGGTGAAGTTTGGCCGCCGAGTTGCAAGTCTTATTTCAGGTGACGCCACATTGGCCGACTTGCGTGTTAGTGATAATGATATTACGTTGCGGACAACACAATATTCAGTCGAAGCGCGGAGATAATCCCCGACTCGGCCGGGAATCTAACCACCCGGCCCGCTGCACGGTAGTCAAACACGTTACCACCCAGGTAAGCAGGAGGACATTGTTCAAGAGTATGACGTCATTAACACTGAGATGCTGAAAAAATGCACCATGTTGAAGTTTTAATAAATTTACTCTCTAAAACTAAGACACTGTTACAATCTAGTAAACTTAGTGAAATTCCCGACACCTGGCATCGCTTCTGAGGGCTTTCAACCGCAAAGCGCAAACTGCTGTAGGCGAAAACTACAGTCGTCTACAGAGGTACAAAGAGGCTCTGCCTCAGAGATGTTTAGAAAATCGCGTTGTAAACGAATGATGTTTCTTCATTTGGATACTGTACTTATACATTTGTACGTTATGAATATTTCTTTGTCAGGCTGCTTCACAATTTCGAAGGTGTTTTCACAAATACATGTAAATGAAATTTTTTCGATTCTTCGCTGCAAATACAGCCCACGTTTTGTTTTCGATCCCAACAGAAAACTGACGAAATCCACAAACTGGCAATGCCGGGTTTGTCGGATAGTACAAAAATAACTCCGAGAGACAGCGTAAGAATAATATGATTTACGAAAGCTTTGCGAACTATCGTAACTTAATTTAAGAAATCGTAATTTATGAATATCTCTCTATTAATACTACATTTCGGCAATTTAGTAACTGCCGTCGAGTTGCCAAACAGGAGAAAGATTAGGAATTGGCATCTACTAGTCCAACTTCTAGAATGCTGCAAATTGGTAAGGCTCGTAAATGACAACACTCAGTGAGTTTAGCGTACAGAATCAGCGGAAATGATGCTACTGATTACACTTTTTTGCTTCAATCATTACTTAGAGCGGTTCTCTGTCCCTGTGTCCGAAAGAGTTCTTAACGATGGAATTCCCTGTAGACAGTATGTATCTCCCTTGCCCAACCATTCTTACCATTAACTGCTCTTTCGATTACTACCTTCGCCAAGCTCGTATGCAATAACTCTACTCTTCAGTTTTTCCCATATTTCTGATCTGTTTGAGAACATATCAATTTTTATTCTGTCTACCCATAGTATTTTTTAAAATTCTCTGTCTAGCAGCAAACTGGGCTGAGTTAAATCCCATATCCAGGTCGTCAATATCTTCAGTGAAACATGTGATGCACTTCGAAGTGTCACGTCTACCAACTTTCTGTGTGTAACAAGAGGATATTTGTTCTGAAAGAAAGCGTTCTTCGTAGGGTGTACCACTGTGGGGGAGGGGCGCCTCTATCTGCTACTGCATCAACGCAGACCGCAATAATAGTCACGGTGTTAACAGACCGTCGTCTCCACTTGTCGCCGCAATGAAAACAAATTTGTGCAGACAGACCCATTTCCTGACTCTAGGGACGCGGCCTATCTATATGATCTTACACGGCCGAGCGCACGACGTCTGTCCTCTCGGGCGCTAGTCAGTAGTCACTAGTCACTAGTCGCGCAGGCGTGCCGAGATCCCGCGTATCGTCAAATTTTGCCCTCGTAAACCTATGTTTGATACTAGCGTGACAGCAACTCGGCCATCAATTACTCGGAATCTTCAACTGAAATCCCGATCCTGCCGCTGTCGAATTTTGACCATCAAAATGCGACTTCCAAATGAGAAACGCGCTGCGCAATCTTCCCTTATGTTCTGAAATGCTTATCACAGTAGTATACAAAATGCTAATATGACGTTTCTTGCACTCCGGTTTCATGGTGTTGCAATTTGTTTGGCGATCAGTGGACTTGCTTCCGTACAGTGCTAATTAATTAAGCTTGCCTACATATCATTTTCTGGTAGCCCGAGTGTGATAGCTCTGACCGCTTCTGTAGTCCTGTCAGCCAGTTTCCAGCTGCAGAGGGAAGGCGGTTTTTGTTCGACCTGAGGAAGATGGACCGGACTTTTCCTAATCCTGCTGAATGGGTTGTTGCTGGATAAAGGGAGAGCAAATTTCTCCGAGACGGTTAATATTCACAATATTCGTTATAGACACCCTGCCAGGAAGCAGTAATTTACCGATGCTGTTCTAGCGGGGGCAGGAAATGGCCAGTGAGAATACCCACATTCTGCTCCTGATTTTGGTTGGCTGAAAGGCACAAATGCTAATAATTTCGTGGAGTATTTTGGAAGCTCGCGACATTCACGAGTCAGCTGGCAGCCCTCGTGTAATGTAGAAGTTATTGTGCTCTGTGGCGGAGATAATGTTTCCGATGAGTACGTCTGATGTCGGGAGCATGTGAGCCATCGTGATCAAGTTACTTAGTGCAGTACGGAAGACAGAGAACCCGAACTGCGTTCACGGGCACGAGAGGTGAATATGGAATTGTTCGGTGAAAAGAGTCACCTCAGAGCAGAGCGCGGAAGCAGTAGGAAGCTGGTCGGAGTTTGTGATGAATAGAAGTAACGGACTTGGGGAAGGTAAAATCATGACAATATGTATCTGTTGAAAATTGAGAATGATGTTTTTGTGTACTCACTTATTCACTTTGAATTGTATTCCTATTTTGTTGTTATGGTTACTAGTGGCCGAATGGAGGCGTATGTGACCTCTGGACGATATATACAGGGTGTTACAAAAAGGTACGGCCAAACGTTCAGGAAACATTCCTCACACACACAAATAAAGAAAATGTGTTATGTGGACATGTGTCCAGAAACGCTTAATTTTCATGTTAGAGCTCATTTTAGTTTCGTCAGTACGTACTGTACTTCCTCGATTCACCGCCAGTTGGCCCAATTGAAGGAAGGTAATGTTGACTTCGGTGCTTGTGTTGACATGCGACTCATTGCTCTACAGTACTAGCATCAAGCACATCACTACGTAGTATCAACAGGTTTGTGTTCATCACGAACGTAGTTTTGCAGTCAGTGCAATGTTTACAAAAGCGGAGTTGGCAGATGCCCATTTGATGTATGGATTAGCACGGGGCAATAGCCGTGGCACGGTACGTTTGTATCGAGACAGATTTCCAGAACGAAGGTGTCCCGACAGGAAGACGTTCGAAGCAATTAATCGGCGTCTTAGGGAGCACGGAACATTCCAGCCTATGACTCGCGACTGGGGAAGACCTAGAACGACGAGGACACCTGCAATGGGCGAGGCAATTCTTCGTGCAGTTGACGATAACCCTAATGTCAGCGTCAGAGAAGTTGCTGCTGTACAAGGTAACGTTGACCACGTCACTGTATGGAGAGTGCTACGGGAGAACCAGTTGTTTCCGTACCATGTACAGCGTGTGCAGGCACTATCAGCAGCTGATTGGCCTCCACGGGTACACTTCTGCGAATGGTTCATCCAACAATGTGTCAATCCTCATTTCAGTGCAAATGTTCTCTTTACGGATGAGGCTTCATTCCAGCGTGATCAAATTGTAAATTTTCACAATCAACATGTGTGGGCTGACGAGAATCCGCACGCAATTGTGCAATCACGTCAGCAACACAGATTTTCTGTGAACGTTTGGGCAGGCATTGTTGGTCACGTCTTGCTCAATGGAGCACGTTATGATGATTTCCTGCGGGATGCTCTACCTGTGCTGCTAGAACATGTGCCTTTACAAGTACGACACAACATGTGGTTCATGCACGATGCCGCTCCTGCACATTTCAGTCGAAGTGTTCGTACGCTTCTCAACAACAGATTCGGTGACCGATGGATTGGTAGAGGCGGACCAATTCCATGGCCTCCACGCTCTGCTGACCTGAACCCTCTTGACTTTCATTTATGGGGGCATTTGAAAGCTCTTGTCTACACAACGCAGTACCAAATGTAGAGACTCTTCGTGCTCGTATTGTGGACGGCTGTGATACAATACGCCATTCTCCAGGGCTGCATCAGCGCATCAGGGATTCCATGCGATGGAGGATGGATGCATGTATCCTCGCTAACGGATGACATTTTGAACTTTTCCTGCAACAAAGTGTTTGAAGTCACGCTGGTACGTTCTGTTGCTGTGTATTTCCACTCCATGATTAATGTGATTCGAAGAGAAGTAATAAAATGAGCTCTAACATGGAAAGTAAGCGTTTCCGGACACATGTCCACATAACACATTTTCTTTCTCTGTGGTGTGATGAATGTTTCCTGAAAGTTTGGCCGTACCTTTTTGTAACACCCTGTATACTCCAGTCCAGTTTTCGTGTCACGTAATAGATTGCTACAGGATTGATGAGACGTATAACCCTATTCGCAGGCCAGAGTGAGGCTGGTAACCGTTATTCGGACTGATTTTACACCTATAGCAGTTCTGCAAATTGATCTGGATCCACCAATAGCCATTTCTGGTTAAATCTGTGGACCAGTGGTTTTTCTCCACGTCCAACGTTGCTGAAAGTGCGCAAGTTCGACTTGGTGCGAGGCCACGGAATGTTAAAAGAACAGGCAAAGAGGAACTTTTCACCTTCTATTAAGAAATTAGAAGGTGACTTGAGTAGTCTACATTTTTGACACTGTCGAATGCTTTTTATTTGTCAAATAGCCTATGGGTTGTATTATGTCTTATTGCTCCATGCACTGCCGTCTGTCTGATCACGCGAGAGTTCGAATAGAGACATTTCTTATGGTAAGCAGTGTGGACCAATGTCCGACGTGACCCTGCTAAACGAAGGTCGGATGGAAACAAAATTAGCGTTTGAAGAAGTCTTGTCGATGATAGTATTAATAACGTATGAACTAGTGTACAGCAGCACAGGAATAGGCAAGGTTATCAGCCGTTTCCTTTTCAAACGTGGCATCGCACTACTCTCCTTAACTTAGGGAACGCACGTCGTTGAGACTTCATAAATTTGCTAGGCGGGCCCCTCTGCCACAGCATGTTTTAGGAACCGTAGGAAAAATACAACAGAATCTAAAGAAATGGATGAAAACTGTATAGCAAAGTTAACTGTAGACTCAAGGATATAAAGTGGATAGCCGGCCGTGGTGGCCTCGCGGTTCTAGGCGCGCAGTCCGGAACCGCGCGACTGCTACGGTCGCAGGTTCGGATCCTGCCTCGGGCATGGATGTGTGTGATGTCTTTAGGTTAGTTAGATGTAAGTAGTTCTAGGGGACTGATGACCACAGCTGTTAAGTCCCATAGTGCTCAGAGCCATATAAAGTGGATAAGACGACGACGAAGAAGGTGGTGCGATCAATTTTAAATTGCTTGGTTTCGAACAGACAATGTCTAACACGAAAATGTACTTGAAATGAGTCGTGATTATGGGCACGACACGTCTATCGCATAAGGAAGTTGCGTCGGCTGTAATTCCGGGTAGCGAGAACGAAAGCAAAAGCCGCGATGGCTGCGAAGCGAGCGAGGCGTAGCTCGGGCTGTGTTTGCATGTGGAGGGCCGAGGGTGGAGAGCAAGCGGCGGCCCTCCGGCCTTTGAGGCCGGCCGGCTTACGCCGCAGCTTGCACCCCCTCATGCTCACTGCAGCGGCCAGTCGGCGGGTGCGCCGGACCTTCGCTTTCTGGGTAGAGCGGCTAACGGCAGCACTGCAACATCTGGGTCACCCCACTGCACGCCGCATTCCTACACCCCGCTACGATTCGTGTTCCGTCTAGTGGCCGGCGGCTTCTGCAGCCACTCGCTGCTAGTTTCTGCCCAGTGTGCCGCGGGGGAAACCTCCTATTCATGACGTGCTTCTCCCTTGACCTTTTCTGTTCCATTAGCGACTGCAGTGAGGTAAAACATATTCGTGCTTTCCATATAAATGATTAACCCGTACTCCGCCGACAAAATATCAGAGTTCGCCCGTAGGATATTTTCTAAGTATTTCGGTACACAGTTTTACGATCCAGCTAAGTACGTTTTTATTTGCCCAATAAAATACTATTTCCAAATTTTTATTAGTAAAGTCTTAATTTGGATGTGTGTGATGTCCTTAGGTTAGTTAGGTTTAAGTAGTTCTAAGTTCTAGGGGACTAATGACCTCAGAAGTTGATCCCCATAGAGCTCAGAGCCATTTGAACCATATGAAAGTCTTAATTTCACATTGTTGCTGAGTGATGCGAGAAGGGCGGAAAGTGGAGAAAAATCCCGTTTTATAAATGATTTGTGGAAACATTTGTTACATGTTGTAGTCATAGAATTTCCTAGCCGCCATCCAGCATTGAGCTACGGGAGTGCAGTACCAGGGTGACTGACATGGAAGCGGCGGTGGTGGTTTAGAACAACGATCTAATAGGTTGCATCCACAACCCGCCACTGTCACGACACAAAGAACATTACCTGAACTATGTCTGCGTCAGTCTTAGGACGCCACAGGACGATCGAATATTTTGTAATTTTTTTTTTTTTTTGTATTTATACGGTAAGTGCAGCACAGCAATCAAATATGAGTACACCAAAGCAGTTCGATCCAAATGTCAAATATTCTAGAGGATATCCGTTTGGAAGTTTTCTGAGAGTGTTTAATAATCTACGTAAAGTTTTTTTTTTTTTTTTTTTTTTTTTTTTTTTTTTTTTTTTTTTTTACAGGCCGTGTGGTAGGGTGTTCGCTTGCCACGTGGGAGGCTCCGAGTTCACTTTCTGGCCTACGCAGAATTTTTAAAATTTTCTACAACTATCTCCATGAAGCATACATAAAGTTGGCATAAAAAATCGGTAGTAGTCGAGACTGGCAATCGCTGCATCGAGTCTCGTTCCAGTCATTTTTTTCGTTCATTTCGAATACCTACATCATTTCAATAAAAAATTCATCCAATAAATGCTAATGAACACATATGTAGTTATTATCCTCACGAAAAAGTGCATGTGCTCATTTATGATGACATACTGCGCGCAAAAATCCAGTTTTTATTGCAAACTTAAATTCTGAATTACTGTTTTTTAAGGCTTAACAAAGTAAGTTTAAATTAAAAAATCACAAATGTTTTGCATCTTCATATATTTTACGCTTCAGGTAAAATGATCGTAGGACACTCACCTTTGTTAAAAATTTACCACAGGCGGGAAACGAACCCGGGCCAGCCATATGACAGATGTGAATTCTACCAGAGGACACAAAACCAGAAGAAAAAGTCATTATTACTAACCTCAAAGTCGATTTTCTCGAGAATTTTTGAAAGTTGCATTGAACTCCTTCTGGGATTCGTATTTAAGTTTTCAGCTTCACACACCGTAAGTTAAAAAAAAAAAATCCGTTTACCTTGCGGTCTCCGTGTTAGTACTGTTACCATTTTTGACTCACGTACAGTATTTACATTTGAGCCACGATAGGGCATCTACAGCTGTCATTAATACTGATTTTAAAATTGTTAGGAAGAATAATTCTAAGTGGCTCTTTGCTCTAATATTTTCCAAGGACATAAGTTGTTAATTCCGTCATCAGCCGTTTTCCTTATAAAACTGGCTTCAGTTAAAGAGATGTTATTTTATTTTTAATCAATCTGTAGAGTGTACAATATTTATAAACTGCTATGTGGCAACAGAGATGGTTGGCTATTTTTAGGTATATCATTCTGATTGTATTCTTTAGATCTTACGGCGTCCAGAAAGGCGGATGATTATTAACAGAAGTCATATGCATATTCCATGGTCCCTGGAACGATTATGCGACCGATGACTTCGCTGTTTGGTCTCTTTCACCAAAGAACCCAACCCTGCAACGATTATTAAACTGCTAAATAAATATTTCAAGAAGGTTTCTATTTTAAATCACTTATGGTAGAGTTTCTCCTGAGATAGACTATCAAAACTTGAAGTTTAGAGTTCGGAAAGTAGACGTTTCCAATTATCAACTAATTTTTACAACAGGTAGACGCCACAAAAGGCCGTTTGGCCTCCGATGGCTCGTTGAAAAGTAATTGCATTTCGTTTGAAATTTGTGGTAAGATCTTATGGGCCCAAACTGCTGAGGTCATCGGTCCCCAAGCTTAACCACTACGTAATCTAACTTTAACTTACGCTAAGGACGACAGACACACCCACGCCCGAGGGAGGACTCGAACCTGCGACGGGGAGAGGCGCGCTTACAGTGACAAGTCGCCCTAGAACGCGCAACTACCCCCCAGCGGTATTTCGTTTGATTTATTAACACTATTTATCTCAGTATGTGCATTGCACTCAACGTATCTGCAAGGTAAATGTCGACGGTATGCCCTTTTTGCATTATGTGGAAACACACTTGTTTCGTTCACTTGCGTTGCTTTCTTTTGACAACAGTAATGTCCACATTGGTTTTCTCCCACAGGGTTTGCATTCAGTGCTGCTCAGATATGACTCGCATATGTTTTTCGGGCAGTGTTGGTAGTACGTTATGAGTGATATAGCAATATGCATAGTTTTACTGATGAGTTGGTCGTTATGTACCTGAGGTATAGTTTCACTGAATGCAATAGAAGAGCGGCACAACGGCACTTTGCCGACCTGAGATCATCCCACAGCACACACATATATATCTCCCTCCCCCCCATTTTCTGTTTAATCTCTCCCTCCTCAGATACGTGTAATTTTAAGTCCGGAACAAAAACTAAAACCTTAATCAAAAGGAAAACTTAGAAGTTTTGTTATTACGAAATTTGAAATCAATAAGAAATATCTGTCTTCCTTTTTTATAGTTCAAAATCTCTTCACCTCAGAATTATATTAAAAAATGATACGAAGACTACGCTCTTGCCATGGGGACTAATTTAATAACATTCATTTTAAGAAAAAACGGTATAAAATATTAAAACTTACCACATATGCAGATTGCTCAACCACTCCGTCAGATTTACATTTTTTGGCTCCTCCCTTTCAACACTGAGTACGGAAACTTCATTGAGCCAAGTAGACTCTGAATAAAAACACTTCCAGTCGTACATTTGAAACAAACGTTCTATGCAGTGTAGGAACACAGCAAACCTGTTATACCATATTTGATGAAAGTCTTCTCTTGCATGATATTACAATATTGTCATGTTACAATTTTCTGACGTCAATTTTTATCGAAAATATGGACAGGACGAAATTTTATTAGCCTTTCTGCAGTGCTCATTTAAAAGTATTCGTGGGTTTAAGTCCGAAGACATGAATTCCTCTGCACGCCTCCGTTTTCGGTAGCTGTGTTGTATATAATCCAACATTAACTCAAGTCCTTACACTGCACTTTCTTTTAAAATTTGTCGCTGTTGCAGGTAATCAAATAATCGTAAACAGTTTAATACTGATCCTGAAATAAACCAGTTTCACCCATATTTACATTGTAAGACTATTTGATACTTCTTAATGACACCTTTATTAATTGTGTTATGTTTAATGAATAGTACTTATAATAGGTTCAGATGATCTTGTCAAGGGAAATCCTTTTTCAATACCTGTTCAGTTTTCTCTTCATTTGTTTACCCAGTCTTATCGTCTACTCCAAATAAATTCGGTGAATTTATTGTCTACTATTTATCACTTAGAATTATGCGCCCGCTTTTGATACGCCTGTGTCCTTACATCAACAATACGTCCATTCTGATAACTGAAGCTAATAGGAGTATTCTATGTCATTTTTATGTACCTCTTTCTTGACGTAAACAGGGAATTTTCTGCATTTCCGCAACTTGCATTTGGTATTGATCAGATCCAACTAAAGACTCACGTATAAATCATTTCTAGAAGCAGTTCTAGAAAGTTGCTGCTTGGCAACCTTTTTGCGGTACAAGGGCCTCTGACGCTGTCTGTGCCGCCGGAAATTCTACGGATAAGAAACCAAATCTGAAGGCGCAGTTACTCGGGTTGTGTCTGCAGAGCAAAAAGACGTGGAATGCCCGGGTAACTGGAGGACCAACGGCCCGTAACAGCCCAGGATTCCAGGAACTTGCTACGCTGTTCGCTCCTCGGACCAGAGTCTCACGTTTCAATTCTTCGGTCGTGTCATTTGGTGTGCATCGTAGTACTCAGTACACCGTCAGGGCTCATTAATTCCAGTGGTGATTTATCAGAAACAATGCAAGTTCTTACCACTCTAAAAGCTAGGCACGAGTGCACGGCACGTCCATCATGAGAGTCAGGAAAGAACTAAAGCCCTTTTTCCAGTGTGAACACTTTTGTTGCAGTCTAAATTTTTATTGTAGTTTACAGTGTCAGTTCGTAGCTGAATATCTATTCGACTCAGATAGATTATACTTCGTTTATCTGTATGCGGACTAATTACAGTGGCGTACAGAATTAAAGCAATAAACGGAAATTTTGCAAGGTTGCGTTTCTTTTGCCACAGAACAATATAATCAAGTGATAGTAAAATAGAAACAATGTAAAGAATATATAACGTAAAACAACTGCTACATGCATAGCGATAGACAAAAATGTGCTTAGTTTTTTCCATCTTAACCGATTTGCACACACATTCTGACAACTGGTTAATGTGCTCACTATGGGGTGCTGCCACCTCTGGCAGCAATACAGGTCTGACAACGACGGGAGATGCGATATGCTGTGAATGATGTCATCAGTCTCATGTTGCGGCAGTAACGCCCATTCTTCCTGCGGAGCTGCTCGCAAGTCTTGGAGAATGGTTTGTGTATGTTGACATGACGCTACCCGTGTCCTTAGTGTGTGTGTGTGTGTGTGTGTGTGTGTGTGTGTGTGTGTGTGTGTGTGTGTGTTAAACCGGGGACTTAAAACGACGGAGAGGCTTCGTCCCGCCATAGCCCTCAGTGGTCCACAATCTCACAAGAGGCCACAGCAGTCCACCCACTCCACCGCCGCCCCACACCAAACCCAGGGTTAATGTGCGGTTCGGCCCTCAGTGGGCGGATTCGTGTCGGGGACCGTCACCCATCCCGCTCGGGAAGCAGCGCGTTAGATAGCGTGGCTAGCAGGGTGAGCTGTACGTTTAAAAAAATATATATATATTCTGGTAATACGTTTTATGATAATATTTTTTTCATTTTGTTCGTTGTTGATCGTTTTGTTTGGTCGTTGCGGACGTCACATGACATCCGTTCAAGTTCGTTTGCTGATCCTGCCACTCAGTTTTTTATTACAGAGGCCAACCGACTCTCTGACCGAACACGCTGAGGTACCCTGCCGGCATACTAAGAAATACTCTATGTGATTCAGATCGGGAGAGCGAGCAGACCTTGCCACGCGTGCAATATCTTCCTTTTCCAAGAAAACATCAACTGTCCGCGCTCTACGAAGTCGAGCATTATCGTCCAACAGTACGACGTCTGGGCACACAGCACCTTGCAACTACCACACATGAGGTCCCTAGATCTCGTCACGATATCTAACAGCAGTTAAAAGATGCCAATCGCACCCGAACTATTTCACGAAGAGGTGTTTGAGTAGTCAAAACAATCCCTGGCAACACCATTATGGGTCCTACTCGATATCGGCCTCTTTCCACAATGTTTGGGTCCAGAAATCGTGTTCCACATTCCCACCAGATGCGAATCTGTCGAGAATCACTCTCCAGACCGTCCTGGGACTCTGTGAAAAGAACATTGGCCCTCTGATCGTTCAGGTGCCATGATGATGACTCCACTCTAGACTTTCCCTTGTGTGAAGACGCGTCAGAGGTACACATACAGCAAGTCTCTGACAGTAAAGGTCACTCTGCCGAATCCTTCTGTGCGCAGTTTGCCTCGATACAGGCAAGTGGATACTGTGAGGTCAGATGCCAGTTGCCGTGCAGTCCTAAGACGGTAAAGTTGTGCCTTTACAGCCAAACAACGGTCATCCCTTTCTGATATCATACGTGGTCGGCCTTGCTCTGGTGCTCGGGATACAGTCTCGGTCTCTATGTCGCCACATCCGAGAAACGACAGAACGATTCACATAAAGTCATAGGGCCATACCAGTTTGCGACTGTACTGCTTCCATTCTTGCGATGTCCCTCCACTGCAGTGAGTCTGATAGGTGTAATCTCTGTGCCATACTTCACCGTCTGTGACTGAGTACACGGCGATTATGGACGTGGGACTACTCGGCAAACTCTACTCCCCGTTTGATAGGTTCCCTGGCGTCATCGCTGGCGTGGTTGTCCTGGAACGCCACCTTCCCTGCACAAGATCGTGCCGACATCTGTTGTCAGCTCTGCTGAATATATTGTAAATTACACACAGGACGGGGAATAGCTGTTTGTTTCTTTAATTTTGGACACCGGTGTATTTTAACTTTTTATCGGTAATGTATATCGATGCATTTTCGGTCGCATATACACTTTATAATACTTTTCTTGTATTAAATAAACTTCATTCGTTGTAACTATATTTCGGGTGCAGTTTGATTGATTACAAGAATAAGAGCATGGTTTTGGGGCTGCGACCGAAAAACTAGTCGCAAAGGATGACATAAGTAAATGAAGGCAGCAGTAAGACAGGGAGATCGTCTCTCATCTGTCATCTTTAATTGTGCACTGGCAAAGTAATAAGAGAGTGACGAAAGGAATTAACTAGACAAGGACTTCAAAATGGCATCTCTCTTGGACACAAATACAATGGGCTCAATGTTAATTGCCTGAGTTTTGCGTTCGACCTGTTACTTTTATACAGTTCAATAGAAACTTCAGTGAATCAGCTCAGTGTTTTCCGACAACAAGCAGCAAAGATAGTGCTAAATGTGTCACTTGGAGGAGGAACACAAAATATCATGAACATCAGTACTTCTCGTTGCACTCTTTACCTGGGGCAGGGAGAAACGAAGAAAATCAACAGGTTTACATACGTGGGAGAATGGCAGGAACTCAATCTTTCCGAAAAAATAGCGTTATCAGTTCGACTACACAAGGTGACACTGGCATACCAAACGACCAGGGGCGCTTATAACAAAGTGTCTCCTATACCACAATAATTAAGCACTACTGGGCAGTCATCCGACCTGAAGCTCTATATGCTTCACCGCGTCTAGTGCTCAACAGAAATTGCCTAACAGACAAACTTGAAATCCAGGAGTAAAGGAAAGGGAAGGAAAGGAAATGACAGGTAGCGGTACAGGGTACCCTCCACCACGCACCGTACGGTGGCTTGCGGATTATCTACGTAGATGTAGACGTAAATGATACTGGTATCAGTTAAGGAACGTACCGAATATAAAAGATGACCAAACCTGGAGCTCTGCAAATATTTTGAAAAAATCACGGCTGTGGCTAGAAAAATACGACCGGCCTTCCATGGACATGTCTACAGGATGCATCCCTGAAGGTTGAACAGTCAGTTTCTCACATACTCTGACATACAAGAGAAAGAGTGAAACCAAGTCACCATGGTGCATGGCAATGATAAAAGATTTGCAGGAACTGGGAGGTACAGAAAGAGACTTGAAAGACCGGACATCTGTCAAGAGAATGCATAAGTAAGTGAGGCTCCACAACAAACCATCAAGAAAGAAGAAGATCCCTTATGGACAAAGGATATGAAGGAACAACACAACCAGAGAACGTGTAGCTACAGGCTCAACAACAAACCCCAATCCAGACACAATAATTGAAGTTCGTGGACCTTAACGGACCTGCACGAAACAAAGAGAAGAAAATAAAAACAGTGGAGTTTGGCCGCGGAAATGTTGTTTCCACAAAAATATCTACGCATCCACGTAATGAAATATATATAAAACTAAATTCCTCTCGCATAGGCCATGATGGCCCAAAGGTACCGACTGGCCACCGTGTCATCCTCTGCCCACGGGCGTCACTGGATGCGGATATGGTGGGTCATGTGGTCAGCACATCGCTCTCCCGGCCGTGGGTCAGTTTACGAGACCGGAGTCGCTAGTTTTCAACAAGTAGCTCCTCAGTTTGCCTCACAAGGGCTGAGTGAACCCCGCTTGCCAACAGCGCTCGGCAGACCGGATGGTAATTATATATATATACCGTAAACAATCTGACGATTGTGGCAGAGTGGCTTCCGGTATCGTTACCTTTTTCCTCTTTCCTTATCCATTCACTAACGGGATATGGAGAGAGTGGTCATTCTTTCTTCACCGCAGAGCACTCACCAACTTAATAAATAAAAAAGATATATAAAACAGCAGAAAAATAGAAAAGTCTAAAATGAGATTAAAACTTGATATAAATAATTTCAGAATTGGTTAATATACACAGAGTGAACCACTTGGAGAACCACTATATTTTGAAATATATTTAGGTATCGAAAAAAGTTTTTAGCAAACAGTTACACAAAAGAGTAAGTAATTTGGTGTATTGGTAATGTGTTGTAATGGCATATATCTTCTACATAGTGACTTTTTCAGAAATTCTGGGGTTCTTTTGCTGCTTCTGGGGGAAATTTGCATCTATTTAATGCACATCATTGATCTTTACTTACAGAATAATGGCGCACGTACTTGGGTAATCTATTTTGACGACTGTGCGCCACGGATAGAGAGATGCTTGTAATATTAAGATGAAGTTTGTACTGTATTTTAGCTATCATACGGAAAAATATTATATATATTAGCATGCATTGTGATATATTTGGTCGTAAGATGGCCAATGATGATGAAAAGTTCAATTGAGGGCGACCTGATAATGATACTCTCAAATGTCACCAGCAGTCATTTTATAAAATGAAAATGCAATTGTACACCAAAGCAAAAAAAGATAAAAAATCCTCTATTGTTAACTATTTTTTTTGTATCGATAATTTAAAGGAAATTAGTTTTTTTAACGGAAATATATAAGCGTTTTCAATGTGACTCAAAACCTCTCGTAAAATGAAACTTAATGAGATGACGTTCGTTAAAATTTGTGACGAAATTTGCACAAAACTAGGGCGATTTTCTAAATACAAAAGCTAAGGTATGGCAACATGATGCTGTCTTGGTCCTGCATCGCACCTTTTCCAGTATCAGGCCAAGCCCTTGTTCAGCGATGAAGGATAGGTATTTGCCAGAGCTCTAGGTCGATAGATTAAAAAGATAAGGTGTGACCAATGTTGAAAATTACTTGCCTCTTTACATCTTAATAGTGTTAGGAAACTTCCGGTCGATCTTATAACGACGTACTAATAGCCAGTGTGTTCATCTTAGGTTATCCTATTCACTCTGAACTTATCAACCATTTCGCAGACAGGATCTTGAATTATGTCCTTTTCGTTAAGTCCCACAACCACTATGAACTTTTTAAACGTTGACGATTTTGTTCTTATGGGATTGCAGCTTGTGACAGGAATTTAAATTTAAGTTACACTGAGGTAGGAACGGAAGTTCAGAGTAAATGTAAACAACTTGTTAGTAAAGGTTTGCAAATGACAGTGTTTGAATTTTGTCTTCACGCTACGATATTTCCGCAGTTTTTGACGTTCCAAATTAAATTTTTGTTTTTGCTAGTTTTTATTCGTTGTACATTTTTCGCTTTCCTTGTACTTTGAAAAATTCTTCTGAGGCCGAAGCTATCAGTCACGGTCTGCCAATAAATTTTTAATGTAACATGGGCCACTTCTGGATACATGTTCCTGAGTGTAGGTTATTCTAACAGATTAAATACGTAACAGGAATACTGGAACACCTCGAACAGAGATTAGATACGGGAGAAGTTTGGAGACAAGGTACGACACTACACACCCTGTGTACGGCACAGACGCTCATAATAATAACAGTAATAATAATAATAATAATAATAATAATAATAATAATAATAATAATCCAGAATGAGATTTTTTTGAGCTACCCAAGGACGACTGACGACCTGTCCTCAAAGCACCTGTCCGCGAAAGGCAAAGGTCCAGAGTTCGAGTCTCGGTCCGGCACAAAGTTTTAATCTGTCAGGAAGTTTCAATAATAATAATAATAATAATAATAATAATAATAACGGAAAACTGCAGGTACTATACATTTAAGCAGAAGAGTCATAGCATATATGAAGAACGCAGTTGTGAGATACGGGATCTATTTAGAAATTGTGATATTGCTGGTAAGAAATTGCGACCTCTGCGTCGTGTGTAATTTATTCTTCAGTGAAAGAGATCGTTTCGCCTCTCACCTTTGAGTTGCTGTACTCCGATAAGTAATCTGTAGCTATCTTAATCCCGATTATCAGTCATAAAAGTGTAATGAAGGAACTCAAACTCCATTCCCTCCAGCTAAAATTTGCTTTTAATTGCTTCGACTGGAGATCCCAGTTAGGGAGATTTTATCTTCGAGTTCTTAGAGGTGTAATTGGCTGTTCAAACATGAGAGAAGAATCTACCTTTATTGCTGATGTTATCAGAAGATATTTGTGAATGAGGTCGCCGTTGTGGACATCTTTACTTTCCTCATGTTCCCTTAGAGAGTATTCTTTGATATTATAAATCCTGTTTGCAGCTGCACTTACGACAACCATCGTGCAGGCGTTATTTATCTTGCTTATTACTTCCAATGCTGTCCGTGACAAATGGGTACGATTTCCACACAAAGGAACCGCGGTGGATCTCGGTACTTCTAAGAATGTGTCCTTGGTGGGACAAATGGAACCGGATCTCCTCTCGTCTTGAGAACAAATGGGTAGATACAGGAAGGAGAAAGAGTGGATCCTGTGGCGAAAGTGGATTCTATGGACTGGGGAGAAATACACTGATCACAGAGGTGTTAAATCACGTCTTCAGTAATCTTCACACAGGACGTGGACTTACGCGTGAAAAGCACTGACGTGGTTCCCCAGCGTGACAGCTACACGTACAGACTCGATGTATCACATCATACGCGAGCGTCAATGTGATCTGCGACCGCAGCGCTCTCTAGTGGCAGTAATTGGCAGTATGTGACGCAGCAACTACACAAATGTTTCTCTAAAATGAACAGGGATGCTTCGTTAGCGACTGTCGCCGATAGATGGACGAGTCGGTAAGAAGATTCGGAGTTTAAGAACTCAAGAGGGATTAAATTGTTGGAAAGAGAATGTTAAAAATATTCTACCGTCTCTTTAAAATGCCAGTGTCTATAAACCGCACTTGCTCATCTTCGCTTGCGTGAAACCCATCTCCACTGATGAACAAGTGCTTATAGCTCCTGAAGCATGCAATTTAGAGTCCATGTTTACTGCACATTTTTTTTTCTTCTTTTGGTCTATACTGCCGTCTCTGAAAGTTGCCTACCCTACAATCCTAACAACAACAGTACCAGTACTTGTATTCCACTGTCAGAGGTAGGATAACGATTTTCACTTACAACTTTCGGTACAGGGGCTCTTACCTCAAATCGATACATTTGTTTATTTCCATCATCCTAGAAAGTTTGTAACACAATCACGAATCATCCTGTATATACATACAATTATCGGAGCTGGCACCTGTAACTTTAATGCTCCACGGCATCGTTGGGTGACGTTTGCAGACGTGAGTTTCTAAATGAAACTGCAAGCTCAAAAAATGTGTAACATGAGTTGTGAAACACCATGTATAAACACAGCAACATACAAAATGGATGAAGAATTTGGGAAATTAATCAAAGGTGAAGAAGAAGAAATAAAAGTTGTTCCCTATTGAACTCTCACTTTGCACTGGAGTGTGCACTGATTTGAAATTTCCTGGCATTTATTCGCCCTGAAGAGGATCGCTGAAAAGATGGTCGAAATGTCGGTATTTTCAGTGTTTTTTAATGACATGGCCTAGTACCCAAAATGATTTTCTTCAAGTTCTTTGTAGGAACTATATCGCTTCTCTCCGATATTTTGAGAATGGTTCAATTATTTTTTTCTAAAACGTAGCAACTGAAATAGTGCTTGAAATGATATAAATGGTACTTATGCTTTATGGTATGGAGATAGAAACTTTACTTGGCTTTAATGCAAATCACAAGTTACCCATTTAACACAAGTGTTTCCGTTGATAAATGTTGCAACAGCTAGGAATGTTGTTACTCTTGTCTCTCACTGTGTGAAGTGGCAAAACGGTTGTCAGACTGATTTCTTATTCTTATTCGAGTTCGAATCTGAGACTGGCTTTCTGTACTCGTGTTATGCGAGGTATCCTAAAATGATTTCAGGAATATTCCAATATGATAAAAACACCACGACCTGTTCTTTAGCATTATTTTTAAAACCAAGCTAACTTTCTGAGGGGTGCTATTATGGTAGATAAGAAACTGTAACTTTTTTTCTTCCTTCGTAATTTCTTAAAACCAGCAGTGTGTATGAAAATCAATTTCTGACATCATGAACAATATGAGATACACCATTTTACGTGTTATAAATATTCTAGTTATAAATTCCAGTAATAACCTGATTTCGACTCTTACATTCCCTGCATTGACCAAATAAATAAATAAATAAATAACGCCTCTCTGAAGACAATTAAGTGCATCGAATCGTTGGAGGGTCAACAGTTACACTGAATAGTCGAGCCAGATTACTATGATTACCCTCTAAATGTGACGTCTGTGTTCTTCAAGACGTACGCATTTCACTCACTTGCGAAATGGGTAAGGCCTACAGCGAACAATTTACACCCAGATTAAATTTAAGCCGCGCGGGATTAGCCGAGCGGTCTCAGGGCGCTGCTGTCATGGACTGTGCGGCTGGTCCCGGCGGCGGTTCGAGTCCTCCCTCGGGCATGAGTATGTGTGTGTTTGTGCTTAGGTTAAGTAGAGTGTAAGCATGGAGAGCTGCATCAAACCAGTCTCAGGACTGAAGACCATAACAACAACAGTGTGTAAGCTTTGTGACTGATGACCTTGGCAGATAAGTCCCATCAGATTTCACACACATTTGAACATTTTGAACTAAATTTAAAGTATCGTTGAGGCCGAAGGGATGCGGTGAAGTATGTGACCTTATGAAATGTGTATGTCAAGACTGCATTGTGAATGTCGTGCAAGTCTTCCAACTGGACGTCACTTTGGGGACTTGTGTCCACCTAAGCTACCCAGTGCCAAAGCTGACAAATAGTTTATCGTGAAATGCGACCCACTTTTCACTCCAAACGAATCTTGACATCACTAAGAGGCGAAAGCTAGGTTAAAAAAAAGACGCGATTTTACGTAGGTGAAATTTGTGCTCTTGAGTGAAAGGATTAGGCAAGCAGTTAGCCGCACCCTGTCCGATAACCAAAGTAAACAACTATTAACAGGGATGTCATTGTTGTGCAAATTAATTATCAGACTATACGTTGAGCAGACTGGGATTCGTGTGTGTACACCAAACAAGAACAAGCAAAGTATTCATAATAAATATCCCGTTCGTCATATGCGTCAACGTGTTAGCAGACTGTAATTTTTGCGATATGAGGAACAAGAAAAACATATTTGTTTTACGAAAAAATCAGAGCTGCTCGTCAAGGCTAGCAAGAATATTGTAAGAAAATCTTTTCAGTTTGTAGTACTTGGTTTAAAAAATGTTGCCGGGGTTAAAAAGTCACCACATGTAGAAGAAAAACGACTTTTACGAAAAAATGAAACCAGATGTCACTGTGATAGTGGGGGGGGAGGGGGGTGTAGTCTCAGACAGAAGCGCCGACCAGTGTTTACTCGTATGCTATTGCAGAGCATAGGGGTGCAGACATATGGCAACGGTCGACTTGCAAGGATACGCTGCGACAAACTCCTCTCCCTGTGTGGGCGTGAAGACGACGGCGCTGTCACTTGGACCAAATCTTCAACGTGCTTTGTCGACTGATGCAAGCCGTACCAGGTAAATGAAGTACAGTCATATTTAAATCAGTTGGTGTTTGGCAGGGAGCTGGATGGACTGTCTCCGCCATCGCCGGCAGGAGTGGCCGTGCGGTTCTAGGCGCTACAGTCTGTAGCCGAGCGACCGCTGCCGTTGCAGGTTCGAATCCTGCCTCGGACATGGATGCGTGTGATGTCCTTAGGTTAGTTAGGTTTAAGTAGTTCTAAGTTCTAGGCTACTGATGACCTCAGAAGTTAAGTCCCATAGTGCTTAGAGCCATTTTTTTTTTTTTTTGTCTCGGCCATCGGTATACCAATAAACGCCTGTCATTGTCGACTCTCACTATGTTCCTGTAGGTCAAACATAACTGCTCGAACACTTAACATAGCAGCTGGAAAAACTCGGGTTCTGCTTGAGCTTTACATCGCCCCCCATCTAACGACTTCGATTGACACTATGTCTTAGCGTTAATAACAGCAAGGACTGCAGTATCTCCACGGCTACAGATCTTGTGCAAATACGGTAGCTAGTAAATAAAAATAAGATGTCAATAAACGTGCAGTCCAATCTTCCAGTTTTCGCTGATACGGCGGTAAAGTAGTATCTTTTGGAACCACTTCAATGACGGATCTTCCGTAATTTATTCTCTCGAGCTTAATTACAATTAGAGTAACATGATTAGTTTAGTGAATTGGGGATTTAAATCTTGATTAATTTTCTCCCTTGTTTCATCTCAGTGTTAACACATTGTTTCAAGTTGATTAAAAGCTGGCAAATTTTTACACACCACTGTGTTAGGTGAACAAGGACTGTAATGTTTTTTGGCTGCACTCTTGATAAACCGTTGTAGTCTAATAACGAAATAAAATATTGAACTTGGTTCAGGGTCCAGTTATATTTTCAAAAAGGCAACAGTCTCACCTTTGACTGTTAGCGTTACTTGAAGAAAATAATCATAAATGTTTATATATCCACATATACTTCATGACAACGCTTACTGGAATTTTGTTCAAATGCAACTCGTGTTTGTACGTTGGTAAGATTTAATGTTATTTCCTCCAGCAGGCTTAAGCTGCTTTTGTGGTTAGTTCGTATTTTCTCGCGTATCATTTGCATTCCCGCCAAGCGAGTCAATTGTCATGTGATTGTTCGAGTACACTCGATACCGTGTCGATCTCTGCGGCAATCGAGAATTCTCCAGTACCTTCTAACCCGAGTATCGTTTGCGCACCCCTATCCTACTGTGTTGCCACTTCCGCTGTACAATGTATTTTCCCAGAAGAAAACCTAACTCCGACCTTATGTGACATTAAGAAAAGATTTTTAGCGTGGTTAGAGACATCAGACTCTATTCCACGCCCGTACTTCAGAATTTGTTGCTGAGTTTTTTGTAGGAGATATAGAGACTATCTATTGCGAGTTAAATAATGAATCAATCACAAAAAGTTTTCGAAATTTATGTAATTATAATAACACAATAAGAGATACTTCTTTCGAAATTCCCTTGTCGAGCGAAGTAGTCTCGCAATCAACGAAGAAAGAAAAAATGAGTGAGTTCGTTTTCGAGATAAAATGTTGCATGGAATGGTTAGATGGGGGACCCCGAAAACTAGGTTCAGTCGCATAATTGGAAAGGTTTTTTTCCTTGACGTCGCGAAGTGTGATAGTTCTTTATTTTAAAGTATCTGGTACATGTAGATCGTTGTAACATGTGTACAATATAAATATATAACTCCGTTGTCTCATGCCGGCCGGTGTGGTCGATCGGTTCTAAGCGCTTCAGTGTGGAAACCGCGCGACTGCTACGGTCGCAGGTTCGAATGCTGTCTCGGTCATGGATGTGTGTGATGACCTTAGGTTAGTTAGGTTTAAGTAGTTCTAGGGGACTGATGACCTCAGATGTGCTCCGAGCCATTTGAACCATTTTGTTCTCTCATGTTTGTGTGCGATTGTGATTAGAAAAAAAATGTTCAAATGTGTGAAATCTTATTGGACTTAACTACTAAGGTCATCAGTCCCTAAGCTTACACACTACTTAATCTAAATCACCCTAAGGACTCTAACGGCCGCCGGGACCAACCGCACAGTCCATTACTGCAGCGCTTAGACCGCTTGGCTAATCCCACGCGGCGATCATGTTTAGAGAAGGGTACCGTAAAGTACGGTACTCGAATAGCACCAAGTGGTCACTATCTGACGGCTAATCATAGTCAACAGTGTCACGTTCCCACATTCCATGAGAAGCTGCGGAGAGCTATGGAATGTAATATATAGTGCAAAGACTGGAGATCAGGAACTTTACGCTCCCATTTCTCCTCGCCTTTGTCGTAGCGCCAAAGGGACAGCAGTCTGCAGCACGTGCCGTATCCAGGCGGTTACCCGTCGAACTATTGGCCACGACAAGCAGTGCTGCCGTTTTCGAGGTACGACATGATGAAACTAAAACTTTTCCTGGGACGGCAAAATTTTACCTTATTTTTTTTTTTTTTTTTTTTTAAGAAAAGAACTTAACTTTGGCGCTAGTTAAAATGAAGACTACGTTTCACAATGTAGTACAATACGATTCTAAACCCTTCGTGGATTTCAGATTTCTACGTGCTTTTTGTTCGAGATGGAGACTTACAAGCGATTTTCCGTCGCCGCGGAGTGTGGCTATCTGCAGACGCAACTTCTGACCTGAAACGCTAGGTGCCATCTAATTTGAATCAGTTCCGAACCTCGTACACTCGGTCAGTCCGAATTCGCCTGGCTTTGTGTGTGTGTGTGTGTGTGTGTGTGTGTGTGTGTGTGTGTGCTTGCGATGCAAACGGTGATTACTGTTCTGGGTACGATGAAGTAGTTAATGCTAATTTAATTAAACAGTGTACATATATTGTTGACTCTTTTTTGCAACAACAGCGGAGACCATTACTGCAGGGAAGAGGACAAGGGCAGCAAGATGAGACTGGAGAGGAGCCAGGACGCGCGCAGTAAACCAGACACAAGCGTCACGCGCATTCAAAGCGCTGCCGCTGTGCTGCCCTATTAGACTGCGGCACTGACTCTGCGAGCACGGCAAAAAACGCGGCCCCCAGCAGCAGCTGCAGCGACGCGCCTCGCCGCTAGACGCCTCTGCCACCTCAGGCGCCGCAGTGCGGCATTGCAGGCCGCCGCGACGCCTCAGCTGTCTGCCGCGACAAACGGCGCCGCCACACAATGCGACCTGTTCCCCGCTCCCTCACCCACCTTCTCCCCACCTCTCCCACCCTTTCTTTCTCCCCTCCCTCCCCCCTCATCACTCTCTCTCTCTCTCTCTCTCTCTCTCTCTCTCTCTGCCCGCTTCTCCGTCTCTTCTGCTCTCCGCTCCCCGAAGAGACGGAAATCTGCTTGTTCGCAGGGAGGTTGTGGAGGGGGTCGACGGTGGGTGAAGGACTGCTTGCTACCCTGGCCGCGAAGGAAGAGCGGCTCCAGTTTATAAATAAATATTTCTTATTCTTGTCGCGTCCTGCAGTATTACGCTGTATACCTTTTTCTCCCTTTTCTTTCTCTCTCGTCTTTTTTCAGGCCCTCGAAAATGGAATAAAGTAAAGCAAAAATCCTTTGAGACGCCCGAGTTGGTATTCTGAACACCGAAAAGAAATACGGCGAAGTGCTAATTCCCATGTTCCGCTGTGAGACCTGCCACTACCTCAAAGAAATGAGAAATAACGCCTTGGTGTCAGAGTCTGAATATCTGACGGAATGTCACCTTACTGTTCTAGTTAGTGTCAATGCAGTCTTGCTTCAAAAGACGGCTACAAAAAGAGAACTGATTGCAGTACTCTGACAGTCTCTCTCCAGCGGCAGTCTAAAGGCCACGAAAAGGAGCAGCGTTCTGAGACTTGATGCAGCTACTTATTAGTATACTAGCGGTACAAGATAAATGTACGCATTGATCCTACATGAATGGCGAGTCATTCATAGTTCTACTGTACAGGCACTTTTTCTCCGATATTGTGTGTCCGATATTTATAGGGTAAACTACATTCTAAGCAAACCGATGAGGGCAAATATAATAGTAAACTTACACAATCTATAAGCTGCTGTAAAATGAAGAAAGTTAACTCAAATATCGCAAATCGGGATACAAATAGTTCCGATAAAATCAACTCTCAGAACTAAATATTTTTAAAATCTAAACAGCATTTCATATTTTGCACCGTTTCGGTGATATCATCACACGAATCTGTTCATAGCTAACGACTTGACCATAAAAATAAATTAATTTTATGGTGAGATAAAATTCTTTCTTACGCATTTTTACGTGAAATGCCAAACGTTGGTAAGAACTATTATGCTGCATTTACTTTCAACATTTTACGTCTCCATCTGGCAGACGTTATTTCAATTAAAAATGGTGCATACCATGTGTATGTGGTATATATCATTTTAAAAATTATAAGATCTGTCAGATGACGATAAACTCTTGAGCGTAGTTCCAGCACAAGAAGAATTTTAGCATCTTTTGGTGGTGTACACGGAAACGTCCTTTATCAAACATGTAGGGGCACAATCTAAAAATTTCTTCCTATTCTTTTAATTTTCAGTAACCGTTAGCAGTTTTAATAGTTATAGCGAATTGTTTGAATTATGACGTTTTTGCAACTTTGGTTTACGGTAGAAGGTGCTCAATATGATCTCCGCCTTGGTCGAAGGACAGTCGTGAAAGTCTATCCGTCAATCGTGTATGTATCTCTTTTATAGTATCTCGCGTTGTAGGACATTACTGACACACACATTGTCTATGATGTCCATCAAAATAAATGATAAGAGGCTATAAATCTAAGGATCGAGATGGCCAAGTTGCTAGCCTTCCTCTGCTAATTCATCGATCGCGAAAAATCTTATATAAGACTTCTTAGTTATGTCTGAGCATCAAGAAAAAATAACTGGAACATTTAGCAAATGATTCAGTGTACACTGTAAAAATTCAAAATTACTTTTCACTGCTAAGGTATGGTAACTTCATCACTGATGGGCCCGCACCAGGTGTTTGAGCTCCAGAATGTATCTATCGTCAACAGTTCCAATCCGCTTCAGTTGAGAGAAGCGACGTGTAACATTTTCAGGGATATTTCTTTTTTGAGTTATCATGGCAACGGCGTCAAATACAAAAATAACAAAATAGATGAGAAGTGTTCAGTTTCCAGCAGCCTCCAGGGAATTTAAAGTTTCACTATTCTATTCTTATCGATTCGCCTACAATGCATTTTTTGAAAAAATGCATTTTCCATGAAAAAGTGTCTGAAGCACTCTGTGCATGTCAACAATAAAACACACACACACACACATATATATATTCTATATTCTGTGTGTGTGTGTGTGTGTGTGTGTGTGTGTGTGTGTGTGTGTGTGTGTGTGTGTGTGTCCATTAGATAGAACTGCTTTTAGGACACATGTAGAAACTGCACTGTGATATGGTTTCGTCAGTGGACATTAAATATTTGTGTTCGCTTCCTATCTCGTCACGCTATGCTGTGGCCTGACCCGCTCTAATAGACGCGTGTCTACTCAACTTCCGTCCAGAGAGAGATTTGTTCGTGCGGAGGCATCTGAGCTACTGCAGTTAACTGCCATTTATTCTAACGAACTCAAGTGAACCAAATTATCCGTTTAGCTTTGAAAGAGGAGACACTGTGTCTGTTGCTCAGTAATAGGGCTACTAATAGGTAGCTTCTTAGCGCTGGAAGATTTATTTACCGTCATCTACTAGCAACATGACGAATATTCAAATTATTTATGTAATCTCACAGTTGCCATTTTGAAAGGAAGAGACACTTACTGAATGTGGGGACTCTTCTACTGACGAACTGGATTCTCTGCTTCAGAAAAATTGTAAGTTTGAGAAGAGTTGGTCAGTTCCGAAAGACACTCTGAAGTGACTTTATAACAACTGTTGCTTAATTTATTTGTTTCGTTATTTGAACAGTTTGTAACCTCTTAACATAACAATATTTCTACGTTGCCATTTACACAAGGGACTTTGGCTGATCAGTTTGCTGCACGGCTTCACTTTTGACGAATGGGAGACATGAAAACATAGAATTACTTCCATAGAACGGTATCTGTACATCTCATCTGTCTGCGTGTAGTGTTATCACCTGTCAAAGTGTGAGAAGTTTTACGAATCGTGTAACTTAGGCGGGACGTGGCTACCAGGCCGGTATTTACGTATTCGGATGTGTGAAAGCGCCTGAAAACCACATCCAGGCTAGCTGGCACACCGACCTTTCCCGTTAGTTCCCAGTACGAGTCTGAATTATCTTGTATCAGCGTGAAAAATCTCTTAAGAAAGACTGCGTCTCCATGCACAGAGACAAGAAAGATTTTTGTAAAGGCATTTCTCCCTCTGCCAAAATTAGAGAGATTTTAGCTCACACCTTCTGCTAATACACAATCGGAAATGTATTTTGAGCAGAGCATTTAGTCCAAGTTCAAGGAAAGCAGCTGTGTAGATGAGGGATATTTAAAATATTTAAAAACCAAATAGCAGTAAGAACTTAAAACTGTCCTTAAATTGATGGTAAATTTCAAGACCGCTCTCCCTTAGTAGGTAGGGTTCTACTGAATGTGATATGCCGTCGTCTTTCTGCGATCTTTGAACCGACATAATCATTTAGTTACAGAGACGTTTAGTGTTTAACGCTGACGCACAATCGGGAGCTATTTCGTATTTTTCACATTCATAAATCATTGTAAAATCTGAAAGAAGCTGCAAGTGACAAAAAAAAAAAAATCCCTCAGGATCAACTGAGATTCAAACCACGAAAATAATAGGGGGAGGGGGAAAGGGGTATGGAGGGAGAAGAAGATGAAGAGGCAGAGGGGAGAGAAAGGGGAGAGAGAGAGAGAGAGAGAGAGAGAGAGAGAGAGAGAGAGAGAGAGAGAGAGAGCACCAATTAATGCAACCTGAGTTCTTCATTATGTGAAGGGGTTCGTAGGGATTTCGTAACAATTATTAAAAATTTATGTGTCATTATTATCGTCGACCGGTGCAAGAAAAGTGTACGGTAATCCAAAACAGCATTAAATTAGATCCAAGTCCTTGGCTTCGTCATTATTTTTTTATATCAGCCAGCCGCGGTGGTCTCGCGAATCTAGGCGCGCAGTCCGGAACCGTGAGACTGCTACGGTCGCAGGTTCGAATCCTGCCTCAGGCATTGATGTGTGTGATGTCCTTAGGTTAGTTAGGTTTAAGTAGTTCTAAGTTCTAGGGGAATGATGACCACAGCATTTGAGTCCCATAGTGCTCAGAGCCATTTGAACTATTTTTTTTTATATCATCTGGAGACCCAAAATTTCTACCAGATTTACGTTTACATTCTTTTTCTGACGTGTCAGTGTACTCTCTTGAAAATAGCCGTATCCCTGGGTATTTGATCTTGTTTTCAAATACGCGGTGTAGAACTCTTGTAATCATGGCTCTTTTAGTTTGATTACCGCACTGCTTTACTAGACATTGTCTTACTGAATCTACAAGAATTTCTTAATTTTCTTAGACGTCATTGTGATCCTTCCAGACATGTATTATTAATTATTTAGAATTCTGTACTCAGCAGTTTTTCTAACAAAAAGTGAACTTTTCGACATTTTCTATTCCTACTTAACCGTAAGCCTGAGTGTTAAATTATTTTATTATGTTCATATTTCAAATGAGATAAAAATTAAGAATTTTTGTCACATATACTGACCTTCTCAGAATAAAGAATTATACACTGTAACCTTTCGTCTTCGTAGCATGCACGGCAATATCTCGTATTCATCTCGCCTCATGTGTTATCACGTGCAATTCGTTTCTTACCTGTAACAAGAGAAAATTACATGAGATACGTGTTCCAGAGTTTGAAAATCTTACATGTAAGAAATGCATTCCTGTCAGGATTACTTGTTTTGTAACATAATAATAATAACAATAATTATGATTATTATTCTTTTTTCATTCTCTAAGCAGAGCCCGCTTCTCAAGTAGTGATCAAATGGGAATATTAGAGAGGGAATTCGTAGTTCCAGCATCTGCCCTACAACTTCGGTACACTGACCGAAAATCTTGGTCACAGTCGGCCTTTGGATACAAACTTTAATTCTGGAACAGTATGTCCCACACAGAAAACATAAATGCCTTGGGTATGTATACATGTCTTTGTTTATGTGCATATAAAGTCGGATAACACTTTGTGAGATCAGTTACATAAAAGTTAAAATCACAAGGACGGACAATTTATTCAACGAATCTGCAGAGCATATTCATTACCCCGGAAGATACACTGAAACGCTAAAGATACTGGTAGAAGCATGCGTATTCAAACACAGAGATATGTAAACAGGCAGAATACTGCGCTGCTGTCGGCAACGGCTATACAAAACAACAAGTGTCTGGCGCATTTGTTAGATCTGTTATTGCTGGTACAATGGCAGATTGTCAAGATTTAAGTGAGTTTGAACGTTGTGTTAGAGTCGGTGCTCAAGCGATAGGATACAGCATCTCCGAGGTAGCGAAGAAATGGGTATTTTCCCGTACGATCATTTCACCAGTGTACCGTGAATATTAGGAATACGGTAAAACTTCAAGTCTCTGACACCGCTGCGGTCGGAAAAAGATCCTGCAAAAACGGGACCAAAAACGACTGAAGAGAATCGTTCAACGTGACAGAAGTGCAATCCTTGCTACAGATTTCAATACTGGGCCATACTGCGAACCATTCAACGAAACATCATCGATTTGGGCTGTCGGAGCCGTAAGTCACACTCGTGTCCCCTTGATGACTGTACGTCACAAAGCTTTACGCCTCGCCTGGTCCCGTCAACACCAACATTGGGCTGTTTATAACTGGAAATGTGTTGCCTGGTCGGACGCGTCTCTTTTCAAATTGTACCGAGCGGATGGACGTGTACGGGTATGGAGACAACCGCATGAATCCATGGCATGTCAGCAGGGAACTGTTCAAGTTGGTGGAGGCTCTGTAATGGTGTGGGGCGTGTGCAGCTGGAATGATATGGGACGCCTGATACGTCTAGATACGACTCTGACACGTGACGCGTACGTAAGCATCCTGTCTGATCACCTGCATCCATTCATGTCTACTGTGCATTCCAACGGACTTGGGCAATTCCTGCTGGACAATGCTACACCCCACACGTCCAGAATTGCGGCAAAGTGGCTCCAGGAACACTCAAAAATGGCTCTGGGCACTATGGGACTTGACATCTGAGGTCATCAGTCCCCTGGAACTTAGAACTACTTAAAACTAACTAGCCTAAGGACGTCAATGACATCCAAGCCCAAGGCAGGATTCGAACCTGCGACCGTAAAAGTCGCGCGGTTCCGGACTTAAGCGCCTAAACCCGCTCGGTCACGTCGGCAGGCTCCAGGAACACTCTTCTGAGTTTAAACACTTCGGCTGACCACCCAACTCCCCAGAGATGAACATTATAGAGCATATCTGCGATGCCTTGCAACGTGCTGTTCAGAATGTATCTCCACCCCCTCGTATTCTTACGGATTTATGTACAGATATACAGGATGCATGGTGTCAATTCCCTCCAGCGGTACTTCAGACATTAGTCGAGTGCATGCCACGTCGTGTTGCTGCATATCTGCATGATCTCGTGGGCCCTACACGATATTACGCAGGTGTTCCAGTTTATTTGTCTGTTCAGTGTAGTTTAGTGTGTATTTTTGTTGTCCAAAACCAGCAAGAAGATGTGTGACTCAAGAGCCTCACGAAACAAGCAGTTTGCCACAAAATAAGAAACCAAACAAATCAAAAGACTTGTTGTTGTTGTTGTCTTCAGTCCTGAGACTGGTTTGATGCAGCTCTCCATGCTACTCTATCCTCTGCAAGCTGCTTCATCTCCCAGTACCTACTGCAACCTACATCCTTCTGAATCTGCTTAGTGTACTCATCTCTCGGTCTCCCTCTACGATTTTTACCCTCCACGCTGCCCTCCAATGCTAAATTTGTGATCCCTTGATGCCTCAAAACATGTCCTACCAACCGATCCCTTCTTCTAGTCAAGTTGTGCCACAAACTTCTCTTCTCCCCAATCCTATTCAATACCTCCTCATTAGTTACGTGATGTATCCACCTTATCTTCAGTATTCTTCTGTAGCACCACATTTCGAAAGCTCCTATTCTCTTCTTGTCCAAACTAGTTATCGTCCATGTTTCACTTCCATACATGGCTACACTCCAAACAAATACTTTCAGAAACGACTTCCTGATACATAAATCTATATTCGATGTTAACAAATTTCTCTTCTTCAGAAACGCTTTCCTTGCCATTGCCAGTCTACATTTTATATCCTCTCTACTTCGACCATCATCAGTTATTTTACTTCCTAAATAGCAAAACTCCTTTACTACTTTAAGTGTCTCATTTCCTAATCTAATTCCCTCAGCATCACCCGATTTAATTTGACTACATTCCATTATCCTCGTTTTGCTTTTGTTAATGTTCATCTTATATCCTCCTTTCAAGACACTGTCCATTCCGTTCAACTGCTCTTCCAAGTCCTTTGCCGTCTCTGACAGAATTACAATGTCATCGGCGAACCTCAAAGTTTTTACTTCGGCTCCATGAATTTTAATACCTACTCCAAATTTTTCTTTTGTTTCCTTTACTGCTTGCTCAATATACAGATTGAATAACATCGGGGAGAGGCTACAACCCTGTCTCACTCCTTTCCCAACCACTGTTTCCCTTTCATGCCCCTCGACTCTTATTACTGCCATCTGGTTTCTGTACAAATTATAAATAGCCTTTCGCTCCCTGTATTTTACCCCTGCCACCTTTAGAATTTGAAAAAGAGTATTCCAGTCTACATTGTCAAAAGCTTTCTCTAAGTCTACAAATGCTAGAAACGTAGGTTTGCCTTTTCTTAATCTTTCTTCTAAGATAAGTCGTAAGGTCAGTATTGCCTCACGTGTTCCAACAGTTCGACGGAATCCAAACTGATCCTCCCCGAGGTCTGCATCTACCAGTTTTTCCATTCGTCTGTAAAGAATTCGCGTTAGTATTTGCAGCCGTGGCTTATTAAACTGATAATTCGGTAATTTTCACATCTGTCAGCACCTGCTTTCTTTGGGATTGGAATTATTATATTCTTCTTGAAGTCTGAGGGTATTTCGCCTGTCTCATACATCTTGCTCACCAGCTGGTAGAGTTTTGTCATGACTGGCTCTCCCAAGGCCGTCAGTAGTTCTAATGGAATGTTGTCTACTCCGGGGGCCTTGTTTCGACTCAGGTCTTTCAGTGCTCTGTCAAACTCTTCACGCAGTATCGTATCTCCCATTTCGTCTTCATCTACATCCTCTTCTATTTCCATAATATTGTCCTCAAGTACATCGCCCTTGTATAAACCTTCTATATACTCCTTCCACCTTTCTGCCTTCCCTTCTTTGCTTAGAACTGGGCTGCCATCTGAGCTCTTGATATTCATACACGTGGTTCTCTTCTCTCCAAAGGTCTCTTTAATTTTCCTGTAGGCAGTATCTATCTTACCCCTAGTGAGATAAGCTTCTACATCCTTACATTTGTCCTCTACCCATCCCTGTTTAGCCATTTTGCACTTCCTGTCGATCTCATTTTTGAGACGTTTGTATTCCTTTTTGCCTGCTTCATTTACTGCATTTTTATATTTTCTCCTTTCATCAATTAAATTCAATATTTCTTCTGTTACCCAAGGATTTCTAGCAGCCCTCGTCTTTGTACCTACTTTATCCTCTGCTGCCTTCACTACTACATCCCTCAGAGCTACCCATTCTTCTTCTACTGTATTTCTTTCCCCTATTCCTGTCAATTGTTCCCTTATGCTCTCTCTGAAACTCTGTACAACCTCTGGTTCTTTCAGTTTATCCAGGTCCCATCTCCTTAATTTCTCACATTTTTGCAGTTTCTTCAGTTTTAATCTACAGGTCATAACCAATAGATTGTGGTCAGAGTCCACATCTGCCCCTGGAAATGTCTTACAACTTAAAACCTGGTTCCTAAATCTCTGTCTTACGATTATATAATCTATCTGATACCTTTTAGTATCTCCAGGGTTCTTCCATGTATACATCCTTCTTTCATGATTCTTAAACCAAGTGTTAGCTATGATTAAGTTGTGCTCTGTGCAAAATTCTACTAGGCGGCTTCCTCTTTCATTTCTTAGCCCCAATCCATATTCACCTACTATGTTTCCTTCTCTCCCTTTTCCTACACTCGAATTCCAGTCACCCATTACTATTAAATTTTCGTCTCCCTTCACTATCTGAATAATTTCTTTTATTTCATCGTACATTTCTTCAATTTCTTCATCATCTGCAGAGCTAGTTGGCATATAAACTTGTACTACTGTAGTAGGTGTGGGCTTCGTATCTATCTTGGCCACAATAATGCGTTCACTATGCTGTTTGTAGTAGGTTACCCGCATTCCTATTTTCCTATTCATTATTAAACCTACTCCTGCATTACCCCTATTTGATTTTGTGTTTATAACCCTGTAGTCACCTGACCAGAAGTCTTGTTCCTCCTGCCACCGAACTTCACTAATTCCCACTATATCTAACTTTAACCTATCCATTTCCCTTTTTAAATTTTCTAACCTACCTGCCCGATTAAGGGATCTGACATTCCACGCTCCGATCCGTAGAACGCCAGTTTTCTTTCTCCTGATAATGACATCCTCCTGAGTAGTCCCCGCCCGGAGATCCGAATGGGGGACTATTTTACCTCCGGAATATTTTACCCAAGAGGATGCCATCATCATTTAATCATACAGTAAAGCTGCATGTCCTCGGGAAAAATTACGGCTGTAGTTTCCCGTTGCTTTCAGCCGTTCGCAGTACCAGCACAGCAAGGCCGTTTTGGTTAATGTTGCAAGGCCAGATCAGTCAATCATCCAGACTGTTGCCCCTGCAACTACTGAAAAGGCTGCTGCCCCTCTTCAGGAACCACACGTTTGTCTGGCCTCTCAACAGATACCCCTCCGTTGTGGTTGCACCTACGGTACGGCCATCTGTATCGCTGAGGCACGCAAGCCTCCCCACCAACGGCAAGGTCCATGGTTCATGGGGGGGTCAAAAGACTTAGAAACAATAAAGTATCTGGAGAAGATGGGATTGGAGCAGAAATGTTTACATCAGTCGGATCACACACTATAAACAAATTCACGGGAATTATAACAGAGCAAATGGCTAACAGAGCAGATTGTAAAAGTGCATCTATTCACCCTTTACACGAAAAGTCAAAACGGATGTGAACAACTATAGAGTAACATCATTACTATTTCTCACATAATATTTTATTTCAATATCATCTAACATGGCTAAAAAAATTAAAAAATTAAAAAAAAACCTTGAGCTCAGATTAAGAGAAAATCAAGCGGGATTCAGATGTGCATTTTTTTTCTACCAATTAGCTGCAGACGACAATTGTGGTCTGTAATACAATCGTTGTGCTTTGTTCTTGTGTTTTGTTTCTCAGTGTGGAATGTTTTTTTTACGGTATGGGTAAGCTATCTGTGAAATTATTTAGGAAAGTGGAAAGATTATTATGGTAAGTTCGTGGAATAAAAATATGTGTATCATCCGATCTGTAGAATGGAAAATTATTGCTTAAAAGAGAATTGTATACGGCCTCCTGTGACACTGCCTTGCCAACAATAGTACGAACTGTGAAACAGTTTCTTAATATCATAAGAGAGAAGAAAATGTTTTCAGCCATGGAGGAACTGAATTAGAGACAGTAAGATTTCGGTACTCACGAATTGAACTCGGGTTAACTATGACGGTACATTCAGGACTTGTAATTCCAAAGATAGTCTGCTCTGGCCACTAGTAAATCACTGTATGTGTAACTGGGTAAAGAGTAAATGAGTAATTTGTTCGAAAAGCTTCCAGATCATACGAGTTCCCACCTGTTCAGAGTAACACGATTCTATGATCTGCACGGAAGCGTGAACGAACGTGAAGTGAGTGACGCCGATTAACTGTGAGCCGAGTGACATTCTCATTGCCACAGAACTGTGCAGACACACGAACTTCATTTGTAATGCGACATGCTTGGGTCACACGCATCGGCCTTCTATCACAGAACGGTTTACTGTTTTACCAGCAAATCACAAACAAGGCGCGGTTATAGCTAATGGTGCTTACACTCCAGACACACAAAACTGAAATACACAATTCCTTCATTAAACCAGCATGCCTATACGCCTCAAAAACACCGATTTTTTGAAGTAAAGCGGTTCTCGAAAGTGCTAGAAGAGGATAATGAAAAACTATACGAAAAAATATGGTTTCAAAATCCATAAGCTGTCCGTCGAGGTGAGGAAACGGCTAAGACATGGAACATTCATAGTGGCACAGGAATTGGGGACTATATTTTACGACCATATCAAGAGAATAAAAGCCCACAGACTTATTAAATAAGTAGTTGAAATTTCTGAAAAGTGCAGTACAGCAAAAATAGAGACTATGAAGAGAACTGCAGTGCCGGAATATGTGAGAGAAAACTGTGTACCAGCCTGGTACCCAAACCAGAATGTTTGTCTTTAGCCACGGGGTATGGGAAAAATGAAAAAAAGAAAGAATCGTTTCCCTGTATTATCGGTGAACCCTAGCTGTGAGGCAGCAGACTACCCGATATAATGGAACGCCAAGGTAAATTCTACGAGAGGCGGCGGCCTTTGTTTATAGCGGTAGGTACACGGCTGGTAGCAGAGGCGAACAGGCGGCCGCTGGCCGCTGATGATTTAATAAACGGCCAGTAGTGCCGTGCCGGGCCACCACAATGAGCCCTTTGTGCTCCTCCAGCCTTTGTCCGCGCGGTGCTGGGTTCGATGTCGTCCCTTAAATTCACTGCACAGCATCCAGGAAAAATACGAGGTCCTTGCCGGCACCAGATAATATTTGGTGACCCAGCTTTAGCAGAACACCGAAAGGGCTCTATTCGTTATCATAATACACTGTTGTAATTCCACCAGAGCTGCTTTTTTATGTTTTGCGAGGATCCGTTTAATACTTCTGGCTTATTCAGACATCATATTAGGCTCCAGGAAGCTATTCCCAGGGCAGTTGGAGATGCAAGAAGCATCGAGATGACGCAGTGTGGGATGAGGTGCCATTCCCGTGAGAAAGACCGCCTGCATGATGCTGCTGCTCTGTGATTGGTTGCTGTGTTCGGCGGTAGGGCGCCAAAACGTTAAACTTTAGTTGCTATTATTAATTCAACCTGTCAACCAACTTACTTCATTTTTTTAAATAAACAACTCTCAACAGCCAGCTATCAATCAGTCATTTCAAAATTATTAAACTCAAAGTATTACTAAAACAAAAGACTGACGATATTACTGCCGAAGCACTTCGATGGCGCGCGAAATGTGTCTGGCAGTCCGGCTATCCAGTTCTGACCGTTACAGTAGACAGACATGTTGTCTGTTATAGCAGTGTTTGTTTCATGCAATTTTATTTACTACAGTTCCGACCGTCGCTAGGTACAGACATGTTGTCTGTGATAGTAGTATTTGATTCATGTAATTTTTTTCTCCAGTTCTGACGGTTCCGGTAGACGGACATGTTGTCTGTGACAGGATGTATTTCATGTTATTTTAGCCAGATATAATGACTGTGGAAAGATATGTTCAATACGTTGTGATCAAGAATAGTTTCTCGTGTCTATATCAATAAAAACGCGAGTGGCATCCTAAATGAGTTATAGTTTATTCGTAGCAGCAGTTAATTTCAGTCTCAAGAAAAAGACCTGCGTGCTGTTTTCTGCGCTGGGGACATCATCATCATGAAGACAGCAGGTTAGTGAAGTGTACAAGAACTTACGTATTCCACACAGGGCAGTGGAAACAACTAGGCACCTCACGTGTACTGCAGGCACAGACCAAACGTGCTCAGTGACACGTCATCTGCATTAATGCAGAGGAAGCAAGGAAGGATGAAAATATTAACAATATCTCACTTTTATTCCTTTTTTCTTGCCGTAATGTCCCTTCAGCCTACCCCATCGTTAGACAAGCTGTACCATGAAACTCTTTTCTCCCCGGTTCGACACAGTACGTCGTAATCTGTTAACCCTATTTGACGGCACCGACTTCTAGCGATGGTTCCTTCTCAAGCGGTACCTGGAAACAATCGAGCTATTATGAGAACATACATCTATCTTAACACATACACGCAAAGGTTCAATTTTCGGTTTTGTTACAATCTTTACGTATCTTATAAAGTCCTAAATGTTATTTTTGATATACGATCTACTTTTGTCATATTTGTGCATATTAGTCAGAATGTCAATTTGTGCGTCAAGAAATGAGAGTTGTTAATAAATTAATATTTTTGACGGAAATCGAGTTTTGTTCTATGTGAAATTTAGTATTGTCTTTTCTGAATTATCTATGGCCGATAATAATTCTGTCGGAGTTCTCAATTAATTTCGTATATCCAACTTCTGTTTGTTCGTTTCAAATTTTATTCGGAGCATTTGACAAGTGGGTGGTGATTTCTACTTCCTGTAAGGTGTCCCTGTAACTTATTTTTTCGACTCTATCGAGAATGGAAATATTAGTGCTTATGTCTACTATGGAGTGTCAGCTTTCTGAAAGACGCATGTAAAATGTGGGAAGATAACGTCAGCTTTTATTTACACGTTCTTTATAACTTTTACTAAATTTTCGTCCTATTTACTTGCTGTAGAACGTGTCTACAGCAGACATAAGCAGCAATATACCTATTATCCATACCTCTCTCTTCACTGTTTCTGTTTTGGTCTTTAATAGGATGACTGGTTTGAGTAGCTTTTCGCGCTAATCTATAGTGTGCAAATCTCTTACCTCTGCATAACTTTTGCACCTCGCATTCATTTGAACCTGTTTATTACAGTCAAGCCGTGGTCTCTCTCAGATTATCGTTTATCTCCTAATTAACTAGTCCTTGTTACGTCAAGATATGTCCAATCAACATACCCCATCGTTTGTCAAGTCGACACAGTTTGTCGTAATCAGTTAACCGATCCATCAGACTTAATCACCAGCTTTCAGCTAAAACACCTCATTTCAAAAGCTTCTGTTCCGTCTTTAAACGTCCAAGTTTCACTGCCGTATAAGACTAGACTTCAGACAAATAGCTTCAGAAATTACTTCCGAATACATTTGTATTATATGTTAAAACATTCTTCTCTTTTAGAAATACCTTTCTTACTGCAGCCAGACTGTATTATATGTTCTCCTTACTTAGACCATCGTCAGTTATTTTACTACCCAATAGCAAAATTCAACTACCACGTTGTGGAAATCGTAGGATACCCTTGGCAGCGTCAGTTGTGTTAATAGTTCGAGTGAAGGTGGAGTGGTTTATTATCCGACGAATCTCTGTGACAATTCTGAAGTGAATTTCATGGGAATCACCTTTACGTCACAAGGGCTTAAGTCTTGAGTGTGGCGGGTCGTACAGCACTTACTAACCCCATCGACCGAATAAATCAGTCACAACAAGCGTCATATGCGTCCATGCGTCTTCCTACAAAATAATGGGTGGGTTCTGCAGAACGTGTTCATTTTTGGCGCACAGCCAGCGACTAGCTCAGAGAAAGAAGCGATGACACTTTCTAGTGGACCAGCCCTTCATTTTGCAAGACAATGCACGGGCGCATATGACGCTTGTTGTGAGTCCTATGCTCGATCGATGGGGATGGTAAGTGCTGCAGCAACCATCTCCCTCCCTGGACTTAAGCCCTTGTAACTCCAACTGGATTCCTAAGATGAAGGAAGCACTTCATGGGATTCGCTTCAGAACTGTCACTGAGATTCGTAAACAGACCGCTCCACTCGAAGTGACTACATATCTGGTGCTATTAAGAGTATCCTACAACTTCCACGTCGCTGGTAGCAGGTTGTACACAATGCTGGTGATTAGTCTGAAGGACTGTAGGAAGAGACCAAATTCCTTTGACTGGTCAGAGATGTCACTAAACCCCCCGAAGATGTAAACAAAAAAATGTTCAAATGTGTGTGAAATCTTATGGGACTTAACTGCTAAGGTCATCAGTCCCCAAACTTACACACTACTTAAAAAATGATCCTAAAGACAAACACACACACACACCCATGCCCGAGGGAAGACTCTAACCTTTGCCGGGACTAGTCGCACAGTCCATGACTTCAACGCCCAAGACCGCTCGGCTAATCCCGCGCGGCAAAGATGTAAACAACCATGCATGAGCAGCTCTCATTGGACGGAGGGGGTTCAAAAATGGCTTTGAGCACTTTGTGACTTAACCTCTGAGGTCATCAGTGGTGGTGGTGGTGATTAGTCGACAACGAGGTCATTAGAGACGGAGGCGGTCGCAGGTTCGAATCCTGCCTCTGGCATGGATGTGTGTGATGTCCTTAGGTTAGTTAGGTTTAAGTAGTTCTAAGTTCTAGGGGACTGATGGCCACAGATGTTAAGTCCCATAGTGCTCAGAGCCATTAGAACCATTTGAAGAGACGGAGCGCAAGAGCGGGTTAGGGAAGGATTGGGAAGGAACTCGGCCGTGCCCTTTCAAAGGAACCATCCCGGCATTTGCCTGAAACGATTTAGGGAAATCACGGAAAACCTAAATCAGGATGGTTGGAGACGGGATTGAACCGTCGTTCTCCCGAATGCGAGTCCAGTGGAGGTCATCAGTCGCCTAGAACTTGAAACTAATTAAACCTAGCTAACCTAAGGACATCACACACATCCATGCCCGAGGCAGGATACGAACCTGCGACTATAGCGGTCGCTCGGCTCCAGGCTGTAGCGCCTAGAACCGCACGGCCACTCCTACCGGCACGGAGGGGGTCCGACAGCGTTAGTTCGAGTCATTCAACCAGGAAGAGGTCGACGGCTCGTGTTGTCTGTAGTTTAACCATGCCTAGACGGTCAATAACGCGGTTCGATCGCTTCCGAATTGTTACTTTGTGCCAGGAGGGGCTCTTAACAAGGAAAGTGTCCACTCGTCTCGGACTGAACCAAAGCGATGTTGTTCGGACATGGAGGAGATACAGAGAGACAGGAAATGTCGATGAGACGCGACGCTCAGGCCGTCCAAGGGTGGATGACCGCTACCTACGGATTATGGCTCAGAGGAACCCTGACAGCAACGCCACCATGGTGAACTACGCTTTACGTGCAGCCACAGGACGTCGTGTTACGATTAAAACTGTGCGCAATAGGCTGAATGGTGCGCAACTTCACTCCCGATGTCGATGGCGAGGTCCAACTTTGAAACCACGACACCATGCAGCGCGGTACAGATGGGCACAACAACATGCCGAATGGACCGCTCAGGATTGGCATTACGTTCTCTTCACCGATGAGTGTCGCATATGCCTTCAATCAGACAATCGTCAGAGACGTGTTTGGAGGCAACCGGTTAGGCTGAACGTCTTAGACACACGGTCCAGCGAGTGCAGCAAGGTGGAGGTTCCCTGATGTTTTGGTGTGGCATTATGTGGGACCGACGTACGTCACTGGTGGTCAAGGAAGGCGCCGTAACGGTTGTACGATACCTGAATGCCACCATCCGACCGATAGTGCAACCATATCGGCAAGCATATTGGCGAGGCATTCTTCTTCATGGACAACAATTCACGTCCCCATCGTGCACATATTATGGATGACTTCCTTCAGGATAACATCGCTCGAATAGTGTCCAGCATGTTCTCCAGACATGAACCCTATCAAACATGCCTGGGACAGATTGAATGGCCGACCGGAGTGGCCGAGCGGTTCTAGGTGCTTCAGTCCGGAACCGCGCTCCTGCTACGGTAGCAGTTTCGAGTCCTGTCTGAGGCATGTATGCGTGTGATGTCCTTAGGTTAGTTAGGTTTAAGCAGTTCTAAATCTAGGGGCCTGATGACCTGAGATGTTAAGTCTGATAGTGCTTAGAGCCATTTGAACCAAGGTGATGCAAAACTTTTTTGATGTTTGTAATTGTACCCTAGTGCAACCTCTTTTCAAGATATTATACAAAATTTTGAAAAACACAGCCCTCAGTCGCGAACCTTCTTCGGCGAAATTAAAACTAAATGTTACAGCGTAGCGGACCAAAAAATACGAAAGCTGCGGTCAGACAGTCAGAATTAAAATTGTGACACCGAAACCTAGGTCAAAAATTGTGTGAGGGCTGTGTTTTTTGAAAATTTTGTATTATACAACAGTCGCTGATTGACAACCATGTTAAAAACATTATTATCTATACTGTTCAAATTACCTTGCAGGTTCTTTGCCGTCTCTGACAGGACAATATCATTAACAAACTTCAGTGTCATAATTTCTTCCTTCTGAACTTTTACTGTTTTCAGAATTGTCCCTGGTTTCCTTTACTGCCTGCTGAATGTACAGACTGAATGATGTTGGAGATTGGTTCCACGTCTTTCTCACTCATTTCTCAATTATTGCCTCCATTTCGTGTCCATTAACTCTTAGAACTGCAGATTGGGTACTGCACAAGCTGCCGATCTGAGTCAACCGGAACCCTGGTTAAAGTCGAGGACGTTGCAGCTGCTTGTAATCGTTCAGATCTTCACAGGCGGAAACCAGCGTGGCGTGAAAGCTGCGAGAGCAGTGTTTCACAGGCAGGCTGCAGCAGAGTGCAACGGCTGGGAATGCAGCTGCCCCAGCTAACTGTTCCGGGCTGGATCCCGGCGTGCCGATCTCGGGCCCTCTCGGCGACAGGCCGGAAGCAGGAAGGAGAGCTGAAGAGGCGAGTGTTGTGTTGAGCTATGCTGAGGTGAGGGTGACTTGTTTAGCCGCCGCACCGTACCAAAGGAAGCGTGCGCAAGCGCCGCCTTTTGTTCCTTTGGATTGAGCCGCCGCCGCAGAGAATAGCACGGCCCTGAGGTGCTCGCTTTGCGCTGTATCTGCGCCCCTTGTGTTTTGCGGTTCCGCCTTCGTAAACATCGCCACCACCCGCAGTTATCAACGTCTGGTTCCGGTCCCGACAGTTACGCCATACACGGTCGGATTAGCTGAACTGAGACTAATTGACGAGGCGAGTTGGCAGCTCGTCGTTTGCGAATATTTCCTGTGTAGTTGAGCAGGACACCGCTGATGGCCTGCGGCTCAACTGTCAAATGACTAATTATTAAATCATCCGTAATGTGGCCAAGAGAGATCTGTTAGTACACTACTGGCCATTAAAATTGCTACACCAAGAACATGACGTGCTACAGACGCGAAATTTACGCGACAGGAAGAAGATGCTGTGATATGCAAATGATTAGCTTTTCAGAGCATCCACACAGTGCTGGCGCCGGTGACAACACCTACAACGTGCTGACATGAGGAAAGTATCTAACAGATTTCTCATACACAAAAAGAAGTTGAGCGGCGTTGCTTGGTGAAACGTTGTTGTAATGCCTCGTGTACGGGGAGAAATGGGTGCCATCACGTTTCCGACTTTGATAAAGGTCGGGTTGTAGCCTATCGCGATTGCGGTTTATCGTATCGCGACATTGCTGCTCAAGTTGGTCGATATACAATGACTGTTAGCAGAACATGGAATCGGTGGATTCAGAAGGGTAGTACGGAACGCCGTGCTGGATCCCACCGGCCTCTTATCACTAGCAGTCGAGATGACAGGCATCTTATCTGCATGGCTCTTACGGATGGTGCAGCCACGTCTCAATCCCTGAGTCAACAGATGGGGACGTTTGCGAGACGACAACCATCTACACGAACAGTTCGACGACGTTTGCAGCAGCATGGACTATCAGCTCGGAGACCATGGCTGCGGTTACCCTTGACGCTGCATCACAGACAGGAGCGCCTACGATGGTGCTCTCAATGACGAACCTGGCTGCACGAGTGGCAAAACGTCATTTTTTCGGGTGAATCCAGGTTCTGTTTACAGCATCATGATGCTCGCATTCGTGTTTGGTGACCTCTCGGTGAACGCACATTTGAAGCGTGTATTCGTCATCGCCATACTGGCGTATTACCCGGTGTGATGGTATGGGGTGCCATTGGTTACACGTCTCGGTCGCCTCTTGTTCTCATTGACGGCACTTTGAACACTGGACGTTACATTTCAGATGTGTTACGACCCGTGGCTCTACCCTTCATTCGATCGCTGCGGAACACTACATTTCAGCAGGATAATGCACGACCACATGTTGCAGGTCCTGTACGTGTCTTTCTGGATACAGAAAATGTTCGACTGCTGCCCTGGCCAGCACATTCTGCAGATCTCTCACCAACTGAAAACGTCTGGTCAATCGTGGCTGAGCAACTTGCTCGTCATAGTACGCCAGTCACTACTCTTGTGGTATCGTGTTGAAGCAGCATGGGCAGCTGTACCTGCACACGCCATCCAAGCTCTGTTTGACTCAATGCCCAGGTGTATCAAGGCCGTTATTACGGCCAGAGATGGTTGTTCTGGGTACTGATTTCTCAGGATCTATGCACCCAAATTGCGTGAAAATGTAATCACATGTCAGTTCTAGTATAATATATTTGTCCAATGAATACCCATTTATCATCTGCATTTCTTCTTGGTGTAGCAATTTTAATGGCCAGTAGTGTATTAAAGATTGTCATTTAAGTGGGGAGGACATTTTTGAGCGTTAACCAAAGGAGCACATCTTTGCATGGTAGTAAAAATTGGACTGTGGAGTAACCCGGAAAAAAAGAATGAAAGCTTTTGTGAGGTGGTGCTATAGAAGGATGTTGAAAATTAGGTGAACTGGCACTGATAAGGAACAAGATGGTTCTTCGTAGAATCGGAGAAAGTATTGCAATATATACAACAAATTAATGAGGACTTTGAGTGCAATTGCTACTCTCAAATGACGAGGTTGGCACAGGAGAGGAATTAGTTGGGGGTTGCATCGTACCATTCAGAAGACCGATGACCCATGCTAGCGGCAATGAGTCCGCCTCTCAAGCGATCTGAGTTTCGACGTCTCCTGTAACATACGTCTGTGTTGTTTTATTTTTATAAGGAACGAGCAGGTTTCCAACATTAGATTTGCACAACAAGTTGAAAAACGTCCTGTTTTATTTTTTCTGGATGTAAATTCTTTCGTTTTCGCGCTATTCCTCATTGTAATCCAAATGGAAAAAAACCTGTATGTGCTTGATAATATTTGATTGTTTTTCTGTTCACTTCTTGGATGTTTTGAGAAGAGTACAAGGACAGCTAACTTTGGAGTAAGGCGTCAAATTATCTTATTACGAAGCGAGAGGACCAGGTGCCAGTCACGTGGTCTGGCTTGACCACAGGTGGTCAGTCACAGAGTCTCGGAGAAGGAAAGAGGGTCTCCAGGGCACTGCAGTAAGTGCAAACGATTGCGGTAAACCCCTGCCCCTCCTCTTGCTGGATACTGAGGCTTTCTCCTTTGAAGGCTGCTGCCACTAAACAACTGCTAGTCCCCAGAGTATAACCATGTATGATAAATTCACTATCCCCCTAACCAGATCAAAGAACGGTTCGACACGGCGCCACAGGGCCGATGTGGGAAAATTCCTTGCCTCGTCCCTCCAGACCCTTCCATCCAGTTAACTGAGTCTTGCCAACAGCCGTGTTTCGGTGCGAAGAGCTCGACCAGCGAGTAGAACATGGTTAGCAGCCGCTACTAACCTCTTGCATCTTAAGATATAATCAGTAATCCAAGAATGAGGATTTCTGAATTCAAGTAAATTAATCGAAATTGTCTCCGGTCACTGTGGCAATGGCTGGGTGTCCTCTTCTCCCACGTGTGGGTTTTCAAAAAGTCGGGATTTAGGTATGTTGAGAGAGAATTTTGGGCACTTGTCACAGGGAAGCCGCCTGGGGCCCTGTTGCCCAGAGGACGTCTGTGGCAGCCTTTTTCTGTTGCCATATCGGCAGTCTCTATCCGGTGCTGACTTGCGCTGCCTGGCGCACGTTTGCTGAGTTTCAGTAAGTGTCGCATACCGCGTTAGCCCTGTCCACTTTCTGAGCAACTGACAATTTGCTGGATTTACTACTCAACTTTAATTGCCTGATTGAATGCATGATTTCGTGGGTCTTAGACTCTCTTTCTTTGCATTTTCGAGGTACACAGATTAGGAAAGCTTGTAGCGTTGCGTAAACAGTCTTCTCCGTAGATGGGATTCCTACCACAATGTTAGCGGGACATGGTGTACTGTGTGTATCAGTATTTGACATGACTTTGTGGTCGTTTGGCCGGAGCAATTCCTCAGTCAGCATTAAGAGACTTGGGGATGTTCATCTTGTTGATAAATTACCTATCATTATCATTTTAATATGGCATAGTTGGACACTTTAAATAAGTAAATGACTTACTAAATTCAGACTTTATTTGACTCTCCGTATCGAACTACTGTTTTACTACTGATCCTATTTGGACGACCCTATAAAATTAAATATTACCCTAATATTCCTCATCGTTTTCCTCACAGTGACGGTGTTCAATTGTAAATACGGTGCCGCCCCTTTGGTTTAAATATTAAATGTGAGAATAATTTGATCTGGGGTTATGGTTTACACTGAGCTGACAGAAGTCATGGGGTGCAAATACATAGATGACGGCAGTATCGCGTACACGTAATGTATAAAAGCATAGTACATTGGCGGAGCTGTTATTTGTACTCAGGTGATCCGTATTAAAATGTTTCCGACGTGATTATGGCTGTACGACGGGAATTAATAGACTTTGGACGCAAAATGGTAGTTGGAGCTAGACGCATGGGACTTTCCATTTCGGCTATCGTAACTGAATCCAGTACTCCGAGATGCACAGTGTCAAGACTGTGCCGAGAGTACCAAATTTCAGGCATTACCTCTCGGGCAATGCAGTGGCTGACGGCCTTCATTTAACGACCAAGAGCAGAGGTGGTTGCATGGAGTTGTCAGTGCTAACAGACATCCGCAGAAATCAATATGTGACCCGCGACGAACGTATCCGTTAGGACAGTGCAGCGAAATCTGGTCCTCTCCGATTCTGCGCAGAACCACCACATTCCCTATCTTATCAGTCTACCTAATTTTCAACATTCGTCTGTAGTATCACATGTCAAATACTTCGTTTCTCTTCTTTTCCGGTTTTCCCACATCCATGTTTCACTAGCATACAATGCTGCACTCCAGGAGTAAATTCTCAGAAATTTCTTCCTCAAATTAAGGCCGACGTTCGGTACTAATAGAATTTTCTTGGCCAGGAATGCCCTTTTTTCCAGTGCTAGTCTGCTTCTGATATCCCTCTTGTTCCGTCCGTCATTGGTTATTTTGTTGCCTAGGTAGCAGAATTTCTTAACTTCATCTACTTCGCCACCATCAATTCTGATGTTAAGTTTCTTGTTGTTCTCATTTGTGCTACTTCTCATTACTTTCGTATTTCTTCGAGTTACTCTCTAGCCATATTCTGTACTCATTATCCTGTCCATTCCATTCAGTAGATCATGTAATTCCTCTTCACTTTCACTCAGGACAGCAATGCCATCGGCCACTCTTATCGCTGATATCGTTCCACCTTGAATTTTCATTCCACTCTTGAAACTTTCTGTTATTGGATCTTAGACGGATGGAAAACCGTCGCTTGGTCAGATGAGTCCCCATTTCATTTGGTAAGAGCTGATAGTAGGGTTAGAGTGTGGCACAGACCCCACGAAGTCCTAGACCCAAATTTTCAATAAGATGCTGTACAAATTTGCTCCATAATGGAGCGGATTTACATGGGATGGACTGTGCCCTCTGGTCCAGCTGAACCGATTATTGACAGGAAATGGTTATGTTCGGCTACTTGGAGACGAATTGCAGCCATTCAACGGTGGAATCCTAGACGACTGGAAAACCGTCGCTTGGTCAGATGAGTCCCCATTTTATTTGGTAAGAGCTGATGGCAGAGTTTGAGTGTGGCACAGAACCCACGAAGTTATAGACCCAAATTTTCAATAAGATGCTGTACAAATTTGCTCCATAATGAAGCGGATTTACATGGGATGGACTGTGTCCTCTGGTACAGCTGAACCTATTATTGACTGTAAATGGTTATCTTTGGCTACTTGGAAACGATCTGCAGCCATTCAACGGTGGAATTTATATGGATGACAATTCTCCATGTTTCTGGGCCACAACTGTTCACTTTTAGTTTGAAGAACATTCTGGACCATTCGAGCGAATGATTTAGCCATCCGACATGAATCCAATCGAACATTTATCAGATCAGTTCGTTCACAAAATCCTGCACTGGGAACACTTTCGCAGTTACGGACAGCTATAGACGCAGCATGTCTCACTGTTTCTGCAAGGGACTACCAGCGACTTGTTGAGTCCATGCTACGCCTTTTTACTGCACAACGGCGGGTAAAAGAGGTCAGACATGACATTAGAAGGTATCCCATGACCTCTGTCACTTCAGTGTACGATTTACGAGCATTGCACTGAGCTCGTCTTAGATGTAGAGATGGGTAGTTCGCGAACGAACGAGTGCAAAGGAACGGTTCATCAAGATGAACGAAAGAACCGAGGAACGAATTCCAAGGAACGATCGGTTCATAGTTCACTTCAGTTGCGGCGCTCTACTTATAGTTCCCGGGAACGAGGAACGATCAGTTCACAGGTTCATAGTTCACTTCGATCGCGGCCGTCTACCTATAGTTCCCGGGAACGAGGAACGATTGGTTCTTAGTTCACTAGTTCACTTCGGTCGCGGCGGTCATTTCGGCAGTTCTCGTTCCAGCGTCGGTCACGTGCTCGTCTCAGTCTCGGTCTCCCTCGGCCGCACTCGTCGTTCTTCGCATGACCACCTGTCTCAGTTCCACTGCCGACTGCTCCTAGTTAGTTCAGTATCCAGTTGTTCGTTTCGTTCACTGCGCCTACCTATTTTACATGTGTTCCAAACTGTTCTTGCACTTGGTTCTGTCTATTCAGTGTACACGACCGGTAATCAGAAAGTATTTTATAGTTACATAAATTACATAAAAATTACGTTGTATGCAACAGGTACGTCTTTTCAGGTAACGAAAGGGCATATCAGCTTACTTCTTTATACCGATGAACAGCAGAAGACTTATAACAAGGCAAAATTTTTGTTATTCATATATTTTTTGGTTTCATCGACTTGATTTAGCAGGTAACTTTCAATAATTTGCTTAATTTTTAGTGTAAGAAAATTCATATAAAACGATTTTCGTGTATCTTTCATATACAAAACATTACATTTAGGAAGGCTCTAATTATTTTAAAGTTTGGTTGTTCGCAATTGCATTACCTACTAGTTTGATTTCTTAAAAAAAAAAGTGGGTTGTGGGTCATTTTGGCTCAGTAGGAAAAGCGGTGCCTCTCCATTTGAAAAGACAGATTGCCATAAAATCGTATTTACTTATTATTTCAAAAACGTTTGTTCAGAAGGAGCTTTCAAACCAAAAACTTTATTACTGCGAATTATTATTATTGCTGTATTAACTTTAATAATGCAACATAAAAACGTAATTTTCACTAAGCATGTGACGCAAGTATGAGAAAACCACATTTTATTTTATGCTCCCATGAAGTCTCTACTTCGCCTACGAACTCGGAGACAACGTGATGTACATATAGGGTGTAAACGATTATTGTTTACAACACACCATAGCTATGTAGTGGAAGTCGAAACGAGGAATTTTATACAAGGTACTTGTGGTCTATCAAGTTGGGAAACAGCCACTAACAGGTTTGCAAGACTACATGAGGTATAGTCCATGCGCGTCGCGTGAGATTTTCATGTTCTCTTCTGCAGCTCTCTACACATCGTCATCGATTGTTTCGCAATTGTTGCTTGCATTAGCTTCTTATTTCTTCACTGCCTAATTATTACATGTTTGTCTGTTTGTTGTATTGCTCGTAACGGGCGACACATCGTCCGTAATTGGAGAGCAGTCTGTACTCGGGGCCGGTTTTCCGTGCGCCACCCTGTATTATTTCCCTGCGATCAGCTACATAAGGCTACGGTTGACTAAACGAGAGGTTCTGCAGAGTCACAGAAATTACTTCTAAAAGTTTGTAAGAATTCTGTAATGAATAAGAACTCTATATTCCAGGGGGAGGCAAGTGCCCCCTCTTGGTGCCCTCCAACCTTCAGTCACCTACACTACTAGTTTTCAGGTTTTCATAAGAACGGTATACCAAGCACAAAAGAACGGTGAACGAGTAAAAATGAACGATTCCATAAAAAGAACGATTAGCAGTGAACAAGTTCCCAAGGATGAACGAGTTTGCCCATTTCTACTTAGATGTGCCAGGGTCAGGTGCCAGAGAAACCAATAAAGAGATAACAAAACGCTAATATTTCACATCAGCAAGGCCAGATGCGGTGTTACGCGTTATAAGCATATTGCCTTCTGCGGGTAAGTGATGTTCTGTCCGCGATGTGTATGCCCATCGCGCCAAAGACTATTAAAGTCGTGAGAGTAGGACGGCTCTGTTGGTATGTCGGATCGTGACGACCGCAGCTGAGAGCTGCGATGCCATTGAGGCGCGGCTGTTGACCGCGCCACCGCGCACGACTTGTTCTATATATAGCGGTCGCAGGCAGCGTGCGGCAGTCTCTCCTGAAGTGGGACGGGAAGGGCCGAGCTTTCTCCGCGAATCGGCGCTCATTAGGAGCGCTGCCAGCTACGGGCTGACATTCCGTTCCCTCTGTGTCTATCTCACGCTGCTCCTGGATAACCTAACCCACCTCACTCAGGCCTGCCACCACGTCCCCAACGTACTACACCTCGCAGGCCACTCCACCGGGCAGCGTGCGGTCCGCTCGTTCTCGGCAGTAATGAATTACTACCATTTCCTACAGGTTCAAATGGCTCTGAGAACAACGGGACAACATCTGAGGTCATCAGTCCCCTAGAACTTACAATTACTTAAACCTAACTAAACTAATGACGTCACACACATCCATGGCCGAGATTCGAACCTGCGACTGTAGCAGTCGCGCGGGTCCGGACTGAAGGATCATTTAGTAATCGCGAAAGCGTTGCGGAGATAATAGATAAACTGCAGTGGAAGACTCTGCAGGAGAGACGCTCAGTAGCTCGGTACAGGCTTTTGTTGAAGTTTCGAGAACATACCTTCACCGAAGAGTCAAGCAGTATATTGCTCCCTCCTACGTTTATCTCGCGAAGAGACCACGAGGATAAAATCAGAGAGATTAGAGCCCACACAGAAGCATACCGACAATCCTTCTTTCCACGAACAATACGAGACTGGACTAGAAGGGAGAACCGATAGATGTACCCAAGGTACCCTCCGCCATACACCGTCAGGTGGCTTGCGGAGTATGGATGTAGATGTAAAACCGCTCGGCCACCGCAGCCGGCATTTGCTACAGGCGTACAGCCGAAATGACGAAGTGCCATTCTGCACGAACTATTTAAGAGAGGACTTCAAAAAGTAAATTACACATTACCGTGGCAGGCTAAGTAATTTTTATTTGAACACTGCACTGCACTTCAAGATGACAAAGTGAAGTACTTCAGATTGGCTTGGGCTGCGTGGACGTTTGTTATGAATCATCTCATGTACGAACACTTAAATAAGTTGCTGCCCGAACACTCCTTTCATATAAAATAAATGTTGCTTACTGAACATTCAGTCGCCATTGAGTATTATAAATCAGGGTCCAGCTGGTCTGTGTCCTAAATCCGTGTGACTTCTTCCTCCAACTTGGCTCAGACTTCGTCTCCTTACAGGCTACAGACAAAGCTGCTGAAAATTAACTTCGAGTTATCATTCACTCCATCACATGAATAAGAAGTGAGACTCGATTCCCCTTGTGTATTATCTTCAAAATTACAACTCGGTACATGATAAATGACCACAGATACCAGCTCGTATGCTGCCTTTCTCTACTACGTACACAACAGATCTGATATTCAACTTGATAATGAACACAGTATATCTTTGATTTTTCACGTTCTTTGATTTCATGGGGCGTTTTCTTCCGCACCGGTCGCTTCATGGAATTCCTATCTCCACCTCAGCAGGTAGGATCGTCTGACTGCTACTACTTCCTCACCGTCATTGGATCGTTAGCTCTGGTATCAGCACCTCCCAATAGTGCTGTGCTCAAGTCACGAACATCTTTTCTTTGACGTATATGTTTACGGACGTGACACCTCTCATCCAAGGAATGGAATGAATGACTACAAAAGATACATGACACTATTTTTCAGCAGTCAAGTCTGTGTAACCTATCTTTAGGATTAGAATTCAATGTATAAGTCTGTCTTTGATAAGATTTGCTGATGACATTCCTGTCTTCTGTGAAAGTGAAGAAGTAGGACAGGACCTTTTGAATGGAACGAACAATCTAATGCTTACAGAATATCGATTGAGAACACATTGAAGAAAGACGACGGTATGAGAAGTGGCAGCAATGAGAGCAGTGAGAAAGTTAACAGCAAAACTGGTGATCACGAGGCAGCAAAATAACGCACGATGAGCGGAGCAAGGAGGACATAAAAAGACTAGTACAGCCAAAAAGGGAAATCCTACCCAAGAGACGTCTGTTAGTATCAGACGTACGCCGGCCGATTTGGCCGAGCGGTTCTAGGCACTACAGTCTGGAACGGCCCGACCGATACGGTTGCAGGTTCGAATCCTGCCTCGGGCATAGATGTGTGTGATGTCCTTAGGTTAGTTAGGTTTAGGTAGTTCTACGTTCTAGGGTACTGAAGACTTCAGCAGTTAAGTCCCATAGTGCTCAGAGCCATTTGAAACAGTATCAGACGTTGGCCTTAATTTGAGGAAGAAATTTCTGAGAATGTACGTTTGGAGCACAGCACATGGACTGTGGGAATACCGGAACAGAAGGGAATCGCATTTGAGGTGTGGTGCTACAGAAAAATGTTGAAAGTTAGGTGGACTGACTAGGGTAACGAATGAGGGGGTTCTGCGCACAATCGGAGAGGACAGAAACATTTGGAACACACTGACAAGACTGTAGGGCCTGTGTTAAAACATCAGGGAATAACTTCCATAGTACTTGAGAGAGCTGTAGAGGGTAAAAGCTTTAGAGGAAAACAGACTGGAATAAATCTAGCAAATAATTGAGGACTTTGGTTGCAAGTGACACCCCGAGATAACAAGATTGGCACGGGAGTAATTCGTGGCGGGCCGCATCAAACCAGTTGGAAGGTATATGACTTCTGTAAAAATGCGTCTCTTTGTCATATAGCCGTTCGAGAATCTCTCTCTGAACGTCTTATCGTCGGATTGTTGGCGATTTCTGCTAATCAGTTTCTGGACTGCCTGGGCATTGTCATCAGTGGTCTATGTCAACGGCCTTCTTTCCCGACCAGCATCGGCTACGTCTGTGAAGCCCTCGTCAAATTTTTGGCGCTCTTTCTCTACGGTTGTATGCGACATTGCATTTGGTCCACACACTGTCCTAATATCACAGTGAATCGAGTACAGTTTAGACGTTTTTCCCCACAACAATTTTACTGTCCCTTGTACTTCAGCTTTGGAGTCCGTTTCCAACTGCCGCGCCATTTCGCTCGTACCCTATCCGAACCGCAGAAGAACTGCGTCTGCGGGAAACCCGGAACATATACTCACTTCTGACGATGTGACACTTTTGTAGCACAATGGTCCTGGCATGGTACGACAAGTATCTTACTTTCCGAAGTCCTTATGCAGAAAAGAATGGAAAAACTGATAGAAACTAACCTAGAAGTCGATCATATCAGGTTCCGGAAGCATAATGAGCCTACGACTTATTACGCGCATCTTATCTGAACATTACCTCGTGCATTTTATGTGAAAGGTTACGCAGTAGTTCCAATGATTTTGATTTTCAGCTGTGCGCAAGAAAAAGTCTGCACTAAGTGCTCGTCCAAGGACACTGAGCTAATACATTTTAATAAAACTATAGTCGCAGCTTTTTTACACTCCTGGAAATGGAAAAAAGAACACATTGACACCGGTGTGTCAGACCCACCATACTTGCTCCGGACACTGCGAGAGGGCTGTACAAGCAATGATCACACGCACGGCACAGCGGACACACCAGGAACCGCGGTGTTGGCCGTCGAATGGCGCTAGCTGCGCAGCATTTGTGCACCGCCGCCGTCAGTGTCAGCCAGTTTGCCGTGGCATACGGAGCTCCATCGCAGTCTTTAACACTGGTAGCATGCCGCGACAGCGTGGACGTGAACCGTATGTGCAGTTGACGGACTTTGAACAAGGGCGTATAGTGGGCATGCGGGAGGCCGGGTGGACGTACCGCCGAATTGCTCTACACGTGGGGCGTGAGGTCTCCACAGTACATCGATGTTGTCGCCAGTGGTCGGCGGAAGGTGCACGTGCCCGTCGACCTGGGACCGGACCGCAGCGACGCACGGATGCACGCCAAGACCGTAGGATCCTACGCAGTGCCGTAGGGGACCGCACCGCCACTTCCCAGCAAATTAGGGACACTGTTGCTCCTGGGGTATCGGCGAGGACCATTCGCAACCGTCTCCATGAAGCTGGGCTACGGTCCCGCACACCGTTAGGCCGTCTTCCGCTCACGCCCCAACATCGTGCAGCCCGCCTCCAGTGGCGTCGCGACAGGAGTGAATGGAGGGACGAATGGAGACGTGTCGTCTTCAGCGATGAGAGTCGCTTCTGCCTTGGTGCCAATGATGGTCGTATGCGTGTTTGGCGCCGTGCAGGTGAGCGCCACAATCAGGACTGCATACGACCGAGGCACACAGGGCCAACACCCGGTATCATGGTGTGGAGAGCTATCTCCTACACTGGCCGTACACCTCTGGTGATCGTCGAGGGGACACTGAACAGTGCACGGTACATCCAAACCGTCATCGAACCCATCGTTCTACCATTCCTAGACCGGCAAGAGAAGTTGCTGTTCCAACAGGACAATGCACGTCCGCATGTATCCCGTGCTACCCAACGTGCTCTAGAAGGTGTAAGTCAACTACCCTGGCCAGCAAGATCTCCGGATCTGTCCCCCATTGAGCATGTTTGGGACCGGATGAAGCGTCGTCTCACGCGGTCTGCACGTTCAGCACGAACGCAGGTCCAACTGAGGCGCCAGGTGGAAATGGCATGGCAAGCCGTTCCACAGGACTACATCCAGCATCTCTACGATCGTCTCCATGGGAGAATAGCAGCCTGCATTGCTGCGAAAGGTGGATATAGACTGTACTAGTGCCGACATTGTGCATGCTCTGTTGCCTGTGTCTATGTGCCTGTGGTTCTGTCAGTGTGATCATGTGATGTACCTGACCCCAGGAATGTGTCAATAAAGTTTCCCCTTCCTGGGACAATGAATTCACGGTGTTCTTATTTCAATTTCCAGGAGTGTAGATATGACAACGTTCTCCGCTTGAACAGATAGAAATGTATTTATTGACAATCGCGATTTCGGCTTTTGTGCCATTGAAGCTACAGCTGCAAAACTTAACTTTCCCTATGGCCAATTCTACTTAAAGAATACATTGTTCCAGAAAATTATATAATAAAAATTATTTAAAAATTTATACCACTTCCTACCTCATACAGCATCAAAGCGTGATTGCTCGTTTTAAGAATACATTGTCCTTGTGTAAACTATGGTTACGTACTGTATAAATCTAAAAAAAGTTTGCGGCTGCGGTGGCCGAGCGGTTCTAGGTGCTTCAGTCCGGAACCGCACGACTGCTACGGTCGCAGGTTCGAACCCTGCCTCGGGCATGGATGTGTGTGACGTCCTTAGGTTAGTCAGGTTTAAGTAGTTTTAAGTTCTAGGGGACTGATGACCTCAGATGTTAAGTCCCATAGTGCTAAGAGTCATTTGAACCATTTCTAAAAAGTTTGATTAACTTCTCATGGTTGGGATTCACAGTCATATAATATTTCTTAAAACACATCATAGTCGCCGTTGAATGTATAAAATACTTATCGTTACTATTGCAATTTCGGCCTTATGGCCATTTTCAAGTAACACTGCAAATTTGCACTCTGTCAGAATATAAAACTATCTGACATGTGTACAAGATCCGGATCTTGTGGGACTCTCACAGTCAATAGGCTGCATTTTGACGACGACATGTACTCATGTCAGATAGTTTTATATTCTGACAGAGTGTATCTTTGGAGTGTGACTTGAAGCCATAAGGCTCAAATTGCAACAGTAACAATAAATATTTTATATAGTCAACGGCGACTATGATGTCTTTTAAGAAAAAAACTAAAAGTTTGCTTTTCTACATTTTTCAGAACACAACATATTTTTAAAGCTAAATTGTTCTTCAAGCACTTTACGTTACTAGAACTGTCACTTGAAAATGGCTCGAGCCCGCGATTGCGAATAAACACATTTATAGTAGCACAATTCGAAAAAGTTTTCATTCCGGAAACACTGCAGGACTATGGACGTAAGTGACCAGAAAATTTCTAGTCGTGGCCTCAGGACATAGTTCACGATTAAAAACAGCCATGCTTCAATACACTACGAGTGATGTTATGTGCAGTGTGTTCCTTTTTCTCAGAGCACATATATAAGCAAAAACATTTGACTAAATAGACGACTGTGTCTTATTTTCTTATAAAGGAAACAAAAAAAATCGTCTTTTGCTTAAGGTCCGAAGCTTGACCGGTCGAATCAATGGAGTGCCTTAAAATGATGCGTGTTTCTAAAACGTATTCAGTGTAATTTTTTTTCCTGTGGCTGACTGAGGAATGATTGTGTATGTAACGACTTGTACAGAACATTAATGCCTAAACTTAGTCTTGTCCCTTTTTGGGAGTGCATACTGCGATTCGATATTAACAGCGACGACAAAGAACTCTGTTCTTAGTTAAGACGCGGAAGCAATTCTCAATTCAGCAACCGAAGCTTCTCGCCATTGCTGGCAGGCGCTCGGACTTGGAAAAAGCAGTGATTTAGCGTTAGTTAAGGTTTCAGCTGCTTACTCGCAGCTCAGAGAGTACATTAGCGTGAAAGCCTGCGGCAGTGGGAGGAAGCTTGAGAGATGAGAAACTCGTGAGGCACTCTGGCCCGCGCGTGCTCCCACAACCAGAGCCGAAGGCTCCAGGGCGCATCCCGCCCAGCCAAAGCCTTCTGGGTACGTTCAGCCTACAGGCCTCTGTGCTGCTGGTAGTCTAAAGGCATTGGCGTAGGCTGGTCGCTGGTTGCCTAAGATCATGTTCTGCGGCTCTGGGTTGCGCCACATCCCTCCCGGTATATATTTCTAATTCATAATTACAATTTTTTGTGGCGCCGGATATCGGGAGAAACCTGTCCGTGTTGCCTAAAAAAATAAAACAAGTTTATCTTTTCTTTACAAATACTAACATTCCTCACTTTTAAGTTAAAGAAGTTGCTTTGAAAGGGTAACTGCTCATATCATTAACTTCGGTTATTGAGTTTGTGAGTAATACTTTCTAAGAATACCTAGACCCAATCGTGCTCGCATCAGCATTTACATGTACTTCCATTTTCACAATGAACTTCACCATTGTCGCACTATTTTTCGAAATTAAATAGTTACGCCATAGCAGTTCACGGCAGCCTTCACAATTGTTCAAACAATAACAGAACCTGCTAACTGGTGCTACAGGCTAAGACTGATAATACTGTTCTGTGTAGTAATTTCGGGAGTACTAAAGCGCATCCAGCGCTAATAAACTGATCATACCTGCCCTACTATGCAATGGAAAACTTACAAACTCGGATTTTATCATCTGCATACTGCTCACGTGTTGTTGGTGAGACTCCAGTGCATACGGCCTACCCACGTGAAACTTGTGAATGAATGCTGCTAAAGCAGGCTACAGGAAAATTTTTGCACAAGCTGTATGGTAACTGGAGGCTTATTTAGTGGATGTTGGAACGCTCACATTCTTCAATTCTCTCTCTTTCCGAATCTTTTTGTTAATGCTTTATTATTACATTTAATTGACGTCTTGAAAGCAACAAATAGTTCACTCCTCACTAACATAAAGGTTCTAAAACTTTCCCATTTTTCCTCACAGGTGGGTTAAGAATGCTCGTTGTCTTGACAAATATGGTCTAGAGTAGCTGTGATACAGGTTGTGATAGCTCATATAATTAATGTAATCAATTCAGATGTAACCAATCCACAAGCAGCGAAGGAATCTTTCTGTGATCGATATTGATTTATCGAAAATGCTTCAAATGCCTCTATGCACTATGGGAGTTAACATCTGAGGTCATCAGTCCCCTAGACATAGAACTACTGAAACGTAAATAACCTAAGGATATCACAGCCATGCCCGAGGCAGGATTCGAACCTGTGACCGTAGCAGCAGCGCGGTTCCGGGCTGAAGCGCCTAGAAACGCTCCTCCATATTGGCCGGCTGACGTTGATTTATCACTTTTACTATTAAGCTCATGAATCATTATAAGGATCGTCAAATCCTATTTGACCGTCGAGATAGACTTAACGAGTGTCAATTCGGTAGTGTTGAATTCAGCCTTGTAGACTATCAAATCGACTGAGAAACCCCCAGGTACGTCATTTCCATCCAAAGAAACGTGACCACATAATTCTACACAGGCTTCTACATCCTGGTAATTACGAAGAAGGGACAAGACCTAAAACGGCGAATTTCTAGGTCACACAAAAGTAAAAATAGTTTCGTCGTCATATAATCTAACCTGTTTAAGTCCGTTCATTAGTACAAGGCGTTCTTCAGATAGCCATCAGTCCCATAATACAGGCCTTCCGCTGGTAAATACTGCTCACCTAAGTAAGACAGAAATCAGAACTTTATCATCTTCCAGGTAGCATTGTCCAAATTCTAAAGGTTTAGTGTTGCAAGTTACGAGATACTGGATGTGTTTCAGCTCTGTGCAGTGAGTGAACAATTAGTCTTTCAGCCGGCCGTGGTGGCCGAGAAGTTCTAGGCACTGCAATTCGGAACCACGCGGCTGCTACGGTCGCAGGTTCGAATCCTGCCTCGGGCATGGATGTGTGTGATGTCCTTAGGTTAGTTAGGTTTAAGTTTCTCTAAGTCTAGGTGACTGATGACCTCAGATGTTAAGTCTCATAGTGGTCAGAGCCATTTGAACCATTTGAAGTAGTCTTTCAGATCGGGAGAAAGTAGTTGAGGTGGAAATTCTCAGTTGAGACAGGTTTGGACGCTGTAGAGTGTAGAGGGAGAATAGCAACGTTTCGCAGAACTGGAAAACTGCAGCCCTCGCATTGCCCGCGTGTAGCCGGGACACGTAACGGTAGGTTTTCGGGCGGCACAGTAGTAGGGCGGGAGGTATCGGTTCGGCTGTGCAGCAGGTGCGCTGCGGGCTGTGCGGCGGCGTGAGTTCCCGCAGGAACGCCGTGACTTCCTGCCGGGATCAACGACCAGCTGGCAGCTCACCGCTCCACGGGGCTGGCCGCTAATGGTCGCTAAGCGCCAGCCAGGCACCTCCCTATTTGCCCATCGACTGAACACCTATCTGTGCTCCAATACCACATTCACTGCAGAGTGGTAGGATAGCTAATTGCAGAAAAACAATACACTGTTGCGAGTTGGCCATCTTTTCACTAGATATCCTTTCTGGCAGTATAAGGAGAGGCATCCTATAGGTAATGCAACACATTTTTCTGAAAGCAGAGTGGCTTAATTCAGGATTCCAATACACCGTATTATTCCCCTCTATTTTGGCTACAAAACAATTTTTTTTTCAACATAATCTCCTTACGTCACCTTACTGGGAGGACCTCTACGCCCACATATTACCTCTCTACTGGTCGACGTAGAGCATTAGTAACATCCCCATTATCCATTTACTGCTTCCCCCCCGAAGTCCATCCTTCAATGGGCCAAACAGATTGAAGTCCAAACGTGAGAGATTCGGGCTGTGGGGTGGATGGTGGAAAACAGTCCAATGAGGTTTTGTCAGCTCCTCTCTGGTGCGCAGGTTTATGTGAGACCTTGCTTTGTCATGGACAACGAGAAGGTCACTTGCATTTTTGTGGAAAAAGAAGACCCATGAGTCGTTTCTTCAATTTCCCGAGGGCAGCGCATTACAGTTCAGAGGGAGAGCATTAAATAGAATAACTCCTACGGAGTCCCAGAAGATTGTCCCCATGACGTTACCAGCTGAGAGTGCAGCTTTGAACTCTGGAGAGTCACAATAACACAGGCACTATAATATCGTCGAATGAGAGTGTTTGCACGTTCCGACACTGCAGGAGTCAAAGCGGTGTGCGCCCAACAGGCACGTGGGACATCGTTTGGGTAATGTTGTTGTGATAATGACAGACGTTTCGCCCAACGACTCACCAACCTTTTGTTCAACACCCTGTCTCCGTAGACATACTGCCAGCGTCTACGCTCTGGTTTTCCGCCGAAAAAACTCAATGACAGCTCTCTGCTTGGAACGCACCTCTGTCACAGAACGCCATTTTGAAAAATACGTATAGCGTCGCCACGTATCGGAACTTCATGAAACTGTAGGGGCTGAAGCGGGAATATTCCACAATAACCCACAACTAATTGTGCATTTTTTCAGCCAAAACCGGCCGAGAAAAAGGATGTGTTGCATTACTCGATGAACGCCAGTCGTATATTGCACGTATTTGTAGTACTACTTGTTTATCGCTTCTTACCGCTCACTTTCCACTTATTTCACGAGCTGCAATGGCTTATGTCTGTGCCTGGCCGGATGGAGTTATTTTTTGGGGAAATTAAGCCCTAAAGATATAAGCAGGAACTTCTTTCCATTCTTCCTGCAACACGTCTGTATTTCTGCGCCATTCGACGGGAAATGCGAATGACGATCCATTGGATCCTAAGCTTTTTCGTTGGTTTCAGATTCGGGCCTTCTTCAGTCTTGCAACCCTCCTCCCCCCGTCCCTCTCCCCCCGATTTTCCTCTAACCGCTGTATTTTATGGACAATGTCACTATCATGCCTATAAAAAAAGTCAGGTAATTTTCCATTTATTTATTGCTGTTATACCTGACTCCGTCGTCATTTCCAAAAAAATTTAGTTGACGTGCAATTTAAGAATTATGTACTCTGACTGAAAATTTTACATCAGTAATTAGCCTTCTCATCAATGAGTCTTCCCTTCGTATTGTCTCTGTTGAACCCTTTTTCGGGGTGGTTCTGCTGCTGCTGCTTTTTTCCCTTTGTGTGTGTACATCACGAAACTGATTACATTCCATTTGATTACCAGCCATATTGCTCCAGCATCAATATCCCTACTTATGTTCTATTGGCAGCAGGGTTGACTAACTTCCATGTTACAGTATCATGATCTGTTCTGTCCAGATCACGTCATCCAGTCCGTTTCTCTCTTTCTGCTGGGTGTAAATTACAATGAAGCACCAGATACTCAGGCGTCGCTGTTTCTCCTCAGTTGAGGTTTGCCGGTCTCCCTGTTCTGTACATGCGGACGAGGTAAGGATCACTTCCAGTAAGAAGTGCACCATTCCCGTAGACGGGTTATTCAAGCGCGGTCGTATTGTCTGACACACACGCCTTTCGGTTTTCGTGCCGTTCGAGTCGCGATGCCGTTCGTATGATCATCTAATTTTGTTACTGATCCAAGTCCGGGCTTGGAGAGCAGAGGAATGGCTGGCTCTGAGCACTATGGGACTTAAGATCTATGGTCATCAGTCCCCTAGAACTTAGAACTACTTAAACCTAACTAACCTAAGGACATCACGCAACAACCAGTCATCACGAGGCAGAGAAAATCCCTGACCCCACCGAGAATCGAACCCAGGAATCGGGCGCGGGAAGCGAGAACGCTGCCGCACGACCACGAGCTGCTGACAGTTGAATGGCAGCGCGACTTGAAAGATAGGCGTTTGTGTAATTTTCTCCGAAGTGTCAAAGACACGCTGTTGCCGAAAGTGTTTCCACGAACAGCTGCGTTTATTTTGCCATCAATCAACACTAATGGTCGAATCCCAAGTAATACAGACAGCTGTCCAAGGCAGTCACAAAATCAACGCTGCCTCGCACTCTTGTCGCTGAAGAACTCTCTCTCTCTCTCTCTCTCTCTCTCTCTCTCTCTCTCTCACACACACACACACACACACACACACACACACACACACACACACACACACGTAAATAAGTACCGTTCGCCAGGAATCCGTAAGATCAACAAACGGCAATCTGGATGTCACGTCATGTAAGCGTGACTCATCAGTCCATACAAGCACGATTGCGCCACCCTGAGCGACGTCGTGCATTCGTTCCTGTGTTCAGTGGCTTCTTGGAAGCAGACGGCTCTTCCAGAAACATAGTACACAACAGTGCCGTTTGCGACGCAGCACACAGGCGGTAGAGATTTGCACAGACAGGTGCTCGGTGTATGCAAAGCAGCTTCCCGCGGCGACTTGCAAATCGGTTGCAAATTTATTCGCCGTGTGGAAGCTGACGAGGACTTTCTCCTCGTGCAGCGTATTGGCAGTAGCGCACACGCTTTAGGCGAGGCAAGATCTGCAGGGGGAGTCGCTGCTAGACAAGCACCGTCTGGAACCTGCTTCCATGTAGGATTCAAATGTACTGCCAAGTGCGAGGAGTTCGGCTTGAAATATACCTTACCGGGCGTTTACGCTATTGCATAATTGGAAGCTACTGTTCACGACTCCGTTAACTACGACGAGATGCTAATAATTCCTTGGCTTTGTTAAGAAAAAATGCTGTTATGGATTTAAAAAAAAAAAGATTTACTCAACGTATTCGCCTTGAGCTCAACATATTTGTGGCATCTGTGTTCCAGGTTCTTTAACCCATCTACAGAAAGGGATTTCGATTGCGCAGCAAGTCACTCATCCGCAATGTACAGAAATTGTCTTCCCTTGAGCTGCTCCTTGATGTTCCGGAACAGATAATAGTCTGAGAGGGCCAGGGGCGGATCCAGGATCTCGGTCAGGGGTGCGCAAATTTTTTTGTAACTGCCTTCCAAAAAATTAATTCCAAATAAAAGCATTAATACTCTATATACGCATTAATTCCAAATAAAAGCATTAATACTATATATACGCACACGCGCACACACACACACACACACACACACACACACACACACACACACAAACACACACACACACACACACACACAATATTCTGCTTTTAGTTTAATTATGTTCCGCTGTGTGTTAAGTGTGTTTAATGACATAACTTACTGCATTACCTAAAAAATATTCTTCAAATACGACACGTGCAGTTTAAAAACTCCGTGTTTGTCTGCTAATGTAAAATAATCTATAAAAATGCTAATGTTCGTTTCCATTCTTAAATCTTCGAAATTAGTTCACCAATTGCTTTCATATGACAGAATGTTTCCATCGAGTTCGCGCATATGTTTATTCGCAGCAATGGCGATACGACTGCGAAAAGTTATAATAGGGTATTTGACTCTGTTAAGGAAATCATCTTATATTATTTATTACGTCAGTATCTGTTTGAATCTGCTGACCGTAACATTTATATTCTTACTGTATGAGAGAATGGATTGTGAATGAATCCGCAGACATTTTCGTGTACGTTGTTACATTTTGCTAATTAATGTTTGTTCACATTCCGCATCAAAGTGAGAAGAAAGCCAAAATAGGGGAGAAGTGTTCATCCAGATCGAAAACGTGCAATTGCAGAATAAAAGGGACTGTCGTAAGTTTCTCACTATTTGCAACTAATGAGAATATTTTCAAGTATTCCTTCGGTGTTCGTCGCTTAATTAACAACACCATCACTTTGCAAATTGCCACTAGAAACGAAATCTTACGCACTGCAGGGAAAGCGCTAAAAAAGGCACACTGATCGCTCATGCCTCAGCGAATATTATCATTTTATTCGTAAGTATAGTTTTTTCTTCTGAAGTTTATTCACTAAATGGAATAGGCTTCAAGGTCTCTTTTTGAGTTGTTACATCCAACTGCGTGCCATTGTTTACATCTGCGACTTCAAGTAAAACATACTAGATAGGCCGACGTAATCAGCCCCTAAAGAAGTCGGAAAAAAAAGATCGGCCACGCACCAGGGGGGGGGGGGGACATTTCCCCCATTGCCCCACGCTCTGGATCCGCCCCTGGAGAGGGCCAAGTCAGGTGGATATGGTGAAGATCTTCCAGCTTATGGTACGTGGTGCTCGCCATTTGATGAGGGGTACTGTCTTGCAGAAACAAGATTCATTTTCTCAGCTTTCCTTGGTGTTTGGTTACCTGTTGTTGCTTCAGTTTGTCGAGAGGTTCAAAATAGTATCTTGCCTTAATTGAAAGTAGTCATTAAGTAGGATTATATCTTCGTCCTAAAAGACAGATGCGAGCAACATGTCTGCTGATCTTTGTGTTTTATGTTTCTCTGGACGTCGGTGTCTGCCGGAGTGGCCGAGCGGTTCTAGGCGCTTCAATCTCGAACCGCACAACCGTTACGATCGCAGGTTCGAATCCTGCCTCGGATATGGGTATGTGTGATGTCCTCAGGGTAGTTAAGTTTAAGTAGTTCTAAGTTCTGGGGGACTGATGACCTCGGATGTTAAGTTCCATAGTGCTCAGAGCCATTTGAACCATTTTTTCCGTCACACTGAACACTCAAAATCTTCCGTTGTTCACACTCCATTATATACCAGTAAAAGCCCCATAAATAACAATAAACACATTCAACACTATACACTCTGCTGGTCGTTCACGTCCTCAGAGTGCTTCACTTCTTTTGTTAAGGCTTGTACATAGGTGACCTACTGGATAGTGGCGGAAGTTGCAAGGGGCTTTTCGTGGATCATATTTTTATACGTTTATACAGAGAAGACGCACCGCTAGAAAATTGTACCGAAATTCAGGAAGACCCGTAGAAGGTCGTCGCTTGGTAGAGGAATTGAAAGTTGACCGACAACATAAACAAATAAAAGAGGCAGAAAGTCCTCCTGTTGCAAGATGGTGCGATTGAAAGACTATCGTTGGAAGTAATCACATCCATAAAACGTGTAATTACTTCACCACTGAGTATGTTGGCAGCTGGCGATAGTCATCTACGGCAATAACATTTTCTGCGAAACCGATAGGTTAATGTACTTTCTCAAAAATTTTAAACATCGATTTTAGACATATCTAACATGTTGAGAATATTTTTTGTGTGTAAAAGTGTGGTGTGGTTAACCTAGACTTAATGTGCAACTCTTCTGACAGCCCGATCAAGAATAGTTACTTATCAAATTTAGGACAACCAAAACGATATCTTAACAATGTTGCTGTCTTTTTCTTCTTCTTCTTCTTCTTCTTCTTCTCCTCATTATTATGGTTACTATTAAATTATATTATTATTTTTATTTGCAGTGTATGATGTCTCTCAACTGCAGAAGAACCAATATTCGCCCATTTTACTCTGTCCTCACTGATAATTTTCCAATTTTTGCAAATAACTCTGAAGATTGTGAAGGTATCATTTACAGTGGCATCCAAGAGGTCACTTCCACTGTGAAGCTCCCTTATCACTCTTGACGGTCAAAACCGATGATGCTCCACATACATTCCCTAAGAATTGATAGTTTTGGGTTTAATTTTTGGTACTATGTCCGGTTCTGTGTACAAAGTAAGAATATAATTATGGAATATTCCCCATTACTTATTCTTGCTCTCACTTACGTGTCAAAATATTCTCCATGATATTTTGTATTCAAATGTTTTTAATTTGCTCCTTGCCTTTTTTTTCTTAACGTTCGGGTTTAACATCCATTGGCTGAGACTGGTACAATTAACGTTTTTGTTTCTGGAGTTTGGGTTTCCTTTAAAGTACTGTTACCTAGCTTTTGAAAACTGCCAAACCAACTTTGCAACATCTGATAACCTTATTAATTCGTGATTCGATTTTGGTTTTCGTGGAGTTGTGAAAGGTTAACTGAGTGACAACGACACTAATTCCATTCAGTGTTTTTTTTTTTTTTTTTTTCTTCAGAGGCTGTGTTACTATGCATTACTCTTTCCTGGTTAGCGAGCTAAGTTAATTGTTGTATCTGTATTCACCTGAATTTTGTGCATATTGATTTTATTATCTTTTCTGTATAAGATCAACTTCTGGGTTTGAGGACAAGAAACTTTGAACACAACGCAACTTCGCAATGACCCAGTCATTCGACTGAAGATGATTTTCGGGAAACAGAGAATGGAGACAATGGGGATACCAGGGAAGAGCAGACAGGTGTTGTTACTGTCTCTTTCCCCGCCCTTTCTCACTCCTTGCAACGCCTGTGCAGGTGGGGTGGGGGACCAGCTAGCAACGGTGGCTCCGTCCAATCAGAACGCGTCCTTCCGGCGGTAAACAACAATGCGACGGCGGCGCCGCCATTGTCCTCGAGCTCCGTCCAAGGAGGCGACGTACAATGGGCCTGCTATCTGCGCACGACGCCGCGCCAGGCTGGCCGTCTAATGCCCCAATATGTCACCGCCAGGTCTTGTTAAGGTGGCCACACTGCCTCCACGCGCTGGCCCATCGACTGCCTCCATTTCCTCCCGCGTACTCGTATACAGTAGAGATGGACAAATTGAAACACGTAACTGTTTAGAAACAAATGAAACAGTACAGTGTAATGTTTCGATACGATGTTTCGAAACAGTGAAACAGCGAAACAGTTTGTGTTTTTCAATCTAATAAACCTACACATTTTATCAACTTGGATGTCTACTGTATAAGTATGAGATGTGAGAGAGCTAATCATATCGCAGAAAGTATGAAACTATCACTTAGGCGTCTTGGCAGTTTCGTATTTCCTGCAGAAAATGAACTGCTTTCGCGTCGTGTGACTTTTATACTTTTCAATTGGCTGAGGACAGCCATAACTGAAGACAGAAGAACCACCACGAATGGAACTGGAGATGGGAGCAAACTGCAGAAACAACGGATATGCTACTGGGATTCCCACATTCCGTTAGTATGGGTAATATACCCATCTTTCTAATTTCCATGCACACAAAGGGAATCATTGTGGATAATAGACAGTGACTATAGACTCACAAATAACGCCAAATAATTCGAATAAATAACAAAATATAACAGAAAATTTTTTTGCGTTGCAAGGTGTTTCGAACCGTTACTATTAATTGACCATGCTTCCCAGCCCTTCCCGTTCACCATATATCAGTGATATGTCAAACAGATTGCTTGCAATTGTACCGACATCAAATTTATGTATATGTCTAATAACTGTCACTCTACGCCTTTTTTTATTCAAAATGTTGTAGGCTTACTTGCATTTCTTAATATGATTACTGTACACCAACAGAGAAGCGTACGTTATAAAAAAGTGTAATTTACCTGAATGATTTTTCACATATTTATTATTTTGAATGTGAATAATATGCGTTGTTTTATTGTTTGGTTAATGTTTATAAAGCAGATGTTACGCCATTTCGGAATAGGACAGTAAGCTAGATACAAAGCTTTATTTTCGAATATCTTAACCTTCACGCTAATGTTTGGCAAATAGATTTCGACACTCTTGAAAGTGTTTTATGAAGTGGTATGTTGCGTTTCAGTACCTGTGCCGAGCGGAATGAAACGTCACTGTTTCGATACAATTAGTCCGTTCTAAGCACAGGTGGACTGAAACAGCCTTATTTTGAAACAACGATACAGTTTCTGTGTCTGGCTCAAGATCGAATCTGGTCCGGTTATCCGAGACAGGGGCGGAATGAAACACCTCCGTTTCGAAACAGTGAACCACAGCCGTTCCGAAACACTGAAACAGTTCCACGGATCGATACACTGTATCGAAAAACAGGAACAGTGGCCAAATCTAATACGGAGTCTCTTTTCTACATTTTCCCTTACACTAGACTTTGCAACGTCCTCAAGTACATATCATAAATTTTGTCTAGACATACAATAGTGATATTGAAGCTGACTATTCCAGTACAAGGCTGCGCAAGAATGAAACCAATTTTCACAAACATTTGGGACAGTTGTCGTCACTAGTCATTTTTGATAAAGTTCTGGATACCTTACGTACGGACACATTCGAAACCTTTGCGCATAGCTGTCACTGGCACAGATAACTTCTGTGCCGGAATGGCCACGATTTTTTGGCGCACATCCTATATAAATTCGTCTACAACAGTGGATCCCAAGCATTCTGAGACAATTTCCCTCAGTGTTGCAAGAAATTAGCTAGTACCACCTCTCCTCTAACCGCCTTCAACAATAGCACCTACATAAACTTTAGAATGAAAAACAGTTTTCTTTCAACATTTATTTTCAAAATTACGGAAGATAAATGACACAGTTGTTGTAGGTGTTTTACAGAACTACGGACTAGTGAGTCAGTGAGGCATTAACTATCCACATTGAGGGTAGACACCTATTGATAAACACGCCTCCTATGAACCGCTTTTTTTCTTAAAAACACTTCTTTACGAAGTTAAGAGGTATGTACTACATTTATCTTTTCTAAATCACTTATTGCTGGACTGCTTACCTCTGAACTGACAGAATTTGGGAGGCTTCAGACTGTCATTGTTTTGTGTCTCACAATTGCCACTAATAATAATAATAATAATAATAATGTGTAGCCCCTACATAAATGTAGTAGCCATTACATAGTTAATGTTGTATTGTGCTGAAACTTCCTGGCAGCTTAAAACTGTGTGCTGGACCAGACTCGAACTCGGAACCTTTCCCTTTCGCGGGCAAGGGCTCTACCAAATGAGCTACCGAAGGACGACTCACGCCCCATCCTCACAGCTTTACTTCTGCCAGTACCTCGTCTCCTACCTTCCAAACTGTACAGAAGCTCTTCTGCGAACCGTGCAAAACTGGCACTCCTGAAAGAAGGGATATTGCGGAGACATGGGTTAGCCACATCCTGGGGGATGTTTCCAGAATTTTGAATTGTGCTGTCAGCTGCTTCATTTATCTGTTGCGAAATGAATGACGAAGCAATTTCTGGGCCATTGCGTGAACTAAGTACAACTCGTAGAAGTCATTTTCTTAAGATATTTAAGCATGTATGACTTGTACGTCTGAATTTTACTCGTAGGTACATGTATATGTAATAGGTAGACTATTTGAAGAACATGTTGTTCACATATTATTTTCACAAGCTGTAACGACCACATATTTCATAACAAATATAATGATTGGCAACTTACTTAATCAGTCTTATGAAACGATCTTTTGAAATGATCTTTTGACAACAATTTAGCTTCGTGACAGAAACAAAATCGGACACTCCCCTTACCATGCCTTTCTAAGGCTAAAATGACAATAAATAAGGAAGAAAGAGGAAATGGAAAGCCTTTGAGGATAGCAATGATATTAATTTTGGCTAAATTTTGATTCGTGATTTTTATATGTATTGTATGGCCGAAGGAGCGATATCAAGTAGATAGTTGCAGTTTCAATTAGCTCAGAAGTTATAAAGTTTCACCAAGATTACATTTTCCATCCTTGATTATCACCCCTGATCTACTGTGATTTTGAATACAAGATTATTTTAACGCCTGTAATAGGAGAAAAATTGGAGGCTGTGTGCTCAGTTTTAAGAGCACTTCGCCTGAGCACACCAGTGAGGCACCAGAGAAGTTGTTCTTGGCGTTAGAAGAACTTAATCTAACACACAAAATCTGCCCAAAACTATGCAAAATGGCGGAGTTCCGCTGGTTATCAAAATCAGAGCTCTCTGCGCAGTCTGCAGTTATTTTCGCAATGCTCATGTTTTAAGTAGCCCACACAGTAAGAGCTATGTCTCACTGCGACCTGATTTGCCCTGTTGTCAGTGCACATTTCCTTGTCTGGTACAGTAGTCCCCACACCATGTGGTCTCATCTCTGAGACAGTTTCACTGAGTGCTACAGGTACGAGAAAGACGATAAGGGATTGCCAGTTAGGAGGAGAAACAGTTATTGAGACAAACAGACCATCAGACCGGAATTACGATGCCAGCTCGTCATTACGATTGTTTCTGGATCACCAGACGTCTACATGCCGCCGCTAAGGAAATCTGCCATGTTCTACCCACATGTGCCATCTCCTCGCTCCTGTTAAGTCTTCTCAGTACGTAAGTGACCCAGGCCTGTCTACCTATCCAGTAATAATGTCCTTGTTTCCAGGCACATTTCATTGTATTTTTACATTGTTCAACTGTGGGAGCTTCATTGTCAATGTACACTGCTAGAAATGGAAAAAAGAACACATTGACACCCGTGTGTCAGACCCACCATACTTGCTCCGGATACTGCGAGAGGGCTGTACAAGCAATGATCACACGCATGGCACAGCGGACACACCAGGAACCGTGGTGTTGGCCGTCGAATGGCGCTAGCTGCGCAGCATTTGTGCACCGCCGCCGTCAGTGTCAGCCAGTTTGCCGTGGCATACGGAGCTCCATCGCAGTCTTTAACACTGGTAGCATGCCGCGACAGCGTGGACGTGAACCGTATGTGCAGCTGACGGACTTTGAGCGAGGGCGTATAGTGGGCATGCGGGAGGCCGGGTGGACGTACCGCCGAATTGCTCAACACGTGGGGGCGTGAGGTCTCCACAGTACATCGATGTTGTCGCCAGTGGTCGGCGGAAGGTGCACGTGCCCGTCGACCTGGGACCGGACCGCAGCGACGCACGGATGCACGCCAAGACCGTAGGATCCTACGCAGTGCCGTAGGGGACCGCACCGCCACTTCCCAGCAAATTAGGGACACTGTTACTCCTGGGGTATCGGCGAGGACCATTCGCAACCGTCTCCATGAAGCTGGGCTTCGGTCCCGCACACCGTTAGGCCGTCTCCCGCTCACGCCCCAACATCGTGCAGCCCGCCTCCAGTGGCGTCGCGACAGGCGTGAATGGAGGGACGAATGGAGACGTGTCATCTTCAGCGATGAGAGTCGCTTCTGCCTTGGTGCCAATGATGGTCGTATGCGTGTTTGGCGCCGTGCAGGTAAGCGCCACAATCAGGACTGCATACGACCGAGGCACACAGGGCCAACACCCTGCATCATGGTGTGGGGAGCGATCTCCTACACTGGCCGTACACCTCTGGTGATCGTCGAGGTGACACTGAATAGTGCACGGTACATCCAAACCGTCATCGAACCCATCGTTCTACCATTCCTAGACCGGCAAGGGAACTTGCTGTTCCAACAGGACAATGCACGTCCGCATGTATCCTGTGCCACCCAACGTGCTCTAGAAGGTGTAAGTCAACTACCCTGGCCAGCAAGATCTCCGGATCTGTCCCGCATTGAGCATGTTTGGGACTGGATGAAGCGTCGTCTCACGCGGTCTGCACGTCCAGCACGAACGCTGGTCCAACTGAGGCGCCAGGTGGAAATGGCATGGCAAGCCGTTCCACAGGACTACATCCAGCATCTCTACGATCGTCTCCATGGGAGAATAGCAGCCTGCATTGCTGCGAAAGGTGGATATACACTGTACTAGTGCCGACATTGTGCATGCTCTGTTGCCTGTGTCTATGTGCCTGTGGTTCTGTCAGTGTGATCATGTGATGTATCTGACCCCAGGAATGTGTCAATAAAGTTTCCCCTTTCCTGGGACAATGAATTCACGGTGTTCTTATTTCAACTTCCAGGAGTGTATTTGTGGGTCTTTATCAAACAGGTGTATTTACGTTGAGTCTGTACTCTTATTTAAGAAGAGTTGTGCTACCACCTTCGTCTTTAATCTATCATCACACCTGAGCTCCTGTGACTGAAAACTAGGTCGAATCACGCCTGCAGTAGGAGATTAATTCGAGCTTTATGAGCAGTCTTGGCGGGAAGTAGGGTAATAGCCGCACGTTTGCAAGCCACACAGCTGGAAACGCGGTTCCAACTTTTCACATGTACTTCTCCCTCGTCACGAACCTTGTTTGCTCTGACTGCAGTTGGCAGACTTGAGTCGTGTGCCCCTGAGCTACTGGCTGGTGGTGCCCTGTTAGACTGCCTGCTGGTGGCCCTATTAGACCGCCTTAATTGGGGGGCGGGACGAGACGCTAGACTTCTCGGCTCTGCTAGGCGCGCCTTTCATTACGGCGGCCTCCCTAACGGAACAATCGGCTCACTGCGCCATCCGGTAATTAATGGGTAGCATTCATAATTGCGCTGCCTGGAATTAAGGCCTCAGTTGTACAGCCGTGCTAAAAGTATTCCATTAACATATCTAACTATGTAGATGAGTACGTTTTGTTGTTGAAACACAACAGGATAGCTCAACGCGAAGGCACTGCGTTAGTGCTCCGTTCAAAAGGTGTTAAATTAGTGGAGCTGCCCAACTTAGATGTTTTGTCTCATATATTTAAAAAAAATGCCTTTTTTTATCGTTCTACGATTACGCTGAAAATACTGCGATTTAATGTGATTGCATGGTTTGTGTCTTCGGAGTCTTTTGCGTTTGCAAGCTTCAGTAAAATCTTCTCAGTTTCCAAACCGCGTCGCTTCGTATAAGACGATTGAGCTTTTCGTGACTCGACTGCTTGATTCGAAGTGACGCGGCTTGTAAAACGGGAAGATTTTATTGATTACGTCTCGACTGATTAAAAATGTTTTTATGAGCTGGAGTTGAAAGCGGACACACGCCTTTAGCGGGCAATGTTCGTCCTGGCATTTAAAAAGAATTATACCAAAATATGCATCAGACTACCATAAAGAAAATATTTTTAGAAACACCAACTACAAATATCGTGACACGTCGAGACGCCGATGAAATATAAAATTTAAAACGTGATCAAGACTTACAGTCTCGAAAAACTTGAAGTATTACACAAGGTTTGTTGCAAATCTCATATGCTGAGAAAGGGAAGTTACATTATACGTATGAAATGACATATATCGTGGTAGATAATGCAAGCACATTATTTAACGTTCCAAGGTCACGACAATCTTTTACACATTTCCTGTCTTTTCACTGGAGTCAGCTGTATATCATCTGCGTGTATTTCGCATATCTGAAGAACGAAGATTTTTACTCTCAGATTACGTCAAACTCAAACATTGGCTTCTTGGATAAAAGATTTTTGTCATGAATCCTATCTTTTTTTATGTATGACGTTCTTTAATTCTTAGAATCCTCCCTGGACTTATTAAAAATTTGAAACCCTATTGCTCACAAAAATTTTCCAGGCATCTAATATCTTCTGATGAAACTGAGGTCTTCTCAAAAACATTTTTTTATTTGTAGTAGAAAATCTTCTGGAATCCTGCTCGTCTTCTTTAAAGCTACATTATTGTAAAATGAAATATCTGATTAATTAAATACTTCTGTTAAGGCAACATGCAACTGCTTCTCTTTTCGGTTCGGTTCGTGGTGTTTTGTCCAACTACTAATTAGTTGTGTTACTTACGTAATGTTCAAATGTGTGTTTATATTTGTTATACAATGTTGCTGTTGTCATTGCTGATGCCAATGGTTTAAGATTCCCTGAAAGCCTCTTATATCGTGTTCTCTTTACTAAACAGTGTACTGTTAATCAAGTTAGACAGTTTTCAGGCCTATTGCAATGTAGAGCTGTTCTCTGTTGTAGTACGGTTCTGGTTGTCACATCTAATTTGCGGCTTAGTTCAAAATAGTCGCCGTTCACATATTCCAGCTTTATTCCTTTACTGTGTAAAAACACGCAGGGGCTGTCCTCGATTTAAAATCACGCATAAGAACTTCGTTGTCGTGACATATTCATTTACGATCTTGATGATGAAATTCGTGTAGTGCAGTGTGCAGTGTTTTTGCGGGTTTGACATTCCTGTGCCACCGTGACGTACCCGTATTTGTCGTTAAAGCTCACAGGAAGAGATCCCCAGCAGTGGGATCGACTTTAGAAACCATGTATGCAGAGATGTAGATTAAGGTCCCAGGTGTAACACGCTGCAGCCATTCGTCTTTTGGGCCTTTGTTTGTGACTAATAAATTAAACTCAACCACGTCCGAACAGGCCTTTAAGCCCAAAGGTACCGACCGTCCGCCGTGTCATCCTCAACCACAGGCATCACTGGATGCGGATATGGAGGGGCATGTGGACAGCACACCGCTCCCCGGCTGTTGTCAGTTTTCGTGACCGGAGCCGCTACTTCCCCATCAAGTACCTCCTCAATTGGCCTAACAAGGGCTGAATGCACCCCGTTTGCCAACAGCTCTCGGCAGACCGGTTTGGGGCTAACGGACGAAAAAATATTCGAAAATCAATAACAAATGAATGTTACACACACTGGTCGTGTAGCGCAGAGGTTAAGGTACAGTAGTCACACTCAGACAATTGTTGGTTCGGATCTTGTCTGGTGTTCTGAAATTTTTTATATTTTCAAATCGTTATCAAAATGACTTTGATCATTATTTTTATTCAATAAATTAGTTTAAATTTAATTTTTATTTATATTCCATCGACACGTCTTTTTACCATCGAATTAACTCTTTCATTTGCTGTTATTTCTCTTTCTATCATTCTTTTTCAACTTCGAATATTTGTTCAAGTAATTTTAATTGCTTTTAAGTATTAACTTCAATTTAATTTCCTCCATTTTATCATCCTATATTTTTGACCTGTTACTGCAGTCATTATTTTTATAATTCATTTTGGTTGAATTTCATTTTACTTATAATCCCTTCTTCCGTTTCAATCTCCATTTGCGTTATTTTGTCCACAGTGCAATAAGAATTTACTTGTGTTTTAAATGTTTGTATGACGATTACGGCTCAAGAAACTGTCATCTTGCAAGGAACACCACATTTTTGACGCCACTCCAGAGTCAACATAAACAGAATATTTCTTCTTTTATTTATAAGCGCGCCAGCCGCGTTAGCCGAGCGGTTCTAGGCGCTACAGGATGGAACCGCGCGACCGCTACGGTCGCAGGTTCCAATCTTGCCTCGGGCATTTTTGTGGGATGTAAACCTCTCTCACACCGGCCTGATTTAGCTTCACTAATCAGGATAGTAAAAACATGCTTATATTAAGGGAATTTTCATTCACAAAGCAGGCTTATCACATTCACACAGTTCAGTACTGTTCTATCCTGATTAAATTGAGCTTAACTTAAATTCTATAAGGCAGTGAATTAATTTCGAAGTCTCGGTGCGGCGAAAATTGTCAGTCGATCTCCTGAAAACATTTGTAATAGTTATTAATTTTCGGTGATCACATGGGGAAGACCGGAGATCTGCTGGTAAGACCGTGTTAGCTTATTTTGAAGTAATAAATTGGATATCTTGAGCATACAAAACGGCAGGTTCGTCCAGTGTAAACCAGACGTTCCCTACTGGTCCCGTGCAACACAGAGTAGTCAGCAGACACTGTCAATAATAATCAGTTAAATAATAGGCGAACACAATTACTTTAGTTTAGTTCATGTATTAAATTCCTTCTCATACAGAAACTCATAAAGATGGCGACTAGCTCAACAATACGTACATATACATCCTCCTCCTTTCACGGCTAATCGGCAAGCTCCCTCATTCTTTTCATAAGAGAAAACATAGATAGCAGAGAAGCTATTCCATGGAGTAAATAAACGCTCCAAGGAATAATAGGGCTTGAAACTACTTTGCATTGATAATCATCGTATATTAAAGTTTAGGAATCGATAAGAAGAGATATTTCGAGATATGTACTGAGTTATATAATTTATAAAATTTCTGAAAATATCTCGGAGAGACCGCTGCAAGAGACATTACACATGGATGTGTGTTATGTCCTTAGGTTAGTTAGATTTAAGGAGTTTTAAGTTCTAGGGGACTGATGGCCTCCGAAGTTAAGTCCCATAGTGCTCAGAGCCATTATTTATAAGCGACTGATCTACATATTCAAAAAAAAAAAAAAAAAAAAAAATGGTTCAAATCGCTCTGAGCACTATGGAACTTAACATCGATGCTCATCAGTCCCCTAGAACTTAGAACTACTTAAACCTAACTAACCTAAGGACAACACACAACACCCAGCCATCACGAGGCAGAGAAAGTCCCTGACCCCGCCGGGAATCGAACCCGGGAATCCGGACGCGGGAAGCAATAACGCTACCCCACGACCACGAGATGCGGGCGATCTACATTTTCAAATACTTAAATATTATGATCGATAAATGAAAATAATTAAATTCACAAGCCCCAAGATTTTAAATGGAAAAAGAATGGAAGGAAGAAAACTGAAAGCAAAAGTTGATACGGTTATTAAAATGATGTGACAAAGGAATAGAAATAAAAAACTACACGTAAGCAAATTAAATGAAAACAATGATCAAAGTAATTTTGATAAGGAAAACATAAAATGTTACACAGTAGGCCTACCTGACGATATCAAAATCCACTTTTCCCATATGAGGACTGTACTTTAAGCATTAAGCTACGCTAACAGCGCGTAGAACATTCCTTGCTTATTACTGTAGTGCATCATGCGAAATTCCGAACTTATTTTGTCGATTACTCGCAAAAGAGTGCCCACAAAGGTGAACGGTTAGATAATGTGATACCTGTACATAACCGTACAGTTGTTTCAAAACATTCATCCCACTATTCGGGATTTCGGGAGTTCGGCTCCATGTCCTGCCGTGTTAGGGCCCCGTTGTTGCCATCAGAGACGGCAGCTACGTGTAATAAATTTTATCTTTTCTACAATTCAAAATCACCTACAGATTTAATTATCTGTTCTTCCTAATGTACTGTATACTCACAATATGTGATATTACGTTATTTACTATACCTTATGTGTCGCAATGTTGATGGACATCTAAATACACTCCTGGAAATTGAAATAAGAACACCGTGAATTCATTTTCCCAGGAAGGGGAAACTTTATTGACATATTCCTGGGGTCAGATACATCACATGATCACAATGACAGAACCACAGGAACATAGACACAGGCAACAGAGCATGCACAATGTCGGCACTAGTACAGTGTATATCCACCTTTCGCAGCAATGCAGGCTGCTATTCTCCCATGGAGACGATCGTAGAGATGCTGGATGTAGTCCTGTGGAACGGCTTGCCATGCCATTTCCACCTGGCGCCTCAGTTGGACCAGCTTTCGTGCTGGACGTGCAGACCGCGTGAGACGACGCTTCATCCAGTCCCAAACATGCTCAATGGGGGACAGATCCGGAGATCTTGCTGGCCAGGGTAGTTGACTTACACCTTCTAGAGCACGTTGGGTGGCACGGGATACATGCGGACGTGCATTGTCCTGTTGGAACAGCAAGTTCCCTTGCCGGTCTAGGAATGGTAGAACGATGGGTTCGATGACGGTTTGGATGTACCGTGCACTATTCAGTGTCCCCTCGACGATCACCAGAGGTGTACGGCCAGTGTAGGAGATCGCTCCCCACACCATGATGCCGGGTGTTGGCCCTGTGTGCCTCGGTCGTATGCAGTCCTGATTGTGGCGCTCACCTGCACGACGCCAAACACGCATACGACCATCATTGGCACCAAGGCAGAAGCGACTCTCATCGCTGAAGACGACACGGCTCCATTCGTCCCTCCATTCACGCCTGTCGCGACACCACTGGAGGCGGGCTGCACGATGTTGGGGCGTGAGCGGAAGACGTCTTACGGTGTGCGGGACCGTAGCCCAGCTTCATGGAGACGGTTGCGAATGGTCCTCGCCGATACCCCAGGAGCAACAGTGTCCCTAATTTGCTGGGAAGTGGCGGTGCGGTCCCCTACGGCACTGCGTACGATCCTACGGTCTTGGCGTGCATCCGTGCGTCGCTGCGGTCCGGTCCCAGGTCGACGGGCACGTGCACCTTCCGCCGACCACTGGCGACAACATCGATGTACTGTGGAGACCTCACGCCCCACGTGTTGAGCAATTCGGCGGTACGTCCACCCGGCCTCCCGCATGCCCACTATACGCCCTCGCTCAAAGTCCGTCAACTGCACATACGGTTCACGTCCACGCTGTCGCGGCATGCTACCAGTGTTAAAGACTGCGATGGAGCTCCGTATGCCACGGCAAACTGGCTGACACTGACGGCGGCGGTGCACAAATGCTGCGCAGCTAGCGCCATTCGACGGCCAACAACGCGGTTCCTGGTGTGTCCGCTGTGCCGTGCGAGTGATTATTGCTTGTACATCCCTCTAGCAGTGTCCGGAGCAAGTATGGTGGGTCTGACACACCGGTGTCAATGTGTTCTTTTTTCCATTTCCAGGAGTGTGGAATGCTGCTGCGTAACTTCTACACATGATTTTCTTCGCAGGACTAAGGACACAAAGATAGTTCAGCTGACTGGCAGTCCAGTTGGAAATCTGCCCAGCAGAGAGCGTTCCAGCTGATTCACGGCGTCCGTAAGAGCAGTGGGTAACGGCAGCTGCAGGTTATGAACCCAGGACCGTTACGCGCCGGCCGCCGCTGGCGTAGTCGCCCACGCTGCAGGAAGTGAAAGTTGCCTGTGTGTGTGTGTGTGTGTGTGTGTGTGTGTGTGTGAGGGAGAGACGGAGTTTAACGTGTGCCTTTCTTTACTTCTCTTTATGAGCTTACTCTAAATTTGTTTTAGATGATGATGGTATGGTTCGAACAGAAACTACAATGCAGATTCCTTCTACCATTCTATTCCAGGTGAGGTGGCATTTCGCCGCTAACAGTCTCCATTCCGTCGCTGATTATTTCGAGATCGACAAAACATCAAACGTTTCCAATGTGATCTTCACACCTATCAAAAAACGTAAAGCACCCAGAAGACAGGGATATTAGTGAAACTTGATTCACATGTACCCCACTGATGAGTAAGTAAATGATTGAACGTTGGAGGTCTCTGTGGCAGGTAGAACGGCAACTAGCAAGCATTAGTCTTGTTTGTGCTAAGCGTTGTTAACAGGACTGGCGAGCGAAATTCTGTGGTGCCCAGCGGTGAGTCTTTTTGCGATCCGATCGACGCCAATGAGAGACTACCTGGTGACAGGTCACGGAAAGCAGTGATGTTGGATGTGGTGTCATTGCAAGACACCACTCGTGCGGTGGCCGCCAAAAGCCCTCCAGCACGAACGTCAGTATCTGTGGAGCGCGAGTGGTCGCCCCATATGGCAAATACGCAATACAAGCGCCGCATCTCTCCTCTCCGAGAAGACTACGATATACGACACCAGCGCCCTCTCCGGCGAACAGCACTTGGGGGCCAGTCGTCAGCCTGGATCGTCTCCTCAGTTCTACAGCTCTGCTCCGTGGGAAAGCGTCTGCCGGCGTCATAGTCAGTTGGGTCTGCGAGAACTTGCGCTGCTACAAAGAGAGCTTATGTTGAGTTGACGAAAGGTTTCGTTCAGAGACTGGAAATGCTTGCTATGATTCTATATGACTCCTTCTCAAAAGGCAAGTCAATGTGTTTGAATATTCAGTTATAGTACTGTCAACTGATTTTCTGAAGTGTGCCCAGCTGTCTTGGTCTATCTCCTGCTTCCAAGGTTACGGATTACTGTTATGACCACTCAACATAAAACAATGGACATCCATACTCTCCAACTCTTACAAAATGGTTCAAATGGCTCTGAGCATTATGGGACTCAACTGCTGTGGTCATCAGTCCCCTAGAACTTAGAACTACTTTAACCTAACTAACCTAAGGACATCACACACATCCATGTCCGAGGCAGGATTCGAATCTGCGACCGTAGCGGTCACGCGGTTCCAGACAGAAGCGCCTAGAACCGCACGGTCACACCGGCCGGCGTACACGCTTCGTGATCAGGACACCAAATGGCACATTCCAGTAGAGTAAAGCAAGAACTCACACTGTAGTTTACACCACAGTCACCTTGAGGAATTTATTTGGTCCTTGACTGGCCTGCTCATTCCTATGCTTTATCACTAAGATGCGATGGGATTACGTATATTCTTATACAAGCCTCCAGCCTTCAGTTTCCTTAAACTGACGTAGCCTGAGTGGGAAGAAACTTCTCAAGATGACTTTTGGAGGCTGTTTGCTTCCATGCCACAACCAATACAAGAACGTATTGTACTCATAGGCTCATACTGTACGATGGACATCACGGATGGAATTACTGCGTGATGAACATAAATATCAGGTTTGATAAATATCAGACTGGTCCTCACTGACATAAAACTTTTCAGTCCCGTCTTTGTGTTGCATAAAAATTCAGCTTTCACTCAATACATTCCAGCTGTTGAGATCCGTTCTTTTAAAGTCCTTCCTTCATGTGCTGTTTGATCACGAAGACAACAGTTCATCGCAGAGTTCGAGCTTCATGTTTACTCAAAAACAGAAAAAATACGCTTACATTACTAAGTGACTATTCCAAAATCTGGTACCCAATTTCAGTTACAGGTTGCCTATCTAACTGCTTCCAGGGACAACAAAAAATTTGTTTTTCAATATTTCACGTAATTATTGACCGAATGTATAAATTTAAAGTGCTGTCAAAAGCTTCTCAATAAGAGGTATAATCTTATGTTGAAAGTTTAACACAATAAGACAAATAAAACGGTTAGAAACTATGTGTGTGTCTTCAGGCAGCGTAACTGACGACGCTCAAATACCCGGACTTTGTTCATTTCGTATTTGAAGAGCACTTAGCGACTTACAAAAAACAATGCACACAATTTCAACACTTTACGAAATCTTTTGTCGCTGACGTGACCCCCAAAAAGATGAGAGGGAAATCATACACCGCTTACTACATTTTCGCTGTTCATGCGGTAAAACTTCAAAGTCAGGCATCAGCTTTTCATTTCTTACTTCTATACGAAATCTATTCGCAATACCCTTTGAAGACAGTACCTTTGTATCTAAATATATCACTGAATGTACATGCCAAATTATATCATTGTACGACACATAGTTAAGGAGATGACGTCATAAACATTGAGATAGAGGAAGAAGTTGCCCATAGTTAAAATGGAGCAGAAATTACCCTGACGGTATTCATCCAGTGTTTTATGATGAGAGCACTTAGCTACTTCCAACAAACTTTAAGCATAATTTAAAACCTTTTATAATTTTTCTCAAAAAATTGTTCAAATGGCTCTCAGCACAATGGGACTTACCATCTGACGTCATCAGTTCCCTAGACGTAGAACTACTTAAATCTAACTAACCTAAGGACATCACACACATCCATGCCCTAGGCAGGATTCGAACCTGAGACCGTGGCAGCAACGCGCTTCCAGACTGAAGCGCCTAGAACCGCTGTGTCACAGAGGTCAGCTAATTTTTCTCAAGCTTGCATATTTTTAGTCAAATATTTAACACAAACTCATTCTTGTAAAGTATTCGGAGGTTTCAAGCTGTTTTATACACGGGAGTCCGGTTAAGAATCAGGGGATTACTGATTGTTTCCGTTACGAAAGTGTGCCATCTGACTAAAAAGATGTTTGTCAGCCAGGAGGTAAGATGTGTAAGCTGGTGTTCGATGCACAGAAGCCTGCAGTACGGAAGCCAGGCCTGCGCAGCTGTAGCAAGGCTAGGCGCACCACGTGTACGTCGCAGCCGGCTCCCAGCCTGGTGGCCCGTGTTCGAACCTCGCGGCCAGGGTTCGGCGACCGGTGCTGCAGCCTCCGCCCAGTGGGGCACGCGGCAAGCTTTCTCCTCGCAGCCACGCCCCGCCTGGCAACCCGAGGGCCACCACTGAACTCTAATCTGTTGAAAGACACTTCAGCTCTAACACTTCGCCACCATCACGTTAAGGTGCGGGGCAGTGTTGCCACATCGCGCACGGAGCGAATGATTAAAATGAGGACGGTATAACGACGTTCGGCTAGCGTTCGGTTAAATTGTCAGTCAGTCAGTATTGGATTTATGTATTTCATCGTTTTCGTATTAAAAGTTGCGTGGTATGTATGGCGTTTCAAGGGAACAGTGCACTGAAGATTTATCACAAACACACTCTTGATATGATACAAATAATGTCAGTTAATGGCACATCAACGGTAAAAATCTGCAGGAGGTCCTAAGATGAACGATAATAATGCTAGGAGGTAAATGTGTTCACCTTGCTCTTGTGGTTGTAGACGTGCATTAATGGGATCAAAGACAGTAGGTTCGTACCCTGCCACGCGCTATGCTTTTTCTTCGTGTTTGTAACAGATTCTGGGCGTGCCCTCTCAAAAATAAGTTTCATCGCTTTTGTGACTTCAGTGTGATTAAAAACAAATACTTGTCACAAATATTTGGCTGCTTTTTTCTAGCATGCGAAATTTCCACGAATGTGGATAGGGAGGAATCTAAAATCACAGCTTAAATTCCTGTCGGTGAAACGAGCAGCAATGGCAATCATATTTTTGCTTATGACAGATACTTACCTGCAATCGAATCTTTCACGACGCTTTCGTAAATTCGGCTGTCAAGACAAATATCGCACTACAGAGGTCACATGGCCCGCCGCGGTGGCCGAGCGGTACTAGGCGCGTCACTCCGGTACCGCGCGACTGCTACGGTCGCAGGTTCGAATCCTGCCTCGGGCATGGATGTGTGCGATGTCCTTAGGTTAGTTAGGTTTAACTTGTTCTAAGTTCTAGGGGACTGATGACCACAGATGTTAAGTCCCATAGTGCTCAGAGCCATTTGAACCATTTGAGATCACATGAACGATTTCCAGTTCCAGCCGAATACGCGTAATCTTACGATTCGTTCAGTTCGCTTAGCTTCTCGTAAACCATTCAGTGTGTAAAGATGGATGGCTCTGAGCACTATGGGAATCACCTGCTGTGGTCATTAGTCCCCTAGAACTTAGAACTACTTAAACCTAACTAACCTAAGGACAACACACACATCCATGCCCGAGGCAGGATTCGAACCTGCGACCGTAGAAGTCGCACGGTTCCGGACTGCGGGCCTAGAACCGCGAGACCACCGCGGCCGGCTGTAAAGATGGAACTGGAGCTTTGTACGAGTGGCACTATGTTTTCATTTTAGTTTTCTTTATTTTAAAGATGTTTTACAAAATGTTTATGAAAATATAAGTTACGATAACGTTATAAAATTTTCAGTAAGTTGTGAATTTCTTTTACTGAAATTAGGTGTACAAATTGTGCTAACCAATCTTTAAAATAAATTATTTTTCTTCCTATTCCAAACCTTATCTCTGTCAGAGGCCTTTAACGCGTGCTACTTTTCAATGAAATATTACATGCTCGTCCCTTTGTTTTCAATAAGGCAAATAGCAATAGGTTTATAATTAACCTGCTGTTGGGTTCTCTGAGCAGCCGTGCATGTGCGGTGCGTTTTGGATAAAATGTTTCTTTCTCTAACTGGAAAATCGTAAATAAACGTGATATTTATAGAGAAAATAAATTAAGAAACTTTACTGCATCGAAGAATCGTTCGATCTGCAAAACAGCTTCAAACGTTGGATTATTTTATACATATCTTAAATTGAAAAATATTTGATGTTACACATGCAAGGGAGAGGAAGTTTAGAAAAAGATTTGAAATTACGCTTAGAGTTTGTTGGTATTCGGTAACTGCTCTAATTGTGAAACACTGGATGAATATAGTATGGGTGATTTGAGATCCAATGCAAGCAAAAATTAGTTTTGATATATCTAAATGTTTATGACGTCATATCTCCTAAACTATATCTCATATGACATAATTTTGCTAGTGATATATTAAGAGACTCTCTGCGAAGTGTGTTGCGAAAAGATATATAGTAGTAAAGAAGTAATAAATTAAAACGTCACGCCAGATGCCAAAGTTTTACCGCACGAAAAGCGAAAGTGTAGTGAGGGATAAACTTTCTTCATTTCATCACTTTGTGGGTGATGTCAGCAAAAAAAAAGTTTGGTCAAATTTTGAAATTATGTGTAAAGTTTGTTGGAAGACGCTTAGTCCTCCATTCTCAAATACTGTATGAAGAAGTTCCATTTATTTGTGATCCGTCGGTTACGCTGCCTCAAGACGAACACAGTTTCGAACTGTAATTCTTGTCTTACTTTATTAAATTTCTAATATAATATTATACCTGGTAACGAGAACTATATGACAGCATTTAAAATTAGGTCAATAATTACGAGAAACGTTGAAAATCAAAAGTTTATTGCCTCTGGCAGCCGGTAGATGCTCAACTGTTATCGGGATAATCGCTTAATAATATAGATTTTCCAGACAGTTACAACAACATTTTAAAAATACATTTTTCTAGCTTGTAGCGGAAGTATTCATTCTGTTACAAACCAGTTTAAATTATACTTCTATGCGACGTGATGTACGTAACTGGATGCGTTCGGATGTGTGTTCTGGTGCCGAAATGTTCAATGAAACGAGTGCCCATTTTCCTGAATGAACAACACAAAGCAGACGAAATGTAAAGTTGCTGGTGTCACGCAGCTATATGCGTCCTCAACGAGCTGTTTAAAGTACTGTTTGGTTAGATTGTAGAATGTATCCTTATACTGCTATGTACAAGGCAAGTCTAAATATACTAGCACGTCCAAACGAGGTGCGGTCTTTCGCGAATATTGACGCTGAATAAACAACCACCAGATGTCTTCGAACACTGTACTTGGGAAGCTTGTCTCTCCGTGACACCCGATACTTTAAATATCGTACACAGGTCGTTCAGAAGACGCACTGATTTGTATGTTCAGGAAAATTGCTACTCATTTGACAACCTCACTGAAATTAACATTCTGACATCCATCTGAACATGGACCGTTATGTACAGCAAACTGCATTCATCCATAAAACTTTGCACGTTTCTAGCCCTCAAACTAATATTGATTGAAATTTTATTTAAACTGATTGTTACGCAGTTCGTTGAAATACATCAGCTACATGATAAAATCTTCTCGGGTTGACAGTCGAGTCAATGTGTTGTTCTCCAGCAACGTTTCAGCAAGTTTTTTTACTTGCTATCTTCAGGCAAAGTCATGGCAATACATTGACTCGGCTGTCAACCCGAGAAGATTTTATCATCGAGATTCGCCGAGAAAGCCTACATTCTCAAACATCAGATACATGTTACAAAAAAAATGTAATAATAATGTCGTGTGACTAGGGCCTCCCGTCGAGTAGACTGTTCGCCTGGTTCAAGTCTTTCGATTTGACGCCACTTCGGCGACTTGCGCGTCGATGGGGATGAAATGATAATGATTAGGACAACGCAACACCCACTCCCAAAGACGAGAAAATCTCCGACCCAGCCGGGAATCGAACCCGGGCCCTTAGGATTGACATCCTGTCACGCTGACCACTCAGCCACCGGGGGCGGACATAAAAAAGTTATGTTTAAATAATAGTAACTCGTTGAAATTACAGAGAAAACCGCGCTATCGGGAACAACATGCCCACAAACAGCTGCCTACCTCAAACGCCCGTGGAGAAACGTCAGACTGACCAAAAATGTGAAAAGCGAAGTGCGACTGCGTTTGAAAAGAACTGCTTCCTGTCGACCGAGTTATAATTTGCGTAATGTTAGGTCGTCATTTACGCGATAATAAGCGTAAACATAACGACGTATCGTATCCAGAGCAAATGGTACTATGTTGTAATCTGCTTATCCAAACAAAGTTTCTTTTTCAGAATTCAAACCTTCTATTATTTTCCCAACTTTCTCTTCATTTCCTTGCCGATATTTGCAAGTTTCCTTTTGTTTGCATTCAAAGTTGCAGCAGTTCTTTGGATCGGCTGGTTGAGAGTAGTGGACTTTTGTAGAAGTTTTCAACTTGGACTCAGGCATGCAGCGCCCAAACTATTGTTCTCGACTGCCCTCGTACGGAAATCGCCCGGCTGGAGAACGACGACTGACTTTTCCACTCATAGCTTTGAAGTGAACTTGCTTCTGGCAGACTGCCGCAACCGTAAGAAATAAAAACTAACTATATCACAGGGTGAAACTAACGATCGCAGAGCAGCAAACTGCCGGGAACTGAAGCATAGTCAGGCGGTAGGAGTTGCAGTTATAAGGGTGAAGTTTTTGCAACCTGAGGGTGTTTACTGCGACTACAGCTCTCGTGATATTGGCTAAATGCCTGCCAATCCTTCTGCGTGAACTACATCCCATTATACGCCTCGTTGCTGTCAGTCCTGAAGTATTTTTGAAAAGGATGTAGTCTGCGGCTGTCAATCAGCCAGTACACAGATGAGTAGACATAGCTCGCTACCGCTCTGAAGCCGCAAGACAAATGTCTTACGGAATGCGCCGAGAAGCAGTACTTTTCATTGACAACTGAAACAATTGCATGTTACATGCAGGACTACAAATGCCAAGGTAAAGGGATCTATCACCCGTCTGCCCTAGTATTGTTTCTTGACACACACGCTATTTGCCTCAGTGAAAGCTGTGTACGGTTAGGACTAGACTTTACACTACAGATCCTCTATGATTGCCTGGAAACGTCAGCACATAGCTTGTCGGAAGGTAAGGACATACTACAGGCAACTGGATCTTGCCCAGTAAAGAACTGCGGTGTTGAACTCTACCTTCGGGTTGAAGACAGGTTTAAAATGTTTCATAGATTTTTGATTGGTAGACTGTCATTCCCGTTTAAGTGGAGATAGGGGAGTGTATACACCTTGTGCCCTCTCCGGAGAAAATTAATTATGATTACCGCTCTCAGTCTTGCCACCGTAAGCCGTGAGGTAACTGGAGTGGCCGTGCGGTTCTAGGCACTACAGTCTGGAACCGAGCGACCGCTACTGTCGCAGGTTCGAATCCTGCCTCGGCCATGAATGTGTGTGATGTCCTTAGGTTAGCTAGGTGTAATTAGTTCTAATTTATAGGTGACTGATGACCTCAGAAGTTAAGTCGCATAGTGCTCAGAGCCATTTGAACCGTAAGGTAACTGAATTTTTCCCCAATTGCAGTGGGCTCTAAATTAATCAAATGACTGGGGAAGTGGACAGGGATTACAGAGCACAAAGAAACAGTTTATCATTAAAATACCACAATCATAAACTTCCACATTGTTGAGAGCAGACTTCGGAAATGTACAGTTGCAGACAATTCGATGCAGTCAACCTAAGCAAAACACTGAAAAATAAAAACGCATTGTTAATCCATACATACTGTAAAATTGGTTGTACGTATGTATGTCTGGAGTACTTAGAGATTTCCAACGAACTTTTCACTTAAGTTCAAACCTTTACGAAAGTTGACAACCCCACAAAACCATGAAGGGAAAAAAGTTTATAGCTTTCTACATTTTCACTGTTCACGCAGTAAAACAGTTACATGAAGCATGACGTTTTGATTTGTTACTTCTTTATTACAGACTATATTGGCAGCACATTACGCATAGAGTACCCACATACGAGGTGTGATCAAAAGGTATTGGGAATTTAATTTCTCGGGCTTTATTCGTCCGCCTTTCAAACCTTTTTTAAAAATCTTGTTGGTACACATGTTCTTGATATATGTTAGTCTCTTATACTGTTTTGAATGTTTAGTTTATCTTGAACATTCGAAAAGGTTATACGTGTTTTCGAGTGTTCGGTGATTTTTTAATTTCGAAGTAGATAGATTAAAGAAAATGCATTATATCTTGTTTGAAAAATGGAACAAAGTGCAACACCTCATTCTAAATGTTGACTGTGGCTTTTGGCGAACCTACTTTGAGCTGAGAGTGAGAGTTTCAAAGAGTGTGGAGAAGACGTTGAAGGTGACGACCGCATTGGACGCCCTAACACACCAATTACTGAGGACAACGTGGAAGAAGTAAAGAAAATGAGATGCTGCATATTTAACATGTATGTACGCGGGAAAAGTCAAGGGGACTGACAGCGAGGGGCAAGGAGGAGATTGACACAGACTGGAGGGGGGTGGGGGAAGCTGGACAGAGAGGGGAGAGGAGGAAGTGGACAGACGAAGGAGGAGGAGATAGACTAAGGACACCGGCGGTTACTCGGCTAATAAAATATAAAACTCATAGTGGTTACAGAGAGGCAGCCAATGTGCCTTGAGTCAACACTGCAGATACTTCTGAGGGAAAGCGGATAATGTTCGCATTAAATGTACACTACTGGCCATTAAAATTGCTACACCAAGAATAAATGCAGAGGATAAACGGCTATTCATTGGACAAATATATTATACTACAACTGACATGTGATTACATTTTCACGCAATTTGGGTGCATAGATCCTGAAAAATCAGTACCCAGAACAACCACCTTCGGCCGTAATAACGGCCCTGATACGCCTGGGCATTGAGTCGAACAGAGCTTGGCTGGCGTGTACAGGTACAGCTACCCATGCAGCTTGAACACGATACCACAGTCCATCAGGAGTAGTGACTGGTGTATTGTGACGAGCCAGTTGCTCAGCCACCATTGACCAGACGGTTTCAATTGGCGAGATATCTGGAGAATGTGCTGGGCAGGGCAGCAGTCGCACATTTTCTGTATCCAGAAAGGCCCGTACAAGACCTGCAACATGCGGTCTTGCATTATCCTGCTGAAATGTAGGGTTTCGCAGGGATCGAATGAAGGATACAGCCACGGGTCGTAACACATCTGAAATGTAACGTGCACTGTACAAAGTGCCGTCAATGCGAACAAGAGGTGACCGAGACGTGTAACCAATGGCACCCCATACTATGACGCCGGGTTATACGCCAGTATGGCGATGACGAATGCAGGCTTCCAATGTGCGTTCACTGCGATGACGCCAAATACGGATACGACCATCATGATGCTGTGGACAGAACCTGGATTCATCCGAAAAAATGACGTTTTGCCATTCGTGCGCCCAAGTTCGTCGTTGAAAACACCATCGCAGGCACTCCTATCTGTGATGCAGCGTCAAAGGTAACCGCAGCCATGGTCTCCGAGCTGATAACCCATGCTGCTGCAAACGTCATCGAACTGTTCGTGCAGATGGTTGTTGTCTTGCAAACATCCCCATCTGTTGACTCAGGGATCGAGATGTGGCTGCACGATCCGTTACAGCCAGGCGGATAAGAAGCCTGTCATCTCGACTGCTAGTGATACGAGGCCGTAGGGATCCAGCACGGTGTTTTGTATTACCCCCCTGAACCCACCGATTCCATATTCTGCTAACAGTCATTGGATCTTGACCAACGCGAGCAGCGATGTCGCGATACGATAAACGGCAATCGCGATAGGCTACAATCCGACCTTTATCAAAGTCGGAAACGTGATGGTACGCATTTCTCCTCCTTACACGAGGTATCACAACAACGTTTCACCAGGCAACGCTGGTCAAGTGCAGTTTGTGTATGAGAAATCGGTTGGAATCTATCCTCGTGTCAGCAACTTCTTCCTGTCGGTTAAATTTCGCGTCTGTAGCACGTCATCTTCGTGGTGTAGCAATTTCAATGGCCAGTAGTGTATAAAATTTTTGAGCGGCATAATTCAAAACACGTGACAGTTATACAGGATTGCAGGGATCTGGGATGAAGTGTTAGTAATGACTATTCATAGGTCAAAGGGGACCCAAGAAAGTTTGGCAGCCCTAAAGGCTACAGACCGACGAAGACCTTTGAACGTGAGCGTGCAGCAGTTTGGAATGGTGACGTGCCGCCGCTGCCTCTCCCAGATCCGTTTGAGGGCAGCGCGCTGCAAGCTGTAGACTGCAGACTTGGGCCGTTAGTTTCCGAGTGCTGACAACTGAAGGGAAGCCGTAGCGGCGCAGGGCTGGCGCTGGCTTAGACCGGTCACGCGCCCAGCGGGCCTCTGCCTCCTCGGATGCCGGCTGCCGCGACCTCTTTCACACAGGAACGCTCACTCTTTATTCACCGCATCTGCACTTATGCGCCCAAACATTGTGGCCGCTTCCCACCGCGAGGCTGAATCCCGTCTATTGCCGAAGCAGCAAGGGAGCGGTAGTAGCGGAGTAGAGACGAATGAGAATTCATTCCAGGGACCATACGGGCCGAAAATGAGCGAACCCACTCACATAAATGACTTTTGTAACAGGAAGACTGTTATGATCCACCGCCTGAGAACGAGAACGAAGATGGACGGCTGCTACCATGCTACTGTCGTGAGCACCTGGTTGAAAGACAGTGAAACCAATGCTGGACGTCAAGGCTTTATCCCAGTACGTTTATGTTGGAGTCTGTAATGGTACTTGAATTACGTAACCATTACGGCACCGCAACTCAACCTCTCGATACCACCAATATTGTACTGTATTTCTGTAATGTAGTTAACATATTTCTGAGACAACATTCATATTTTATTTCATTAATGTAGAGGTACTTTGACACATCGATATGTTCGTATTGCAATGTTATTATTCTTATGTGTATTCTTTCTTTGTCAATATGATCTTCGTCGTACTTGTAAATCTGATTTTTGGGCGCGTAAGCGATTATTAGTTAGAGAGTCGAACCTTGAGAAAGTCAAGTCGTGGACGTCATGTTGGAAAGACGCATATTGTAGTCAGCTTATAAAATGTGAACTTTAACAGTGAGGAAGATGTTTTCAAAAATGGTTCAAATGGCTCTGAGCACTATGGGACTCAACTGCTGTGGTAATCAGTCCCCTAGAACTTAGAACTACTTAAACCTGACTAACCTAAGGACATCACGCACATCCATGCCCGAGGCAGGATTCGAACCTGCGACCGTAGGAGACGCATGGTTCCGGACTTCGCGCCTAGAACCGCGAGACCACCGTGGCCGGCAAAGATGTTTTCAATTATGTTTTGTATTGTGAAGTGATGTTTTGTGTGTAACGTTATATTGCAACAAAAGCAATAAAAAGAAAGTGTAACTTAAATTCGGAGTGCTGATTATTTTTTTACATCACCATTGTGCTAACTTTCGAAAGTTTAATCTTCAAGAATGGTTTGTGGAACACATGTATAAAACTTTCGAATATAGCAGAATATAACCTAGGCCTCTTTGAATCCGAGCTTGGAATCATCACCTCCTAGATTTTCGACAATTGAGCCATGATTTTACAACGAGACCAGCGTGGGAAACGCGAATAGATGAGTGCTTAGTTTATTCATTAATACATTAAATGATGCTCTAATGACACCTGCCACATAATAACTTTGTTGTTGTCCGAAAATTCAGTGTTCAGCAGCGTGAGAAACACCACAATCATTATTAATTTTTGATATTTGTTGTGGTAGGGTTGTTAGAGGCCTTATCGGCTCTGTAGAACAGTACAGGCAGTGACCTGTGGTAGACCTGACGATAGAGAGCAATGCTGGTGCGCACACGTCTTTCAGGGCAACCATTCAAAGCACATTGTTGAACATCGGGCTTCACAGCACACTATGCCTACATATTCCCATGCTGAGCCAACGACAGCTGCAACTACTACTGCATTTGGTATGGATTTATCGAAACTGACAGTGGATCAACAGAATCGCGTCGCCTAGTCGGATGAACCACATTTCTTGTTAGACAATGAGGCCGTTGGAGGCATTCTACATCTACATCTACAAACATACTCCGCAATCTACCATACGGTGAGTGGCGGAGGGTACCTCGTACCACAACTAGCATCTTCTCTCCCTGTTCCACTCCCAAACAGAACGAGGGAAAAATGACTGCCTATATGCCTCTGTACGAGCCCTAATCTCTCTTATCTTATTTATCTTAGGTCGTATTAATGTTTTATAAGCGGTCTCATTTACAGATGACGCACATCTTCCCAAAATTCTACCAATGAACCGAAGACGACTATACGCCTTCCCAACTGCCATTACATGCTTGTCGCACTTCATATCGCTCTGCAATGTTACGCCCAAATATTTAATCGACGTGACTGTGTCAATCGCTATACTACTAATGGAGTATTCAAACATTACGGTGTAAACAGGCTGTTTACGTTTTCTTATTGGCAACGCCACGTAGCGCTCTGTATGAAAAATCACTGGCTGTGCCGTGTGCAGTCTGTGGCTGGTTTGCATTGTTGTCTGCCATTGTAGTGTTGGGCAGCGGCAGCTGGATGCTAACAGCGCGTAGTGTTGCGCAGTTGGAGGTGAGCCGCCAGCAGTGGTGGACATGGGGAGAGAGATGGCGAAGTTTTGAAATTTGTAAGAATTGGTGTCATGAACTGATATATATATTATGACTATTAAGGTAAATACATTGTTTGTTCTCTATTAAAATCTTTCATTTGCTAACTGTGCCTGTCAGTAGTTAGTGACTTCCGTAATTTGAATCTTTTAGTTAGCTGGCAGTAGTGGCGCTCGCTGTATTGCAGTAGTTCGAGTAACGAAGATTTTTGTGAGGTAAGTGATTTGTGAAACATATAGGTTAATGTTAGTCAGGGCCATTCTCTTGTAGGGATTATTGAAAGTCAGATTGCGTTGGGCTATAAGCTATTGTGTGTCAGTTTAAGCACAGTCGTGTATAATTTTTCTAAGGGGACGTTTCAACGGGGTTTTTTCTCCTATTGATCTGCATTAATTTACATTTATCTATATTTAGAGTTAGCTGCCATTCTTTACACCAATCACAAATCCTGTCCAAGTCATCTTGTATCCTCCTACAGTCACTCAACGACGACACTTTCCCTTACACCACCGCATCATCAGCAAACAGCCGCACATTCCTATCCACCCTATCGAAAAGATCATTTATGTAGATAGAAAACAACAGCGGACCTACCACACTTCCCTGAGGCACTCCAGATGATACCCTCACCTCCGATGAACACTCACCATCGAGGATAATGTACTGGGTTCTCACAGTCACCTGAACTTCCAAGAGACCTTTGGTAATAATAGCATATACCATCACAGCTATGGACTACGTCGGTTTCATTGCCAACCACTTACATCCCTACATCGGCCCGACAGCGAGGGCATCTTCCAGTAGCATAACAGTCCCTGTCACAAGACCAGAAACTTGCTAGAGTAATTTGAGGAGCATGGCAATGGTCACAAGTTGTTGTCTTTGCCAGCAACTTCGCCTGATCTGGACCCGGCGGAATACATAATGGGACGCTATCTGGCGCCAGTTCGGCGTCCTCAAACCACCTTAATTTAAGGGAGTTGCGTGACCTGTGTCTAGACATCTTGCACCACATAGTTCTGGGATCCTACGTGGGAATAAACAACACTCAAAATCGATGCCGTATTGCATTCCAAAGGTGGACCAACACGCAATAACCATTTGGTCAGCACGTTTGGTCATCAATGTATTATTCTTCACTGTAGCTTTAAATACGAAGATGGTCAAACTATGCCGAAAACCAACTTTACATTTACATGAAGCGTGATATAGACGTTTGACACTGTACCATACAAGCGGCGCGTAATGAAAGTGCGTGCTTATGGAATATTGTCTCAGTTATGTGACTGGATTTGTGATTTCCTGTCAGAGGTCACAGTTCGTAGTAACTGACGGAAAGTTATCGAGTAAAACAGAAGTGATTTCTGGCGTTCCCCAAGGTAGTGTTATAGGCCTTTTGCTGTTCCATTTGGGAAACAAATCTGAGCAACCGTCTTCGGTTTTTTCAGATGACGCACTCGTTTATCGACTAATAAAGTCATCAGAAGATAAAAAAACTGCAGAGCGACTTATAAAAAATATCTGAATGATGCGAAAAGTGGCAGTTGACCCTAAATAACGAAAAGTGTGAGGTCATCCGCATAAGTGCCAAAAGGAACTCAAACTTCGGTTACAGTCTAATCTAAAAGCCGTAAATTCAACTAAATACCTAGGTATTACAATTACGAACAACGTAAATTGGAAAGAACACACAGAAAATGTTGTGGGGAAGGCTAACCAAAGGCTGTGTTTTATTGCCAGGACACTTAGAAACTGTAACAGACCTACTAAGGAGACTGCCTACACTACGCTTGTCGGTCCTCTTTTAGAATACTGCTGCTCTGTGTGGGATCCTTACCAGATAGGACTGACGGAGTACATCGAAAAAGTTCAATGAAAGGCAGCACGTTCTGTATTATCACGAAATATGGGAGAGAGTGTCGCAGAAATGATACAGGATTTGGGCTGGACAACATTAAAAGAAAAGTGTTTTTCGTTGCGACGGAATCTTCTCATGAAATTCCAATCACCAACTTCCTCCTCAGAATGAGAAAATATTTTGAAAATACAGACCTACATAGGGAGGAACGATTACCACGATAAAATAATGGAAATCAGAGCTCGTACGGAAAGATATAGGTGTTCATTCTTTCTGTGTGCTATACCAGATTGGAATAATAGAGAATTGTGAAGGTGTTGCGATGAACACTCTTCGAGGCACTTTAATGTGATTTTCAGATTACCCATGTAGATGTAGATGTAATGTAGACTTATGTTTATAAAATAATACAAAAATACCACTGAATTCTCCTGTGATAATTAAAATGGCTCTGAGCACTATGGGACTTAACATCTGAGGTCATCAGTCCCCTAGAACTAATTAAACCTAACTAACGTAAGGACATAACACACATTCATGCCTGAGTCAAGGATTCGAACTTGCGACCGTAGCGGTCGCGGACTGAAGCACCTAGAACTTCTCGGCCACCGCCGATGAGATGAAAAAATATATAGTTTAGTGCAAACATACGCTAATGTAGTAGTGGAAATGAAACCAACAGTGATACTGTTTTTTTTTTTTTTTTTTTTTGTTATCCCGCAATGTCACGAAAATAAAACGGGAGAAAGGAATCCGTGTATGAGTGGTTGAAATAGACGACATTGGAAATAAATTAGTTTCCTAACTTTGAGAATAGAATGCTCATGCAGTATTTCGGACATTATGGGAGACAGACGATATCAGGAGGTAAGTACAGTCTTTTTACGGAGTCAGCAGTCCCGTTTAGAACCGTTGTTACGGAATGAGAGATCGCGGCACTGAGAAGGGAGCCTGCACAATGAGCGTATCCCGTACTCTCGGCGAACCTCTCATTTCTCGTGTCATTTTACTAAAGCGGACGGGTTGGTGGCGGTGGGGGGAAAGGCGTAGGGGATTAACGAAGTTTGCCCATCGGCGCACATCGGGATTAAAAGATGCAGACCCAGGCAGAAATCTGATGCACTCTTTCATTGTCTTCTCGACAATCGCAGTGGAGGACGAAAATAACTCATATTGCAGCGGATGCGCTCGATAGATGAATCTTTCATGGCGTGATCGTAGAAAAATGAGGGAAGATCCAGAAAGATGACGACTTGCGAATCCGTTAAGAGAAAACAAAAGCCGCTTTCGTTTAGGGGGTTTGATTAACAGCTTAGACGACTGTGATTTAGTGTCATCAGATTATGACGCTGCTCACAACTGACCAACTAATTTTCCCCTTCGTTTCAAACGGGCACTAAGAAAACTTCACAACTTTGTAAAATTGTATAACAAAAGTGCGCCCCGAGAAATATAATCAGGACCATTGGACGTAAGTTATCCAGTTACGAATTGTGACCCACTACACTGCTAATATCTGCCTTCAACTTTTCCCTACCTTCCTTCGAAACTTCTCATAAGTTCTCTACGTTCGCTGTACCCTTGGAAACAACCGCCCTGTGGAGTATGTCTAAACCACAATCTAGTGTTTGTTTCGGAAAGTATCTCTACTTTTTCAGTGGATTATGCGGTTTTATGATGCTTGAATGCTGCCACTCTATTAAGAAGGGGCTCGAACCCTGGCCAGGAGAGCTTTTTTTTTTTTTTTTGTTTTTTTGTCGTCAGTCGTCTGACTGGTTTGATGCGGCAAGCCACGAAATCCTCTCATGTGCCAACCCCTTCATCTCAGAGTAGCACTTGCAACCTACGTCCTCAATTATTTTCTGGATGTATTCCAATGTATTCCAATCTCTGTATTCCTCTACTGTTGGAGACCGTGTAATTGTATTTAACTAGTCCATAGGCTATAAATTATGACCACCTTTGAATGAAATATGTGCTAGTAGAATTTTCTATGTTTAGTAACAATACAACGTTTTCTCCCCTTTAGTGATCTATGGTTAAATGTCTACCGCTACTATAATCTGTCTGTGGCTATCCACCCAAGATAACTTTTGTGTCTTCCATACCAGAGAAACCTCACTCGTACCTGAAGTCAGAAAATAGGGCGGTGCGGGAGTCAAAAAATAGGGAGTCCACCTGATTATATCTGAAAGCCATGAAGTAATTTGATGTGAAGGAAAGCACAAGATGGGTTTCGCATGAGTTTTGGAATGCTGGTTGGCGTAGGAGACGTCGGTCTCGTCAAAATTCCCCACTATGTTTAAGCTCAGATTATGTTACATGATCCTGGCACAGATGGACGGCAGTTTTGTGAGCCGCTTCAGTTACTCTAGTTCTGAACGGATGCGACCTTTGGTTACCTTCAGACATTGTGAATATTCTTGTCGTATGCAGTATATTGTGCTTAACTCTGTGGCGCATAGGGTCCACTGCAGTGGACAGCTGTTAATAGTCGCTTCTTTGGAGTTTTCAATCAGTCTTGAGGCTGAAATTGGACACAGTTCACTGCAGTGACCACTGCCCACTGGTGTTCTGTCCCGCATGCATTTGCAGCCACGTAACTCATTGAAACCGTCAGAGAACTGACCATTAAAAGTTGTCCGCTGCAGTGAAATTCCTGCACCACAGGGTTAAAATGGGCTCTAACTCAGCAGCACGTCCTATCTGCGGACGACGTCAATATTCCAATAAGAATGCGAGCCAGGATTTACCGCGAAGATACATCACGAGAGCAGTACTAGAACGGCTTCGCGAAATGCGATAGGAGTAAAGCTGAGGCGAGGCTGCAGATAATCAAACGGCATTCAGACAGCGGCGACATATGCAGATTAAGGGCTATAGAAGTGGGAGCCTGCAGCCTGCGCAGAATGGGCCCAGTAGACGCCGTACGGTCGGCGGCTGAGTGCTGGGAGGGGGAAGAGGCAGGGTTGAGCGTCCCGACGTCAGACTCGCCGGCGTCGCGACGCCCCCCTCCTGCTGCCCTCTGGCGCCGGCGGATTTCCTGCGGCGCCTGCACTGCGGAATACGGACCCTTCTCTCTGCCCAATTCCTCTCCTCTCTCTCTCCCCCCGCCCTACCCCCTCCACAGAGAATCCGTCGCCAAGTTGGCCGGCGGCCGTCTTTGGAAACTGGCCGCTAGAGAGGCTGCCGCTCCACTGCGCGCACTGAAAGGAGCGCGGAAGTGTAATGACCCGGGACAACGAGTCTTCCACCGAATCAAATTCAGGACGTAATTACTGCAACAAATGCGACTGAAATAATGTTTTGTTTGTTTGTACTGTTAAAACTGCAACACTAGGAAGGACAGCAAATACAGAAATTTTACTCATTGTAAGGAAAAGCAGGGTGCGATATTTAGTATACACAGCTCGCAGCAAAAACGGCAGTAGCGCGGCTGGGAATTGAGTCGAAGTAGGCTTGCATGACAGGTATAAGTACACTCCTGGAAATGGAAAAAAGAACACATTGACACCGGTGTGTCAGACCCACCATACTTACTCCGGACACTGCCAGAGGGCTGTACAAGCAATAATCACACGCACGGCACAGCGGACACACCAGGAACCGCGGTGTTGGCCGTCGAATGGCGCTACCTGCGCAGCATTTGTGTCAGCCAGTTTGCCGTGGCATACGGAGCTCCATCGCAGTCTTTAACACTGGTAGCATGCCGCGACAGCGTGGACGTGAACCGTATGTGCAGTTGACGGACTTTGAGCGAGGGCGTATAGTGGGCATGCGGGAGGCCGGGTGGACGTACCGCCGAAATGCTAAACACGTGGGGCGTGAGGTCTCCACAGTACATCGATGTTGTCGCCAGTGGTCGGCGGAAGGTGCACGTGCCCGTCGACCTGGGACCGGACCGCAGCGACGCACGGATGCACGCCAAGACCGTAGGATCCTATGCAGTGCCGTAGGGGACCGCACCGCCACTTCCCAGCAAATTAGGGACACTGTTGCTCCTGGGGTATCGGCGAGGACCATTCGCAACCGTCTCCATGAAGCTGGGCTACGGTCCCGCACACCGTTAGGCCGTCTTCCGCTCACGCCCCAACGTCGTGCAGCCCGCCTCCAGTGGTGTCGCGACAGGCGTGAATGGAGGGACGAATGGAGACGTGTCGTCTTCAGCGATGAGAGTCGCTTCTGCGTTGGTGCCAATGATGGTCTTATGCGTGTTTGGCGCCGTGCAGGTGAGCGCCACAATCAGGACTGCATACGACCGAGGCACACAGGGCCAACACCCGGCATCATGGTGTGGGGAGCGATCTCCTACACTGGCCGTACACCTCTGGTGATCGTCGAGGTGACACTGAATAGTGCACGGTACATCCAAACCGTCATCGAACCCATCGTTCTACCATTCCTAGACCGGCAAGGGAACTTGCTGTTCCAACAGGACAATGCACGTCCGCATGTATCCCGTGCCACCCAACGTGCTCTAGAAGGTGTAAGTCAACTACCCTGGCCAGCAAGATCTCCGGATCTGTCCCCCATTGAGCATGTTTGGGACTGGATGAAGCGTCGTCTCACGCGGTCTGCACGTCCAGCACGAACGCTGGTCCAACTGAGGCGCCAGGTGGAAATGGCATGGCAAGCCGTTCCACAGTACTACATCCAGCATCTCTACGATCGTCTCCATGGGAGAATAGCAGCCTGCATTGCTGCGAAAGGTGGATATACACTGTACTAGTGCCGACATTGTGCATGCTCTGTTGCTTGTGTCTATGTGCCTGTGGTTCTGTCAGTCTGATCATGTGATGTATCTGAACCCAGGAATGTGTCAATAAAGTTTCCCCTTCCTGGGACAATGAATTCACGGTGTTCTTATTTCAATTTCCAGGAGTGTACGTCATTTCGTGCTGACTCACTTCTACGCCAAAATTTATCAGTCCTAGTGGCTGGTAAGTGGTGGCGGGGCAGTTACTCCGCCAATCATGACTAAATGTTTTTAGTTGATGACAGCTGCGCAAGGAGATAACTGACAACACATACTGTGTGGAAGTAGGTCAAGACATCTCGGGCAACATGTAGTCTTTCGTTCTCTTGTTGTAAGTTAATATCACTAATACTTTGAAGTTGGGGGCAAGGCCTCCGGCCTTAGCACATCCGTAGTTTAACACTAGTTGTCTACAATCAATGCTATCAGGATGATACTGTGTGTATCCGACGCACTGTGATGAAACCCCTATGGCGATGGCGAATGCAAATCTGGCAATGTTCTGCCTTCTCGGAGCCTGCACACACGAGTAAGTACATTACAATGCTGCCAGCAAAACCGGAATTCTTCTGAGGGGACGCCGTGAGGTCACTCGCGAGTTGTCTTTTAGCGCACAATACGATCGTACGAAGCAACCAATATTCAAATGTGTTCTCTGAATGAGAAGTCTGTCGCGTATTCTCACTTTGTATGCAGAACTAGCGAACCCAGAAATGCTTCGCAATTGCTAAATATGTATGGGAATTGGCTATGGTTTGTAACCTCCTCCTTTCCCTTCTGTCTCTTTCACCACCTGCCCCCCTCTCTGTCCATCACCTCCTCCTCCTCCTCCTCCTCCTCCTCCTCCTCCTCCTTCTCCCCCCTCCCTCCCTCCCTGTCTGTCTGTCCATCTCCTCCTTCCCTATGCCCATCCCCCTCTCCCGCCCTCTTTGTCCATCTCCTTCTCCCCCCTCTCTCTGACGTTAAGTCATTTTTTTTTTATAACCACACAACCTTGATTGGGGACTGAAGACACTTAAAATAAATGGGTAAATCGATTGGGATCATTGGCCTTGAGAGATCTCTCCTGCAGCTGGGTCTATGAAGACAGTAGCTTCAGTGACAGTATTTTTCAAACCGGTTAGATTACGGAGTTTCAGAAAATCAGTATTCCTTTATAATATTCTAACCATAAATAGAGAAGACATAAATACAATTCCGTTATTTTCTGTTAAAACCGACTGCGAGAAAGAAAACAAAAATGCACGTTTTCATAGCACAGCACAGTGCTGTTTTTAACAGAAAAGCTGTACATTGTTGTTTAATAAACATTCAGGCAGACATAAAAAATAATGTTTTTAGAGTATCGTGTAAAGATCAGAATTAAGTCGATCAAGATTTCTACAGATTTTTGCTAACAACTCTTCCCTATATACCTATCACAAAAATTTGTGGCCTATGTCCGTCCGAACGTTTAATGGAGTATCGTGTAAAAATCTGAAGCAGATCGGAGAAGAACTGTTAGAGATTTTTGGTAACTAAGTCATACGACAGCTTGCCTTTATATAACTTACATGGTGTGCTTCTGTCTGCTGTGTGTGGTTGCGCTGAAACTGCAATCGTCTGCAGGACGGGCAAAATAAAATTACCTCATAAAATATTTATGAAATATTTTAAGATAGGCAACCCAGCTTACATCTTCCGCAAGCGAGATGGATGAAGTAAGTTAGGTTGCCTACCTTGAGACGCATGTAAGGTAGCCGAAAATTCCATTAACATTTGAAAATGCACTAAATCATGGAATAATGTAGGTAGAGAGGTCAAACTTGACATACATGTCTGAAATGTCATGGAGTCTTACTGAAACTGACAACGAGTGTAAAAACCGACCAACAGATGCAGCTCGACATCGGGGTGCTGCTTTTCAAACTGTTAGATTGACGTGCGAGGTACGTCGATATGTTACAGAATCACATCATCCCTAGCGTGGCTGATAAACCACTGTGGGAAGGTGCGACTTTTATGCAGGATGGCGCTCCAGCTCATTCGTACAAGTACTCAAAACCTCTTGCGCACATCGTTCGGTTAGGATGGCGATCTGAGCCGCTACTGCCGTCATGGTTGACTTCCCATGTCTCCAGGCCTCAATCCGTGTGAGGGTGCCTGAAGTCACAAGCGTACTGCGATCGTCCCATCTCATTGGGGGACGCCAAAACCCAACTGCAATTTCTCATTCTACCTCTTAATACGCTGTACAGTGCTGTTCGTAACACTTTCTCGACTATAGGTATCGTTGATGGATGTCGAGCATTTGTTATGAAGAACATCATCTTTGATAGAAATCAGTTTCCACGCTAAATACTTCATTTGTTTCATATGAAGCACCATATGCACCGTATGTTGGTCATTTTGTGTACTTTTTTGGTTTAAGTTAAAACCCATGCTATGTCATGGACGTGTGCCAGTTTGGACTTCTCTACCTACGTTATTCCATGGAGTATTGAATTTTCAAATGTTAACGGCGGTTTTGGGTCACCCCGTGTTTTCTGTGCCAGTTTTTTTTTGCACACGCTGTTGTCTACCTCATGCCAAAGGGAAGTTTGTTGCACGCCGCCCTCGTGGTGTTCGAGCCTTAACGACCAGCAGTGCACCTGCTCTCGCAGAGTAGCAATTAATTAATCTTTCCTTTCGCTTCCCTTTAATGATACATTATGAAGTGACTTTAATGTCCTCGATCATTTGCAGGTAAAATTGTTTAAAATGTGCTAACAGTCTTGGCACATGTATGTGTTTCTGTTATCGTATGTGGTACCATTCCGTTCACAATTGTCCGTCTGATCAGGCGAGGGTTTCACGCAGCCGCTCCACCGTGCAGACGCAGCCTGGCACTTTGATGCAGCTCTGTCGGTAATTTCGCGAGGCCCACAAAGATGTGCGCCTCCTCTTTTATCGCAGTGGCAGAACTGCACCGCCGGCCAGCCATATTGATTTTCGATGCGTCCAAGTTGCGGCTGCGCCACAGGGCCAAGTTTCCGCGGCTCTCTCTCTCTCTCTCTCTCTCTCTCTCTCTCTCTCTCTCTCTCTCTCTCTCTCTCGCCATTCGTCCCACCTGGCAGACAAGTGACGATGGCTGTGACGGCTCTGCTACAGGTCCACACCTACGCAGGTTCAAGGTTTCCCCGGATGCCGAAGGAAAACAATGGAAACAGCAGTTCTAAATGAGGAAGTTTGCTTCACACACGCAATTACTAATGTATAAAACTTATCGTAGGAAAAGCAGATGCCATACAGATTCACTGAAAGAATGATCGAGAAATGTAGTCCGTCAACTAAGGACCCTCGTTCTGGCAATACTTGAATATTTTCCATCATTATGGGATCCGTACAGTATAGGACTGGTAGATGACAGAGAACATCCAAAGAAGAGCAGCGCGTACCGTTCCATGTCCATTTAGTAAGCAAGAAAGGGTCACAGGAATGGGAAACTAAGTCCAACGACACGGGCTGCAAGAGAGGCATTCTGCCCCACAGTTTACTAAGTTCCGAGAGCGTATATTCCTGAAAGATTCACAAAGTATATTGCTTCCTCATATGTGTATTTCGTGAAAAGACTATCGAGATAAAATTAGAGACCCGAGGCTTGTAGTGTATGGAACTGGGGACCTAGAGACGACGAAGATGCTTCGTCTCCGCCATAGCCTTCAGTGGTTCACAACCCCACAAGAGGCTACAGCAGTCCACTCACCCCACCGCCGCCCCACACCGAACCCAGGATTATTGTGTGGTTCGGCCCCCAGTGGACCATCCCCGGGAACGTCTCACACCAGACAAGTGTAACCCCAATGTTTGCGTGGTCGAGCAATTACAGTGTACGCTTACGTGGAGACAGTGCTTGCGCAGCAATCGCCGACATAGTGTAACTGAGGCGGATTAAGGGGAAACAGCCCGAATTAGCCGAGGCAGATGGAAAACCGCCTTAAAAACCATCCACAGACTGGCCGGCACACCGGACCTCGACAGTAATCCGTCGGGCGTATTCGTGTCGGGATCCGGCACGCCTTCCCGCCCGGAAAGCACTGCGTTAGACCGCATGGCTAACCGGGCGGGCATCCTGGCAATCTTTCTCCCCGCGAAGTATTCTCGAATGGAACTGCGGGGGTAGCGACAGTGGTACACACAGGAAGTGGTTTGAGGAGTATGATATAGATAGAAGAACGCCAACTTTTCAGCTTCTTGGTAATAATTTTTTACAGGTTATATTTGTGGCCTGGTTGAGGAGAGACTTTTTAAAAATATGCGTGATTTTGTAGTATCCCATGCAGATATTTTCATCAGAAAGAAGAATCTAGTCTCTTTTTTCCTAGCCTTTATCCCACATCTCGCGACGTCGCCATTTTAACCAGAATTTGGCAGTGTTAGTGGTATACAGTGACAAGATAACTTTTCCTCCATTCCCCCCACCCCGTCTTTTCCTCCCACCGGCAAAGAAATCTTGTACTCCAACTGAAACTTCCTGGCAGATTAAAACTGTGTGCCGGATCGAGACTCGAACTCGGGACCTTTGCCTTTTGCGGGCAAGTGTTCTACCAACTGAGCTACCCAAGCACGACTCACGCCCCGTCCTCACAGCTTCACTTCTGCCAGTACCTCGTCTCCTACCTTCCAAACTTTACAGAAGCTCTCCTGCGAACCTTGCAGAACTAGCACTCCTGAAAGAAAGGATATTGCGGAGACATGGCTTAGCCACAGCCTGGGGGATGTTTCCAGAATGAGGCAAAGGTCCCGAGTTCGAGTCTCGGTCCGGCACACAGTTTTAATCTGCCAGGAAGTTTCATTATCAGCGCACACTCCGCTGCAGAGTGAAAATCTCATTCTTGTACTCCATCTGTTTGCCTCTAGTGTAACAGTTGAAAACTGTAATCTTCCATAATGTGCATAACGTAACGACAATTTCCGACGATTCACGTAGCCCCATTTACGATTCAAATAGCCCCACAAATTTTAATTTTGTCGTTATTTCAACATTTTAAATTTTGCTATTTATAACGATGAACAGGTCTTGAAGCAATGTACATGTATTATACGAAACTAATAACTATGATATATTCACCATTACAATTTAATATGCGTGATAGCCTGCCGAGGTGGCCAAGAGGTTCTAGGCCCTACAGTCTGGAACAACGCGACCGCTGCGGTCGCAGGTTCGAATCCTGCCTCGGGCATGGATGTGTGTGATGCCCTTAGGTTAGTTAGGTTTAAGTAGTTCTAGGAGACTGATGACCTCCAAAGTTAAGTCCCATAGTGCTCAGAGCCATTTGAACCACTTGAAATATGCGTAATAAAATATTCACGAACACTTTGAGGCCCAAAAAATTTGAAATGATTCATTTAGCTCCACCTCATCCTAAGCAAAATCCACATAGCCGAATGGGAATTGGACACCGCTAGTCCTGTGCTGCAACTACTGCTGTACGTTATGGTGTTCTATCAGTCTATCTAGTTGACTCATACAAGTAAACCGGAAGACGAATACGGATAAAGTGAAGGAAGAAGACAAAGGAGAGCATTTAACAAAAAGTTTCTATAAGAACGTCCATTAAGTAATATTTAACAAAAAGTAAACACTAAAAAGGTCCATAAACTGTATCACGCTTACGCTGCACATTGAAAACCACTACTGTATTTAAATACGATCCAATATATTTTGGCACTCGCTTCTAAAACATATTCGTTGTGTTGTTATTTGTCCGTCCTCTTTCACGCTCGATCAAATTTAACGGAGTTGTGGCTGTAGCGAGCTTTTTTCTGAAATACCCTACTAAATTGCTGTGAACTCTCAGCAATACCTATTCAGCTCCAGTGAAATCAATTTCCGGCCGTTGTGAATAGAACATCGTTCATTACTGGTTCCATTAATTAAAGGCGTGGAATTAGTTTACTTCAAAAACAGGAAATGACCCGTTCGTCTATTGGAGTGAAAGTTTTTTGTGAATGCGTTTGGGAGCGGCAGGGTGAGGATTGATGTTGCCGCACATGTTTTAAATATTACTGATGAGTACACCTGGCGCTGGGAGACGCCTGGAACAACCGTTCGTTAAGTGGACAACGAAGCAAGTCAATCCGTTGAAACTTTGTAAGGAGGTATGCGCTTATTCAGATCAATAATTACATAGTGTCAGACGATCTGGTTCCAATACTGCGGTCATTAGTACGCCCCTACGACGGAACAACTGAAGTCTGTTTTTATGAAATGTTGCATTTATGACGGTTTCAGCCAACGTGCAAGTTGTCCGTGGGTACAAATGGCATTCGACAGGGCGACATACATTTTCTTGGGAGATTTAATATCGGTGCAATATCCAGTCTGTATACGAACCACTTTATTCGTGGCAAAATGCCAGGCCGCCATTGGCTGAATATTTTCAAAAGTTTGAATATTTTCCTGATCCAAACCGGACATACACTATAGTGCAATATAATACTATCCGGATTTCAGTCAAGGAAGTAACTTTGTATTAATTTATTCAGGTTAATTGTAGCTGATGTTTGTGACTGTGGATTAAATTACTTTAATAAATACTTAAAGTAGTAAAGGAGTTTTGCCATTTGGGGAGCAAAATAACTGATGATGGTCTAAGTAGAGAGGATGTAAAATGTAGACTGGCAATGGCAAGGTAAGCATTTCTGAAGAAGAGAAAATTGTTAACATCGAATATTGATTCAAGTGTCAGGAAGACGTTTCTCAAAGTATTTGTATGGAGTGTAGCAATGTATGGAAGTGAAACATGGACGATAAATAGTTTAGACAAGAAGAAAATAGAAGCTTTCGATATGTGGTGCTACAGAAGAATGGTGAAGATTAGATGGGTAGATCACATAACTAATGAGGAGGTATTGAATAGAAATGGGGAGAAGAGGAGTTTATGGCACAACTTGACTAGAAGAATGGATCGGTTGGTAGGACATGTTCTGAGGCGTCGAGGGATCACCAGTTTATTACTGGAGGGCAGAATCGGGGGTAAAATCGTAGAGGGAGACCAAGAGATGAATACACTATGCAGATTCAGAAGGATGTAGGCTGCAGTAGGTACTGGGAGATGAAGAGGCTTGCACAGAAGAGCACAACAACAACAATAAATACAGCAACCAGCACTTTTTATAAAATTTTATATACGCAACGACGCGTTTCGTGCCTCAACCTTCAGTTGCCACGTGATATATTTGTACGTATTTTCATCCGAATTCCTTATCGACTGCATTTTCAACGCTGCAATTTCTCTGCGCCACATAACAATTCGTTAGCGACCACGTTTTCAGAGTTGTATATTTACGTTTAAATAATAGTCAGCTGTACTTTTATTCTATAGCTAGTAGCTCATTTCTCGCATTTACAGGCACAGCACACACAATTTTAGCTTCACAGCGCAGTGCAGCATTCTCCGTGTCTTTGTTTATATCGGAAATTACCAGCTAAAGCCGAGTTACTTCTTATTCATTCATTCAGAAACTACTAATAATACAATTATATTTACAGAGTTAATATTGCCGATATTAAAACTTCATACATCCACTGTATGAATTTAAAAAAAATTTGAAAGAAAATAAAAATGTTTTGTAAAAGAAATGTTTTGTAAAAAATTGTTTTGTAAAATGATTTGTCTAGAAGCCAGAAATAAAATAGATTACAGAAACTTTTGACATACGTCTGAATGATGCTCGAAATTATGTAGAGTAGCTGAGACACTTATACGTTAGTGATTTAAGGATACCACTGAATAGAATTTCACCAGACAAATATTTTCTAGTATCTACACTTTACGATTCTAAGTTAGAAATTGAACTTTATATTCTCAGTCGTCTCCTCATACGCTGTGCATGAATTCGAACGTAACACAAAGGCTTGTCAAATGTTTCTCTAATCTGTTTTCTCTCTTATTTTTAGATATCATTTCACATAAAAATATGTCCGCAGCTCGTGGTCGTGCGGTAGCGTTCTCGCTTCCCACGCCCGGGTTCCCGGGTTCGATTCCCGGCGGGGGTCAGGGATTTTCTCTGCCTCGTGATGACTGGGTGTTGTGTGATGTCCTTAGGTTAGTTAGGTTTAAGTAGTTCTAAGTTCTAGGGGACTGATGACCATAGATGTTAAGTCCCATAGTGCTCAGAGCCATTTTGAGCCACATAAAAATATACCGTTTTTTTCAATTTCTTAAATTTCAATTTTTGTTTAGGACGGATGAAATATAACTTAAATATCGATCGGTATCCTATTATTAATAAGACTGTACAGATCAAGGGAATGCAGGGAAATGTGAGTTTATGCTGTGATTTTATATTGCTTCATACTTCATTTACACAACTAGGGCTGGCTGTTCGTGAAATATTTTAATTTTTCTCTCAAGTAACTAAGTCTTTCTGATATATCTGGATTACTTTCAAATAAGTTTTTTTTAATGTAGACCTCAGGGTGATCAATTTGATTCGCGATATGTTTATGTCCCACTTGTAGTTTGCCTATGAAAATTTGCTGATTTCGATATTCGATATATTTACTCTTCGTTTGCACCTGAAAATTCGCTACATTCCGTGTCTCATTCTTACAGGTAACATATCATGTGCATATCGTAACGACTTGTGCTAATTTATCTTACAGATAGCTTTTTTCAGATTAATGATATCAGATAACTATATTAGCAGTTAACACATATGGTTATCTACCTAGTGGAGTAATGACTGGATAGCATTAACAGAATGATGACTAAATTAAAATGACTGTGACAAAAATAAATCTGGCATATTTCCCGCAATAGAAATAATATCATATAAGTTAAGTTACGTGAAAAAGGAGCTACAAATTACAGAATATAACTCTCTTTCTATAGCCTCTTGTGGTTTGTATTTTTGTAGCTGCATCATTATCTCTGAAGGCTTGTAACCACTCATTCGTATGTTTTTTGAGTTTGTTTCTATTGCGCGGCTCGCTGGAATGCACAGCTCAGTAAATGACGTGATTTTAAACAGAGGGAAGAAGCACCTAAAGCCTCTCAGCACTGCGGCTGATAGATTGTTCCGTCGATAATTTAATCGGTGTGCGTGCTCTACGAAAAAGTTTCTACCACACGCTATCTCGTCAGCTATTGCTTGACGCACTTCCTAATGCGATCAGATGGCAGCAGTATGAAAAATTCAGCGAAAATACTTCCGAAGTTATTCAAGAGAAAGCTAACAGAGTCGACGAACAATTGCTGGCTGCAAGAGTAACTTCTGGCGCGTCGCCCGCGAAATGGTGGAGTTGGTGGCGCCAGTGAAACGTGCCTGGAAAAACGAATGAGCTCGCGGATGGAAATCCCCGTAAGTCCCTACCTGCATTTCTGCACAAGTCCGGCGAAAATTTACGGCGGGTTTTCATATCCTGCACAGCCCTACTCCCTTTTTAACCGATTATGGCACGTAACTCAAGTTGCTGTTTTAATAACACGCGGTTTTTTGGCCCTCGGCGCGCTTTAGGATTTGAAATGCCGCTCTCTGCCTTACTCCAATTTACGCAGAATTCTTTTTTCAAAAGGCAAGTTGCATGGTTGAAATTGCGCTGAATGCGACATCGCAACCCTATAAAAGCAGCCCGGCATTACGTCCGATTAAAGAGCTCTATATTCCTCCGTGAAAATTTTCAGTCTCGTGAATAGGAAAGAACATAACTCTGCAGTGCGGTGAAAATAATGTATTCTTTTTACAAACAGTACTGTCGCAGTGAGTAACTGTCTGGCTCAACTGCCAGCATTACGTACCAATTCAAAAACATCTGTATTAAGAGAACGTCTAGCCGCTAGACTCTAGCGAATATCTCGCTGTAGTTTGTCTCTACTGAACAATGGGTAACAGATCATCACACGCGGGCTAGACTGGTAGACCTCCTGGATGTAATGAAACTGAATGCTTTATGCTGTTTTTAGTTCACGTACACGATTTAGAGAACAGTCTGTGAGCGGTCTCTTATGTTGTTATCAGGTGGTGCTGTCGTTTACGACCCAGTAGGATCATCATAAGAACAACGAATTACAACGTGATATATGAAAAATGGCAATTCACTCTGAACAATAAAAAGTGCAAAGTCGTCAAAATGAGTACAAAAAAATTCCTTGTAACTCTGTTACGCGATAAATGACATAAAGGTTATCGATTCACCTACTAGCTAGGCATCAAAACTATGAACCACTGAAATTGGAACCATCTCATAGAAAATACTGTGGGATAAGTAAACGAAAGAATGTGTTTTATTTGCAGAACACAAAAAATTCAACTAATCTGTAGCCTATTACAATGATGGCCAAATCCAAGTTTTTTTGTAATTTGAGATAATGACATATTTCTAGAGCAAACACCATAGGGAACCCAATCGTGGTATTCTATAGTAACAAATACGGCCAGAAGTTTTTTTAAAATCATTTTTAAACATTTGCCTTGGTTACAAAATCGGCCAGCCCCAACATATGTTGGTGACAAAAACAACCACCTCCACCAAACACCAAGCACCAATCACAAGGCTTAATTCTTTCACATGACCTTATAGGCTCATGACTTTTTAGAGGCGTACTGACGAGCAGTGTGTTCTGCATCTATCTGAAGCATATTGAAAATATAATTATCTGCACAAAAAACTCTTGCATCAGCGTAGTTTCGTCTAATGAAGAAAGCTGATGATAATGTAACTGTAATGTCACGTGACACGCAAAAATAAGCCTTACCAGTGCTTCCAGATCTAAGCACATACTATTGAAGGCAGCTACAACGCTATAACTTGACAGTGGTTTCTGGATATTATAGTGAATGACCAGCTGTGCATAAAGAGAATGTATCAATTTATTCTTGGGCAGAGCGTGAAACGAAGTAGTCATCAAACGAAAAAACCTCTTCAGTATTTGAAGAACTTAGTACATCTAAAACCGACTGTTTTGAATCCAAATAGGCTCCATTGTTCACATTGCTCTGAGCACTATGGGACTTAACATCTGTGGTTATCAGTCCCCTAGAACTTAGAACTACTTAAACTTAACTAACCTAAGGACATCACACACATCCATGCCCGAGGCAGGATTCGAACCTGCGACCGTAGCAGTTGCGCGGTTCCGGACTGAGCGCCTAGAACCGCTAGACCACCGCGGCTGGCCCAAATAGGCTCCATGGCTTGTGGCAGATGAGTGTTCAGGTCAAAATAAAAATAAAATCTCATTGACAATGTGCGTTGCTTCGTACAAAGAGCAAAAACTTCGATCAAAAAAACTGAACTTACGTTTCCTGTCATAGGAGGCTCTGATGATTATGCTCTGGTGAATTCAGTAAGCATGGAACAGTAAAAATTTAGGAAAAGATTGGACCAATCAAGACTGGAAGGCGGAAGCTAAAGCCTGTGTTGAAGATCCATCCAAACTTCATTTTAATATTTCCCAAATTGAAAAGTTAGCTTTGAGCCAGTTAGTACGTGTCAGAGGTGAAAAAACTATAGCTCTGAAATCAACCAATCTTCGTCTGTCACGAAACCAGGGAAGAAATAAACAGTAGAAATAAATGCCAATGAACATTGGAGAAAAAGTAAATATGTCTAAGATACCAGACGTGTAAGCATTACTAGGAAAACACTATGATGAAAAATGGAATGAAATTGGAAATGTTAATCGGTATGAAGAAGTAATAGACAACAAGTAACTAATGCCTGACAATCAGCTACCTGAATGTAATTATTTGAATGAATCGTGTTAGGAAGGACATGAAATAAAATTCAGTTAACTTGTTTTTCTGCACAGTTAAAACGTTATTCTTCAGATCTGGTTTGTTTGTAATAACTTACACTATGTGACCAGTTAAGTATTATTAAAATTGTGTTTCTATACAGTGTCTCTTTCCGTTATTTAACCTGAGGAATTTCAGTATAGACCTTGTATGTCAATCACGCCTGATGAACTGTGGACGAAGCCCGACAAACAGGCATTACATGCATTGATCAAAAATTATAGTACATTGAGAATGGCTAGTTTGTAGCTAAAGTCTAGATCTGCCAATAAAATTTAAAAAGGACGACTGATAGCTGAAATCTATTATTTACAAGACACTGCAGTGTGTTTCCCTGTCAATTCGCGAATGGTACGCGGAAACATTCACTGTCGTTAAATTTACGTATGAGCTTAAGTTTCTCTCACTGTCTTGTTATGCCATTCTGCGACATGTCAGATGAAGTGATATATTGCCCAACACTTTTTCCGTACGTAATCTCTTCCAGTTGTAACAGTAAATCTGACCATGGGGCATTACGCCAGAGTCCGTACCTGGAATTTGAAGAGCATCTCTGTAATTGTGTCGTACTCACTAAACGAAACAGCGAGGAAATGCTCATCTCCTCCTTAGGTCTTCCCTGTCTCCTCTACTGATAATCGATGGTGTCTGGTAGAGGTCCTAGATTGGTGAGCAATAGGTCTACTGAAACATCGGTCCATCTAATGATTTGTAAGCAACCTCTATCTTGGATGAATTACCTGTCTTTACAACTATTCCAACAGATAATAGTATCATCTACTCCTACTAAAACAAGTTGTGTGCGTTCGTTCTACTTTGTAAGTCGTTTAGGGGCATAGACCTTGATATTCTGCGTGTAATAAAATAGTAATTCGTATTTCATCAAACAAGACGCAATATGTTACATTCGTTTGTCTTGTGCGTCACCAGCCAGTTCCTGCACCAAGACGCAGCTTGTCCTTAAAATCGCTACAGTTTTTTTCGAATTGCAGCTTTGACTCCCTATAAGCTAAATCCAAGCTATGAACATTAGTGCAGCCTTTGTCTGTACTCATTTCGGTAGAAATGGAGCGGTAGCGCTCCATTAGTATTCTCAAGTACACTACACATCTATTGCGTACGAAATTGTAAAGAAACTGCAGTTTTAGGATCAATCAGAGTTTACCGTAATGTTTACGCACAATTGAGACTATGTCAGCGTTTCATGTCATTTCCCCCTATCATCATGATAGCACTTTAGTAGCATGCCTTCGTTACCGGCAGCAGAGTTCAATTGAAAAACAAATCGAGCACTTTATTAACTTTTTGAACAAGAGTCATTTGGGTAAAAATCGAGTGGATGTATGTATTTGCATTTTACAGGAGTTCAGCACCCTTTTACTTACCTACTTACTTTTGGCTTTGCTTTTGTATCGTTTCCGAACTAACTTACTATCTACTTGTCGTAGGTGCAGTGCGAACTCCGAGGACACAGCACGAACACGTATTGATTTTCTCCAGGTCGTCTGTATGTAGGTTGCTATTATTGCAACGAACGACGATATCAATAACTCGCGCACCGCTGCCAACTTTATATTCGACCGTCAAACTGTATTCGTAAATTACCTACAATATGCCTGTTTCAGTGAGGACGCACTGACTTCGGCGCATTTAATATTTCTGCAGCTCCTACCAGTATTTATTTTGGGTTCGGTAATTTTTGTTTTGTACTTGGGTGGTTGTACTTGAGGGCTCTGCAATGTCATGAAATATTTAAATGTTGTGGGACAATGGAAAATATAAGTAGGTATCAAAGTAATAGATGTTTTAGGTGGTTTTTACCTTTTCGTGGCCATTACATTACTACCGTATCTTCCGTGCAACCATGCTGTTCGATTGACTTCTTACCTGTAACAAGAGAAAAATGACGTCAGACACTTTAAATAAACAACACCTAACTTACATATATTTGACAGATCAATAGCTCAATTCTCTAAGTTCGGTACCGAAGTACCGCAATCTTTTCATTTCAAAATTAGAGATCTGTAACAAGGGAAAGTGAAACAATCAAGATATATACGCTCGCCGGACATAAGAAAGCCACATATTAAAGTGTTTAGCTACAGTGTGCGGAAGGTGTATTTCTTGCTATAGGTGATTCTGCGGTGTTTTGCGGCTGGTTTTCGTACCGTAATTTTGGCCTTGTTGCAATGAACGTGAACCAGGATGTTTATGTCATTTTCCATAAGCAAGTGTTGCCCTTTCTTATACATCTTCATGGTGAGTGATCTATGGACACCAGTTTCCAATATTACACCAGCGCTCACGGATCTGCACCCATACATTCCTGGACTGACGATCATTCAGGCATCCTATCGTACGACCGGTCCTCTTAAATCAACCGATCCTAATCCAACAGAAAATGTCTGGGGTTATCTGGAAGTGAGAGAAGTTCAGCATCCCCACAATTCCATAGTCCTATTGGTTATAATCACCATTGTGTGACTTCACCCTGAATTGAGGCGATTATCAAGGCTAGGGGATGTGTAATCGCGATGTCTGCTGTGGTGACCATTTCTTTTTTTCGTCAGTGGTGCTTAGTTTTTCTGCGTACATTACACTGCTCCATAACGCATGGCATTGTTGGCCATCAAGATGGACTACCATGCATAGCGTCTCCATAACAGCGCCATATATCTACAGACTGCTGATTACTATCACTATAGGCAAACTGCCTATACAGAATACTAGTGCGCCATTTCAGACAACAAAAGTGCCAACTGGATGGGCCAGTTTTCTATAAGAGAGTCAGGCTTATGGGTGAACTTTGTGTCCGTCAAGCTAATTTTAAGGACTTCAGTACTGTTAGCCAACTTTTATCTCAGTTGGGCGTAGTTTCATGTTACCGACATCATTTTTGTTGACCTATTTTTCCCTTTCTATTTTCAAACCGAGCGAAGGGGTGCAGCGGTTAGAAATCTGGACTGGCGTTCAGGACGACAACGGTTCATATCCCCGTCCGGCCATCCAGATTTTGGTTTTCCTTGATTTCTCTAAATCGCTAAAGAAAAATATCGGGATGTTTCCTTTGAAAGGGCACGATCGAGTTCCTTCTCCATCCTTCCCTAATCCGAGCCTGTGCTCAATCTGTAGCGATCTCACTATCGATGGGGCGTTAAAATCTAATTTTGCTTCTTTTCTTTCCTCTGTCAACTGTTTCACCAATAAGTAATAGTGAGCTTACGGGTGTTCTGCCAAGCTATTGTTTCCATTTTCTGACCAATATTTTGGCGACCGACCCATCTGTCTTCTTCAGGTGTTGCGAGTTTTGCTCTTATCTGTACCCTCTGCAAATTCTCTTAGTTGCTGAGAGAATCTGCGTTTCACGGAATATCAACTCGAGCATTAAGAAATAAAAGAACATCAAAGTACGTAGTGGGGGTCAGGAATCGACTCTGCTATGAGTAGCTGCGTGAGACCAACATTAGTTCACAATCTGGTTGGCGGCCAGGCATCGAGTACACGTAGCTCGCAACACCTGAAGAAGTCAGCTGGGTCGGTCGTCGAAATATTGGAAACAACAGCTCAGCAGAACACCCGGAAGCACCGAATTAGTTAATTGCGCCGAGGAGACCTGAGATATCATATTTTTTAATAGTGGTTTCAAGTCCTTCGGGAAATGAACTATTGATGACGCTATCAAGTTCTAACCAACCAGATATCTCCACAATAGCGAAGCACAAAGTAGTCTCCTGTGGCACAAACAATAAAAAATCACTGTCGAGATTTTAAAAAGAAGAGGAAAACAACAACCATGCCATCTTAAAATAAGAGCATTAATGCTTATCTATTCATGTTTCGGTTTCTTCTAAATATCTTGTTGTCTTCTACAAGTGAAATTTGATGATTTCGTTAAAATATTTTCTTATAACTAGAAGATTCATTTCTGACAGTTCTGGAGTTTTCACAAAATACTGAATGCATGACATGAACAGAACAAGCAGGTTTAGTTTAGGAAACCAAGTAAGAGTTGTAAAAGAGACCTAGCTTTTCGCAAAACCGACCACATCAAAGATATATGAGAATTTATGTCGCAATTGTGGTAAGACAGAACCATTTCACTTAACTGCGGACATTAGTATCAGAATACAGTAATAAAATGCGCGTTTCATTCAAAAACAAAGTGCGTTACTTTTTAACACTATAAATTCCTCCATACATTTTGTTTGTTCCCATTGCCTTTTCATAAAGCTTTCAAAAATATCGCAGTTGTAATAGCAGTTAACTGTCTCGCCCTGTCAAAAATCTTGATGCTGTAACGAAAGCGCTACCAGACCATGAGTCTTATCGACCTGACCGCTGGGTCCAATAAGAGAATACGACGGTTAAATCGCTCCATCACCGAAGGTAATCTTTCCTCGGGGAGCTGTTAAATTAAGAGCTAATGGAACGCTGAATTATTGCTTCGGCAGTAACGTCAGAAGGACGTCTCCCTGGGCTCACGAAACCATTTCTCTGCAGCTATCCGATACAGTCCTGCCAAGTGCTTGTACCGTATATCTCTCCAGCATTGATTGGTCTGCATTTCACGATGGGACCTCACCGGTAGTAGGTGCCAAGGTGCGAATGGCTTTCCCTAAGTATCCATAAAACTGAACATACCTCACAATTAGGACATCGAAATGCCGTCGTGCCCGTTACCAGTTAATTAACGTCGTCAAGTGGCTGTATCGCCCTGTTCACAACAGAGCGTGATTTTCCCAATTTCATGAACTCTAAGCCGTTTCAACTCGGAAACGGAATTGTTTTGAAGATAATCAGCCAATTACTTGAAGTGATTCAACTCCAGTTAATTTCTGATGTTCCGGAGTGTGAAATATGATTCAGACTGTCACAAACAAGTTTTAAGGGACGATGCAGCACATACAAGGATCATTTTGTTAAATAAATGCTTTTTTATCATTTAAATCACTAAGCACCCGAATTAATGGATCTTGCTGGTCAAGTAACGAACTGTACCAATTCTTATCAACCTATTATAATTTTTCCACGTTACATAATGCTAGTCTTATTTCATGGAACCCGCGGAAATGTGTATCTAGAGTGTGGATGGAAATCATGAAAATTTTATTTGAGTGCAATAAATTGAGGTTACGTGACACTATAAGATATTAATGTATTGCACTGATAATACAAGAGCAACAGTTTTAAGAGTTCCTGTTAAAAATTTCTGAAAAGGAATGGAGTGCACTGTCCAAAGTCTATTCCTTTCACTCTGTCTGAAAATCCAGTATTTTACCTATAAGGAAATTGATGTTCTCTGACAGATTCTTGATACATATGTACTGATATGGCAAGTTTTTGCTGTTTTTGACAATTACGAATTTATGGGTAAACCTGTAAGTATTTGAACCTACTCCCTAAAATTTTATTCATTTTACACATTTTTAGGCTTTGTGACTTTTGCTCACTGTATAAAATTAATGACATGGAGGAGATGCTGAAAACTTGTCTCACTTCGTTATCTACTGCCTCCCTCTGATGTCCTTCGGCTCGTAGCACTGAAGTCTGGTTTCTGTACGAGTTTCAGATAACCTTGTTTAACCCATTGTTTATAGTACTTAACAGATTCAGAATAAAACGTTTGGCAATAGTGACAGAAATATATTCCCTGAATTTCCGAGTCTGTCAGGGATAAGACAGGGAGCGAAACGTTGTATTCCTCAACACAATAATGTCATCTTCATGTTAGGTACAGTTTCTCAACATCTGTCAGATCGAAAGTGAAAAGGAGGCTTGGATATCGAGATATTGTAATTTTTACGTTTAGCATTAAATTCTGAACATTTTTTTAAAAAAGATGAGTCTCTAAAGTTGAGTGAGTTATGACAAGTTGAACATTGGTGATGGAAAATACGTGTTTTGAGATAATGCGTTTTGAAGTTTCACTATTTTACTACTGTTTAATTTGACATATTCAAGGGACAAATTCTGCATATATATTACCCTTAAAACGTATTTTTCCAAATGGTACAGACTGAGTTAATATTACACATTAAGTAGTTAACTCCTACTGCTTTAGAGCACATTACAGTGTATAAAATTTTTAATTTTGTTTTATTGGTTCCAAATTGAGGAAAATTAGCGTACCCTGCAAAGATATTTTTATTCCGTATAATAGAATCTTTTAGACCAAATTTTTATTTTGTAGCCATTAATTAGCCCAAAATCACCTAAAATTATGAATTCACACAGCAAAGAAAAAAAGAACAGGATAGTGAGTTCCATATTTTATATTGACCAAATGATTTGATTTTATACTTCTAAAATACTTGCGTCTGAAGGAGTTCAATATCATTCACGAACAGCGTTTTCGTCTTATCTTCTTTGGCTCCAGAATGTCTGGCTGATCAGGTTTGGGAAAGATGCGGTATGTAAATTCATGTCCATCAGGACTCATTTGTAATGTCTATTACGATTGCAGGTATCGTTGAACTCCAAGCGAATATACTTGGTTATGTGAGGTACTTTGTTAGCATTACTATTCTTCAAGACATTTAGTCGGTCATATCAATTCGCTGCACTTCCAAATTTTCGTTTCTACCAACAATAAAGTTAACATGTGTTGTAGTTTTTTGTTGCAACATTAACGTTAGCTGTCGCCTGACATTTTAGGGCAGTTAATTGCAAATTTGTTAACATCTGTAGGCATTAACAACTATCGTAAAAAGGGAACACTTGCCCCTCTTGGCATTTTTGTATTCACAAAACGTGAGCTGCACAAAATGCCTATAAAATTTGGAAGATACTGTTTTGTGAAGCACTGCATCTGCGAGATACAGAAAAGGTCCTCTTCTCGGGCCAATGTTATATCGCCACAATGACAAGAGCTCCTTTCCCGGAGGGCTAGTGTCTCTTCCCTTCAATGATATTAATGACTCCTGTTGGATTCAAACAGATATGAGCGTGTACAGAATGATGTGCATTACTACAATATGCAAAACAAAAGATATGTTTTAGACATTACCAAATGTTATTGCTTGTACTGAAAATTTTATTCTCCGACAAGAGGTTCCTTATCGCTTTCTGCCTCACTCGGTAGATGCGAATGTAGACAAAGGAAATTCTACTGTAGTTACGCGTATAGCAAGGGAAGGTTTCCGGTGCTGCCAAGCAAATTACCACCGTCCTCATTAGATGTCGCTGCAACTTGATATCTGCAAGAGGTAGAGAGCGCGTACTAGATACCACCGGCTGAGCAGAGATTAGTGGCGTTTAGAACGGCTGCACGTAACGTAACCGAACCCTGCGGCCAAGAGAAACAGGAGCCTCCCAACAGCTGGTCACTGCGGTTACCTCGGGCGCAGCGCTTGAACGTCGAACGTCTCCGTAACACAAGCTTAGCCTGCTAATCCACCTCCCCCCCCCCCCTCCCCCTCCCTCCCCTCCCTCCCCCCCCCCCCCCCCCCCCGCGCACACCACCATCACCCAAGTCACGGTTGGACAAGTCGCGCTACCGAACCAGGGGAACACAAAATGTGAGCGCTGGCAATCTTCTGATCTTGAACGTAGCAATGGAAGGAAGAGTAAACAAAAATAATATTATGTAGCATTCATCTCCAATGTAAGGATTAACAATGAAGGTAATGATACAGAAAGAACTCCGGACTCCCTTGTAAATGCTGTCAATCTATATTACTAAACGGTTGATGCTGTACAATCTAAGCCTCAGGTTTCCAACCTAAAGGCTTCCAGGGGAAATAAGAATGGATTTAATGTGTTTCATTCAACTGTTGACCGCATTAGAAAATTTAAAATATTGTCACGATCTACTCATTAAGAGATGTAATCTCACGTCAAAGGTTTAACACAGTAAGTTGAATGTTATATTCTTCTTCATGCAGTGTAACTAGGCAGGAAAATTACGTAGAGTATATTCATCGAGTATTTGAGAAAATGAGCACTCAACGACATTCAAAAAACTGTACACAAAATTTCAAACCCTATCGAAACTCTTCTCGCTACCACCCTTACAAAATAATTAAAGGAGAAAAGTTTATCGCTTGCTATATTTCCGTTATTCACGCAGTAAACCTTCAAAATTACGTATTATACTTTAATTTATTATTTCCTTACTGCTAACCCTATTCGCAACATGTTGTACAGACAGTGTCCACTTACACACTGAGCGTACCTGCAAAACGATATCGTTCAAAACACGGTTTAGGAGATATGACATCATTAAAAACTGAGATGTGTTTTATACATATGACTTAGATTCTTGAAAGAATCAGAATAGTGGGTTTCTTGGTTAGTTAGTCTTACCTACATGGACTGGGCATTAGGAGCTCAGCAATGCATGGCAGTGAAACATGGACTGTAGGAAAATCGGAGCAGAAAAGAATAGAACCATTTGAGACGTGCTTCTATAGAAAAACGTTGCAGATTAGGTGGACAGGTAAGGTAAGTAATCAGGGAATAGCTTCTGTGATACTAGAGTGAGGTTTAGAGGATAAAAGCTGTTGGGGTAGGCAGACTGGAATACATCTAGCAGATAGCTGTGGACGTACAATCTGTTAAGTATGAGTATAGTCGGCATTACACGTAGATGGTATAAGATGTCGCCTTACTTGGTTCACAGCCCAACAAAGTGAACCTTTGTCCTTCATGCAATGTCCATTAAGGGTTAGTTTCCTTTGAAATCTTGCCCGAGATACCCAAGAAGAGACGAGTGCAGCTCATGCGTCGCGTTTTGAGGCTGTGACACTCTGTAGCCACCCCAAAGGTCTGAAAATAAGTCATGCTAGGGCGTCTAAATATGTGGGAAATCGAAGAAGTTTGTACAAAGTGGAAAACACGTTACAAATTAGTTAAAAACATCAACGACTTTGCAAAAAATTGGCTCAGTCGGTAAAGTGACTCCAAAAGTCACCTTTCTTTTGGGAAAACCATTCTTAACATTGCGCCAAGCGAAAGCAGAATTCACTTTGAAATATCTGTCAATGCAAATTCGACACATTTGAAGGTCTCTTCCACGTGAATACGCGGAAAACTTTGTTCCAAGCATGTCCCCGAGATGTCAAGTAATTACATACGTTGTGGGTGACTGGACGTATTATTAAGTGTAATTTCATTCTTCTTTTGTTTATGTATGATGTTTGTATGTTGTGATTTGTGGTCAAATTCATTTTTCTACTCATTAACGCGACCACGAACTTACTTAACAGAGTGTAGGTTACGAGTGCTACTCTGAGATGAAAAGTTTCACACAGGATAGGAATTCGAGGCGGGCTGCACCAAATCTGTCAAAAAGACAGATGATTCAAAAACGGGCTGAAAGTGAACATTTGCAAAAAATCATGCGGCACTGCCCAGCAGTACACATTCAAAATGGTAGGGCGTCAGGTTAAATCGCAACAGTCATCTTACGCAAGACGTTGATCAATTTATCGGATCAAATATGGAAATCAATCTGAGATGGAATATACATGTTAAATTCTTACGAAGTTCTTTGTCGTCCTGTTCATCGGTACGACTTTACACACTTGTCTAAGAAGTAAATGCTTCTGGTATCCATACACGAAAAATATTATGTAATTTTTATTTTGAGCCTAGAAGTAAGTATGGTACAGCCCTTTGGGGAACTTCAAATAGCGTATCTTGGGTAACAGTGCAAATTCAAATGAAAATTGTTAGAAACATTTATGATGGTCAGGAAAAGATCTTGTCGCATATTGTTTAGAAACTACAGCTAAGTAACTTCTACATTATAATCTTCCTTCAAAGCAAATCAAATATGCTCCTATAAAACTCATTTTTTAACATATTTAAAAACAGAGATATTTTATCGTTACAAAACTACATCAATTGAAAGTATGTGCTTATATTTGACAGTATAAGATAATATGTAATAAATTAATACGAGGAACTACAGTCAACATCAAGATAGATCCTATAAAATGAAGGCTACAGGAAATTACGTGCAAGAAATGGCACTTTTCAGTAGTAGAATTCACGTAGCATTCACAGACAATTTGAGCCGCTTGGGGTAGCCGCCCGGTCATGGGCGCCTTGCCACGGTTCGCGCGTCTCCACCCGTCGGAGGTTCGAGTCCTCCCTCGGTCATGGCTGTATGTGTTGTCCTTAGTGTAAGTTAGTTTCGGTCAGATTAAGTAGTGTGTAAGCCTAGGGACGGATGACCTCAGCAGTTTGGTCCCATAGGAACTGACCACAAATTTCCAATTTTTTCACAGACAATTTGAGCGAGATGTAAAAAAGTATTGAATTTTTTGAGTAACTTTTCACTAGAACAGAAATGTTTAGGTTTTAGATTCATTTTGTTGTTTGTTGCATTTTGGTGTGATCAAGTTTACCATTAACGTTTGACGAATAAAACGAATTGAAAACACACGTTACGACATTAAGAAACTACAAAGAAACATCAAAACATTGTCTCAGACAGGCGACATATCAAAAATACGATCTTACGCAGTACCTTCTCAAAGATGAGATTCGTTCCAAGAATACGTCGTCCACTCAACTCTTAGCTACAGTTCACGTGGACGAGAATAGAATTTCAACATTTGAGAGCATAGCGATGTGCAAGTCATCGTTAATTCTATTAAAACTGCACATGTGTTGTGTATAGCTATTACCAGTTACGACTTATTCTAGAAAGTTCCTCGCGCTTAGTCCGCTTGGTGAGTCATCGAACAAAGACGTCTTCACTAGTTTCAAAGACGTGCAAGTTGAGTTTCACGGTAACTGTGACAACATGTGATGAGTAGGACTACCTATAATTAACAGAAACCAGAAATGGGATTAAATACGTGCAATGGGGTGTTAATGTAATAGAAATGGTACTATGAGTCTAGCAGTATGTGAAGATCGATGATTTTAATGCCGGCGCGACAAGTGTTGAGAGGTTCCCATTCTCCCGGCAGCAGATGTACGCCACGTGGCGCCGTATTCCTGTCGCGCACGCCTCCTTTTTCGGACGCGGCATCCTGTGTGTGTGTCTTCTACAGCAGGCATGACGCACAGAGGCTGGACTCACGTCCTGTGTATTCAGCATTAATAGCCTCTCTGCCGTCATGCGGTTTCATCTACCAACGAAGGAAGGATACGCGGCAGTAGGGTCAACGAACTCTCGGAACTCTCGAAAAAAATGACTCACGTCACATAAAATTATGGGAAGCGGGATCCGATTCGATGATCAATAGGAAAAACATGTAACGTATGATCTGAAATTCACATCGCTTTTTCGCCGAAAAAATTGCGTTTCATTACGCTAAATGGCGTTCCCTGAAATGACTATTAGGCTGTCGGTAACATGACGAATATATCTTAAGGCTGGAGCTCAGCAGAAGCCCGGGCGGAAGCAATTCGACGACGTTCGATAAACATTGATTCTTTTAGCAGCAGCGCCTCTTCCGGATAACCTACGAACTAATTCTAATCGTAGCAGATGAAACGCCACTTGCGGCATATATTTATATATGAACTAAATGGGTTTGTTAACTTATTGGGAGTGTAGCGTCTAAACAAACGGGGTAGACGTTATAACGTCTGTGAGTAATATAGCTGGCTCTCGTCACAGTCGACAAGATAAATTCGTTCACAGCAATACTTGACGAACATTTATTTGTTTTCGGGTTCTAAGCGACAGGAATGTAGGAAATACATTTAGTTTCGTCCTAAGTTCATGTGCCATTAATGCCAATGAAACATTGGCGTAAGTTTCCTCCACAGCTAAATCAATAAAAAAGTTTAGTAAATTCCGTAAAAACTGAATGTCGCCTTTTGTTCTAAAAACACGTTATCGTTGTTACACAAAGCGTTTGTCACTCTGTGGTTACCGCTTACGCTCACCTTGACTGCTTCTTTGTAGCACGAAATACGTTCCTAAACAACCTACTGACACAATTTAAAGGTACTGTTTACAAATGCGAAGATACTTACTGCGAATAGTTACATGCCTCTCCTTAGCGACAGATCACTTAACATTTTTTGTCCTTGTTCGCGGTTGCTACGGAGGGTAAACATATCAAAGATACTGGCCAAAGCAAGCTGCAACGCAGATTTTCTTCCGGTGTATATTCCACAGATGACATATTATGATTCCAGTTCATTAATAGAGTCAAGTTTCCCACTTTTTTTTTAAATCTGCGAAGATTATGATGAGGAATGTGTCTACAACATTCATATCATTCTTAAAAATTCTTAAGTGTGCTGGTTATCGATGATGATTGTCAAATGTGGTAATTAGGCTACATTCCGAGTTTATGAAAACACTGGCATGTAAAGTAATTTATTCAGTTAAGAACGCCACCTGATTGTTTTAGTAACAGTAAATAGCGTCAAAATTCTCTAAAAGTTCTAGGAGTTTTTATCCTTGCTTCTTACTGAGTTCAGCGTTGATACTATAAACAGAGTTTACACTTTGTGGTCCATGTTACCGTGATAATTATGGTATTCTGACTTATTTTATTAACACTTATGTATAAAAGGGATCGTGATTGTCATCAATACAAGAATCTGAGCTTACAGAATTTGAAACGCATTGCATTCTAAAAAAAATGGACGGGTAGTATTTTGGGGAGCAAGGACACAGATATTTGTAAGTTGGTGTCTTTGTTGGCGGTCGGATGGTCTGCTTAACAGTGGAACAGCGTAATATGTAGTGCGTTTGCTCTTACCGGGACGCTACTCCTACTGTATTCACCACAGATGTAGTCATCACGCATTTACTCGCTTCAAGACTTCGACCACATCACTACTGATTTGTTTGCGATTGCTTCAGTAACCACAACAGCAAATTCTGAACTGATTTTTGCTTGTATAAGCATTTGCAGATTTGGCTCAAACACTGAAGTACAATTGTACTTTCAGAATTTAAAGTCATTCAAACCTCAAGGCGCTTGAACGAGTCAAATGCTTACGCAAAATTGCCCTACAGACACTTAATCATGCAGGTTTTTAATACTTGCCTGCGCATTCTTATCAAGCCTGCAGTAAAGTGTGTTCCCATCTCTTTTTAACCTCGTAAATGGGATTCAGGTGCAGATACGATGAGGAGTAACAGTAGGAGGGGGGGGGGGGGGGGGGGGAACCAAGGTTCTCGTTGGGTTCATGGGCCGCATCCCTACAAATGGTAACTAACCTTGGGTGTAAGCAAATTATTACGCTTCTATAGGAACATTTCTACGACAAATTGTGTTGCACATCTAAGAAATGGATAAGGAGCCACAGAAAAGAAAGAACCAGAAAGAAGAGTACATGAAATCCAGGAGTCATTCCGTATTACAAATAACATACAACGAAAAGTCTTTGTCCTGGAACACAAAACTAACGCTATATTAAACAATGGTAAGGCGTGAGACACTGTATGCAGCAGATACGCCTGAGCAAGATTAGGGGATCTTAAATAACTGAAAAAAAGTTGAAAACAGAATTCTAGCAAAAATACTGGGACCTACAAGGATTTGTAACTCTGAATACAAATTCAGATCAAACAGGGAAGTCTATTTGGAAATGGATAGGCTTACTAATGTAATTAGTAAAACAAGGCTACAGTTTTATGAACACACATATCGAGAGCATAGTAACAGACAAACGAACACAACCTTCAACTTACTTAACAGCTACAAATTCAAATGGTTTACTAAAAATGACAGGGATACAAAAAATAGTGGAATTAGAACTGGCTTATTGGTGAGGAATATAACATTTTTTAGAGAAGGAAAACAAAAGGCAGGGTCTCAGGAAATAATGAGATCAGCAAATGGAAGAAAGTGGACCCACGAATGAAAGGATGAACGAAGTCTGAGAGAAGGTAAAACCAAAGTTGAACCATAGTATCTACATTACTAATCCAGTGCATTGTGCGAAGTCTCAGTTGCAGGCTGTTTAGTTTCAGCGTTTCATTTAAGTATTAGCCGAAATTAAAAATTTAATATGCTGACATGAGTAATCATAGAGAAGTTCAATCTTATTTTAAAAGCTTAACATAGTAAGTCAAGAATTACAGTCAGAAACTAGGCACACAGGGCGAATCTGAAGGAAAAGTATGTGCTTTGAGGGATTGCAGTATTAGTGATTCTGAATTAAAAAAAAACGTCAGATGAACTAATGTCCTGTTCTTAACAGTTTTCGAGGAAAGTATTGAAAACAATGGGGAAAAAGGAGAAATGCTAGTAGTAGTCATGAAACGTTGTAATGTAATGTTTTGTTTAACTGTGTATATTTTCGCACAAAAGATGTTCAAAAGTCCACTGTCAACGGCAATGCATTTTGCAGCTGTTGCTGATCTGAGCTCAGTCGTACGGAACGCTGTATTCCACGTACTCTGTTCACTGATGAATCATCATTTAACCACAGCGCCATCAATGAAACGCGCAACACTCGCGCAGATGAAAATGTGCGCGGTGCTGTGGAAACAAATTTTCAACGTTTCTCAGTGAACGTGTGGTGCGGTGTTATTGATGACCAACTCATCGGTCTATTTTTTTTCCGAGAAGCGTCTTAATGGAGTACGGTATGTTGATTTCCCTCAAAATGCGTTACTATTTTGAGGCTATTTCTCTGGCAACACGACGTCGTGTGTACTTTGAGTACGACTGACACCAGATATTTTCAAATGGTTGTATGTTGTATACGGTTAAGAGAAGGGCATAGTCTTTTATCCAGAATTAACAATACCATCACCCATCAGAATGTGTTCCTTTCTTCCTGTCTCATCCTGTATGTATGTATGTATGTTTTGTCTTGAGGCAACGTAACTTAACAACGCACACATTGCCGAGACTGTATTTATCCAGTATTTGAGAATTAGACCACTTAGCAACTTATAACAGACTTCACGCACAACTTCAGACTTTTACGGTGGTTTTTCTCGCTGACAGCTTCCACAAAACGATGAACTGAAAAACGTTTATTGATTACTACATTCTCGCTGTTCATGCAGTAAAATTCCAGCATCAGGCAAGACGTTTTAATTTATTACTTCTTTACTACTATCTCTAATTCCAAAACATTTTTGAAGCTGTACCTATATATTACAGTGATGTACCTGTAGGATTACATCAGTGTACGACTCATAGTATTGCAGATACGACGTCATAAACGCTGTGAAAACTAGCTTTTTCTTGAAGCAGAGCGCAAATTACCTTCGCTATATTCATCCAGTGTTTGATAACGAGAGCACTTTGCGATTTCTGACAAATTTTAACGAAATGTCAAAGCTCTTCAATCTATTTTCCACTTGCACGCTTTATGTAATGTGTTTAACACATTAACTCATTTGTAATCAGATGTTCTGAGCTGTTTAATACATGAGAGTGAGCTTCCTTAAGAAATCGGTGTTAATGGATTTGCTAGTAAATAAATGAAACACTACACCATCCATTTCTGTCATTATTAATGCTAGCCCTTTCGCTGCTGTGGACATGTATCCACATCCTGCTTCGCCGTTCCTAGATATTGTAGACTTGTATACGCTTGTCGCTTGGGTTTTTCCTACAGTGCTATGTAAGCGTCCTGACCCACCAGTATCTCACTGCTTTGGACAAGTTACTTTCATATGTTGATTAATGAAAAAGTTTCTATTATTTAGCGTACAACATAAATGCCACATTACGTGCCATCATTTGCAAAAAAAGTCATTTAGATATTTTGAATTGTTTATAAGATATGACGACTGATATAACTACATGATTCGTAAAGCGCCAAGACGTGAAGGGGTGCGTTGCGCGCGCGAATATAAAACCGAATCATGGGTTCTGTTCTCAATTTTAAACAATATTTCGATATCGCATCTGCATTTCATTCACTGCAAGGTATGAGCTAAAATCAAACACACGCAGAGTTTTCGTAACGCTTTTTTACCTCTGCAAACTCTTTAAAATTTCGTGCAATATTTTACTTAATTTGTTGCAGTGTGGTAAGTGTGACGGGTAACGAAAATAAATTCAGATCTTTATCAAGTGAAAATACCAGAAAGTAAGACGTGCAAAAATCATTTTTTTTCCACCTAATAGTTTTCGACAAATTGGATGATAAGTATTTCGTATCGGCCAGAACGCCTTCTCTCACAAGAGAAACTCCCCATCGCAACTCCTTCAGATCTGGTGGTAAGATAGCCCATTGGACAGACCGTCAAACACTGAACGCAGATTAAGAGTGAAAAGAGGAAGACGGTGTAGTGAACTGTGAAAAAAGAAGTTAACTAGAAACAGTTAACCGTCCAAGCTCAAGATGTGCAACACCGAGCGAATTTGAATAGCCATGGCGTTGCGGTTATGTGGTCACCGTGTTGGACTGCGAAGGGGGAAATCGGTGGTCAAATCTCCCTCGTGACCCATTATTTTTCACAATGGTTATGAAATGACAGCCAGGTCACTGACGTGTCGGTTCGCTATATTCAAAATTGAGTCTGTCTCGTGCTGTAACGTTCGTTTGCAACAGATAAGGGACCTCTTGACGTCCGTACACCCTATTTTTTGTACACAAGTACCATGTGCTGTTGTAACATAGTTCACACCTGTTTATTTGTTGTTTTTATTTCAGTAAGAGGTCTCTCGTCTGCTCTCACTATTCGAAACATCCTCTTAGAAAAATTTATAAATGACAGTGCTGGGAAACCTCTACGTTATTTGAGTTTCAAACAGCTGAGCAAAACTGAACGTACTCATACATTTATCTCTTTACTTATTCTGATCAACACTAAACTGACACACAATATTTTTTTTAGCGCAACGCAATATGGCTTTCAATAATCCCTCAAAAGTATGGCCCTGACTTGTAATAACCCATACCTGTCATGAATCACTTACCTCACAAAAATCTTTGTTACTCGAAATACTGCAATACAGGGAGAGTCAAAACTGGCAGCTAAATAAAAGATTCTAACTAGTGAAGGCACTAATTACTGATAGGCATAGTTAGCAAATGAAAGATTTTGATGGAGAACAAACAATGTGTTTACGTTAATAGTGTTCAAAAGTCAGTTCATGACATCCAGTCTTACAAGTTTCCTTATTCTGACGGAGACACGTCCAGATCGTCCGGTCTCAAAACTCCCCCATCCCTCTCCCCACATCCACCACTGCTGGTGGCTCACCTCCAACTGCGGCGCGCTGCGCGCTGTTCACATCCAACTGCCCAACACTACAATGGCGAATATTCCATCAATGCAGATCAGCCACAGACTGCACACAGCACACTCAGTGATTTTCATACAGAGCGCTACGTGGCGTTACCAATGTAAAAACCTAAACAGCCTACTTATATATTCAGCCAATTTACTTGCGACGGTAATGTTCCTACCACACGACTCTTATTATACAGGGTGTTACAAAAAGGTACGGCCAAACTTTCAGGAAACATTTCTCACACACAAAGGAAGAAAATATGTTATGTGGACATGTGTCCGGAAACGCTTACTTTCCATGTTAGAGCTCATTTTATTACTTCTCTTCAAATCACATTAATCATTGAATGGAAACACACATCAACAGAACGTACCAGCGTGACTTCAAACACTTTGTTACAAGCAATGTTCAAAATGCCCTCCGTTAGCGAAGATATATGCATCCACCCTCCGTCGCATGGAGTCCCTGATGCGCTGATGCAGCCCTGGAGAATGGCGTATCGTATCACAGCCGTCCACAATACGAGCACGAAGAGTCTCTACATTTGGTACCGGGGTTGCGTAGACAAGAGCTTTCAAATGCCCCCATAAATGAAAGTCAAGAGGGTTTAGGTCAGGAGAGCGTGGAGGCCATGGAATTGGTCCGCCTCTACCAATCCATCGGTCAGCGAATCGGTTGTTGAGAAGCGTACTTCGACTGAAATGTACAAGAGCTCCATCGTGCATGAATCACATGTTCTAGCAGTACAGGTAGAGTATTCCGTATGAAATCATGATAACGTGCTCCATTGAGCGGTGAATCGAGGAAGTACAGTACATACTGACGAAACTAAAATGAGCTCTAACTTGGAAATTAAGCGTTTCCGTACACATGTCCACATGATATCTTTTCTTTATTTGTGTGAGAGGAACGTTTCTTGAAAGTTTGGCCGTACCTTTTTGTAACACCCTGTATAACAAGTGTTTATTATGACAACTGCCACGCCTACAGAAGGAGAATAGATACTTTAATGAAACTTCCTGGCAGATTAAAACTGTGTGCCCGACCGAGACTCGAACTCGGGACCTTTGCCTTTCGCGGGCAAGTGCTCTTTTCGAGTCTCGGTCGGGCACACAGTTTTAATCTGCCAGGAAGTTTCATATCAGCGCACACTCGGCTGCAGAGTGAAAATCTCATTCTAGATACTTTAATGATCGGTCGGGAAGTTCATAATTTCGCGAAAAAGAAGGGGCACGAGAGAGGTCTGTATATGGAACTGCCGCCTTACAGTCTAACACCGTAACCACACTACCACGACGCCGTGGTTCCCTGCGATTCGAGCTTGGACCGTTCACTGTTTCTATTTTGCTTCTTTTTTCACAATTCCTCCTGTTTTCGTGCTTGATCCGTGTTCAGCTTTTGACGGGCTCTCGGATCAGCCTTTTTCACCGCTAAACCTGGGAGTTTCCCATGTCAGCACAGGCACCAGCGTTTGGCGAGCAGTACAGTCACAACAAAAACCGCCCTCGGCTCGAATTGCAGAGACCACGTGTTTAGCAGCGAAAGGGTTAGGCGTTTCTGGCACGTTAGATTTTGGCGCGACGCCGGCCGGTGTGGCCGAGCGGTTCTAGGCGCTTCAGTCTGGAACCGGGCGACCGCTACGGTCGCAGGTTCGAATCCTGCCTCGGGCATGGATGTGTGTGATGTCCTTAGGTTAGTTAGGTTTCAGTAGTTCTAGGGGATTGATAAATGTTAAGTCCCATAGTGCTCAGAGCCATTTGAACCATTTTTTTTTTGGTGCGACAAAAGTTGTATCTTTTTTTTGGGAAGGCGGTGGGAGGGGCGGCAAAGTAATACGAATGCACGCCCTCCGCCACAGAACAGAGCCGTTGGGACTGTGCTGAACTGATGGTGGCAGGCCACTGCCGCCTGCAGGCCGGCGCAGAGCCGCACACAGCCCGTGCAGTCGTGAGGCACGGCACGCACTGGCGGGGCCGCGAGTTCCCCCGTGGTGACTCAGCAGGGGTTTCGTCAGCTGCGGCCGCGCGCTCGCAGCAGTCCAGCCGCTAATGAAGGCTGCGGTCCCACTCGTCACATCCTCCTCCCACGCCCGGCTAGCCGCACCGCGCTCACAGACCGCCGGCGCTTGTGCTACAATCGCCGTCGCGTATACGCTCAAACTGTCACGTCTGCTTATTTTGTTCTGTCTACATTTCTACGGACAAACAATAGACGTAAGCACTCTGTACAAAAAACTGGTCGTCCCAGGAGACAACTGACTATCATCGTTTAATACCAAACCGATCTGTGACTCGGCGGCCAAGAGCTCACAGGTTTGTTCAGCAAATGAGATATCCGTGTGTAGTGACACGTTGCAGATTAGCTCCCGCAAAGCGACCAAGCAGCGAAAATGTTAATCGCTACATTTCACTTCCTCTCGTCATACTCCCCGACAATCTGCAAAAAAAGATACACCTACCTTATGATGGTAGGTCTCCAAAAAAAGATACACATACCTTATGTCGTGTAGGGCGCCCGCGAGTACGCAGGAGTGCCACAACACGAGGTGGTGTGAAATCGACTAATGTCTGAAGTAGTGCCTGGAATCCTGCAGATCTGCCCATAAATCCGTAAGAGTGCAAATGGTTCAAATGGCTCCTAGCACTATGGGACAATATCTCAGGTCATCAGTCCCCTAGATTTAGAACTGCATAAACCTAACTAACCTAAGGACATCACACACATCCATGCCGGAGGCAGGATTCCAAGCTGCGACCGTAGCAGCAGCGCGTTTCCGGACTGAAGCGCCTGGAACCGCTCGGCCACAGGTGGCGGCTCCGTAAGAAAACGAGGGGGTGGGGATCTCTTCTGAAGAACACGTTGCAAGGCATCTCAGATATGCTCAATAGTGTTCAGGTTTGCGGTGTTTGGTTGCCAGCGGAAGTGTTTAAACTCAGAAGAGTGTACCTGTGCCACTCTGTAGCATTTCTGGTCGTGTGGGATGTCCCACTGTGCTGTTGGAATTGCCCAAGTCCGTCGGAATGCGCAATGGACATGAATGGATGCAGGTGATTACACAGTGTGCTTACGTACGCGTCACCCGTCAAGTCTGAAGTGTCGTATCTAGACGTATCAGGGGTCCCATATCACTCCAACTGCACACGCCCCACACCATTATAGAGCCTCCACCAGTTCGAACAGTCCCCTGCTGACATGCAGGGTCCATGGATTCATGAGGTTGTCGCCATACCCGTACACGTCCATCCACTCGATACAATTTGAAACGAAACTCGTCCGAACAGGCAAGATGGTTCCAGTCTTCAACAGTACAATGTCGGTGTTGACGGGCCCAGGGGAGGCGTAAAGTTTTCTGTAGCGCAGTTATCAAGGATAGACGAGTGGGCCTTGGGCTCTGAAAGCCCATATTGATGATGTTTCGGTGAATAGTTTGCACACTAACGCTTGATGGTCGAGCACTGAAATCTGCAGCAATTTTCGGAAGTGTTGCACTTCTGTCACGTTGAACCACTGTCTTCAGTTGTCGTTGGTCCTGTTCTTGCAGGGCCTTTCTCCGGTCGCAGCGATGTCTGAGATTTTATGTTTTAAGAGATTCCTGATATTCACGGTACACTCGTGAAATGATCGCACAGGAAAATCCCCACTTCAACGCTACCTCGGAGATGCTGTGTCGCCGGCCGCTGTGGCCGAGCGGTTCTAGGCGCTTCAGTCCGGAACAGCGCTGCTGCTACAGTCGCAGGTTCGAATCCTGCCTCGGGCCTGGATGTGTGAGATGTATTGGGTTAGTTAGGTTTGTTGTTGTTGTTGTTGTGGTCTTCAGTCCTGAGACGGGTTTGATGCAGCTCTCCATGCTACTCTATCCTGTGCAAGCTTCTTCATCTCCCAGTACCTACTGCAGCCTACATCCTTCTGAATCTGCTTAGTGTATTCATCTCTTGGTCTCCCTCTGCGATTTTTACCTTCCACGCTGCCCTCCAATGCTAAATTTGTGATCCCTTGATGCCTCAGGACATGTCCTACCAACCGATCCCTTCTTCTAGTCAAGTTGTGCCACAAACTTCTCTTCTCCCCGATCCTATTCAATACTTCCTCATTAGTTATGTGATCTACACATCTAATCTTCAGCATTCCTCTGTAGCACCACAGTTCGAAAGCTTTTATTCTCTTCTTGTCCAAACTATTTATCGTCCATGTTTCACTTCCATACATGGCTACACTCCATACAAATACTTTCAGAAACGACTTCTTGACACTTAAATCAATATTCGATGTTAACAATTTTCTCTTCTTCAGAAATACTTTCCTTGCCATTGCCAGTCTACATTTTACACCCTCTCTACTTAGACCATCATCAGTTATTTTGCTCCCCAAGTAGCAAACTCGTTTTCTACTTTAAGTCCCTCATTTCCTAATCTAATTCCCTCAGCATCACCCGACTTAATTCGAGTACATTCCATTATCCTCGTTTTGCTTTTGTTGATGTTCATCTTATATCCTCCTTTCAAGACACTATCCATTCCGTTCAACTGCTCGTCCAACTGCTCGTCGAAGTCCTTTGCTGTCTCTGACAGAATTACGATGTCATCGGCGAACCTAAAAGTTTTTAGTTGTTCTCCGTGGATTTTAATACCTACTCCGAATTTTTCTTTTGTTTCCTTCACTGCTTGCTCAGTATACAGATTGAATAACATCGGGGAAAGATTACAACCCTTCCCAATCACTGCTTCCCTTTCATGTCCCTCGACTCTTAAAACTGCCATCTGGTTCCTGTACAAATTGTAAATAGCCTTCCACTCCCTGTATTTTACCCCTGCTACCTTCAGAATTTGAAAGAGACTATTCCAGTCAACATTGTCAAAATCTTTCTGTAAGTCTACAAATGCTAGAAACGTAGGTTTGCCCTTCCTTAATCTAACTTCTAAGATAAGATGTAGGGTCAGTATAGTTAGGTTTAAGTAGTTCGAAATCTATGGAACTGATGACCTCAGATGTTACGTCCCATAGTACTCAGAGATTTGAACAATTTTTTTCATGCTGTGTCCCATCGCTCCTGCACCGACTATAATACCACGTTGAAACTCACTTAAATCTTGATAACCCGCCATTGCAGCAGCAGTAACCGATGGAATATCTGCTCCAGACACTTGTTGTCGTTTATAGGCGTTGTCGATCGCAGCGCCATATGCGCCTGTTTACGCATCTCTCTATTTGAGTAAGCATGCCTATACTAGTTTCTTTGTGTACTTCATTGTTTGATCGGGTGATTTATCGGGATGGTCCAAGTGTGATACGGTGGTGAGTTTTCTTAAGACCAATAACACCAATAACGTATAGTTGCAGTACTATGAGCACGGCCGCTGACATCTTCAAGACGGGAGTGTCTACAGTATACTGATAATGTGTCAAAGAAAGGGCAGCACTTGGTCACCGAAAGTATTGAACTCAGGATCGTGGTCATCGCCCACAGTAAACTCAGTGAGTGAGCCTACATACTCGAACGGCAAACAACCACGAAACCAGAGCTGCGTCTCCGGTGCGAACTACACACTTCACATACTGCGGATTAAACGGCTCATTGTGTCCTCGGTGCTCTGGGCGCCTTGAATCAACTGAGAAACAGGCAAAAGTACGGAAGTAGAGAAGGAAGATTATGATTTAATGATCGATCGACATGGAGGTGGAGAGCATATTCGAGGATGGGGTATAGGAAATCTGCTGCACCGTTTCAAAGGAGCCATCCCAGCACGTATGTGGACCGATTTAGGGAAATCGCGGAGATCTAAATCTGGATGGCCGGACTCGGATTTGAACCGTCATAATCGAAGTACGAGTCCACATAGCTTTGTAGAAAAAACCCGACAAGTTGGACCACAATACAGGCCTCCAGATAATTACTGTGCGTATCTGTGACGTTTTGTCCACTGAAGACTTTGAGCTTCATGATAAGTTGTGAACAATGGTCTGTTGTGATGTACCAGTCCACAGATGTCCATAGCATTCAGTCATCTTCGCAATGTTAGCTTATAAACAGGCTGAGTTGCGCCTGCATTCACAGACAGCAGCAGTTCTTCTCGTATCTGAAGCTGCCATGGCGTGACCGTCACCTCCGGTCCCTGTCGGATAGGATCTTTTTACGACACCTTTTCTTACTCGGTGTCGCGAATGGCACACCATTCCTCCTTGTACACACTTTGTACAGCTCGTGTTGGTACACTAACCAAGGCAACTCCATTCACTGTGTGTTAATGGGTACTCCCGATCACGGTAGTTTCTTTTTGTCGCCACTCTTCGTTAACACGTCGCATGTGGTTCAAATGGCTCTGAGCACTATGAGACTTAACTTCTCAGGTCTTCAGTCCCCTAGAACTTAGAACTTCTTAAACCTAACTAACCTAAGGACATCACACACATCCATACCCGAAGCAGGATTCGAACGTGCGACCGTAGCGTTCGCGCGGTTCCAGACTGTAGCGCCTAGAACCGCTTGGTCACACCAGCCGGCCGCCGCATGTGCTTTCCATGCAATCGAGTTTGTCAAACACAGCACTACAGTCACAGGACTCATGTCTGCGGTGGAAAGTCGTATGAACGCCTGATACCAGTAATACTCCGTGTGCAGCGCTATAATGCTACCTGTTTACAAGAGTAAACGAGTGATTATTGCTTTGTCGGGTGAAATGACCTGGACGATGGTAAGTACCGTAACTGTACGAACACTTGTTTGCGAGAACTACGCCGCTTGGTTTAACGGCTTGTCGCTAGCGGAACACAGCTGCGTATCATTCGCCGTTAGGCCGCTGGCAATTGCCCGGGGGCCACCAGTGGAGGGAGAACGTGAAATCTGCAGCCCGCTACGCCAATTAGATGGCTCTCTACCTGCTCACCGCGTTCGTTAGGAAAACAAATTACTGAGTAACGTCGCCTTTTGGCACAATGTTTGATGTAAAAAAGAATGTATCTATGACTGTTCTCAACAACAGGTGCTTCAATACACACAGTTCTACTACCTTTGCCTTCTTCCGAGCGCTGAAAGAAAGAAGACTAGGTTTCAGGGTCTTATCGATGACAAGGTCAAATTTTCGTTTGAGGAAGATGGGGAAGGAAAGCTGTCTTATTTTTGTAATGAATCATTGCGGCCGGCCGCGGTGGTCTCGCGGTTCTAGGCGCGCAGTCCGGAACCGTGCGACTGCTACGGTCGCAGGTTCGAATCCTGCCTCGCACATGGATGTGTGTGATGTCCTTAGGTTAGTTACGTTTAAGTAGTTCTAAGTTCTAGGGGACTAATGACCACAGCAGTTGAGTCCCATAGTGTTCAGAGCCATTTGAACCATTTTTTGAATCATTGCGGAATTTTCCATCTGCAATTTAGGGAAACCACAGAAAGTTCAACTTACGGATGGCCGTATGGGGATTTTAAACGCCGTCTTACCTCTGCCCTACCGCTCTCGATCCATACCTTTCATTCGACTTATACAGCCAGCTAGAGAGTGACCTACATAGTATTACGAGCTACTATCCTGCATGACATTTTTGATAACAACATCTCACTGCCAAAGAGGAAAAGAGATTATTGGCAGAACAAATCCAAAGACTCACTCGACAGAGAGCCCTATACCTTTGGACATACTGTGTGGGACTTATCCACTGAGCTATTTTTCTTCTTCTATGGAATCTGTGCCACCCGCTCCCCTCTTTTGTTTCTTCAGAGAATCAAACTCCCAAGTACAAACCAGCTTCAAACGTTTTAGCAGTTTTCTTGCGTCTCAGTGTTCATCGCGTCATATTTCCTGAACTACGTATCATACAATAATGTAATTTTGCAGCACATTGAGTATTACATGTGGATACTGTCTGCAAAATGTGTTGCGAATAGTTAGTAACAAAGATGTCGCAATTAAAAGCGTAAAGCCTCATGATGAAATACCCCTGCATGAACAGCGAAAATTTAACAATAAACGTTTTTTCTTCCATTATTTCGTAGCTGTTTCAGAGAGAAAAAGTTGCAGAAAGGTCTGAAATTATGTGTAAAGCTTGTTGGCAGTGGCCAAGCAGTCTCATTCTCAAACACAGGAGGAATGTAGTCTGGGTAATTTGAACGCTGCGAGTTGCGCTGGCTTAAGACATATACATAATTTCTATCTTTAATTCTTGACTCATTATGTGAAAACTTTAACATAAGATTATACCTCGTAGTGAGTAGATTATGATAGCATTTAAAAATTTTATATTTGGTCAGTATTTGAATGAAATAGTGAAAATCAAATTTTTATTGCCCTTGGAAGCCGTTAGACAAGCTGGGATCACGTCACCGTTTTTTTGAGAAGTTTAATAATACAGATCTGTCTTACAAAAGGCATCGATAGGAGATGCTCCACCACTCCTTGTCCTGTGCCTCTTACTTAATCCGCTGCTAACTTCGCCTGAGTCATCCAGCACTCCAAGGCGTTTTGTTCTTCTCCGTCATTTCCTTGCTAAAATATCTTTCTATGCTTCTTCGTTCAGGCAGTTTTTTGCAGCATGCTGTCGCAACCGAGATGTTCTCCTCATTCACGTTATTTCCATTAGTTTCCTTTACTTTCCTATTCTTGGAAGTTCTTCGTGTGCCAAGATAATTCATTTCGCAGAGCTATTGTTATCTCTCTCAAAAAAATGGCTCTGAGCACTATGGGACTCAACTGCTGTGGTCATCAGTCCCCTAGAACTTAGAACTACTTAAACCTAACTAACCTAAGGACATCACACACATCCATGCCCGAGGCAGGATTCGAACCTGCGACCGTAGCAGTCGCACGGTTCCGGATTGCGCGCCTAGAACCGAGAGACCACCGCGGCCGGCACTCAATTCACACCAGAATCAAAGCAACAGTCCATAGAAGCTGAGCAAGGGCATCATTATGCTGCGCCGGCCGGTGTGGCCGAGAGGTTCTAGGCGCTCCAGTCTGGAACCGCGCGATCGCTACGGTCGCAGGTTCGAATCCTGCCTCGGGCTTGGATGTGTGTGATGTCCTTAGGTTAATTAGGTTTAAGTATTTCTAAGTCTAGGGGACTGATGACCTCAGATGTGAAGTCCCATTGTGCTGAGAGCCATTTGAATCATCGTTTCGCTGCAAGACAATGCCCGTCCGCATGTGGCGAATCAGACCAAAGATCTCATCACATATTTTCGATGGGAAACTCTAGATCATCCTCCGTACAGCCCCGATCTGGGCGGTCAGCGTCTTCAAGACGATGACGACGTCAAAACAGTGGTGACGCAGTGGTTAAGAAGTCAGGCGGCAGACTTCTATCAAGAGGGTATTCAAAAACTGGTACAACATTATAATGGAAATTATGTAGAAAAGTAGATTAAGGTACAGGCTTTCAGGGGAAAATAAAATGATTGAGATAGCACGTCTTTTTTTTAAATTTCAAAACGGTACTTACTTTAAAAAAAACACGCGTCGTATTAGCTTTGTGGCTGACAATTTTAGGCAGTGGAGTACTGAGGGCCAGCCATCAGGCAACCTTAGTTCTATCTCGAGCGTCACATGTTCCCAATGTTGCCTGTTTAGTAGGTACCCGTAAAGCTTATGAAGCACGACTGCCTGCAAAGCCTGAGAACGTTCGTGTTGTACAGAACCACTATAATCAAGTGCAAGTTCTCATATGCTACCTGCCATTTTGGCTGGATGACAAGAGAAAAGCAACGATCGTAATGAAGTGAGACACCGAGAATGAGTCAATGAGTACAGGTGCAGGTGTGTTACGAGAGTAGCGCCGCGTAGCGTGCAGTTTCCACTTCCGCAGGTGGCACGCCGCCAGCCTGGCGCTCGTTGCAGGTAGGCCGCTGAAAGCCGAGACGCCGAGCGGCGTCTAGAGCGCATTTCTCCAGCGAGCAGAACTAATAGACTGGACTTGACCTTGGAGCGGCGCTGAAGAGAAGTAACCGGTTGCAGGCGCGGGGCTGAGCTGGTGAAAGTAGGTCTCGGATCTTTACGCCTGGCGGTCGCGCCGGCTGCGCTGCACGACCAGCTGCTATAAAAAGAATTGCAACGCTCTGGCGGACGCCGGCCTGCCCTGTACAGCTAAGGTTTTACCGGTCAAGTTAAGGCAGACGAACGGAAGTTCAGACCAATGAAAGATGTATCATTCCGGAAGCGCAAGTATTTGCTGACGACCGGTGACTGGGATGTACAGGGGTGGTCTAAAATATGAAAATAACGAAGACACAACACGTTAACATGCTTAATACGTTGTAGGAAAATCTCTGATATTCAGAATAGCTTCTAGTCGTCTCGGAACTGATAAAAGCAGGTCCTACAAGGTTTTCAAGGGAACCTTATACCACTCTCACTACAAGATAGTTTGGCAACTTCGGGGAGCGATCGTGGAGGTGGATAGCGATTACACACTATTCTCTTCAAAGTAGACCACAAACGCTCAATAATACACTACTGGCCATTAAAATTGCTACAGACGCGAGATTTAACCGACAGGAAGAAGATGCTGTGGTATGCAAATTATTAGTTTTTCAGAGCATTCACACAAGGTTGGCGCCGGTGGCGACTCCTACAACGTGCTGACATGAGGAAAGTTTCCAACAGATTTCTCATGCACAAACAGCAGTTAGCCGGCGTTGCCTGCTAAAACGTTGTTGTGATGCCTCGTGTAAGGAGGAGAAATGCGTACCATCACGTTTCCGACTTTGATAGAGTTCGGATTGTAGCCTACCGCGATTGCGGTTTATCGTACACCACAGTGCTGCTCGTGTTGGTCGAGATCCAATGACTGTTAGCAGAATATGATAGGTGGGTTCGGGAGGGTAATACGGAATGCCGTGCTGGATCCCAACGTGTAGCCGCGTCTCGATACCTGAGTCAACAGATGGGGACATTTGCAAGAGAACAAGAATCTGCACGAACAGTCCGACGACGCTTGCAGCAGCATGGATTATCAGCTCGGAGACCACGGCTGCGGTTACCCTTCACGCTGCATCACAGCCTGGGATGATGTACTCAACGACGAACCTGCGTGCACGAATAGCAAAGCGTCATTTTTTCGAATGAATTCAGGTTCTGTTTACAACATTATGATGGTCGCATCCGTGTTTGGCGACATCGCGGCGAACTCACATTAGAAGCGTGTATTCGTCATCGCCATACTGGCGTATCACCCGGCGTGATGGTATGGGGTGCCATTGGTTACACGTCTAGGTCACCTCTTTTTCGCACTGACGGCACTGTGAACAGTGAACGTTACATTTCAAATGTGTTACGAGCCTTGACTCTACCCTTCATTAGATCCCTACGAAACCCTATATTTCAGCAGGATAATGCACGACCGCATGTTGCAGGCCCTGTACGGGTCTTTCTGGATACAGAAAATGTTCGACTGCTGCCATGGCCAGCACATTTTCCGAATCTCTCACCAATTGCAAACGTCTGGTCTATGGTGGCCGAGCAACTGGCTCGTCACAATACGCAAGTCACTATTGATGAATGTGGTATCGTGTTGAAGCTGCGTGGGCAGCTGTACCTGTACACGCCATCCAAGCTCTGTTTGACTCAATGCCCAGGCATATCAAGGCCGTTACTACGGCGAGAGGTGGCTGTTCTGGGTACTGATTTCTCAGGAGCTATGCACCCAAATTGTGTGAAAATGTAATTACATGTCAGTTCTAGTATAATATATTTGTCCAATGAATACCTGTTTATCATTTGCATTTCTTCTTGGTGTAGCAATTTTAATCGCCAGTAGTGTGTTGAGATCTGGTGACTCTAGCGGCCATAGGTGATGCGACAGTTCATCCTGGTGCTCATAAAACCAGTCTTTGACGATGCGAGCTATCGGTCATGTTGTCTTGGGACACAGCATCACCACTGGGGAACCAACAGTGAACCATGGAATGTATTTGATAGACCAAAATCGTCACATATACTTTGGCAGTAATACGACGTTGCAAGAATGAGCACTGATCCTATGGAATACCACAATACGGCCGCCCAAATCATCACCGAACATCCGCCACGTTTAAATATTGGCATGTAAACGCGATCGGAAGCTAGAAACTGTGTGAAGAAGACTTACTAAATTACTCTCTTCCTTTGCTCCATAGTCCAGGTTTTATAGCTTCGGCACCAATTTTTCCTGTTGCTGGTATTTGCATAACTGGCACATGGTTTTGGGGGTTCCAGCTCCCCTGACAATTCCCAGATTATTGAGGTCCCTCCTTGTTTTGCTGACAGGGTTCACGAGAGCGGTATTCAATTCTCCAGTGACGTATGCAGCTGTCGCCCCCTAATTTTTCGTCACAGTCCTCTTCAATGACAGTCCGCCACTATCACTCAACACACTATTCGTCCACTTTGTGGTTACCGGATGCACTTCTCTCGCTTTCCCTGTATGCCGTGTAAGTCTTTGATATGGCGTTCGCTGCCACACGGAACACTTCGGCTACCTTGGTTACGGAATTACCCACCATACGAACGCCAACAGTTTGCTCACGTTCATACTCACTTAGCTCCAACATAATGCTCTCAAAACTAGGTAGAACACTGTTCTGTCCATGACAGGACAGTTGCAAAGTATTGAGAACAGTGCCGTTCCTTGTCAAATACATCAGCGCAACCTGGGGGCTTCAGTATCATCTGCATTTATGTTCAAGTATCCATGTCTCTCGGTGTTTTCATATTTTGTCGAACCCTCTGTACATATCAGACTATTAAAACAGAAATGCAATGAAGCGACACTTAACAAACGTCAAATGTCCAGTAAGTGTACTACATGCTTCGATATGCAAATGATTAGCATTGCAGCGGAACCACACAGAGTAAGCAGCAATTTTTCCATTTGTTTCCTGTGTTTAAGAAAACATTACACTGTGACTTCTGATTCAGAAATCGCATTTGAATGTCTGTTGTCTCTTCCACTGCCTGTCGAAATCGATAGCAACTGGACCGTGACCTGTCGAAAAGGAATTTTATAGTTCTACAACAGTTCTGCTCGCCTTGGTTGAAAGCCTTCGACTACCACATGAAAATGTGGTGTCAATGTGTTCTGCAGAGCCATACTCGACGCCTCGTAGGACATCTGCGGCCTGCTTGCTTAGAACTCGACAGACATATTGTTCATTCGAGCATACACGATCTAGAGCCCCATAAGCAGGCACCAAAGCAGCAGTGTACCGCCACTCAGCTGACAGGTGTCGAGGGGTTGCCTGCACGCAGGCGCCTAGGAACCGGTCAGCACCCCACTGTGAAAAGGAGTAGGCGGTTTCATTTACACCGTCTATACCTCCTCCTGAGACCTTTTCGCATCGATTCTGAGAGGTGGTGTGTCTGAATGTTGTCCTCACCACCCATAACAGAACCATGATTTCAACAGTAGAGGAGCCGGCTTTGATCTCCATCGCAGAGGCGTCAGGGAAAGGAGGAAAGATGTGGATAAAAAAAAAAAGTTCAAATGTGTGTGAAATCTTATGGGATTTAACTGCTAAGGTCATCAGTCCCTAAACTTACACACTACTTAACCCAAATTATCCTAAGGACAAACACACACACCCATGCCCGAGGGAGGACTCGAACCTCTGCCGGGACCAGCCGCACAGTCCATGACTGCAGCGCCCCAAACCGCTCGGCTAATCCCGCGCGGCGATGTGGATAAGGGTGCTGGTGACGACCTTAGAATCGTGGCACATATCCATGGTGACGATGGGCGGAACTCGGATAAAATTTGGTGGCAATGTGACATTGACCCCTCTTATGCCCCTCTTCAATTTTCGGGCTCTGAGCTTCATTTCGAGTCGGTTGACAGCTTGCTGTGAAGCGTCGCCAATCCTGAGGGTGACGTTCAGGGCTAAATTTTGCGTCACAAAAGAGGAATACTGTAGGCACCTTAGAGCCAAATTTGAACATTTTGCGTCGCGCTGGGAGAAAACGATGGGATTAAACAAAAGTGACCCTTTAATTCCTTTAGGAAGCGAATGTACTTTCATTTTATTAGGCCTTAGGTAAATTGAATGTAAATGGTAATAGTTGTTATAATGGTCCATCCGTCCTACGTTTCCTTTCAACGGTTTTTTGGTCGTTGTACATTTAAATTTTAAAATAAATCACTTTGAGGCTGCCCAAAGCCCATTAATAAGTAGAATGATATGCATATAAGAATGAAAGAACTTAAATATGAATGAACGTATTTGAATTTTTAATCATCTATCTCTCGTCGGTGAGCGGTGCGGCGTAGCCGTCATTTTTGGTGCTACGGAACGGGTTGTAGGTTGTAGAATCTGGAGAGAGGAACTAGAGAGAGAGAGAGAGAGAGAGAGAGAGAGAGAGCGAGCGAGAGAGAGAGAGAGAGAGAGAGAGAGAATGGATGGAAGGAGATACGAAGCGTTGCCTTCAAGCAGCAAGAGGAGCGGCATCTGCTGTACCACGTGGTGTGCCGGTGACATTTCGCGCATACTTGCGCGAACAAAGCCCGAGTTGCGAGCGCGGAGTCCCGCATCCGTCGCCTGTAGCCAGCAGGGGTGGCGGATGCCCAAATAGAATACCGGGAAGGGACGGGAAACGAAAGGGCGTCGCGACGCACCATTTCCGGCGCCAGCGCCGGCGGCGCCTTATCTCGCCGTGACGCCGCTGCGACCATCAGTCTTCAGCCGGCGCCACACAAGTCCAACACGTCACCTCACATCACCTCACCCCAGACCACGTCAACGCCACCGGCGACGAGCAGCGTCAAACAGGCCCGGGGGACTGCGCAGTGCTGTGTGTACAGTTAAGGCTTACCACCACACGACCGCCTTTTCATGCATATTTCAGCGTGGAATCCTGGCAAAAATAAGGACTCCGCGTCCTTTGACGCTTGTACGCTGTCTGCTCTCTATTGACGAAAGTGGCGCGTCTTTACTGAACCCCTTAGGGGCAGAGCCGTACCGATGTGATGCTACGCCCCACACAGAAATGCCAAAGCCGCGTTCCATTCCTCCCCTGCACTCCGCCCCTCCCCATTAAAACCACATTTCTACTTTTTTTCCAGGAAAGTTTAGCAGATTTTATAATCTGTTAAGTGGTCGTTGTTGCGATCTTCACTCCTGAGACGGGTTTAATGCAGCTCTCCATGCTACCCTATACTGTGCAAGCTTCTTCATCTCCCAGTACATACTGCAACCTACATCCTTCTGAATCTGCATAGTGTATTCATCTCTTGGTCTCCCTCTACGATTTTACCCTCCAAGCTGCGCTCCAATACAAAATTGGTGATCCCTTGATACCTCAGAACATTTCCTGCCAACCGATTCCTTCTTCTAGTTAATTTGTGCCACAAATTCCTCTTATCCCCAATTCTATTCAATACCTCCTCATTAGTTATGTGATCTACCCATCTAATCTTCACCATTCTTCTGTAGCACATTTCAAAAGCTTCTATTCTCTTCTTGTCTAAATTATTTATCGTCCATGTTTCACTTCCATACACGGCTTCACCCCATACAAATACTTTCAGAAATGACTTCCTGACAAATCTATACTCGATGATAACAAATTTATCTTCTTCAGAAGCGCTTTCCTTGCCATTGCCAGTCTACATTTTATATCCTCTCTACTGCGACCATTATCAGTAGTGAAACACCCGGTACAAAGATGAGTAATATTCTATCCAGCTAATTAAAAGTATCGTTGTAGTAAATGAATTATAACCTTTATAAACTTTCTAGAAAAATACAAAGTAAAATAAGATCTATAGCCTACTCTCTAATGCAGCTACTACAGACTGGTGTCGTGCAGTAGTGAAGACAGTATTTGTTAAAGTTCTGTTCGCAATAAATAATAATAATAATAATAATAATAATAATAATAATAATAACAATAATAATAATAAAACAAAATCTGATGCATAAGTAAGGACTCTTGCTAGTGGTCTTGCGACACCATACACTTAAGGGATGCAGCGTATCATCAGAGCATAGGTGTTCTTACGCGAGAGTCCAATTTATATTTACAGAGTATAGTTGTTTTAGGACAAAGGCTAACGACTACCGTAGTATACATTGGGAAAAATAAAACTAACCTGGAAAATATTTGTAACACTGACGCTAAATTGACCCTTGTCAATAAACAGAACTTAACACATTGGATACGGTGATTTCGAGGCACCAGTTGGTGAAAGTGAGAGCGCCTTCTCATACAAAAGAACCCTCTAGGTCGCATGTAATCACTGGTTTCTCTGTCGTCAGACATGCACAAAACCCTTTACGACTGGGAATTGTAACGATAACAGTGGGATGCAAATAACTAAGCTGATCGAACAATATGTACCAAAATCGCACGCGAAGGCTAAAGCGGTGACGCACACTACTGAGGCCAATTTGCTCACTGCTTTCCTTACCCATTCGACCCTAAAGCGAGTAACGGCGATTCACCTGGCAAGCTACACGATAACTACAAAGAAGCAAAGAGGAAACTCAAGGCATATCAGTTCCGTGAATCGATTGAGTTTTCTGCGTCTGTATTCAAGGTCTCCCTTGCGAAGAGCCGTAACTCCTCTTCCTGCCCCACCACGAGAGGCTGAAATGTCTGCAGACCCCAAACCACACGAGAAGCAACAGCTCGGTAAAGCCGGGGATTGCCCCTTTGTACGGCTCTCTCTATTTCAGTGACTCCGTACACGAAGAAGCATTTGAGCCTTTGAGGAAGATTTCCTAATTTCCAATGAAATTGATGATTCCATTTTCCCCATATTTCAACAGCCTTTATAAATGTGTGAGATGTGTCACGTTCAGGTCTCGGCTCTTCACTGAGTGGAGAGAGATCAAACCTGAAGATGTACAAGCGGCGCGCCGTCCGTTTATAACAGAGGTTGTTTCCCGATCCCAGCATTTTCAAGTCCGTTCCCGAGCAGCTGTCCGAATCGGATTCATACAGTTTCAAAGTTCTAACCGAATTCTGTGTCATATTTCCTACTTCGCTCGTTGCGGGCCTTCGTTCCTATTGAATAAATCAGCCTACTATAATGCTGATCGTTAATTTCACTGGGCAAGCTAGAAAGAGAAAGTAATTCTTACAAGGAACAAAATGAATGAGCACCAAAATCACTTTTGTACGGCCTTCATAACACTAGTATCATTTGAATGACGAGGGTGCGTTTGCATGAACTGATGATGCATATGAAACTCACATTGCAATTGTTTTCAAAGTAAATTAGCTCAAACTACACTGACGGGAAAAAAAATCGCAACACCCAAGAGGGCGCTATACGAGATAAACCAAAGTTGGTAGGCGTGTTTCTACATTCGAAAGATAACATCTCTTCTGATTTCACGTCAGTAGTACTACTATGAGTATGCAAATCAGGTTTTGCTTTAAGTACTTGCTGCAGCGGTCTTGAGCGTTAGTTTCCTTCGAGATTAAACGTAGTGAGTCTATGTTAGTCAAAAAGGCCTTTAAGACAACGAAGACACCATTATCAAAGCTCACTGTAGTTGAACGAGGTTGAAACGCCTCGTTAAACTCGCAAGGCAGAACAGGTAGTTGGAATTGTGGAAAGGGGCCAAAAATGAGTGGCTCTCAGTTACACTCTAACACGTATAACTTTATTTAGTTTGCCAAACATTACAGCGCAAATTTCAGAGCTTAACTATCGAGTGAATATGTCACACAATCTTATGGCTTAAGGGCACAACCTATTTAATTTTTAAAACACCTGAAGGCCCATGATTTAAAACACAGCTACAATAAATTTTCAAAAGTCAGAAGGCCCAAAGCTTTATCCGTAAATAATTTTAAAAATGGATGCTGAAGGCCCAAACAATCTACGACGTATCAAGTTTTAAAACGGCTGAAGGCCCGTGATTGAAAAACACAACTACAATAAATTTTCAAAAGGGAGAAGGCCCAAAGCTTTATTCAAAATATTTTCAATGAGGCTGAAGGCCCAAACAATCTAAGACATAACAGGTAAGTAATTTTAATTTTAAGACGGCTGAAAACCCTTGATTGAATAACACAACTACAAGGAATTTTCAAAAGGCAAAAGGCCCAAAACTTTAGCCAAATAAAAAAAAAACTTTAAATGAGGCTGAAAGCCCAAACAATGCAAGGCTTGACAAGTAAGGAACTTTCAGTTTTAAAGCGGCTGAAGGCCCATTATTTAAAACCCAAGTAAAAGCATCCAAATTCAAACCATCGGCTATAAACACCAAAAAGAAAAGGCAGTACAGCCAGGGGCGCTCAGAAGTTTCTGGGGCTCGGTCTGCACTTGAAATACTAACGTTCGCTTAGGGGAGACAGGTAGTCGGCCCAACTACATCCGATCCGCCGGCAACCCAATCAAGAGACAGTCAACGGACCCATCGACAAGTTCCCCAGACCAGTACACAAGGAACTCCAAAGCCAAAACGTAAAAGGCGTAGCCGTTCACAACCAAGAATGCATAAGTTGTCAAAACTATACACACGTGTTGGACAGCGACAACACTGTGAGGAAAGGACACTGCCTAAATTTTACGTCAGCGGCCAGGGCAGGTAACCGGAACGCTAACGGCCACAAGGCAGAAAATTCCACTGGTCCACTTGGACTTCAAATAACCAAAATAAACTCCACTGGATGGTGGCCAAGCTTTCGCCAACTCGAACACTCGTTGTCGCTCACTGGAATACGCCCAACAGCCCACCATGCAAACCAACGGCACAATGTGAACAGAGTGGCTTCGGTAATTAAATCACCACTCAACTTTGACGTCCTGGGTCGGTGAGGTCACACTCCGACACTGCGTAGAGACCGCCAGTGGGCCGGGCCCATTGTGCCGCGCGGAGATTTCCTGGCTGATCCACACCAACCGACCGACTCCTCAGAGCCAGCACGCCGAAAACATTTAAAATAACTTGACAGTCAGAATCACGCCAACTACACACAGTTTCACGAAAACTTGCACGAAGAACTAGACAATGCTAACGGCACTGACTGTACAATAACAGGGACGAATCACGAGTCGGCACACACAGCCAACAGCATAAGCGATCGCCGGCCAAATACACAAACACTGCCAGGTCGGAACTAACTGCTGGCACGTTCCAACTCACTGGCATATACGAACTAACTCCGAACGACAACCGAGAAGTAATAGCAGTCAGCAAAGATAATACGCCAGGCCTTATATCGATAAGCGTCGCTGCTGCCACTCACGGGCAAGCAAGGCGGCAACTCAGTGACACCAGTAATTGAAATTAGCATACCGAGGTGGTAGATATGTCACGAACACGAGCCGCGCACGGCTCAGAGGTCATGTAATGGGGTGCAAGAAGCTGGATGTTCCTTCAGTCATATTGAAGAAAGACTTGTCAGAAATGAAACGACTGTACATGATCTCTAGGTGCTATGGTCACGGGAGTGTATGGTCGCAAGAAGACCAACGTGGCACTACCGAGGGGAAAGACCGTCGTTTGTGGAGTGCGGCTGTGATGCATCGCAGCAGCAATTAAAGCAGTGGCTGACATCTCGGCGACACAAATAACTGTTACAAATCGGTTGCTCCAAGGTCACCCCGGTCCTGTAGTGTGCGCTGCACTGGACTTGCAGCACAGCCATTTGAGACTTCAGTTGCGTCACGCGACAGTTCATTGGGAGGCGAATTGGAGGACTTCGTGTTTTGCGATGACAGCCAGTTCTGTCTCGGTGCCAGTGATGGCCTTGTGTTGGTTAGAAAGAGGCCAGGTAATCTCGTGCAACCTACCTGTCTGCGACCTAGGCACAATAGAACTACACCTGCAGTTATGGTCTGGGTTGCGATTTCGCATGACAGCAGGATCACTCTTGAGGTTATCCCACGCACTGCGAATCTGGACGTCGTTCAGATGATTCGACCTACTGTGCTGAAATTCACGAACGACATTCTAGGGGATGTTTCCCAGCAGGACAACGTTCACCCACATATAGCTGTTGTACTCCAATATTTTCTACAGTGTCGACTTGTTGCCTTGCTCTGCTCAATCCCCAGATCTGTCTCCAATCGAACATGTACGAGACATCATCGGACGACAACAACTATCTACAACCGTCATTAACTGTCGCTGTATTGCCCGACTAAGTGCAACGGGCGTGGAACTCCTTCCCACCAACTGTCATGCAACACCTGCACCACACAATGCATGCACGTTTGCATGCTTGTATCCAGCGTTCTGGCGGATATAACTGTGATTAATGTACCAGAACTTCACATTTGCAATGACTTTTCTCGCGCTTGCATTAACCTGTCTTCTTGTAACATTAATCATTTAAATATGTTACCTAGATAAATGTATTTCGTTACTCTACATTGATTATTTCTTGGTGTCACAACCTTTTTTTTCGACAGTGTATACGTAACAAAATTCACCAGTGATGGGACATGTCACTGTCAGGCTGTTTTCAGAAAGGGCCTAGTAAACACGCAGGAAGTAATGTAACGCATAGAAACAACTGCCATACGTATTTCTATCCGCAAACCAATCTAGGCATTGTCCAACACTGTCACAGTTATATTTTTGAAAATGGTAGTATATTGTGTGCTAAAATTAAAATAGAAATCACACTTTGGGCGGCGTTACCATTCTGAGCACAAGTGTCACATGAAACTGCGTTCATTTCCTCCTCCTCAGCAATACGTATATTGTCCATATTTCCGGTAGTACGATGCACTGTTTCTTTTGTCTGGACCCAGTGTTTTAGGTTCAAATGACTCTGAGCATTATGGGACTTAACATCTGAGGTCATCAGTCCACTAGAACCAATATAACTAACTTAAGGACATCACACACATCCATACCCGAGGCAGGATTCGAATCTGCGACCGTAGCGGTCGCTCGGTTCGTGACTGAAGCGCCTAGAACCGCTCGGTCCTAACGGCCGGCAGTGTTTTAGGTTTCATCTTGTTTTGAATTTTGTGCGATCCTTTTGAGTTTTATAGTTCCAGCTCTACTTTTCTCTCGTGTAACGCAACCTTTTAGGAAAATCTAGGGCTTTTGTTTCTTTGAAAATCGTTCTACTACTTGATGTTTTAATTCTTGATTTACACACTTGACCTCAAGATTAATTTCACCATACTCACACGAATCTTGAAAACTACACTTAATTCACTCCGATAAGATAATTTCTCTGACATCGGGTCCCGAATTGTGGACTCTCGTGGAAGACGTAAGCACTGGATTCATTTTTCGCATTAACGGAGTTCGCGACGTTTCGTAGCCACGAAACTCAGAGAACCACTGGTAAAGAAAGTGCTATCTTTCTTTCCAAAACGTGAGTAATATGGCGACTATTGGTTCATTTTCGGACGAGTAACCGCAGTTTGAAGTATCGGCGAAAAGTATCGCTCTTTTAGCTGCCATCGTCTTCCCACATATGTCGTCGACATTGAATAGGTTTTAACGTAAAAACTAGGAAAGGAAGCTCAAGCGTAAACGCTTCTCTATTAAAACCCTGATTCAGCTTTATATATCGTGAGCGTCAGAAGGTTCACTCCCTCATAGGTCAACAGAACTGCTTCTGTTCTCCCACAGACTAGCTAAACTCTGAAGTGTTTGTTCTTTGAAGAAAGAATGAAAACAAGGGAGGCAGGAAGATTAGCGTTTAACGTCTCGTCAACAATATCATTATAGATGGAGCAATAACTGTGATTGTGAGAAGGATAAGCAGAACAATCGGCCATGCCCTTCTCTGAGAGACCACTTCAGCATCCGCCTTAACCGATTTAGAAAACCCACGGGAAATGTAAATCTGCATGACTGTACGAAGATTTGAACCGGTATTCTTACGAATGACAATTCTGTGTGTTAACCACTGAGTCCACTTGTTCAGGATTTGTTTTCTTTGTCAATTGCAAAGATGATTTATTTTTTATTGTGAATGATTACTCCACCTGCTGAAGAATAAATATCTCGATACCGTTACTTTGTTCATGTACAGTATACTCATACTTGGTATCACACCAGAGCTTATTACTGACAGTATGATCACATGCGGTATTACGGGAATCGAGTGGATTGTGGATTTGATGGGAGGAGATCACAACGTGTTATCTTCAACGGAGAGTCATTGACAGAGGTCGAAATGCCTTCGAGAGTCTTGTGGTTGGCAGGAGAGCCAAGCCAACCCTTGGTACTAAAGGAAGCCGAAATGCACGCGTTTTAGCTCACGCAGGCTGGCGTGAGGTCTGGAACATGACAAGGGAATTAGAATTGAGAAAAACGGACGTAGCTGGTGGAATACTTAACTTTAATCCATTAATGACGAACGTCGCTCTTGATGGTACATGATTTATAATATCCATAGAAACTGATCATGGCGCCTTGCTAGGTCGTAGCAAATAACGTAGCTGAAGGCTATGCTATCGTCTCGGCAAATCAGAGCGTAGAAGTCAGTGAACCATCGCTAGCAAAGTCGGCTCTACAACTGGGCGAGTGCTAGGGAGTCTCTCGAGACCTGTTGTGTGGCGGCGCTCGGTCTGCAATCACTGGTAGTGGCGACACGCGGGTCCAGCGTATATTAACGGACCGCGGCCGATTTAAAGGCTACCACCTAGCAAGTGTGGTGTCTGGCGGTGACACCACAGAGAGTGCACCAGATATGTGTATTGGAACATTTGTTGTAAATTTTGTATATTAACGACTTGGAAAACCAGACTAATAGCGACCTCAATGTTCTTGGAGGTGCTGCAGTTGTCTATACTGAAACACTGTTTCGAGAAAGCTGAACAATTATCTGGTCAGTTCTAGATAAGTTTTCAAAGTGGTGCACAGACTGGCGCCTTGATTGAAATGATCAGAAATGCAAAACTGTGGTCTTCTCAAGACGCGAAAGGTAATGTCCTACGAATACAATATGAGCGAGTCGGCACTGAAATCAATCAACTCGTTCAAATACCTCTACGTAACAATTTCGAATATGAAACAGAATGATATATTGGCTCAGTCGTAGGTAAATCAGGTGGGAGACTTCGGTTCACTAGCAAATACTGCAGACAGTCTACAAAGGAGACCGCTTACAAAACACTGGTGTGGTCTATCCTAAAAATATTGCTTAAGTATGTGTGACTCGTGCCAAATAGAACGTATAAAGAACGTAATCGAAAAAGGGTAGCACGACTCATAAAAAGTATGTTTCATTCAGGGAAGAGCTGAAAAAACCTGAATTAGTAGACGATTGGAGATAAAAGCCAATTACTACGCGAAAGCCTACTTACAAGGTTCCATGCAACAATATTAAGAAATGAACGGAGTCTACTAGAGCCTCCTGCATATCGCTCCAACCAAGACATTAAAGCAGTTTCCAGAATGCGATTTTCACTCTGCAGCGGAGTGTGCGCTGATATGAAACTTCCTGGCAGATTAAAACTGTGTGCCGGACCGAGACTCGAACTCGGGACCTTTGCCTTTCGCGGGCAAGTGCTCGGTTTTAATTTGCCAGGAGGTTTCATTACGCAGTTGTTCTTCCCGCGCTCTGTCCGTGACTGGAAAGGGAAAAAACCCTAACATGACGAATGCTAAATATTCTCTGCCATGCACTTCGCAGCGGATCCAGATGGGTGTATGTATATGCAGATAGTAGGTGGTTCAGTCATAGTACGGCCCAAAATAGGTCGGCCACTCCGCACGTGCCGATCACGGAAGTGCGGACCCCTTTCAGCATCCGGACCGCCCGTCATTGTAGTGGAGAGGGCCGACGAGGCTGCTGTAACGGACCATCGCCGGCGCAACTAACGAGATGCAGGAGTCGGCCCGTTACGCCGTTTGCACGAGCGACCGGTATCGAGAACCGGACGCTTGGAATTGCCTGCAAGGCGCTGCGCTCCGGCTGCTACAGCTAGAGCAGTGCAACCTCTCACTGTGCTCCGCAGCATTCCTCAGAGGCGCTCTGCAAAAGGTCGATACTCAGAGAATGTCAATGCCTCGGGTTGGATCACGGTCCTACTCTCTCTCAACACGAATGTAGTGTTGTTATTGATCTCATGAGCTGGACGCCACTGGCGGTCCAATTTTCGACTTCTGTTTGGAAGTTTAAAGACTACAGAGGGGGCCCAAAAAATGTATCCACTGTTTAAAAGTCCAGAACATGCAAACTAATTGACGCAGTTGTCTCATATTAGGTGAAAGTGTAGCTTAAAGTCCAACTTAAAGAGATCACTGTAGTTGTTCGAAATGGTCACCATAAACATCCACACACAAACGATGCCGCCGAACTGCAGCACGAACTAGTGACTGCAACGTGTTCAGTTGGATATTTGCACATGAATGTACGATGGATTCTCGAAGTTCATCCAACGTGCGTGGCTTTTGTCGATAAACGGCGTCCTTTAGTGTTCAGAAATGGTTCAAATGGCTCTGAGCACTATGGGATTTAACTTCTGAGGTCATCAGTCCCCTAGAACTTAGAGCTCCTTAAACCTAACTAACCTAAGGACATCACACACACACCCATGCCCGAGCCAGGTTTTTGAACCTGCGACCGTAGCGGTCGCGCGGTTCCAGACTGAAGCGCCTAGAACCGCTCGGCCACTCTGACGGTTCCTTTAGTGTTCCCCACAGGTAAACGTCCAGAAGGTCTGGGGAACGTGGTGGATACTCCTCAGCACCTCTACGGAGTATCCATCTTCCTGGTAGATTTTCATCGAGATAGGCCCTAACACGATTTTGGTAGTGGGCTGGGGCACCATCTTGTTGAAAGTAAACTCTTCCGTAGCCATACAAATCTCGGATGGCAGGTAAAATGGACGTCTGAAGCTTCTGAAGGTACACCTCACCGGTAACTGTGCCGTCAAAGAAGATTGGCCCAATCAAGCCCCGGTAAGACAATCCACACCACACATTTACTCCTCGCAAATTCACGGCTTTGTCTACACGGACGTTCGGATTTTGGGCGGCCCAGTAGATGCAGCTGTGGCGATTTACTGTACTATTGAGTCTGAACTGTGCCTCATTAGACCCGACGATCATCTCTGCAAACTCTTCATTGTTGCGCATCATGTTAGGAAACCACTGGCAGTACTCTATTTTACGATCTGGGTCGTCCTCATTCATTACGTGTAGCAATCGTGGGATGTAGCACTTCCACTTTGTTGTCTTAAAAATTCGCCGAACACTTGGGTGACTCACTCCAGTTTCACGGGCACGCTGTCTCACAGACTTCTGTGGTGAGCGAGTGAATTGTTGTAACACACGACGGGAGTTAGCTGGACTTGTTACTGTTACAGGTCGTCCATAGCGTTGTTTGTGAACATATTTAACACAGCTTCTTCCTCTTGTGGTTCTTAATTACCAGTCTTTCCCTACAAATTTTATATCATGACTTTTCCAGATCGCGTTGACGAGGTCGTCCACCATTAATCCAGCCCATACACAGAAAGAGTATCTTATAAATAGATTCACCTGAATTCAGGTAACAGATTCCAACGGCTGATTAAATTATGAATCCAATGGTTGCAATGGATCGATTACTTGTATATTAAACGAAGGTATACTGATCAGCCGAAACATTATGACTACCTTGACATCTTTGGAACAGAATGCATCACTGGTTTTTTGGGTAGGGTTGTGGAGGTATGTGGTATTAGACGACTACGCACAAGTCACGAAATTTTCATAAATAACGCGAAGTTCCAGGCGCTACAGTCTGGAACCGTGGAACCGCTACGCTCGCAGGTTCGAATCCTGCCTCGGGTATGGATGTGTGTGATGTCCTTAGGTTAGTTAGGTTTAAGTTCTAGGGGACTGATGACCTCAGAAGCCCCATAGTACTCAGAGCCATTCGAACAGAGAAGCCACAGCTTGGGCTGTATGCACCCGCGCATTGTTGTGCAAAATGATGGGTGGGTTGCACAGAAAGAGCCGCCGCTTCTTGCGCAAAGCGGGTCGCAGGTGATGCTCCAAAAACGAACAGTAATACTGTACATTGACGGTCTGCCTTGGAGGAACGTAATGCGTTAGGATAACACCATCACAGTCGTACACAAGAATCACCATAACTTTAGACCGCTCCATTCGCATCATCAACAGAACAGGCTCTGCTGAAGGTATACTACGCCTTCCACATCGCTGGCAACGGGCTCTTCTCAACGCTGGTGATTACTTAGAAGAAGAGTAACAGGTACAGACACTTATCTCTCTCTCGCATCGGTTCTGAATAAATAGTTGCCACTATTTAAGTTCCAACCGTCGTATAATACTGCTCCCATCAGCCTGCATCTGTGGCGTGCTGCACGTTTCGAGCCGCCTGCCCATCGATTACGGCGTTTGCGGCGACGACCATCGAAATAGTATCGCAAAAATGTGCTTCACCCGAAGAGTCGACACTTACCCATTGATCGACGTCGAATTCCGATGGTCCCGTGCCTACCGAAATCTTAATTGATGATATCGTCGGGTCAACATGTAGGCGTTGTCTGCTGCGCAGTTCCATGTTCAGCAATGTCCAAAGAACAGTCTGCTCCGAAACACTTGTGCGTGCACTAGCATTGTGCTCGTTCGGCAGAGATGCCACACATCACCACCTATCCTACTTTGCAGAGCAGACAACCTTCCGAAGCCCGTGTTCTGCGAAGATTTGTTAGCTTGGTTCAAATGGCTCTGGGCACTATGGGACTTAACGTCTGAGGTCATCAGTCCCCTAGAACTTAGAACTACTTAAATGTAACTAACCTAAGGACATCACACACATCCATGCCCGAGGCAGGATTCGAACCTGCGACCGTAACGGTCTCTTGGTTCCAGACTATAGCGCCTAGAATCGCTCGGCCACTTCGGCCAGCCAGTTGTTAGCATCTAATCATTTGGCACCTAGTGGTAGTTTCACTGTCCTCCTAAATCTTTCCGTAGATGTTCACGACAGTAGCAAGTGAACATTCTACCACCTTTGCCGTTTTCTGGATACTCATTGATAGGCTCTACGTAATAATAATCTGCCCTTTGTCAAAGTCGCTTATGTAAATGGATTTCTCCATTTGCAGCTCATAGCTTCGCTAGGATGATCCCACGTCAGTAGCTGCTCCGCTTACATACTTTTGATACGGGTCACGTGACTTCCACGCCCCCAGTCGGCATCCATCGTCGCGTCGGGGAGTGACCATAATGTTTTGCCTGATCAGTGTATTAACTTAATGTCTGAATTTCTCCCAGCAAAATTATCATGAACAGGTCCTAAGCTATGAATGTATGGTAGAAGGATAGCACTATTAGGCAGTGATATCAGAGTAACTGTGATTACTGTAAGTAACTTCTATTAAAAATCCCAATACAGCCTTGGCTATTGGGAAAGGCCATTCACGTTCACATTTTATTCGTAGCCCACGCATTCACAGAGGGAGATGTTTATCGCCAATCCTCGCGCTGGCGCCTTCTGGAGAGGAACAAACCTAGAGCTAAAAGGACTGTCGCCCCCACCATAAAAAAGTAACAGGGGTAAGTGAGTGCAGCCTCCCTGCAGGGTTTGCATCGCTGACTATGTTTTAGCCGTGGGTTCTTACTACCCACGTTATAAAACTGCCGGACACACTACACTCCTTCTCATCCGCTGCTCAGCTGTGACTCATTTGCTTCTCGTTCGATCGCCGTGGCTTATTCGTGCTTTGTCAGCGTAAATGACGACGCAGCAGTCTGCCGCGGTACTAGATAACGGCACGCTCTGACCTCCATTACCTCAGACTTGCAGAGTGCAGCCTTGCTATTAATTCAGTCATATCGCCAGAATATGGTAACGACGGAAGCCTCAGCTGAAGCCACGCAAACCTGCGGTCGACCTAGAAGCACCCGACCAACTAACGACTTGCTGCCGCTACCCTTGAAAGCTTTACGGTCTGTGCCGCCCCAGGCAACGAACCTCTAACTCTCACGGCTAATCAACACCTCTCATGCTCACCCTAAGTAGTTTCCTCCGACTGCATGTGAAATTCTAACTCCCTTTTTTCTCTACTGAAGCATAGTAGTTACTTTGTCTGCTTCGATCTTGTCCTTACCTTTTAAGACGCTGTGGGCTGAAGAAAGGAAATTTCTCTATTCATTTAATTATTTTTCAGTTGACAAGAAGACTATATGGCCATCTGATTTTCGGAAAGTTTTATATTTGTAGTACGTGAAATTCAGGACTCAAATCTGGATTCCCGAAACTCTCGAAAGCTTTTGAGAAAATCAACTTCGAAGTTTTCCGAACGTCTTTAATGCCCTAGAGAGATCTCGATTTTTCGAGAGTAAAATGCATAAAGGTTAAAAAATAATTTCTAATATTTTTAAAGTTAAACAATATTTCGTGAAAGATCGGTGATTTGGAATTTACGAGGGCGTGCTGAAAAGTAAAGCACCCCGTCCTCAGGCCACGAGTGGTCCACCGGGACCATTCGACATGCGTATCATCATCCGAGGAAGAAGCGCATAGGAGGGGCGTGGGGTCAGCACATTGCTCTCCCAGTCGTTATGATGGTATTTTTGACCGAAGCCGCTACTATTCGGTCGAGTAGCTCCTCAATTGGCATCACGAGGCTGAGTGCACCCCGAAAAATGTCAACAGCGCATGGCGGCTGGATGGTCACCGATCCAAGTGCCGGTCACCCCCAACAGCGCATAACATCGGTGATCTCACGGAAACCGGCGTATCCACTGTGGCAAGGCCGTTGCTTGCTGAAAAGTAAAGTCTCCAAATTTCTTGGGTGAAACTCTTAAAGCTTTTTAAATAAAAGAAACTTTATTAACATGCGACATCTTTTTCCTTGATGTCTACATGACGATGAACACACTTCTCCTAACGAGAGACGTTTCTGCCGATACCGTCACTACAGAATGGTTGACTGTTGACGGAGGTACAACCTCTCCTCTGCTTGCACCGCTTCATCAGTATCGAAGTGAACTCCTCGAAGGTGTTCAAAAATGGCTCTGAGCACTAAGGGACTTAACTGCCGTGGTCATCAGTCTCCTAGAACTTAGAACTACTTAAACCTTACTAACCTAAGGACATCACACACATCCATGCCCGAGGCAGGACGCGAACCTGCGACCGTAGCGGTCGCGCGGTTCCAAACTGTAACGCCTAGAACCGCTCGGCCACTTCGGCCGGCCCTCGAAGGTGTGTTTTAAGTTTTGCAAGCAAATGAGAATCGGATAAGGTCAAGTCGGGACTGTATGGAGGATGATCGATGACAGTGAACCAAAGTCGTCGGATTGTTGCAGAAGTCGTAGCGCTCGAGTGTGATCTGACATTGTCGTGCTGAAGGAGGTGGTACTCCATGTGTTGATATTTTCTACAGTTAGAAACTAGAGTATAGCACGCTGTTTGTCACGCACAGACGTAATTACGTTACACAGCGGCCATTTACACTCTACAATTCGGAGCCCTCTATTGGCAGGCGGTTACAACTTCCGTCAGCGAAGGGGGAAACTCGACGGAGTAGTACGGTTCAAATGGCTCTAAGCACTATGGTACTTAACATCTGAGGTCATCAGTCCCCTAGAACTTAGAACTACTTAAACCTAACTAACCTAAGGACATCACACACATCCATGCCCGAGGCAGGATTCGAACCTCCGACCGTAGCGGTCGCACGGTTCCAGACTGAAGCGCCTAGTACCGCTCGGCCACACCGGAAGGCCATTCGGACCACACAGAGTGTTTGCTTTCATTAGGTTCTCAACTATCTATTTGATAATTACCTGTGCACTTTGTTATGAGCTACTGCCACTGTGTCAAGTTTTCGCTGTGATGCTCAACAAATATTGTGTCACCTAATCAGAAGTAGATGATCATATTATAAATGTATGGATGAAGGACTAAGGTGCGATTCTGTTTACCTGTAAAACTGTGGACTTTACATACGGAACTGACAATCAAAATCTTGAAAGCACGAATGAAGTGGGAGAGAACCATTTCTTTTTACCTTCAGTTGGCAATATTCTTTCTTTAACCTTTGTATGCACATCCTTGTGACAGAGCAACAGGAAATGAAAACGCCTGCAGAAGTCTCTTTTGAATTTAAGCTATTCACGCAGCCAGTTTCGGGTTCTGTTACACCATCTTCAAGCTCCTTGACCAACGTAAATTGCGAGGAATCCAATGTCGTGCGAAGACACAACAAGAGCCAAAATTAAGTAACCAGTGTCCATAGATCTCTGGATCGCATGTCACTGTCACTGTCACTTGGGGTCGTGTAAACCAGAACCAGACATCTACGGACCCGATTGTTTAATATTGGTTACTGTTATGACTCCTGTCTCGGAAACTGACACACGGTCGGGAGAGCGGTGTGCTGACCACATGCCCCTCCATATCCGCATCCAGTGACGCCTGTAGGCTGCCTCGGGCATGGATGTGTGTGATGTCCTTAGGTTAGTTAGGTTTAATTAGTTCTAAGTTCTAGGCGACTGATGACCACAGACGTTTAGTAGCATAGTGCTCAGAGCCATTTGAACCATTTTTTGACGCCTGTAGGATAGGATGACACGGCGGTCGATCAATACAGTCGGGCCTCCCGAGGCCAGTTCTGAAACTAGTTTTCCTATTTCTTACTGTTATGACTGCACACGAGATTGATCTCCTCCCAGTTTATGTTGATCAAAAGGGCTGAAGATTGTGTAATGCAGCGGTAGATAACCGTTTTTACCTACCGACCACTTTTGTATCTCTGTTTGTAGTAAAATTTTCAGACTGCTCACCCATTCCTGCCAGCCGCTGTGGTCGAGCGGTTCTAGGCGCTTCAGTCCGAATCCACGAGGCTGCTACGATCGCAGTTTCGAATCCTGCCTCGGGCATGTGATGTTCTTAGGTTAGTTAGGTTTAAGTAGTTCTATGCCTAGGGGGCTCATGACCTCAGATGTTAGAGGCATTTGAATTTTTCACCCATACCACAGTAATGGTGATTTATACAGTTGGAAAGTAACTTTATTAAATCTGTAAAGCAGATTTACAGCAAGTTAAAGCTGATGGCAGCAATTACTTACTAAAGATTGTATGTCAAAATTTTATGAAAAACTAATCCTTCTTTTTAAATTCCCTACCTCCTGCCGCCCACCATGAAAACTGGAACGCTCCCTAGGGTGCAACAAGGACCAGGTTGATTGCCACTGGTGTAACGGAACGCCGCAATTGGTTGCATAAATAAATTAAATGCGAAAGAGGCGACTGCAGGCGTTTTAATTTTCATATGTTTTTTTTTCCAAACATGTCTGAAAGAACAGACACCAAAAAATATAATCACGGCGAGGCTGCCCGGCGATCCCTTCAGTGCAAATGCACATCACGGTCGAACTCTTACAGGAACCGGTGTAACCGAGAACTACGTCAATAGTGTGTGGATAGGTTGATAATTCGGGTCTGACGAGAAGTGTGCTAGGGTAGACAGTGAAATTGCGATGGCTACACTGTCCGGATGGCTCAGTGTTCGGAACATCTGCCTAGTAAGTATGAGACTCGGTTTCCAATCCCGGTGGGCACAAATTTTCAGCTTTCCTCATTGATGAAACTTAGTGCGACTAGCAGCTGTCATTAATTCTTTAATTTTAATTTCATCTCATATCCATTTTTAAGTCTATATATATATATATATATATATTATATATATATATATATATATATATATATATATATACTCCTGGAAATGGAAAAAAGAACACATTGACAATTGACACCGGTGTGTCAGACCCACCATACTTGCTCCGGACACTGCGAGAGGGCTGTACAAGCAATGATCACACTCACGGCACAGCGGACACACCAGGAACCGCGGTGTTGGCCGTCGAATGGCGCTAGCTGCGCAGCCTTTGCGCACCGCCGCCGTCAGTGTCAGCCAGTTTGCCGTGGCATACGGAGCTCCATCGCAGTCTTTAACACTGGTAGCATGCCGCGACAGCGTGGACGTGAACCGTATGTGCAGTTGACGGACTTTGAGCGAGGGCGTATAGTGGGCATGCGGGAGGCCGGGTGGACGTACCGCCGAATTGCTCAACACGTAGGGCGTGAGGTCTCCACAGTACATCGATGTTGTCGCCAGTGGTCGGCGGAAGGTGCACGTGCCCGTCGACCTGGGACCGGACCGCAGCGACGCACGGATGCACGCCAAGACTGTAGGACCCTACGCAGTGCCGTAGGGGACCGCACCGCCACTTCACAGCAAATTAGGGACACTGTTGCTCCTGGGGTATCGGCGAGGACCATTCGCAACCGTCTCCATGAAGCTGGGCTACGGTCCCGCACACCGTTAGGCCGTCTTCCGCTCACGCCCCAACACCGTGCAGCCCGCCTCCAGTGGTATCGCGACAGGCGTGAATGGAGGGACGAATGGAGACGTGTCGTCGTCAGCGATGAGAGTCGCTTCTGCCTTGGTGCCAATGATGATCGTATGCGTGTTTGGCGCCGTGCAGGTGAGCGCCACAATCAGGACTGCATACGACCGAGGCACACAGGGCCAACACCCGGCATCATGGTGTGGGGAGCGATCTCCTACTCTGGCCGTACACGTCTGGTGATCGTCGAGGGGACACTGAATAGTGCACGGTACATCGAAACCATCATCGAACCCATCGTTCTACCATTCCTAGACCGGCAAGGGAACTTGCTGTTCCAACAGGACAATGCACGTCCGCATGTATCCCGTGCCACCCAACGTGCTCTAGAAGGTGTAAGTCAACTACCCTGGCCAGCAAGATCTCCGGATCTGTCCCCCATTGAGCATGTTTGGGACTGGATGAAGCGTCGTCTCACGCGGTCTGCACGTCCAGCACGAACGCTGGTCCAACTGAGGCGCCAGGTGGAAATGGCATGGCAAGCCGTTCCACAGGACTACATCCAGCATCTCTACGATCGTCTCCGTGGGAGAATAGCAGCCTGCATTGCTGCGACAGGTGGATATACACTGTATTAGTGCCGACATTGTGCATGCTGTGTTGCCTGTGTCTATGTGCCTGTGGTTCTGTCAGTGTGATCATGTGATGTATCTGACCCCAGGAATGTGTCAATAAAGTTTCCCCTTCCTGGGACAAAGAATTCACGGTGTTCTTATTTCAATTTCCAGGAGTGTATTTCGCGCACACTACCACTATTCTGGTTCCCTAATACAGAGTGATCACATTAATACCATCATCATCTGCTTAGTTACTATATATATATATATATATATATATATATATATATATATATATATATATATATATATATATATAAGAAAAAAATACGAAGCTTCAAGACTTGTGGAACTGAAGGCTGCACAGTTAAGGAGAATGTCGTAAACCATATTTCGAGGTCGACAAATTCACTGGAAGGCGTTCTGATTTTATTGAAGTCTTGCTTTCAGTATCGAGCGTGACGTCAGAAGTGCCCCAAATTACGTTGCTAATTCTTTCGAGTGAGCGGTCGTGAGCGCGTCACCGCTGTCGTGCCGAGTTGGCAGTAGTGGAGCGGTGACGCGCCCGCAGCCTCCACGCCGACGTCCCACGCCAATGGAGCACTTTCCGCCAATTAGCGCGAAGCGCCGGCGCCGCCCCGTATCCGCGTTCCGCTGTTTTCTGCCTGGAAGCCTGCCGGTCCGACCGAGCCTCCCAGCCTGGCGGCTGCGGGCAGACAGGGGCGGCCGCGTGGACGCCTGTGACTCAGCCCGCCGCTGGGCGGCTGTGGGTCAAGGCTGGTATTCCTGGCATCGCAGCAGCTGGCGGGCCGCCGCGTCTTCTGGCACTGCGCTCGCGATTCAGGCTGCTTCACGGCTCAGCACGCCTCCACTGGGGCTTCCGTGTTGAGGAAGGGCGGACCTTCAACACTCAGATGCCCAGGACTTCAAACGAACTCCCAGACTAACGGCCTCGCCAGTGTGTTCAAAGAGCTTGATACGTTTGGAAGTTATCATGTCCGAACCGCCTCAGTCATTGGCTCGTCTTCTGGTTACTGAGGACGCCAGAGAAAATATCCGGAGGAGATGGTTGGTTGGTTGGTTGGTGGGGGTTGAAGGGACCAAACAGTCCCTTGTTTCAAATGTGGTCCATTCCGATAGTGTGACATCTCAGGAAAGTCAGAACGATAAAAGAGAAAAGTCTAAAAAATGTAAAAGGCCAGTCATGTTGTCAATGGTAAAAACAAAATGAGGCAAGTCAGTAAGAGAGCGAACCCAACGCTAATGCTACAGGCAGGAAATATCCCACCTAAGAAGCAGCAGAGGCAAGACCACCTGCGACTTAAAAGGTGCTGGCCGAGCGGTTCTAGGCGCTACAGTCTGGAACTGCGCGACCACTAGGGTCGCAGGTTCGAATCCTGCCTCGGGCATGGATGTGTGTGATGTCCTTAGGTTAGTTAGGTTTAAGTAGTTCTAAGTTCTAGGGGACTGATGACCTCAGAAGTTAAGTCCCATAGTGCTCAGAGCCATTTGAACCATTTTTAAAAGGTGCAACCGCTAGAATGTAGAAGTGCGCATGGGAAAAGGAGACTAACCAATCCTAAAAAATGATAAAAACAGTGTAAAAGGGGAAGAAAAGAGGATCTCGGCCAGCGAGGGGAGTCTGGAATCTCCAAACACGGCTTACAATGGGAGATACCCCAACACTCACCGTCCTGTCCCAACACCAGAGAGATTAAAAATCTTAAAACTGTGAATAAAAATCACTTTCCCGGAGGAAACCGAGAACCATGTCGACCATCTGGGAATCGTCAGCCAACATCAAACTTAAGTGCGGGTGAGTCTATGCTTAGCATGCAGAGCCAAAGGAAGGGGGCATTCAACCAAAATGTGGGCTACTGACTGGAAGGCTCCACAACCACAAAGTGGGGGTGGTTCATCACGCAGAAGAAAACCATGGGTCAGACTCGTATGGCCAATGTGGAGACGACACAGTGTGGTCGAGTACTTTCGGGAGGGGTGAAAGGAAGAACGCCGCGGGCCTGGTGTCACCTTAATCGCACGAAGTTTATTAGACAGGGAAGTAGCCTCCCAAGGGTTGGCCCATGATTGTGCGAAGTGGGATTTGATGTGAAGCCGTAAATCCGCTGCAGGAGGGGTTACACAAAACGGGGGGTAAGTGACTGCTCCCCCATCCAGACGATCAGCGAGCTCATTATCCGGGATACCCACAAGGCCAGGGACCCAAAGGAAGTCAACGGAACAAGCAGTACGGTGAATATCAGCGAGATGGTCATGGATGGCAGAGACCAAGGGATGACGCGAAAAACACCGGTCAATACCCAGAAGGCCACTCATTGAGTCCGTATATAACAAAACGCGGTTGTGTTGGGACTGTTTAATAAAGGTAAGGGCCTGGGAAATTGCCATCAATTCCGCAGTAAACACCCCACATGTAGGTGACAGCAGATAATTTTCCGTTTCAACAGAGGACGTGAAGGCATATCCCACATGATCAGCAGATTTAGAGCCATCAGTGTAAGAAACAACAGCATCCCGAAGCTCCCATAAAATTCGGCGGAAAAAGGAACGGAACACCATCGGGGGGATGGAATCTTTCGGACCTCGGCGGAGATCCATCCGAAGTTGAGGCCAAGAAACTAACCAAGGGGGGGGGGGGTGAAGGGGAGGGAGCGAGGAAGACAGGACAAAGAAGGAAGCTGAAAACCACGGCAAAGAGACGCAAGGCGGAGCCCAACCGGTAAACCCGCCCGAGGGCGGGAATCAGGTGGGCGATGTCCATGGTCTTGGAACAGGAGAGAATAGGAAGGATGAGTGGGAGAGGAACGGACAGCGAGTGCATAAGACACCAGAAGCTGGGACCCCGACAGAAAAGGGGGGGGGGGATCCCAGCTTCAACCAGGAGACTATCAACAGGGCTAGTAGGGAAGGCACTGGTGGCCAATATATCCGGAGGAAGAGGTTATTGTCCATCCTGTAGATCTGGGGTGTTGATCCCGTCGATATTGGTAGATTTGTCTTTCGCATGGCTTTATAGGTCAATCTTTCAAAACTTTGTGATGGAGGCATTGGCTGGTTTCAGGTGCGAGTAACTTCCCGGTGGCGGAGGTTTTGAAGGATGTTTTGGAAATGAACCTGGGAGGGTGCAGCTGGTTGAGGAAGAGTGCTTCAGCCTTAATTCTGTTTCTGAGAGTGGCTGAAAGGTCTCAATGTGAGAAAATAATTTCCTGGAGCTCCTGGGAACTCACGAAATCTGGAGAGTTCTGTCGGTGCGCCTCGGGGTTGTAGGAAGTGAGCCGTGAGCCCTGTGGGGCGAAGGTGGCATATTTAGTGTAGAGAAGTCAGGAGTGAGTGGTTCTCAGTGATCAACAAAATTGTTTAGCCAGTGCGGAAAGTTCCAAAGTCGCTCGCTAGTCTGCGTCTGAGGGCGGCATGGAATTCTATTTAATCATTTTCCGATTACTTAGGCCGTCATTGCAGTCTGGGGAGCGTGTCTGTGCACGGTAGGCAGGGCCTCCTATCACATCAGAGAGCAGTAGCTAGTTGCCGATGGTGGAAGTTGGCGAGGTCAAATTCAAGCAAGTAAATTCCACTCGTTTTTGTGGAATCATGAAGCACGGTGTTTTTGTGCGACTTTTCTTCCCTATTGACTTGGAACTTTCACCCTGTTTTGTTTTCGTGGAGATAATCAGCGATAGCTGCTAAGAGTCAGCTGGAGGCACCGTGTGGACTGTTCAAAAATGTCTCTGAGTACTATGGGACTTAACATCGGAGGTCATCAGTCCCCTAGAACTCAGAACAACTTAAACCTAACTAACCTAACGACATCACGCACAGCCATGCCCGAGGCAGGATTCGACCCTGCGGCCGTGTGCACTGTCAGCAGTGTAAATTAGTATTTCTGTGGTCGGATCGCGAAATATTTCTTCAGGTGCGAGGTTGATTACTTTCCAGGTCCGATCGGTCCCGAAATTGAGCCACATAGTTATGCCACACGCTACCATGTTACACGCTACAATTCGGAGCTCTCTAGCGACAGAGAATTGAAACTTGCGTCAGTCAAGCGGGAAAGTAAACAGAATAATATGCATGATATGTAATAACTCAACCGATATTGAGAGCAAAATAAAATATTCGGAGGGATTACTTTTCACACAGCCTCGTAAAAAGTTATCAGGTTGTTGCCTTTTATGTTCGTGTGTCTGGAGTGTATCAAAGGTGTCCAGTCTTATGCTGGTTTGTTGGTGGGTTAAGAGACTAAATACCAAGATCATCAGTCCCTTGTTCGTGAGATAGTATCACAGTTATATCAGGTTTCCGGCTGACGTCACTAATTAGAGATGGACTAAGAATGAACGGAAAACTCGCACCTTCGGAATCATAAAAGTGTATGGGTCGGTCGGTCTGTAGACCAGAAAGCTGACGAGCCCAACCCTCTCACCCAGCGTTCAACTGCAGTAAGTGGCACTTCCCCATCTCTGACACGCTGCTGCCCGATGCATGGGTAAGACCGTAAAAGAAAAAAAATAGTTCCTTCTATCCGAGAGGAGAGAAGACCCGTAACAGCAAAAGAGAAAAGACTAAAGGCACAGTGTATACAAGCGTGACCGACAATAGCAGAAGAGATTAGAGATGTAATCAGGTCGGTGGGCAGATCCGGCCTTTTGCTGATAATTGTGCAACCAATATAGTGTTTTGTTCCATGCAGGTGTTTGCCGTATGCTGATATATTTTTTGTTTCTTAGTGTTCTCCTTTGTTCCTTAAGGCTGGTATCACTTAATCTACCGCCCAACAATTGTTTGTATATTTCAATTGCTGCATTCATTTCAGCAGCCTACAAAGATAACTGTGCTACTGTAACTGGAAGGGTCTATTCGTTAGCAATAACATCTATGAATCTGTATTTGCTACTTTTTTTGTTTCCCGTCAGGACACTCCTTTTGGCTTCGGATTTGGGGTATAGAAACAGACGGGTAACTAAAGAATTACTTTACATTGCCCGAGGGCAATAATTTTATTAGTACGAGAAAGCTTCATTGAAGTGTAAAGACTGGTTTGCTCAGTGCAATGTTCGCTGAAGCTCACAATACTTTATCATGTACGCATTTAATACCGAGAAACGACCTTTTAAAAGCGGGTCGTTTTTCTGCGTAACTCCGTTCCACGCCCAAATGGCCAAAATTCTTATTTATTCCACAGATAATTCAGAAAGAATGTTCTCTCGATAATTTCTGGTTGGCTACCTCCTGTACAGGTAACCTTCCGAATTTTCGACGGAGCTACGAAATTAAAATTTTATTACCTGTGCTAATTAGCTGAGGACGTATCTGTGGTAGTAATCTCAAAATAAGTTGAGACCGACCACTAGTACAGTTTAGCGTGCTGTGTTTCTCATAAATGTTTATTGCCCCTGTTATCACACACATGTGCTAAATAGACTGCTGTGCCCAGTGCCAGAAATTTGTAATATCTACCAGAACAGAAGAACAACAAACTAATTAATGACTACAAATTATTCACAGTAGACTTTACACAGAAATCTTATTAAGCAAGTGCAGCACTAATAGTTTTCGTGTATTTTAGTTTCAATGTCATTTTGTCCGGCTGATGATTCTACAGAAACTAAGATTATCCAAGGAAAAAGTAGAGCAAATGATCATCAGACTATACATCTTTCTAATATTAACTGAAATCTCCGTCGGTGTATGTGAGTGGTATAAAAGAAGAAACTCTCCCCTAATCTTCAACCAGAGAATTAGAAAAATATTTTCTTCTCGATGTGATGTATCTGTTATATACAGACATTCAGTTTTTTAGTTTTTTTCTGCCCTAACTTTTCAAGGAAAAAAATATCACCAGACTTTGCATATCCAATAGATATTAGCATTTGTTGCCGTATGAGCTGAATATGGTACTACCAACAGCATGAGAATCCTGTGGAAGAAGCGTGAATAAAACCTGCCCGAGTCCAAGCAGAGCAAGACTCAATTATTCAGGGCGCAATCTGACAGGGCCAGTTCTCCATCTGAAATATTGCTTCCTTTATCTGCTTTAACCGAGGGACTCACATTTTTATGAATGAAGTTAGTTGGTCTTCCTGAAATATTTTACTCTGAGCTTTGAAAAGTTATTAATAATTTTTCTACAACATATAATCTGTAACCGTGATATGCCAAAAGCATAGGGTGAGTTAAGAGCTTGAACAACCGATCTTCATGAGAATTCAAAGAGTAGTAATCATATTGTGAATCTCTCTAAACAATTCGGTCCATCTATTTACATAACAAGAGTGTTTACGAGTTTTAAGATAGTAGTAACAATAAGGTAATGCAGGGTTATTTCAAGTGACTCAGGCGCTTCAGAAGAGCATTTTGTGAAAACTGCAAGGCATACCGAAAATAAACGCATATCAGTGGCCAGAGCATCTTTTTACATTTTTAGTTTCAAAATACTTATTATTGTAATTAGGAGCAGGATGAAAGGAAAGGTAGATCTCTATACTGGGGAACACAAATTTCTATTTAGATAAGGCAGAAGAACAAGAAGGCTTTGCACCTACTAGTGGAGAGAAGGGTGGATATGAACAGAAGAGCGTATCTTACCTTCATTGACCTAGCAAAAGCTTTTGACAATGTGAACTGGGAGCTCCTCTTTAGAACTATGAAAAGAATAGGACTTGACTGGAAGGAGGAAGACTGATTAATTGACAGTATCAGAACCAAAGCACAAAAGTAAACATCAGTAGAGGAAAAGGCCAGGATTAGGAGAGAAGTTAGGCAAGAATGTCCCATATCTCCATATTATTGAACGTGTTCATGAGGAAGGTATTCAATTCATGAAGGAGGCTAAGAGAATTGAAGGCAGTGTGAAAGGACACATCACACAAAATTTGGCGATAATGTCGTGATAGCTGCAGACTCCAAAAAATAGATGAACAGTATGGTGCAAGTCCTACCAGACACTCTTAAGCTATCGAAACTAAAAGTGAAAAAAACGGAAAACAGAGGTGATGGTAGTACGGAAAACTATGGGAGAAATGAAACCAATATAAAATTTGATGACTCCAGAATTGATCAGGAGAAATAATTTCTTTATGCCACTAGTATAATCACAGAGGGCAGTACATGCTTAGTGGAGATGAACAGGAGGACTGCATTGGTAGAATAGGCACTTATGAGTAAGAAAACCATTTGAATCAGCAAATATACGAATATAGATGTCAGGAAACCCTCTGAAAAATCATTTGTATGGAGTATACTGCTCTGTGAAAGTGGAAACTGGACTCTGGGTAAATTGGAGAGGAATAGGATTTAAGCTGCTGCAATATAGACGTGACGTAAAATGACAGGAGGAGCTGGATGGAAAGAAAAACCAACGTGGAATTCATAAGAGAAGTAAACGAAAAGAAGATTATTACAGGAGACGGAAATGACAAAATAAAATTATCTAGACATGTCTTCAGACTACACTTTCATGATTAATGTTTTTGAAGAGGAAGTGCTGGAAAGCCTTAAGTATTTGAAGAAGATAGAGAAGAGGATAGGATGTGATAACTACAAGCAACTGAAGCGAACAATCAATGAGAGAAGATCATTTTCTTCATGAGGAGTACTTCAAATATATATTTGTCCCCAGAATGAAGACATTTTAAAGGTTTTGACTTAGGCTGTTGTTAACGTGTATTAACTTTCTTAAAGCTGACGAAGTTGACCGATTTCGGCCTTACAGGCGATTTGCAAATCCAATTAGTGTCAGTATGTTGTAAACTAATGAGACCATTAAACGGCGAACATAACAGATGCACTCTTGGACTGGTGTTTGAATTTTCTCCCACACAATCCATTAAAATGAGCTAGTCAATGCGGTTGTGCAGTGCACTCTTCTATTAATACTGCGTGAAGAGCACAGCCGGAGCAGTAGCAGCACCATTAACAAAATACAGCCGGCCAGAGTGGCCGAGCGGTTCTAGGCGCTGCAGTCTGGAACCGCGACACCGCTACGATCGCAGGTTCGAATCCTGCCTCGGGCATGGATGTGTGTGATATCCTTAGGTTAGTTAGGTTTAAGTAGTTCTAAGTTCTAGGGGACTGATGACCTCAGCAGTTAAGTCCCATAGTGCTCAAAGCCATTTGAACCATTTTGGAACAAAATACATAGCCGTCCACAAGGGGATAGGACAAAATGGGCGCTTACCCTCCCACACACATCTTGGAATTTAGAGAACACAGACTTTTCATATACTTATTGAAGTGAGTGGATAACCATCAGTTATCTGGAATATGTTAAGTTTAGCCTATAAACAGACAATTTTTCTGGCATTCACGTCTCGAACTGATCGTGTTATTTATATAAAACTTAGCAATTTTATAGTCCTGCCGCCTCCCTCGCACAGCATGTTCCATGATTCTACAATAGACTGATGTCAGCAATTTACAAGGTGTAACTAGATTCCCTTTACAGACTTCGAGGACAGGTTTCTTACACCAGAACAAGAAAAAGAGAGTCTGATAAATATGGGCTCTAAAACGCATGTCTTAAGAGCTGTGAGCATTTTCTCATCTTCGCCACTGTGAGACATCTCTTCTATTGAAGAAGTGCTCATAGCTCTTAAAATATGCACTTTAGAGTCCATTTTTACTGGTCGTTTTTCTGATTTTGGTCCATATTAGTTCCTCCCAAAATGTGGAGCTTGCAGAGGAAGAGATGTGATTTACGGTATCGACGTTGAACAAGTGCTTATACCACTTAAGGTATACATTTTAGAACACGCGTCTCCTAAACTTTTTCTTCGTCTTTAGTTGTCCTCAAAGTCTGTAAAGGGAATTAGTTACACCCAGTATCCGTTCGATTATGCTTCTTTAAAACTGGAATGATTTTGGTTTTTTGACAATCACTTGGTACCCTCCGTTCTTGTAGCTACCCACGATATACTACTGTTTCAGGAGTCGCACGCTCTTTCGCACAGTCTCTGTAGGAGCTCATCCGCGCTAGATGCCTTCCCAATACTTAGCGGGTTTTGTTGCTTTTCTTTATCTTTCTTATCTCAGTACCTGCCATTTCGGCGTTCGTGCTGTGGTAGTACAGAGGAATAAAAAATGTTGAAATGTGTGTGAAATCTGATGGGACTTAACTGCTAAGGTCATCAGTCCCTAAGCTTACACACTACTTAACCTAAAGTATCCCAAGCACAAACACACACACCCATGCCCGAGGGAGGACTCGAACCTCCACCGGGACCAGCCGCACAGTCCATGACTATTGCGCCCCAGACCGCTCGGCTAATCCCGCACGGCTACAGAGGAATTGTATCACGATCTTGCCATTTTCTATGCTTACGGAATCCATGTTAATTTTTTAAAGAGAAGGGCATTTCCATTCCGTGAAAAGGGCCATGTTGTGCCATTTCAGGGAGGAAGTTAGATGGACGTTTGTTGACGAACACTCGCGCATAGGAATGGGTAGACTCGCAACAGCGCGGCCCGTCGTTGGACAGGTTACGCGACGTGACAGTGCAGCGGCTAGCGGGATCCAGTGTTGTTTGCGCCGGTGGGAGCGATCGGAGAGGCGCCTCCCGTTCGTTTGCTGTTTGCCGTGTGCTCGGCGGCGCGAGACGGCGTCGGCGGCTGAGCGGCAAACACGGCCGGGATAACGTCTTGCTCAAACACTGCTGGCGCAAACACGATGCAATGGCCGCCGCCTCGCTCAGCGTTACCTGCTCCGACCAGGTAGCCGGGCCCCTCCCTGCGCTGCCGCCTCTTCACTCACCGTCTGGCGCAAGCCAACGGGCATTAGCGAGTCTTCTGTGCACCCTAACACTAATTTTCTGCTACAGCGAGTAAGGATATACGTCACGCATCGGTAAAGAACAATTGTAGCTTTCAATTCTGTTTGCATAGTTAAGGTGTACCGAATGATGGTTACGTGGGGAAAAATATTTCGGTACACACCGGGACACATCTGATTTTCTACTTCTTCAGCAGAGACGGAATAAAATGCACACTTCCGATAGCAAGGAAGGTGTTTCTGAAAAAAGAGAAATTTGTTCACATCGAAAACAAATACAGGTATTTTTATTTTGTTCTAATATCCGTCACAGACAGCAAAAGACTTGGAAAAGCAGCAGAATGGAACAGACAGTGCCTCGAAAGGAGATATAAGAAGAACATCAATAAAAACCAAACCAAGGATAATGGAATGTAGTCGAATTAAGAAGGGGAATTAGATTATGAAATGAGACACTTAAAGTAGTAGATGAGTTTTGCTATTTGGGGAGCAAAATAACTGATGGCCGAGTAGAGAGGATATAAAAAATGTAGACTGACAAAGGCGAGGAAAGCGTTTCTGAAGAAGAGAAATTTGTTAACATCCAGTATCGATTTAAGTGTTAGGAAGTCGTTTCTGAAAGTATATTTATGGAGTGTAGCCATGTATGGAAGTGAAACATGGATGATAAATAGTTTGGACAAGAAGAGAATAGAAGATTTCGAAATGTGGTGCTGCAGAAGAATGACCGGTTGGTAGGACATGTTCTGAGGCATCAAAGACATGAACAGGTTAGTACTGGAGGGCAGCGTGGAGAGTAAGAATCGTAGAGGGAGACCAAGAGATGAATACAGTAAGCATATTCAGGAGGACGTAAGTCGCAGTAGGTACTGGGAGATGAAGAAGCTTGCACAGAATATATTAGCATGCAGAACTGCATCAAACCAGTCTCTGGAATGAAGACTACAACAACAACATCCGTCAAGGTTGCAATAATAGTCATTTCTCTGTATTGATTAGTTTCGAACCACAAGTATAATCACAGAGTCCACCAAGGAACGTGAGGGTAACCAAATGTTCATTATTACACGTCGCTAGAAATCGTTACATGAACACAAAATGTTAAGCTTCATATTTAGTATATAATGTGATTTCTTTCCAATTACACGCAAGTTTCGTTTGAAAATAGACGTAGTGGTCCGAAACGAGTCAGCACAACGACATAAGTTCATTGCAACTGTGGCAGATATTGACAGAAAATAAAAAATTATATTCTAGAGACGTTTCTGGTCCTATGCTCTATTAGTATGTTGGAACTTCAGAACTGGAAGTGTTAGGAAGTCTTTTCTAAATGTATTTGTATGGAGTGCAGCCTTGTAGCTGAAACGTGCGCGACGAACAGATGTGGCAAGGAAAGAGTAGAAGCTTCTGAAATGTGGTGCTGAATAATAAATGGGTGGATAGGGTAACTGACGGGCAGGAACTGAATCGGATTGTGGGGCGAAAAGAAATTTGTGACGCAACTTGATTAAAAGAAGGGAACGGGTGAAAGGAGACACTTTGAATCATCAACGAATCATTAGTTTGGTTATGGAAGGAAATGAATTGTGTGTGTGTGTGTGTGTGTGTGTGTGTGTGTGTGTGTGTGTGTATGTGTGTGTGTGTGTATGTGTGTGTGTGTGTATGTATGTGTGTTGTGTGGGAGTGTGTGTGTTGTGTGGGAGTGTGTGTGTTGTGTGGGAGTGTGTGTGTTGTGTGGGAGTGTGTGTGTGTTGTGTGGGAGTGTGTGTGTGTTGTGTGGGAGTGTGTGTGTGTGTTGTGTGGGAGTGTGTGTGTGTTGTGTGGGAGTGTGTGTGTGTTGTGTGGGAGTGTGTGTGTGTTGTGTGGGAGTGTGTGTGTGTTGTGTGGGAGTGTGTGTGTGTTGTGTGGGAGTGTGTGTGTGTTGTGTGGGAGTGTGTGTGTGTTGTGTGGGAGTGGGGAGGAAGAGCAAGGATGAGTTCAATAGTCTCAAGACGATGGAGGATGCAGTAGTTACGAAGAAATGAAGAGGCTTTCACAGCGCACACTGAAATGAGGAACTGCATCAGATCAGTCTTCGGAATGAACACGACAACAATTTTTTTTTAGGCTGGATACAGTAAGGAGGGGAAGAGCGCGGTTCTGGTATCCCGACAGAAGGTTTTCGACACGATGTATAAAAAGTGTTGTCGAATAGGCTCTGGGATGCTACGCAGAGGGCAAATATCTAGACAGATGGTTATTCTAGTCCACTTGTTATCCTGTGAGTGAACCTGGAATACATCAGTCCAGCATTGTTTTCCTTTTCCGCACGAAGGGATTCTTCCACCCGTATCACGTGCGTTTTAATCAGCAGATTGGTCAGCGGGAGATGAATAGAATGAGGTCGCTCCGTTCCGATGAGATATCAAGACCGTAGTTTTCTTCTTCAAAGAATTCCTTTCACCAAAAAATAAAACACGACAAATCTTCGAAACTTTAATTTAAGAAATTTTCATTATTGCGCCACTGATAATTCGTACTGGCCTGTAGTAGTTTCGACGTCACGGATAGTAAAGTGCATGAATGTTTGATGTGGGAGTACAGGAGACTGTAATACATCCTTAGTTCACTGAAGAAATCTTAATCGTTATCGGAAAATTTCTAACCTAATTGTCCTAGAGGAAGTGCCACTTGAAATATGCAGACTTAGGTGGAAACAGCACTATACGTAACCAACATACTAGTCGCTCGGGGCTAGGCATGCGTTGTTTCCCGTTCGCTGGATATGACGTGCGGGAGTTATCAGTTGGTCTTCACGTTCTCCTGAATCGACCACAGCGCTAAGTACCGACGATTCTAGGCAGTTATTATCTGATGAAACGCTTGTCCAAGCGTGATCTCAGAGCGGGTGTCTACTGCAACAGCCGAGCGCCGTGTATCCGGCGCAGTGCAGACGTATGCAGTTTCCGCTTTGGTGCCGGCCGCGGTGGTCTCGCGGTTCTAGGCGCGCAGTCAGGAACCGTGCGACTGCTACGGTCGCAGGTTCGAATCCTGCCTCGGGCATGGGTGTGTGTGATGTCCTTAGGTTAGTTAGGTTTAAGTAGTTCTAAGTTCTAGGGGACTGATGACCACAGCATTTGAGTCCCATAGTGCTCAGAGCCATTTGAACCATTTTTTTTCCGCTTTGGTGCCCCGTTCGTGCACAGTTCTGACGATAATATTCTCATCGCACGTTTACCACGGAATTAAACATTGTGCTACATATTTCTCCGCTTTTGTAGTCGTCTCACAGGAGCCTCTTTTCCACGGAACATAAACACCCTGTCTAATGCAGTCGCGTACATACTAACATTACGGAATGTTTAGCACGATTAGAACCTATCAGCTCACACGTCGCTTTACCGGCTGATGCATTTAGCTTGCAACTGCGCTGTCCTCCCCGCTGCTGGGATCCACGCAAGCCCCATGTATTCGGCTACAACTGCAGCAGTAAAGTAGACAAATGTCCTACTGTGGATGTTTAATTTCCGAATTCTGTTACTGTAATTTGGAATTTGTTAAATAAATTAATACCCATCGGCCCTCGCCATCTCTGCAGAAAGTGTCGCGTGAGGGAACATTTTCAGTTTCGGTTTGTAAATTTTCGTAACTTGCATTGTTTGGCTATTTGGATACTGTTCATTATCTGGAAAATACACGAAATCAGGAAAGCAATACATCAACCTTTTCATCTTTAGATACTGACAATAAATTTTGTTTAAAGTGTTAATTGAATGGGTGTTTGAAGTTTTTGCCTGAAGTATTTTTTTGAAAACATTTGATTCGGTGTTTACATTATAGTAACAATGATCAGTAATGGAGCCTTGTTCACATATTTTTAATTTCGCAGATTAAAACAAACCTGATGTTCAATTAGTTTCTTTTTTTCTTCAAATTATTCGGCATTAAGTATCCATATCCCGTTTTATATTGAAAGTTTAAAATATTTCGGACTTATATTGCAGTTAGCGGGGTACAACTGGTTAATTGTACATTAAGCTGGCGTAGTACCTTGCATTGCACATAGCAGGATTATTTAAATGACGACAAAGCAGTGTGATTTACTTCAGGCAAGCAGTTGCGTTATACAGCTTAATTATCCGCTGTCGCACAGATACGCCAAAGTGATTATTAGGGTCATAACTGAACATTGCGGTGTGAATTTAGACGACAGTGATTGTCCACTCACGCTACATTCACATTCTGATGTTGTTTTTGCTCAGTGGCTGCGTCATTGTTTTCCATTGGAAATTTAAGCATTGCGAATATGCATAAAGTTTAGACAGGATTATAGTTATCATGTGTGGTAGGTCATATGCATATCGTTCATACGGACTGCGTACAGAGTACGTAATAATGCACGTAGGTACTTTAAACACAGAAGCCTCATATGCAGTATAAGTAATGGCTACATACAGTCGCTTCTGAACATGAAGTTACATTATATATACCGACAGACTTAAGTCTGAGACATAAAAGTAATAAAATTGTCTTAAAAATCATTCTTGAGACACTTACACTGAATATTAGTCTTCTTAGAAAGCTTACAACAGCAATCAGCTAAGAAACGTTAATGCTCCATGATATACTTCACAAGGGATCAAGTGAAAAGCGAATGTCACGAGATCGAGCAGCAGAAAAACTTGTCGCAAACATACGATATTTTATCTGCGTGATATATGTTTAATCAGAAACCGTATTGCCAAGATTTCACTGTACAACCAAATTCTGAAGTCTCTAACAACCCTACCACAACGAAGGTCAGCATTTAATAACGATTGTGGTGTTGCTCACGCTGCTAAATACTGCATTTTCAGGCAACAACAATGTGGCAGGTGTCATTAGAGCACAGTTAATAGTCATTTCATGAAATAATGAAAAAACTAGGCACTCATCTTTTTGTGTTTCCCACGTTGGTCTCGTATTATCATGGCTCAATCGTTGAAAATCTAGGTGATTATGATTCCAAGCCCGGATGCAAAGAGGCCTAGGTTTTATTCTGCCATATTCAAAAGTTCTGTAGATGCGCTTCTCAAACCATTCTTGGAGATTAAACCTTTCAAAGTTAGCACAATAGTGGTCATCACCATCATCATCATCATCATCATCATCATCATTTAAGTCTGATTATGCCTTTCAGCGTTCAGTCTGGAGCATAGCCCCCCCTTATAAAATTCCTCCATGATCCCCTATTCAGTGCTAACATTGGTGCCTCTTCTGATGTTAAACCTATTATTTCAAAATCATTCTTAACCGAATCCAGGTACCTTCTCCTTGGTCTGCCCCGACTCCTCCTACCCTCTACTGCTGAACCCATGAGTCTCTTGGGTAACCTTGCGTCTGCCATGTGTGTAACATGACCCCACCATCTAAGCCTGTTCGCCCTGACTGCTACATCTATAGAGTTCATTCCCAGTTTTTCTTTGATTTCCTCATTGTGGACACCCTCCTGCCATTGTTCCCATCTACTAGTACCTGTAATCATCCTAGCTACTTTCATATCCGTAACCTCAACCTTGTTCATAAGGTAACCTGAATCCACCCAGCTTTCGCTCCCATACAACAAAGTTGGTCGAAAGACTGAATGGTGCACAGATAACTTAGTCTTGGTACTGACTTACTTCCTTCTTGCAGAAGAGAGTAGATCGTAGCTGAACGCTCACTGCATTAGCTTTGCTACACCTCGCTTCCACTTCTTTCACTATGTTGCCATCCTCTGAGAATATGCATCCTAAGTACTTGAAACCGTCCACCTGTTCTAACTTTGTTCCTCCTATTTGGCACTCAATCCGTTTATATCTCTTTCCCACTGACATTACTTTCGTTTTGGAGATGCTAATCTTCATACCATAGTCCTTACATTTCTGATCTAGCTCTGAAATATTATTTGCAAACTTTCAATCGAATCTGCCATCGTGCCGGCCGTGGTGGCCGTGTGGTTCTAGGCGCTCCAGTACGGAGCCGCGCTGCTGCTACGGTCGCAGGTTCGAATCCTGCCTCGGGCATGGGTGTGTGTGACGTCCTTAGGTTAGGTAGGTTTAAGTAGTTCTAAGTCCTAGGGGACTGATGACCACAGCAGTTGAGTCCCATAGTGCTGAGAGCCATTTGAACCATTTCAATCTGCCATCACAACTGAGTCATCCGCATATGTAAGACTGCTTATCTTGTGTTCACATATCTTATTCTCACCCAGCCAGTCTATTGTTTTCAACATATGATCCATAAATAATATGAACAACAGTGGAGACAGGTTGCAGCCTTGTCTTACTCCTGAAACTGCTCTGAACCAAGAACTCAATTTACCGTCAACTCTAACTGCTGCCTGACTATCCATGTAAAGACCTTTAATTGCTTGCAGAAGTTGGCCTCCTATTCCATAATCTCGTAGAACAGACAATAAGATCCTCCTAGGAACCTGGTCATATGCCTTTCCTAGATCTATAAAGCATAGATACAATTCCCTGTTCCACTCATAACACTTCTCCATTATTTGCCGTAAGCTAAAGATCTGGTCCTGACAACCTCTTAGAGGTTGTCAGGACAATCACAATAGTGACGTAAAAAAAAAAAAAAAATCAGCACTCCGAATTTAGGTTACACTTCCTTTCAATTACTTTTATTGCAATATCAAGTAACACACAAAACATCACTTCACAATCTAAAACATACTTGAAAACATCTTTCTCACAGTCACTATCTAATTTCACATTTTATAAGCGGACTACAATACGCGTCTTTCCAACATGACGTCCAAGACTTGACCTTCTCAAGGTCCGACTCTCTAACAAGTTAACAACCAACTAACTATCGCTTACGCGCCGCAAAATCAGAGTTACAAGTACGTCAAAGATCATAGTGACAAAAGAAAGAATACACATAAGAATAATATCATTGTAATATAAACATATCGATGTATCACAAATGAAATCAAATCTGAATGTTGTCTCAGAAATATGTCAAGTAGTTAACAGAAACACAATAGAATATTGCTGGTATCGAGAGGTTGAGGTGAGGTGCCGTAATGGTTACGTCATTCAAGTACCATTACAAGTGGCAGGGGCAGTAATTAAGCCACTGCGAGAAAGCTATCTAGTGTCATAAACCCGTTAAGTGATTCAGGAAAAAGGAAGTTAAGGATGTTTCGAACTGTCGATGTAGAGGTTATTATAGGGGGAGTAGAAGTTCGGACTGAACAAGGATGGAAATGCATGAAAAATACTTCCTTCCGAAGTGTAAATCCAGATAGTTAACCATTGTGAAACCGCGATAGTTTACTGGCTCACTGGAAGTTATGCACGCGCTCTTGACCTCTAATTATGCGAATGTTCACTGTCCACTATGGTACCTGAGAGCTATGTTGTATTTACGTTTCTAGCTTACAATTATCTTACACTCAAAAAAGTACGCAGTAAGACTTCTGTTTTTCTTCGCTTTACATGTATAACCTTTAGAAAAACACAGATAAATCACTTTTCAGTTCCTCTAGATACCAGGATATTTCTGTTGAACAACATTTAGCAGAGGCATGGGAAGAAGTTGAGCCGGAATTGTTTGGTCGTTAAAACTTTTCGAGTGTTGCCAACAAACAGCAGAACCCCTGCCGCGTCCGCTACCGCTGTTTCTGCAGGCGTTTCTTGTGGTGCATCAAACTTGGCTCTAATTAGGTGCCCGTAAGTTTGCTCGGCATGGAGGCTGACCGCAGAGTCCGTTCGTGAGGCCGCTCACCTGGGGATGCTAATTACCGTGCTAGCATTTCATAAAAGTCAGCATTTCCTCTTTAAGTCACGCAAAATTGCAAGCCTGAGGGAGATATTTATGTTTAAAGCGCACTCCAGTGCAGTGTACGAAACCTCTGCTTTCTCCTCGTAGCACACATCCAGTACGAAACTGGATAACTTGAAAAATTAACATAAATGAATTATAGTTCATGAATATTGTCTTTAAATTTATAGACTTGAACACTTGCTAAAACTGGTGAAAGGGGTCTATCAACACCGGCAAAGGTCCATTAAAAATGTGTAACAAGAAAAGCATCTGAGAAAATGACGTGATATTGTTACCAGTAACGATTCGAAAAATGACCGTAGGGGAAGAAATCCAACTGAGTGGTACTGACACGGCTGTCGCCTTCGACAGTGTTCATCACATTTTTCTCCAAGTACGGTGTCCGAACATTTCGGTTACGTCCTTCATGATATCCTGCTTCCTGGAATGACCCTGTCTCAGACAAATGGCAAAACAGTGTTGCAAACACTGAATGCTGTGGTTGTTGTCAGAGGGGATAGGTCTCCTGATACAGCCTTTCTGCCCATCGCATGTTGCCATTTGCCTTTCCGTAAGTAAGCACCATGTCGGCAATACAGAACCATTGTGTACAACGCTGTATCACTACAAGGTGAGACAGCAAGAGAAGTGAATCAGACACAACGTTACCAATTACTACTGCAGGAAAGGGCTCTAGGGCATGACTTATGAGGAACAGTACCAGTCTCTAGGAGGAAACCATGCATACTGTAACTGCGGCTGCATGGTACAGCGCGTATTAGACAGTCTTTGCAACGAAGTTACGTTTGAATCAATAGTCTCAAGCATGGGGAACATCAATTTCCGGACACGAGTTCATTAGAACTCGTTTGTTCCCTATCCTCTCATCGATCAATCCCTAGAGCTTGTCAGTAGTGTGAAAAACCGCCCCGTATACTTTCCTTGCCTCACCGCCATCCAAAGGCAGCTTTCAGTATTGCGCTGTGCGGTGGTAATCATATTTCGACTCATCGGTTCTCTCTCTGGTAACAATGACGAAGTCTGTTTTCTTCAATACAAACACAAGGCTCGTATTTTGTATGTGGAACAGTGTGCTAGCATATTCTTCTCTAGTGTCAAAACAATTAAGACAACTCAGTTAACATTCCGCTACATATACTGTTTATAATGAAAGTAACATTTCTCAGTTTTTCGGAAAACCGCTGGAATGCTACTGATTTTTCGGAATGTATCTCCCTTCCTTCCAAATGAATGAACGGGCTCGACCTGGTGAAGAGAGGCATTGTCTCCTTTTTTTTAAACAAAATTTAACTGACACTTGCCGTCGACAGCCGCAGCGCCTCTGGCGCCGGCTTTGTGTACGCTACACGTCACACCGCCCTCGAGGCAAAACATCCAATAAAATTCGCCCACAAAGCCGCTTCCTATAGAGACCCCACCCGTTAGCTGAGCGGCACCAGGTATTGGAAATGGATAATCTTTCCAGCCCTTTAAAAGGGCCTCGTCGTCATTGTTCACCGCAGAAAATCGGATTGTACCATTTAAAACGAGGATGAGGGTGCAAACGGAAGATTTCATATTTATGACGTTAACTGAACGGAGTAAGGCAGCCAGAGAGTTCGAAACTAATTCTTTCATTTGTGATACTCTTCCCGTCAAATTTTAATAGAAAGAAGTTGATTTTGTCGCGTTTTGTCGTCTTTCAGAAGCTTGTAAGAGCCTTCCTGCAAGCCTACAGTCTGTACCCGCGAAACCGCTACGGTCGCAGGTTCGAATCCTGCCTCGGGCATGGACGAGTGTGTTGTCCTCAGGTTAGTTAGGTTTAAGTAGTTATAAGTTCTAGGGGAGTGATGACCTCAGCGGTTAAGTCCCATAGTGCTCAGAGCCATTTTTTCCTCTGTCACTTTGATCAAGTGATGTCTTCCAAAATTCCAATGAAGCATTCTGACTCACTAGCTGTTGAGGACAATCGTCTGTATAGGAATATGATTACGATGTTTGACACAGATAATTCTGCATTTAGAATCTGTAAAAAACCTCATCTGATATTGCAGGGTCCTTTCTGACGTTCAGCCTAAACGTGCAATAAAACCATTTAATACGGTATTTCTAAAACACTCAAGTCTGATATCTTGGGGGGTATCGCAACACCCCTAGATGGAGAAACATTGTTCAGTGGAAGTGCTAGAGCTAGAATGTGCTGGAGGTAGAACAGTGAATCCAGTGACGCGCTTTTTACACATTCACATGTGTACCGGGTCAGGGAAGAATTGTCAGTATTCAGAGTTTGGCAGGAACCATCATTCCAAGCATACAAGGCTAGTAGCATCGGCTCTAAAATTCACGCCTTAAGAGCTTTGAGCACTTTTTCCATCTTCATCACTGTAAAATACATCTCTTCTACTGAACAACTGCTCACTGCTCTTACAGTATGTCTTTTAGAGCCCATGTTTACTAGATGGTTTTACTTCGAATGATCGTTCCTGTAAATACTTCCGAATATTCTGCACCTCTCGTGGGGCACCATGTAAAAATCTGCGGAAGCGTCTGTGGCTATTGTAGATACCAAGTCTGCTGCAGCTTTGCGGACTTAGGACAGTGCATGACATCAGTATGAAACACGAAGGAAAAACAGACGCCAGATGTAAACACTGTGAAAAGTTTCATCATTATGGTATCGCGACTGCGCCAACTTCTCAGTAAATGTCACTTACGTCCATAATCTGTCAACAGCACAACCGACATAAAGGCACATAGGAAGTCGTAAATAGAAGTTGAAAGTAGTAGTGTCGAGTCTACGTCAAATCGTGGTCTGTAGAAGCATCTAAGCTGACTGATGTACCGTTGCACATACCATCGTCTCCTGTTCCATCTGATACACGAAGAATGAGTTGTCGTAGGCATTGCTAGAGCACTCCATGTAACAGCTGTATCATTTCTACTTTTATAATCTAAATATTGGCAAGCAACCTTCCAGAAGACACGAACTAATTGTGACTCACCTGCGCACCCTGTACTCGGAGGAGTCCTTTCAGCCACTAAATACCAACGTTTACTGGCAGCTTTTAAGAAGAAGGTCCAGCAATCACACTCGCTCGCAGTCATCGTGTATGGCTGGACGATGTTGCGAAACACAGGGTGGTCCATTTCATAACGACGACTACGGATCGAATATTTTACAGAAGCATTCTTGATACGGAGCAAAAGGAAATTGCTCAGTTTTGGATACCATCAAGGAAGATATCTGTCGGATAGGAAATGGAAAGTTCGTTACTATGTTCGAAGCATCCTGGCTGCAGGAAACATTTAATACCAACGATATCCGCATGCTGCCAGCATAGACAGTGCAGCTCACAGCATCAACCTACTAACAAAACACGTTATTGCTCTCGATATAGTTTATTAACTTAACCGTGCAGACAAATAGATAATTAAATCTCTCATGTACAGTCATTATCCCAACGGAGTGTTGGAGGCTAAGAGCAAAGAGGAGATTTGTTCACAGTGTGTCACACTGAGACTTCCATCTCTAACGCTATGGGCTTCTGCGGTAACATGTTTCGATAGCTTGTTGAAACCATGGAAGCAACTCTGGAAAAAATTTTTCGTCCTCTGTACAGTTCAACATGGCCGTGAAGACTGTTGTTCTAGAGGATAAGGCTATGTTGCTACTGAAAGCTATGCGTTACGCTATAACGCGAGTAAAAGCAGACAATACCGTTTTGTCCGAAGTACATGAGTTTTTTTGCTGTGGTTTCAGCTAGTTCAGAGACAGTGCTGTAGAAGAGTAAAATATTTTATGCCGAAGACTTCTGGACACCCTTTATAAGAAAGGAGCTCTTACTCCAGTCGTGGAAAGTTCTGAAACTACTACTTGTAGGTACTACTTCCTCCATATACGTTACGTAATTCATAATCTTGTCTGTAGTTGGAGAGAGGGTGGGGTAGGGTGTTTTATAACGTGAACAAACCCTCATGTCTACGTTTCATGTACTCTTGATACCCGAAGAGCTCAGAGCACGTATGACCCATTGAGAAAGTTCCACGGTGGACTACTCATGAATCGTATCGTTCAAAGAATTTTTTCTATATAATATTTGTGCCCCTTACCCCCCCCCCCCCCTACTGTTATGTAAATGGTTTCTCCAATTTTGTTTTTACATGATTTGTGCACTTCAAAGGGTGTTCGATGTTCAACCACTCATTTTGGGCATTTAATTTAGCTATCAAGCGTCCTTACATTACCAGTGGAAGATGATCTTAAGTGTAATTATGTTGTCCGTCTCATATGATTTAAATTGGTGTCCACTGGTACTTCGAAATAACATGTTATACGCTTTTTGTATTTTAAGTCTGATACTCGTGCGTCCCTCTTACAGTGAATTTTACTGATATTTGCATTTAAGTTTATTTGCTCTACATTTGCAACTCTATAGTACGTAATTTACCATTGATATGGAAGTGAAAGTTTGCTATAAAGTTTTAGGCAACAAAATTAGTAAGATCACTCAACATAACAGTCCCTGACTAAGGTAAGACGAAAGCGTTTTGCACTTAGTGAGACCCTTAGCTTGCAAAACTGTTTTCTCGCACTGTAGCATCCTTGTGGACGTCCGTCAGTTTTCACCTGAGTATGGCCTAATACACAGGAAACGCTTGTAAAATGTAAATAAAAGGAAAACAGAATTTTAATCACTTGCTTCTTACGTAAATTAATTTCGAAACGTACAAGATATTTGAGAGTGGTACTCTTCGGCTGTGGTTATACAACATGTTTGAACATCTAAAAATATTCAGATGTTTATACGAGAACACTCAGTTTGGCTGTGAAACATAACAAACCGTGTGTGGTTTGAGGTACGTCGGCACTGAAAGACGTTAACTATCTCGAACCTTCTGAACACGAATGAGACAACGATCATACTGGTTATTGCCTTTGTGACGTGACAGACGAGTGATGGGCTTTTATAGATTGGATAGTCACTGCCGCTAAATTGAATAAATCATTCAATATTAATTTCGCCGTTTTCGGTTTATTCTCTGAGATACTCTGCGTAGCTCCCTTCCAACAAATCTGTACTAATAATAAATTTGTAAAACTGTCGCGTCTCTGTCTTTCAAGACACTAATCTCCGAAGCTGCTAGATAAATTTTCAAGGTGCATTCTCAGGTAATTTGATCATAATTTGTAGTAGGGTGTAGGCTTTAGTTAATGAAAGCCGGATCACCACAAAAAGAAAAAAAGAGACATCCATACACATTATAAAAACATATGTATGTATGTACCACATCTCCTTCGAAGCCACAGGACTGGTTTCAACGAAACTTGGTACAAATATCACTTACTGTGTGGAAAGAATCGCTGTTCGGGTAAGAATCACCTAACTATGAAGCGGATGCGGAGGGTGAAAACAAGTGCACGCCGTGACGCGTTGCTACCCACATTTTATTCACCCAGTATTTGACAATGACATGCAACGAACTTAACACATAATTTCGCACTTTTACGAAACTTTTCTCGCTGACTCTTCAGCCCCCCCCTTCAATGGATGATGAGAGAAAGAAAAAGTATCACTTATTGTATTTTCACTGTTGAATTTCACATCACGTATGGAATTTAAATTTATTAGTTCTTCACTGCTAACTGTATTCACAACACATTTTCCAAACAGTGTTTCCATACACCAGTGACTGTATCTGCAAAGCTATACTATTGTACGATACATAGTTCATTATATGTGACGTCAAACTCTGATAAACTGTCGCAACATACATGGCGCTCGAATTTATTACTCATAATCCACTGAACCGATTTCTACGAAATTTGATGAGGAGGTAACATGGTGCCAGAGGAACAACAATGGCTACTTTATGAAGTTTGCAGTACGCGATAGTTACTGAGTGGAAGAATATTACACGAATTAGGGAAAAATATTTACTCATTGACTTTTGAACTATTTCATATTTGTGAAAATGTTTTAATGTGTTGCTACGTGCTATGTGATACGATTCAAAGTAATTAACACAGGGCTTATTAATCTTCAACGTCTGTTACTATTGGTTATCCGTCTTCAGCTGACTGCAATAACCAAGATATATAATTTATAAATAAAAGCAAAACGAGTGTACTGTAATACTTTTTAATTAAATTGCAGTCAGTTCATGACGGATAACCAACAGTAACAGATTTTTAAAGCTGCTGCAGAAGATGGCCACGCAAACGAACGTATACTTTTCAACGTGTTTAATCCATACTTCCAAACGACCTCAGTAGCACGATGCATATATGCTTACTGCAAATGTTTCAAATGGCTCTGAGTACTATGGGACTTAACATCTGAGGTCATCAGTCTCCTAGAACTTAGAACAACTTAAACCTAACTAACCCAAGGACATCACACACATCCATGCCGAGGCAGAATTCTATCCTGCGATCGTAGCGGTCGCGTAGTTCCAGGCTGAAGCGCCTAGAACCGCTCGGCCACTTCGGCTGGCTGCTCGCTGCATCCCATTCTCTCTGTACGCAGGGGGGAGATCAGGGATAACATCACGAGCTATGCTGATCCAAACAGGCAGACACTTGAGTGCAGCTCCTGTTATTGCACGTACTACAGCTTTCTTGCTCACCACCACTCATCAGAACAAAACTACTGATATGCACGCTCAGCGGCAGCTAACAGCTGGTCAAACATACAACCGGTACGGCGTAACTTAAATTCAGTAGTACGAATACAGAAGTACCAATCAGTCCCATACCCAGAGTGTCGGGTACAGGTGCGTGAATCCAGCATTGCCGCCCTGGACATAAGACCCGTTGGGGGTAGTTTGCCGCTGCCTTCCGGCGATCGATCTATCACCAAGTGTCAAGTGTAGTTCTGCGTCGTGTGGAAGACTGATCGGTGTTTGCACTGTGTACTGTTGTGTTTGTTTTGTTACGGATGAAGATCAGGGAGTGGATGAAACCCGGTACCCGCACACTGCCTACTCCGCTCGAATAGCACCGACGGGCCTGCCTAGTTCAACGTCCCCATCCGACAGACGACTGACCATTAACTGTGTCACATGCCCTCGCTCCTTGCGACACTGCCGAGTATTCTGAAATTTATTGCGGGGAACTGACGCGAAGTCTTCTGATCAAGAACTTTATCTCTGAGACTGAACTTTTCTGTCATGTTTGTTTATATATTATTTATCTTTCTGGTGACTTATCTGTGTTATCTGATATATGTGGTTTCGTTTGTATTGTCTTTTATTACGGTTTCGATGCCCAGAAGGATTAATATCTAGCAGGCCGGAGTGGCCGTGCGGTTCTGGGCGCTACAGTCTGGAACCGAGCGGCCACTACGGTCGCAGGTTCGAATCCTGCCTCGGGCATGGATGTGTGTCATGTCCTCAGGTTAGTTAGGTTTAATTAGTTCTAAGTTCTAGGCGACTGATGACCTCAGAAGTAAAGTCGCATAGTGCTCAGAGCCATCTGAACCATTTGATCAATATGTGAGGAACATCGAAGGATTGGACAGCTGAAGGAAAGTGAAAGGAGGGAAAGAAAATTACGGTACCGAGTGTATGAAAATGAAGATTTGGACGACTCAAGACCTATCAATAGAAAAGGAGTGTCAAAGTGGGGTGATGAATGTGTGATTTTAAGTGATTAAAGTTTCTGAGATTCTACGAACGATTCACGAAAATAAAGGATTTGATATGTGAGCTATAAATGACGGAAGAGTGAATTTTTACAGGATTACAATGAGGCATGCACTAACTACTGACAGATTTCTAAACAGGCAAAAGAGTCTGCAGTGACAATTGTATGCGCCACCTCATAAAACTCAAACTAATCTCGTTACATTCAGGGTACAAACACGTGCAATACATTACTTTAAAGAGGCAGTCCTACGCAATATTTAAGACAGTAAAAGAAACTGTTGTTATCGAAAATCCGAATCCACGATCTTTTAAAACACCTTGGAGCAGAGTAGTAGATCTGTATATTGTGATCGCTGTGGCTTTTGATAGTGGGCTACTGCCGTAAATGAAACATGTCCGCATGTCGACCTGGCTAAGTGTGCATACTATTCCGAGGGGAGATACAAAGTTTCAATAACCAGTATCTACATCTACATCGATACCCCGCATGCCACCGTACGGTGCGTGGCGGAGGGTGCCTTGTACTACTACTTGTCATTTCATTTCCTGTTCCACTCGCAAACAGAGCGAGGGAAAAACGACAACAATATGCCTCTTTATCAGCCCTAATCTCTTGTAAATTATCTTCGGTGTCTTTACACGCTATGTATGTCGGTGGCAGTAGAATAGTTTGGCAGTGAGCTTCAAAAGCCAGTTCTATAAATTTTCTCAACAGCGTTTCTCGAAATGAACGTCGCTTTTCCTCTAGGAATTCCCATTTGAGTACCCAAAGCATCACCCCAACACTTACATGTTGTTCAAACCTACCGATAACAAATCTAGCAGTCTGCCTCTGAATTGCTTCGATCTCTTGCTTCAGTCCGATCTGGTACGGATCCCAAATACGCGAGCGGTAGACAAGAATAAGTTGAAGCACCGTCCTATATGCGCTCTCCTTTACACGTGAACCACTCTTTCCTAAAATTCTCCCAATAAACCGAAGTCGACCATTCATCTTCCCTACCACAACCCTCACATGCTCGTTCCATCTCATTTCGTTTTGCAACTTTACGCCCAGACTTGACTGTCAAGAAGGACGCTAGTAATACTATATCCGAACATTACAAGTTTTATCTTCCTACTCATCCGCATTAACTTAAATTTTTCCACATTTAGGGCTAGCTGCCATTCATCACACCAACTGGAAATGTTGCCTGTCTTGTGTCTTTCTACACTGACTCACCTTCGACACCTTAGCATACACCACGGCATCATCAGCAAACAAACGCAGTTCGCTGCCCACCCAGTCCGCCATATCATTTACGTACATAGAGAAGAACAGTGGTCGTATCACATTTCCCTGGGGCGCTCCTGGCAATATCCATATCTCTGAGGAACGCTTGTCGTCGAGGACAACATACTGGGTTTAATTTCTTAAAAAGTCTTTGAGCCACTCACATATCTGTGAATGTATTACATACGCTCATACCTTCTTTAACTGCCTGCAATGGGGCACCGTGTCAAATGCTTTCCGGATATCTAGAAGTATGGAGTCCGCATGTTGCCCTTCATCCTTAGTTCTCTGTATGTCTTGTGAGAAAAGGACAAGCTGAGTTTCGCACGAGCGATGTTTTCTAAAACAACGCCGATTCGTGGAAATAAGTTTATCAGTCTCAAGAAAGTTTATTATATTCCAACTGAGAATGGGTTCAAGGATTCTGCAGCAAACCGATGTTTGGGATGTTGGTCTGTAATTTTGCGGGTCCGTTCTTTTACCCTTCTTATATACTGGAGTCACGTGAGCTTTTTTCCAGTCGCTTGGGTCTTTGTAGTGGGCGAGAGATTCATGATAAATGCAAGCTAGGTAGGGGCCAGTTCCGTAGAGTAATCTTTGGAAGATCGAACTGGGATTCTGTCGGGACCTGGTGATTTATTTGCTTTAAAATCTTTCAGTTGTTCCTCTACGCCAGGTATGGTTGCTACTATGTCGTCCATACGGGAGTCTGTCCGATGATGTTAACTGAGGGTCAGGATTATAGGAGTATACTTCGTCTCCTTAGGTCTCTCTTCCGAAGGGATCATTTATAGACCACACTGAAGCATTCTATCAGTCATCCTTAATGTGCTCCATAGAACAGGATGCAGCGTTAATACGTATTAAACTGGAAATTATAGCGTGTGTGTTAAGGGCTTCTTGGTGCTCAACGGTAAAGTTATCAGCGTCGGGAATTACCCTCTACCAAGCCCTTGACAGTGATTATCTTATTATTAGTGTTGATGAAGACGCATGACTTAATTATGGTGTGAAATTTGAAGTCATATATGCTTGAATATAGAATACTGAAAATATTTATTTTATTGTCATTTAAATTTTTTGGATTGTAAGGCTCTGAGCACTATGGGACTCAACTGCTGTGGTCATTAGTCCCCTAGAACTTAGAACTACTTAAACCTAACTAACCTAGGGACATCACACACATCCATGTCCGAGGCAGGATTCGAACCTACGACCGTAGCAGTCGCACGGTTCCAGACTGCGCGCCTAGAACCGCGAGACCACCGCGGCCGGCTTTTGGATTGTAGGTTGTGGTAACAGATCTGTGCCGGAGCCTGAGGTATAGGTTAGGCTAAAAGGTACGGACAGTAGTAGCTAACGATTATGATATGACAATAGCTATGATCTGTGTTAGGCGCACACACACTCATGCTCATAATTTAAGGATAATTGCATTATGTGATGCCACACAACGTGGCACTACACAAAACTGGCACTAATAGCATAGGCACGTAGGGAAAACACGCGACACAAAATCTGTATGTCCACGGTGTAGCCGGCCGGAGTGGCCGTTCGGTTCTAGGCGCTACAGTCTGGAGCCGAGCGACCGCTCCGGTCGCAGGTTCGAATCCTGCCTTGGGCATGGATGTGTGTGATGTCCATAGGTTAGTTACGTTTAATTAGTTCTAAGTTCTAGGCGACTGATGACCTCAGAAGTTAAGTCGCATAGTGCTCAGAGCCATTTGAACCATTTTTAAATCCACGGTGTTGGTGATAAGTTGAGACAACCGTGTGTTACAAACGCCACTGTTTCCTGATCATGTACACCGACGTCAGTATGGGAAGTGATCACCATGAACACGTACAAAGGCCGCAACAACTGGTTGGCATACTCTGGATGAGATGGTCGAGCAGCTGCTGGGGTATAGCCTCCCATTCTGACACCAGTGCCTGACGGAGTTCCTGAAGTGTCCTAGGGGTTTGAAGACGTGCAGCGACACGTCGACCGAGAGCATCCCAGACGTGCTCGATGGGGATTAGGTCTGGAGAACAGGCAAGGCACTTCATTCGCCTGATATCTTCTGTTTCAAGGTACTCCTCCACGATGGCAGCTCGGTGGGGCCGTGCGTTATCATCCATAAGGTGGCAGGTGGGACCCACTGCACACCTGAAAAGATAGACTTACTGGTGCACAATGACGTTCCAATACACCTGACCTGTTACAGTTCCTCTGTCAAAGACATGCATGGGTGTACGTGCACCAATCATAATCCCATTCCACCCTATCAAACCACGACGTCCACACAGGTCCCTTTCAAGGACATTAAGGGGCTGGTATCAGGTTCCTGGTTCACGCTAGATGAAAACCCGGCGAGAATCACTTTTCAAACTATACTTGGACTCGTCCGTGAACATAACCTGGGACCACTGTTCCAATGACCATGTACTGTGTTCTTGACATAATCCTTGTCTGTTTAGTCGTCTGTAGACTATGCGTCTGGAGACAACTGTTCGAATGGCTGCGCTAAGGTCCCAAGCAAGGCTACCTGAAATACCCCGTGGCCGTCTGTGAGCACTGATGGTGAGATATAGGTCTTCTTATGGTGTTGTACACTGTGGACGTCCCGCACTGTAGCGCCTGGACACGTTTCCTTTCTGCTGGAATCATTGCCATAATCTTGAGATCTCACTTTATGGCACACGGAGGGCCCGTGCTACGACCTGCTGTGATTGACCAGCGTCCAATCGCCCTAGTATTCTACCCCTCATAACGTCATCAATATGTGTTCTTTGAGCCATTTTCAACACACAGTCACCATTAGCACGTCTGAAAACGCCTGCACACTTACTCGCTGCACCAACACACCTCTGCGTCAGTGGACTGCTGCCAGCGCCACCGAGCGACGACCACAGGTCAAGTGCACCGCATGGTCATACCACGAGGTGATTTAAACCCGAAAACCGCCCACCACAGCGTTGTTTCACCATGTATAAGCATTATCCTTAATTCATGAGCATGAGTGTATTTCCCGCACATTAAATTATAATGGACAGTTTATATTCGCCATTTTGATGGCGTCGTGGGTCAAAGCAGACGAATGGTATTGGCGAGTTCAGTATTTCTGAAGTCCATTTAACAAAGGAAAAAGGGAGTATTGCATTAAGATGGTGAACAAGATTTAGACAATGGGAAAATAAAGTACCTGAGGTCTCTAGAACTAGAACAACGTTCGCAGTCCTGCCTTGTATTCGGTGAGAGCGATATTTTCAGATATTGCACAGTAGGCGCGGAGAGACACGTTGGGCGAGGTCGTAGCTTGCGTCCCCTAACGAGAGCTGCTGTCGCCGTCGCCGAAGCGGTCGGCTGCGCACCTGAAATGTCAGACCGGCGGCGGGCCCGTGCTGGTATTTGCGTCACGGCCCGGCTCACAAAACGTGTCGATAGCGGCCGGTGACGTCTGCATTAAAAATACAGGCCCGATGGCGCGGTCATCTCTCGCTGCTCGTTGACACCTTACAAGTGAAACACGGCTCCATTCAGTTCTGTGAAAGAGGAAAAATATCTTGAACCGTGCTTTGTGCCAAACCGGAATACTGAACTACTATGTAACCTTGAGTGGTTGGAAAAGGAGACTTTGAAGGTCACGTTGCATGAATCAGTTGTGTGTTTCGTGCGTTTGTGTGTAAGCAGCAAGCGGCGGAATTGGACGTTGTTACTGTATCTCCCACCACTTGCGAGGTACGTTCTGTCATTAACTTCCTGCAAGCAGGATTCAATGCTGTTGAGATTCATCGTCGATTGCGTCTTGTGTATGGGGATGGGGTTTGAGAGAGTGGAACAGAAAAATCTAGAATTGCCGCATAGGCATTTCTGATGCAAGTGGTCAAGGAAGAGGTGACTGTTGAGCTAGGGTATAACATGTTTGTCATGCCAGACAGTGGTATACATTTTGCGAACTTTCTGGAAATGTGCTTCAGATTTCAAGGCCAAACTTCCTTAACATTTTCACAGAAACGTCTGGTTACCACAAGTGTTTTCACGGTACGTGCCAAAATGTCTAATTGGTATTCACAAAACTGAAGTCATGGGTTCAGCTTTGGCATTCCGTCAACGTCAACACTATGAGACGGAGCTATTTCTGAGCTGAAGCGTGACTGGGGACTAGACATAAGCACAGTTTGTGAACTCGAGCTAATGAACGGTCTGAACTGTGAATGCACACTCATTCTGCCATTAAGCCGAAAAAATTAGAGCATACGTTGTCAAATTGCAAAATAACTGTCACATTTTTTTCTGACATCACAGCCGCGTGGGATTAGCCGAGCGGTCTGAGGCGCTGCAGTCATATACTGTGCGGCTGGTCCCGGCGGAGGATCGAGTCCTCCCTCGGGCATGGGTGTGTGTTTGTCCTTAGGATTATTTACGTTAAGTAGTGTGTAAGCTTAGAGACTGATGACCTTAGCAGTTAAGTCCCATAAGATTTCACACACATTTGAACATTTTTTCTGACATCACAAAATAATTTTTACAACAGATTTCATGACAGCAACGCGTGAGAATACTGCGACATCACAAGTTTATTCAGAGACTGTTACGAAACTCCAACGACGTTGGATGATTACCGAGGGAATCACACTCATTACTGCCAATAGAACAAAGGAAAAACTCAAGCTTTTGACGTAGATTTTCATCTTTCTCCCTATGTTAGTGATTTGGTATCAAGTGGAATTTATCTTTTCCCCAAGAAGAAACTCTTCATACCTGCCTTAATTCTTCAAAGGAAAACGCATGAACACGACACTCAGGCTGGCAACGGATTGAAAACGACTAATGGGGAACCATAGCTTGCTTCGCTGTATCTTGAAAATACACTGTCCAGTAACAGTAATGTGACCACCTGTCAAAAGCCCGAATAACCATCTTTCGTAGTGCGGATCGCTGCGTAGCATGCAGCAGAAGAGTGAGTGAAGCTTCGGAACGCACCAATACGTGTAAGAAGCCATGCTGGCTCTAGTGTCATGGCCAGATCGCTATGTTTCTCAGTTCGGGAACCATGACGCTAACATCCCGATCTAGGTGATGCCACTGATTCTCGACTGGGTTTCAAGCTGGCATGTTTGGCGGTTAGGGCGGTGTGTGTGTGTGTGTGAGGGGGGGGGGGGGGGGGGAAGGAGGCTGGCAAACTCTCCCAGGCGTTCTAACCATGCACATACACTGCGAGGAGGAGGAGGAGGATATTTGTGTTTAACGTCCCGTCGACAACGAGGTTATTAGAGACGGAGCACAAGCTCGGATTAGGGAAGGATGGAGAAGGAAGTCGGCCGTGCCCTTTCAAAGGAACCATCCCGGCATTTGCCTGGAGTGATCCAGGGAAATCACGGAAAACCTAAATCAGGATGGCCGGACGCGGGATTGAACCGTCGTCCTCCCGAATGCGAGTCCAGTGTGCCAACCACTGCGCCACCTCGCTTGGTGCACGTACACTGCGAGATGTGTGACATGTTGCATTGTTCTGCTGGAAGATGCCATCATGATGAGGAGAAACAAACAACATGTAGGGGTAGACATGGTCCCCAAGTGAGATGCATACGCATGTTGGTCTGCTGTGCGTTCCAGAATAACGAGATCACCCAGAGTATTCCGAGAAAACATTCCCCAGACAATAACACTCCTTTCTCTGTCCAGAATCCTTCCGACGATCCAACAGCCATGTGTCCGAAACGGGGAGTACAACGTGATTCATCTGAAGGAGGCCACCTGTCGCCGCTCAATGGACGTCCAATTGCGGTAATGGCGTGCAAATTCCAGCATTCGTCGTGGATGAACAGCAGGCAGAAAAGGTGCATGAACCAGGCGTCAGCTGTGGAGATCCATACGCAGTAACGTTCGCTGAACGGACGTTGAGGAGATATTGTTGGTAGCACCTTGGTTGATCTGGGTCGTCAGTGGTTTACCAGTTGCACCTCTATTCGCCTGTACACATCTCCGCAGCCGTCTTTCAACCCCCTGTCATCTGTAGACACTGGTCCTCCTCAGTAGCCTTTATGTCATTTTACCATGCGCGGCGTACCTCAGCCATGGCGGCACGCGAACAGTTTACAAAGTTAGCTATTTCAGAAACGCTTCTGTCCTTGGCGGGAAAGCCAATAATCATGCTCTTGGACGCCAGATAAATCGCTCCCTTTCCGCACGTCGACGACAGCGCTGTTTTTCGCTTTATACAGCTTGCTTGTGCTGCCACCTGCATTCTGTGAGTCATTATTGCACGTTGCCGTCTAACATATATTGCGTTCAAATTAATGTGACTGGACCGTGTAGCAAATATGCAGGTAAACCAGTAGACTGTGATTCTAGATTTCCGAATAGCCCAAAGAAGTTCATATGGAGTAAGCACAGACATCTAATTGGCTTGATGCTTCTTTTTTACTATTTTAAGCCATCGTGTTGGCAACGGCCTTGCCGCAGTGGATACACCGGTTCTCGTGAGATCACCGAAGTTAAGCTCTGTCGGGCGTGGTCGGCACTTGGATGGGTGACCATCCAGGCCGCCATGCGCTGTTGCTATTTTTTGGGGTGCACTCAGCCTCGTGATGCCAATTGAGGAGATACTCGACCGATTAGTAGCGGCTTCGGTCGAGAATACCATCATAACGACCGGGAGAGCGGTGTGCTGATCCCACGCCCCTCCTATCCGCATACTCCACAGAGGATGACACGGCGGTCGGATGGTCCCTGTAGGCCATTCGTGGCCTGAAAATTAAGTGCTTAAGCCATCATGTTATATTAAGCGGTGAATGTCCAACAGAAATCTAAGTGCATACGATATACACACTAACTTAGAGAAACAGAGTGATCATCTTGCACATTTTTCGGCCTCAGGATCATAAATGGTGTCGTAACCGGTTTCAACTAATTAAGGCTAAAAGTTACGTTTGGATTACAGAGAGGACAGACCCATATCACTCCCGCGTCTTCTGCTGGAGCAGAAAGAAGAGTTCATTTCATTATCAGCCATCCACTCCTCCAAATCGGAAGAAAAAAACCATCCATAAATGTATATTACTGTTTGTAAAAAGTGAAAGATTCACAAGCAATGCTCTGCCACAGGCCACCGTAAGAGGAAACTGTAATAAGTGATTTAAATGGCATAGATGTGGCTTGCATGTAGGCCCAACAAAGCCGTCTTTTGCGTGGCAGGACAGGTCAGTGTTACGCAAAAGCTTCGCCAGTGCGGAGCCGTCATACGAAGTGGAAACGTGTGACCAACTGCCACAAGGCTTCGCTTACAACACAGGATGAAGTGCGTTTGAAGGTGGTAGGATGATTGGTCCCCAAGAGTCTTATGTCGTTTCGTGACCTTGCGACTTTTCAGGGTGTGCTTCTATAACAGAGGGGCGTATATGGAAAAGTGGAGAGAAGGAGGCCAGACATAGCGCCGACAGCATACTGGACGAGACAATGTGCGTCAGATGACAGCCATCTTACGGACATAACAGCTTCGTCCAATGTGTTGACATGACATTGGAGCACTGCGACGGGTGGGGCATGTCTGTGTCGCTATCTTCTGCGGGTTAGACTCGTGACACACGTGCCATTGTGTCGGCTTCAACTGACTATAACCCACCAACGCCGCAGAATGTAATAGGCACATGAACGCCGACACTGGCGTGTTTTCGGACGAGTCCTACTTCAACTTGTCCTACAGTGATGGCCATATACACCTTCGACGCTGCCGCGGTGAACACAATGGGGCAGACTGTATTGTTGAGTGGCATAGCGAACAAACGGCAAGTGTGATGGTTTGGGTCACAATTGTCTATAAAACACCGTCTCGACTGCTGTCTCTTGAGGGCAATCTCAACAGCTACCACTGTATCAAGGAGACCTGAGGCTCTATCCTGTTCCAAGTGCCATATTTCACCAGGACAACGCCCGGCCGGATGTGCAAGGAACGTGCAAGCCTTCTTTGAAGAACATCGGGGTAGCACTGCTTCCCTGGCTTTCCCCCTCACCTGGCACGTCGTCCATCGAACATGTCTTAGATGTGTTTTGTCGGTAAGTGTTCGTTCAGCTCCTCCTGCTGCCACAGTTGATGCTTTTGTGGACACGTCCAGATCGTCTGCTCTCAAAACTCCGCCATCTCTCTCCCCACATCCACCACTGTTGGCGGCTCACCTCCAACTGCGCAACGCTACGCGCTGTTAACATCCAGCTGCCCAACGCTACAATGGCGAGTATTACAACAATGCCAACCAGCCACAGTCTGCACACACCACAGCCAGTGGTTTTCATACAAAGCGCTACGTGGCGTTACCAATATAAAAACCTAAACAGCCTACTTACAAGCCCCATAAGATTTCACACACATTTGAAAATTTGATTGGGCTCTGGTTACAGCAAGTGATGGCACTACTCCGTACTGAATTCCACAGTTACAGTGCATGTACAGGTGTGTAAAGCTAATCACTTGGTGTAGCGCCGCGCCCCTAATCAGTAGAATAAATATCATTGTGATTACATCTCTCGGCGTTGGTGTTTCACTTCCTCGAAACACTAGTCTTTTTATCCAGGGCTGCTCCACACGGCCGCGGTGCCGTCTGCGGGCAGGTAACGGGGCGGGAGTGGAACCGCGGACCTCGCGCAGCTGGGCTGAGGAGGCGGGGCAGAGGCTGCGCAGCAGGTGCGCGCCTATCGATCACGCCGCAGGTCCCGCCGGCGGGGTGCGAAATGTCACGAGCGCCGCGCCAAGCCTCGAGCACTCTCGCCTGTCCAGCCCTCGTTACCGGCGCACCACCATCCACAGTTCACCTCGCCTCTCCTGTGACCCGCGTGTGCACTGGTGCGGGCACTAACGGGTTCTCTCCTTTACAACAAAATACACTTATGGTCATCCTCCAGCTCCATGGCCGTCATTTCTCACCCTCCCAACAGGTGGTGTATCACTACAAATGAGTCTCTTGAAGTATGGGGCAGAAATGAAAAAAAAATCTGATCGAGGGATTAAAAAGAAAGCCGACTGTATTTCCCATACGGCAAATCTAAGCCCTGTACAAAGTACAAAAACGAAGTCCCTGTACAAAGAAAGAACGAAAAACCGGTGACCAAGAAAAATACGAAAGCCCCTGCAGTCAAGAACGATGGCCGTTATAGTCAGAAGAAACAAGAAAATTAACTCAAAGATACAAATAGAATCTCTTTCACCTGTGCTCAAATGTAAAAGGAAAACGATTAATTGTTGTTGCCGATGAATCTTCCGTGCAGTATGCCGTCGTCCAAGAAACTTTTCGGTTCCTGACGTTTTATCTAGAGCTGCGCTGGACATCTTCGGAGGTGCTCCTCCCGAGCTGTCTTGTCGACTGGCGAGTTGGACAACGCATAGATCAAATGGTTCAAATGGCTCTGAGCACTATGGGACTTAACATATGAGATCATCAGTCCCCTAGACTTAGGACTACTTAAACCTAACTAACCTAAGGACATCACACACATCCATGCCCGAGGCGGGATTCGAACCTGCGACCGTAGCAGCAGTGCGGTTCCAGACTGAAGCGCCTAGAACCGCTCGACCACTCCGGCCGGCTCTCAGCAGGTCTAACCGAATTTGCCATCAGGTGCAGGAGAGGCGACTCAGCGAGACACTAACACTGCCAACACGTGGGGTTTGGTCATTACCCTCCACGAAGCTATTTCTTTCTTTTTGTTCTTGTTATTATCTGAATTAATTTTAAGCACAAAGGGAAACTACTATAATTTGTTGTTATTAAGATGGAGAAAATAGAAGGATGATAACAAAGGCCTGGAGGGGCATAGCAGAGTAAATTACAGACAACGAGGAAAGGAAGTAATGGTTCAAAGGGCTCTGAGCCGCGAGGGATTAGCCGTGCGGTCTTGGGCGCTGCAGTCATGGACTGTGCGGCTGGTCCCGACGGATTTTCGAGTCCTTCCTTGGGCATGGGTATGTGTGGCTGTCCTCAGGGTAATTTAGGTTAACCAGTGCGTAAGCTTAGGGACTCATGACCTTAGCAGTTAAGTCCGATAAGATTTCACCACACATTTGAACATTTTTTGAATGGCTCTGAGCACTATGGGACTTAACATCTGAGGTCATCAGTCCCCTAGAACTTAGAACTAAAACCAAACTAACGTAAGGACATCACACACGTCCATGCTCGAGGCAGGATTCGAACCTGCGACCGTAGGAGTCGCGCCGTTCCGGACTGAAGCGCCTAGAAAGGAAGTAAAACCATGTCTGTACATTGTTCTCTATGCGCTGTCGATTATCAAGGCTTTCCGTGATTGTAATGTCTTTCGCCTTCGTCATTAAAACCATTTATTCCTTAGCTAGGTATCACATAGTAATAGAGACGTGGCGGAGGCTGCATAAAATGAGATGACAGAAGCGGTTGTCAAATCGTAAATTGGCAACGGTGTGCCAGTCAGAAAGCAGCTCATGTAGGTTATAGAATCTCACGGAGAAATTAATTAAAAACAGCGTTAACGAGAAAGTTATGAGAGAAATCAAGGAGAAATGCACACGCTTTACAAAATACTGTTTAACTTATATAAATTCATAACATCAAATTGGGGTCGGCTTTTGAATGTTCATGTCTACTAACATCCTCTAATGCCAGTAAGGATTTTCGCATTTCGGTACACTAACTTAAATGAGATCTCTCCCATTTTAATAGGTAAACACAACAGCGAACTCAAACGAAGCATTTGAGTAATTGAGAAGGATACTGAAAATGCTGCTAACAGACGGCACAATATTCCACAGAAAATTTTTGATCTGCTCAAAATTATTACAAAACTTCCGCACCTATTCCATATTATTTGCACTTCTTGCAATACTGAGCAATTACATTCACCGTCTGTGGGCCACTGAAAGATGAACCCTTAGATCTACCAAATCTATTTGAAATAGACAGGAAACTAGTACAGTTGAATGGATACAAAATAGTAGGAGAAGAAATCACTTTATTTCCTCCTGATAAAATGTTTAACAGCTGACCTCCCCAATTTGCAGCATTACGAACGCAACAGACTTCTTCAAGATGTTCAGTTATCCCAGATTAGAGTCCTCAAGGCTTCGCTAGGGACTAAAAATACTTGTCAAGACAGTAGAGCCATGTGCGTGTAAAGAAGTGAAAAATATGGGATCAGATTTAACGGCACATCATGATAGCTTTAAAGTCGTTGACTTTGAAGAGAAAGACGTACGGCTGTTCGCCAACGGATTTCTTTCAGGCCTAACCACAACTGCTGTCCATGAATATCTAGAGCTGATTACTTGCGCTTCTCCATCGCTTCTCAAATGGTCCGCATTACGGTGACAGCCGAATGCTAGGAACCTCTCGACACACAGTCGTCCCACTATATTACTTCCGCGATCGTGTCTTATGACCAGCAACTCAATATGTAAGCAGCTGATAAAGACGTGCTCCAGCAGATCAGCTGGAGATATGGACTTCCAAGAAGTTAACAAGCTGCTGCTGAATAAAGGAGCGGCGTTATACAGCTTACAGGGTACGTTGCTGTTATATGAGTCGGCATATCATAGTCTCTCATTTTTGTTCGCGAGTCCTGTGATTTGTTTATAGTACACCTGCCCTACAGTAAAATGTATTATGGAGCGGAGCCGCATTCTAATGATTACTAATTGCCTAAGGTGACATTACGGTAATTGACCACGTTATTGTGGAGTGAAATTAGTATGAGCTCATGATATTTAGCTCTACTAATATGCAAGCGCTTAACAAGACAGCTTAAGACGGTATGTGATGGTAGAAAGAATGAGCCTGGAACGTTCACTCGTAAGAAAATAAGTTTCAAATCTTTCAAGAGAATGTACCGAGTAGCTTGATTCCGTGCGACGGTCTTACTGTGACGCGCTAGTCGCTTCAGTCTGTTTACTACACTGGGTCAGACTCCAGCTTTTGTCATTTCCTCCAGCAAATATCTCGACTGCGGATCATTAGCGTGGAGACCTCATTTGTCACCTTCAACGGGCTATAGGAAAATGTTTGTCATACACAATTCCGATAATGTCGCTGTAAATCTTCCCACATCACTTATCACTGCATAAACGCTCGTCTAACTTGGCGGTTTGCTTATCGCTTTATCAGAAAAAACAAGACGAGTTACGAGCAGTCTTGGGCTAGTCTACAAGTAGGCAGAATAGTTAAGACTCAGTAAGTTCTCGCCCCCGATTCTTTAAAGTATCGGAAGTCCCATGAATAAAATGCCGTTCTTCTTAACTATTTGTGGTACAATGATAGAAGTTTGCAGGTACATTCAGTGGTATGTGTTGATACCGTCTGTAAAATATATTTCGAAAAGAATTAGCAGTAAGGAAGTAATAAATTAAAGTAATTAAGTAAATTAAAGTAATAAATTAAAAATCATGCGTAGTGCTAGGTTTACTTGTACAACGACAACGTTTTAAGCGATAAACACTTTTCCTTTCATTTCCATGCGCGGAAGGGGGGGGGGGGGGAGAGAGATGGTGTTTGTTTCCGACTTTCAACAAACTTCACACATCATTTCAAACATTTTAGAAACTTTTTCTAGCTAAGTGCTCTCTTTCTCAAATACTGGACGTATACTCAGGGAAATTTGCGCTACGTGATTTATACTACGTGGAGAGTTATATAACTTTAACACTTGACTTTATGTGATTTTAGTGTTAAACGTAAGATTGTACATCTTAATAAATACATCCTGATAGAATTTTAAATTCGTCCAATAATTATATGCCACTCGAATGGCAACGTGCAACTTAAAAACCGTGCTCTTTCCAGCCGATATATATTTTTAAGTCATTCATCCGCCTTTCAACTGATTTGACTGTGTCCATTTTTCCCTGTCTCGTCAGAGGCTTTTCATTTCTGCATAACTACTACACAAACTATCCCTTCCTTCTTCCTTCCTTCCTTCACTGTCCAACTTAACGTGATTGTGTTAAACCATTTTTGCTGAGTATGGACTAACAGACATTAGGAGAAAGCCATCAAAGAAATTTAAGCAAACAATTCCGGGAATGTTTAGATGCCCGCATCTCGTGATCGTGCGGTAGCGTTCTCGCTTCCCACGACCGGGTTCCCGGGTTCGATTCCCGGCGGGGTCAGGGATTTTCTCTGCCTCGTGATGGCTGGGTGTTGTGTTATGTCCTTAGGTTAGTTAGGTTGAAGTAGTTCTAAGTTCTAGGGGACTGATGACCATAGACCTTAAGTCCCATAGTACTCAGAGCCATTTCAACCAATGTTTAAATGTATTCCTTCGAAAAGTTGTATAGACTATTGTTTGTTAGATAACGCTTTTCACTAGAATGCGCTTATCGACTTACCTTTTTCAAAGTTCCAGTGTTTACGTTAGGTGACTTGTGTGCGCAGATGTGGTGCCAACTCCCTCGAACGATCTACCACTGCTTCCATACCACGACTCATCACCACCATTGTCCGTGCCAAAGGGTGACATTCCGACCATTAGATACACTTATCAGTGTATATCGAAATTAAGTTTTATTTGATCAGTAATGGATACGAAGTCGTGTTGCCTACAATATATGCTCAACCATCTTTCACAATGCAAAAGCACATGTTTAGGAGGAGTAAGTCTTCAATAATTTTAACATTAAACTAAGCTTGTTTTTCCACTATATGACTAGCAGTCAACTCCTGTTAATCAGCTTCTAATGATCTCAAACTCCTTGATGATACCCACGGACGACCAACAGCGTATTTCTGACGGTAAAATGGGCCACCTTAATCCAAGAAGAAGGTACCTACAAGCATAGATTTTGACGTTGATGTAGACATCAGAATATTTTGCGATCTATTGATGGCAGCAGCCGAATCTGGTAATACAAGATTGTTAAAAGTTTGTGAGACCAAGACGGACTTTTACAAATAAAATGTCACAATATGATCCTGGACTCAAAAGGGGTTCAAAGGGCTCTGAGCACTATGGGACTTAACATCTGAGGTCATCAGTCCCCTAGACTTAGAACTACTTAAACCTAACTAACCTAAGGACAGCACGCAGATCCATGCCCGAGGCAGGATTCGAACCTGCGACCGTAGCAGCAGCGCGGTTCCGGACTGAAGCACCTAGAAGCGCTCGGCCACAACGGACGGTCCCCGGACTCATTTACAGACTTTTTTCCTCCAACTGACAAAAATGAATGATTCTTTTTCCATCATTATTTAGGATGGTGTGCTACTGTTCAGTACCGTGAAGGAAGCTGTAACGACTCTTATCACAGGGTACAGTAAAGACAACATGCTTATCTTACGCTGTGCTTGGCTAAGGCGTGAAGCACTGTCTTCAGTGGCTAACACGACATATTGAACGGTTTCATATTACAACCGGTAGAATTCTACGATTGCGGCTTCTCTCTCATAGTGGAGCATTTCTGAATATTAGGGTCAGTGTAACGGAACGGAGGAAGCTGCGTGGTTTGTACGGTAGTGGCTTGGTCGCCGGTTTCCATCGGCTGCGTGTTGCAGACAGAGAGAGATGGCCGGACCTGTGTCCCGGACAATAAATTGCTCCGTAAGCGACCAGCAAAGTGCAGAGCGTCTGGGAATTAAAGCGGGTCTCTCGGCTGACAGATGGCGAGATTAACGCCGAGAGAAGTCGGCGCCGGCGCAGATTAACGCGGCGGCTAGCGTGCCGCTGGCGTGAGTTAGGGTAGAGCTCGCTGGCCCCATCACTCTTCTGGAGTAGACTAAACCTCAAAAATGAAACCTTCCTCACTTCTCTGGACTATAAAACTCTCTTGGCTCACTCTGTTTTCTATCTAGATTTACCGAACAATGTGGAGCAGTGGTAAGCTCACGGAGGTCACATTCCAGGGGAGCGGGTATTGGAATCACTTCAAGGCCAACCAAATGCAGATATTTTCGTTGTTTCCCTAAGTCGCTTATGATGAAGGTAGGGCTGGTTTCATCGAAATGGACAAGACCAACTTTCCTCCCCATCCTTCCCAAATCACAGTTTCATCTACAGCATACTTACACGATTAGTCTGCGTTTCATAGCCGGCCGGGCTGGCCGAGCGGTTCTAGGCGCTACAGTCTGGAACCGCGCGACCGCTACGGTCGCAGGTTCGAATCCTGCCTCGGGCATGGATGTGTGTCATCTCCTTAGGTTAGTTAGGTTTAATTAGTTCTAAGTTCTAGGGGACTGATGATCTCAGAAGTTAAGTCCCATAGTACTCAGAGCCATTTTTGCGTTTCATACTTAATTGCTTAACGGAGGGTTCAAGAGCTATGATTTCTCCCCTTTTATTGCGATAGCCATTTCTCACTAAATAGGAGAGAGAAAACAAAACATTTTGCGTTCAGAGAAGAAAGTTCTCGACCGAAATTTTGCCAAGAGATCTCGTCATTGTTTTAATGATTGCCATCACAAGTCTCTTATTATATTCGTGACATTCTCGTATCTATTTCCGTTGTAGTTTTCGATGCCCTCTGTCAATCCTATCTGGCAAAGATCACAATCGCGCAGCGTTACTTCCGAACACGACGACAAAGAGCCCCGCAGGCAGTCTATTTAGCAAATTTGTCGTGTCTTCTGACAGTTCTGCCAATAAAACCTACCTTTGCTTCTTCCCCACAACATTTATTTGAGAGTTTCAAGTTAACAACTTGACATTGTATTACCAAGGGCTTTAGTTGAATCGACAATTTTCAAATCTGAATTTATTGTATAAACCAATCTTAACGGAAACATTTTGGTAATCATTCGAAACTTCTCATATTTTTATTGTTCATGATCAATTGACATTTCTGGGAGCATTCAGATATCATTTAGTAATTCGTTTTCATCTTTTGACGACTTCACTAGACGGCAAGTAACAGCATCTTCTGCACACAGAGAATGGTCCCCATACTCCTTCCTAAATCATTTTACACATTAAGAATAGCAGGTGGTCTATAACACTTAATTGACGACCTGCAGATAATACTTCGCTTTCGGTAGACGATTTCTCGTCAGTTACTGCCAACTGTGACTTTCTCATCATGAAATTGCAACTCTAGTCACCCAATTCAGAAGATATTCCATTATATGCCACTTGTTAAGTCCCCACTTGTTAGCAATTGTGTCAAAAGCCTTTTGGAAATTTATAAAATAGGCCATTAACTTACTACCCCCTGTCGACACCACTTATTTCTTAGTGTGAATCAAGAGCCAGCCAACGGCCTTGCCGCAGTGGTAACACCGGTTCCAGTCGGGCTTTGCTGGCACTTGGATTGGTGACCGTCAGAGTCTGACGAGCGCTGTTGGCAAGAGGGGTGCACTCAACCCTTGTGAGGCAAACTGAGGAGCTACTTGACTGAGAAGTAGCGACTGCCGTTACGAAAACTGACAACGGCCGAGACAGCGGTGTGCTGACAACATGAGCCTTCATATCGGCACCCAGTGACGCCTCTCGGTTGAGGATTATACGGCGGTCGATCAGTTCCGTTGGCGCTTCAGATGCTTCTTCGTATGGAGTTTGGTTTACAATGAAGAACCAGATGCGTTTCAAAGCAACAATATTTTGTGAAACCGTGTTTGTTGTGTTCCTCTCGAATGACTTCGACCTCAGCGGAATTTTGGAAATTTGTTGGTAAGTTCCTATGGGACCAAACTGCTGAGGCCATCGGTCCCTAGGCTTACACACTACTTAATCTAACTTAAACTAACTTACGCTAAGGACAACACACACAACCATGTCCGAAGGAGGACTCGAACCTCCGACAGGGGAGCCATGCGAGCCGTGACAAGACGCCCTAGACCTCACGGCTACCCCTCAGCGGAATTGTCAAACTTACATTATCTTCCTTACTTTCTTTTTCTAGGCGAATTCCAACAATATACGAGACAGGCCGCTACAAATAGAGAACCACTTTACGAGATGTACCCTGAACCTGTGAGAGTGAAAGTACCATACAGAAGAGTTCTGTAGTCCTGTTTCAGGAGCTGTTCAAATGAACCAAAGGTGTTTCGATTTCAATAAAATTCTTCGGTCTGTGTATCCTCGTCATGGTGTAGAATTCTGCTACATTTGGGCTACTGCTTCAACCCCAAACCTGTCCACTCTGTCTTATGGTATGGGGCCATGTGACGATGTCGACAATTCATCTTCGCACGGGGACATTAAACTCGGCGGTCTCCCGGTGCTATTCGAGAGGTGTGAGCTATTGCCGCCAATCAATCTCATCCTTCTTCTTTCATTCACCCATAACACATCAGTCAACCACACGACACAGACCCACACTTGACACTTGACGACAGATCGAAGATAATCAACGACAAATCACCTCCACTGAGTGGTTGGCTAGGTCGGCAACGTGGTGTTGCCTCACCTGCGCCAAACGCTCATTTGCTGTGTTTGGGACTGACAGACTTTTCACTACGTATATTACAATTGCTCCTAGCAATTGTAAGTGTATAATTTTCATAGTTTCCCTATTAAAACCCTTTATTTGGTTTTCTGTGACTCCTGGGAACTGTCAACGTTTGGAGCTTGCCCCTGTCCCTTGCGCTCTGTACGAATATTTGACTCTGACTCGTTCAGAAGGTCCATGTGTTCTGGATGCCAAACACTAACAATAATAACCGCATAGCAGTGGTAGGGATGGCGATTATCACTGAAACAGGAGGTTTTCGATTATACCAGTGTTTTTACCATCTCTAAATTAACCTGACTGTTAAAACTACTCAGAAAACCGGTTTTGAAATAACCGTTTTCGGTTTTTTATTGCTATTATTTCCAGCAATAAGCAAAGGTAGAAACATTCTAAGACTCCATCAGACTTTTGCATCATATGTTTCAAGATGGAATGGAAATTTCAAATAAAGCACCGTTCGCTTCTTCTAACAAAAAGAATTAAGGGGTTGAACACTAGAAAAAGTTCACAAGAATTCACTTACTGATTCTTCTCTTCCTCACGCGACGGTCCTACAGCTGTCGCCGCATCTCGCACGTCTGTCGCCAAACGCCCCTACATCGACAGTCTTCCTTACCCACTTCTGTTCCTCTCCTGTCCGTTGCATCTTTGAACCTTTGATACCGCTCAGCCACCCCTTCTGCAGTCTTCCTCTTCTCTGTCTTCCAGGAAATTGCCATGAAAGTACTTTCTTGGGCCATCTCTCTTTTTTCATTGTTTCTGTATGCCCCAAGCCCCCTAACTATCTTTCTTCTATCCTATCGGCAAGCCTCTAATGGTTCTGAATTAAATTCCACATGTTGTCCTCAGATGGTCCATTTATGTCCTTTTTTCACGTCTTTCTGCGAGTTTCTAGCATCTACTCCCACAGCTTGTTATTGGTTCCATGATGGATTTGTATAAAGGCTTTTAACCATTAAACTCTTATCGACGACCAAAGTATAGGATTTAATTTTTGTAAAGCCACCGTCCCCTGCCTGATCTGCTGTGGTTTATATGCGTTCGATAACTCAGTCTTACTGATTCTAACCTGTTACATCTGTGCTAAAAAATCATGCTGTAATCGAGAATCTTACCACTATCTAGGCAATACGAATAGTCAGTGGCAAAGGGTGAAAAATGAGATTGCCAAACTCTATCTTTCGTGCGAAGTTTTCTGATTTCAGAGGATACAAGCAGACAAAGGCATATTATGTAGACACAGGCAGATCATCTAGTTTCTATTTTTATGGCAAACTATGAATGAATTATAAGTTTTTCCATTTATTACTGTTACCGTAACTTCCTTTCTTTTATTATTTCATAGAAATAGCAGGCAAACAACTTTTTGTGTATAATTTGTAGCGTTCCTTCCTCTTTAATTATTTCGAATGAAAAAAGCATTTTAGTCAAAAACATATCTACATTTAAACGGGAATTTGAATAAAACTGATTTCTTACTGAAAAAACCAAAAACCGTCTTTCAGACATTCAGATGAACAGTTTAGATAATAGGCATAACGTAATATAACTAGGAACAATAATTACACGACAATACCTAAAAATTTCAGTAATGAATTAATTCACTGAAAGTGTTTACTGTCCAGTCCGTTCATAAACAAAAAAAAAAGGTTCAAATGGCTCTGAGCACTATGGGACTTAACTTCTGAGGTCATAAGTCCCCTAGAACTTAGAACTACTTAAACGTAACTAACCGAAGGACATCACACACATCCATGCCCGAGGCATGATTCGAACCTGCGAAGGAAGCGGTTACGAGGCTCCAGACTTCAGCACCTAGAACAGCTCGGCCACCTAGGCCGGCCGTTCATAAACACTCGCTCTGTAATGTGTTCATCCGTAAGTTGACCATTTTCATCAGAATCAATATCATTCCAAGACGATATCAGTCTTTCAGAACCCACAAACTTCCTACTTTATTTTTTTAATAAAATTTTTATTTAAAGGCCAAAAATTTTAGCGCCTCTGCTATGGCAAATTGATATATCAGTGGTATAAACTGTCAGTGAAAAGTAAAAATACCTGTTATAAGAGAGACTAAACAAATATCGAAGAATACCAGTTATTGAGAACTAAAGTATCGGTATCTGCTTTAGCCTGGCAGTTTTCCCCACAAGTAAGCAGTGGACACGGTTCGGGCGCGGCACAACTTGCATAATTCGCCACCGCAGCTCGTTAAGAGTATCGAGCTGCCGGAGTTTACGTAAGTCGCGGCTGTAACAGTCGCGAGCCGAGACCTCGCGTGTGGCGCAGTCGTTACTGCGGCGTCGATGCCGCGCGGCGGGTCTGGAATGCGGTGCGCGACGAGCACTCGACACGAATATCGCGGGGGCGTCGACGTACAACACGACGCGCGCGCGCTGGACTCCACTCTATGCCGGAAAAGCCACGACCCTCTGCTGTACTTCCCGCAGAATAGAAACGTAGGGTGACACAGCGATATTTTGAGGACCCTTAAGATAGGCAAGCAGTAAAGGAAACAGAAGAAAAATCCGGAGTAGGTATTAAAATCCATGGAGAAGAAATAAAAAGTTTGAGGTTCGCCGATGACATTGTAATTCTGTCAGAGACAGCAGAGGACTTGCAAGAACAGTTGAACGGAACGGACAGTGTCTTGAAAGGAGGATATAGGATCAACATCAACCAAAGAAAAACGAGGATAATGGAATGTAGACGAATTTACTCGGGCGATGCTCAGGGAATTAGATTAGGAAATAAGACACTTCAAGCAGTAAAGGATTTTTGCTATTTGGGGAGCAATATAACTGATGATGATCAAAGGAGAGAGGATGTAAAATGTAGACTGGCAATGGCAAGGTAAGTGTTTCTGAAGACGAGAAATTTGTTAACATCGAGTATAGATTTAAGTGTCAGGAAGTCGTTTCTGAAAGTATTTGTATGGAGTGTAGCCATGTATGGAAGCGAAACATGGACGATAAATAGCTTAGACAAGAAGAGAATAGAAGCTTTCGAAATGTGGTGCTACAGAAGAATGCTGAAGATTAGATGGGTAGGTATTGAATAGAATTGGGGAGGAGTTTGTGGCACAACTTGACAAGAAGAAGGGATCGGTTGGTAGGACATGTTCTGAGGCATCAAGGGGTCACCAATTTAGTATTGGAGGGCAGCGTAGAGGGTAAAAATCGTAGAGGGAGACCAAGAGATGAATACACTAAACAGATTCAGAAGGATGTAGGCTGCAGTAAGTACTGGGAGAGGAAGAAGCTTGCACAGGATAGAGTAGCATGGAGAGCTGCATCAAACCAGTCTCAGGACTGAAGACAACAACAACAACATATGATAGGCAACCCAAATTACATAACCCGCCCTGGGTGCGAAAGGTGTAAGTTGGGCTGCCTGTCTTAAGGCGCACGAAACATTTTCCAGGCCAGTTTTATTTTTCCTGCCCTATAGTTATATAGTGAGAATGGTGTACTGCGCACGTCGCAATCATCATACTGGCAGTCTTACGTGATTTTCGTACAACGCTGTTTGTTTGATTTTTGTGATGAGACCAAATCTTTAATATTACAAGTACTAGCAATATTTTTGACTCAATATATTAGTAACAGCAATGCTAAATTATTGGTGCTACCGTGGGTGCGAACAGAAATACGAGGGTGAGTCAGATAAAAACCTTAAATTTGTAATAAAAAATCGAATTTTCGTGCCGTTATCCTGAAAGTTGGTGAGCGTGCTACAAACAGCGTGCAGGATGGTCTGTAGGTGGCAGCATAGTGTAGATGCGCCCATAGCGTCGCAGCATCGGTATAAAGATGGCCGTCCCACTAGCGACTTGCACCAGCGAAGAACAGCATTCTGTTATTCGGTTTTTGCGTAGTGAAGGTGTGAAACCTATTTAAATACATCGACGAATGAAGGTTCAGTACCGTGATGCATGTTTGTCACAGCAGCAAGTCTACCAATGGAGTAGGAAGTTCGCAAATGGCGTGACTTCAGTGGAAGATGCTGCTCGACCTAGTGAGGCACAACGAGTTGTGACTCCACAGAACACTGCAGCAGTTGAAGCCATAGTGAAGGAAAACCGCCGAATGACAATGACATTGCAGCATATTTACAGATTAGTCATGGGTCAGCATACCACACTGTGCATGATGTGCTCCAGTTTCACAAAGTGTCTGCAAGATGACTGCCACGCCAACTGACTCCTGAAATGAGAGAACGACGTGTTGCACTTGGAACGAGAAGGTGATGGCTTCCTTGCAAGAATCGTTACTGGGGACGAAATCTGGTTTCACTTCTATCAACGGAAAACGAAGAGGGTGAACAACCCAGACCTTGCCCCAAGTGATTTCTATATGTTGGACCACTCAAAGACGCAATGGAAGAGAAGAAGTTCCATTCTGATGAAGAGGTACGCCACGCGGATTACCAAAAGAATTTTTTTCTAAAGGAATTTATGCACTTGGTAAGCGCTGGAGGACTTGCATTGAGCGTGGGGGAGATTATGTTGAAAAGTTATACAGCTTTGTACCACTTCTGCTCAATAAATAATATTTAAAAAAATATTTGAGGTTTTCATTTGACTCACCCTCGTACGTCAACAGAGGAAAATTTATTCTCCACAGCTATGTACTGCAAAGGCTTAATTATTGTTACCACTCGGAGTAAAAACACCATATACCTTCCCGATCTCAGCAATGTACCACCTCCAGTTCTAAGTAGGTGCTGAACGTCTGGAACAACACACAGAAGAATCCTCAGCTACCCACTCATCGAGATATTGGGCAAGCAAAACACAAGTGCTTGAAATCAAGAAAACCGTCTTGTTGCAGACAACCTTGTTGGGTCCTCTTTCAGTATCAACCATTCATGGAAAATACAGTGAGATCAATCTTCAGTAGCCACCAACCCTTCCATTCGGTCTCCCGAGTCACTATGGAGGATCATGAACCGGATTTGAACCGGCCAAAGCAGATGTCGTTACCCAATGCGCAAGTGCGGATGGGCTAGTTCTGCAAATTGTGCCTGTGGTACCTCCTTCCAGCCAATCCGCGATATCTCTACTGACTGCCCTCTTGGAGTGTACCGTACAAAGGAACGATAATGGACATTCAGCACGCATCAGATGAAGCGATAAAATGAATCAAGCAACTAAATCTGGAGATTTAAGGTTGTTAGAGCTTATGATTGTGCATATTTGTCCACAGATGTTGCATACATGTACTGTCTTTGTTTTCATGGAACTATTAATAAACAAGTAGTTGTTATACTACGAAGAAGCTCCTGGTCTGTTGAAAAACACCGAGAGAGACAGTATAATAAATGTTAATACCAGTAGGCTAAATTATATGACTGCATGGCCATACAGTTTCGAGACAACTGCTAAATACATTCGGCAGTGTGATGCGAGACTCATTTCGAGCAATGTTCAGCTGTAGAGTAGATGTCAATGTGACAGTGAGTAATTTGTTCCAGATTATACAGATAATGATGATTTGGAAGTTGACTCACGAAGCACAATGTACTTATAGTACCTGTGATGAAGGGTACGATCAGGAGAAATTAATATTTTTTAGTTTCCCTTAAAATGAACAAATATTTAACCTATGTCAGCAAAGAGTAAAAACAAAAGGGAAGACTGACGTCCCTAAAAATATTTCTAAGTATGATAAATTGCTGTCAGTAACTGGAAAGTGGCTATTGCGGTAGGTATGAATACAGAAATGCATAACCGGGATTAATTGCTGTTATATGCCAACCACGTCACAACACAATAAACCGGTGTCTAAATAGCCGCGTATCAAAAATTCTAGGATGTCAGTAAGACAATGCTGCCTGTTCCCTGCAGAGTATGAAGAGAAATGAAACGTGTGGGGATCAACAAAGTCATCCAAATGAACTAACTCGTAAAACATGCAATGAAAAAGAATTTCCTCTGGCTGCATGCTGATAGGATCTTAATAGTTAGGCATTGGCCGTACGAAGATTTAAGAAAAAGTACTAGGAGAGCCTAAATAGGATACCTTGGAAGCACGACGATTTGGTTCTCACAAAAATTTTGGATAAATTTAAGAGCGTTTTCAAAAAAGATTTAGGACAATTTCGCTGCAACCATTGTACATCTCGCGTAGAATCATAAGGTGAGAGATTAGGTTACTCACCGAGGGATACTGACAGTCGTTTCATGTGGATTTTACACCACGGTGAAACACGGCATTCTTAAAATCATCCACTCAACAGCGTGATCAGTCATCTGTTTCTCTCATCATGGCAAAGCCTCAAAGCAGCGACGGAAAAAGTGGTAATATTAGGCGTTGGAGTCCTTTATCACATTCCCTATGCCCTAGATATCGTTAGTTGCAACAGTTGTTTTCCTACGAGAGTACAGCAGATACAGAACACTGAAAGGGAAAAAGTGAAGAAGACAAGAGACATTGTGTGGCAAAACGACTCTACTACTGGAGGTTTAAGGTGGTCTTTCTTGTTGCCAGTACCACGCTTTTCAGAACGGTATTTATGCTGAAGTGAAACACACTGACCCCTGTTTGTCATATTAACTTTGAGTAACGAGGAAAAGTAGAGGCTACTTTATAACAAAAAGTTCAGAAGTTCGCTTGTAGCAGTTACTCTATGCCAGCGTTAATAAAACTGGTAAATGTAGTTGTTGAAACGTAGACCTTCACAAATGAAGGAATTTTTTGAAACCAAGTAAGCTGCTGTCTATATCCCAAGGAGACACAGGGCTCTAAATCGCACTATTCACAGAAGTGCTGCGTCCTTTTAGCTGTGCTCTAGTCCTGTCAGGAAATTTGTCCCAAAGACATTTTTATACATAGAAAGTGAACAATGCTGAAATGTATATAGTGAAAGTAGACACTGAAAGAATACCGCAGGTAGTAGTTACGTAAGACTGACCACGGGTGCATGATGCTAGTTGTTCACAGTTTGCTATCTAATAAAAATAGCGCGGGGATAAGTTTAGAAAGGAGAGTATTGAGTTAAACGTTGCGATGGTTATGAATTAACATATTTAGCTGACGGATCACCATAGCATCGCGACACAGGACGAGGAGTTATCATGAAATTGACCGAAACGAAAGTAATGAACAGCTTGATTATTGCATTAACCGGATGTTCACCACGCTTGTAGTTTTTGGTGTTACTGAAATAATTAGCCTTAATCGGCTACTATAACAACTTCCTTTCAAGAAAAAGGTACGGCTGACGAGTGTGTGTCAGTACAGACAAATGTGACAAAAGAAGAACTAACGTTGTGAAGAATCAGAAACTTGAGGAATACTTTTATCACAGTGGCCTCTAAGAAGTGACATGAAGCAGCAGAAGTGAAGTTCTGGTGCCTAGCCAAGATTAATTCTCTCAGCGGATTACTGTGATTCAGGGAAAAACCTGCTCATAGGGACCTGCCGACTGCTGAAAAGCGGAGACCGCCTCCTGCCGATGGATGTGAATGCGAGTGTTTGCGTTTGGGATTATCCGTCCACCGCTCCCGGCATTGAGAGGCGGACCTCGACAAAGGAGCTCGTTCTGGACTGTTACCAGACTCTTCTTACCAGAGGTCGTAAGTTCCGTCTTCTGCGACAGCAAAGAGAGTTTCCGAATGTCTGTCGCGCGAGTGACGCCGCAGTACTGCTCGGAGCGCCCGCCAGACGGTCGCGGTAAGTGACTTCCCGGCATTGTGAATTCGCACACAAGGGATTTACGCGTTTAGCAAAAAAGAAAAAAATTGCAAAAGAGCTACAGGTTCCCTCTATCTGTTTATCAGCGCTCAAAAGACTTACGAACATAACATAGAAGACATACAAGCAAACTACGTATTGTCTTCTGTTGGCGGGGGCAAGCAGTCCTAATGTATTTCAAACAAGCCAACATGTTCGGGCGGGGCTGCTACTGGATTTATTTATCTCATAATCGCGATTTCTGAGCGTGTGGCGTTTTCGAATGATAACTCAATATGAAGTGCGTCAGTACGCTATTATTGCTGCTGCTAGTTGCGGATCTAGGGCACAACCCTTAAAAACTACAGCACAAGCGCTTGTGTACCATGTCGCCGAATGCTGTTCTCCTGTTTGGAGTAAAAGTAGTCGTGTCAACAAAACAGATATCCACCTAACTGATGCGATGAGGAGCGTGACAGGAACTCTTAAATGCGCACCAACACAATGGCATAACCTCCGACGACAAGCTACAACATATGAATGAATGAAACTCAAAATATCCAGAGACTTTCCTCTTTATCAAACACTGAACAGCTCACCACGCACTAGATTAGAAGTCTATACAACCAGTCTGTGTAAACACTGCACGACTCGCCCCAGAACTACAGGGTGTTTCAAAAATGACCGGTATGTTTGAAACGGCAATAAAAACTAAACTAGCAGCTATAGAAATACACCGTTTATTGCAATATGCTTGGGACAACAGTACATTTTCAGGCGGACAAACTTTCGAAATTACAATAGTTACAATTTTCAACAACAGATGGCGCTGCAAGTCATGTGAAAGATATAGAAGACAACGCAGTCTGTGGGTGCGCCATTCTGTACGTCGTCTTTCTGCTGTAAGCGTGTGCTGTTCACAACGTGCAACTGTGCTGTGGACAACATGGATTATTCCTTAGAACAGAGGATTTTTCTGGTGTTGGAATTCCACCGCCTAGAACACAGTGTTGTTGCAACAAGACGAAGTTTTCAACGGAGGTTTAATGTAACCAAAGGACCGAAAAGCGATACAATAAAGGATCTGTTTGAAAAATTTCAACGGACTGGGAACGTGACGGATGAACGTGCTGGAAAGGTAGGGCGACTGCGTACGGCAACCACAGAGGGCAACGCGCAGCTAGTGCAGCAGGTGATCCAACAGCGGCCTCGGGTTTCCGTTCGCCGTGTTGCAGCTGCGGTCCAAATGAAGCCAACGTCCACGTATCGTCTCATGCGCCAGAGTTTACACCTCTATCCATACAAAATTCAAACGCGGCAACCCCTCAGCGCCGCTACCATTGCTGCACGAGAGACATTCGCTAACGATATAGTAGACAGGATTGATGATGGCGATATGCATGTGGGCAGCATTGGGTTTACTGGCGAAGCTTATTTTTACCTGGACGACTTCGTCAATAAACAGAACTGGCGCATATGGAGAACCGAAAAGCCCCGTGTTGCAGTCCCATCGTCCCTGCATCCTCAGAAAGTACTGGACTGGGCCGCCATTTCTTCCAAAGGAATCACTGGCCCATTTTTCAGATCCGAAACGATTACTGCATCACGCTATCTGGACATTCTTCGTGAATTTGTGGCGGTACAAACTGCCTTAGACGACACTGCGAACACCTCGTGGTTTATGCAAGATGGTGCCCGGCCACATCGCACGGCCGACGTCTTTAATTTCCTGAATGAATATTTCGATGATCGTGTGATTGCTTTGGGCTATCCGAAACATACAGGAGGTGGCGTGGATTGGCCTCCCTATTCGCCAGACATGAACCCCAGTGACTTCTTTCTGTGGTGATACTTGAAAGACCAGGTGTACCGCCAGAATCCAGAAACAATTGAACAGCTGAAGCAGTACATCTCATCTGCATGTGAAGCCATTCCGTCAGACACGTTGTCAAAGGTTTCGGGTAATTTCATTCAGAGACTACGCCATATTATTGCTACGCATGGTGGATATGTGGAAAATTTCGTACTATACAGTTTCCAAGACCGCAGCGCCATCTGTTGTTGACAATTGTAACTACTGTAAATTCGAAAGTTTGTCTGCCTGAAAATGTACTGTTGTCCCAAGCATACTGCAACAAACGGTGTATTTCTATCGCTGCTCGTTTAGTTTGTATTGCCGTTTCAAATATACCGGTCATATTTGAAACACCCTGTATATATACTAAAAGATGACTGGAGAAATCAGTGGACGGCCTCCACGATCATAAAAAGTTAGGCAACACTGATCCGGCAATCCAAGACTCGGTTGCAAAAGAAAAATATGGAGCTCCCTCAACCGTCTGAGAACTGGCCAAAGCAACGCTACACAACTGGCGAATTACCGATGATAACCAATGCGACTACGGAACATCGGAACACAATCTGGACCACATTATGCACGGCTGCCCAAAAAGAAAACCCATGTGTACCTGGAAAGACTTTGTAGACGAACACCTGCAGCAATTAACTGGTTGGAATTTTTGGATATCCAGCTGTGATGAAAAAAAAGTTCCCTCAACTTCTTTTGTCTACTGCTGGTTCTCCACATTTCTTTACTACCTATACATACGTATACACAGAGTTAACATTAATTAATAGAAGCGACAAACCGCAGGGACGGATTATTGACTGGAAGTGGAGGAGAAAAATCGCGAATGCATTGTTACCACGGTAGATGGCTCTGTCGAATGACTGTTCCTCTGAACAACGCGAGCCGCAGCACGGCTCAACAGGCAGTGCGCTTTGACGTTTATTCGCCTGCATTGTTACCACGGTAGATGGCTCTGTCGAATGACTGTTCCTCTGAACAACGCGAGCCGCAGCACGGCTCAACAGGCAGTGCGCTTTGACGTTTATTCGCCTGCATTGTTACCACGGTAGATGGCTCTGTCGAATGACTGTTCCTCTGAACAACGCGAGCCGCAGCACGGCTCAACAGGCAGTGCGCTTTGACGTTTATTCGCCTGCATTGTTACCACGGTAGATGGCACTGTTCCTCTGAACAACGCGAGCCGCAGCACGGCTCAACAGGCAGTGCGCTTTGACGTTTATTCGCCTGCATTGTTACCACGGTAGATGGCTCTGTCGAATGACTGTTCCTCTGAACAACGCGAGCCGCAGCACGGCTCAACAGGCAGTGCGCTTTGACGTTTATTCGCCTGCATTGTTACCACGGTAGATGGCTCTGTCGAATGACTGTTCCTCTGAACAACGCGAGCCGCAGCACGGCTCAACAGGCAGTGCGCTTTGACGTTTATTCGCCTGCATTGTTACCACGGTAGATGGCTCTGTCGAATGACTGTTCCTCTGAACAACGCGAGCCGCAGCACGGCTCAACAGGCAGTGCGCTTTGACGTTTATTCGCCTGCATTGTTACCACGGTAGATGGCTCTGTCGAATGACTGTTCCTCTGAACAACGCGAGCCGCAGCACGGCTCAACAGGCAGTGCGCTTTGACGTTTATTCGCCTGCATTGTTACCACGGTAGATGGCTCTGTCGAATGACTGTTCCTCTGAACAACGCGAGCCGCAGCACGGCTCAACAGGCAGTGCGCTTTGACGTTTATTCGCCTGCATTGTTACCACGGTAGATGGCACTGTTCCTCTGAACAACGCGAGCCGCAGCACGGCTCAACAGGCAGTGCGCTTTGACGTTTATTCGCCTGCATTGTTACCACGGTAGATGGCTCTGTCGAATGACTGTTCCTCTGAACAACGCGAGCCGCAGCACGGCTCAACAGGCAGTGCGCTTTGACGTTTATTCGCCAATACCAGGACCGCGACTCCTAATACTTCCTTCCTGAGCGGGAATATACGTAACCTACGATTGCAGATTGTGACACAAGGACAACGACATGTGTGAGCTTGGTTCTGGCCGTGGTCCGTGCACCGGTAGCCGAAGCAGTTAAGGCGGGAAATCTGTGTTCGAGTACCGGTCCGGCACAAATTTTCATTTTCATTGTAATACACAGCAGAAGGTGGTTCATATTCTCAACTGCGAATATATTTCGTTTGTGATAAAACGGAGCATAATTTGGCTGATGAATATCGTCTTGTGAAGTAGCAAACAGTGTGATAAAAGTGGGGCACTGTAAATTTCACAATTCGTATTACAGCCTTTGAAGGTTTCTAGAAGGGACTTAGCACACAAAAATTTGAGCAGAAACCCATGCCCGGAAATTTACAGTTTGGATGTAATATAACTTCGAAGATCGGTTCACTATATGCACACAGCGGAGACAATGAGGTCTGCTCTAGAGTTTACAGGGGCCCTTGGCATGGACAATGTTCAGAGTACTCGTCTTTGGGTTGCCATTTACATGACGAAAGACCTCCTCTTCATTAATTCCCTATGAGATTCCATGAAGTTACTGGAGTAGTTGTTAAATGAAATAACAAAATGTATTTGACTACACTTTCTGACATTCAGTTACTCACATTAAATATTTGTTACTGTTTCTTTCTTTTTTTACGTTGCGACCGCCTTCTCCACCAGTGCCAAGATCTGTTAAAAAAGAAAAAGAAAGAAAGAAAGAAAGAAAAAGCTTCAAATAGCTCTGAGCACTATGGGACTTAACTGCTGAGGTTATAAGTCCCCTAGAACTTAGAACTACTTAAACCTAACTAACCTAAAGACATCACGCACATCCATGCCCGAGGCAGGATTCGAACCCGCGACCGTAGCTGTCACGCGGTTCCAGACTGTAGCGCCTAGAACCGCTCGGCCACTTCGGCCGGCCCCCAGTTACCTGCTCTAGGTTCCTTTCTGCTTCCAGATGCTCTGAACACCGGAGTCTGAAGACGCAGTGCTGACCGTCGGTTCCGGCTTGTGTGTGCTATTCCATCGTTGCATTAGTCATCGCACGTTAGGTAGATTCGGCAAATGATTATTGGCCATGCAATTAAGCTGCCACTAGTCTCGGTTACGATCTCGTGAAGCGAATGCAACTCTCGGCTGCCTGTCTCATTGTTTGCGAAGTTTTGGGGGACTTTCCCAGGTCGATCCTTGGAGCAACGTCTATGCCCCCCCTCCTCTTGGACTGGTCAGATTTGATGACATTTATTTAAAATATTTTAATGACTGTAATTTCAAGTTTGAAGATGTTTAACTGGTTCTTAAAAGGATTGCTAGTCAGGCCTTCAGCCGTGAAACAGTTTAAATTATTACTATTGGAGCCTTCAGCTGAGAAGTAGTTTGAATTTGTTGTCATGAAAGCCTTCAGCCCTGGAAAACTTATTAATTTATTGTCACCTTTTGTTTGTTGTTGTTTCCAAATAAAAGTACGTGATCGAAAAATAAACTAACCAACAGCAATTGATTACGGCCCCGTCCACAATCGGAACCCAATCCTCCCTCCCTAGGTAATACACTCCTGGAAATTGAAATAAGAACACCGTGAATTCATTGTCCCAGGAAGGGGAAACTTTATTGACACATTCCTGGGGTCAGATACATCACATGATCACACTGACAGAACCACAGGCACATAGACACAGGCAACAGAGCATGCACCTTGTCGGCACTAGTACAGTGTATATCCACCTTTCGCAGCAATGCAGACTGCTATTCTCCCATGGAGACCATCGTAGAGATGCTGGATGTAGTCCTGTGGAACGGCTTGCCATGCCATTTCCACCTGGCGCCTCAGTTGGACCAGCGTTCGTGCTGGACGTGCAGACCGCGTGAGACGACGCTTCATCCAGTCCCAAACATGCTCAATGGGGGACAGATCCGGAGATCTTGCTGGCCAGGGTAGTTGACTTACACCTTCTAGAGCACGTTGGGTGGCACGGGATACATGCGGACGTGCATTGTCCTGTTGGAACAGCAAGTTCCCTTGCCGGTCTAGGAATGGTAGAACGATGGGTTCGATGACGGTTTGGATGTACCGTGCACTATTCAGTGTCCCCTCGACGATCACCAGAGGTGTACGGCCAGTGTAGGAGATCGCTCCCCACACCATGATGCAGGGTGTTGGCCCTGTGTGCCTCGGTCGTATGCAGTCCTGATTATGGCGCTCACCTGCACGGCGGCAAACACGCATACGACCATCATTGGCACCAAGGCAGAAGCGACTCTCATCGCTGAAGACGACACGTCTCCATTCGTCCCTCCATTCACGCCTGTCGCGACACCACTGGAGGCGGGCTGCACGATGTTGGGGCGTGAGCGGAAGACGGCCTAACGGTGTGCGGGACCGTAGCCCAGCTTCATGGAGACGGTTGCGAATGGTCCTCGCCGATACCCCAGGAGCAACAGTGTGCCTAATTTGCTGGGAAGTGGCGGTGCGGTCCCCTACGGCACTGCGTAGGATCCTACGGTCTTGGCGTGCATCCGTGCGTCGCTTGCGGTCCGGTCCCAGGTCGACGGGCACGTGCACCTTCCGCCGACCACTGGCGACAACATCGATGTACTGTGGAGACCTCACGCCCCACGTGTTGAGCAATTCGGCGGTACGTCCACCCGGCCTCCTTCATGCCCACTATACGCCCTCGCTCAAAGTCCGTCCACTGCACATACGATTCACGTCCACGCTGTCGCGGCATGCTACCAGTGTTAAAGACTGCGATGGAGCTCCGTATGCCACGGCAAACTGGCTGACACTGACGGCGGCGGTGCACAAATGCTGCGCAGCTAGCGCCATTCGACGGCCAACACCGCGGTTCCTGGTGTGTCCGCTGTGCCGTGCGTGTGATCATTGCTTGTACAGCCCTCTCGCAGTGTCCGGAGCAAGTATGGTGGGTCTGACACACTGGTGTCAATGTGTTTTTTTTCTATTTCCAGGAGTGTAGGTCTCACCTGTGTTATTAAGAAGTGCGATGCAATGTACTTAAGAACACAGGCACTTCTGCTACGGTCGCAGGTTCGAATCCTGCCTCGGGCATGGACATTTGTGATGTCCTTAGGGTAGTTAGGGTTAACTAGTTCTAAGCTCTAGTGGACTGATGGCTTCAGATCTTAAGTCCCATAGTGCTCAGAGCCATTTTTGAACAGGCGCTGCTGTTTTCTCAGACTAAGAGGCGGATGTCCGATTTTCTACACTAAATCATTAGGCAGGGACGTGCCGGTTTGTTCATTCAATTCTTTGGTAGCTGGTCACTGAACTACACTTGCCTGAGTTCACTTTTTCAGCATTATGCTGTAGCTAGATAGTGTCTCTAACAACTTTAACAAGGCCTTTGATGGCAACACCGTTGCACACTTGTTTGTCTACATGTGATCGGCTCGTAGAGCCGGACGCCGCAGTTAAATCCGGCTGTATCTGGGTGGCGGAGGCATTTAGCATCGTGTTTTACGAGAGCTGACATCCGGAAGATGGCTGCCGCGACGCGACTACAGGCCGTCTCCAGCGCGCAGAGGGTCCCCGCCGGCTAAATTTGGCCCGCGCCTCCAGACGAGAAAGAATGCCGTCGCCGTCGGCGCGTCGGCTCGGGTCGCCTCCCCCCCAACGCATTTATTCTTGCGACGCCTTTTGAGAAGAAGGCGGGCGGCCATGGGGATAGCGCGCTCGTATTTTGTTTTGTGGCGTCGGACAGACGGACGGCCGAACGGGCGGCCGGATATGTATAGTCGCGGTAAATATAGAGCCGTTTCCTGCGGGAACTCCTCGCCTTGAACCTGGGCGTGGCCCCGGCGCTCTGGAGCCGCTGGAGCCGTTATCTCCGGGGCACTTAGTGCTCACTCTAAGCTACGTGGGTAGCGGACGCATTAATTTAACAGGCACTCTAATGACCTAATTATCAATATAAGCAGTAGTCTTTGGACAAAGTATTTCATCTTATATGCAGAACATTCAGCAGAGTGTATCAGTACCGTGTGCATTCCATTGCAGTATGCACTCAGAATTCGAAATAATGACAGAGTACCACAAGGTTTTGTTTTTGTTCCTCGATTTGTAATATACATAACTCAGTTTCCATTGTCAGAAACAGCAAAGTTGGTTGCTTTTGGAAATAATAGAAGTACATTAGGGGATGATACTTTCATTTTTCGAGTAGACAACTTTTACAGCTTCTTTGTCCTTTGTTTGTACAGAGCCTCGATAAAATGTAACACAACATGTAGGACGTTTTCAGGTTTTGGGAATACAGATAGACGAAAACTGTAATTGGAAGACGAGCTACTAAAATTAAACGACTCAGTTCAGCTACGTTAGGAGTACTCGAGACTACTCTGTCATAAATAAATAAAAATAAAAAAGAACGAATTCCTCAATCAGGCCGTGAAGTCCGAAGGTAGCTGTGTCATCATCTGCCTTGCGGCGTCATGCGGGTACGTTGTGGAGGGTGATGTGGTAGGATCACCGCGCTCCCGTCCGTTTTGCAGGCCGTGGAGCACCTACTACTCTGTCAAGTAGCTCCGTAACTGGTATCTCAAGGCTGAGTGTACCATATACCAGTCCTACCACCAAGGAGAAATCCGTGGCAATTCCGGCTATTGAAATCCGGTCCCCCGGATGACAGCCATCTGCGCTCACCACTCAGCAGCGAAGGTGGGCTCATTACTGCTGCAGGTGATTTATAAATCAAGAAACTATTTTCTTCTGAATTTTCTGACAGGCTGAATAGGCAAAATATTATTTTCTGCTGAACATTAACTAACTGGAGTCATATTTTAACAATGCATAATTGTGTTATGAGAATTATATCTGGTATTTATTCCAGAACATCTAACAGAGACCACTTTTAAAAAATCTGGTATCTTGAAAATCGTTTCAAAATTAACACAAACTATATATATTTGTACACTGAAGTGGCAAAGAAACTGGTATAGGCATGAGCATTCAAATACAGAGATATGCGAACAGGCTGAATACGGTGCTGCAGTCGGCAACGCCTATATAAGACAAGAAGTGCCTGGCGCAGTTGTTATATCGGTTACTGGTGCTACAATAGCAGGTTATCAAGATTTAAGTGAGTCTGAACGTTGTGTTATTGTCGGCGCAGGAGCGATGGGACGCAGTATCTCCGAGGTAGCGATGAAGTTCGGACTTTTACGTACGACCATTTCACGAGTGTACCGTGAATGTCAGGAATGCGGTAAAAAAATCAAATCTCCGAGATCGTTGGGGCCGGAAAAAGATCCTGCAAGAACGGGACCAAAGACGACTGAAGAGAATCGTTCAAAGAGACAAAAGTGCAATCCTTCGGCAAATTGTTGCTGATTTCAGTGCTGGACCATCAACAATTATCAGCGTGCGAATCATTCAACGAAACAGCATCGATGTGGGTTTTCGGAACTGAAGGCCCGATCCTGTAGCCTCGACGATTGCACGAAACCAACCTTTACGCCTGACCTGCCTCCGTCAACACCGACATTGTACAGCTGATGACAGGGAACATGATACCTGGTCGGACGAATCTCGTTTCAAATTGTATCGAGCGGATGGACGTCTATCGGTATGGAGACAGTCTCATGAATCCATGGACCCCATGGGGGGTGTTCAAGCTTGTGGAGGATCTGTAATGGTGTGGGGCGTGTGCAAATGGTTCAAATGGCTCTGAGCACTATGCGACTTAACTTTTGAGGTCATCAGTTCCCTAGAACTTAGAGCTACTCAAACCTATCTAACCTAAGGACATCACACACACCCATGCCCGAAGCAGGATTCGAACCGTAGTGTAGTAGTGTCTTATTTCATACATATAACGGCGTATACTTTCTTGTGGAACTGACTATATTTTGTTCTACTATTTTAATGTCCAATGTAAGGGCTCCGTGTTGCAAAGACAGAAGCTTGCAGCGGTTCTTCACGAACGTTAATCACTAGCCCACTCTAGCCATTAAATACCCGTGTTGTTTCTGGATTATTAGTGCTTCCGTGCTGGAAACTAACAGTTTTATACAGGACGCGCCGTTACAGAGTTTACAGCACGTCGTAAGTATCAAACAAGCTCCATCATTTATGAGATATTTTTAACTTTCCAGCAGAAGAAAGTACTGAGTCTGAAGATTTACTTTTATGATCATGTTATTCCACGAGAGTTTCGAAATTAAAGGCAGGCAACGCATGAGTGCTCTATCTTATAGCAAATACCTGTAAAATAACGAAGGGTCCCACTGAACGCAACATCCATCAGATGCAGTAATCGGAACCGTTCTCATCTAAAGCGATTTTTCACATGAAAGTGAACCGACGGTCTAACCGTCGAACTGATTAACAACGGGAAATCAAGAAATTGCCTCCCACCTACGAGAAGTGATGATAATACTCGTCGAACAGAACATGAGTTGTCCACCTCAGACTGAGCCTCAAATCTGAAGTTAGCTCCACTCAGGACATATATGTTCAAGCTGTTAGGGCACTGATAATGTTCTTGACAGTCACGCCTTTCTGTGTAAGTAAATGATTCAAGCTTTCTTATTTTGCATGGAAAGTTACGCATTAGCTTCGAAACTCGTTACTATGCAATTGACAGGTCCGAGTTTCCTTTGCACAATTTCAGAAGTCTTTCAGTCTCTTCTTGACTACGAAGCGCTTTATAGATGTGCGTGTCTTGCATTATTTATTAACTGGGAAATTTTTTATTATTCCTTCACTAATGTTTAAGGTATGAAATAATGGTAATTATTAGTACACATTTCGAAACTTCTTGTTGACTATCACTGAATGACGGAGCGATATGGAGAAATGGGCTCCAAGTTTGGAGAGCAGTCCTACTGTCCAACTGCAGGTCTTTCGTGGCTTCTACACTCAGGTTACGGTAAATGTCACGATGTTTCCCATGGAAAGCAGTCGACCGCTTTCCGCCTTCGCTATCCTTTATTCCGCCTCTCATGGCGTCGTCACCGACGGTACGTTAAACCGTAATATTCTTTGCTTTCTTTCTGTACACTTGTGAACAATATTCTCCTTCGAACAACATCGGCCGGAAGTCATATGGTGCAGGACACATCAAAATGGTATTCCTATGTTATCTCCACATATAGGTTCTATAATTTCTACACGAGGAATCCGATTCCCAAGTACTGTTCGCTATTTTCGATATTCTCTATTGTACGAAAACGTTGTTTATAGAAGCTACAGAGAAAAAAATGTGTCATAGCGTCACAAACATTTTAATCAAGTGTGTAACGGACAAAACTAGCATTCAAATGCAATACTTTGTAATTAGATTTAACGCACCGTCATCAGACATGAAACACAATCTCGGATGAGGGCAGGAAATTGACTGTGTCCCTTTCGAAGGAATCATCCAGCCATTTGTCTTAAGCGATTTAGGAAGTCAGGGAAAAAATATAAATCTGGATAGCCGGAAGGATACCTGAAAGCTGATTCTTCAGCAAGCGAGTCTAGTGTCTTACTACTGCGCCCTATCACCCGGTATAAAACTTAGACGAAACATAAAATCGAGAATCTTGTGTAGAAGTACACAACACTGACGCAACGTAAAGCTATGATGAATTGAGAATTTCGAAATAAAAATTAATTCTCGAACTGAATACTCGTGTAATTGAGCACGTTTAAAAAGGTGTCAAAAGGATAGTTAGTGGCGGGAATGTTTGGGAAGAACGAGATATTAACTGCAGCGTACGGACCATATATTATAAACTAAAAGAAATTTGTAAGATCTGATTTAGTCTGTCAAGGAGACACGCAATTCGCAATAGCTCTCGTGGTAGCACATATTAAATTTCTCTTGGTCCAAATACATGTAATTAGTTAGATAAGTGGTTTCAGTTGTTCGACAACCATTTATCACAGCTCCTAATACGATAGGTACCATGAAGTACACAGTGAGCCCTAACCAGAAGAGTATATTACGGCCGCGTGGAGTGGTCACGCGGTTTGAGGCGTCATGTCACGGACTGCGCGGCCCGGCCCGCCGGAGGTTCGAGTCCTCCCTCGGGCATGGGTGTGTGTGTTGTTCTTAGCGTAAGTTAGTTTGAGTAGATGTAAGTCTAGGGACCGATGTTCTAAGCAGTTTGGTCCCTTTGGAACTCACACATTTTTAGTGTTTTACAAAGAACAAAGAATAAAGGGCTCAAAATGTGTCCAGGGCATTACCAGCACAAGAATTACGTGGTAGTTGAAACGATACACTCCTCTCATGAAACTATTAAAAATAAACTGAAAGTGCTAGGGCTAAATGGCTCTGAGCGCTATAGGACTTAACATCTATGGCCATCAGTCCCCTAGAACTTAGAACTACTTAAATGTAACTAACCTACGTACATCACACAACACCTAGTCATCACGAGGCAGAGTCCCGAAAGTGCTAGGGACTTGGGTTCTGTGCATTGGATTTTTTAATGCTGATCACGGCTGTGGCAGCGAAGGAGCACTGCCACTAGCAGAGCAAAGACACACGGAGGTAGTCTAGAAATGTGACATCACAAAAGTTCAGAACTTTGTTCCAGGTGGACATCTGCGTGGACGAAACGCTCCTGACAGTGCTATCGGAGATGGTTAGCTCATACCAAGAGAGATACAAGAGAGAGATAAAGTATTTAAGATCAAGAGAGTACGAACTGACATTAGAAAATGGAATCTAATATAATTAAATACTCGAAAGCAATGCCAAAAGCAGGCAGCCCTCTTACAGTCTGGCTTGCCTAGTAAAACGTACAAACTGCAGATGATTGCACGTCACTTTCAGTGCGGATGACGAAAAAGCCCGCTTCTATCGGAGATTTGCTGATACTCATTACTCACATATACTTGGTCGACTGCAGATAAAATGAACTGGTACGCTGTCTTTGTATTTCGCAGGCGTGTTTGAACTCATTTTTGCCCCAGTCCTTAAACCGAATTTGCATTTCCGCTACCGCTGCGAGTAATTCGCTCACGTGGTTATCAGAAACGTATTAAACTCGCCGACATTTGCAATATTGTGCTAATGCTCTGCTAAAAGTATTAGTAATGTGAAGATAATGGACAGAATTGTACCTAATTACACGCTTTAACTGGAGTATTCACACTCATGATGACCCAATAATTAATGCACGAATATGAACGTAATTGTCATTTTTAGTCAACATCCACTCATTGCGCTTCGGCAAACCAGATATAAGTATATGCCTGCGTACGCACCAGACATAGCCCCAAATGCCACGACTGTTTAAACAGTACACTGGACATATTGTGGGCACCTTGGTAGTTTGCCGTTTGCAGAGATTCCTTATTAGCTACTCTCATGACGTCCTTTGTGATACGAGTTGCATTAGGAGCTATAATCTGAAGATGAATGTTTGACTACTGAAATAATCTAAGTAGTACAGTTACAACGAGAGGGCTGAGCAGTGGTCGTGGTATATATATGGTGTTTCACGATTCATGTTATACACTTCTAGAGGTTTTAGAGGGCACTTAGTGCACCAAGTTTTACATAGGAACTCATGTCCAGAAACGTCTTACAAGGACTCTACAGAGGATCGAAGCTATGAGCATCGGCTTCTGTATATTTATGTATGTACAGGCTGATTCCGTGATGTTAAAATTTTCTAGGATGTTGGAGGAGGATAAATGTATCGATTTGAGGTAAAGGTCCCTGCACCAAAAATGGACGAGTCTCTTTCTGTAGCGTCGTTGGATGACTTTTCCGGACACGGGTTCCTATGTAAAACTTTATCTACTAAGGCAGCTCTATAACCTCTAGAAGTGTGTAAGATTAATTGTGAAACACTCTGTAAAACTATCCCCTGACGTTTTTTCTCCGACTGCGTGAGACGTATTCGGGAGTAAAACAGGAACTGCACCAAGCGCTCGAAGGATTCTGTACTCACAGCGATGTACAGAGGGCATCACCATTTGTCGGGTGATACTGATGATTATGACTCGAATAAAAGCAATACATGATAATTCTGTTTGCACCACGTCTGCATCATCATTTTATTTGCGTCAACTCTCTCTTATATTAAACGTATTATGGTGTTTGTAAATCTATATTGCCTCCCTCTACGTGTGCCAATATAACACATTGTCTTCGATAAGAACGGCAACCGCCTTGCCGCACTGGATACAAAGGTTCCTGTCAGATCACCGAAGTTAAGCACTGTCGGGGCGTGGCCGGCACTTGGATGGGTGACCATCCGGGCCGCCAAGAGCTGCTGCCATTTTTCGGGGTGGATTCAGCCTCGTGATGCATAGTAGCGGCTCTGGTCAAAGAAAACCATCATAACGACCGGGAGAGCGGTGTGCTGACCACACGCCCCTCTTAGACGCATCCTCACCTGAGGATGACACGGCGGTCGGATGGTCCCGATTGGCCACTCGTGGCCTGATGACGGAGTACTTTGATAAAAACGCTAGTTTCAGTCAATTACATTTCGTAGATTTTATTTCGGAAAGTCCTGTTGCGACCGATTTGTCACAAAGCCACGGGCGGCATTTCATCTTGTGTTCAGCTAAATGAGTGCTATCACTTCCTTCTGTGGTCCCAATGTATATTCGACCACAACGCCACGGAATATTAAAAACCCCAGTTTTTCTTGGTGCATGTGTGGCATCACTTACGGTGCTGCCCTCTACAGCCCGTCGAGCACTTGTTACTGTTGCCGGTTTAGTTACGAAGATGTCGCCCACAACCAGTGACGAACCGTCAGGGCACGGTTTTATATCTGGAACACAGCCAAGAAACTCCAAATGATGTAAATATAGGCATATTTACCTTATCATTTTCGCATCGATCTAGTCAAATTTATTGTTACTGTTGTGGCCTTCAGACAGAAGACTCGTTTTGTGCAGCTCTCCATGCTACTCTGTCCTATTAAGCTTCTTTACTCCTCCCCCCCCCCCCCCCCAACACACACTTTCCTCCAATACTAAATTGGTGATCCCTTGATGTCTCAGAGCGTGTACTGTCTACCGTTCCCTTTTTCTAGTCAGCTTGCGCCACAAAGCTCTAAAGTTCTGTTTAATACCTCCTCATTAGTCACACGATCTACCCAACTGATCTACACCATTCTTTTGTAGCACCATATTTCGAAAGCTTCTATTCCCTTGTCTAAACTGTTTATCGTTCATGTTTCACTTCCATACATGGCTACTTTCAACAAAGACTTTCCAACACTTAAGTCAATATTCGATATTATCAATTTTTTTTTCAGGCACGCTTTCCTTCCCATCCCAGTCTACACTTTATTCCCTCTCTGCTTCGGCCATCATCACTTACTTTGCTGTTCAAATAGCAAAGCTTATGTGATACTTTCGGAGTCTTGTTCTCAATTTAATTCTCTCAGAATTGTCTGATTTAACTGGACTTCATTCCATCATCCTTTTGTTGATGTTCATGGTACATCCTCCTTTCAAGCCACTGTCCGATCCTCAGTACTCATCAAAGTTCTTTGCTGTCTCCGACACAATTACAATGCCATCGGCAAACCTCAAAGTTTTTATTTCTTGTCCCTGAACTTGAGTTCCTACTCCATACATTTCTTTGGTTTCCTTTACTACTTGCTTAATGTACAGATTGAATAACAACACTGTCTCATCCACTGCTTCCGTTTCACGACCAAAGATTCTTTTGACTGCCACCTAGTTTCTGTATAAGTTGTAAATAACCTTTCGCTCCCTGTGTTCTTTATTCCTGCTACTTTCAGAATTTCAAGAAGTGTTCCAGTCAACATGGCCAATAACTTTCTCCAAGTCTCCAAATGCTATAAGCGTCGTATCTTAGATGATAGGTTCAAATGGTTCAAATGGCCCTGAGCACTGAGGTCATCAGTCACTAGAACTTAGAACTACTTAAACCTACATAACCTAAGGACATCACACACATACATACCCGAGGCAGGATTCGAACCTGCGACCGTAGCGGTCGCGTGGTTCCAGAGTGTAGCGCCTAGAACTGCTCCTATCTTCTGGCCGGCCAGAGTGGCCGAGCGGTTCTAGGCGCTACACTCTGGAATCGCGCGACCGCTACGGTCGCAGGTTCGAATCCTGTCTCGGTCATGGATGTTTGTGATGTCCTTAGGTTAGTTAGGTTTAAGTATATCTAAGTTCTAGAGGACTGATGACAACAGCAGTTAAGTCCCATAGTGCTCAGAGCCATTTGAGCCATTTGAACCTATCTTCTAAGAAACGATGTAGGGCCAGTATTGCCAGATAGGTCTGTAGTAGAAGAAATGTAGTTTATCGATAACGACGTGCTGTATGCACAGCGAAATAACGCGGTAAAAATTTTTGTGGGGATAACTCGAAAATTGAAAACTGTGTCACATGTATGCACGCAGGTGACGCAGAAAGGCTGCGGCCGGGATTTAATCTGCCTTGCGTTGCCGCCGGTGGCCGGATGGCGAGACTGCCAAACACGGGCGCGTGCGCGCGGCTTGGAGAACGGAACCACCGTGCAAAGCAAACAGCCGTAATTAAACTGGCTGCGCGCTGCCGGCCGCAATGGGTTTACAATGCAGATGAGCGCGGGGTGGGCCACCGGCAGAGAGAGACCTGCGCGTGGTTATTGGGTGCGGCCGTGGCGCCCGCCAAGCTGCGGAGATGTGTGGGAAGCCAGCTGGACCAGTGTTAGCCTGTTCTCCGGCGACTGTAGGATCACTACACCGTCACGAAAGATAGCAACTGGCACAGTAAATGGGCAAGTAAGCCATTGTATTAATATCCAAATGTGTACTGACTGTACTGGGGAAACTCTTGGAAGAGCAGCAGATGGCATTGGGAAAAATTTGGAAACACGGCGAGAAATGCATGCTTGAACATGAATGAAGATGCTACCCAGGCATGCAGGTTATGTTGTTGTATTTAACCACGAACGGTGCCAGCACACCGTCCTTAGTACGCTGCAAGTGTCAGTCTAAAATGTTCAAATGTGTGTGAATTCCTAAGGCACCAAGCTGCTGAGGTCATAGGTCCCTAGACTTACACTGCTTAGACTAATCTACGCTAAGAACAACACACACGCTCATGCCCGAGGGAGGACTCTAAACTCCGGCGGGAGGGACTGCGCAATCCGTGACATGGCGCATCAAACCGCGCGGCTACTCCGTGAGGCAAGGCAAGTATGAGGCGGGGTCAGAACAGGGTTCTATGTAGGTGTGCTTTATGATGTAAATAACGGGGAGAACACGGCAAATGATATAATCTGATTTCCCAGAAACATCGCTCAGTGAAAGAGGAGCCAAAATTAGCGAAGACGTGTCTCGGCTTATCCGTAGATACTCGATCATTTCTGAGAAAACGATCGCCAAAGTTTTCGACGTAATTTAGACTCCTTTTAGTGTACCAACAGCTCAGCCCAACTTTTCAGTGTCCTTCGTCGCGGCCTTATGCTTTTGCGTCCCGTGTTGTAAACCCGACTGTTTTTCTTTATCCTTTTCATTTATCTTCACATGTCCGCAGAAGGCTACTTCATGAATGTTCCTTATCAACTTAGCAGATACAAAGAAGTTATATTAACTGAAAAATTACCAACTGGGTTTCACAATAACTATCACACATTTATCGCAAAATTCGGGTGGGAAAGCATGGCCAAATATGAAGGGCTTATTTCAGTAGTGGTTCAAATGGCTCTGAGCACTATGGGACTTAACATCTGTGGTCATCAGTCGCCTGGAACTGAGAACTAATTAAACCTAACTAACCTAAGGACATCACACACATCCACGCCCGAGGCAGGATTCGAACCTGCGACCGTACCAGTCGCGCGGTTCCGGACTGAGCGCCTACAACCGCAATAGTGCTAAAAGAAAATTTTTTGTTAATTCTGAGATATAGAATCCTAAAGTTAAATGAGCGCTGAAAAATCTGCAGTTGATATACGATAAATATTCCAGCATATGGTTTCTTGCTAGAGGTGAACCTTTCTTTGTGTTTGTTTGGAATATTAATGTGAGAAGCATTGTAGACAGAAAAGTGGAAGTAATGGATCTGTACCACTATTGAAATAAGCCCTTCATATACTGTATGCACTTTATATCACCATCTACGGATTCACAGGCTAAACTGACACATTTCTGGAGGTTTAATACGAGTGTGGGGTTATTGCAAACTGAAGCGGAAACCTTGCCGCTTGGAATTGCTGCAAGCCCTGACTCCCGATGACAAAGTCAAATGCTTTGAGTTTTTGCCAGTTGAACCAGCTTATGGAAGAGGATGGGATCTGTGAGAAACTCTTGACTTACGAAGCAAAGATTTTTTTTTTCAACGGCACTGAGCACAAGCACAATGTGCGAATCTGTAGGACACAATCCTCACGCTGTCCTGTAGAACATCTGAGATTCGCCGAAAGTTAATGTGATGTGTGTAGGCCCACAGTTTACAGTTTACAACCCCTTTTTCTTCTACAGAAGACCGTTACAGGACACGTGTACTTGGACATGCTGGAAAATTAACTCGTTCCACAGATGGAGACCGACAGTATGGACTTACATCTACCAATACGTTAGTGCTGCACCCCACTTCCATCACGACGTTCTTGAATTCTTAAACAGACCGATCGAACCGTCATGATCGGGTTAATGATCAGCAGATTAAGTTGTAGCCCAGATATACTCCCGACTCAACTTTTTTGTGGGTTTATATGAAAGATTCAGTGTCTACGCCTCCACCATCGACAAACCTAATAGAACTGCGAGCTCGAATCCACACTGCTTTTGAGCAGACTGATAGACGCTGCGTCGAAAGTGGGAAGAACTTTATTATCGACTTGATGTCTAGATACTCACTAGGGCCACATATGAATCACATGTAATAGATCAAAAAATTTTTTGGAGTTATTCAGTGTGTGCACAAAGCCCTGTGACATGATGTCAAATAATATACTGAGATGACAAAAGTCACGGATGGCGATATGCACATATAGAGATGACGGTAGTATCGGAAACACTAGGTACATAAGGGCAGTGGATTCACGGGTTGCCATTTGTACTCAGGCCATTCGTGTGGCAAGGTTTCCGACTTGTTGATGGCCGCACGACGAAAATTAACAGACTTCGAACGCGGAATGGTAGTTAGAGCAGGACGGATGGTCCATTCCATTTCGGAAATCGTTAGGGAATTCAGTGTATCGCTATCCTCAGTGTCAAGAGTGTGCCGAGAATATCACATTTCAGGCATCAGCTCTGACAACGCAGTGGCCGACGGCCTTCACGTAACGACCGAAAGCAGAGACTTTTGCGTAGAGTTGTCAGTACTAAGAGACCAGCAACACTGCGTGAAATAGCAGCAGAAATCAATGTGTTACGTACTACGAACGTATCGGTTGCGACGGTGCGGCGAAATTTGGCATTAATGGGCTATGGCAGCGGACGACCGACGCGAGTGCTTTGTTAACAGCACGACTTCGCCTGCAGCGCCTCTTCTAGGGCCGTCACCATGTGTGTTGGACCCCACACGATTGGAAAACTGTGGCCTGGTCAAAAGAGTCCCGATTTCAGTTGATAAGAGCTGATGACAGGATTCAAGTGTTGCACAAACTCTACGGAGCCGTGGGCCCAAGTCAATACGGCACTGTTCAAACTGGCGGTGTCTCAGTGATGGTGTGAGCTATGTCTACGTGGAGGGGACTGGTCTCTCTGGTCCAACTGATCCGACCATTTACTGGAAATAGTTATGTTCCGCTACCTGGACACAATTTGCAGCCATGGACTTCATGTGCCCAAACAACGATAGAATTTTTATGGATGACAGTGCACAATGTCTTCGGGCCATTACTGTTCGCGACTGGCTTGAAGAACATTCTGGACAATTCAAACGAATGATTGGACCGACAAATATCAAACGTCATCAAGAGGCCAGGTCGTGCACAAAATCCTGCAGCGGAAATACTTTCGCAGTTATGAACGACTATAGAGGCAGCACGGCTCAATATTTCTGCTGGCGACTTCCAGCGACTTGTCGAGTCCATGCCACGTCGGCTTGCTGCACTACGCAGGGCAAAATGAAGTCAAACAAGATGTTAGGATGTATCCCATGATGCTTTCCACCTCAGTGTATAGTTACAGCAAATCTGCGAAACGCCGGCAGGAGTGGCTGAGTGGGTCTAGGCGCTATAGTCTGGAGCCACGCGATCACTACGGTCGCAGGTTCGAATCCTGCCTCGAGCATGGATGTGTGTGATGTTCTTAGGTTAGTTAGGTTTAAGTAATTCTGTTCTGGGGGACTGATGACCACAGCAGTTAAGTCCCATAGTGCTCAGTGCGAAATCTGCGAAACTGCCCCATTTACTTTTAATAATCGTGTGTAAAAAGCTCCCTGTATAAACGGCGAGGCGGTCGAGGAGGGCGTGACTTGGGAACAGCTGGGCAGCCTGCGCCCTGCGGCAGGTGATGTTCTCGTAGTTTCGACTGGCGCGCCTCGTGCCGGGCTGTTCCATTAGGGCGGCTATAACTCGCCCTATTTTTATCGCTGCGCTGCGCCACGCCCTCTGCCGCTGCAGCGCCGCTTCCAGGCTGCATCCCCCGCGCACGCCGACGTCGAGCTCTCTTTCTGACGAAAGCCGTTTCTTTTATCGCACTTAAAACTCCACAGCGCTGGAATCACCGTTTTACTTAAAGAACTGCAACCAGACCCGTCTCTTACATTTTCAAACAACCATGTGTAAGGTAATAACTGAGTACGCTGCGTTGGCCGGTGACTTATTTATTCCAATTCTGTTATTCCATATCATGCTCGCCCTCTCTCTGTTCATCTCCTCCTCCATCATATGTCTCCATGTCCTCCTTCCCGTCCCCGCCATTCTCTCTTCTAGTTTTCGAGCCCCACCCCAATATGACGTAATCTATTTTTACCACATCACTAGTTCCTTCGAGATACTAAATGATTCAAATGGCTCTGAGCACTATGGAACTTAGCATCTGAGGTCTACTTAAACCTAACTAACCTAAGGCCATCTCACACATCCGTGATCGAGGCAGGATTCGAACCTGCGGCCGTAGCGTCTAGAACCGCTCGGCCACAGAGGCCGAGCCCAGACACTAATTCACATGTTTAGCAAGTTCCGATCCAGATGTTCAGGAGTTGTTTTTACCCGTTGCTTTGCCCGGGTACACAAACGTCACATATATTTACAATATATTTAACATATTCCACACACATTTGAACACATATTTCAACCAAAATCTCTACCAAATTTCGCCCTACAGTTAAGTTTCTACGCTGCTTATGACGTCATATCTTCTAAACTATGTATTGTACACCGATATATTTTGTAGGTACATTCAGCGGCACATGTGGATAATGCCTGCTAAATCTGTTGTAAACAGAATAAGTAGCGAAAAAGTAATAAATTTAAGCGTTATGCTTGATACGGGAGTTACACTGTGTGAACAGCGAAAACTTGGTAAGCGATAAACTTTTTGCCTTTCATCACTTTGTAGGGGTTCGTCAGCAATAAAATGTTTCTTTGAGGTTTGAAATGTACGTAAAGTTTGTTGTAATTCATTAAGTTCTCTGATTCTCAAATACGGGATGAATAAAATCTGAGTATTCCTCCGTCGTGGGCTACATTACCTTTTCACCGCCACCTCCACCGCTTTGATAGGTAGATGATTACCAAGCGATTCTTTCCATACAGAAAGTGATGTGTTTTCAGATTTTGGTTGACATCGGTCCAGGGGTTTGGAGGAGCTGTGAAATATACACAGGGTGATTCTTAGTAACGTTTAAAGAAACTCCGTAGAGACGTAATGATGCTGAGACAAGTAGTTCACTGTAAGATACATGTGGCCGCAAACACTCAGAAGTGGTTGACAAATAATGAACGCGTTACGTCAAATCCAAGATACGGAGGATACTTTCGAGCGCGTGCGTGAAGGGGCATTGAGATATGCAACACTTGCATTCAAGCAAACGGTGCAAACTTCGAACACCATCGCAGATTTGATCTGTTGCAAATGTAGAAGGTACAGAATTATCATCCTCGCTGTAATGAAGCAAAAGCTGTTCTTATTTACTGGTAATAATCTAATTCGGGAGCTTATACTGCTTTACTTGTGACGCAAAACAGTAAGTTTTTGTTGCAGTGTACTTTACAATCAACTAGGAAAGGCCACGGGACCGGTAATTAGATCAGCAACGCAATACCTCAATGTAAACACATAATTGTCTCACGCAATAGAGAAAGATAATGTACAGTACGGTAAAACTATGGAACTACCCCTTATCATTTACAAATTAGGCCTCGTAGAGCTGGCAGTGGGGCCATTAATCCTTTATACCTCAGTTCTTTTGAAACGATGGACGGTATCTCATGCACAGATAACTAACCGATTTCCACGTATGAAAGTCTGCCTTATTGCAACCCACTGATGCTTGCTTGTTTGCCCAATTACATTTCACCACACTTTTGACACGTGAGTCACTGATCGTGTGTCGCCAGTACGATTCTTGAATCGATTTGTATCTGAGACGTAACTGACCCTTGTGCTGCATTGGTATGTCATCTAAAGCGACATATTACCTCTTTTCCAGCAGCTACTCAACGGCCGACCTCGCGCCTCGTCGGGGGCCATCCGCGCTCTCTGACGCGTTGACTTAACGCGGGCAGTCTCGACCAGCCCGTTGTGCGAGATGGACGATGCGAACAATTACTGGGATTCAATATTATTTCGAGCGAATGGGTAGTATTCTGTTAACTTACACGCCCTAGAAGCACCTCACTCGGATTTGGTGAAGTTATGTAAATATAAGTGCTCCTTTTTGAAGAGTGAGTTCGTTCGATTGACTTAATCTACTAGACACATTGCAATACTCTCTGTGTCCGCCCCAACAGCTGAGTGGCGAGCTTGACGGATTGCCGTCCTACGGGCCCGGGTTCGATTCCTGGCTGGGTCGCGGATTTTCTCCGCTCAGGGACTGGGTATTGTGCTGTCTTCATCATTTCATCCCCATCCGGCGCGCAGGTCGCCCAGTGTGGCGTCGAATGTTATAAGACCTGCACCAAGGCGGTCGCACCTGCCCTGCAAGGGGCCTCCTGGCCAATGACGCCAAACGCTCGTTTCCAATACTTTCCTGTAAGATATTTTGTACTTTTTTCCTTTAAATTTTGGAATTCATGTGTTGTAGAGATTCTGCCACTGAGTAGGAACAGTGATCAAGTAAGATTGTCTTCAGCGTTTTACTAAAAAGTGAGAACGATGAAACAGTTTTTATCTTACGTAGCGAACTATTGTGAATTTATATCGCTCTATTTGTAATGGAACTTTTCTAAACAAATGTTCTTATTGACTGGACATGCACTTTTCTTTTTGCCTTATAATATTTTCATGGATATTGAAGGTTTTATTTAGGTGTACTGCAGAAAGACAATTGAGTATCATACGGAACAAGGCAGGAAAGCACTTTTTAATTGAGGTTATATAGGAATTTTACGCCAGTCCATTTCGTAAATAGTGTGATTTACGAGCCAGATACAGCCGACAACTGTCACGGGAGCGCATTGTGATCACGTATACCTCGCTGGGACCTACGTATCGTACGCACAACTCGCATTGTTTTTGAGCGGTCATCATCACCTTGAACTCGGCACCCTCAATGCTGACGTTTGACAGGACGGCCCGAGTGCCGCCGGCTTAACCCCATCGCATCTGCGCCTCCAGTCCAAGAACAAGTAGTGGACCCCCTTCAGAAATTTGTCACCGCCTTCTCCAGCTCCCCCCCCCCCCCCCCCCACACACACACTACTGGACGAAGACTAGTAGCAGCCGGAAGAGGGCGTTATTTTAAATGAATTCGAATTTGCGAATAAGGACAACCACCAGCATTGAATGGAATGACAACAATGAAAATTTGTGCCGGACCGGGACTCGAACCCGGATTTCCCGCTTATCGCGAGCGGCCGCTTTGTCAGTTGGCTATCTGTGCACGACTCACGGCCGGACCCAACTTCATGTGTCGCCAACCATGTGTCTACGACCTGTACTGTACACCCATTATGTGTATTCCCGTACAGGTCTGACGTTTTACTTTAAATTAGCTTGCCCGGTATCGGCATCATAATCAGAATAAAACGGGCACTGCAATATCGTATCTTAGGGAATTATCATCCCTTGCGTACGCTTCTGTTAGTACGCCAACAAAGATTGCTGCGTTTGGAGCGGCGTCCTGACGGAAAGCATCGACTGCTGATGAATGGTATCGCATTGTGTTCAGTACTGAATCGTGGCTGTCCAGTATCCCAGACGGCCATCACTGGCGCGTACGGCAGCGGCCTGAGCAGAATTACGATTCTTGTAATGTTTTGCAGAGGCACAGCGCCGTTATTCCTGGCGCCACCGTGTGGTAAATACAGAGGGGCCGATAAACATTTATCCACTCTTTAAAAGTCCATTTTTGGTGAAAGTGTAGCTTAAAGTCCAACTTAAAGATATCACTGCAGGTGTTCGAAATGGTCGGCATTAACATCCACCCACAATCGATGCCACCGAACTGCAGCACGAACTACTGACTGCAACGTGTTCAGTTGGATATTTGCATATGAATGTACGATGGATTCTCAAAGTTCATCCAATGGGTGTGGCTTTTGTCGATAAACGACGTCCTTAAGTGTTCCCCACAGGTAAACGTCCAGATGAGTTAGGTCTGGGGAACGTGGTGGATACTCCACAGCTCCTCTACGGGCTCTCCATCTTCCTAGTAGATTTTCGTCGAGATACGCCCTAACACGATTTTGGTAGTGGGCTGAGGCACCATCTTCTTGAAAGTAAACTCTTTCGTCTCCATACAAGTCTCGGATGGCAGGTAAAATGGATGTCTGAAGCTTCTGAAGGTACACCTCACCGGTAATTGTGCCGTCAAAGAAGAATGGCCCAAACAAGCCCCGGCAAGACAACCCACATCACACGTTTACTCCTGGCAAATTCACGGCTTTGCCTACATGGACGTTCGGATTTTCGGCGGGCCAGTAGATGCAATTGTGGCGATTTCTGTACCACTGAGTTTGAACTGTGCCTCATCAGACCCCACAATCATCTGTGCAAACTCTTCATCGTTGCGCACCATGTTAGTAAACCACTCGCAGTACTCCATTCTACGATCTCGGTCGTCCTCGTTCATTACGTGTAGCAATTGTGGGATGTAGCACTTCCACTTCGCTGCCTTCAAAATTCGTTGAACACTCGAGCGACTCACTCCAGTTTCACGGGCACACTGTCTCACAGATTTCTGTGATGAGCGAGCGAATTGTTGTAACACACAAAGGGAGTTAGCTGGACTTCTTACTATTACAGGTCGTCCAGATCGTCCTTTGTGCACATCTTTAACACAGCCTTCGGCTTCAAATTTGTCTCGAATGCGACGAATCGTTAAATGTGTCGGTGGCTCTGTGTGAGATTCATTTCGCCATTGCCGTTGAACCTAATTAATATTTTCGTACTTAAAATACCACTTCAAAACTGGCTTCCTTTCATCGAATGTAAGCCTTTCGCCAGCCATGTTTACTCGAGTAAGTATGTGCAACTAAGAACAAAACACTATCTGGCGACTGTCAACTGACAAAACAAAACAACGCAATACAACGCTCGTGTGGCGATTGCCGGAACTACAAACTATTACACTACCAAAGGTGAGACAACTCCGTCAGTGAGTTTGTCACTTATGGACTTTTAAACAGTGGATACATTTTTTTGAATCCCTCTCTGTACAGATTATAATCTGCTGTAGTCGGTAATTATCAATCACAGCTACAACAGTTTTCGGTCAACTTGCCTGCGGAGGGTTTTAGACAGCCTTCGCAATCGAATCGAAGCGTACATGCAGGGCATAGGAGGGTTGCAGCGTCATATTGATGTGGGGACTCTTACTGCGAAATTCTTACTAAATCTGATTTCTTGAAATCATTGCAATAACGTAACATACTCTCTCAGACCGTGAAATTTCATTTCGTTTCCTCATCCCCTTCGGAGTCCTTTTGTGGGACAGTGTAGTTACGAGTTCATTTATAGCTACGGTATAACACTGTTTCTAAGAACGTATCCACTTACGCCCGTCTTTAGGAGCAAATGCTGATTGTATCAGTACTGTGCTCTGATTTACGTATGTGAGCCACACACAGAGATCGCGAAAGGAGATTATTTCCCTAGAAAGCATTCCAGTTGTCTGGTGTACTCACATTTATTGCGAAACATCTGGGAAGACTTTTCGGCGCACAAGATATTGTTTCCGCCATGGCTGGGCGGATATTGAACCAGTGCCACGAAAACCCAATAAACCGCCTGCTTCGGCGGGACCGGCGCCTAGGTAGAGGGAGAGCTGCAGGGGGTGGGGGGAGGACAGTGCTGTGCGACCTCTAATGAGAAAATTTTATTGCTCCGCCTCGGGGGATGACTGGAATAGAGGCCTGCTCCCTCAACAGCTTTAGTGTCGGGGATGCGGCGTACTGCGACACCAGAGTCGCACTCCTACAACTACCATTACAGCAAATTTTACTGTCGCTCTATTTAAGGTACATTTCTGATGTGTATAACCAGTAAGCATGCTACGTCGTGGAACAAAACAAATTTGTGTTACAAGAGCTGGGTGTGGATATTTTTGAAAAAAGATAATATTTTAAGCGGCTGCATCTCTCTCTCTCTCTCTCTCTCTCTCTCTCTCTCTCACACACACACACACACACACACACACACACACACACAAGAACACGTACACGTACACGTACTAGATGTGGAGATCAGTCACTTATTTGGTACGGTCCATGTTTGAAGCTCTAAGGAATAAAGACGAAAAGTAATCTGAAATGGCACCAGCGTGTCGTCAAGGTAATCTAAATGCTCGTACAATCTTTGCACTCACAGATCTCTCCGACTGTGATGACCTGAAGACGGAATTGCTAGACTGCCTTCACTCAATAGTGTCGTATAGCATAACAGTCTGTGGTAATCCATCGAGGACAATGAGACGGAAGCTGGACGTGAAGTACTTGGGTGTTGAAAACTGAAACCAACAACTGCATTGTTTTAAATAAACACGCTACCTGGTAAGATGAGATGAAGTTTCATCTTCAAGCCCCAAGCGTTATCTGCCATCAACAGAGATAGGGGATGCAGTGTTAGGATCAGAATTTAAGCACTTTGGAATACCTATGATCGAATAAGGCAGAAGGGATAGAGATAACGTACCATCAGAATTTCTGAAATAATTGGAGAAAAAGACGACGAAACGACTGTTCACGTTGGTGTGTAGTTTGTATGAGTTTGGCGATACACTATCTGACTTTCGGAAATACATCATTCAAACAATACGCTGACAAGTGCGAGAATTAGCGCACAATCAGCTTAACAAGCTCTTGCATCCAAAAAATGGTTCAGATAGCTCTGAACACCATGTGACTTAACATTTCAGAACTTAGAACTACTTAAACCTAACTAACCTAAGGACATCACACACATCCATGCCCGAGGCAGGATTCGAACCTGCAACCGTAGCGGTCTCACGGTTCCAGACTGAAGCGGTTAGAATCTCTCGGCCACCAGCGGCCGGCTCTTGCATCCAAGTTGACGACAAGAGTAATATACGGAAGAATGAAAAAAAAAACTGATGATGGGTTAGATGACGATTCGTATAGCTTTAGGAAATATAAAGGCATCAGAGAGGCAAATCTGACGTTGCGGTTGATAATGGAAACAAGACTAAAGAAAAATCGAGATACGTTCATAGGATTTGTTGACCTGGAAAAAGCGTTTGACAATGTCAAATGGTGCAAGAAGTTCTCAATTCTGAGCAATATGTAGGGGAAACTATAGCAATACACAGTTTGTACAGGAACCAAGAGGGAACAGTAGGAGATCAAGAACAAGAACAAAGTGCTCGGATTAAGAAGGATGTAAGACAGGGATGTAGTTTTTCACTATTGTTCAATCTGTACATCGAATAAGCAATGATGGAAATAAAGAGAAGGTTGATGAGTTAAACTAAAATTCGAGGTGAAAGCATATCAATGACAACATTCGCTGATGACGTTGCTGTCCTCTGTGAAACTGAAGAAGAATTGCAAGATCTGTTGAATGGAATGAACACTCCAATAAGTACAGAATATGGATTGAGATTAAATCTAAGGAAGAAGAAAGTAATGAGAAGTAGCAGAAATGAGAAAAGCGAGCATCTGGACATCAGAATTGGGGATCACTAAGTAGGTGAGGTCACGGAGTTCTACTACATAGGTACCAAATAATCCATTAGGGACGGTACAAGGTGTGCATAAAAAGCAGATTGGCACTGACAAAAAGGCCATTCCTTTTTAAGAGAAGTCTACTAGTATCAACAAACATAGGCCATAATTTGACGAAGAAATTTCTGAGAATATACGTTTGGAGTGCAGCACTGTATGATAGTGAAACGTGGACTGCGGGAAAACGAGAAAAGAAGAAAATCTAAACATTTGAAATGTGGTGCTACAGAAGAACGTTGAAAATTAAGTTGATCACCATAATCGAAGAGGAAAGGAATATATGGCAAAAGCGAAGAAGAAGAAGAAGAAGAAGAAGAGGAAGAAGAAGGGATGGTGGGACATCTGTTAAGGTATCACGGAATAATTTCCATGGTACTAGAGGGAGCTGTAGAGGGTAAAAGCTGTAGAGAAAGACGGAGATCGGAATACATCCAGCAAATAATTCAGGAGGTAGGTTGCAGATGCTACTCTGAGATGAAGAGGGTGGCACGGGAGAGGAACAATGAACAATCCGTATAGTTATCGTAATGAACTTTTACCGCTTGTTAGCCCTGCCGTTAGTCAAAACTGTAATACCCCATTTCTAATTACTGTGTTAGCGAAATTCGACTACGCGCCAAGACCTCTGCACGGGTTGCATGTAAGCGTTCAGACAGCTGCAGAAGTAACCGTGCGAGCAGAGTCCGCCAACGCCCACTCTGGTACTTGCCCCCAGGTGGTCCATTGTCCGGCTCCACCTTCTGAAGCCGATGCTGTGTGGATGCGCTGACCCGTGCATGCGGTGGTGCGCGACGGGCCGGAAAACTGCGAAACGCCCGGGCAGCAGGGGACGATTGCGGGACAGCAGCACACCTTACCTGTTGACACAGAAAAGAACAACATTGCAGTCTACAGCTTTCAGCCACATTCTTACTAGCATACGCTAACGTTCCGATTTGCTGACTTTGTAACCGGTCGGCAAAGTTTAAAAATAAGTTTATGTTATCTGGAGGTTTGATACGCGAACCTTCAGATATCAAGCAGTCAGCTCGGTACCAAACATTTTATACCGATTAAGTATGAACCACAACGGCGATACAGTTCGTGCTATGTCCTGTCATCCAGGAGAACGTTCGTAAACGATAAGTAGCAGTACGGAGCACAGCAAAAGCATATCGGTGAGCGTCTGTCGTGTAGAACTCCCATGGGGAAATTAGTAGAGCGTTAGTTTGTCGTACAAACAGCCCTGCTTGTAGTGTAGTACGTGTGAAACTGCTATACGGATAACATGTTTCAGACACGCAAAAGGACTTTTCTGAGTTCATAGCAATGTTCTATTGGCAATCCGCTTTCGCTTCGTCTGTTTGAAAGTGGCAACCTATAGAGTACATTTGTGGTTTCGCAGAAATAATACAAACCATCGGAGCAGAAGAATAAAGAAACTTTTGCATCACACTTGTGGAAGTAATGATAATAATAATAACATAACAATAAAAGTATTAAGAATAATAATAATAATAATAACTAAGTGTTAGATGGCAGCGCCGTCGCACATCTATGAACTCTGAACTTTTTTTTTTTTTTTTTTTTTTTTTTTTTTTTTTTTTTTTGCATATCAGGATCGTGTTATGACATATAACAGCTTCACATGTACTACAGTACAAAAACTAACATCAGTTTTTGTATGTCCGTACTTTCCATTGGAGGTGTTGGGGACAACGGCCGTTCGCTTTGTTAGTAGGCTGTTTAGGTTTTAATGTTGATAACGTCACGTAGCGCTCTGTATGAAAATCACTGGCTGTGCTGTGTGCAGTCAGTGGCTGGCTGGCATTGTTGGAATATTTGCTATTGTATTGTTGGGCAGTTGGATGTGAACAGCGCCTAGCGTTGCGCAGTTGGAGGTGAGCCGCCAGCAGTGGTGGATGTGGGGAGAGAAATGGCGTCGTTTTGAGAGCGGTTGATGTGGACGTGTGTCCATCAGAGACAGTAAACTTTTAAGACTGGATGCCATGAACTGCTATATATATTGTGACTTTTGAACACTATTAAGATAAATACATTGTTTGTTCTCTGTCAAAATCTTTCATTTGCCAACTATGCCTATCAGTAGTTATGCCTTCAGTAGCTAGAATCTTTAATTTAGCTGGCAGTATTGCCGCTTGCTGTATTGCAGTAGTTAAAGTAACCAAGATTTTTGTGAGGTAAGTGATTCATGAAAGGTATAGGTTATTGTTAGTCAGGGCCATTCTTTTGTAGGGATTATTGAAAGTCAGACTGCGTTGCGATAAAAAATATTATGTCAGTTTAGCGATCATCAGAATAAGCAAAGAGAGAAATGTCTGAGTACGTTCAGTTCTGCTCAGCTGTTTGAAAAACAAATAACGTAAGGTGTTTACCAGCACAGTAATTCATAAATTTTTCAAAAGGGACGTTTCAACTTTTGTAAGGGAACGAAACGCCTACAGTCACCCTTACGATCTTATTTATTGTGTAGCCACCAGTTTCGGTGCTTCAAATGCATGATCAGGCTTCGAATTAACGCTCCTCCGACTTCTCCAAGGGAGCTCCACACGACAAACGCTCACACTTAACGCTTTTCCAGCGCTCCGTAGGTCATGTGTTGCTTATTACTTATTGTTATGAACATTCTCCTGATCGACAGCATGGTGCAAACTACTTCGGTGTTCTGAATGATACTCGAACGACATACAACGTTTGGTACTGATCTGACTGACTGAAATCTGTAGGTTTGGGTGCGAGCCATGTTTTGCTATTAAGGTATCTGTGGATAACTTATTAATTATGTATTTATTTAGCCTTCGGTAAATATCAGCCATTTAACCAGTTAACAGGTAAGTGCATTGACATAATATGAAACACAAAAATTGACATGCATAATACGGAATTAATAGAAATCACCAGTTTAAAAAAGCCGCTTGTGGGCAGCTAAAGTCTTTATGACATTGCTTTCAGGGTGTTTAACGGCATGTTTATCAGCGTCCTTGCAGAATATGAGTGTTTGAATTTAGCGAGATAAACTAAATCTGTTCTCCTAAGCAACCTTCTTGGGGCATTTGGCCCATGGACACATCTGAAAGATTTTAAAGATTGTCTGACAATAACAACATAGATAATGGTTGCTTATCACTATCTTACAGTGGATGATAAAAAAATCACGCATGACTGCATGAATTTCTACATGCAACTTCCTCGTGCTTTAGTAGGACATAAAATACTAAATAAAACGAGAATTAGTTGATAAACGTGCTGGTACATGTTATTCGATGATCAGTAACGAAAGATGGTGTAGACTTTGATATGTGGAAGTTAAAATTGCTTATACAATATAGGCTGGTTGGTCGATTTGGAGAAAGGGAGCACACACCGACGTCAAACGTCCAGTTGGATTAGGGAAGGATGTGAAAGGAAGAAGAACGTCCCCTTTCAAAGGAACCATCCCGGGATTTGCCTGAAGCGATTTAGGGAAATCACGGGAAACCTAAATCAGGAAGGCCGAATGAGAGTCCAGTGTTCTAACCACTGCGCCACCTCGCTCGGCCTTGCATAAGAGCATGCGTCGTTGTAATGAATATAAAGAGATATGTAAATGGAGTGGAAATTATATAAAAAAAGACTGATTCTGTTAATCGTGGCTAGGTTGATTCGATATTCTGTTGAAGTACCTGCGCCTCGTGTGCCGATGACTGTACAACGAGACGGTCTACAAGATACCGGCAATAGGCCCGGTACCAGTTAATAGCCTACTCTTGTAGGCGAATGGTACTAAGGGGCCGCAGAGCTTAATGTCCTCATACGACAGACGGATCACCATGGGGAGTGTCACATGTCATAGCCCCATGAGATGCTGTCGAGAGGTTTAGGCTTCAATGCAGGAAACTGAGGCAAAGACTGGAGGTCACGAACTTTATGCTAACACTTTCTTCCCCTTGCCGATCAAACATGGCAGCGAACATTTCATCCAAAACCAGCTTTCGAACAGTCTTACTTCCAAGTCTAACGCCACCCTACAGGTGTGCGTTAGCCATCTCAGCTGCGAGGCGTTTACTCATTCAGAACAACGTCATAAAACACACACACACATATATATATATATATATATATATATATATATATATATATATATATATATATATATATATATATTTTGCCCGGCTTCGCACGGGTTCTACGGCCATACCACTCCTTTGGCCTACGTATTTTGTTTGCGGACCACTGTGTACATCTATGAATATATTTTTAAGTACACGTTAAATAACTGAATATCATCGCTTTCATATAATTTTTACGTTGCAAGCAGTGCCCGCCACGAATGTTGTCTGGAAGCGTGAATATTGTATGTTCCATGCTGAATCGGCGTTCGGAGTGGAATCTTGTGCCAATGATGGGAGCACATCTTGATGAAAGCAATTTCTTTACAAGCAATGTACAGGGTGTTTCGAAAATTACCGGTATATTTGAAACGGCAATAAAAACTAAACGAGCAGCGATAGAAATACACCGTTTGTTGCAATATGCTTGGGACAACAGTACATTTTCAGGCAGACAAACTTTCGAAATTACAGTAGTTACAATTTTCAACAACAGATGGCGCTGCAAGTCATGTGAAAGATATAGAAGACAACGCAGTCTGTGGGTGCGCCATTCTGTACGTCGTCTTTCTGCTGTAAGCGTGTGCTGTTCACAACGTGCAAGTGTGCTGTGGACAACATGGTTTATTCCTTAGAACAGAGGATTTTTCTGGTGTTGGAATTCCACCGCCTAGAACACAGTGTTGTTGCAACAAGACGAAGTTTTCAACGGAGGTTTAATGTAACCAAAGGACCGAAAAGCGATGCAATAAAGGATCTGTTTGAAAAATTTCAACGGACTGGGAACGTGACGGATGAACGTGCTGGAAAGGTAGGGCGACCGCGTACAGCAACCACAGAGGGCAACGCGCAGCTAGTGCAGCAGGTGATCCAACAGCGGCCTCGGGTTTCCGTTCGCCGTGTTGCAGCTGCGGTCCAAATGACGTCAACGTCCACGTATCGTCTCATGCGCCAGAGTTTACACCTCTATCCATACAAAATTCAAACGCGGCAACCCCTCAGCGCCGCTACTGTTTCTGCACGAGAGATATTCGCTAACGATATAGTGCACAGGATTGATGACAGCGATATGCATGTGGGCAGCATTTGGTTTACTGACGAAGCTTATTTTTACCTGGACGGCTTCCTCAATAAACAGAACTGGCGCATATGGGGAACCGAAAAGCCCCATGTTGCAGTCCCATCGTCCCTGCATCCTCAAAAAGTACTGGTCTGGGCCGCCATTTCTTCCAAAGGAATCATTGGCCCATTTTTCAGATCCGAAACGATTACTGCATCACGCTATCTGGACATTCTTCGTGAATTTGTGGCGGTACAAACTGCCTTACACGACACTGCGAACACCTCGTGGTTTATGCAAGATGGTGCCCGGCCACATCGCACGGCCGACGTCTTTAATTTCCTGAATGAATATTTCGATGATCGTGTGATTGCTTTGGGCTATCCGAAGCATACAGGAGGCGGCGTGGATAGGCCTCCCTATTCGCCAGACATGAACCCCTGTGACTTCTTTCTGTGGGGACACTTGAAAGACCAGGTGTACCACCATAATCCAGAAACAATTGAACAGCTGAAGCAGTACATCTCATCTGCATGTGAAGCCATTCCGTCAGACACGTTGTCAAAGGTTTCGGGTAATTTCATTTAGAGACTACGCCATATTATTGCTATGCATGGTGGATATGTGGAAAATATCGTACTATAGAGTTTCCCAGACCGCAGCGCCATCTGTTGTTGACAATTGTAACTACTGTAATTTCGAAAGTTTGTCTGCCTGAAAATGTACTGTTGCCCCAAGCATATTGCAACAAAGGGTGTATTTCTATCGCTGCTCGTTTAGTTTGTATTGCCGGTCATTTTTGAAACACCCTGTAAGTATTGCTTGCGAATTATGCATACATGTGTGTTTTTTGCAGTATGTATCGGAAGCTATCTGAAGGGACATGACTGAAAAATAATAAGAAAAAGCACTCTTGATGTACGTGTTTACTCGTGTTACAGCACCTCCCTCGTGGAACGTAGTACACTCTATGATGGACTGTTGAGAGTCACTGTCGCAATTCATTGTCGTGGGCTGCTTATGGCAGATTTCTTCGCTGTGCCATGCGAAGAGTCATGTCAACACCTACGTTTCATAAAGCTGAAAATTGACTCAACTATTTCGCTGTAACTACACGAAGCATAGTTGTTGAAGAAGTTTTTCAGAAAACGCTTTACTTCTGGCATGAAAAATGAAATGCTCCAGATTTCGGATCCACATGTTTTCTCGCTATGTAACTTCTCTCAAACGACTGCAGCGAAACCATTGGTTACAAATGTTTCCTCCTGAACAGGTCATTAAGGCCCAACGGTACCGACCGGCCGTCATGTCATCCTCAGCCCACACGCGTCACTGGATGCGGATATGAAGGGGCATGTGGACAGCACACCACTCTCCCGGCCGTATGTCAATTTCCGCGACCGAAGCCACTACTTCTCAGTCAAGTAGCTCCTCACAAGGGCTGAGTGCACCCAGTTTGCCAACAGCGCTCGGCAGTCCGGATGGTCACCCATCCAAGTGCTAGCCCAGCTCGACAGCGCTTAACTTCGGTGATCTGATGGGAACCGGAGTTACCACTGCAGCAAGGCCGCTGGCGGTTAAAAATATTTGATTATTTCAAATTCTAAATCTCGCATCACGGCCAGACGATGAGGTAGTTATCTTTTCGTTCCTGGTCTTGTTTATTACGGTACTTCAAAGCTCAGTAGCTCACTGCCTGTTGGTCGAATGATTTGCAGTAATTCAAGAGTGCGAACTGAAATTGCTAATCTGACGGAAGCAGAAATTTTCAGTCTGTAGTTAATGCTAAGGTAAAAGGCAGACTGAAAAAATGACTCGGCCTGGTTTCGATTCCACAATCTTTCAATTTCCAGCCCCATCCTTCAATCAGTCCAGGAAACAAAATACGAATTAGATCCCACTTGCTGAAGTCTAGGGGCACTGTTGCTTTCTCGTGTTGTGGGGACTGTTCGCTAGGTGGCAGTGGCATCGTTGTCTCAACTGTGTTTCAATTCATCACAATTCATCGAGCGAGATGGCGCTGTGGTTAGCACACTGGACTCCCATTCGGGGGACGACGGTTCAAACCCGCGTCCGGCCATCCTGATTTAGGTTTTCCCTGATTTTCCTAAATCGCTTTAGGCAAATACCGGGATGGTTCCTTTGAAAGGGTACGGTCCACTTCCTTCCTTAATCCCATGGGACCCAGCCCCCCCTTTTCTATGTCCCCTCCGTCCATCGGCCCCTCATTTTTTCTTTTCCTCTCCTCTCCTTCCCCCCCCTCCCCCCCCTCATAGGTTCGGGTTCTCCCTCCCCCCCGCCCCATCTGCCACCGTGTTCCCTGTATAGTGCTGTTTTAAGTGAGTGTTTAGTGTTGTGTGTCCCCTGTCAGTGTTGCGAACAGCCGTCATACTGTCGGTGGTTGTGTTTTTTTTTTTATCTCGTGCGAATAGAAACCAGACTGTGATTTTTAATTGTGCCTGTCTACTTCTTGTGTGTTTTCATCCGCATCGTCACCGCAGTGTTTTTATATTTTCAATTCCACAACTTACGGCATTTTACAGTTTTTTACAATGTCACTGTTTTATCGCCTGTTTTTCTTGTTTGTTTCTATTCTCATTATGTTTCTTTTAACTTTTCTGTAGAGCAGCACATTACGCTGATGCCACCCCCCCCCCCTCCCCGCCGCTCGGGGAGGAGGGGGGAGGGGAAATTGAAATCCAATAAAGAAAAAAAAAGGGGAACTATGACCTAGCTGTTTGGTCCCCTCACCCAAATCAACCAACCAACCACCATAAAATTCAACGTGTACGACATACAATTTATAGATATACAACAAAGTCGTACTCGGGAATTAGTGTTTTTCTTAGTGAACACTCGATCAAAATCACTACAGCTGTTCCTAGGATTAACCTACACATATGCGAGTACAGACAGTCGTGAGCATGCGATGGGATTTCGAAGTCACTGGGAGAGGGAGAGTGTGAGAGAGAATATCTTATGGGATTTCTGAATATACAATCGCACATGAATGTTGATAGTAATTTCGATCGACTGTCCCTTTCAGCGTTTCACTACACCCACCGAGACAGAATACAGGCTAAATCGACTGCTGTGTAACATGGGGCTAAACTGACGGCCTTAAACCGATTACCTCCGATTCGTAAACACGTCATGCAGAATGTTAGTAGGATAATCGAGTTTCGTACGCCGATTTACGGGACACTGCAGCTTCGATCGGTGCGCGCCACGTCAGATTCGACCATTAGGGGGGCCAGCGGCGCGTGGTGTGTTGCCCGCCGCGAAAATACGGGCTTCTGCCCCGACGAGAGTTCCGTCTAATGCTGGCGGTTACCGAACGATGATAAACGGGGCGGAGAGGACAATCAGATAGCGGCAAGCGTGCCAAACAAAAGCGCGCCCATTGTGCTGCGCTAGCTGTTGCGCGCATTCAAACGCTGTCGCGCCCTGCTACAATAGCGCGTATGTGGTCTCCCAAACACGTAGCTGTGAACTACGTGACTCTGTAATCCGGGACTGCCGACTCGCCCTTGTCGAAGCGCCCTTATTTCAGCCACTGCATTGTTAACCGCACTGCGTCGAACTCTTAGGCACCAATAAATCCCGCTACTGAGTCTTTAAAAAATCGATCTGCCATTTAGAAAACAGCTTCGAACATCTGATACCTTTGCAAATCAGCTAATGGTTTAATTATTTGACGTTAAGAATCTAAAACCTTTATCACTGAAGACACAAGACACTGATTATGTTGGTTTTATTAGTTCCTGATTATTCACCCACAGGGCAGTGAATAAGTTTAGAAAATATTTGAAACTGTGTGTTAAGTTGTTGCAAATCGCCAAGTGTTCTCAGTCTCAAATGCTGCCCAATATAGTCCGGATAATTTGCGCGCTGTGAGTTACGCTGCCCCAAGTCTCGTTCATAGTCTCTAACACAATAAGGCAAGTTAAACAATTAACGTAAGTAGATTATGAGAACAATCTAAATATTTAAATTCTGTCTCTAACTATACAAAATGCTCAAAATCAAATTTTTTGCCTCCTGGAAGCATAACGAGACTGGGTGTGGGCGACCATTTTAGCCACTTAATATACAGGTGATTCAAAAAGAAAGAACAGATTCGTGTGGTTTATTACAAAGTACGAAAGATAGAAACCAATTGTGTATGTCACCGGATAGAGGAAGATTCAAAGTTTTGAAGTGTACGCCTCGGTAGTTGCGCTGTCAGCGCCCTAGTTCCTAAGCGATGGGGCCCGTGTTCGATTCCCGGCCAGTTCGAAGATTTTCTCCGCTCTGGGACAGGGTGTTCTGTTTTCCTTACTTTCGTGTCATCATAATTGACATTAATACTAAGATAGTTGAATGTTCACGGCTCGAAAACCCAATAAATTAAAAAAAATTGACAAAGTCGCACTGTTGTTTGCACTAACACTACACCCGAAGGTAAATCATGTAGTCTGTTGTAATCTGCGCGAAGTCAGTCCATTGTTCATTGCTTTAATTTTTCAAGATATTTTTTTCTTTAAAGGAAAATCCTCCGTCATTCTTAGTGAGGTTTAAAATACTTGGTCGTGTTTGCATTGCACCTTACGCCACTCGCAGCCGCAGATTGTTTTTGCCAAGCAAACAGAAATTTAGAGTCGATTCCTTTTCTTTAGCTGCTCTATTTTGCTGATTTCAATTTAATTCGAGAACAGACACAAACTAGCATGCTGAACAGGGGGTAAGTTACTTTTCTTTCAAGGGAAACTTCACTTTGATTTCCTGTGAGCACACAAGATATAGTCAGAATGTTCGGGTGTTGTGCTAAGTTAGTATATTAATTTACGGTATACAGTGTTGGTTTTCTTAAACATTTATTTTCTACCGTGTTGAGTAGTATTTTATTTTCTGGATGTTTCAAGTCAGACATTGCACTTCATTTCACGTAACTTTCGTAACGTACTTCAGTACTGAATTTCAGTTAAATAGTTTTCACTAAGTAAACAACTGGTTTCTTTTGGGGCGTAATCAGATACATTTTCATTATTTCAGATTCAGAATTTCATTACGATTTAAGCTTTGTTTCACGACACTGTCCACATGTGCAATAAAGGCCAGACAGTCAGTTTTGCTCAGCTGTTGAACACGATATCTGCTCGAAAAAAGAATATTCAGAATTTCACTTATAGATAAATTACATAGAAAGCTTAAAATATGATCAGCACAGACCATTTCAAGCAACAGCCAGAGCTGTTTACAAGCGCTCTGTGATATCTGTGCACTGGATCAATGGACGTCCACCCAGACAGCACCGTACAGATGTCGACAGCTGGGGTACGCGCGGCGCCTGCTATTTTCCAGCCTACCCCTGCCACACGCATCACATGATTTATGTCTGCGCCGCGTCGCCTGCCACTGAATGAATGCAGATGCGTGGAGGCGGGTGACGCCGCTGTACCCACCCCCACCCTGTTAGAGAGGCTCGTCAAGCGACGTGCATCAGGGGCAACGTGCCTCCCATACGGCTTCCCAGATCTGTCGCCATTCGGATTTCACGGGCCCGCTGCCGCGTCATATAACTCCTGGAACGCCACTGCCTGAATTACCAGAATGGCTTCTCCACAAAAGTAACATAGCGATAGTAGTTATACGAAGTGTTCAAATTTTAAATTTCTCGCTGTAAACCTATGTGAAAGCTGGTGCTGTGGTGAAAATAGAGGCTCATCAATAATGTACACCTATAGCTCAACGCACTTAGCATATAGTGACGTTTACAGTAGACCATAGTGTGAACAGTACGCAAATCATCCGAAGCACACTACGAGAAGGAAAGAAAATTAAGGTTTAAAGGTCGCGTCAAGCTGGTGTTAATGACGCAGCACAAGTCTGCAGCAGAGAAGGAAATCGGCTTCTTTCTTTAAAGGAACCATCCCGGTACTCGTAAATTAGGGAAACAACGGACAACCAGTCACCATTACACCTTCTCGGATTATTTTTAATCGTTCTGCGCTGCTATGGTGTGGATGTGGGTGGAATCAATGGAGATGAAATCAAAGGTTGTCGTGTTGGGAAATAATATGAGAGAAACAACAGTGATATTTTCAAGTTATGAGATAATCAAGCTCAGATTACCTACATGATTTGGGTCACTGCTGGAGATAATTTAAAGATCGAGGTTCGGTTTGCGGTCTGTCGGCTGTCGCCACATATTCGTCTTACATGACGACGACTCGCTGCTCAACCACTGCTTCCTTTCATGTCCTTTGACCCTCACAACTGCTATCTGGGTTCTGCTAAGAGTAAAATCTCTAAATCTACAAATAACGGGGTTGTCTCTCGTCAGTCCTCCCTCTAGGATAAGTCGCTGTGTCAGTTTTGCCTCACGTGATTCTACATTTCTCTAAAATCACTCACTCCGAGGTTGGCTTGTACTAGTCTTTCTATTCCTATAAAAAAGGCGGCTTAGTATTTTGCCACCAAAACTTACCAAGTCGATGATCCGGTAATATCTACAAGTGTCAGCAATTCTGATTATTACAGTCTTCTCCAAGTCTGAGGGTACGTGCTCTGTCTGTTGTTACTTGCCTGTCACACGAAATACTTTGGTTATGGTACGTACTCCTAACGATCTCAAAAATTCTGAGATCATATTGTCTATTACAGGAGTTTTGTTTCAATGCTCCTCAAATTCCTCTAGCAGCATCGTGTTTTCCACCTCAGAAAGTTCATTTCCTCTTACCTTCACATAGTACTGTCTTCAGATTTGTTTCTCTCTATACATTCCCTCCGTGTTTCAGCTTCTGTTATATGTTTAGTACCAGCTTGTCACCTAAGCACTTTTTCATACGGCTGTTTTTCTGACGTCCAAAGTTCTCTGCAATTTTAACGCAGATAGCGTCTAACAGTCAAATAGTCGTGTGTGTTTTTATAGCTTTGCATTTCTGTCTAGCCTCTCCTGGTTTGCTCTTTTATACTTCTCGTCAATCAATTTTTTTTTAGATTTATGTATTCCTTCCTATCTGCTTCACTTCCTTTATTATTATTATTTTCGATTATTCCCATTTAAAGAGAGCATTTTAACTTGAATTCCTTAACGATGATTGTTTATGTTTTTTCTGAGCCCAAATTTTCTTCATGTGTTCACTATGTTGTTTCTTTCGATCTGCTGTCCATTTGCATCCTAGTCTCTTCTGTGTTGTGGTGTCAAATTTATGTTTCTTGATGATGTTCCTGAAATCAGTTCTATTTTCTGCATCGTTTACTGTTATGTTTGCTTGTCTGAGTGCTCTTCAACTTCTTTTATCCATTTTGTTTTTCCCCTGCCTGTAATGATGACTTTAAGAATTCGCTTTGAAATTCTGTTTTCATTCATCCTGTAGACATGTCCGTAGAACTGCATCCTTCTTTTCTTTATTGTATCCGTAATCTTGGCTGTGTATTTATATAATTCTGAAGTTGGTCTCTTCTTCCAGATTCCTTGCTCTTGTATCACTTCACTTCCTTTATTTTTATGTTTTTTTTCCTCCATTACATGTGTCTATTGTGTTATGCAATGTTTTCTACTGTGTCCTTTCTTGTTGCCTAGTTATTTCTAAACTGCCTTCGCTGCTTTAGCTACATTGTTTTTCCGCTGTCTTTTTCCCAAATCTACACAGGGTTGGTATGGTTATGAACGTATATGGGATGGTTAATTTAAGGAGTGGCTGGATGACCTATCTCTTGCCACCGCGATACCCTCGTTACACAGCTATCCAGGCGAGTATTATTTCATCTCTCTCAACTACCCATTGGCCTTCTACTGTATTCCTTCCCCATGCTTCAGTTTGTCGTTGCCTAATGCTCCCTTTGAAAGTTTCAGTAACCTCTGGTTCTTTCAATTTATCCAGGTCCCATGTCGTTAATTTCATATATTCTCCCAATTTATTCACTTTTAATCTGCAGTGTGTAAGGAATAATTTATTTAAAGTCTGGTTTCCAAATTTCTGTCTTAGGGATAGTACAATTTGTCTGAATTCTTCTTTTCTCTCTAGCTTCCTTCCATGTACTCAATCGTCTTTCATGATTCTTAAAGTTTAGCGATGAACAAATTATACTCTGTGCCAACTTCTTTTCCCCAGTGCATACGCTATTCTTTCTTGATTTCTTAGAATCCAATTAAATTTTAGTCGCCCATAATAAACTGAACAATTTATTTTATCTCATCCTGCATTCTTGCAATATCTTTATAACTGCGGAGATCGTAAGCATATAACCTTTTACTACGGTGATGAGTGTTGGCTCTGCGAGTAACGCGGCTGTGATAACTCGTTCATTATTCTGTTCGTGGTCGCACAACCGCGTTTGTGCTATGCATCTTTTAGAATTATGTCTCCACGTTTACACCCGCAGATGCACTAATGCTATATGCGACACTGCTATCCCCACCTTTTTGCACTCCCGGCCTCATCTCACTTACGAGACCGTAAGTGCTTCAGATTTTAACCAGCGATCGCGACGGCACAGGAGGTGAGCGTTCACGATATCCGCCTGTGCCCGAAGCTTGGCCACGCATCGGTTTAATGTCTGAGTCACACCACATACCACACGCCTCGGCGCCGGATGTTTACCGCCGCATGCAGCACAGGCTGCAGTTGCGGCTTCGTCGTCGCACGATTCTGCCGTTGCAGTCGGCGTGTGGTGCACTGTTGCCATGGTGACCATGAAAACAGTCTACTAAATACAGCTTCATATGCCAGTCGTAGCAAAATAGCCTCGTAGTTAGCCTGGACCCGACCCACCTTGTTTCTTAAATTAAGTTGACAGCCAATATTTTAAAATTTCTTCCTCTTCGTTTACTCTTTTCTTTTTTCTCTCTGTGTTGATCTGGCCTTAAAATAGTGGAACAGTGATGGAACTTTGGCGTTGAGCAGTCTGAACGTAATCTTAAAATATAGTGAGCGACAACAGAATAACAGCAATAGCCAAAGAATTTCTTCAAGTTGCTCAAAGTGGATTTAGATAAGGATTTTCATGTAGTGACACTATGTACTTTTAAAATAGAACTACTCACAGAAAAACAGAATCTGTATTACTTTTAGCACGTTTAAAAAAGTAAATTAGGAGGAGGGGAGGAGATTTAGTGTTTAACGTCCCGTCGACAACGAGGTAATTAGAGACGGAGCGCAAGCTCAGGTTAGGTAAGGATGGGGAAGGAAATCGGCCGTGCCCTTTCAAAGGATCCATCCCGGCATTTGCTTGAAGCGATTTAGGGAAATCACGGAAAACCTAAATCAGGATTGCCGGAGACGGGATTGCACCTTCGTCCTCCCGAAGGCGAGTCCAGTGTGCTAACCACTGCGCCACCTCGCTGGGTCTAGTAAATTAGGAGCAATAATGATAGGTTGCACACCATACCTCATAAGGATGGCCATGAAACAAAAGTAGTAATGAATACGGGGTAGAAAAAGGAATAAGTGATAAAAATCAATGAAGGAGTAAGACAGGGGTGTTCTCTGACACACTCTTTTTGACATTCATGTAGACAACATTGTTACAGGTAATCACATTATTATCCGGGAATTAGATAAACACGCTGCAGTCCAAGTGCATTGCTACTCTCAGACGATGAACTAATGATATACGAAAGTGAAGATGGCCTCCAAATATCAATACATCGGGTAACGCAAATATGGATATTGAGATCTTTCAAAATAAATGGTTCAAATGGCTCTGAGCACTATGCGACTTAACATCTGTCGTCATCAGTCGCCTAGAACTTAGGTTAGTTAGATTTAATTAGTTCTAAGGACATCACACACATCCATGCCCGAGGCAGGATTCGAACCTGCGACCGTAGCAGTCGCGCGGTTCCGGACGGAGCGCCTAGAACCGCGAGACCACCGCGGCCGGCTTTCAATATAAATACCCAATACAGTCGTAAGTAGTGATAGCGAGATTATGATGATGTGGATTAATAACTGCACAAAAGTTAAATTTTATGCAACTACGGATAGGACATTACTGCTGAATGAAAGCGAGAGTTCAATAAATATGTCTGTGTGCAAGACGAAGACGACGATGCATTACAGTATGGAGGAGATTAACCACTACTTTGAGATTAACCGAGGATTTATGTAACTTGATCTGCCTGAGAATCTACTCTAAAATTATCTGCTCTGTAATCTAATGTAACTAGCACAAATATTCTGCACGACGCAGCCTCATGTGTACATTGTTTGAGCATTGCATGTATCACATTTCCACTGTCCTTTGCGTGCCTGTTAGATCTGGAACTTTCTAACTTTATTATCAGCTGCTGTTCACTAGTTCAGGAACAATTATTTTGCAGAAAATCGAGCCAAGTTTCAAAAAAATTACTTAAACACTGAATATGACAGAAAAACATGACTAACATTACAGGGAAAATTTTCATTACTTGGCAGTCAGCGTAATGGTGTAATGCCATTGTTCTCTGATTAGTTCATAATGTATAATGCACATTAGTTTCTATAAAAGAATAATGTTTCTAGATGATATTTCGCAATTAAGTAAGAGTGTTATAAGTCAGAAGTAGAGGGACTATGATCTGGAAATATATCGTGGAATGAAGATATGGTTTTATGGGAGTGTCTTGCGCTATAATTTCCACTAATTTTTACCTAGCCGCATCTGTTGCTAGTAATTCGTTTGATGGTGTGCTGAGATGCATCTATGCCTGTGACTGAACTAAGCCGTGACGACTCTGAACATGGATCCACTCTTGAAATTTCGGTTCTAATCCCCAACGGACAATCCACGTGTAGGTTCCCCATCGTTTCTCGGCACCGATTACGCCGGATGATGGAACGGTTCCTTTGGAAAGGGCTCAGAATTTTAGCTCTATCTATTGAACGCTCAGTCGGCAGGACATAACTTTTGGAGAACGGAGCAAAGAGTAGTCATTTGTCATGGTTACAATGAGAAATAGCCACAAAAATCAAAATTATTTTACCTAATCCGATTCCATTTCGTGGGAGATAATATTACGCCACTTATTGTGATATATTTGGTGTAAAATAAACTTTCGAATATAAAAGAAAGAAGGAAGATGCAGGTGAAGGTGCAACGCCCAGGTGTAGATTCGATTTCCGTATCATTCTTTTGGGAGATTCAACTTAGATAAAGTGATAAGTGAAAAAATAAGCGGGCGAGGCATAGAACTACAAAACTGCTGGCGCGTGTTAGATTCTTCGTCGTAATTCTTTTTCATTTGTATTTTTTAGTATACCTGACAATATTCTGATAATGGGAAAACCTTTGTTTTCTTTTCTTTTTTTTAAGTGGACCGATAGTTCTGTACTGACAAGTTACTCTGTAACTGCAATATATGATCTGAAGATGGGCAGCTAGCCTGAAACCGGTCATTGAAAATAAAAAATAGCGATAGAAGACTGAAATGCCATATACATATATTTTTAAAATAAAGGTCCCGTCGACATAATCAGAAATGGAGCACAATCTCGGAACATTTCACGGACAGGGAAGAAGATCGGTCGTGCCCTCTCGAAGGCACCGTGCCATTATGTATCTGGAGAGATTTAGGGAAGTCACGGAAAACGTATATCTGCACGACCGGACGCGGATTTGAACCGTTGTCGTCCCGTGCGCTGACCACTGCATCGGGTTTTAAACCGTAGGCGCGAAGGCAGATGCTACTTTCCCTTCTTTATTAAGAGTGCCTTCAGAATGATATCTTCCCTGTTATATTTATTAGAACGCCGTACATCACATTTTTCTTTATATGGCAGTCTGGTATAAAAGTACGTCTCATCAAGAATTACCTCCGGTTAGATAAACACTAGGACAGTATATATTTATTCTTGTGTCTTTTACCTATGAATAGCAATCCTTAAATTTTATCCTGACACATTTACATTCTTATCAGCTGTTTCCGAAACCGAGTATGGATAAAAGAGGAGCAGTCAGTGTAAGTCTTCCTTTCTTTGTTCTTTTATTATACCGCTCGATTTTTTGTTACAATGACCTATTTCATCCATGATGTATAACACTCTTTAGACCGTATTGGAGCCTAGAAAGTCTCCCAGCAGTGATCTGGGCTACAGATCACAATTAAAGGAGATCACCTGAAAAATAGAACCTATAACTCGAATAATAACAGAAAAAAGAATGATTTCTCAGTTATGACCTCTACGAATCGACAACTAAGTCACATTTCACAAAAGTCTGTTTTCATCTTGCCTCCTACTATACCCCATCAGATGGTACACATTTACCACATTTTGATCCCTAATTCTTTTTACTGTTTGAAAAAGAAGATTTGCTGTAGAGGTGAGGGACTGTGCGTCATTAAATACATGAAATATACTCAGTTTCTGATTATCCCCAACGAAAGCAACGAAAGTTGTTAAGAGATTATGAATAATCAGAACGATCCCTGTTAAGTCAACCTAATATATCCTCCTCTACTTTCACAAAACAGCTGTATGTCATCGTCGAATTGTGGTACGTAATTTCATTTCTAGAACGATATATTGTTGCCTATTACATTTTGCAAAATTATTAACAGGGGAGTTAGACATCTGTAAGTGCAGAACAGGGAATCGGTGATCATAATGCCGTTGCAGCATCCCTGAATATGGAAGTAAATAGGAATATAAAAAAAGGAAGGAAGGTTTATCTGGTTAGCAAGAGTAATAGGAGGCAGATTACAGACTACATAACAGATCAAAACGAAAAGTTCTGTTCCGACACTGACAATGTTGAGCGCTTGTGGGAAAAGTTCAAGGCAATCGTAAAATGCGTTTTAGACAGGTACGTGCCGAGTAAAACTGAGGGACGGGAAAAAACCAACGTCGTTCAACAACAAAGTTAGGACACTACTGCGAAAGCAAAGGGAGCTTCACTGCAAATTTAAAAGCAGCCAAAACATCTCAGACAAAAAGAAGCTAAACGATCTCAAAGTTAGCATAAGGAAGGCTATGCGTGAAGCGTTCAGTGAATTCGAAAGTAAAATTCTATATACCGATTTGAAAGAAAATCCTAGGAAGTTCTGGTCTTTTGTTAAATCAGTAAGTGGACCGAAACAGCATATCCAGACAGTCTTTGATGATAATGGCATTGAAACAGAAGATGATATGCGTAAAGCTGAAATACTAAATACCTTTTTCCAAAGCTGTTTCACAGAGGAAGACCGCACTGCAGTTCCTTCTCTAAATCCTCTCACGAACGAAAAAATGACTGATATCAAAATAAGTGTCCAAGGAATAGAAAAGCAACTGAAATCACTCAACAGAGGAAAGTCCACTGGACCTGACAGGATACCAATTTGTTTCTACACAGAGTACGCGAAAGAATTTGCCACCCTTCTAATGGCTGTGTACCGCAAGTCTCTAGAGGAACGGCAGGTTCCAAATAATTGGAAAAGAGCACAGGTAGCTCCAGTTTTCAAGAAGGGTCGTCGAGCAGAAGAACCTATATCTCATCAATCTGTTACAGAATTTTAGAACATGTTTTTTGCTCGCGTATCATGTCATTTCTGGAAACCCAGAATCTACTCTGTAGGAATCAACATGGATTCCGGAAACAGCGATCATGTGAGAGCCAACTCGCTTTGTTTGCTCATGAGACCCAGAAAATATTAGATACAGGCTCCCAGGTAGATGCCATTTTCCTTGACTTCCGGAAGGCGTTCGATACAGTTCCGCACTGTCGCTTGATAAAGTAAGAGCCCACGGAATATCAGACCAGATGTGTGGCTGGATTGAAGAGTTTTTAGCAAACAAAACACAGCATGTTGTTCTCAATGGAGAGATCCCTACAGACGTTAAAGTGACCTCTGGCGTGCCACAGGGGAGTGTTATGGGGCCATTGCTTTTCACAAGATACATAAATGACCTAGTAGATAGTGTAGGAATTTCCATGCGGCTTTTCGCGGGTGATGCTGCAGTATACAGAGATGTTGTAGCATTAGAAAATTGTAGCGAAATGCAGGAAGATCTGCAGCGGAGAGGCACTTGGTGCAGGGAGTGGCAACTGACCCTTAGCATAGACAAATGTAATGTATTGCGAATAAGTAGAAAGAAGGATCCTTTATTGAACGATTATATGATAGCGGAACAAACACTGGTAGCAGTTACTTCGATAAAATATCTGGGAGTATGCGTACGGAACGATTTGAAGTGGAATGATCATATAAAATTAATGGTTGGTAAGGTGGGTGCCAGGTTGAGATTCATTGCGAGAGTTCTTAGAAAATGTAGTCCATCAAGAAAGGAGATGGCTTACAAAACAGTCGTTCGACCTATACTCGAGTATTGCTCATCAGTGTGTGATCCGTACCAGGTCGGGTTGACAGAGGAGATAGAGAAGATCCAAAGAATAGCGGCGCGTTTCGTCACAGTGTTATCTGGTAAGCGTGATAGCGTTACGGAGATATTTAGCAAACTCAAGTGGCAGACTCTGCAAGAGAGGCGCTCTGCAACGCGGTGTAGCTTGCTGTCCAGGTTTCGAGAGGGTGCGTTTCTGGATGAGGTATCGAGTATATTGCTTCCCCCTACTTATACCTCCTGAGAAGATCACGAATGTAAAATTAGAGGGATTCGAGCGCGCACGGAGGCTTTCCGGCAGTCTTTCTTCCCGCGAATCATACGCGACTGGAACAGGAAAGGGAGGTAATGACAGTGACCTCGGCCACACACAGTTGGGTGGCTTGCGGAGTATAAATGTAGATGTAGATGTTAGATGCAGACATTGGAGGTTTTCCCATTCCGTACCCATGCCGGGGTTAAGAGGCAATACGGCGCAGGCTTTGTGTTAACAGACGTGGACGTCGTGGCACCGCGCCTCGGAGAGCCCGGGCGAGGCACGTGGGCCGCGGAAGACGCAGCCCCGGAAGATCAAAGGCTCCAGTTGGCCCCGCGATAAGCTGCCACGCAGACTGAACTAGCGGAGCGCGTAGCCGACGCGAAAGAGTTCTCATCGGCGCAGCAGCCAAGTGCCGGGATTAAATCCTTCTCGCTGGGGGTCCTTTTGAGCTCAAAGAGACTGCCAGTCGATAGCTTCGCCCTGACCCGACCCGCTCTCTGCAGCAATAAAATTCTTTGTCTCGCTGTAGAGGCTCCAGATGTTCGTCTTCACCTGTCAGCAATAGACTGTGCGTATCCCCCCCCCCCCCCCCCTCCCCTCTGCCGGCACATTTAGTCGTACACAAATAGCTTCGCGTCGAAGCACAGAGAACGGTGGCGCACTAACTCATCACATTCTTATCAAGACCTCAACTCTACGTTTCTCTTTACCAACCTAAACGATTCTATTTAGTATGCATAGGAGAACTCTAGTCTTGAAACGTACCTCAATTAGGTAATCATGCCACGAAAGAGATTCAGCGAAACGTTTTTTAAGTCTAGTTTTTCCTAGATCCTTCCCGTTTTTGTAATAACTGCAATGTATATCACTATACCCTTAGTAACAACTCGTTAGCCATATAATACAAAATATACTGCAACTGCTAGCACATACTCATCTGAATGTTCACTGTGAAAATGTGCTGTCAATGTGGACGAAGTATAGGGTGGACATAAAGGCTTTTCCTTACTACAAAACTTTGTTATTGAGGAATTATGATAGATACAATTATGTGGCTTGTTTCAAATGATAACACACTGAGTTTTTATGTATGCAGTTCTAAATGTGCTCTGGCGGTATCACTTACAGGAATTTCAACAGTGGGTAGTGTTCCAACAGGATATAGCGACGCCCAAATGGATACTATTTCCAGAGTGAGATTTTCACTCTGCAGCGGAGTGTGCGCTGATATGAAACTTCCTGGCACATTAAAACTGTATACCGGACCGAGACTCGAACTCGGGACCTTTTCCTTTCGCGGGCAAGTGCTCCACCAACTGAGCTACCCAAGCATGACTCACGCCCTGTCCTCAAAGTTTTACTTCTGCCAGTTCTTGGACGAAACCTTTTCAGACAGATGGATCGGTGGAGATGGTCCAACATCATAGTCAATAGTTTCACGAGACGTACAATTCATGCCTTTCTTGTGGCATTACGTTAAGTCCAATGTGTTCAGCTCATCAATTTGTAATGTGCAAAGCCCTTACGGCACGAATACTAGATGCGGTAGAGGCGGTGACGGGGGAGATTTTGGCTAAGACATAGAGAGACATTAAAGTCGCCTCTACGTTCTATGGGCAACAAATGGAGCACATAGATTTTTTTGATTTAAGCTACCATTTGCAACAAACTGCTACGCTGTATGTAGCACATTTCCTTAGAATCAAATTTTTGTAATCACGGAAAAGACTTAATGTCACCCTGTATAGTGCGATTCATGATTCACACATACCTTAAAATGAACGAAAAAATCGTTTTTTTAATGTAGGCCATCATATCATTGTTATCTAGAACCACGTTTTGAAGTGTAGCCTCTGTACGTAATCCTTTTGAATCAAGGACAGAAGATTAGAATTTGTTGCGCCGCTAAATAGGTCGTTTCAGGTGGGGCATAAGGTCAAAGTGGGGCACAATTTGGGAATGAAATCTGCCACGCAGTTTCGAAGTAATCGTGTAGGCATTCGCCTAATCGGCTTAGGGAAATCATGGAAAAACTAAGTCAGGATAGCTGGATGGTGATCGGAACTGCTGAACTGTCATCATCTCTGAGATGAGTCTAGGTACTACGCCACCTCGCTCTGTGTAATTAGTTTAGTCGTATGGCATTCTGAGTCAGTCTCTTTCTGTTTTAGTTATCGGTGTATAAAATTCTGCGAAAATTTTCCGCTCGCTAATATCCAAAAGGCATCTGCTGGGCCATTACGCCAGGAAATTAACTATATGGCACATTTCTTTGTGAACTGAATTTTATTGTTGTTTTATTGAAGCAGGTCTGATACGACAGTATGTGTGAGCTATTTGTGTTGAAGATTGACCACACGACATAGTACACCTGGGAACCTTTTAGTTTGGTTAGCCCGCCTGTATTAAAGACTTTGGTGTGGGGTACTGAAATGGATGATGCGGTGACTCATGGGCAGTGTGTGAGTTTACCTCAAATTTCACTTCAATTGGATGGTGATTTAAACGAAAGGTTCACATTTCAAAACAGGTTTACTAATTTGTTTTCACTTTGGGAAATGTCTCGCAAACGGATCCCATGTTTACAGAAAACTTTTTGCTTCTCTTATCGTGTGTGTCCACCAACGTCAGTTTTCGTTATTATTTATGATATGATACATTCCGTATGTGTAGCAGACTATATGTCAGAATTTTCGTAAGAACAGAGTTGTTACAACCCATCCTTACACTATTCCCTGTCCCTGAGCTAAGTGAGACAGATCAGTTCGATCCAATTGTTTATCAATCCATTTATTTTTCAAGCCACCTGCCACGAAGCGTGTGAGGTTGAGAAAGTTTTTTAAAAAAGTTGCAGTTATTATTGGGCACTTTTAGTAGCGCCTGCGGACTAGCAACCCGTCAAATACACTTACTGAATATGTCAATTACTGAAATCACAGTGGTTAGCACACTGGACTCGCATTCGGGAGGACGACGGTTCAATCCCGTCTCCAGCCATCCTGATTTAGGTTTTCCGTGATTTCCCTAAATCGTTTCAGGCAAATGCCGGGATGGTTCCTTTGAAAGGGCACGGCCGATTTCCTTCCCAAACCTTCCCTAACTCGAGCTTACGCTTCGTCTCTAATGACCTCGTTGTCGACGGGACGTTAAACACTAACCACCACCACCACATACTGAAATCAATTTATTAACTTCTATGTGGCTGGTTTTTTCATCTCTTACCGAATTACAACGTCTATCTCATATCGTGGAATGTGTTTACTGGGAGGTATCTAACTTTAAGACCGCGCGTTCCTTAATTCGTAGATTTTGACATCAGGGCCCAGAAGAAGTGCCCCTCTTCTTTCTTCCCTGGTGTCTATAGATCTGGGTACGTCAGTTGTTAAATATCTCGTTAGAGAGAGTAAAAACTGTTTGCTATATTATTAATTTATCTCTAGTCGTCAAAAAACAATGAATACAGTTAATTAGAAATGAAATAACAAGGGGCGAATTGGTTTTTATGCTTCATAAGAAAAGCGTTCAGTTTCGTAGGTCATTCATGCCCACGTCCACGCACACACGCGCGTTCAGGAGTGGATGTCGTGACAATTTTTCGTGCTACGTTTTGCGTGTTTGCTCACCAAACATTTTCTGACGTAAATCGCCATGCGCGGCAATCACAACAAGTGATAAGGGGCAGGAGATCGCGTGCTATACGCAAGAATTTTTCTAGGTGTTTGAATTTTAAGGAGGAGGTTGACTTCTCGAAGGTGTTTGCGAGGAGATATTGACCAGAACCCCACGCGAAGATTTCTCTTGCAGTATTAATCGTGTTTCCTGCTTCCACATGGTGCTACGCTGAGTGTAACCACTATATCGGCAAATTTTTATCGTACACTTTCTGATTGTGACGGCGTTATGCATTATAGACCCCAACAAGTAAACTGGGTCAAATGTTTTGGGTAACCACTATGTAATACTGATTTGTACGTCGTTAAGCCAACAGCCTTGCCGCAGTGGTAACAACGGTTCCCGTCAGGTCACCGAAGTTCAGCGCTGTCGGGCTGGGCTAGCACTTGGATGGGTGACCATCCTGTGTGCCGAGCGCTGTTGGCAAGCGGGGTGCACTCAGCCCTTGTGAGGCAAACTGAGGAGCTAATTGATTGAGAAGTAGCGGCTCCGGTCTCGTAAACTGACATAGAGCCAGGAGAGCGGTGTGCTGACCACATGCCCCTCCACATCCGCATCCAGTGGCGCCTGTGGGCTGAGGATTACACGGCGGCCGGTCGGTATCGTTGAGCCTTCCAAGGCCTGTTCGCACGGAGTACGCCGTCGCTAATTCGATGAAATTTATGCAACAGATGTATCATTGGTGCTTTGCACATCACTAATAATGTTGCACTATGCCTTTCATAACTGCTGCCTTACGTATACTGGTAAAGGGCGTGACAGTTTTTGTACGTTTTGTAGAGCGTTTGGTGCTGTTACGTTAGAGAAAAATTAGCGGTTATATTTGAATTTCTGCGGAAGCCACGACTATATCAGCGTCCCTCCCTCCTAGATATCGTATTCCGTAACCTCTACCCCACGGTGAGTTGTGTCGGCCAATGGCAATCTCTATTTGACTGTTTAAGAGGACCGTAACAACAATCACGATAAATTCAGCGCACTCATTGCGACCACCTTCCAAGAAAGACATCAAGATTGCAGCACCAGCATACCCATTTAACCTTTCCTCCAATTCAACCTTTCACCACTCACGAACTTCTGTTACCCATAGTTGATGAATCATCAACTTTAAGTGGTTCTGTTTCACTCTATGAGCCATCAACATCGTCGTCGTACCTAGTCTTGAGATAAGTGAAATCAGTTTTGAGCGAGAAAAACACGTTTCTGAGTCACAAACTAAAATTTCTTTGCAGACGTATGTGACCATACTTTCTTCAACACTCAGTGATACAGATAGCCTTGAGCGAAATTGTTTATATTACATAGATGTGAAGCGTTTCAGTAATCGTGATCTTCAGAATCTATGGTGTAAATAACGGATACGGAACAGCGATGTATTTAACATAACACTGAATCAACCTACAGATGATTACATAAAATAGTTACCACTCAGTAATGGAACAATGAAAGAAAATATCTTCTCAAAAGAGCCATTTCAAGAAAATACGTGACCTGAATGAAGACCGAATGACAGCCGGCACGCAGTATCGTGCGAACGAAAACTATGTACATCTGTATTTATGTCAACGTTTTCTCTTCCCTAAATTGGCCTACCACCCATATTTCCTCTTGGTATCATCCAACATTATTTTGGATATGCTTTTGAGTATACGTTTGTATGATTCCTTGAACTTTATGTTTTTGTGTGTATAATTACGACTTTATAAGGCTTTAGTCTGCAACCGCATTACATAGCTATTAACCATTAAGACGATACCTCCGGGTGCTATTATTCCGTCCTCTAGCGACGGGTAACATTTTTCTTGTGCTTCCCAATATACTCCATACAGCTGGCATTGGCTCCACACAGGTCACATGTCAAGAATTCACAGTGTTTGATTTTATTGTTACAAGTACTTTGTTCACTCATCTATTGCTTGACTTCATATTCTATGAAATACGGGGGCTGGCTAAAAATATGGAAACACCTCGAGAGATACATCCTTGAACATAAATGCTAATCAAACCTGGAGGTTGCGCTGTTGTATTTAATTACGAACGTTATCGGTGCAATGTCCACAATATGTTGCAAGTGTCAATCGTGGGAAAAACTGCGTTCTGTGTAATTGATGATAATGAGGTCCCATACTCCGAGGAGCGTAGGGGACGATGTGGGAGACCCACACCGCCGACTAGGCAAGGGCCTAGCGGAGGTGGTTTGCCATTGCCTTCCTCGACCATAATGGGGATGAATGATTATGACGACGACGGCACTACAACGCCCAGTCATCTCGAGGTAGGAAAAATCTCCGACCCCGCCGGGAATCGAACCCGGGACCCCGTGCGCGGGAAGCGAGAACACCACCGCAAGGCCACGAGCTGCGGACTCTGGTGCATTATATCGGAGATAAGTGCGTTAGAACTTGGGCTAACTGTTGATGCTTGCATGGTGCTTGCTTCCACAGCAAAGGTAGCCGAAGTGTTTTGTGTTTCAGTAGGCACCAAATCGAAGATTTATACCGCATACACGAAAAGCGGAGAAACTTCATCCGCTAAGTAACAACGCTGACGAAAGTGTGTGTTGGGTGAAAGTAACAGACTGTCACTGAGGAGAAATGTGATAAAAAATAGGGGAACGTCATCCGCAAAAGTCATTGCAGAAATGAACATCGCTCTCGCGAATCCTGTCAGCACAAAAACAACACAGAGGGAGCTAAATAAACAGGGAATTGCAGGGCGACTAGGATTTCAAAACCACTCATCAGCGATGCAAAAGCCCGTACCAAGAAAACCTAAACCTGGACTGGGCGATGGAACAAAGACATTTGGTTGGATGAGTTGCACATCGCTTCCAACTTACGGCGGTGTTTGTATCCCAAAAGTGAAAGATGGCGAAGGCTCGGTGATGCTTTGAGCGGCCATAACGTGATATTCTATGGGCCCCAGGGGTACTCTGCAAGATGTCATTACTGTCATTAAATGTGTGACCCTTTCAGCTGATCAGGTCCATCCAGTGGTACAATGTTTGTTGCCCAATGGTGATGCGGTGCTCCAAGACGACATGGACTCTGTCCACACAGGTCGCATCGTTCAGGACTGGTTTTGTGAGCACTAAGAGGAACTTCATATCTTCCTTGGCCACTATAATCGCCGGGTCTCAATATTATTGAGCCTTCGTGCTCTACTTTAGAGAGAAGGGTGCGTGATCACTATCAATATCCATCATCCCTATCTGAACCTGTAACTATTTTGCAGGAAGACTGGTACAAGATTTCCCTAGAAACCACGAGAAGACAGGAAATTGTTTTGAATGCCAGCTATTTTCCCACAGAGTGTCAGGCATGGTAATGTGTTGTGTTTTTGGTATGTCCGTATTTTTCTCCATCTCCTGTATAATGTTGTTTTGTGTCCTGTCTTTATATCATAGAATCTGAAAATGATAATTGCTGACATACGTCAAGTGTAAGGAATAAAGAGTGATTACGATCAAGATGAACCTTCAGTATCATTAATAGCGTTAAGTCTCAGAAGAAAGTCATTTTGAAAACACAACTGCATGAAACACATTTTATTACGACCTGTTTTGATCCACATTGATCACATACATGGTATTTAAAAGATCGCACCTTTAAATGCGTATTCCGTAATCTTTTGATGGCATACACGTTGGCTGAGGACGGAGTGTACCGTACCTATATCCGATGTTATAAAGTTTGCACATTGAGCAAACTGCGAAGGAAAGCAAGCAGAAATTTGGAAACGAAACTAAAATTCAGGGAGAGTAGGAAAAAAGCTTTGCAGTTTGTAAACGGCTTGATATAGCAGCCGAACAAAATGGAAAGTGTGTAAAGAAGGATGTAAGGTGAATATGAACAAAAGTAAAACTAGAGTAATGGAATGTTGTCGAATCATATCAGATGATACAGCGGGTTTAGGTGAGACGCCAAAAGTAGCAGATGAGCAGCAGAATAACTGACTTTGGCCGAAGTAGAGAGGATATTAAACGCAGACTGGCAAACAAGAAAATTATTGCTGAAAAAAATGCTAATTTCGAATTTAAATTTAAACATTAGGAAGTTTTTCTGAAGGGAGTGAATGAGTTAGTGGAAGTTAAATTGCACAGAGAGACAGTAGGCTAGTTCAAATGGATGAAATGAATATTGACTGCAGTAGCCGGCCGCGGTGGTCTAGCGGTTCTAGGCGCTCAGTCCGGAGCCTCGCGACTGCTACGGTCGCAGGTTCGAATCCTGCCTCGGGCATGGATGTGTGTGATGCTCTTAGGTTAGTTAGGTTTAAGTAGTTCTAATTTCTAGGGGACTGATGACCATAGATGTTAAGTCCCATAGTGCTCAGAGCCATTTGATCCATTTTTTGACTGCAGTAGTTATTTTCGGAGGAAGAGACTTGCACAGGCTAGAGCTGTATCGAACTAGTTTTCGGAATGAAGACGGCGACGAGGACGTTCTTCCCCGTATTACCGTAGATCAAATCATGATCATCAGTTGTTCATAAGCCACCACTGTTAAACATCTCTGTTTACCTTCAAATACCATACATTTCATATCACTATTTGACTAGCTAGTCTAGTCGTTAGCTTCGTTGGCTACTGACTTCAGCTCTCCTTCTGTTCCCAGCGACGACGATTTATGTTGGGGAAGTGTCGAACGAGATTTACTCATTCTCGTGAGGACTGGAACATTAATATTTTCATCGTACTAGGGACAGTAACGGAGACGGGCAAAGTGTTTTGAAACTAATATTTAGTGGTACAGTCAGATAGTAATTCGCAGAAATAATCAGTCCTAGCCGAGATCGGCCTCCTTCAAATCACGAAATGAAGTCAAAATATACTTCAATTGTGTAGGCAAGTAACTACATTTTACCGAGCGAGGTGGCGCAGTGGTTAGCACACTGGACTTGCATTCGGGAGGACGACGGTTCAATCCCGCGTCCGGCCATCCTGATTAAGGTTTTCCGTGATTTCCCTAAATCGCTCCACGCAAATGCTGGGATGGTTCCTTCGAAAGGGCACGGCTGACTTCCTTCCCCGTCCTTCCGTAATCCGCTGAGACCGATGACCTCGCAGTTTGGTCTCTTCCCCCAAAACAACCAACCAACCAACTACATTTTCTACGCAGCTGAGCTGAAACTTTCGAGTTCTGTGACGTACTTGGTCACAGTGCCAGCAAACATACGTTCCAAAAATGTGTTGGGTGTATAATCACAAACAGCCGATGTGTCATCAAATTATCGCGCAGCTTGAAGCCACACACGTTTTGTCACTACCATCTTCATAAGTACACTTCTGCTTTTAGTAATTCGCGTACCCTAAGACCGCAACACACTGAGGTGACAGAACTCATGGGGTAGCCATACGATAATATACCGATGGCGGTAGGATCGCGTACACAAGGCATAAAAGAGAAGTGGTTGGACGGAGCTGTCATTTATTCTCAACTGCTTCGAGTGAAAAGGTTTCCTACGTGATTATAGCCGCACGTCGTGAGTAAACAGACTTTGAACGCGGAATGGTGGTTGGAGCTAGAAACACGGGACATTCCGTTGTTAGAATCATCAGGGAATTCAGTATTCAGAGAATCACAGTGTCAAGAGCGTGCCAAGAATAACAAATTTCAGGCATTACCTGTCACCACGGAAGAAGTAGTGGCCGAAGGCCTTCACTTAATGACCAAGAACATTTCGCATAGTGGTCAGTGCTGACAGACAAGCAATAACCTCAGAAATCAATTCGAGACGTACGACGAACGTATCCGTTAGGACAGTGCGGCGAAATTTGGCGTTAATACGCTACGATAGCAAACGACATCGCCGGCAGTACCTCTCTTGAACTCGTGACCATATCAGTTGGACCCCAGACGATTGGAAAACGGTAGCGACGTCATACGAGTCCCAATTTTAGTTGGTAAGAGCCGATGGTAGGGTTCGAGTGTGGTGCAGACCCCACGACGGTATCAAGAAGGCGCTGTTCAAGACGGCGGTGGCTCCATAATGGTGTGGGCTGTGTTTACAGCGAATAGACTGGATGATCTGGTTGTGTTAGGCTACTTTGAGCCCATTTGCAGTCGTTCTTGGACTTCATGTTCCCTAACAACGGAGGAATTTTTGTGGATGGCAAAGTGCCATGTCAATGGACTACGATTGTTCGCTATAGATTTGAAGAACGTTCTAGACAGTTCGAGCTTCTGATTTGCCTCCGATATAACCCCCACACGAGTCCCATAGGATCGAAAGGCCAGTTCGTGTACTAAATCCTTCACTGGTAACACCTCCACAACTATGGACGGATAAAATGGCTCTGAGCACTATGGGACTTAACATCTGTGGCCATCAATCCCCTAGAACTTAGAACTACTTAAACCTAACTAAGGACATCACACACAGCCATGCCCGAGGCAGGATTCGAACCTGCGACCGTAGCGGTCACGCGGTGCCAGACTGAAGCGCCTGGAACCGCACGGCCACACCGGCCGGCCTATGGACGGATATAGAATCAGCACGGCTCAATGTTCCTGCAGGGGACTTCTAAAGATTAGTTGAGTTCTTGCCACGTCGAGATGTTGCACTATGCCGATCAAAAGGCGCTCCAACACGACAGTAAGAGACACGCCGTGACTTTTGTCACCCCAGTGTGTACCACCGCCAGGCATCAGGCCGTGGATGAAGGGCCAGTCCACAGTGGAGCTGCGGTGGTCCCAGTTGCCGTACTAGATGCGTCCGCCAACTGGCGCCGTAGCTGAGTCGCGTCGATGCATCGCGCAGCTAGCGGCGACCGCCTAATTAGGCTAACACGCCTAATTAACGGACAGCCCGTGGGCGCCCGCGCAGCACCACCTAACAGCTGGCTCTGTCCTGCTCTCCTCTGGCCAGACACACTCAGATTGTGCACGGTTTAGCAGCACCTAACCCGCTAACGATACGAACTCTTAAACTTGTTCCCTTACAAGTAAACCTATCCATGCGATATACTTTGATTTTAATCGTCTTTGAATATGTTTTAGTGTAGAGCGAAATAAAAGACAATCTTTTTTAAACGTACCCATATGGCCGTTAAGAGCGTGAGACACGCTCTAGGAAAAATTGAGTTTAATACTTCTGAATGAATATCGTTTGTTCTGGCGTGACCGGAACGAAGGCGAAGAATGCAAGACCAGAGAAAGCGGTGAAAAGACGTTGGCCAAATGTGTGCGGAATAGGACCGCACCATGACAGGAACACCCTCAAGCCAGCCTCGGCCGCTCAGGTCAGCTCAGTATACGGACATTAGTGGAACGTATTCGTGGAGCGTGCTACAAAAACAACTAGTTGTGGTCCTTAACACTTACTTGTCTCGACTTGTCTATAGCGACGAACATAATTGTTTGCATGTCGTGCATCGTTTGCGACTACTACTTTTAAATCTCCAAATTAAGCATTGTCAATAATCTTCTTTATAGAAATTAAACCGCTAATGTTATTTACTTCGTTGTACAGCATTCGGAGAACGCTGCGTCACTTAGGCACCCTATACGAGACGAATGGCCGATACCCAACACCGCTGAAACGGCAACACGTGAAAAAAATTCAAATAAACGTTTTATGGTTGTTAACGTGCGTTACAATTGTGCACTCTGATTTGTCCAATCAGTCATTTTTTCGAAATCCCGCTTTCTTATTAATTTGTTTTTCATTTCGGCAAATGATCAATAGCAAAGCTATACTATCGTTAATACCAAATTCAATCTTATGTGATGAAATGTTATTTCAGAGATGTAATTCTCCGTAACAAAGTGCATTCGGTATTTTTTGACTGTAACAGTTCTTCGCCTTTCTCATTATTGTACAGGTTTACAAAAATGTTACAACAGTAAGGTAGAAGCAATTTAAAATATAGCATAAGTAAATTTGAAATGGTTGCAACTTGAAAACAAAGAATGCACCAAACGTAAAAAGAAAATGAATAACACACAAAATATTTTATATTTCATAAAATTGCAAGGAAAAAATATGTATAACAGTACACGTGGTATACTCGTTTAGAATATATTTATTTGGGAGGGACTCATGAAACAACTAAACATGACAACTTACAGATATACATATATGTTTGTAGCTTATCTATGACGAATGTGTCTTTGGAATGCCACTTTATCATGTGCGCTTGAATTAGGCATTAACGATGCTATACGTTTTGCTATTAGTCCAATTTCGCAATGAAAAAAAAAATAGTGGCGGTAGAGGGTGGGGAGGGGGAAGGGAGAGAGAAAAGATTTAGAAAAAAGTGACATTTTCGACAAATCCGCGTGCACTGGGGTAGCGTATAGTAGCATACATTAAAAATCGTAAAACTTGTATTTAAAGTTTCTTTATATCTTTTACCGTGTAGAGGATATTTATTCAGAAATATTAAACTCAATTTTTGAAGTAAGGGGTTTCACCCCTTAACGGCTGTATGGACACTCATAAAAAAAAGTTGGGTTTCTTATTTTGCTCTGTACTACAACATATTCATAGCTGGTCGAAATGGAAGAGTATTCCTTGGATAAGTTTACTTGCTAGTCTCTGCGCTAGAAGATGATTCCCCAGAACTGGAATAACGGGAAATTATTCTCCCTCCTTATAAAGGAGACAAGAAATAAAATGATGATTGTGTTTGGCTCCAGTGTCTAACATACAGGGTGATTTTGCTAAATGGAGGCAAACTGCACGGAATGATTTCTAACAGGAAAAGGAACAAAATGGGGTCATATGGACTTACGGCGAGAAATGCCTTCCATGGGAGGTACACCAACTTGAATGTGGAGATAAAAGATCTTTGACAGCGCATGTTTGAGTGACTGAAAGGGCACATGAGAACACACAGGAAAAAGGGAATGTTGTGTCTCGACTAGTGTGTTAGTTGTAGGATACTAACCGATCAGCATGGTTCAGCCTCAATGCATGGATGAGCATTATTGGAGACCGGACTGCCAGACCAGTCGTCCTTCTTCAACGCCTCACTGGCGCAGATTATCTGCACTTCCTGTGGGTGACATTCCCTGCTACTACGTGGCGGTGCTCCATCTCATTTCCGCGATTCTGTGCTAAGACATCTTAACGTACATCCTGAACTGGCGGTAGTGGTACGCTGTCATGATACCACAAATACCTGCACAGACAGAACGATCCCACATGCTTGCTGTGTCTCTTGTCTGCGTTCATTGAACCTACACTATCAAATATTTTTAACTTCCACCTTGAAACAGTTGTACCTTCCTTGGAACGCATTTTCGGTCGTATGTCCATATGACATTTTCTTTGCTATATCCTCTTATGGACCATTTCATGCAGTTTGTCCCAGTTTAGCAAAACCATCCTGTGGAACATATCCCCTGAAAGTGTCACCAACAACCTAGAGAAGAAACAATGTATTTCAGTCAGGAAAACTATGTCGCTGATTTTAGAAGTGACTGTAGGAGAAGTGATCATTTGTAGACCACAGACATCACAATTTTTTGAGATCACCACTTCAACTGAGATTTATAGGTTTTTAAGAATGATTTTGACTAATTTTCAACCCAATTTATACAAACGATCTTTGAGAAATAAGGCATTAAGTCAGATTGGATGGAGAAAATTCCGCATCACAAAGCTATCCTAAGCATTCCTACAGAAAGATTTCATATTCTTGAAATGGGGATGCTGAGAGTGAATATGTATCAATGAAACGTATCTGAAGAAACTCCGATTTGCTGGTGACACTGTACTGCTAGACTCTGGTGATGAAGAAGAAGGCGACAAAGAAAGGAAGAAAGTAACAGTGAGCTCAAGAAGTAAGGTTGGGAATCAGATTAAAATAGTGTATCCTAAACACATGGAAAAGAAAATCGTTTAATGGAACTCGCAGAACAAGTGGGCAAATATTTGTACTTTTAGAAGGTCAAGACAACGATTGGAGTGACATGCGTTTACTTCAATACAGGACAAAAAACGGCCTGGGAAGCTTTTGATAAAATAAGTAGTTAAAGAAACGGTTCTAGTAGCTACTTATAGATAGTTTGTAGTCAGTGAGTATTAACAGTGTCGATTTTTAACAGAAAAATTGGACATATTTAAGCAATAACTGTTTAGATACTGATGGTAGTTCAGAAAACAATGGAAAATAGTGTGTTGGAAGTTGCTTGGGAGGATAGGGAAACAGGCAAATGGATCAGGGGACACACTGCAAGGGAATACGTCATCGTGAGTGCAATGAAAATTAAATGGATGAAGGCAGTAGCGATCAGAAACGGAGCAATTACAAATCTAATGCTGACGGTTGCATACATCAAGGCGTCGCTGTTACGTCAGAGCTACATCTTGTCCTTCCTTCCCTGCCAGTGTACTTTGCAACTCCGACGGTCCTGAGAACGGTAGCGCTACAGTCTTTTCCTGCTAGTCTATTCGAACCCTCTTACTGAATCGTGCAGGAGTGTAAGGCCACTCGTGACCTAGTGCGGAAATTGAGTGCACGATCTTGCTGTGGTAAAGCAGCACTGGCGCAATGAAATGACGGATGTGGCTGATCAAGTGGCCTCTAACGAAGCCGTGTTTCGTGGTATTATGTATACGAGGGTAATCCCAAAAGTAAGGTCTCCTATTTTTCTGTTTATTTCTACAATGTTTCACATCAGCTTACAGACTGGATATTTAGCTATTTTTTACATAATCACCATTTCTGTCGATGCATTTTTGTAGACGCTGTGGCAGTTTCTGTGTGCCCATGTCATACCAGTTCGCCACTATGCTGTTCAAAAAGTTATGAACTACTTCTTTCACCTCGTCGTCGGAGCTGAATCGCCGGGACCACAGTTAACGCTGACGGGTACTGTGAGACTCTGAAAAAACTCAAATGGCAATTCAGAACCGGAGAAGAGGAATGTTGAGCAAGGGCGTGCGCATTCTCCATGACAACGCTCGCCCACACATCTCTCGGCAAACCGTTGCCCTCCTGCAACAGTTTCAGTGGAACATAACCACCCATCCACCCTATAGTCCTGACTTGGCGTCCAGTTCCCTAGGTTAAAAGAACATTTGGCCGGAAAGCGTTTCAGCTCCAACGACGAGGTGAATGAGAAGGTCTATAACTTTCTGAACAGCATGGCGGCGAGCTGGTATGACATGGGCATACAAAAACTGCCACAGCGTCTACAAAAATGCATCGACAGAAATGGTAATTATGTCGAAATATAGCTAAATGTTCAAGCTGTAAACATTGTAGAAATAAACAAGTCTATGTACGTATAAAAAATAGGAGACCTTACTTTTGGGAGTACCCTCGTACAATTTTTTATGTTCTCTGTCAGAGAAAGATTGATGTTTGTAATTTGTTCGGTCCTACAGTCCTCACTTCAGACGACAAACACACGAATTTCCTCCAAAGCAAACTAAGTGATTGTATTGTAGTTAATTCCACGTCCACTGTGAGGGAACAAATGTGCTCAGTCAAACGGAAACAGTCCCTGCGACCAAAAAGTGCTCAATTTGTGCATCCTTTTGGTTGTGACAACTTTTGTATGTCTAATAGTGGCTCATTACTGATTTACGTAAAGTTTTCGAAGACTGTCGTGCTATTATTTTAATTATTGATCACGACTCAGCGAATACACTTCATCCTTGTAGCCTGTTTTCTTGTGCTGTTATCCACAGACTCCGTGATGGTAGAAAGTGTGTGTGTGTGTGTGTGTGTGTGTGTGTGTGTGTGTGTGTGTGTGTGTTTCAACCTGTTAGACTTTGAAATTACGAGGGTCGTTCCGAAAGTAATGCCTCCTATTTTTATTCACGAAAACTACAGGAGATACATAAATTACAACAGCACAGCTAAATAGAACAATATTTCAGCTACAGACTCTTTTTCCACATAGTCCCCACCACTAGTTATGCAGTTTAGGCTACGATGAACCAGAGCCTACAAGCTGCGCTTGCAAAAGTCGGAACCTGCTGAGGCTAACCACAGCACCCGAATATTGAAAATGTTCGCCACGTACTCCATCTTTCAGAAGTCAAAAGAGATGGAAGTCTGTAGCAGCTAAATCGGGACTGTACGATGGATGTGGTAAGACAGTCCAGCGGAATTTTATAATGAGTTGTGTGGTGGCAAAACTGGTGTGGAGCCTGACGTTATCATGTTGCAGGTGAAAGTTGGTCTTCTTCTATGGAACTGTCATGGAAATTCCGGCTTTCATCTTGGTCGGTGCTGTTATTTAGGGTGCTGAATTGACAGTTTCTCAGGCTCCAGGACATCCAAAACAACCATACCCTGGCTATCCCAGAAGACTGAGCGCATCACTTTGCCTGTGTCTCTAATTCCTTCTCTGACTGACAATTCGCATGTCGCCATTTCACGCACTGTCTTTTGGATTTCAGCTCGTAGTGGTGGCACCACGCCTCATCTACGGTGACGACGCTATTCAGAAACCTGTCAGCTTCATATTGATCCAACAAGTTCCGACCAACTTCCATTTGATGTGTTTTCTGTTCTTTGTAAGCATTCAAGGGACCCATTTCGGCAGACTGTGATAACGAAGATGTTCAAACATTGTTTCCAAGGCATTACAGCTGTACTCACAATTCGCTGGTCGTTATCCGCCGATCAGCATGGGTGAGTTGATCAAGACGCTCTTCATTGAGAGGGATGACAACTGTGCAGAGTCTAGCGAGCCGTGGCTTGTCGTACATACCCCTTTCACTACCTTGAAAATTACGTATCCATCGCTTCTCATTGCTCACGTTTATTGTATTGTCTCTATGCACCTTCAGCAAGCGTCGATGGATTGCAATCGGCACAATTTCTTCAGCAGCAAGGAATTCAATCGCACATCGGTGTTTTATACCGCGTTAGCATTAGACTCCAAATTGGAACACTCGTCTGCTGGTACCAACTACCACAGAACAACGGAACCAACTGCAAATCAAGGAGAAGGTTCAGGCATTAGCACTACATCAACGACATCTGGTGTGGATATCCAGAGTCACCACAAAAAACCAGGAGCCATTACTTTCGGAATGACACTCTTAATTCGCTGAATGCGACTTCTTTGACGTCAGTTGGAGATCCACCAAGTAACAGTGCCATATGAAAATTTCTGAATGACCGTGACTCGAACCCAGGTTTCCCGCTTGTCGCGCGCGCCCACCTTAACCACATCGTGTGATATGATTGTTTTGTATTAATGTGGCAGTGCGAGAGAGAGAGAGAGAGAGAGAGAGAGAGAGAGAAAGACATTCTTTATTACTCTGTGGGGTAGTAAGCTTACGTAATTATTCTTAGATAGTAAAGCTCTTGATCTTGTTAAGATATAAGTTCATGAGAGACAAGTCCATCCTTAATTGAGTAATACAAATTTACGCCACCGCAATACAACGAAAGAAATTTGTATATACAGCTGTATATATGATAAAGAATCGCTATTTCATGTGCGAGAGGAAGTACATTGACACTGAGGTCAATGAAACTTCGTTCATTTCAAAAAGGTACGTGCTATTTCCACAAACGACGTATACTCAAGTGTAACCTATTAATGAATACCAGCTAGAGAGCAATGCCGACGGGAGAGTTCAGTTTTAATTAAACAATTTGATGCTTTCTCCGAAAAAGAAGTGATTTCAGGATTTTTTTTTTTTCTCGCCAATGTTTCTAAGAACTAAAGGCAAATCTCATTGTTATGCGACAGGGCCCCGATGAATATTTCTCCGCAACTTTGATTAACGCTTCCAGCTTCAATATAGCATCTGCAGCAGCTGGAGCAGATCACCATAACAACAGAAGCGTATAGTGTGAAAGCAGTTTCACCCATCGCCCTGTGTCCCACCGACGGTGTATGTATTCACTACAACATAACACACACTTAGACAATCATTCATACATATGAAGCCACAACACAAGGTGGTGTGGGAAACATCTCAGTATAAAAGGCTCAGTATAAGCAAAATACAAATAACAGTAAGTGAAGATAGCTGAGTGATTTTATAATCGGCTATCCCTGCACGGTTCCGCATCGGCCCAAAATTACCCCTGTCACAATGTCTTTAAGTCGTACTTTGCCTTATTTCGAACAGTCAACATTGTCTTTCAGACATGTAAGTTCTCGTAAGTCGTTCTCTAAATAGATATGAAATGTAACCTAGCAGTATATACGTATATAAACCGTTACGAGATCAGTCGTTGTATCGGTATATAATTGGCTTTTTCAACAGTTGCGTATCTGGCCACAATGCAGTCTCTCCCCAGTTATATACTTGCGAAATCACGTACTCGCTCTCCTTTCTGTACTGATTTAGTCCACTTGAAACCGACAACAGATTCAAGTGACCAGTTTAATGGGCAGTGACGAAGACTGGCGTATATTCAGTCTCCGAGTATGCGGAGACGGCGAGGTCGGAGATGACGTTATAAGAGGCGTTGGCGAATTTAAAGCGGGTACATGGAGCTGATATACTGTTTCTAGTGGACAGACATATAATAAGAGGAATGGATGATATATGGTAGAAGAGAATTGTTTCTTGGATTTTAGGAAATAACGGAAGACAGAGACGGCGAGTAAATGGGAGGCGAGTAGCCAACCGTAGAAAAGGAGCGGCGTGAATGATATCAGATTAGTACGTCGGTTGATGTTAAACGCTCTCATAAAACAATGATGACTAACAATACTAAATAACAGTAACATTGCATTAGCAAGACTGCTGGATATACAGAATGGGAACTGATAAAATTTATCGAATGTGCATCTCGAGATGCAACATTTCGATGCTAGAGTGCAATATATTTATATCATGCTGCACCCTCTACAGTACCGTTTAGTGATTGTGCCAAACTCACGTGATCCATGCGTGTCATGACAACCAGTACCAGCCGGCCGGAGTGGCCGAGCGGTTCTAGGCACTACGGTCTGGAGCCGCGCGACCGCTACGGTCGCAGGTTCGAATCCTGCCTCGGGCTTGGATGTGTGTGGTGTCCTTAAGTTAGTTAGGTTTAAGGAGTTCTAAGTTCTAGAGGACTGATTACCTCAGCAGTTAAGTCCCATAATGCTCAGAGCGAATTGAACCATTTGAACAACCAGTAGTAACTGTCTTAATTACAGTTCGTCGAGAAAGAATCTTATTATGGCAATCTCATTTTCAGTGTTTCACTGCTTGGCCAGTGCCTCTCGTTTCTGTGGAACCGACTTTGTAATTGCCGTCCTACAAGCAAATCCGGCTTTAGAGGCGAGGAAGCCCTTCGCGCTTTGCCACGTGCTGAGCAGAAATGTTGACGGCAGAAAAATCTAAAACGTCGATGCGAGGATGAAAGAACACTGTTATGAGGCATACGATACACGCAGTAGAAAATTTACAATCTCTCCGTAATTTCCGATGCCTTACCGGAAGGAAATAGAGGGGTTATCTCGACGGTCACTTTACCATTTACTATGTTCTAGTACTGTTCCCGTTTTTTTCCTTAATGACGGTTACAGAATTGGGCCGTTTTCGCCACTTTAAAAGAATTTGAAACACAACAGACGATATTTGCAATCAAAAAAATAATACGCGTCTCTCCTGTATTATTATACTCAGTTATAGCTGTGCGATGAATCTCAGTAAATCAAAAATTAGAAAGAATTATGTAATACCATCTTTGATAGTAGAAGTTCCAATTATCTGATTCGTGTACAGTTTTAAATGCGTCAGTACGGCAACTACCTGCCTAGCTATATTTATTATATACTAATCGGTTGAAAATAGCGGTTAAACTTACTTTCATTTCACGATTGTTCCATCTTGTGGTAATTTTAGCATCAGCGAACTGAGTAAAGGCCGCTGTGTCTTAACCTAAGGATCGAGACTCCCCTTTATTCTCGTTATTGGAAAGTCTTTAGTACATGCTGAAATTGTCTTGAAGACTGCTGAAGTTTTCAGAATATTTACATTGGCTATGGAAGTATTTAATACCAAACTCTCATTTAGGATGTTACACGATAAGAACTAGCTCAATGGCATTACGAACGTATGACCACTTGCCAAAAGCAATACGGGGGGAAAGTGAAAAGCCTAAATAAACGCGATGGCATTGTACTGGATTTTCACTTCTCAGGAATACGTATGCTTTACACGTTCCTAAATAACTGCACGGATTTCGAAGACATTCAGAGCACGTATTCTTTGTTGTGGGATAGAACGTACTGTAATAATGACAAAACAATGTCCAGTTAATGTAAGTTGGGGTGGAATCATTCAAGATAGTGCATTTACTTTTTTAGCAAAATAATAAATAAAACTTTCAAATTAGGAAGCATTTTAAATCAGGCAGGTTGGTGGAAGTGTTAACTCTAGCCGAAGTGGCCGAGCGGCTCTAGGCACTACAGTCTGGAACCGCGAGACCGCTATGGTCGCAGGTTCGAATCCTGCCTCGGGCATGGATGTGTGAGATGTCATTAGGTTAGTTAGGTTTAAGTAGTACTAAGTTCTAGGGGACTGACGACCTCAGAAGTTTCCCATAGTGCTCAGAGCCATTTGAACCAATCTAGACACACATCTATCACAAGAATGTTTGTACGACTCCGAAACACCCACACACATGAATTTTGTACATTTTGCGCACCGTATTTATCTCAACGATTTTCTTAAGCTATGGGTTGGAAGCTTCAACCAGGAATGTATTACGACTTGACTGATGAGCCTTCCATAGGATAAACAAGAAGTCATAAGAACACTAAAAAGCACTGTTGGCAAAAGAATAGCCCGAAAAAAGGCAGCATAATATGGGAACCATGTTGGAGATGATTTCTGCATTGTACAAGCTTATGACGATATTGGATTTAATAAAAGTGTGTTTCTTGTTGTCTGAGTTTTTTTAATTGGTCGCACTGGGCTTGTTTTATACGAAACAATTTACTTTTTGTGTCCTGCATAATGCCTCAAAAATCTTATATATTTTTCACTGATTTGTCATATAGTTTTTGAGACATTTTCCTTGACACAATAAGTAATTTTATCTGTATAGAAAATAAACTGAGGCAGGAAAAGCAATGTGGCAACCTCTTCCTATCCAATAACCGCAGTACTGGTCATTTTTAATGTTAAGGTGGACGATAAAGGTCCCAGGAAAGTTAAAAAACAAGCCCGGTTGCAGAGTTACGTTTATGTTCGCAATAATAGCGGTGCTAGAGGAAAACTTGCTGCGGATTGCAAAGCGGCAGGCGCTTCTGTGCGCAAAAGTGCGACCAGGACGCCGGTGGACAATGGCGGCAGGCAGCCGCAGAGGTACAAAGCGACACTGCGACCTGTGTGGAGCATGCTGGCTCTGCGGCGGCCGGAAGGCACAGATAGCGCAGCACGGCACTGCACCGCGACGCCTCGCCAACCACCACAACAGCAAAGGGCGCCGGAGTCGTCTTCAGCCGTTAGCCAATAGTAGGGGAGGCGACTGTGAAAGAGCGGGTTGGGCGGCTCCGTGGACATTAATGGTCGCATTAGAAGTTCTAGATGGAAATCACTTGACACATTTTTGGTAAAAGTAAATAAAATAGCAACAACTGTGTCACCTGGGGGACCTCTGTTGTATCAGAGTTGCCCAGGGAAGGGGAACTGTTTACCTGGACATTCGTACCCTGGACATTTGTTTTTAATAATAAGAGTAAATAAAACAGGAACTAAATGAATTGGATGTGACGTTAGAAATTTCTGCAACCAGATAAGTAACGGGACTTAAAAGAACATTTCCCCTGATAGAGTTCTTGGAAAATCACGAGAGTGATTAACTGATGCAAAAGTATTAGAATGTACTCGTCTTTACTTTCAGAAATACAGCAGTGCTTCGAAGAACTGCCACCCCATCATCTACAAAACTTTGAAACATATTGCTGGAAAAATAAAACCAGTTTGAGAAACTGTGGACTCTCCTGGTTGGAACAGATGAATTTCACCTAGTGAGCACACTTTCGCATATGAACAACGCGAGCATACTACAAGGGGCTTTTAGTAAGTAATAGAACACTTTTTCTCTTGGCCAGTTTCGGCTGAAAAAAATGCAGAATTTGTTTACATCGTGGAACATTTTCTCTCCAGCCCCTGTAGTTTTTTAAAGTTCGGACAGGTGGCGGCGCTGAACGTAGCCTTCAAAATGGTTGTGTGTGACAGAAGTGCGTTTCAAGCAGAGAGCTACCATTGTATTTCTTTTGGTGGAAAACCATAGCGTACCAGATTTCATAGGCGCTACAGGAATGTCTACGGAGACCTGGCAGTGAATAAAAGCACTGAGTCATTAGCAGAGGTGTTCGTCATCACCTCAACCTGCCAGATCTCCCGCATGGCGGCCCGCCACGCACAGCTGTGACTCGTGCAATGTTGGAACGTGCGGACATACACATTAGACGTGACCGACAGATCACAAACACCCGCTGCACACCTCAACGTGTCTGTTGGTAGTGCTGTCACACTTGTCCACCTGAAAGATGTGTGAGCACTAGGTTCCTCTTCTGTCTTAAAGCCCGGATCTCGAACCCTTCGGGTTCCATCTTCTTTGTCCCATGAAGGATGCATTCCGCCTCAAGCACACACGGATAATGAAGACTGTATTGATGCATCAAGATGTTGGAACCTACGTCTTCCAGTAGAGTGGTACCATGCGGTCGTATAGTTGGCGTAAGGTTGTCGCATTGAACGGAGATGACGTTGAGAAATAGGATTTTGCACCCAAGTCAATGGGGAATAGTACGGTGTATCAGAATCCCGAATAAAACGAACCTGCTTCCAGAAAAAAAATGCTGCTTTATTTACTGAACACTCACTTCTTCTGCTGAGTATGTTTAAGTTGTAATGCCTTACTATCAGGGATACTGCTGAGTCTCAAAACGAATGGGGAATTATTATAGAGGCAAAAATATGAGGTTGATATTTTGAGCCGGCCAGGGTGACCGAGCGGTTCTAGGCGCTACAGTCTGGAACCGCGGAACCGCTACGGTCTCAGGTTCGAATCCTGCCTCCGGCATGGATGTGTGTGATGTCCTTAGGTTAGTTAGGTTTAAGTTCTAGGGGACTGATGACCTCAGAAGTAAAGTCACATATTGCTCAGAGCCATTTGAACCATTTTTTGTTGATATTTTGATATTACATTTACATGTCCTTCCTGAGAACGTTAATGGTTGGTATACTTGAATAAAGTTCGAAAAATGTGTTCGTGTGTGTGTGGGCGTGTGTGTTGAAGGGGGGGGAGAGGTGTTTACGTTAATAAACCTGCAGCTACCTCCAACCACTGCTTTGAGAGATCACTAACAAACTCATTCAGCCATTCTCTATCACACTAAATCTTAGCAAAATCAAAAATCACTACTAAATACAGACTACTTCAATAAAAAACTAGATTTGAAACCATCAGGTACGCGTATATCATTACTAATCGGCGAAGATGGCTCTTAAATGGAACAAGTTGAATAAATTTGAAAAGTCTATTTGAAAATCGGAGATACGGAGTTATGAGAAAAAATAGGAGGCAGACTCAAAAATAATTTCACCTTCAGTTCTACAATGCATTTACGAAAAACCGGGCTCCCACATGTACATTATTTTCCAACGTAATCTCCTTCCCTTCCAATGCACTTAGTCCAGCAGTCACCAAACTTGCAAATTCCTGCTAGGACGAAGTTTTTTAGTTGGTCTGTAAGCTAATTTTGACCGCTGACTGCGCCTCTAAGGGATATCGACGACCTCGCAAAACATACTTGAGGGCCCTTCCAAACGAATGACGTTGGGAGCAACATATGGACTATACAGAGAGTGTGCCTGCAGTTCAAAATACAATTTACTGTTGGTTTCAACAATTTGGTAAGCTGTGTGCTGGCAGGTTTTGTTTGCTGCGAATTGTGGGCTTTAGTTGGTTTTCCAATACTCACTGTAAGATTCACAGTGTATGATTGTTCCCTTTGTCGTGTACCGTTCCAGTGGAAGCCCATTTGTGCCCCAAAAATCGTACTATAACCTTTCCTGTCCATGACAGGCTTGAATTCTTTCGTATTTGATGATCCAATTTGTTTCCACTCCATACTCTGTGGGGTACTGTGATCCTTTCTGATAGAGGTGAGCCTACGTTTCGTCGCCGGCGCCTATCCTGGTCAAAAATGAGTCGCCTGATCTGTTGGAATAGTAGGATGGACGTTGTTTTAGTTGTTCAGTACGTAGTCTTGGTACTCATCGAGGTAAAAAAAAATGGAAAATGAGAACATCATGGATGATTTGATAGGCAGAACCACGACTGATGCCCAACTACGACGCTACCATATCGACGGTAATTCTTCTATCCGCTAAAACAGTATCTTGAGATTACTGAATCTTTTTGACTGTGTGGGCGTCGAAGCAGGTACTATTTCCTCCTCAAGTGTCATACTTGTCCAACCACTTTCAAACATCTCGGTCCACAAATAAACACTTATAAGTGATATGCATGGTACTGGAAATCTACCATTAATTGCAATCGCTTTTCCCCCATGTGAACGAAGGAGTCGAATCACTGCACGTTGCTCCTCCTTGGTCAAACAACTAGCGGAGCTGACATTTTTACGCTCTCACTGACAGAACGCAGCTAAAGTGGTTGAGGCTCAATGACCCGTACGTAACTGTAGTACTAATACTAAGCATCCATTTGCAGAAGGCAGCGTAAGGATTTTAAAGGGATTTTATAACAAAAATGTTGATAATTTTTAACTCTCCATAATATGGTAATGGGCAGGCGAAGAAAAATACATTACGTTGGATGGAGTGAGTGGGTGAGGAAGACAAGGCACAACAGGGTCAAAGGCCTACTGCTCCCTTTACTCTAAATTTCGTCATCACGCGATGGTGAAGACAGTTTTTGGCCCGTTTTATTTCGGCTGTCCTACAGTGTGAAATACATCTGAACAATTGTTAGTTAGCAATTGAAGACATCTATAAAAAGCGGTCATTGCGTTCATGACTGATGACCACAGGAGAAAAGGGTGGGAAATACCTTTTTTGGCAACGTCACTATACTTTATTCGTGTAACTTACATTCTGCATTTTACACAGCACTAATGCTTCGTAAATGACTGTGCAGCTCGAGGCAAAATAAATACAATAAAAATAATTCGTTTGAAGGGTAGCCACATGGTGACGCTTTTAATGTACATATACAGGTGGAAAAGGCGATAAGCTCTGTGCCTACTGGGACAGAAAGACGCACTTCTGTATATGTCTCACTGTACTATACTAACAGTGGATTTTTTAAAGTATTGAGTTCACGAACGTGCCCTTAATTGAACAGCCAGCTGTTTATTATGCACTTCTAACTTAACCTTAAATCATATCCTCAGTTTCATTGTGTCTGTTTTTTGCCATACATCTTGAGTCATACAATGTACCATGGATAATGAACATTAAGAGCTCAGGAAAAGGGAGATAGGGGAGCACTCCAAGAATTTATATAGCCTCAAAATTCATACTAAGGTAAGAACTGGCTGCAAAATTTTATAACCGACACTGCCATGTTACTAGAATCCCATAGTGTGCTACGGTAAGACAGATGCAGACTCTGCACTGGCATATCAGTCATGAAGTACCACTTTTGAAATATTAAATGTTTTTAAGCGGTTAATTATAAACAATTTTTCATTTATTGTAAATATTTAAAACCTATGAATCAAGAAAATGTTTTATACGTATAATTTGGTACTACCTGCCCTGCCCTTGACCAAAATCATGTCGCACTAGTTTCAGTTGCCTCCTATACTTCTGGTAAAAATGCTCTTACATCATCTGAAGTGGTAATTCTTACTCACATAAATATGTACTATCAAAAGTAAACGAAGGTTTCATGAACAGAATATTAGTGTACGAACTCTGGTGTTACATTTTTTGAAACTGGTATCCGTTTTGCTCCGTGGTCTTCATACTGTGAATATGTATACAATTACAGAAACTAGCCGCAGTCTTTCTGCACCAGACCTACTAGTTTCGTTTCCCGTAGTCTCCAAGTTTTCCTTTTTCTGGTTAATCTGTAGTTCTGTTGTGGCAATTCAGTAGTTCAGGTGGAATCGACAGTTTAGAAGCCCTGCATGCAGCATATCGTTTACAGGGTAGAAGTAATGCGGTAAGAGGTTGCACTACTGAACGCCCGTATTTACGTCTAGTAACATTTGTCTCGGAATACGACAAGAGAGGATCTAACGAACTGCAACAGTTAATTAATAAGCCCATTAAAACGAGGAAAGACGAACGGCGCTGCAAAAGGCGCACCTAGCCGTGTGACGTCCTTTAGAGTAAGCTCATAAGCCGTTTAAATGTTAATTAAATGTCTCAACTTTGACGCGCATCCTCAGCTCGCTTTAAGCCATTCCTTAGCTCTCAAAGACATTCGAGCAAGAAGCGTAAAATCGCATACACGGATACCGAGCGAAGTATCAGCTCTTGGAGTTTATTCTGTACTGAAAAGTTGATCATTCCGAAAGTGATACCAGTTTATAAGCGTTGATTTGTAGAACAGGTGGCCGCTAATCACTGGAATACAAATATATGACGGCGTGCTTAAAAGTACAGGGTTATTACAAATTATTGAAGCGATTTCACAGCTCTACAATAACTATTATTTGAGATATTTTCATAATGCTTTGCACACACACACAAAAACTCAAAAGGTATTTTTAGGCATTCACAAATGTTCGATATGTGCCCCTTTAGTGATTCGGCCGACATCAAGCCGATAATACAGTTCCTCCCACACTCGGCGCAGCATGTCCCCATCAATGAGTTCGAAAGCATCGTTTATGTGAGCTCGCAGTTCTGGCACGTTTCTTGGTAGATGAGGTTTAAACACTGAATCTTTCACATAACGCCACAGAAAGAAATCGCATTGGGCTAAGTCGGGAGAGCGTGGAGGCCATGATATGAATTGCTGATCATGATCTTGAAGCAAAGCAAGCGCTGTATCATGTATAAGATACAGAGGCGAGCGAGTGCACGGGACTTACCCTAGTTCACTGCTAGTAGCGTCACGTCATCGTAACGCGCCTGCATATAGTATTGCACCACATTTAACATAAAAGTAAAAATTAAGATTTGTGTGTAAAACTTTGTTAAAGTATAGTTCTATGTAATAATGTTTCAGGTAACAAATCTTAATGTTATAAAATTAGTAGTTTACGTAAAATTCACGTTTTGAAAGAAAAATAGGAGGCGCTAAATAATGACGCTAGGAAGCCAAAATTTGGTGAGAAGGTGCAGTAAGAAGTCATTAATGAGTGGTGCTGGTTTCCAAAACCATAAAACTAAAATTGACTCCAGAATCCGCGTTTTTCGGAAAAATCAGAGGCGCGAAATAATAGAGCTACAATATTGAAAATTGGTAGGATGCTTCAGTTCACCCTAATAATAATAATGGAAATACCACAATCAGTTACCTCTTCTAGTTTTTTAGTAATTTAGTAAAAACTACTTTTGTGAGTAAAATGTACATAAGCATTATAGATTAAGTACTTTAAATTTTAATGATAAAACAAATTCTTTAAGACCAATGATCAGATAGGACAATTAACAAAGCTACACCAAGTTTTAGTCTTGTAGAATAATTAACAGCTGATACAAGTCTTGATAAAGCTATGGTTCAGAGGTAACAATCTACCGTTGGTTCCATTGTAAAAATTCTAGCGAGTAAAGTTTTAATTTTAGCGGGCTGAGATTTTCTACGTGCTTCTGTACTGCTCAGATGTATGTATACAAAAATTGAGAAGTTTGTAAAGCTGTTATTAAATGTGATATTTAAGATTATGTGCCTGAGATAGCGATCATTTGGAGGCTGCAGGCATCTGCATAGGAACGGAAAGAACAGATGCTCTCTTGGCGGTACGCGCCGGAGCTATATAAAAAGAGCGGCAGAGGCAGTAGGAAGCTCACTCCGCATTAGACCAACGCCTAGTCCACGCGAGCTTAACGTCCGATCGCGCCTCGCCTCGGGTGACGTCATAGCGGGCTGTGACATGCGCGTACTTAGCAATGTAAACGGACATTGAAAATCGCGAGGACTGTACACCGTCCTGGATCGTTTAGACTTCGGTAACAAACTGTTATTGTGCCGTCCGTGTGAAGTATAATTCCGCGTGGCAAGTGGTGACTAACTCCACTTTTAAGGCGAGCATTAATTTTTTTTTAACATTATTGCGAACTATTAATAGAGCACCGTTAGTTAGAGTAATGAACTATTCGGGAGGAACTTGCTGTAGAAGTCGCCTCTGAACTATTAAACGATTGGCTGAATTAACAATATTTAATGTCTTTAGCATTTTCAGAAGTTTCGAGTAATTTGTGTGAGCCTTTAAAATAATAAAATCTTGTTTGGAACTTTAAATTTTATTGAAGCAGCCCTAATCCCGTGAAGAACTATGGATATTTTTCGTTTAGCTGGGCTGTACAGGAATGTGGCCGTGCAGACTGGGAACTAAGGTCAGTAAGTTTCCCTTCGCTTTCTGACTGGCCACCAAATTAGTTGCCAGGCTCGCGTGATTTAAGGTGGCAATGTTCAACTTTCATTCAACATTAAACAACGACTTCTTCGCCGTCCCACATATGTTGCATCGGCAATAGTCTGTTACGTGAAATGAACATTCAAACAACTCATTCGACAACTTCTTCGCCGCCCCACAATCTCCATCACGACCGATACATCGGTTTTCCGATCTCCTGTTTAAGAAATGCCGAACATCATGATGGAAGTGCGGTGGAGCACCATCCTGTTGAAAGATGAAGTCGGCGCTGTTGGTCTCCAGTTGTGGCACGAGCCAATTTTCCAGCATGTCCAGATACAAGTGTCCTGTAACGTCTTTTTTTTTTTTTTTTTGCAGAAGAAAAAGGGGCCGTAAACTTTAAACCGTGAAATTGCACAAAACACGTTAAGTTTTGGTGAACTGCGAATTTGATGCACAAATGCGTGAGGATTCTCTACCGCCCAGATTCGTACATTCTGTCTGTTCACTTCACCATTAAGGAAAAATGTTGCTTCCTCACTGAAAACAAGGTTCGCACTGAACGCATCCTCTTCCATGAGCTTTTGCAACCGTGTCGAAAATTCAAAGCGTTTGACTTTGTCATCGGGTGTCAGGGCTTGTAGCAACTGTAAACGGTAAGGCTTCTGCTTTAGGCTTTTCCGTAAGATTTCCCAAACCGTCGGCTGTGGTACGTTTAGCCCCCTGCTTGCTTTATTCGTCGACTTCCGCGGGCTTCGCGTGAAACTTGCCCGCACCCGTTCAACCGTTTCTTCGCTCACTGCAGGCCGACCCGTTGATTTCTCAGTACAGAGGCATCCAGAAGCTTTAAAATGCGCATACCATCGCCGAATGGAGTTAGCGGTTGGTGGATCTTTGCTGAACTTCGTCCTGAAGTGTATTTGTACTGTTATGACTGACTGGTGTGAGTGCATTTCAAGCACGACACACGCTTTCTCGGCTCCTGTCGCCATTTTGTCTTACTGCGCTCTCGAACGCTCTGGCAGCAGCAACCTGCAGTGCGGCTTCAGCCGAACAAAACTTTATGAGTTTTTCTACGTATCTGTAGTGTGTCGTGACCACATGTCAATGAATGGAGCTACAGTGAATTTATGAAATCGCTTCAATAATTTTTAATAGCCCTGTAATTCCTCCGAATTGTTTTTTGTGACAACTCGTAAATCTTTCAAATAATAAGAGAGTTATTAACAGTCTACATTTTTGTTCTTCGTGTCTTCATGTGTGGACGAACTCTTCGAATTCGAAACGCATTGCAGCACGCTGTTTCTCACACACCGACATAGTTTCGTTAAACACCGCAATGTAACACGCTACGATTCGGAGCCCTATTACTGCAGAAGACTACAAACATGTAGAAATGAACGATAAAAATGTAGAATGTTAACAACATCTGCTTCATTAAAAGTGCTTTAAGAGTTTTCACGTAAAAAATTCGGAGGTATTACTTTTCAGCACGCCCTCGTACATCGATGGAATGTAAATATATTTCGCGGGTTGGTTCTATACCATGCGCCGGCCGCGGTGGTCTCGCTGTTCTAGGCGCGCAGTCCGGAACCGTGCGACTGCTACGGTCGCAGGTTCGAATCATGCCTCGTGCATGGATGTGTGTGATGTCCTTAGGTTAGTTAGGTTTAAGTAGTTCTAAGTTCTAGGGGACTGATGACCACAGCAGTTGAGTCCCATAGTGCTCACAGCCATTTGAACCATCTATACCTGGCCATGAACATTAAAACATCGATTGGAAGCACAAGCAGAGTTTTACGAAGCGACCTTGATGGGTGGTAGGAAAGAAACAGCCACATATTGTAAAATCATTTTTATTAGGTTTTAGCTCTTCGAAACGATGGTAGGCGCGGCATTTGATAAATATTCGATAAAAAATTTGTCATGTTCAATAACATGTACGTCATTATAGTACTGTCGCTGAAGAAACTGAGAAGCAGTCACCGTGGTGTAGTGGTTATGATACTAGACTGTTACATGGAGGGTCGTGAGTTCAAACCTCACCTGAACTGTGAAATTTTAATTTATATATGCGGTCCGAGTATATATACTATAAGTATCACAAATGTCAATAATCATTGTACTGGAATGTTCTGTAACCGTATATATACTGTATGCGTTTTAGCCGGAGGCAGTTCGCTCCTCGCTCTTATATGTGCAAGTACTGAATAAAGCTTCGTTAATTGAATTTAGTGTTAGTCATTCATCTAATTGCACCTTTTTCTAGGTAATAATATTACACGTATTGAAGCAATTTCCTTGCCATACCTGGGTTTTACATATGGTACTGTATCTACATATTACTCTATATGAGCCATACAAGTGAAATTTTTTCGTGTATCACTGAGGAACAATTTAGTGTATTTCCACTCCCTTTTTACCACCGAGCGAGGTAGCGCAGTGATAAGAGTGAGGACTCCTTTTCAGTAGGACTATGTTTCAAACTGCCATCCGGTTATTCATGTTTTGGTTTTTCTTGATTTTCCTAGCGTAAGGTAAATGGTGGGATGATTCATTTCAAAAAGTGAGACATATTTTCTTCCCCATCCTTCACCAATAGTAGCTAGCTTCCCTTCAGCTTACCTCGTTGTCTTCGAATTTGTAAGAACTGTATTAGGTGCAAGTTTAAAAGTGAAGTTTTATAGTATCTCACGAAAGACGACGTGCTCATTGTGTCTTAACATATTTTGTTTCTACATATTCCGTTGCTAAATAAGAATATGGCCGTAAGGTAAACTGAATAAAGCAAAAATGTTGCTTATTTGGTTCCAGCATTCTTATATCCGTTCGATTTACGTTACTACCCAGTTAATTAATATACTGGGAGAAAATGGCACAAACTAGTTTCTGAAAGCAATAACTTAAAACTTGATTTGCTTATCTTTAATGCAAAGTAGCTATCCACCGTCAATCAAATTCGCTAATCAAATGCAATGTGACTACCACGAAATTCTTCCACAGGTCTGTTTTAGTGATCCATGTAGAAAGTATCGACATACAGAATTAGAATTTTCAACCTGTAATAATTAAGCCTGTGATTTTTAAGAATTAGACAAATTATGAAGTTTTAAGACGTAATAATGTCTTATTTTATGACAAAAGGACTAAGTATACTGCCAAACAATGTTTCGTAGATAGAGCATCGACTGTTGTATGCCGCATGCAGTGAAACATAAGTATCGATCCCTTCGTTGCCGATGCGCTATTGCATCACAAATTCTGTGCAACGGTTTCATTCTGCCGTGAAACGCTGTGGCACTCTGTCATACAATCCGCACTGAAATGCTATGACGTGGCAGCGGGGAAGCTGTCGATCGCCATATGACAATAGATGACCAGACCACAACTCGACAGCAAGTAATTGCAGCTTCACCACCGGCTAGCCTTAGTGGCCACACTGACCTTTCCCTCGTGGCTTTTATGAGCCACAACCGGGCGATGACTCGACAGTGCGAACAGCCCCGTCACGATTTGCACTGCGTTACGAAACGACTGGTCGGCAATGAACTACATGCGATTCATTTTCGACCGAGGTCGCCGTTCTAAACTGAATAGCCATTTATAGGTTATAGTGCAAGGGATACAAAACTTGACAGGTACGTTAGGCGTCTGAATTCACAGTGGTGAGGTTCTATAATGATCGACGCGAATTCATAAGAAGTGTTGCTTGTGTACACATGTTAAGCTGAAATCCGATATTCAAGTTACCGTTTAATAAAAGTTGCGAAGAGACCATACCCTACTCATTTTCAGTAGACGACCTTTCAGTCCTATTCCCAGCTCAGAAAAGAGTCTGACCACTTCTCACTTTTGGTAAATAGTATGGTCACACTTTTTCTTTATTTTGTCTACTGGCTATCGTTTCGGTACACAATACCGTTCTCAGGCCATTCCATCGAACGCAGTTGTCACGCTTGCTTCCGAAGTACGAGTGTCAAAACATTTGAGGATGGCATTGTGCTCTCAAACCGGTAGCCAATAGGGAAAATGAAGAAGTGCTACTATAGACCGAACTTAAATTTTTTTTTGACATGTTGATCGCTGTACAAAGCGGCAGTACGTCAGGAAAATATTCCACGTTTCGGATACAACTGGGACCGATGCTGTTGATGTTTCTGTCAGAAATATTTTAAACAAGTAATTTGATTTTTGAATTGGATCATGACAGGCGTAGCAATTTCTTATCGAGATAGCAGGAACGTAATCTGCTTTCGGCAATCCAACATAGTTCAGAAGGAATCAATAAGGGAAACAATTGTTTATAGAAGTTTGTGACCATAATTCACTTACACAAATATTGTTTGCCTACACTGCACTTCATTTTTCCAAATGGATAACCCATTTCCGCAGACAGCCATCATTAGATCAAAACAAAGGATCAGTGCATCGTATTACATCACATAATAGTATTTGATACTATATGATCGTACCCATTATACACTGATCAGCCAGAACATTATGACCACTGATCTATTATCAATAGAAACCCGTCCAGACGACAGTAGCGTCACCTGACTAGGAATGACTGCTAGTCAGACACAAGCACGGGCAGTGAACGTCTTGTCTGTGTCCCACGATCTATCCGAGTTTGACGGAGGGCAGATTGCGATGGCCTGGAAGCTTGGCACGAGCACATCGGAAACTGCAAGGCTTGTCGGGGGTTTGAGGAGTATTGTGGTGAGTGTCTTCAACACGTGAAACCACGTCCAGACAACGTGAGACTGGGCGGTTACTTCTCATTACCGATGCCAGATGTCGTAGGCTGGCCGGCCGGGGTGGCCGAGCGGTTCTAGGCGCTACAGTCTGAAATCGCGGGACCGATACTGTCGCAGGTTCGAATCCTGTCTCGGGCATGGGTGTGTGTGATGTCCTTAGGTTTAAGTAGTTCTAAGGGACTGATGACCTCAGAAGTTAAGTCCCATAGTGCACAGAGCCATTTGAACCATTTTGTCGTAGGCTGGGCAGACTGGTAAAACAGGACAGGCAGCGAAACGTGGCTGAACTCACATCAGAATTTAACGTTGGAGAGAGTTCTAGTGCTTCTGAACATAACAGTGCACGTAACACGACTAAAGATGGCCCTTCGCAGCCGACGAGCCAGGCATGTCCGAATGTTAACACCACGACATTGGTAAATACTACTGAAATGGCTACGTGGGCACCGGCACTTCACCTCGGCACAGTGTCAGAGCGTTGCATGATCTGCTGAATCCCGATACCTTCTTCATCATGCCGATGGGAGAACGCGATTGTCGTCTTCCAGGGGAACAGCTCCTTTGCACCTGTACTGCGCGGTGGAGACAAGCTGGTGGCGGCTCCATTATGTTCTGGGGAACATTCACGTGGGCATCCATGGATCCAATGGAGATCGTGCAAGGCTCAATGACAGCCTAAGAGTATCGTTAACTGGTTGCGCACGACACACACCTTAGCATGATGATCACGTTTCCCGACGGCATGGCATTTTTCAACAAGATAATGCGCTACGTCACATGGCCAGGAGTATGATGAAATGGATCGAGGAACACAGTGACGAGTTATGATTGATGTGCTGGCTCCCCAACTCGCCAGATTTGAGACCGATCGCACACATCGGGGATGTGATTGAACATGGCGCCGGAGCTCTTCGTTCCCGTCCCCGGAATTTACGGGTATCAGATGACTTGTGTGTGCAGATGTCGTGCCAGCTCTCTCCATTGACCTAACGAGGCCCCATTGATTCCATGCTACGACCTATCGTCGCTGTTACCCGTGACAAAGGTGAACACACCACTATTACGTAGGTGGTCATGTTGTTCTGGCTGATTAGTGTAAGTACGAGGAGTACTCAGTGAACCTACCTGTAAATCGTTAATATGCAATTATATTTAGAATCAATGAAGCAGCACGTACCGTAAGGTACTAATTACTTTTTTACAGAGTCATCCGTATTTTGCTCCGTTTCTCAGTATCAAATGCCAAATTTTTCATATTTGCGTATTTCCTAAGATCATCGTCCGTTGTTAGCTATTTAACGTGTTTTGAGTTGCTACCAATCAAAAATTGTTCCTAACACTGCTCCTCCCAGTATAAAAGCGATTATGCGTGGGTGCTTTGGCACGCGTCTCGCCAAGGAGTTCATGATCTTGGTAAAATTTCTTCTCAGACTTACTTATTTTCATCATGTCTTAAAAAGTTAAGTGGATAAATAACATTATAACATCACTCTGTAGGACCATATTTCAAACGTTTGCAGTTGCTCCGTCAGTTCCACAAATGCAAAGAATTCTCTGAGAATGGCAATCACAGAGACATCACGAAAACAATAAGAAGCTCTCAGCGCTCATTCAAATTATCGTAATAATTATAACAATCAGAAAAGTCAATAACGATGAGGTGACTTTGAAAGCCGCGGTTTCACGTTAGTATAGACCGAGGTTTATGGTATTTATATTTTGGTAATGTAGATGGACAATTACCGCGTTTCTGCATTCGGGAAATTATCTGCATTAAAAGTCAACCGACATTGGTGAGCTGTCATAAATTGAATACATCCCAGAGATTCTTGTCAAAAATGTGCTAAGCATGATTTTTAAATGAGCCAGGCCAGATAACATCTCGCAGGATATATTCGAGATTTTTTGTAGACATCAGCTGTATAAAACCGATGTAGGTGAAACTTAAAATCCCTGTGAGCCTACTTCCGCCATATTGCTAACAGACATATCTTGTAGGCAGGCCTTGGAGGCTAACAATACACTCAAGTAGATAGAGTATCTCGCCATGTTTTCATCTTTTATCCGTGCAGCACCGGAGTTACACTCAAGCAGCAAGACATAGCCCTACATATGGCACGTTCCTTCCAACATTGTCATGGATAACTAACTACGTCATGTATATTTACACGAAGATGGAAAGGGGTATGGCTGTCCTACCAGCTTTAGAAACAATTTCGATACTGTAGCTACGTTCGATATACAGCAGTGTATTACCTAAAATGCACCAAACATAAAATTGACAGTAACTACATTTTGTACTGCAAATCTTTCAAAATATAAGCTGTGTTTTAGTTGATTTTGAACTATAAGAATAACTGCCAGTTAAGCTGCTTGAACTGCAATCTAGGCACTCCACCAACCCGGTTGCTGCTTATGCATCATATCGCGGGTCGCATTCATGTATCGCGTATCATATCTCCTCAATAAGAAGCACATCTTACAGGTGCTCCAATGGATACGATTTATCACACGGCAAACCCCAATACGCTCATGCAATTCATATAAACAGCTGCTGCTGCCACCTGTGAAGGCGCAACTCCGCCAGCCCGCTTTGGAAATGTGTATATTGGGCTGCCTATCTGCACGTGTGATCTAATCGATGCGACATGCGGGGCAGACGTTTTTTCTACATGTTTTGACACGCCTGCCTCCTCATGGTGCGCTCAACAACTACAGAACAGCGAGTATTAAGAATCGTAAGTTCACGAGGGGTGGTTTTATGCGTATCTGTAGTTTTTGTGCCATCGCCTCCTGAAATCGCAGAGATAATTATGAAGAACCCTGTATTTAAGGTGCAATACAATGAGGTGACAGAAGTCGTGGGATACCTCCCAGTATCGTGTCCAACACCCCTTTGCAGAAACTTCACGTGGTGTGAACCGAAAACGTCGTTGAAAGTCTCCTGCAGAAATATTGGGCCATGCTGCCTATATAGCCGTCCATAATTACGAAAGTCAGGCCGATGCAGGATTTTGTGCACGAACTGAGCTTTCGCTTATGGCCCATGAATGTTCGACTGGATTCATGTCTTGCGGTCTGGGTGGACAGAACATTCGGGCGAATTGTATAGAATTTTCTTTAAACGAATCGCGAACAAATGTTTTGTGGCGACATGATGGTGGTGGGTAGTGTTTAACGTCCCGTCGACAACGAGGTCATTAGAAACGGAGCGCAAGCTCGGGTGAGGGAAGGATTGGGAAGGAAATCGGCCGTGCCCTTTCAAAGGAACCATCCCGGCATTTGCCTGAAACGATTTAGGGAAATCACGGAAAACCTAAATCTGGATGACCGGAGACGGGATTGAACCGTCGTCCTCCCGAATGCGAGTCCAGTGTGCTGACCACTCCGCCACCTCGCTCGGTGTGTGGCGACATGGCATCGTTGTATGGGAACATGAAGTTGATAAATGGCTGGAAATGGACTCCATGTATCCGAACAGAAATATTTCCTTATAATTAAATGTTTCCCTGAGGCAATTACGTCTCTTTTTATTATCTACGATAATGATCGAAGCAGACAAAGTGAATTAAAATTTTTGCTGCGGCCGGGATTCGAACCCGGGTCGTCTTGCTTTGTGGGCAGAAACGCTAACCATTGCACACCGCAGTACGATGGTCAACACTGCTGCATGAACTACCTACGCTTAGTGGCCTCCCCAACACAAATTTTAATTCATTTCGCCCGCTTTGATCATTACAGTGACAATATGTACGGGAAAAATGAATTGAAGTTTGTGTTGGGGAGGGCACTCAGCGTAGGTAGTTCGTGCAGCAATGTTGACCACCGTACTGCGGTGGTGTAATGGTTAGCATTTCTGCCTAACAAGCAAGAAGACCCGGGTTCGAGTACCGGCCGCAGCACTAATTTCAATTCATTTCGTCATCTTCGATCATAACCATTTCCATTCAATGATGGGTTGCACCGAGTCCAGTCAGTGTAAACGGCACCAATACCATTATGGAGCCACCAGCACCTTGCATAGCGCGTTGTTGACAACTTTGGTTCATGGTTTCACGGGGTCTGTGGCACACACTAACCATACCAACCGCTCTTTTCATATGAAATTGAGACTCACCTCACCAGGCTACGGTTTTCTGATCCCGTAGGTTCTAATTGCTGTGGTTACGAGCCTAGGAGAGGCGCTGCATGTGATGTGCTGTCGGCAGAGGCACTCGCATCGGCCGTCTGCTGTCACAGCCATTCACTCCGAATTTCTCCACACGCTCGTTGTACGTCACATACTGTTATTTCAACTAATGTTGCTTGTGTGTTAGCCCTAAAACGTCTGCGCAGACGCCGCTGCTCTCGGACGTTAAGTGAAGGCCGCCGGCAGTGCGTTGTGGTGAGAGGCAATGACTGAAAGTGGGTATTTTCGGCTCACTCTTGGCACTACGAGTCTCTGAATACTGTATTTAGTAACGATTTCCGAAATGGAATGCCCCATGCTTATAGCTCTAACTATTGTTGTCGTTGTGGTCTTCAGTTCTGAGACTGGTTTGATGCGGCCATCCAAGTTACTCTATCCTGTGCCTGCTGCTTCATCGCCCAGTACTTACCGCAATCTACATCCCTCTGAATCTGTTTAGTGTATTCATCTCTTGGTCTCCCTCTACGATTTTTACCCTCCACGCTGCCCTCCAATACTAAATTGGTGATCCCTTGATGCCTCAGAACATGTCCTACCAACCGATCCCTTCTTCTAGTCAAGTTGTGCCACAAACTTCTCTTCTCCCCAATCCTATTCAATACCCTCTCATTCGTTATGTGATCTACCCATCTAATCTTCAGCATTCTTCTGTAGCACCACATTTCGAATGCTTCTATTTTCTCCATACATTGCTACACTCCATACAAATACTTTGAGAAACGTCTTCCTGACACTTGAGTCAATATTCGATGTTAACAATTTTCTCTTCTTCAGAAATGCTCTCCTTGCCATTGCCAGTCTACATTTTACATCCTCTCTACTTAGACCATCATCAGTTATTTTGCTCCCCAAATAGCAAAACTCCTTTATTACTTTAAGTGTCTCATTTCCTAATCTAATACCCTCAGCATCTCCCGACTTAGTTCGACTACATACTATTATCCTCGTTTTGCTTTTCTTTATTTTCCTCTTATTACCCTACTTTAAAGACACTGTCCATTCCTTTCAACTGCTCTTCCACGTCCTTTACTGTCTCTGGTAGAATTACATTGTCATCGGCGAACCTCAAAGTTTTTATTTCTTCTCCAGGGATTTTAATACCTATTCCGAATTTTTCTTTAGTTTCCTTCACTGCTTGCTCAATATACAGATTGAATAACATCGGGGAGAGACTACAACCCTGTCTCCCTTCCTAACCGCTGTTTCTCTTTCGTGTCCCTCGACTCTTAAACTGCCATTTGGTTTCTGTACAAATTGTAAATATCCTTTCGCTCCCTGTATCTTACCCCGGCCACCTTCAGAATTTGATAGAGAGTATTCCAGTCAACATGGTCAAAAGCTTTCTCTAAATCTAGAAACGCTGGAAACGTAGATTTGCCTTTACTTAATCTTTCTTCTAAGATAAGTCGTAGGGTCAATATTGCCTCACGTGTTCCAAAATTTCTACGGAATCGAAACTTATCTTCCCCGATGTCGGCTTATACCAGTTTTTCCATTCGTCTGTAAAGAATTCGTCTTAGTGTTTTGCAGCTGTGACTTATTAAACTGATAGTTCGGTAATTTTCACATCTGTCAACACCTGTTTTCTTTGGGATTGGAATTATTATATTCTTCCTGAAGTCGGAGGGTACTTCGCCTGTCTTATACATCTTCCTCACCAGATGGTAGAGTTTTGTCAGGACTGGCTCTCCCAAGGCCGTCAGTAGTTCCAATGGATTGTTGTCTACTTCCGGAGCCTTGTTTCGGCTTAGGTCTTTCAGTGCTCTGTCAAGCTCTTCACGCAGTATCCATCTCCCATTTCATCTTCATCTACATGGTCTTCCATTTCCATAATATTGTCCTCAAGTACATCGCCCTTGTATAGACCCTCTACTCCTTCCACCTTTCTGCTTTCGCTCCTTTGCTTTGCTTAGAACTGGGTTTCCATCTGAGCTCTTGATATTCATACAAGTGGTTCTCTTTTCTCCAAAGGTCTTTTTAATTTTCCTGTAGGCGGTATCTACATCTTAATTCCTGTCTTGCGGCCATAATAGAGTTTGAAATATTTTCGTATGAATCGCGTGAGTACAAATGACAGCTTAGCTCTTATATCCTGTGTATGCGTTACCACCACCATCTGCACGTTTGTATATCGTTATTCCAGGACTTCTCTGACACCTCACTCTTGATTTTCAGCACAAGATAGGCAAATCTGACTTAACAGACGGTACTGTTAGACAATTTTTACAGAGGAAATTAAGGGAAAAGGCAAGGGTGCATTAATGAAACCTTTTCAACTATTAGTAACACAACAGTAGCAGTAGCGGATTGTTATGACGTGTAGGCTGGGGAGACGAACTGCGAGCAGGGCCCTGTGGCAGAGGCGGCAGCTGAGTCAGCCGTGGCGTGGCAGAGCCGGCGCCTCTTCGCCCCGAGAGCGGCGGCCGGCGCGAACAATCGCCCTTTGTGCCACGAGTGCCCTCGCCGGCGCTGCCCCCGGACGCCCGCCTCCACCCCCACCGCCACCACCACCCACGCTGCCGATCGAAACGGCGCGACGCTCGTCTCCGCCCCCCGACCGGCCGACAGCGGTGCTTTATAGGCCTCGGAAAGCCACCAGCCGCCGTATTGTTCCGGACGTAGCTCGCCCGTGTTCGATGCCGTACTGTTCGCTGTACAGTTTCTTTTAAACTACAGGCCATTAAAATTGCTACACCAAGAAGAAATGTAGACGATAAACGGGTATTTATAGGACAAATATATTATAGTAGAACTGACATGTGATTACATTTTCACGCAGTTTGAGTGCATAGATCTTGAGAAATCAGTACCCAGAAGAACCACCTATGGCCGTAATAACGGCCTTGATACGCCTGGGAATTGAGTCAAACAGAGCTTGCATAGCGTGTACAGGTACAGCTGCCAAAACAGCTTCAACAAGGTACCACAGTTCATCAAGAGTAGTGACTGTCGTATTGTGACGAGCCAGTTGCTCGGCCACCATTGACCAGGCGTTTTCACTTGGTGGGAGATCTGGAGAATGTGCTAGCCAGGGCAGCAGTCGAACATTTTCTGTATCCAGAAAGGCCCGTACAGGACCTGCAACATGCAGTCGTGCATTATCCTGCTAAAATGTAGTTTTTCGCAATGATCGAATGGAGGGTAGAGCCACGGGTCGTAACACACCTGAAATGTGACGCCCACTGTTCAAAGTGCAGTTAATGCGAACAAGAGGTGACCGAGACGTGTAACCAATGGCACCCCATACCATCACGCCAGGTGATGCGCCAGTATGACGATGACGAATACACGCTTCCAATTTGCGTTCACCGCGTTGCCGCCAAACACGGATGCGACCATCATGATGCTGTAAACACAACCTGGATTCATCCGAAAAAATTATGTTTTGCCATTTGTGTACCCAGGTTCGTCGTTGAGTACACCATCTCAGGCGCTCCTGTCTGTGATGCAGCGTCAAGGGTAACCGCAGCCATGGCCTCTGTGCTGGTAGTCCATGCTGCTACAAACGTCGAACTGTTCGTGCAGATGGTTGTGTTTTGCAAACGTCCCCATCTGTTGACTCAGGGATCGAGACGTAGCTGCACGATCCGTTACAGTCATGCGGATAAGATGCCTGTCATCTCGACTGCTAGTCATACGAGGCCGTTGGGATCGAACACGGCGTTCCGTATTACCCTCCTGAACCCACCGATTCCATATTCTGCTAACAGTCTTTGGATCTCGACCAACGCGAGCAGCAATGTCACGATACGATAAATCGCAATCGCGGTAGGCTACAATCCGACCTTTATCAAAGTCGGGAACGTGATGGTACGCATTTCTCCTCGTTACACGAGGCATCACAACAACGTTTCACCAGGCAACGCCGGTCAATGCTGTTTGTTTATGAGAAATCGGTTGGAAACTTTCCACACGTTGCAGGTGTGGCCACCGGCGCCAACCTTGTGTAAATGCCCTGAAAAGCTAATCATTTGCATATCACAGCATCTTCTTCCTGTCTGTTAAATTTCGCGTGTGTAGTAATTTTAATGGCCAGTAGTGTATATTTACGAGGGGGGCTTTCAGTAAGTAGAGCTACACATTTTTTTCTGAAAGCAGGTTTGCTTTATTCACGATTCTAATATGCCGTGCATCGATATACTGCTGCCCGTGTTGTGCCTTCTTCACTGGGCCAAATAGTTGGCAGGTGCGAGATCCGACCTGTAGGGTGGATGAGGAACCCAGCGTGTACACACTTTTGAGTACCCCAACTGTTGTACGAGTGTGTCAGCAGTACCCGCAGGCAATAGTTGTGCAGCGAGGTGTCTGATTGTGATCTGACCATCACCTCGAATGAGAGGGTCCACACGTTCCAACGATGTGGATGTCACAGCCGCGTGCCGCCGGTCCGCCTCGTGATGCCAATTGAGGAGCTATTCGACCGAATAGTGGCGGCTTCGGTCAAGCATACCATCACAACGACCGGGAGAGCGGTGTGCTGACCCCTCTCCCCTCCTATCCCCATCCTCCACTGAGGATGACACGGCGGTCGGATGGTCCCGGTAGGCCACTTGTGGCCTGATGACGGAGTGCTTTTTTTTATTACAATGATTACAGACGCCGCGCCCAACAACTCACCATACTTTTGTTCACTGGGAGGTCTCCGCAGTAACTCTGCAAGTGCCTATCAATATCTACGATGCTCTGGTTTTCCGCCAGAACGAACTCCGTGACAGCTCTCTGTTTTGAACACACCTCCGTTACAGATGCCATTTTGCAGGCTGCGTAAGCGCCGTCACCTATCGCAACTTTGTGAAACTATAAGCTCTGAAGCAGAAATATTCCATGATGTCTAACAACAAATCACTCATTTTTTAACCGAAACTGGCCGAGAAAAAAATGTGTTGTATTATTTATCGAGCGTGCCTCCTATTTATCTTAACTGATGGTCGATCACACAGTAGCCACATGACCGTTTTCTGAACCTTATATTTTAAAAGAAAGTTCTGCATGAACTACGTAATTCTAGGACTTTATTAGTTACACAGGGATATTACGTAGTGGCTCCCTATGATTCTTGTTCATAACTGAGAGCTTTGGGGATCAGTTATTGGTCATGAAATTCTTCCTGTAGTTCTCTATCAAAGCTCGAAAAAACGGCCTTTAAAAATTAGAAGACATCTGAGCGCTCTTAACTGAAATTTTTGTTGGTGTTTACAAATTTGTCCGTAGCTTGGACAAATTCATGGATTCGCAAGAGAGAATCTGCTCCGAAATATAAACCAAATTCAGAAAATAAAATTAACACCTGCATTCTCTTGGAAGGCAACGGCCTTGCCGCAGTGGCTAAACCGGCTCCTGTCAGATCACCGAAGTTAAGCGCTGTTGGGCGTGGCCGGCACTTGGATGGGTGCCGCCATGCGCTATTGCCATTTTTCGGGGTGCACTCAGCCTCGTGATGCCAACTGAGGAGCTACTCGACCGAATAGTAGCGGCTCCGGTTAAAGAAAACCACCGTAACGACCAGGAGAGCGGCGTGCGGACCACACGGCCCTCCTATCCGCATGCTCAGTGAGGATGGTCCCGATGGGCCACATGTGGCCTGAAGACGGAGTGCTTTATTCTCTCGAAAGCTTATTAGAAGCTCAACTTTTTCCATTACCTAAAATGATAGACATTAATATTATGTATGTTAACTGTCATTTGACAGTCTTCAGATTGGACAAAGAACAGACACTTTGGATTTTTAAAAAAAAGGAAGTTTATTATTAGGTGACATGACAAGCAAGTGCTCTGCACTTGTTACAAAAAGGACCGCTGTTATTCTAAAACCTATCTGACGTAGTAACAGTACGGTATGAAACTGTGGACAATATAACAGAAATTAAAACCTGAACGCAATCGATATTAGTGAAACAAACTTTTGAAATGTAATCTCGTCGATACACTAGCACTTCGATTTGTAAGGGCTGGCAACATACAAAACGGAAAGGCTCAGAAATCAGTTAGCTTCCACTTCACGATCTGCGACAGATCGTTTTCTACCAACAGTACTTTGCTTGTAGAAGACTCGATACTATGTGATAAGAAAACAAACAGTGATATCCATTGGTTACTGGGAAAGTACGTGAGCTACGTGATTAACGATCATGCAGCTAGCAACACAAATGGACCCCTCATATATATGAAGTGTGAATTATGTAGAATTATTAAGTAATGAGACGGCAAAAAGAAGTACGGAAAGATGGTAAAATTCTTTTCGAAAGAATGGATTTCAATCAGGAAATAAAAAAGAAAAAAACAAATATGTGGCAATCATTACAAATTTGGCCTTTGATTAAAACTAAAAACAGCTGAACCAACAACACAACAGAACACAGAGAAAGTGTCCTGCAAGAAATACTGCTAATAAATTTTTGAACAAACAAATATTGACTATTATCGCACCTTTTGTCTATTTCTTTAAATTCTTATTATCTTCTAACATTATTCGTTGTGTCGGAACTGCCTTGTATGTCCCTACATTGCTCCGGAATTTTAAGTGATTTTCCCCGAGGTCATCCTCTACCAATTTTTTTTTTCATTTTTCAGTAAATAACACACACTGATATAATCTGAATACTCACTTTGATTTTGCGACTACAATTTTGTAAAGACGCAGAAGACACACTTTTTTGTGTCCCGTATCAAATTCGTGTTTTGCTGGCAACACGATATTGATTTTAAATCGACGACGCTCTGGCCTTTATAAATGAATGTTGTGAGGACCAGGAGAGTGCGTGGTCTAAGTAAGTGGATGGGCAAAGCCAGTTAGTAAACAATATGGAGAAATGGAGCCGAAAAGGTGCAATACTGCGCTTTCGCTTTGATTACCTAATATCGAATTTTAATCGCCTTGAAACCCGCAAATTTGCACGGAATGACATTTGAGCACAGAAATGCGATTTTGCGAGTGCGTTTGGACCCGACTGTCTTATGATGCCGGAGTCGTCCTGACGTGTGGGTACTGCAGCATTACCACAGTTGAGTTTACGGTAGAGTCGTTGTCGGCCCACAGAGAGTATTTGGCAGCTGCGGCCAGGCTGCGGTTGGAACACGGCGGACGAAAGCGGCTTTGGCGTGGCGAGCTGGGCTCTCAGAATGCACGCAACGTCTTTGTGCGTGCCGCGCGGTGCGTGGGCGAACCCCGCATAGGGTCTTTGCCCGGTAGAGCATAAGCACACGCGACTGCTGCCCGTCAACTAGCTCGACGAACATTCACCCCCCCCCCCCCCCTTGCCATTTTCAGCCTCCTTCACCGCTCACCACACTGACGATTGCAATCGGCAACCGCTGCTAGCCGTGCCACAGACACCACACCACAGCAGAACACGCCTCTTGAGATGGAGAGGTTATTAACGCGTCAGCCGCGGGAAGATTAGATCTAACCAGATTAGATTACGCGCAATCGCTTTACGGCGAAAGACGAAAAATTTGTTTGCATTAATGAAACATCGAAATTCGTTACGCGATCACAAGTTGCACGATCCGTTTTAACAGCAGGGTCTGCTCTTCAGGTAAAATCTATGTCTATACCACGCAAACCACCTTACAGTGTTTGGCGGAGAGTACCTTGTGCATCAGTCATCTTCCTCTTTCACGTTCAGTCGAAAATTGTTCACGGCAAGAATGGTTGTTGGTAAGCTTCCGTGAGAGCGCTAAACTCTCATTTTATCTTGATAGTCTTTTCGCAAGATATATGTAGGAGGGAGAAATACATTTTTTGACTCTTCTACGAACGCACGCTCGCAGAACTTTTAACAATAAACCGCGCACCGTGATGCAGGGCTCCTTTTCTTGCTGCATCTGCCTCTGCTGCTGGCTGAGAATTTCTGTAACTCTTTCGCGCGGACTATAGTTTAAACTGTGACCAAACTTGCTGCTCTTCTTCGGACCTTCTCTATTTCATCTATCAGTCCTATATAGTACGGATCTCAGACTGACGAGCAATATTCAAGTACTGATGGAACGAGTATTTTGCAAGCCACATCCTAATGATGGGCAACACTTCTTGAGGATTCTTCCAGTGAATGTAAGTCTGGCAACTGCCTTACCTGAGTTTAATTTTATGTGGCCGTTCCACTTGAAATCGCCCCGTACTCAGAGGTGTTATGGATGTGACGACTTCAAAAAATGTTCAAGTCTGTGTGAAATCTTATGGGACTTAACTGCTAAGGTCATCAGTCCCTAAGCTTACACACTACTTAACCTAAATTATCCTAAGCATAAACACACACACACACACACACACACACACACACACACACACACACACACACACACGTCCGAGGGAGGACTCGAACCTCCGCCGGGATCAGCCGCACAGTCCATGACTGCAGCGCCCAAGACCGCTCGGCTAATCGCGCGCTGCGTGATTACCTCCACTTATTGTTCTGCAATAGTGCAATCGCACAATAAGGGGTCTGTCTGCCTATTTATGTTCAGTGCGTTACATTTGTTCATGCTGGGGGTCATCTGCCAATCGCTGCACCATGTATCGATCGTCTTCAGCTCATCCTGCATTTAGCTACAATTTTACAGCTCTGCGACTTCTTTCTGTACAACAGCATCATTTACGAGAAGCCTTACGGGATCTCTGACGTTATCGACGAGGTCATTTACATACATTGTGAAAAGTTATGGCCCTATACCATCCCCTTGGAGCACGCCCGAAGTTACTTAGTTACTTTTACGCCTGAAGATTTCACCCCGTTCAGAATGACATGTCCTGTTCTGTTTGTCAGGAGCTCTTGAATCCAGTCACACACGCATTCAGTACGGTGGTATTTTGTTCATCATGAACTAAACTGAACGCCTTCCGAAAGTAAAAAAAATGGCACCAACCTGGGCGCCGGTATTTAGCGCTGTTTTTGGTCTCGTGGGCGAACAGAGCGAACTGGGTTTTCCACGATCGTTGATTTTCGGAACCCGCGTTGATTTCCACGGAGATTTTCAGTCTCCAAAAATGTCATAACACGCGAAACTAAAATATGTTCCAAAGATCTAAAACAGGCCGGCGTCAGAAATAAAGGTGCCACCTTTTCTGCGTCTATTCGACAACAATTATTGAAAGCGAGAATTACCTGAGCTTTTTTCCACTCACTAGGACGGCTCCGCTCCTCCAGCGAATTGGGGTACACTGCCCTTAGAAGAGGAGCTACATCTATAGCATAAAATATGTAGAAGCGTACTGATATCCGGTTAGCTCTAGCGGCCTTTCCTATCGAGCGATTCCAGTTGTTTTTGCATCCCACAGTCTCTTGTATCGATATCTGTCATTTTGACATGCGCACGACTACTGAATTGAGGAACTACATCCACTTGATGCTTCGAATGAAACAGAAATACATACAAGAATGTTTTTAAAAAGGATTACACTTTGAAAACGTTAAAAGCAGCAAAACAGTCTCATCAGTCTCCGTATTACTTAAACACGTAGTGCTCTTCATTTTCTGCTCTATTCGTTTTTCCCATCGGCTGGCATGAGCACCTTGTATCTCTATTTGTGCAGCGTGTTTACTGGGAAACGTTAACGCGCGTTCCGACGCATCTGTCATCAGAATCTGCACTAGGCTGTTTGCTGTTATTGTGCCAGCAGTAGAAACAGGTCACCAGTATTCACAAGAATTGGTCACGATAGGTGCGTTGCGGTATACTGGTTCCTTTTGAAGGTGGCGATTTCGCTACAATTCTAAGTAATTCATCTGTTCTTGTACTGTCCTTAAACCTATACCGTTTGAGTGTTCATACTGGTCATGACCGCTAGGGTGGCCGCGCGGTTAGAGTCGCCATGAAACGGATTGCCACTCCCGCTGAAGGTTCGAGTCCTCTCTCAGGCATGGGTGTGTGTGTTGTTCTTAGCATAAGTTAGTTTAATTTAGTTTATGTAGTGTGTAAGTCTAGGGACCGATGACCTCAGCAATTCGGTCCCTTAGGAATTCACCACATTTGAACATTTAATAAGTTTCAATTTTCACGCATGTGTTTTTATCTGTTTCAGTTCCATTAATCCTCAATCCGAGGACTGGTTTGATTCATCTCTCCACGTTCGTTTAACCTATGCCTGTATTTCACATCTTCGTAACTATTGCACTCCACATCCATTTTAACTTGGTAACTGTATTCGAATCTTGGTTTTCCTGTGTTATTCAAGTCGTATCATAAAGCTCTTTTTTCTCTTTACTAGTTACTCGATCTACCCATCTATTATTCAGCATTGCTCTGCAGCACTACATTTCAAAAGCTTCTAATTTGTCTTATTCTTCACACTTCCAGTTTTTAGACATAATTTTACGTTGCCGTGCATTAGTTTTAGATCCGAACAAGCATAAAAATATGGAAGTAATACGGTTTTAAATGGTAATATATCCGAGGTCAAACAAAAAGAGCTCACAACTATATTACTTCAAAGCAACTGCCGTACTCTAAATTCATCAGAAACTAACCACAGGTACTGAAGTGAAACATCAACGTTATACGCTGAAATTAAAATTAAAATTAAAACCGTAAAACTGGAAATATAATTGAACTTTCATAAAATAAAATAAAAAAATCATCTCCGTTCTTGGCAATAATTCATTATTCTATTTCGCTCTCTCACAATTGCGTATTGTTGACTCAAGCGACCTGAATATGAAAAGAGAAACAGGTTGGAAACAGAATATTTCTGTTACAAAAAGAAACATACTATATTCTTCCACTGAAACGATAACGCCACGGTAGAGTGAAAAAGGCTGCAAATGTTGTCTCCCTTGTGAAATTATTCTATTTCTCTCTGCAGAGAAGCATTAAAAATGCTTGTAGTATCATGTTCCGCAGCAATGTGTGGTACCTACTGAACCTACGTAGCCTGTTTCGTAACTTTATATGCCCTGTTATTTTTATATCTACTTGCACTGAAAAGAAAAGAAAGGAAAGGAGTGAGAAACTAAAATTTTAAGACTTGGTGGTTCGTTGCAGGAAAAAAAACCTTATTGTTGTAGAGTTTTAATGTAAGAAACGAGGCAGCTGGATTATTCATTTTGAGGCATGAAGTGTAAGAAAGGTGTCTCGGTCGGCCGGGTGAGATTAATTAGATACCGTTTGGTAAGCAAGTAAGCAAGAACTAGCTGTTGTGCCTAGTATGAAAAAAAAAGCGGTAAACCGAGCAGAACTTTAGAGAGAAACTTAATATTTTAAGCCATTTTTTATGAAGTGAATGCACTCTTCGAAATTATAAAACGTATTTTTGTCGTACTGGAATCAAAGTATTCTTAAAAACAAACTAATGTTGTCCAAGGAGTGCACATAACAGAATTACTTATTCAAAGAGATTCTTCAGTGATTTTTTTCTGTTAGTTAAAAAAGTTATTGAATTAAGATGGTGAATTGAAGTCAAAGTAGGCTTGGGTGATATAAAGTCAGTCAAGTAATTTATGTAAACACAAATTTCGTAGGAAACAATAGCTTCGGCAGAGAAAACTTGAAATCTCTATGTATCAAGTAATGAAAAATGACACCTGTATTACTAAATGGCAAAAAAGGACTCCCAGCCATCCAGTTTCAGTCGCATGTTGCACATCTAACAGCTTCCAGAGCCAGCAAAAGTTTGACTTTTAGTATTTTGCGTAATTATTGACCGAATTTAAAAATCTTAAATGCTCTCATAATCTACTCAGAATGAGGTATCATGTCACGTTAAAATTTTAACAAGATAAAACCATGTATTAAAAATAGAAACTGTGTATACATGTCTCGAGGCAGCGTAGCGAAAATTAGCTAGAGCACATTCATCCAGAATAAGAGCACTTAGCAACTTCGAACAAACTTACACACACAATTTCAAACTTTCTGAAACTTTTTCTCGTTAACACCCTTCACAAAAAAATAAAAGCTAAAAAGTTTCTCCCTTTCACATTTTCGCAGTTCATGCCGTAGAACTTCAGCGGTCTGTCATGACGTTTTACTTCATTACTTCTTTGCTGCTAAGTCTATTCGAAATACTTTTTGCAAACAGCATCCACATATGCCACCGAATGTTCCTGCAAAATTATACTATTCTACGACGCACAGCTCAGGAGAGATCACGCCATAAACATTGAGAAGATTCGTCACTTTTGGCTCTCTCGGACCATTATCTGGTAGGACACACACACACACAGAGAGAGAGAGAGAGAGAGAGAGAGAGAGAGAGAGAGAGAGAGAGAGAATATTCAACGCGCGTTTCGTCATGGTAACGTTTGGTCGCCGCGAGGCGCTCAAAAAACTCCAGTGGCAGATGCTATAAGAGGCGCTGTGCATGACATAGAAGTCTATTATTGGTGGAATTTCGAGAGAGCACTTTTCGGGAAGAGTAAAACATTACTTCGTCCCACATAAAACTCGCTAAATGCCCATGAGGAGAAAATTCTAGAGCTAATAGAGAGGCTTGGGGACAATCTTTCTTCCCTCGCGCCATTAGCTAGCGGAACAGTGAATGGCGATAGGTTAGAAGGACTCTCCTAAACGCGCCGTCAGGTGACTTGACGAGTACTGATGGAGATGTATGAGAAAAACTTTAAAACGGAAGGCAAATTACGCAGACTATACTCATCCAGAGTTTTTGAATAATGAGAGCACTTGTGACATCCAACAAATTTTGGACGTAATTTGAAGGCTTTCCTATACTTCTTCTTAGTTACATGCTTTACGTCAAATATTTAGCTATTTAGTACATGCGAGTTCGATTCTTTAAAGAACCAGGGGTGGTGGTATGATAGTACATTTGTTTTGTTGGCAAATTAAAATATAACTTAGAAGAACTGAAAGTAATAAGACTCCTTCACACAGTGCAAAAATTACGTTCGGCTACAATTTAAAAAGAACAACTTCAAATACTTAAAAAATGTGAAAAATATATAAAATAAAAAAATCAGCACTCGATATCAATATATCGTGGGAAAAATGTTACCGATGCCTGTAGATATACACTGAAGCGCCAAAGAAACTGGTATTGGCATGCTATTCAAACACACAGATATGTAAAGAGGTGGAAAACGGCGCGGTTGTTAGATCGGTTACTGCCGCTACAATGGCAGATTATGTAAGTTTGAACGTGGTGCTATAGTCAGCGAACGAGCGATGGGACACATCATCTCCGAGGCAGCGATGAAGTGGGGATATTTCCGTACGACCATTCCACGAGTGTACCGTGAATATCAGGAATCCGACAAAATCCGGAAAAAGATCCTACAAGAACGGGACCAATGACGACCGAAGAGAATCGTTCAACGTGACGCTAGTCCCACCCTTCAGCAAATGACTGCAGATTTCAATGCTGTGCCATCTACAAGTGCCAGCGTGCGGACCATTCAACGAAATATCATCGATGTGGGTTTTCGGAGCCGAAGGTATAATCGTGTACCCTTAATGACTGCTCGACACAAAGCTTTACGCCTCACCTGGGCCCGTCAACATCGATATCGGACTGTTGATGACTGGAAACATGTTGCCTGCTCGGACGAGTCTCGTTTCAAATTGTATCGAGCGGATGGACGTATACGAGTATGGAGACAATCTCTTGAATGCATGTCAGCAGGGGGCTGTTCAAGCATGTGAAGGCTCTGTAATGGTGTGGGGCGTGTCCAGTTGGAGTGATATGGGACCCCTGACACGTTTCGATACGACTCTGCAAGAGAGAAGGTCAGTAGCTCGGTACGGGCTTTTGTTGAAGTTCCGAGAACATACCTTCACCGAGGTGTCAAGCAGTATATTGCCCCTCCTACGTATACTTCACGAAGAGACCACGAGGATAAAATCAGAGAGATTAGAGCCCACACAGAGGCATATCGACAATCTTTCTTTCCACGAACAATTCGAGACTGGAATAGAAGGCAAAACAGGTAGAGGTACTCAAGCTACCTTCCGCCACACACAGTCTGGTGGCTTGCGGAGTATGGATGTAGATGTAGATGTAAACTCTGCCAGTCGATACGCAGTCGATACGCACGTAAGCATCCTGTCTGATCACATGACTCCATTCATGTACATCGTGCGTTTCGACGGACATGGGCAATTCCAGCAGGACAATGCGACACCGCACAAATCCAGAACTGCTGCAGAGAGGTTCCACGAATACTATTCTGAGTTTAAGCACTTCCGCTGGCCATCAAACTCCCCAGACATGAACATTATTGAGCGTATCTGGCATGCCCTGCAACGTGCTGTTCAGAAGAGATTACCACCCCGTCGTACTCTTCCGGCTTATGGACAGCCCTGCGAGATTCATGTTATCACTTCCCTCCAGGACTACTTCAGACATTAGTCGAGTACATGCCACGTCGTGTTGCGGCACTTCGGCATCTTGCGGGGCCCTACACGATATTAGGAAGGTGTAACAATTTATTTGCTTCTCCAGTGTATTTTACAAAACATGTAGAGATATCGACATTTAATCAACAGCCCTAATTCGTAGTGCAAATCACGACCGGCAAGGGGGCGTTTCAATATTACTGTAAAGGTAGCAATATTCTTATCAAGAGTAAATACGGTGCGAACTGCGCGGCAGGGCTAAGTTAGCCGCCCCTGGTGACAGGTCGGGCGCACCTGCGAAGGTTTGTGCTCTGAGTGGACCTGCGCGACACTTGGGTCCGAAGAGCGGCCCAGTGTCGAGGGACCCGCCTGTGCAAACAGCGCCCGCGCGCGCGGCCGCTGTTTGCTCTGCTGATAGCCCGCTGTCTGTCAGCCCATTACCTCGAGTGGGGGCGTCGAAGAACACGGGCCCGTATGGACATGAGGGCCAACCTCATATTCTGCTACGTGTCTGCGCCGAGGACCGAAAGTACCCTTACTCTCTGACAACGAAAGTACCTGACCTCGAAAGCTCAGAACCACTCGGAAATGTGCTTTGAATAGAAATAGTACAATCCAAAAGAAGTGCTATGAACCTTTCACATGCCGAACGCAACTGATTTCTGCTAGCATCATTCGAGCCTATTGCTGTGCATTTCATGGGCAGGCCATGAAGATCGTACGTTGTTTCTGAGTAAGGACACTACGGTCAAGATACTGTCACTAAAAACAACATAGTATTGCAAAACTGTTTTTCAGGCAATATAAGTTCTGTATAAGGACCGTCGCTTTTGAAAGAATAAAATATACACTACTGGCCATTAAAATTACTACACCAAGAAGAAATGCAGGTGATAAACGGGTATTCATTGGACATATATATTATACTAGAGTTGACATGTGATTACATTTTCACGCAATTCGGCTGCATAGATCCTGAGAAATATGTACCCAAAACAACCACCTGTGGCCGTAATAACGGCCTTGATACGCCTGTGCGTTGAGTCAAACAGAGCTTGGATGGTGTGTACAGGTAGAGCTGCCCATGCAGCTTCAACACGATACCACAGTTCATCAAGAGTAGTGACTGGCGTATTGTGACGAGCCAGTAGTTCGGCCACCATTGACCAGACGTTTTCAATTGGTGAGAGATCTGGAGAATGAGCTGGCCAGGGCAGCAGTCGAACATTTTTTGTATCGAGAAAGGTCCGTACAGGACCTGCAACATGCGGTCGTGCAAAATCCTGCTGAAATGTAGGGTTTCGCAGGGATCGAATGAAGGGTAGAGCCACGGGTCGTAACACACCTGGAATGTAACGTCCACTGTTAAAAATGGCGTCAATGCGAACAAGAGGTGACCGAGACGTGTAACCAATGGCACTCCATACCATCACGCCAGCTGATACGCCAGTATGGCGATGACGAATACACGCTTACAATGTGCGCTCACCGCGATGTCGCCAAACACGGATGCGACCATCATGATGCTGTGAACACCAAAAGTCCCCATCTGTTGACCGAGACGTGGATGCACTATCCGTTACAGACATGCAGATAAGATGCCTGTCATCTCGACTGCTAGTGATACGAGGCCGTTGGGATCCAGCACGGCGGTGTTCCGTATTACCCTCCGGAACCCACCGATTCCATATTCTGCTAACAGTCATTGGATCTCGACGAACACGAGCAGCAATGTCGGGATACGATAAACCGCAATCGCTGTAGGCTACAATCCGACCTTTACCAGAGTCGGAAACGTGATGGTACGCATTTCTCCTCCTCACACGAGGCATCACAACAATGTTTCACCAGGCAACGCCGGTCAACTGCTGTATGTGTATGAGAAATCGGTTGGAAACTTTCCTCATGTCAGCACGTTGTAGGTGTCGCCACCGGCGCCAGCCTTGTGTGAATGCTCTTGAAAGCTAATCATTTGCATAGCACAGCATCTTCCTCCTGTCGGTTAAATTTCACATCTGTGGCACGTCATCTTCGTGGTGTAGCAATTTTAATGGCCAGTAGTGTAAGAAACACCAAGTAAAATCATTTCATTACCAGACTTCACTCTATGCTGTTCAGTTAACTTTCTGCAGCGAAGTACAGATCCGTTACGACATGCTTAGCAATAGGCCGACTACGACATTGACATGAAGGGTGTTTATAAATTAGTTATACAAAAGCGACCTTTAATTGCGAAAAGGGTGAATAATTTATAGAAGTGTTTGATACGGCACTGAATGCAGTATATCTTGAAGTTTTATTCCCGCCTAACACTGTTAGTTCCCGTAGTGTAGGCGAATGAGTTATTCTAAGAGTCATCAAGGAGTCGTAACGGTGCAGAGCATGGGCAATATTGTTTCATGAATCCAAATCCGCTACTTCAGAGGCAATTCAGGGCTAAATATCGCAAGTCACCACGTCAAAGGAACTTTAATTAATTGCTACACTCGTTTCACCGAAACTTGCTGCGTATCTCTACAGGAATGTGCTGACTTGGATTGGACGCCGAGGAGCAATATCCCGGCTACCATGATCACTGATTAACCCCAATGGGATTCTGTGTTTTGGGGTTACATTAAAGAGTGTGTTTCTTACTCCGCTTCCGGGAAATGTCGATGAGGTCCGACAACGGATCCCACAGGTAGTTAACACCGTATGATGAATGACTTGTTTCATAGGATTTTTCAAGAAACTTATTACGCTTGGGACTTTTGTCGCGTTGCAAGTGGTAGTCACATTGAACATTTGTAAATAAAACTTGAAGATATACTGCATTCAGTGATGCATCAAACTTTTTTGTAAACTACATACCTAAATAAAGGGTATCATGCATAAGTAACTCAAACGCTCTTCAAATATGATCTTTTGAATACGTAATTAGTGTAGCGTTTGGTATTTAATTCAAAAGTGAATTCAGAAGTGATGTTCAATGTGAAAAACTGGCGGTAGTGACAAGTGGAAACTGCTCTTTCCACTTCATTGTCATCAGTTGATCGAAATCGCTCTCCTACTCTTTGAAGACTGAACAGTGATGCAGCATTGTCAGATCAGAAGAAAAACTTTGTTCTTCGGGTAGTGCAATTACTTCAAGCAGAGGGTAATAGTAATAAGTCACGCCACTGAAATAAGTGCTTCTGGGCCTGTTATATTGATATTTTGTTTCATCGCGTTACCGTGGTTCCTCTCTTAGATCTTGGATAAGTAATCACTAAAAAGTAAATGTCGTGTCACTAGGGCCTCTAGTCGGGTAGACCGTTCGCCGAGTGCAAGTCTTTCGATTTGAAGCCACTTCGGCGACTTGCGCTTCGATGGTGATGAAATGATGATGATTAGGACAACACAGTACCAGTCCCTGAGCGGAGAAAATCTCCGACCAAGCCGGGAATCGAACCTGGGCCCATGTGATTGACATTCTTTCGCGCTTTTTTTTTTTTAAATCTCATTTTGTCCGTTTTCGTCCGTTGAATCTGCTCGGGGCGGACGTCTTAAGTCGTCCGTTCATGTTCGTTGTTGATCGGTTAGCTCAGTTTTTTTTTTTTTTTTTATCACAGATGGCGAGCGGACACGTGGTCACTGAAATGGCTCTAGCGATAAGACTCGCAGTATTTCACGTGACAGGCTCATACCATTGTTTCTGCGATCAGAGTTTTACCAGGATGAGTGTTTTATATTATACGCACTTTTCGAGCAGTTATGAGCGTTCGAGATCACGCACTTCCCTTGTGAGACCAGTATCACGGGACTTGTCCTCCTTTGATTTCAAGCAATGGAGCCTGAGACTTCCAGTGGATCCTGGAGTACAAGAGTTGTGACTGACGATAAACGTGCAAGCGTGAAGTAGAGATAGTAGAGCAGAGTGACGATGTTGTTGTATGTAAGGCAGTCACAGCTCCATAAAATTGTAGAGAAGTGTATGAAAGCCTGCAGAAGATCCTCTACTGGTGTAGGAACTAGCAACCAATCCTGAATATAAATAAATGTAACTTATTGCACATAAATTGGCAAAGAGATACACTACTGTTCAATCTCACTATTGGCGCTAGTTTATTGGAACTAATATGACGGATTGCCGTCCTACGGGCCCGGGTTCGATTCCCGACTGGGTCGGAGATTTTCTCAGCTCAGGGACTGGGTTGTGTGTTGTCTTCATCATCCCCATCCGGCGCGCAGGTCGCTCAATGTAGCGTCAAATATAATAAGACCTGCACCAAGGCGGTCGGACCTGCCACGAAAGGGGCCTCCCGGCCAATGACGCCACTGGAAATAATAACTACCACAAAGTACTTAGATGTAACCAAGCGGAGCGATCAGAAATGAAATGACCACCTAAAACAAACAGTAGGAAAACTAGATGCCAGGCTGACAGTCATTGGGAGATACTTAAGGGAATGTAATTCACCCATGAAAGAAGTGACTGACGAAACACATGTTGGACCAGTTCTTGAGCATTCATCAGTCTGGAACCCTATTCGAGCTGGTTCCAGATAAGTAAGTGAGAGGGTAGAGAGAGGGGAAGGGTGAAGAGTGGGACAGATTCATAAGTTTGCGTGAGAGCGTTATGCAGATACTCAAAGTTTCAATGGTGAAATGTTAGAAGAAAAATGGTTCAAATGGCTCTAAGCACTATGAGACTTAACATCTGGGGTCATCAGTCCCCTAGACTTAGAACAACTTAAACCTAACTAACCTAAGGGCATCACACACATCCATGCCCGAGGCAGGAACCGTAGTAGCAGCTTGGTTCTGGACCGAAGCATCTAGAACCGCTCGGCCACAGCGGCCGGCGGACTCTAGAAGAGAGGCGTTGCTTAACACCGAGAGGTCTACTGTTGAAATGATGAGAGAATACGTTCCGAAGAAAAGTTGTGGTACATATTTCTCCTTCCCAAATATGTCTCACGAGATGAATACGATGAGAAAAACCATAGAAATTACAGCTCATACTACCATCACTAGTGAATGGCACAGTAAAAGGGGGGAGGGGAGTAGTTGTACCGCAGATATCCTCACCACGCACAGTATCGTAGTAAGTGGAGTATGAACACTCGTGTAGCTTCTCTCATGAGACTGCAGAAAGATGTGTGACTGGAACAAACACATAAGCTCAAAGTCGGGTAATAAGGAAATCAAACATCCCATCCGTCACATCCCCTTCCCTACAAACACTGATGAATCTTCCGTCCACATGAAGGTTTTGATCAAGCTACATTCCGCTCGAGCACCATTCGACTAGTGTGTAGTAGGGGCTGCGTGTACAGGGTCGCATTACTGATATGAATTTGTCAAAAAAAGCGTGACAAATCAAATATTAGCAGAACGAAATTGGACCACCCCAGACGCAAGGGCGGCGTGAAATTTGATCCGTGTACGCCATATGAAGCAACAGCGTGACTGCAGAGTGTGGGGTGGACCGCGAGGGACGGGGCGCGGACAGGCCATAAATTAGAGGCTGTGTTCCGGCAGAGGGGCGGCGGTGCGCCCTTGTCTCATGTCGACGGGCTCTCATTCCGTGGAACAAAAGCGGCCGCCCGCTAGAGCTCCACTGGAGCTCGTAACCATACAGTTTGGTGAAATTAATTCCAGGGTAAATTTTCAATGCAGCGGATTTGAAACTTCCTGGAAATCTGAAACTATGTGCAAGACCGGGTCTCGAACCGGGAGTCACTGCCTTTCGCGGATGAATGCTATTCCTACTGAACTGTCCAACTCCTCCCGCCCTCACAGGTCAAAGCAGCTCACACTTCGCCGCAGAGTGGAAATTTATATAGGAAACAATCCACTAGGCTATCGGTAACCTTGTCCCTGAGTGCTAGTCCCGTAATGTACGCAGGAGGACTTTTCTAAAATTTGGAAAGTACGTGAGAGACCGTCTTCTGCACTTCAACGTTTGGGCACTTGTGCCTGTTCCGTCTTCAGTTTTCACTGCCACGTCGCTCTGGATCTTCCTACTTCCTCTTGGCTGGAATGGCATGGCCTGACGTGGTTCTCTCTACCATCATTCTTTATAGATGATGTTCCCATAACATCTTATTTCAACCAATTTGTCCATTAAGTTACAAACATTTACCTGATACCCTCCTCTTTACAGACGAATGGAAAAAACTGATAGAAGCCGACCTCTGGGAAGATCAGTTTGGATTCGGTAGAAATGTTGTAACACGTGAGGCAATACTGTCTCTACGACTTATCTTAGAAAAAGATTAAGGAAAGGCAAACCTACATTTCTAGCATTTGTAGACTTAGAGAAAGCTTTTGACAGTGTTGACTGGAATACACTCTTTCAAATTCTAAAGGTGGCAGGATGAAATACAGGGAGCGAAAGGCTATTTACAATTTGTACAGAAAGCAGATGGCAGTTATAAGAGTCGAGGGACATGAAAGGGAAACAGCGGTTAGGAAGGGAGTGAGACAGGGTTGTAGTCTCTCCCCGATGTTATTCAATCTGTGTATTGAGCAAGCAGTGAAGGAAACAAAAGAAAAATTCGGAATAGGTATTAAAATCCCTGGAGAAGAAATAAAAAGTTTGAGGTTCGCCGATGACATTGTAATTCTGTCAGAGACAGCAAAGGACTTGGAAGAGCAGTTGAACGGAATGGACAGTGTCTTGAAAGGAGGATATAAGATGAACATCAACAAAAGCAAAACGAGGATAATGGAATGTAGTCGAATTAAGTCGGGTGATGCTGAGGGAATTAGATTAGGAAATGAGGGTCTTAAAGTAGAAAAAGAGTTTGCTACTTGGGGAGCAAAAAAACTGATGATGGTCTAAGTAGAGAGGATGTAAAACGTAGACTGGCAATGGCAAGGAAAGCATTTCTGAAGAAGAGAAAATTGTTAACATCGAATATTGATTCAAGTGTCAGGAAGACGTTTCTCAAAGTATTTGTATGGAGTGTAGCAATGTATGGAGAAAATAGAAGCATTCGAAATGTGGTGCTACAGAAGAATGCTGAAGATTAGATGGGTAGATCACATAACGAATGAGGAGGTATTGAATAGGATTGGGGAGAAGAGAAGTTTGTGGCACAACTTGACTATAAGAAGGGATCGGTTGGTAGGACATGTTCTGAGACATCGAGGGATCACCATTTTAGTATTGGAGGGCAGCGTGGAGGGTAAAAATCGTAGAGGGAGACCAAGAGATGAATACACTAAGCAGATTCAGAAGCATGTAGGGTGCAGTAGGTACTGGGAGATGATGAAGCTTGCACATGATAGAGTAGCATGGAGAGCTGCATCAAACCAGTCTCAGGACTGAAGACCACAACAACAACAACAACAACAACAACAACCTCCTCTTTTCTTACATTGTATTCCCTGGTAACAACTAACTTTCCTGAGAATTCTGCTACTGATGCTTGCAGTTTACTTTCGTTTCGTTCAAGAGATTCACAATTCACTTCTACATACTAATACAGGCCTTATGAAACTGTAATTTGTTTCCTTCTATAGTTTGTTCCGGAATGGTTTGCTTGACATTCCGCATACTGACTGGTATTTCTTAATATTACCTTCTGTCTCACTGTCCTTATTATACCTTATATCGCTGTCTAAAAAACTTAAGGCTTGAGACCTACTCAAGTGCAGTGTTTTCTATTGCTTTTGTTCCGGTGGGGTGTTACCCATTATGAGTCACAATTTTAATTTTCTTTATTGCTATACCGATATTAAATTCCTATTTTACCATTTGATGTAATATATACACTGTTGTTTGTAGCTCATATTCACTTTCGTCCAAAACTGTTACAACATTTGTATGCATAAGCATATTAATAAACTTATTTCTATTAATCTGTGTACCTGGCTTTACTTCCTGTCACTATCTACCAAATAAACCATGAAAATGCACACTAAATACGGTTGGTAACAAGCTACAGCCTTGTTTAAGCCCCTTATTAGTGATTTCTTCAGTTTTATTGCTGACAACTTTTATTATTATTGTTGCGTCCTTGGACGGCTTTTTATAGCTTCAATAGGATGCTTAAGACATCCAGCTTTAGTCTTAATGTTCCATAGCTTCTTATTGTTCACATTGTCAAAAGATTTTTCGAAGTGAGAGCGTTTCCTGGGAAGCTAGGTCGGTAAAGCATTTGCCCGCGAGTTACGGACACCTTGTATGTTAACATTTATTTTTATCGGTTTCGTATGTAGTACTGTACATCTGTTAGAAATACAATCCGTTGATTTAGAAAAAGTTCTCATACGAAAATACATAGCGTTGCTGAAGTTAAGTCCATTCCTTGCAGCGTGTGGGTATTTTAATCGCGCTCTACTAGTCATTGATGATTGTTCAAAGATTAGTGATTTAAGATTTCGCCAAGTTTCTGTTTATTTTATTTACACATCAAGTTCCGTAGGACCAAACTGAGGAGCAAATCTCCAAGGTCATGGAACGTGTCAGTACATGAACTTACAACTTAAAAGTAATAAACAGATAAAAATAAATATTCATGAACCTGAAAAATGTTCAATCCATAAGTTTAAGCAAACGTTACTAGCAATACAATAAGAATCAGCTTGATTTTTCAATGAGCTCCTCGATAGAATAGAAGGAGTGACCCATGAGGAAACTCTTCAGTTTCGATTTGAAAGCGGGTGGATTATTGCTAAGATTTTTGAATTGGCGTGGCAGCTTATTGAACATGGATGCAGCAGTATACTGTACACCTTTTTGCACAAGAGTTAAGGAAGTCCGAGCCAAATGGAGGTTTGATTTCTGCCGAGTATTAACTTAGTGAAAGTTGCTTATTCTTGGGAATAAATTAATATTGGTAACAAGAAGCGACAATAAGGAATATACATATTGAGAGGCCAATGTCAAAATACCCAGACTCGTGAACAGAGGTCGACAAGAGGTTCGTGAAGTCACACCACTTATTGCCCGAACCGCCATTTTCTGAGCCAAAAATATCCTCCTAAAATTGGGTCACCCCAAAACATAATACCATACAACATAAGTGAATGAAAATAAGCAAAGTAGACTAACTTACGTGTCGAAGTATCACCCACTTTTGATACCGTTCGAATAGTAAAAATAGCGGTATTAAATCTTTGAAAATGATCCTGAACGTGGGCTTTCCACGACAGCTTACAATCTATCTGAATACCTAGAAATTTGAACTGTTCAGTTTCACTAATCATATGCCCGTTCTGTGATATTAAAACGTCAGGTTTTGTTGAATTGTGTGTTAGAAACTGTAAAAACTGAGTCTTACTGTGATTTAACGTTAGTTTATTTTCTACAAGCCATGAACTGAGATAATTTACTGCACTATTTGAAACCGAGTCAATGTTGCACACAACATCCTTTACTACCAAGCTAGTGTCATCAGCAAACATAAATATTTTAGAGTTACCCAAAATACTAGAGGGCATATCATTTATATAAATAAGGAACAGGAGCAGCCCCAACACTGATCCCAGGGGCACCCCCACTCTGTGGTTGTTTCAGCTCATCTCAATGCACACAACTTCAAATTTTAATAGGACACTACTTCCGTTTTATTAGATCGTTGCTCGAACATAAAAAGTGAAATACAAGCAGGCTGAACTTACCAGCAATGTCTTTCGCAACTGATGGCATAGACAGAATGGGCAGAACACAGACGTCTTCAGAGAACGCTCAATAATTGTCAAACTAAGTGGTTGAAAAACAGTGATGTTGATATGTATACTTTTATGAACTTTCATCCCGTCTCGTCCAGATCACACTGGAAGGACAGGTACACAAACGCTGCTGTCTTATGCCAATTTCTTTCTGGAAGATAGAAGAAGCCGATATAGTGCTGCTCCTTAACCAGTGATAGGGCAGAGCTTTCGAGGTTGGTGTTCTGTTCGAGTCCTATCTGGTCCTCCACCGTTTCACCTACAGCGTTAACCTTCGTCCGTGGTGGCTTATCTGCAGCGTTCCAGGCGGCTGGCGCTGCTCCGCAGTATCGGCTGGACTATCTCCTGGCTCGCGACGCTCAGATGATTCACTGAACACACTACCCAGCAGGATCACTCAGATGGTAATCTGCTCTTTAACAGTGATGTTTAAAACTGAATATGCAAACTGCATTTTTTTATCGTGTTTCATTCAGCTGTGAATGAGTGGCGCATTTTCTTCGATCAAGAATACTTCAGACATTGACCATCTCTTTGATTGTACTCTGGCATAGCTCGCTAATAACGTTGGAACCTTGTTGCATCTCTGTTAGTGCTGAAGATAACCGAGACATTATTTCTGTTAATAAGAAAAAATAATACTAAGCACTATATTTTGCCATTGGACTCGCTGCAGTGGTAACACCGCTTCAGATCAAATCACAGAATTTAAGGCTGTTGGATTATGCTAGCACTTGGATGGGTGACCGTACGGGTCTGCCATGTGCTCTTGGAAAGTGGAGTGCAGTCAGTCTGTGTGAGGCCACTTAAGGCGCTACTTCATTGAGAAGTAGCGGCCTGATCACGAAAGCTAACAACGGCCGTAGAGCGGTGTCTGACCACATGCCCCGCCATATTCGCATCCTAATGATGACACGGCGGTCGGTCGGTACCGTTGGGCCTTCCGAGGCCTGTTCGGGCGGAGTTTAGTTTTAAGTGTACGCTATAATGTACATGTATTTACGTATTTTTAAGAAATATGATCTCTTAAGGTACAGTTTCTAAAAACATGATTCCAATTTCCTTTACTGTCTCACAGTATTTGTTGACAAGCGAATAAACGAGTGGAACCTTATTTGCCTGTTTCAGTTCCTTCAATTTTTCCTAGAAAAGATTCTAAGATGTTCTACAGATGTAGAATAAAACATTCACAAACAGATGAAATGAAGAAAAAAAGCCGGCTGGTGTGGCCGAGCGGTTCTAGGCGCTTCAGTCTGGAACTGCGCGACCGCTACGGTTGCAGGTTCGAATCCTGCCTCTGGCATGGATGTGTGTGCTGTCCTTAGTTTAGTTAGGTTTAAGTAGTTCTAAGTTATAGGGGACTGATGACCTCAGATGTTAAGTTCCATAGTCCAGAATGAGATTTTCACTCTGCAGCGGAGTGTGCGCTGATATGAAACTTCCTGGCAGATTAAAACTGTGTGCCAGACCGAGATTCGATCTCGGGACCTTTACCTTTCGCGGGCAAGTGCTCTACCAAGTGAGCTACCCAAGCACGATTCACGCCCCGTCCTCACAGCTCTAAGTTCCATAGTGCTCAGTGCCATTTGAACCATTTGAAGAAAAAAGTATTTTTAACATAAATATTCGATGTAGTTCCACATTCGAAACTGTCAATCTTATTAAGTTATCTTAAAATTTCCTACACAACATAAAATGCAAATTTTGGAAAACAATAATTCTAAAAATTTTAAACATGGATTTCATGCTGACTAGTAGTATTGTCTTTCTTTCTTTCTTTCTTTCTTTGTTTGTTTACTGCTTCTTGAACACCTATCATCGTAATCCTTTTCGTATAATTATTGACCAAACTGAAAAAATTCAAAATGCTGACATAATGTACTCATTAAGGGGTATACGTTCACGTCAAAGGTTCAACACGACAAGTATAATATTAAAGACGTGTACGTCTCAAGGCAGCATAACTCGTGCTGCGCGGACTATCCAGACAATATTTATCCAACATTTGAGAATGGGAGAACTTTGCGATTTGCAACAAGCTTTACACAATTTCAAACGTTTTCGAAACTTTTTCTCACTGGTAGCACCCACAAATTGATGAAAAGTTTTAATTTATTCCATCTTTACTATCATCTCTGTCCGCAATAAATTTTGCAACCAACATCCAAATACGCCTTTGAATGAACCTGCAAAATTATATCACTTTAAGACACACTTCGTGAAATATGACGTCATAAACATTGAGAAGTGTCTTCATCCACGTTCTTACATGCTTAACGTCAAATGTTTAACACATTAACTCATCTGTAAAATATTCAGACGTCTGAAGCCCATCCGTACATAGGAGATCGATTCTTTAATGAGTCGGGCGTAGTGAAGGAGGGGGTTTATTGGTAATGTGAATTCATGACGTAGCAGTCGTCTATTTTCAGTACAGAGAATGTTTATTCCCCTTTCTACTAACATGGAGAACGTGTATGCACTAGTGGACAGTCATTGCTGTCGTAATTAGTTATAATATAAGTGTGATTTTAATATCAGCAGATATAAAAGAAAATTCTGCGATCTTTTGAGATTAACTTTATGTGACACACTTTCAGGGAATGCGTCAGATCCATTTATGAAATGGAAATACATGAACGGGCTTCTTGTTACACACTTATAAACTTTCTCGGTAGACTGTAGACTCCGCATTCACGGAATTTCGAAACGGCTTGAGATTTACGATGACCTGACCACACAACAAAGAATCTGTGTATACTTTTGAATTAAAAATCGGTCAAGGTATTTTCTAAATGAGTACCAGAAGTTCCCTCCACCACGCAGTGTAAGATGGCTTGCTTTTTCCAAAGACATAACTATATTATGATTTCACTTTTAACCAATCTATGTTCTTTCGCTTTTGTAAGCGCTTATTCTCTAGGCAGATCTATTATTTTGGGTGAGTAACGTTGGAAGACTCTTCGCACAGTTCCAATTTAGACTTAATACGGTTTCTCTACATCACCGAGGCTGGGGCTTTCCATGAGGCCACGACCTCTTTCCTGCCAACGGACGAAGTTATCCGCTCGTAATGACTTCCTAAGAAAGGGGAAGAAGGGACTTTGGCGTTTACAGTTCCGCTGGTAACAAGGCCATTAGAGGAGGAGTACAAACTCTGATGATACGAGGATGGAGTAGGAATTCGGCCGTCTCCTGCTCAAAGAGCCATACTTGTACCTATTTTAAATCATTTAGGCAAAGCGCGGTAAATCAAAAAGTCCAAAGAACTATAATGCGTGTGTGTGAGAGAGATACAAGTATTATAATATTAGGTTTAAGAAAACAGCTTAAAATTCCTTACGATAATCGACGGACAATTTACAATAGAAATGATACAAACACATTACATACTTCTGGTGGCAAAGTACTGTATGTAACTCGAAACTTCGCGACTCCAAATTTTTCGTAAACGATTTAAGGTATCGAAATGAAGTGCCCGACAAATGATGCTGTGGACAGAGGTAAGCAATTTGTTGTGTTTGTAACATTTGTTCCTTTTTTATACACCCTGGTATTAATGCAAACCTGCTTCGTTTAAATAAAGCGATATAATTTTTAGCGACATTTGAAACCTCTTGGAACGAAGTGTTTAGCGATATCAGATTTGTAAAGTTCTGCGTTCAAGTTTTCGCAGAAACAGATGCGTAATTTTCTTACTGCAGTTGACAAGGCAGACTGTCAAATTGTCGAATGCGTAAACATCGTTGAACTGTGTTCAGCCGACTGAAGGAAACTGTGCGTTGCTTAAGAGAGGCAGCTTCTTATCTCGTCTACCTCAGTACTTGTGTTAAGATAATTAACTTGTTACTTCACTGCATACCTAAGCAAACGTGATACAGTACCGCTGAACTCTTCTTTTCAAGGTGTGCCGAAAGTTGTTGAAGTACACCGCTTCATTTAAAGAAATACGGAAGAAGGGCTTTTTGGCACTACTTTCAATAGTTAGTTTGTGAGCTGGCTTTTGGGTTACCGTATTTTGTTTTTGAAACATTTCCCCCAGAAATTAGGTGCGTCTTACACTCTCAATTAATATATAAATGCCCAGCGTTTGATTTAAAATTACCACCAGTCTTAAAAATGGCCTTATATTCGATGCCGGGGGATACCTATCTCCGTCTGGTAACATTGTATTCAATTGGAAGCAGCAGTGCCCTGATGTGAAGAACATGAGTTGCGGGGATTTGCAAGCTTGCTAACGCTGTCTCCATCCTGCTCCGACATGGCAAACCCTGAACACTGTCTAGCCTATGATACGTCATTGCAGTCTACAGTGCCAATGAACTTCAGCTGAAAGTGATCTACTTTATCGGTAAAGTACAATTTTGGGAAAAAATGAAAGGTATTCATACGATGCGGGCTATAAATTTAAAGTAATAGGATATGCAGAAGTATATGGAAAAAGAGCAGCAGAGTGCCATTTCGGACCTCGACCAACAGAAAAAACCATTCGCGATTGGCGTGCTAGCAAAAAATAACTGAAAAAATGAGGAAGTCTAAATATGCAAACAGTGGATTGAATGGTTCAAATGGTTCTGAGCACTTTGGGGTTTAACATTTGAGGTCATCAGTCCCCTTGAACTTAGAACTACTTAAACCTAGCTAACCTAAGGACATCACACACATCCATGCCCGAGGCAGCATTCGAACCTGCGACCGAGGCAGTCGCGCGGTTCCGGACTGAAGCGCCTAGAACTGAATGCAAAATGCCCAAAATAGCACTCGAATTAATTAAAAAATGATTCAAATATTTGCTAATAAGCCAGCGCTAAAGTGAAACTCAACGGATTGGAGTCGGTTGGTGCTACAGATTTATGAAGTGTCACGGACTTACCATGTGAAGCAGAACCAAAGTATCTCATAAAATACCACAATAGAATGAAGAGAAAATGTTATCTTTCTATCGCTTTATTACTCAACATCGAAAGAAAACCAGTTGGGAAGTAACCCGAACAGCTAAACTCCTCTGACATTTGATGTGCCGATTAACAGAACTGTTGCCATCAAAAGTGCTAAAAGTGTAACAAAAAAGCCAGTGAACATGAAAAAATGCACTACACTGTTCTTTCATGTTGTGCTGATTGTATTAAACTTAATGCAATGATATCTTTCAAGCGCAAAACAAGATAAATGTTTTCATGTGATGTAATTACAGATTAACAGTTTTTCGTTTACTTCTACAGTGAAATATTGCTTCTTGCCTAATGTCATGATTGTTGGTCAACCGGAAGTACCCTAAAGGTTTTGGTGTTTGAGTTTGCGAGTGTCGAAATATGTGACAAACAGCCGCCTCTTCTGACTGCATTTATTTAGAACCTTCAATTTTTTTAGAGCGCCGAGGGACCGCAGACCTTGATATGATTTTAAACTTGATGCATCTACTCGCTCCTAAAAGTATAGGGTGGTATTTAAGAAAGATTTACTTTTTTCCAGTTTCAGTAACGAACGAAGTTACAAGGATATCATGCCAGTCAATGTCCATTGCTTCTTACAGTTGTTATTTTCCTCCTGAACGAAATGTTGCTTTGTGTGGTCAAGATATAGTGTGAGCCACACAAGTGTGAAAAATCAGCGGCTCTTACTACTTACGGAAAGTTGGTAGATGTGTGGGAGTCAGAGCTGCAGAACATCACAGGCACTGGAAGATTTTTTTCATATAATAATGTTCCACAAGTATATATAGAGAAGTCAACAGGAAGATATACCGGATGATCAAAAAGTCAGTATAAATTTGAAAACTGAATAAATCACAGAATAATGTAGATACAGAGGTACAAATTGACACACATGCTTGGAAAGACACGTGGTTTTATTAGAACCATCAAAATACAAAAGTTCAAAAAATGTCCGATAGATGGAGCTTCATCTGATCAGAATAGCAATAATTAGCATAACAAAGTAAGACAAAGCAAAGATGATATCCTTTACAGGAAATGCTCAATATGTCCAGCATCATTCCTCAACAATAGCTGTAGTCGAGTAATAATGTTGTGAACAGCACTGTAAAGCATGTCCGGAGTTATGGTGAGGTATTAGCGTCGGATGTTGTCTTTCAACGTCCTTAGAGATGTCGGTCGATCACGATACACTTGAGACTTCAGGTAACCCCAAAGTCAATAATCGCACGGACTGAGGTCTGGGGATCTGGGAGGCCAAGCATGACGGAAGTGGCAGCAGAGCACACGATCATCTCCAAATGACGCGCGCAAGAGATCTTCCATGCGTCTAGCAATATGGCGTGGAGCGCCATCCTGCATAAACCCCATGTCATTCCAAGCATGTGTGTCAATTTGTACCTCTCTATGTAAATTATTCCGTGATTTATTCAGTTTTTAAATTTATATTGACTTTTTGATCACCCGGTAAATATCATCAGCACAGAAAATTTACTTGCTCCTTTCCTTACTGTCATTTGCCTTGGAACGTTACGTTATACGATTTTGCGAATTATCGTCTTAACATGCACGTCAGCTGCAGCTGCTTCATGCACAAATACATTCTATCTACATAATCCGTAGAAGAAACGTGCGAGCTAAGTGAGAAAGCGATGAGATAATGAATCCTAATTTGTAAAGGTGCTACTTTGTTTCCAGGTTTTATCTGCTTTTCTTAAATGACGTCAGTGAAATTGTTTGAATAAAGCCAGAAATACTGTTTCCTCGTAACAAGTCTATCGACTGCTGTCAGCGGGGCGTTAGAGATTAAAGGAAAATCCCGCTTAACAAAATAAACGAAAGTAGTCGGACTGTTGTTCCCTTGAGAATGGTAATCTCAGTAGCGATATCGCAGCGGAGATAACACATTACGATACCATATCTTGCATCTCTCATTGGCACCACAGTTAATGTTGTGATCAGCCGCTTGCGTTCAGACGAGTGTGGTGAGATCAGACAGTGTTACACAAGAGATTACATTCTTTACTGAAAACAGAGTTTATACAACACTGGTTTCACTTCCGATCTTAGCTCTGTTTATAAAACCCCAATCGTAAAACACCAAGATACACAAAAAAGGATATATTACAAAGGAGTTATCGGAATGGAACGGAATGGATAGATATGATGTACATGTACAGAAAAAAAATGATTGCAATTTCAGAAAAATTGAATGATTTATTCAAGAGAAAGGGCTTCACAAACTGAGTAAGTCAGTAATGCGCCGACCCACTTCCTGCCCTTGTGCAAGTAGTTATTAGGCTTGGTAATGACTGATACACTTCCTGGATGTGCACCTGAGGGATATCGTGCCAAATTCTGTCCAACTGGCGCGCTAGATCGACATAATCCGGATATTGCTGGAGGACCCCGCTCATAACGCTCCAAACGCTTTCATCTGGGGAGAGATTTGGCGATCTTTATGGTCAAATTAGGGTTCGACAAGCACAAAAGCAAGCATGAGAAACTCTCGCCGGGTGTGGGCGAGCGTTATCTTGCTGAAATGTAATCCCACGATCGTCTGCTATGAAGGGTACCAGGGCTTAGAATATGATGGACATGCCCTGTACTGTAAGGGTTATGTGGATGACAACCAAGGGGTCCTGGTGTGAAAAGAAATGGCGGCTCAGACCACCACTTTTGGTTGCCCGGCTATATGTCAGGTGACAAGTGACAGATTGGTGTCCCACCGCCATCTCGGGCGTCTTCACACATGTCTTCGTTGGTCATCGGTTCCCAGTTGGAAGACAGTTCTACTCCAGTCTATAATATTCCAGGCCTCGTTGACCAGGGAAGACGTGTCTGGAGACGCCCCGGACAGCGATGAGGTATGAACCTGACCGTCGCCCACCATACGACCCGACAACCATGAGCGTTGTCCCGGGGCCTCTGTGGTTGTCACTCGCGGAACCCGTACAGCACAGCGGTAAGTCGACGATATTCTACGTCCCATTTTGTTGCACTTGACGGCAACCAATTCTAGTCTTATATTTAAAGAAGGTGTGATGTCGTCAGTCATACGACCACACCACCGCCTGAGATCCGCCGGATGCGATTCTCTCCATAAACGGAACAGAAGAACGGTTGTGTTAGCCAAAGATTACACAACCAGTGGCAGTACTTACGCTCGCCGCGAGGCGCCGCTAGGCCACTTCATGTGCAGCAGAAGAGTAGTGCTGCTGTGGCAGTCTATAGTTCTTAGCCGCGCCCAGTGGTCAACCAGCGCAGATGTTAGTTATCGTCTGCAGCTCAGTCATTGCTGCCATCAAGTCTTTGTAGCTCCGTTCCAAGTTAGTCTTCAAATTCACCGGATACGATATTCGAAATTACGATAGATTAATTTGTCACTGCAAGATTTATGACTTGTAAATTATGTCATTCTACAGACGCTTAGTCTAATCGCGTCTTCTATAATTGTCAACCAACTGATTATGGACTACAGCAAAGTTAAGTAATAAATACTTTCTTATTTTGTACGCCTGCTAACTATGTTTTCTTGTTGTAGCTACCAAGTAGTCTTGGCATAGTAGAACCCACGTTTCCACCTCCTCGCCTACCTCATATTTGCCACCTCGTGTTGATGGACTCGATTATGGTGGAAGAAGGTAACGCCCACGCACATGGCGAAAGTTTCTACAGATTGTCTTCCTGCTTGCCAAACCTTAACTTGGCCAGCAAGGTCGCCGGGTCTCTCTTCACATGAGAACGTTTGGAGTTTATGTGTAGGGCCCTCTAGCCTGCTAAGAATTTTGACGATCTAACGCCCTAAAGGAACAGAATTTGGCACTCTACTCAGGACGACATCCAACAACTCTATTACTCAGTGCAAAGCCGAATAATTGCTTGCATAAGGGCCACAGGTGCGCCAACGCGTTGTTGATTTGTTTAATTTGTGAGTTTCTTTCTCTTTGAATTGTAAACACCTGTTTGTTTTTACACGTACATCACATCTACCGATTTCCGGCCCAATCGGATAACTTTACAAAGAAATACATATTCGGTAATCATTATAGTAGTTTTATACAAACGGTGAAAGGGGCATACTAGGAGAGTGGCAATACTATTGACGATAGTAACAGGTAATGTGGTCTGAGACGCTGTGACAGTTGAAGACGGTCAATGTTGCAGTGATATGCGACGTTGATGTTCCTTAAGTTTTTAAAGTTTGTATTTGGAATAATCATTCTCCTAGCAAACAAAAAATTTCCATCTTTAGATATTCATCTAGTCTTTTTCTTATTTCAGCAAACATTTTTTTACAATAATATTGTGTTTTATGTGCTAGACCCAGGATTTCGTAGCTGTATATAAGTAAAACATCGTCCAAAAGTTCCAGCGACATAGATAATTTGTAACAATCATTCAGAAAATAGTCGTAGTGTGTCTGCTACTTTAAATGGACAGAAAACACAAAAATGTAACGTGGGAGAAAATAAATACACTGCCGGAAGTATCTAGAAAGGTAGGAGAAAAAGAACTAAAACATCATGCTTTGAGAGATTATCTGATATCATTTCAGTGATTGCAAAATCGAGTCAGTTTTTCAAAGAGTCGAGTAGTTTGATTCCTCCTATCAGTACGAAGTTATAGCCCCCTCTGGTCTGCATGCGTGTTCTGATTGGATTGGGACGGCTTTGTAATCTCTGGGTCAAAGAAGCTGTCTAAATGAAAACGCCGTAAGTATAAATTACTGCCTTCACTTAAAAATACATTTGGGCTGTTGCTATAAGGCGGACGCACGTAGTCTTAGTGCAAGTACGTGTAATGATTTGGGATCGAACTGACGAAATAGTCGATATCGTTCGCATGGTCTCTATACGACAACTTGAAATCACGATATGTACTCTATGACCGTAGAAGTACGAAGAGAATCAAGACAAAACCTTCGGAGAAGATAACTTGGACAGAAAATCGGAGTAAACTAATTTACAACTGATCGTATTGTAACAAAGCAGATGACGTTGGTATTAATGTGATCACTCTGTCCTAGGGAACCAGAATAGTGGTAGTGTGCGCGAAATATTTTATATCCTTTGTGACGGGACAGGAAACGGTGACTCCGCGTGGAATACATTTTTCAGTGGATACTGACGAGTGTTCGCTATATAGACCACAGTTCTGAGTATTGTCGTAATCAGATCGTTTCGTAGATAGGCCGAATAGTGAGAAATATTTGGTCAGTATTCATACCTGGACTGACTTTAAACGGCACTGTAGTTCTCTCTCGTCGAAGCGAATGTGGTAAGATAAGGATACGTTATGTGGGCGTCACGCTTTCAACAGTAATTCATGTAGTTTGGCATTCTGTTACTTTATTCTACATTTTTCCTTTATGGTCACTGGGTTATTATATGTTTGCGAACAGTTGTGGTCCTGTGACATGACACCGTTGTTTGGGAACATGAAGTCAATGAGCGGCTGCAAACGGTCTCCATGTAGTCTAATATAACTGTTTCCAGTCAATGACCGGTTCCACTGCACCAGAGGATCCAGTCCACTGCAAGTAGCCGGCCGAGGTGGCCGAGCGGTTCTAGGCGCTTCAGTCTGGAACCGCGTGACCGCTACGGCGCAGGTTCGAAGCCTGCCTCGGGCATGGATGTGTGTGATGTCCTTAGGTTAGTTAGGTTTAACTTGTTCTAAGTTCTAGGGGACTGATGACCACAGATGGTAAGTCCCATAGTAAAGAGAGCCATTTGAACCATTTGAACCACTCCTAGTAAACACAGCCCACGCCAGCCACCAACAGCTTGCACAGTCCCTTGTTGACAACCTGGATGCATGGCTTAGTGGCGCCTGTGCCACACTCGATCCCTACCACCAGTTGTTACCGATTGAAATCGGGATTCATCTGGCCAGGTCATAGTTTTTCAGTTCTGCGGGCGATGTGTTAGCAAAGGCATTTGCTTTGGTCGTCTGCTGCCATAGCCCACTAACGCCAAATTTCGCATCACTGTCCTAACACATGCGTTCGTGGTACGTCCCTCACTGATTTCTGTGGTTGTTTCAAGCAGTGCTGCTTGTCTTTTAGCACTGGTGCTCTTGGTGGTTGAGCTAAGACCACCGACACAGTGTTGTCTGTGGTGAGAGGTAATTCCTGAAATTTGTTATTTTAGGTAAACCGTCGACAATCTGGATCTCTGAACACTGAATTCCCTAACGTTGCTCGAAATTGAATGTCCCATGACTATCTCGAACTACCGTTTCGGGTATAAAGTCTGTTGATCCCCGTCGTGCGGCCATAAACACATGGAAACCGTTTCGTATGAATCACCTGAGTACAAATGACATGTATGGCATGGCATGTAGCCGCGCTGTCTAAGGCGCCTTTTCACGATCCGTGCGGCTCATCCCATCGGAGGTTCGAGTCCTCCCTCGGGCATGTGTGTGTGTGTGTGTGTGTGTGTGTGTGTGTGTGTGTGTGTGTGTGTAGTCCATAGTGTAAGTTAGATTAAGTAGTGTGTAGATTAAGTAGTGTGCAGGCTTAGGGGCCGATGACCTCTGCAGTTTGGTCCCAAGACTTTACCACAATTTTCCATTTTACCACCATATGTATATGTGCAAATCGCTATCCTGTGACTACGTCACTTCAGTGTTCGTCAGATTCTGAAGAATTGATTTTTACCATACATCTGTGATTGTTGTTCATTTCATGTAGGCATATAATTCAGGTATATAACTCATATGCTAAAATATTTTGAGGACTGACCACCACAAGTCTGAAAGCCGCCCTATATATTGCTGGCATCTGAGGCGGTAAGGACAATATGTAAGCAGAACAGATAGTAAGGAGACATTCAAGCCTGCCCGGTTAGCCGTGCGGTCTAAAGCACGGCTTTCCGGTTTGGGAAGTAGCGCCTGGTACCCGGCACGAATCTGCCCGGCGGACTTGTGTCGAGGTCCGGTGAGCCGGCCAGACTGTGGATGGTTTTTAGGCGGTTTTCCATCTGCGTCGGCGAATGCGGGCTGGTTCCCCTTATTCCGCCTCAGCTACACTATGTCGGCGATTGCTGTGCAAACAAGTTCTCCACGTACTCGTACACCACCATTACCACGGAAACATAGGGGTTGCACTCGTCTGCTGTGAGACGTTTCCTGGAAGGGGGGGGGGGGGGCGGCGGGGGTGTCCACCGGGGGCCGAACAGCACAATAAACCGGAAAGAGTGGTTCGGTGTGGGGGCGGCGGAGGGGTGAAGTGGACTGCGGCAGTCGTTTGAGGTTGTGGACCAATGCGGCTACGGCGGCGACGGAGCCTCCCCGTCGTGTCTAGGCCCCCAGTTAACATAAAATACAATACAAGGGTACATTCTATATAATTGTGTGACGCTTGGATGAATAAAGATAAACAAATAAATATTTTATAGCGAGGATACGGGCCACAAGTGGGAAGATACAGTGATATAAGGAACATCGACAAAAGGCACCCGCGCTGGATTAGCCGAGCGGTCTTAGGCGCTGCAGTCATGGACTGCGCGGCTGGTCCCGGCGGAGGTTCGAGTCCTCCCTCGGACATGGTTGTGTGTGTGTTTGTTTGTCCTCCTTAGGGACTGATGACCTTAGCAGTTAAGTCCGATAAGATTTCACACACATTTGAACAACTTTTTTTTTAAGGCTGACTTATGTCTCGACGTCTCGAAGCGAGCATCTCTGAAAGGGCCGAAGTGGTCGGCTGTTTGCATCCAACTTTCGTGGGCATATATGGAGAATGTTTTAATTAAGATGAAACCACGTGTAGGAGAAAATGTGTCGAATAGCCACACTTTATAACAGAAAGCTTAGGTCGGATACAGCCTGTTCTGTAAGGCCGGATAGACGGTGGTATGCGCCATATCTGACGTCAGAATACAACGGAGGTCCAGGTAGAAATGTTTCAGAGCCCACTGTTCAACTCTTTGTTGAACACAAGACTCGACAGAGTACGACCTCTATGTTTTCTCATGTTGTCCGAATGGCATAGCCAGCTTCGGTTCTAGTGGGCACGGTATCAGAGAGACTGGACCGTGGATCACTGGAAACTTGTCGCCTGGTCGGGTGAAAGACGCTTATTATTAGACTAGATCGATGGTGGCGTCGGAATTCGTCGTCATTCAAACGAATGGCTGTTCGAACGATGCGCCGCGACACGGACGCAGCCGTGGGGGCAGTCTCTTGATGTGCGGGACATTCACGTGGGCTTCCATGGAAACTGCGCTAGTAGTCCAAGGCAGTATGACAGCTTCGGACTCCCTGACCATTATTACGGATCAGTTGCTCGATTATCTTCCAGCAGGATAACTGTTCACGCCACTAGACCAGTACTGGAGTTGTTTCAGAAGCGTGACAGTAAACTCACGTCGACACCTTGGCCGCCAAATTACCTGATGTGTACGCGACGGAGTAAGCTAGCGCCGGTTTCACGCTCATGCTCACAAACCAACGGCCCGTAATTTCAGGCGATTCCATGAACTGTGCATGTAGATCGGGTGCCACATACCTCACGATATCTATCAAGGATTTTCCGAATCGATACCTCGAGTCGCTGTTTTATTGAGTTCAAAATGGGGACGAACACATTAAGCAAATGTGACCACCAAGTTTTTGTCTCAATGCATCCGCTAGGATATGTTTCCCTTACTCACTATTACTTTCATGTCTGGTAATGATTTGTTAACGTGAGAGTGCCCCGTTGTACCGTCGTGCGGAGTTACAGTTAAACTGTAGGACTCCGTGTAAATAGCTGGGTAAATCTTTTAGGTTGCAGGAAGACGAGGTCACACCATCTCCAACGAGGGCGTGCTTTGTGAAGCACTACGGTGTTCAATCCAAGCTTCAGGTTTACGACACCTTTAAGATATATCATACAGAGACAGAGGACGGGTGTGGGGTGGCATGGGGAGGGAAGTGTGTGTGTGTGTGTGTGTGTGTGTGTGTGTGTGTGTGTGTGTGTGTGTGTGTGTGTGTGAGTGTGAGAGAGAGAGAGAGAGAGAGAGAGAGAGAGAGAGAGAGAGAGAGAGCACTATTGGAGACGACATTCTCTTTACAAAAGCGTACGTGTGCGATTCGAAGTCGGAACATAAATTCCATCTCCAGCGCCTCCCCTATCAAAGCAGCACTTGTAGGAAATGCAAATACAACTTTATGACAAAGGACGCTGATTGCGATGCGGTGCTGAGCTCCTTGTTCCGGTACAAAACGAAGAGGACCTCTTTCAGCGGCGCTACTAAAACCAAATGTTATTCGCGGCAGCCACATCAAAGGAACCCATCTGTTTATCGTCGGGGACCGCTTCGCTTCGTTTGGCGCTGCACAGCAGCTCAGCGTTTTCCACTATAACAAACGGATGTAACGGATGTAAACGACAAACAGATTCTGCAGAACGTGAACTTGATCCCTTCGCTGTGCACCTTCCAGCCTCCGCGTTCTACCATTATGCGCAGATGTCCTTTGACCGTTTTCCACAGATGGTCACTACAAAAACAAGCGAACATTCGACCAGCTTAACCGTTTCCGAGAGGCTACTTCCCAGTTGTTTCATAAAAACTTAATTACGTACGTGGACAGTTCAAATGTGGGTTTTGTTGAATAAATTTGCGAGTATCAGAATATATTTTGATAGCATTGACTAAGAAGCTTAAATACCGCCAAGGGACCGTAGACCTAGGTATTTGGGAAATGACAACTTTACACTCTACACGTTGCTGAGAAACAGGAGAGACAATAAAATCATACTACTAGGGTTCCGTTTTTGTCGCTTTGGGTACGGAACCATAATAATGGGTTAAAACTTTATCAAGAAATATCATTCGCTATCCTAAGCAACGTGAGCTCCCTTCATATTTTTCAAAATATTATAGACAACCGACTTAATAGTGGATTCTTCATGAAACAAAATACACTCTTTTCGCTGTACTTCATTTTTCTTACACAGCCTTTCTTTGGGATTGCAAACCCGTTGTTTCAGTGTTTCTCATCTTTTCTAATTTAAGTGAGCTCTACCCAAACGTGATGTCTTGCAACTGTCAGAGCGTGACAGTAAAAGATACCATTATTACGTTTCTTTTATAACTATAACACGCCTGCAACAAAAGTGTCACTAGAACGTAAAATAAAATACGATTCTCCTCCACATGAACCTACTACATCAGGTATCCCAGATTTCTGGTAAACGCACAAAATAATGTGATTGAAAGCCAATGCAAAAGTGGCGACATTTCTGCTGTATTATTTCCAAATTTTGGTGTGATGCGGACATTGATTGATTAGAAAATTGATACTGCTATATCTCACATGTGTTTTACTTACACATTCAGTTTACGTGCAAAACAATAAACGAGATGAAACAGAGACAGATGAGAGACAGATGAGTTAGGCACTGTATTAGCACTATCTTCAAATACGTGTAACTCGTTCACTGCACTACAGAATGATTAAGTGCAGTGAACAGAAAGATTATGACATGCAATTGATTGAGCACTTATTAAAGAAGAGTGATTCCGGAGTTAACACACGATGAAACTGACACACACAAAAACGACGAAAGACATAAAAAGCACTGCAGATGGCTAACTCAATTAGACGAAACATGCTTGTTTCAAAACAATGATAAAAATTCATTTGATAGACTTTAATAATAGTTTATCTTATCTGCAAGGCAATCAGCGTATACCTATTTCTGCTTTATCAATGAGGTCATTTACGCTTACAAGGAACAACAGAGGACCCAACAATAAAGCCTATGGAACATCATTTGTAATTTGTTGTAGGCAGTAGTATATACACGGAAAATTATCACACGTTATCAGAGTAGAATGTACATGCCTAGTGGTCAGGGACATGTGGGTTGTGGTTTACTCAATCGCCCACTCTTTCGGCCGTCACATAATTCTGGCTGGTGAGAAACGAACTACGTCGTTATGATTAAACATGTGAAAAATAAGTGATCATTCCTTTGAAGAAAACCAGTCAACAAGTTTGTTGGAAGTTCCATTTATCGCTTCTAATGTTGGCACAACTATCGGATCTAATGATGCAATAACCAAGAAAACCAGTTTTCGCTGTATCATTTAATGTATCAATAAATTACGTATATCTAGAACAGGAGCAGACGCAATATCGAACACTTTGAAACAACAGAAATGATTTCTTCCCAGTCAGTTGTTTAAACACGCCACATAACCAGTATCTGTAAGAACCTGCGTTTGTATTGGTCAATTTACAACCCAAGAGTATTAAGATATCGCAGTCTAAATTATTTTATAGTATTCGCAAGTTGTGTAATTCGGGATGGTGATGTGAGAACGGGACCAACTCAATTACATACGAAGAGTTGAAAAATTTCTAGGTGCAGTTGTTCGTAACAAAAGAAAAAATACTCTTTCAGTGCTATTACGTCCTCAGTACTCTGTTGCATGTCCCTAGAGTTGTGTCTAGAGTCAAATCATGGAGAAAATGTTCCACACATTCACTACTAGAAGGTGCATGGTCTTTATGGCAATCGGTGCAATTCCAGTGCATGCAAGTGACGTCTTCGCTTTTAAAGATGCTTCTGAAACATTGTTGTCAATGCAGAGATGTAAGAACTCCAAATTCAATATGATCAGAGCATCTCATACTCCTAAAAAAGCACTAAAAATTCAGTGCAACAGAAGAATTGAAAAAAAAATGTAAGTTTATTGAAAAGAGGTAAGGCCATGCCTGCCATGCCTGAAGTACGCGATGGCATACTTCAAAACAAGTCACGGTTATCAGTTGCAAAACAGAAAAAACCTTTTAACGACGCTATCATATCCTCCTAAAAACAAATCCGGAGTTGCACAGTAAACTTTGCAATATCTGATCCCAAGAATGAAGTCGTGTGAGAAACTGAAGCTGACAAAAGAGTAAATAACCGACACTGCTAACACTATAGTGATACTGTTAAAGCATGTTTACGAACATAACGCAAAAATAGCTTGGACTGGGCTAATAAAACACGCGAAAGAAAACAAAATTTGTCTTACTCTTTGAACAAAACTTCAAAGATTTGCGGTTAATTTCGTATACCAATAACTGGAGTGGACCCAGTATCGAACCTTGTGGAACACCAGCACTGATTTATGCCCCTCAATCGTACAAACAAAGCATTGGCTCATGCAGTCTTAAGAGGACCAGTGTGCATACTAGTCAATTTAGGCGCCTCTTCTATTACCTTACTGCATTCTAATTAACCACCCAGATGTTCAATTGCCATGTAATATGAGTTGTGTATGTGAGAACTGTATCGTTTAGAGTACCCACATCAAAGTGGTGTAAGATGTGTGTGTGTTGGTTGGGGGAGGGGGGGCAGAGCAGGACCAGTTACTTCTTGAACAAATCTCTGAACACATGAGGTCGGTTACTTGTATCAATAACTGGCATGGACCCAATGGCGAACCTTGTGGAACACTAGTATTGCTTTATACCCAGTCAGTCATACAGACCAACCCATAACCACGCAGAATCTTAAGACTACCAGCAGGAATACTGATAAATTTAGGAGCCTGTTTTATTGGCTGGCTGCTTTGCTTAATCTACATCTACATAATTACTCTGGCTTGTTGAGTATATATGTAGATGTAGAAGCATGTTTGCAAGGAAATAAAATCTACAGGAAGTCTAGACATCTACAGGACTACTCTGCAATTCACATTTAAGTGCTTGGCAGAGGGTTCATCGAACCACAATCATACTATCTCTATACCATTCCACTCCCGAACAGCGCACGGAAAAAACGGACACCTCAACGTTTCTGTTCGAGCTCTGAATTCTCTTATTTTATTTTGATGATCGTTCCTACCTATGTAGGTTGGACTCAACAAAATATTTTGGCATTCGGAAGAGAACGTTGGTGACTGAAATTTCGTAAATAGATCTCGCCGCGACGAAAAACATCTTTGCTTTAATGACTTCCATCCCAACTCGCGTATCATGTCTGAAACACTCTCTTCCCTATTACGTGATAATACAAAACGAGCAGCCCTTTTCTGCAACATTTTGATGTCCTCCGTCAATCCCACCTGAATCCAATCATTTGTTTGCCATGTGTTATGGATTGTTGATGTGACAACAGGGTCGTCTCGACGAAACACAGATGAAATAGTGGGGTAGAAGCATGCGAGCTGAAAAATTTGGGAGCCTCTTCTATTGGCTGACTGCTTTCTGTTAAATGGTAGTGACACTGTTCAGACATGTTTACCAACATAACGAAAAAATATCGTAAACAGTGCTAATAAAACACGCGAAAGAAAAAATTTGGTTTGCTCTTTGAACAACACTCAGAAGATGCGAAGTTAATTGCGTATACCAATAACTGTATATTGAGCAAGCAGTAAAAGAAACAAAAGAAAAATTCGGAGTAGATATTAAAATCCATGGTGAAGAAATAAAAACTTTGAGGTTCGCCGATGACATCGTAATTCTGTCAGACAGCAAAGGACTTGGAAGAGCAGTTGAGCGGAATGGATAGTGTCTTGAAAGGAGGATATACGAGGAACATCAACAAAATCAAAACGAGGATAATGGAATGTAGTCAAATTAAATCGGGTGATGCTGAGGGAATTAGATTAGGAAATGAGACATTTAAAGCAGTAAAGGAGTTTTGCTATTTGGGGAGCAAAATAACTGATGATGGTCGAAGTAGAGAGGATATGAAATGTAGACTGGCAATGGCAAGGAAAGCGTTTCTGAAGAAGAGAAATTTGTTAACAACGAGTATAAATTTAAGTGTCAGGAAGTCATTTCTGAAAGTATTCGTATGGAGTGTACCCATGTATGGAAGTGAAACGTGGACGATAACTAGTTTGGACAATAAGAGAAAAGAAGCTTTCGAAATGTGGTGCTACAGAAGAATGCTGAAGATTAGATGGGTAGATCACATAACTAATGAGACGGCATTGAACAGAATTGGGGAGGCACAAATTGACTTGAAGGAGGGCTCGGTTAGTAGGACGTTCTGAGGCATCAAGGGATCACCAGTTTAGTATTGGAGGGCAGGGTTGAGGGTAAAAATCGTAGAGGGAGACCAAGAGATGAATACACTAAGCAGATTCAGAAGGATGTAGGTTGCAGTAGGTACTGGGAGATGAAGAATCTTGCACAGGATAGGGTAGCAGAAGAGCTGCATCAAACCACTCTCAGGACTGAAGACCACAACAACAACAACCAATAACTGGAGTGGACCCAGTATTGAACCTTGTGGAACACCAGTACTGATATATGCCCATCAGTCGTATAAACAAAGCATTAGCCCGTGAAGTCTTAAGGGGACCAGTTTGTCGTGCGTTGTGGATTGCTAACGTGAGAACTGGACTGTCCCGATCAGACACGGGCCGAATAGAGGGGTAGGAGGTGTGCGTGCGTGTGGCAGAGCAGCGCCGGCGCTGCGGGCAGGTGCGGCCATATGGTGAGTCAGTACAGTACGGCAGTGGGGGCTCGGCGCCTGGCGCCGGCGGTGCGCCGTTCTGCGCTGCTTTGCGGCGCGGCGGGTCGCGCTCCCGCGATCAATAGCGCTGGCGGCGCCGCAGGCAGCGGCCGAGCGCAGCGCCCCCGGCTAGCTAGCTGTTAGCTGCCGGCTCTAGCCCGCGCTCTGCGGGCCACCCGGCCCCTACAAGGAGGACGCTCCCATACAGTTCGCCTCTCGGTCTAAACTCTATCCTACGTTCACAGTGACTTCAAAAACACCAGGACACCACTATGTAATGCGGTGATCACAAGACGTCGTGAGAGGCGAACTCACCAATATAATAAGATGCGAGGAATAATGTGTTGTCAACAGAGAAGTGTAGTTGCAGAATGGCTCAGTCAGGAGAGCTCAGTATCTTCGAAAATGGACTGGTCATTGGCTATCACGTGAGTAACAAATCCATCAGGGATATTTCATAATGGTTCAAATGCTTAAACCTAACTAACCTAAGGACATCACAGTCGAATTAAGTCTGGTGATGCTGAGGGAATTAGATTAGGAAATGAGACATTTAAAGTAGTAAAGGAGTTTTGCTACTTGGGGAGCAAAATAACTGATGGTGGCCGAGTAGAGAGGATATAAAATGTAGACTGGCAATGGCAAGGAAATCGTTTCTGCAGAAGAGAAATTTGTTAACATCGAGTATTCATTTAAGTGTCAGGAAGTCGTTTCTGAAAGTATTTGTATGGGGTGTAGCCATGTATGGAAATGAAACATGGACGATAAATAGTTTGGACAAGAAGAGACTAGAAGCTTTCGAAATGTGGTGCTACAGAAGAATGTGGAAGATTAGATGAGTAGATTACATAACCAATGAGGAGGTATTGAATAGAATTGGGGAGAAGAGGAGCTTGAGGCACAACTTGACTAGAAGAAGGCATCTGTTGGTAGGACATGTTTTGAGACATCGAGGGATCACCAATTTAGTATTGGAGGGCAGCGTGGAGGGTAAAAATCGAAGAGGGAGACCAAGAGATGAATACACTAAGCAGATTCAGAAGGATGTAGGTTGCAGTAGGTACTGGGAGATGAAGAAGCTTGCACAGAATAGAGTAGCATGGAGAGCTGCATCAAACCAGTCTCCGGACAGATGACCACAACAACAACAACGACATCACACATACCTATGCCCGAGGCAGGATTCGATCCTGCGACCGTAGCAGTAACTTGGTTCCAGACTGAAGGGCCTAGAACCGCTCGGCCACCGCGACCATCGTCAGGAACATTTCAACACATCTAAAGGAGTGGTATCACCTATCGATACTAGCCTACGGACGTCCTGAAGTTGGCAGTGGAGTAGTAAGTTTCCGTCCGACGCCGATATGATTCGCGCGCGACGTGGCGGAGCCAGTGGCGCGCGCATGCTGAGTCACGCCTACATCGGCTTTGGACTACGGGCTCTCTCCGCCGCCGCGAAATGGGGCAGTCGGTGGCGGCCATTCAACCCAGTTGCACTTTGAGCCTCTTTGCTGCGACACTAACGTCCGTGCCTAGTACTGCGAACCTCTTCCTTGTTGACTTTGAGAGTTGGATTTTATTTCTTGCTGCAATATGTATAATGAATTAAGCTTGGGGACATACAAGTTAAGTTAATCTTCTGTTTTCTGTGTTATCGTATTCGCTGATCAATTCTGCTGCTGTCCAGATATCCTACGACGTCCTTGTGGTTTCAATGTGCCGCGAAAGATCGCTGCATCACGGAAGCGTTCGGAAATGGCTTCATAGATCGATGTGCCTATAAAACAGATGTATCGCTGAGTTATTCATTGCTGAACAAATTTCTCGAACTGAAATCCATCGACACTAGTTAAAGGTGTGTGGAGACGGTACAATAGACGTGAGTAACGCTCACAGTGAACAGCGTTTCTGAAACTCATGATCGGCGGCTTACGTTCAAGAATTTCTGTGCATAGCAAAATATCGGCTGGAGTGCCTTAGTAGACCTTGATTATAACGAAGTATGTGCGAGATGGGTACTGCAAATACTTAACTAAAAATAGATATCTATTGTCAATCTGTCGGGAACATCTTGACATATATTAAGCTGAAGGTGACAATTTTCTGAAGATCATCGTCACCGAAGGTAAAATGCAGTGCCATCACTGCTAGCCGAAATCTAAAAGGAGTAAACAAAGAAGTTGTGCAACAGATATCAATCTTCAGGAATAACATTGTGAACAGTTTTTTTAGGATGAGCAATGTATGTTCCTTTTGGATGACTTGGAATCTAAAGCAAGTGTCAATACGGAACGTTTCAAGCCGGTACTGATTAGCCTCAAACCCCAAATTTCTAGGGTCAGGGCAGAGAAGTCAAATTTTCGCTTGCAACACGATTCTGCCAGGACCTGCAACAGTTTTGCGACCTTGAAATATATTCCTGTCGTACAGTCTTGATGAGAAATGTACTACGTAGTCAACATTTTACACACTCAGCTGCCGTCAAAGCTACAGAACAGTGGCCAGTCACACGGTTGACGTTTTTACCACTGCGCATGGAGGCCCTTGTTCATAAATTACAGAGGCGTGCAACGAATGACTATGTGGAAAAGAGCATGTAGCTAAAATCTTACTCTATTTAACTGTATTATTATGTTTTCTGTATTTCTTTTAATTTCCATGGAAACAAAAGTTACCAATTAGTTTCGGAATTAACCTCGTACAAACCATACATGGAAAAGCCGAACAGATCGAGCGTGGAGGCTGCACTTCTACACTATTTGCGATCCTTACGAGGCCTTAATGCGACCTATCCCCTCGCATGGCAATTTCGCCAGGATTTTCGCGCCATAAAACTTTTATCACTCCCTCCATATCCTCCAAAGCCATGCAGTCCCCCTCACGTTATGATCCATCAACCCTTTTCCACGTGATTTTTGTATCAACCGATTGATCTCTCCCATCTCCCCCCTCTCTTAATTAGACACATTCCACTTTCCTCTTACTGTTGTGGTCCTCAGTACAAAGACCAGTTTGCTGCATCTCTCAACTCTATGTGTAGTGTACAAACCTCTCCCCTTCGTAACTACTGCACTCTATACCCATTTGAACCTGCTTACTACAGTCACACATACGTTTCCGTCCATTTCGAAACTGATTCCTTGATTTTTCACGATACTGCAAGAAGTTTTCCCATACATTTTTTTCCCCTGAATTCGATTTAGTACCTCCTCATTAATTATCCAATCTGCCGATCCCGTTTCTATGTTTCTAGAAAACTTGACGCAAGCAACCCTATCGTTCCGTCCCTATTAACCCTCGCATTGAGCTGTGCTTCATCCGACATATCCCGCCTCTCGTCGCAACCTCAATGCAACATTGTTCCATCCCAACCAAGCTTTACGATTTTTAACGTAATATTACTCTCCTCTCCTTGCAGATCTTCCCTTTCCCATCTCTTCGCCCTTCGTTTCTAGTCCTCTTGATCACCCGTTTCTCTCCCACGTACGTTAAAAATACTGTTCCACAAAAACATCACCTACTGTTCACTTCTTTCGAAAGTAAAAAGATCCCTTTATCATTATTACATCCTAACACACTCATACCGTTCGCCACCACCACCACGAACAAAGGATGCTAACGCAAACAAAAATATAAGCACAACAGTATTACTAGATCTTCCAATGTATGTATAAAATATCAGAGGTAATTTCAAAGTGAAGATTTCGCTTTCTTCATACTTACCAAACGATTTAGGACAATAGCAAAATAAATAACCTGCAACTCTAAAAAAAAACATGCGAACGATAGCCTCGATACCAGAAGTAAGCAGATTTAAGTGTTTCCGAACCGAGCCTCAATGCGGAAGGTTACGAAGACAGGCGAAAAAAAGAGAAACGCGTCAAGAGAAGAAAGAGAAAGGCAACATACTAGGAAGATGATGTATTGGAAAGACACAGAAACAAAGTTATTACACCATACCAGCTGGTCAATAGGAAGAGGAAAAATAAACAGCCATATTCATAATGGTGGCTAATTAAATCCCAGATGCGCCGTTGAGCATCCAGTAAATTCACTTTTCACATGCATCGTAATTAGTCAGGTACATTTAAAACGTGACAGACTTTGATCACGATGGGAGGACAACAGTTTTTCACACAATCGGACGGCTGAACACTCCTCAGCAAACGAGGAAAAACAGCATTATTTTCTGTGAAGACACAGAGACAACCTTCGCTGGAGGATAGAGTGGTTGCGCCAATATGCTGACAGTCGGAAAGACAGCCACACTTTCCCTAAATCGATTACAGTGAAAGCTGGGATGGTTTCTTTTAGAAGGGCACGGAACAGACTTTCTTCCTTATCTTTCTTGTGTTGATCTAGAACACCGCCTGGACCCTATCTTCCTTCAGTGTCATCAGCGAGGAGCAATAAAGGGCTCCAAGCCGAATGGATCTGTAAATGATTCCTACTTTCACTACAATTCTGTTTGCCTGTCCTCATCGTAAACAAATTTTACAGATTAATATAGATAGACACGATAGATAGAGATTGAGAGATGCATGAAACAAGTCTTTAGAGTGAGGGTCACTGAAGTAGTACGAAACTGAAATGTGTTCAACGTGGGAGAAGAAAGACGAGGGGGAAGACGGATCAGTCTGTTGATACAAATTTGCCGTGGAGGACGGTAGCTAGATATTGGCGTGAGGACTAGTGCATGGGTTTGGAGGCAGTTTTATGGCGTCTTGTACGGTCATTTCCAAAAGTATTCTGTGTACTACGAAGTATTTAGGAAGAGTAGTTGTACCGATGGCTATCACTCACTATTAATACGATTAACAGGAAAAAGAGAAAAACTACGAAACGAAGACGAACGGATGAGATAGAGAAGGCGAGCGGCCCGATTCATAGCGGTTTCTTTAAGTAAGCGCGAGAGAGTTACAGAGATGTTCAACGAACTCCAGCAGTAGTACTAGGAGAGAGGCGTACCGTACCATGGGGGAAGATTACTGTTGAAATTCTGAGGGCGTGAGTTGGGAGAAGAGTTGGCCAACATAATAGTTCCTCACTTATTTGTCTCGCGAAACGACCACGAGAAAAAAACACTCTGAGAAATAATTGCTCATACGGATGTTTATGGACAATTGGTCACCTCATCGTTCGCGAACGGGACAGAAAATGAGCAAAGCGGTAGTGGTACCAGATGTACCCTCTGCCACATATTGCAACGTGGCTTAATGTGTACAGATATACATTACTGGAAATTAAAATTGGTACACCACGAAGATGATGTGCCAAAAACGCGAAATTTAACCGACAGAACGAGGATGCTGCGATATGCAAATCATTAGCTTTTCAGAGCATTCGCACAAGGTTGGCGCCGGTTGTGACATCTACAACGTGCTGACATGAGGAAAGCTTCCGACCGATTTCCCATACACAAACAGCAGTTGACCGGCGTTCCCTGGTGAAACGTTGTTGTGATGCATCGCGTTAGGAGGAGAGATGCGTACCACCACGTTTCCGACTTGGTTAAAGGTCGGTTTGTAGCCTATCGCGATTGCAGTTTATCGTATCGCGACATTGCTGCTCGCTTTGATCGAAATCCAGTGACTGTTAGCAGAATATGGATTCGGTGGGTCCAGGAGGGTAATATGGAACGTCATGCTGTATCCCAACGACCTCGTATCACTAGCAGTCGAGATGACAGGCATCTTATCCGCATGGCTGTAACGGATCGTGCAGCGACGTCTCGATCCCTGAGTCAACAGATGGGGACGTTTGCAAGACAACAACCATCTGCACGAACAGCTCGACGACGTTTGCAGCAGCATGGACTATCAGCTCGGAGACCATGGCTGCGGTTACCCTTGACACTGTATCACAGACAGAAGCGCGTGCAAAGGTGTACTCGACGACGAACCTGGGTGCACGAATGGCAAAACGTCATTTTTTCGGATGAATCTAGGTTCTGGTTACAGCATCATCCGTGTTTGGCGTCATCGGGGTGAACGCACATTGGAAGCGTGTATTCGTCATGGCCACATTGGCGTATCACCCGGCGTGATGGTATGGGGTGCCACTGGTTACACGTCTCGGTCACTTCTTGTTCGCATTGACGGCACTTTGAACAGTGGACGTTACATTTTAGATATGTTACGACCCGTGGCTCTACCCTTCATTCGATCCTTGCGAAATCCTAAATTTCAGCAGGATAATGCACGACCGCATGTTGCAGGTCCTGTACGGGCCTTTCTGGATACAGAAAATTTTCGACTGCTGCCCTGGCCAGCACATTCTCCAGATCTCACACCAATTGAAAACGACTGGCCAATGGTGGCCGAGCAACTGGCTCATCACAATACGCCGGTCACTACTGTGAATGAACTGTGGTATCGTGTTGAAGCTGCATGGGCAGCTGTACCTGTACACGCCCTCCTAGCTCTGTTGGCTCAATGCCCAGGCGTATCAAGGCCGTTGTTACGGCCAGAGGTGGTTGTTCTGGGTACTGATTTCTCAGGATCTATGCACGCAAATTCCGTGAAAATGTAATCACATGCCAGTTGTGGTATAGTATATTTGCCCAGTGAGTATCCGTTTATCATCTGCTTTTCTTCTTGGTGTAGCAATTTTAATGGCGAGTAGTGTAGATGCAAAGAGGACATCGTGCTCTGAGGCTGACTGAGAAAACGTAGCGTTGGTGGTCGGGATGACAGGAGAGACCGCTCACTGCCGCCACAAAGGCGCGGCTGCCGTGATGAGGGAACAGTTACCGGAGACACGCAGGCAGAAGCCCCTGCGCGCCACTGTAAGAGGAAGCACGCCATCCGGCCGAAAGTGAAACCCCAGCCGTCGGTCGGCGGCGGTGCGGTGTGGTCCGGTGTCCCGACCTGCCCCACGGCGGATCTTGCGTCACGGCCGCTTCCCGCGGCTGCGGGCACGCACCTCGCCACTGCCCGCCCGCGTCTCCCAGACAGCCCCGGGTCCGGAGGTCAACGGTCCCTGCGCCCGCGCAGACGTCCGCTGGCGCGGAGCACTTCTCTCGTCGCTTCTGATTGATTTTAAAGGAAGCGCAGAGTGTCTTCTAGATTTCTTTTATGTTCACCCCATTGCATTTTACTCTCAGGCAAGAACCTACCGTCACGAGCGATATTATCTAGGACGAATAACTAGTGTATTAAACAAACTTCTTGGCAGATTACAGCTGTGTGCCGGACCGTCTCTCGAACAAGGGACCTCAGCCTTTCACGGGAACGTGCTGTGCCAGCTGAGCTACCGGAACACTTCCCACGATTCGCTTTCACAGTACTTCCGTCAGTATCTCATTTCTTATCTTTAAACTTCACAGAAGTTATTCTGAGAACCTTGCGGGACTAGCACTCATGGAAGGTAGGATAATGCGGAGAGATGGCTTGGCGAGTTGTTTCCACAATGAATTTTCACTCTGCAGTGGAGTGTGCGCTGATATTAAACTTCCTGGCCGATTAAAACTTTGCCGGACCGGGCCTCGAACACGGTACCTATGCCCATCCCGCGAAAGGCGAAGGTATCAGGGTGGAGTCCTGAAGCCAACACAGTTTCAATATGCCAGCAAGATTCATATCAGCGCACACTCCGCTGCAGGGTGAAAATTCATTCTGGAAACTAGTGTACTGCACAGCAAGCCCACATTCTACACACGAGGTATACTAAAAATACGGGAATTTTGTTTTATGGAAAGAATTTTATTTATTCGTCTACACCAGTGTTATCCCATTCGAAGTAGTCCACGTTACATATTACACATTTTTCGTAATTCCCGAAACACTTCTGAAACCCTACATCTACACTCAGAAAGCATGGTTAGTCGTTACTGTTCCCGTTCCACTCGTAAATGAAGCTGCCTTACAATCCCTAATTTCTCGTAACTTGCCTTTACGGCACGCTGGCGGGAGTGGAAACGTTCTGCAGGCCGTCGAAAATGCCGGTTCTCTATTTTTAACAGTTTTTCGCGAAAAGAATGTATTCCCTCCAGGAATTCCCATTTGAGTCTACGGAGCATTTCCGTAACTCTCGCATGTTGACCTAAACTAATGGTAATAAATTTTGTATCACGCCTCTGAATTACTTCGATATCCTTCTTTATTCCGACCTGTGGGGATCCCAAACACTCGAGCAGTACTCAAAAATGGGTCGCAGAAGTGTTATGTACGCGGCCTCCTGTTTAGATGAGCTACACTTGCCCAGAATTCTACCAATGAACAGTTATTCTCCTTCCCTACAAGCAACATTTCACGTCGCTTTGCAATGTTAAGGCTAGGTATTTAATCGAAGTGATTGTGTCAAGCAGCATCCCAATAATTCTGTATTCGAACAATACAGGATTCTTTTTGCTGTTCATATGGAGTAATTAACATGTATCCATATTTACAGGAAGCTGGAACTTGTCACACCAAACAGAAATTCTATCGAAGTTGTGTTTTATCCTAGTCACCCCACGATGACACTTTTGCCTTCACTATAGAGTAATCTACTTTATTGCTGGTCACCCTATCACTATCATTGGGATAGCTTGTAGCTCTCTCAATAGTGTGTTTTAATCTCACCACTGCTTGTAAAACGACGGTTCTTCATCGTTTTCTAATTTTTTTGGAAACAGAAAAATTCACAGGGGGCCATATCTGGCGTATAGGGTGCCTGGGATATCAATACAATATTCTTTATGATCAAAAATTCACTAAAAACCAATGAAGAGTGAGCGGGTGCATTATTTTGGTGCAAGCGCCTTGAATTGTTTCGCCACAAATCCGGTTTTTTTTCGGAATTGTTTCAAGCTCAACGGCGTTGTACTTTGAGATAGTAATCCCTATTGATCGTTCGATTTTGTGGGAGGAACTCATAAAATATGTGAACACACTCAGCAAAACCTTCACAGCTGACCTCACTTGTCCTGTTTTTTCTGTCTTGGCGATCCATAACGTTTCCACTGCGACAATTAGGGCATAGTTACGACGCCATAACTGCAAACCATTTATAGCATGTTGCAGTGGTACTGCATTGTTGTTTGCATTATGTAAAAACTACTGAGAAACTTTCATTACCCATTGTTTCCATTCTAAATTCATCACTTTTGTCGCATGTCTTATAGCCAAAACATTCGAGAAAATTTAATGATTTGAGCTAATTGAAATACCAACATCATCGGGGGGGGGGGGGGGGGGTCTCTCATGGAGATAAACAACAGTTCATAATCATTCCTTTTCACTTTTCCAGGTGCTCGTCTTCGATGGCCTCGAGGTCTACTTCAAAACGTTTACGCCACTCGTAAACACTTTGAGCACATTGGACGCAGCAGAAGCAATAGCAAATATTTCCAAAAAAGATGTTTTTATTCCGTCCTACATCTATTGACTGCTCTGCAATAAACACTTAAGTGCTTGGCGGAAATTTCATAAATTAGTATAAATTCTCTGATCCATTTTTATACAAAATAAATAATCGCCTGCTCTAGCAAAACACGTCTCACCTCTTTGACATCTTAAAACAGACTAAATATCAGACACGCCTAACTTACAAAGCCGTCCAGAGCTGATGTTGCAGACCATTCCTTGTTATTCTGACGATTCCCGAATGTTCTGTTTAGAATTGGTGGGACATTAGGATGTGCGTTGTCGTACGTCCATTGTGGTATCTGCAGAATATCTGTTAGCAACAGTGGATCCTTGGGGCTATTAAGCGTCCCATGTATAAAACAGCGACCCTTGATGAGATTCTGAACAGCCAGTACAAAACATACAGAGGCAAATGTTTTTGTGTATACACTTCTCTCAGCTAGCTTGTATTTTCACCTGAGCAGTTGTCAATATTATGAAACACTATTTGCCCGTGGTTTGTAAACGAAGCCTTATCCGTTAGCAGAGTCTTGTGTAGAAACACCACATCACTTTGCAGTTACCATAAGCACCATGTAGCGAAATGTAACCGATGCTGAGAGTAAGTTTAAATTTTTTTTAAGAATATTACCAAAAGCAGATAGAACTAGGCACAATCAGTATACCAGCACATAAACATGCCACACTTCTGTCTTGTTAGTATTTTGTTAATTTACACAGGTGTTATGTCGTGGAAGTCATCTTCCTGGGCTCTCTACAACGCCACAGAAAATAAATACTTAGTCCAGTGTTACAATTCGGCAGCTATGAACGTTAAATATACATTTGTGCATCAGAAAATCATCCACACTGACCTACGCACATTAGCGAAAAATGCGTCTCTGTACATTTACCTGTTGTAGATATTGCCTCTCTTCGCTGCCACACCCAATACACAGCCCTTAATCCACTTTACTGCGCATGGTAGAAGTTACTTAGTACCACTGTTAGATCCACTCAATTTATTCCATCTGCGTTTTGGGCAAAGTCAAAGATGATCGTCAGCCTGCGTTCCCGCAAACCGACAGAATTAATTGGGACAATGGGAAGACACTAAGTTCGCATTTCGGTGGGGTGTGGTTCATATCACTGTCCGGCAATTCATGGTTTCCCTAAACCGATTAATGCAAATACTGGGATGTTTCCGTTGAAACATAGGCGTCCAGTTTCCTGCTCCTATGCGAACTTCGGTTTTGTCGTCAGTAGCCACGTCGTCGACGGCACGTTAAACCGTAATATTCCTTCTGTAGATACCCCAATCTCTTACATTACTGCAGGATTGTTTCACAGTCCACCACTCATACCTTTCTCTACATTTTCGAAACAACGTCGCTTCCTTTCCAATAATGTTAAACAGAAAGTAAAGTGACTGGAAAAAGTGTTACAAAAATGACTCCTACCTCAGTTACCCGAGCTTGTCTGTTGCCTTTTCCTATGGGCTACACCGTACTGTTATGATCTAAGCGCACGGTCACTTCCGTCGGGCCGGGACAGCTTAAAACACTGGAGAATCATAGAACGTATCTCAACAGCGTCTTGTACACGGTTTCACCAACAAAAGCACTGTAGTTTACCAAACTCGTTCCATTATCTTCCATTTGACGTCACACATTCCTTACAGATCACAAAATTTCAATGTATTGCAAGTAGACATCCGAATGCATTGAGGGGTTCTTTCCATTGCATACCGCAAATTACGTTGTTGATAATTGGTATTAAATACACTAAGTGGAAATGTGAAGTCGTTCTACATTTGCTAGCCACTTTGGAGTGATGGGGAATCAGACATTGATTTCCTATAACAGTGTCAAAAACTGTCTTCAAACTCCATACCGGCCAATGCTCCTTACACGGGCGCGAGTAGGCGATTCAGAGCTAGCTCACTTCCCAGTCTCGTAATATAGTGTTATGCGAGTTACGCAATATTAAAAACAACCACACTTGTTCAAATGTTTCAAGTGGCTCTGAGCACTATGGGACTCAACTGCTGTGGTTATCAGTCCCCTAGAACTTAGAACTACTTAAACCTAACTAACCTAAGGACATCACACACATCCATGCCCGAGGCAGGATTCGAACCTGCGACCGTAGCAGTCGCACGGTTCCGGACTGCGCACCTAGAACCGCGAGACCACCGCGGCCGGCAACCACACTTGTGATGGTTGTCTCTTTTATAGTGTGCAACACTTCCTAAAGATCTTCCGTTGCGCCCGAGACAGGATAATCTCTCTGCACGAGGTAAAGAGGTAATAAATTCAAAGTATTGCGAAGCGGCCGCACTCAGTAACTGTAGATGAACTAGCGCATATAGATTATGGTATTTGCAACAATATTTCGGCAAATTTTTATCGTATATATCCACCGTTGCGGCGCACTATTTAGGAAACTCAACTCGCAGCGGAGCTCAACCCGTCCTTCCAGTTTCACCAGTGAAACTTAAGAAATACTGCTGACCCTACCTGTCAAATCTTTTTTGTATATTCAGAACTGTAACGGCCCTAGCACGCCTCCTTGACATACATAAGTTATTACATCTACATCTGTCGTTCCATATAACGTACTGGTTTCTTTGGTAGAACATTCTTGGATCCCTTCACTTGCGTGTGAAGGTCTTCCGTTGACTGTATCTTGGTGGCCAGGCAGCATGCGGTATAGTTTCGAGCACCATTTACAAATCTAGGATGCCTGATTATATCTTGTCACCTGTGTCCACTTTTTGCAAAGTATATCAGGGTTGGTTCAAATGGTTCTGAGCACTTTGGGACTTAACATCTGAGGTCATCAGTCCCCTAGAACTTAGAACTACTTAACTCTAACTAACCTAAGGACATCGCACACATCCATGCCCGTGACAGAATTCGAACATGCGAGCGTAGCGGCCGCTCGGTTCCAGACTGAAACGCCTAGAGCCGCTCGGCCACACCGACCGGCGTATTTCAGGGAAGACAATCTTTAACCTTATGAAATACTCCAGTATCCAAAGGCAGTTGTTTGTATTTCCTTTTGTAGCGTGCCCAACATGCCCGCATCTCGTTGTAGCGTTCTCGCTTCCCACGCCCGGGTTCCCGGTTTCGATTCCCGGCGGGGTCAGGGATTTTCTCTGCCTCGTGATGGCTGGGTGTTGTGTGCTGTCCTTAGGTTAGTTAGGTTTAAGTAGTTCTAAGTTCTAGGGGACTGATGACCACAGATGTTAAGTCCCATAGTGCTCAGAGCCATTTGAACCATTTGAACACCAACATGGATACGCAGGTTAGAACTTTAATCCACTATTGGTACTGGCGCCATTAGGAACGGCACAGCACCTCAGTTACGGTGGAGGAAACTGAATTCTGTGTCACTGTAGACACCAGTCTTACATACACATGAAGTTTTTAAGGGAAAAGACGCGAAATCAAATTTAGTAAGAGAGGGCAAACTTAAGAATTTTGCTCGTAGTAACAATCAACTTTATAATCTCTGTACCAGAATTGGTGTAGGAGCTTAAAGCAGGAAACGCTGATTTTTTGTCTCCCGTCGACATCAAAGTCACTAACGACTGAGCAGAAGCTAGGTTTGGGAAACAGTAGGTAAGAAGCCGAATGTGAGCTCCTATATGGATGCATCAGCTCTTTCTCTTTCATGGACTTATAGGTAGTGCGAAAATTGACAGGCGGAAGTTGAGTTGAACGCAGTGGGTTGAACGTCCCGAGCAGTACGCCACTGTGGTGGAGTATGCGATTAAAAATCTGTCACTGCATGTTGCGATTGCCATAATATGTATTAAACCACAATTATTGAGTGCAGTGACTTGGCAGAAGGTTTACTTCATGTCAAAAATGGTTCAAATGGCTCTGAGCACTATGTAACTTAACATCTGTGGTCATCAGTCCCCTAGAAGTTGGAACTACATAAAGCTAACTAACCTAAGGGCATCACACACATCCATGCCCGAGGCAGGATTCGAAGCTGCGACCGTAGCAGTCGCGCGGTTCCGGACTGCGCGCCTAGAACCGCTAGACCACCGCGGTCGGCTTACTTCATGTCCCTATTGACCTATGCAGACCCGTTATCTTGTTTCTCGGGCCCAACTGTGTGGAGGAGATCTTTGGACTTACTGCATATTATAAAACAGACAGCTGTTACAACCTTGAATTTTTTAAATTGTTGCATAATGCTCAAAGCAATATTTTTCGAGACTGGAGCGTGAGCCAGGTTCGGATCGCCTCCTCGCCCTGTACTAAGGTCTGGTAGAGTTTAAAGATAGTTTCTCAGCGTTATAGGAGAATAAAGGGCTGGTTCCCATCTCCGTTACTCAAATAGAAACAGAAAAATGTACACACACCAAAAATAAAGTTCGCGATTGTCACTCTTGAAGTATAGCCATGCTTCAAAATGACATACGGGCACAGAAACAAGTAACACGGTCATGGCTAGCAAATACCTGTCAGGTACGGATGCTACGATCTGCAGCGTGGCAAACAGAAGGATATAACAGTCTGAAGCCTTATCATTCATTACTGCTAGCTTACCCTTCCGTCCGAATACAGTTCTACGTAACAAGTTAAATTAAGTCATGTTTCTTAACTACTGGGGTCTATGTCTTATAGAAGAGTACTTTTTACTGTCTCTTGCATTAGGGTTACTTCCCGGTCCTTTGAGGGACAGAGCTTTGGAAAAACGTTTTTTGTACACCTTTGTACGAAACGTTATTTGCAAAATTTTACCTAAGCGTCGTCTATGGGACAGATAAGTAAAGGGGTTGAATATTCAGTTTCTGCCCTGAACGCCCTGAATTTGGAATTTTGATATCCAGTTTCTAGTGGCATTATATTCCACTATTCCCCTCTTTGTTGCAGATGCTCCGTTTTTGCAGATTATTATGCTAATGAAACTATGCTCCTTAACACATTTACATACCGTACTTTGGCCACATAATTAGAGGCTGTGGTACTTTTTTAAGGGATACGTGAATTCTCTGTACAAGATAAATTTTTTTGACTGCAATTAGGAGGAGGGTAGTTAATCCCAGCCAATTGACGCAGTGGTCTAGGCTCAGGACTCGCTTGTGGGTATCGGCTCGAGCACCTATCCAGTCGACCTAAACTAGGTCCTCGACGGCCTGCCTAAACAACCTAAAGCGAATGATGGGATTGTTCTGATAAGAAAATAGCGGGAGATTTATCCCACCTCCTCCAGCGACCTCACGGATGTAGAGACTGGTAACTTTGAGAGAGAATCGAACTGGAGGACTATAACATCCAAATCACAACTTACTACGGCTGGCAGAAAACAAACGCAGATGTAGGAACCACGCATCGGGCGGTCTGCAGTGTCGATCAGTCATGAAATCACGTGATCCTCCTCACTTTCATCTCAGAATATGGCGGACACACAATATGATTGTGATGCCGACCTATTGGCGCAATTCTGCTACGATAACACACAGGTAACTGTAGTCTGTGGAGGGAAGGCCCAACGATATCGGATCCCTTGTTTTTTTTTTTTTTTTTTAACTGCACGTTATTTACACAATTCGAGGAGCTTCTCGGTTGGTAGGTGTCACACGTTGTCTGGAGTCCAGTTTTGAGAATGAAATTTCGTGGAATTCCGCTTGTGTCAACAGTGCAAGCCGAATGCAGCTTGATTCTCTTCTGATCGATGGTGTAGTCTGAGAACAAAATGGCAGTACTAAACGGTTATTTGAACAATGAATCAAAGCACATGTATGGGATACGTACTGTATTGATTAACTAAAACAATTACTTTTTCTAATGTCGCTACTTCAGCTAAGCTAAAACTCTCTAATGTATTGCCTAAAACAGTTTGTTCGTTTAAGCAAGAGATGTAAGTTACAATAACTAATTGGTACTTTACAATGAGAAGAAAAGAGGTAATAAAATAAACAAAGTGGGAGGTCATACGAAACTGAGCTACAAACCATTCATTAACACCTTTCTAATCTGAAATCTCCCATGGTTTGAAGGAGGCGCATCAGCTAGCGAGAATTACTGAAATTGTGACGAAATGCGCGAGGCATGTCTCAAAAGCTTGGGAGACGCCCCTTTACGTAAGCAACGATGGCTCGTGGAGCGCGCTTAGGTGACTTGTTTACTAAGTAGGATCTCCGTTTTGTTCGTGATACTGAAAAGACAGAAATTCTCCTCCGAAGTACTATCGAATTAGTCTTTCAGTATGCGATGACTCTTAGGGTAATCAGTGAGTTTTATAGATAATCAGAGAAATGGCTTTCTAAGCCTTGCGGTTTGCTGTCGAATAGGGGTCATCAGAGTTTATTTTCAGTTACGCCTCAGATAGTATGGATCTACAGACAGTCGCAACGCTGTAACCTACTCGACACTGGAAGTTAAGTAATGCGCAGAGTGTAAGATACACAAATAATCAATACGTAATGAAATAACTGGTTATTTGTTATATTTATGGGTAGGGTGACCAGCGTGAGTGCTCTTTACTTGAGTGAGGAATGATGTTTAGCGCAAAGCTGTTCAGGACATGTATTTGAACTAAATTTTTGCAACAATACGACAAATTAGGACGGGAAGTCCAAGTAACGTTTTGATATGATATAGAAACTAGCTGACAAGACTTACTAGTGCCAACTACATTAGATTCACACACCTCCTTTCAAAAATTTAAAAGGAGCGGAAAGTATTTTACTTCCTATTGCTCATATTTCGTCTAGTAATTGTTGCCTTTTCATCACTACGGATCTTTGTTCCACTCCACAGTTCTGTCTCAATTACTACGCGGTCTGTCTATGGCTTCGGCACGTCGAACTGACACACGTCAGGGCATTGCGTCACACCGCGCCAAACGGTAAGACACGAATTAATTCTAACTCGCTAGCAAGCAGTCGATAGCCCGCTAGTTCGACGTAGCTAAGAATATTTTACACCGGGATTGGTTTTCCGTTCAGTACACGTTAATATAAAATGTTGCAACTGGCGCTAGGTGCACGTACACATAGAAGAGTTATTAACTGACAAACAAATAGATGAATGTTTGCCATTGGAAAATTATACTGTTGAGTAGTTTCCATCCGCTTTTAGCGCAATGCAGATGGTAGATGACAAATGTGATAGTCTGACAGATGACGACCACGCCGGTAGTCAACGATTCTCCATAGGTAGCAGAGCTAGAGGCGATTTATTGTGCTGGGTCATTTTCTAGGTAGATATTCAGCAAATTACTCGAACCTTATGAGACACCTGTGCTGAGATTCTGCCTTTCCTGATTGTCATTTTTTTTCGCGAGGTCGTTTCTTCACGGGATCACAGAGTTATTGGCGAGCGCGCTACTGACTGAATATTGCGTACCTTTAGCGACGCGTCCTAGGATGGCGTCGCGGTGCTCGGCGGAGCGCGGCTCGCCGACGACGATGAGCAGGTAGCAGCCGGCTAGCGGCGACGGCGGCGGGGGCGGGGCCTCCTCCATCTCGTCCGAGTCGGTCTCGTGTGGTAGCCACGAGCGCCGCGGGACGAGTGACGGGACCTGCGGGCGCGCCGGCGCTCCAGCGCGCGGACTCGCCGCTGCGCATGCGCGGCCGACCGTGCTGCCCCCGCGCAGCCACGCCGCCAACTGCCGAGGGGGCGCGCCCGATTCGACGTCGGGGGTGACTGCCAACCCTTCCTACCGCAAGCGTCCTGTTCCGTCGCCGGCCTATCCGTATGTACTGTTGTGTAACAAGTGATCTCGATGCACTCGTTCTGCATCTGCTGCGTATACACCAACCCACCATATGGTAGCACACCCCAATACCACACAACAAAAGACTTATCTAAGAAGAAAATTTCACAAGCAAAGATCGCTAAATTTGTATTTTATTGGATGACCGGTTTCCACAGTGCTGTGCTGTCGTCATCGGCAGGAGGATGAACAGCAGTTGATAACAAAAATGTTACAATCATCATATTGCCACTTGATAAACTGTCTTGTTACGTAACCTATGGAATTATACCATATCTAATGCTTTTGAATTTTTGCTATATATTATCCACCAGTGTCACAAATCACTTTAAATTGCATATGCAGTTCCCACTACCGTGAAGATCACCATATAGCGACGTGTCAAATGTTAAAGTATGATGTACAAACATAAACACAGCTATTTTGCGCAGATGGCAAGTGGTCATGTGCACTGCCAGCTGGTAACTGATGGAAGTGATATAAACACAACGACCTCCATATACGTCCACGAGGTGGCACTGTGGCAGTTCGCTAGATTATCTTCTGGCCTATAGCGTAAGACGTAGATACATAATTCCATATAACTAGTAATGCATTATTAATCATTTTTATTTCCATTATCATGCAATCCAAATCAGAGAAGTATAATTAATGTGTGTACCTTTAATTATTTCGTAGAGTAAACTATATACTACTTACTTTAGGAAACAAGAATTAGGCGCGCAATATGCTAAACGTAGACCTTTTTTTATATGAAATAGATTCTTTAGGCTGCATATCTCTTCTGGTGTACTCTGTATGATCTTTATAATTTATATCTGAACGTCCATAGTTATGTTTCGAAGTGGTCATCACAATATATTTATTTTATATAAAAAAGAGTGTTACGCATACAGTATTGTTCGTGTGTATGTGAAACTTACGTTGGGTCTGATTCAAGAGATTGAGAAGGTCCAAAGAAGAGCGACAAGATTCGTGACTGGTACATTTAGCCATGGCGGGAGCGTTACAAATCGCATAGACAGTTTGAAGTGGGACACACTTGCAGATAGATGACGCGCTAAAGAGAAATTTCGAAATCCAATCTTCACCGAGGATGTAGAGCATTCATATATTATTACCACAAATTTTCAAATGGCGTAATGATCGTCATTCAAAGATAAGGGAAATAAGAGCTCATACTGAGGCGTTCAGACAGTCATTTTTCCCTCGTGCAATCCGTGAGGGGAACAGAGGGGGGGGGGGGGGGGATATGACTTTGGCGTGAATTGTACCCTCCGCCACACACCGATTGGTGGCTAGCGGAGTATATATGTAGCTGTAGACATTATAAACAGATCACCATTGAAAGTATAATGATAATCTTATATAATTGCCCATGATCTCTGTAGTAGTGGGAAGTGTGTATGCAATGTGGAGCGATTTCTATCACTGATGGACAATATGTTGTTTAATTTCAAAAGAGTAAGATATGTTACAGCTCCATAGGTTGTGAAACAAGACAGTTTATCAAATGGCAATATCTTGATTGTAAGATTTTTTTCCTTTCAACTTCTGTTCATTCTCTTGTAGACCCGATGACAGCAGCATAGCTCTGTCGAAATCCATCATCCAATAAAATGAGTATTTAGCGATCTCGGCTAGTGAAGGTGTCTCTGATGACACCTCCGGAGCGGGCTACGCTACACTCTACGCAGAATTTACCGCATCGTTGCACTTAAGAAAAAGCTGAAGCACGTACTTTCATAAGCCTCATAACTTCTCCTTGAAAAATAAACAATACTCTTTCTGTCAAACATTAAATCACGCATCTTTCTAGCCCCTCTCATTATTACTTGCCGGCCACGTTGACCAAGAAGTTCTAGGGTCATCAGTCCGGACCTCGCTGCTGCTACGGTCGCAGGTTCGAATCCTGCCCAGGGCATGGATGTGTGTGATGTCCTTAGGTTAGTTAGGTTTAAGTAGTTCTAAGTTCTAGGGGCCTGATGACCTCAGGTGTTAAGCCCCACAGCGCTCAGAACCATTTGAACCATTATTACTTGTGCCACTATTGACGCTCCTATCCCTCTTCCTCTCACGTTCATTGATGCCAGAGTGCTCCGTTTCAAGTCTGCCTGACTGTGCCGTCGTCGTCTTCTGCTAATGACAGGTGTTTGCCTCGTTTGTCACCCTCACTCCGTCGACGCACTGGACCAGTTCTCGCTGAAGCTCTTGGGTCGTGATCCAGGCAATCATTCGCCTTGCGGTTGTTCGTGTTTTCAAACTTGTGGGGTACCCACTTTCCTCATTGTCCTTCCAATTTCTTTTCCTTGCTTACTGTTCCACAATGTTCTCTTTTAGACGCATTTGTTCTCTTGGCCCACACATTTATTCCTTGGGTCTGTCTTAGTACCTACATTTCCACTGCCGGTAATTTTTGTTTCATCTTTTTAGTTTCTGCTGTATGTGTCATAAAAGGACGCACAATCGTTTTATGTATTTTTGTTTCCCCCTCAGTTGTCATGAGATTGTTTCACCATACAGGTATCCGGCTACCCTTATTGTCTTTGTGACTTGTTTTTTCTTACTTCCACGGTTTTAACATGCATGTTTTGTTCTATTTTACATGACTTAATACGAATTCTTCTTTTTTAGCTATAGTTGCTACAGTCGTCCACTTCTGATGTTATTTCACAGCTTAATACTTTTTGTTTTTTGTATCTAATTATCTATTGCTTGTCAAGTCAAAGATACTTATTGAATTGTGTGTACTGATGCTCCTCAAAATTTATTGATGCTCCATTTGCGTGATCAGTTCCTTGAGGTTTTAAATATTTCCTGAGATCTTCTGTCAACAAGAATAATGATACGACTTTTTATCCCTATTTTTGTATCATTTAAGAAAAGGCAAAATTTGTGTCTTCTGGCAATGCAACGCATATCAGAAACAATAGAAGACCAAAAAGTATGAATCCTTCACATTGTAAGTACATATTGCCTGATGGACACGCAAATAAGATAATAAATGAAACTTCCTGGCAGATCGAAACTGTGTGCCGAAACGGGACTCGAACTCGGGACCTTTGCTCTACCAGGAGAGCTTCTGTAAAGTTTGGAAGGTAGGAGACGAGGTACTGGCAGAAGTAAAGCTTTGAGGACGGGGCGTGGGTCGGGGTACCTAGTTGGTAGAGCACTTGCCCGCGAAAGGCAAAGGTTCCGAGTTCGAGTATCGGTCCGGCACACGGTTTTGATCTGCCAGGAAGTTTCATATCAGCGCACACTCCACTGCACAAATAAACTCTTCACTTGCTGTGTTTACAATTCTGTACCATTCTATCTGTTACATGAGGATATTATGGCTCACATACTCAGAAGTCTTAGCCGAATCACGAAGCATTGCCAACTGAAATAATTTTGATCTTGTGATTTTAGTATATTTATCTGTCAAAGTAAACTTAGCTTGTTAAGTTGACAGCACTTTTTGAAATTCCCGATCTTTATTACTGGCAAAGGAAGTACCTTAGCATAAGTGGTAAAACCGAATAAAAGTGTTTTTATATTTTTAATTTTTTTGTTTAACACGGAGAGTGTATGTTCTACCACTCTTCAGGTTTTGCATCTGTTAAACTGTGCATTTGTATGTAATCGATGTATGAAGGTTGCCGAACTTCTAAAGACTGCAAAAGCATAAGTGGCTAAGCGAACAGTAAAATTTCTACGCTTGCGTACACACGTACCGCAGGTTACGTTATGTGGTCTATGTTTCATCATTGGTCGTCTCTCTGTTATCAGCACCAAGATACAGAGCTATGTTGACAGGCGCGTAACAGGGATCTGACAAGGAAGCTGATATCCCCGTTGCAACGTTTGATAAAGTGATGCCTGTGGCCCCTGATATCGGACTACTGCAGTAGGGCTACTGCCTTATAATAATGTAACATAACCCACGAGTTCTCTTGTACAGTGTGCATATTGTTCCGTTCCTTGTGTATTAATCACTTGATTAAAATCCCTCATTTTCGTTTCGATTTTGAATGAAGGAAAAAAGTACGACAACACTGCAAGTTATATTTTAGAAAATATGACAACTCCAGGTCCAGATTGTATACCGATTAGGTTCCTTTCAGATTACGCTGATACAATAGCTTCCTTCTTAGCAATCAAATACAACCGCTCGCTCACCGATAGATTTGTACCTACACATTGGAAAATTGCGCACGTCACACCAGTGTTTAACAAGGATAGTAGGAATAATCCATCGAACTACAGACCTATATCATTGACGTCGGTTTGCAGTAGGGTTTTGGAGCATATACTGTATTCAAACATTATGAATCATCTAGAAGGGAACGATCTATTAATACGCAATCAGCATGGTTTCAGAAAACATAGTTCTTGTGCAACACAGCTAGCTCTTTATTCGCACGAAGTAATGGCCGCTATCGACAGGGGATCTCAAGTTGATTCCGTATTTCTAGATTTCCGGAAAACTTTTGACACGGTTCCTCACAAGCGACTTCTAATCAAGCTGCGGGCCTAAGGCGTGTCGTCTCAGTTGTGCGACTGGATTCGTGATTTCCTGTCAGGAAGGTCGCAGTTCGTAGCAATAGACGGCAAATCATCGAGTAAAACTGAAGTGATATCAGGTGTTCCCCAGGGAAGCGTTCTGGGACCTCTGCTGTTCCAGACCTACATAAATGACCTGGGTGACAATCTGAGCAGTTCTCTTAGACTGTTCGCAGATGATGCTGTAATTTACCGTCTAGTAAGGTCATCCGAAGGCCAGTATCAGTTGCAAAGCGATTTAGAAAAGATTGCTATATGGTGTGGCAGGTGGGAGTTGACGAAAAATAACGAAAAGTGTGAGGTGATCCACATGAGTTCCAAAAGAAATCCGTTGGAATTCGATTACTCGACGTTGTTGTTGTCTTCAGTCCTGAGACTGGTTTGATGCAGCTCTCCATGCTACTCTATCCTGTGCAAGCTTCTTCATCTCCCAGTACCTACTGCTACCTACATCTTTCTGAATCTGCTTAGTGTATTCATCTCTTGGTCTCCCTCTACGATTTTTACCCTCCACGCTGCCCTCCAATACTAAATTTGTGATCCCTTGATGCCTCAAAACATGTCCTGCCAATCGTTCCCTTCTTCTGGTCAAGTTGTGCCACAAACTTCTCTTCTCTCCAATCCTATTCAATACTTCCTCATTAGTTATGTGATCTACCCAACTGATCTTCAGCATTCTTAAGTAGCACCAAATTTCGAAAGCTTCTATTCTCTTCTTGTCCAAACTAGTTATTGTCCATGTTTCACTTCCATACATGGCTACACTCCATACAAATACTTTCAGAAATGACTTCCTGACACTTAAATTTATACTCGATGTTATCAAATTTCTCTTCTTCAGAAACGCTTTCCTTGCCATTGCCAGTCTACATTTTATATCCTCTCTACTTCGACCATCATCAGTTATTTTGCTCCCCAAATAGCAAAACTCCTTTACTACTTTAATTGTGTCATTTCCTAATCTAATTCCCTCAGCATCACCCGACTTTATTCGACTACATTCCATTATCCTCGTTTTGCTTTTGTTGATGTTCATATTATATCCACCTTTCAAGACACTATCCATTCCGTTCAACTGCTCTTCCAAGTCCTTTGCTGTCTCTGACAGAATTACGATGTCATCGGCGAACCTCAACATTTTTCTTTCTTCTCCATGGATTCTAATACCTACTCCGAACTTTTCTTTTGTTTCCTTCACTGCTTGCTCAATATACAGATTGAATAACGTAGGGGAGAGACTGCAACCCTGTCTCACTCCCTTCCCAACCACTGCTTCCCTTTCATGTCCCTCGGCTCTTTTAACTACGATCTGGTTTCTGTACAAATTGTAAATAGCCTTTCGCTCCCTGTATTTTACCCCTGCCACCTTTAGAATTTGAAAGAGAGTATTCCAGTCAACATTGTCAAAAGCTTTCTCTAAGTCTACAAATGCTAGAAACGTAGGTTTGCCTTTCCTTAATTTTTCTTCTAAAATAAGTCGTAAGGTCAGTATTGCCTCACGTGTTCCAAAATTTCTACGGAATCCAAACTGATCTTCCCCGAGGTCGGCTTCTACTAGTTTTTCCTTTCGTCTGTAAAGAATTCGTGTTAGTATTTTGCAGCTGTGGCTTATTAAACTGATAGTTCGGTAATTTTCACATCTGTCAACACCTAGTTTCTTTGGGATTGGAATTATTATATTCTTCTTGAAGTCTGAGGGTATTTCGCCTGTTTCATACATCTTGCTCACCAGATGGTACAGTGTTGTCAGGGCTGGCTCTCCCAAGGCCATCAGTAGTTCCAATGGCATGTTGTCTACTCCGGGAGCCTTGTTTCGACTCAGGACTTTCAGTGCTCTGTCAAACTCTTCACCCAGTATCGTATCTCCCATTTCATGCCCATCTACATCCTCTTCCATTTCCATAATATTGTACTCAAGTACATCGCCCTTGTATAGACCCTCTATATAATACTCCTTCCACCTTTCTGCTTTCCCTTCTTTGCTTAGAACTGGGTTTCCACCTGAGCTCTTGATATTCATGCAAGTGGTTCTCTTTTCTCCAAAGGTCTCTTTAATTTTCCTGTAGACAGTATCTATCTTACCCCTAGTGAGATAAGCCTCTGCATCCTTACATTTGTCCTCTAGCCATCCCTGCTTAAACCATTTTGCACTTCCTGTCGATCTCATTTTTGAGTCGTTTGTATTCCTTTTTGCCTGCTTCATTTACTGCATTTTTATATTTTCTCCTTTCATCAATTAAATTCAATATTTCTTCTGTTACCCAAGGATTTCTACTAGCCCTCGTCTTTTTACCTACTTGATCCTCTGCTGCCTTCACTACTTCATCCCTCAAAGCTACCCATTCTTCTTCTACTGTATTTCTTTCCCCCATTTCTGTCAATTGTTCCCTTATGCTCCCCCTGAAACTCTGTACAACCTCTGGTTCTTTCAGTTTATCCAGGTCTCATCTCCTTAATTTCCCACATTTTTGCAGTTTCTTCAGATTTAATCTACAGGTCATAACCAATAGATTGTGGTCAGAGTCCACATCTGCCCCTGGAAATGTCTTACAATTTAAAAACTGGTTCCTAAATCTCTGTCTTACCATTATATAATCCATCCGATACCTTTTAGTACCTCCAGGGTTCTTCCATGTATACAACCTCCTTTCATGATTCTGAAAGCAAGTTTTAGCTACGATTAAGTTGTGCTCTGTGCAAAATTCTACCAGGCGAGTTCCTCTTTCATTTCTTAGCCCCAATACATATTCACCTACTACGTTTCCTTCTCTCCCTTTTCCTACACTCGAATTCCAGTCACCCATGACTATTAAATTTTCGTCTCCCTTCACTATTTGAATAATTTCTTTTATTTCATCATACATTTCTTCAATTTCTTCGTCATATGCAGAGTTAGTTGGCATATAAACTTGTACTACTGTAGAAGGTGTGGGCTTCGTATCTATCTTGGCCACAATAATGTGTTCACTATGCTGTTTGTAGTAGCTTACCCGCATTTCTATTTTCTGATTCATTATTAAACCTACTCCTGCATTACCCCTATTTGATTTTGTGTTTATAACACTGTAGTCACCTGACCAGAAGTCTTGTTCCTCCTGCCACCGAACTTCACTAATTCCCACTATATCTGACTTTAACCTATCCATTTCCCTTTTTAAATTTTCTAACCTACCTGCCCGATTTAGGGATCTGACATTCCACGCTCCGATCCGTAGAACGCCAGTTTTCTTTCTCCTGATAACGGCATCCTCTTGAGTAGTCCCCACCCGGAGATCCGAATGGAGGACTATTTTAACTCCGGAAAATTTTACCCAAGAGAACGCCATCATCATTTAATCATACAGTAAAGCTGCATGCCCTCGGGAAAAATTACGGCCGTAGTTTCCCCTTGCTTTCAGCCGTTCGCAATACCAGCACAGCAAGGCCGTTTTGGTTATTGTTACAAGGCCAGATCAGTCAATCATCGAGACTGTTGCCCTTGCAACTACTGAAAAGGCTGCTGCCCCTCTTCAGGAACCACACGTTTGTCTGGCCTCTCAACAGATACCCCTCCGTTGTGGTTGTACCTACGGTACGGCTATCTGTATTGCTGAGGCAACCACAAGGTCCATGGTTCTTGGGGGGGGGGGGGGGGGGGAGGGTTGGATTACTCGATAAATAGTACAATTCTCGAGGTTGTCCATTCAACTAAGTACTTGGGTGTTAAAATTACGAACAACCTCAGTTGGAAAGACCACGTAGATAATATGGTGGGGAAGGCTAGCCAAAGGTTGCGCTTCATTGGCAGGGCACTTAGAAGAAGATGCAACAAGTTCACTAAAGAGACAGCTCACGCTACACTCGTTCGTCCTCTGTTAGAATATTTCTGCGCAGTGTGGGATCCTTACCAGGTGGGATTGACGGAGGACCTCGAAAGGGTGCAAAAAAGGGCATCTCGTTTTGTATTATCACGTAATAGGGGAGAGAGTGTGGCATATGTGATACGCGAGTTGGGATGGAAGCCATTAAAGGAAAGATGTTTTTCGTCGCGGCGAGATCTATTTACGAAATTTCAGTCACCAACTTTTTCTTCCGAATGCGAAAATATTTTGTTGAGCTCAGCCTACATAGGTAGGAATGATCATCAAAATAAAATAAGAGAAATCAGAGCTCAAACAGAAAGGTTTAGGTGTTCGTTTTCCCCGCGTGCTGTTCGGGAGTGGAACGGTAGAGAGATAGTATGATTGTGGTTCGATGAACCCTCTGCCAAGCACTTAAATGTGAATTGCAGAGTAATCATGTAGATGTAGATGACTCTGTAAGTACTGCATATACAGGCTGGTCAGCTAGGACATTATGACCACCGTCCTTCTAGAGGCGACAACAGCGACGTCTGGCAAGGAATGACTGTTAGTCAGACGTACGCATGATACATGTAGTATTAGTGTGTGTGCTGTCTGTGTGCAGGATCTGAGTTTGACCGAGGGCAAATTGTGATGGCGCGGAGGCATTCCGCAAACTAAACGACTTGTCAGGTTTTCGAAGAGTGCTGTGGTGAGTGTCTTCAACGTGTGGTGAAACCATGGTGAAACCACGAGCAGATGGCGTGGGGTTTTCTGAAATGCACATGTGGGAACTCTGCCTGCAATATATCTAACGTTCCTGGAACCCTCCTGGCCTCAACCTATGTTAGTCATTGTCCTTACCCACCTAGCCCCTTCCCTGTTCCCATTCCAGGATTAGACAGCTAGGCAGCCTTCAATTTCACCAACATACACGAGTCTGTTTACCTCTCTCCTTTTCCACCCCCCCCTTCCACCCTGTGTCTAGCCTCCTCACTGCTCCTAGCTACCCAACATCCTCCACACCTCATCCCCCACCCCTACCTTGCCAAACCTCCCTGTTCTTGTCACAGCCTCCTCCTTATCCCCTCTATCTGTCTGGCCTGAGCAGCTAGAGACTGTTGTCGTGTATGTGTGTTTGTTTTTATGTATTTCTCATCAACAAAGGAGGTGGCTTACAAAACACTCGTTCGACCTATACTCGAGTATTGCTCATCAGTGTGGGATACGTAACAGATCGGGTTGACGGAGGAGATAGAGAAGATCCAAAGAAGAGCGGCGCGTTTCGTCACAGGGTTATTTGGTAACCGTGATAGCGTTACGGAGATGTTTAGCAAACTCAAGTGGCAGACTCTGCAAGAGAGGCGCTCTGCATCGTGATGTAGCTTGCTCGCCAGGTATCGAGAGGGTGCGTTTCTGGATGAGGTATCTAATATATTGTTTGCCCCTACTTATACCTCCCGAGATCACGAATGTAAAATTAGAGAGATTCGAGCGCGCAAGGAGGCGTTCAGACAGTCGTTCTTTCCGCGAACCATACGCGACTGGAACAGAAAAGGCACGTAAAGTGCCCACCGCCACACACCGTTGGGTGGCTTACGGAGTATAAATGTAGATGTAGATGTAGAAGTTGGGTGGCCACCCATCATCGCAGATGTTGAACGGCATAGACTGGTCTGAATGGTAAAACAGGACAGGCGGTGAACTGTGGAGGAACTAACATCAAACTCTAATGCTGAGCAGAGTACAAGTGTGTCTGAACACATAGTGACTACACCCAAAATATTTTTTGGAGGTTCCTTGCACTGCTGCTAATATATATATCCGTGTGTGTGTTTATAATACAAAAATTCATAATATATTAACTCAGTCGTTTGAGAAATCTTGAAGGGTAACTGAGTCGAAACACGTAGCAAGACAACCCTCACATTAGGATATGACACCTGATGTGAAATCAGTGTTGTGTAATGTGACTTAGAGTCTCAACATCAGTAACAGCAAATGTTTGGCTGTGGGAATCATGTCAGATCATGAGTTCTATCTGGTGATGGTTTTCGAAAATCCGTGATATAGTTGATACCAAAGTCATATTATCTGCAGATGAGTGGATATGCCTATGTAACACATCAATGCAAATTGTAGCCTTATTCCATGGAAATGGACACTCTCCATCAGTGACAGTGGGTAATCATATGATCTTTGCAGGGAACTTTCCATAAACAATGAAACTCAACAATGGGGAAGAGAACACATATCTGTAAGAGCACCCTTCTAATGTATACCATTTATGTGAACCAGCGTAGTCTAGATTGTCGACCAAGCTGGCATCCTACAAAAGAAAATAAACCAATCTGTTAGAGTCAGTGCGGAAAACTCATCAGCCAAGGATACGATTTTTTTTGTGCATCAGTACAAGTCAAATGTACGAAACAACCATGCCAGATGTACACACAGAACTACGCTCATATTTACATATTTTCATGCACCCTGCTATATTGAAGTGTTTATAAATAGAGAAAGGTGTGAGAGCTGAATGCGTGTTCACTAGAAAATCCACTGTATGCTGGTTGGTTGGGGGTGGGGGGGCGTCTCAAACAGCGAGTAAGGATGGATGGGGAGGAAATCAACTGGGCGCTTTCAACGGAACTATCCCAGAATTTGCCTGAAGCAATTTAGTGGAACCGTTGTCCTCCCGTGCTAAGGACTTCGCCACCTTGCTCGGTTTCTGGATGCTATTGTACGCACATAGTCCTCAGTATGACAAACTAGACAGAAGATGCCTGTTACAATGCCCCACTACCAACTGGCCGGTCATGCAATGGCATGAAAACTGCAATAAGAAGACTGGAACACTATTTCCTGATAATATTTGTACTTTGTCAGACCATCCAACTGTGCGAAAACCTATTTTGTTACCCCATTATTAACACATCGTAAGGGATTCCTCTTTGAGAATGTTTATATATGTGCTCAGAAATATATTTGAGCTTACACAGCAGCTATTACAGGAATTTTCTATGGTATCGATGGAGCGACTGAAACGTCCCCTTTGGACAATTATACATGACTGTGCTTAAACTGACACACAAAATTTTTTGCGCAACCCAATCTGACTTTCAAAAATCACTACAAAAGAATGGCCCTGACTAACATTAACCTATACCTTTCACAAATCACTTACCTCACCAAAAATCTTCGTTACTCGAACTACTGCAATACAGCGAGAGCCACTACTGCCAGCTAAATAAAAGATTCAAACTACTGAAGGCACTAACTACTGATAGGCATAGTTAACAAATGAAACATTTTGATAGAGAACAAACAAAGTATTTACCTTACTAGTGTTCAAAAGTCATAATATACACTCCTGGAAATTGAAATAAGAACACCGTGAATTCATTGTCCCAGGAAGGGGAAACTTTATTGACACATTTCTGGGGTCAGATACATCACATGATCACACTGACAGAACCACAGGCACATAGACACAGGCAACAGAGCATGCACAATGTCGGCACTAGTACACTGTATATCCACCTTTCACAGAAATGCAGGCTGCTATTCTCCCATGGAGACGATCGTAGAGATGCTGGATGTAGTCCTGTGGAACGGCTTGCCATGCCATTTCCACCTGGCGCCTCAGCTGGACCAGCGTTCGTGCTGGACGTGCAGACCGCGTGAGACGACGCTTCATCCAGTCCCAAACATGCTCAATGGGGGACAGATCCGGAGATCTTGCTGGCCAAGGTAGTTGACTTACACCTTCTAGAGCACGTTGGGTGGCACGGGATACATGCGGACGTGCATTGTCCTGTTGGAACAGCAAGTTCCCTTGCCGGTCTAGGAATGGTAGAACGATGGGTTCGATGACGGTTTGGATGTACCGTGCACTATTCAGTGTCCCCTCGACGATCACTAGAGGTGTACAGCCAGTGTAGGAGATCGCTCCCCACACCATGATGCCGGGTGTTGGCCCTGTGTGCCTTGGTCGTATGCAGTCCTGATTGTGGCGCTCACCCGCACGGCGCCAAACACGCATACGACCATCATTGGCACCAAGGCAAAAGCGACTCTCATCTCCATTCGTCCTTCCATTCACACCTGTCGCGACACCACTGGAGGCGGGCTGCACGATGTTGGGGCGTGAGCGGAAGACGGCCTAACGGTGTGCGGGACCGTAGCCCAGCTTCATGGAGACGGTTGCGAATGGTCCTCGCCGATACCCCAGGAGCAACAGTGTCCCTAATTTGCTGGGAAGTGGCGGTGCGGTCCCCTACGGCACTGCGTAGGATCATACGGTCTTGGCGTGCATCCGTGAGTCGCTGAGGTCCGGTTTGTCGAGACCTCACGCCCCACGTGTTGAGCAATTCGGCGGTACGTCCACCCAGCCTCCCGCATACCCACTATACGCCCTCGCTCAAAGTCCGTCAACTGCACATACTGTTCACGTCCACGCTGTCGCGGCATGCTACCAGTGTTAAAGACTGCGATGGAGCTCCGTATGCCACGGCAAACTGGCTGACACTGACGGTGACGGTGCACAAATGCTGCGCAGCTAGCGCCATTCGACGGCCAACACCGTGGTTCCTGGTGTGTCCGCTGTGCCGTGCGTGTGATCATTGCTTGTACAGCCCTCTCGCAGTGTCCGGAGCAAGTATGGTGGGTCTGACACACCGGTGTCAATGTGTTCTTTTTTCCATTTCGAGGAGTGTATATAGCACTTCATGACATCCAGTCTTACAAATTTCAGAACTCCGCCATCTCTCTCCCCACATCCACCACTGCTGGCGGCTCACCTCCAACTGTGCAACGCTACGCGCTGTTAACAGCCAACTGCCCAACACTACAATGGCAGACAACAATGCAAACTAGCCACATACTGCACACAGCACAGCCAGTGATTTTTATACAGAGCGCTACGTGGCGTTACCAATATAAAAACCTAAACAGTCTACTTACATAGCCCCCATGATCCCCACAAAAAATTTTGCGAATTGTTTTGGGCAGTGGCCAATACAGATTTGAAAAGAAATTCATAATTACAATGACAAATAAATCAAATGCACACACTTATTGATACAATGTTGGTCAAAAGCTAAAATTTTCTCATAGTCCATAAAGACAGTCCCGATCGTTCATCACAGTAAAATAGCACTGTTTTTCTCAAAGTCTGAGCAGTACAAGAAAATGCACACGGAAGTAGTGGATTTCCATGCAGTCTTGAAGAAGTAGTGTTGCCCTTCCAATGGAAAGATAGTGCTGACTCTTGACATGCAGACAGCTAATGGGCCACGACAGAGCAAACCCACAGCAGAGCCAGTTGAAGAATATTGGTAGTTAGGTCATCACAGAGCAGACCCACTGTAGTCCTGGTAGAGAGTATGGTATTGGTGGGCCACCAGAGGTGCAGACCCACTGCAGTCCTTGTAGAGACAGCCAGCAGCCATCTGTTGCGACTGTGCAGGTGCACAACCACCATCGAAGAGTCTTGCGAAGAATATAGCAAGTCCTGAAACCACCACTTGTCCACTCACAAAAAATTTGTTTGAAATGTCCTTAGAACCAGCAATGCTGTTATCCAGTCCCTTGCTGAATTATTAACACACGTGTAAACAATATCAGTTCCTACGTCTCACATATTGTCCATATACTATGACCAAGTGAAACGTGTGCAGTGAAATGTAACTTACAAGTTGCTTAATTTGATGAACTGGTGTCAATTACAATTTTATAACATAAGAATACAATTACAACGGTACAAAATATATCATTAACGAACATAATAATACAGATAACATTTGTAGTAATACGGGCTTTACAAAAGAATTGAACTAACATATACTTCAGTGTTACAGGAATATGGCATAAGTAAATACATAGAAGATCAGAATAACTGTTGAAACATCAACTTCACAAATGAGCATTAAAAGAAGACAGAATAAATAATGTCTAAGCATCTTTACAAGGTAAATAACATATTATCAGAGAATTCTACAACATAAATCTTATTAGCTAAACACATACAGACAGGAAAAACACAAATTCACATAGTGTAATAACACAAAAATACAGGACAGGGTTTGTTTTCAGTGTCACATTTGGTACTGCAGTCGAACCCAAAACTTCCTTCCATAGATCATCCCTCTTATTTCAACATTTGTCTCCACCAAAAAAATCCTATCCAAGCATGCTTTCTGTGTTCTGTTCACATCCTGTTTCAAAAATAGTTTTTCTTTACTTTACAATACTTTTTTTGGCCAAACCATTTTCTTATAGCTTCTAAACGCATTTCTTCCAATTCATCATAGTTAGTTTCTTATATAGTCTACCCCCTCTGAAGCTAACTTAAATCTACTGAGCTCAGATGCTAAACTAAGGGACGACGTGATGCAGCAGCACAAAAAATTAACACATACAGCAATGACAAAAATGGAAATTGTCAAAGCAAGCAGCAGCAAAAGCAATAACTTATATTTAAACATGACAAAGCTCAAGCAGAAAAAATGTTACAGTAAAAATGGCCATGTTTAATACCTATGTCATATCTTAACACTAGGGTGATGCATCACGAGAACCTACACTAGCAGATAAGTTACCAAATCGTAAAAAATTATTTATGCAATTCCTGTGAAGGGAAATGTCTATTTATGCGCCCTCGTTTTCTTGGAAGTGGATCATAAATTTATTATTGACTGGATCTGTAGGCATAAAGTAAATAATTAGTACATCTATTACATTTTGTATTAACCAATGCTGCAGTGTAGCTAGAAGCTAGATATTAAACAAAATGAGTAAATAAATACATAAAGCAAGCCATATGGCATTTCTCTCAACTCGCAAGACAATAGCCATGAAATGTTTCTCATCGTTTCATTAGGCATTTTAGTAAATATCATAAATTAAGAGCTCCACAGTGTAATCATATGTTTTCAAGTTTGAGCGTGTCGTATTTGAGATGCTTTCGACAAAGAAATGTCAATAGCGAGGATAATGGCCTCTTTTTTTTTCTCCACCTGTGCCTCTGAAAGGCACACACTAATGGCTTTTTTCCAGGCCACTGTCGCACAGCTGGGTGTCCACGACGCATTACGTGCAGGTGGTCACTTAACTTTCTTACCAAAATATTTACGACACCAGTTTGCACTACAGTGACAGTCTCATATAAAAATTTCACAGGTCGAGAATTTGCGTTTCAAATCTGTAGAAACAAAATCCTGTAAATATAACAGTGTCCATACACACATTTCATAACTCTTAAAGTAGGATTCTCGGTTTCCAACATCCTTTTTCACAAACCAGAGTTCCTAACTTCTATTCATTATTCATATACATTTAAACACGTAATCACATTCCTCATATAGCATCAGCTTATTGATCATAAACATACCTCAACAGCATAATACACTTTGTCATCCTAATAATATCATAAAAACTCAGTCAAATCTTAAAATCGTCGTAGCTTTCTGCAATAATTTCCAACCATAAAAATAATTCTCTCCTTATTTCAATAGTGTCATCTACCTCAAACGTACTTTAAAAATCATGATCTCATACCAAATACATCATTCAAAGCTCTCATAGTATCACAATGGTTTCGAAAAAATATGGACAGTTCACACAGTACAGACAAAATACAGTTTCATAAGTGTGAAGTTATCCAACTATGTAGTTGTGTAAACATGTGTCACTCATGTAGTAAAAAAATTTTTTATTTCTCTGTTAAATAATCAGATAGCTGTGTAGTTTATGTGTTAGAGAAATATGGTACCGATGTGTAAAGTTGTATAAGCAAATACCATATTAGCTAGGGCTCCTTGTGCTTGCCAAACACATGGTACACAAAGTAAGCGTGTACCCCCCTGAGGAGTAATGTAATTATACCCTCAGTTGTTACAGATTACAGCGATGGATTGAAATGTATCACGGAAAACTTTCTTTGTAATTGAAAAATCTTGAAAAATAAGTGGTTTAAGTAGAAAATTAATCACTCAAATGCGTGTCCTGTAGTGCTAAACTGTGCATCTTGCTGTAAGATAATTCTGTGGAAGTGTCGTAGTCATCGTCATCTGTAAGCTAAGTTCTGCTGAACTCAACATACTTACCTCATCATAAACGAAAGTGAAATGCTTTGCAAATAGATATCGTAGTTATTATGTATCTTACCGTGATCAAGAAAGTACTATAATGTAACGTATTGTTGTGCTGCGGAAAAGGCTGTCTCACTGTAGCTATACAACAAAAGTTACTACTAAAACTTGTTTTACTTTCCAGAATAATACATAAAACTGTGCAGACATAAAACAGAAACACCGCAAAAGCAACACTGTAAATTGTCACTCATTAGTAGAGTCATGATAAAAATCGTGTATCTGTCACATAAACTAACCACTGTGTCATATGGTATCTCTCAGAAAGTACTTTAAATCCAGAATGTATTTGCAAGTAAACCAAAATGTTGCATTAAAATCTCATTAGCTGTACTGGTAAATGTTCTAAGTATGTGAGCCTTATGGTCGTTACGTAATCGTGCCACTAACAAGCAAGAATGTACACACACACACAATGACACTGTGTCGTCTGTTCACTATAACAATGCATTCGTAATTTATGTGTAAATAAGTTCTCTTGCTTCTTGACTGGATATTTAACTTCAAACATTGTTGCATGTTAATAATTTCTTAAGTCTGACAAAGCATGCTAGAAATGTGAAGTGAAAAGTTTTATGGTAAAGACTAAGTTAAAAAGCAGATTATCTTTTAATAAACGGTTTTACATGTGAAATATGGTGTAATCCTTTACTCTTCCTAGTACGCATATTTTCAACTTTTAAGTAATTATCATGCGGCATACGTCGGTAAAGAATGCTAAAATTTTTCTCAAGGTTAGCGTTTATGTTATTTTTCGCTGAGCCAGCCGGCGCACGTGGCTGCCCTCGGTGCGAGGAGCTTCCAAGGTCTCATGATTTTCATGAACAATAGTTTGCAGTTCTTTTATGGCTGCTTCGTGATTCTGTAATGCATTTTTATGCCGCGAAAAAATAGGTTGGAAATGCTCACAAATTTGTGTTTTTACGTCATTACAGACTTTTTGACATTTCGATTCGATTTTATGTAACTCAGTAGTTAAATCTTCACGTGTTTGTTTAAGCGCGGTGTCTAACTTTCGAAGCTGTTGCTGTGACTGTTTTTGATTTTGTTCCAATGCGTCCAACTGTTGCTGTGTTTGTCTCTAGTGATGTTCCATTGTGTCTGACTTTCGAAGATTTTGTTCCATTGTGTCTAACTTTTGAAGATTTTGTTCCATTGTGTCTAACTTTTGGAGATTTTGTCCCATTTGTTGCATAAATTGTAATAACAATGCACTGATGTCTGAAACATGTTCCTCAATGCTTTTCGGCAGTGAATTTGCACCGGCAACATTCACATTTTGACAAGCAGAAAATGTTTCTTGACTCATTTGAGAAAACGGTGAGAACCCAAAACTCGAATCTGCATTATTTGCAAAATTGTGTCCTGTCATTCCCGATTCCTGAGGCAAGCTGTTGCCGACCAATCTATCGATAATGCTTCCCTGTTCACTAATTGTTTCACTGCCTACAACATTATTTGCAGCGCACTCCATTTCCATATGCACAAGTACCAAGTTACTACTTTGAACATTAGTTAATTCATTACACAATGGCGCTAACACACTGCTTTCGTCTTCAGTGTCATTTCTCAGCTTACTTTGGAGCCTAGTATTACGTTTTTCGCTCGCCAGTCTTGTCACAATATTTCACACGACAACACAGAAAAGCACAATTTGAAGAGCAAAATAATAAAACACATTAACGTAGCATTGAAAACAATATCTAGTTAATTGCAAGCGCAGCTGTGAAATACTTGGTGCAAATCTACTTGCGTGCCACAACTGTTTTACTGTACGAGAATGAAAAACTACAACTACAAAGGAAATTCTCTCTACAATTATGCACTAGCAATAAACAAAGACTGCACTAATTACACAAACTTCAAGAAAAAATCAGAAGCTTCCAGTGAGGTATCCTGGCAGCGTCGCCATATGAAACGTCCCCTTTAGACAATTATACACGACTGTGCTTAAACTGACACACAATATTTTTAGCGCAATGCAATCTGACTTTCAAAAATCACTACAAAAGAATGGCCCTGACTAACATTAACCTATATCTTTCACAAATCACTTACCTCACCAAAAATCTTCATTACTCGAACTACTGTAATACAGTGAGCGCCACTACTGCCAGCTAAATAAAAGATTCAAACTACTGAAGGCACTAACTACTGATAGGCATAGTTAGCAAATGAAACATTTTGATAGAGAACAAACAATGTATTTACCTTACTAGTGTTCAAAAGTCATAATATATATAGCACTTCATGACATCCAGTCTTACAAATTTCAAAACTCTGCCATCTCTCTCCCCACATCCACCACTGCTGGCTCACCTTCAAATGTGCAACGCTATGCGCTGTTAACAGCCAACTGCCCAACACTACAATGGCAGACAACAATGCAAACTAGCCACAGACTGCACACAGCACAGCCAGTGATTTTTATACAGAGCGCTACGCGGCGTTACCAATATACCTAAACAGCCTACTTACACAACCTATCAGACATTCAGCAAAGGCAATGACATTCTACCTCCTCAGTGGTAGAACATTGAAGGTGAAGAAACCGCTGGCAGTTTTTACGTACAATAAATGCAGCAAAGCTCTGAATCAGGCGCGTTTATCATAGAGCACGTCATAAGGCATGGCTTGGCTTTCCATCGCTGTGCGACAGTTGAGTGCAAACCTCAGACAGCGCACTAGCACAACGTGAGTACTAGGAAGTGCATGAGACGCAATGGGAGTATTCCCGATAAGTTATCTGGTGAAATAAGTACCCTTGAGTATGATTACTGTGCAGCTAGAACGAAGCTGAAAAAGCGTTTAGTTCAAGGCGATAAGGGGATTAACCTACTAGACAACGTATGTAGGGAACATGACTTAGCGTATGCTGCAAACCAAGGCCCGTTAATTAAATTTTAGCTGAAAAGGCCAGGGAAATACGTTGAAGAAGAGACATGGGCACAGGACAACGTATTGTGCCAATCACAGTTATAAAGAAATGCATGTCAAACTTAAGTTGGGTGCTGTGATAAATTTATGACAAGTTTTTAATGCAGCTCGTTGTACACTAAAGAAGCAGAAGAAGAAAGGTGTAGGATCTATAAATAATTGTATCCAATTAGCCTTAGCAGAGGCGAAATGTGCCATGAAGCAGAAAGGAGTAATAAGAAAAATTCTTAAAATGGCTAGGATTCTATCACTGTCTTAGGCAACTGGTGCAGCAGGAAGGGCAGCGGCCATTGCCAACATAGTGAAGAATTTCGCAACCACGGGAGGCTAATAGGCATAATAGCATGATGGAGGATTATATTAATCATTATATATAAAACCACACAAGAAAATATTTGGCATGTTGATAAGAAAAAGTCTCCTAACTGTACTACCAGAAAGATAGCTTACAATTACGGATCTGCTTGGATTTATCAAAATATTTTATTAAGCGATTATGTGAAATACGTCGCCAGAGACGACGTGAAAATCTAAATAATGTGGGATTGTAAATTTAGATGTTGCAAGGGGATTTGGATCCCATTGGGTTGCGTATGTTGAAAAACACTGGAGAAACGTGTACTACTTTGACTCATATGGGGATTTATGACTGCCTGAAGTATTGTACCATTTCTTCACCAAAGATAGTATATTCTACAAATTTCAAGGCTACCAAGTCTTTGATTCATATGGCTGTGGAAATTTCTGTTTAATGTTTCTCCTCAAAGGTGCACAAAAGGAAGCACCATACACATCACTGCATCACTTGTGCTGTAGATGTGTTGCTGTTGTACGCTCTAACGGTAAACGACCGGTCATCAGTATGAAGCGCAAATTACTTTCTGGCAACAGGTCTAAGGAAGGGAGAGTGCATTACTGCATTGATCGATCTGGAAACATACTCGGGAGGGCCAAAGAAACTGGTACACGTGCCTAATATCGTGTAGCGAGCGCGCAGAAGTGTCGCAGCACGTAGCATGGACTCAAATAATGTCTGAAGTAGTGCTCGAGGGAACTGACACCATGAATCCTGCTGGGCTGTCCATAAATCACTAAGAGTACGAGGGGGGTGAAGATCTCTCCTGAACTGCACGTTGCAAGGCATCCAATATATGCTCAATAATGTTCATGTCTGGGGAGCTTGGTGGGCAGCGAAAGTGTTTAAACTCAGAAGAATGTTGCTGGAGTCACTATGTAGCAATTCTGGACGTTTGGGGTGTCGCATTGTCCTGCTGGAATTGCCCTAGTCCGTCGGAAAGCACAATGGACATGAGTGGATGCAGATGGTCAGACAGGATGCTTACGTACGAATCACTTGTCAGAGTCATACCGAGACATTTCAGGGGTTCCATGCCCCACGCCCCCCCACACCATTACAGAGCATCCACCAGCTTTAACAGTCCCCTGAAGACATGGTATGGCCCATGGATTCACGACGTTTCCTCCATACCCGGACACGTCCATCGGATCACACAATTTAAAACGAGACTCGTCCGACCAGGCAACATGTTTCCAGTTATTAACAGTCCAATGTCGATGCTAACGGGCCCAGGCGAGGCGTAAAACTTTGTGCCGTGCAGTCATCAAGGATACACGGGTGGACCTCAGGCACCGAAAGTCCAGATCTATGTTGCTTCGTTGAACGGTTCGCACGCTGGCACTTGTTGATGGCCCAGAATTGAAATCTGAATTTGCGGGAAGGTTGCACGTATGTCACGTTGAACGATTCTCTTCAGTCGTCGTTGGTGCTGTTCTTGCAAGATCTTTTTCCGGCCGCAGTTACGTCGGAGAGTTGATGTTTTATCGGATTCGTGATATTTGCGGTACACTCATGAAATGGATGCACGGGAAAATCCCCACCTCATCGCTACCTCGGGGATGCTATGTTCCATCGCTCGTGCTCCGACTATAACGTCACGTTCAAACTCACTCAAATCTTGAGAACCTGCCATTGTAGCAGCAGTAACCGATCTAACAACTGGGCCGGACACATGTCTTATATAAGTGTTGCCGACCGCAATGCCGTCTTCTGCCTGTTTACATGTCTGTAATTGAAACACATGCCTATACCAGTTTCTCTGGCGCGTCAGTATATAACAGCATTCCTAACATCACCAAGGCAAACCGCAAACTACATCTAGCAGCCTGGCTAATACGATACTGACGATTTAAATGCAATTATAAAACGATCTGTAAAAGGGTTTGAGTTATGTAAAACACAGATAAAAACGATAATGCAGAGAATATACTTCACCCATAAACGTTCAGTATGACCGCTCCGGAGTTTCTCGAGCAGCCAAGTTTTTTGAGACAATTACTGAGGAATTTTTCATGTCAGATTAATCTGTGGATATACTGCCACGTAGCAAAATCTGCGTCGAGTGTAATTTCACATAGAGTTTTTACCTCAACCAGCGATAATTCATACAATCTATGCATCTTCCCCGCAGTGAGACCAGGAATTAACTCCTTACACATTATACAGTCTCGTGTTGAACGTTGTGGACAAGGATAGTACTATAACTGATTTTCGTGCAGGGGAAATGGTAGTAAAATTCTTAAGCAACAGCAGCAGCATGATAATAAAGCATAAAACCGATGCACACAGCCATCAATACACTACTTTGCCGCAGAAGGACAACATGGTAATATGTGAGATTTACAAGTCCCCTAAACCGATACGACTGAAGCTGCGCAAAGACATAACTCAGCATAACTGCCTCAGTTCAGTTGATGAGCAGATGACTCGCCAGCAACATTAATCCCACAAACTTTTCGCTTCGGCAATGTTTAATTATAATGAGGAGATAACGATTCTCATTCAACACCAAGATTATTTAACTACCAGCTGACAAACAAGGCACTTCCCATTCGTTTTGCCAACTTTCTGTTAGAAACGAAAACAAGAAATAAATTGTGTTTGTACTGTAACATAGAGAAAATTTCATTTAAATGCATTCATGAAAAACCTTTGAAATTAGGAAACAGTCGGGGAAAGAAGTGTACATAATGTACAAATGTATAAGTGCAGTATCCAAATTAAGAGACATAGTTTCTGTACGCTGGGCGCAACTGCTTCGTGCATCTACAATGCGATTTTGTAAACTTCTCTACGCTGGTCCCTCTTCATAGCTCTAAAGGCGGCTAATGTTTTCCCGTACAGCCGTTGTCACTTTTCAGTTGGAAGCTGTCAAAAGCTTTGCCAGGTGTCAGGGACTTCCTTAAGTAGAACCGACCGTATGAGTGTCTTGGCAGTAAAGAGTAAATGTATTAGAACATCACGAATAATGCCCAGTTTTCACGTATCCCAGTGTTCGCGACATCATATCTCTTGAACTGTGTATCGTACAATGATATATCTGTGGAGGTACATTCAATGGCATATGTGGACACTTCCTCCACAATATGTTTCGAAGAGTCATATCTCATGAACTGTGCTGCATAGGTGCTTAATACCCCGTCTTGCCTTACAGTAAGGGGTATGAATGCGACGTTTGTTCAAATCTGTCCAGTGGTTTAGGAGAGGATGTGGAACATATTCACATACACACATTCATTTTTATAATACATGTGGATTTCGGGTAGTAGTTTCCGACGTCTGGAAAGAGCTTTGTGAAGAATAGCTCTCCAGCACCCACACTGCATCTTACACAAGATGGATTCACCTCCCTGTTTCAAGAAATAAGATAGGAACTTTTTTATTTCAGTCTCTGATCACAATATGAATTCTTAGGCGATGACCGGACGTAGTGTAAAAAAGATCTGAGGATGGTCATTACAGACTGATACCGGTCATCGTCTAAGGAATTCATATTGTGATCAGAGACTGAAATAAAGAAGCATTTTACAGTATTGGATCACTGTTTGTATATGCGATTATTTCGCAGTTGGTGAGATAGGAACTTAATGGTGTCAAAACAGACTACACAAGAAATATTTCAATCACATTACCGTCAAAACATACGTTTTTCAACGACTTTCAGACTTGAACGGCTTATAAAATGCAGTATGGTTCACATATGGATAGATAAGTAATCAAATTAGAGTGTGTATTCCGTTAAAAATGGGGCTCTTTGAGGGCAATTCATTCTCAGATACAGGCGGTGTATCCCGTTAAAAATGTGGCTCTTTGAGGGCAATAGGCGCATCTTTATGAAAGCTAAACTAGAACTAGTTCTTGTTTTAAGTGCTACAGATAATAATTCATACATTCAAGAGCAAGAAACGAATAAAATTGCATTGGATACATTTGTGTGGAAAATGCCGCTTATAGCTGTAATAGATGAGGAGTATTTGAAATTTTAGGTGTATTGAACGGAGGTTTTCAACTGCCAAGAAGTTTACGTTCATTAGATTTGTACGAGTATCTAATTCTACTGACAAAATTAAGACAGGCATGGGTGATTAAAACAGTAGTTCAGATAGAAGCGCTTCGATTTATTATTCTGGCGCTGCCAACAGAGAGGGGAGGGGGGGGGGGGGGACAATATGAAAAAGGATACGAGCATATTCGACAGTTGCAAGTTAATCAGTGTAAGAGTGCAGCTGAATTCTTTATTTTACCACATGATAAGCTTCAACAATAACGGTCTAATGTACACTCCTGGAAATTGAAATAAGAACACCGTGAATTCATTGTCCCAGGAAGGGGAAACTTTATTGAAACATTCCTGGGGTCAGATACATCACATGATCACACTGACAGAACCACAGGCATATAGACACAGGCAACAGAGCATGCACAACGTCGGCACTAGTACAGTGTATATCTACCTTTCGCAGCAATGCAGGCTGCTATTCTCCCATGGAGACGATCGTAGAGATGCTGGATGTAGTCCTGTGGAACGGCTTGCCATGCCATTTCCACCTGGCGCCTCAGTTGGACCAGCGTTCGTGCTGGACGTGCAGACCGCGTGAGACGACGCTTCATCCAGTCCCAAACATGCTCAATGGGAGACACATCCGGAGATCTTGCTGGCCAGGGTAGTTGACTTACACCTTCTAGAGCACATTGGGTGGCACGGGATACATGCGGTCGTGCATTGTCCTGTTGGAACAGCAAGTTCCCTTGCCGGTCTAGGAATGGTAGAACGATGGGTTCGATGACGGTTTGGATGTACCGTGCACTATTCAGTGTCCCCTCGACGATCACCAGAGGTGTACGGCGAGTGTAGGAGATCGCTCCACACACCATGATGCCGGGTGTTGGCCCTGTGTGCCTCGGTCGTATGCAGTCCTGATTGTGGCGCTCACCTGCACGGCGCCAAACACGCATACGACCATCATTGGCACCAAGGCAGAAGCGACTTTCATCGCTGAAGACGACACGTCTCCATTCGTCCCTCCATTCACGCCTGTCACGACACCACTGGAGGCGGGCTGCACGATGTTGGGGCGTGAGCGGAAGACGGCCTAACGGTGTGCGGGACCGTAGCCCAGCTTCATGGAGATGGTTGCGAATGGTTCTCGCCGATACACCAGGAGCAACAGTGTCCCTAATTTGCTGGGAAGTGGCGGTGCGTTCCCCTACGGCACTGCATAGGATCCTACGGTCTTGGCGTGCATCCGTGCGTCGCTGCGGTCCGGTCCCAGGTCGACGGGCACGTGCACCTTCCGCCGACCACTGGCGACAACATCGATGTACTGTGGAGACCTCACGCCCCACATGTTGAGCAATTCGGGGGTACGTCCACCATGCCTCCCGCATGCCCACTATACGCCCTCGCTCAAAGTCCGTCAATTGCACATACTGTTCACGTCCACGCTGTCGCGGCATGCTACCAGTGTTAAAGACTGCGATGGAGCTCCGTATGCCACGGCAAACTGGCTGACACTGACGGTGGCGGTGCACAAATACTGCGCAGCTAGCGCCATTCGACGGCCAACACCGCGGTTCCTGGTGTGTCCGCTGTGCCGTGCGTGTGATCATTGCTTGTACAGCCCTCTCGCAGTGTCCGGAGCAAGTATGGTGGGTCTGACACACCGGTGTCAATGTGTTCTTTTTTCCATTTCCAGGAGTGTATGACATGTATGCAAGGTTCTACTCTTCTCATTATGAGGGGGATTAGGTAGGATGCATGCTCAGCGCACAGCAATTTAAAGTATTAGCGCCCATCGTTATCACTTACTGCTTGAAGCAAAATAAAAGCATGAAAAGGCAACCGATAGACAACAGTATTGAATGTGAATCATCAGACAATTTCCCCTCACATGCAGCAGTGTGCACATTACTACTGCACTGTTATGTGATAAATTATTCCTCCGTAATAGGAATTTTACAGTGATTGCTATAAATGTAGAGCTGCTACTTCATGTCCGAAGACATTTAAGATGACAGTTCTAAATGCATACATTATTACAACAAGTGTGTATAGTTCGTGTTTAAGGTTTTGAGTTTTCATTGTATTCACTAACTTTGAACATGTATTAACGGCGTTTTCCTCAATCATAGCTTTGCCCAACAGTTTAGAACAGCAGTGTGCAGGAATTCTCGAAAAACCACAGAATGGTTAACGCACTTGCGCCATAGAAAATAGTGGGATGGTAAGGGAATCGCATACGGAAATAGGGAGACTTCATTTCAAAACTTTGATCACACAGACAGCAATGTTTACGTCAACTACTGTGAGAATATGTCTTGGATTCAGAAAATTTCCAGAACCGCATCAGCTGAGAGTCCCAAAACGTATGTGTGCCCATCTATTCGATTATTTCAGCAGTGGTGTAGTGAAGAAGACAAAAAATTGGTTTTGTGTTTTCTTCAGATAATGTATAAATATTTATCGGCTATGTTGCCAATAAATCATATTTTAATTTAAAAAAGAACTTTATATCTATTCATTTCCTCCACCACCTACAGTTGTTTAGAGGTAAGTATTCAGCACAAGCTGCCCACGCTTTTCATCAACCATGGGAGATATAAAATCACATATGTCATCTATATGATGCTGGAACCAGGCATGGTCGTTTGCATCCTACTGCCAAAGCATCATCGAAGTCACTCAGTAGGTAGAAAAATCACAGTCATTTATATGTGAACCGAGGTACACACCTCACACGGGAAGTATACTTCATTCATTCCTCCGCAGGTCTATGACTAAAGCGTGATGGTCACTCTTTGCTGTGATGCAGGGAATGTGTACACACCACACTGGCAGTCGATTCTGGGGTGTGGGTTGTGAGCTCCCCACCCCCACACGATACGATAAGACAATGAAATTTGATATGATAGTCTTCGAACAGTGCTACCACCAGCTAAACACCGTGTATCAGTGACTGAAATTTTAGGACTGTGGATGGCAATCATTGCTCGCATGTGGGGAAGTAATATATCTTAATTGGGTAGTCGTTTGAACAGTGGTGCACTGCATATCATTTAGTGTGCATCATGATCATAAAGTCCATTAACAATTGGATACAAACTAATTGTTTCAGCATGAAAATGATGTCTATGAAAATGATGTCAGTCAGGGTCCTGCTATCTTGCTGCACGTGAGCTGTAAAATTAACAAGTAAAATCAGATTGTAGCAGCCAAATAGTGATGCTCATTTATTTGTTGTGCCAGAATCTTTTAAGAAATCTACATTCAAATTTCCCCAAATTACTAAATGCTTCGACTTGTCTGACAGGTAGCTTAATAATGAGTCTACATATCTCATAAACATCTGTAAGCGTCCTAAAGTCTATGTGCAGGCTGCCACAATTACAAGAGAAGTATTCCTTTGTAACAACTCACAGGCAAATACCTCTAGATTCTGATCGACACAAAACCTACTTGTTTCAATTTTTTTTTTTACTTTGTGTCTAACTTTTCACATATGTTGCAACTCCTTATTACCCAGGTTGCTCTGCAGAAACGTCTCTATCCTTGTAAATGTATGGTATTCAGAGAGGCACAGATCATCTACAATCTCAGAATTCTCCGTGTCTGCTAGACACACACATCTGCTAGACACATCTGCCTCCTTTTTCAGTTCCCTGATGTTCTATGTTGTTGTTGTCTTCAGTCCTGAGACTGGTTTGATGCAGCTCTCCATGCTACTCTATCCTGTGCAAGCTGCTTCATCTCCCAGTACCTACTGCAACCTACATCCTTCTGAATCTGCTTAGTGTACTCATCTCTCGGTCTCCCTCTACGATTTTTACCCTCCACGCTGCCCTCCAATGCTAAATTTGTGATCCCTTGATGCCTCAAAACATGTCCTACCAACCGATCCCTTCTTCTAGTCAAGTTGTGCCACAAACTTCTCTTCTCCCCAATCCTATTCAATACCTCCTCATTAGGTATGTGATCTATCCACCTTATCTTCAGTATTCTTCTGTAGCACCACATTTCGAAAGCTTCTATTCTCTTCTTGTCCAAACTAGTTATCGTCCATGTTTCACTTCCATACATGGCTACACTCCAAACAAATACTTTCAGAAACGACTTCCTGATACATAAATCTATATTCGATGTTAACAAATTTCTCTTCTTCAGAAACGCTTTCCTTGCCATTGCCGGTCTACATTTTATATCCTCTCTACTTCGACCATCATCAGTTATTTTACTTCCTAAATAGCATAACTCCTTTACTACTTTAAGTGTCTCATTTCCTAATCTAATTCCCTCAGCATCACCTGATTTAATTTGACTACATTCCATTATCCTCGTTTTACTTTTGTTAATGTTCATCTTATATCCTCCCTTCAAGACACTGTCCATTCCGTTCAACTGCTCTTCCAAGTCCTTTGCCGTCTCTGACAGAATTACAATGTCATCGGCGAACCTCAAAGTTTTTACTTCGTCTCCATGAATTTTAATACCTACTCCAAATTTTTCTTTTGTTTCCTTTACTGCTTGCTCAATATACAGATTGAATAACATCGGGGAGAGGCTACAACCCTGTCTCACTCCTTTCCCAACCACTGCTTCCCTTTCATGCCCCTCGACTCTTATTACTGCCATCTGGTTTCTGTACAAATTATAAATAGCCTTTCGCTCCCTGTATTTTACCCCTGCCACCTTTAGAATTTGAAAAAGAGTATTCCAGTCAACATTGTCAAAAGCTTTCTCTAAGTCTACAAATGCTAGAAACGTAGGTTTGCCTTTTCTTAATCTTTCTTCTAAGATAAGTCGTAAGGTCAGTATTGCCTCACGTGTTCCAACATTTCGACGGAATCCAAACTGATCCTCCCCGAGGTCTGCATCTACCAGTTTTTCCATTCGTCTGTAAAGAATTCGCGTTAGTATTTTGCAGCCGTGGCTTATTAAATTGATAGTTCGGTAATTTTCACATCTGTCAGCACCTGCTTTCTTTGGGATTGGAATTATTATATTCTTCTTGAAGTCTGAGGGTATTTCGCCTGTCTGATACATCTTGCTCACCAGCTGGTAGAGTTTTGTCATGACTGGCTCTCCCAAGGCCGTCAGTAGTTCTAATGGAATGTTGTCTACTCCGGGGGCCTTGTTTCGACTCAGGTCTTTCAGTGCTCTGTCAAACTCTTCACGCAGTATCGTATCTCCCATTTCGTCTTCATCTACATCCTCTTCTATTTCCATAATATTGTCCTCAAGTACATCGCCCTTGTATAAACCTTCTATATACTCCTTCCACCTTTCTGCCTTCCCTTCTTTGCTTAGAACTGGGCTGCCATCTGAGCTCTTGATATTCATACACGTGGTTCTCTTCTCTCCAAAGGTCTCTTTAATTTTCCTGTAGGCAGCATCTATCTTACCCCTAGTGAGATAAGCTTCTACATCCTTACATTTGTCCTCTAGCCATCCCTGTTTAGCCATTTTGCACTTCCTGTCGATCTCATTTTTGAGACGTTTGTATTCCTTTTTGCCTGCTTCATTTACTGCATTTTTATATTTTCTCCTTTCATCAATTAAATTAATTATTTCTTCTGTTACCCAAGGATTTCTAGCAGCCCTCGTCTTTGTACCTACTTTATCCTCTGCTGCCTTCACTACTACATCCCTCAGAGCTACCCATTCTTCTTCTACTGTATTTCTTTCCCCTATTCCTGTCAATTGTTCCCTTACGCTCTCTCTGAAACTCTGTACAACCTCTGGTTCTTTCAGTTTATCCAGGTCCCATCTCCTTAATTTCCCACATTTTTGCAGTTTCTTCAGTTTTAATCTACAGGTCATAACCAATAGATTGTGGTCAGAGTCCACATCTGCCCCTGGAAATGTCTTAGAACTTAAAACCTGGTTCCTAAATCTCTGTCTTACCATTATATAATCTATCTGATACCTTTTAGTATCTCCAGGGTTCTTCCACGTATACAACCTTCTTTCATGATTCTTAAACCAAGTGTTAGCTATGATTAAGTTGTGCTCTGTGCAAAATTCTACTAGGCGGCTTCCTCTTTCATTTCTTAGCCCCAATCCATATTCACCTACTATGTTTCCTTCTCTCCCTTTTCCTACACTCGAATTCCAGTCACCCATTACTATTAAATTTTCGTCTCCCTTCACTATCTGAATAATTTCTTTTATTTCATCGTACATTTCTTCAATTTCTTCATCATCTGCAGAGCTAGTTGGCATATAAACTTGTACTACTGTAGTAGGTGTGGGCTTCGTATCTATCTTGGCCACAATAATGCGTTCACTATGCTGTTTGTAGTAGCTTACCCGCATTCCTATTTTCCTATTCATTATTAAACCTACTCCTGCATTACCCCTATTTGATTTTGTGTTTATAACCCTGTAGTCACCTGACCAGAAGTCTTGTTCCTCCTGCCACCGAACTTCACTAATTCCTACTATATCTAATTTTAACCTATCCATTTCCCTTTTTAAATTTTCTAACCTACCTGCCCGATTAAGGGATCTGACATTCCACGCTCCGATCCGTAGAACGCCAGTTTTCTTTCTCCTGATAACGACATCCTCCTGAGTAGTCCCCGCCCGGAGATCCGAATGGGGGACTATTTTACCTCCGGAATATTTTACCCAAGAGGATGCCATCATCATTTAATCATACAGTAAAGCTGCTTGTCCTCGGGAAAAATTACGGCTGTGGTTTCCCCTTGCTTTCAGCCGTTCGCAGTACCAGCACAGCAAGGCCGTTTTGGTTAATGTTGCAAGGCCAGATCAGTCAATCATCCAGACTGTTGCCCCTGCAACTACTGAAAAGGCTGCTGTCCCTCTTCAGGAACCACACGTTTGTCTGGCCTCTCAACAGATACCCCTCCGTTGTGGTTGCACCTACGGTACGGCCATCTGTATCGCTGAGGCACGCAAGCCTCCCCACCAACGGCAAGGTCCATGGTTCATGGGGGGCTGATGTTCTATCTAGTCAAACAAAATTAATTTATTTTTTCTGGAAACTGTTACATATAAGTATTATGATCTTGTTCTATTCCAGTTACTTTCAAGATTGTGTTTAACTCGAATATATAAAAAAAAGAGTAACTCCACTAATCACCTGGGACTGTGCCTTGAGTGCTTATGGTCCACCTACGTGCTGAGCTCATCTATCTCACCTTTTCTCCCTCCCCCAATTCTCCTCCATGAGGCAGGCTACGATTTGTGTATCCACGTCTCAAAATTGTAGCAATAGGTAAAACACCAATATATGATTTTGTTTCACTCAAAAAGGAATCCACTCACCTTGTTGTTTACACAACCGCCAGCCACGCTAGCCTGGAGCTGGTCGTGGCACTGCAAAATCTCCACACACGCTCTTTGAGAATGTAATCACCCATTACATATTCACTGAACGTGTTTTAGATGGCAGAAGGCAGGAAATTAATGAAAACTAAAAAGCACGATACTTTTTAACAACAGTCTTCCATGTCCTAGAGAACAAGTGGCAGAGTTCAACGCGAAGGCTGTGTTAAACGCAACAGTGCTTCCACTAGAATGGTCCTTATCTTTCCTTGATCTACATCTCGCAAAACAAAATACGGGTCAGGTAGAATTGGAAAGGAAGGTTGTATGTATAATAAGTCGATATCGAAAGCGATGGGGGACTGATAATTTACACAGAGTACGAAAAAATATGTGAGATGTAAAATCACTCTGTTACTACCTGTACAAGAAAAATTTTTGAATTTTATGTAACATGGAATTAGTTTAGAACATTCCTCATGCAGCTTTAAATGAGTTCTAGTGAAAACAGAGTTTATTAGAATGAGCACGGATTCCCTTTCATGAAATTAAAATAATTAACAACATTTCATTTTAATTACGCTTTATTTCTCGGTAGAGCGAGCACGTTCCCACTCGCCTATTCATATAGCACTGTTGTGGAAGAGAAGCACGCAATCAACTGAAAATCAACTCTGGAAGATGCAGACGAATTATTACAATAAATTGTGTGTTAAATGTTAAATAAAATGAGTGAAAATTGAAGCAAATAATTCTACATACAAGACGCACTAAATAAGAGGGTAACAATCATTCAGTAAGACGCCAGCCAAACCAGCAAACAATGCTCTTGTTAGGACGTGTCATGCTATAGACCATACATACCAGTGAAATCAACTCAGGTTAACTGCTTAATCTGAACATTCAAAACAACTCCAACTGTTGGTCGTTTACGAGGCTGGTTATTTATAATCTGATTGTTTTGTAGTGCTTACAATAATTAACACATAAACGAAGCGAGACACTGCACAATAACGCTATTTTATTACGGTAATGAAAGAAACAGTTCTGCAATGTAGGAGTCGATGTGAGGTAACGTAAGACACCTGTAAAGGTCATATGTTTTACATTTTATTCATTAACCGATAAATTTTATTCAAACAAGTGAACGTAAGGAGATCATTCCGAGAAGCATTCAATGAAGAAGAATCTTTTCCATCCGATCTGACCAAAAATCTAAAGACGTTTCCGTCCAACGTATGGTCATTGAACAGATCCAGAACCACCTATTCAGTCACACAGTGTCTATGAAAGTTTAACAGACTGCAGTTGTTCTGGTTAATATTGATACGTATGCACATCTGCCAATGATTGATTATAGAAGCATATTTAGCTGATATTGACTACAAGAGTGCGTCTAAATAAACTGGACAGTTTAACTACATGAAACTACTGTCAAAAATGCAACGTGTTGACAATGAACGTACAAATACAACGGATTGATAATAGATATGAATATTGAAACAGGTCTTTGGGAGTCTTTTATTTGCTTTTCTGGAATTGGTATGTACTTTGAATGCCTCAAACTCTAAGCGATAATTTTGAATTGCTGATTAATCGCTCGCAGTCTTTGCTTTGGTCAGAGTAGCTGCGTCGCAGTAAGATGTGCTTGTTTTGTTCTATCACGAGAGAGGTGCTGAGGCAGACGCCAAACAGAAGACTCGTGGCAATGTAGACGTCAAGTTACGTGCATTGGGATTTTGAGTAAAACGATTTGTGTTTGAATATCGTGAAACAGAGGATAAAGATTCGATTAGTGACAGATTTTCACTGTATTATATTTTTCATGTTTATTAGTTATTTGTCAAACATTTGTGAGATTAAGACTTTGATATCAATGTTGCCCTTTGCCAATGTTAATGCGTGTTGTAACATGAATTTCATGCAAGTAATAATATATCAAATAATCTAAAAACAGGTTGTTAAGGAAGTATTTCACCTAACAGCATTGTCCACATCCTCACTCCGAGTCATTTTTACCCGAAGATTGTCTCACTCAGTGACGCGTATAAAATACTTTACTAGTTGTCTGGAGCATTGGGCTAAGCTTCAGCAGTTGTAGTTAGAAATTTACATCTGGCGCACAGAGAACAGCACGCAACACGTTTCCAAGCAATTACATCACGAGGTAAGGTATTTTTGTTTCAGGATTAGCTTGCTACGAAACTTATCAAAGCACAGGGACCATTTCATGAACAGAAGTATGAGGCAGATAATTAATGTACAGGAACCGCTTTGTTTATAACAGTTACGTTCAGTTAGTAAACTAGCTTGGCACGGACCTTGTGGTTATCAAAGCTAGAGCATCGTTTAGTGCAACTCATCTTGAACTAACTCTCTGTACACAGTAATTTAATATTCAGACAGACACCAAGCTTTAAGAAAAAAAGAATCGTGTCTGCGAACATAGGTGAAACGTGATGAGCAAGTGTGAAACACATCTACTATATGTATTAATAAAATACAAGAAGAAGAAGTTACAAGTCCATTATTTGCACATAGCAAAATTTCTACGAGTAAAACAATACTTTAAACAAAAGGCACACATGTTCATCAGATCTCGTTCGTTGTTTACTCTAGAACAATGCACTCTGGAACGAGAAACTAAAACCAAAATTCACATCCATTTTTCCCTTAGATCGGGTATTCAGGAAACATTAATTACCAACAAAAATTACACGATACAAAACGCACAGATAATACTATAAAGCAGCCCTTCAGACTGTATCGTATTCTACACATATTCGCAACTAAGGCCTTGGGGTCCCACAATTAACAAAATAAAAACACCTTGAGAAAGACTACAATAACCATAACTTACAATAATGTATGACAACCCAGACTCATAAAACCTTTAAAAAATTTCGAAAATTTATTACACAAGAAATACACAGTATGAATGGACCATATCGTCGGTATAACTGGTACATACGCATATAAGAAATAACTTCAATAAAATGCTGGCTATACCAACTTGGTAAACGACCGATTTTAAACCGTGGTTAATAAAATTTCAGTCAAGTATAAAATATATACATCTCGGCGTTACAAAACGTAACTTGCTATTTATTAAGAATCTGTAAGATCACTTTTCTCGATTACTTAAAATGTCAGGTATTGCTAATCTTATAAAAGCCACACGGATTCTCGCCTCGTTAAGGTAGGACAATGGACTTATTGCTTATTAGTAAGCAAAACGTACATACCACGAATTTCCTCGCCGGGAAGTTACGTGTACATCATATATTTCGACGTAACATGTTCCCAAATAAGTCTGAATTACACGGCTGAGACGGGACCGCAATAACTGGGGGTGAACTGACACAGAGGAACATGGTAATAAAGTCCAACCTGTAACTAGGCGCTCTGATTTAGGAAATATTATATCTCTGGTATTAATAAAACACTGCAAGGCAAAGCATTTAGAGTAAGGTATAACTGAAATAGTCTAGCGGCTGAGGGGTTTGAATACGCCTCACTCAAGAGATTTTAACAATCAATTTGATTAATTAAATTATAGAACTGACGGCAATAATTAAACTGAGATGATATATGTAATGACAAAAGTGAATATAATGTTAATTTTTTTTTTGTTCCGTTTACAACCTGCATCACGCAAGTAACGAACGGCCCTTAGCGGCTCGCCATCACAGATTTTTATCTTAAATATCTTCGTGACTAATGCCCTTTTGGCATATTTATTATTTTATAAATGACATACAAGTACTGCCAGTCTTTCACGATAATTTCGTACTGATAGTTTGTATCATGCGTTTTTAGTCATAATTCTGTGACCATGTTATAGACCATTATTTAGTTTAAATGCTGAAGAAGACACACCTAGCAGTGTTGAAACCCGGTTAATTCGTTAAAAATTAGTGACCGAGGGCTGTTTTCTTTTAATTGGATATAGCCGACCGCGGTGGTCTCGCGGTTCTAGGAGCGCAGTCCGGAACCGTGCGACTGCTACGGTCGCAGGTTCGAATCCTGCCTCGGGCATGGATGTGTGTGATGTCCTTAGGTTAGTTAGGTTTAAGTAGTTCTAAGTTATAGGGGACTGATGACCACAGCAGTTGAGTCCCATAGTGCTCAGAGCCATTTGAACCTTTTTTTTTAGTTGGATATAAAGTTCATTCTTGCTCTTTCGCGCTAGCATCACATCATTCAAAGTACGCCTGCGACGGTGGCGGCGAGATCTATCACAGACAACATCCCAGGTACAAGTGTTCCCACATATGTCTGCACGAGACTGTGTCGGCGTCGCGTCCGTTTGTCCCTCCGTTTCCGTTAAGTCCTTTAACTGAGCCTAAGATATCCCATTTAACCAGTGGTCACAGACTGAGCGCCAGTTGTCTTACAGAATTCAAATAGCGTCGTATCTTTAACCAACACAAAAGCCAGAGTACGCGCGAGAAATGAATTATTGCTTACGGTTCAGGGAGAGCTCCCTCTCTGCCACTGCTGTTGCTATTCAACACGTCTGATTTGACCAGTGACGTAACTGTGTTGTGCCGTGTGATGTAATTGTGGTGCGGCTTATTTGAAATGGATTTTGTTTGTAGATGACGTGATGGTGTAGACAGTGGCGCACTCTAGTGTGAAGTGTTTGTGTTTCTAAGCTTTTTGTGAGTGATGTTATTGCGGCACTGGAATTAGCGCACTGTGTTACTCGGTGTTTTGTGATGTTTATTTGTTGCCTTCTCCGTGAGTTATTTTGATGTCGTTAGTTATTAGCTATTGATCTGTTTTAGGTTTTGAAATTATTAGTCCGTCTCGTTGTTAATGTTTCGAATGCTAGTTTTTTTGGTTTTTGGTTTATTGCTATCTATGGATCTTACGACTAAATTTACTAGTCATTCGAGGGTTGTAACACTTAGGCGGTGTTTTGTTCTACTGATTTTTATTTGTATGAACTAGTTTTCGGGTTATTAGGCCATATTCAGCTAACTACTGCTATTGTTTACAAGGATCTTTGTTCTTACGAACCAAACATTCTGGACTAAGATACAACGCACTTACATACAATTTTTAGTTGTGATATTGTCTTTGGAATTGTCAAACGAGTCTTTTGACTTTTGGTTCTGTAAAACTGTTCTTTAACATGAAAAATCTAATTTTATGGTTTGTCAGTACCATGTATGACAACAATTAGAATTATTTAGAACACACATTATTAAAAATTTACAATTTTTTGGTATTTGTTGTGAACATTTGCACTGCGCATTAATTGCTACTTGTACAACAACGATGTTTTCTTTGGTGCTTACATTTTGTTCTTGGAAAATTGTGCATTAATATACACCAAATATAACATTGTTACACATGAGTTACAGTTAGGAATGTAAACACATAAGGGATATTACATTATATCACTAGTCATTCGTTGGTTACACCTATGGATTACAACATGACAACTAAATTACATTCCTGTAATTGTATGGACTCGTGGCAAAATGTGTGAAGTGTCAGCAGTGCGCCTCCCGAATGTTTGACATTGTGCAAAGTCTCTGATTCTCAAACCAGGGTGCATATACACTGGCGGAAAAAAGTCCCAGTACCAAGGAATAATTAATGTAGATTAATGAAATTTCGGGAATAAATTTGGCTAGGGTGACATATTTAACTGACTGATGTTGCAAGATCACAGGTTAATATAAGCGGGAGATAAGCCTTTGAAAATGTGAAATGTTGGTACATTAATCACCGATGTAACCAGCAGAATGTTGAATGCAAGCATTCAAAGGTGCATACATTGTGTCTTAAAGGTGCCGGATGTCAGTTTGTTGGATGGACTTCTTTGCCTGTTGCATTTGGCCGGTCAATACAGGGACTGTTTATAATGGTTGTAGATGACACTACATCTACATCTACATTTATACTCCGCAAGCCACCCAACGGTGTGTGGCGGAGGGCAGTATATCCCTTTCCTGGTCCAGTCGCATATGGTACGCGGGAAGAACGACTGCCGGAAAGCCTCCGTGCGCGCTCTAATCTCTCTAATTTTACATTCGTGATCTCGGGAGGTATAAGTAGGGGCAAGCAATATATTCGATACCTCATCCAGAACCGCACCCTCTCCAAACCTAACGAGCAAGCTACACCGCGATGCAGAGCTCCTCTCTTGCAGAGTCTGACACTTGAGTTTGCTAAACATCTCCGTAACGCTATCACGGTTACCAAATAACCCTGTGACGAAACGAGCCGCTCTTCTTTGGATCTTCTCTATCTTCTCCGTCAACCCTATCTGGTACTGATCCCACACTGATGAGCAATACTCGAGTATATTTCGAACGAGTGGTTTGTAAGCCACCTCCTTTGTTGATGGACTATATTTTCTAAGGACACTCCCAATGAATCTCAACCTGGCACCCGCCTTACCGTCAACTAATTTTATAGCATCATTCCACTTCAAATCGTTCCGTACGCATACTCCCGGATATTTTACAGAAGCAACTGCTACCAATGTTTGTTCCGCTATCATATAATCATACAATAGAGGATCCGTCTTTCTATGTATTCGCAATACATTACATTTGTCTATGTTAAGGGTCAGTTGCCACTCCCTGCACTAAGTTCCTATCCGCTGCAGATCTTCCTGCACTTCGCTGCAATTTTCTAATGCTGCAACTTCTCTGTATACTACAGCATCATCCGCGGAAAGCCGCATGGAACTTCCGACACTATCTACAAGGTCATTTATATATATTGTGAAAAGCAATGGTCCCATAACACTCCCCTGTGGCACGCCAGAAGTTACTTCAACGTCTGTAGACATAGAGTTGTCGTCCGATTATGTCCCATAAGTTCTCTATTCGAGACAGATCGGGTGATCGAGCAGGCCAGTGCAACATGTACACACTCTGTAGAGCATGTTGGATCACAACAATGGTCTCCTAATAAACGTTAACGTTATCCTAGGGAAAACTTCCCCTGAAATGTTGTTCATGAATGGCAGCACAACAGGTCGAATCTCCAGACTGATGCTCGGATTTGTAGGCAGGTTGCGTGGGATAACCAAAAGAGCGCTCCTGTTCTCTCATGCGTATTCAAAACAAATTTGATTTGCATCCTCATTAGTGGCACTATTAGTGCCTGTGTTATGCAACTCTCGCGAAATCTGAATAGACGCCATCTTTTAGATGTAGAAACAGGCCTACCAACTTTCGTTTATCTCTCATAACTCCTTCTTTGTGTTGGGATTTTTTTTCCATTGTGCACATGATTGCGTTTTCAGTAACGGTTAGTTTGGCTTGTGTGTGTGTGTGTGTGTGTGATTGATCTGTCACCTACATTTATTCCTCAGGTGGCTTTAGGTTGTTAGTGAGTTTTTATGTTTCTTTTGTCTTTTCGGAAGAATTGTAGTGTGTTTGTTTATGTACGTAAATATCTTTGGGATGTAGATACCGATACTTATGTTCAAATAGTTTTTTTTTAATGATTATGTGGTTTGTGTTGGTAGTTGATCCTCACATTTAGTAGTTAGCAGTGGTGGAAATCGTGGAATGTATTGTTATGTTTGCCTGGTTAGGTTTTGCAAATAATACGTTCTGCTAGTTCCAGGTTGTTGGTACCGTGCGCTTCGTTTGGGCTATATAGGTCAAGTGATATTTGCGGTACCGAGTTTTCGAGCTGTTCTTGAGTTGGTGGTATCGAGAGGTTCCTTTGAGCTGTATATGTAAAGCGTAATTTGCAATACCGATACTTTTTGCATGTTTTTGGTTCTGTTGAACGATGAGAGTTTCGTATGCTTGATTTTTGGTTGGGCTAATATTTGTATTGGAAGTGTGTCGTTAATTATATTGTCTTATGTTTAGTTTGTCCCCGTCCAAAATCTCCAGTTTCGCAAGGGCGTTGCATTAGCTTCATCTTATTTCAGGTAGCAACCCTATAACGAGCAACACTGATAGACCCCAAAGTTATTATTTCACCAAAACCTCTTATTATTGTCTCTTTTCACTATTTCAGGTGCAGTTCTAACTCTTTTAAGATTTTCCACCCGAAAATTTTAATGTGACGTATTTGTCGCTACGGACAATAGTCTATATGAAGTACAGGATGGCAAGACATGTTGTTAACATTTGAATTTAATTCAGTCTGATTTTTATTGAAAATTCTGTGTTGAAGAATGAATATATTAATACTAGCTTGCTTTTAAAGGCATACAGTAGCAAGCCACCATACATATCCCAGTTCTGCACTGTCAGGTTGTTGTTTGGTATAAAACAGCACCTGATTCACTAAAGAGTACAGTATGCAAAACTGTTAATTTATTTCCACAGTAAAACAGAAGAAAGCAACAGACACTATTAGCCACCGCAATTTGTCATTTTTTGTGTCAAGTCTTCAGCAAATTTTTTTTATCTTTATTTAAGGACAAAAATATGTCACATTTCTCACACCACACGTATAATAGCATCTTACACAGTCCTTTGCTTCCTTCCATACAGGCCAATGATCAAACTTGTGTTTTTGCAATCCAAAACTGGCAGAAAAGTTCTGGCAGCCTCCTTTTTCTTTTCTGACATGTCGTCTTTAGTTGGGCGTCCTCGCTTTGATTTGTCTTTTGCTCCCAATACTAGTCCACCCACAATTTCTGCTTTTGGTTCAGGCAGTGGAATGCGTCGTTCTTGAAGAGATTTGCAGTCCTTATGTTATTTGAGCGAGCTGTTGGCTATCGCAACTGTAGTTCCTTCTCTAGATTGTCGCACAGATGAAAAAATGGTAGATATCGAAATAGACGACAGAGGGATAGAGAAACAATTAAAATCGCTCAAAAGAGGAAAGGCCGCTGGACCTGATGGGATACCAGTTCGATTCTACACAGAGTACGCGAAGGAACTTGCCCCCCTTCTTGCAGCGGTGTACCGTAGGTCTCTAGAAGAGCGTAGAGTTCCAAAGGATTGGAAAAGGGCACAGGTTGTCACCGTTTTCAAGAAGGGACGTCGACAGATGTGCAGAACTGTAGACCTATATCTTTAACGTGGATCAGTTGTAGAATTTTGGAACACGTATTATGTTCGAGTATAATGACTTTTCTGGAGTCTAGAAATCTACTCTGTAGGAATTAGCATGGGTTTTGAAAAAGGCGGTCGTGTGAAACCCAGCTCGCGCTATTCGTCCACGAGACTCAGAGGGCCATAGACACAGGTTCACAGGTAGATGCCGTGTTTCTGGACTTCCGCAAGGCGTTCGATACAGTTCCCCACAGTCGTTTAATGAACAAAGTAAGAGCATATGGACTACCAGACCAGTTGTGTGATTGGATTGAAGAGTTTCTAGATAACAGAACGCAGCATGTCATTCTCAAGGGAGAGAAGTCTTCCGAAGTAAGAGTGATTTCAGGTGTGCTGCAGGTGAGTGTCATAGGACCGTTGCTATTCACAATATACATAAATGACCTGGTGGATGACATCGGAAATTGACTGAGGCTTTTTGCGGATGATGCTGTGGTATATCGAGAGGTTGTAACATTGGAAAATTGTACTGAATTGCAGGAGGATCTGCAGCGAATTGACGCATGGTGCAGGGAATGGCAATTGAATCTCAATGTAGACACGTGTAATGTGTTGCGAACACATAGAAAGAAAGATCCCTTATCATTTAGCTACAATATAGCAGGTCAGCAACTGGAAGCAGTTAATTCCATAAATTATCTGGGAGTACGCATTAGGAGTGATTTAAAATTGAGTGATCATATAAAGTTGATCGTTGGTAAAGCAGATGCCAGACTGAGATTCATTGGAAGAATCCTAAGGAAATGCAATCCGAAAACAAAGGAAGTAGGCTACAGTACGTTTGTTCGCCCACTGCTTGAATATTGCTCATCAGTGTGGGATCCGTACCAGGTAGGGTTGATAGAAGAGACAGAGAAGATCCAACGGAGAGCAGCGCGCTTCGTTACAGGATCATTTAGTAATCGCGAAAGCGTTACGGAGATGACAGATAAACTACTGTGGAGGACTCTGTAGGAAAGACGCTCAGTAGTTCGGTACGGGCTTTTGTTGAAGTTTCGAGAACGTACCTCCACCGAAGAGTCAACCAGTATATTGCTCACTCCTACGTATATCTCGCGAAGAGACCATGAAAATGAAATCAGAGAGATTAGAGCCCACACAGAAGCATACCGACAATCCTTCTTTCCACGAACAATACGAGACTGGAAAAGAGGGGAGAACCGATAGAGGTACTCAGGGTACCCTCCACCACACACCGTTAGTTGGCTTGCGGAGTATGGCTGTAGATGTAGATGTAATAGCGAGCCAGAAGATTTATAAACACCACCTCCTTGATTTTATGTGGAATCTGTATAGCGAAGAACAATACCACCCGTCTACAGAGGCAATTAGTTATTTTTTTCTCGCCAGACGCGAATGAAATAGGAAAGAAAATTGTTAATGTTTGTGCTAACTACTGTGCCCCGTCTTGCAAGTACCTACGAGACAGCTTCAAAAAAGAAGTTACACATTATTAATGCAGGAAGTTACACGTTATTGTTCAAGACCAAGTAACTGTTACTGAATACTGCACCATACGTCAAGGCGACACAGGTAGATGACGCTCGTTTTGAACATAGTTACCAAGTAACTGTAAGCAGCCGTCGGGACGGTCTAACATTCGTTCCTCAACGACAGAAATCCGCTCCTTGGGCCTGCGGGTGTGGCCGAGCAGTTCTAGGCGCTTCAGTCTGGAACCGCGCGACCGCTACGGTCGCAGGTTCGAATCCTCCCTTGAGCATGGATGTGTGTGATGTCCTTAGGTTAGTTAGGTTTAAGTAGTTCTAAGTTCTAGGGGACTGATGACCTCAGATGTTAAGTCACATAGTGCTCAGAGCCATTGAACCGCTCCTTGACACGGAGCTATTCGAGAAGCGACGTGTCAACGTCGTAAACATCCGAAAAATCTGCGTTCGCTGTGAATCAGTTCCTCGATTGCCGGGACATTGTCGTGGTCCCAGATCAACATCACCCACGTCCCTGCCGCCTTGGTAATATTTTCTGCACAATTTCACCGCGGCTGGAAACTCTACTGCATTATGCCACCACAATTTCATTGTGAATCTCTCTGCAATTTCAAGGTTTTGCCCACAAGAATCGTGGTGTCCTGGGTACTTCAGCCTTGGAGTACACTATCTGATAGAAAGTATCCGGACACCTATTAGCCAACATTAATATGGTGTAGGTGTGGCTTGAACTCTGCTGGTGACACTTTCAATCAGGTGTCTGAATGTTTATGTGGAATGGCAGTCCATTTTTCCTCAAGAGCCGAAACCAGAGAAGGCAGTGATGTTGGACACTGGGCTCCAAAGTGAAGTTGCCGTTTTAACTCATCCAAAAGGTGTTCCGTTGGGTTCAGGTTAGGAATTTGCGAATTCAAGTCCACTCAGCATGTTACTGCCCACAAACTACTGTCTCAAAGATGCTGCTTTATCAAATAGTGCATTGTAATACTAATACAATCCTCATCTCCGAACTTTTCGTCCATTGTGCGCTCTATGGAGACCTGTAAAATGTGTTCATTTCCTTGTGTATTCAGAGTTTTCTTAAGCGCAATAAAGGCACCTCCATATTCTAAAAACCTCCCACATAATTCATTTTCGGACTGCAGATGATGGCAGGTAATGTTCTCCAGGCATTCGCTAAACCCCAACCGTCTTACAGGGTTTCCAGAGGGTATAGCGTGATCCATCTCTCCAAGTCGTTCGCTTGCTTTAATTCACTGTCCAGAGGTGTCGCTGTTTACACCACGTCAAGGGCTGCTTGACAATTACATGTGAAATGTGTGGTTTATGACGAGCTGTTCCTCCTCTGGACTCCATTATTTGTAACGATCAACGTACAGTCACTGTTGTAGATGGACTGCTGGTAGCACATTGGGACTCAAGAAAGATTCCTTCCACTGATTTCACGGGATCTTTTTCAATCACTTTCCGCAACGCCTGCAGCCCAATTTGTCAGCACTTAAGATCTACCTGGTCTTTATTTAGCAGTGGCTGTTACCTCGCGTTTTCACTTAACAGTCAAATCACCAACAGTCGACTTCAGCAGCCTTCAAATGGTTAAAATGACCTGATGGATTTGTTACTCAGGCGATGTTCAATGACTGATCCATGTGACAGCTCACTGAGCTCTCCTGAACTACCCATTCTGCTGACACTATTTCTCTACTGAGTACACAATACTCCTTGTCCCCTTTTATATTGTCGAGTCTACCTCTCTCGACATATAATGACCAATTCTGCATTTCGGTGTTTCCTGTTGTCACATATTTCACTTCTGCATTGTGATGTACCTGTGTCCATACCGCAGTAAAGCTACATCAGCAAAAAATAAAGAAAACATATACTCTCTTCTGACAATGAGTCACACATGTTACAAGATGGTCTTAGCACGAGACGAAATCGGCTTGTATGAAATGTAGATGTAGACCTCTCTACGGGATCAGTCAAATATGATTCGAATAAAGAGAAAAACGTTGGTTAAACACCCTTACCATCCTCTACACCTACAAATCCTTAATCCGTCCTGTCCTTTGTTATGTCAGTTACGGCTGGATATCCACCCCCCCCCCCCCCTGCTCCCCTAATTCTATAAGTCTGTCCAGATCCTCAAGCGCCATGCACTCTGCCTCGCCTTCTGTATATGCCTCGCGTCCCCCCCACGGATCCTCTACAACCTGATTCCTTTCCCCCATCTGCTCCTATTTTTCAGACATATCCACATACACTACACCTCCCACTACCTTTATCCCCCTCATCCGCTGGTTGCTCCTCTCCACTCCAAACACCGCCTTCTGCCCCATCTTCACTGTTGAGTATCCTCTATCCTCCGTCTCCACACCCTTCATCTCGTTCCCCAAGGTGGCTTCCATCAACTCTCCCTCCTGAATGATGCCCTCTCTCCCTCCTCTCCTCCATCCTTTCCTTCATCCTTTCCCTGTGCTCCCTCTCCCCCCCCCCCTTCATTCCGTTTTCTCACCACGTAACCTCTCTCTGCCTCCCTCCTCCCCCCCACCCCCCGAGTCCTTTTGCATTCCTCTCCTCTGCCTTTCCCCACTCCCTGTCGTGTCTGCCCAGCCCCCCCCCCCCCCTTATGGGTCCTCGTCCTCCATCGGCTCATTCCCCCTCCCCCTTCCTTTTATCCTCTCCTTCCCCCCTTTTCTTTCCCGTCATCTGTCCAGGTTCCTCCCATGTGCCCTCGGCTGTGGTATGTCATATTTGTGCCAACTTTTTAGTGCAGTGTTCAGTGTTGTGCAGCCTTCTAAAGTGTTGCGAACAGAAATAATGTTGTCGCAGGGTGTGAATTTTATATCTCTTGCGAACAGAAACCAGACTGTCACCACGTTTTTTAATTGTCTATTATTTTTCATCTTCCTGTGTATTTTATTAGCATCATCAACCCTTTGTTTTATGTTTTAAGTTCCACAATTTTCCGCCATTCACCATTTAAGTCACCGATTTTATCACCAGCTCTTATTATTTATTATCTTCATTTTTTAGAAACAAATTCTGTAGGCTGAAGAGTGGCGTACTAAGCTGCTGCCAGCCCGCCCCCTTCGGGGGGAATCAAAACTCAATAAAGAAAAAGAAAAAAGAGGGAAACGTCTAACCAATAAGCGATCAAATCTGTTCAAGAGTGTCATTATACCTGCTGTGATGGTTTACTTATTAGACGACACTAATTTGAGCATTTCTGAGTCACTCTACAGCTTGGAGCTAAGGGCACAGCCGAGGGGCAGATGACACCAATATCAGTCGCGCATTCTTTTGTTTTAAGAATCTTTTCTATACTTAACTGTTTCAGGTATGTCTCCAAAACCCAGAGGAGGGTTCTGTCTGCGTAACTGCTCCACGGGATATCACAGGAGGCGAACGCGCGGTCCCAGTACGGCGGATTATTCAGGAGGTATTCCATGAATAACGGATACCGCGGCTCCTGCTTCCCTGCTTCCAGAGACACGTTCGCGATCGAACGTCTGCAGCAGTCTGCAGCCAAACTGAACTGCAGGGTCACCAGAAAGTGCTTCTGGTAGTCTGGTCCCCAGGTAACCGACTGGGACTTGCTCTCTAGAATATCACATTGGTTAGACATTGTTGTCGCCTTATCGCATCTACAGGATGTGGTTCATAAGCTAGAATACACAATGTTGCAATATTATTTCCATTTCCCTGTTCTGTGTTTGAAAGCGACTGTCAACGCTCTTCCATATAGAGAGAAGTAACATAGATTAAATATGGTCAGCAGTGGGTAACTGGGCATACAGGTATACAATGTGCTGAGATAACCATCGTCGCCTTCTTATCTGCTGTTTCATATTACAGGTGATCCAACACATTCCATAAACAAGACACACATCAAGGTTAGGGATGGGAGACCCAGCATCCTTGTGGCTCAGGCAGTATTATTCTTGTTGCAGTTCACTGACATTAGCAATTCTGTCAACACATGCCAAGGCCATGGAGGGAGAAGGGGAGAGTCCGCTCTACACTGCCCCTCACGCATCCACCCCTTGCCACAAACACCTCTGCACCATCACTCAGCCAGATGCACACCATTTCAGTTGAACGATTTCCCACTGCTTTCGAACAATACACTCTCCATTCTAGCTCTGCCCAAAAGTACCCAAATCAGCTGACAACTTCACACATATTGTAGACACATGCACCACGTCAGCACCTCACATGCAACACACACAGACCATCGTAACATACTGACAATGTCTTAATTCCTCAGTGCTCGGGTATTTGTTGTAGCTAAAACATTAACTGTTTTGCCCAAAAAATATCCAAATCAACTGACTATTCTAACATGTGACACATACACACACCATTTTAATGTCATGTCCATGTCAATAATTAGTCTAATGCTTCATAGTGACCGTATTATTTATCAACCATTTGCTATTGCTCTCGATTCAAGGCCTCTGTTGTGTAGTGAGAGTATCAGATGATTTAGTAAAAAGCAGAGTTGACATTATGAAATAATAACATCATAATATAGACTGCAAAATTTTAGTCGAATGGCATCATATCTGGAAACTGGTAATATCAGAAATTTAGTAGGTTGTCAATTTCACAGATCGGTTAATTGGTTGTATAATTAGTAAACTGCGACCGTCATGCTGCAGATACACCACAATTACGCTACGGTTGCGTTATTCGCTGTATCTAGCTCGAGAATGAAGAAGCTCCCGCTACTTTTGAGTAACGTGCTCTCCATTCTAGTTATACAGACAGGACTAAGTTAACAATTATCTTATTTGGCGAGGTGGTTTACCTGTACACCAGGTGAAAAATTGCAGAGCGTTGTTAAACACCACAGAGTAGCAGTTCTATAAGTTACTCGTTAGCCGACACCACATGGAAGCACGCTGTAAAAATCATTTGTATTTAAAACACTTATGTGTTTTAGCACACAGGCAAACAAGAGGATACTGATAATTTCGCTCCCTCCTGAGCCTATGTTTTGACATGCAAATATATTAAATATTTTCTCGGTCGAGAATTGGAGGTCGATCATGTTGAGCAGTTAACTCCCACTGACCTGTCATAATGAACAACATCTTTTTTATATGTGTCATCTCGAAGTGAACATAACGTTCCATCTAGGACGCTTTATAGAACTATTGAAATTGTTTGCGCTGGAAGTTATCTTAAATATATTTACTACAATGTTTGTGGTCACGTAGCTAAATTGTAGCAAGAAGATTATGTACGGAGCAAACGATAACACAGACTCCATCCAAAGTATCACTGTCCTTCCAGTTTCCTAAATACCGTGAGATTAACATTGCTTGTGGCTACCAGACCTAATTGAACATTTTTCTCCTGCTTGAATATAGCACTTCTGTGCACATTTTTGGGAGGCAGTGTAGGTTATTAAAGCTGTATGCAGAAAAACCTATGTAGGCGTGAAATGCAGTCGCATGATTTACCTCTGGTGCTAATGTGATCCTGTTTCTAGCCTAAGGTAAGTGCCACCAGAACACGGCTTTAGGTTTCTGGTATATTTTAACAAATTAAAAAAAATCCTATACTTTCAGCTACCTAATTCCGACCACACAGCATGTGTTTCACTCGGTGCTAGAATGTATAAGTGTTTCAAACGCTGGTAAACAGTGTTGAAAATCTGCTTCCATGAGATGTTAGCTGACGAATAGCTCATAGGGCAGGCCGTTGTGACCGAGCGGTTCTAGGCGCTTCAGTCCGGAACCGCGCTATTGCTGCGGTCGCAGGTTGGAGTCCTGCCTCGCGCATGGATGTGTGTGCTGTCCTTAGGTTAGTTAGGTTTAAGTAGTTGTAAGTCTAGGGGACTGATGACCTCAGATGTTAAGTCCTTAGATGCTTAGAGCCATGTGAACCATTTTAGCTCACAGGACAGCGGCTTATGGCGTTTAACAATGCTCTTCAGTTTGTCTGCTGGGGTAGAGGTAAATCATTAACTACGTTCTGTCATCAGACACCTTTAATAAATAACGCTGACTCCAGAAAATAGGATGCAGCAATGCTATATTAAAGCAGGAGCAACATTCTTACTAGTGCCAGCGCTAAAATATGTCGTCCAGAGCAACTTCTGTAAAAGGCTGCTGTTAAAAATACTCCATACCTGTCTGACTGTGAGCTACAAGCACCCCTTCTTCACATTCTCGCACAATTTTGTGTAGAACATTATGTTAACAATTCTTTGCAAAGGACTTACCACTGAAATCTATCACTCCATCAGTTTTAAACTTTGCAAAAATTGTTGTTACTATTACATATGTTGGGCGCTTCATGACGTGATACAACAGTGTCTTGATTTCCTAGTTAAATAGTTAAAATTATCAAACTGTATAATGCACTTACATTAGGTCTTCTGTCGCATGTCATGTGTAAACCAACACATATACTACTATGCAAGTGTTCCATTAAAGCAACAGGAGGAACATGTTTTTCGGCACAGGAGCATCAAGCAATGTTATTTCGTAGGTATTAAGAAGAAAAGAACCAGAGTATAAAACGCAAACTATTATTTTTCTGTTTATAAAGTATAGTATAGTTTGAATTTGATATCCTACCAGACTACCGGTACTATCAATTTCCAGATTTGGTGCTATTCGACTAACATTCTGCAGACTGTGCTATGATATTATGTGCTTCTCAGTCTGCATCTCGTGGTCGTGCGGTAGAGTTCTCGCTTCCCGAGCCCGTGTTCCCGGGTTCGATTAAGTAGTTCTAAGTTCTAGGGGACTGTTGACCATAGATCTGCTTCTCACTAAAGCATCCGATCCCCTCACTATAGAGCAGAGGCCTCGAATGGAGAGAAACAGTGAATGACTGCTAAGTATTACAGATACTTTTGACCATTGAATTAATTGTAGACATTGGACATTGCTCACCTATACACCTATACTTGCATGCAGCTGGCTGTGCTGGGGTGGGAGTGTGTGTGTGAGTGGTGGGGAGGGGGGGGGTCTCCCCCTCTACGAACTTGGCATGGGTTGACAAAATTGTTGACTTCAGCAAGATATGAGAAGTATAAATTCCTCAGCACTGCAGATGCTGGGCCTTCCCTCCCTAACCTTGAGACGTGTCTTATTTATGACACGTTCAATGGTGTCAGCTGCAATATGAAGCCGCAGATAAGAAAGCACTGATCCTGACGTCAACCAGGATACCCAATGTTCGGTGTGTAAGATCCACATCATTATGAAGGTGCAGTATGCCACTGTCCTTTTCTCCAAAATGTTCTTATCTCCTTTCTTTCTGTAAATAGAATGTTTATCATCTTCCAAGATCACAGGTGAAGATATTTATCGTTTCTATTTTCCATGTATTTAACAAACCATCTCCAGATTTTTCACAACGATTGTACTAGATAGTACTATTGAATAAACGTACCATATGGCCTGTTGTAACAAACTACACAGTTTGAGTAGATTACATTTTTCCTTCTTTAGAGGAATGTCTGAACGTCCCACACAAACATATGACTTCGGGTCTGAATGGCCATTTTCGAGTGATCAATACGTACTGAAAAGTAAAAGGCGAACTGAGTCCAAATTAGATGTGCCAGTTCATGAGACATCGTTCAGTTATAGTGTTTCTTATGTCAGATTGTTAAAAAACTAAAATAGGTAATTGTCCAAATCTGTGCTTGTGATCTTGACAGATATTATGTGGTCTGTTGAAATAAAAACTGATCGGGTTGTTCACGTAGATGCTATGCATTCTTTTGCATAAAACCATAATTGTTGCAGAAAAACTTTTTTATACCACTCTCGTTATCCTTGGTTCCCTGTTTAGTCGCATAGTAATTGTTACTTCATAGCAGTTCAGCTGCATAGTATGAAAATCCCTCTGCCCATTACACTGCTAACGGCGTACATAACCAAGGTATCTATTCGTTAGGACTATTGTAGTCTGCCTCTTGAACTACTTTCGGAGTAGCGCGTTGTCGCGAGAGGTGGATATCACTATGGACATAAAAAGAAATTATCCATCCTCTATAACTGATGTACAATTTCCTTTCAGTATTCATATATTAACTGTCATTAATTAGTCTCAAACATAGTTGTTTAGTCTCCACTATGAGTTTAACTATTTTACGATATAACACTGTCTACGTTATGAACACGATGTCACCTTGTAACCAGGGTGCACAGGAAATTGCTTCGCTGCGCCCAAGACGGAAAACTGGAGAAGGAAAACTTTCATAAACGTTGCCGAAGTTAACCAATATTACGCCACTTGAAGGTCAGAAAAGTTAGATTGCATCATAGTTTCTGCCGAGACGATTATTACCTGCGCAAACTGCTTATCCACGTTCAGCCCCACAGGCAGGATCGGCGTATAGGAGTTTGACGAGATATCAGAGTATTTTTTAGTATCAGTTTCTGTTTTATTCCATCTTGATGATGATTTTTCTTCTTGCTTTATCCAAAATATTGTTTATGTGGTCATTTAGTGTACTTAATCGACTAATATGAACTAAATAACCTGTTGTATAGGAGAAATCTTTAATTATTATATCTGTTGACATGGATTTTGCCGGCCGGTGTGACCGAGCGGTTCTAGGCGCTTCATTCTGGAACAGCCCGACCGCTACGGTCGCAGGTTCGAACCCTGCCTCGAGCATGGATGTGTGTATTGTCCTTAGGTTAGTTAGGTGTAAGTAGTTCTAAGTTCTAGGGGACTGATGATCTCAGAAGTTAAGTCCCATAGTGCTCAGAGCCATTTGAACCATTTTGACATGGATTTTCTTTACCTTGCTAATTGCTGATCCTCCCACAATTGATAATTTCTTTGTATGTTTATAGTGCCACCCACGTCTGACAACAACATCTACATCTACGTGGATACTCTGCAAATCAAGTGCCTAGCAGAGGGTTCATCGAACAGCCTTCACAATTCTCTATTATTTCAATCTCGTATAGCGCGCGGAAAGAATGAAAACCTATATCTTTCCGTACGAGCTCTGATTGGAATTTCGTGAGAAGATTCCGTTGCAACGAAAAACGCGTTTCTTTTAATGATTTCCAGCCCAAATCCTCTATCATTTCTGTGCGACTCTCTCCCATATTTCGCGATAATATAAATCGTGCTGTCTTTCTTTGAAATTTTTCGATGTACTCCGTCAGTCCTACCTGGCAAGGATCCCACACCGTGCAGCAGTATTCTAAAAGAGAACGGGCAAGTGTAGTCTAGGCAGTCTTCTTAGCAGGTCTGTTACATTTTCTAAGTGTCCTGCCAATAAAACGCAGCCTTTGGTTAGCCTTCCCCACAACATTTTCTATTCCTTCCAATTTAAGTTGTTCGTAATTGTAATGCCTAGGTATTTAGTTGAATTTACGGCTTTTAGATTAGACTGATTTATCATGTAACCGAAGTTTAACGAGTTACTTTTAGTACTCATATGGATCACCTCACACTTTTCGTTATTTAGGCTCAACTGCCACTTTTCACACCATTCAGATATTTTTTCTAAATCGTTTTGCAGTTTGTTTTGATCTTCTGATGACTTTATTAGTCCTTGAACGACAGAGTCATCTGCGAACAACCGAAGACGGCTGCTCAGATTGTCTCCCAAATGCTACTTCGAAAGTAGTTCAAGAGACAGGATACAATAGTTCTAACGAAAAGATACCTTGGTTATCAGTTCAGCCTCGTTTGTAATCCTACTAATGTACAGGTGTCAAGAGAAATATATATTACTCATTTACATTTCAGCATTTTCTAATAGTCATCCCTAAGCAGTCCAGTTACTCGATATCATACAGCAATCCATTTTACTTAGCCTATGTGTGCGTTGATAAATTCAGGTCCAAGGTTTACAGTGTCAAGAACACAGACAAACAGTAAGCAACGTTTATTAACTTCTTTCTTATTTTGTTCTTTCAGATAGTTATTCGAAAGCTGCAGAAATATTGTTCCTACGACCAAAAACCAAAAACCGAGGCTGATTGCTTTACCACGAACATATTTGTCCTGGCGTATTAACTTGCGACTATTTTTCTATATTGAACTGTGAGTTTACTCTGTGTCATGTCTCAGGAAAATGTATGAATGTATGCTCAGAGGCTGTCGACAGGCAGATTGCCACAAGTACGCTTCTATCTTCCGTCAGAAACTGTGGTTTGCTGTGTCCAACACTGAACGAGCCAGTCTGATGCTACAAACTGTTGTACATACCAAATACGTTCAATTACCAACCCAAGAAAACGTCGAGGTGTCATTATGATAGTCCTTCTCTACGTATTCACCCTTAAATGCGACACACTTCTCCAAACGATGGATGGCTTGTTGGCGACCTTTGTTGCCGAAGTGTGCATTTTGATTGTTCAGGAAATTTTCCACTCCTAAAATCACGTCGTCGTCGAAAATGACCGTAACACAGTTTTTTTTTTTTTCTTCATCTGTGGAAGGAAGGAGATGTCACTGGGTGCGAACTCAAGAGATATGGCGTTCGAGACAAAGTTTGACAGACCAAACATGGAGCTCTTTTGACTGTTCTTTGTGTAGAATGTTTTGTAGAATCGTGGAGCAAAAATGCACACTTCGACAGATTCAGGCGACGCTTCGCCTTGACATCCTCCTGTAACATCGCGAAGAATTTCTGTAGTTTGATATTGTGACGGTTTGTCCAGTAGGAAGATAAATTTTTAACACGACATCACAGCAGCCACAAAACATACTTAGGGTCAGCTTGTCAGATGATGGTTTGGTATTCGTCCTTTTCGGCGATGGTGTATCAACTTGATTCCAATGCGAGTAATAACAATAATATGTTGTGTCCACTATACATCCTTTTGTAAATATGTTCTTAAATGAAAGGGCAAACTGACGACAGTCTCACAGTAATTTAGCACCCTTATTAACAACAATAGATCAGTTATACATGCCGACGTCACATGCAGAAGATGAAGAGATCGAGAAAGTGTTTGAGTATACTAAAAGATAATTCACAACGTAAAGGCAGATCATAGCCTAATAAACATATGGAATTTGAACGCTTTTGTGGAGGAAGGAATAGAAAACTTATAGGGAAATGTAGGTTTGGCATTAGGAATGAGAGAGAGAAAAGACTAACTGAGTTCTGCAATAAATAAGATCAAGGAAATAGGAGGAAGTGCATGTGGAAAAGGCTTGGAGACATGGAAAGATTCCAACTGGATTATATCATGGTCAGACAGAGATTCCTTAACTAGATATTGGATTGAAAGGCGTATCCAGGAGCAGATATGTGCTCCTATCATAAACTACAGTGATGAGGAGTACATTGAAGTTTAAGAGAATTGTATGAAAGAGCTGCTCGTGGAGGGAAGTGAGATACTAAAATACTGAGGATTGATGAGTTGTATTTATTTTCTAAGGCTGTATATATTGCCATAATAGACATGAAAGTAGGCGTTCAATTGAAAAGGTATCGACATATCTAAAAAAACAAGTCCCGGAAGTTAGACAAGCATAGGTACAAGGAAAGTAGATACGAAGAAACCGTGGGTAACAGAAGAAATACTGCAACTGATCGAGAAAAAAAGTAAGTACAAAAATGTTCTGTAATTGACAGAAATACTAAAATAAGTCATTTATGAATGAAATAAATAGCAAGCACTAGAACACCAGTATGAAATAGCTGCTAGAAAAGATGGAGAAAAAGAAAACGCTTGTCAGATGGATATATTCAGCTTATAGAAAAGTCCAAACAACTTTTGGAGGAATCAAAAAGAAGGGCATCGAGGTTAAGTGTGTAATAGGAATTCCACTGATAAACACAGAGAAAAGAACAGATAGGTGGAAAGAGTACATTAAGGATATTAAACAGGGGAGAACTTATATTAGAAAAAAGAAGTGAGAGTCTATATGAAGAAAAGAGGGATCCATTATCACACAAAGAATTGAAAAGGGTTTTGAAGATGCAATCAAATAAGACAGAACAGATAAATGACGATTATATTCGAACCATGAATTAAGAAAAATTAAGACTGGATCATTGGATTTGTCAAAAAAGGAAAGGCATTCGACAGTGTGAAATGGTGAAAGGTGAAACTTCCTGGCAGATTAAAACTGTGTGACGGACTGAGACTTGAACTCGGGACCTTGCCTTTCGTGGGCAAGTGCTCTACCCAAGTTCAAGTCTCGATCCGGCACACAGTTTTAAAATGCCAGGAAGTTTCAAATACAGCGTACACTCGGCTGCAGAGCGAAAATACATTATAGTGAAACGTGTTCGAAATGCTAAGAAAAATAACAATCAGTTATAGGAGAAGGAGGGTAATAACTTATGCATCTGATCAACACTATCCGAACACACATATTTAAAGCAAAATGAACCACTATGTGTCACGAGAAGGAGGCTCGACAGTATAAAAAGAGGCGGTAGTACTCAGTTGTCACCAGAGAAGCTAAATGGGTCGGACACGAGGGCACGCTGAGGGCGAACTTGGACTACTCATTAAATGTCACGTGAGTAACAAATCCTTCAGGGACATTTCAGCTCTTCTAAAGCTGTCCATGTCGACTGTTCAGAATGAGTCGGTCAGAAGGTCACAGTGACGGCGAACTTGGACCACTCATGAATGTCACATGAGTAACAAATCCATTGCGACATTTCAGGTATTCTAAAGCTGTCCATGTCGACTGTTCACAATGGGTCGGTCAGAAGGCCACAGTGACAGGGAACTTGGACTGCTCATGAATGTCACATGAGTAACAAATCCATCAGGGACATTTCAGGTCTTCTAAAGTTGTCCACGTCGACTGTTCAGAATGGGTCGGTCAGAAGGCCACAGTGACGGCGAAATTGGACTACTCATTGAATGTCGCATGAGTAACAAATCCTTCAGGGACATTTCAGCTCTTCTAAAGCTGTCCATGTCGACTGTTCAGAATGGGTCGGTCAGAAAGCCACAGTGATGGCGAACTTGAACTACTCATGAATGTCACATGAGTAACAAATGCATCAAGGACATTTCAACTCTTCTAAAGTTGTCTATGACGACTGTTCAGAATGGGTCGGTCAGAAGGCCACAGTGACAGGGAACTTGGACTGCTCATGAATGTCACATGAGTAACAAATCCATCAGGGACATTTCAGGTCTTCTAAAGTTGTCCACGTCGACTGTTCAGAATGGGTCGGTCAGAAGGCCACAGTGACGGCGAAATTGGACTACTCATTGAATGTCACATGAGTAACAAATCCTTCAGGGACATTTCAGCTCTTCTAAAGCTGTCCATGTCGACTGTTCAGAATGGGTCGGTCAGAAGGCCACAATGCCGGCGCACTTGGACTACTCATTGAATGTCACATGAGTAACAAATCCATTGCGACATTTCAGGTATTCTAAAGCTGTCCATGTCGACTGTTCAAAATGGGTCGGTCAGAAGGCCACAGTGACGGCGAAATTGGACTACTCATTGAATGTCACATGAGTAACAAACCATTAGCGACATTTCAGGTCTTCTAAAGCTGTCCATGTCGACTGTTCAGAATGGGTCGGTCAGAAGGCCACAGTGACAGCGAACTTGGACTACTCATTGAATGTCACATGAGTAACAAATCCTTCAGGGACATTTCAGCTCTTCTAAAGCTGTCCATGTCGACTGTTCAGAATGGGTCGGTCAGAAAGCCACAGTGATGGCGAACTTGAACTACTCATGAATGTCACATGAGTAACAAATGCATCAAGGACATTTCAACTCTTCTAAAGTTGTCCATGACGACTGTTCAGAATGGGTCGGTCAGAAGGCCACAGTGACAGGGAACTTGGACTGCTCATGAATGTCACATGAGTAACAAATCCATCAGGGACATTTCAGGTCTTCTAAAGTTGTCCACGTCGACTGTTCAGAATGGGTCGGTCAGAAGGCCACAATGACGGCGCACTTGGACTACTCATTGAATGTCACATGAGTAACAAATCCATTGCGACATTTCAGGTATTCTAAAGCTGTCCATGTCGACTGTTCAAAATGGGTCGGTCAGAAGGCCACAATGATGGCGCACTTGGACTACTCATTGAATGTCACATGAGTAACAAATCCATTGCGACATTTCAGGTATTCTAAAGCTGTCCATGTCGACTGTTCAAAATGGGTCGGTCAGAAGGCCACAGTGACGGCGAAATTGGACTACTCATTGAATGTCACATGAGTAACAAACCATTAGCGACATTTCAGGTCTTCTAAAGCTGTCCATGTCGACTGATCAGAATGGGTCGGTCAGAAGGCCACAGTGACGGCGAACTTGGACTACTCATTGAATGTCACATGAGTAACAAATCCATCAGAGACATTTCAGGTCTTCTAAAGCTGTCCTTGTCGACTGTTCAGAATGGGTCGGTCAGAAGGCCACAGTGACGGCGAACTTGGACTTGAATGTCACATGAGTAAGAAATCCATTAGGGACATTTTAGGTCTTTTAAAGTTGTCCGCCGGCCGCGGTGGTCTCGCGGTTCTAGGCGCTCAGTCCGGAACCGCGCGACTGCTACGGTCGCAGGTTCGAATCCTGCCTCGGGCATGGATGTGTGTAATGTCCTTAGGTTAGTTAGGTTTAATTAGTTCTAAGTTCTAGGCGACTGATGACCACAGATGTTAAGTCGCATAGTGCTCAGAGCCATTTGAACCATTTTTTAAAGTTGTCCATGTCGACTGTTCAGAATGGGTCGGTCAGAAGGCCACGGTGATGGCGAACTTGGACTACTCATTGAATGCCACATGAGTAACAAATCCATCAGAGATATTTCAGCTCTTCTAAAGCTGTCCATGTCGACTGTTCAGAATGGGTCGGTCAGAAGGCCATAGTGACAGCGAACTTGGACTACTCATTGAATGTCACATGAGTAACAAATCCTTCAGGGACATTTCAGCTCTTCTAAAGCTGTCCATGTCGACTGTTCAGAATGGGTCAGTCAGAAGGCCGCAGTGACAGGGAACTTGGACTACTCATTGAATGTCACATGAGTAACAAATCCTTCAGGGACATTTCAGCTCTTCTAAAGCTGTCCATGTCGGCTGTTGGGCTGTGATTGTTATGTGTGAACGCAAAGGAACAACCACAGCCAAAACAAGACGATGCAGATCTCGTGTAATGGCGGACTGGAACCGTCAAGCATTGTGGAGGACGGTTGTAAGAAAATCACATGAATGTGTCACTCGTGAGTTCTAAAGTACAGCCAGCAGTTCTCCTGGCACATTGACTGTGTTTTGACAGTTAAAAGGAATGCAGTGCAATGGTCGTGCTGCTCCTCAAAAGCCACACACTTCGGCCTTCAGAGCTGCGTGACGCTTGAGCAACGCTAATGGACAGTGGATGTCCTAAAACGAGTAATTTGGAGTGATGAATCACGCTATACGCTGTAAGAAGCCGATGGAAGGATGTGGATTTGCGACTGCCTGGAGAATGTTACTTGCTGTCAAGTGTAGTGCCATCAGTGAAGTACGCCGTAGGTAGGATCGTTGTATGGAGGTGCCGATGCGAAAGGATGTGAACATATTTTACAGCATTGAGTACTGCGCATAATAGAGGAACAGATCTAAGACGATAACCATCATCTTTGTGGGCAATAACACTCCGAAAATTAACTGGTCTGAACCCAATGGAACACCTTTGGGATGAGTTAGAACGTCGACTTCACTGCAGACCCCTGCGTCCAATATCACTACCGTCTCTGGTTTAGGCTCTTTAGCAAGAAAGGGTTGCTATTACTCTACAGACATTGAGACACCTCGCTGAAAGTGCCATCAGCAGAACTTAAGCAGTCATAAAGGCAAACATCACATATTAACGTCCACTAGCAGGTGGATGGACGCTTGTGATGAGATAGTGTATAGTATGTACAAGAATCAGGAGGGAATAATACCAATGGAAGACCAAGAACGAACGCTCGGATAACAAAGGATGTATGAGAGTATTTCCCTCTTACTCTTCAATCTATACGTCGAAGAAATAATGGAGGAAGTAAAAAGAAAAATGTCCGAGTGTGGAATTAAAGTTCAGGTTGAAAAGATAACAGTGATAAGAATCGCTGATTATATTGCTATTGTCAGAGAACGTGAAGCAGAATTATGGGACCCATTGAATCGAATTAACAATCTAATGAATAGAGAATATGGATTGCCTTGTAGCATGCCCCATAAGACGGTATACGTGGACGTGCAGTATACAAGGCTTACTCACATCTGATTAAAAGGTAAATAGATATATTTGACTAAAATTGGTTCTTGATTCTAAATAATTAAAGAAAAAGAACGCAACAAATTTCATAAAAAGGCTTACTATTTCTGCGCCATTTGTACGAACTCATGAAAAAGAAAGAAAATTATGGCAATTGGAATAAATTAAAAACTTAACAATTCATTCATAGTTGTAAAGCAAATAGAAAGTAGCCACTAAGCTACCTGTGTCTCTATAATATGCAGTTAGATGCTTGTAGCCCTTGGAAACAGAAAGCTTAACAGGAAAAGGAGTTGTTCAACCTCAGTTTTCAACCTTTACCACTGACTGTTCCTAATGCCAGAATAGTTTTATATTCCTCGATTAACACACGATTTTTGAGCAGAGTTTCAAATATTAGAATCAGTAGGAGAGCGCTGCTGACTTTTGTGGTACTGAACCCCTTATTACTTTTCGAGGAAAAGAGCGAGTGGCCGACCGACCACGTTTACTTTTATTTACCTGTTTTATTCGATATTGAGATTTATGTATCTCGAAAAGTTTACTGAAAAAAAAATGAGGCAGTCTTAGAATTTATCAACCTTTGCACAGTGTCTCCGTTTGTTACTGGAAATAGTGGTAATAAAAAAATTGAAAATCTGTTACTTCGTTATTTTGATCTGTTTGAAAATTCTGGTTAAATTGGAGATTAAAAAAACTGCTATAACCCAAAACCGTTTGTTACACCGATAATCACCACACCTGTTCCATCACGCGTCCGTAGTCATTAGGTGACGAAAGAAGTCATCGAGATTGTGATCAGTTAACTTCACGCTCTGGCTTCACATGACTATAAACGTAAAACTGTTTAACTGTGATTTCCTGAAGTCTTATACAGTCTAACAGCAAACTGCATCACAATTAAAACCGCCGGTTACAGTTAGGTATATCATATCACAGCCTTTTCTGGCTACGCATTTCATACTACAATATTGGACTTACAGCGCAGTGCGTGCCATAATTAATTTGGAGTCATTTCTTACGAGTGGTTTTTGTGATCATGTGTGCAAATGGCTGATGTCTAATGTACTACGAAAAATGTTTGGAGTGTGTAACTTGTCTTATCTTGGTTTTCTATTTGAGTGGTCACTATCGAATACTGTCACGTCTAGACTACCTGCAGAATTTTTCTTACAACTATGCATCTAAATCTACATCTTCATAGATACTCCAGAACCCATCGCACTGTGTGAGGTGGGGGGTACACTGTACCAATACTTGTCATTTCCTTTCCTGTTCCACTCTTAAACAGTGCGAGGGAAAAACGACTGTCTATATGCCCTAGTTTCTCTTATCTTCGTGGTCCTTACGCGCAATATACACTACTGGCCATTAAAATTGCTACACAACGAAGATGACGTGCTACAGACGCGAAATTTAACCGACAAGAAGAAGATACTGTGATAAGCAAATGATTAATTTTTCAGAACATTCACACAAGGTTGGCGCCGGTGGCGACACCTATAATGTGCTGAGGAGGAATGAGGAAAGTTTGAAAGCGATTTCTCATACGCAAACAGCAGTTGACCGGTGTTGCCTGCTGAAACGTTGTTGTGATGCCTCGTGTAAGGAGGAGAGATGCGTACCACCACGTTTCTGACTTGGTTAAAAGTCGGATTGTAGCCTATAGCGATTATGGTTTATCGTATCGCGACATTGCTGCTCGAGTTGGCCGAGATCCAATGATTGCTTGCAGAATATGGAATCGGTGGGTTCAGGAGGATAATACGGAACGCCTTGCTGGATCCCAAAGGCCTCGTATCGCTGGCAGTCGAGATGACAGGCATCTTATTCGCATGGCTGTAACGAATCGTGCAGCCACGTCTCGATCCCTGAGTCAACAAATGGGGACGTTTGCAAGACAACAACCATCTGCATGAACAGTTTGACGACGTTTGCAGCAGAATGGACTATCAGCCCGGAGACCATAGCTGCGGTTACCCTTGACTCTGCATCACAGACTGGAGCGCCTGCGATGGTGTACTCAACGACGAACCTGGGTGCACGAATGGCAAAACGTTGTTTTTTCTGATGAATCCAGGTGCTGTTTACAGCATCATGATGGTCGCATCCGTTTTTGGCGACATCGCGGTGAACACAAATTGGAAGGGTGTATTCGTCATCGCCCAGGGTGATGTTATGGGGTGCCATTGATTACACGTCTCGGTCACCTCTTGTTCGCATTGACGGCACTTTGAACAGTGGACGCTACATTTCAGATGTGTTACGACCCGTGGCTCTACACTTCATTTGATCCCTGCGAAACCCTACATTTCAGCAGGATAGTGCACGACCACATGTTGCAGTTTCTGTACCGGCCTTTCTGGATACAGAAAATGTTCGACTGCTGCCCTAGCCAGCACATTCTCCAGATCTCTCACCAATTGTAAACGTCTGGTCAATGGTGGCCGAGCTACAATACGCCAGTCACAAGTCTTTATGAACTGTGGTATCGTGTTGAAGCTGCCTGGGCAGCCGTACCTGTACACGCCATCCAAGCTCTTTTTGACTCAATGCCCAGGCGTATCGAGGCCGTTATTACGGACAGAGGTGGTTGTTCCGGGTACTGATTTCTCAGGATCTATGCTCCCAAATTGCGTGAAAATGTAATCACATGTCAGTTGTAGTATAATATATTTGTCCAATGAATACCCGTTTATCATCTGCATTTCTTCTTGGTGTAGCAATTTTAATGGCCATTAGTGTATGTTGGAGGCAGTAGAATCGTGCGGTAGTCAGATCCAAATGCCGCTTACCAAATTTTTTTCAATTGTATTTCTTGAAAAGAATGGCGCTTTCCATCAAGTGATTACCATTTGAGTTCGCGACGCAGTTCCGTAACACTTACTTGTTGTTCGAACCTACCTGTAACAAATCTAGCAACTCGCCTCTGAACTGCTTCAGTGTCTCCCTTCAATCCGACCTGCCAGACATCCCAAACACTCAAGCAGTACTCAAGCATATGTCACAACGGCGTACCATAACCGGTCTTCTTTACAGGTGAGCCACACTTTCCTTAAATTCCCCCAATAAACCGAAGTTGACTATTCGCCTTCCCTGTCACAGTTATCACACGCTAGTTCCATTCCATCTCGCTCTGCAGCGTTACTCCCAGATATTTGAAGGACTTGACTGTGTCAAGCAATACGGTACTAATACTATTACCGAACATTGTAGCATTGTTCTTCCTACTCATCCGCATTAACTTATATTTTTCATCATTTAGAGCTAGCTGCCATTCATCGCACCAACTAGAAATTTTGTCTAAATCGTCATGTATCTTCCTATAGTCATTCAACTTCGACACCCTAACGACTACTATAGCATTATGAGCAAACAACCGCAGATTGATGCCCACCCTGGTTCAAATGGCTGTGAGCACTATGGGAGGTGATCTGAGGTGATCAGTCCCCTAGAACTTAGAACTACTTAAACCTAACTAACCTAAGGACATCACACACATCCATGCCCGAGGCAAGATTCGAACCTGCGACCGTAGCGGTCACAAGGTTTCAGACTGATGCGCCTGGAACCGCACGGCTACACCGGCCGGCGCTGCCCACCCTGTCCAACAAATCATTTATGGATCCAGAAACAACAGCGTTGCTATCACACTTACCTGAGGCACTTCTGGCGGGAACCTTGTCTTTGAAGAACATTCGCCGTCGAGGACAACATACTGGGCTCCTTTACTTAAGAAGTCTTCGAGCCACTCCCATATGTGTGAATTTACTCCATTTGGTCATACCTTAGTTAACAGCCTGCAATGGGGCACCGTGTCAAATGCTTTCCGGAAATCTCTAAATATAGCATTTTCCTGTTGCCTTTCATTCATAGTTCGCAGTATATCATGTGAGAAAAGGACAGAAAACGGGAAGCTGAATTTCGCGCGAGTAGTGCTTTCTAAAACCACGTTGATTCTTGAACACAAGATTCTCAGTTTCTGTCTCGCAGAAACACTCTCTTAGGCTTCTTGACTAATTTATTAACATTCGTAACCATAGTTGCTGTAACGACGTCATGATCGCGTATCCCCGTTTCTATACTGACATTCTCTACGAGGTCCGACCCATTTCTAGATACAAGATCTCAGATATTTCCATTGGGTGTGGGCTCCTGAGCTAGCTGCTCAAGACAGTTTTCAGTAAAAGTGTTGAAAAGTATTTCGACTGACCGTTTGACTGAGAATATGTTGAAGCATTCTGCAGCAAACCAAAGTTAGGAATATTGCTCTCTAATTTTGTCGATCCATTCTTTTACCATTTACTGGAGTCGCCTGCGCTCTTTTCCAATCGCTTCGCACTTCGTGCTGCGCGAGAGATTCGCGATAAATGAGAGCTAGGCCAATGCCATTAAGTACTCTTCGTAAAACCCAATTTGGATTACACCTGGTGATTTATTTGCTTTTAAATCTTTCAAAATGTTCAAATGTGTGTGAAATTTTATGGGACTTAACTGCTAAGGTCATCAGTCTCTAAGCTTACACACTACTTAACCTAAATTATCCTAAGGACACACACACACACCCATGCCCGAGGGCGGACTCGAACCTCCGCCGGTATCAGCCGCTCAGTCCATGACTGCAGCGCCCAAGACCGCTAGGCTAATCGCGAGCGGCTTAAATCTTTCAATTGTTTCTCTCCACTAGGGATGCTTATTACTATGTAGTCTATAGGGGAGTCTGTCCGATGGTCAAATGACGATATGTTTGTTTGATTGTCCTGTGTAATGATTTCTTGAACGTGAAATTTAAAGGTTCGACTCTCGTTTTTCTATCTTCAAGTGCCACACCAGACTGGTTCAAATGGTTCAAATGGTTCAAATGGCTCTAAGCACTATGGGACAACATCTGAGGTCATCAGTCCCCTGGACGTAGAACTACTTAAACGTAGCTAACGTAAGGACATCACACACATCCATTCCCGAGGCAGGATTCAAACCTGTGATTGTAGCAGCAGCGTGGTTCCGGACCGCCAGTCTGCTCAACAAGGGAATGAATGCAAGTCTTTGACCAGCTTAGCGCTTTTACACAGTACCATAACTTTGTCTGGTTCTCTGACAGATGTTTTGCTAAGGAGTAACGATGTTCCTTGTTGTATGCTTTGCGCGTGTATCTTTTCACAGACGCTCGAATCTCTACTAACCTCTGCTTGTTGTCATTTGTGATTTCCATTTTGAACTAGGAGTGCAACAGCCTCTGGTTTCTCAGATTATTAATTATTTCGTTACTAAAACATGGTGGATCTTTTCCATCCTTCATCCACTTACTAGGCCCAAAACTCTCCAGACCACAATTTACAGTCTGCTTAAACTTTGCCCATGATTCCTCTACGTATGTCTTACAGGAACTAAGTGATGTCAATTCACTGTCTGAGTTAGACGCTAGTCACTGTTTATCTGGTCCATCTGGAAGATACTCTCTTTGAGCCATCTTAACTGACTTATTAACTTTCGTAATCATAGTTGCTATAAAGAAATCATGATCGCGAATCCTCGTTTCTACACTGACATTTCCGATAAGGTCCGGCCTATTTGAAGCTACAAGCTTTAAGATATTTCCATTCCGTGTGGGCTAGCGAGCTAGCAACTCAAGACAGTTTTCAGAAAATACGATCAAAAGTATTTCGTATGACTGTCTGTCTGTACCCCCCGCAATGAATCCACAGACTTCCCAATCATCACTCCTCCAACTAGTATTGCATCATATGCGTACTTCCACGCTACTGATCGTACACTTTCTTTGAATGACTGTAGAACTGTCACAGCGCAGTCCCGTGGTCGTTTAAAACATCCAGCAATTAACTTCGTTTCAACTACACCTGCTATACGCGACTAGATAACTTGAGTGTCGCACTCAACTTTGACCACAATAGAGACAATTTTTTGTCAACTTCGACTCCTCCTCCTATGGCCCCTAATCTGTCTTTCTAATATACGTTCCACGATTCTTTGAATATCTCAGAGCTTTCCTCTTCGGATTTCATACAGCTCACAGTATCAAGAATAATTTGAACGCGAGGGCAATAAATTAGGGAACTTCATTTCGAATACTTCTATAGCTTACTGATAAAATTTTGATAGTCGAAGTGTCTTTACACTGAACGCTGCCTGACTACCCTTGCTGCGTGCTCTGCTGAGCTATCATAGGGAGTTCTCGTTAGAGGCGGATGTGTTTTCTCTGCTGCTTTTTAAGTCATTTAATGTCGTTGTTGTGGTGAACTGGTAAAACAGAACCAAAATGAAGAGGAAGTCAGTTCATAACTTTACGTGACTATTTCGTGTATATATTTATTTAATAAAGCAAAAGTTAATATCGACGTGATCCACTTTAAACTGGATCATGGGCATTGAGGTATCGATAAAGAATTCCGATACACTATCACCTTAGGATCAACACTCCTTGCGTGCTGTTCAGCCCTGACTGCATCATTCATCACTGTGATTCTTTACTTACAGTTAAATCAACAACTTAATGAAAATCTCACCTACGATTAACTTCCAAATTTTCTCCTCTCTATCAACTATTAATTTTATACGGATATAAAGCTTTTAAGTATAGGAAGGAAAATATTTAGAAAAATTATTGGGCCTTTAATCGATGAAAATCACATGGAGGATCACAAAAGGGAGAACTTTGAGAACTGTACAAATACACAGTGAACGTGCTAAACAAGAGGATGTTGATCTGAGCTTGTGACATAGCCAAAATATCAGAAAATAGAGCGCCAACACATTAAAATTTTTTTTGACCTGCTGCATTGTTACGGGTCGTGCTATTTTTATTGTTACAGAATTTTAACTGATTACGCATGTACAAGTCTTCTGCGTCACAAAATGCGTTTCCTATTTGTAACGTTAATGCGACAGTAAATCACAACTACATTTCTTATGGTAATATGTTAGTCTGTTAGTATATTATAAGTAGATTAGAAATAAGGTAAATGTTAAATCTACGTCAATATAACTACATTGTTTGTATTATATACATTTATTACATTAGAAAAGCTCCTTAGCATTTATTGTCTAATAATGTAATATCGCATACCTATGTTTCTTCGTCAATGTCTTGTTCAAATGAGACGTGTGTAAAGATACGCAGTTGTTACTATATTTCTCACTCTCATTTAGCTCCCAGCCTGGAGATATGATCTCAGTCTCTAACACCTGGAGCCAATGCATGTTGTTCCGTTGCACAGAAGCGTGAGGCAAACAGATGAGAATGTGCATAGTTGCTTTAGAACCCAAAATCTCCATCCAAGAATACGTACAGTATCTTTATCTACGATATTAGGTGGGACGACAGAAAGGAGAAATGGCGAGACGAAATTAACGGAAGAGACTCGAGAGCAGGAGTAAGGCACTTGATTGTTTCTTGCCGCTATTATACTTCACATACGACCGAATCTCTTTGGATTTTGTGCCAGGTTTCGAGACAAAGTTTCGTTGTGGAAACTGTTATAGGCATCTCGCATTGAAGTCCGTGCTAAATTTCAAGCTTCTTTAAAAGGTCGCCAATCTTCGGGATTTTGCGCCTGTTTAAATTTGGCAAGTTTGTTTCGTTGTTTCTGCAACAGTGTTCCAACCCGTTTTGTGTACCAAGGAGGATCAGCTCCGTCGTTTGTTAATTTATTTGGTATAAATCTCTCAATTGCTGCCGATACTATTTCTTTGAATTTGTGCCTCATCTGGTCTACTCTTATATTATTGATTTGAAATGAGTGGAGATTGTCTTTCAGGAAGGCGTCAAGTGAGTTTTTATCTGCTCTTTTGAATAGGTATATTTTTCGAGGATTTGGGGATTGCAATGTTCAATCTCGCTACGACAACTCTGTGTTCACTAATCCCTTAATCAGTTTTGATGCTCGTTATTAACTCAGGGTTATTTGTTGCTAAGAGGTCAAGTGTATTTACACAACCGTTTACTATTCGCGTGGGCTCATGAACTAACTGCTAGAAATAATTTTCACAGAATGCGTTTAGCACAATTTCGGATGATATTTTATGCGAACCTCCGGAATTAAACTAGTGTTTTCGCCAACATATTCAGGGTAAATTAAAGTCACTACCAAATATTATTCGAGCGGTCTAAGGCGCTGCAGTCATGGACTGTGCGGCTGGTCCCGGCGGAGGTTAATGTCCTCCTTCGGACATGGATGTGTGTGTTTGTCCTTAAGATAGTTTAGGTTAAGTAGTGTGTAAGCTTAGGGACTGGTGACCTTAGCAGTTAAGTCCCATAACATTTCACACACTTTTGAACAGTTTTGAACCAAATATTATAGTATGAGTCGGGTATGTTTTAGAAATCAAACTCAAGTTTTCTTTGAACCTTTCATCAATTGCATCATCTGAATTGAGAGGTCAGTAAAAGGATGCAATTATTATTTTATTCCGGTTGCCAACAATGACATCTGCCCATACTAACTCACAGGAAGTTTCTGCTTCAATTTAGCGACAATGTAAACTACTTCTCACAGCAACAAACACGCCACCTAACCGTGTTTTGCCTATCCTTTCGGAACACCGTTAGATTATTCGCAAAAATTTCGGCTGAGCGTATATCCGGCTTTAACCAGCTATCAGTGCCTATATCGAGTGCATCAGTGCTTTCTATTAGCTCTTGGAGCTCTGGTACTTTGTCTGGTACTTTGTCACATGTCAAGTACATGTATAAGGCAGTTCTTCTACTGGAGCAACGTAGCTGTAATGGAAATGCAGCACGATGGGAACACGTCTTTTTGTTACAGTTGGATGACAGTCCTCCACTTCGTACACTGATAGACCACTTTTGCGACTGGTGATTGATTCAAAAGTGCTGGTTTTTGTCAGTCTGCTACACGATGGCAAGTCACAAAATTTTTATGTCCTCTTTGGGGTGTCGGTATTCAAGAAAGATTAAAATGAAGCAAAAATTTTGCATTTACCGTCTTATTTGTGTTAAAAACGTTCAGCTTTCGTATTAGCGCAGGAACCTGAAAAAGAAGAAGTAAAATTCCAGAGAATTTATAGATCGTCGAAGTACTATTCGAGAAGATGGCTGAAAGTTTTCGTCTAGTCGCTACAAAAAAGGACGCAAACTGGAGTGTCTCTCAGTTGCAATGTATAAAGGAAATAGTGGATAAAACATGAAACACAATAGTTTATTACGAATTCCATATACTTATAAATTTAAGCACATTACATACAGTACAATTTCACTCCATTTCAATAATTTTTTTAATATGAAGAAATGAAAAATGACGATGTGAGTTCTCAGAATAAATCATTTGGCCCACAAGCATCACATTGCCAGCAATTAACTACTGCACATCGGCAATCCTCAGAGGTATATGCTTTGTGGGATTTAGTATCTGTAATTGAGGTTACACGTTCATGACTGAGGTGATGCATGTGAAGTCAACTGTGGGAATGGTGATGATTATGATGAGTTAAAAGAGTCTAGAATACCTTCAGACGGCGGTGTCATTTCGCTTCTGAAGCGGTGAAATTGTTTATGAGCAGATTTAATAAATAATATTTTCTGCGACTTTGTTTTGTGACAAGACGCTACTACCTACTAAAATCTATAATAGCTTTGTGGGGTGCTGATCTCTGCCACTGGCCTTTTATCTTTTTCACAGTATGTCTGGTCTTCAGTTCGAGAAATAGAGATGTAGGACAGGATTTAGGTAACACTGGCTGGGACGGAATCGTGTTATAAAGGATACCATGTTCTCTTGTTAATTCTTGAACAAAGAGTATACACAGATACCTCTCCACTGCTTCGGCCAGCGTGGCGCAAACCATTTGGTCTCAGTCAGGCATTGCTAACTATGAAATACCACATAATACGGGGAGAGTCGCGCCTAAGTCTCTTCAAAGTCGCGACGGAATTTCCAAAACAGTTGCATGGGAACTGGTTACTTGGGAGCTAGCAATTGCGTTGCAGTTGTGGTAATGCACTATTATGGATCAGATTCTCAAGCGATTAGTGCCTGACGCTCGTGTGCCATTGGCCTGCAGTTGTGTTGGAGCAGTGGACGAACGGCCGAAGTGTGGTCGAAATGCGCAGCAAGTGCAGCCCTGATTTTCTTTCACTTGTGACTTTGACATATTGTAAACACGCTCTTCGTTTTTGCCAGTTTGGTAACGGTGCTAATGTCTGACTCGTTCAGCGTCACCCCCTGCCCCCTCCCTCCCTTCCCCATCAAGCCATTAATGTCGCGCTGTTAGCGGGTGCCCCTGTTGCGCAGTGACCTTCCACGCTGGCGTGTGTTGCGGGCCAGCGCAACCTAGTGAGTAGAGAGCGCAGTAGGGTCCGCTGCCTAGTTGTTTGGCTGGCGGCGCCGCGTGGTTTCGATTTCTTAGGGCAGTCCAGTACTTAGGCACCGTGTTCTGCCGCAGTGCGGCGGACACCCTGTCGACAGCAGCAGCAAGGCCCGGTGTCCCTTCTTCACGTCTCAGCACCTAAGCCCACCGGACAATAACTTACTCGGTTCTGGAGACACCACGCTAATACTGTGCTATCTCGCCTCTAACCTTGATAACGTCCTCAGTTCGTCTGGGTAGAGAGCCCCCAAGTTTCTTTACCTCTACCATATCCACCTGATGCCACTCACTGGTAACTAGATTTCTTAGAGCTACCAAATTGCAAGGATCTTGAGTACTACTTTTCATTTGATGTTCTAAATAGTGCCAGACATCTTATATAGCATTTCGCGGGCCATATACGATAGGATGCCTCAATGTCGACAAGGAGCGTGTGCATACAGCCCTATGAATACTGCTTGTGTCGCCTTGGAAGGTGGAAGGTGGAAGGTGGGTATGTCCACATCACTTTCAAAAAAATGGTTCCAATGGCTCTGAGCACTATGGGACTTAACATCTATGGTCATCAGTCCCCTAGAACGTAGAACTACTTAAACCTAACTAACCTAAGGACAGCACACAACACCCAGTCATCACGAGGCAGAGAAAATCCCTGACCCCGCCGGGAATCGAACCCGGGAACATCGTTTTCATCATGAAGGTGTAGCAGAAAGGTTAGCAGTTGGTCATCGACAGTTTTGACTAGAAGTCCGTGTTTATGTCGAGATTAGTAAGAAATTTGCCCGTGACTGATCTTCAGTTTCTTTTTGTTGTGTCATGATCAGTTTCCTGAGATGCACATACACCTAATCAATACGAAGTATATTTTTTTCCTGGGATCACAACTTGCTGTCATCTCTGTCCAGCAGTAAGTAGCATCATCCTCATCTTCTTCTTCTTCACTTCTAGATTTAGGCCTTTGTTTTCTTTTGCCTGTTATGTACTAATCGCATCTTTGGCCTCCATTCACTTCTTCTCCCAATTTGCTTAAATTTTCTTATCTGCAGAGGTAATCCTTCTCCACTCAATCTTTCGAGTTGTTCATTCGAGTTTCTCCTATTTTTTTTGCATTTAATTGAGGATATTAAATATATTCAGTCTTCCTTAATTTACGAATTTCTAAATCTGTCAGCTCTTCTGCATCCGTTATCTGATCTTAGGAACTTCATTTGTGTTGTCTGTATGCGACTTTCTTGACGTTTAGTTGTAACCCACGATTCACTTCCGTAAGCAAGCACTGGAACTGCAACTGTCCTGGAAAATTTCAGTTTTGTTTCTTTCCTCCTTTTATTTCTTAGACACTTTATTGTTGCACATACATTCCCAAACATTCCTAATTTCTTCTCAATGTCCTCGGCATACTTATATGTGTATAAGTAGTTACAATGTTTGAATGTTGTATTGATAGCTACAGTCTTTGTCCGTTAAGGATTCTTTCCTTTAAAAGCCATTGATTTTGTCTTATTTTCTGAAATATTCCAATGATTCTCTTCAAAAATCCTACATAATAAATGTATTTCCTTTTATAGATTATTGTTTGGCATCAATATGGTATCGTCTACATACAAAAGAAAATTCACTGGGAATTTCCGTTAGTCTTAGCTCTCCTGTTAAAGATCTTTCATTTCCTAAACGTGTGATTTAAATAAATGTTAAAAATTGTAGGTGAAACCTCGATACCCTTGCCTAATCGTTTGTTTGAGGCTACATGCCGTGTTAGAGTATGAGCCATATCTAAAATTACTATCGTGTGCTTGCACAGAGCATTTAAAAAGTTATTAGCACTTGTAGATACCCTAATTTCCTCATAATTATTCGCAGTTTCTTTCTAACGTTATCCAATGTCTCAATAAAATCAGTGAATGAACGGGTTTCCCTAATATACTCTCTCTGTCTATTGATTATTTATTAATTACAAACTCAGCATTTGATTTCGACCTCCCCTTCGAAATCTCATTTGTCGGTCGCCTAATAAACTCTTAGCTATAACCTGTAACTTCTTGTTCACTATTGTTGCATAAACTTTGTGTGAGATGTACAGTAAGATTGCTATACTCTCACACTTATTACAGTCTCCCTTTTTTAGATAGCGATATTAATTTTGCTTATGACCATGCTTCGGGAACAGATCCATTTCTTAGACACGTACTAAATCAGTGTAATAGTCGGTTTTGCGGTTGGCTGCCTCCACATTTTAGCGGTGTAGCGTCTATGCCGCGCATACCGTAGCTTTTCTGTTCTTTGCGCAGTTGAGGGCTCCTCTTAATTCATCCATACATAAATCGTCTACACATCCTACTTAAATTTCATATTGTTTATTTGATATGGAGCTTGTTTCTCCATACCACAAGATCTTGTAGTGTTATAAACATTTTGCTTGTTATTTATTTGAGCAAATTCTTCATTTGTTTGATTGATCATTTTTGTTGTTTCGTGAAGATCGTCTTCTATTATGCTTATAAAGCTATCCAACAACTCTTGACGAGCTCCTTTCGCTGCTATATTTGCTGCATTTTCTCTTGTTCCTTAATTTTTTGATTCTCCTTCGTTGGTTCACTGAGATACTCGAGAAAACTTTATCGAAGTCTGGTGTCCTAATTTTTAACCTGTTCTTCCTTTTATCTTTTGTTTTCCCTAAAATTTCTTTAACTGCTTTCTTAGCGACATTTTCTACATTTTTCTATTCCTTCTCTATTTCTTCCGATTCTTCTTTCTGCTCTAGTTCTTGATTAAGTCTCCTCTGGTACAGATTTCGTATGCAGTGTTCATTTGCTAGACACGTCTTATAGATTTCTTCCTTCGTCTTTCCTTCTGCAAACATTTTGTTCTTTTCCCACTTGGAGTTTATATCTATTTCAGATATTACCAAGAAACTGTCGGAAACTGTGCCATGTACCCTATTCACTTGTGTCTCTTGGCCTTCTATTTTTTTATTAATGATAAAGTAATCAATAAAAAACTTAGATCCTCAAGCCGATCATATACATTTATGGATACCTTTTTTGCGGAAAAAGATATTGGTTATCTTTAGCTTGTTTAAAGAATAAAGTCTCAGAGCAATCGTCCATTGCAATTTATGACGTTTTCTGCCATCATGCTCACAATCTCCGGGATACCTTTAACCATTACCGTTGTGTGAAAATCACCTGTCGATCTTGTGCAATGTCCAAAAAAGATTGCAGTTCCTCATAGAAAACTATAGAACCCTCTTTTTATCCTTCATCAGGGCGGAAATTGTAGTGAAAAAATGGCTCTAAGCACTATGGGACTTAACATCTGAGGTCACCAGTCCCCTAGACTTAGAACTAATTAAACCTAACTAACCTAAGGACATCAGACACATCCATTCCCGAGGCAGGAATCGAATATGCGACCGTAGCAACAGCGCTGTTCCGGACTGAAGCGCCTAGAAGTGCTCGGCCAATAGTAGTGATATTCAACTTTCGTCTCTTCTATGTGACAGTTAAAACTGCAGCTACTTCATTTACGTAAATATACTCTGCAATTCTTTGTAAACCACCGAGGTGGTTATAATATATAGTATTTGTAACTAAAGTGCCCATATCACCTACTCAAATATGGACAGCAGTTTCACTGCACCGATGATCTGCTCGATTTAGCGCAAACCTATGAGCAGCTGATGTACGTGGCCTGCCTGCAATTCTCTGCCTGCATAGAGAAACAGTGAATAAACAAGCAAGAATAAAACTTTTAGGAACAAAAAATAAGAATAAAGGGCTGATATTATCTCAGGAGAAGACAGGACACGAACCAAGATTACTGTTTGGTCACTAGCTGGGAATAAAATTATACTCTATTATTCTTCAGTAATGAAGCACTTCAACGTACGTCAGACTGCAGAGGAAGGTAAAGAACATTACTCGAGTAAACAGATTAACAACTCTATTCACAGACAAACGACGTCATGCGCTCCTTGTGCTGAAATCAATACTTGTCAAAATCTAACCTCCAGATTCCCCACTGCGCGTCTCGCCAGCGAAGGCTCTAGGTTGAGCCCTAGAGGGATCCCTGCAGCGAAGTGTGTCTCCACGCCATAGGTCTGCCCTCTCCTGGACATGTGGTCTACATCGACATCTACATCTACATGTATACTCTGGAAATCTGCCTGGCAGAGGGTTCATCGAACCACCTTCACAATTCTCTATTACTCCAATCTCGTATAGCGCGCGGAAAGAACGAACACCTATATCTTTCCCTTATTTTATCGTGATGATCGTACCTCCCTATGTACGTCGTTGCCTACAAAATATTTTCGCATTCGGAGGAGAAAGTTGGTGATTGGGATGTCGTGAGAAGATTCCGTCGCAACGAAAAACGCCTTTCTTTTAATGATATCCAGCCCAAATCCTCTATCATTTCTGTGACACTTTCTCCCATATTTCGCGATAATACAAAGCGTGCTGCCTTTCTTTGAATTTTTTCAATGTACTCCATCAGTCCTATCTGGTAAGGATCCCACACTGCGAAGTAGTATTCTAGAAGAGGACCGACAAGCGTAGTGTAGGTCTGTTACATTTTCTAAGTGTCTTGCCAATAAAACGCAGTCTTTGGTTAGCCTTCCCCACAACATTTTCTATGTGTTACTTCCAATTTAAGTTGTTCGTAATTGTAATACCTAGGTATTTAGTTGAATTTACGGCTCTTAGATTAGACTGATTTATAGTGTAACCGCAGTTTAACGAATTACTTTCAGCACTCATGTGGATGACCTCACACTTTTCGTTATATAGGGTCAACTGCCACTTTTCGGACCATTCAGATATTTTTTCTAAATTGTTTTGCAGTTTGTTTTGATCTTCTGATGACTTTATTAGTCGATGAACGACAGCGTCATCTGCAAGCAAGCGTTTAGGCTCAGGCGGCGAATCCGAGTGGTTGTTACTAAAAAATTATTTACCAATACATGGGACATGGCTCTGACAGCTAATCATTTGAAACTCATGCTCCTTTCAGAAGATTTTCTGGTAGTTTACATTTGCCCTCCTACACCTTTACATGTCACTGGTCAAATACACATCTCTGTTGTTTGGTGCGAAGTGTGCCCCAGCGTTCCATGCGAGGATATTCCTCAGATGTCAGCTCACTACCGTCGGTTGTGACCTTGTACATTCCTTTGCACTAAAAAGGATGTCTTTTCGCATTCTTCAGTCCCTGATGCACCTCCACTAGGTACGCTATTCTGAAATTTTTTTTCAGTCAACAGAGTGCAACCTCCCACCAGCACTGTCAATGCTCCAGCACTGTAAACAGGCCCTCAACGTTCTATTCTCTCCCAGGGCATTAAATATCCGCTCCCGCTGAACACAACAACTCTCCTCCTAGCTCCTCTTTAGCCGACAGTGTCTTCTGAGGAACGAGTTGCTATCACCCTTTCTATCAGCACTCATCTCAAATTAATTCCCAGAATTGCGATACTACAGAAATTGTTAGTACATGGTGCTAGTCGATTTGAGACAATTAAATGATTAATAATGCGACTGTGCATCATAAACCGTGATCTAATATAAATATAAATCGAAAATGGCTCACAGAATATTAATTGTATGGCGGTAAAATCTTTACCACCTTACATCTCATTTCCCAATTCTTACGTAGTTCTTTAGTTACGTGTTCCATTGATCAATCTTTCGCTAACACTTATGATGAGAAATGGGTCAGGGGCATAAGAAATACATACATAAGTCTTTTTTCTTTTATTTTTTACTTTTTTTAGGCTACAAATTTTTATTACCTACCCCATTCCCTTAAATGGCACAAAACGCATATATTATACCTACAGATTTATTTATTCCTATTCAAGAATTCATCTATGGTACAGAAGGAGTTGTCAAGAAGATATGATTTCAATTTATTTTTAGAAGTATTACTGCTGTCTGTCCACCCCCGGTAGCTGAGTGGTTAGCGCGACACGATGTCAGTCCTAAGGGCCTGAGTTCGATTCCCGGTTGGGTCGGAGATTTTCTCCGCTCAGTCACTGGGTGTTGTGTTGTCCTAATCATCATCATTTCATCCCCATTGACGCGCAAGTCGCCGAAGTGGCGTCAAATCGAAAGACTTGCACCAGGCGAACGCGACGGGAGGCCCTAGTCGCACGACCTACTACTGCTGTCTGACAGACATTTAATTTCATCCGGTAATTTATCGAAAAGTTTTACAGTAGCATATTTTACCCCTTTCTGTGCAGAAGATAGGTTAAGTAGAGGATAGTCTTTCTTTCTTCTGGTATTATAATCACGGAAGTAACTGTTGTTTTTAAACTGATCCATGTTGTTGAGAAAAAATTTCAGTACTGAGTAAATGTACTGTGAGGCTGTTGTAAGGATTCCTACGTTTTAAAGAGATGCCTACAAGATGTGCAACTATGAGCCTAACACATTATTGTCACCATTTTCTTTTCCGCAGTGAATATTTTATGCCTAAGCGTTGAGTTACCCCAAAATATTATTTCGTATGACATCAGAGAGAGAAAGTATGCAAAGTATGTTAGCTTACTAATTTCTATATTCTCAAAATCAGCAATTAATCTGAACGCAAAAGTTGCCAAACCTAGTCACTTTAGGATATCCAAAATATGAATTTTCCAATTAAGATTCTCATCTGCATGTATACCCAAAAACTTAGTATGCTCTAGCCTGGCTACTGACTTCTGTACTGTGTTATATTTGTTGAACGATCTGTTCTCCTTGCAGTGGGAAATTTGATGAAGTTTCGAAGCAAGCCCATTCGCAGAAAAGCATTAAATAACTTTTCCAGAGATATTATTTGTATTATTTTCTATTGAAGTTTTTTTTATTGGATTAATAATTATGCTTCTATCATCACCAAGCAGTGTCACTTTAGCTTTTTGTTTCAGGTAAGAAAGGAGGTCATTCACGAATATCAAGAACGTAATTTCCCCCTAATTGGATGAAGTGGGATACTTCCTTAAATCACTTAAACCATATAAGGAAACTTTTTTGCTTCCTGTTTTGTGGATATGACTTAAACCACTCTTGTGCTGCTCCATTTATACCATAGAATTGTAATTTCTGTAACATAATGTCGTCGTTCACACAATGAAACGCTTTGAATAGGTCACAGAAAGTTCCTATTGGTGACATTTTGCTATATAAAGTCTCTATTATGTTGGCAGTGAAATTGCTTAGCGCCGTCTCAGTGGAACAGCAATTTTGAAATCCAAACTGTGACTTACTAAGTATCTCATTACTGTTGAGAGGGCTAACCAATCTTGAGTACATTATTTTCTCAACTATTTTTGAGAATGCTGTAAGCAAGGATACTGGCCGGTAATTATTGACATCGGTGGAGTGTAAATGGCAACCTCTTGCCTGCTCGCTTCTATTTTCGTGTTCTGCTATATAACATCAAATATTCTTCTTGATAGTAGTTACCCTCTAGCTTTTCTTTGTTTCTATTAGGGAAGCTATGCCTACCTTGGCCTTCTGATATTCCATATTACTATTTTAATAGCACCAGCAGCCCATTTATTCTCAACTTTTCTTATCACCAGGAGTTAGCAGCTCGTGGTGTTGAGGTTACGGTTTCTGATCTCTACCATGGGGCTCTGGGTTCAAGTCCCAGCCAGATCGGGTATTTTCTTTTCTCGATGTGAGTGTTGTTCTCATCATCATTTCATCATCAACATAGATGCACAAGTCGTTGAAGTGTCATCAACTGAAAGGACTTTTACGAGTTGGCCAAATTCTCCCAGAAGGGCAATCCTGACCACAAATACCATAGGCTCATTTTTTTTTTTTCGTCGCCAGGTTCGTCGTCCATATATCTCACCTTGGCCCAAGATTGTTTTGAGTATCAGTAATAATTGGAGAAATTCACCTGGCTTCCTTATGAAGGTTGCGCAATTATAGTTGGATAGTGGGGCTGCCACTTTGGGGCCTTCCAACCTACCCAATTTTCTTTTATGGGTTTTCTCCACTAGGGAGTCTGATTTGCCTACGTCATAGTGTTCCCCCTGCCATTTACACATAAGTGGAGGTGACAGGAAAAGTAGCGTGCACTGCAAAATCTATACCCAGCACCACTAGGGAAGTGACTCTTCGGTGACTGGCAGCCCGATTTATGTCCACGGTAACCCAAATGATTGAGACCAGATCTTGGCACGACAAACACCCCCAAATTATCTATCACGTCCGGCCTGAACTACACCCTCGACACACCGCGGGTTAAACGCGTCATTGAGCCACCTGTGCAGCAGACGTGTTGCACCATTTGAGAAGAGGTAAAGTCGTGACTCGTCGGACGGCACTACACTTCTCCAGTCAGCTATTGTCCAGCTGTCTGTGTTGTTTGTCCCATTCTAGACGTGCTGCTTTATGTACCTCTGTAACCTTGGGCTTTTGCAAGTTTTAGACAGAAAAAGTGCATTTCATACAGTTCGTTTCATAAAGTTAACTCGGAAACCAATGGAGGCAGTTATGTAATCACTGGAAGCAGAAGATCCTATCGGGTTTAAAACAGACTGCTATTGATAAATGATTCCGGATGGTCCCGGGGGAGTTTCGAGTCCTCCCTCGGGCATGGGTGTGTGTGTTTATCGTTACGATAATTTAGGTTAAGTAGTGTATAAGCTTAGGGACTGATAACCTTAGCGGTTAAGTCCCATAAGATTTCACACACATTTGAACATAATTTTTTAAACAATCTTGATTCTCACTTCCTATTCCAGTCTGCTATGATATTTTTTCGATCACTGTTTTGACGCCGTGGTACATGACGTTGAATGGTACACACAGACACGTTGGTGGTCCGCGGTGATACAACAACAAACCGGGCAGCTTCATTCACGGTGTGGTCATATGCACGTCGTAACACAATAGCTCCTTACTGCCATTTTGTCACGTCTCCAAGTACCCACATCTCTCTACGGTGACTCCAAATCACCGATCGGCACATATCATTTCGCAGCCATGACTTACGTCTGTGTTGAAGGGAGGGCCACATGACGGCCTGGTACCAACTCTACGCCGCCTACGGCGGTACAAAGTGAACATTCCGGTGTTGGAAGGGGCAGGTTAATATTTCGTCTGGTGAGCCTACTGCTACACTAACGTACGGGGTGTCGCGCCAAGAACAGTGGCCTAATCATGGAAGTCTTCGATGAACTATTTGTTGTAATGACAGAAGCCGTCAGTGATGACTAGCGTTTTGCCTTGGACGATGGAGAAAAAGTACTTTTGCATAATTTTCGTGTAGCTAACCAGTGATTTTCGCAAATTAGTTTGGAAAATCCGGACTGCTTTCTAGAGTGTTTGACAGACTGAGGACCACTTCCGTTAAGAACGAAATGCCAAAATGCAATGACAGTTCCACAAACACGTAGCCCTCAATGAAATACAAGAAACTTGTTGTGTTAAGACGTCCAGTAGAAAACGGTGTGTGGTGAAATACCTCCCGTCATTGCAATGATCACGGTACGGTATGTATGGCGGAAAATTACGCAATTGCTGGTCGTTTTTGAAATGCCTTTACCAACTTTGAGTGTGATTCTTCACACCATCCTCCCTCCACTGCGTTCCCTCCATAAAAAGAAAAGAAAATAATCCACATAAATATACCATCAGCTACAAGAATAACATCAAGGATTAATATTGGAGAGACGTATTTATCTTGAAGAAATCCAATGATTACGGTAATTACGACGGGAAATAACGCATTTGCAGGGTTGCGCTCCCTCCCTAAAAAGGAAAGAAAATAGTCCATATAAATATATCATCAGCAACAAGAATAACATCAAGGTTTAATATTGGAGAATTTTTAGCATATTGCAGACCCATCAGCAACTGTGATAGACTAATGTTTTGAACAATATTTTGAAGAATCAGCCTCAGTTGCACAACTTTTCTAGTCTTTACCAGGTTTCGGCTAAATTAATCTAGCTTTCTTCAGGAGCATGAAATTATTATAACATGCCTGATTAACGCACAGTCAACATTAAAATTAGGCAATCGTACTTGGCGCTGCCAGCCGATGGCGTGGTGAAGAGATGCCGGGGCTGGACTTCAGTTAAGTAGTTTTCATTCGACATGGTACCACGGTACTATTGGTTATAATTTTAATGTTGACTGTGCCTTAGTCAGCATATTATAGCAATTTTATGCTTCTGAAGAAGGCCAGATTAATTTATTCGAAACCTGGTAAAAACCAGAAACTTTTTGCAGCTGAGGCTGTTACTTTGGGTGTATATTGTGCCCTGTTCTTTCAGAAGGAGTTAGCTATTTTATCTAATGTGTTTCGGTTTCTTCCGGTATACCCTTGGCAAGTAATCTGAGCATTGTGTCTTCATTCCGGATATGGTCAGTGAAAGTGAGCCTTAAAATGAGATACTGAAACTTCATTTCCGCTGCCTTCATCCTTAGTACTTATTTCCCACACTGCTACATAACGGACCGTAGTAACTGCTATGCTTTTACAAAATTTGTCATGAACAAAAAATTGGCTTTAACATACACAGTTAATTGTGCAAAGAATGATTTAATTTTGTAGTTAGTAACTGAATTACGTAAAACTGTAAGCAAGGTATTCAAAACCAAAAAATGTTCAACAGATTTATCCCCTTACTAAATTTTATTCTGGCCAAGCAACCGTGGTGAATAATTGAATCTTCGCTTTACACACGGATGTTTCAAAACCAAATTCTTTGTTATTATGTACCGCTCGTGGACATGTAAACTTTTTGGTATGAGGAAATATTAAATTTTCCAAACTTTATTGGACTTATTTAGCAAAAGTCCTTAAGACATACGAAGATGGACCTATCCGAATGTCTTAACGCAACGGACATAGAGGAACGAACTTCACTCAACCCAAGAATAAAGTCGAAATTAGCGGAGTAGGTAGGAGCTAATTTGAAATGCCGAACTTTCACATAATTTTAAACGTTTTGCTATTGTTTGATGCAAATATGTGAGTTTGTTATGTTTGGTCGCGTCAGGTCGCCACACAGAGAGCTTTGAAGACATCGCAACGTAACTGATGTCACCAGCAAGGCGAGTAAGAGAACTGAACTACTGAATCATTTTGTACTAATTCTTCTAATTAGTTAACTCTGTCACACTGGTTTGCAAAGTCGTTACAGCGTCACATACATTCAGTTGTAAACTCCATTCGCAGATAGTGAGTTTTACAATCTTTTGAGCCTAGCTTCTGCTAAGAAGTTCACAGTCAGCTTTCAGTCCTGTTGTCTAGTGTGGCTCACACACTGTTCCAGATATTCTGAAGAAAGGATGTTCGAAGATCATCAATTGCCAGAAAATTTCTATATTGCCAGTTTAAACACAGATGTTTCAGCACCGATACTGAAGTCTTCAAGATATAGAAGTTGAAAACGAAGTATAGACGTTCGATGTTGGAAAAAAAACTATTTATTGCCACTGTCAGTAATTTATTTGTCAGTAAATGAATCTTTTTCTTAACACATTTCATAACGACGACAGTGCATTGGCTAAAGTAGTAGAATCAGCGTTTGGAAGGAAAAATCGTGTATGTTCTTTTGCCCATATTCTCAGTTTATTAGCAAAAAGATTTACTGAAAACGCTGACACTCTGCTAGAGTTGATTTCTGCTGTGAAAAGGATTGTAATGTGATTCAAACGAATTTTGCTAGCAACTAATGAAATAAGAAAAGAATCAGACCTCAGACTAATTCAAGAAATATCTACTAGATGGAATTCAATGTTCTAAGTGACTTGAAGATGTATTTTTCAGTTACGCCCATTGGCTGGTAACACCACTAACACCCATGATGCTCCACCACTCATACAAACAGCTGCAAAATTTGATAGTCTCATATGTGTTTGTGACATTCTGCGGCCTATAGAAGAGGCTACTCGTGAAACTGGCGTAGGAAAGTACATTACAAGCACTGAAACAATCTCAGTGACTAGAATGTTGAATATAAAAATACACCCTGAGTAACACGGCACTGCCTAGGTATTCATTTTGCCAATTTTCTATTAGAAACGAAAACAAAAAATGAACTGCGTTTTTGTGAAGTATAGAAAAAAAAAAATTCATTTACATGGAATCTTGAAAACACCTTTGAAATCATGAAACAGTCGTACAAGTAAATATTTATAATGTACAAATGAACAAATATAGTTTTCAAATGAAGAAACATGTTCCTGGACAGTTTCAGTAGGCTGGAAGCAGCTACTTCGCGCGTCTACAACGCGATGCTGTAAACGTCTCTATGGCAACGTCTCTTCATAGTTCTACAGACGGTTATCGTCAAGCACTACAGCCGGGTGCTCAGCGCAGTTGAAAGATGTCGAAAGTGGTGCCAGGAGTCAGCGATTTCCTTGATTCGTCTATGGGACAGTAGTGAGGAATAAATATATTATTAAAGCTGCATGCATGATACGGCATTTTTCACGTATCTCATTGTTTATGATGTCATATCTCACGAAATGAGAGTTGCACAGTGATATATTTGTGTATGTACAGGGGATAGGCAAAATAACGTGGTGGCGGTAATGGATGGTTGCGTTTGACGATCAATAACGCAGGTAAGGCACGTGTCGCGCTTGACGGTGCGTGTTCACAATGGACTAGGCATCTGTGCAGGTCCTTTACGAGTAGTGCACACTTTGTACTTGTATTGAGAGGCCGAGGTCGACGTGCAGTGGAAGACTTAACGGAGTTCCAAAGAGAGCGGACTGTGGGGGCCTAAGTAGCTGGAGCATCAGTGACCATCACAGCCAACATATTGATTGTTTCAAGAGCAGCTGTTTCAACATCCATGACAGCCTACACAAATCACGGAAAGACATTGTTGTGGTTGGCCGGAGAGCCAACCGTGTTTTTCTAAAGGAGGCCGAAATGCACGCGTTTTAGCTCACGCAGGCTGGTTTGAGGTCTGGAACATGGCAAGGGAATTAGAATTGAGAAAAACGGACGTAGCTGGTGGAATACTTAACTTTAATCCATTAATGACGAACGTCGCTCTTTATGGTACATGATTCACAATATCACTAGTGCGGATACTGGCGCCTTGCTAGGTCGTAGCAAATAACGTAGCTGAAGGCTATGCTAACTATCGTCTCGGCAAATGAGAGCGTAGAAGTCAGTGAACCATCGCTAGCAAAGTCGGCTGTACAACTGGAGCGAGTGCTAGGAAGTCTCTCTAGACCTGCCGTGTGGCGGCGCTCGGTCTGCAATCACTGATAGTGGCGACAAGCGGGTCCGACTTATACAAACGGACCGCGGCCGATTTAAAGGCTACCACCTAGCAAGTGTGGTGTCTGGCGGTGACACCACAGACATCATCGTCTAAACTTAATAGTGGGCGCAAACTGAAACTAAGCGACAGGGATCGTGGTACGCTAACACGAACTGTGTCAAAACAATACAAAACGATAGGGGCTGAAGTGACTGCAGAGCTCAGTAGCCATCTTTGAGACTCCGTATCTATCGACACTGTCCGCCAAGAACTACATAAAGCGAATATTCATGAACGAGCTGCTATACCGAAACCATTAGTGATGATAACCAACGCAAATAAGCGTAAAACATTGTGTAGAAGCATAAATCCTAAACGGCTGACCAGTGGAAACGCGTCATATGATCCGACGAGTCAACATTTTCTGTATTTCCAGCATCGGACAGCGGATACGTCTGGAGAACAACAATCCTGATCACTTCTTTCTAATGGTTAAGCATGGAGGTGGAAGTGTGATGGTGTGGGCAGTCATTTCATGGTATTCTACTGGCCCAATCATTACTCTCAAAGCTCAAAGACCAAGCTATAGTCAACGATAATGTGAACATTTTACGTGATCAGGTGTTGTTGCTCATCAATGATGCTATATTTCAAAATGATAATGCACCCACTCACACAGCCAGGAAAGTACAATCGTGGTATGAGGAGTATCCAACTCAACTGTAGCGTCTTCGCTCGTCAGCACAGTCCCAAGACGAACATTATTGAACGCTTGTGGGTAGTATTTGATCGCAGACCTCGTAGCAGATTTCCGCCTCCCTCGTCACTACAGGAGTTATAAGAGGTTCTGATCGAAGAGTGGCATAACATTCTACTGGAGACTATACAATCATTATAAGCTAGTATTCCAAGAAGAATCGCAGCTGTATTACGAGGTCCAATCCCTCATTAATAAACTATTCCCAAGTAAGTACAGCTGCTTACATTATTTTGTTATACCCTGTACATGCAGCGGCATATATGGATCCTGTCAGTGAAATATGTTGCGAATAAAATTAGTAGCACAGAAGTAATAAATTTAAACGTGATGCACAATGCGGTAGTTTTCTAAGCAGCTGAGTGTTTATGACGTACATCGCCTAACCTTCGTGTGATACAATGACAGACTTTTGTAGGCGCATTTAACAGCATATGCGAATAGTGCATGCAAAATTAATTGCGAATACAGTTAGTAGCGCACAACTAATACATTTAAAAGTCATATATGATGCAGCAATCCTTTACGCATCTCACCGTTTATGACATGATATTACGTGAACTATGATTGTTAGATTGTTCCTACCTCGAAAGAGATTCCTGTCTGACAGTAAGGGATAAATTATGTGATAAAAAGTATCCGAACACTCACAAAAACATGCGTTTTTCGTATTAGATGTATTGTACTGCCACTTACTGCCAGGTGCTCCATATCAGCGACGTCAGTACTCATTATATATCGTGAGAGGGCAGAATGGGGCGCTCCGCGGAACTCATGGACTTCGAATGTGGTCAGGTGATTGGGTGTCACTTGTGTCATACTTCTATACCTGAGATTTTTACAATCCTAAACATCTCTAGGTCCACTGATTCCGATATGATACTGCAGTGGAAACGTGAGGGGACACGTACAGCACAAAAGCGTACAGGCTGAACTCGTCTGTTGACAGACAGTTGAAGAGGCTTGTAACGTTTAATAGGCAGACCTCTATCCAGACCATCACACAGAATATCCTAACGGCATCAGTGTTGTGTACATGGTTCCGCGTAGTCAGCTCGTACACAACTTTCCCAAAAGAGCGCGCCCCGCTAAGCACAACAGCGCAGGCGCAGCGCTCGTCCGTCTCCGCACTACGAGGTGGCGCTGTCTTAGAGACGGACCAAATTCTGCTTCCGCCGATCCGCGTATTAATATGTAACGCAGCCAACGAGATTGCTGCTAACGTAGAATATTTTCTCCTTGCGGATCACACACGCGTAGTGATACACGAACGCTCGAGGTGTTATAACGAGTGTACAGACCTCCGATTAGTCAGTCTGCATTTGTCTGCATTTGTCTGTACCAGTATACATTAGTCAAGTTTCAGTCTGCGCCTAATAAGATTACCATATTCCTACACACAGCCATGAAGAGAAATGTATAGACACTTTGTCAAGTATCAGAGATCTGTGAGAATAAGATTAACGTACCAAGACCAAGGGAACTTCAGATTGTCAATTGTAAATAGCATCCAGAACCAAGTTAAGTTTTATGCTTGTTATTATTTTAATAAATGTATGTGAAAATTAATCAAGTTCTGTTTAAAGTTGGTCACCATCAATCTGCTACTCTAAGCACGCAAGTGGCATTTCTTTCGTCTGACCTAACGCGGCAGAAGATAAACACGCCACGATAAGACCACGAGTCATATTGCTGGCACTCGCCTACTTCGTTAGAGCGACAAGTCAAATAATCTGATGGTGTGTGTACCGAAGGTCTTACAGTACGCACACTACAGTCAGGATCCACTGCAAGTACTATGACAGTTAGGCGGGAGGTGAGAAAACGTGGATTTCATGGTCGAGTGGTTGCTCATAAACCACACATCACGACAGTAAATGCCAAACGATTCCTCGCTTGGGTTAAGGAGCGTAGACATTGGACGATTGACCAGTGGAAAAACGTTGTGTGGAGTGACGTATCACGGTACATAATGTGGTGATCCGATGGTAGGGTGTAGGTATGGCGAATGCCCGGTGAACGTCACCTGCCAGCGTGTGTAGTGGTAACAGTAAAATTCTGAAGAGGTGGTGTTATGGTGTTTTTCATGGAGGGGGCTTGCACCCCTTGTTGCTTTCCGTGGCACTATCACAGCACAGACCTACACTGATGGTTCCCATTGTTGAAGAGCGATTCGGGGATGGCGATTGCATGTTTCAACACGGTCGAGCACCTGAACGTCCCTGTAATGGACTGGTCTCCACAGAGTCCTCACCTGAATCATATAGAACACCTTTGGGATGTTTTGGAACGCTGATTTCTTGCCAGGCATCACCGACCGACATAGATACCTCTCCTCAGTGCAGCACTCCACGAAGAATGGGCTTCCATTCCGCAAGAAACCTTCCAGCACCTGACTGAACGTAGGCCTGCGAGAGTAGAAGCGGTCATCACCATACTGAATTCCAGCATTACCGATGGAGGGCGCCACGAACTTATAAGTCATTTTCAGCTAGGTGTCCGAATACTTTTGATCACATGGTATATGTCTACCAAGTTTCGTCGATATCGGACCAATGATTTAGGAGGAGTTGCGGAACATACATACATACAAAATACATACAAACATAATCACACACACACACACACACACACACACACACATAACATGGATTTGACATGCAACCAGTACAAACTAGTGGAGCGAATCTTAAGAGGAACGTGATAATAGAAACCAAAACTACAAACTGAACTTGTTACCGTATTAGTCATATCAACGAGAACTGATGCTATATTTATGAACGTACTCTTGCAAAATGCTTTAGTATGTTCTAAAGCAACCAGAACTCTTTCTAACTGTTGAAACGACTGTCAATGAGAATGGGCAATTCGGTGATATGTTACATGAAAACAGAGAAGTCACATTTGATTTCTCCAGTAAACATTCTAAAACAACACAAGAAAAAAACAATTTGCAAACTGGAGGAGAAATGGATCTTCCATCACAGTCCAGTTATTCTATGAAAGATCGTATTGCACTGAAGTATTTGAGCAGTATAGTCTCATCGTCAGCTTCTAAGAGACCGTTCTCAAGAGCAGGACATGCTCTCTGTCAACAAAGCAATAAACTAAAGTGGAAACTTATTTTTTTTAAATAATATTGTTACAATCTGCAGACAAAAAGCTGTGGGATGTTAATTAATGGTGCATTTTCTGATTAATATTTATGATAGTGGATGCGTTTATGTTGCTTTTTACGCCATTCTATAATTATCATTTAAGATGATGTTAAAAACATCGATGTTTTGGAGCCTATAATTATTGGCTGTCGATGTTTACACGTCGATGATGAAATCTAAATCAGCGTCGATAAACTGTTAACATCACACATCACTAATCCGAAGTGATAGAAACAGCGTTCAGATATTGCTGTCATAACTTAAAAAGGCCATTCGCGGACAGTGGTTGCACACCCGCCGCTGGCGGTAGAGGGCAATGCCTTTTCCCAGTCTTCAAAATCAAGTAACGCTTGCCTCCAGGAATTGATCTGTGCCCTGAAGCTACGGAAGAACAACTTCTTTGTTACGAGGGTTGGAGTGTTATGTTGGTTTGATGTGATTAGATTTAACCAGGCAAACAAAACTGTAGTCGTCTTAGTCCCTCGTTGCCCGCACTGAAACTAAGTTTGTTACGCGGTACCTTTCCCTTTCATTCTAGTTAAGCCAACTAGCGCCCGTAAAGAGTAATGGGACTCTATTAGGTCTCTGGCAGCCACAGTTTATTGAGGAATTAGAGATCCAAGTATTTTATGTCTTTCGGCCTCCACTGCTTCGCACTGGAACATTAAATGCTGTGCGGTTTCTTCCTCCTTACCATAAAATCCTCAGTGATTTCTTTCCCTACATCCAATGGCCAGTCATGTGTTTAATATACCTCCAAATGAAGCCCAGGATTCCATAAATTCTCTTTAAAATGGTTTCGGCATTATTAGCATGACATATTTTTATTTTTGGTCTATATTTCGATGTTCTAAGCCCTACCTTCTGATCCAGGCACATAGTCTAGATTTTACCATCGTATTAGTGAAAGGACAAGGTCTGGCACAATAAATCAAGTCATTGCCTCAGTTCTGGCTATCCTACTAGTTTTTTACCACTGATATCTGAGTGACCAGGGACCCTCAGCCGGTTTATACTCTTGGTTTCTCCCAGCCTTACAAGCGTTTCTTGTGAAACGCTGCAAGAATTTTTTATCTCTTTCCAAGGGCTGATAGAGATTTCAGTTCTGTTTGCTTGTCTGAATGAATGTAAATGCTCTGGCCCTTGAAACGCCTACCTACACACTCCTCCGCGCATACTCTGGTAGTGACTATCTCTGCCTGGAATACCATACCCAGCTTTTCTTGAGAGACTGCTCTGTCTAGTCTAGGTTCTACCCACACGATGTACCCCTCCCTGGCGCCTTCATCTGTTTTCAACGCTTCAGTACATCTACATCTACATGACTACTCTGCAATTCACATTTAAGTGCTTGGCAGAGGGTTCATCGAACCACAATCATACTATCTCTCTACTATTCCACTCCCGAACAGCGAGCGGGAAAAACGAACACCTAAACCTTTCTGTTCGATTTCTGATTTCTCTTATTTTATTTTGATGATCATTCCTACCTATGTAGGTTGGGCTCAACAAAATATTTTCGCATTCGGAAGAGAAAGTTGGTGACTGAAATTTCGTAAAAAGGTCTCGCCGCGACGAAAAACGTCTATGCTTTAATGACTTCCATCCCAATTCGTGTATCATATCTGCCACACTCTCTCCCCTATAACGTGATAATACAAAACGAGCTGCCCTTTTTTTGCACCCTTTCGATGTCCTCCGTCAATCCCACCTGGTAAGGATACCACACCGCGTTGCAATATTCTAACAGAAAACGAACGAGTGTAGTGTAAGCTGTCTCTTTAGTGGACTTGTTGCATCTTCTAAGTGTCGTGCCAATGAAACGCAACCTTTGGCTCGCCTTCCCGACAATATTATCTATGTGGTCCTTCCAACTGAAGTTGTTCGTAATTTTAACACCCAGGTACTTAGTTGAATTGACAGCCTTGAGAATTGTACTATTTATCGAGTAATCGAATTCCAACGGATTTCTTTTGGAACTCATGTGGATCATCTCACACTTTTCGTTATTTAGCGTCAACTGCCACCTGACACACCATACAGCAATCTTTTCTAAATCGCTTTGCAACTGATATTGGTCTTCGGATGACCTTACTAGACGGTAAATTACAGCATCATCTGCGAACAGTCTAAGAGAACTGCTCAGATTGTCACCCAGGTCACTTATATAGATCAGGAACAGTAGAGGTCCCAGGACGCTTCCCTGGGGAACACCTGATATCACTTCAGTTTTACTCGATGATTTGCCGTCTATTACTACGAACTGCGACCTTCCTGATAGGAAATCACGAATCCAGTCGTACAACTGAGACGATACCCCATAGCCCCGCAGCTTGATTAGAAGTCGCTTATGAGGAACGGTGTCAAAAGCTTTCCGGAAATCTAGAAATACGGAATCAACTTGAGATCCCCTGTCGATAGCGGCCATTACTTCGTGCGAATAAAGAGCTAGCTGCGTTGCACAAGCCATGCTGATTACGTGTCAATAGATCGTTCCCTTCGAGGTGATTCATAATGTTTGAATACAGTATGTGCTCCAAAACCCTACTGCAAACCGACGTCAATGATATAGGTCTGTAGTTAAGTGGATTGCTCCAACTACCCTTCTTGAACACTGGTGCGACCTGCGCAATTTTCGAATCTGTAGGTACAGATCTATCGGTGAGCGAGCGGTTGTATATGAGTGCTAAGTAGGGAGCTATAGTATCAGCGTAATCTGAAAGGAACCTAATCGGTATACAATCTGGACCTGAAGACTTAGTATATCATCTGAACCTATCGTGGTTATTTCTTCCACTGCTCCCTACTTCCTATTGTTGTAGTGAAGGGCTTGCTAAAGCAGCTAGAAGGTATTACATTGTCAGCCGGCATTTACCCAACATTCCTATGTTTACCGTATTTATTAAATTGGTGAGGTGTTCTAGGTATGCTAAAGATTTCCAGTTTTTTTCCAATTTTTAGCGTGTATATCTGTGCCACAGCCTCCAACTGTAACTTAAAGACGTTACGGGGGGTTTGTCCAACATGGTCTTCATCCCGGTAGTTGGTGTGATTATAATTCCGCCCGTTTTATGGCTAGGCAGGCCAATCTCTGCATTTTTCCGAGCTCCTTAACAGCTTATCTTTTCTACTTTATTCCACCATTCTGTAGCCCCATACATTATCGTAGGCCGTATTATATAGGTGTGTTAACAGAGAATGCTCATGGGAGTACGCCCCAGACTCTCCCACAGGCCCTCCTAGGGCATTTAAGAACTTCTTTTTGCTTTGGAATATGTATTCTATTTTTGATGGGTTCATTTTAGTTTTGCATTTTCGTGTTATGTTGTTGTACCTGGTGCAATATCATGGGTAAGCCTGATTACCACATTGTTCTCACTACACAAGGTAAAAGACAATTTCTTAACATTTTATCGCTTAGCGGAAAGACAAAAATGTATTAGTGAATGGAGTCTTGACATCAGGCTTTTGTTGAATAGAATCATGATACAGTCACAGTCTACATCTACATCTACATCTACATCTGCGTGATTACTCTGCTATTCAAAATAAAGTGCCTCGCAGAGGGTTCAATGAACCACCTTCATACTGTCTCTCTACCGTTACACTCTTGAACGGCACGCGGGAAAAACGAGCACTAAAATTTTTCCGTGCCAGCTCTGATTTCTCTTATTTTGTCGTGATGATCGTTTCTCCCTATGTAGGTGGGTGCCAACAGAATGTTTTAGCAATCGGAGGAGAAAACTGGTGATTGAAATTTCATGAGAAGATCCCGTCGCAACGAAAAATGATTTGATAGTTGAATTTAAAGCCTTCAGTTTTGTCTGACTTACCGCGTAATCAAAATGTAGCTGATTTCTTTTAGTACTCATGTGAACAACTTCACACTTTTTTTATTCAGAGTCAATTGCCACTTTTCGCACCATACAGATATCCTGAAGAGGGGCAGCAGCCTTTTCAGTAGTTGCAGGGGCAACAGTCTGGATGATTGACTGATCTGACCTTGTAACAATAACCAAAACGGCCTTACTGTGCTGGTACTGCGAACGGCTGAAAGCAAAGGGAAACTATAGTCCCCCATTCGTATCTCCGGGCTGGGACTACTCAAGAGGATGTCGTTATCAGGAGAAAGAAAACTGGCGTTGTACGGATCGGAGCGTGGAATGTCAGATCCCTTAATCAGGCAGGTAGGTTAGAAAATTTAAAAAGGGAAATGGATAGGTTAAAGTTAGATATATTGGGAATCAGTAAAGTTCGGTGGCAGGAGGAACAAGACTTCTGGTCAGGTGACTGCAGGGTTATAAACACAAAATCAAATAGGGGTAATGCAGGAATAGGTTTAATAATGAATAGGAAAACAGGAATGCGGGTAAGCTACTACAAACAGCATAGTGAACGCATTATTGTGGCCAAGATAGATACGAAGACCACACCTATTACAGTAGTACAAGTTTATATGCCAACTAGCTCTGCAAATGACGAAGAAGTTGAAGAAATGTATGATGAAATAAAAGAAATTATTCAGATAGTGAACGGTGACGAAAATTTAATAGTCATGGGTGACTGGAATTCGGTAGTAGGAAAAGGCAGAGAAGGAAAGATGGATTGGGGGACAGAAACGAAAGAGGAAGCCGCCTGGTAGAATTTTGCACAGAGCACTACTTAATATAGGTAACACTTGGTTCAAGAATCATAAAAGAAGGCTGTATACATGGAAGAAACCTGGAGATATTGACAGGTTTCAGATAGATTATATAATGGTAAGACAGAGATTTAGGAACCAGGTTTTAAATTGTAAGACATTTCCAGGGGCAGATGTGGACTCTGACCACAATCTATTGGTTATGACCTGTAGATTAAAACTGAAGAAACTGAAAAACGCTGGGAATTTAAGGAGTTGGGACCTGGATAAACTGAAAGAACCAGAGGTTGTACAGTTTTTCAGGGAGAGCGTAAGGGAACAATTGATAGGAATGGGGGAAAGAAATACAGTAGAAGAAGAATGCGTTGCTTTGAGGGATGAAGTAGTGAAGGCAGCACAGGATCAAGTAGGTAAAAAGACGAGGGCTAGTAGAAATCCTTGGGTACCAGAAGAAATATTGAATTTAATTGATGGGAGGAGAAAATATAAAAATGCAGTAAATGAAGCAGGAAAAAGGAATACAAACGTCTGAAAAATGAGATCGACAGGAAGTGCAAAATGGCTAAGCAGGGATGGCTAGAGGACAAATGTAAGGATATAGAGGCTTGTCTCACTAAAGGGTAAGATAGATACTGCCGACAGGAAACTTAAAGAGACCTTTGGAGATAAGAGAACCACTTGTATGAACATCAAGAGCTCAGATGGAAACCCAGTTCTAAGCAAAGAAGGTAAAGCAGAAATGTGGAAGGAGTATATAGAGGGTCTATACAAGGGCAATATTATGGAAATGGAAGAGGATGTAGATAAAGATGAAATGGGAGATACGATACTGCGTGAAGAGTTTGACAGAGCACTGAAAGACCTGAGTCGAAACAAGGCTCACGGAGTACACAACATTCCATTGGAACTACTGACAGCCTTGGGAGAGCCAGTCTTGACAAAACTCTACCATCAGGTGAGCAAGATGTATGAGAAAGGCGAAATTTTCTCAGACTTCAAGAATAATATAATAATTCCAATAATAAGGAAAGCAGGTGTTGACAGATGTGAAAATTACCGAACTATCAGTTTAATAAGTCACGGAGGCAAAATAGTAACGCGAATTCTTTACAGGCAAATGAAAAAACTGGTAGAAGCCGACCTCGGGGAAGATCAGTTTAGATTCAGTAGAAATGTTGGAACACGTGAAGCAATACTGACACTATGACGTATCTTAGAAGAAAGATTAAGTAAAGGCAAACCTACGTTTCTAGCGTTTGTAGATTTAGAGAAAGCTTTTGACCATGGTGACTGGAATTCTCTCTTTCAAATTCTGAAGGTGGCAGGGGTAAAATAAAGGGAGCGAAAGGCTATTTACAATTTGTACAGAAACCAGATGGCAGTTATAAGAGTCGAGGGACATGAAAGAGAAGCAGTGGTTGGGAAGGGAGTGAGACAGGGTTGTAGTCTCTCCCCGATGTTATTCAATCTGTATATAGAGCAAGCAGTGAAGGAAACAAAAGAAAAATTCGGAGACGGTATTAAAATCCATGGAGAAGATATAAAAACTTAGAGGTTCGCCGATGACATTGTAATTCTGTCAGAGACAGCAAGGGGCTTGGAAGAGCAGTTGAACAGAATGGACAGTGTCTTGAAAGGAGGATATAAGATGAACATCACCAAAATCAAAACGAGGATAATGGAATGTAGTCGAATTAAGTCGAGTGATGCTGAGGGAATTAGATTAGGAAATGAGACACTTAAAGTAGTAAAGGAATTTTGCTATTTGGGGAGCAAAATAACTGATGATGGTCGAAGTAGAGAGGATATAAAATGTAGACTGGCAATGTTAAGGAAAGTGTTTCTGAAGAAGAGAAATTTGTTAACATCGAGTATAGATTTAAGTGTCAGGAAGTTATCTCTGAAAATATTTGTATGAAGTGTAGCCATGTATGGAAGTGAAGCATGAACGATAAATAGTTTCGACAAGAAGGAAATAGAAGCTTTCGAAATGTGCTACAGAAAAATGCTGACGATTAGATGGGTGGATCACATAACTAATGAGGAAGTATTGAATAGGATTGGGGAGAAGAGAAGTTTGTGGCACAACTTGACCAGAAGAAGGGATCGGTTGGTAGGACATGTTCTGAGGCATCAAAGGATCACCAATTTAGCATTGGGGGGCAGCGTGGAGGGAGACCAAGAGATGAATACACTAAGCAGTTTCAGAAGGATGTAGGTTGCAGTAGGTACTGGGAGATGAAGAAGATTGCACAGGATGGAGTAGCATGGAGAGCTGCATCAAACCAGTCTCAGGACTGAAGAGCACAACAACAACAGATATCTTATCTAAACCGTTTTGGAAGTCGTTTCGATCATATGATGACTTTACAAGACAGTAAATGACTGCATCATATGCTAACAATCTAAGATGGCTACTCAGATTGTCTCCTATGTCGTTAATATAGATCAGGAAAAATAGAGGACCTATAACACTTCCTTGGGGAACGCAGTTTTAGTCTGACTTTTATAAATAATATTTGATTTTTTTATGAGTACTTGGTGATAAAGGAAAGCAGACGTCCATCTTCGGCAGCTCTTCATCTACAGGTATAGCTGAAAACTCTTTTGCTTAGATATTTTAAGAAATTACGAACATTTCACTTCGAAGTAAAGTCCGACGATGATGTATGGAACCAATAATTAATATTAATTTTGTTAAAGATAGACAAGTCAGTACCTTTTTTGCCATATATTTTCTTCGCTTGAAAGAAGGTGATTCTTAAAGACCCTGCAGTTTTAATGCATAAAGCACGTTTTTCTTCAACAGAAAATCACTTGGAAATGGTCCAAAAGGCAGAAACTGGTCCTTTATAGGTAAAATAACAACAACAGAAGTGAAAATATGCCATCCTCTTTCAAGCTCTGTTGTTGGTAATTATCTCCTTGTTGAGGCACTGTACTTTTTTAGTGGATGCTATTGGGCGTAGATACATCCCAATAGTAAAAACGTAGTACGTGAACTTTCATGCCGATGACTGAAATTAGGATGTCAACATATTGTAATAGTGTGCTTATTGACAGTTGTTAATAACAGAATTAGGGATATGTGGACCAAGTGTGACTATGATATGAGAAATGATTTCAACCTGGGATTTTAAATCTGCGAACAGTTACAGCTAATGTTCAGTTCTTGCGAAAACTTTCTAGCACGTTTTTTCTGTGCAGCCTCATACTCTTTCTAATCGATACAGCGTTTCCTTGAGACTACTCACATACATAATTACACTAGAAAATGATCCTACGGGTCTCTGGCCATCTTGATACCTCATTGGTTGAATAGAAGGATAGCCAGCCTCATTTTACCTTCAGAACATCTTGAGATAAGAGTTACCAGTCTACTAACGTTAAAAACACTCCTTGATTGTCTGCCTCATAACTGTTGATAAAATCTTTTAGTGCTGATCTGCATGCACGCCTCCTCTGCAAAACTTCAATCTTGTATCCTTAGGTCACATTCTGATCATTGCCTTCTTTAGGTGCTCTAGGTCGGGATTTTTTTAGTGGCTATAAAATTCACACGCTGCGGTAAGTGTGTTGCCTCAGCTACCTGTTATCGCTTGGGAGCTCCCAAGAGTCTTTAAGCCGCTGCACTAAACCGGCTGTAAAACCCCCAAACTCTCTCTGTCCAGCGAGTTCCTGTGTCTACCAGGCAACGTGATTTTCCCTTGAAAACTATTTAGCTTAAATTAAAAAATAATGAATAAGTGAGATTATAATGTTTACTTGCCAGAAGCGAAAAATTGCCTTATTACTGAAATCTGTTGTGGTATTAGTAATGTCATGCTTGTCTTTGTTTTATGCGTGAACTATCATGTATCTGAGTTATGCAAAAATAAATAAAATAAAAATTGACTCATTTCAAATTCAGTGAGAACATTGTTGTGACAGGGGATGATCATTTCCTTTACTACAAGTTTGGATCCTAAACAGTCAAGTCTGTTAGTAAATAAATGTTAACATAGTTTTCGTTGTTTCACTTTATATTTATTCTCAGCGTTACATTACTCCATGTTTATAGAAAAATACACAGCTGTCAGCTTCGACATTATCACAAAAGTAACAAAATATATGTGTACGACAATACACATATTCTCCACATGTAGTCTAGAAATAATGACCACTGCGAATATGCCCAAGGCATAAGCATATTAACTGACAATCTTGAACATTTCAATGTCTGTTAAACCACTACTTGCAAATTTAATTTTTTTTACAGTAACACATATCTCCATAAAATGATGCGAATAGTTACATATCTAAAAATGAAATTTCCGATAAATTTTGAACTTCTGACTTCAGTTGAACTCATGACATTATTTTTTATTGGAAATAATAAAATTGGTTAAATTTAAATGTTATGTCTGAAGCACAGAGAAAAGTTTCAGCAGAGTGTACAAATAGTATAATGGAATGTTACTTTACATCAGATCACCAAAATATGAGGTTTATAAAAATGTCTGAAAACTACAATGGCGAACAAACTTTCAAATAATACGAAATTTCATAAAGAAATATTAAACGTACTCTTACAGCAAGGTATTAATTAACACTACATTGTGGTTATAATGGTTCCCAAATGAGCTGCAAAATATGTTCCCGAAATTCTAAATATATGTAAAACAATCTAAACAGTGTAGTTTGAAAACATTCTGTACAGTATAATTATTATTGTAATATTTGAAGTAAAATGTTAAATTAGCATAATATTAGTCCTAGATAAACAATCTGCGTCGAAATAAGTGAAAGTAAACTAAGTGGGAAATGTAAACGAAGAGTGCTGCAGCACTTGGAGCGTGCAAGCGAACGGCTTCAATGTAGATGCTGAATAGTGTCAGGTATCAGTAATTTACCTTGAATATATTTTTACATCGAAGTAGAGATGGTAATGTTGGATGTATTTTTATTTTATGTGGACGCTCTTACAACAGCAGCCACCTGCAGAAAATAGACACTTCAGCTCGTTTCCACTCTCCGTCGATAGTTTTGTCTGAACTACTGAAACACCCGATACTTCATTTCCCATATAGTCAAAGCGAGGTGTCACCGATGTTTGAACGCGTATGTTGCAGGGTTACACAAGATTTTTACGGTGACGGACAATGACACAGATACTGGTAAGTTCTCCGTTTAACACCCACTGAACAGATCTTGCCGTTTCTTCCAGAGTCCAGCAAATATAGATGTATCGCGAAATCAGTCTAAGGACAATGGCTTTCGTATGGGTCTTGATTTAATGCCGAGCAGATGACGTGTGGCAAACGTTTCGACCAATAATATCCATTTTGGCGAAATCGAATTGCTCAAAATGTGACGGAATAAAAGTGTACAACATAATGCATCCCAGGTGTAAGGGCGATGTGTACAGTGCTTTATTAAGATAAAAAGTTGCTTCTGGAGGTGGTCAAGAACATTTACCTTCAATGAAAACTTCCCATTTTTTTCCATCGTCAATAATTTTAAGCCAATAGGCGCTTTTTAGGGTTTTATTTGTCATTAATTCCAAATGCCACAGTCACGTACAATTATTTAGCAATTAACAACATTGATTAATATTAAATAACATCAAATCAGAATCCTATCAAATAAATCGTTACATAATCATCGATATCCATTTGTGTCTCGATTTGTTGCTTTATTTATTTTTTGTTTCTGTTTTTAATTAGCAGAAATGAAATCTGGTTTCGCAGGACAGAGAGGATCAGGTTGTGGAAAGGGGCCAAGGTCCATTACTGTTAGTTATACAAGAACACACACAGCTTTATTGCTCAAACCAATGCACAGTTTTCTCTTTAAAACAACAAAGATCAGTTCGCAGCTGAGGACCCAAGTAACTTCTCTAGAATAAGTTTGTATGATTGCTTTTAAAACACCAGGATTTAAAATAACAGCTGAAGGCCTTACTTAAGCAAAATTACAATATCTTCTCGGTTAAAGGCTGAAATAATATTTCAGATCAGCTAAGGAATTCTTTAAAAGCGAAGCAATTACAAATTCTGGCTAAAGGCCATATTAAGGAAAATTCAGGTTAATTCTTTGGCTGAAAGCCCAATAAAAATTTTTCTTTACATAATAAAACAAAGGTTTTAAAAATAAGCTTATACGCAGTACAACAGAAAAACATCTTAAGAAAACTTGAAGTATATAGTCAGCTGAACGCCCAAACAATTACTCAAGAATAATTAGAGAGCACCTTAAGATAAACATTTACAGAACACGGCTGAAGGCCGTTTCAAGAATTCAAGATAATTAAAGAGAAACTTTACAGACAAGGATTTAATATTAAAACCACAGATTCTGAAACAAATGCGGCAGAATGCCTAAATACAGAGCAACAAAAATTTTAAATAAAACAAGGCTGAAGGCCTAATGTTAAAATAGGTGTCATGAAGTTCAGCTGAAGGCCACATAGTAAACATAAAACAGACAATATTACTACACGGTTGAAGGCCTGGCACAGTACCTGCGACCAAATAAAATGACAATCACAAACAACAAACAGTGGTACTCAGAAGTGTTCCAAGGGTCGGCCTGGGGAGGAAACTCTAACAGCAGCCAAGAGTAACACTGAACAATAGGGTGGCAACACGACCTAGGGACGGCTGAAGTACCAAGCAACAACGTAATCAATTCCCTCTGTTGCAACCGGCCAACTGCCTATTCCAGTACGCAGACAGCATTTATCTGCGCAGTGGAAATCAGAGAAGCTACACACGGTTCCACGTAAATACACTTGCACAAGAACTAGAACGATGATAAAAACAATCACTGTGGAAGAACAAGGACGACTCAGTCCGACACACACAGAGGATTTCCATAAGTGGTCGGCGACCTGATACATGTCGTTCGATGAGACGACCGACCGAACGACCAACCAAGGTTGTTCCCACTCAAGGTACGTGTGTCGGAAACGGTCGGGCGAGTCTTGGCTGTCCGAAGCTGGCTGCAGCTTCAACCCGGCTTCGAACTCGGAGACACGGCGACCCGGGCACACTAGCTCGGACCCAACCATGCAGAGGTAACTCTTGCCCATTGGCCACGACATCTCTGCACAGCGAAGGAACAGACTGACGTTCGGCAAGATGACCAACTGACGAGGCGTAGAAACGGTCAAAAGACCAAATACACGTCGCCCGATGAGACGACCAACCAAAGGTCGTCCCGCTCCAATCTCCTTCCGTCGGGCAGTTCATGTGTGTTGCCAGCGGTCGGCAAGTACTGGCTGTCCGCATCTCACTGGCGCTCCATCCGCGACAGCACTGCTGCTGCGTCCGGACTGCTGCTCCGTCCCTGACTGCATTCCCAACTGCCCTGTAGACAGAAAACGACCCGGAAACACTAGCGGTCGCTCCTGAGATAGTACGACTGTGCATTTTTCCATAAGCGCTGCTGCTGCCACTCACGGGCAAGCAAACCAGCAACGAAATGACGCCAGCAAATCGAATTAAAAGAAAAACGAGGCGACAGAACCGTAACAGCAAGACGACGAGCAATAAACGGCATGAGAGCGAGCCGCGCATGGCTCGAGAAATTAATGGAACAACTCATTGACACAGCAAGTCGTTCGCAACGAAATTGCGGACGGAAGAAATAAACATGTGTGGCATGGAGAGGATCACACCCTAACCACGAAAAACATGTCTGTTCCATAAAATCTGATCGAAATCATCTGAAAACGAATCAAACAAAGGATGCGTCCACCCTAACTCTGCCGGGGAGACTTTCAATGAGGTTTCAGAATGTCTCTGGAGGAATGGCAGACCATTCTTTCTCAGGAGCCAAAACCAGAGAAGGTAGTGATGTTGGACGCTGGGGCTGGAACAAAGTTGACTTCTAACCCATCACAAAGGCGTTTCATTTGGTTCTGTCAGGATTATGGTCAGGCAAGACCAGTCCTTTTTCTCGAGCGCAATGAGAGTACCACACTCCAACCACGAAAAACACGTCTATACCATAATACTGCCTCTTCCGTACTTCATTGTTGCCATTACACGTGACAGGTAAAATTTTCCAGACATTCGGAAAACCCAAATCCTTGCGTCGGTTTGCCAAAAGGTGCAACTTGACTCATCCCTCCAAATTACTATTCTAGAATCATGCGCTGTCAGTGGAGTCGCACTTCACATCACATCACGGGTCGCCCAGCACTGGCTGTGGAAGCTTGTGACTTATGAAGAGCTGCTCGGCCATTGTAACCCCTTCGTGTCAATTCCCTGTGCGCAGTCATTGTGCTACGTGGATTACTGGTTGCACTCCGGACTCACGACTGATTCCTTCCGCTGATGTAATGCAATGTTTTATAACCTCACTCCCCAATAGTCGTTGGTCCCTGGCTGTCAGTCTATCTGGTCTTAGCTTAGTTCATTCCTTCACGTTTCTACTTCACGAACATATCATCAGGAGTCTAGTTAGAAAGTTTTATAAGGGCTAAAATGTTACTGATATATTTCTTACTCCGACACAGTCCAATGACTAGTGGTCAATGAAAGTCGTGATCTCTCCTGAACGACGCACTCTGCTGTTAGTGTTCCTCTACTGACAACAAAATGCTCCTCGCCCCCTTTTATTCTGACGAATCCGCGTCTCGTGGCTTCGACTGATTATCCCGCATTACATAAATGTGTCCGGATACGTCTGGTCATATGGCGTATGTTGTGCAGTAGTGCATGCTGGTTCAAATGTGGTTTCATTTGTTAGTTTTCTGTGTTTGGGAGTTCGTGTTACTTTTAGTTCGTCGTTACATGTCACCGTTGTGATGGTGTTTTTGTTTATTTCAGGCGAAATTAGGGAATGTTTCTGATAGTGACTTGTTTGGAAAGAATGGCAGAATAAATATTGAGCGTAATTCGTAATGTTACCTTCCGATCTATGATATTATTAAGAAATAACCACATACGCTGTGTTTCTTCTGCAGGGCCCCATGAGTTAATAATTAATTGATAGGTCCACGATACCCGTTTCCATATTTAAAAGCAGGAAGTTGAGGTAGAAGTGTTGTCGAAGACGTAGTTGTTATAAAGAGAAATTCTTGCTCCAATAGGGCAAGCGTGGGAAAGAAAATCGGCCGTGTACATTTCAAAGGCGCTATCCTGGCACTGGCCTGAATCTGAATGATTGGACTGTTCTCTGAATTTTGCTCCTGCATGTCAACCTACGGAATTCTGTGACCTTTCGTTACAATGGAGAAATCAATGATATATTGGTATTCCTGCTTTCAAATAGACGAAAAGCATTGTTGTTCGTACTGTGCTGTTTTGTTGGAGTGGGGATTTTGCCTATGGGAAATTGACGCGCTGGTAGGAACATGGACATACCGCAAATCAAATTTATTATTGAAAACAATCATAAAATTACTCTTGACTGCAAGAAATAAGTTGCAATCGGCCAAAGTACCACAGCTTATTACCCAGATGTACCTGGGAAAACTAGTGACAAGACGACACAATTTTCATCTTCAAAAACAATAAATTTTTGTCAGCTATGCTTCAAAACCAACTCCTCAAGCACATAAATTACAAACATATATGATGGATTATACATATATGTGTATATTTAACCAGTTTTTGTAGTCTTGCAGCCGATAAGGCAATATATATGAGCCGTGTGTGGCTCGTGTTGGTGCCATTGGTACGTTGGCATCATGTAAGAGGGATTTACTGGCGCCACTACGTTTGCTAGCATTGTCTGTCTGCGAGTGGCAGCAGTAACATTTGTCGATATCTAGTACCCATAATATCTTTGGAAGGACGTGAAGTGTTTTCCGGGATGTGTCGGTAGCTCAGTTGGGACGGAGAAGCAGAGAGCACCAGCCACGCGCAGACATGCCGGGACCTCTGTCCGACCGAGAGGCTGTAGTATCGAGGGCCACAACCTCGTTGTCCACCAGACCCAGGACGTTCAATTGAGTGTTAATCCAATAGTGAAAGCTCGACTATTTGTGATCACTCCGTTTGTTCGTGCCTTGTTGCCCACAGGGTCGCTGTGAGGCAAGAGCAGCATGTGGAGCGTGTCGAGTTGGCATAATCTATTAGCCATCTTCTACTGCCTGTTATTAGTTTTTTAATTTTGTTTTATTATTGGTGAAGTACAACCAGCAGTATTTTACTACCTAGTGGCCACTAACGCCCCAGTTACCTGCTCTGGAGTTTGGCGTATTTATGTGGCAGTGTACTTTTCCTCTTCTCGCCGATGCCGTCCGGCATGACATGTAGTTCGACAGCCTCTTTGATTGCGGTGTCGATTGTGGTTTCTTTGTCTACCTTGGTTGTAGTGGTTCTTTCTGTCTTTCGATGTTCTAAACACCGGATTCTGAAGACGCAATGCTGTCTGTCACTTCGTCCTCTCTTGAATTATTCCGTTGTTGTACTGGTTTCACACGTTAGGTGGATTTGGTAAGAGCATAGATCCGCGTTCGAACTGTCTCTAGAGTTGCCATCCTGTTAGGTGAGGGACCCCGTGGTCTAGAGGTAGCGTCTTTGATTCATAATCAAAACGTCTTCGGGTTCGATCCCCGCCACTCCCTAAATTTTGATAAATAATCAGCATTGGCGGCAAAAGACTTCCGGCATAAGAAGTCAGCCTGATTCTGCCAAAGGCCTTGTCAAAGAGGACGGAGGAGCGGATAGAGGTTCAGGGCACTCTCTTGTCCTAGGGGTGGGACATTGCCCCTAAAGGCGGAAGAATCAGCAATGATCAACGACATGAGGATGCAGAAGGCAATGGAAACCACTGCATTAAAGACTCGTAACGTGTATCCACAGGACATGTGGTCTGTAGTTGAAGAAGTGTCATGATGATCTCTCCATTAGCAAAATATTCCGGAATAGTCCCCCATTCGGATCTCCGGGAGGGGACTGCCAAAGGGGAGGTTACCATGAGAAAAAGATTGAATAATCAACCAAAGGATAACGTTCTACGAGTCGGGGCGCGGAATGTCAGAAGCTTGAACATGGTAGGGAAACTAGAAAATCTGAAAAGGGAAATGCAAAGGCTCAATCTAGCTATAGTAGGGGTCAGTGAAGTGAAGTGGAAGGAAGACAAGGATTTCTTGTCAGATGAGTATCGGGTAATATCAACAGCAGCCGAAAATGGTATAACAGGTGTAGGATTCGTTATGAATAGGAAGGTAGGGCAGAGGGTGTGTTACTGTGAAAAGTTCAGTGACCGGGTTGTTCTAATCAGAATCGACAGCAGACCAACACCGACATGCCGACGTCGCAAGCTGAAGATGAACAGATAGAGAAAGTGTATGAGGATATTGAAGGGGTAATCCAGTATGTAAAGGGGGACGAAAATCTAATAGTCATGGGCGACTGGAATGCAGTTGTAGGGGAAGGAGTAGAAGAAAAGTTTACAGGAGAATATGAGCTTGGGACAAGGAATGAAAGAGGAGAAAGACTAATTGAGTTCTGTAACAAGTTTCAGCTAGTAATAGCGAATACCCTATTCAAGAATCACAAGAGGAATAGGTATACTTGGAAAAGGCCGGGATATACGGGAAGATGTCAAGTAGATTACTTCATGGTCAGACAGAGATTCCGAAATCAGATACTGGATTGTAAGGCGTACTCAGGAGCAGATATAGACTCAGATCACAATATAGTAGTGATGAAGAGTAGGCTGAAGTTCAAGACATTAGTCAGGAAGAATCAATACGCTAAGAAGTGGGATACTGAAGTTCTAAGGAATGACGAGATACGTTTGAAGTTCTCTAATATAGATACAGCAATAAGGAATAGTGCAGTAGGTAACACAGTTGAAGAGGAATGGACGTCTATAAAAAGGGCCATCACAGAAGTTGGGAAGGAAAATATAGGTACAAAGAAGGTAGCTGCGAAGAAACCATGGGTACCAGAAGAAATACTTCAGTTGATTGATGAAAGGAGGAAGTACAAACATGTTCCGGGAAAATCAGGAATACAGAAATACAAGTTGCTGAGGAATGAAATAAATAGGAAGTGCAGGGAAGGTAAGACGAAATGGCTGCAGGAAAAATGTGAAGACATCGAAAAAGATATGATTGTCGGAAGGGTAGACTCAACATACAGGAAAGTCAAAACAACCTTTGGTGACATAAAAAGCAACGGTGGTAACATTAAGAGTACAACGGGAATTCCACTGTTAAATGCAGAGGAGAGAGCAGATAGGTGGAAAGAATACATTGAAGGCCTCTATGAGGGTGAAGATTTGTCTGATGTGATAGAACAAGAAACAGGAGCCGATTTAGAAGAGATAGGGGATCCAGTATTAGAATCGGAATTTAAAAGAGCTTTGGAGGACTTACGGTCAAATAAGGCAGAAGGGATAGATAACATTCCATCAGAATTTCTAAAATCATTAGGGAAAGTGGCAACAGAACGACTATTCACGTTGGTGTGTAGAAAATATGAGTCTGGCGACATACCATCTGACTTTCGGAAAAGCATCATTTACACAATTCCGAAGACGGCAAGAGCTGACAAGTGCGAGAATTATCGCACAATCAGCTTAACAGCTCATGCATCGAAGCTGCTTACAAGAATAATATACAGAAGAATGAAAAAGAAAATTGAGAATGCGCTAGGTGACGATCAGTTTGGCTTTAGGAAAAGTAAAGGCTCGAGAGAGGCAATTCTGACGTTACGGCTAATAATGGAAGCAAGGCTAAAGAAAAATCAAGACACGTTCATAGGATTTGTCGACCTGGAAAAAGCGTTCGACAATATAAAATGGTGCAAGCTGTTCGAGATACTTAAAAAAGTAGGGGTAAGCTACAGGGAGAGACGGGGCATATACAATATGTACAACAACCAAGAGGGAATAATAAGAGTGGACGATCAAGAACGAAGTGCTCGTATTAAGAAGGGAGTAAGACAAGGCTGTAGCCTTTCACCCCTACTCTTCAATCCGTACATCGAGAAAGCAATGATGGAAACAAAAGAAAGGTTCAGGAGTGGAATTAAAATACAAGGTGAAAGGAAATCAATGAAACGATTCGCTGATGACATTGCTATCCTGAGTGAAAGTGAAGAAGAATTAAATGATCTGCTGAACGGAATGAACAGTCTAATGAGTACACAGTATGGTTTGAGAGTAAATCGGAGAAAGACGAAGTTAATGAGAAGTAGTAGAAATGAGAACAGCGAGAAACTTAACATCAGGATTGATGGTCACGAAGTCAATGAAGTTAAGGAATTCTGCTACCTAGGCAGTAAAATAACCAATGACGGACGGAGCAAGGAGGACATCAAAAGCAGACTCGCTATGGCAAAAAAGGCTTTTCTGGCCAAGAGAAGTCTACTAATATCAAATACCGGCCTTAATTTGAGGAAGAAATTTCTGAGGATGTACGTCTGGAGTATAGCATTGTATGGTAGTGAAACATGGACTGTGGGAAAACCGGAACAGAAGAGAATCGAATCAAATTAAGGAGTGAGGAGGCTCTACGCAGAATCGGAGAGGAAAGGAATATGTGGAAAACACTGATAAGGAGAAGGGACAAGATGATAGGACATCTGCTAAGACATGAGGGAATGACTTCCATGGTACTAGAGGGAACTGTAGAGGGCAAAAACTGTAGAGGAAAACAGAGATTGGAATACGTCAAGCAAATAATTGAGGACGTAGGTTGCAAGTGCTACTCTGAGATGAAGAGGTTAGCACAGGAAAAGAATTCGTGGCGGGCCGCATCAAACCAGTCAGTAGACTGGTGACCAAAAAAAAAAAAAAAAAAAACCTCAACAGAGACAACCCTTGGCCGATTCGTAGACTCCTGTGAGCAGGTAAAACTTCACCACTTTTCAGCTGAGTGGAACCACACTGCTGCGGAGTCTGAGATGTTACCTGTGCCTAGGAATCGGTCAAGGAAGGTCGATCCTTGCGGCCCTGTCTGTGGATCACTTCCTTCTTTATTTGGTCAGATTGCGTCAATTGTTCAGGAATAATATTTTGTTTAAATTTTTCCTATTGCTTGTGGCCTATTGCAGGTGCTCGACTGCTGCATTTTGTTAATGTCATGTTTGAGAACATTCTTTTTTCGCATATTTATTCGGTTGTCTGCTGACAATTTTGTATATGTTGCTTGACATATGCAACATCAGTAATTTTGTAACTGTTATGGCAAAGATAAGGAAGTCAATTGAAAAAGTCCATAATTGTACAAGATATAGAACATACAGATGAGATCGAAAATACTCATATGACTGCTCATGATACAGATGCTTCAGATTGCGAAAGTGAATCAAGACTTGAGAATAAAACAACAAATGCTCGCACTGTTACTTGAATCACCACTACCCAAGTACAAGACCGAAATACTATGCTGCATAGCAGCTTAACGGAGATTGTTAAGAAAATGGCCGATGAGATGTGTGCTAAAGAAGAAACGTGTACCTTACATAATGAGATGTGTCCTAAAAATTAAATCACAGCCTTGCATAATGAGATTTCTTCTCAGACTTCCAGTTTGACTATCATAGTGTTAAATCTAACTTTACAATATGGTATGTTAGCCACTTATGTCTGCTTTCAAGGAAGCATATTAGGGCTTCCTAACGTGCAATCAAAAATCAATGAATCATTTCGTAAGCTAGACCTGAAAGTAGATAATTTTATTGAAGGACATGAGCATGGACTTTAAAGTATACATCATTATGACACGTGGAGGTAGAGCTTTGAAAAAACTGTAATGAGTAGATTACAGATACGGTAACGTACATTAAACGAAACTTAAATTCAGAGTTACCATGTGTTGTACAGCAAACAGTCAGTGAAATGTTGTTGCAACAAGGTCCAAAAAAATAAAAATAAAAAATAAGAAACAGAGGTAGAACACATTAAAGAAGCAATAATCAAAGACCTGCTGAAGTAGCAACTGGAAATCACTTTACAAACAGTTCTTTTACAGCAAGTGTTAATGACGGTCAAACAGAAGGTCGCAGACCTGTCGTCTTCTGCTAATCGTGTAGAAGGTAATCAACTTAGTCCTTCTGTATACAGGAACGGTCCACTGATCGTGACCGGGCCAAATATCTCACGAAATAAGCGTCAAACGAAAAAACTACAAAGAACGAAACTTGTATAGCTTGAAGGGGGAAACCAGACGGCGCTATGGGTGGCCCAGTAGATGGCGCTGCCATAGGTCAAACGGATATCAACTGCGTCTTTTTAAGTGGGAACCCCTATTTTTATTACATATTCGTGTAGAACGTGAAGAAATATGAATGTTTTAGTTGGACCACTTTTATCGCTTTGTGATAGATGGCGCTTTAATAGTCACAAACATATGGCTCACAATTTTAGACGAACAGTTGGTAACACATAGGTTTTTTTAAATTAAAATACACAACCTAGGTACGTTTGAACTTTATTTCGGTTGTTCCAATGTGATTGATGTACCTTTGCGAACTTATCATTTCTGGGAACGCTTGCGGTTACAGCGTGATTACCTGTAAATACCACATTAATGCAATAAATGCTCAAAATGATGTCCGTCAACCTCAATGCATTTGGCAACACGTGTAACGACATTCCTCTTAACAGCGAGCAGTTCGCCTTCCGTAATGTTCGCACATGCATTGACAAGGCGCTGACGCATGTTGTAAGGCGTTGTCGGTGAATCACGATAGCAAATGTCCTTCAACTTTCCCAACAGAAAGAAAACCGGGAACGTCAGATCCGGTGAACGTGTGGTCCATGGTATAGTGCTTCGACGACCAATACACCTGTCATGAAATATGTTATTCAATACCGCTTCAACCGCACGCGAGCTATGTGCCGTACATCCATCATGTTGGAACTACATCACCATTCTGTGATGCAGTGAAACATCTTATATTAACATCAGTAGAACATTACGTAGGAAATCAGCATACTTTGCACCATTTAGATTGTCATCGATAAAATGCGTGCCAATTATCCGTCCTCCCATAATGCCGCGCCATACATTAATCCTCCAAGGTCGCTTATGTTCCACTTGTCGCAGCCATCGTGAATTTTCCGCTGCCCGATAGTGCGTATTACACCGGTTTACGTTAGCGCTGTTGGTGAATGACGCTTCGTTGCTAAATAGAAAGGGTACAAAAAATCTGTCATCGTCCCGTAATTTCTCTTGTGCCCAGTGGCAGAACTGTACACGACGTTCAAAGTCGTCGCCATGCGATTCCTGGTGCATAGAAACATGGTACGGATGCAATCGATGTTGAATTAGCATTCTAAATACCGACGTTTTTGAGATTCACGATTCTCACGCATTTTGTCTGATTTGTTACAGGTTGTGGTTGACGTTTCACATGTGGCTGAACACTTCCTGTTTCCTTAAATAACGTAACTATCCGGCGACCGGTCCGGACACTTGGATGATGTCGTCTAGGATACCGAGCAGCATACATAGCACACATCAGTTGGGCATATTGATCACAACAACCATACATCAACACGATATCAACATTTTCCGCAATTGGTAAACAGTACATTTTAACACGAGTAATGCATCACGAGCAAATACTGTCTGCACTGGCGGAATGTTACGTGATACCATGTAATTAGACGTTTGTGACTATTACAGCGCCACCTATCAGAAAGCGAAAAAGTGTCCCAACTAAAACATTCTTATTTCTTTTCGTACTATACGAATATGCAATAAGAATGGGGGTACCAATTTTTAAAAAACGCAGTTGATATCCGTTTGACCTATGGCAGCGGCATCTAGCGGGCCAGTCATAGCGCCATCTGGTTTCCCCTTTCAAGCTAGACAAGTTTGTTTCTTTGTAGTTTTTTCGATTAACGCTTATTTCGTGAGATATTTGGCGCGGTAACGATCAACGAATCACCCTGTATAACGACGCAGAATATTACAGGCAAGACTGTCACTCGACTTAGGGATAAATTAGTACATGCTTCTGAGGTCGTTCTTTGACATTTTGTGTTCGTGCTCGACTCTTTGGGTCACATGCTACAGGACGCTAAATGTCAGTTATGGCAGAACAAGAGAACATCAAGTGGGTTTCATTACTCACGCAGCCAGGTTTTCCACCTGGGCACATTTTAAAACACATTTCTTGTGGTCCAGAAAATATTAATAAGGAAAAAATTGAACGCTAACCCGTATCAACCGGGATAGAACGTGAATAATAATTACTGTTGGCCTAACCATAATACACACCACAACAATAATCCTTGGAATTCTCATATGGAAAATCAAAAGCAACTACCCATGAACAGCAAAAACAACAGCTAAAACAATAACAACATCATCGAAGGAGTTTCCGTTCAGAGGCCCAAGATTGAAGGTGAATGGTGGATGTGACACCCTACTGAAACCTAACAACAGAGGGCGAAAAACTAATGATACTAAACAAGTGAACTTGTTATATTGCAATGATGATGTGGACATCATAGAGGAATTAACATCAAATCGTTTCAAATGCTTCAGTCTTAATAAATAAATTTTACAGGCCACATTTCATGCAGAAGTGGGTGCAGTACCGGCCACAGTCATATTAGACACTGGACTAAGGTGAGTGCTTCATCGTCGAAATTGTTTAGTAAACTATATGACATTATTAAAGTATCAACCTGTCCAGAACAAGGCGTAGAATTACTGGTGATATTGCTGAGAAATCACAAAATGCCATGATGCAGGTACAATTGGATGCAAAGTTGGGAAATGGAGTAATAAAATTCCCATTCCTAATCACAATCAAAGTTGGTGGTCAAAATGCATTATAGGCATAGATTTCTTACATGAGCTGGATGCAGTTATCGAATTATCTACGAGAATATGAACTTTGAGTATCGATGGTCAGAAAAGCGTAGTAAAAATCAAGTTAGACTATGGTAAAAGCTGCCAGACTTTTAGAGTAGGATCGCTTAAGACAAAAACGAAATGCACCAGGGACATATCTACATACTGTGGTCAAGCTGAAGATACAGAAAGTTTAGTGAGAGGAAAGATTGCTGAATCCACTGTTATCGATATTAACAAACAGAACTGAGAGGTTTATTATTAAACCCTCTTAATGTATTTTCAAGTAAACAGTTTTATTAAAACATACCATTATAATATGGAAGTCAGTCCGCATGAAGTCTACTGTTACAAGATGTATTTTAACAATTGGGTCAGGAGGGCAGCTGTGACTACAAAAATTAAACAACTGCTAGAATGGAGAATAGCTGAACGCTCTTTACCGCCCTGTTGTACCCCTAATCAGTGGTTGCAAAATTTGAGTGTTCAGTTGCTTTCGGACGCAAGTAAAATTTACTAGCAGTGATTTAAGAAGTTCCTACTGTCAAGTGAATCTTACAAATGAATCTAGGAAATATAAAGTCTTTATCTTTCGTGAAAGCAGCTACCAGTTTTGTGTGTTACCAATGGATTTCAATGTACGTTCAAGTGTATTCATAACAGCACTAAATACAGTACTTTGGCCTAAACTACTTGACATATTATACGGTGATGACATCCTGACAACTATCCACACTGTGGAAGAACACGTAGATTTATTAACAAAAACACTTCTGAAATTCGCTGAAGCAGAAGTAACTGCTAGCTTAGGGAAACAGAAATTATCGGGAGATAAAATATAGTTACTTTGTCACATAGAATCTTCTGAAGGACTCAGACCTCACCCTGATAATATCAGTCCCATACGACACTTTCCTTAGCCCAACACTAAAAAGCAGCTTATGGCAGTTCTTGGTTTATGTTCGTTTTTTCTAAGATTTGTACCAAATCACTTTTTAATACTACTGCTCTTTTGAGACTGCTGAAGAAAAATGTACCATGGGTGTGGACCAATGAGTGTAAAAGATGACTTGATTAACTTAAACATCCTGATATGAACAAGGATTTTTGTCTGCCGACTGATACGTCGTTTCCTGATCTAAGAGATTGTCTGTTTCAAGTGAGTAATGAAGTTCAGATTTGTGTTGTTAGTTTTGCAAGCCGAACACTTTTAGACTGTGACTGTGCATACTCAGTCACGTAACTGGAAACGCAATAGTGTGGAAATTTAAACAGTTTAATCATTACAGAGCTGGGAAGAAAATTAAAGTTTATTGTGACTATCAAGCATTAAGTTTTTTTCTTGTCGATCAAGTTACTTCATCTGCACTTAGCGAACTCGTCTTTTTGTTTCTACAAAAATACCATCATGAGGTAATTCACATTTCTGGTAAAATCAGCATCGTGGATCATGATTACCTCAAAGACTACCAGAATACACAGAACTTACTGAGCCATCTAATCACTGTCATGTTAGTCGTGAAAGATAACAATTACAGACAATGCTACCCAGCTATGTGCGGTAATGTATGAGAACTACATAATAATAACCCATGTTCTTAGAAGGTTGAAACATTACTTCGGCTAATCCCACAGCTAAGATAAAATAACGCTATATATTGCGAAATGATATTCTATTTTATAGACATGATCCAAGATATGATGAATGGTACGTTTATGTTCCAGCTGTATGTGAGAAGACATTTATTTGGTGTACCCATAATGCATGGAGTTACTATGGTGTATCCAAGTGTATTATTAAGATAAGCTTATTCTGCTATTTCCCACCAATGAGCAGATGTATGCACCATCTATTAAAAACGTACCTCATAAGATAAAACGTTAAAACCACAACAACAACAACAAAAAATGCTGTCATACAGAACTACATCCCACAATACCAATAAAACAATTGGAAGCCATTGAAATTGATGTCGAAGGCCTCCTTCCGCATAGCAAAGGTGCAGATAAATATGCGGTCACACTGTATGCCCTTTCTATCAAGTACTTTAAGTTATATGGTACACAATCCACTGCATTGGGACCTGCCATCAAAAGAATAATGAACACTAGCGTGTTTATGTCAGTCTTCCCTAACAATCGAACCATTAGTCCTGCCACAGGAAAATCCACATATAACACTAACTTACCGTGAAACAAGCGAATGTTACCCTGTGGGAGGATTTTGAAGATTGACCACGTGTGTCTAATTGACAAAGTTATCGGGCTATAATTTTGAATTTGGTGAAATTAACAGGGAAACACCAAAAGGACTTTAACCTTGGGAGTTAATGAAAGTGATAAAATCATAAGTGCATGAAGGAAAATGAACGGTCGCCAGCCCAATTAGGAACACTAATTTGGACATACACGTTTAAGAAAATTGAATATTGGTTATTGAAGTTACTTTCATTGAGTTTTCCGTTTGAATAGCAAACGGGACACAAACTCTGAACAGTGTGTAGCAACAGTTACCAATAACACAAACATAAGTAAATTATAAGAAGTAATTTTGCACCAAGCTCAAACCAGTGACAACTACAGTCAAGAACATTAGTTAACCAAATACTGAAATGTTACTGCAAGAAGTGCAGAACTAAATTTGGACATGAGGGGCTTTTATCTGAACTGACATAAGAAAAATCAAGAAAGATGAATAATCTCATGAATACACTGTTTAAGCTTCTCTATAAACATCATTTTTCCTTTGCAACAGTAATAGTTCCATTTTTTCCTAATAAATGGAGAATATGATGGAGACCCATAAACTAGTATAGTTTGTCTAGTCAACTCTCTCTGATTATTGCAGTAAAAAACTAATTCAAGAAGATAATCATTCAATTCACTTGGAGTAGTTCATAATTTACTTTGTAAGACAATGAAACACAACACTGGGCTTAATTAAATTTAAAAAAGGAACTATTCATGATAAAAATCAAAACCACACTATTTTTGAAAATGAGCTTAACTTATTTGCCTTTTTATCACCTGTGAAGCAGGTATTTTAAACAATAATATTTACACAATCTTGTAGTGTATTCCCAAAAAATTATACTTTTTAATAAACTAAGGATACTTTAGCAAACTCTTATATAACTTCACTTTTGCGGTTTTAACTTAAACCTTTACTACTCCTTTCACATTAGGCAAAAACCACTTTAAAACACTTTAATGCAAGAACTGTTCATTTAAATCAGGATACTCGGTTTTATGAGAGGACGCTGTATAGGTTCGTGATCAGGATAGAAAATAAGGTTCTGAACACAAATTTCTTTTTGTGATTATTATTCAAACCACACACAAATTAACTGCTCCATGCCCATATACATTACTGAATGTATGAAGTTAGTGGAGCAATGGCGAAGGTTTGTGGCAAGCGACAGGCAGCTAATTGTACTCATGGATGTTAATGTTCGAATGCTCTACAAAATTTGTTCTTGGCGTCTGATTTTTACCGTATTAGAGCCATTACTTTTTGCCGAGAATAACCATATGATAGCCAGATTCACATCTGAGGCAAAACCATTGTAAACAAGCTTCCAGTTGCCTGTCTTAGCACTGTCAAAGTGTACTGTGCTAGGGCTAGCCACATGCTGCTTACCATTCACACCAAGGGGCCGCTGAGTTTGACGACCGCTAAAATCACCTTTTACATCGCGCCATGCCACTTTCGTTGCGGAGGGACTTCCCTACATCTTTTACATATTACAAATACAAGTGCCCTAAGCATGAACGAGCTTTCAATGAACATTTTCTTTTTAAGCACATACACGTATTATAATAATTTATCATTTTAACAAATCATTTTGCTTTTTTCATATATACATTACAAAACTCTTATTTTACTGTCACAGATCTAGGATTTTAAATAAGAAAGAATACACGCTACATAATTGTAGACACACAGTTACATAATATAAACCTACATCTAATCGATATAAGTGTTACAAGTTGTAATCCAGCAGTTAGAAAACCTTCCGCTCTGCTATCAGATAATACTACAAATTTTCCACGTCACAAATGGAAAACATTTTTACACTAAAATAATATTAAAGAAATTCAAGGGAATCTCACCAAACTTATTTTTCGAGACCATTTCATTAGGAAATACGCACACAGTAATCAAGGCAGCTGAATAAATGTTTAGTTCTTTTTGAGCAGGTGTTGAACACTTTTCTACTATACAATAAACAAATTACACCAGCGCATTCATAAATAGCGTGAAGGAGAGCAATTAATGTATCGATTGTCTTCCTTGAATATGTAGACGTAAGTATTCCCGGGAAGGGAAGGGAAGGTAAGGAGAGTTTTAGTCAGAAGATTGCGATGAACACAGAAGTACCAGGTAGGAGAATAGATTTTACTGGAAACTCATCCAAAGTCGTCACTTCTTCGAAAAAAAAAAGAGCAAACAGCAACTGTTATACATAGGTCAACATAAGACTGCGAGTGTTCAACCTGAATGAAGTTATCTGATGGGACACCCTGGAACCAATTAAAGAAAGAGTTTGGTTGCACTTCACGATCTGAAGAAATACTTTCAAAATAAATTTTATCTTTGTTGAATTAATGTTGATACTTAGTGTAGCTATGAGACAGAAGTTGAATCTAGGATAGCAAGTGCTGATGGCAAAAGAATTGATGATATATGACGTGAGGCCTATATCGACGTAAAAAGCCTTAAGATGTCGGTACTAGAAGTAGTTAAATGGTAACAGAGATCCTTTGGGGTAGTGAAGATTGTGCGAGCACTGCTCCTAGTCATGGCCTACACATATAGAGCGCATTATTTGCTAGGCATTGCTCTGACTGTAATTTAAATGTATTGGCAGATGTATATCATTCTGTAAACAGCAGTTGTAGGATTGTCTGAACACAAACACTGTAGCAGTAAGCATACTACATGGTCAGTACACAGTGGGATGCAGTATAAGTGATATAATTATGATGTCTGACCTCACTATGTTGCTCGAAGAACACAATGAGAAGATGTATTTCTTGGGGTCATTTAGACATAATACTTAGGGAAAATGGAAAGGAACTTTTCTGTATGATGGCAGAAGGATTTTACTTTACTTAATTTCCTTAAATCCCAACTTGTTTCAAAAACTATAGTTCTCCAACCGCTACTTGTTTAAACGATCAGTACTACTACAGTGGTACTAACCTGAAGATGGCCAGAAGACTCTGCACCGAGATATCGTGGCAGGATGTTACTGACATCCTGCAGTTTTCCCGTGTTTTTATGGAACTATCTAGAGCATACTGAATTATCGTCGTTAAAGTAAATACTGTACACATGACGTGTCGCTGACAGAAACACTTACCCATACAGAATGACTGTCTTGAAAGCAATTATTCAAACAAAATTATTGTAGTATCTGTAAGTGTTGTTTTGCTCTTTTCACATTAATACATGAATCATAAAATATAACTTCACACTGAATAAAAGGTAACAGTGTAACTACTGATATGACTCATATGGACCATATTATGGTAAAGTAAAACTCCAAAAAGACTGTAACTGAATGGCTGCACAAATATTGTTACCAACGATGTCACCACCAATTAAGGGGGCAATGCAAGTAAATATTTCGATATCATGAAATAGATCTATTCATCTAAGTGAACACTGTTTTGCAAAGTTCATTGTATTTAATAATCAGTATGGATGGATAATCACTGAAAATGTATTTCCAGTATTTCTTTAGTTAGTAAATAGGAGTCATGACACAATGAAAATGTGCTAAAATCGCCTACCTAGTGCATACTCATATATTTCATGTTATTACAAGTATTTGTTGTAAATGATTTAGATATAGTACTCTGAAATATCTTGTAAATATTATTCTTAAGTAAAGCAAGAAACTTTTATGTGAATGCAGTTTCCTAGCTTCCCGCGATTTTGAACGCTGCTCAGCTTTGAGCCTTGATTTTCCTTTGTGCCTCGTTACCCTATCCGTGTCCCACACACTGACTTAACCTGGCACACTACGTGACGACTACACTACTCTACAAACAGACAATGTCAGCCTAATACTGGTCAGGACCGAATCACAACTGACAAGAGAAAATGATAGTCAGCGCTCTCAATCCAATATATAGATATGATAGCTGAGAGACGGGCTAACTGACTAGCAAATACACTCCTGGAAATGGAAAAAAGAACAAATTGACACCGGTGTGTCAGACACACCATACTTGCTCCGGACACTGCGAGAGGGCTGTACAAGCAATGATCACACGCACGGCACAGCGGACACACCAGGAACCGCGGTGTTGGCCGTCGAATGGCGCTAGCTGCGCAGCATTTGTGCACCGCCGCCGTCAGTGTCAGCCAGTTTGCCGTGGCATACGGAGCTCCATCGCAGTCTTTAACACTGGTAGCATGCCGCGACAGCGTGGACGTGAACCGTATGTGCAGTTGACGGACTTTGAGCGAGGGCGTTTAGTGGGCATGCGGGAGGCCGGGTGGACGTACCGCCGAATTGCTCAACACATGGGGCGTGAGGTCTCCACAGTACATCGATGTTGTCGCCAGTGGTCGGCGGAAGGTGCACGTGCCCGTCGACCTGGGACCGGACCGCAGCGACGCACAGATGCACGCCAAGACCGTAGGATCCTACGCAGTGCCGTAGGGGACCGCACCGCCACTTCCCAGCAAATTAGGGACACTCTTGCTCCTGGGGTATCGGCGAGGACCATTCGCAACCGTCTCCATGAAGCTGGGCTACGGTCCCGCACACCGTTAGGCCGTCTTCCGCTCACGCCCCAACATCGTGCAGCCCGCCTCCAGTGGTGTCGCGACAGGCGTGAATGGAGGGACGAATGGAGACGTGTCGTCTTCAGCGATGAGAGTCGCTTCTGCCTTGGTTCCAATGATGGTCGTATGCGTGTTTGGCGCCGTGCAGGTGAGCGCCACAATCAGGACTGCATACGAGCGAGGCACACAGGGCCAACACCCGGCATCATGGTGTGGGGAGCGATCTCCTACACTGGCCGTACACCTCTGGTGATCGTCGAGGGGACACTGAATAGTGCACGGTACATCCAAACCGTCATCGAACCCATCGTTCTACCATTCCTAGACCGGCAAGGGAACTTGCTGTTCCAACAGGACAATGCACGTCCGCATGTATCCCGTGCCACCCAACGTGCTCTAGAAGGTGTAAGTCAACTACCCTGGCCAGCAAGATCTCCGGATCTGTCCCCCATTGAGCATGTTTGGGACTGGATGAAGCGTCGTCTCACGTGGTCTGCACGTCCAGCACGCACGCTGGTCCAACTGAGGCGCAAGGTGGAAATGGCATGGCAAGCCGTTCCACAGGACTACATCCAGCATCTCTACGATCGTCTCCATGGGAGAATAGCAGCCTGCATTGCTGCGAAAGGTGGATATACACTGTACTAGTTCCGACATTGTGCATGCTCTGTTGCCTGTGTGTATGTGCCTGTGGTTCTGTCAGTGTGATCATGTGATGTATCTGACCCCAGTAATGTGTCAATAAAGTTTCCCCTTCCTGTGACGATGAATTCACGGTGTTCTTATTTCAGTTTCCAGGAGTGTATGTTCATAGGAGCACTATTTTCAAGGCACTGCTGTTGGGAAGAGAATGGTATAGATTACATAATGTTAAATCACTGGACTAGGGAACAAGATTCTTACGACTGTGAATAAGTGAGATGATACAGACACTGAAGAAAACCGCAAATGTAGTGACAGTACAGTCTAAGCAAATACTGTCTTAAAGGGTGTTGTTGTTGCAAAACAAACTAAAACACTGGCAGTTCATTTTAATATAAAGCAAAAACTTTTACTCATAATTTAATGAAACTTTTTTTCAATGTAACCTGTGTAAGTCTTTCTCTACGAGGTAGAAATACAACAGTATAATTGTTTCATGTGATCGAATGATGTGATGCTGTATAATGCAAACATTAGTGACAAGTAACTCTTACGCTTACTGTTCAAAGATGAACTTTTCTTCTCCAAATCTAATTATTTGCCAGGGTCAGATTTCATCTGAAAACGCCACCTCAGCTAACCCTCGCTCTGTAACATCAGATCATCCTACTGCGATCTTCAACCTACAACTACAGAAAAACCAATATGATCTGCTCCACCTCAATTTTGCAAAGCAAGAATGATATCCATATCTTTTAACCTTTGTAATCGCTGACATAGTGATACAACTTTTACAAGAATTGTTAAATTTAGTGACCTATACTTAAATCTTAACTTGTTTCAAAAATTATTGTCCCCCAATCACTACTTGCTTAAACTACAAGCGGCATATTGAATTATAGTTGTCAAAACAAATAATAGACGCTGTTGCATACATAACGACTGTCTTCAAAGCACTTATTAAAACAAAACTACTGTGTTATCTATAGCAAATGTTTTGGAATTTTTCACATAAATTCACGAAACATAAAAGATAATGTAAGTTAACATTTAATAAAATGTAACACTGTAACTACTGTTACTGGATGTATGTCTCATGATACTGAAAAGTGAAACCCCAAAGAAATTACAGTTGAATGGCTTCTCCAATACAGTTATCAACTATGTCGCTAACGTAAGTAAATATTTCGATATCAAACTGAACCTACGACGTTGCTACCAAATTAATACGGCAATAACGTCATGTACGACATCCCTTCGTAAATACGAGAGGCACGATTCGCTTCCTATCTTTTGTCACTTCTTTTCTGGTTCTCTCCCGTGCAACAGTTTAGTATCCAAGTACCTTTCTAATTGAACCTAAGAAGTTTGATAATAATCATGGTAATTACTAGCTGTGTCCATGTTTCATTTGTAGATTACTGTTGATACTTTTTGTCACTAATAGTATGGAAAAGCTGCCCTGTTTCATTGTAACTGAAGCTGGAAGGAGAATAGTTTGGTGATGTGTCGATATTCCCGCCAACCATGGGCCACTGCGTGCAAATTTTCACACTACAGAAAAATCGAACCTTTGCAATCTAAATTTATCATACGAAGTACGATTCATGTCATTCACAGTAAAGCAAATTATTTGTTGCATTATATTTAATACAAACACAGTCCGCCGTCACCAACTTATCTGCTCGCCAACAACGATTCGGAACCTACAACAAGCGTAGCAAGTAATTCAGTTAATCATATCAGGCCATTCGTAGTAAAAGTTATGTTACATCAATATTACTCCATTCAGTTATGATCTTCACATTTAATTCTTGTGGTGGTCACTTTGACTCATCCCGACTTTCATTCAGTTAGGTTCGATAGAATGCTACATCAGCAATTTTCTCAGCTTTTAAAAATTAAAAAAAAACATTTTAGCGTCTCTTTTTGTGGAATGAGTTACAGTATGGAGCAGCGAATTGCAGCATGCGTCGTTTTGTTGGCACAATTTTAAGTCCCGTGTCTCTCTCAAGACGGTGAATGTGCGGAAATACCTGTTTTGAAAACTGAAAGGTCTTGCCGACAGCGATATAAATGATGTGCGATATTCTGTAGTTCATACAGCAGAAACATGTTCCTCCGATCTAAGAAGAATCCGTATTATGTGCGAGAGCAGCTTATTTTGTGATACGAGCCACGATGACATCACGATACCTGCTCGAACCACAATTTCTGAATGGTACATGGATGGTAATTCTTATTTGGAGATGTTGCAAACATGGCTAATACCTCAGCTCGAAGACGAGGGAAGCATGGATCATGAATGGTTACGACCGGATGGACTGGGCCACATTTTGATGTTCAGGCGGATAAGTTCCTATATGAACTATTTCGAAGCCACTGGACTAGCCGTGGCTCAATAACACATACAACCGCAACAAAATGGCCAACACAGAGCCCTAACGTTACCACGCCAGGGAGCTGATTATGGGAATAATCAAGTCACATGAAGCTCAAGGTCGGTACAAGTGTTGAAGCGTTGAAGAAAAGACTCATCAGGTGATTCATAAGATGTGAAGGAGGACACGAATGCGCAGAGAGGTCTATGTGAGACACAAAGGTGCACATAAAAATCTGCTGGATAGAAGGTGTTTATATGTAACTTCTTCAATATATACTCGTGGGCAAAACTTTAGGACGAAAATAAATTTCACGTCATATGTCACTGGCAACTAACATAGCTCAATGAAACTTGAAACATACGTAGAAAGAACTGCTACAGTATGGAACAGAAGTTAACTAAAAGAAATACGCAATGAGACGAATAGAAATGACACTTTTTATCAAAAACAATAACTACAACAAATACGTAGGCTTATGTAAAAGAACCACACACTTGGTTGTATATGGTAATGACGTTGCAGTTATTAATAGACAAAGGATGTCTTTGGAGAGAGTACTGGTGAGAAAGAAGGAAGCTGCATAGCATAGGGGACTGGAAATGAACGAATCCGAAACTAAATATATAAAATTTCATAGAACAGGGACAATAACCTGCATAACTTGTCATCAGTAGGTTTTCGTTTTGAATATCTTGGGGCTATTATTAATAAAGTAAATTCCATGATTACTGAAATGAAAGTCCATATTTTAAGTGTTAACAGGTATTATTATTCAATAAAGAAGCTAATGGCATTAAGTACGGTAAATCGACTATTTTAAGTGACTACGTATAAGGTTATGATTCGGCCTGCGATTATACGTGGATGTGAAGCATCGTCGGGAATCAGCAATGGTGAGGAACAACCCAAAGTATCTGAAGGAACAATACTATGGAAAATTTTGTGGAGGAATTCGAAATAATAATGGTGTCTGGAGAGCAAGTACCAATTATGAGTTTGATCATGTCACACAGGGAGCTGATATTCTAAGCTTAATTAAAAGTAAAACAATAGCATGGGTGAGACAAGTACTAAGGATGGAGGACACAAGAACTACAAAGAAGGTGTTCCAGTGGAAAACGGCAGGAAGAAGTTTAAAAGAGAGACTACGTAGGCGATAGCTGTACGATATGAAAGAAAATATGACAGCTCTAGCAATCAGAGGATGGAGAAGGAAAGTAGAGAGGGCAGAATGGCAGAAAAATGTTAAAAAGGCAAAGACCCAAGCAGGGCTGTGAAGCCGCAAGATGAAGAATAATTATATCGAAGTCACCATAGTTTATGATGTACGAGAAATGTATACGCAGGTACGAATATGGACAACTATCAGCTGTATAATGGAACGACGAAAATGAAAGTTTGTGGGGGATCGAGACTCGAACCTGGATTTCCCGCTTATCGCGAGGTATCACCTTCTCAATTTCATTGGCGACTTTTTTTCCATCTGCCACAGTCTTGCGCGTTCTCACATTTTAGAAACAAAGAAACAAAAAAATTAAACAGTAGAAGACATTATACAGAGTACACGATCTTCGTTTATTTTTTTACTTGGTTATCAAATAGTTACAATATAAAGGCACATGAAAAAGAAAATAAGATATGGCTGCAGGTGCCGACTTATCCATGAATAAACATGTGTAAGGAAATATAATTAGAAGACGAAAATGAAGTTAAAGGATTCAGGGAGATCTGCTGAGCCATGCTCCACTCGCCGTCAGAACAACGGCCGTTCTATCGTTAGACGTGTGGTCGTCTCGTCGACATTCCAGCTCCCAGGTGAAAATACTCAGTAAACAATTCGCGAAAAGTTGCCAGATAGTGTCGATGTAGGCGCAGAGTGTGGTGGTGGACTTGGAGACGTGTCTAGAAGTCCGCTGAATCGACGATATCGTCCCGGAAGAGGTAGCTGATAGCCATACCACCGACCCACGTAATGGCGTGCCAGTTAGAGGACGGAAAAAAGGTTGCGTCAGGGTAAATCAGCATGATAGAAGAGACGTGGTGTGGGGGTACTCGGAGGTAGAAAGCCATGGTATTCTGTATGAGGGTCGAGACAGCTGCTGCTGCCGCATGCTCGAAACGGTTTAAATTCGTATCTTCGACAATGCATTTGAGGCACAGGAGTGAACCCACAAGCGCGATGCAATGCAGTTTCTGTCTTGTAGTTTATTTGAGGTTTACGTAAAGGTACCACGACACGTTGTGTCAGTAGTGTGGTATGGTTGATGGATAGTTTTCCAAACAGTAGGTCATGAAACTTTGGGGTGACTTGCTTATCGACATTTCAGGGTTGTTACGGTCGAAGAAAGGGATAGATGTCGCGGGTGGTCGTTCTCCTGGTCCAGGGGAGCTCGACACATACGTAGCTGTATTCCAATAAGAACCGGACGATGTGTGACGCACAGGTGGGCTACGTGACAATGACGTCGGTGGTCATCTCGAAACAGGTATGAACTCGGTGGTCAACATCCTAGTGAAACTAACTTCCTGGCTTTTCCATAACTGGAGCATGGTATTGATGTAAAGTGCCGTGGCCACAGCTCTCAAGTTGATCAAGGGCTTCGGTAAGGTATAGGACTTTGAAGATGTGTCTGGACCATACAAAATACCCGAAAGCCGACTGCAGTCTAGTTGCCAATATCACAACGATGGGCAGAATCTACCCGATGTGGAGTATATGGGATTACAGATGGTTATTGACGAAGGTGACTCACTCGCAGGTATTTAGCGGGCATAGTACGTGATTCTGAATATTTGCTGGCATGCGTTGCTGTAGTACCCGGAAACTGATTACCAAGGTACGAAATGTGTGTGAATTCCTAAGGGACCATACTGCTGAGGTCATAGGTCTCTAGACTTACACACTACCTAAACTAACTTATGCTAAGAACAACACACACACCCATGTCTGAGAGAGGACTCGAACTTCCTGAGGGAGGGGCCGTCCAAGGTACGACGAATGTCTGCTGTGTACACCACTTCGAGACTCTTGATGGTGTATGATTTTTCGATGTTCATAGTGCTCCCTAACCCTGCACTGTAGCGGGTAATGCATTCCATCGTAGCTTGTACCTTAGCCGCTGAACGTACGACAAGGGAGTCGTCCGCGTAGGCTCAGCAGCGGAACACGTGGTCCCGGAGTGGAATAACCTCTCAAGGGTCCATCGCAATGGCATAAAGCACTGCTGACAGTGGGCAACCATGCCTTACTAAGTGTTCGATCCGTATAGGTTCTGTAAGTGTTCCGTTGATGCGAAGCCTGGGCGTTGCCCCTCAAAGAAGCTGCATTATCACCTGGGGGAACGTCGGGTCCATCAGTGCGTTCAGGAATGCACGACTGGCTCAAACGCTTGGGTGAAGTCTTGAGTGTGGTGCCACAGCGGTCACATCTCGATATTCACTTAGAGCAACCTACGGACGTTTGTTCATGCGAAACAATTTTTCGTAATACTTGTTTGAGTCGCATAGCTAGAAGGCTCATGAAAATCTTGAAATCAGAATTTAATAACGCGATCTGTCTGTAACTACCAAGTCGTGTTCCTCCTGCGGGTTTCGGGACTGGTGTGAGTAAGTCTTCCACGAAAGTTGGTGACGGTAGGGCAGCGCTGGACAAAAGTTCCCGGTATATATCTCTCCATTGTCGCAACATCGAATTTTGGAAGGTTCTGTTAAAACCCGAGCGGTAAACCATCCGGGCCGGAAGACTAATTCAGTGATCCTTTGGTCACAGCTCCAAGGACATCGTCGGTGATCACTTTCGCTGTAAGGAGGTTTACTGCCGCGGCTTCTAGTGTATGATGAATTTCCCAGGGAATCTAGACAACAGCACTAGCCGGTATTTCTTGACAGAGACGTCTGTTGTGCGTTGTGAAGCCATCGTCGATGGGAGCTTGCAATTTCAGCCGTCGTCTAACACGTTGAGATTAACGCCTGTCAACGTCGTCGGTCGTTTTGAACGATACGGTGCATAGAAGGTTCCTCACAGCTAATCTTGTATTGGTCGCGTGCTCGTGTAATGGCTTCTTCCAGACGGCACCTAGTCAAGATTAAACTTTTTGTCTTGATGTGTTGAACTTCTTTCCGATGGTCCGGCGACGGGGGATTCTCCATGGGGTTGTGCAAAGCGCTGTAGCAGGAATCTTTTGTATGTTGGTTCCCCTTCCTTTGGCTCTACCATGTTGAGTCAAGGTATCCTCCGTTGAAGTATGGGTCTCGTAACATATGATGCGTGCCACGTGCCTGTGACCTGTTGTCGACATTTGGTGTCTCGCGAAAACATGGCTTTGAGTTTCCAAGGTCCTGCACTGCGCCATATAGGTTGTCTACATAGGTTGATGGTATAGATGTAGATCTCACGATCCTAAAAGGCAGACGCCCTACATTCCACGTTGAAAAAATCTGGTGTTAGTGCTTTAGCGATATATATTCTACCGAGTCGGCTGGTGGAATGGGTCGTGATATTTGTATGGCCCAGGCGGTCACCGTGTACCCTCTCTCCAAGTGTTGACAAGACGAAGGCGACTGCGGAGAAAGCGAAGTTCCGGAGATGTGATGAATTGTGCGGATTGGTCTGTACATCTGAGAATGCAGTTGAAATCTCGGTGCACGATGAGTTGACCGTACCTGCCGAGAAATAAAAACATGATATCCCTGCGTAGAACTGGGAGAGATCCCCCCGTTTATCTGTGGAAGATGGGGCGTAGAGATTTATGATTCCGATTGCCTCAACTGTCGGGACCACCTCTGGCGCCGTTGGGAGATAAGCGACATCGGAAACTGCAATCCCTTCTCGGAGGAGAATGGCCGAGCCTGTGTGTTCCATATCCGCCAGAGCGGCGTGCGTCTCGTACCCATAAAACTCGTACCTATTTTGTGCCCTCAGTTCACAATCACGAAGTTATTTTGTAATATTGGTAAAGATTAGTGTAAAATAATGTTTACTGCTTATGAAGCCTGACTGAATAACTAAAAGGACTTACTAAATACTTACACTTCTAAAATCAGTAAATAAGTAGCGGCCCGTCTCGAGTTAGCACGGGTAGCATTAAGTACCTAAGGCCAGGCGAGGTGTCTGGCGAAGTGCTGATAAATTACACATATAAGGCTTCCTCCTGAACCAGGCTGTTAGTGAAAACCGTATAATAATCCCTACAGTACTTTTTGAAGGTAGCCTTCAAATGCACACAAAAAACGCCGCAGGGCGGCTTCAATTTATGATAAGTATAGATCAACCCATTAACGTAGTCCGATGACATTTTCGTGGTAGTAATTGCTCTGGCACAACCTTTTCAGTCTTGTTAAACGGTTTGTATGTGCGTGTGGTCTTACTGGACAGATCTCTTTCTAGCTGGTGTGCAAGTAATTTTGAGAGACTGGATATTTTCGAAATTTATTCAATTATTGAGAGATCTTTGACATCAGCTCTATTAGGTATAGATACACAAGCAAATTTGTGCAAGAACGGGACTCGAACCCGTATTTCTCGCTTATCGGAAGCAGTCGCCAGCCGGTGTGGCCGTGCGGTTCTAGGCGCTACAGTCTGTAACCCCGTGACAGCTACGGTCGCAGGTTCGAATCCTGATTCGGGCATGGATATGTGTGATGTCCTTAGGTTTAATTAGTTCTAAGTTCTAGGGGACTGATGCCCTCAGATGTTAAGTCCCATAGTGCTGAGAGCCATTTGAACCATTTGAAGCAGTCGCCTTAACCATTTCGGTTAACCGAGTATGTTCCCTGGACCGATCCAAACCGCCATATGCCACTCTGTCTATATCCCCCAATGCTGGCAGCATTACTTGGATTCCCGCTACAGGGACAATGAGGTTACGTATTTAACACCATTATCGTCGTTTTGCCCTCTTAGCTTCTAATACTTATTTTGCAATATCAGTTCCTGCAGACATACAATGTTGTCTGAAGCAGCAGCAATTGTAAAATAAGTATGGGTACTTTTCCCTTGTTTATCTGACGCATCGTGTAATAGTAGCTCACGTGTATAGCTAATTACATGAATCGCTGTCGGCGAAACGAGTGATTTATAGTCGATTTTTTCGTAAACGGCTGGTGACTATAATGTTTTATAGGAGTTTTTAATGTTGTCTCCAGTCTCAGTCAATTTAGAGCACTTGCATAGTTTCGTGGTTACGAAGTTTTAATTTTCGGAACGAAAAAAAATTTTACGTATTTGATTTTAAGGTTACTTACAGGTACATGTCTCCACGCCACAGTACCGCAGCAAGCCGCTAGATGGGCCTAAACAAAATTACGCCACGCATTAATGCAATGCGGTGACAAAAGTCATAGGATACCTCCTAATACCGTGTCGGACCTCCTCCTTCGCTGCGTAGTGCAGGAACTCAGAAAGTAGGTGCACGTCCCCTGCAGAAATACTCATGCTTAGATAATTGCGGCCGCACGGTCCGGGAGTCTTGTCGTAGCCCGTGCAGCTCTCCCCGTCGGAGGTTCGAGTCCTCCCTCGGGCATAGATGTGTGCGTTGTCCTTAGCTTAAATCAATTCAAGTTAGATTAAGTAGCGCGTAAGCTTGTAAACACGGCCCATACTATTACGGAGCCATCACCAGCTTCGTGGTGTCTGCACCACACTCGAACCCTACCATTAGTTCTCACCAATTAAAATCGTGACCACGCCACGATTTTCCAGTCGTCTTCGGTCCAACAGATATGGCCACGAGCCTGTTAGCGAAGGCACTCGCGTCGGCCGTCTGCTGCCATAGCCCATTAACGAAAAATTTCGCCATCCTGTCCTAACGGATACGTTCTTGTAAGTTCCACATTCATTTCTGCGGCTATTTCACGAAGTGTTGTTCGTCCCTTAGCCCTGACAACCATACACAAACGCCGCTACTCTCGGTCGTTAAGTGAAGGCCGTCAGCCACTGCGTTTCTAGAATGAGATTTTCACTCTGCAGCGGTGTGTGCGCTGATGTGAAACTACCTGGCAGATAAAAAGTGAGTGCTCTACCATCTGAGGTACCCACGCCCCGCCCTCACAGCTTCAATTCTGCCAGTACCTCGTCTCCTACTTTCCAAAGTTCACAGTAGCTCTTCTGCAAACCCCGCAGAACTAGCATTCCTGGACTAAAGGATATTGCGGCAAAGGTCCCGAGTTCGAATCTAGGTCCGGCACACAGTTTTAATCTGCCAGGAAGTTTCATATCAGCGCACACTCCGCTGCAGAGTGAAAATCTCATTCTGGAAACAACCCCTAGGTTGCGGCTAAGCCATGTCTCCGCAGTATCCTTTCTTCCAGGAGTGCTAGTTCTGCAGGGTTCGCAAAAGGGCTTCTGTGAAGTTCAGAAGGTAGGAGGCGAGGTACTGGCAGAACTGAAGCTGCGAGCGTGCTTGGGTAGCTTAGTTGGTAGAGCACTTTCCTACGAAAGGCAAAGGTCCCGAGTTCGAGTCTCTGTCTGGCACACAGTTTTAATCAGCCAGGAAGTTTCAGCCACTGCCTTGCCCGTGGTGAGAGGTGATGCCTAAAATGTGATATTTTCGGCACGCTGTTGACACTGTGGATCACGGAGTACTGAATTCCCTAACGATTTCCGAAATGGAATGTCCTACGCGTCTAACTCTAACTAATATTCCGCATTCAGAACCTGTTAATTCGCGTCATGCGGCAATAGCCACGTCGGAAGCTTTTTCACACGAATCACGTAAGTACAAATGTCAGCTCCGCCAATGCACTACCATTTTATACGTTGTGTTCATGATATTATCCCCATCTGCATATGTGCATATGTGCATATATCAGTGTAGACAGTGTACAATTGTTTCCGGCTCATCCAGCACTTGCTGCGGAACTATGGCGTGGAGATTTTAATGGTGCCAGGGCGGTAGACAAGTGAGTGCAAGTAAACAGAAAATCTGTTACGTACCTTTGTTTTGTCGATCTGCTAATTAAAACTTCATGACTACTCTGAGTAGAGATTTTCACTAACTTCAACAAAATTATCACCTATTATTTCAGTCAAAGTCGAGTAGGAGAGTGAACTTGGCAGTTGATATAAATTTCCTTTCTCGTTGGGCGGTATAATTCGAAATCGATAGCCTTACTTTTTCTTTTAAGCTTACTATCACAGGGTCATTGTGACTTAACTATACAGGTATTACCGTAAGAGCGTGCAAAGTTGAACAGGACACAGAGGATGGACCACTGACCCATTTCAGGTAGGGAACGTGGGATGGGAGAAGCCAGCTTAAGAATATAATACAGTGTACTTTTTTATTTTCATTAGTTACAGTTAACTGTAAATACCATTATTGACACAATGAACGTACCACTTGTACTGTGCTGAAACTAACGGCCATCAATTTCAGTTCAAGCATGACATCGGCCAACGAGATTCTTAAGCACCCTGACAAATATCCTCGGTGTGGTCCTCATGTTGCCAGGTTCCTCGTGTCTTCTTTCCAATGAACAAGTCTCTTGCATTCGTCCGTCGACAGAAATAAACACTCCTCGTGACGGATGATGCGCTTTAGGAAATTGTTCCCTGTACATCATCTCAGCAGTGAGGTCATTGCACCCTACTTCCCCATACACAAGATGCATGTCAGTGAGTTCCACGAAACTGTATCGGTACTGCTCCATCGTACTGTACTGTACGTCTCTGAATAGTACCGAGTAATGAATGGGTCTGTTGTTGATTCATAACACCATCTGTCATGGGAAAATGTAAATACGATACAACAGAGCCACGTTATGGACAAGCAAAGTAAACAAAACCTTGACACACTAGTTATCAGGTTCGTCCTCCTTGTTTCCTTGGAGGAAATAAAAAATTCGCAGTACGCGTAAATTTGTACGGATGTTAGTTGTAAATAAGCTGGAAAACAGTAATGCTAGGCTAAGCGGTAAACAAATTTACTTCCATATCTCCTTAAGCTGGCTTCTCCGATTTCTGGCTCCCTACCTCAAATTGTTCAGTGGAACATTCTCTACGCCCTGCTACAGTTTTGCACGTTCTTACGGAAACACCATGTTAGTGTTCAAAATGGCTCTGAGCACTAGGGGACTTAACTTCTGAGGTCATCAGTCCCCAAGAACTTAGAACTACTTAAACCTAACTAACCTAAGGACATCACAGACGTCCATGCCCGAGGCAGGATTCGAACCTGCGACCGTAGCGCCCTGTTAGGGTGTGAGTGTATTAAACAGCTTGTGAGTCTACAACGTGAAGAATTAGCACTAGATACACTGTCGTGAGTTGATTTGCTGCCAGAACTTCCGTTGTCCCTATGGTAAAAGTATTTCTTAAAATACTAGGCCCTCCTTGTTTCCTAGGAGGAACTAAAGTATTCACAGTACTTGTAAACTTGTACGAATGTTAATTGTAAATAAACCGGAAATACAATAATGCTAGACAAAGTGGCAGACAAATTTACTTCCATATCTCCTTAAGCTGGCTTCTCCGACCCTGGTTCACTACCTCAAATTGTTCAGTTCAAAAATGGTTCAAATGGCTCTGAGCACTATGGGACTTCACTTCTGAGTTCATCAGTCCCCTAGAACTTAGAGCTACTTAAACCTGACTAACTTAAGAACATCACACACACACATGCCCGAGACAGGATTCGAAGCTGCGACCGTAGCGGTCGCGCGGTTTCAGACTGTAGCGCTTACAACCACTCGGGCACCCCGGCGGCAATTGTTCAGTGGAGCGTTCCCTACATCCTGTTACATTTTTGCACGCCCTTACGGAAACACCCTGTATAGGGTGTGGGTGTATTAAAATGCCTGTTCTTCTACAACGTGAAGAAGTCGCACTGGGTACACTGCTCTTGTTCATACGGTAAATATATTTCTTAAAATGCTAGGTCAACGAGGATTCGAAGCTGCGACCGTAGCGGTCGCGCGGTTTCAGACTGTAGCGCTTACAACCACTCGGGCACCCCGGCGGCAATTGTTCAGTGGAGCGTTCCCTACATCCTGTTACATTTTTGCACGCCCTTACGGAAACACCCTGTATAGGGTGTGGGTGTATTAAAATGCCTGTTCTTCTACAACGTGAAGAAGTCGCACTAGGTACACTGCTCTTGTTCATACGGTAAATATATTTCTTAAAATGCTAGGTCAACGAGGACGTATCCCCTAGTAAAACTCCACTATTCCTAGCGATGAAAAGGGAACCCAAACGAATAAACGTAAAGTTGTAATTTTAGAGTAATGTGCGCAGCGCTCTAATATTTAACACTCGGAGGAAACAAGAGCGCACACCGGTCTAATTACGTCTGGAAAGGCTCGTATAGCTCTGTCCACGGTCTGCTGAGCGCAGAGTACGTAATTAACAGGCTCGCGGGTTGCCGACATGAATGTTTTGCATGTGGGCCGCGCGACTAACAATGCATGCAGGCGGCCCGCCGCAGGCCAGATGCAAATGGCCTGCATGCAGCCGTCTGGCCCTGAGTTATGGCCGGCCGGGGCCTAACTGCCACCCGCCACCCTAACCAGATTGCTGTGCGGTCGCGTTCGGTTGGCCAGGCTGCTCCTGTGACAATAGCTCGCCTATCAAGAGCTCTGCTGCTGAAATGGTTTGTCGTTGTCCGGCACTGATTCTCCCTCGCAAGAAATCCTTATATCAAACTTCCTGGCAGATTAAAACTGTGTGCCCGACCGAGACTCGAACTCGGGACCTTTGCCTTTCGCGGGCAAGTGCTCTACCAACTGAGCTACCGAAGCACGACTCACTGTCGGTACTCACAGCTTCACTTCTGCCAGTATCCGTCTCCTACCTTCCAAACTTTACAGAAGCTCTCCTGCGAACCTTGCAGAACTAGCACTCCTGAAAGAAAGGATACTGCGGAGACATGGCTTAGCCACAGCCTGGGGGATGTTTCCAGAATGAGATTTTGACTCTGCGGGCACACAGTTTTAATCTGCCAGGAAGTTTCATATCAGCGCACACTCCGCTGCAGAGTGAAAATCTCATTCTGAATCCTTATATCGGCTCACAAGCTGAATTACTGATAGTCACAGTGGCGTGTGATAGTGGCAGGACAGCATTCAGGCTAAATGTGGAAGTGTTTTTGTGTTCAGGATGGTTCAAATGGTTCACATGGCTCTGAGCGCTGTGGGACTCAACTGCTGTGGTCATTAGTCCCCTAGAACTTAGAACTACTTAAACCTAACTAACCTAAGGACATCACACACATCCATGCCCGAGGCAGGATTCGAACCTGCGACCGTAGCAGTCGCACGGTTCCGGACTGCGCACCTTGAACCGCGAGACCACCGCGGCCGGCTGTGATCAGGATATCTACACGGAATAAGATGGGGCCACTGAAACGTCTGTCATCTTCTGCTAGCGGAGAACGACAGGGGAAACTTTTGTGTAAGACCTCGTACATAACGGTAAGGAGAGTTGGACTATAGCGAGGTGCATCAACTGCTGTCGTAGGAGAGCTGGACAGGAGCAGAAATCATTAGCGAAGAAAATAACATGGTAAACAAAAGATTTTCTGAACTTGTGCTTTTCCAAGAGTATGAAGACCTTTTGCAGCATAGGATTAAACAGCCAATCGGTTGATCTATACTTACTGAAGTCCCCTGCGGCTTCCTTTATCTGTAGTTGAAGGCTACCTTCAGAAAGTGCTGTAGGAAAATTGATCCGGTTTCCACTAATAGACTGGTTCAGGAGGAAGCCTTATATGTGTAATTTATTAGCGGTACGCCAGATACGTCGCCTGGTCTTAAGTATATTGACCTAGATTTCGACACCTGCTATGGGGTTCTTCACCAGAATTAAATGTAGGTAACTCGTAAAATTTATTTGCAAAAAAGCAAAAATACTGATTTGGAGCAGCTTGCTCAACTCAAAAGACTGTACGAAGGCTCATTACAATTAACGCAGCAAAAAAACAGAGTCCATCTATCACAGTGTCAATATGAATGAGGCTCCCTAACGAAGCACGAACAATGGTGACATAGCATTCAGATTTCTAGTACAAGTGGTATGAGTGGCTGCTGCTGACCAACCAACACTGTGGCAGCAGAGGTCATTCTTGGTACTGGAGGCGTGGCTCAACGGGTGTGCACCATTGGGTTTGGCAGATCCCACATGACTGATATTAGCGTCCGAAGGACACTTGCTATTCCAATACCAACTTGATGCGGCAGTGCTGCTGGCGGTGTGAATCAGCGGGTGCACACCATTGGACCCACAAGATCCTGCATGAAAGCTACCAGTGTAGATGGTTTCCAACTTGATAAGCCAGTGGAATGCTGTCAATGTATGATATCACATAAATATCTGTTCGATTATGTGCCTCCAGTTGTACACCTACTTGGTACCACAGATGATATGTATTTCAGCCAAGGGTAGCTGACTGGACAAAATATTAGTCGTTTCTTCTGTATGGCGTGCAGATTTAACGGACCTTACATGGATTTTATCCACAACGACAGTACGATACAGTATGAGATCCTCAGAAAATAATAATTACATTATATCAACAAAAGGTTTTGCAGTTAAGCTCATGTACCCATAAACTAACAAAACAATCTCTACAAATCTATGGACAGTGGCATGAAAAAAAAAAACATGTTAAAGCAAAACGCGTTTTGGAGAAAACCGAGCAGGTGGCTAATAATATCGTAAAACTCACATTAGCAAGAGAACGACGAAATTCAGCGCAGAAAGGAATAAGACCACAATAATACATTATTGGTTTTAGTGTAAATAAGGCCGCGACCCAGAAAGAAAAATAAAAATGTTTGTTCACCTCTAGTGAGTCGGTGATTGGCTGAACCATGCTTGGCGATGCAGATGCGACATGATGGAAAGAGTCCCATTATATAAAAGCATTTTGAGAGGCTCTCTCTCTCTCTCTCTTTCTCTCTCTCTCTCTCTCTCTCTCTCTCGTCTCGCGGTAGACTACACTAGGGTGTGGAAATAAGCAAAAGTGTTGAGAGTTTGCTTTCTGCGAAGTGAGGACGATATGCTCCACGTATTATGGCGAAGATACAAAGCGGTATTTAAATATTCGTGCTGGAAGTTTTGCAGGAAAAGAAATTGTGCACGTCGGTCCAACCCACAGCGAGTGTGCAATAGCCATTATTTCCACTAGGGAAAGATTAACATTCTACAGAACGCAGGAAAGTTGCGACAGTGAATTCAGTCAAGGCCAGAGTAGGGAATTAGCGTTTCAGGCGCAGCCCGGAGACAACGGTGTTGTAGATGCCGCTTGGAAAGTACCATTGTACATTAGGCCACGGTAAATGTTGAGTTTAGATTTTGCTCACTTCAACTTGTGTACACTTTGATTACTGAATATCAAAATCTACGATACTAACCTACCCTCGCATTGAGTACATTAGAGTTTCTTCATTGGTTCAAAAAGTAAATTTATTCTCCACGAACTCAGTGCATTACCCAGCTACGACAATGTACATTTAAATGATCTGATGAGGATTTGTAATAATCATTCTTTCCTGTGATAAAAATTTTTATCTATAGAGATAACGATTTTAATAATCGTCATTTCAATATGTCCAAGAATTAAATATTTTGTTATTGAGTATAAAAAGTAGATGAACATGATTGTTGTTTATCACTTGATCCCTGAAAGCAACAGTTGATAAATTGCATGTAGAATAAAAAAGGGAATAGCTGTTTTGTCTTCTGTGAATAGACCCAAAGCTTTCACTTTTATTACATCATGCACTTTAGGTACCTGACAACAGCATTTCTATTGATTTTTGTTACGATCCACATCTGATATTAGCTGCCTTAAAGGGCCAGGGTCATATTTATTTAGAATGTCTGTTTGACACCCTAAGATTGAGAAGACAGTTCAGAGGTTTTGTCCATTTGCGCACTAAGTGGTACACTAAGTTTGCACACATTAGTACACTCACTGTGTAGATACAATAGTCAGATGTACGACATCTCAAAAGGACAAACTGGTGGCTATGGAGCGGTGAAGAAGGTGTAGGACTGGTAGCAGGCATTCGTGTGAGCTTCCAACACTGACAAACCAGGGGCGGACAAAACTGTGGGAACATCAAAAACACACGACGAAAAATGCGGTACAGGAAAACTGACATACAAAACAGCTTCAAGTCGTTTAGGAATGGATAAATTCAGTTCCTGTACCGGTTTCAATGAAATCTTATACCGTTATTGCTTCAAAATAGTGGCAAGTCTAGGTAACCGATGATCGAGGTGGGTAGTGATCTATTCTCCAAAGTAGACCACAAAGGCTCAATGATATTATTGGTTAGGGGAGCTGTAAAACATCATCCTCGTGCCCAGGAAACCAGTCCTAGACGATATGAGATGTGTTAACAGGGACTCTGTCGTCTTGGAAGGCAATACCACCATCAGGGAACCCATATTTTAACATTGTATGGATATTATCAGGCACAATGGTCACATAATACTCCCAGAGTAACAACGGGGCTCACGGAATACATCGTTAAGGCTGTTCGTATCATCACGAACCCCCTCCCACCGAGCGAGTTGGCGCAGTGGTTAGCACACTGCACTCGCATTCGGAAGGACGACGGCTCTATCCCTCGACCGGCCATTCTGATTTAGGTTTTCTTTGAATTCCCTAAATCGTTCCGGGCAAATGCCAGGATGGTTTCTTTGAAAGGGCACGGCCGACTTCCTTCTCCGTCCTTCCCTAGTACGATGAGACGGATGACCTCGCTGTCTGGTCTGCCCCCCCTCCCCCCCCCCCCCCCCCACACACACACCCTCCCCACCATGTTTCACTCTCAGCAACAAGCAGTCTTCATCAGGGGACTGGGAAGGCTTGAGCCAGACGTAAATTCGACCAGAAGTTGGAACTGTGAAAAGACCCTCATCCGACAAAATGACTTTCTTCCATTGCTCTGTTGTCAAGCTTTTATGGTTTTGGCACCATGGTTTCCTGCTACGGACGTTTGCATTACTGTGGTTTCGGAATTCCAACTCGCCCCGCAACTCGACATTATGGAACTCCCTTCGTGTTGTTTTGGTGTTGACAGGTTTCGCGTGTGCGACATTCAGTTCTGAAGCGATTTTTGCAATTGTCGTCCCCTTATTTTTAGACAGAGTCTTCTTCAATGACCGTATATCATGGTACCTCAACACACATTTCCTGCAGCGCTGTGATCTAAGGGATGATGGTTTTTCTCTTCCGCTGCATGCGGTATAAATTTTCACTGCTGTGCTTCTTGAAAGACCAAATACTATGGCTGCTTGCCGACAGACGGAACGGCCATACTATCACCAACAATTTGCCCACGTTAGAATCCACTTAGCTACCGCATAATGCACGCACAACTACAGAGAACACTGTTCCAGTCACGACAAACATTTGTAACGTATTAAGGGCGTAGCACAGGTGCCGTTCATAGCAAAACACAATGGGACCACCTGCCGGTTTGGCTAGCGTCTGTATTTATATTCAAGCAGGCATTTTTTCGCCGTGTTTCCGTACTTTTGCACCTCCCTCCCCCTCCACCCCTCACCACGCCTGTAAGTCATGGCAATGAAGTGATGTGTATGTACCAACTGCCTGTAAAGAATCAGCGCAAAGAGGTGGATCGAAAAGGAAAGGTGACAGAATGATAGGAAGAAGCTACTATTGCGTTTCGAGTTTTCATGACAACACTGTGAAAGCAGTGTCCCAGTTTGATGGTGTGTCAATGTGAAGCGTCCAACTTAAAAGCAGCTCACTCGCAGCGATATAACACGTCGCAAAAAGATTCTGTTCGACAGCGCCCAGAGACGAGTGTTACGGATTGTCAATGGCAATCGGTTTTAAACCCGACAGATATTGATGCTGGCAGTGAATGCAGAGCCATCTCAGTTAGTTTCGGAGCAAACACTGCAGAGGGAAGTGCATGCATTCAGTTGACATTTGGAGTCGAGTACCTCGCGAAAGGTTAAAGCTCACAGCAGCAAGTACATGTGGGCTACACAAGAAAGAGATATTGGAAGCCCCTGAAGAGTTTTTCCCCTTTCCAAATCACGCAAGGCATCGAATGTACAGAAGGCCAAATGGGTCATACGTGCCGAGGGTGTCACTTGCGATGGAGATGGTTCTTTGGTTTTTTGACAATGTTTTCCTTAACATGAACATGAACCAGAATGCTTGTTTCATCATATATGGTAACCATTTGGTGCCTTTACATCTTCATGACGAGCATGCTGTAGACAATCCTGTCATCCAAGACGACAACAGCTGTGTTCATAGGGTTACACTCATCCGTTCCTGGATCTACTAACATTCAGGCATCTTACCGTAACCCACAGAAAATCGTAAAACTATTTAGTCAGTGGCTGATACATAACAGCAATATCTCCACAATTTGGTAGCGCCACGGGAGTGGAGTGGCTTCAGCTGGCTGTGGCACATCTTATCTACCTTGTCGTGTGTCTTCCTTGCCGATTTCAGACAACAGACGACGTTCCCCCCTATTAGCATTACGTCTACCGGAGGTTGTTAATACTTTTTCCAGTGCTGTTATTGGACATAATATGTCAGTTATTAATAAATTGAAGCCACTAATCTGTAAACACCCAGCGTATAGCCATATGCACAAACAAATTACACACGCAAAGCTTGTAAACTTGTTCGTAATACATCATTTACATCAAACATGTGCAAATGATCTACGGAAAATGTAACAGACCAACGAAGAACTAAAAGGCACAACAACCAAATGGCTTAACTACTGATTTATTAAAATATGGTGGCCTTCTTTTAAAGCTGACGTTCTTCCACGTAGGGAAGAAATTTTCATAGGCAGCTCTTGTACAAAACAGCTAGCACGCACGAAACAAATCAATTCTAAAACAAATCGCAGGTATATAATTGTGAAATTTCCGTAGTACTAGTTAACTTGATTCAGCTTCCAAGACCTAGAGAAGAATTGTCAACAACCGATTCCAAGAGATACGGAGACGGTCCTCGCTGGAGATATAAGAGGTTTAAGAAAATGCTGCTTCTGTACTGGGGTCTACTCTTGAGAAAGTAATACAGAAATAGGAAACTGAATCAATTTTTGCAGTTTTAGGTATGGTTTACAGGAAATTTCGAATTAATAATTTGAAGGCGGCGAAATACCACCGGCATCTCAATAGAGTTTCTCGAACTCTCTACAACAACAGTATTGGCAATAAATAGTGCCCATGGTTTTACGGAATCTGTCCAGAGGAACAGAAAAGTTAGGAAGGGTTGCAATTTACCAGTAATATTAATTTAAAACCTATCTGGAACACATGACATTCTTTCAGTGATTACTCTCAGTCGAGAACCCACCTAAATTGCTCGCAGTTCGCTGAGAACATAACGATCACATAGAAAACACAAACTTAAGATATCGACAGAAGGGTCAAAATTCTCGACGTTTAGAGAGAAGCAATCCACCTTCGTTTGAAAAAGTAGCACTCAAAGAGATCACGTATTTCACAAGGGAATGGCAGTTTCTGTCATATTCTCTGAATATGAGAACTGAACTCTCTCGTGAAGGATCAATCAAGGATCTAGTCATTCGATATGAGACTCCCATAAATACTTTTAATGTGTCCACCTTGTTTTGTGTCTGCAACGAAGTCACTGGACGCGAATCGAATGTATTTTTCTTAAATGAGGAGATCTGGGATTACGTAGAAAACTGGCAACTCCACAGTGATAGAATGGAACATTTGAGATACCCCAAATAAATGTTGCTATACAAGCCTGCCATGACGAGAGATCAGAGAGGCTCATGGAAATTATGGAGTTCTCAATAAGTGGAAAGTCACATGAAGCCAGAACAGACAGTTTGCCTTAGCTGTGCAAGTTTAACACTGCTACTCGCTCCAAAATACATTCAAAATTAACAATCTGACGCAGTTAATGAGCTGGTGATTATAATGGCGTAAGAACCATAGCTTAACACCACAAGCCAGTGACGGAGGCAGCAATATCAAAGATAAAACTGCAAATCGATAACTTAGTTTGCAGGGGGTGTTGGTCCAGAGCGTTTCCTGAAGCAAGTAGACACTAAAAGCTTTAGTTTTTTATTTGTTGCGCTAGACGATAGTCATACAACCCAGTCGGTCTCCAGCAACTCGCTGCAATAGAATGAGGGAATCAAGTCGGTCTCTGTTGTGGCTGGTACGAGAGCCAACCAGGGTTAGTTAAGGAGGCCGAAATGCACGCGTTTTATCTCACGCAGTCTGGCGTGAGGTCTGGAACATGACAAGGGAATAAGAATTGAGAAAAACGGACGTAGCAGGTGGAATACTTAACTTTAATCCATTAACGGAGAACGTCGCTCTTTACGGTACATGATTCACAATATCAATAGTATGGATACTGGCGCCTTGCTAGGTCGTAGCAAATAACGTAGCTGAAGGCTATGCTAACTATCGTCTCGGCAAATGAGAGCGTAATTTGTCAGTGAACCGTCGCTAGCAAAGTCGGCTGTACAACTGGGGCTGAGTGCTAGGAAGTCTCTCTCTAGACCTGCCGTGTAGCGACGCTCAGTCTGCAATCATTGATAGCGGCGACACGCAGGTGCGACGTATACTACCGGACCGCGGCCGATTTAAAGGCTACCGCCTAGCAAGTGTGGTGCCTGGCGGTGACACCACAGTCTGCACTCCCTTCATGTGAGACTTTGAAGTTCATATTATATAACCAATGAAGCGCACCACTGTTGCGTTTTTGTGCCTAATGATATTAGCATTACCTTTTACGAAATAATTAAAAAGATAATTGAAAACTTTGGAGAGGCACTCATAAATGGCAAACTTTCTCTAAACTATACGAAAATGACAAATATCCAAAAAGCTATACGTCCAAACAGCTATCAATTGAGAAACAGGTAAATATCGGATGCTGCCCTAAAATATGGTATCAGATATTTCAGTGCGTACTATTTGTGGGAATTACACTTCACAAGGAAGAGGAAAAGAGATGTGTAGCTCTTTTGTTACTTCGTGTTCCAAGCGGTATGCATCGATTCCGCCCTGGACATCGACTACGGCCACAGGCGCGGTTTCTCCAACTGCAAGAGACCCGACAGAAATAGAGCCGCAGCGTCTCAGTGAGGGTGGGCACAGAGCGCTGGAATCCACGCCACTGCTGCAGAGGCCGGGTGTGTCATCAACGTGGCGTGCAGCGCAGTGCGCCCCTAGACTGTTTCTCTGCAGAAGTTCTAGCTGTGTGCGTGACCACACGAGCAGTTTTCCACGCGGCTTTCAGTCCATCGCGCCCTCACGACAATAACGTCTCAGTGTCGCTGCGCAACGTGCGTAATATGGATTGGTAGTACTGTATACACACATCAGAAAAGTTTTGCATCACCCCGGTTTCTAGAATTCCTGAAGGTGGACGTTGACTGTGGACGTTGTATCACAACACAGTCCCTTTGACTGTTCAGAGATACCACTAAACACGCCCAAAGATATACACAACCAGGCATGACCAGGGTCTATTAGATGGACGGATTCCGACAGCCGATGAGTTCCAGTCATTCCACCAGCAAGAATGTACACGGCTCCTGTTGTCTGTAGTCCAACCATGCCTAGACGGTCAATACCGCAGTTTTGTCGCGTATGCGTTGTTACTTTGTGCCAGCAAGGACTTTCACCAAGGGAAGTGTCCAAGCGTCTCGGAGTGAATCAAACCGGTGTTGTTCGGACATGGAGGAGATGCAGAGAGACAGGATGTGTCAATGACATGCCTCGCTCAGGCCGCCCAAGGGCTACTACGGCAGTGGATGACCGCTACCTACGGATTCTGGCTCGGAGGACCCCTGGTAGCAACGACACCATGTTGAATATTGCTTTTCGTGGAGCCACAGGACCTAGTGTTACGACTCAAATTGTGAGCAGTAGGCTACATGATGCGCAACTTCACTCTCTACGTTCGTGGTAAATCCATCTTTGAATCAATGACATTACGTTTCCCAGAACAGATGGGCCCAACAACGTGCCGAATGGACCGCTGAGGACTGGCATCACGTTCTCTTCACCGTTGAGTGTCGCATATGCCTTCAACCAGACAATCGTCGGAGACATGTCTGGAGGTATCCCGGTCAGGCTAAATGCCTTTGACTTACTGCCCAGGGAGTGTAGCAAGGTGGAGGATCCCTGTTGTTTTGGGGTAGCATTATGTGGGGCCTGGTGGTCATACAAGGCGCCATAACGGCTGTACGAAACATGAATGCCGCCCTCTGACCGATAGTGCAACCATATCGGCAGCAGACTGGTGAGGCATTCGTCTTCATGGACGACAATTCGCGCCCCCGCGTGCACATCTTGTGAATGACTCTTTTCATCGCTCGACTAGAGGGGAAGCATGTTCTCCAGACATGAACCCTATCGAACATGCCTGGCATAGACTGGAAAGGGCTGTTTATGGACGATGTAATCTACCAACCGCTCTGAGGGGTCTACGCCCAATAGCCGTTGAGGAGGGGGACAATCTGGACGAACAGTGCATTGATGAAGTCCTGGATAGTATGCCACGACGAATACAGGCATGCATCAACGCAAGGGGATGTGCTACTGGATATTAGAGGTACTGGTGTGTACAGCAATTTCGACCACCAGCTCTGAAGGTCTCGCTGTATGGTGGTACAACATGCAATGTGTGGTTTTCATGAGCAATGAAAAGGGTGGTTCAAAAATGGCTCTGAGCACTATGGGACTCAACTGCTGTCATCAGTCCCCTAGAACTTAGAACTACTTAAACCTAATTAACCTAAGGACATCACACACAGCCATGCCCGAGGCAGGATTCGAACCTGCGACCGTAGCGGTCGCGCGGTTCCAGACTGTAGCGCCTAGAACCGCTCGGCTACTTCGGCCGGCTGAAAAGGGTGAAAATGATGTTAATATTGATATCTATTCCAATTTTCTGTAAAGGTTCCAGAAATCTCGGAACCGATGTGATGCAAAACTTTTTTTGATGTGTGTACATGATATCGAGTGCCCGGACTACGAAAACAGGAGCGTGAAAGCGGAGTCTTGGTTAGAACTCACGATAGCGTTTGTTGGGGGAGAATAGGAGAAAATGGAATAGGTATGAAAACTGTGAGAAAAGTCTTATCTATCACTTCAAAAACACGGAAGTTTTTTTGAACAATATATTTCTGGAATGGAATACAATGCACATTTATTTTTCAACGTAATCTCTCTTAAGTTCTATGCCCTAATGTGAGCTCTGGACAATCTTCTCAATTCCAAGTGCAAAAATTTCTTGTGTGCGTATGTGTAACAAGTTACTGTATGTACTACTGCCTTTACTACCTGATCATCAGAGAACCTTGAGCCACTAAGAGCTTCCTTCATTGCGTTAAAAATGTGGTAGTCTGAAGGCGCTAGATCCTGGGAATACGGGGGTGGTCCAAGCAGATGTATCTCAGGTCTCCCTGCACACATCCATGCGCCTTTCTTCCGTTTCTGATGTCAAATGAAATGGGTACCATTTCGCACATACCTTCTTCATCACAGTACGTGATGAACAGTATGGTGGGCTCATCCGACACTGAAATAAAATGATCAGCTCAGATGGTAGAGCACGTGTTCGCGAAAGGCAAAGGTCCCGATTTCGAGTCTCGGTCCGGCACACAGTTTTAACCTGCCAGGAAGATTCATATCGGCGCACACTCCGCTGCAGAGCGAAAATCTCATTCTGCGACCATATGGAATTGTTGGTCGGGATGACCCAGTTGGGTTCGGCCGCCAAGTGCAAGTGTTATTTCAGTCGACGCTACATTGGGTGACTTGTGGCCGACGACGAGGATGGAACGATGAGGACAAACAACATCCAGTCTCCGGGCGGAGAAAATCTCCAACCCGGGCAAGCTACCACCCAGCTAAGCAGGCGGACATCCGACACATGTTATTCGTTGGTGCAATGCCACCGACAGTAACGTGAGTGTCCACCCATATCAACTCATCAACGCTCGCGATGTCGTTCTCCATCACTGCACGGACAGAGCGTCCTGGTATGGCGAATCTTCAACTCTTGTTACAGTCTGTTTGAACGTACCCTCCCTTCGTACACTTGAGTTCGACGCAGACAACTTTACCATAGTGCGCTGCCATTCGACGGTGAATTCCAATTGGTTTCAGCCCTCCAGGTAACAGAAATCTAATGACACTTCTCTGCCTCACGGTGTTGGCAACCTACAAGGCTTCCGCCATCTTGTTTCACTGATTCCCAGCATCCCATTCGCGAAACAAGCGTGCCAGCCGTAGCTAATAATAGTTCTAGGGCACCACCAAAATAAAAGCACAACATTTGTTGAATTTTTGTATTTTTACAACTGATTTATTGAATGGATAGAGTATGTTCACCAGCAATTTCTTCTTTATATTCCGGTTAGGTTCAAAATTCAAATGGCTCTGAGCACTATGTGACTTAACTTCCGAGGTCATCAGTCGCCCAGAACTTAGAACTACTTAAACCTAACTAACCTAAGGACATCACACACATCCATGTCCTAGGCAGGATTCGAACCTGCGTCCATAGCGGTCGCTCGGCCCCAGACTGCAGCGCCTAGAATCGCACGGCCACTCCGGTCGGCTATTCTGGTTAGGACAACCATTTACGTAGGCTGAAAAGTGGTCTGTGACAAACTTTCTCCTTGTGTTCTCTCTAGTTCCACATTCAGATATAACGGACACGACCGCTCCAGTTTCCTCAAAGTTGTAACCGTCAACAATCCTCACATGATTGTCAAGTACAGAAGATGCTTTTTTTCCCTTTATTGTTCCCTTGTACAAAGGTAAGCCGGCAGTGGCCCATCTACGCCGCTCTGTGGCCATAGAAAACTAGAGAACAGATAACATGTAGACAGATACACAGAAAAATATGAATATGAAGCAACAGGTGACACACATAATGATAATAACGAACACGTTCGAACTGAAGACAGTGAATTACATAAGCAGGAGCAACCGTACATGAAGGCACAGTGAGTACACTGTCGAACGATGGAGAAACACTGCATAGAAAATATTGACGATGATCTTCGACGCGCTGCACATACTGTGACATAAAAAAGGGGGGCAGCCACAGGGAATAGGGGAGGGTAGGAGGGAGGTGGGAAGGACACCAGTGGGAGAGAAGAAGTGAGGGGGAGGGGAGAGGATAGGGTTGGGTGTGGAAGCCTGGAGGGGGGAGGGACGGGAGAGAGAAGAGGACGGAAGTTAGGAGAGAGAGAAGGGAAAGAGGTAGCCATGGAGGAAAAACTCATGAGGAGGAAGAGGAGGATGAAATCTGGTAGGAGGGGTAGATGGAGGGGACGAGGTCATCATCTGGGAGGGGAGTTGGCGGAAGCTACCTTCGGCAAGGGTATGGAGGGTGGTAAGATGGCGAGCAGGTGGGATGCAGTAGAAGATGCCGTATCTTTAATGTAAATAAATTCAACAGTTACATCTATCGACCGGTGCAAAATCATTTACTTGCCAAAATGCCAAATGCTCTTAAGAAGTTTCTGCAAAGGGAAAATGTCTCATCAGTCACAAATGCAGGGTGTCCATAATTAATGTTCCAGTTACAAAACGCAGTAGAAAGAGAACCACTACCCAGATCATCATCATCATCATCATCATCATCATCATCATTTAAGACTGACTATGCCTTTCAGCGTTCAGTCTGGAGCATAGCCTCCTTATAAAATTCCTCCATGATCCACTATTCAGTGCTATTGGTGCCTCTTCTGATGTTAAACCTGTTACTTCAAAATCATTCTTAACCGAATCTAGGTACCTTCTCCTTGGTCTGCCCGACTCCTCCTACCCTCTACTGCTGAACCCATGAGTCTCTTGGGTACTTGCTTCTCCCATGGGTGTAACATGACCCCACCATCTAAGCCTGTTCATCCTGACTGCTACATCTATAGAGTTCATTCCCAGTTTTTCTTTGATTTCCTCATTGTGGACACCCTCCTGCCGTTGTTCCCATCTACTAGTACCTGCAATCATCCTAGCTACTTTCATATCCGTAACCTCAACCTTGTTGATAAGGTAACCTGAATCCACCCAGCTTTCGCTCCCATACAACATTGTTGGTCGAATGATTGAACGGTGCACAGATAACTTAGTCTTGGTACTGAGTTCCTTCTTGCAGAAGGGAGTAGATCGTAGCTGAGCGCTAACTGCATTAGCTTTGCTACACCTCGCTTCCAGTTCTTTCACTATGTTGCCATCCTGTGAGAATATGCATCCTAAGTACTTGGAACTGTCCACCTGTTCTAACTTTGTTCCTCACTCAATCCGTTTACATTTCTTTCAAACTGGCATTACTTTCGTTTTGGAGATGCTAATCTTCATACCATAGTCCTTACATTTCTGATCTAGCTTTGAAATATTACTTTGCAAACTTTCACTCGAATCTGCTATCACAACTAAGTCATCCGCATATTCAAGACTGCTTATATTATGTTCACATATCTTGATCTCACCCAGCCAGTCTATTGTTTTCAACATATGATCCATAAATAATATGAACAACAGTGGAGACAGGTTGCAGCCTTGTCTTACCCCTGAAACTACTCTGAACCATGAACTCAATTTACCGTCAACTCTAACTGCTGCCTGACTATCCATGTAAAGACCTTTAATTGCTTGCAAAAGTTTGCCTCCTATTCCATAATCTCGTAGAATAGACAATAACTTCATCCTAGTAACCCGGTCATATGCCTTTTCTAGATCTATAAAGCATAGATACAGTTCCCTGTTCCACTCATAACACTTCTCCATTATTTGCCGTAAGCTAAAGATCTGGTCCTGACAACCTCTAAGAGGCCTAAACCCACACTGATTTTCATCCAATTGGTCCTCAATTAATACTCGCACTTTCCTTTCAACAATACCTGAGAAAAGTTTTCCCACAACGCTGATTAAAGAGATACCTCTGTAGCTGTTACACTCTTTTCTGTTTCCATGTTTAAAGATTGGTGTGATTACTGCTTTTGTCGAGTCTGATGGAACTTGTCCCGACTCCCAGGCCATTTCAATTATCCTGTGTAGCCATTTAAGACCCGACGTTCCACTGTATTTGATGAGTTCCGACTTAATTTCATCCAACCCAGCTGCTTTATTGCACTGCAATCTATTGACCATTTTCTCCACTTCCTCAAATGTGATTTTATTTACATCCTCATTCCTATCCCATTCTACCTCGAAATCTGAAACATTGCTGATCGTATTTTCACCTACATTGAGCAACTCTTCAAAATATTCCCTTCATCTGCCCAAGGCATCCACAGGATTCACCAGCAGTTTTCCTGACCTGTCCAAAATACTTGTCATTTCCTTCTTACCTCCCTTTCGAAGACTGCTAATTACACTCCAGAATGGTTTTCCAGCAGCTTGACCCATAGTCTCCAACTTGTTTCCAAAGTATTCGCAAGAATTCTTCTTGGATGCTGCAATTATCTGTTTGGCTTTGTTTCATTTTTCAACATAACTTTCTCTGTCTACCTGAGTTCTAGTATTTAGCCATTTTTGATGCGCCTTCTTTTTCCTTTTACAGGCTGCCTTGACTGTGTCATTCCACCAAGCTGTTTGCTTCATCCTACTTTTACACACTACTGTTCCAAGACATTTAGCCACTTCTAGTACTGTGTCCCTGTACCTTGTCCATTCCTTTTCCAATGACTGTAACTGACTACATTCAACTAACTGGTACCTTCCTGAGATTGCTGTTATGTACATGTGCCTGATTTCCTTATCCTGAAGTTCCTCCACTCTTATCCTTCTACATATGGACCTGACCTCCTGCACTTTCGGCCTCACAATCCCAGTTTCACTGCAGATTAAATAATGACCAGTGTCATCAAAGAATCCCCTGAATACACGTGTTTCCCGCAAAGCCTTCTTGAATTCATGATCTGTTATTATATAGTCAATGACAGATCTCGTTCCCCTGCCTCCCAAGTATACCGGTGAATGTTCTTATGTTTAAAAAAGGAGTTTGTGATTACTAAGCCCATACTGGCACAGAAATCCAAGAGTTGTTTCCCGTTCCTGTTGGCCTCTATATTCTTTCCAAATTTACCCATAACCTTTTCATACCCTTCTGTTCGATTTCCAATCCTGGCATTAAAATCACCCATGAGCAGAACACTGTCCTTGTCCTTTACTCTAACAACTACATCACTGAGTGCCTCATAAAAACTATCCATCTTATCTTGATCTGTTCCTCCACAATGCGAATATACTGACACAATCCTAATTTTCTTGCTAGACACTGTCAAATCTATCCACATCAGTCGTTCGTTTACATACCTTACTGAATTACGCTGGGTTCCATTTCTTTCCTGATGTAAAGCCCTACACCCCATTGTGCTATTCTTGCTTTGACTCCTGACAGGTAGACCTTGTATTCTCCCACTTCCTCTTCTTTCTGACCCCTTACCCGAATGTCACTAAGAGCTAAAATGTCCAGCCTCATCTTACTTGCAGCCTCTGCCAGCTCTACCTTCTTCCCAGGGTAGCCCCCATTGATATTAATAGCTCCCCATCTCATTACCATTTGTTTGCCAAGTCGTATCTTAGGAGTCCCTGGTTTGTCAGTTAGAGGTGGGACTCCGTCACCTCCAAAGGTCCGAGGCATTTTGCTCTGATTGTTGGCAGCATCATATTTAAAGTATCCGGGAATCGGGTTACTAGCCTTACTTGCCCCGAGTCCTATTGAGTTTTACCTCTAACGGTTGAGGGACTAACCGGTGGATTTGGTAGTCTTTGCCGTATGAGCACAAAGGTGACCACGACTCAGAATATGTCCGAGATGCCCAGCCTTATTCCAAAGTAACTGGTATCCCGACTGTCGGGACCACTTACTTGGCCACTCATACGTTGCCCGTGGTTCATGAACTAGGACATGACTACAGGAACCCACACCATGAACCACTACCCAGAACGATGTAAAATTTGAACGGTATATTCCTGACGCTAGGAGAAACGTCATAGGAAAAAACTGACCAGTAGATGGTGCTGCACACTCATGGAGGACACTGTGGACAGATGAAGCCTATGTCAATACGCAGAACTGCTGGATAGGGACAATGGGAAGTGCGCACTCACATCAGCTGGAGCCATTTCATATTCTGCAAAAGTGTCTGTGTGGTGCGCATTGATGGCATCGTTTATCGTAGGGCCATATTGTTTTGAAGAGTGCTGCGGGATTCGTTACCTTTGCCGTCATTGGTAAACTCTATGAGGGTCTGTTGCGCACCAACGTCATTCTAAAGCCTAGTTTACACGACGACATTGGGTTGCGCCTCTAGTTGCGTGGAATGAGTTGCACACAAATAGTTTCATATTTGACTGTAGACACAGCGAAACCAGTATACACTTCAGTTTCGTCCTTTTGTGGGTTCATGAGTCGTGTATGAAATGAAAGTTTTGGCAGCTACACGTCGCACGACTTGTTATGGAGTTAAAGCTTGTTGCGTGGAATCGCTGCACAAGAAAAAAAATAAGAAACGTGTTTTGATTCGTGACTGGATGAGAGAAGGCCTCAGCTCGGTTGCTTAGCAACCTTGATGAAATAATTTATAATGGAAGATCCAAGAAGTTCTTTTAACTATCTTAGAATGTCACAAGAACTGTTCACGTTTATTCTAAATAGAGTTAACTATGTTAACTATGCAATAAGGAATAAAGATACTGTAATGCATGAACCACTACCGCCAGAACTGAAATTACGTATCACATTGCGTGCATTACATTCGAGACTCAGCATGCTGTAACATGCGGTTTAGTTGCTGATGACGCTTTTTCATTAAGACAAATAATTACTAACATCAACACTAACAGTTTTTAACATTGACAGCAGTAACTATTCGAAGCAAGCCGCATTAAGAAGAGAATGGTTTGCAAACTACTGTCTTGAAGATAGACCTGTTCAGTGGCAATATTCCATAATTCAAACATATGTCAATAAGGATAAGGAGCACTGCTGCGACGTTTTAAATAGATAAATATTGAATAAAGAATGCAGCTTCTTGATTTCTGTACCCTTCCCTCCTTTCAAAAATATCGCCTAAAAAAATTTAAAAAAATAAAGAGAGACAGAGGTTGACGCATCGAACGATGGGATTTTAGTCAAGTAGACGAGAGAATTTCCACATCTAGAATTATATTTGCTTGTATTTTTCTTAATTCAGTTGTATATGTGCTCCAAATACAATAAATTTTGCCCTGCAGCTCAGATATCGTCAAACTATCTGTGTTCTGATCGCAAATGATGGTCTCAGGAGCAGCAATATGTTGCTTATTTTTGCAATCAGTATCACTGAAATCCCACAAACACATATGAAAAGCACAGACCTCCGAAAAGCGAACATTCTTCTCCGTTTCCCACTTCATATTTCAGTTTGTCTACAATCTGCGAACACACATAACTTCAAAACTCATGCAACTAGTGTCGCAAATGCTGGAACACGCCGAATGTGTTTAGTTTCACCACAGAGTTGCGCAAACACGCGGCGCGCATGTGGCCGGTAGCTCAGTTGCCTGCAGCTTAGTGTCGTCGTGTAAACTAGCCGTAACGCTTCAGGCGCTTGGATGTGTAGGTGAGATCATTTTTATGCAGGATGGCGCTCCTCCGCACTTTGCATAGCTGGAGGCATTTCGGAAATGCTTGAATTATCCGCCGTCATTTCCCTACAGCCTGACCGTCCATATCACCTGATATTAATCCGTGTGACATCTGGTTATGAGATTCACTGCTCCAATCACGAACCTAGCTCATCTGAAGGCACGCATCGCGCAGTACATTCTGAACTTGACCCCCGGGGCACTCGGATGTGTTATGGCACATGTTGCTTCTCGATTTCAGTTTGTGACAGAAAACGGTGGACAGTGTACTGCACATGTCTTACACCAGTCTTTCGATAGGTAAAATCGAGTGTCATTTTGATTGTTATGCGATTTTTGGCTCAAGGACAATTAAAAGACAGTCATTTTGGTTTTTATACGGTTTTTGGCCTAAAGACAATAAAAAATCTATTTTTCTTATCCGATGTCATACAACATTGCAGTGGAGGATGGGCTTACCTAACAGTGCCACAACTGTTGAGTGCCGACTTTTGCAGTCATGCACATTAAGCAGTATGGATGGTGTAATGTGCAACTCAAACGGTAGCCATTGTATTGTGATTCATCTGTCATTTGTAGCCGACCCCATTTACCTTAAGACGCTTACAGTGCCATCTATTTGTAAAATTGTCGCTGACATTTTTCTCAAAGCTCTAAGGAAGGCCACCTGCAATAGTGGACGAAACGTCAGACAATTTTATATACTCACCTTTCGATCAACAGCCCAAAACATTTTTATTCACAATTTTTTATTCCATTACGTTTCTCAGTGCCTGAATAATATGCTGTTCAAATTTGATGTCATTCTGAGTAATGGTTCTCTTTCTATGGCGTTTTGAAACTAGAACATTAATTATGGAGATACCGTAGTGTGGAAATGGAAGAGGTGCACATGAAGGGCAGTTTGCAAAAGATTTCGATTGAGGCAAATTTAATGTCTGTGTATAAGTCTTTTCCTCTAGATCAATTGCTCTGAAACAAATTTGAATGTATTTCATGGCTATAGCCTTCCATATCGATGTATCTGAGACAATAATTGTAATTTGCCGCAACTACTAAAACGCTGGGGAAAAACAACACCTAATCACCATATTTACTTTTTAACTGGCAGTTGGATAACAGTTTATCGACTGAATTTACGGACATTCGACAACACTCAAAAAATATATCGGGATATTACTCTAGTCCCTAACGTAGGGGAACGAACTTTCCCTTTATAGACGGAATGGATTCCGCATTTGAACAACAGAAAAAATATCGTATCATAATATTTGTTTTTTAAATATCAGTTTTCAGTATAGATCAGTTTTTACGTTGAATTAACGGACATTCGATAACACTATATAAATATGTAGGAATATTCCTTCAGTGTGTGACGGTACGCCACATAAATATTGACATTTGTATCGGTTGTAAACCGTAATTAAGTATTTTATGAGTATAATTAGTGTAAAAGGTATAGTAAATGTTCTTGAAAGAGTAGCATCTTTATTTAATGTCTATGAAAATAAAAAAGGATCAAAAGAGACGCGATTGTACGGCCGAGGAGGAAGGACGTATTTTGTGGTACACACACTATTTTGTTTCAGTATACGGAAGGCAGCCACTGAGCGGCTACACATATTTTATGTAAGTTATTCGTATTTATTGCTAAAATAAACCTGTTATTATTATTACAAAATGCATTTCTTTTAATAGTTATCACCTCAAATGCTCGCAGTGGCTAATTATTTTTAATAAGAATTTTTTCAGTAATTTGCGCAGAGAGAAGCTCATCTTCCGATGCAGCCTCTGGTCGGCCATTTTTCAGTGTTAACAGTAACTGTAAATGCGAGAGATTTCGTGATAAGAACCTTTTTAAATTGCAACAGATAATTAATTTGTGTTAAAGTTCTTGTTTTTTAAACTATACAGATTCCGTGAGTTCGGTATGTTTTATCTTGGTCGCCCCATGGCAACAATCGAAATTCTCTCGAGCCTTGCTTTGCAATCAATAAATATAAATTAACAAAATGATATTCAGTTCAGTTAACGGCAACTATATTTTAGTCATCACGTTAAAAATCTAGAAAGAACTGGAAGCGAGGTGTAGCAAAGCTAATGCAGTGAGCTCTCAGCTACGATCTATTCTCTTCTGCAAGAAGGAAGTCAGTACCAAGACTAAGTTATCTGTGCACCGTTCAATCTTTCGACTAACTTAGTTGTATGGGAGCGAAAGTTGGGTGGATTCAGGTTAACTTATCAACAAGGTTGAGGTTACGGATATGAAAGTAGCTAGGATGATTGCAGGTACTAGTAGATGGGAACAATGGCAGGAGGGTGTCCACAATGAGGAAATCAAAGAAAAAGTGGGAATGAACTCTATACATGTAGCAGTCAGAGCGAACAGGCTTAGATGGTGGGGTCATGTTACACGCATGGGAGAAGCAAGGTTACTCAAGAGACTCATGGGTTCAGCAGTAGAGGGTAGGAGGAGTCGGGGCAGACCAAGGAGAAGGTACCTGGATTCGGTTAAGAATGATTTTGAAGTAATAGGTTTAACATCAGAAGAGCCACCAATGTTATCACTGAATAGGCGATCATGGAGGAATTTTATAAGAGGGCTATGCTCCAGACTGAACGCTGAAAGACATAATCAGTCTTAAATGATGATGATGATGATGTTCAAAATCTAAAGTTGGTACATGAATAACTGAGGCTCTTCAAGAATCCGTTTCATATGTACTTATGCACGTAAGTAAAAGTGATAAGAAAAGACAATATCCCTAAGAGAAAGATGCATGCTGTGTGTGTGTGTGTGTGTGTAATTTTTTGTATATGACGTAACAAATGCGACCGACGTCACAAGTCCCTAACGCAGGAAAACGAACTTTTCCATAGTAGAATTCCCACGCAGTACAGGTCGGATTCTCCGTTTCATCCCCTGTCTTTGGCGTCGACGAAGGTGATGACCGAGGGATAAACACAGTGCGAAAACTGAGCTGCTCTCCAATGGACACTGTTCAGTATTGCTCTCGAGAAGTTGCTTCTCCAGCGCGTGCACTGGTGGTCTGAATGCCTGCACCCAGCACGTTTTCCTGCTAAGTGTGGCCGCCACACTTGCTGAAATTCGTGCCGCGTGTCCTGCAGCTCGAATTCTGCTCGGAAAGTCTCACGTGTGTCCGCGGCACAGGTTTAAATACGGGTCACAAAGGTCACCGCCGGCTGACGTAAGACCGGCCCTCGTGCCGCAACCGGCGCCCGGCGCTGCACCGCCATATCCCTCCACCCACTGTGCGCCTCTGTCGTTTTACTCGTGCTGCACTCCTACACACGGTGTGTGGTATTCACACTCACGGCTGCGCCAAGTGCTTTGATCTCGCGGCGCTGTGGTAGCAAAGGTTTCGGCGGTAGCTTGGCAAAGCAACTCTGTACGTGGGCGCGATCCGACACCAGTGAACGGAGAAATTAATAACGGTAGCAGCTTTGTTTGTAATTTTAATTCCGTACGTACAGGATCGCGCAAGTGTATATGCGAGTGGAAACTGACTGTTGTGCTTTGACTCATATCTTTACAACTTTGCAAACGTCTGATTACTTTACAAAAGAGTTAATGTATCAAAAATTTTGACGTTAAGCACAAAAGCGAGAAAAAGTTTATATAAGGTGTGAAATGATGCTCTAAGTTTATTGTAATTCGTTAAGGACTCTCATTGTGAAACACTGGCTGAATACACGAGAGTTTCCCAGAAAGTAATGCACCGCATTTTTTTTCTCAGCCGAAAACAATGCTACGGATGCGAAACGTTACGTATGAAGTATTTGAAGTCTCCTGAGTGAGCGCGCCTAAATTTCCGTCGTTTCTGACAGATAGCGTAGCTGCAGGACAGTTTCAAAATGGGGTCTGTAGACTGTGTACATTACAAGCAACGTGCCGTCGTTAATTTCTCACTGCAGAGAAACGAACAATGAGGAATCTTCACAAACACTTGAACATCTGGTGTCAGAGAAGTACAGTTAGTCGCTGGGCACGGAGAGTGAGGTCATCAGAAGGCAGTACAAGCAACGTGCCGTCATTGAATTTCTCATTGCAGAGAAAGAAACTGCAAGGAATCTTCTCAAACGCTTGAACATCTGCTGTCAACAGAAGTATAGTTAGTCGCTGGACATGGAGGGTGAGGTCATCAGAAGGCGGTTCGGCAGAGCTCTACGATTTACAGCGGTCGGGAAGACCATCCACGGCTGTCACACCTGGCATGTTGCAGGAAGCTGATGTTGTCATTGTTTTCGCAAGGAGAGACCCATTACGACTCGGTATTTGGTGCTCCATCTGTCAATCAGCAAAGGAAGTGCGGATACAATTATCAGCACTCTTGGATATTCAAAAGCGTGTGCAAAATGGGTCCCGCGGTATCTAACTGTGGATCACAAATAGCAATGAAAAAATATTTGTCTTGATTTGTTATAACGTTTTGAAGCTGAGTGGGAGGCCTTCTTGTCCCGCATTGTGACAAGTGACGAACCTGTTTTCACCATTTTGATCCGTAACAAAACGACAATCAATAGAATGGCGCGTTTCCAGTCCTCACAGAAAAAAAATTCAAAGCAACTGTTTCTGCCGGCAAGGTCATGATCACCGTGTTCTGGGACTGTGAAGGTGTGATTCTCATTGATGTGACGCCAAGAGGCAGCATCATTAATTCAGAAGCATATGTCAACACTTTAACAAAATTCAAAATGCGCTTCCGGCGACTTCGGCGTCAGAGCAACCCAGGACATGTTTCCCTGCAACACGATAATGCCCGACCCCGCACAAATCTGATGACTGTTGAACACACCGCAAAACAGGGTTGGACAGTGTCACCCCATCAACTCTATACCCCTTACCTAGCCCCCTTGGACTTTCGCTTGTTTGGGCCATTAAGGAATGCCATTCGTGGGACACATTTTGAGAAAAATAGGGCGTAAAATAAAACATCATTTATCGTGTGTGTAATTCTCATTATGTTCAACAAAAATTGTTGAAGAGAAACAATGTGTCGCGATATTTTGTTGGCAACCCACGTAGTCTGCGTAATTTGCGCCCCATTTTAAGCAAAAGCACGTTTTTCCATGATTGTCAATGTTTATCACGTCGTATCTACTGAATGTCGTGTCCTATAACGATATAATACGCAGGTACGTTCAATGATGCACCTAAATACTGTCTGCAAAGTATGTTGCGAAGGGAGATAATAGTAAAGAAGTAATAAATTAAAACGTCATGCCTGATGTCGATCTTTCACTGTGTGCTATTTTAAACGGAAGATAGTTTTTCACGCATCTAAATGTGTATGACTTCAAATATCCTGAACCAAGTGTCGAACAATGATAAAATTCAGGTACTGTATATTTAGAGATTGTGGATACTGTCTTCAAACTGTCTTGCGGATAGAATCTGTAGTAAAGAAGTAATAAATTAAAAAGTCATTGATGGTGCTGAAGTTTTCCTGCATAAGCAGCGAAAATGTAGTAAGCGGTAACTTTTTTCCTTTCATCACTTTAAGGAGGTGTCGAGGTGAATGCGTTCCGTGAAGGTTTCAAATTATGCGTAAAGTTTGTTGGAGATCGCAAAGAGCTCTCATTCAAAAATACTGGATAAATAACGTCTGGCTATTTGCGGGCCCTGAATACAAACAAACATTTACTACTTGTAATTCATTTTGTACTGTGCAAAACTTTTAACACGCTAAGATTGTATCTCTTAAATAGTTGATTATGACAGAATTGTAAATTTCTAAATTCGGTCAATAATTACGCGAAATATTGTGAGTCAAATATTTACTGCCATGGAAAGCTGTTAGACAGGCAACATGAAAGTGGTATTAGGTTCCTGTATTAGTCGCCTAGAAAAAGAGACCATAAGCTGTGAGGTTTTCATATATTTTCTTCCGTTGTAAATAACTCACCTTTACCGTACTGGGACGGAGATGCAACAGCGGGCAGCAGGAGTAAAGATAAGATTATTGACTCTGTGTTTAATGTAATCCGTGGCGCGCTTGCTTGCCAGTTAGTTGCGCAGCGATATAACATTCTTATTAGAGGCATAGTAGCCAGCGGTTGCTTTTTCACAGAAGGAGATCAGATATTTGTGAATCTTGGAGAAATAATCTGGAATGGATTATTACGGAGACAACTTTGTTTTAAAGCTATTGTATTGACGGAGATGATTTTTGGAGGAATATTTCAAGGTAGCACATGCACGCGCAAGAATGAAATGTTTATTTGTCAGAACTATTAATTGAATATCTGTATTATTTGGACTTTCTGTGTTTTCATTATGTCACAAATTACGCAACTGGATGGACGGTCTGTAATTTTTGTAATGAGACAATTTCGTAATTGTTAGAGTCCTCTTATGTTGTACAGTCTTTTTTGACAATAATCACAGCTTAATTGTTCAAGGACGATTTTCTTTAAAGTCGAGTCTTCCTTCATGATTCGTAATAAAGTTTTGAATATTTTGTCGTATGCGTATTGAACCTTAAGCCACACGCAGACACAGGTTATTTCTGACAAGAAAAGAACGTTTAGAGTAGATTATTTTTGTTTTGCTACTGCATTTGCCGATTTCAGTTTGCTTTCCAGAACATCAGTACACCAGATACAAAACAGTATGCTGAACATGAAGTAAGTTACAGTCGTTTCAGGATGTATATCACTTTGCATTCTTGTTAGTAAACCGTACATAGTTAGAACTTCCAGGTGTTGCGCTATTTAAAGCCGATTAATTTACAGTCAACTGTGTAGTTTATCTTAGACAGCTAATTTATGCAGTGATATTTGTTGATATTTCAAGTCAGACACTGCACTTCATGTTACGTAACTAACATACCGTTCTACAGTGTTGAGTTTAAATTAAATAGTTTTTCCTGAGTACCCAAATAATTTCTTTTGGAACTTAATTAGATTTATTTTCATTATTTCAGATTCAGCATTTCATTAAGATTAAAGTTTTGTTTCGCGACACTGTTCACATGCGGAACACACGGCCAGTTGAGTAGGATATCTAAACACACGTTACATGAAGAGAAAGCTTCTTTTCTTAACTTTTTTTTAAAAAAAGGAAAAGAATATTCAGTACCTCATATAAAGATAAGTTACGCAGAAAGCTTACACATGTCGACCCTATTGGCCTAGGATAGTCTTCTGGTTTTCTGTGCTTAAATAGTTAGTTTTCAACACAGGATCTAGAAAGCAAATCGGTGTTACAGGTATGTATTAAGATTTTTACTTTCTCTTTCAGCTATTGTAATTTCGTTATAATTTTCGCTGTGACCTACAGTGAAAACATTTCCTTTTTTTTTGCAAAAATATATTCTTTGTTTTGTAGGCAGACATTAGTATAAATCGTGTGAAATATTTCAGCGTTACTTAGATTTTTCGCAGATATTTCAGTTATACACTCCTGGAAATGGAAAAAAGAACACATTGAAACCGGTGTGTCAGACCCACCATACTTGCTCCGGACACTGCGAGAGGGCTGTACAAGCAATGATCACACGCACGGCACAGCGGACACACCAGGAACCGCGGTGTTGGCCGTCGAATGGCGCTAGCTGCGCAGCATTTGTGCACCGCCGCCGTCAGTGTCAGCCAGTTTGCCGTGGCATACGGAGCTCCATCGCAGTCTTTAACACTGGTAGCATGCCGCGACAGCGTGGACGTGAACCGTATGTGCAGTTGACGGACTTTGAGCGAGGGCGTATAGTGGGCATACGGGAAGCCGGGTGGACGTACCGCCGAATTGCTCAACACGTGGGGCGTGAGGTCTCCAAAGTACATCGACGTTGTCGCCAGTGGTCGGCGGAAGGTGCACGTGCCCGTCGACCTGGGACCGGACCGCAACGACGCACGGATGCACGCCAAGACCGTAGGATCCTACGCAGTGACATAGGGGACCGCACCGCCACTTCCCAGCAAATTAGGGACCTTGTTGCTCCTGGGGTATCGGCGAGGACCATTCGCAACCGTCTCCATGAAGCTGGGCTACGGTCCCGCACACCGTTAGGCCGTCTTCCGCTCACGCCCCAACATCGTGCAGCCCGCCTCCAGTGGTGTCGCGACAGGCGTGAATGGAGGGACGAATGGAGACGTGTCGTCTTCAACGATGAGAGTCGCTTCTGCCTTGGTGCCAATGATGGTCGTATGCGTATTGGCGCCGTGCAGGTGAGCGCCACAATCAGGACTGCATACGACCGAGGCACACAGGGCCAACACCCGGCATCATGGTGTGGGGAGCTATCTCCTACACTGGCCGTACACCTCTGGTGATCGTCGAGGGGACACTGAATAGTGCACGGTACATCCAAACCGTCATCGAACCCATCGTTCTACCATTCCTAGACCGGCAAGGGAACTTGCTGTTCCAACAGGACAATGCACGTCCGCATGTATCCCGTGCCACCCAACGTGCTCTAGAAGGTGTAAGTCAACTACCCTGGCCAGCAAGATCTCCGGATCTGTCCCCCATTGAGCATGTTTGGGACTGGATGAAGCGTCGTCTCACGCGGTCTGCACGTCCAGCACGAACGCTGGTCCAACTGAGGCGCCAGGTAGAAATGGCATGGCAAGCCGTTCCACAGGACTACATCCAGCATCTCTACGATCATCTCCATGGGAGAATATCAGCCTGCATTGCTGCGAAAGGTGGATATACACTGTACTAGTGCCGACATTGTGCATGCTCTGTTGCCTGTGTCTATGTGTCTGTGGTTCTGTCAGTGTGATCATGTGATGTATCTGACCCCAGGAATGTGCCAATAAAGTTTCCCCTTCCTGGGACAATGAATTCACGGTGTTCTTATTTCAATTTCCAGGAGTGTATAAAAAGATTTAATTAATTTCGGTTATCTAACCAAAAATTCACTTCGTGTAGCTACAATAGAAATTTTGTTTGGTAATTCAGTTGTTATATTCCAACACTACGGCTATCAACAACGTATTTAATCGACTTACCAAGTCGCAATCTACGTCATAAAGTAATGACTCGCTAATTAACAAGAACAAGCATAACAGTCGTTAAACACAAATAATTTACTTAAGATTTCAGAGAATGCAGATAACTTTCCAAAATTAATGAATCCTTTATCAGTAATGGCTACAGAACAGATATTCAACAGTGAACAAGAAATTTCAGCAGACGAATAGGCTGACGAGAAGTCGCCCCAGACAGTAAAAAATTCGCAGCAACCACTTAATAAGACAGTCGATTCGAGTTTTACTTCCGTTTCTTTCAGTCAAACAGCACACGAACCACATCAGTTAACGTCAATGCGCATTCATTCATTGCAAAGATAATAAATGTGAATGCGGAATGCAATAATCCAACTTTGTTAGAGCTGCTAATAAACACAGAACAATTTCAGAAAATAGACAAAACAGTAGAACAAAACCCAAAATTACAAGAGGGAGTAAGTAAATATATCATGTAACATCAGGAAAGACCGCAACACATATTTGTAGGAATCCCACAACAGTTAAGAAATATCTTACAACCTATTATTACAAGGCTACAGGTCGGCTACCCAACCTTGAAACTGAATTAAACTATTTAAAAATCACACAACAGAATAATAAAGAAGTGCTACTACAAAAAATAAATACGGCAGAGAGCAGCAGTCTCACAACTAACATAACATCACGATCATATTAATGTCTGCCTGAACACTGATGAACAAAAAGAACAACTTTGTATGTTAACAAAGGATGTCAAAGACATTACAATAAAGATTTCAAGTTTGTCCACAAACATAGACAATGTTTCTGATGTCAAACATCCTGTACTATTTTCAGATACAACAGAACTACACGAAGTCGCCCGTAAAGAAAATTACCGCAACTCCAGACAAGTCGCCTGGCTGTAGATACGTATTGCTACCAGTACAAAGTCGGGACGGGCTACCACTTTTTATATATAGTGAGGATTAGTGGTCCTGTACCAGTCCAATGGGGAGTCTGAAGAATTTTCTCCACTAAGAATGACAAGCTATGTTTTGTTTTCCTCTTCAGACTATTACAAAATATTCTCGATTTACTTGTCACATCAAATCTAGGAAAAATCTCCAGTTTTCCGTCGCATTCGTGAGGAAGGATTTCGTCGAAATCTCGAAGTTTTACCCAATATGAGACAACAAGTAAACCAATAAAATTTTGTACAGGAATCTCGTTGTGAGAAACTAACATCTCATAGCTCTTGTGTATCGCGAAGGTGGTCTATATTTCTGTACACTTGCATGTTGTTCATTTGGTAAAAGTGCGGAATTATATTGATCGCCTTCCAGAAGCCAAGAAATACAACATTAACCTCTGTGTCGGCATCTGCTGCCTTCTGGGTTTCGTGGACGAACAGAGCGAACTGGATTTCACATGACAACACGATTGTTGTTCGCGAAATCTTCGCGTTCTCCATCATAGGTTATTTGGATTTTTACATGAATTCTTTATTTTCTTCTATTTACTTGATACATTAGTGTTTACAATTGGCAGTTATAACATTTTTTGTTATGTACATTACAATAACACGATGTTGAGATGTTATAAATGCTTTTTTTGATCCCTAGCGCCTACAGCAAGTATGGACCTAAATGACGCTATCCTTAATTGGTCACCATCCAGTTTACATGTCTATGAGCTCCTTCTCTCAACATGCAGTGCTGTCTAACTGTTTATGCCTGTATACACTACACACTGGTTTCAGACTGCGTTAGGTTTTTATGTACAGTTACTTTTATCAAAATAACTACGTGAGAACGACGACCTTACACCTAGACGAAGTGCCGTAGTATACTGTTCGATATGGCTCCATAATTCGTTCCTTACAAATATACATTCTATCTACTCACTTGACGCCTCGCTACGTTCAGAGACATTTAGGCAACTATTACTAACAAAAAGCGTAAACGAATTGTCATTTGACCGCACAAATGACCTGTGCAGTGAATTACTTCCGACACAAATCATGATACTAAAAATCGTTGCATGAACCATAAAACTCGTCTGCCACGTCTATTAAGGTAAAATGACACATATTCGGCTTTTGTAAGGGCGTTCTCGAGTGTCCGTATTATAGAAGATAGATGTAACAGTAGATATTACCTGTTGTAGTTGCGACCATCAGTAGCTCGGTTCGATAAATCGGCTAAATTCTTATTTGCAGGATCAATGTGGCGGGTTTAATCTCTAATACAGTCATCATTTGAAGTTGAAACAATGCAACGTTAACGGCTACAAGAAGGTATACTGAAAGTGGCATTTAGTTTGAGGGTCTAGGACAGCCCAACAGTAGTGGAGTGGATGCGCTACGATAATTACTTCTTAATTTTACAATGAAATACAAACTTACTAACAAAATAAAAAAGAACACAGAGCCATTCCGAAAATACTTGAATTTCCTTCCTTCTAACAGTTTATAACAGTTTGAACTAAATAATAAGACGGCATATTACAGGGTAGTGTTCACTCTCCCATCTCTGTCCATCTCCTGCCTCCTCCTCTATCTGTACATGTCTTCCTGCACACTTCCTCTGTCTATCTCATCCTCTCCCTTTCACTATCTATCTTCTCCATGACCCCCTCTCTGTTCATCTATGCCCAGCAGCACATATTTGAAAATATTATAAAAGTAGCCATTTACCAAAAATTACGCTGTATACCCACATGGCATGTATATTGCCCACATCTCCTCTTCTCCTCACTATTTGACCATAACCTTCTCTCTCTCTCTCTATGCCCATAACACCACTCTCTCAATATCCATATCCTTCTCTCCACTCTTTCTGCCCATCTGCTCCTTCCCCTTTCGCTGTCTACCTCCTCCTGCCCCTCTCTATCTCCTACTCTATCCTCCTTTTCTGTCCATCTCATCCTCTTACCTCTATCTGACCATCTCCTCCTCATCCCCCCCCTCTGTCTATCTTCTCCTCCCTCATATCTGTCCATCTCCTTCTCTATCACTCCATCTCTTACTGCACACTTTCTCTGTCCATCGGATCCTCTCCATCTCACTATTCATCTCCCTCTGCCCCCTCTCTCTGTCCAGCCATGCCCATCAGCTCAGGCAGCCCCTGGAAAATATTGAAATACTACCTTGACAACAAGTCAATCATGCAAGGGAATGTAGGTGTCAGGGGTTAACAACACAACTACCCCATACCCATCCCCACCCCTATAGGAGAACTCAATCCAGTTTTTTTCAAGAAGTGGAATATATATATATATATATATATATATATATATATATATATATATATATATATATGCTTACGTTCATGTCACATATAATACAGACATCTATGGTCCATCTCCTTCTGTCCTCCCTCTCTGCCTTCTCACCTCCCTGTCTATCCATGTCATCCACCTCTCTGTGTCTGACCCCTCCTATGTTTCTGCCCATCTTGCCATCTTGCTCTCTGCTGTCTCTCTCTGTCCATCTCCTTCTCCTTTCACTCTCTGTCTTTACATCTCCTACTGCCCCTTCTCTCCTTACACATCCCATTCTGCCCCTAACCATACCGCCCTAACTCTATCTCTCTCTCTCTCTCTCTCTCTATCTCTCTCTCTCTCTCTCCATCTCTTCTTCTATCCTTCTCATCCTTTCCCCATACATACCACCCAGATGTGGACCCAGAAAAAGAGGTCGATAAAGCAGGCTGGTACTCCAAACACAACATGCCTCTTGTGCAGCCCAGCCAGTATTCCAGTGGCTTGAAAACCCTTTTTCCTGTTACATGTAGGCTGCCATGCAAAACAGATCGATAAAGCATGCCAATACCACTCAAGTTCCACACACCTGTTGTGCTAGCCAGCCTATATGTCTGGGGCAAGAAAACCGTTTCCCACACATAAAGAGTCGTCAATCACTTCAGTTATAACTGCTGGCTGTGATACACAATTAGTGTGGCTTGACGATCCATTTTCTAACATGTCCTGTGTTGCTGTTTTGTTATGGTTATTAGTTGTTACCGATTTCAGATCCTTTTTGTTTTGAATTATTACCAACAAACTAACAGTTGTTATTCCTATGTGGTAATTGTCTATTGCAGTTGAAATGTTGAGTTGATGTATTATGAATTCGATTATTGGTTGGGTCAGCACTAGGTTCACACCAATTACTTCACCCTAATAATTAACAAGTGTCTTCCTGTACGAGAGCAATTGAGTCAAGTAATGATATAAAATCCTTGAGCCTTTCTTCCGATATGTGAATCAGTTTATCTCGGATATCGATGGGCAACTTTGCTTTCAACATTCTCAAGCAGTCCAAGTGGGTAATTGGTCATCACAGGACGTTGCTCTATATAAGTATTTTTCGAATTACAGACTTTATTTGACGTTTTTGTACGAAAAAGGCTGAGGATTGGAAACTTCTTTTCTCAAGCATTCTTTGACCCCACAAGACCAATATTTCGTAAAGAACGCTTGTTCAAACTCTTCATGGTTCTTGCAAAATTCACTTACGTCTGTGTTCCATAACGCACATTCTCCCTGGATATATTCCGAGTCATAACTAATTTTTTGTGACTCAGTCCAAGTCTTGGGCACAATTCGTCTTAAACGTCGAATGAGCACAACGAGAGTCATCGTTCTTTTATCAGGAGAAAAAGTTTGAAACTGCCTATATTTTAAAAGTTTCTCTTCTGCCAAAATGACAGTATAAAGGTTTGTCGAGTTGGCATTGGCATTATAATAGCAATTTCGACAGACATTCGTATTGCCACATTGTGATTTGGTGTCGGAGGTCTGTAACGTTTCCTGTCTGCAGGCTTTGGGGTGCCGAAACTTCGCTGTCCCCCGATACTCTTCTACTCTCTTTTTAGTCTCCCGTATGGTCTCCTGAGTCTCAGCGCGCCACTGCACGACGTATGGTCCGAGGTGACTTTTATCTCCTTCCAGCTCTTTGCTAAGCTGACTTCCTTCAGGTAAACCGTCTGACAAAATGTTGGCTACGACTGACTTAATGATATCAGCTACATAGTGCTCACTTGCCGCTCCTTTGTTCTCGCCAACTCATCAATCTTTTGTGAATAATGCTTTTTATGGGCCCTGAACTTTTCCTCTATTTTCCCTTCACTTCCTGTCGACAGTTGCTTAACAGATTCTGTTAATTCAGCTACGGTTTCCTCCAAAACACCTTGTCTAGAATTTAGTTCCTTCAATTCAGTATATATCTTTTTAATTCGATCGTAAATGTCTCTTTACCCTTGTGTAATTCAGGTAATTCACTTGATACGTCTTAGTTCTTTTTAACCTCATCAGAAACCTGTGTCTTCAAGTCGACTGGGCTTTAGCCATTTGCTTTTGCTTTTGTGCTATACTGGAAACTTGCATTTTGGTATCAGAGACCTTCGTGCTCTGGTTGGCCTTGAGCCAAAATCCTTAACTGTTGGATAATTGCATTTAAGGGATCCATTTATCTCTGATCTGAAACTGCTGGCTTGCCTACTTCTTCTGCTCCTTCTAAAGGCTGAACTTTATCCACTTGCTCTTAAACTGTAATCCAGTTTTAAAAGTAAAGAATACACTCCACTTTTCCTAAAATATTGTTCCTAACAAGGACCACGATTAATCCGAAGCACTTCTTGTACTAAGCATATATATGGAAACTACACACTAAATACATGTTAATTAGAAGATATAAGAAAAGTATAGCTACCACACCCATAATAATTAGTCACAGCTTGACACGGAAGGAAAACTCTAATACAGTAATATCTTGCTCATTTTTTGCTAGAAGACAGTGTTGATGTTCACCCATTTAGCTACCTGTTAGCAGCTGATCAAAGTTACCTGGCAGTGGACCATAAAAATTCTTACGTAATACACACAATTTTCGAGCTCTGTATATTAGAAAGTTCAACGAGTTTGGGTGATGATTCATGCAAGGGAGTAGTCTTTGTACATATTGCAATAATCTTCAACAACTTTTCTGGAATCTCCCAATCGTCGACGTATAGGTCTGCTGCTTCTCCCATGCAAAACTGGTCGCCAATCTCCCCTCAATAGAGGAACTGATCACCCTCGGACATTAACTAAAAAAAGGACACAGACTTACAAATGTGAAAAAAACTTAAATATCTGTTCATACCACCAAGGCACTAGACAAAACATGGTGCAGAGAACGATGTCCTGAATTAGAATCTTGTGCCTACCACTCTCTTTGTCATCACGAAATGGCACCCACATCTTGCACTGTGCCACTATGGTGAAACCCAGAAACAGAACACACAGGACCTGAGTAGAAACCACCTAATGACAGCTGTAAAAGTTCGCTCCCCACAGTAATCTGATAAATGAGGTACTGACTGTTCACAGTGGAGCAGTTCCAGGCATGTAAGAAACCATCATGAAAGTTTTTCCACGTACCATCTTGCGGATACGGCTCCTCTACCTCCCCCTGGTCGATGGACTTTCTGCCCTGGTACAATGTTAAATTCCATCCTGCTACTCTTCAAGGATGATACAGACAAAAATTCTGTAATAGCTATGTGTACCACCACTTCCTATCCTGCAATACACTTAATGCTACACACCTTCTCCCTCCTTGCCTAAAAACAACAAATCACCCTATTTATTTATTGCTTATCTCTCCTCACCAGATTAGAGCCTAGAACTAGTCCGTAATATATTCACCTGCTCACTTCAAGGTGTCTCACTTTCAAAAAACTTACGATAATACACTATGTGATCAAAAGTACCCGGACACCCCCAAAAACATTACGTTTTTCATATTCAGTACGTTGTGCTGCTACCTACCTACTCCATATCAGTGACCTCAATAGTCATTAAACATCGTAAGAGAGAAGAATGGGGCGCTCCGCGGAACTCACGGACTTGAAATGTGATCAGGTGATTGGGTGTCACTTGTGTCATACGTCTGTGCGCAAGATTTCCACGCTCCTAAACATCCCTAGGTCCACTGTTCCCGATGTGATAGTGAAATGAAACGTGAAGGGATACGTACAGCACAAAACCGTACAGGCCGACCTCGTCTGGTGACTGACAGATACCGCTGACAGTTGAAGAGGGTCGTAGTGTGTAATAGGCAGACATCTACCCAGACTATCACACAAGAACTACAAACTGCCTTAGGGTCCACTGCAAGTACTGTGACGGTTAGGCTGGATATGAGAAAACTTGGGTTTCATAGTCGAGCGGCTGTTCATAAGCCACACATCACGCCGGTAAATGCCAAACGACGCCTCTATTGGTGTAAGAAGCGTAAACACTGGGCGGTTGAACTGTGGAAAAACGTTGTGTGTTGTGACGAATCACGGTGCACAATGTGGCGATCCGAAGGTAGGGTATGGGTATGGCGAATGCCCGATGAACGTCATTTGCCAGCGTGTGTAGTGCCAGCAGTAAAATTCGGTGGTGTTATGGTGTGCTCGTGTTCTTCATGGAGGGGGCTTCCACCCCGTGTTGGTTTCCGTAATGCTATCACGGCACAGGTCTACATTGATGTTTTAAGCGACTTCTTGCTTCCCAATGTTGAAGAGCAATTCGGGAATGGCGATTGCATCTTTCAACACGATCAACCATCTCTTCATAATGCACGTCCTGTGGCGGAGTGTTTACACGACAATAACGTCCCTGTAATGGAGTGGTCTGCACAGAGTCCTGACGTGAATCCTATAGAACACCTTTAGGATGTTTTGGAACGCCGACTTCGTGCCAGGCCTCACCAACCGACATCACTACCTCTCCTCATTGCATCACTCCGTGAAAAATGGGTTGCCATTATCCAAGAAACCTTCCAGCACCTGATTGAACGTATGCCTACGAGAGTGGAAGCTGTCATCAAGGCTAAGGGTGGACTAACGCCATACTGAATTCCAGCATTACCGATCGACGACGCCACTAACTTATAAGTCATTTTCAGCCAGTTGTCCGGATACTTTTGATCACATACTGTAATTCTATGTCCATGAGAGCCAAGCGAATGTCTTTCTTCACGTCCCTTCACTCACCATCTATCAACTAGAATAGCTCGGCCATCACCTGTCGAACTTGTTGGGGCAACTCAGGCACAGTACACAAGACGACCTGCCCTCGAGTAGACATCTCATAAACCAACTCTTCCTTCTGCAGCCACGGATCGCCTGACACATCACCATCAACCATATCTGCAACACACTACATCTACATCTACATGACTACTCTGCAATTCACATTTAAGTGCTTGGCAGAGGGTTCATCGAACCACAATCATACTACCTCTCTACTATTCCACTCCCGAACAGCGAGCGGGAAAAACGAACACCTAAACCTTTCTGTTCGAGCTCTGATTTCTCTTATTTTATTTTGATGATCATTCCTACCTATGTAGGTTGGGCTCAACAAAATATTTTCGCATTCGGAAGAGAAAGTTGGTGACTGAAATTTCGTAAAAAGGTCTCGCCGCGACGAAAAACGTCTATGCTGTAATGACTTCCATCCCAACTCGTGTATCATATCTGCCACACTCTCTCCCCTATAACGTTATAATACAAAACGAGCTGCCCTTTTTTGCACCCTTTCGATGTCCTCCGTCAATCCCACCTGGTAAGGATCCCACACCGCGCAGCAATATTCTATCAGAGGACGAACGAGTATAGTGTAAGCTGTCTCTTTAGTGGACTTGTTGCATCTTCTAAGTGTCCTGCCAATGAAACGCAACCTTTGGTTCGCCTTCCCGACAATATTATCTATGTGGTCCTTCCAACTGAAGTTGTTCGTAATTTTAACACCCAGGTACTTAGTTGAATTGACAGCCTTGAGAATTGTACTATTTATCGAGTAATCGAATTCCAACGGATTTCTTTTGGAACTCATGTGGATCATCTCACACTTTTCGTTATTTAGCGTCAACTGCCACCTGACACACCATACAGCATTCTTTTCTAAATCGCTTTGCAACTGATACTAAAGAAATGCAAGACGCAATTTCCCAACGTGCTACTGCTATGGATATGGGTACCACTCTGGCACAATACACAAACAAGCACTTCTACTAATCGTAGCACAGTGAGTGCACTGGAGCTTGCGCTGGGGATCATACGAGAATGAGCTTCATTTGAAATAACCTTTACTGAAAATCATATATTACCCAAAAAAGCATTGAACGACATCAAAAAAATTCTTGACAATTACTAAACAATATTCTGCTTGAGAATAATGCTTGGCAATGGCCACAGCAGAAAATAATAATAACAATAAAACTTACTCTAAGTACGCGCATTACCTTTCAACAATAATCTTATTTGGCTCTGGTGACATACAATCGGGACACCAGTTAAGAACAGACACCGCAATATCAATCCAAGCTGCTTTATAAGTCGGTACACAGAATGACGCTTTACGCTGAAAATGAACAAATACCATATCAAGTGACCCATTCTACTAACATCAACTTCCACCAGCTACGGATTTAATGGTATGTACATGAGAAGTTCACAGAGCTAACCTAATATGCCCGCCCGATTGGTCGTGCGGTGTAACGCACGGCTTTCCGGGCGAGAAGAGACGCCTGGTCCCCGGCACGAATCCTACTTGTGTCGAGGTCCGGTGAGCCGGCCAGTCTGTCGATGGTTTTTAGGCGGTTTTCCATCTGCCACGGCGAATGCGGGCTGGTTCCCCTTATTCCGCCTCAGCTACACTACGTCGGCGATTGCTGCGCAAACAAGTTCTCCACATACGCGTACACCACCACTACGCAAACGTAGGGGTTACATCGTCTGGTGTGAGACGTTCCCTGGGGAGTTCCACCGGTGGCCGAACAGCACAATAACTCTGGGTTCGGTGTGGGGCGACGGAGGGCTGAAGTGGACTGCGGTAGTCCTCGTGGGATTGGGACCACTGCGGCTGCGGCGGGGACGGAGCCTCCCCGGTTGACATACAATACAATACATACAATAACCTAATATACTCAGAAGGGAAAGTAACATAGCACACAAACATTATGGCTATAAACAATTACCGGTTCACGCCTTTTGCGTACATTTCAAAAATCACAAAGCAGGAAAACCTCTTTTTGCACAACGGCCTGTAACAGCCACACTGTGTCCAAACAAATTTCTGGCTTGCATTCGGTCGTCGCTCCGTTCATCCGACGATATTTGGACTGACACCTGCAAGTCATCTTCCTGTGAGCCACCGACAACTGACGAAGACTTGCTCCGCTCCGCAATGTGTAGGTCGCATGCATCGAAATGAAATTGACAGACGGCCCACACATTGCGGTAGCTGCGCTCTTGCTGGTGGAACCGAGGAACTCAGCCAGCCGTCCTCTGCATTATCACCCGCCGAGGTTGTCGGCACACTCTATCGTCTTCGATCAGAACAAGTCGTGGAGATGACGGGGTTCCACGTACTGCACAACTGGTAGCCACTATCATTGTTCATCAGTTTTCTCACCAGGCGTATTCCCATGGATTCTTTAATAACAGAGTCCCAAAAAGATGTAGTTGACGTCAGAATCGTACACTGAAGAGCCAAAGAAACTTGTACAACTGCCTAATATCGTATAGAGAACGCACTAGAACTCAGAAGGGCCGCAAAACGACGTGACATGGACTCGAGTAAGGTCTGAAGTAGTGCTGGAGGGAACTGGCACCATGAATCCTGTAGAGGTGTCCATAAATCCGTAAGAGTACAAGGAGGTGGCGATCTCTTCTGAACAGCAAAATGCAAAGCATCCCAGATGTGGTCGATAATATTCATGTCTCGGGAGTTTGGTGGCCAGTGGAAGTCTTCAATTTAGAACAGTGTTCCTGGAGTCACTCTCTAGCAATTCTGGGCATATGGGGTTTCGCACTGTTATGCTGGAAGTGCCCAAATACGTCGGAGTGCACAATAGACATGAATGGATGCAGGTGATCAGACAGGATGCGTACATACGTATCACCTGTCAGAATCGTATGTCGACGTATCAAGGTTCCTATATCATTCCAACTGCACGCGCCCCACATCACTCCAATTGCACACGACCCACACCATTACAGAGCCTTCACCAGCTTGAACCGTCCCCTTCTGACATGCAGGGTAGATGGATTCATGAAGTTGTCTCCATACACGTACACGTCCGTCCGATCGATATAATTTGAAACGAGACTCGTCCGACCAGGCAACATGTTTCCAGTCATGAACAGACCAATGTCAGTGTTGATGGCGAGGCTTAAAGCTTTGTGTCGTGCAGTCATCAAGGGTACACGAGTGGGTCTTTGGGTGTAGCAATTGGTGGAAGGGTTGCACTTCTGTCACGTTGAATGACTCTCATCAGTCGTCCTTGGTCTCGTTCTTGCAGGATATTTTTCCGGGTGCAGTGATGTCAGAGAGTTGATGTTTTATCGGATTCTTGATATTCACGGTACACTCGTGAGAAGGTCGTACGGGAAAGTCCCCGCTTCATCGCTCCCTCGAAAATGCTATGTCCCATCGCTCCAGCGCCGACTATAGCACAATGTTTCAAATTCACTTAAATCTGGTTAACCTGTTATTCTAGCAGCAGTAAGCGATCTGACACCTGATCCAGTCACTTGTTTTCTTATACAGGTTGTTTGAAATGTGATGATCAATATAACAGGTACAATCATTCGAAACAAAAAAGTCAAGTAAACATGGGTCCTAAAACGCATACCTTAAGAACTTTGAGGAATTCTTGATCTACAATATTGTGAAACAGATCTCTTCTACTGCAGGCTCTTTGCTTTCCAAATTTTGGGACATGGTAGTATGGACCAAAAGAAGAAAAAAAAGTCCAGTAATCATGTGCTCTAAAACGCATACCTTAAAAGTTATGAGCACTTGTTCATTAGGAGAGTTGCGTTCCGAAGTACCGAAGATGAAAGGGTGTCCACAGCCGTTAAGGTGAGCATTTTAAATGGCATGTTAACTGGTCATTTTTTTCTTGTTTTGGTCCATACTACCACTTCCCAAAATATACACTCCTGGAAATTGAAATAAGAACACCGTGAATTCATTGTCACAGGAAGGGGAAACTTTATTGACACATTCCTGGGGTCAGATACATCACATGATCACACTGACAGAACCACAGGCACATAGACACAGGCAACAGAGCATGCACAATGTCGGCACTAGTACAGTGTATACCCACCTATCGCAGCAATGCAGGCTGCTATTCTCCCATGGAGACGATCGTAGAGATGCTGGATGTAGCCCTGTGGAACGGCTTGCCATGCCATTTCCACCTGGCGCCTCAGTTGGACCAGCGTTCGAGCTGGACGTGCAGACCGCGTGAGACGACGCTTCATCCAGTCCCAAACATGCTCAATGGGGGACAGATCCGGAGATCTTGCTGGCCAGGGTAGTGGACTTACACCTTCTAGAGCACGTTGGGTGGCACGGGATACATGCGGACGTGCATTGTCCTGTTGGAACAGCAAGTTCCCTTGCCGGTCTAGGAATGGTAGAACGATGGCTTCGATGACGGTTTGGATGTACCGTGCACTATTCAGTGTCCCCTCGACGATCACCAGAGGTGTACGGCCAGTGTAGGAGATCGCTCCCCACACCATGATGCCGGGTGTTGGCCCTGTGTGCCTCGGTCGTATGCAGTCCTGATTGTGGCGCTCACCTGCACGGCGCCAAACACGCATACGACCATCATTGGCACCAAGGCAGAAGCGACTCTCATCGCTGAAGACGACACGTCTCCATTCGTCCCTCCATTCACGCCTGTCGCGACACCACTGGAGGCGGGCTGCACGATGTTGGGGCGTGAGCGGAAGACGGCCTAACGGTGTGCGGGACCGTAGCCCAGCTTCATGGAGACGGTTGCGAATGGTCCTCGCCGATACCCCAGGAGCAACAGTGTCCCTAATTTGCTGGGAAGTGGCGGTGCGGTCCCCTACGGCACTGCGTAGGATCCTACGGTCTTGGCGTGCATCCGTGCGTCGCTGCGGTCCGGTCCCAGGTCGACGGGCACGTGCACCTTCCGCCGACCACTGGCGACAACATCGATGTACTGTGGAGACCTCACGCCCCACGCGTTGAGCAATTCGGCGGTTCGTCCACCCGGCTTCCCGCATGCCCACTATACGCCCTCGCTCAAAGTCCGTCAACTGCACATACGGTTCACGTCCACGCTGTCGCGGCATGCTACCAGTGTTAAAGACTGCGATGGAGCTCCGTATGCCACGGCAAACTGGCTGACACTGACAGCAGCGGTGCACAAATGCTGCGCAGCTAGCGCCATTCGACGGCCAACACCGCGGTTCCTGGTGTGTCCGCTGTGCCGTGCGTGTGATCATTGATTGTACAGCCCTCTCGCAGTGTCCGGAGTAAGTATAGTGGGTTTGACACACCGGTGTCAATGTGTTCTTTTTTCCATTTCCAGGAGTGTAGAAAGCAAAGAGCTTGCAGAAGAGATTGACTTCACGGTATCGAAGATCAGGAACTGCTCATAGATATACGTTTTAGTTCCCATGTTTACTTGATTTAATTGTTTAGAATGAGCGCTCCTATCATATCCCTGAATATTGACCATCACTTCTGAAACACCCTGTATAGACTTGCCGCGTGCACCACCGTATTCTTTCTTTTTAAATATCTCTTTATATCATACCTATACCAGTTTCTTTGCCGCTTCAGTGGTATTGCGGAACGGAAGTCTTCGTCAGTCTTCGATAGCTCACCTGAATATGGCTGGTAGGTGCCCAGTCAAAATATCGCGGCATGAATTAAAGGACGACCGGCTGCAAGCCAGGAACTTGTTTTAACATTCAGTTTAGTAATATTAAAATTCACAACAGCCGCACTTTGTTTGAAAACACCGTAACTGGCACCAGCTGGATTTACTACGTTTGGTGCCCACTTCACACTAACTTCACTTTCACAAAACCTGTAAACCGTCTATCAATACACGTGGTTCATAAAAAAATTGTACTGGGTGCTCTGTACATTTCTGTAATAAGTAAACTGTTCACTGTCCTTTATCTCTGCCTAAGTACTGCTGACTTCTTAGGACACTGGGAAAAAACACCGTCTGCGGACCAGTACAGCTTGGCCACACCCTGGATTGATCCACATTCCGCCCAACTCCACAGCACATTGTGTTCCAGCGTCTTCCTCTTACTGTCTCGTTTGCTGGGCTTAAACGAACTCCTCCTTTGAACTGAAATGCAGCCTGTGGGAGTACCTCGTCGCGCAACACCGAACCCAAAAGAAATGTGTCCACTGGTCTAACACTCCCCCACGAATTTTTTGATCGTTACTGCACAGTCTATTTTGGTCTCGTACATTTAAAGTTTCCTAGGTTTGTCTTCTGACATTTTAATGAAGTTTTCAGGAATGTGATTTTTAACTTTTTTTTGGGTCCTAACGACTGACCCCATTTTTATGTAGGTTACCCTAAGTGTCAATGGCCTCGTGAAATGTCTGGTGTAGTGGTAATATTATTTGAGGGGCATTGTGTAGGGTTATGATTAAAATTTGGAGAGCAGGGTTAAGTAACTGAGTATCACTGCTTTCGTATAACTTAAATGAATTAAGCTCTATGCACCAGAATATTCTCAGGGGATAAAAATGGTGTCTGTTCAATATTTCATTCGCGTTTAGACGACATCTTGTACCAAGTAACGGAACTGCAAATTACGATGCTTCCCGGTCCGCCCTACTTGCAGCGCGAGTTTGGCGGAAGTTAACGGCCACTTACCAGCCGTCTGAGGGAAGCGCCAGCACCGCGCTGTCTGCCCGACAGCAAAGGACTTCACTGCCAACAACGGCCACTTACTGGCTGTCCGATTAGAGCGCCAGTTCGAAACGTGTTAAATTTTCTGTGTTGCCTTTTACTGTATTTCCCTCCACATCATTTAAACATAACGCTGTACCTTTAAGTCCTTTTCAGCTCAATATCTGTCCTGCATCGCAATTCATTTAGGAAGTTGGCGGTCTGACAGCTATCTCTTGTGCCCACAAACCTTCCTCTGTAATAGTAAAAACCGCATAAAAATCTCTACGGTAGTTCCTGAGATTAGCCTTCACACACAGAAGGTTGGGAACTTTAATTGTTGTATGTATAGATAGACACAATGCGAGGCGGCTGCTGTGGCCGAGTGGTTCTAGATGCTTCTTCCGGAACCGTGCTGCTGCTACGGTCACAGGTTCGAATCTTGCCTCGGGCATGGATGTGTGTGTTGTCCTTAGGTTAGTTAGGTTTAAGTATTTCTAAGTCTAGGGGACTGATGACCTCAGATGTTAAGTCTCATTGTGCTTAGAGCCATTTGAACCATTTGAACAGAATGTGATCAGCTCTCTATCGCGTAAACATCGTAAACTAAATATAAGAAATGAATTTGTTGTAAGTGAAGTACACTTATAAAAAATAAATAAATAAAATAAAAAAAACGACGCATCACGAAGGAGTTATGCAAATAGGCCACAGAATGATGTTGATACAGGTATCTACGAGGAATGAAAAGGTGTAAATTTTGCTGTTCAATGGATGAATGTGTGACGCTGCAGCGAAATTTTGCCCCGCAGCTGGCGAGGATAGTAAACAGGGAACAAGTCGATACTTGAGCACAGAGTCTTTGCGAATTTCATTTCGCGTACTCCGTTCGACAGTAGCTATGCCTCACAGACAGGTCCGTGTACAATATACGCAGATGCCAGCAACTGAGAAAGGACGTGTAGTTGGGCTCGAACGAGTCGGTTGGAATAATCGGCAAATTACTCGACATTTGAATGGGAACGATGACTCTATTCGATGATGGGTGCAGTAATTGATGGTCCATGCGCGAACACATAGTCAAGAAGGAAGCGGTCGAACAAGAGAGATGACAAAACGAGAGAACCGAGCAATCGACAGAAAGGCACTCAGAGTCCAAAATTTATCACTATCACCGATCTGCCGCTCGACTGGGGCTTGAGTGACCACATGGACCATTCATTGGAGGCTCAGTCAAAGGGGGGTGAGTTCACAGCATTACTATTGACCTCTGTCCACCAACAATCCCGTTTGGTGTGGTGTCGCGCTCATTCGGCCTCGAATCTCATTGGCTGGAGTAGAATTGTTTTGAGTAATGTCCTGCTTCAAACTCAGCCCCGATGAGCAGCGAAGACATGTCTGGAGACAGCCAGGACAGCGTTGGGATGCCAACCTAACAGTTTCCCGTCATACGGCCCGACAACAAAGAGTGATGATCTAGGGTGCCATTCCATTTCATACCAAGACTCCTTTGGTTGTCTTCCGCGGTAATCTTACAGCACAGCGGCACGTAGACGATATTCTGCGGCCCGTTTTGTTGCCCTTCATGGCAAGCTCATCTGAGTTTACAGTTCAACACGATAATGCTAGCCCGCACTGAGCGAGAGATTCTACTGTTGTCTTCGTTCTTGCCAAACACCACCTCGGCCAGCATGTTTGCAAGATCCCTCCCAAACTTAGAACGCTGAGATCAGTAAGGGTAGGACCCTCCAATCAGATCGGTATTTTCATGATCTAATAGGGTATTGGGACAGTATATGACACGATAACCTTCAGGAGAACATCTAAGAACTCTGTCACTCAATGCCAAGCCCAAAATAAGTGCTTACTAAATGGATAGAGTTGTACCAGTGCGTTTCGACCTGCATAATTTATGAAGCTCTTTCTCTTCAATAATTTTTCTGATATTGTAATTATTTTATGTCTGTATGTGTGCCGGCCGCTCTGACCGAGCGGTTCTAGGCCCTTCAGTCAGGAGCCGCGCTGCTGCTAACGTCGCAGGTTCGAATCCTGCCTTGGACATGGATGTGTGTGATGTCCTTAGGTTAGTTTATGAAACGTCCCCTTTGAAAAATTATGAATGACTGTGCTGGTAAACTACTACGTTATTTGATTTTCAGACAGCTGAGCAAAACTCAACGTACTGAAACAGTTTTCTCTTTATTTATTCTAATTATCACTAAACTGACACATAATATTTTTAGCGCAACGCATTCGGACTTTCAAAAACCCCTACAAAAGAATGGCCCTGACCAACAGTGACCTATACCTTTCATGAATAACTTACCTCACAAAAATCTTGGTTACTCGAACTACTGCAATACAGCGAGCGCCAATACTGCCAGCTAAATAAAAGATTCTAACTACTGAAGGCACTGACTACTGATAGGTATAGTTACTAAATGAAAGATTCTGATAGAGAACAAACAATGTATTTACTTTAATAGTGTTCAAAAGTCATCATCTAAATATCTATCAATTCATTACATCCATCTTTACTAATTTCCTTTTTCTGGCGGACACACGTCCAGCTGGTCCGCGTATAGTAACCAATCAAAACACTGGCATCTCTCTATCCATATCCACTACTGATGGCGGATCACCTCCAACTGCACAACGCTACGCGCTGTTCACATCCAACTGCCCAACACTACACAAGCGCATATTACAACAAGGAGTCCAACCAGCCACAGACTACACACAGTGCAGTCAGCGATTTTTATACACAGCTCTACATGGCATTACCATCATAAAAACCTAAAAAGCCTACTTACAACTTCTACGTCTAGGGAACTGATGACCTCAGATGTTAAGTCCCATAATGCTTAGAGCCATTTGAACCATTTTGTCTGTACGTGTACATCATATCTACCGATTTCCGTGATTTCCATCCCATTCGAATAATGCGTATTTCGTTTATTTTATTTATTTATTTATTTCTGATTGAATGTATTATCAGAAATGGTTTGATAAGAGTTTACAAAATCTATGTACTATGCACACTGGCTGTCATAGACTTCATTATCTGTCGAGTCAATGAAACTGTCTGAATGGTTTAAATGTGACCTTTGGACTATAGACCCTCTTTATCTACAACAAGCCATATGTCAGTGGTGAAGGGGGAGTGAGTAAAGTTACATGTGCCTAGCTGTGACACAGCCAATATGTTTAAAACGAATAAAAGAGGAGGATAGTATTGGCGAGGTATTACGCCTTATGTAAGACACTCTGTCTGTTTTACTTCCCCTAAACAGTTTTCAGCACAGTTTGTGCTATCATCAGTGGTATATATTTATTTTCAAGTCCGAAAATTATTACAACACAGTAACATCTGAATTTCAAACCAAATATATTAATATACTCACGAAGGAGTGATAAGTGCGCATCACTTTTGCATTGGTTCACGTATCCAGTTAATTGTACATGTTACCTAACTTATGACTGAAATATTGCACATTTGTGTTGCGCCGAACTTTAGGTATAAAATACAGGTTTGGATAATAACAATTTATACATTTTTGTACGTACCACACATGATGTCAATAAAATGAATTTATGTTGGTGGATTTGTAATTACCATACATGTTCACACAGTCTGTCATCTGCAAGACAAAATAGACGGTTCCCGTTTTCTATTTGTCTTCCATTTGAGATCTGAACGAACGTTATTTATCCCATTATCTTCTAGCCTTTGTTACAGTTATTTATGATGTGTTCATTATAAAGGGGGTTCTGACGAAATCACGCACATTTTTATTGATGTTTTTACAACGCATTGGCTTTCTGTTGCCACAGAGCGTTATTACTGTTGTTTGCTGTTCATTTGTTCCGGTGCGCATTTATTTGTTGGGTGATGGTCGAATTTGAAAGTATTTACTAATATTTACGAACCTTACGGTGAGTGTGGTGGGACTGACGTTTGTTGACGGAGAAAGCAGTTGTTCTTCTTTGTCATTTAAAAGATTAGTAATATTCTGACGAAATATCTTAAGCAGTAGAGGTTATCTACCATATTTCTGACACGGTCATTAGTATTACATTTGTCATAAGCTGAATTATGACAAAGCATATTTACTATGTTACTTTCTTAGTTCTCCAACCTAAAAACCGACTGCTGTCATTTTTTTTAATTGCTGGAACACGTTCCTGTGGTAAAAAGTAAATATTTCAGCTTTTTGTCACTTCTCTTAGATTTGACATGAAAGAGCTGCCTGTGACTAGTTCTTACGTTATGAACATTTTTCCTATGTCATTCTATTGAAGCTCATATGTGGTATGAAATCTTCGAATAGCACCAGTGACATCTAGAAAATTTACGTTTGAAAACTCTTAACACGTTTTCATGATCTGTTCATTTGCAGCACTGATCTTTTTAATAGTTGCTTTTTTTTGCCTAAAGCTATAATAACTGAAAATATTTTGATGATTTTTCTCCCATTTAACAATAACATTTGTTTTATTGTTATACAATCCAGATTTCGGCCTTAGGCAATTTTCAAGTACAAAAACTTTTTTATACGGCAAAAGACATCAGACCAGTATGAAATATAAGTCCTTGTCGAAAAAGCATATCTAGTCATATGGGCCAAATCTGTCATTATTAAAAATGAGAACATCTCTAAATGGCTAATTGCAGACTTTCATTTCTGGAAACTATAGGTACTATAGAAGCTACATGGTCCAGAAATGAATGTCTGCAATATAGTTAGGCGTTTTAGAGATCTTGTCATTTTTAATAATGACAGGATTGACCCATATGAGCAGATGTGCTTTTTCGACAACGACGTGTATTTCATACGTCTGATGACTTTTGACAGAGAAATAAGTTTTTCGACTCGAAAATCTGTATCGTATAACGATAAAATAAAAATAATTACAATCAACTAGCGGCAGCATCATTAAAAAATGATCTTTTTGTTCGCACATGATCAAGGTGGTAAGTCATACCGTTGCGGAATGTCTACGTCAACACCATTTGTGTGTCTCAGATAACCCAAACGCTCCTTTAGTTCTGGGCAGTCTACTGTTGTTTCACATTGGTACACATCGATTGAGCCGCCAAACAATAAAATCCTTCGACGACGACCTACGAAATACCTTCGAATGAACATGCTTACTTTTTTGAGAAAGGGATGCCCCTGGCTTGATGAAACATGTCGTCCCAAAGTTTCTGACTCTTCAATTACCCAAGAAACGATCTCCCGCCCGTGGCCATCGACAAGAATCACAAGCTTCCTCAGACGATTTCAATCCGAATCATGTTGGTTCATGTTCTGAGCAACAGGAACAGCTCCACGCGGAATATGAAGATCTTCGCGCAGAGGTTTAGAGATAGTAGTGTTTCCGAGGAAGGTTACTGCAGCACTTGCTATCTGAATACAGTTAAGGTCTACAAAAACACCATCGTTCTGTTGTAACCAAGCACTTAAAACCTGTTTGCTAATAAATTATTTGTAGTCTTATGTAATATACACTGAGTGGCAAAAGTTATCGGATAGCGATATGCACATATACAGATGGTAGAAGTACTGCATACAGCCGGTGTGGCCGAGTGGATCTGGGCGCATCAGTCTAGAACCGCACGACCGTTACGGTCGCAGGTTCGAATCCTGCCTCGGGCATGGATGTGTGTGATGTCCTTAGGTTAGTTAGGTTTAAGTAGTTCTAAGTTCTAGGGGACTGATGACCTCAGATGTTAAGTCCCATAGTTCTCAGAGCCATTTGAAGCATTTGATCTGCATACAGATGGTATAAAAGGAGAGCCCGTTGGCGCATCTGTCATTGGTACTCAGGTGGTTCACGCTATGTGATTATGGCCGCACGACGGGAATTAACAGACTTTGAACGTAGAACGGCAATTGGTGCTACACGCATGGGACATCGCTTTTCGGAAATCGTTAGGGAGTTAAATATTTCGAGATCCACAGTGTCAAGAGTGTGACGAGAATACCAAATGTCAAGCATTACCCCTCGTCATGGACAAAGCAGTGACCGATGGCCTTCACTTAACGACCGAGAGCAGCGGTGTTTGCGTAGAGTTTCAGGGCTAAAAAACACAAATAGCCGCAGAAATCAATGTGGGAGTTCTACGAACGTATCTGTTTAGGACAGTGTGGGGAAATATGCCGTTAATGGGCTGTGGCAGCAGGCGACCGATGCGAGTGCCTTTGCTAACAGCACGAATCGCTTGCAATGCCTCTCCTTGGCTGGTTACAATGAGTCTCGGTTTCAGTTGGTAAGATCTCAAATGTTCAAATGTGTGTGAAATCTTATGGGACTTAACTGCTAAGTTCATCTGTCCCTAAACAAACACAGTAGTTAACCTAAATTATCCTAAAGACAAACACACACAGCCATGCCCGAATGAAGACTCGAACCTCCGCCGGGACCAGCCGCACAGTGCATGACTGCAGCGCCCCTGACCGCTCGGCTAATCCCGCGCGACGTTGGTAAGAGCTGATGAAAGGATTTGAGTGTGGCGCAGACCCCAAGAAACCATGGACCCAGGTTGTCAACAAGGCACTGTACAAGCTGATGGTGGCTCCATAATGGTATGGGCTGTGTTTATGTGGAATGGGCTGGGTCCTATATCCAGCTGAACCGAACATTGACTGGAAACGGTTATGTTCGGCTACTTCAAGACCACTTTCAGTCATTCAAGGTCTTCATGTTGCCACAACGGTTCCAGATGTGTTTGAAGAACATTCTGGATAATTCGAGTGAATATCAAGGCCACCGACATCATCCAAGACGAATCTCATCGATTATTTATGTCAAGAGGTCTCTTCCTGCACAAAACCCTTCACTGGCAATACTTTCACTATTATGAGGCACTATTATGGCTCAGTATTACTTCAGGAGACTTCCAACGACTAGTTGAGTCCATGCTACCTCGAGATGCTGCACTACGATCGGCAAGAGAAGGTCCGAACGATATTAGGTGTCCCATGACTTTTTATCGCATGATTTTTCTCAGCTCATTGTACAATACCACTTTTAGCATCTATCAAATTTTTTACCTGAACTCCTAGCGCCGGCATCTAATAACACTTTACTATCTCTTTTATTACCACATGCACTGTTTTATTGCTTGAGATGGTCCTGCTTATATTTTAAAACGTGTACTTCTTCTAACAGCATGGCAATAATTTCGACATTGTACACCTCCTACTGTCGTGGTTTGTTTAGACAACATTCTGTACATTTTTTGCAGCACCATAGTTTTCGTCTTGGCTTTACCTTTACGCATGTGAAATGATACACGATTTTATAATTTATGCAAATATGCTCTCGTCCTGCAGTAGCGAAGTTCTGAAGTTGGCTCTTGGAATTCGTACAATGATGTGCTTGCGAGTTTATTGCCAGAATTCTGTGCTGCTTCATTTGTTCTCCCACAAACGTTTGTGACAGTGAAATACGCCATTCACATATCAGCACGATATACACCAAGCTTTTTACATAGTAACCACTTTTTATTATTTTTGTAGTATTTATTCTTGGAGCTAAAATATTCGCAAAATATTGGGGCGCCATCTTGCCATTTTGAAATTTAGTCTTCTTAAAACGTTACTTAAACACTTTTATAAGCCACTCAAAAATAGGAGTATAACGTATCAAGTAGGCATAATTTTACATCGCTACAAACGCATCAAAATTTCTGCCATACAGCATCTAAAAATCTGCGGAGCATACCGTCACGAATGAATGTCACCGTGTGTGTGTGTGTGTGTGTGTGTGTGTGTGTGTGTGTGTGTGTGTGTGTGAGGGAGAGAGTGGTGGGAGGGGATGGTGAAGGAGTGGGGGTGGGAGAAGGTGGGGGGCGGTACTGTTCGTCCGCGTCAAGTACAGGGAATGTTTGCATTTGGAGACGAGATAATTATAATTTTTGGAACAATCTGCTACTATGCCATTCCTTCGTACCTGGAACATCAAGAAGTGTAAGACACAACTGCTTCACTCTTTTAGTTCGCGCATGTTAGTTGAAAAACACATTCTACCGGACGGTCATATCTGATTGGCCATCGTTTTACTGCCGTAGCTCCACAATGTAGCAATTCTGAACTCTACGTACTTTGAAATTTTTTCTCGTTTCGACACCCATGTCCTGCTCTGACGCTATCAGGTTACTTGGCCCTGTCTGAAAACTGGCTTGGAATGTGCATCTGAAAAACTAAACGCAGAAAAAAATAGAAAGGCAATCAATATTGTACACTGAATAGCAAAGATGGAAATGGAGTGGGCGTCGAGACAAGAGTAAATATTTCTCTGTACCGCACGCCAAGTCGATCGCACATTGACTAGGTTTGTCTCTCTTATCGTTCGGCCGTAGAATCTGTGCTACAAACTTCAGCAGCACCACAGTACGCAAAAGCAGAGCCGGGCAGATACGATAAATAAGAAGGTAAAAGCGAAAGATTTTCTTTCGCTTCTTGGCTGAGATTTCGCTCCAGAACCGACTGTTACATAGGAATGACATCCACCCGCTGCGCTAATCTCGACCTCTGCCACATACAGCACGGAACTCCTGCCAGGTCGCTGCGTCACTGACCTCACGTCCGCCCACACGAGGTCCTGATTGGCTGCTACTGCAGCCTCCACACAGTATTGTCCAAGTTTTAGAGCTGATTTTCCCAAGTTTTTAATGCTGCCTAGGATTGAATAAACGCAAGAAGTCAGGCACATCCTTTTAATTTTATAATACTTTCTGAAGGGCAATTGATTCCTCTCCAGCTGTCGGCAATATTGTAGTCAAAACGATTAAGACGTCGATCAGAGTGTCGTTTTCAAGTGGAAGATTTCGTGTGACGTCCACATTTTTGAGCCTCCTGTTTTGTACATAAACATTTTTAAATACCACTGGCCATTTCCTTTTCACGGTATGTTTATTAATTTCATTTCTATATGACCTTGGTATTACTTTGCGAATTCTCATTTTAATTATAAACTGAGATGCTATGTTTGTTTTACCTTGTTTGGAAGTGGGTACTAGTTTTGGTTTACATCTATTTACATGACTGCCGTATATATAGATGAAGATAGTTTGCAATAAAGTTGTTACGTTATTGCGTAGAATTACACTGTTGCACTACATCGAATAACAAGAGTTACATACCTTTTTTTTTTTTTTTTTTGCAGGTTTACAGTATGGCGATACAGTCTCTGCATTTTGTTTTCACAGTACGTTCAGGAGCGTGATCACTGTCATTTTTCTGTTATTGTGAGACTGGGTTCAGTGCCATCTGGGATCAAATGTATTACTTCTCGTCCCTACTTACGCATGGGCTCGGCAAATACAGGAAAACCGGGACGGTGCCTTCAGTCTCTAACAGTATTTGTTAATCGTACAAGCTTAAGATTCATGACAATTAACACTTTTTATGAAGTATCTTTTATAAAGTAGAATTCACTCTTGTTATAGTTCGTTGATCATTAATTTCGTCTGAAAGACACAGTACTATTGTCTTTAAAAGTTTTTTGTTTGCAGTTATTGTCGAAGATCGGCGATACGAAGGTTTACGGTAAGAAATATCTTGTTAACAAATATGATGAGCAGCTGTGCGGATGACAGATTGTTCGGCGCTGGAGCCGTTCTTGCTGTAGCCAGCGATGCAACTCGGACTTTCAGTACGATCGGATGTGCAGCTTGCAGATGGGGCGGCTGACGCACACGAAACAAAAATTTCAAATATACGTAAACTGCTAATACGTTCCTGAGGAAAAAAACGCTCAAATGATCAATTAATGATGAACCGAAAATCTTAATAACAATCGTGGGGTTAGGAAGGAGCTATCTGGATTAAAGTTTATTTAATAGCACACACTATAACTATTCTTCTAGAAGGATCTGCCGTTTAGCCGTTTTTAATTGCTCCAACACACATTTATCGTAGCAGTTTCTCACTGTCTACTATCCTCTCTACTCCTGTCCATTTTCGATAAAGTTAGTCGATGATAACCTATTTATAATTTGAAACATTGTCCCAGAATGCTTCTTGCATACAGTTTGTCACTAGCAACACATACGTGTTAGTTTAATTATTTCTTACTTTACGGTTACCCATTTCTACATGTAAACGCTTCAATTTGCCTGTGGAATGCAGAGGCTCCGCTAACATCAACATCATATCAGGATACGTGCTCACGAAAATCAACGCCATCGTCGCACACACACACACACACACACACACACACACACAGACACAGACACACAAGTTCCTAACTTTGAGATCTGGATGTGTTTTACACAGTTTATCACTTTCCTACACCTAAGATGGCTTACTTACCCTTGACCACACTCCATTGTCAGTTCACACAGTCATTATTTACCTATTTTATTTTTTAAATATTTGTATTGTCAATCTGCGAATGCAAATCTGTCTGACTTGCATCACATCCTCCAAATATAAGATGTTTGACTGACATACCAAACCATTCGCGATTGAAATATCTACGCAAATTAAAGTTATTTCAAAGCAAATAACCCATATAAATTTGAAGTACGAAATATCTGAAGCATTTATGACATCTCTGTCCCATAACTGCTTCTCCTGTTACTTCTTTGACTGTTATTTCAAGCTCAAGTGGTTAGGCTAAAAAGCAGTGCCTGGGCAGAGTACTAGACGTTTTGTAGATTGCCTGTTCCATATAAAACTAACTTACACCATGTTTATAAAATGTGCAAGTCACAGGAAATCTTAGTACGATAGAAAACTCTGGAAAACTGCGCAATAGTGCACATAATTTTGAACTTAGCCTGAAACTACCTCTGCTTAGGATTACTCAAACTAAGGTTATTTAAGCTTGAAATTCAGTTATCTATGAAGTAGATTCTGTGCTACTTAAGGCATATTAAGCGCTGGAATAATTCCATAGGCCTTTTTCTCTTTCATTACTAATTGTAGCATTGTACTTTGAGGATAAAGATTACATAATAACTTATTTTTAAAGCACTTGCGCTACCATATTGTGACTACCTTACAGGTAATGATGACCAGAAATTGCCAAAATTATTTCAGTTAATACTGTCTTGGATCCTTAAAATTTTCACTTTGCTTGTGGTTACTATTGCTTTGATGCCTACAAAAGGTTACTCTCTTCATTTTCAGTCTTTATGTGTAGGAGACACAAGATGTGTACCGTGTAAGAGGCAGTTTCCTTGGTAGTAGAAATACACACCTAGCTTACTGTGTACACGTATATAAAAATATTGAACTTCTTTCCCACTGTACGTATGGTACTTTTGTTTTATACGCTTACATTTTGTGCATGATCCTTGTCAATATATGATTTAATGTCTGTCGTAGAGCTTGCTTCTTCAATATACACGTACAACAATAAATGGGTCAAATGGCTCTGAGAACTATGGGACTTAACATCTGAGGTCATCAATCCCCTAGAACGTAGAGCTACTTAAACCTAACTAACCTAAGGACATCACACACATCCAGGATTCGAATCTGCGACCGTAGCGGCATCGCGGTTCCGGACTGAAGAGCCTAGAACCGCTCGGCCACTCCGGCCGGCTACATGTACAACAAAGTGAGTTCCTGTTGCATTATCATCACTGATAACAGTTCACTTCAAATATGTTTACTCCATCCACAAAGTATACATATAAAAATGAACTTCAGTATACTTTTAATTATAGATACCTAACCCCCGCCCACGTAATGGGAAATGGGAATAAGTGTAGGTGTTTTGTACGTGATGCCTTAAAAGGGCCACACATCAGTGTGTTGGTAGCTTTTCCTCTGTGTGGAACACTCTTCCCACGAACTTCGCAACATCAAGTTTTCTGCACAGTCGAAATTGCAGTACTACATGCACTAAGTGGATTATGCCTGCCAGTACAGACTAACCCTTTTGGGTCCAAGCTTCCCCACTCCAGCCCCTGACCTGTTACCAGGGGAAAATACGCATTAATGGCTTGTTCTTGCAATTTTTACCTGGATGTACTAACCCACCTAAAACATGCTACTTCTAATAACTATAGTTATTAGTCTGAAAACAAAGTAAATACTGCTGTAATGTTGTTCAGTACACTGTCCTCAGTCGCCAATAAAACATCTGGTCTTATAAGAATTACACCTTGTATGTACAGAGATCAGTCAAACCATTATGACCACCACCTACCACCCATATAAACCCGTAAAGCAGATAGCAGCGTCTCGTGGTGAGGAATAACTGCTAGTCAGACACACACACACGGCGCGTGTAATATCAGTGAGTATGCTATTCATATGTTGAATGGACAAGGGGCGCGATCAGTGTGAGTTTGACCGAGAGCAGATAGTGATGACCTAGAAGCTCAGCATGAGCGTTTCGGAAACTGCACGACTTGTTGCACGTTCGAGGAGTGCTGTGGTCAGCGTCTTCAACACATGGCGATACCAAGTGAACACCATGTCCAGATGTCGTGGGATTGGGCGGTCACACCTCATTACAGATGTCAGATGTCGTAGGCTAGGCAGACTGGTAAAATAGGACAGATGGCGAACTGCAGCGGAAGTAACAACATCGAACGTAATGCATCTGAACACATTTCATTTCTAAATTTCAATATTAGGACATCCGTGGCCAAATCATGTCCACTAGTACCAAAAACATCTAATTTTGAGAAATAATGTTCTCTGAATGGACGTTTGGACCACAGTGTTGTATGAAGTAAATCAGGGACTGTGGACGAACCGGGAAAGCAGAGAATCAAAGTGTTTGAGATGTGCTACAGAAGGATGTTGAAGATTTGGTGAACTAGTGAGATGAGAAACGGAAAGGTTCTCTCCAGAATCGGCAAGGAGGGTAACACGAGAAAAACGTTGACAAGAAGGAATGACCAGTATGATAGGATATCAAGAAATGACTTCTATGGTACTGGAGAGAGCGCTAGAGGGTAAAAAAGCAACAGCGGAAAACAAATGGTATACATCTGAAAAACGAGGGCACTGGGTGCATGTGCTACTCTGATACGAAGAGGTTGGCACAGGAGATAAATTCGTAGCATGCAACATCAAACCGGTTACAAGGCCTGATGCGAAAGAAAAAGGATCTAATCAGTAATGAATGGCTGCAGGTGGGAGTGTCGTACTTAAAGAAACTTGTGGGATCTCTTGTTCTGCTAATTGAAGCCATTAGCGAAGTTAGAGTTATTAACGTGATTTCACTAAGGATGATAAATTTTTTCTTCACTGCATTATACACTCCTGAAAATTGAAATAAGAACACCGTGAATTAATTGTCCCAGGAAGGGGAAACTTTATTGACACATTCCTGGGGTCAGATACATCACATGATCACACTGACAGAACCACAGGCACATAGACACAGGCAACAGAGCATGCACAATGTCGGCACTAGTACAGTGTATATCCACCTTTCGCAGCAATGCAGGCTGCTATTCTCCCATGGAGATGATCGTAGAGATGCTGGATGTAGTCCTGTGGAACGGCTTGCCATGCCATTTCCACCTGGCGGCTCAGTTGGACCAGCGTTCGTGCTGGACGTGCAGACCGCGTGAGACGACGCTTCATCCAGTCCCAAACATGCTCAATGGGGGACAGATCCGGAGATCTTGCTGGCCAGCGTAGTTGACTTACACCTTCTAGAGCACGTTGGGTGGCACGGGATACATGCGGACGTGCATTGTCCTGTTGGAACAGCAAGTTCCCTTGCCGGTCTAGGAATGGTAGAACGATGGGTTCGATGACGGTTTGGATGTACCGTGCACTATTCAGTGTCCCCTCGACGATCGCCAGAGGTGTACGGCCAGTGTAGGAGATCGCTCCCCACACCATGATGCCGGGTGTTGGCCCTGTGTGCCTTGGTCGTATGCAGTCCTGATTGTGGCGCTCACCTGCACGGCGCCAAACACGCATACGACCATTATTGGCACCAAGGCAGAAGCGACTCTCATCGCTGAAGACGAAACGTCTCCATTCGTCCCTCCATTCACGCCTGTCGCGACACCACTGGAGGCGGGCTGCACGATGTTGGGGCGTGAGCGGAAGACGGCCTAACGGTGTGCGGGACCGTAGCCCAGCTTCATGGAGACGGTTGCGAATGGTCCTCGCCGATACCCCAGGAGCAACAGTGTCCCTAATTTGCTGGGAAGTGGCGGTGCGGTCCCCTACGGCACTGCGTAGGATCCTACGGTCCTGGCGTGCATCCGTGCGTCGCTGCGGTCCGGTCCCAGGTCGACGGGCACGTGCACCTTCCGCCGACCACTGGCGACAACATCGATGTACTGTGGAGACCTCACGTCCCACGTGTAGAGCAATTCGGCGGTACGTCCACCCTGCCTCCCGCATGCCCACTATTCGCCGTCGCTCAAAGTCCGTCAGGTGCGCATACGGTTCACGTCCACGCTGTCGCGGGATGCTAACAGTATTAAAGACTGCGATGGAGCTCCGTATGCCACGGCAAACTGGCTGACACTGACGGCGGTGGTGCACAAATGCTGCGCAGCTAGCGCCATTCGACGGCCAACACCGCGGTTCCTGGTGTGTCCGCTGTGCCGTGTGTGTGATCATTGCTTGTACAGCCCTCTCGCAGTGTCCGGAGCAAGTATGGTGGGTCTGACACACCGGTGTCAATGTGTTCTTTTTTCCATTTCCAGGAGTGTATTTCATAACTAGTTGAGTACCTCGCATTGTCCAGGAATGTATTTATTGCAGTAGCCCATTTCCTTCTTCCCCCTCTCTTTGTCCATCTGCTCCACCCCTCTTTCTGTCCACGTTTCTGTCCACTGTCCATCTCTGACACCCCCTCCCCCACTTTCTATGAATTTTTTTCCGTCTTTTGCGCATCTGCTACAGCCCAATCTCACTGTCCATCTGCTCCTACTGACTGTCTCTGTCCAACTGCTCATCCCTGATATGTCCATCTGCTCCTTCCTCCTATGTCTACATCCTCCTTCCGCCTTTGAGTCCATATCCTCCTGTCCCTCTGTATCTTCCACCGCTTCGCTCTGTCCATCTCCTTCTACCCCTCTCTCGGTTGCAGTTAGGTGCGCTACCTCCTTCAAGCAGTCACCCTGATTGAAGGAATATATTGATTTAAATGCCGGAGTGAAGCCATCCACTAAAGATGATTCCAAAAAAGACTTTTATAAATTTGAAGTCTAAGGCAATTTTCAGCAAGACGGTGGAAAATTTGAAAAGAAAAAAGCACTAGTGAAATTCTTATTAGGTCTCGTTAAGATGGACGTCATGCCGTAAGGAAGTGTATCGCCAGACCAAAGTTCAAATGGGTCACTTCTTCAACAAAGAACCTAGTCGCTATGGAGACGTCGAAGAGTGCAATAGGATTCACGAACCTGTCTATGTGGGTATGTGTCTAAGAGATCTGTCCAAATTCCACATGTACCGATTCCATTATAAGTGTGCGAAACCTCATTTGACTGATCCTAGCCGGCCGCGATGGTCTCGCGGTTAAGGCGCTCAGTCCGGAACCGCGCGACTGCTACGGTCGCAGGTTCGAATCCTGCCTCGGGCATGGATGTGTGTGATGTCCTTAGGTTAGTTAGGTTTAAGTAGTTCTAAGTTCTAGGGAACTGATGACCAAAGATGTTAAGTCCCATAGTGCTCAGAGCCATTTGAACCATTTTTTTGACTGATCCTAAGTTACTTTTTACGGATACAGATAGATTCATTTATTGGGCGAAGAAATGAAGTCCATATGAAGAACGTGGTGCCACATTGAAGAATTCGACATGTCTTTATACATGGCCGATAATCCTTACGGTGTTGTTCCACAGAACAAGAAGGTTTCGGCCTAACGAAAGGCGAGGCAAAAGGGTCACCGATTGTGTAGTTTGTGAATCTAAGATCCAAGATGTATGCATATCGCACATTGGAAAGTGCCACCCAGAGGTGAACAAAGGGTGTGTGTCGTGCAGCATCAAGAACTCTCGAGACTGAAGACTATTTTTAAGTGTCCGTATGGTGTGAACTTGTCCATGGTGTGATGTAAAGTAATGTAGTAATCACTTTTTTCATAGATATGTGTAGAGAGACCCCTGGAAGTTCCATCTACAACTACCATGATTCAGCTTTCTTCATTTATGAATAGCAAGACACACGGATTGTGTGTGATTCCAGCAGTCTGCACATATCTTTACAAAACCATTGAATGAGATGTCGGTTCCTGCATGTGCCTTGTTAATCTGTTTTAGATTCAAATTGTTTTGCCCGAAAGCTATAAAGAGATTTACTTTATCTTGCATCAACTGTATCGGAATTCTGGAATATGGCTCGAATAAAATACGTCAGTTCTCATATGACGACCACAACAGAAAAATCATGCTGGTTTTCCACAAGAGTATCATCAGATATGAACACAGTGTTTGGATTTACTTTCTCTGGTCGAGGGATTTATTGCTTTGATTGAATGTCGTGTATGCCACACCATCAACACCTTGTAGTATGTTTTGCAGCAGCTGGTACTTGGGCTGAAACAGCGTTTTCGAACGTGCACATACATGCCCAAAGTGGACTCTATATGGATGTGTTAGTGACGTGAACGGGTCCTCTGGGTAGAATGGCTCACACATGTCATATTAGCTTAGGATGCTCCAAGGTGGGATAGAGGGACCTTGACAGTGCAAAAAAATTCGTGAAAAACAAATACACACTTTATTGCGCTGTGATACTTAACTGAAGTTGTACTGCAACTTGTTGGATGTGCTTACGTAAAGAGACAACCAAGCAGTGGCCTGTCAAGCAGCGATTTACTGAATAGAAGGTCAACCAGTCTATGTCCGTCCTCAGCACTGCACTGTCGGTCACTGATGTAAAAACTTGTCCCTAAGCGAAGGCTATAGGCGACTCCCCTTGCAGGAAAACTCTTGGAGGTTTGTCTCCACCACGAACAGTAGCTACAAAATGGTTCAAATGGCTCTTAACATGTGAGGTCATCAGTCCCGTAGAACTTAGAACTACTTAAACATAACTAAGGACATCACACATATCCATGCCCGAGGCAGGATTCGAACCTGCGACCATAGTCCTTGCGCGGTTCCAGACTGAAGCACCTAGAACCGCTCGGCCACAGCGGCCGGAACATTAGCTACAAACTGCAACCCTTTAACTGGTACTAGAATTTATAACACTATATTGCATGGCATATTATATCAACGTACAATGTGTATTACCAAATATGGTATTACGATGCAATAAATATTACCCTCTGGGAGGATTTAAGTAAAATTGACCGTGAGTTACCTAATGGGTTTGGCTTATCGAACCTGAATTCAGTGCTACAGGAGAAACCAGAAAGCTAAAGATTGAAATTTGCAAAATGTTTTAAGTAGCCAATACGGTCGCCAGCCTAATTAGGCATAGTAATATGGAACAGTACTTTTATATAATCTGTATAGAGCTGTGATAGAGGAAAGCTACTATTACTTCTTACCCAAATAAGTGCAATGGAACTCTACTATTATCAGGTAAGTGATACAGTGAATACCAGAAGTTGTAAATAGTATTTGCACGCTCTCACAGGAACAATTGACACTTGTTCATATATCAGTTATCTCTTCATCAAATGTTGTGAAAGACACTACTAAATCAAAACTGTTTCAATAGTTACTTTTCATATAGTGCAAAGATAATTAAAAGTCACTTGCAATAGAATTTTTACATTCATTAGGAAGTAATATTGTTTCTATTTTTATGGATAAGGGCAATTACAATAACTTTATCTTCAATAATCAAAATTGTATGTGGGGACGCTTAAACTGGCTTTCCAATTTTCATCACACAAAGTACATCAAATTCAAAATAAACTACAACTCCAATTAACATATTCATTATTCAAACAGGTTTATTCATTTTAAGCAACTCAAAATTGGGAACCCTTACACTGTCCAGTACCATAAAGGAAACTAAACACACCTTTTTGAGACAATTTGTAAGATGCAAATTTAGGTATTACTCTTTCACTAATTTCACTCACCTTGGAGGACTTTTAAAACATTTAAATGACTTTAAATGCATTTTTCTCTAACTAATCTAAAAAAACTGCTTCCTTTTGTCATTAACACAACTAGTTTTCACTTACAGAATTAAATGCAGTTAATCTTTGAAGGACAAATACTTTGAATTAAAGCAATTCAGACATTATGGAGGTTTTCATCAATGCAATACTAACTACCTTAAAACATTTCAAACATTATGGAGGTTTTCATAAATGCAATACTAACTACCTTCACCGATTTCAATGAAACCTACAGTATTTCTATACATCTTGTTGCATTCAGAATTAAGCAACTCCAACAATCATTCATTTTCAATCGTTTTTCACATACAGGATACTCTCATGTAATTATGTGGGCGGATCCTAAGAGGTGTGATCAGAGGAATCAGATCAAGGGTCGTACACACAATTTAAAATAATTTGCCTTATTATTGGAAATTAAACAAATCTTAAATGTACTGGCTCATACTTTGACAAAAATCTTACCTCTTAGAATTGGCTGAAGTGATGGCGCAATATTGGTGGCGAGTACATGGTGGCTACCTGGTCTCTCCTCTGGATGTAATTTGCTCTGTTACTTTCTTCGTAGCTACGAAATTACCAACTTTAGAGCCTTTTCCAATAATGGAGCACCATTATAGAGCCGTACACACATACGAGGCCTTTCCATATTAATCCCGGTGCTGGATGCTTCCCGCGGCACTTGCGCTGTTCACTCACGTGCTGCTCAGACCAGACTCGTCCACTAGCTAGCTACCGACTGACTGTATTCTCTCACTTGGCGCCCAGACTGAGCGCCACATCCACCTTTTAGCCCACGCCAACCACTTTTTGGAACGGCACCAACTCACTTCCGTTACAAATGGGAATTACTATTGCTTTTCGTTTCATACAATAAAGGTATGAATCAGCTTGTACACATTTGTACAGTTTGTATTTAAATACATTAACATGTCAACACAAAAGCCACGTATTTATATAACATTTTCCTCCAATTAATACGAAGAATTTAAATAGAAAAGAGAAAACATCTTACACCATTTTCCACTTCATTACAATAGGTCAAAGACGTTAAATAGTGAAAAATACATACTTGACATTAAACAGAATTAATCGGTACAAAATATTTACGGTATTAATTATGGTGCTACAAACTGTCGTATGCCAACGCCAGTCACGAAGCCCCGTTGCTGCCTGTGACTGCCATTTATCAGTATGTGGAAGTCCATCTCATTGGCAGTAGCATGGAGGTTGCTGATTTGACCACACATGTGGTTGGTGGGAAACTTCAAAGCACCTACCGTCGTGGCAGTCGGAAACTGTCTCAGTGTGCTGGCTCTGGTTTGACGACACAATACTCTCCTCCCTCTCCACCTGAACCACCTCACCATCATCACATAGTGCCGGTTGCTGCTACTATAGCGGTGAGGCGGTGAGATGCAGCAAGAGATGTGGGAATAACTCCCTGACATTCGCCTTGAAACTGCTCCAGAACGACAGCCGAAAAACGAGGTGGAGGGCACACTCTTGCATCCATCAATGGAGCGGAATTTTCATGGTGTTGACCCACAACAGCAATGTGATGTCAGACGGCGGCCACTTGGTAGGCTGCAGGACGGAATTGACCATCCCCGGAAGACGTCTTCTCAGGAACATCTGAGGCATTGGACAAGGTCCGTGGGTTCCGTGCCTGGTAGATTGCACAACTCCAGGTCGCCAGATGGAGTGCAGGATGCGTCATCTGGACAGGCAACGAAACTGTGAACAAAGACTCGGCGGCAGGGTCAAGCAACGACAAAGCAGGTTCCCAAGCCTTCGCTGCAAGCCTCCTTGACCCTGTACAAGAAACATGGATTCACCTGATGATTTTACAGTATTGCCGCGCTCACAGGTCTTTCGTATGCACAGAATCTGAAAAAGGTGTTGATTAGCTTTGGACCTTGCCTGAAGGGTGGACTAATCGCTGGCCACCGTTGTGGTTGCAGCAGCTCAAAAAGTGTGCGACGGCGCTGCCTATGTAGCAACTCCGCTGGTGAATGGCCTTGCAGGGCTGGGAGCGGTAAGACGAGGGAAAGAGCAGCAAACCTTGTTCCCACGAGTGGTGGGTGCGTAAGTTGTCCGTCTAGTTCTTGAAAGTGAGCTTGAAGCTCTCCGCTTTTCCGTTTGATTGAGGGTGGAAAAGGCACTGGTGATGTGACAAATTTTGCCGACACAAACTAAGGTCCACTCTTAGTAACTAGCAACTCTGGAAGACCTTCAATAAAAAATACGGAATGTTAAGACTGGAGTGTGCAACGTTCGATGTTGAATTCATTGGCACGACAAAAGGAAACTTTCTATATGCATCGACGACAATCATCCAATGAATGTTCCAGTGGGGTCCATAAAAGTCCAAATGAACGCGCTGCCAAGGCCCTTCTGGTTAGTGATAAAAGAACCGTTCAGAAGTAATCGCCTGGTGTTCTGCACAAGCGTGGCACTGTGTCGTCACCTGTTCTGCAGCTGTTGTCTGGGGAACCTTCCGGTGATATAAGGGGTGTTGGTCTAGAGCATCTTACCCGTGCGAATCGGTGTGACAGTATGATGCTTCTAATGTGTCAGAGTCTGCTTCAGGTCCCACAGAAAGATGCGAGAGCGTATCCGCATTGGCATGCTTGTGATGTGGGCCTATAAATTATCTCATACTGATAATGCGAGATAATAAGGGGCCATCATTGCAACTTCTGTGCAGTGCGGTTTGGATAGGACTGGCCGGGTCGAAAAGTGACTGCAGGGGTTTGTGGTCAGTGAGTAACTAGAATTTCCTTTCGTACAGTTATTGGTGAAATTTAGTCACTATATAAAAGTTTGCTACAGCCTCCTTCTCCACCTGCCACTATACTACGGTTTTTGAGGTCATGTACATGGTTTCGAGGTTACTTTGATCCCTGGCATTGTTACTCCCGGACTTCAGATACACAATTTATACACAATTTCGACGACGAAGACATTGTGGAATTAAGGAATACAAACATTAAGCATTGATACATGGAAGAAGACATCATTTGTAATAGTTAATGCGTCTACAGCTAAGGAAACCAAATGTCAGTCATATATTACTCTCATTGCAAGCTTTTGTAGTTCAGGCAGTGACTCAGGTGCAACGTATAATCCCAAATATTTCGGGAAACAAGGAATGAAGTTTGTCTGGCCGTTTAAGTGCCAGATATTTTCTCAATAAATGGCCGGATAACATTAATTCTAACAACAGTGGATGTTGTGAAAAGAGGATTTAGGTATAAGCTGGTTGAGATTAAAAGTATTATATTCAGCTAAATACGGAGCTATGAGTGTGGTATTCCATCTTAGTACCTTTCAATCTATTCATAATTTTGATGATGGATCACACTGATTTATGCACCGTACTTGGTTCCTTCTTCCATGAGGCTTAATAAAGCACTTAAGAACACTTTAGATCAATGCATTTATTTCTAGGTGTTGAATGTTTCACTGTGGTTTTGAAATATTGACCACAAGTGAAATGATAACAGACAGCTGTGGTGGATGCATCGGCCGATCAATGTATCCGCAAACCCATGCTAAATTCGACTACCTACATTTTTCCATTACTTTCCCTGTGTTTCATAAAATGTATTTTACTAAGCAGTATGTAATTCTTTCATACAATCTTCTATGTTGACTAATATTCATAACGCATAAGTTAAAAAACAGTCATGATAATCACATTTGAATCTGAATATCGGTCAAATTACAGCCGGTTTACGGTAATACACTTCGTAAATTTTCGAATGACTGCGGCCTCGAAACATACAGCGGTTTAAATCTGCCCTCTGGACTTATCCCTTCGACAGTACTGTTTATAACCTCTGCTTCACTGTGCAGTAAACATCACGCCTTTACTGTGCACCTGATATTCCATACATACTCTGCTAATGGCTCTTCGATTTGTTGTACCGGCCAGTAGTGCTTTTGGACTAATTCCTGCAGTGCCCTTGGGGGTATCAGTCAATTACACAAATATACCGGGAATTCATTGAGATTACGCTGCACCCTACTTGCTGAATTAACATAATGCATTAACTGCACTGTAAACTTTCGATGTAGCAGGTTATGAAACTGTTGTTTCTACAAACCATAATGTTCAAATTATTCCTGTAATTCGACTAGGAATCACAGCACGTACTGTATTTGCACTAAGGCATCAATTGACAACTTTCTACTCACTTGTGACAAGTCAAGTAAAAGGTTTGTAACGTAGCAAACACATCGCTATCGGTCCGTTGTGCCTCGTTTCTGTCAACTATTCTCCTACCCAACTCATTACCATATTCAATTTCACCTAAAGCAGGTTTTGAGCACTTCACTTCCACTTTCCCCCTAAATTGGAAGCAGAAATTTCCTCATTTGAAATATTTCGGTTTGCATTATACCCCACTGCTGTTACTAATGAACGAAAGTGTGAAACAAGGGAACATTACATGTAACACTAAAGCTTCTGTAATACCTCATAACGTCAACAAAATGTATGATGCAAGAATCGCGTAGTGTTAGGGTCATGCGCATTAGTATTTCTACTCTATGTTTTATAACAGCTAAGGAGTGATGAAACAGAAGACGGTGTTTGGTAGTACCGAGTGGCATGGAAGGGAGGTCTAAACAACACAGTATTCTTTCTCTTCTCTCCGAATACTATATAACCATAAGAGCACCGCATTATATAGCACTCACTAACCTTCATGCAGCCAACAAGCTGTGTAAGTGTCAGTTTGTTCCCATTGAATGAGAGTGAACAGTGAAAAGGCGACAGATTTGAAAATGAGAATAATGTGGACGTGTGTAACCGAATTCCTCGTTAGAAGTAAATAGTCCCAAGTGAAGATCTCCGACCATTACCAAATGCTTATAGTAACCACAAATTGAATGTTATCCAAACTGAATAGACATCTGGAGTGCTTAATTCGTGGAAAAATCAGTGTCAAACACAGTTATAGTCAACGGATAAATAAAGTTCCAGTAGTTCATAAACATTAGTGACTGATAATGCCTACAGAGCCCTGATGGTTTAAAGAAACTGCCTCAAAATAAAGACTGGATCAAAGTAAACGTTGCCTGAATATAATAGTGTTTCACTAAATATTAGTGTATTGGAAATGATGGCCTTTGAGGCATCGCAACTCGAAGAACAGTTACTTGAAGTCATACATTTTTCGAGGTTCCCTTACTAGATTATTCAGTGATTGAAAACTGGTGAAAAAAAAAGGACAGTACTTTAAGTTATTAGCTTATAACACGGTGTTAGACAAGGCTGCGGTCTATCGGGCGCATCTAACTCTGCCACCTCACATATCTCTGGAATAACAGTAGATATTCAAAAACTGTTTTCACCAGTAAGAACGTACGGCAGGGGCTTAGGAAACCAAATACTATGCGAAATTTTAAAACGTAAACAAAATAATATTTTTACACAAAGTTGTGTATTTATAAATAGACACCCCCTATTATTTCGTATGCAATCAATAGCATGAAAAATCACAAAAATACTGGCGTTAGTTGCATCGAAATACGTCAATTACATCCCGAGAAATTGCGAAGCGAAGTTGACGCTTGAAATAAATGAAGTGCACAGCTAGCGCACGTCCTGCGATAGCGTTCTCGCTTCCCGCGGCCGGGTTCCCGGGTTCGATTCCCGGCAGGGTCAGGGATTTTCTCTGCCTCGTGATGGCTGGTTGTTGTGTGTTGTCCTTGGGTTAGTTAGGTTTAAGTAGTTCTAAGTTCTAGGGGACTGATGACCATAGATGTTAAGTCCCATAGTGCTCAGAGCCATTTGAACCATTTGAACGCACGTTCTGAGACTCAAGCGTCCACCTCACGCTGTCTGTGTCAGGGGCTCACACAATGGGAAAGTATGCACAATTCACAAAAATAAACAAGTAACACGTCCAACGCAAAGTTACGTTTTTCAAACTGTGAATGTATGATTATTGTAGCGAAATGACAACTAGAGCTACAAATAGAGATGACCCACCTGAATTCACTTTTCTGAACACATTTACTAGTGCCCTGTCGACCACAGAAACTGTATTGTTATGCATTACATCTAGCATAGAAAATACACCCACATATTGACCAATGAAACTGTGTCACGTCAACATATGTTCGAAGTGCCCTCATTTTGCATCAATACACGTTTGCAGAAGGGTGACGAGAGAGTTTTACAAAGATGTAGAGTTTCTACAGATATTGTCACACACACCGATGTTGCATATCCTCTACTGTTGTTTGGGGTTCTTGATATACTCTGTCTCTCACTGCGCCCCGGAGAAAGTAGTCTAATGGCGTCAAGTCGTGGGACGGTGCTGGCCATCGCATCGTACCTCCCCGCCCACTTATTTGGAAATTTCGCATCTAGAACGTCTCTGGCAACTTTTGCACTGTGTGCGGGTCATCCATCATGCTGGAACCACACTGATGGGCGAGTTTCCAATCCCAGATCCTCCATGAGGAGCGCTAGAGAGTGTTGTGTTGAAGAAATGATGCATATCGCTGTCCATCTAATGTTCCACGGTAAAAATAGGGACCTACAATACAGTTAGCAATGATACAGCACCAAACATTGACACTCCACTGTCGTTGATGAGCAACTTGGCGAATCCATTGGGGATTTTGCACGGACCAATAGCGCGTGTTCCGCAGATTCACATTACCATGATTTGTAAATGAAGCCTCGTCCTTAAACAACGTATTGCTTAGGAATACTGGATTACCATGCAACTGCTAAAGTGCAAAACGACAGAATGCAATGCGGGATTCTAAGTCATTCCCGTACAGTTCTTGGCACAGTGAAATATGGAACGGATGAAACCGACGACGATACACAATTCTGCACACACTGCTGTGGCTTATTCCTACACCTCGTCCAATTTCTCGTACACCCACCTGACGATTATGCCCAACAGCGGCTAGAGCAGCTGCTACGTTTCCATTGCCAGTCGCTGTCGTTATATGTCGACGTTTTGTGGAAGCCCAGACTCCTGTTTATGTGAGTGTCTTGCAGACGTTGCCAATGGTTCGACATGACGGACACCGCCGATGTAGTTAGCGTTCAGCATACAGTGTCAATGGTTGCATTTCTGTGACATTCACGCTTAATTAAAATATATCTAGTTTTTCTTCATTACTGAAGGCCGGCATATCGACTAGGTGACGACAGATGTAAGAAGACACAAGCAACGTGTTTTAATGTGGCAATGTATGTGAATTACGTTACATTATGAGAGCAGTTCAGCAGACCGGATTAGGAGACACTTGTACACTGAAGGCAGTACGTGTCGTGGTGATATTGGTATGTTTGCAATAGGATACAGGCGCCAGTGCAGCCAACCCCTGCCCTGAGAACAATACTACATGCGATGCATTACGTCAGAAACTGTGACGCCGTTCCTATCCTTTACAAGCCACATATTTCAGGACTTATGAGGTTTAGAAACGTGAAACCAAGTGTGTTACCACTAATTGTACCTCTAGTTGCCATTTCGCAACAACAAACATTATGCGCAGGACATCCAGCATTCTGATACCGCATTATTTGACACATTATGGGAGGTGGACGGGTTCAAGTTAGGTTCAGCTGAAGAAGGGACTAAACTATCCGCTTTTAGGAGTGCTATCAATGAAATATGGGCCACTGATGTGTCGTCATATAGTACCAAACCATACATTAACACTCCACTGACGTAATGCGCCAATCCCATCACTATTACCGGCAGCGTCACGTGCACGCTTGAGTTTTAGGACGTGCGCTTCATTTACTTCAAGCGTCAAATTCGCTTCGCAATTTCTCCGGATGTAATTGACGTATTGCGATCTAACTGACGCCATTATTTTTGTGATTTTTCATGCTATTGATTTGCATACAGGGTGTCTATTTAAAAATACATAAGCTTGTGTTGCTGATGTTGTTGTTGTGGTCTTCAGTCCAGAGACAGATTTGTTAAAGCTCTCCATTCTACTCCATCCTGTGCAAGCTTCTTCATCTCCCAGTACTTACTGCAACATACATTCTTCTGAATCTGTTTAGTGTATTCATCTCTTGGTCTCCCTCTACGATTGTTACCCTCCACGCTACCCTCCAATACTATGCCCTACAAACCGATCCCTTCTTCTAGTCAAGTTGCGCCACAAATTTTTCTTCTCTCCAATTCTAATCAATACCTCCTCATTAGTTATGTGATCTACCCATCTAATCTTCAGCATTCTTCTGTAGCAGCAATTCGAAAGCTTCTTGTCTAAACTATTCATTGTCCATGTTTCACATCCATACATGGCTACACTCCATACAAATACTTTCAGAAACGACTTTCTGACACTTAAACCTATCCCCGATGTTAACAAATTTCTTTTCTTCAGAAACGCTTTCCTTGCCATTGCCAGTCTACATTTTATATCCTCTCTAATTCGACCATTATCAGTTATTTTGCTCTCAAATAGCAAAACTCATTTACTACTTTAAGGGTCTCATTTCCTAATCTAATTTTCGCAGCATCACCCGATTTAATTTGACTACATTCCATTACCCTCGTTTTGCTTTTGTTGATGTTCATCTTATATCCTCCTTTCAAGACAGTCTCCATTCCGTTCAGATGCTCTTCCAGGTCCTTTGCTTTCTCTTGACAGAATTACAATGGCATCGGCGAATCTCAATTTTTTTTTCTTCGCTGTCGATTTTAATTCCTTCTCCAAATTTTTCTTTTGTTTCCTTTACTGCTTGCTCAGTATATAGATTGACAACATCGGGGATAGGCTACAACCCTGTCTCACTCCCTTCCCAACCATTGCTTCCATTTCATGCTCCTCGACTCTTATAACTGCCATCTGGTTTCTGTACAAATTGTAAATAGCTTTTCGCTCCCTGTATTTTACACCTGACACCTTTAGAATTTGAAAGAGAGTATTCCAGTCAACATTGTCAAAAGTTTTCTCTAAGTCTACAAATGCGAGAAACGTAGGTTTACCTTTCCTTAAACTATTTTCTAGGATACGTCGTAGGGTCAGTATTGCCTCACGTATTCCAACATTTCTACGGAATCCAAACTGATCTTCCCCGAGGTCGGCTTCTACTACTTTTTCCATTCGTATGTAAAGAATTCGTGTTGGTATTTTGCATGTGGCTTATTAAACTGGTAGTTCGGTAATTTTCACATCTGTCAGCACCTGCTTTCTTTGGGATTGGAATTATTATATTCTTATTGGAGTCTGAGGGTACTTCACCTGTCTCATACATCTTGCTCACCAGATGGTAGAGTTTTGTCAGGACTGGCTCTCTTAAGGCCGTCAGTAGTTCTATTGGAATGTTGTCTACTCCCGGGGCCTTGTTTCGACTTAGGTCTTTCAGTGCTCTGTCCAACTCTTCACTCATTGTCATATCTCCTATTTCATCTTCATCTACATTCTCCTCCATTTCTATAATATTATCCTCAAGAACATCGCCCTTGTATAGACCCTCTATATACTCCTTCCACCTTTGCGCTTTCCCTTCTTTGCTTAGAACTGGGTTTCCATCTGAGCTCTTGATGTTCATACAAGTGGTTCTCTTTTCCCCAAAGGTCTCTTTAACTTTCCTGTAGGCAGTATCTATCTTACGCTTAGTGATATGAGCCTCTACACCCTTACATTTATCCTCTAGCCATCCCTGCATTTATCCTCTAGCCTTTTGCACTTCCTGTCGATCTCATTTTTGAGACGTTTGTATTCCTTCTTGCCCGCTTCATTTACTGCATTTTTATATTTCTCCTTTCATCAATTAAATTCAATATTTCTTCTGTTACCCAAGGATTTCTACTAGCCCTCGTCTTTTTACCTACTTGATACTCTGCTGCCTTCACTACTTAATCCCTCAAAGCTACCTTCTTCTATTGTATTTCTTTCCCCCATTCCTGTCAATTGCTCCCTTATGCTCTCCTTGAAACTCTGTACAACCTCTGGTTCTTTCAGTTTATCCAGGTCCCACCTCCTTAAATTCCCACCTTTTTGCAGTTTCTTCAGTTTTAATCTACCAATAGATTGTGGTCAGTGTCCACATCTGCAACTGGAAATGTCTTACAATTTAAAACCTGGTTCCTAAATCCCTGTCTTACCATTATATAATCTATCTGATACCTTTTAGTATCTCCAGGGTTCTTCCATGTATACAACCTTCTTTCATGATTCTTCAACCAAGTGTTAGCTATGATTAAGTTATGCTCTGCGCAAAATTCTACCAGGCGACTTCCTCTTTCATTTCTTAGCCCCAATCCATAATCACTTACTATGTTTCCTTCTCTCTCTTTTCCTACTCTCGAATTCCAGTCACCCATGACTATAAAATTTTGGTTTCCCTTCACTATCTGAATAATTTCTTTTATTTCTTCATACATTTCATCAATCTCTTCGTCTTCTGTTGAGCTAGTTTGCATATAAACTTGTACCACTGTGATAGACGTGGTCTTCGTATCTATCTTGCCCACAATAATGCGTTGACTATGCTGTTTGTAGTAGCTTACCCGCATTTCTATTTTTTATTCATTATTAAACCTACTCCTGCATTACCCCTATTTGATTTTGTATTTGTAACCCTGTATTCACCTAACCAAAAGTCTTCTTCCTCCTGCCACCGAACTTCACTAATTCCCACTATATCTAACTTTAACCTATCCATTTCCCTTTTTAAATTTTCTAACCTACCTGCCCGATTAAGGGATCTGACACTCCACTCTCAGATCCATAGAACGCCAGTTTTCTTTCTACTGATAACGACGTCCTCCAGAGTAATCCCCGCCCACAGATCCGAATGGGGCACTATTTTACCTCCGGAATATTTTACCCAAGAGCACGCCATCATCTGTTAGCCATACAGTAAAGCTGCATGCCCTAGGGAAAAATTACGGCTGTAGTGTCCCCTTGCTTTCAGCCGTTCGCAGTACCAGCACAACCAGGTCGTTTTGGTTATTGTTACAAGGCCAGATCAGTCAATCATCCAGACTGTTGCCCCTGCAACTACTGAAAAGGCTGCTGCCCCTCTTCAGGAACCACACGTTTCTCTAGCCTCTCAACATATACCCCTTCGTTTGGTTGCACCTACTGTACGGCTATCTGTATCACTGAGGCACGCAAGCCTCCCCACCAACGTCAAGGTCCATGGGGGGAAGTTTGTGTTAAAATAGTATTTGTTTACGTTTTAAAATTTATCATAGTATTTGGCTCCCTAAGCCCCTGACGTACGTTCATGCAGGTGAAAACATTTTTTCAATATCTATTGCTATTCCATAGATATTTGAGGTGGAAGAGTTTTGTCAATAAACACTTATTTATTTGCTGACGACTAGCTAATTATATATGAGGTTGAAGGTAAATTGAAATTCCCCGTCCACGAGCCAAATTTAGTTTTCCAGCAAAGTAATAAGAAGATCTTTACTGATGTGACAAAAGTTGTGAATTTAGAGGTCGGGCATTTAAAATCAAATTACGTCATTTCCAACAAGATGGCAGAAGAAATAAATAGCTGTAACTAAATAGGAAACCAAGTAAATTATCCATAAATCATCACTTATGTAAAAATCTTGCAAAATTTCACGACACGTGGAACTTTAAAGGAACTTGAAAAGCAAGTGAGGGAAGACATTTTTAAATTTTATTAAAGTATGTCTTTTACAGTAGTGTTGCGGGTCGTCGTTCTCTTATTAAACACGAAAAAAATTTGATTCAGGCGTCTGAAATGAGTTTCTTAACACCTGTGAGAGGACGTTCAGTTTAGATAAAATAAAGAAAAACGTAAGATTCCATGAATTTGGCTGACCCCCAAAAACGGAAAAAGCTCCCGTTCTAACAGCTTAAACTGAAGAATGTGATGAATAGAATAGTGCAGATTTGTGGAACGTACCATATTCTCGACGTCTGACATGAATTATTAATGGAGAAAACGCTATATGAAAGAAGGGTACAAAGCTAAAATTTTAGAATACAATAGTAGCACTTGGAAGCGAACCTTGGACATTAACTGAGGAAGAAAAAAAATAATATAATCAGCTGAAATGAAATTTAAGAATCACAAACAGCTTTTTCCTATTATAACGAAAGGACATGACAAATGTTACTTAAATGAAAAGACTGAGCAAGGATATATAAAATGAAAACAATATACCATTGTAATGGAGGAGTACAGGTAAGCAAACATTTTATCAGTTATAAACCAATACGAAAGAGACATGTAGGACGATATATAGCCCGCTGGCTTTAATGCAGACGGAGTAGGCTGTAAGTACACTCCACGAAGTGAAGAAGAAGAAGGTGAAAATGTTTAAAAGAAAGGAAATGATTAGTGCCTGATTAAGTGGAATTATAAAAATTCAGAATATATTTCTGGTCAAAAGAAGGAGAGCCTTAAAACGTAGTTTCTTCGAGTAATGTCTTAATTTGGCTTGATTCTGAGAAACACAACGGGTTACGCTAAAAGGCTTAATCTGCTTGCGGGAGACGAGCGTGGCATCAGCTACGGGCACACGCTGCAGCAGGAGGATATTGATTCGATGTCGGAAACCTGACTGCGGAATATGGCAGCAGGTGTTTCAGAGAAGGCACCAGGCGAAACCGCGATTTACGAGCTGCGTGGCACGAAAAGTCTATTATTCCATAGTATGGTGTAAGCAAAATCAATAATACTTGAGCTTTTATTTGTTAATTTTGCTTTACAGGATCGTGGGAGTTTCTGCTAAAGTGCTTCGTGAGGCATGGAAATGAGCCTGTATTCTAGTATACGCAATGTCATAAGAAAGAGATTTATATGGTTATGCTTCAGGAGTCGATTTATTCTGTTACAAAATCTTCATTCATAAAGGAAAGAACCAGAACTTTGAACGAAATTAGGCAATGTGATTCCTGTGTGTCTCATTCTGGTTTAATACGCCAATAGTCGTGCTTTGACCAGCCTTTTAATATTGACAAGTTACACTTAGTAACGATGATTATTATGTGCTGTGCTAAGCTACCAATCACAGTGTTGTTAGTCAACATAAACCGGTTGTAATCTGGTTGTAATTACGTTTAATTGCGGTCAAGACCGTTAAATGTGTAATAAATAACTACTGACGGTTTCAGGTCTTACAAATTCTTAGTAACACCTGAAGACAATCACTGCACGCTACTTAAAGCCTATTAAATTTTTTTATAGTAAAACACACACAATGTACTTTATAATCCGGATGATGAGTTTCCGCAATAGTGTTCCCGATGTATGACAAAGAAGCGCCATATTTTGTGAAGATATAGGGTGATTATATGATGATGTAACAAGCGTTCAGGGATGATGGAGAAGATGAAACGTATCACTTTGAAGTAAGGGTAGCTTGTCCGGATACTACCCAGTCGAAAGTGGTAAGCTCCAGTGGACATATCTTCTGTCTACAGGATAGGATAAAGGTAGTGTTTACCAAAACGCACATACTACTAGTTCAATGGTTATGGTCTTTGTTGACTTCATTTATTTATATGTGTCATCTTGTGTTGTGGTCATGGAGATGTGCTTTTAATTTATTGTTAGGGTTGTATGTGGAGACTGCTGGGTTTACATGTTTAGCAGTGCAATTGGTCTTTGGTGAAAGTGGAAAGCGAAACTCGTTGTGATACCTCTTACAGTGGGACACATGTATCGGTACTGTTGTTGCTCAGATTGTAAGGCAGGCAACTTTCAAGAAGTGATAGTACGGAACAAAACAAGAAAAAAGTTTCTAGCAAAAATCAGTTCTAAAATCCATACCTTAAGAGGCACAGGTACGCGTTCAGAGGAAGAGATGTGTTTCACAGTAGTGAAAATGAAGAATTGTAAAAGGTTTAATGGCGACATCTACAAAGCAAGACGGCACATCAGAGTGACAGTGGACTAAACAGTAGTTTCCTAAATTATTTTGCTCATTTACAAGATGGCTCACCGTCACTTACTGTCTTCGTGCAGACCGCAAAACATTTGAAGTACTGCAGCTCCTGCCGCAGAAGATGTATCTGAGATGAGTAAGCAAATGTTTTTCTCTGGTAACAGCCGTTATTTCGACTTATCAGTGACTAATCACCTCGAAACAAAACGTTATGTGGGTAACTTCACGGAAATATTTAGGATAGTGAAGAACATTTAAACTGAATAATTTAATTGGTAACATAAACAATAAATAAGAATGTATAAGATCTTACATTCAAATGGAGAAATCTCTCACAGTCTATCTTTGGCTCCTTATCTGAGTAATGCAGTAACATGATGTGCACTGTACCGTACTGTTAAAGAGCACACATCGTCTTGTTAACTGCTGTTGGGTATTTCGCAGTTTTGTCACATAAATGTACAATTGAATAGCAAACGTCCTCTTCTTAACTGCTGCTGGGTACTTTAAAATTTGTCACGTAAATATGCATTTGTATAATTACTCGTCAACGTGCATTGAAGAGCCAGAGAAACTGGTACACCTGCCTTTATAGTGTAGGGGCCACCGCAAGCACGCAGAAATGCTGCTACGCGACGTTGCACAGACTCAATTAATTGAAGTAGTGCCGGAGGGAACTGGTACCATGAATTCTGCAGGGCTGTCCATAACTCCCTAAGAGTACGAGGGAATGGAGATCTCTTCTAAACAGCACGTTGCAGTGCAACCCAGATATGTTCAGTAATGTTCATGTCTGTGGACCTTGGCGGCCAACGGAAGTGTTTAAACTGAGAAGACTCTTCCTAGAGCCACACTATAGCAATTCTGGACAAATGGGGTGTCGCATTGTCCTGCTGGAATTGCCCAAGTCCGTCAGAAAGCACAATGGACGTCAATGGACGCAGGTGACCAGTCGTGATGTTTACGTACATGTCGCCTGTCAGAGTCGTATGTCGGCATATCAGGCGTCCCATATCGCTCCAACTCCACACGCCCCACACCATTACAGAGCCTCCATCAGCTTGAACAGTCCCCTGCTAACACGCTCGATCCATGGGTTAATGACGTTGTCTTCGTACCCGTACGCGCCCATTAGTTCGATAAAATTTCGAACGAGACTTGTCCGAGCAGGCAACAAGTTTCCAGCCATCAAAAGTCCAATGTCGGTGTTGACGAGCCCAGCCGAGGCGTAAGCTTTGTGTCGTGCAGTCATCAAGGGTACACGGATGGGCCTTCTTCTCCGAAAGCCCATATCGATTATGTTCCTTGAATGGATCGCACACTGATACTCATTGATGGCCCAGCATTGAAATCTGCAGTAATTTGCGGAAGGGCTGCAGTTCTGTAACGTTGAACGATTCTCTTCAGTCGTCGTTAGTGCCGTTCTTGCAGGATCTTTTTCCGGCCGCAGCGATGTCGACGATTTGATATTATACAGCATTACAGCATTCATGACATTCACGGTACACTAGTGATATGGTCGTACGGTAAAATCCCCACTACCTCTAAGATGCTGTGTCCCATCTGTCGTACGCTGACTATAACAACATGTTCAGACTCACTTAAATCTTGATAACCTGCCTTTGTAGGAGTAGTAACCGACCTAACAACTGCGTCATTTGCTGTCCTATACAGGTATTGTACCGAGCGAGGTGGCGCAGTGGTTAGCACACTGGACTCGCATTCGGGAGGACGACGGTTCAATCCCGTCTCCGGCCATCCTGATTTAGGTTTTCCGTGATTTCCCTAAATCGTTTCAGGCAAGTGCCGGGATGGTTCCTTTGAAAGGGCACGGCCGATTTCCTTCCCAATCCTTCCCTAACCCGAGCTTGCGCTCCGTCTCTAATGACTTCGTTGTCGACGGGACGTTAAACACTAACCACCACCACCACAGGTATTGCCGACCGCAGCACGGTATTCTGCCTTTTTACATATTTCTGTATTTGAATTCGAATGCCTATACCAGTTTCTTTGGAGCTTCAGTGTATATTGATAAAACTGTATGTGATATTCAGTATAGCACATACTGTGGTACAGTCAAAAAAAGGCTCTGAGCATTATGGGACTCAACATCTGATGTCATCAGTCCCCTATAACTTAGAACTACTTAAACCTAACTTAACCTAAGGACATCGCGCACATCCAAGCCCGATGCAGGTTTCGAACCTGTGACTGTAGTGGTCGCGCGGTTCGAGACTGAAGTACCTAGAACCGCTCGGCCACTCCGTCCGGGACAGTCTAGACACCTCATGTTACCATTTGCACACTGAGTTCATATTTGTGTTCAGAGTACTCAATAATTCGTAAGAGTTTATACACCTGTAATTATACACAAGGAAATTCGCTCAATTGATGTACAACCATTCAGAAAAAATCGAGGAGAAATGTATCGATCTAGATACGCTGCGCAGAAGAACTGATAGTCCAATTAATTTAAACCCCGTCATTTTCCATCAGTAAGACACAGAAGTTTGAATTTTGGTTCAAAGGTGCGTATAAACTCTCTATATAATGGCTGAAAAGCATGGCGTTCAACGACGTCACCCTCGGGCTGGCGACACTGCAAACAGTAAGGTGTCCAAACATAGGTAGGAAATACAAGTTCTTGTGATGTGTAAGGTGCTTTACTGATGTCTCACTGGCTTCATATTTCACCACAATTATGCCCGACGTCAACTTGGACGTGTCGCAAGATGGGAAGGTCGTCACACGTTCCTCAACCTCATTAAACTCTTTCTCTTGATGCCTTTGCGGTGGTCAGAACCGCGACGTACAAATTTGAAATCATACGGGCTTATTATGGGTGGTGACGGACGAATACACTTCACTCCCCGGCCTTGGTGGCCGAGCGGTTCTAGGCGCTACAGTATGTAACCGCGCGACCGCTACGGTCACAGGTTCGAATCCTGCCTCGGGCATGGGTGTGCGTGTTCTCCTTAGGATAGTCAGGTTTAAGTAGTTCTAAGTTCTACGGGACTGATGACCTCAGGAGTTAAGTCCCATAGTGCTCAGAGCCATTTGAAAACTTCACTCACATCGCCACTCAGAATCTACACGAAAACACCTCAGCAGGTGGTAAGATGGGCGCCAGTGAAACAATTTCTTCCTTTGGGACGTTCATTTACACACATTTCGCGGTCGTCAGTATGCAGTGCTGTGTGCAACAGAACGACGATCTTCACAACGTTTGACACTGTCGATATCCCCCTGACGATGCACTCCTTCTCTAAGAACAATGAATGCGGTCTTTGGTCTGTAGCACAATTTTTGCTCTTGTATACAGGGTGGAGCACAGAGGGATCTTTCAAGACCATTTGTCGATCTTTGAAAGTGTTCTGAAGCAACAAAGGATGTTTATGCTTTCTTTCAGGACAATTTTACGATCTTCGAACGTGCTCTGTAGCAACTTTCTCAACCTTCCTGTTTCGGGCCCTATTCTGGCATGATCAATAGGTGGAGTGGAGTAGGAGTACAATATTGACGAATAAAATGGCAAAGGGTAATTGTGAGCCCCCCTCCGCCTCCCATCCAGCTACGCGATACCCATGCTCCAAATAGAAAGTATAAAGTACCAATGTTCTTACGGTTTGTTGAGAATAATCATTTTTGCGGTAATATGGCTTCGTTGAGCATTTTAAAGGTGCACCTCAACAGAGACAACCCTTGGCCGATTCGTAGACTCCTGTGAGCAGGTAACCCTTCAGCACTTTTCAGCTGAGTGGAACCACACTGCTGCGGAGTCTGAGATGTTACCTGTGTCTAGCAATCGGTCAAGGATTGTTGCAGTACATGTACCTTTTTTAAAGTGCCCAAAAAGTGCGCGGCTGGTACTGAGGCTCTCGCCCTCTTACAGGAGTCCTTTGCTGCTTTATTCACGAATGTGTCAATGTCCCACCTCCCGTCGCAGGTGCTCACGTCACAGGCGTGGGCTGCAAAAGCGTAAACATCCTTTGCTGCTTCAGAACACGTTCACATTTCGTGGAATGATTTTTAACAGTCCTTAGGGTCTCTGTATACCGGACCAACGGGGTAAGATCACGTCCAATGGGGTTGCAGCTCCACAAAGTCCTTAGAGAAGAGGTGAATTGTCTGGGGGTTGTAGGCAGTGTCAAAGGTTGCACGTAGCACTACAAACTGTCGACCGCGAAATGAACGCCTCAGCGGAAGAAATTGTTTCATTCGCCCTTTTATACCACCTACTGAGGAGTTTTTTTATCAGTTCTGAGCGGCGATGTGTCTCAAATGTTTTCCTTGGTAATTCAAAAGAAAAACGCTGGGCGTTGCGGGTCATAACCACGAACGATTTGGCGTCAAGAAAAGGGATAAGATGCTACGTCCTTCCCATCGTGTGACACGTCCGCGCGGCGTTGAACAAACTTGTGGTGAGATATAGTGCCTGTGTGACATCATTAACTCGCCACACTTGAACTTCTGGGATGTGGTCATTTTTTCGCATATGCCGACACCTTGCAGTTTGAAGCATCGCCGAGCATGAAGCCACGCTCTCGTATCATTATGGAGGAAGGTTGTAAGCACCTTTGAACCAAATTTCATATAAATGTGAATGTGCGTACGTGAAACGAGGTCATCTGCTATAGCCAAGAGCAGACCTGAGTCTAGTCGCATGTAAGTTTGGTGAAAGCATTTGTTTAGCACTGAATTATTTTGCTAAACTGTAACTGGTCTGGGGTCTGGTAGTACCTCTACGTATGTTTGTAGTAGTACCATTACATGTGTTTGTTATTGGCAGTGACAGCATGTAGTCATTTGAGCATACTTGAGGGGTATTAAAGCGTACGAAAGCAGTACTGCAGGATTATTTAGGCTGTAGATTAATTTATTAACCATTTCAGTTCTACCATCCATGTGCTCGGCTGTGTGACTTACCAATTACCATTTGATTTTTGTTGAAGTATGAAAGCCTACCTCGACTTGTAAATTCAACCCTAGATGTACATGAAATTTTCTGAACACGATTTGCCTTGAAATTTACCACAAAAAATTGAACTGAGCTCTATGGGACTTAACATCTGAGGTTCAAAAACAGTTCAAATGGCTCTGAGCACTATGGGACTTAACGTCTGAGGTCATAAGTCCCCTAGAACTTAGAACTACTTACACCTAACTAACCTAAGGACATCACACACATCCATGCCCGAGGCAGGATTCGTACCTGCGACCGTAGCGGTCGCGCGGGTCCAGACTGTATCGCCTAGAAACGCTCGTCCACTGCGGCCGGCTTTACCACAAAGTTATTAAACCTTAAACCTTGAGAAAGTGTTCTGACTGGAGCAATATTATATCGGATGTGGCAGGCATTTCACAAACGGAACTGATTATTCTAAATTAATTCAGAAGGATTTTGAATTAACGCTGACTATGAAACCTGTACGTCAATCTTTCATTGTGTTTTAAGTTGTGTCTTGTAGATTCGAATTGTGCAAGACAAACATGCTTACCATTTGTAAGCGGTAATACATCAAAAAGCTTACTAATCCATGTTCTGTGTGATTACGCCTTTTCTATTGCTGCGTCGCTTGTAGAACTATACCATATAGTATCACATACCCATACCTGTAATGTAGTATAAATCTTGAGGATTTCAGTATAATGTTAGAAAATTGAATATAGTGTTATTATCACCCCCTTCAGCTAAGGATGTCGGAAGTGAAACAGTATACATGTTTCCAAATGTTCTCGTGAAATCGAATGGACCACAAATAAATCTGAAGTTCCCCCAGCAATACGAATGAAACCGTGACACGAGCTGTTTTACGTAGTCTTGAAGCAATCGTGTTTCACGTCATATCGTCATATTCACGTCTATCACTCCGGTTGGTTCCCTTACCAATTTGTTCGTTGTCCCGACTCTCCTATTAACACTTAGCGTGCGTGTGACGTAATATTACGGCGCTTGCGGGAAATGAGAATCTCCGGCGGACATAATATTGCGTCACGCCAGTTGCGATGAGTTTCTGTGGTTTCGAACATATTTTTACGGCTCCCAGAATCGTCTGTGAGAACTGCAGACTTCGTAGACAACGGTAGCAATATCACTTAACAATTCATCGTTTTTGAAACGTTTCTTATTAGCTCGTGCATCATAGGCACTAGGTGACGTTCGAATTGAGTAGGTAGCACTAATATCAGATAGTACAAAATATTCAGCAAAACGGATATGGTTCGGATACGTTCCGTTAACATTCATCCTCTTCTTTGTCTAATTTTAGGAGACTGGAGATCTTTACGGTGGATGTTATTTTAGTGATATGGAACCTAAATTCCTGATTCTTCTCTTACTTCTAAATTTCCCTATATCTTAAGGAAGTGTAACGGAAGCTGTACCATTGACATATACATGTTTAGGTTTACTAATATAGGTTCAATCTAAGCCTTGATTTTCAGGCATTGATAATGCCTGAGGAGAGGCACTGCAGTAGAAGTCATGCTGTTGGCAAAGACACTCGCGTCGGTTGTGTGCTGTCATAGCACATTAGAGCCAGACTTCGCCGCACTGTCCTAACGTATGTGTTCGACGAACGCCCTTCATTGATTTGTACGGTTATCTCACGCAGCGCTGCTTGTCTCTTAGCACTGACAACTTCACGCAAACGCCGGTGCTCTCGGTCGCAAAGTGAAGGTCTTCAGCCACTGCGTAGTCCATAGTGAGAGGTAATGCCTGAAATCTGGTGCTCTCAGCACACTCTTAGCACTGTGGATCGCGGAATATTGAATTTCGTAACGATGTGCAAAACGGAATCTCCCATGCGTCTAGCTCCAACTACTATTCCGCGTTCGGGGTCTGTTGATTCCTGTTACGCGGTAATAATCAAGTCGCATGAGTACAAACGACAGTTCCGCCAATGCACTACCCTCTTATACCTTATACACAGTACGTGATACTACCACCATCTGCATATGCACATTTGACTATCCCAAGATTTTCGTCACCTCACTGTGAAGAGCTGTAGAGATTATGTAGGGAGAAGTATAAAAATGGGAAATTGTTGGAATATCGTTTCAATATGGTATTTTCATTTCTCCTCTGGTTTCCTGGCATGATCAAAGTGTTTGCTTATTTTAATATAGACGAAGTGCACCTGTTTCCTTAGGGCTTTGTTTTGTTCCATGCTAGGAACGTAAAGTACGGTATCCTGTACCTGTCTCAATCGTGTGAAACATATTATCCTACATGTCACATTTTTCACGTGTTAAGTGAATGAAATCAATGGAACTAACATTTTCTTGATCCTCTCTGTTTCCAAATCCAATCAATGAAACTAACATCTCCTTGATCCTTCTGTGTCGACTCTCATGCATATCAAGGTTCTTATCCTAAACGTCACACTTTACACGTGCTAAGTGAATGAAATCAATATAAAACGTAGCACTTAAAGCACGTGTATTTCGAACATCAACGTAGAGCCAGATCAGCAGAAAATTTCTTACTAAAGAGTACAGCTATTTATACAAATATTGAATGTTCCCGAATATACGACCATAAGATATTTAAGAACATTCCTGAAACGATAATATTACACAAGAAATATTTTCTCGTGGTCGGGATCGAACTGCCGACGCCAGCAACTGAACCTTATCACTACGCCCCCTACATACAACATAAACCACAACGATATGGCATAATCTATTTTGATTATCTGGTCAAAAGAATTAAATGCCATGTAGCATAATTATGTTTTAATGTTAAAGCTAGGCACCCTTGTTGTAATTATTTAACATGTCGTTTCAGAAGCAGTGTTATAATTCATGTACATTGCAACATCAAACATATTGAAATGTGTCTCACCAGCTAGGCAGGGCTATGTAGCGAACCAACTTGGTGTAAAACATGTAAGCAGATGTTATCGTGCACTTTAGTAAAATTGTGATGTTTTCCTACACTTTCATATTGCTGTGTGTCCTTATTTTTTCTTATGGTTCGTTACATTATAACCTCACTATCCTTTTTCTTGTTTTTTATCGATCGATGGTGAATACATTTGAATGTATACGTAACAGCATCTCTGTCGCATTCCTTCACAATATCGCAACCTTTTACGATGTGTATAATAGCTGATAAGACTGTAGTAAGACATTTTTTCTGTTATTCTTGGTATTATGATCTTTTTCTTTACTAAAAATTAACATTATCTTCTGTTGGCTATGTAATTGACAGAGACCTTAATGGCCATCAGGCTGAATCATCAGTCCGGGATTTACACTGGACAGAGTTATTATGTCACGTGCGCAATGCAATTTTCCTGATAATAAAAATATGTGAAAGAGTAATTTATACGTAAATGAAGAGTCTTCATTTCCTCACCTTTTCCATGGTATGTTTCAAACAAGGCAATGTGGACAGCTCTTCTGTTTACAGCCATTTTCATTAATCGTGAAACGAATGAATTTAGAGGAAAAAAATTGTTTAGAGACAAGAATTAATTCTAATATCTTTTATCGGAAAGAGCGTTTTCACCACTAATTTTGTGCAGTCTGCTTTGATTGTCCGTAAATATAAATGCGCTTTGTTAAACTAAGTTTTGGTTACCTGAACTAGACGCAGAAACCCAGGGAAACATTATCCTATCTGTTAAAGAAATTAATAAATATTCAGAATAACAGCATTTCGAATGGCAATATAACTTTAAAACACGAACTCGAATAAAATGAAATGGTCGTATGGCGTTGCTGTCCGGGAAGCCCCATCCGGCTAAGTTCGGTTGTCGTGTGCGAGTCTTACTGCAGTCTGCACGACATTGAGGGACTCGCGTCCCGGTGATGAAGACAGCACAACACCCTGTCCGTGAGCAGACAAAATCTCCAACCCGGCCAGGAACCGAACTCGGCCCTCCTGCATGGGAGGCAAGCACGTGGCCATTCGGCTAAGCAGGTGGACATGAACTACAATTACTTCTTTTTGTTCCATTTTCATTATTACTCATCGATTTCCATTCATTTTTGTCGAAAAATAGCCGCTATTTTTAGAATTAATCATGCTCATGTATTCTGGGCTCAGAAAATTTGAATGACTCTGTGAAGACCGGTTTCAGAAATTAAACTTTTCAAAACATTTCATTGACGGGAAAGTTAATATAATAATATGATTTTACTGTTTCCACTTGGAAGATTTGTCGTAGAAGATGAGTTTGTACCTGATATCACTTTCCAGCTTTTTCTAATGTTAAGATGTTCTTCGCATTTCATCGACAGTTCACACACCTCAGTACACCTTTCACTAGACCTTCCGATATTATACGTAAGAATATCATTCTAAGACGAATTTACCTCAGCGGCGTGTTCTCCCTGATATAATAAATAAAAGGTCTCCTAAACGGAACACAAAGGTGTTTTTCAGATTCAAGGTTTTCTAATGCTTCTATTGTTAGTAACAATTGAATACTTACGGAGAAGGGTTAAGTGAGTAAATGCATCGTATTATTTCCAAGAGGACGACGCCCATTTTAAATTAATACATTGGCTGAGAGTTCGTTTGAGAAACATGGCTACACATTTACTTACCCTCCAGTCACGCGAAGTGGACATTATCGAGCTTCTTCGGTCAGTTTTAGACCAGACAATGCGGCACAACTTTTTCCTCAGGTCATCAGTGACTCAACTAATGTCTGCACTGTGTTTCAAATGGCATAAAATTCATCAGAAACAGGTCACTGTACAATATTTATCGGGAAACAATAACTTTTTATCTTACGTAGCTGTGCATACGTTAAATATATTATTTGTGCTACAACCGACTACAGATGATCGGTAATTTACGTTTCACGTAATGTCTGGGTGTTCTCATAATGGTCGTATCACACATTCTTAGTTGTACATATTGGGGTTTTGTGCTTATCGTATTTGTGTGGGTGTTTCTGTTATTTTGGTACCAAGTGAATTATACATCAACGACCCCATAAACGCTCTCTTAATACTTAGGCGCTACAATCTGGAACCGCGCGACCGCTCCGGTCGCAGGTTCCAATCCTGCCCCAGGCATGAGTGTGTGTGATGTACTTAGGTTAGTTAAGTTTAAGTAGTTCTAAGTTCTAGGGGACTGATTACCTCAGAAGTTAAGTCCTATAGTGCTCAGAGCCATTTTTTCTTAACACCTAACATAAGGTTTGATACACAAATATAACTGCCGTCCAGGTGACTGTTTGAAATTCGTAACAAACAACCTACTCTCAATCATATCTTAGTAACTTTATTAATACTGCATTACCAGTTTCTGTATTCAATTCATAGTCAGTTGGAGCTATCTACGTAAAATCAGCTCAAGAATAATAGAAAATGTATATTAAACAGCTGTTACAGTAAAAATAGATCATCATACTGTTGAATTGTCACGTTTCCTGTGGTAGAACTATTTCGCAATCATTTAACCTTTATTTTCAATCAGCAACTCATGAATGTGATATGACTTCTGGGATCTCCTATCCATACTTTGATTTACAAGTCATAATGTCATCAGTGGACTAACACATTTTTATTAAAAAAATTTATTTTACAGTGACTTCCACAACTCATTACATAGAATTCTCAGAACACCGAAAATCAGACGTCTTCCATTAACTCATATAATAGTAATAGTAAACTACGGTTTCATAAACTGCACGGTTAGAATATCATAAGATAACAATTTTTCTTACTGTAATTTTCTATAACTTAACAGTGCAACAGTTTATTCAAAGTTTTAGCTAATGCCCAAGTTGTACTGTAATTTTAATCATCTGCACAACTGACAAACTCTAGCGTCACATGAATAAATTCTTGCGACCCATCTCTGTGTGCAGAACACGAAAACTGCATTCTTGGAATCGTAAACTGATGCAGTCAGCACGTAAAAACATATTTAGCTAAAGTAAGGGGTGATTTAGTTTTTGGCTTCTCCTGCTGAAAATAAAACTCAAGGTGGTGAATTGCGAGCAAATGAACATTTGTTATCCATAACTGTCGTAAGTAGTTCTAAAACTTCATGTTAAAACAACTTTTGTCGATTCTCTAACAGAAATTACCACAATGTACCAGTAACAAGGAGCAAAAACCTTTGCAGTAGTGGTGATTTACCTGAAATTTCAACGTGTTTCCCTCGCCTTGTAACTGCTGTATATAGCCATACCTGATAATTGACGCAAGTACTTTCTAACATTCAACAACTAAACTGGTGCACATCCTGTGTTGTATACTTAATTTGCTCTACACACATCAATGGAATCATGGTGACATGAAGCATTTTTTCATGTCAAAACGTTTCATTCTCTCGCTCCATCTCTCTCTCTCTAACTCTCCCTCTCTCTCCCTCTTTCCCCGTCTCTGTCAAACGACGCACGCACACACACACACACACACACACACACACACACACACACACACACACAGAAAGAGAGAGAGGGAGAGACAGAGAGATACAAAGTACAGTGTACATCACAATTAACAACGAAAACCAACAGGGGTGAAAGTATACGATAACAAAAGCAAACACATGCCGCAAACGTCCCGTTAACGAGAGAATTGCAAATGTATGGTTACAACATGCCACTAAGCTCAGTATGAAATATTGTCCTATTTACTTCCAGTGTTAACGTTTCAACTTATACGAGGGCATTTTGAAAAGTCAGTTACACATTAACATGGCAGGTCAAGAAACTGTTATTGAAAGCTGCATCATACATGAAAGTGACACAAACGCACGTTAGTTTTCAACCTAGTCACCAAGTCTCCGTAAAAAATCACAATGTCGTTCTACCAATTCCTCTACGAAAGAAATCCACTTCTTGATCACGGAGTTATTTGAAAACTGCTAAGTGAACGTCGTCATCGTTGGAAAATCTGCTCCCCTCCAGGCGTTCGTTCAGCTTGCGAAGAAGATTACACGTATTTTGTCGTCTGTGACTGGTGTCGGTGGCCTTTCTTCCCGAAGAGAACCTTGAACAAATGGTTGGCAACATTTCATTGCGGCTGCATACGACGTAGCATTTGGTCCGTGCACCGCCAGAATTACGCGGTGAAGCTGTGAGTAATTTAGATGTTCTGCCCACAACAATCGTACTTTCCCGTGTGCTCCGACTTTGGTGTACGTTTGTAGTTGTAACGTCATTTAACTTGCACTTGACGGGGACGCTGTTATTAGTACCGCAGCAGGATTGTTGTAAGGGGAACGTTATCTTCATACCTCTTCATATTTTATCTCTCCCATACTTAATAATCATTTATTCCAAGGACGGCCACTGCGTGCCAAACTGCACACGTGTACAGATGTACTGCACGCGTGCCGTCCAGGGCTCGGTCTGCTTCGCCACTACTCGGCTTTCCTCGGTCTTTCGCGGCACTGCTCGGCACGGCGCGACATTAGACTAGCTGTGCGATGCGACATACCTGTATTTTCATCCGGCACAGGGTGCGTTAGTGGATTCGTAGTGGCAGCCATGTTTATTACTCGCTATTTGTTAGCGATTAGTAGGAAGTTTATAAGTACTGTACAATGGTTGTTGCAATGGAACACACACACACACACACACACAAAGAGGCGGGGTAGTAACACAACGCCACGAGCCTTCAGAGCTGAATGGGAATTGCAATATTTTTTCGAAGAGAAGATGAAAATACTCAATGTCTATTATGCAGTCGCATAGTCGCCGGGCACCGCAAATTTGCAATAGAACGGCATTATAACACCACACACAAAGAACTTAATGATTTAGTTGGGGCTAATAGATCAAACAAGTTAGCGTAATTAAGAAGACGTAGTGTTATGCAGCGAGACGGACCGAACGTGAGTACTCCTTACAAATCTTTGTGTTTCTGATGTTTGTATTCGCACATATTTGTCGTCAGAATTCGAATTTAGAGTTTACTCAATTTTTGTTTCCTTTTTTTTTTAGCCTGAAACCGAACCTGTTTTTAAGAGCAAGCTACAAAATAGCTCTCAATATTGCAATAGCGAAAAAGCCTTTCAGAGGTGGTGATTTCATCAAGGAGTGTATTGTTGAGGTGGCGGAACTCTTGACGCCACTGGAAGTAAAGAAGTTAAGTGAAATTAGTGTTTCCAGCCAGACAAAAGAGGATGTCTACAGGCAGTTAATTGATAGTGCCTGCAAGTTTATTGCATTCTCGATTGCTTTGGACGAGTCGACCGACATTTCGGACACAGCACAACTAGCGATTTATGTTCGTGGAATCGACACAAACTTGCACGTGACGGAAGAACTGTTAGATTTAGTACCAATGAAAGACACAACGAGGGGTACCGACTTACTAAAAGCAGTTGTACAGGCAGTTGAAGCCGTTGACCTGAACTGGAAAATGTTAGTTTCAGTCCACGGATGGAGCGCCAGCAATTCGAGGGCTCAAAATAGGCTTGTTGCATTGTTGCGTAAAAACTAGGACGATTGACGTAAGACACCAAGAACCTCTTTGTGCTAAATATGCAAATTTGGAGCACATGATGAAGTTGGTGGTCACCATAGTACATTTTTTGAAGTCGCATGGCTTAGTACACCGTCAGTTTCAACAGTTTCTCATGAAATTGAACGAAGAGTACGGAGATGTTATTTACCACGGTGAAATACGTTGGTTAAATCGAGGGTCATGCCTCGAGAGATTTTTCAATTTAAGACTCGCTATTGTTGAGCTCCTGAAGGAAAAAGGAAAGGCAGAGTCCAAATTAGAAGATCCAAAATTGATTGCAGATCTCACCTTTTCAGTTGATCTGACTGCACACTTGAACGCTCTCAATAAAACTTTGCAAGGTGAGAAGGAGCTTATTTCTGATCTGATGAAAAAAGTGGATGCATTTAATAAGAAACTCGCTTTGTGGAAGGAACAACTCATGACAAAGAATACCGCCCATTGCCCTTCGCTCTCTAAAGTCAGAGAAAACGCAACTTCTGACGAATTCGTTTCTGTGTTGGAGGAACTACAGTCTTCACTGCGAGTCTGACATCTGTTCTTGAACTATTTTCTACACCCTTTGCCGTTTCAGTTGAAAGTGCCCCAGTGCATTTGCAAATGGAATTGATCGATCTGCAGTGTAATTCCCTTTTAAAGAACAATTTCTTTTACGAATGTTTTCCTCGGTAAGAGTTTCCCTGTCTCTACAATGAGGCTGCAAAATTTATGTCAATGTTTGCATCGACATACGTGTGCGAAAAGTTTTTCGATTATGAAACTAAATAAGTCATGATTACGTGGCAATCTGAGTGACAAAAATACGAGAAACTGTCTATATTTATCCGTCTGCCGTCAGTTTGTGCCGGATATGAACTTTATTATGTCCACAGCGAACCAAAAACAAATTCATGGTGATAATTTTGTTGTATTTGTCATATGATTTGTTGACAATTGTAGTTATTGCGAATTCTGTACAGTAGTTCCAGATAATAAAATTTACTTGTTTCACATGTAGTTGGAATCAATTATTCCACATCATACTGCATGCTGTAGACTACTTTTACGTCCGTTTCTATATCTCAGCTTAAATGTTGTAAGAATTTTACGAGTGACAATGTGAGAAGCACGATGTTGTTGGTGTAATGCAGTTTCAAACCGAGCGTTATTGTTATTTTGCTGTAGGTGTTCCAACAGCCAACAAAGATTCAGTATTGCTCAACACGATTTGCTGTACAGAGCTTAATATTATCAAATGTCGTAATATGAAACTAAGCCACATTCTAGCAGGGCGGTATTCTTTACGCGAATGCACTGTCGCATGCGGCGTGTTCGTAGTTCCGCGCATGCGCGCAGTCAGCTGGTGAGGTAGTGGGGGAGCAATCCGCACGCGTTTGAAAGCTTTGGCACGCATGCATGCACACGTGTCGCTTTCTTGGCCATCCCTGATTTATTCGATGTTACTGTCAGGATCATAGTTAACTGCCATAGGCTGATGATCGGAGAAGAATTTCTTGCTGGAAATTTGATTTTATTTCATTTACCATTTAGTTACTGTGACGAGCAGCCACATTCATTTTAAGTCCTAGAGCAGTCATCAACATTACAGGAGAACGTGGCCCAACCGGACTGGGTGACCGAGCGGTTCTAGGCGCTTCAGTCTGGAACCGTGCGACCGCTACGGTCGCAGGTTCGAATCCTGCCTCGGGCATGGATGTGTGTGATGTCCTTAGGTTAGTTAGGTTCAAGCAGTTCTAAGTTCTAGGGGACTGATGACCTAAGAAGTTAAGTCCCATAGTGCTCATAACAATTTGAACCATTTTTTTGAACGTGGCCCCTTATCAATTTGGAGGCGCCATTTAATTTTCTTTCTCTGGGAGCCGTGGGAGAATTCGTTGGCTTTCCTTGTGCCTGGCCGGCGGGAACAACTCCCAAGAGCAGAAGCAAACCTACTCACTATTTATAAAATCGAGCCCTTTGATTCGCCCAGTAGAATTTTACGCAGATCTTTCTAGCACTTCGCGAATCTTGTCGCTGTTCAGAAAGAACCTGGAGGCAACGACAGCCCATGCTTTCCCAAACCACTGGTTGGCTTAGCAGCACAAGTATTTTAGCGGGCGCCAGGGACTGGTCATTTACCGTGCCTCCAAAACGAGCTGACTCTGGAAATAGTCACCGGAAGATTGTAAACTATGTGTGTCCTTTGGAAGTCAGATCTGGAAGCTGGACAGATCTGTAGAGATTGAATAAGAGTGCCTAACTGTTCTTTCCAGCAACCTTTCGTCTTCTAAAGTTGTGTGCTCAGCGGAGAAGACAGCTCGTCGGTCGTGGGATCTTCTTCGGTGGAGGCAGCTATGCCGTCATCTGGAACCTGTGGTTGTGCTTTTCATGGGCTGCCACTTGCCAACGTTAGTTCAAAATGGTTCAAATGGCTCTGAACACTATGGGACTTAACTGCAGAGGTCATCAGTCCCCTAGACCTTAGAACTACTTAAATCTAACTAACCTAAGGACATCACATACATCCATGCCCGAGGCAGGATTCGAACCTGCGACCGTAGCGATCACTCGGTTCCAGACTGTAGCGCCTAGAACCGCTCGGCCACTCTGGCCGGCGCTCAGGTTAGTCTCGGTAGTCTCGGTATTTACAGAAGGCAAGATCTGTAGTACGGACTATGTTGGTAGGTGACAATTTTCGTTACTGTATCCTGGTTCATTACATTTAAATAATCATAGTTTTTACACTGTCTTTTAGAACACTCGGCATAGCTTTCTTAATTGTACGGTAACTTTTCTGATAATTTCCTATACAGAGTACGACATGTGCGTCCCGGAACAGAGATGCATTTCCGGCTCTGAAGAACGCCCGAAACAGTCTTCACGTCTGCCCCTCCGAACGACCGAAACATAGTTGCGTGACCTGACTTTCGGAATGCCGAAAATAGTCTGACTAGCGCAGCCGAAGTACTTCGTCTTCCACGGGCGCCAAAATGACCCGAAGGTGTCCGAAGCACTTCGGTTGCAATACCGTTACTCTTATGTCTCTCAAAACTAGTGAAATTTAATCAACAAAAACGGTAGACTCGTAGAATTACCATGCGAGTTTGTCATGCTGAAAACTGGGTTAAATAAATGAAAAGTATATAAATGATTAATATGAGAAGTTAGATGTTTTGGCGCCCAACATCCGAATGTGTCGACCAATCAGAAACAAGTTCAGTACAATTGGCGGACTGTCCCACCGGACTTGTACATACTGTACTATCTGTCACTTGCACCTCACTCCACTTTAGTACAATATGCTACTTCACATGTATCAAGCTGCATCAAAACGGGCTTGCAGCAAGATAAAATACTCGTGGCCACGGCCAGGAACATCACAAGATGTTTATGACTTTTCGTGAGAGACGGCTCGGACCCGAGCAATCGGTGAGGACACATATTCCGATGAAGCGTAAAGTTCGATGTTAAGTTGGGTTGAGATCTGAAATTTCTCTATTTTAGACCTGTTAATATTAGAGCCATGAGGAATAGGAATTGACTCACTTTACTGCTGCTTTCCTTTATGTGCGATGATGAATTATTTCGCGTGGAACTTAAAATCAGGTATTCAAGTTGTTGCATTGGCCTGCACTACTTCGCGTGGTCACGCTATGAGATTAGTGATTCATTGTGCACTAATTCCTCTTGACGGCATCTTCAGATGTAGTTAGGTGGCCAAATCATTAATTCCTTATGTTATGAATTCGTTGTTGAACGAGTCTTTTGATTTTTCTTACCATGGTGTCAGATGCCGTGGGACACCAGTCACTTCAATTTTAGCTGTAACTTCCCTAGCTGGAGGGAAGTCTAATGAACACGCATAGTCATTTTATGAAACGAATAATTTGAAGCCCTCTTGAATTTACGGTAGTTTGGGATGACAGGTTTTCTTCTGTCACTAATTTCTATTTATTGAGATTCACTGTTATAAGTGTTTTTGCGTAGATCGCTTCCAAAGTACATCACTATCCGAAGGTATAGAAAGGCATTTTCAGATGAATTTCCATGCAAGATTAACGAAGTTCATCCCTCCTTTGTGTACACGTAAGGGACTAAAACAGTATAAGAATGTCTATGTTTTGCTTATGACCAGTCGGGTATCAACCTGTGTAATTAATGATCACATTTCTGAATGAAGGTTGATTACCATTTAAGATTATTCGACCTGCCTCCTCCTTTAGAGATTACTGAAATGGTATTATCAATTAGAAAATGCGTGTTGAATGAAAGTAGACAGCATCGTCGTAGCACGGTTGTAGCGGGTCTTAGCGTTTCTATTACGTTTGTTTATTGCTTTTTTCTTATTTTTTGCGTCAGTTTGAAAGTGTGGAGATAAATGTTTTACTCTAACGAGTGAGAATCCCAGACGACCCTTGCAAGTGAAGTACACAATTTATCCAGCCACGAGGCGACATATGGCAAATGAAAACCTGCTCTGTGTGACAGTTTAGACAGAATTCTCCATAGTTGTTTGTGATAACGTCGCTTATGATTGACCAATTAATGAGAGAATATGGTATAATTAGAGTCACTTTATCGTCAATGGACGATAAGGACAAACTAAGATATCATCCTTTCATGTGGTGACACCGAGTGATTGATTGGTTGATCCGGGGGAGTGGAGCACACAGCGAGGTCATGTGTCCCATCGGATTAGGGGAGGATGGGGAAGGATGTCGGCCATGCCCCTTCAAAGGAACCATCCCGGCATTTGCCTGAAACGATTTAGGGAAATCATTGAAAATCTAAGTCACGATGGACAGACGTGGGTTTGAGCCGTCGTCCCCCCGAATGCAGGTCCAGTACGCCAACCATTGCGCCACCTACTCCGAGTGGGTCTTGATTAAGATACCACTCCACCCATATCTTGACTAGGATACCACCCTTTTATGTGTTGTCTTGATGTAGTGGTTTTCTTTTGGTTTAAGCAGTCACGTTGAAAAAATAGATTGCAAGACATACACTCCTGGAAATTGAAATAAGAACACCGTGAATTCATTGTCCCAGGAAGGGGAAACTTTAGTGACACATTCCTGGGGTCAGATGCATCACATGATCACACTGACAGAACCACAGGCACATAGACACAGGCAACAGAGCATGCACAATATCGGCACTAGTACAGTGTATATCCACCTTTCGCAGCAATGCAGGCTGCTATTCTCCCATGGAGACGATCGTAGAGATGCTGGATGTAGTCCTGTGGAACGGCTTGCCATGCCATTTCCACCTGGCGCCTCAGTTGGACCAGCGATCGTGCTGGACGTGCAGACCGCGTGAGACGACGCTTCATCCAGTCCCAAACATGCTCAATGGGGGACAGATCCGGAGATGTTGCTGGCCAGGGTAGTTGACTTACACCTTCTAGAGCACGTTGGGTGGCACGGGATACATGCGGACGTGCATTGTCCTGTTGGAACAGCAAGTTCCCTTGCCGGTCTAGGAATGGTAGAACGATGGGTTCGATGACGGTTTGGATGTACCGTGCACTATTCAGTGTCCCCTCGACGATCACCAGAGGTGTACGGCCAGTGTAGGAGATCGCTCCCCACACCATGATGCCGGGTGTTGGCCCTGTGTGCCTCGGTCGTATTCAGTCCTGATTGTGGCGCTCACCTGCACGGCGCCAAACACGCATACGACCATCATTGGCACCAAGGGAGAAGCGACTCTCATCGCTGAAGACGACACGTCTCCATTCGTCCCTCCATTCACGCCTGTCGCGACACCACTGGAGGCGGGATGCACGATGTTGGGGCGTGAGCGGAAGACGGCCTAACGGTGTGCGGGACCGTAGCCCAGCTTCATGGAGACGGTTACGAATGGTCCTCGCCGATACCCCAGGAGCAACAGTGTCCCTAATTTGCTGGGAAGTGGCGGTGAGGTCCCCTACGGCACTGCGTAGGATCCTACGGTCTTGGCGTGCATCCGTGCGTCGCTGCGGTCCGGTCCCAGGTCGACGGGCACGTGCACCTTCCACCGACCACTGGCGACAACATCGATGTACTGTGGAGACCTCACGCCCCACGTGTTGAGCAATTCGGCGGTACGTCCACCCGGCCTCCCGTATGCCCACATACGGTTCACGTCCACGCTGTCGCGGCATGCTACCAGTGTTACAGTGTTAAAGACTACGATGTAGCTCCGTATGCCACGGCAAACTGGCTGACACTGACGGCGGCGGTGCACAAATGCTGCGCAGCTAGCGCCATTCGACGGCCAACACCGCGGTTCCTGGTGTGTCCGCTGTGCCGTGCGTGTGATCATTGCTTGTACAGCCCTCTCGCAGTGTCCGGAGCAAGTATGGTGGGTCTGACACACCGGTGTCAATGTGTTCTTTTTTCCATTTCCAGGAGTGTATGTGGACTAGACAGTTACTTTTGTTCCAGCAAGACCCATGCAATTCTGGTTACATATTGGCTGGTCAATGTTCTCTTACAGAATTGTCTGTGTTTGCCGTTGCCTTGCTTACTGTTCAACTAGTTGAGAAACCCAGCGTTGCCTGGGTATTTATTTACATCTGTGCTCTAAAATTCGCACATGCGGAATTTAATTTTGACTTACAAAGCTTCTTTGTATACAACGTCTGAAGTAGCGTAATTGGGGACATGAGCGAAGAGGTTCTTTGCTTCCAGTTGGTGTGATGAGTGGCAACTATCCCTAAATGTGGAAAAATGTAAGTTAATGCGGATGAGTAGAAAGATCAGACCTGTAATATTCGGATACAGTATTACTAGTACCCTGTTTGTCACAGTTAAGTCGGTTAAAAATCTGGGCGTAACGTTGCAAAGCGATATGAGGCGGAACGAGCATGTGAACACTGTGATAGGGATGGCGAAAGGTCGACTTCGGTTTATTGCGAGAATTTTAGAAAAGAGTGGTTACTTGTGAAGGAGACCGCATGTAGGACGCTGGTACGACCTGTTTTTGAGTACTGCTCGTGTGTTTGGGATGCGTGCCAGGTCGGATTCAAAAAAGACATCGAAGCAATTCAGAGGCGGGCTGCTAGATTTGTTACCGGTAGCTTCGAACAACACGTGTTACGGAGACTCTTCGGGAACTCAAATCGGAATCGCTGGGGGGAAGGTGACGTCATTTTCAAGAATCACTATTGAGAAAATTTAGAGAACGGGCGTTTGAAGTTGGCTGCAGAACGATTCTACTGCCGCGAACATATATCGTACGTAAGGACCATGAAATACTTGAAATTAGAGCTCATATGGAAGCATATAGACAGTCCTTTTATTTGAGAGCGGAACAGGAAAGGAAATGACAGGTGGTGGTACAGGGCACACTCCGCCACACACCGTACAGTGGCTTGCGGAGTATCTATGTAGATTTGTATGTAGATGTAGATATAGACGTAAAGATCCACGTAGAGCTGGCTCTGTTAAAAGCAACTGACACTAAGGTCCAAGCCTGCAGCATACGGTATTTGGACTTGTGCTGTGTTTATGGCCATGGTGCAAAATAAGTTCACCGGGAATTGTACACGTATAAAACTAAATGGTAAATTATTACGAATAAGCGGTATTCATAGTCTAAAACCTCACTCGCCTATGATTTTATGTTGGGGAGAAGTAACTTTAAGCCTATGTGAGTGAAGGGTACTAAGAATCGAAATAACGCATGACGCTCTGATCAGAGTTATGTTGCATCTCGCTTTCAGAATGAGACTCTAGAGAGAGGATTAAAGCCTGATGTTCGCTTCACTATCTACACCGTATCTTTGAGACCATGTAGTCCTGAGTCTTTTAGCCGTCTTTGTGTATTCAGTAGGACGCAACCGTTTTCTAGGTATTTTTATTCGCAAACAAAACGAAATCAAAATTTAATGAGTAGGCACCAAAATCGCAAAGCAAACAAATTCGCTTTTCGTAGGAAAGGATATATTCTTAATACAACCACAGACGTCGTCCTTTGAAAATACACTCCTGGAAATTGAAATAAGAACACCGTGAATTCATTGTCCCAGGAAGGGGAAACTTTATTGACACATTCCTGGGGTCAGATACATCACATGATCACACTGACAGAACCACAGGCACATAGACACAGGCAACAGAGCATGCACAATGTCGGCACTAGTACAGTGTATATCCACCTTTCGCAGCAATGCAGGCTGCTATTCTCCCATGGAGACGATCGTAGAGATGCTGGATGTAGTCCTGTGGAACGGCTTGCCATGCCATTTCCACCTGGCGCCTCAGTTGGACCAGCGTTCGGGCTGGACGTGCAGACCGCGTGAGACGACGCTTCATCCAGTCCCAAACATGCTCAATGGGGGACAGATCCGGAGATCTTGCTGGCCAGGGTAGTTGACTTACACCTTCTAGAGCACGTTGGATGGCACGGGATACATGCGGACGTGCATTGTCCTGTTGGCACAGCAAGTTCCCTTGCCGGTCTAGGAATGGTAGAACGATGGGTTCGATGACGGTTTGGATGTACCGGCACTATTCAGTGTCCCTCGACGATCACCAGAGGTGTGCGGCCAGTGTAGGAGATCGCTCCCCACACCATGATGCCGGGTGTTGGCCCTGTGTGCCTCGGTCGTATGCAGTCCTGATTGTGGCGCTCACCTGCACGGCGCCAAACACGCATACGACCATCATTGGCACCAAGGCAGAAGCGATTCTCATCGCTGAAGACGACACGTCTCCATTCGTCCCTCCATTCACGCCTGTCGCGACACCACTGGAGGCGGACTGCACGATGTTGGGGCGTGAGCGGAAGACGGCCTAACGGTGTGCGGGACCGTAGCCCAGCTTCATGGAGACGGTTGCGAATGGTCCTCGCCGATACCCCAGGAGCAACAGTGTCCCTAATTTGCTGGGAAGTGGCGGTGCGGTCCCCTACGGCACTGCGTAGGATCCTACGGTCTTGGCGTGCATCCGTGCGTCGCTGCGGTCCGGTCCCAGGTCGACGGGCACGTGCACCTTCCGCCGACCACTGGCGACAACATCGATGTACTGTGGAGACCTCACGCCCCACGTGTTGAGCAATTCGGCGAACGTCCACCCGGCCTTCCGCATGCCCACTATACGCCCTCGCTCAAAGTCCGTCAACTGCACATACGGTTCACGTCCACGCTGTCGCGGCATGCTACCAGTGTTAAAGACTGCGATGGAGCTCCGTATGCCACGGCAAACTGGCTGACACTGACGGCGGTGCACAAATGCTGCGCAGCTAGCGCCATTCGACGGCCAACACCGCGGTTCCTGGTGTGTCCGCTGTGCCGTGCGTGTGATCATTGCTTGTACAGCCCTGTCGCAGTGTCCGGAGCAAGTATGGTGGGTCTGACACACCGCTGTCAATGTGTTCTTTTTTCCATTTCCTGGAGTGTATATCTGTCCTTAAGTTTAAAAAAAAAGCTAGTAACTTTATCTACTACTCCTTTTGTGTACTACATAGCTAACAAAGTGACAATTAAGCATCCGAACTACTAAGCTGAGCAGACGGTTTTGGATAAATCTTTAAATTGCGGCATGTCTTTTTGTCCACGTTCTGATATTGGTGAAATAAAGCCTATCTACGTTGCTCAAAGCTGCGCTCAAGTAACCAATGAAAGCCCCGAGAATATTTGTGTAGTAGTGCTGTAGATTAGCGTGTTCAAACAGACAAACAGATAGACTTGACGGTTTTATCATTTTCTTATTAGTACGGTCATGCACGTGTATGAACATGAGTGCAAATTGAAGTAGCTTTCCACACTGACAGACTTAATTTTCGCTATATTTTCCTTTGTAGTGATGTAATCTATCACACTGTGTAATTCATGATTACTGGACCACGCTTGTAATCAAAACGTTTAGCTAGGACATGTACTGCAGAAAATGATACAATCAACGAACACTTGTTGGTCAGCGCTCTGGAATTGTTAAGCGAGGGACAAGCCGGACCGTCTACAAAGCTAACAGTCTCACGGGAGACGGAGAGTGAGAGACAAAGCGAAGGAACTGGAGCGCAGCACGATTACCCCGACGGCTGGGGGAGAAACGTACTGCACTCGGCCGGATAGCACGCAAACCGAAGAACAACGGAAGACGTCATTCACCCAGACCTGGTCGACAGAGTGCTGATGAAACTACAGTGACTGCGCAAACATTTGACCTTCATGCATTTAAATTATGGATGTCACGGTAGTTAGAAGCACAGATGGACGCATGTAAGGCGAACACTGCTTGAAAGGAAAATACAGAAGCAGAGAGTCACTGTCGAAGAACAAAGCTCTAAGACAGATTTATTCGCAGCTGACAGTGGAGGTGAAACACAAGGCCTTAGGGGATTTGCGATGGAAGTGAAGACAAATTTAGAGTCGATGAAATTGAGGATAGAATAGGTCATCGGAAAAATTACTGATGTATCAGAAGGTGAGTCAGTGGTCACTGAATGCCTGAAATGCCACATGATGGCTCTGTAAAATAACACAGAAACTCGCTCGGCAGTGGCTATGGTACATCAAATAGCTGTGTAAGCGATTCTCGTAGAAATAAATAAGAATCTATTATAGAATGTCCATGAGCAAGAACCCAGGCACGAAGAAATTCTAAGAGAGCGGGATGAGGAATGATTATATTAACAGAGAAAACAGAGGTCCTCACAACAGTTACAGAATAGTTGTAATTAATAAATAAAATAGATGGCGATGGGATCAGTCCAATGTGAGTGGCCGAGGCTGATGAAGTATAATCTCTGCTATGGTTTATGCAAAATCAAGCTGAAATAAATAGGAGAAACTGCTGCATTATAAGAGCTGCGCCCATTAATAATAGGCGATGGGACAACGCCGGTGACAGGTAAAGACATGAACTGGGTAACCAAGGACAATCAAAAATGAAGACATGATGAGACAGAAGAGATGCGCGAACTTGAAGCAAGATGTCCGAAGACATAGCGATAACGACTCAATTTGACGGACGAAAGACGCAAGCATTTTGTCATAGTTCATAAACACCGGTTATTCTGAGAAACTACGCCTGAGGTCTCGATCGAGCAATTTGAGAATATTTTACCATTTCCTGCAGACCGTCGCTAAAGATCTATTTTGTGTTCGGATAGCTTCGGGAGAAGTGGCGGCCTGGATGTCAATTCTCATGAGAAATTGCAAGATTTACGTGTTCAGGAAGGCCTTTTTCGGTGAATACTGGTAGAAAAGCAAGCAGGATCAAGTCAATCTCAGCATCCTGATGACAGAGGAATATAATGACTTGTGATATCAGAAACCTAATTGAATGGTACGGAAAAACCAGTACCTTGATCCGCCTTATGATCCCCCTGAATTGGTCAGGATCTGTTTAAGCAAACTTTCAAACTGACTTCAACGAGAAATAACACTTGCAGGAACAAGCATGAGTGACATTAGATCATTTAAATCACTACTACAAGATTCGGAATAGGAAAGAAATGGTGAAGTGGTGAGGCACATGAACCCACACAATCAGAAATACCTTTGAAAATCACAAATATTTCTAGAAGTAGAGAAATTGGGAATCATGGCACTATCCTCAACGAAATAACGTACTAAAATGGAGCAGAAATTGGAGCAGAGATTTAAGAACAGCAGGAAACAGGTTCTATAATGGAAGATTTGATAGAGAAAGCTCAGCATGAATTCACGAACCATCAGAGATAATTCAAATGTTCAGATGTGTGTGAATTACTAAGGGACCAAACTGCTGCGGTCATCGGTCTCTAGACTTACACACTACTTAAAGTAACTTATGCTAAGAAAAAGACTCGAACCTCCGACGGGAGGGGCCGCTCAATCCGTGACACGACGCCTAACACCTAGCTGCCACTCCGCGCGGCTCGGAGAGAATTACTGAAGTGAGAAGTGTGTACTCCAGGCAAAATGTACTGCATGAAGAAATAATCTCATAATGTCAGAAACTGAGTGACGGGGTCGAGGCAGGGTAGTGGCACTCATGAAAAGGCAGAGATGATGTCAATGTATATAAGTTATGAGGAAAGAAGGCGAAATTTCTCGAAAAAATTGAGACAGAGACTCATAGTGGTTACCTAGTCTTATTTATAAATGTAGGTGATAGGATTTTCCACTATATACTTGACAGTAGTAGTCAGGTCTCGATGATCAATGAGAAAGTTGTGGAGACATGTATAATAAGTAATGCCTGGCGAGTCCTTCCCCTACAGAAGACAAAGGTTAGAGGTGCTGTGAGTATAAAGTGCATGGAATTGAAGAAGCCGGTGGACATTCAGTTTATGTGCCACTTGCAGGAATGGAAGAAAACTTCCTTATGGTACCTTTAAGTTTTTAGATACTACCATAATTGTAGGGTAGAATTTCTCAAATCATTACATGATGATAATAAAGTTGCAAGGAAAATTTGCTGAAGGAAACACTGGTGACAGGATGGAATGACTGGTGTTTGATAACTGTTTAGACAGAGAATAGATGGAACAGGTGCCGTAGATGTTGAGTGGAACTCTGTGAAGGAGTCAATTGGAGGGGAAAGTACTAGGACATGTGCCACAGTGATAGAAGACAAACTCAGACGTATGAATTCGGCTGAGGTATGAGAGCACTTAAGAGAAGTGTTGTACTCTTGATAGGAATGTGTTCTCTAAAGATACAGGCACTATAACCAATTTTGTTTATCATTTCAAAGATAAGGAGTACTGGAAATTTTCAGTGCACCCCTGCCCTATTCCACTAATTTATAAGAAAGAAGGAAACAGCAACCAGCCACTATTAATACTGCTATTTATTTAGGTTACCAGTTTCGAACTGGAAAGTTCATCATTAGACGGCTATTCACATGATTTTCAAGATACACTTTACACTATCGCACATTTTAGATTTTTATTATTCCACTGTGGCGAAGTATTTTTGGTGTGTTGTTGCCGTCGAAAATTCCTCGCGACTTTGTTGTGAAGTTGCAGGATTGTATTTTTCGCAAGTTCTTAAATATATCCAGCACTTACATAACTTGTACATCACCATATTGTACAAAGCACCACACACACACACACACACACACACACACACACACACACACACACACCACGTTTCTTTGTAAGAATGAACCTAAATTAATTGTACACAGCCACGGTCTCACCATGTCAGTTTTAGACAAAATAGCAATTTATATGAAGTTGAGGAAGAGATCTAGTCAATGATCACGCAGTGTGTACCTGAGCTGGTAGCTTAATCATATAACAGCTTGCTACTTTGTGCACCCAAGAAAACTGGATCAGTTCTTTTGATCCTTGACTTCTTTCAGATCAACATTATAATCGAACCCGCAATACATCAGTCCGTGATGACTGAGGAGTTATTTCAGTGGTTTCATTTGGTAAAAGTTCTCAATTCAGTGGACCTCAACGCAAGCTACTGGCACACTCAGCAACACACAGCATTTCTATGCTATGGACGCTGTTACCTGTTCTGGCATAGTTACCTTTCAGTCTGGACATTTTGTCTGGCAATTTCATATGCGTTTTAAACACCGTAAATACTGACACATTAATAAGAGGGGTCTCGCTAGTTTTGCATTTGGATAAAACTTAAAACCTTCAGTTCTAAAATAGTTCTAAAAGCCACACTGTGGATGATGTGCAGGAAAGTGAAAAGTCATGGAAATCAAATAACGAAACCTGGAACAAACGTCTACAAATTTTCATGAAACATGTTGTAACTGTAAATCTAAGAAAACCTGAATTCTCATGTAGCGAAGTTAAGTTCCTCAGACACATAATCAGTTCCGAAGGGATGGAACCTGACTCAGAAAAGTTGAGCACTAACCTTGCAACGTCAGGTTTGTGCGTTTCTTTGAGTAATAAACTTCTGTAAGAGATTCATTGATAACAACGTGATTACCCAACACTTGCGCTGATTAAACAAAAATACTGGAGTAGCAAGGTACAGCAGAAATCTGAAGGACTAAACAAGGCATTATGATATGCCCCTATTCTGGTCCATTCAGACCTAGATAAGAAATTTTGCCTCGTCTCACGAGTAAGATTAGGTGCACGTTTATTTCAAGAACAGAAACGAGATGGCAAGATAGTGCATTGCTTTTGTATTCAGAATGTTGAATAAGGCAGAGACGAATTATTCAGTTACCGAATTGGAATCTCTCGTCATTGTGTAGGGGTTCGCCAAGTTCCATTATTGACTATTTGAGAGGGTGACCCTACCATACATTGATAAATAAGGCCTCACAGTTCTCAATGATGACCAAACTGACGCATTGGCGGCTATCCCAATGGTAGTTCTATCTGCAGAAATTTAGATTCATGATGCAATATTTGTCTGGAAAGGATAACGTTATAGCAGATACGTTTTTGCAAACATTGACAAAGCTGGCGTGAGGTAGTTACAATGATCTACGTGAGAACTATTTCAATGTACTGAATGTGAGGGGACAGGATAAAGATCGGTCAATTATAAACCATCAGAAAGGGAACACTTTTTGTAGAAGAAGTCAAGGATATGATAACTGTGTAGTATGTATCCCAGCGGATTTTGTAAGTTGGTATGTACATCTGCACCACAAATATTTTGGTGTTACAATAAGTTAAGCAAATCTGCATACTTCAGCAACATGAAAAAGAGAGTCTCAAGTGTGCTTGCGACATGTAAAGCATACCAATTAGCAAACCAACGATTACCTCACTTGAGCCTGGAATGTATACAATAGCACAACCAAAATTGAGGAAAACCACTGCCACATACTTGTTTCGCCCCTTTCCTTGAACTCGATGTGAATTTAAAGGCGTATAATAGAGAATATGGAACTGACACACACACCCTTGCATAGCGCAATAGTTAGGTCCTCCACAAAAGCGTTCGTGTAGACTTTCTCGAAATGGGCTGGAAGAGTAGACAGAGTCTCTCCGACGATAGTGTGCAATTTGAATCCAGGAGGTAGAAGAATAGGTTATGTCGCAGCTGAATGACATCTGTCTGTATGTCCAAATCCTGCACCAGGACATGAAGGAGAATTGAATCACATATACTATAATAGACAGCACAGCACATAGGAAGGTTTTCTCGAAGATCTTCAGAAAACACTAAATGATTTCCACATGAGATTTCACGTATGACCCCTTGTCTTGTCTTTAAGAATCAGCGTCTAGCAGACAAGTCGAGAGAACTATTATCTTTTCCCGCAGACGAGGGAGTAGACATTTGGGCTTTGTAAGCCTGCCCATTAATGGGGACATAACAAAAAATGTAAACATTTGTTTAAAAAATCATATTTATTAATGTACAAATCCAAAATTTTGCATGTGTAAAGCAAAACAGTTTTAACGGAAAAATATAATAAAATATGCAGGAGTAATATTTTGGCAGAAATTTTAATTTTTAATTTTTTATTGTCTTTTTTATAAAAAGCAATTAATCTGAAAATTTTATTTTAGTGTCCGTAGAAGGTTATAACACCGCAGCACAGTTATTAATTTATGGTACAAATTATATCATTAACAGAGTTTTTAATTTTGCACACCCAAACTTAACTTTTTTTCTACATACACTCACCTAACAATCAGAATGTAATTTCAGGATCTCGTATTTTTTTGTTCCAGGGAGACAGCAACACGCTACGAACAGTTCCTGGCAGCATTGGCGCGTATACTTTTTGAGAGAAGGCTTCGAATTACGTAAAAAATGTAAAATAGCGAAACTGAAGTTCAAAGATTTTCTTCTCATACTTATACATGTAACAAGCTTACCTCAATTTTAAAATCTTCCATACAGATATTCCTCACACTCCAGGTTTCTCTTCTCTCCTTTTTGAACCTGTGTGGCCTGTATTTGCAGGTAAAGACACTGATCTGTTAGCTTTCTTGACCCTAGTCTCGTCGAAGGTGTAAATGCTTTTATTGTAAACACACCAGCATCTATACCAACTCACTTCAGCACTCAATTCTGCCATTATTTCGGTTATTGTAACATAAAACTGCGCCATAGACACCTATTTTGAGTACTTCAAGACCTCAGAATGTCCGTTTGGACTATCTAATCCAAATTAAACTATTGAGGCTTTCATTTGCATTTTGTGGCTTAATGTGAAGACACTTCCTCAGTAGCCGGCCGCGGTTGACGAGCGGTCCTAGGCGCTTCAGTCACGATCTGCGCAACTGATACGGTCGCAGGTTGGAATCCTGCCTCGGGCATGGATGTGTGTGACGACCTTAGTTAGGATTAAGTAGTTCTAAGTTCTAGGGGAATGATGACCTCAGATGTTAAGTCCCATAGTGCTCAGAGCCATGTAAATCATTTGAACACTTCCTCAGTAAATCAGGGTTTGCAAGAAACCTGAATGTGCGTTTAATTGCATTCATAACAGGTTCTGGTAATGAGTATTTATGTTAATAGTTCTCACTTCTGTTGTTGAACTTACACCAATCGTCATTCGGTCACAGATTGTGTATTGGTCTTTCCTCAGTGGATAAGCTGAGAGCTTATGTTCTTCATTTCGTGTTCCTTTTTCTTTTTTCTTGGTAAACCAATTTCCATGAGACCTTCGTTTCCTAAACAGTTTTTCACCACCAATTATGCATAAATCTTGACTTCCACGTAAAGGTTTGCAAATTCAACCTTCCACCTACTAATATGTGCTAGTATTGTCAAAACATAAATAAAACTACATGCAAAGAAGTTTTCAGGTAAAGATATAGATATCAGTCAAAGATATCAGCGGTGGTCTCGCGGTTCTAGGCGCGCAGTCCGGAACCATGAGACTGCTGCGGTCGCAGGTTCGAATCCTGCCTCGGGCATGGATGTGTGTGATGTCCTTAGGTTAGTTAGGTTTAATTATTTCTAAGTTCTAGGGGACTAATGACCACAGCAGTTGAGTCCCATAGTGCTCAGAGCCATTTGAACCATTTTGAACCAAAGATATCAAAATAAAATAGCCTGCACAATGATCAAAATTCCGCTGAAGCAAGCAGTTTCCCAAATGTCGGAAAAGATGGGAGCGGGCGCCACTGCGGAATTAATCAGTTTAACAATTTAAAGGTATTTCTAATGCCGATATTACGATAAAATTCACAGAGAACATAGATTAAACGGTATAAATAAAGAAAATAATATTTTTGAAAAATCGACTTTTTGGACCAAAATCCATTATATCTCCCTTTAAGTGGATCCAAAGTCAGCCCTAGAACTGGCAAGAGAAGTAAAATGGAGTGTTCTTTAAAGAAACGCAAGCTCCTGTATAACAAGTTTTCAGTCTATGCTCTCCACCATTCAGCTTGCAACAGGTAACACACCTCAGAGCTGTTTAAGCGGATGCATTGTGTAGAAGAATGGCGTGATGAGCGCAACATGTGAGGAAGCTCACGATTTTCTGTGAATAAACCAATGGCAGTGGCAAGAGAAATAATAACTGAGATAATGTTGACTTAAATATGACTGTTCTGATCTCAACATAGTGTGGAAGTGAGAGAGGATCTCCGTTGAAGAGTGGGGATTCTATGTGTGACTTGCATACATTGTAGCCTATCATCTGTATACATGACACTTTTTTTTCATATCACGTGTAAGCGGAGCGGAGACGAATGGGGAACAATTCTGACGATGGGTAAATCCGCCGCAATAAGTGACTTCAACAAAAGGTAGATTGTTACACCGGATGTCTGGGAAAGAATACCTCATAAGCTGCTATCTGCTTTTGGCTATGGTACTGTCGCGAGCATTTACGAAAAGTGATTGAATGACGGTGGAGTCACGGGTAGGCCAAAAGTTGTTCGACATCCACACCTCATCACAGAACAAGAAGATCGGAGTCTTGCCACTTTCTAAAGCAGAATAGGTGCAAAATCTGACGACAGTGTACAATGATGGTGCAGGCACAGATGTTTCAGAATACAGAGTTTAACTTGGAGATCCATAGCTGACGGTACTTACATGTTCCCACGACTCAACTCAATCATTATTGCAGTGTGCACGGGACCACCGAGACTGGACTGTGCGAAATGTATCCCATAGAAAACGTTTTTTGTTATTTTTTTGAAGAAATCATCAATCTGTAAGAAACTCTTATGCCACAGAATGTATATGTAATATCAAGGACTGAAGAACCCATGTTAATTACAACTCGCAGACAGTATCCGTAAGGCGTAGTAAGCAACCTCTGTGTTACATTCATTGTTTATGAGAAACAAACGATGCTGTAGGAAACGAGGAATTCCTGTTTTGGCTACTCATTTATGTTTCAGATCTGGTTGCATTAAGAGGTATGTGTTGTTATCTCCGTGTCATACCTGATTTATGTGATAATTTTCATTTTATCCATAAGAACAGGTGTCTGTAGTTATCGTAGAAACCTTTATTATTACGATATTAATGTTCTCTTATAACTGAGACAGGTGTATCAGAAAATTGGGTAAACATTGTCTAAAGACAAAAGGGCCTTTTCTCACAGTGTCACATCGTTAATCATTGCATTCTACAAAATTTGAACCTGAAGATCTATTTTTATGAAGTATGAATTAATATATAATTATCTTTTTTACGTGGAAATCAGCATAGTATTTTTACGGTCAACGAGCCTTCAAATGCATTGTTATCGCTGTTATCATACCTGATTTATGTAATAATTATCAGTTCAGTAGCCACAAGGGCGGGATGCATCAAAAGATAATGATGTGCGCTAGCATAGGAATTTGAATGACGGTGATTCAGTACAAGAGAATGTTTAGTTGTATCCCGAACCATTTCATATCAGTAACCACAACGTGCCATCCCATCAGTGGCGTGTTTTTCCCGAGGTAAACCTTTATTCACGAATTGCAAATTTTTATCAAAATATAAATGCTCCTTTCACTTTTATTAGATGGAAAGGAAAGATACGTTACACGTAGATGAGTGTCAACGTGTTACCTGGGCCAGTTACAGCGAATCGATGCCCAAGAAACATACGACGTAACACAGGTGTATCTAATAAGGATTGCATTATACTGTGAGGACAATTCACCTGGTGTTTCATGGAACCTGTGGGAACAATCGAAGCCGCTATGACAACTCTTGACTGAGTCAATGTTATTGCGCACCACCTCTACTCCTTAATACACTCCTCGCCATTAAAATTGCTACACCACGAAGATGACGTGCTACAGACGCGAAATTTAACCGACAGGAAGATGATGCTGTGATATGCAAATGATTAGCTACTTAGAGCATTCACATAAGGATGGCGCCAGTGGCGACACCTACAACGTGTTGACATGATGAAAGTTTCCAACCGATTTCTCATACACAAACAACAGTTGACCGGCGTTGCCTGGTAAATCGTTGTTCTGATGCCTCGTGTTTCCGACTTTTATAAACGTCGGTTTATCGTATCGCGACATTGCTGCTCGTGTTGGTCGAGATCCAATGACTGTTAGCAGAATATGGAATCGGTGGGTTCACGAGGGTAATACGGAACGCCGTGCTGGATCCCAACGGCCTCGTATCACTAGAAGTCGAGAAGATAGGCATCTTACCCGCATGGCTGTAACGGATCGTGCAGCCACGTCTCGATCCCTGAGTCAACAGATGGGGACGTTTGCAAGACAACAACCATCTGCAAGAACAGTTCGACGCCGTTTGCAGCAGCATGGACTATCAGCTCGGAGACCATGGCTGAGGTTATCCCTGACACTGCACCAGAGGCAGGAGCGCCTGCGATGGTGTACTCAACGACGAACCTGGGTGCACGAATGGCAAAACGTCATTTTTTCGGATGAATCCAGGTTCTGGTTACAGCATCATGATGGTCGCATCCGTGTTTGGCGACATCGCGGTGAACGCACATTGGAAGCGTGTATTCATCATCGCCATACTGGCGTATCACCGGGCGTGATGGTATGAGGTCCCATTGGTTACAAGTCTCGGTCACCTCTTGTTCACATTGATGGCACTTTGAACAGTGGACGTTACATTTCAGATGTGTTACTACCCGTCGCTCTACCCTTCATTCGATCCCTGCGAAACCCTACATTTCAGCAGTATAATGCACGACCGCATGTTGCAAGTCCTGCACGGGCCTTTCTGGATACAGAAAATGTTCGACTACCCAGAAGCATAACTTTCCGTGACAAAACGGTTTGAGGATCGTGATGATGAACACAAGTTGATGCCCTGCCCAACAAATTTGCCTGATGTGAAACCAGTGGAATACTTCTGGTTAGCTATCTGACGACAGCTCCTCGTCGACAATCCACTGTCCCGTAATTTACAGGAACCGTGTGACGTGTATCTAGATATATGGTGCACCTACCTCCAGAAACATACCACGTTGGCACAGATTGTAGGGTAAGGGACGGAACTGATCATGAGTGACACAGGAAAGTCGAAAAATACTCGGCTGCGAACAGTACTGGTTTGCTCGTTGCCATACTTTTTCCTATGCCTAGTATCAGACCATTCTCAGTATCTGGTTTCTGTTGCGAGACGTATCAGTATTTGTACTCAGTGGTGCTAAGGATATAGTTTCTGAAAAATGTTGGGAAAATATTTCTGATGACCTCTATGAGATACAAGATCCAACAAATAAGTGTAGAGAACGTGCCTTGCACTACCAAAAATCATATGTAATTATCCATGGCTGTACAGGTATTACAATAGGCTGGTAATAATGATAATTTCGGGTTTCGGATAAGGGAATTTAATCACAAAGAATATTAACAACTTAGAGATTATTCAACAAGTACTCATATGTCCGAAAATAGTAGTGCTATGTAATTATATTTCCTTTGTGTTATGATACATAGATAATTAAAACAATGAAAAGCTGCAATTTACAATCGTATCCATGGTATACAGGAATAAAATGTTCCAAATTTTCAGAAAAATGGAATGAAACGCTGTCGAATAGACAGGCAACTTATTACAGTATTTGGATAAGAGACAAAATGAAGATGAACGATCTGAAGACGACACTCATAACGAACCCGAGAAAGTGAAGTAGTTAGATGGCACGTGAAACAATGGAAGAATGACGGTAGAGTAAATAAAAGAATTTCGTTATCTAGGAAACAAGATTCTACGGTGCAGCATAAGTCAAGAATGCATTACAAGCTAAAGGTCACAGAAAAATCTTCATTCGGAAGAAAGAATTTTCAGGTAACGGCCAAGTGAAGTGCAACGCCTCTAAAATCAAAATCGTCTAAAAGTCGACGGTATGAGGAATTTTAGAGAATTGTCTCAATGTTTAACGTCCGTATCAAGTAGGCTTGACAAAGGATCAGGTCGGTATAGCACATACGGAAGTGCAACAAAAATGCTAGGAGAACTGAAATCGCAAGTCTTTGGTAGAAAGATGTAGTCCTCGCAAAAACCTTGTTGCCTAAATTTACACAATTTGTATTCCAAGAAGCCTGCGTGACAGTCCTGCTCCCACCATCACGTATCTCGTGTAGGAAACCATGAGAATAAGGTAAGAGACATTAGGCCATGTACAGGGGCATATACTCGTATTTCTCTCGAGACATGAATGGAATAGAACGTAACATCAAAAATACTGCTACGAAATATGCTCTGCTGTGCATCTCACAGTGGCTCCTGCAGTAAATACGTAGACAGGAAGATGTATAACAATGTCATACGTACGAGCGTAACAAATGTTTGTTTGCTGAGTTCAAATGGTTCAAATGGCTCTGAGCACTATGCGACTTCTGAGGTCATCAGTCGCCTAGAACTTAGAACTAATTAAACCTAACTAACCTAAGGACATCACACACATCCGTGCCCGAGGCAGGATTCGAACCTGCGACCGTAGCGGTCCCTCGGTTCCAGACTGCAGCGCCTAGAACCGCACGGCCACATCGGCCGGCGTTGGCTGGGCAATGTGTAGCATTGAGAACGGGAAGATTGCTGAAGAAGAAACCAAAACCTCATCATCAAATATGCTACTACAGATTGACATTACAGTTTGGAGAATACGTGAAGAACGAAGTGTGACCTCTAAAATAGAAAAAGAAGAACAGGAAGAAGAGAAGTAGGAGGAGGTAGAAAATGGCTAGAGATGTGTGGTAAGGCTAGTACGAGAGGGCAGTAAAAGAGTCACTAGAGGAGAAAATTACAGGCTCAGATAAAAACGTATGTATGAATATGATATTACTGCGAAGAATAGGCACAATATATTGTAAAAATGAGATTTCTTAGTTTTGTCTCCGATGGAAGCTTTCACGTTTCACTGTGGCGAACAGCACGGTTATCACGTGTAGTTGTCTCATTTAAAGACGTCACTTTTTTCCTGGTTCCGAGAGTAAGGAACGAGAGATTTTTAAGAGTTCCCTAACAACTCTGGGAGAGCTGCTGAGCTGTTAACACAAAAAAGCAAACAGAACGTCTGCTAAATGCAAAGTGCAACCAAAGTTTTATCAGACAAGACTCGCTGGAACCCCCGCTGGTCTTATCCCAAGCAATTAAGGAAAGACAAATTGTTTTTCCTCTGTCCTTTCCTCTCATCTGATATCTTCACTAAGACTGGAGCAGGAGGTTTTTACTGAGAGTTAGATGGGTACACATGCCTTGAAAAACATGAAAGACAATCTTTCTGTTATTTAGTGAGCATTTGTGAATACATCAATAAACTACAATGATTTCGATTTATCCCGCAAGTATTTCTTTGCGGAATAATGACGGAAAAGTTGATTTTTATAATTTGCTTACACGTTGTAGAATTCGCCCTTGCAGCTTCGGTTTCTTGTGTTGGCATATAAATGGTTGTTTTTAATTTTGTGCTGCAGTTTATTCGTTTATTGATGTTGCTGAGTTATTTCTGCCAACTGTTACTGATTTGGAATTCGCTGAGGGCGATGCGAGCACCGTGTGTGTCTCTTCATTTCGTAAATAGTGTTTATTTGATACGATCCCAACTGGGATAAAGCTTTGCTGAAATTAATACAACTCAGTTTTAGTAAGTTAGGAAGATGTTAGTCTACGTTAAATGTAGGCTAAGTCCCTGAATTGTCATTTGCAGGACCATCAACACGTTCGTGTCATGAAGAGAAAGTTACAAACGTGAAAGCTTTCTAAATATCTGATTGTTTGATATTTACTTAAGCAAATACAAGTTTCCTAGCCATTGTTTTAAAGTAACACAGATCGTCAGGTGAAACCATTTCTGTTACGAATCCTATGGCAAGTAATTTCAGTATTCAAGTTATACATAACCCTTCTCATTGAAATTTTCGGGAATGGCTTCCACATTTGGTCTCTTTTGTAATGGAAATAGATGATGATTAGTACCTTTCTTTCTACTTTTTTAATATTGTTGATTATTTCAGACTTTAAAAAAAATATGTGCTTGCTTCGTCATTTTTAAGTTGTTAAATTATTATTCTTGAAGCAGAACAGGGACACATGATTTTAGTATACTTGGCACGTTATTGTTATTGTTGTTGTACTCTTCAACTGTATATAATTATCGCAACCTACATCCATCTGAACGTGCTAGTTGTATTCAAGCCATGATCTCGCTGTACAATTTTTACCTTCTTCACCCCCCCCCCCCCCCCCAACCCAAATTTCCCCTGTACTTCCTTCCATTCCCATGGTGACAATTTCTTTATGCCTCTGGATGTGTTGTACTAACCGCGCCCTTATTTTAGTCAAGTTGTATCACAAATTTCCTTTCTCCCCAGTTCGATTCTGTACCTCCTCGCTTGTTATTCCCTCTACCCATCTAGGGTTCAAAATGTTTCCGTAGCACCGTGTTTTAAAGCAACTAGTCTCCTTTTGTGGGCACTGATAATCGTTCACGTTTCAGACAAATACAGAAAGGGCTTTCCAGTAGTTAAATTGGCGTTAGTTGTTTTTTTTTTAAAGAAAAGTTTTCTGCTATTGAGGGTTTGCATTTTAATTTTCAACTTCTTTTCAATATAACATCCATTCCATTCAACTGTTCCTTCAAGTCCTTTGCCATTCCTTATTGAATTACAATGTCTTCCACAAACCTTGAAGATTTTATTTCTCCTCCTTCTGCTTTAATTCCCTTTCCAAATTTCTCCTAAGTTTACTTCACAGCATGCTCAGCGTATAAATTGAATAGTTTAGGGATTAGTCCAAAAACTTGTCTAACTCCCTTCTCAACTACGGCTGCCCTTTTAAGCCTTCAATTCTTCTAACTACACTTCTGGAAATTGAAATAAGAACACCGTGAATTCATTGTCCCAGGAAGGGGAAACTTTATTGACACATTCCTGAGGTCAGATACATCACATGATCACACTGACAGAACCACAGGCACATAGACACAGGCAACAGAGCATGCACAATGTCGGCACTAGTACAGTGTATATCCACCTTTCGCAGCAATGCAGGCTGCTATTCTCCCATGGAGACGATCGTAGAGATGCTGGATGTAGTCCTGTGGAACGGCTTGCCATGCCATTTCCACCTGGCGCCTCAGTTGGACCAGCGTTCGTGCTGGACGTGTAGACCGCGTGAGACGACGCTTCATCCAGTCCCAAACATGCTCAATGGGGGACAGATCCGGAGATCTTGCTGGCCAGGGTAGTTGACTTACACCTTCTAGAGCACGTTGGGTGGCACGGGATACATGCGGACGTGCATTGTCCTGTTGGAACAGCAAGTTCCCTTGCCGGTCTAGGAATGGTAGAACGATGGGTTCGATGACGGTTTGGATGTACCGTGCACTATTCAGTGTCCCCTCGACGATCACCAGAGGTGTACGGCCAGTGTAGGAGATCGCTCCCCACACCGTGATGCCGGGTGTTGGCCCTGTGTGCCTCGGTCGTATGCAGTCCTGATTGTGGCGCTCACCTGCACGGCGCCAAACACGCATACGACCATCATTGGCACCAAGGCAGAAGCGACTCTCATCGCTGAAGACGACACGTCTCCATTCGTCCCTCCATTCACGCCTGTCGCGACACCACTGGAGGTGGGCTGCACGATGTTGGGGCGTGAGCGGAAGACGGCCTAACGGTGTGCGGGACCGTAGCCCAGCTTCATGGAGACGGTTGCGAATGGTCCTCGCCGATACCCCAGGAGCAACAGTGTCCCTAATTTGCTGGGAAGTGGCGGTGCGGTCCCCTACGGCACTGCGTAGGATCCTGTCTTGGCGTGCATCCGTGCGTCGCTGCGGTCCGGTCCCAGGTCGACGGGCACGTGCACCTTCCGCCGACCACTGGCGACAACATCGATGTACTGTGGAGACCTCACGCCCCACGTGTTGAGCAATTCGGCGCTACGTCCACCCGGCCTCCCGCATGCCCACTATACGCCCTCGCTCAAAGTCCGTCAACTGCATATACGGTTCACGTCCACGCTGTCGCGGCATGCTACCAGTGTTGAAGACTGCGATGGAGCTCCGTATGCCACGGCAAACTGGCTGACACTGACGGCGGCGGTGCACAAATGCTGCGCAGCTAGCGCCATTCGACGGCCAACACCGCGGTTCCTGGTGTGTCCGCTGTGCCGTGCGTGTGATCATTGCTTGTACAGCCCTCTCGCAGTGTCCGGAGCAAGTATGGTGGGTCTGACACACCGGTGTCAATGTGTTCTTTTTTCCATTTCCAGGAGTGTATAATCTGATTTCTGTTCAATCTGCATGCAACCTTTCATTCTCTGTGTTGTATCCCTGTTGCATTCGGAATTTCAAAGAATATTTTCACCTCGACATTGTTAAAAGCTTTATCTAAGTGTACAAACACCATAACCATATCTTTGCCTTATTTCAGTCTATCTTCTAGGATAAGCTGTAGGGTCGTTTTGTTTTGCGTGTTACCACATTTCTCACGAGCCGAAGTGATGCATTCCGAGGTCGGGTTTTACCACTTTTTTAATTTTTCTGGAAATAATCAATATCAATATTTTGCAGCTATGATTTATTAAACTGATGCTTTGGTAGTATTCACAGTTGTTAGTATCTACTGTTTTTAGTGTTGAAATTATTTCGTTCTTCCTGAAGTCTGATGGTATCTCGTCTGTCTCATACATCTTGCACATCAGGTGGTATAGTTTAGTCGGGTTGCCTCTCCTGATGATATAACTAATTCTGAGAAAATGTTGTCTACTCCACAGGCTGTGTTTCGAGTGAGGTCTTACAGTGCTCTGCCAATTTCTTCTTGCAGGACCATTTCACCCATCTTATCTTCATCTTCTTCCTCTTCCCTTTGCATAATACTGTGTAATGTTATGGTTAGGTGGTTTCTTATTCAATGACTGAACACAACTGTGTAAGCTGTAATAATACTGTTTAATATTGCAATTTTGTCTCGAAATACGCACTTTTACACAGTTTACAATGTGACAATGTTAACAAAGTTGTCAAAATGAAGCGTCTCAGCCTCTGAAAGTGAAAAATCCTAAACACAATAGTTTTAAATTTTAACTCTCAGAAAGTTAAATAATCCTAAACACAACAATATTAAAGTTTAACTAGAAGTTGCTTTACAAAATTATTATTACGATTACATTGTGATGTTGGCCAGTACTACGATAAATCATCTGATTCCGGTTCAAAGATCGGTACTATTTTTAGGATGAAAATCAAGTCTACAGAGGGTGGTAAGTTTTGTGAAAAGTTAATCAAAATATTACCCAAGGTCGCTCGAGTTTACAGTGGACGAAAGCTGGTGAACCAACAAGTTTATGCCTCTGCACGTCATATTTACTTCAGTTGTGATGAGTTGTCGTCTTCCTGGCTGCTTTCGCCCTCTGAAATTCCAATAAAACTAGTTAAACCTTTGCTGAGTTATCCAGCAGAAACTCTGCCTATGTTTCTCAATATTCGAGAAAACATGAACTCATCCCTAGTCTCAGACTATGGCGATCCATGGCTAGAGTGGCGTGCATATTATAATGCCCTCTCAGTTCTTGCAAGAACAATTAACTAATTGGCCGATGTGTTTCTCCACAGTTGGAGCTCAACGACGCTACAGCTAATTTCTAACTGGAGGTCAGCCGCTGTGAATGCAGTGTTCACACAAATTTCTCATCTGAGACATACAGAGCGTTATGCTCTCCATTCTGCAGTTGACTCCAGTTCAGAGAAAAGTCCCCCAAAATTTTCGTTTTGTTTTCCTCATAGCCAAACTATCTCCCCACCTGGGTTCTTTCGTTCTCCACGTCACGGCTTTTTCGACCAATAGGAGCATTCCTCTTATTTTGCGGAAACTCTCTCTACCAATCTCAAGGGTCCTACTATTAAACTGTGTTGAAATCCCAGCACTTTACTTTTTCCTAGTTCGTTTCCGCCAATTGGACGTCTTGCTCCTGCTCCAGATGCCTAAAAAGTTACATGTGTCTATCACATGTGTGTACCACTTGCAGTTCACACGATCGAATGCGCCACTGGTTTTGTTCGTATCCATTTGGAATTCCGAAATGCAGTTTTCTAAAGATTCTTTCTGACCTACTTCTGGCGGCCCGTTACTCGCTGTACAGTTGTGTCACCTGGCCGGTCGCTGACTCTCTCCACGGGTCGCCCCCATTAAGAGCTTTCCATAGTGCCTCCCGGGGTGCAGCCTCTGTGTCTGCCCACACTGTCTTCCACACAAAACGTTTCCTCTCGCTGCTTGTTTCACCTTCTGGTCATTGACATGCATTATATAGGAGTGGTGTGTTAGTAATGTCGATTGAGTGTCATCCCTTTTTCATTACATACTTACAGGCAAATGTGGTCTTTACTGCCAAAGAAAGTTAGGTGTCACATTCACCTTCCCATTATGATGTATAAAACTCTTATGTCAGCTGAGAAATTGGTCTTCATTTATTCTGCCACCTTACAACTGTGTTCTTTTCTTGTTATTAATATTTTGCAGCTATGATTTATCAAACGGGTACTTTGGTAGTATTCACAGCTGTCAGCGCCTACAGTTTTTAGTATTGAAATTATTACATTCTTCCCAATGTCTTCCACCTTTCAACCTTTTCTTTCATTGTTTAGAACCGGTCTTTGCTCTGAGCTCTTCATATTCATACAGCTGCTTCTCTTCTTTCCAGAGGTCTCTTTAATCATCCGATAGGTGGCATCTATCTTTTCCCTAGTTAAGCATGCTTCAACAGACTTGTATTTGTGATTAGTCATTTTGCAATTTTCTGTCGATCTGCTGTTTTAAAGTCTGTATCTCCTTCACTTACTTCATGTAACAGAACTTTTTATTTTCTTTTTTCTATAATGAAATGCACTAAATCGTGTATTATCCAAGAATTATCTATTCGACCTTGTTTTCTACTTATTTGATCCTCTGCTGTCTTCACTGCTTCACCTCTCAAAGTTACATTCATCTTACATTATATTCCTTCCCCTGTTTCAATCAACTGTTACCTCGTAAGCCTTCTGAAACTCTCAACGACTCCTGGTTCGTTTGATTTAACCAAGTCCTATTTCCTAATTTCCTAACGTTTTCTAATTTCTTCAGTTTTAACAACAACTCGCTACTGATAAAGTGTGATCAGAGACCACATCTGCACCTGAATATGTCTCACAGTTTAAAATCTTGTATAGGAATTTCTGCTTACCATCATATAATCTGCTTGAAAACTTGCTGTGTCTCTAGCTCCCTTCCACAAATACCACCTTTCTTTATGACTTTTAGGCTGAGTATTATTGACGATTAAATTATACTCTGTGCAGTGTTCTACCAGGCGGCTTCGTCTTTCGTTCCTTTCCCACTGTCCACGTTCTCCTCTTATTTTTTCTTCTCTTCCTTTCTCCACTATCGATTTACAGTCACCTTTGTGTATTATCTGTATAGTTTTCTTTATCTCCTAATACATTCTTTCCATCTCTTCAGCATTTGTGGACTTCGTTGGCATATAACCTTCCACTACTGTAATTGGTGTTGTCTTTGTGTCTATATTAGTTACGATAATGGGTTCACTTTTCTTTTTACTTATGCATTAATAGGCCGACTCTTGCATTACTCCTGTTTGTCCGTAGCTCGTGGTCGTGCGGTAGCGTTCTCGCATCCCGCGCCCGGGTTCCCGGGTTCGATTCCCGGCGGGGTCATGGGTTTTCTCTGCCTCGTGATGATTGGGTGTTGTGTGATGTCCTTAGGTTAGTTCGGTTTAAGTAGTTCTAAGTTCTAGGGGACTGATGACGATAGATGTTAAGTCCCATAGTGCTCAGAGCCATCTGAACCATTTTTTTATTACTCCTGTTTGATTCTGCGTTGATAACTCTGGAGTGACCTGACCAGAAGCTTCCGCTCTTAAGAAATTTCTGCTATATCTAACTTCACATCAAGTGAGGTGGCGCATTGTCTGGCACCATGGACTCGCATTCGGGAAGACGACAGTTCATATCCCTGTCCGGACATTCAGATTTAGCTATCTTGTGATTTAATTACATCCCTCCACGGGTTAATGTATTCGCGAGATAAGCTATTGAAAATGTGAAGTAATGATATATTAAAAACCGGTGTAACCACCGGAATGTTGAATGCAAGCATTCAAACGTGAATGGATTGTGTTGTCGGTTTGTTGGCTGGAGTTCCATGCCTATTGCTCTCGGTCGGCCAGTGCAGGAATGGTTCACGCTGGTTGTGTATGACGACGGAGCTGCCCTCCGATGATGCCTCATATGTGCTCGATTGGAAAAAGATCTTGTGATCGAGCAGACCAAGGTAACATGTCGACACTCTGTAGTGTATGTTCGGTTACAAGAGCTATTTGTGGGCGAGCGTTATCCTGTTGGAAAACACCCCTTGAAATGCCGTTCATGAATGACAGTACAACAGGTCGAATCACCAGACTGACGTACAGTTTTGCAGTCAGGGTGCTTGGGATAACCACTAGTGGTCCTGCTGTCATACAAAACCGTGCCCCAGGACATACCTTCAGGTGTAGGTTCTGTGTGTCTAGCATGGAGACAAGTTTTCTGTAGGCTCTCAAATGGCCTTCTTGTAACCAACGCACGATTTGTGAGCGAGAGTTATCTTGTTGGAAAACACCCAACGAAATGCCGTTCATGAATGGCAGCACAAGAGGTCGAATCACCAGACTGACGTACAGTTTTGCAGTCAGGCTGCTTGGGATAACCACGAGTGGTCCTGCTGTCATCTAAAATCGCGCCCCAGGCCATACCTTCAGGTGTAGGTTCAGTTTGTCTAGCAGGCAGGCAAGTTCACTGTAGGCTCTCAAATGGCCTTTTCGTAACCAACGCACCAATGCAATTGCTGACGGCGAGGTAGAACCGGCTTTCATCAGAATATACAACAAATTTCACTCCTGTCCTCCAGTGAGCTCTCGCTTGACACAACTGCAGACGCAAATGATGGTGATTTGGCGCCAGAGGAATGCATGCTAGAGGGCTTCTGGCTCGGAGCTGTCTTTGAAGTAACCGATTTGTAACAGTTCGTTGTGTCACTGTGGTGATAACTGCTTGTTAGATTGATGCAGTACGATGCGCTAGCCTTCCTTCTCAGTAGTGTCATGTGGCCGTCTGGAGACCAGACCTGCCAGCCTGAGTGGCCGAGCGGCTCTAGGCGCTTCAGTCTGGAACCGCGCTGCTGCTACGGTCGCAGGTTCGAATGCTGACTAGGGCATGGATGTGCGTGATGTCCTTAGGTTAGTTAGGTTTAAGTAGTTCTAAGTTCTAGGGGACTGATGACCTCAGATGTTCAGTCCCATAGAGCTCAGAGCCATTTTTGAGACCGTACATTCCCGTGAACACCGCTACCAACAGTCATGTACAGTGGCTACATTTCTGTCAGGTTTTCTACAGCATTACAGAAGGAACATCCAGCTTCTCGTAGACATATTACACTACCTCTTTCAGACTCAGTTGGGCATTGTTACTGGCGTCTTTGCAGCCTTAAAGGTATTGTTGACTAACATCAACTCACGACGTCCTATCTAAAAGTTACGTTACGCTCCCGATCGTTACGTACCCGATTTTCCCACTCATAGCGGCGCTACTAGCTCCACTACTATGCGACTGGCACGATTTTTAGTGGGGTTGATCTTTCAGATGCAGAAACACGGCTACCGCCTTTCGTGTACGTCGCACTACTTCTTGTTGTTGCGATTTCCTTTCTGTCATTGTATTACAACTGATTCCTACATCTCACACTAATTTTACTTACGAAGTTCAGAAATTAATGCCTACCAGTTATTTTCACTGAAACTACAACAGCTACAGACATCACAGTAAAACAGTTTTATACAGTGAGATTTCCGCTACATACTGCAGTCGTGCAAAATAGTCCCCATAGCTCGTTATGTACTTTTCTCAGTGATGAACAAGTGTCTGCCATCGAGGAATACATGCTTCTACGGAGTATACCCAATAAGTGCGAGCTCGAGGAGATCATAAACGAAATTTGATGGAAGCCATCGTAGAAGAATGGATGTTCAACTGATCGACTTTTATTTTCAACAGTGAATGATTTTTTAATTAGTTTCTCTATGTTTGGAAAATGTTGCTCCACAACTGTACAGGGTAATTCAAAATTCCGATCACAGGATTCTAGGGCTTCTAGACGGGACTTGATGAAGTTTTCATAAGGAACCCATGTTGGGAAATGTACCGTTCGGATGTAAAATTAGTTTGAAGATCGGACCACTTTCAAATCTGCCGCTTTACGGTAAGCTCACAAGCTGAGAAGAGGAGACCGTCGTCATTCCCTGTTGTAATTATGCCATCACATATAATCTTATTCCGATTACAACAATGGCTGTGGTGCTCCAAGGATCTGCAGCACTCTCGACTTTGAAGAGGACGTCGTCCGTCACGGAGAGGAGAAGCCGAGGACAAGTACTCGAAACACTGTCCATTTCATGTGCTGCTATAGCTCACAGGTCACAGTTCATTGTCTATCTGTGTGCGTTCCCTGAAGTTGGGGATGTAAAGTGATGCCATCCCCAAACTAATTTTGCATGCAAATGGTACATTTCCGGACATGGGTTCCTTATCAAATCTTCATCTACTAAGCCCACCCTACAATTTTTAGAAGCCTGTAATAGCAATTGTGAATCATCCAGTGTTTTCAGTTAATGAACAGTCGCTCAAGTTGCTAATATGCTCGCTGTTTAAGTCAACGACCGGTTTTGGCCTCCACAACGACGCCATTTCAATTAACTCTGAAACCGTCATTGAAATGGCATACATATATGTTTTACATAATGGGTCACGAAAAACAAAGTTAACACATGTAAAACGTAAGTACAGAAACAATCTTACACTGTGAGTGGTGAGAAAGCATCAAGTGACTTGAGAAAAATTAAGTTCAGGGAGATTTAAAGCAATGTGCTCAATAATATCGTAGCAAAAACCTAATGATAACTACATTCGACAAATGGGAAGGTATTTCAAAACGCTATTCAAGGAACACATGGAACTGAAAAGGAATAACGTAGGAAGTAAATCCACATTCGCAACACACCATATACAGGGTGGTCCATTGATCGTGACCGGGCCAAATATCTCGCGAAATAAGCGTAAAAAAAAAAGAAAACTACAAAGAACGAAACTAGTCAAGCTTGAAGGGGGAAACCAGATGGCGCTATGGTTGGCCCGCTAGATGCCGCTGCCATAGGTCAAACGGATATCAACTGCATTTTATTCAATAGGAACCCCCATTTTTTATTACATATTCGTGTAGTACGTAAAGAAATATGAATGTTGTAGTTGGACCACTTTTTTCGCTTTGTGATAGATGGTGCTGTAATAGTCACAAACATATGGCTCACAGTTTTAGACGAACAGTTGCTGACAGGTAGGTTTTTTAAATTAAAATACAGAACGTAGTTACGTTTGAACATTTTGTTTTGGTTGTTCCAATGTGATACATGCACCTTTGTGAACTTATCATTTCTGAGAACGCATAATGTTACAGCGTGATTACCTGTAATACAACATTAATGGAATAAATGCTCAAAATGATGTCCGGCAACCTCAATGCATTTGGCAATACGTGTAACGACATACCTCTCAACAGCGAGTAGTTCGCCTTCCGTAATGTTCACACATGCATTGACAATGCACTGACGCATGTTGTCAGGCGTTATCGGTGGATCACAATAGCTAATATCCTTCAACTTTCACTACAGAAAGAAATCCCGGGACGTCAGATCCGGTGAACGTGCGGGGCATGGTATGGTGCTTCGACGGCCAATCCACCAGTCATGAAATATGCTATTCACTACCGCTTCAACCGCACGCGAGCTATGTGGCTCACATCCATCATGTTGGAAGTACATCGCCATTCTGTCATGCACTGAAACATCTTGTAGTAACATCGGTAGGACATTACGTAGGAATCAGCGTACATTGAACCATTTAGATTGACATCGTTAAAATAGGGGCCAATTATCCTTCCTGCCTTAATGCCGCACCATACATTAACCCGCCAAGGTCACTGATGTTCCATTTGTCGCAGCCATTGTGGATGTTCCCTTGCCAAATAGTGCATATTATGCTGGTTTACCACTGTTGGTGAATAACGCTTCGTCGATAAATAGAACGCTGCAAAAAATCTGTCATCGTCCCGTAATGTCTCTTGTGAGCAGTGGCAGAATTTTACACGACGGTTAAAAGTGGTCGCCATGCAATTCCTGGTGGATAGAAATTCGGTACGGGTGCAATCGATGTTGATGTAGCAGTCTCAACACCGACGTTTCTGAGAGTCCCGATTCTCGCGCAATTAGTCTGCTACTGATGTGCGGATTAGCCGCGACAGCAGCTAAAACACCTACTTGGGCATCATCATTTGTTGCAGGTCGTGGTTGACGGTTCACATGTGGCTGAACACCTCCTGTTTCGTTAAATATCGTAACTCTCCGTCGAACGGTCCGGACACTTGGATGATGTCGTACAGGATACCGAGCAGCATACATAGCACTCGCCCGTTGGGCATTTTGATCACAATAGCCATACATCAACACGATATCGACCTTTTTCGCAGTTGGTAAACGGTCCATTTTAACACGGGTAATGTATCATGAAGAAAATATCGTCCGCACTGGAGAAATGTTACGTGATACCACGTACTTATACGTTTGTGACTATTACCGCGCCATCTGTCTTAAAGCGAAAAAAGTTGTCCAACTAAAACGTTCATATTTCTTTACCTACTACAGGAATATGTAATAAAAAATGGGGGTTCCTATTTTAAAAAACGCAGTTGATATCCGTTTGACCTACGGCAGCGACATCTATCGGGCAACCCATAGCGCCATCTGGTTTCCCCCTTCAAACTAGACGAGTTTCGCTCTTTGCAGTTTTTTTCGTTTGATGCTTATTTCATGAGGTATTTGGCCCGGTCACTATTAATGGACCTCCCTGTACAGTATGAAAAACAGCTTTGTATGTCTGCATACAACGCACAAGGGGTCCTTTTCGGACACACGAGATACGCTTAAAAAGTGGAAATCTTCTTCTTTCAAGCGTAATAGTATGAAGCGTGGATGACTCATCTGTGGAGGTATTGTGGCGGCATGTATGCGCGATCTTTAATCTTTTCCGACCAACAGAAATCGTCAGTAGCCGGCAGGTGCCTAGGTGTGAGGACGTGTAGTGAGTGCTCATCAGTTTCCAGTGAGTTGTCAAATGATAGAAAAAGTATGAACGGCAACGTTGCATCAAATTTTGCCAAAAGTTTGATGATACACAAACGGAAAAATGCGAGCTTCAACAAGGCTTTCGACGACAGTTACGTGAGCAGTTCACAGGTAAAGGAGCAGTACCACCGCGTCAGAGATGACCGCACATCGATGGACAGCGAACTGTATTCAGACACCTTCGGAATAAGGCAAAATGACAGTGTCATTGAGCAAGTGAGGTCTTTGGTCAAAGATGGCCATCGTATCAGGTTAAAAGAACTTGCGAAATAGATACATGTAAGAATTCGATCAGTACACTCGTATCAAAAGTAATTAGAAAGGAGCAGAAGCAACGCCATTTGGAAATCACCAAGGACATGATGAACAGTGCAAAGAGTAGCCCCAGATTTCAGGTAATTGTATCTGCAGATCAAGAGACGTGAGTTTATAGGTACGGCCAAGAAACCAAGATGTGGTCGTCGCAATGGAAACATCGGTCACCCCGAGGCCAAGGAAAGGATGGCAGGCCTGCAACAATGGCAAGGCCACGTTGATAGATTTGTTTTACTCTCGTGGATTAGTGGTTCCTGAATATGAACTGTAAGGCCAAATCATCACAAAGATACACTGCCAGAAGTCCCACCATCGCCTTCGTGATTCAGCTGTGTATCAGCTCATACGGACAGCTTCCCCCCCCCCCCCCCCCCCCCTCCATAGTACGTTTGACTCCGTAAACTAGCAGTGAGGGAGACAGTGTCCCTCTAGAGCGCGCATCGTGTAACTTCGGCCCGATTTAAGACCGCTGCCTGCGCAGTCTCGCTCTCAGTGTGTGTTTTCCGCTTAGTGGCGCTGAGTCTTCATGACGCGTCTCACGCAGAGACGCTGCGGTGCGCTGCACTGCCCAGCATAGCGCCGTTGAAGGAGACTTCGGCCTGTAAATATCGAAGTCTGAAGAGACTGACCTCCCCATCGCAGCCCCCTCAAATTTAGTTATAAGTTGGCACAGTGGATAGGCGTTAAAAAACTGAACACAGATCAATCGAGAAAACAGGAATAAGTTGTGTGGAACTATGAAAAAAATAAGCAAAATATACAAACTGAGTAGTCCGTCGAAAGATAAGCAACATCAAGGATAATTTGAGGCCAGGAGCGCCGTGGTCCCGCGGTTAGAGTGAGCAGCTGCGGAACGAGAAATCCTTGGTTCAAGTCTTCCCTCGAGTGAGAAGTTTAATTTTTTATTTTCAGACAATTATTATCTGTCTGTCCGTCGGTCAGATGCGAGATAACTGCGCCGTAGTATGGGGAGGCTACACCTAAACAAACATCGAAACGCACGACGTCAGTCGACTACAGCGCACGGAGGAGAGAGTATTCCTGCTAACGAAGCTCCCTGGCTGGCAGTTGACTGTTCGCTGCTTTGGACGAGAGTGCATTAAATACGTGAGATGTATTCCGTGAGCAATATGAATACAGCAAATATAGCTCGCGACTTCAACATCACGGCCAATGAATATTGGAGAGGCACGTCCTTTCGTCTACTAATCGCACGGTTTTGAGGTGCGGTCGCAAAACACAGACACTAAACTTATTACAGTGAACAGAGACGTCAATGAACGAACGGGCAGATCATAACTTTGAGAAAGTAAACTTTTCACTCGAGGGAAGATTTGAACCAAGGACCTCACGTATCGCAGGTGCTCGCACTAACCACGAGACCACGGCGCTCCTGATTTCACACTATCCTTGACGTTGCCTGTCTTCCACATGGACTACTCAGTTTGTATATTTTTCTTTTTTTTTCATAGTTCCATACAACTTCTTTCTGTTTTCTCGATTGATCTGTGTTCAGTTTTTCAAGGTCTATCCACTGTGCCAACTTATAACTAAATCTCACGGGGGTGCGATGGGGAGGTTTCCTTGTAAGAAACTAGCTGTTTCAGCTGTCCTGTGTTCCACAGCCGAGTGACGTGCGTGTTTGTATACGACGAACCTCAGCTAACTTTACTGAACTTGTCAAGCTGCATTAGCTTCTTCAGCGAAACACTGCGCCGCTCTGGTGGCAGCATAATCGGCTGCTAAGTGAGAGGACCGGACCCCAAGGTGTAAGGAGAGAAATTTTCTCTACTTCGTTCACTGTTCATCATTTTAATACCACTATTAGATAAACAATGAATGATTACACGCAAAAATTACATAAGATGGTCACAGCAAGCATTAAAGAGGCATTCATTAACTCACAATAAGTGAAAAATGTTTTTCGTACAAGTTAATTTAAAAATATACCAAGGCAGCAATAAATGTCAGTGAAGGAAAATTTAAAATTAAACAATTACTCAAAGCCAGCACTATTAACATAAAGGAAGACAGCCACTGTGGGCACCTGTACAAAGTTCTTTGATTTCCAAAGAAATGTAATAAGGCAGCATCAGGGGCACTTAAAAAAAGAAAACACAGTAGAACTTGAAATTCATGTGGACACACGCATCTGATCTAATGCCTCAGACAGCTATACAGCGTGTAATTTAATAAATTCTACATCTACATCTACATCTACACCTACATGGATACTCTGCAAATCACATTTAAGTGCCTGGCACAGGGTTCATGGAACCACCTTCACAATTCTCTAATATTCCAGTCTCGTATAGAGCGCGGAAAGCATGAACACCTATATCTTTACGTACGAGCTCTGATTTCCCTTATTTTATCATCGTGATTGTTCCTCCCTATGTAGGCCGGTGTCAACAAAATGTTTTCGCACTCGGAGGAGGAAGTTTGTGATTGGAAATTCGTGAGAAGATTCCGCCGCAACGAAAAACGTCTTTCTTTTAATGATGTCCAGTCCAAATCCTGTATCCTTTCTGTGACGCTCTCTCCTATATTTCGCCATAATACAAAACGCCCTGTCTTTCTTTGAACTTTTCGATGTACTCCGTAAGTCCTATCTGGTAAGGATCCCACACCGCGCAGCAGTATTCTAAAAGAGGACGGACAAGCGTAGTGTAGGCAGTCTCCTTAGTAGGTCTGTTACATTTTCTAAGTGTCCTGCCAATAAAACGCAGTCTTTGGTTTGCCTTCCCCAGAACATTTTCTATGTGTTCCTTCCAGTTTAAGTTGCTCGTAATTGTAATATCTAGGTCTTTAGTTGAATTTACGGCTTTTAGATTAGACTGATTTATCGTGTAACCGAGTTCCTTTTAGCACTCATGTGGATGACCTCACACTTTTCGTTATTTAGGGTCAACTGACACTTTTCGAATCATTCAGATATTTTTTATAAACCGTTTTTTAGTTTGTTTTGATCTTCTTATGACTTTATTAGTCGATAAACGACAGCGTCATCTGCAAACAACCGAAGACAGTTGCTCAGATTGTCTCCCAAATCGTTTATATAGATATGGAACAGCAAAGTTCCCATCACATTACCTTGGGGAACGCCAGAAATCACTTCCGTTTTACTTGATTTCTTTCAGTTACTACGAACTGTGACCTCTTTGACAAGAAATCACAAATCCAGTCACATGACTGAGACGATATTCCATAAGCACCCAATTTCAATACGAGCCTCTTTTGTGTTATAATGTCAAAAGCCTTCCGGAATTCCAGAAATACGGAATCGATCTGAAATCCGTTGTCAATAGCACTCAACACTTCATGTGAATAAAGAAATAGTTGTGTTTCAGAGGAACGATGTTTTCTAAACCCTTGTTGACTGTGTTTTCTTCGAGGTGATTCATAATGTTCGACCGTAATATATGTTCTGAAATCCTGCTACAAATCGACGTTAACGATATGGGCCTGTAATTTAGTGGATTATTCATACTACCTTTCTTCAATATTAGTGTGACCTGTGCAACTTTCCAGTCTTTGGGTACGGATATTTCGTCGAGCGGACGGTTGTATATGATTGTTAAGTATGGAGCTAATGCATAAATCTGTTGTGTCACCTACTGTGGGAGTCAGCACCGACAAAACAAGGGAGGATAGAAGTTGCAATGGCTGGTGGCAGGAGTACAAAATAATCTGTGTGTGGTGTCACCGCCAGACACCACACTTGCTAGGTGGTAGCCTTTAAATCGGCCGCGGTCCGGTAGTATACGTCGGACCCGCGTGTCGACACTATCAATGATTGCAGACCGAGTGCCGCCACACGGCAGGTCTAGAGAGACTTCCTAGCACTCGCCCCAGTTGTACAGTCGATTTTGCTAGCGATGGTTCACTGACAAAATACGCTCTCATTTGCCGAGACGATAGTTCGGACAGCCTTCAGCTACGTTATTTGCTACGACCTAACAAGGCGCCATATTCAGTTACCATTGATATTGTGAATCATGTGCTGTCACGAGCGACGTTCACCTTTAATGGATTAAAGTTAAGTATTCCACCAGCTACGTCCGTTTTTCTCAATTCTAATTCCCTTGTCATGTTCCAGACCTCACGCCAGCGTGCGTGAGCTGAGACGCGTGCATTTCGGCCTCCTTTAGTAATACGGTGTTGGCTCTCCTGCCAACCACAACACTGTACATAACACATTCAAATTAATAGAACACTTTATTTCTAAAAAGGAAAGAAATATAACATAACTTCTCGATATGAGATGGCTTGTTGTGTTTCCTGTGCCTCCTACAAGCAATTACATTTACTCTCTACTACCACTCGCAGAACGCAAGCTAAGTATCGTCTTCCTATTACTCAGCGCTGATGCTCTTCAAGTCTGCGAGCGAACTGAGGCCGACCGGCGGTGGGTTAAGTAAGCGTTGACAGCGGGCGCTGCCCGCTCTTTCATTGGCGAGCGCGTGAGTGCCTTCTTGAAACCGTTTCGCGGCGTTGTGCTGGTCGGTGTGCAGTCGATGTCTTAGGACTGCACAAAATGCATCAGGGTGGTCTTGTAGTCCCATATTAGCAGTTCAGTATCTACTGAATAACAAAAGCAATTAATTAGAAAATTAGGTGAGCTCAACAGCCCAGAACTGTCAGGTAATCCAGCGATGGTAAATAAACGGAGACTACAAAGATAACGTACTCTCAGACAATCTACTAACTCACTAAAGCTTCCCTCAAAAATTTATTTAATACAACTGTTATATATATACAACTGTTATATAGTTGTGGACTAATAAATTACGGGCTACAAATTTATTACAGAAGAAAAATGCTCTAGAATGACACCACAATTAGTGGTAATTTCAATGGATTAGATACAACAATGTCACTATTCACCAAATTACAGCTCATACCACTCGGTCTCAGACTCCTCACAGGCATCAGTACAATCAGTGACCGCTGAACCATACAGAATATCCGGAATCCTGTTCAAGAACGAACTAAGACCAAGGATGGGAACACATTTGGCACTGGTGCAACACACGGACACAAGTAAGCACAATGAAATTTTGCAATCAGAATACTACTGTTATATAAATAACAGAGCGTCACATACCAAAGAAAGAGAAATACACAGGGGCTTTGAGATAAAAGTGGGAGCCCATACTCGAGGGTTTTGGTTACAACGGTAAATTCTATTGCACATATGTGAATAGAATACCCGCCAAATGCCACTCCAGTCGAGCGGTTATACACTTAGCGAGAGCAAGATAAGTACCTACAGGAAATGACTGAGCTCAAATAATCGGCCGTTAGAAAACAGATGCCAGCGAACCAAAACAAATTTCAAGTGCACTTAGCACATGCCAACCAGTCTTCGAATAGTAGTCCACTCCACACAATCCAAACATATGGTTACAATGGAATAAAATATTAGCTTAGGTCGAAATCACTTGAGAATTTACCACCCAATTTTAAAACAGCAGTATTTATGACCGCTAAATTTTAACCTGAATATGGCGGTCCCTCCAAATAAGACAGTACTTCATTTATAATACCATTGGATACTTCATCAAATAGTCTAATAATTATTGCAGCATAACCCTGAATAAGGCAAAACTTTTTAGAAATATTATCGTTTAACCACGTTCACTAACACCGAGGTATTAATACCAATGCACACAGCTTGCCAAATCCTAAGCGAGTCATCAAGATCGGCGAAGCGGTATCCACGGCGGCACAAGCGGCGTGTGGCTGTTGAGGCCGCAGAGCAAGCTATGCGCTCGTTACCAGACTCGCTTTGTTGCGGGAGTACGTGCTGTTTGTGGTGGGTTCAGTACGTACCAGAAGAGGGCGCTGTGCTGCCTCTCAAACTAGCCGGGCGGGTATCTGACACGCACTGCAGTCGGATGCGGTGAGCGGCCGTGTCGCTTTCAAAACATCTGGCTGCTTTACAGGAGAGGGGGCGTGGTTGCAACTTCAGCGTAGCGAGACGGTTAGCTGTGGCTCTACACAGCGACAGCGCTACGACGTCATACTGTTACATTTTTCAATATTTATTTTACAGTGTGTAAAATAGACAAAATGGACTAGTAGCGTTGGAGAACGGCACGGTGTTTGAAATTTAAGGAAAGAAGTGAGAATCTGATATCTCAGACATAAAGCTAGAAACAGAAGTTAGCGGTAGTGAAATAAACGACAAGAGAGCTAAATATAAGGCAAAAAAATAGTCAGAATGGCTCTGAGCGCTATGGGACTTAACATCTGAGGTCAACATTCCCCTAGACTTACAACTACTTAAACCTAACTAACCGAAGGACATGACACACATTGATGCCCGAGGCAGGATTCGAACCTGCGACCGTAGTACCAGCACGTTTCCGGACTGAAGCGCCTGGAACCGCTCGGCCACAATGACCGGCAAATATAAAGCACAAATGGAAGGTAGTTACTCTGAGTTATGAGGGTGAGAGAGAAGCTAGACATAGAGAGTGGTGGAATGGAAGGCTAAACGTAAAAACTTATAACTTGGTCAATAGTATGAACATTCTGAGAAAAGATAAACGTTGAAATCTTACTACAGTAAAATGAGAGGGGTTTTAAAAACTAAAAATCATCAATAGGTAAATAAATATCACGTTAATTACAAGAAGGTAACTGGGGTTGAAGAGTTGGAAGTAGATAATTTAAGTAACAAGAGTGAGAAATACGTTTTAACGATAGTAGAATGGTTGAAATGGTTCTGAGCACTATGGGACTTAACTTCTGAGGTAATCAGTCCCTTAGAACTTAGACCTACTTAAACCTAAATAGCCTAAAGACATCACACACATCCATGCCCGAGGCAGGATTCGAACCTGCGACCGAAGCGGTCACGCGGCTCCAGACTGTAGCGCCTAGAACCGCACGGACACTCCGGCCGGCGTACCACTACTAATCTACAGGAAACTACTCCTCAACAAGGTACCATTTAAAGCCCGCCGCAGAAGATGGTAGCCGGCAGCGGTGGCCGAGCGGTTCTAGGCTCTCAGTCCGGAACCGCGCGAGTGCTACGGTCCCAGGTTCGAATCCTGCCTCGGGCATGGTTGTGTGTCATGTCCTTAGGTTAGTTAGGTTTAAGTAGTTCTAAGTTCTAGGGGACTGATGACCTCTGATGTTAAGTCACATAGTGCTCAGAACCATTAGATCTATTTAGAAGATGGTACTGCTGTGTTGTGTCTGCACAATCACTCAATTAAACTAACGCCACACAGTGACAACCAAAATGTCCATTTTGCAAACCGCGTTTCCACTCCTGGATACCCCAGAACATCCAACAATCTGATTCAGACGCACAACGATCATTCCAGACTACGATGTCCGCTGGCCAATCATTAACCCGAAACCACAGGAAATACGCTCTGCAGAACGTACCCACATAACCAATAGAGAAAAGACCAGAAACAAGAAATCAAAAAGATAAAGCCCTTTCAGCTTGAAGATGTTGGCAACGCTGTAAATCTCGCTGCCGGCGCCCAACCACGTGAATCACACGTTCGAAGACACTCGTTAGGAAGTAAACAACCAGGCACTAACAAATCCGAGTCCTTACTGGAAACACAAAGCAGTGTCCGTGTGCCATGCGGTGTTCATCTTCTTATACTAGGAGTGTACAGTTGTTAAGTAGAACTTGCCAATAAACACGCCCCCAACCACTTCGCCGACAATGATGTCACGGTCTTCAACATCCCAGCAAACGTTCTCAACCGAGAACATCACTCAGCGACGATTTACGCCTTTTCTATAGTCGACAATGTAGGTATCGCAGATAGTGGCAGCTAAATCACACAACACGTGATATCTTGGGCCACCGGATTATGACCACCCGCAAAAGAATCACAGTTGAACGTCACGCAAGAAGTCGAGACCGCCACCGCAGAGCCGCTAGACAACGGTGTCACTGCACCAGCCGCCGTCAGACACTGAGAGCTCTCCAGGCAGTACCTCTCGCCCCGTAACCACTCTCTCTGTCGACAGCGCAACCGTCATCAGAGCGCAAACCTTGGCCGACAAACGAACAGCGAAGCAGGGAGAGGAACTGTTGTCATGTATGGCTAAGGAGGTAGTTAAAAAGTGCCGGAGCGCAGACTAACTGGCAGCTAATGAATACAGTACTAAATGCATTTAACATTTACACAGAACTGTGTTTTTGACGGACCGCTGTTAATGACACGTGTAAAGAAGTTATATCCTAAGGTATCTGAAAAATATAGACCTTGGGTTCAGAAGGAGCCAGGGTTAGATGAAGAATTAGCGTAGTTGGTTAGGTATGATCCGACAGGTAAAATACACTCAGTTGCGTTTTTAAAGTCATTGTGCGGCGTCGTGGTTCTTTCCGTCGCATTACGACGAACCTGCACCTACCTGTGAACATTGTCTCAGTATATCATCAGTAGGGAAGCCGAGCGAAACCGACGTGAACCAGGCTGCAATTAAAGCCCACTAATCTACGTTTCGGGAGAAAGTTTTCACGCGAAATGAACGATTGGAAATTTTGTCTTTGATTAATATATTCTGAAACTTAGGTGAACAAGTATCACTGCCAAGCCCGTGCTAGTCTTAACACAGTCAGTCACAATCCCTTTCACTCACGTTAGCAAGTTTATGGTGTTGCATTTCCCGAAAACATGATAGCTACAAAAATACTGATTGTATTTGATTGATAATGCTCGCCAAATATTAAGTCTCTCGGTACCAAATGCAGTCACAGTTTTTAGCCACCGACCTGCTCAATACACCACGCGAAATGTATGTCTTTTCTCGTCACACAATTCACTTAAAAATTCCGAAATTTCTACACGCCCGTCGGAATAATTATGCCGTCACTTTACCACACTTTTGATGTATGAAACACTACTAGATCCAGTGTAAGTAGGCTGTATACATTTTCTTATTGGCAACGCCACGTAGTGCTCTGTATGAAAATCACTGGCTGTGCTGTGTGCAGTCTGTGGCTGGTTTGCATTGTTGTCTGCCATTGTAGTGTTAGGCAGCGGCAGCTGGATGCTAACAGCGCGTAGCGTTGCGCAGTTGGAGGTGAGCCGCCAGCAGTGGTGGACGTGGGGAGAGAGATGGCGGAGTTTTGAAATTTGTAAGAATTGGTGTCATGAACTGATATATATATTATGACTACTAAGGTAAATACATTGTTTGTTCTCTATTAAAATCTTTCATTTGCTAACTGTGCCTATCAGTAGTTTGTGACTTCTGTAGTTTGAATCTTTTAGTTAGCTGGCAGTAGTGGCGCTCGCTGTATTGCAGTAGTTCGAGTAACGAAGATTTTTGTGAGGTAAGTGATTTGTGAAACATATAGGTTAATGTTAATCAGGGCCATTCTCTTGTAGGGATTATTGAAAGTCAGATTGCGTTGCGCTAAAAACTATTGTGTGTCAGTTTAAGCACAGTCTGGTACAATTTTTCTAAGGGGACGTTTCATAAGGCGACCCTGCCCGTAATAGCTACGATATCTATACGGAAAGCATTTCACCTTCATTTATGATGAGGTACGTACATTGACTTCATCAGAACTTTGCTTACAGAGGACGATAACTACGACAGTTCCACAGAATTATCTTACAGCAAAACGCACATTTAGCACTACAGGGCACGCATTTGAGTGATTAATTTGGTACTTAAACCATTTATTTATCAATATTGTTGAATTAAAAAGAAAGTTTTTTGTGATACATTTCATTCAATTGCTGTAATCTGTAACACCTGAGGGTGTAATTACATTAATCCTCTGGGGGTACACGCTTACTTTGTGTACCATGTGTCTGGCAAGCACAAGGAGCCCTAGCTAATATGGTATTTACTTATACAACTTTACACATCGGTACCATATTTCTCTAACACATAAATTACACAGCTATCTGATAATTTAACTGAGAGAGACAAACATTTTACTTACTACGTCAGTGACACATGTTTACGCAATTACACAGTTGGATAATTTCACACTTATGAAATTGTATTTGGTCTGTACTTTGTGAAATGTTCATATTTTTTCGGAACCATTGTGACACTATGAGAGCTTTGAATGATATATTTGGTATGGGATCATAATTTTTAAAGTACGTTTGAGGTAGATGACACTTTTGACATTAGCACAGATTTTTTTTAGGTTTTAAAATAGGAAGCCACGACGATTTTGAGATTTGGCTGAGGTTTTATGATGTTATGATGACGATGCGTATTACGCTGTTGTGGTATGTTTATGATCAATAGGCTGATGCTATGTGAGGAATTTGATTATGCTATGTATTTCTTATGATAAAATATTGATGAAGTGTCGACAAATATGTATATGTGTAATAAAGCATGGAATAATGAGTAGTGGTTAGGGACTCTGGTTTGTGCAAAAGGTTGTTGGAAACCAAGAATCGTACTTTAAAAGTTATGAAATGTATGTAAATGTGTGAATGTATTACAATGCCGATGAAAATTTTTTGGACACTATTATATTTAAAGGATTTTGTTTCTACAGATTTGTAACGCAAATTCTCAACCTGTGAAAATATTTTTGTATGTGACTGTCACTGTAGCGGAAAGTGATGTCGTAAATTTTTCAGTAAGAAAGGTAAGTGACCACAGCACATAATGCGTCATGAGCACCCAGCTGCGCGACAGGCGCCTGGAAAAAAAGCCATTAGTGTGTGCCTGTCAGAGGCACAGGTGGAGAAAAAAAAGAGGCCATTATCCTCGCTATTGACATTCCTTTGTAGAAAGCATCGTAAATACGACACCCTCAAACTTGAAAACATGATTACACTGTAGAGTTCTTAATTTATGATATTTACTGAAATGAAATGATGAGCAACGTTTCATGTCTATTGTTTTCCTAGTTGGAAGATTGTTTACTGCATTATGAAATGCCTTATGGCTAGCGAATGACGTTTCACACCTTGCTTTGCCTATTTTGTTTAATATCTAGTTTCTTGTTGCAACGCAGCATTGTTTAAATTAAAATTTAATACATGTACTAATATAACTACTTTCTGTCTACAGACTCAGTAAAGAATCATTTTATGATGTACTTCCTTAGAAAAGAGAGCACAAATAGACATTTCCCTTCACAGGACTTACAAAAATAATTTTTTTACGATTGGGTAACTTATCTGCTAGCGTATGTTCTAGTGATGTATCACTCTAGTGTTAAGGTGTGACATAGATATTACACATTTTTACTGTAATATTTTTTCTGCTTCAGCTTTGTCATGTTTAGATATAAGTTATTACATTTACTGCTGCTTGCTTTGCCAATTTCTATTTTTTTTTGTTATTGCTGTTTGTATTAATTGTTTTGTGCTGCTGCATTGCCTCCTCCCTTAGTTTAGCATCTGAGCTCAGTAGCTTTAAGTTAGCTTAAGAGGGGGCAGACTATATAAGAAACTAACTATGATGAATTTGAAGAAAAGCATTGAGAAGCTATAAGAAAATGATTTGGCCAAAAAAGTAGTGTACAGTGGAGAAAAACTATTTTTGAAAGAGGATGTGTACAGAAGACAGAAAGCAGGTCTAGATAGGACTTTTTGGGAATAATGATGAACTAGGGGAGATCTCTATGCAAAATACTGCAGTAAAACAAACCCTGTCCTTTCCTTTCGAATTATCCCTCTATGTGTTTATGTACCCTTGTGTATTTGTCTTTTTCCTGTCTTTATGTGTTTAGCTAATAAGATTTATGTTGTAGAATTTTTCAAATACTATGTTATTTTCTTTGTAAATATGTTCAGACATTATTTATTGTGTTTTGTTTTAATGCTCATGTGTGAAGTTGATGTTTCAAAAGTTATTCTGATCTTTTATGTATGTACTTATGTCGTAATTTTTGTAACACTGATGTATTTGCTATTTCGATTCTTTTGTAAAGCCTATACTACTGCAAATGTTATCTGTGTTGTTATGTTCTTTAAAGATGTATTTTATACCTTTGTTATTGCATTCTTATGTTATAAAATTATAATTGACACCAGTTCATCAAATTAAGTAACTTGTAAATTACATTTCACTGCACACATTTCTGTTGGTCATAGTATATGGACAATATGTGAGAAGTAGGGACTGATAGTGTTTGCACTTGTGTTAATAATTCAGCAAGGGACTGGATAACAGCATTGCTGGTTCTAAGGACATTTCAAAGAAATTCTTTGTGATTGGACAATTGGTGGTTTATGGACTTGCTATATTCTCCGCAAGACTCTTCGAAGGTGATTGTGCACCTGGACAGTCGCAACACATGGCTGTTGGCCATTTCTACAAGGACTGCAGTGGGTCTGCATCTCTGGTGGCCCACCAATACCCTAATCTCTACCAGGACTACAATGGGTCTGCTCTGTGATGACCTAAGTACCAATAGTCTTCAACTTCGACTGACTCTGCTGTGGGTTTGCTCTGTTGTGGCCCATTACCTGTCTGCATGTCAAGAGTCAGCACTGTCTTTCCGATGGAAGGACAACACTACTTCTTCAAGACTGCATGGAAATCCACTACTTCCGTGTGCATTTTCTTTTACTACTCAGACTTTGAGAAAAACACTGCAATTTTACTATGATGAAAGATCAGGACTGTCTTTATGGACTGTGAGAGAATTTTAGCTTTTGACAAACATTGTATCGATAAGTGTGTGCATTTCATTTCTTTATTATTGTAATTATGAAAAAAAAATTCAAATCTATATTGGCCACGGCCCAAAACAATTTGTAAATTTTTTTGTGGGGAGCATGGGGGCTATGTAAGTAGGCTGTTTACATTTTCTTATTGGCAACGCCACTTAGTGCTCTGTATAAAAATCACTGGCTGAGCCATGTGCAGTCTGTGACTGGTTTGCATTGTTGTCTGCCATTGTAGTGTTGGGCAGCGGCAGCTGGATGCTAACAGCGCGTAGCGTTGCGCAGTTGGAGGTGAGCCGCCAGCAGTGGTGGACGTGGGGAGAGAGATGGCGGAGTTTTGAAATTTGTAAGAATTGGTGTCATGAACTGATATATGTATTATGACTATTAAGGTAAATACATTGTTTGTTCTCTATTAAAATCTTTCATTTGCTAACTGTGCCTATCAGTAGTTTGTGACTTCTGTAGTTTGAATCTTTTAGTTAGCTGGCAGTAGTGGCGCTCGCTGTATTGCAGTAGTTCGAGTAACGAAGATTTTTGTGAGGTAAGTGATTTGTGAAACATATAGGTTAATGTTAATCAGGGCCATTCTCTTGTAGGGATTATTGAAAGTCAGATTGCGTTGCGCTAAAAACTATTGTGTGTCAGTTTAAGCACAGTCTGGTACAATTTTTCTAAGGGGACGTTTCATAAGGCGACCCTGCCCGTAATAGCTATGATATCTATACGGAAAGCATTTCACCTTCATTTATGATGAGGTAAGTACATTGACTTCATCAGAACTTCGCTTACAGAGGACGATAACTACGACAGTTCCACAGAATTATCTTACAGCAAAACGCACATTTAGCACTACAGGGCACGCATTTGAGTGATTAATTTGGTACTTAAACCATTTATTTATCAATATTGTTGAATTAAAAAGAAAGTTTTTTGTGATACATTTCATTCAATTGCTGTAATCTGTAACACCTGAGGGTGTAATTACATTAATCCTCTGGGGGTACACGCTTACTTTGTGTACCATGTGTCTGGCAAGCACAAGGAGCCCTAGCTAATATGGTATTTACTTATACAACTTTACACATCGGTACCATATTTCTCTAACACATAAATTACACAGCTATCTGATAATTTAACTGAGAGAGACAAACATTTTACTTACTACGTCAGTGACACATGTTTACGCAATTACACAGTTGGATAATTTCACACTTATGAAATTGTATTTGGTCTGTACTTTGTGAAATGTTCATATTTTTTCGGAACCATTGTGACACTATGAGAGCTTTGAATGATATATTTGGTATGGGATCATAATTTTTAAAGTACGTTTGAGGTAGATGACACTTTTGACATTAGCACAGTTTTGTTTTAGGTTTTAAAATAGGAAGCCACGACGATTTTGAGATTTGGCTGAGGTTTTATGATGTTATGATGACGATGCGTATTACGCTGTTGTGGTATGTTTATGATCAATAGGCTGATGCTATGTGAGGAATTTGATTATGCTATGTATTTCTTATGATAAAATATTGATGAAGTGTCGACAAATATGTATATGTGTAATAAAGCATGGAATAATGAGTAGTGGTTAGAGACTCTGGTTTGTGCAAAAGGTTGTTGGAAACCAAGAATCGTACTTTAAGAGTTATGAAATGTATGTAAATGTGTGAATGTATTACAATGCCGATGAAAATTTTTTGGACACTATTATATTTAAAGGATTTTGTTTCTACAGATTTGTAACGCAAATTCTCAACCTGTGAAAATATTTTTGTATGTGACTGTCACTGTAGCGGAAAGTGATGTCGTAAATTTTTCAGTAAGAAAGGTAAGTGACCACAGCACATAATGCGTCATGAGCACCCAGCTGCGCGACAGGCGCCTGGAAAAAAAGCCATTAGTGTGTGCCTGTCAGAGGCACAGGTGGAGAAAAAAAAGAGGCCATTATCCTCGCTATTGACATTCCTTTGTAGAAAGCATCGTAAATACGACACCCTCAAACTTGAAAACATGATTACACTGTAGAGTTCTTAATTTATGATATTTACTGAAATGAAATGATGAGCAACGTTTCATGTCTATTGTTTTCCTAGTTGGAAGATTGTTTACTGCATTATGAAATGCCTTATGGCTAGCGAATGACGTTTCACACCTTGCTTTGCCTATTTTGTTTAATATCTAGTTTCTTGTTGCAACGCAGCATTGTTTAAATTAAAATTTAATACATGTACTAATATAACTACTTTCTGTCTACAGACTCAGTAAAGAATCATTTTATGATGTACTTCCTTAGAAAAGAGAGCACAAATAGACATTTCCCTTCACAGGACTTACAAAAATAATTTTTTTACGATTGGGTAACATATCTGCTAGCGTATGTTCTAGTGATGTATCACTCTAGTGTTAAGGTGTGACATAGATATTACACATTTTTACTGTAATATTTTTTCTGCTTCAGCTTTGTCATGTTTAGATATAAGTTATTACATTTACTGCTGCTTGCTTTGCCAATTTCTATTTTTTTTTGTTATTGCTGTTTGTATTAATTGTTTTGTGCTGCTGCATTGCCTCCTCCCTTAGTTTAGCATCTGAGCTCAGTAGCTTTAAGTTAGCTTAAGAGGGGGCAGACTATATAAGAAACTAACTATGATGAATTTGAAGAAAAGCATTGAGAAGCTATAAGAAAATGATTTGGCCAAAAAAGTAGTGTACAGTGGAGAAAAACTATTTTTGAAAGAGGATGTGTACAGAAGACAGAAAGCAGGTCTAGATAGGACTTTTTGGGAATAATGATGAACTAGGGGAGATCTCTATGCAAAATACTGCAGTAAAACAAACCCTGTCCTTTCCTTTCGAATTATCCCTCTATGTGTTTATGTACCCTTGTGTATTTGTCTTTTTCCTGTCTTTATGTGTTTAACTAATAAGATTTATGTTGTAGAATTTTTCAAATACTATGTTATTTTCTTTGTAAATATGTTCAGACATTATTTATTGTGTTTTGTTTTAATGCTCATGTGTGAAGTTGATGTTTCAAAAGTTATTCTGATCTTTTATGTATGTACTTATGTCGTAATTTTTGTAACACTGATGTATTTGCTATTTCGATTCTTTTGTAAAGCCTATACTACTGCAAATGTTATCTGTGTTGTTATGTTCTTTAAAGATGTATTTTATACCTTTGTTATTGCATTCTTATGTTATAAAATTATAATTGACACCAGTTCATCAAATTAAGTAACTTGTAAATTACATTTCACTGCACACATTTCTGTTGGTCATAGTATATGGACAATATGTGAGAAGTAGGGACTGATAGTGTTTGCACTTGTGTTAATAATTCAGCAAGGGACTGGATAACAGCATTGCTGGTTCTAAGGACATTTCAAAGAAATTCTTTGTGATTGGACAATTGGTGGTTTATGGACTTGCTATATTCTCCGCAAGACTCTTCGAAGGTGATTGTGCACCTGGACAGTCGCAACACATGGCTGTTGGCCATTTCTACAAGGACTGCAGTGGGTCTGCATCTCTGGTGGCCCACCAATACCCTAATCTCTACCAGGACTACAATGGGTCTGCTCTGTGATGACCTAAGTACCAATAGTCTTCAACTTCGACTGACTCTGCTGTGGGTTTGCTCTGTTGTGGCCCATTACCTGTCTGCATGTCAAGAGTCAGCACTGTCTTTCCGATGGAAGGACAACACTACTTCTTCAAGACTGCATGGAAATCCACTACTTCCGTGTGCATTTTCTTTTACTACTCAGACTTTGAGAAAAACACTGCAATTTTACTATGATGAAAGATCAGGACTGTCTTTATGGACTGTGAGAGAATTTTAGCTTTTGACAAACATTGTATCGATAAGTGTGTGCATTTCATTTCTTTATTATTGTAATTATGAAAAAAAATTTCAAATCTGTATTGGCCACGGCCCAAAACAATTTGTAAATATTTTTGTGGGGAGCATGGGGGCTATGTAAGTAGGCTGTTTACATTTTCTTATTGGCAACGCCACTTAGTGCTCTGTATAAAAATCACTGGCTGAGCCATGTGCAGTCTGTGGCTGGTTTGCATTGTTGTCTGCCATTGTAGTGTTGGGCAGCGGCAGCTGGATGCTAACTGTGCGTAGCGTTGCGCAGTTGGAGGTGAGCCGCCAGCAGTGGTGGACGTGGGGAGAGAGATGGCGGAGTTTTGAAATTTGTAAGAATTGGTGTCATGAACTGATATATGTATTATGACTATTAAGGTAAATACATTGTTTGTTCTCTATTAAAATCTTTCATTTGCTAACTGTGCCTATCAGTAGTTTGTGACTTCTGTAGTTTGAATCTTTTAGTTAGCTGGCAGTAGTGGCGCTCGCTGTATTGCAGTAGTTCGAGTAACGAAGATTTTTGTGAGGTAAGTGATTTGTGAAACATATAGGTTAATGTTAATCAGGGCCATTCTCTTGTAGGGATTATTGAAAGTCAGATTGCGTTGCGCTAAAAACTATTGTGTGTCAGTTTAAGCACAGTCTGGTACAATTTTTCTAAGGGGACGTTTCACCAACAACTTATCGTTTCCATCGGAACTACTACTACACACGTCCGAACTGTTTCATGGCTACGCTCCCACTCTTCTCTAGAATACCCTGTCTTCTCTCCCAGCAGAGAAGGGGCGCGCGAAGAATACTGCTTTACCATTGGTCAATTTACTCAACAGCCAATAGCAAAACACCATTCTGCCGACTCAGTCCGCGCTTTTCATCAATAACCAATCGCAAAATAGTAAACCTAACGACTGCACTCTTTACCGACGTAATTTCCTAATATGCTGAAGTTTTGCTTAGGCATAAATTTATTTACTATTGTTATTTATATCTGAATTAACTTTCCCTTTACCATAAACTTACTTTACAAATCTGTTCTACGAAAATCCCCTTTGTCCATATCCATACTTTTCGAAATGTTCCCACACTAAATCCTACTACACAACCCGTTAAAGAATTATCTTCATATTAACCTTAAACCACACTCATGCATCATTTATACTGCTAAAACACATTTATAACATTTTACGTACACAAAAAGACATAATAACACTTTATGAAAATACTACAACAGTTTATGAAAAACATTCTATTACTTTAGTGCACTCTAGTTGGCAGAATCGAAACTTAAATCACAGTCCCTCTATCCAATATTGTCCTCTATCGGCTGATACATAAACTACGCGCGTCCACTCTCGCGTCACCATCTGTCACTATCCAGCTCTGAGACACATCTCCCACTTAACCGCCTCCAAGGCAGGATCGTTACACGGCGCTACGCCTCAATTGCAGGGAAGGTTTCCTAAATTTTCAACTTAAAATAATTAAAATTATTGTTGGGCGTCCAAGGGGTCAAGCTGATGAACGAGATTTTAAATAGCAAGATAATTTTACAATATTGGCAATGTTTCAAGTGGAATTTTTTTCACCTAGTGGGTATGCTAGGGTATGTGACGTTCGTAAGCTGTGCTATGAAAAATATTTGATCTATCATGCGTACACAGAAGAAGATTTAAGCTTTGACTGCAGTGTGTGTCGAGGAAGTTGCTTATTAGTGGAGATGCTAAAGTACGTAGTGGCTTTGAGCATTATTTAATAAGCACATGAACATGAACAGATATCTGAAAAGACAGCTACGCTATGAATACGTTTTGCATAATTTATTATGGCAATTACTGTTTGTTAAAAGATCCTGTGCTGTATCAGGCATGTTACGTTACGTAGATGCACTGTATTTATTAGTAAGAAGCGTATTTTGTAAAGGAAAGACGGAAAGTATACAGTTAAGGTGCATTTATTGTCCAGACGTGGGTGGAAGATGCGTTATTTTGTGGTGGGGTCATCATGGGTTATTGAAAATGTGATACTCCACACATCAACCAGTTCTCGAGCACGATTTTTCGTTTGTGGTAGTAAGCTGCCGTTGCTGGACTGGCTCGGCTGCCCACATTCACATATCTTTAGGAATGAGTTGTGGTTACTCATGACACTTTGTAATCCAAAGTTGACCTTGAGCCACCTACAGTGCATATAGCTGGCATGTACACCTATTTTGAGAGTCCGAGTACCTTTTAGCAGCTGATAAAAGCTTTGCAGTTGAAATGGCCATCTCAGTTGACGACTGCAATTTGTGTGATTGATGATGGCAGTTAACGACGTCTTCCACTACAAACAAACGGCACGAGTAATCTTTGTTACGTGTGTTTGTTGGAATAGCTACGACAGTCTGGAACTCTCATCTTTAACAATCTATGAATGATTTGAATTCCTGCAATAATTCCCATCCAATTGGTTCAAGTGGCTCTGAGCACTATGTGACTTAAATTCTGAGGTCATTAGTCGCCTAGAACTTAGAACTAATTAAACCTAACTAACCTAATGACATCACACACATCCATGCCCGGGGCAGGATTCGAACCTGCGACCGTAACGGTCGCTCGGTTCCAGACTGTAGCGCCTAGAACCTCGCGGCCACTATGGCCGGCAAGTCCCATCGAAAAATAACATTATGACTACATTCTGTTAAAACGACAAATTCGAAAGGCTGTGTTCTATGGTATTTATTCTTGCAATACGTCTTCCTGTCAGCTGAATGTAGTTCCTATTTTGCAACCTTCAGCACAGTTCGTATCTCAGAACGTAGTCATCTTTAGCTAACGACAAAAAGCATTCGACAACACAGAAAGTGCATTTCCTGAACCGACTAGTGGCCAGAAAGGCTGGCCACCGATGATGACGTCAATGAGATTTCCTGCCATCGAGGTGACTGTGGTCCAAGGAGGATTTTCATCTGTGAAGGTCTGAGCTTCATATACGGACGCCTCGCTTGGTTTTCCTGAATTCGGCAGTTGGATGAGTTGCTTGTAGCTCTGCATAGTGACAGGGAAAGACTACGGCGTGTTGAGGAGTGACCTCGTCCAGGGTACGGCGGATGCCTTCACCTCACAAGTAGGCTATAGTCGCCCGCAGATGATTGACGTGCACTGTTCTGATGGTGGACGTCGCGTGGCATAATAGTGGTCGAACATTCGTGTTCTCACTGTGCGCTAGCATACTGTACATGGATGGGTACAGGACAGCCTCAGTGAAAATACACCGGCGTGTTTTTCTCCTTCCTCCAAACAGCGGTTCTTCTGTGGGGCGTTGTACTTTGCACAGAAGTTGGTTGTATCTGCGTCTGTCGGATGCTGTGTTTTTGTTCGACAGTTGCGGCATAATTTCGATTTGTCCATTCTTCATGGCGTATCTGGCTAGTGGCGGATATCAGTGTCAGAGATTTATACACATTCTCTGTCACTTCCTCGAGTATGAGGTCCACTTTCATGGCTACACTGTGTACTCGGTCCAACATTTATGGCTAATACACACAGCTGCATGTCTCATAGCTGATAGTGCTCTCCCACATCTGCCATAGGGACAACAACAATAATGGTTCAAATGGCTCTGAGCACTATGGGACTCAACTTCTGAGGTCATCAGTCCCCTAGAACTCGGAACTAGTTAAACCTAACTAACCTAAGGACATCACACACATCCATGCCCGAGGCAGGATTCGAACGTGCGACCGTAGCGGTTCCAGACAGTAGCGCCTAGAACCGCACGGCCACTCTGGCGGGCATAGGGACGACATTCGGCAGTCGGTCATATCTTTTTTGTCCGACTCGAGTGTTAAATTTTGTCGGTTTCTGTCATATTGGGATTCATGATGTTGTAAGTAGGCTGTTTAGGTTGTTATGTTGGTAACGCCACGTAACGCTCTGCATGAAAATCACTGACTGTGCTGTGTGCAATCTATAGCTGGTTGGCATTGTTGGAATATTCGCTATTGTCGTTTTGAGCAGTTGGTTGTGAACAGCGCGTAGCGTTGCGCAGTTGGAGGTGAGCCGCCAGCAGTGGTAGATGTGGGAGAGGGATAGCAGAGTTTTGAGAGCGGACGATCTGGATGTGTGTCCGTCAGAAAAAGGAAATTTGTAAGACTGGATGTCATGAACTGATATATATTATGACTTTTGAACACTATTAAGATAGATACATTGTTTCTTCTGCATCAAAATCTTTCATTTGCTAACTATGCCTATCAGTAGTTAGTGCCTTCAGTAGTTAGAATCTTTTATTCAGTTGGCAGTATTGGCGCTTGCTGTATTGCAGTAGTTTGAGTAACGAAGATTTTTATGAGTTGTAATTCATGTAAGGCATAGGTTATTGCTAGTCAGGGCCATTCTTTTGTAGGGATTATTAAAAATCAGATAGTGTTGCGCTAAAAATATTGTGTGTCATAATATTATTGTTGTTAGTTTTTAGCAATGACGCGGCATATACCCAAAAGAATTTTAATCACTATGACATCCACCGCGGAAGCCTAGGTTCTTACATTGGTTGTCGGTTTAGTGTTGATCAGAATAAGTAAAGAGAGAAATGTCTGAGTACATTCACTTTTGCTCAGCTGCTTGAAAATCAAATAACGTAGACGTTTTTCAGCACTGTCGTTGATAAATTTTTCTAAGGGGTTGTTTCATAATGTCTGATAGGGTCAAAACATTCTACTTGTACGACTGTGTCATTTCCCAATGACACTTGGCACTGTTGTTAAATTATTCTTCCGCTAAGTGGATTTAAAATTTTGAACTTCTGGGGATCCACAGCTTCCAGATGTTTAATAAACGTAAAAATGGTCCATTGTGGGATGTAATGTTATTTTTATTTGATCGTGCGAGATTAGCTAGTTTCGACTACTTGTCATTGTCAAGTACCTACAGAGCCTGTATAGATCGACATACAGAATAATACTTTACACACGTCACATTGACGTAAAGCATTAAGATTTGAAGCTGATCGTCACCAATTTTCTATTTTATTTATTTTTTTCAGTTTGACGTGGAATTTATCTCTTCGTTTTTCTCGAGCCATTTTTGGGCTGTGCAATTCACGTAAAGGTACACGTTTGCGAAACACTTAATGCCAATACACCTGTTGTATTTGACGACTTGGTCAAATCATTTCAGACATTGCGTCTGGTTCTGACCAGCGTCTGCGGTAGATACTGATGAATCGCTGATGTGAAGCCGACTTTCTGCTGTTTTGGATTCACCTGTCTCCATAAATATACGAATCGTAGGAACGATATGCTACTTGTATTCCGATTCCATTGGGTGTAGGCGACGGCTTCTACGTTGCGTAACCGGAGGCACAGTGATGTAAATGTTTTAGTGTACACAATGCCGCCACGAAACAATGTCACGCCGCAACCACAATCCAGTTCAAATCCGACGGCAGGGTAGCCAGTGAAGCACAGTATTTATAGCTGAAAGTGCGTTTATTCCTTACACAAACATACAGACAGAACAGAACTGAACTCCTGCACGGAAAGTGCAGCTATTTATACAGCCATAGAATATTCTGCAATGCTGGTATTGAAACTAACATCGATTATTCCAGAATATACAAACATATGATATTTCACGAACACTGCAGAAGCGACAAATATGAAATAGCAAATAGTTCTGCATTAGCAGCTGGAACGTGTATTAATTAACTCAACTGACCTTTGCTGGGAAAATAAACTAGGGTCCAGTGTCATTACGTTTATTACTTTAAATGGTGGCTATAATGAAGCTTTCACTACCGTAGATGGGAAACTATTTACCGTACGGTTACCCAATTTTATAGGTATGATGCTGCAGGATTTGCGCTATTGGTAACGTTAGTGTCATGACTGGCCGTTAGGTGCCGGTACTGTACGGCAGCATAGGGTTGAAACACAAGCATCCATTTGCACTACAGTTGTAGACAGTCAACATGGGTCTAGACCAGATGAGCTGCACTGTACTCATAAAACTCTTCTAATACAACGAAAATGGTGCTGTTGTTCTCTGCCAGTATCGGCGCATTAAAGGAACAGGAAGAGGACCTCTTTCCGCACAGCGGTTGAAAAACATGGTTCGGAAATACAAATGGAATCGTGGTTTGTCCACAAAGATCACTAGATGTGAATCTGTGTTCTGTTTCTGGCTGTGGCGTTACGTGAAGGATAGTGTTTATCAACGGGACACTAACACACGATGGAGGTTGGAGGTAAGCATAATAAAGGAGGCAGCCAACACCCCATCTGAGATGTTTCGGGCAACAACAGCGCAATCTCTTGTGTGATTAATGGCTGTCGTGGATAAAGACTGTAGTTACATTTGACAACGTTTGTAACCTGAAGCGTAGACATGATACGTAATTAAGAATATTACCATCTCATGTGGAAATTAGAATTTCTTTCAACATTTCATTCATTACTTCTCTTCTACATGTCCTTAAATTCTTTCCACAAGGTTCCATTGTCCTACGCTCACTCGCGTTTCATGAGGGCTCTCTCATGTAGCGAAAGTTTAATGATAACCACCCTGTATATGCAATCGATAAAGATGTATGACTGTTTGTGAGTTGTCGCTGTGTATAGCGTGCTTATTTTAAAATTCGTGTTTTACTAAGTATTTTGTACATTGTATAACGTCCATATTGACCACGAACTCCAAAGAAGAATGAATTAATTTCTAATAACACGACAATATTCAGAGAGCGTCGTATTTCTAATATGTGATCTAAAGTAGAATGGGTATGCAGGGCGAGTGGTGAAGTTTGAAAGTAATTATATGATGTTGCGGCGTAAAATGCTCCAGCCCTTCGGCATCTGTTGTAGATGGCTTTCGTCAAATACAAACATATCAATCACGCCGATGATTAAGACTGAGGCTATCAAGTGGTAAGAGGGAGCGGCCAACACCGTCGAGACCAATTGCAAGTCTGATGGGCTCCAAAGTCTAATAAGTGATAAAACTAGAATAAACAGAAGAGAAGAAGATGTACAAGAAAGCATTGCGGTGCATTTTTTGAAATAAGATCAGAAACGTCTCCCACCGTGGCTTTGTAGGAACCATGCTATCCTTTAACTGAAAAAAATTAGGGGAAATGTCGAAATCGCAAATATAGTCGATCAAAAAATTATGTGTCTTGGATATGTGCTCTTGAGAGATAGAGCAAGAAAGGGACAGGGAGAGAGAAAGGGAGAGAGAGAGAGAGAACGAGGGAGGGAGATCGCTACTCGGCTGCTTTTAACCAACGAAAAATGGAGGAATGACATGCTGTTTTCATCGTAATACTCTTCTCTAATCTATTTACTAAAAGCAACAAAAATGCACTGTTCGAAAAATTTAGTACGCCCTTTTAGAGGTGTCCAATTCACTCAAGATTAATTGTTGGAGCAGTAGAGTACAGGAAATGATTACATTTACAGATCAATAGCACTTGTGGTTCTGAGGTACCAGGCATGTACCCATGCTGAAACACCCATATTTGTACAAGGAGTAGTCTCAATGGGCGGCAATCCAGAGGCTGGCTGTGGCATCTAGTCGATCGTACAGATAACGAATATTGTCCTCGGATACGTTATGCCACGTTTGCTCGACCTGTTCACACAGTTATGTAAAAGATGTTGGCTGACGAGTCGCACGAGTCAGTTCTGGCTCTGGCATATCCTACACGTTCTCGATTGGAGACAAGTCCAGAGATCGTGCTGGCCACGGAAGTTCCTGCACGTCTTGCAGAGCACGTTGAGCTTCACAGGCAGTGTGTGGGCGAGCATTATGTGTTTACAGCAACACATTGTATTCCTGTTGCAAGAATGCCAAAAGAACGGGTCTGCACATGGTGAGCTCTGGTTAGAGTCCCCTCCAGAAACAGCAAAGGTGAACGACTTTTGTAGCTTTGTAGGCGCCCCAGTGGTCCTGGTCGCCTACGGTGGACTGGAGGCCGAGCGGTAGCCTCTCCCGTTGTCAGGATGCTAGGGAATGACTGTGGACGCGTCAGAAAAGCCAGAGAAACATTATTAATTCATAACACCTTTATTCTTGCCGAGTACAATGTGGCCTGCGTAACACAGGCTGGCTGAGCTTGGTGATATCAACGACCTTCCCCGAGTCCTCGCTGACTCGTAGCGATGCCACCAGCTCCGGGCCGCACGTCTTGCTAGCGCAGCGCCGCGTGCTGTGACGTAGCAGAGGAATGTCCTTACATCGTACTTCGGCCGTGCGTGGCTGGCGGCGCCTGGCTGGCCAGCCAGCTCGGCTGCGGACAGCAGCAGGCTCTGGGTTGGAGTCGCGGCGCTGTCGGCATGCGAGGCGTTCTCGTAGTGCGGTGTGTACTGTATCCCACCCCGTCTTCTTCCCTGCTCCTCCTGGTGGCTCGTCCGCGGTGGACGGGCGGAGCGGGCTGCAGTCCCCCAGCGTTGTTGGCTCACCCGGTTGTGACGTCAGATGCACAGGGCCTAGGCCCCGCACGATCTCGACGACGGCTCACTGATGTGGTCAGCATTGGCGGCGGGCGAGTCTGCCGCGATGTCTGCTAGTCCTGGGTTGATGATTATCCTGGGTTGATGATTGACAGCGGCAGCATAGAGGACCAGAGCTGATACTGTCCCCTCACGTCTGCTGCTGGATGGGCCGCCCTTACTGCAACATCTCCTTAATAAAGATTAACATGTCGATCACCGAGCTGAGCGCTACGCAGCGACCCAGTACAAATCTAACTGCAAGTCTAACTGCGAGTGCCTTGTTGCTATCAAAGCTGGCGTATTTAAAGGAGCACGAGCGACGTCCTGACGTCATGCTCGTTTGTAATTAACGCATTCGTTCCACTTATACTGCTGAATCATCTGTCGTACTCGCCCCTTAGGTGTCCTTGCGACAGAGTTACGTGTTGTTACGGCAGACTTACGCGAAGTTGTGAAATGCAGTACAGCTGACGCTATACCTCTGTCTTGCACTCTACGAAAGTCTCCGTCTAACACAAACACGTGTGCAAAGCAATTCCTTCTGGCCTGTTGTGTGTAACCAGGCCATTGCCCCTGCGTGACGACACATTCCATACATGTGCAGTCCCCTTACCTCTTGGCTAACCTACTGCCTCTGGTTCTCGGCATACGCAACGAAAGTTTGACAATATTCCACGTTTCCAACTCTTTACTATTCCGCGGCACTAAAGCTTATCACACTCCAGACCAAAAGGCCTGGATTAGGCCAGTGAGTTTTGGACAAATGGACTCTGCGAGACATCACTTGCGAGGTCTGTATCGTACACGCAAACAACTATCACTTGCGTGCAGGCAGGATCGGCTTTCATCGCTGACCACGTCACACCATTCTATCTCCCAAGTAACCCTCTGACGGAACCAGTCGAGTCGTGCACGTCGATGCCGTGGTGTGAGTGGAAGACGGGCTAGAGGTGTGCCTGCCCGCAGTCCCACTGTTAATAACCGGTTCGCAACTGTTCGTGTTGACAAGTCTGGGCTCTCAAGCCCCGTTACCTGTACTGTGGTAGCCGTACAATCTGCCACTGATGCCTTTACAATACGACGATCCTGGCGGGCGTCTGTGCTGCGTGGACGTCCAGAACCTCGTCTAGGGGTGTGAGAATGTTCACGTGATCACTGAGAGCAGCATCGTTGCACAATAGACGCAGTACGCCCAACCTATGTGGCAGTTCTCCGAAAGGACCATTCCGACTCTCGGAAGACCACAATGTTATCACTTCCAACTCGCTCATTTGGCTGTAGGAAGCACATGATATGGGTGCCTGCTTGGTTGACGCATTTGCACCACACTGCCTTCTGGCTGTGAGCATTCCCTGTTAAAAGGTAGACACAGACGGCACACTGGTAGCTATGCCTCTACGATAACTATTGGCGGCAGTTGTTGAAACCATTCTCAATATATTTACTATCCCCGAGGTGGCATATGCCGTCATCAGATCGAATACGACACCATCTTACTGGGTGTACTATTTTTTTTTCTGGCAGTATAAAGGGTGTTACAAAAAGGTGCGGCCAAACTTTCAGGAAACATTCCTCACACACAAATAAAGAAAAGATGTTATGTGGACATGTGTCCGGAAACGCTTAATTTCCATGTTAGAGCTCATTTTAGTTTCGTCCACCTACGCTCAATCGACCATGTTATCGTGATTTCATATGGGATACTCTACCTGTTCTGCTAGAACATGTGCCTTTACAAGTACGACACAACATGTGGTTCATGCGCGATGGAGCTCCTGCACATTTCAGTCGAAGTGTTCGTACGCTTCTCAACAACGGATTCGGTGACCGATGGATTGGTAGAGGCGGACCAATTCCATGGCCTCCACGCTCTCCTGACCTCAACCTTCTTGACTTTCATTTATGGGAGCATTTGAAAGCTCTTGTCTACGCAACCCCGGTACCAAATGTAGGGACTCTTCGTGCTCGTATTGTGGACGGCTGTGATACAATACGCCATTCTCCAGGGCTGCATCAGCGCATCAGGGATTCCATGCGACGGAGAGTGGATCCATGTATCCTCCATAACGGAGGACATTTTGAACATTTCCTGTAACAAAGTGTCACGCTGGCACGCTGGTACGTTCTGTTGCTGTGTGTTTCCATTCCATAACTAATGTGATTTGAAGAGAAGTAATAAAATGAGTTCTAACATGGAAAGTAAGCGTTTCCGGACACATGTCCACATAACATACCTTCTTTATTTCTGTGTGAGGAATGTTTCCTGAAGGTTGGCCGTACCTTTTTGTAACACCCTGTATATATGTGGATCCACTGCAGGTTTCGGAATGTTAGTCAACTGCATGCAACCCATGTTGCACTGAACCTGGCATGACGCTCGAGTACAAAGTTTGAGTATGTTATTATTTGTTATTTTCAATGTTTTATCTCACCTCTGTTATAAAGTCAGCGGACGAAAACCTTTTCCTAATATGCTGGTCATCTCCTGTGTTATTCCTGATGCCGCAGCATTGTGAATGATCGTGTCAGCAAGGATTGCCTTCGGTTGTAAAGTGACTATACTAATTTCAAGAATTACGATTAATTGCCTTATATCAATTATTATTGTCCTTTAAAGCCTCAAACAAATTTAAAATTCTTTTGAATATGCGCACTACAGGTGTTCTACCTACTCTGTAAAGTTGACTTAGACATTAGCGCGAAACAATGCTTTGATCTCGCTCGAACGTCATTTCACGATATCAGCAGAAGTGGATCTTTTATTGAGCAGTAAATGATTGATATACGAGTAATAATTACCTGGCAATTGACAGTCCATTGACTGACATGCCGCTTTGCTGCTCTAATAACAACTATTTTAGACTTAAAACGTTGATCGAATAAGATTCAGAGAATTACATCTGTTTGTGTAACATAATTATTCATTTCCATAAGAAAAAAATGAAAATGGTAGCTGCGAGCATAATGTACACCACACTCTTTATGACGTCTAAGTTATTTGTTAGTGACAGTTCCCGATATCCCATTCACCACTGATAAATACGTAAGATATTTCGTATTGTTTCTGATTGTTACTAATTGCTTAAAACAATATGCCCGTATAGTGATGACACACAAAACATTAACATCTCAAGCATTTCATGTATGTTTGTCCACTTCCTACGTCGGATTCTTTTCTTTCTCTTCTTCATCTTGTGCCATTGCGGTTTTCACGTAGCATCTTATTGTGCAGAGAATTGTGGTTCATATTTTTATCTAAATTTTACGTTTCATTTTGTAAGCTGCGCACAAACAATTTGCATCCACTGGTAGAGCAGGTGCAAGTTTCTGCAACTTGAAGTTTTGTTACGCTCTTCAGTTCGTCTTGCGCTCACTGGGAGCCAGTGAGGCAGGTCTGTGACCGACGTAACCGATGTCCTTTTTCTCAGTATGGTTTATACTGTGTCCCAGAACAATCTATTGCTGTAGAACAGTATTAGACACAAATTTGAATGCAGTAACTTGCTCTAATAGTACGGGGATTAATTTTCAATTTTCAAGGCGTTCTGGTAAGACATACGGTATAAAACATACATAAAACTATTTATATTAGCCTCACATCGACATACACTTATTTAAAATAACTGTGAAGCCTCTACAGATGAAATGGGAGCGATTTTAACGTAACTGCGTGATCAAAGTACAGAAGCACTGAACTGAAGTGTGATAATTTATTTAGCCTGTGACTCGTTAATAGATGAATAATAAAATTTTTATGTATCATCTCCTACGTTTTCTTCCAAGGCGCGATAGAGAAAGAGAGACGGTAGATAGATAAAGCATTTGGTTCGGCACAGCACTACCTCTAGAAGATTTTAGTTCCGATGTACTGTAACTCCTCTCACTTCGTCGCCCACCGTAACTGAGTGGTCAGCGTGAAGCAGTGCCATCGAGGGGGGGGGGGATCTGAGTTCGATTCTGTGTGCTGCTAACGATTTTTCATTGACGGAAGGACAGGAAAGGGGTCCACGCAGTCGCGTGATCCCAACTGAGGAGGCACTTGAATGAGACGTAGCGGCAGCATCTCTGCTAACCCGACAACGGTGGGGAGACTGGTCTTCTGACACTACGCCCCTCCCTAAAGCATCCAGATGAAAGGTATTGCTCAAGAATGACACGGCGGTCGGTCGAACCCTGTTTGTCCCTCTGTCACCAGAACGACGTTGCTTTCGTTTCTCCTCCTATTTCGTTAATTTTTAACAACATGGTGGTGATCGTGATGTAGGTTAGTTTGTATGAAGGAGGACGATTGCTACAACAGCTCTCCTGACAGAAAGTTGGCTGTTAGGACCACTCAGGTAACGAGAACGTAACAGATCTGTACAGCTCGCTCTGAATATACTTGTAAAGCTATTGGTTCTTCCGTTAGGGGAAGGGGTCAATGGGGTGGGAGGTAAAAAGATTTTTTTTTTTTGCTGGGAAAAAGTCTTTGAAAAGGACCCAACAATTTGAACAGGACCTAACATTATCGTTCAGTTTCACTTCTCACTTTTGTCAGTTTTCTGGCTCAGCGAAGTCACCGGCTTGTCAGTGTTACGATTGTGGACCTCGGTATAAGTGCTACGTTGGCTTGTAATGAGAGCATCTTGTACTAAGAGCATCTAATGTAGAACCTGTCGCTGCCGTTCGTGCAGAGTGGATTACCTTCGCAGTGTCGGTGATCGTTAGATGAACCTTGGGTCTCAATCACTCTGCAGTCACATGTCGACATGCGCCGCCTACACGCTGGCTCTGGCGTCTACATGATCTGCTGTCGCTTCTCACAGTCCGAAAATTTTCTTTGTCTTTCTTCACAGCTCTTCAGTTTTTTTCCTAAATGATAGATCTTTTTGGAACATTTTCTAGATCCTGTGAAGTCTTGTGATTTATAATGGCACATTCGTTTCTTCAGATTTCTGAAGAAGATATTTGTTTACTTACGTATATGTAAATCTTTTGCGCAAAAATTTTACCCTTGTTAACAGAGCCACAAACGCATCTCTGCTTACCTCACTTCATCATTATCAAGCTGAAGTCCTCGAAGGTGTTCTTTAAGTTTTGTAAACAGATGCAAATCGGATGGAGGCATTCGGGACTGTACGGAAGATGATCGATGAGGGTGAATCCAAGTCGTCGGATTGGTGCAAATGTCGCAGAGCTCACGTGTGGCGTTTATCATTCTGTAGGAGAGAGTGCTTCATGTCTGAACGAACTCTTCAAATTCGAACTTTCAGTCTTCTGTGGTTAGAAACTCCATTACAGCACACTGTTTCTCACGCAGCGACTTAGTTACGTTGCACACCAACGATTCGGACCCCTCCAGCACCAGAGCTCAGGGCTGGCCAGAAATTCTGCACGCGTGCGGTGCTCCTGCACGTGCTTTTTCCACAGCTTGCAAGCCGACTATGGGAAGGTATTTCGCGTATTAAACATTTAAAATACTGTCACAGTCTACTCATTGAGACGTCTTCTTTTATGTTAACAGTTTAACCCAGTAAGACAAGTAATACAGTTAACAACCGTTGGTTTTCACTAAGGCAGCTTGACTGACGGCACGTAAATACGCCTAACGTTTTTGATCTAGTACTTAAGAAAGAGAGAACTTAGCGACTTCCAACGAACCTTATTCATGATTTCAAATAACATTAAACTAACGTAAGGTTTCCTATAACTAATTCTCGGTGCCCTCAGTTACACCCACATAATTTCTGTCTCATTGACCTCTGAACAGAATGATAACCGCAGACTTCTCGATGATCTCCTGTTATTTCAATACCATTATTGCTATATCTTTCACCAGTTACGTCTGAAATCTGTATAATAACCGACACTTAGATGAATGTTATGTTTTATCAACGCCGGCCGCGGTGGTCTAGCGGTTCTAGGCGCGCAGTCCGGAACCATGTGACTGCTACGATCGCAGGTTCGAATCCTGCCTCTGGCATGGATGTGTGTGATGTCCTTAGGTTAGTTAGTTTTAAGTAGTTCTAAGTTCTAGGGGACTGATGACCAGAGTAGTTAAGTCCCATAGTGCTCAGAGCCATTTGAACCATGTTTTATCAACTTCAGCTGACCGTAGCCCTTCACACATTAAAAAAAACCGTAAATGTAAGTATACATTGGAACAATCAGTTTAATGACCAACTTTCCTGATAATAATGTAACATGGAGCAGAATGAGGCAATAATGCACAGTTAGTAAACAGTTTTTGATTATGAAAGGAATAAGTCCAAACACGTTTATCACTGGTCATGAGAAATGATAATCGAGTTGATGTGTATCATCCATTTTCTTAAGGACATTTAATTTCGCTTGCCGTTCTTCACTGTTGAGTTCACTACACTCGTCTTTGTGATGTGCATTGTAGTGTCTTTCAATTGAAAACTTACGCTGGCCTCCTATTATTCACTACACTCGTCTTTGTGATGTGTATTGTAGTGTCTTTCAATTGAAAACTTACGCTGGCCTCCTATTATCGACGGCACAGCAAACACTGAGTTTCCACCAACGGCTACAAAAAAGAATTGCAGTTCCCAGTCATTTTTAAACGACTGAGAACATAGATCTCCCGTCCTTTGATTTTTCACAGTACCTGCCATTTCTCAGTACTTCTCTGTTAAGGTTACGGTTACCAGGGGTAAACGAGACTGGGTATGTTGCGCTCTCGCTTGTACCATATAAACAGCCGCCGCCGTTCATTTAGGACACATGTCTAATAACAGAAGTCGCTGTCGCACACGTGCAGCACTTCCACACGTCTGCACACTGTGCAGCGTTTGGCCGGCCCTGGCTTAGCTGGAAAGTCGACCAAGTAACATGTATGACATCTCAACCCGATATGTCTGCGTAAGCAGAAGAAACTAATGAACAAAGTCCGAAAACAATTTATTGGACTGTTCAATTAACCAAATCAACTTCTCCAAGTATAACACAAACACAAAACAGTGATCCTTCTTCGAATCATAACTACACATAAGAACAATATTGAAAACAACTGAAATAATTTCCTACTAGTCTCCGACAGAGACTTCTCCGATATACCAAGCCTAATCTGCAGCTATCCATGTCTGCTGGCGGTCGATGAACTGCCAATGTGCGGTTTTTTTTGTTTTCTTTATTGTGATTTCATTCCCCTGCACCATATGGGCAGGGGAGGGCTGTCAGCGGCGCAATCCGCCGCTCTTCAGCCGAGTGACATGACAACTAAAACAAGAATAAAACGATACATACATAAGGAGATAAAAAGGGGAACATCAAACAGTAAGGGGAGAAAATGGAGGTAAAATATACACTGACATGGAGACGTTCATGGGGGACAGTTAAACAAAAAGTCACCAGAAAGTTAAAAAAAACACAACTGGCGAATCGTAAAACACAGAGAAAACAGTGAATGCGCAGGCACAGGTTAAAAGTCGGCTACAGTAGTAAAAACACTCCGGAACAACACACTTAAAACCCACTTGGAGCACGCACGACGAACAATAAAACTGCCAGGTGGGACCTGCCGAGGGAAAAGGTCAGAGAGTATGGAAAAGGAGGGGAGAGCAAGGGGCAGCTGGGGAAGTGGCGACATGAAAAGAGGAGGGGTATCAGTGGGTTCACGAAGAGGCAGGAGACACGTGGGGCGGCAGAGGAAGAGGGAAGACAGGGCAGGAGGGAGTGCAGGGACACTGGAAGGAGGCACAAGAGACAGAGGGGGAGTAGGATGGGGAAGCCGCTCAGGAGGAGGGAGGGGGAAGAAAAGGAGCCCAGAGGAGGAGGCCGGAAGATGGGGCTAGAGGTGGTAGGAAGGGTAGATGTCAGGGCGAAGCTCATCATCCGGGAGGGGACCCCATGTGCGGCCGAGCGCCGGCCTTTATAGCGCTTTGGCGGATGAGTACCTCAGAACTATTTTCCATCACGTGGTTTGACGTGTGAAAATAGTTCCGGGATGTGCAGCGACCTCTTCCTTATGTGTATGTGGGCCGGTAGTAGCCCCTTGTGGCCGCTGGTGTCTTTGCTGTGGTGTTGTTGTTGTTGTGTTGTGGCCGTTCATCAATATTGCCTGTCGGTTGTGTACTGCTTCGGTGTGCCTGCGAGGCGGGCAACCGCGGCTGCAGGCTGTCAGTTTGGTTGCTGATATTCTAGGCGCCGTGATGTCTGGTGGAGAAGGCCACAGCACAACCGATATTGAAAACTGAATAAAAAAATCCGGAGGCAATGCTTTTCAGCACACCCTCGTAGCTTGTAATTTGGGCTCATGCTGATGTCATAATTGTAGCACGTCGCTCACTGTTCACCTACATCACCGTGATTAGCTTTGACGAATCACTGTAACAGTTTAGTACCTCCTGCACTCTTGAAACAAAGGCTCGAGCACTGCGCTTTCCAAGCCACTCGGAGCCGCATCTTTCTCCTTGAGTTCCATTTTTTAGGTCGTACTGTAGGTCAGATAAAGTAAATCCATAAACATACGTTTGAAAGAGTAGTGACTTTATTACTTCACAATATCTGAACTTATCGTTCTGTAGTATGTACATGTTAATTATAATTATCTTTTTCTTTAAGTCAGTAGTGATATAAATTCTGTTCCTACTGTGTTATTGTAATAATAATGCGCAATGAGCAGCTTGCTTCTGGGACATAAATTGGGAATCACATATACACTATGAGATCAAAAGTATCCGGCCACCTGGCTGAAAATGACTTAAAAGTTCGTGCCGCCCTCCATCGGTAATGCTGGAATTCAACATGGTGTTGGCACACCCTTAGCCTTGATGACAGCTTCCATTCTCTCAGGCATACGTTCAATTAGGTGCTGTAAGATTTCTTGGGGAATGGCAGCATGTTCTTCACGGAGTGCTGCACTGAGGAGATGTATCGATGTCGGACGGTGAGGTCCGTCACGAAGTCGGAGTTCCAAAACATCCCAAAGGTGTTCTATAGGATTAATGTCTGGACTGTGTACATTGCAGGGATGTTATTGTCGAGTAAACACTCAGCCACAGGCCGTGCATTATGAACAGGTGCTCGATCGTGTTGAAAGATGCAATCGCCTTCCCCCAATAGCTCTTCAACAGTGGGTAGCAAGAAGGTGCTTAAAACATCAGTGTAGGCCTGTGCTGTGATAGTGGCATGCAAAACAACAAGGCGTGCAAGCCCCTTCCATGAAAAACACGACCACACCATAACACCATCGCTCCCGAATTTTACTGTTGGCACTACACACGCTGACAGATGACGTTGACCGGGCATTCGCCATACCCACACCCGGCCATTGGATATCCACATTGTGTACCGTGTTTCATCACTCCACACAACGTTTTTCCACCGTTCAATTGTCCAATATTTACGCTCCTTACACCAAGCTTGGCGTCGTTTGGCATTTACTGGCGTAATGTGTGGCTTATGAGCAGCCACTCGACCATAAAATCCAACTTTTCTCACCTCTCGCCTAAGTGTCATATTACTTGCAGTGGATCCTGATGCAGTTTAGAATTCCTGTGTAATCGTCTGGACAGATGTCTGCCTATTATACATTACGACCTTCTTGATCTGTCGGCGGTCTGTCTCAGTCAACACACGAGGTCGGCCTGTAAGCTTTTGTGCTGTACGTGTGCCTTCACGTTTCCACTTCACTATCACATCGTAAACAGTGGAGCCAGGGATGTTTAGGAGTGTGGAAATCTCTCGTAAAGACGTATGACACAAGTGACACCCAATAGCCTGACCTCGTTCGAAGCCCGTGAGTTTCGCGGAGCGCCCCATTCTGCTCTCTCACGATGTCTAATGACTACCGAGGTCGCTGATACGGAGTATCTGGCAGTAGGTGGCAGCACAATGCACCTAATATGAAAAACGTATGTTTTTGTGGGTGCCCGGATGCTTTCGATTACATAGTGTACAAAATATATTATCTTAAGCGACTTTTCAAACACCCGGGTGCTTAATAAATTTATATTATGGTTTAAAGACGACGGTTCATAGAACAGACTACATCAAACTCTGAGTAATCATTTCTAAAGTAGGGGTGCTAGTGTCAGTGACCTTACAGGACATGTAAGAAGATCCCGACTTGCCTATGGGGGAACACGGAAAAAAGTCCATGAAACGCTTGTAGGCACTCCTTTCTTAACTTGCTCATCATGTACCAAAAAGTTATTGATATGGCTGCTAAAAAGCGGGTCTGATTTTTTTGCAGTAAATGTCGTCGTCAACAAGAGATCTTTACCCGGAGGACATTATAGCGTGGATGCACTTTGACATGCGCTAAGCTCTAACGGTCGTAACATCGAAGCAATTAACAACGACTAACGAAAAGTTGCAGGGAGAAGATATATTGGATTCGTACAACAAAAAGCAACATAATTACAGCTGGATTAAAGGACATGCCGGAAATTAAGTTCACCATGCCGGATAAAATTCCTATAATTCTGACACATCCCAAACTACAAAAATGACCCCTGACTTGCAAGTATTCATAATGATGAAGTATTTACGTAAATTACTACCATACTATTGTAGTTGGTTTGTCACTTTAAGTCTGATCAGCCAAAAACACAGCACATTAAGCACACGTGAATTTCATCACCGATCCAGTTATGCGTTCTACTTGGCTTCCGTTACTGTTAGGGTGAAGTTTTTATTGTTCAAATTACACATACTCCGCAAAGAGAAAAGCAGCACATCGTAGAAAAATCATGACTCCAGACGTCACCAAAGATCATTTATGCTCTTGGTGGTTGAATTTAAATAATGTAATGATTACGTACGTCGAACTACGAATTAATTAACTGATCAAACCCTAAAAGAACCTGATGTCGAATGATCTTGTAAGAGCACGTCTTACATATGACGGTGAACAGCAAGAGTGATCTCTTCCCAAAATTTTAGAAATCTACCTTAGCCGCCGTGTGACCAGCGCATCCTGACAGGGAACCGGCACTAACCATCCAATTGGCAAGACGCTGTTGGGTGGGAGCTAGCAAACCACATGAAAGCGCCTTGTCTTGTTCTCACTGACGTTCACCACATGCAGTCTGGGATGAGAAAGCAATGTTAATTTCGAAAGCTTCCCACTTTGGGTTTTACTTGACCAGTCACAGCCGTACTTTTAAAAAGAACGAGAACCCACCTTGTACGTGGCCACCGCAGGCTACAAACTAGGTTTGAAAACAAAATTCAACAGAAAGTTGTCCAGCCTCTACAAAGAAAGAATAAGACAAAAGTACCCTGACTCTCCAATTACAGTTGCACAGCCCATTAATCATTCATTCACACGGTTAGAGCTTTTTCGTGGTGGAAACATGCAGAATCGGTAACACAGGTTGCTGATGCGAAACACAGAAAAATAAGTTCAATAAACAATGATTCCATGCTCATTACTTCTCTCAGCTGTGATTCATACAAAATAAACAGCAGAAGAGTTATCTGCTAAACTTACTGTATATGAATAAATTATTCGAGATAATAATCAGGTGAAAGATACTGAGGCAGTACTCTTTCAACCGCCGGCCGGAGTGGCCGAGAGGTTCTAGGCGCTTCAGTCTGGAACCGTGCGACTGCTACGGTCGCAGGTTCGAATCCTGCCTCGGGCATGGATGTGTGTGATGTCCTTAGGTTAGTTAGATTTAAGTAGTTCTAAGTCCTAGGGGACTGATGACCTCCGATGTTAAGTCCCATAGTGCTCAGAGCCATTGGAACCATTAGAACCCTTTCAAACCCTACTCCACACTAAGGCCGCTAGGAATATCTTACACCAACTGTTTTTCTCGTAGTAAGTGTAAAATATCAAGTTTTAGGAAATTACAATAGCATTACGGCATCATGCTTGCATGTCGCCCCTTTCCATTCTGACGCCGACAAACAGTGTTGCTAGGGAGGTCTTATGCAGGCGATTATAATTGTCACCTGCTATTTATTCATGTATGTACAAAATTTAATTGAAATTCCTCTTCCCAGAACTACTCTGGAACACACACACACACACACACACACACACACACACACACACACACACATACACAGAACACATGAAAAATTTCAGTCAAGCTTCGTACACACGTTTTGGTTTCTGAGAAACATAGCGTGAGGCTGCTTATAAGTCGAGGGGCATGCAAGGGAAGCAATGGTAGAGACGAGAGTGAGACAGGGTTGTGGCTTGTCTCCAATGTTATTCAATCTATACATTGAACAACCAGTAAAGGAAACAAAACAAAAATTTGGAACAGTAATTGAAGTTAAGGAAGAAGAAATAAGAACTTTGAGGTTTGCCGATGATATTGTAATTATATCAAAGACAGTAAAAGACTTGGAAGAGCAGTTGACCGGAACGGATTATGTCTTGAAAGGACGATGTAGACTGGCAATGCAAATAAAAACATTTCTGAAGAGAAGACATTTGTTAACGTTGGTTATAGATTTAAGTGTCAGGAAATTTCGGAATGTGGTGCTACATGGGAATGTTGAAGGTTAGATGTGCGATCACGTAACTAATGAGGAGGAACTGAATAGAACTGGGGAGGGAGGGGGGAGGGGCAATAAATTTGTAACACAACTTAACCAAAAGAAGTGATCGGCAGATAGGACACATCCTGAGACACCGTGGTATCACCAGTTTTGTACTGTAAGTGTGGGAGGTAAAAATCGTAGAGGTAGACCAAGAGCAAAATTTGAGAATGATGTAGGTTGCAGTGGTTATTCGGAGATGAAGGGTTTCGCCCTGGACAAACTAGCATGGTCAGCTGCATCAAACTAGTCTTCAGACTGAAGATCACAACAACAAGTGATATGAGTACGAAGTTTGGTTGAAATCGGTCCAGTGGTTTAGGGGGAGATGTGGAACATAAATACATACCTACCTAAATACATACTTACTTGCATACAATTTTATGATGTGTACGGGCTCTGCAACTGCATGTTGCGAAGTACTCGACTTCACATGTGCATTGCGTGTAGTTGCTTTCGCAATACTCGATCGGAAGCTGGACGAAATGGACCAGAATGGAATGTTATCAGCAGTTCCTTTAGAGTTTGAAACGTACTGTCATTGACAAGGCGTGGTACTCATCTCCGGTTCTTGTCCATAAGTGTTGTTTTTATGACCACTGTAAGTATGCCGTTATACGGTTGTGAGTGATGCACCAGTCATTGTAGAGTCAGATAGTTTACTTTGATGCACCAATAAATGGGCATTTTGTGTTGCCACAGACACTTTCAGTCTGTCACGTCTGCATAGCTTTCTGCGCTGATTCCTTGCTACCTATTGCCATACACACACCATTTAACTGAGATGACTTACGTCAGTAATGGAGGACCAACAAGTCCCTGCTATCACTTCCAAACGATGTACCATGTACCCAGCGCCATCAGTGTGCTCTTTTATGGAGGTGACTTACATTTTGTCCCGTGAGCTTACACTTATCAGCAAGAACATACCTAATAGCCGGTATGTCTACCTTTCGCACGGCTAACAGGGACGACGCGTCGTGGCATGGAAGCAATGGGTTCTTTATAGGTCGCTGGAGGGAGTTGGCCCCACATCTGCACACCCGTCACGTAATTTTCGTAAATTTCGGGGAGGGGAGAGAGGAGCTCTGACGTCGCTTTCAATCGCGTCCCTGATGTGTTCGTTCCGTACAGATCTGACGAGTTGGAGGAGGGGGGGGTGGGGGAGGTGTGAGCAGCACGCGCACGGCAATTGGAATTCACTGTGTCCCTCGAACCACTCCAACACAATTCTGGCCTTGTGACATGACGCATTATCTTGATGAGAAATGCCACTGCCGTCGGGAAATACGATAGTCATGAAGGGCTGTACGTGGTATGCAAACGGTGTACGATAATCCGTGGCAGTCATGGTGCCTTGCACGAACTCCACTTGACCCATGAACGACCACGTAAATGTTCCCCAACTTGTTTCCGCCCAGCAGTATAGGTATCAAGGAGCTGTTCTCCTGCAAGAAGAAGTATTCTCGCTCTCTCATCGGCATGATGAGCAAGGTATCGCAGTTTATCAGACCGTGCAATGCTCTGCCACTGCGCAAATGTCCAGTGCCGGTGACCACATACTTATTTTAGTCGTAGTCGCCGATGTCGTGGTGTTAATATTGGCATACGCATGCGTCGTCAACTGCGGAGGCCCATCGTTAGGAGTGTTTGTTGCAGTGTGTGTTGAGCATACTTCTACTCTGCCCAGCATTAAAGTCTGATGTCACTTCCACCACAGTCCTGTTTTACCAGTCTGTCCAGCCTACGACGTCTGACATCTGTAATGAGGGGTTTCCGCCCATTCCCACGACGTCTGGGCGTGGTTTCACCTTGGTTTCTGCATATGCTGAAGACAATCACCACAGCATCCTCGAAAACCTAACAAGTCGTGCAGTTTCAGAAATGCTCGTGTCGAGTCTCCAGGCCGTCACAATCCGCCCTCGGTCAAGCTCAGATATATCGCGGCCCTCCTTATTCTATAGACAGACAGTACACTCACTGAAACTACATGCATTATGCGTGTGTCTGCCTGATAGCTCAATATTTGAATAGGCGCGATGCCACTATTTTTTGACCATATTCGCAGGAATGCGTGAACGGTAGCCAAACGCAAAGTGAAGAAAGAGGTGGTCAGCTTAGAGAGACGGCAGTACGTCAGGATTTAGCAATCTTCAGATAGGTGCTAAGACCCTCAGGTCATCATTAATCATCGCATCTGGTGCCTCAGTGACCACAACGTCCATTAATAAGCGGCCCACAGTAAGGGGACTGAGATCACAGCTCCCACTGCGCTGACAACCGTTGACTTCGGTACACTAATAACGCCATTTAAGTGGTATCGGACACCTTCGGCCTGGAGTCTCATTCACTGGATGAGTCCCCCTTCGAACTGAACCCCTATGACCAACGACGACGTTTCTGGAGGCGGCTTGGACACTGTCCCCAGACATAGCCCCAAGACCCAGGAGGAGTTATGGTCAGGGGTGCCATTTCATTTTATATCAGGACCACTTTGGTTGTTATCTGCGGCACCCTTACAGCAGAGCAGTACGTCAACGGTATTCTGCACCCCTCCTTGTTGCCTTTTATGACAAGCCATCTTGGGCTTACATTTCAAAAGATAGTACCCTTCCGCACTGGGTGAGAGACTCTACTGCATGTCTTCGTGCTTTCCAAACCTCACTTTGGCCAGCAGAATCGCCAGATCTCTATACAGTTAAGAAAGTTTGGAGCATTGTGTGTGGGGCCCTTCACCCAGCTCGGGATTTTGACGATCGAACGTGCTAGGTGGACTGAATTTGGTATGACATCCCTCAGGAGGAACTCAAACGATTCTGTCAATCGTAGCCAAGCTAACTACTTTCGTAAGGGTCGGAGGTGTACCAGTGAGTTATTGACTTGCTTAATTCGTGAAGCTCTTCCTCGTGAATTAACCATCCAGTTTTTCTGAAATTGTAATAATTTGTTTGTCTCCACATGTGTATCTTATGTGCCGATTTCCGTCCCATTCGAGTAATTCCTTTATAGTGCGTTGTTTTCGTTTTTTTTTTTTTTTTTTTTTTTTTTTGTCTCAGGGTGTATACTTACAGTCAAGAGCATCAAGTCAATTAGTAAGATTTCATGCTTCCTCATACTACAGGCACAGTTCCAAATGTGAATTTCAAACCAACCATACCTGCTACGAACAGCTGGAGTATACAAAATTAAATGCAAATGTAATGGAGTATACAAAGAGGACGCAAGCCGTCCAGTTAAAACGTCCAAAGGAGCACAAAATGACACATAAACCTTAAGCAATTCTGCAGCTCTGCTGGAGCTGAATGTATTGAAACATGCGGTAAAGTTATTAACTTTTCATCAAAAGCCTGTGTCCGTGCAGAGGAAAAGTGAGAGAGGCATTCGAGAGAGCTAAGTACCTGAACAAATTTAATAATGGCGACGTCCTTAGGCTTCCTCCAGATTGCGTGGATGGCCTCAGCGGCACAGCACAAAACCCGAGTGTGCAAACATGGCGCCTATCACGCACCGCCCTCCAGCCAATAGTACACAGATTAATCCTGCCTCTAGTCATTGAAACGTCACTGAACCGAGACATGAACATTTACAGTGATAAACGCTGGAAATACTCTTCTCAAATCGACCGAGCGAGGTGGCGCAGTGGTTAGCACACTGGTCTCACATTCGGGAGGACGACGGTTCAATCCCACGTCCGGCCATCCTGATTTATGTTTTCCGTGATTTCCCTAAATCGCTTCAAGCAAATGCCGGTACGGTTCCTTAGAAAGGGCACTGCTGATTTCCTTCCCCATCCTTCCATAATCCGAGCTTGTGCTCTGTCTCTAATGACCTCGTTGTCGACGGGACGTTAAACACTAATCTCCTCCTCCTCCTCCTCCTCCTCCTCCTCAAATCCATCCGACAGTGCGCCACACATTCTGGTCTCCTATTCAGACTCCTTGGTACACACTTCCAATAAACTGCACCCGCCTAATCTGAATGTTTTCTGGCTAAACGTCCATCTTACGCAACTGCAGGCGTACATCAAGGATCCGCCCTGTCACCAACTTTCTATCTCCTATACACAGCCTCCTTCGCAGATACTCCAAAATGATGACAACACCGTCTTCCTTGATGTCCATAATAACCCTCCCCTACTATCCCTTCAACTCCATCAAGGCATCTTCTACCGGTGTAGTCAGTGCCCCTCAAATTTAAATTCGAAAAAAGTCTAGCAATAACTACAGGAAAATCCGCCAGTGCATTCCCTCGCAGAGTTCTTTAGCTGACCGTCAAATTCCACTCACTGAAACACTAAAATATTTTCTACTATCACTGGAACAAAAACTAACCTTGGACCCTCACCTACCAACCATCCAAAAGTCAGCCCACAATAAAGTACTAACTAGTCGAACATGAGGATTACATTCTACGTCCATCTCCCTAACATAGAGAACCATCACAGATACTGACTTTAGCTATGCCAGTTGTGAAGATACGCTTATAGCGCCCTTCCTATTTTGTTGACATTCCCTAGTGCTGGGTAAATAACCGCGGTGGCTACGATAACTGCTGAGACATGGGCAAGCTGCCAGCGTGGGAAATTTCGTGAAGGCTAATGTATTGGTAAACGTCCCTTATAAAAACTACGCTGCCCTGACTATGCAACTGGTCGAGAAACTGGCTCCTAAAGGCGTGATAAGCGACGGCAGTTTTGAAATGGGTCGACCACCGTGGAATCCCAAACAGAGCGCCGCTGAAGAAGTTATTACGAAAAACTTATTTGATTGTCATTTTGTCTTTTCTTTCCATGCAAAGTAATATTAATGTTGTAGGCTGAAGGCCTGATCTTATTATTGACACAGAGTGAACTTAATAATCATTCAAAGCTAGCTAAAGAAGAGCTGCGCTTAGATGTGTTATATACGAAATAAGTCGAAGTTCTGGTACAATTATTCTGTTTATCATTGGTAGTTCGAAGTAATTGATTTGTGTATCTTTATGATTGCAACTTACATTAAAAAGTTTACCAAGTAATATTAAAAAAAAATTGAGTACTAACTGCATGTTTTACTTCTTGGAATTTATATACACTCCTTGAGTTTGTTATTATTATTATTATTATTTTGAGCTTTTCCTCACTACAGAGCCTTATCTCCAACACAATAATTTACTTGGAAATTACAATACAACCAATAACCGTTCTTAAACTATATTCTCAAAATATTTCTCCAGGTGTTTCGACTTTTGTATCTTCTTCCTCTGCGCCCATTCTCCTCATTGTGTGCTGTACATTTTGGATCCAGGTGGTCATAGGGCGTCCTCTTCTTCTTCTCCCCTCCGGTTCCCACTCCAGTATCAATTTTGGTATCCTGGTTTTCTCCATTCGTAGTACATGCCCGTACCACTGTAATTTCTTCCTATCCATTACGTCATATATTCTTTCTTTTATTTCCATTCTTCTTATTACTTCGGTGTTCCTTATCTTTTCTATCCTGGAGATTCTTTGCCGATCTTCTCCAAAAGTCCATCTCTAGAGCTTGTAATTTTTTAATGTGCTTCATGTTAATTGTCCAGGTCTCCGTTCCATACAGAACCACACTCTCTAATATGGATTTGTATATTAATTTTTTAGTTCTGCTCATTACGTTCCTGCCCCATAAGACTGAGTTAAGCATCCCAATGACCCTCCGTCCGCTAGTAATTCTTTTATTGATTTCTGACTCTGATTTTCCCTCGATTTCTAAAATGGATCCCAAAGAACAGAAAGTGTTTATCTTTTTGATTTGCTTTCCGTCAATGTATAGCTCATCTCAATCATTAGTCAAGTATTCTGTTTTTTGGTAATTAATCTTCAAACCCCAAGTTTTGTATGCTACTGCTAGTTGATTGCACATATAGTTACCATCCTCCCCATCTTGTGCTACGACTACTTGATGATCAGCAAATAATAAATGATGTAGGTAAACTCCATCTCTTATTTCTAATCCCATACTATTACATTTACGAGACCATGTTCTAAGGCTAATATCTATATAGATTTTAAATAATGATGGTGACATGGGACAGCCCTGTAAAAGGCCTTTGCTTATTCTAAATTTCTGTGAAAGTTTATTACCAACTTTCACTTGGCAACTGTTATCTTTATACATCTGTTGTATTATTTTAATCAAGGAAGGGTTTATGTTTGCCTTATGTAGTGCTCTCCAAAGTAATTTTCTTGGAACAGTATCATACGCTTTTTCCAGATCTATGAAAATTAATCCTATATTTTTTTTTATTTTTCCCTATGTTTCTCCAAAATCTGTCGTAATTTGAAAATATGGTCTACACATGATCTCCCAGCCGTGAATCCACATTGTTCTTCTTGAGTTCTAAAATTTTTTTCCAGTTTGTTTTTAATTACTTTCACAAAAATTCTCATTAATGTGTTTGTAACACATTTGAGTTTGTTAATTTTGGAAATATCAACGAGATCAGGACCTTTCTCTAGCTTCACAAGGTCAGATTTTGAGGATAATTTACAGGCTAATTTAGTAGTAAATTTTGATCTCCTTCAGTGGTTTAATACAGCTCCCTTATGTGTGGGATCTCCCTGAGTGACACTTAGATCCTGCAACTTCTTGAAGGCAAGGAAGGCCGTGGATAGACTGAAGAACGTTCCACTAGTATATGTGAGAGTCCCTTGATAGATGATCTGCCACACAGTGGAGCATGGATTTTTACTTCTCCCAAATAGTATGACTCATTCCAGAACCTAGAATTACATATAGCCCGTCTCATTTCCACATGTGACTACCTTCTCCCGTTTCTCCAGCTCATAAAGGTCTCACACCTCTTCAGATGCCTAAAGCAGCTTCGTCTCTCCTACAATATGGTAAACTTGAGTTCCAGGGCCTATAATCTAAGGTATTCTTGAGAACACTTGTAATCTGCTGCACCCCAGTCAACGCATTCCACCTTCCTTTCATCTACAAACTCACTCTCATCCTAATTCTCATCATCTACCTCTCTCAGACTCCTGCTATGTACCCCTCACCGAAACGTAATCTATCATACTCTTCCTACTACATCTCAAATGAAGACTTCAATCCATTCTTTCAATACCATCTGACATCCTACCCATTTCCTAACATCCACATCTTTCTTTCTTTCTTTTGCTTGTGCCGCTTTTCTCGCGGATGCGCAGGATCGGCACGGTTAATCGGATGTGGCAATGTTAGTTGAATGGGTGGCCGGATGCTCTTCCTGCCGCCACCCCGTACCACCCGGGAAAGAATCAGTGTAACCCAACTGTCTGCGACCAGTGGAACCCATGGAATAGTGCGAAAGTGTTCAGATGTCTGCGAGCCGTGTAGCTGAGGCGAGACCAGCCCGGTATTCACGTAGGGGGATGCGGAAAACCACCTAAAAACCACATCCAGGCTGGCCAGCACACCGGACCTCTTCGTTAATCCGCCGAGTCCAGGAGGCAGCGCGTTAGCGCGCTCAACTAACCTGGGCGGTTTTCCTACCACAGACATCCCACCAATCAATTCCTTCCCACATTCTTTTCCATAGAACTTCGTCTCCAATACTTCCAAGGCACCTCCGTCTTTCCCCTTTTATTAGAAGCTTGCATTATTTCTTAGTCATAATAAAGATACTTACACGAATAATGATCTCACGAACATCGTTACCTTGCATGTATTTTAACCTTTTTAATGCCAATGTTATAAAAGTTACGCCGAAGGCTGAAGAGTGGCAATTTGGTCACTCTAGCCTATCCCACGTAGAGGGAGTGTAAATAACGGCAAATTAAAATAGAAAAAGGAACAGTGTACTATATGGGGCAGCTCCTGGAAGAAGTCGCGAAAAGTCGGATCGAAATGCGGAAGACAGTGACTCGGCACGGAAACCCAAGGCCTTTTAACATTATCGGCAATGAGTGAGGTAGCGAATGTTCTTGTATGGTACGTTTCTTGTGGCAGTGCTCTTCTTTGGGTATTTAATGTTTCTCCTCGTAGTTCGTCTTGCGGAAAAGCGTCTGCTCCATAGGGAGACGGTCGCCAATGCGTCTGCGAGCGCTCTACCGGCTGACGTTGCGTCACGGTCGGCACAGTGAGTGATACGTTGGAGAGCGGCAGAACTCATAAGGAAGGGCGAGGAGAGGTAGCAGACACCGGCGGCGATGCGGCTGCTGACCCAGCGACGGCAGCGGACTGGAGGGCGCCTGGAGGCGCCTGGAAGATGGCCAGATCAGGGGGCGGCCGGCCACTGCGGACGCCCCGCCCACCGCCTATTAATCTGGAGGCCCTCTCCAGTTCCCCGCCGTTATGGCACTTTTCCCTCCCCACATTTGTTACCACGCACTTCGAAAGCAAACAAACAAGGCGGAACTTTGTAGCACACGCACCCTCGCACACGCCTCCTAACGCTTGGGAACGTCACACGAAGAAACACACTGCCGTAAATGGAAAATGTTACACCGTGAACACCGTGATCGAACCTACCAAACTAAAGCATTTATATGCCTGCGGTATGCTATGATTAACGTTTCTTTATTCTCCTTCCTTCTTATTTTCTCTACAGAAAAACCCATTCCCACAGATGAAGAACATTTTGGGTACTATAACTATACCTCTCCGACAGTGAAGAAGGAAATTATTTGTGAATGACGGTATGTAGATTCATACTGCATTGCCGGGATAACACGCTCGCTATTTCTAATTCGCGGTCGCACGAATACTAATTATTACAGGTGCACCAATTTTATTCATGGTTGACTTTGTAGAGACCGTCCGTAGGCTCTGAGAAAGTTTGCTAACGTTACTAGCGGCTGCATGAGACGCGGAAAGTAGTTGATAATTGTTCGTCGGAAAGCCATTATTCTGGAAAGAGTTGTAAGTAGGCTGTTTAGGTTTTCTTATTGGTAACGCTATGTAACGCTCTGTATGAAAATCACTGGCTGGGCTGTGTGCAGTCTGTGGGTAGTTTGCATTGTTGTCTGCCATTGTAGTGTTGGGCAGTTGGCTGTTAACAGCGCGTAGCGTTGCGCAGTTGGAGGTGAGCCGCCAGCAGTGGTGGATGTGGGGAAGTGAGATGGCGGATTTTTGAGAGTGGATAATCTGGAGGTGTGTTCATCAGAACCAGTACATTTATAAGAATGGATGTCATGAACTGCTATATATATTATGACTATTAAGGTAAATACATTGTTTGTTCGCTATTAAAATCTTTCATTTGCTAACTATACCTATCAGTAGTTAGTGCCTTCCGTAGTTTGAATCTTTTATTTAGCAGGCAGTAGTGGCGCTCCCTGTATTGCAGTAGTTCGAGTAACGAAGATTTTTGTGAGGTAAGTGATTTGTGAGAGGTATAGTTTAATGTTAGTCAGGGCCATTCTTTTGTAGGGATTATTGAAAGTCAGATTGCGTTGCGCTAAAAAAATATTGTGTGTCAGTTTAAGCACAGTCATGTATAATTTTTCTAAGGGGACGTTTCAGAGTTAGAAGTACTTCCTGAAACTGGAACCTCTGGTTCGTCAGCTGTGAGAATGGTGATTATTACCCTTAAAATACACATACATACACTATTTCCAATTAATGCAATTATTATTAACAAAGAATCAAAATTTTTACGCCGGCCGCTGTGGCGGAGCGGTTCTAGGCGCTTCAGTTCGGAAGCTTGGTGATGTGCAGCTTATAGTATTTTAGGAACTTTGTACTTACCTCCATGGAGTTGGTACGCGCGATCTTTGATAGACAGGGTAACTTTCGGCTCATAGTGCAGAATCAACTTTATATTAATTCATCCGAATACTGGGGATTTGGATTCAGCATACCTCAACTCAGTGAGCTTCTTTCAGTGGTTTCTGCTCATTATGACTTTCTTTTTGTTTAAGCGTTTCTGCTGCAGAGATTCATTGTACGACGTGTTTTACGCGCGGATGTTGTGCGCTTCACAGTGTTCTTTGTGATGCTTGAAGCAACAATGTTTTCGTATTCAAAGACTAAAGCTTATTCCTGATCGGTTGCCATTTCGTTAAAATTAGGATATCCTTTCTACCGGAGTGAACTTTGCAGTCGGCGCTGATCTATCTCGTGTAATGTTATTTCAGAGATACAATCCCTTCTTGAGTATTATTAAAAGCCATGTTTATATTTCATCACCACAGTAAGTGGAAGTGTGAGCATATTTTTCTTTGAATTCTTTTACAGAACGGAAGGTAATTCAATCGTTTCAGTTGTGTATCACATTGGCGGTTCATCGCTTCATGTAAAATCTATTGTTTTACGCCCTTAAATTTCCAGACTTCTGAATGGAGAGTTTAGTCTAACAGACTAGACCAAGAATGCGCAATTCTTATCACCAGTCTCGTTTAATCACAAGTTACTAGAGTAAATTATTATGTCTAATGCAGCTTAGCACTTTTATGCAATTTAATCAACTGTCTACTTATGCCCATTATTAGTAACTCGCACAAAGGAATCTAGTTCTGTTCATCTTTTGTCACATATCTTTTAAGGTTCATTTGGATCGCATTACTTGATTTTATGTGTCTAAATTTTGTGTGAGAAACGGCATTTTAGCCACGGCACATTTCAAGGTACACAGCTGCATGCAACCAGAAACTGAAAAAGAAGAGGGTGCTTACGAGTCAATGTAGCCTCATACACAGTCTGGCTGTTGTGCACTGACTGCAGAACGAGTGGTGACTAGACGGATAGGACAGCGGTGTGACACGAGGATACGTGAGTTACCGTCAAAAACTGCTGCATCGTGAGAAGATTGAACGATTGCTTGACTGTCTCTGACGGGCATACAGTTGAAGAAAACTTGGTTCTGGGTAGAGCTTACAGGCAGAATGTCACTACAAACCATCTGAAATACACTGACAGAAAAAATAGCAACACCAAGAAGGAGTTATGCGACATAAATGAAAGTTGGTAGGCGTGGTTCTACGTTTTAAATATAATGCCTCCTTTAGTTTTGAGCCAATCCCGTAAGAGTGGCTCTTATAGCGTCACTACGAGGCTGTCAATCAGGTTAGCTTTAAAAACATTCTGTAACGGTCGTGACCTTTACTCATCTTTGATACTGGACTTGGTGAATTCATGTGAGTAAAGAATATCTTTCAGACGACAAAGACGCCATTATCAGCATCTCACAGAGTCTGAAAGACATCGTTTAGCAGGGTCACGAGCAGCTGGATGTTCCCGATTCGATATTGCAGAAAGATTGTAGCCACTGTGCATGACTGATGGCAACAGTGGTCATGCGGACGTCGGACGCAGGACACTGGGCTCCAGACGGCCATATGGCACCACCGAGAGGGAAGATCATGGTTTCCGGCGTATGGCTCTGGCGTCTCGAACTCTATCCGAAGCATCAAATTGAGCAACAGTTGTCACCACAGTGACACAACGAACTGTTACAAATCTGTTACCTTAAGGACAGCGTCGAGCTCGACACCCTGTAGCAAGCATTCCACTGACCCTAAAGTGATGTCAAGAGGGAGCTCACTGGAGGGCAAGGGGACGTCTGATGTGTTGTCCAATGAAGGTTGCTTCTGCCTCGATGCCAGGTATGGCCGTATGTTGGTTACAAGGAGGACAGTTGAGGGCATGCAACCACCCTGTCTGCGTGCTAGACACACTAGATCTACAGTTGGAGTTATGGTATGGGGCTCAATATCACATGACAGCAGAAGCACTCTAGTTGTTACCCCACGCACCCTGAGTGCAAAATTGGACATCAGTCTGCTGATTCGACCTGTTGTGCTGCCATTCTTGAACAAAACACTAGGGAGTCATTTCCAACAGGATAACGCTCACCCATACGGCTCTGTTGTAATCCAAAAGCCTTTACATGCTTCGTTGGCCTGCTCAGTCAACAGATCTGTCGCCCATCTAGAAGATTTGGGATATAATTGGACGACAACTCTAGCGTCATCCTCAAACAGCTTTAACGGTCACCGTATTGACCAACGGAGTGCAACAGGTATGAAACTCTATCCCGCAAACAGACAAAACGCATACATGTCTGCAAGCTTACATTCGATATTTTTGGTGGTTACTCCGGTTATTAATGTACCACCATTTTTCATTTGCAATGGCTCATCTCGCGCTTACACTCTGTGAGGCTGCAATGTTAATCACTTCAATACTTTATCTAGACAAACATATTCCTGAAAGTTCATTACTCTACATTAATTATTTTTCGGTATTGTGGTTTTTTTCTGTCAGTGTAGATTAATGAAAGATGTTTTAAGATCTCATGCTGCGACGCGTCTGGTGCCCAAGTTACTACTCACTTAACGATACGCAAACATTTAAAAAACTTTCGCACACTTTCTAATGACTCACATTATATGCGGACAGGTGAGGTACACACATTTCGTCCATAAAAGAAAGCGACAAGAAAGCCATCCGGCCACCCCATACACACTGCTGCAATAAGAATTCAGTACTTCTGGAAAGACAACGTCGATTTTGACCTGATGACGGCAAATGTCACCTGATAGATAGTAGATGTAGTGATAATGGTTTCATTGTCGGCCGTCAACAGATTGCGTAGTGCCGTAGCTACCTGAACTCCATCTGTGTCTACCATTTAATAGAGAATGCTCACAGCGAGAAAGCTAAGTATGTTGCTAAAGTGTGATGCAAAGAGGCATAATGCCACAGAGATGCACTTGTGCTTCCTACAGCCAACTGAGCAAGTTTGAAAGGGGTCAGATGGATTCTAAAATGTTTGAGACTGGCTCTGATCTATCTTCTAACCACACTTGCACAAGAACGCTCTGTGAGTGTTTTAGGAATTTAGTGTTGAACCTGTGGCCTGCAATGTAGGAAGATACCATCGCACAGATTCAGAGTTCATAAGAGTGCAGCAGTATGGACAGTGATGTAATCAGACAATGAGCTCAATGTCGGTTCCATTACATTCCATGTAAAGGAAACCCTATTGAGCTGGAGCTTTCCTGGCAACAGTTTCCATCGATCGTCATTTTGATCTTTGAGTCGACTTCGATGCTTATTTGTCTTCTGCTCCTCTATGGCGGCGCGGATTTAACGACAGTTCGTGCGCTCTGCTGGAAGTTTGTCGGGATCGGCGGTGAGCGAGAGTCACGTGGGACTGTATACGTAGGCAGGACAGCAAGAGGACGAGTCGGACAACAAAGGAGCGGGGACAGCGGCTACGGCGTGTTGAGTCGTGAGGGAAGATCCACCGCCCATGGTGATTTGGTCTTCCTGGAGGTCGGAAGGAAAAGTTCTTCCAGTCTGGTATAAGCTACGCTGGCCGATTAAATTGGTTTCGCCGAGTTGCTTCGGTTGGATGCGTGCGGTTTAATTGAATATGCCAGTGTACTAAAAATCCTTTGGAATTGTTTTAGCTTTACTTCAATTACCTCGGTGTCTCGTGACTAGCTATCTTGACGGCAGTTGACGAAGTGTGGCTACAACCAACAAACCGACATGAAGCGTGGTTATAGACGTAGCTAGAAGTTCAACGAGTAGTGAGTAAGTCCGGCTCTGGCTTTTCAAGACACGCCGAGATACGTCCTCTATTCTACCTTGTAGTTCATTTGGTAGTTTGGCGTGTAAATGTGCGCCGAGATAATTCTTGTCATCTTAACTTTAGGGCATAATTTTTAGCGAACTTATTAATCAAAGTTTAAGGGCTGGCACTGGCCAAGTAACACATGGAGGCTAATTTGTTTCTATTCACCTGTATTGACCACCTGTTCTATAGATAAGATTGTGTGTCTCCCGTTGATGTGTGTTGTGTTACAGATAATTGGCAGCGGTCGACGCGAGCATACTGGGAGCAAAGCACCATGGGGACAGAGAGATATTTAAGGCCCTGTCCTTTCATTTACATTTTGGGTTATTTTATTACTGTTGCGTGATTCCATCTTTCCGGTGGAGAACTATAGCATCTGAATTTCAATTGCAGTGCAAAGCTGAATGCATTTCTATGTCATTTCCTGTCTCGTGGATCTCTCGTATTGATTTAAATCCTTGGTCTGGTCGCGTCTATCACAGGCAATATTGAGGCAACCTCATTTTAGGGGTATTGTCATATGGCCATGTTCTAGTTGCAATCATTCTAAGAATATTGTTGATTAATCAACTGAGTAAGTAAATTTGAAGATTGGTTTGGTCAAAATTAAAGCACCTCCTTAATTGTTTTAGTCATTTTTAGATAGTTTTGTTTAAGAAGGTTGGCTAGCCAAACCTTAAAAGATCTGTGTTCTTACCCTTAATCTGTTCCTCAGCTGATGGGCAGCAATGAGAGTTCTGATGGCAATTGTATGGACAATTGCACTATTTAAGTAAAGCTTTACCTGAGTATATTTACCTAGTCATATTCAAATTTCAAGTTTTATGGGTCTTGTAAGGCAGTCTCCTGTATTATTGTGGTTGTGATTTTTAATACTTTTGATTGTAATAAAATATGTAGCAACTACAACAGGTTACTATTGTGATTTTGGTGTGTCACTACCATTATACATTTCAGGTATCGCTAACAGAAATTAGAGTGCACCGTTTCAGGGGTAACTATATGTTAGCCAAAATTAAAATATTAGATTTTAGTTATTAATGTTTATTTTTACTCCAAGTGTGACTTCACGACATATCAGTGTTAGTAAAATTATGTACAGAATGGTAAAACATTGATATTGGGTGTTCACAACTGTGAATCGAAATTCCTAACTATTATAAGGTTCTTTAATGATAAGATGGTTGATGACCATGTCTTGGGGTCGATAAAAATGCAAACGAATTAAGTACAATTGGGGGTAGAGATACCAATTACGCTAAAATGCTCACTGAAAATACCCAACATTGAATGGGGATAGGTAAAGAGCAATCCAAAAGAAGTGCACAGTTAAAACAATTCCATAGTATTAAGCACTCTACAGTGGCTGATCAATTCTTTTCGTTAAATCGGATATCTCGCATTTCTGCTTTAATAAAGACCAACAATTGTGAATATGTTTAACCTCAGGTCATGGTTGTATGTACGGAAAAATTGGAGATATGGAGACGATCGCACTTCTGAGTGTCAGCTGAATGTCAGTTGCTGCCGCACCGTGCGTGTATCTGTTTACCTTTACTCAGTGGCGGTCGTAGCTGCTGTCGGTGTGAACCTGAGAACCTATTCTAAATATCTCTCGACTGTTAAATACCAGTTGGATACATTTGCTACCTCTTTTGTAAAGCCGAGAGTCCTAGTTATTCCCTGGCTAAGTTAATTGCCGTGGTACACGCTTTTTGGCTGAAATAGTGCGTACGTTGTTGCCCTGAAATCGCTCGCAAGAGTTAACTGTCAGTGCTCGGTGCGATTCTTCATACTAGGAGACTTCGCAGTTTAACTCCTAATGAGTTAAGACGAGCCTATAAGTAAGTGTTCATATAATGACTCCTGCAACTGTCTCAGCATGGCACGAGTCGCCTTGCTGAAACACTCAACAATTTTCTGCAAGAGAAGAGGCGAATTACTCTGTCTGCAATCTGCCTATATCAAAGCTCGTTCATAAGGTTCAAATGGGTCTGAGCACTAAGGGACTTAACATCTGAGGTCATCAGTCCCCTAAAACGTAGAACTATTAAACCTAACTAACGTAAGGACATCGCGCACATCCATACCCGAGGCAGGATTAGAAACTGCGACCGTATCAGTCACGCAGTTCCGGACTGAAGCGCCTAGAACCGCTCGGCCACAGTGGCCGACTCAAAGCTGGAGGCCATGCGTTTTTCTTTCTGTCCAATCAGAGCCTTTATAATTGTTATAACTCCCTTCACAAGAGTTTTTGTAGCCTATAATTTCTTTCGTATGTCAGAGTTTAACGTCTGCTATGTAATAGTGAGATAAACAGCTTTTTCTTTCATGTGAATTTTAAAACAGGTGGCTACAGTGAGTCACCAACGTTTTGAATTGGGTTTCTCCAGACGTTTATCTTGCACCTTCCACCGTGTTCCTGTAGAAAGCCTTTCCAAACGGTCATCGTTAAAAGCAGGGACAAGAGCTGCTATCGCCGTCAGCCTACACAGTGGCTCCAGCATATCATTGTGTCTGGTAGATGCTCCAATGTGAGGTTTTAGCTGCGCGGGATGGCTGTGCCATCATAAAATTCTCCTTCCCTCGTAGCGCGTGTCAGGGAAACTACTTGCACGCAGAATGAAATTTTCACTCTACAGCGGAGTGTGCGCTGATATGAAACTTCCTGGCAGATTAAAACTGTGTGCCGGACCGAGACACGGACTCGGGACCTTTGCCTTTCGCGGGCAAGTGCTCTACCAACTGAGCTACTCAAGCACGACGCACGCCCCATCGTCACAGCTTTACTTCTGCCAGTACCTCGTCTCCTACCTTCCAAACTTTACAGAAGCTATCCTGAGAACCTTGCAGAACTATCACTCCTGAAAGAAAGGATATTGCGGAGACATGGCTTAGCCACAGCCTGGGGGATGTTTCTAGAATGAAATATTCACTCTACAGCGGAGTGTGCGCTGATATGAAACTGCACAGCCACCCGTGGAGGGTGCACCATGTACAAATGTGGGTGCTTTGGCATATGCTGATACCTTAGAACAGCTCATGCTGTTGATCTGTAATAATTTCATATACTCCATAAGCACTGTTTCAAGAATAAATCTTGCACCGACTGGAAACCTCTAAAATCATGTTCTAATTTTTTTCCCAGCAGTGTGTTAACAATACCACATATGTTATAAACCATGTCCACCCTGAGTGGATACGTAACGAAGGAACAAGGAAAAAATCACTATACTGTACTTTAATTATTTGTGAACTGATGATTATTTTGTGAACGGTTAAGCAGAGCAGGATTTGATATTTGCAAACCACAGGTGTTGAGTTAATTTTTCTAGGGAACCTGCTACCACATGTATACACACATTTGGGACCTTTAGTGCAGTATTTTATTATGGTTACTTTATTTGATGCTTGTATGTACAGGGTGATTTTTTCCACTGTGTACAAACTCTAGGGACTGATCAAAAAATCGATGAGAGGATATAGAACAAAAAAGGTAGGATGAACTTATGGCCGGAAATGCATCGTTTCCGTGCTAAGACCATTTATTCAATCATACTTTGTTACAGAGATTGCGGTCTAATATGTGCTGTATCATTCAGCAGCAGTTACAGTATGCATGTTTCCTTCTAGAGGGTAGTACTGTTCCTCATACGCTATGCCCTAAAACCCTCTCCTGCCATAATAATTGGTAATGTTGTTTCCAATACAGTTCTCTTTCTGACTCACCTGTCAATGGATGTGATACAGTGAATTACAAAATGGTTTCATATTCGAATCGAGAGCTTGTCGACATGGCGTTTACTTACTGAAAGACAAATGGCAACAGGTGGCTAGTACCAAGGTTGTATCAAGAGACGTCTTCCCACCGACAACAACCACAACACTCAATGTTTGCAACGGTTTGTCTGAGACTGAGGTGTTCCAGAAAGCAGCAAATCATGAAGGACGTACACGAATTTTTGCGACACCAGACTTGGAGAGTAACACTGTGGAAGGCGACCGACATGTCAATACCAGGCGGTTGGATCTCTGACACAGGGTAAGGCAAACGACTGTGTGGAACGTTCTCTGTGACAGTTAGTATACCTTTATCACTTATAACCTCCGCAGGACTAACTAGCGACAGATTTTCCACATCAGGAGCAGTTTTGTCACTGGTTTCTTCATTGGGAAACTGTGATACTGGGATTTCTGTCATCCACCCTATTCACTGATGGGGCCACCTTTACACAACTTTCATAACAGTCCTCTGTGGGATAGTATGAAAAATACCCATTGTATGGCAATATCGATTCATCAGCATCAGTGCAGCTGGAATGTGTGGGCTGGGATAATTGACGACCATTTCTCCTTCGACATCACCTATTGGGCCTGAACTATTGGCGTTTCTTGCAGGTGACTTTTCCTCCGCTGCTGGAAGAAGTGCCATTGATGATTCAAAGGATTATGTGGCTGCTATATGATGGTGCCACCGCCAATTTCACCAGTAATGTCGAGTCACATCTCGATTATGTCTTCCCTCGTCGACGGATCGGACGAGAGGGTCCTTTTGCATGGCCTGGTCGTTAACCAGATCTCTTCCCGTGCGATTTCTGGTTATGGTGCTCACTTAAAAGTATCGTGTATGCACAGCTCATTACAGATGTGGAGACACTGGAGCAGCGTATTCAAGCTGTCTTCGACACAGTTCAGATGCAGTCTGGCCAACGTGTACGTGTGAGATAGAACATGCGCTGAGCGACATGGAAACATTTTCAACACATACTGTAAATGTGGCTGCAAGGTACAGTGCATATTATACCGCATTCTCTGTAACAATTTTTATTGGACAAATGTTCTCTGGCATAGAAACCATGCATTTCCGGACGCAATTTTATTATATCGTATTTGTTACATATCCTATAATCAATCAAGCCTTAGAATTAGTACACGGTGGATAAAATCACGAAGTATATTTGCAGAACCAACGTTTTTATTAGCTGTGTGTTTTATCTAGATGTATATATCATCAGTTATTTAAATCTAAATCTTTGGTTCAACCATACATCATTTGTCTAAAAGAATACAACTTCTATCATTTTTATTATTATTCTAATTATTCATTTTGTACTTCAAGAAAACTTCGTATAATTTACCAAACTCTTACGTTTTATGCTGGAGGATCACAAGTTCATCAAATTGCAGCGAGTTTTGCTGCTTTGGTGTTAGGCAACCCATGCTTGCCTCAGCGCTAAGACAATATCGAGCTACTATATAAAACACAGTCGTGCATTTGGTCAACAGTGCACGGTGTTATTATCCCACACAGTCACAACCGTGGTCAGCAACTGCGAGTAGAGCAATTGCCGCTGAACTCCAGTGCCTGAGAAGATCGATAATAATGATGTGAGTTAGAGTCTATAAAACAGAACCGTAACCAAGTTTATGAAACTTGTCAGACGCAATCAAGAGAGGTTAGTGGCCTAGGACATTTACATTCACATTCATTGAGGTTATAAAATTGCATGACCTTTTCCGTTGTTGCCTACAGTAAGCTCGTTTTCTTATACTTGAAGCAAATTGCCCAGGCAGAAAATTGAACTTTTATTAGGCAGTAGTCTGGTATAGACGCTCTTGGGTAATCCCAACGGCGGTTATTGTACTGGTGAAATGTCCAGCAAGCCAAAGTTCTGTAATTTTTTCGCATCTGCTACATCTGAAAGTTATTGACCATTTTAGGTTTCAGTTCCGTTACCAAAATGTTATTTTTGAGTCTTACATATTCAGTGTGTTCCACTTACGTTCACGGCAAAAACTTTTGAAATGATATACATGTAGTTTAATTTTATCCATTTCTGTCTTTGTTTCTTCAGTAGCTGTATTAATTTTGTAAAGCAAGCAACAACCTTTTGAAGTCACAATCGTGATTTTATTTCAATGTACGAATCATTTAGAGTCCTGGGGGTTCAACTTCGGGTGCTTTGAGAGTCTAAATCGATTATTTTTCCGGAATTAGGTTGTTTTTGGTCCTGGTAACTTTACAATGGTGTATTAAAAAGAGGACGCATTGTGAATATACACTCCTGGAAATTGAAATAAGAACACCGTGAATTCATTGTCCCAGAAAGGGGAAACTTTATTGACACATTCTTGGGGTCAGATACATCACATGATCACAATGACAGAACCACAGGCACATGGACACAGACAACAGAGCATGCACAATGTCGGCACTAGTACAGTGTATATCCACCTTACGCAGCAATGTAGGCTGCTATTCTCCCATGGAGACGATCGTAGAGATGCTGGATGTAGTCCTGTGGAACGGCTTGCCATGCCATTTCCACCTGGCGCCTCAGTTGGACCAGCGTTCGTGCTGGACGTGCAGACCGCGTGAGACGACGCTTCATCCAGTCCCAAACATGCTCAATGGGGGACAGATCCGGAGATCTTGCTGGCCAGGGTAGTTGACTTACACCTTCTAGAGCACGTTGAGTGGCACGGGATACATGCGGACGTGCATTGTCCTGTTGGAACAGCAAGTTCCCTTGCCGGTCTAGGAATGGTAGAACGATGGGTTCGATGACGGTTTGGATGTACCGTGCACTATTCAGTGTCCCCTCGACGATCACCAGAGGTGTACGGCCAGTGTAGGAGATCGCTCCCCACACCATGATGCCGGGTGTTGGCCCTGTGTGCCTCGGTCGTATGCAGTCCTGATTGTGGCCCTCACCTGCACGGCGCCAAACACGCATACGACCATCACTGGCACCAAGGCAGAAGCGACTCTCATCGCTGAAGACGACACGTCTCCATTCGTCCCTGCATTTCACGCCTCTCGCGACACCACTGGAGGCGGGCTGCACGATGTTGGGGCGTGAGCGGAAGACGGCCTAACGGTGTGCGGGACCGTAGCCCAGCTTCATGGAGACGGTTGCGAATGGTCCTCGCCGATACCCCAGGAGTAACAGTGTCCCTAATTTGCTGGGAATTGGCGGTGCGGTCCCCTACGGCACTGCGTAGGATCCTACGGTCTTGGCGTGCATCCGTGCGTCGCTGCGGTCCGGTCCCAGGTCGACGGGCACGTGCACCTTCCGCCGACCACTGGAGACAACATCGATGTACTGTGGAGACCTCACGCCCCAGGTGTTGAGCAATTCGGCGGTACGTCCACCCGGCCTCCCGCATGCCCACTATACGCCCTCGCTCAAAGTCCGTCAACTGCACATACGGTTCACGTCCACGCTGTCGCGGCATGCTACCAGTGTTAAAGACTGCGATGGAGCTCCGTATGCCACGGCAAACTGGCTGACACTGACGGCGGCGGTGCACAAATGCTCCGTAGCTAGCGCCATTCGACGGCCAACACCGTGGTTCCTGGTGTGTCCGCTGCGCCGTGCGTGTGATCATTGCTTCTACAGCCCTCTCGCAGTGTCAGAAGCAAGTATGGTGGGTCTGACACACCGGTGTCAATGTGTTCTTTTTTCCATTTCCAGGAGTGTAATTTTACAAAACTAATAGAAATCGAAAAATAACATACTATTTACAGTGGAGGATACATGGTTTTTGTAGCACCTTATGAGTAAACATGTTTATGTACTTACACAAACTTTTTGTTTAGCAGCACAAGTCAAAACCAGTCAAAGAATTTCAAATGTAAATATGTTGGATTTTTACAGATACACAGCTATTATTATTTCAAGATAATTATTTATACAGCGTATCATTTGCAAAACAAATATTTAGGAATATGCCGAATGTGGATTATGTTATCAACTGGTTGCACTGTCAAATATTTCTTTCTTTAGGAAAAAATTAACTTTTAAAATTACTGAAAAAGCTGTGGCTGCTAAACTTTGCTCATTCGACATGTCTTCAGAACACTTTACTTTACGTAACATTATTTCAAATTGTTCTAGTAGAGCAAGGTTTTTAGCATGGTTTTTCTGTATGGAGAACAATTAGACTGTTGTGGATGTCACATAGCCTGGGTCTGTTAAAGTATGTATGGTTGGCTATTCTGAATTCGTCAAAATGGTTAAATCTAAAAGCATCAATCCTTTGTATTGTAAGTAGAAAGTTTTTCTTGTTTTGCCTACGTAAAATATAGGGCAGCTGTCACATTGTAATTTATATATTCCACTATGTTCTGCTATGGTGTATTTGTGTTTACTGTATGAGGTAAGGGATGTCTAAGTTCGTGGTTCGTGGTGGATGATATTTTAATGTGGGTGTTTCTAAATAAGTTAGCAATTTTTTGTGATGCTGTGCCTAAATAGGGAATGCTTGTGAGGAACTATTTTGTGTCCGTTACTCTTGTAATAGTCCTGTTACTGATGTTGGACTGTTTTTTTGGATAGTTTGTCAATTGATGTTTCTGAATACCCATTATTTACTGCAAATGCTTCGATCATATCAGTTTCTTGTTTTACTGCTTTGGGTTTCAAAGGTTATGTGTATGCCCCGTTCATATAGTTGATGTGTTTGAAAATAGGATCTTAAGTCTCTGTCCTGCAGAATTAGATATTTTGGCCAGTGGGTTAGCGTTAATTCCACAAAATCCAACTATCAGAGTTTTTATGGAAACTGTAGGAGCTACAGCTGCTATCTGTGTTATTCATAGCTTACACATTATTTTACCACAAGATTATTTGTACTTCATATGACTGATGTCTGTATGGCTGATGGATCAGTTGGGTAACTGAATATCGACAGACTCTGTACCCTGCCCAACTACAGCTGTGACATGTTCCGCACGCTGACCGCTCGATAATCAGTTTACGCACGCCCCCTTCGCTGCTGGCGTAATTTCGTTACCTTTGTTGCCATAACAATTTCTGCGCTCCGTGGAGCTTTAAACGTGATTTTACTTCGATAAATGCTGACGCGAATTCATCATCCTTAATGGAGCTGCACGCAAAAGCAACCTTGAAAGGCCGCTGGATTAATTTTCTTTTTTAGCTCAGTTATTAACTTAAATGACAGGAGAAATGTTTGACATCACAATGCATTAAGTTTATTATTATGCGCTTATTCCATTTGCGCATGTGTTTCGAATGCTCTAATACAAACTGTTCTAAGCATCATTTAGTTACTACTGTTGTTCACTATTGCTGTCATTAACTGATAGAAGACACGGTGCACTGCTTAGCTCATGTTATGAACTGCAATGGGCTCATGTATATCTCAAAGACTACTATTCTATCTGTTTGGATTACACGCCTTGAAGGGCATAGCTTTCACGCTGAAGTCATACAATCATGATCTATTTCATAAACACATTCTTCTTGTTCTATATTATCCATTCATCTCTTAATAGCACGTTCTTTTTACTGTTTCCATGTGCGAAATTCTTTATGTGCGACCTGTCAGTTACTATGCTAAGTGAAAATTAAACACAAGTTCCCTGTTTTAAGGCGTTAAAACGTGCATGCGATGTAAATTTATAATATTTTTGAACTTCCTCATGAATGTAGTGTCTAAATATCGCACAAACAATCACTTTTTTGACTGCTTGTTACAGTCACTTTTTTCTACGCTAAAGTCGTAGAACTGGTATCATGTGGCTTATACTCTCCTTCACAGGAATTGTCCGCCCACAGAAGAGTATAAGACTAATTTCCACTGTTTAACAGTAGACCCTTACTTCCATCTCATTGAACATTATGTTTATTTGTGTATGGTAACACAAAAAAACACACATATACTGTCTCAGTTTTTCTAGTATTTTCGTAATACGTTTTTAATTTAACTGACTCTGGATCTGATGATACACTGCAATTATTAAGCAAGAAATAACACTTTTTTATCTGTTTCATAACGTTTGATTTCAAATGAGCAATACAGGCTTTGGATTCTAGCAAAGTATTATATATATATATATATATATATATATATATATATATATATATATATATATATAGTATTACTGTCTAAAAGATATTATTCATCCCCCTGGTATACCATATAACAAAGAATCCATAACCAGCAACTTAAGTAGTATTCTAGGAAGATCGAGCTGTTACAATATGTAGCAACAGAATGATGATATGAAGCATTTTTGGTTTTTTTTTGTTTATCTACTTCATGGACTTTATTGAACCGCTCTAGTCAGTTATACAAACATTTAAACAAGTTGTTGCTATTGAGTGACACGACTCAATTCAATAATAATTCATTAAAACAGTTTAATATTACAGTGGTTATGAAATGATTATTATAATTTATTGTTATATGAAGGGGTTTGCTCTCCTGTATGCCCAATACTTTCTCACTCTTTCAGATATTTTCTTTCATACTTAGTCTGAGGTCACTCTTCCTGTAGTTCTTTTATTGACCTTCGTTTGTAGCCTCCTTCGAATGTCATGCAGTATTCTGTTTTTCTCTGTTTTGTTTTTTAGGTCACCTACTGTAATTAGGAGTTCTCTTATATTCCTTAATTTCTGTGATCCATTTAATGTTGATCTTACTAGTTCACAATTTATTATTATTAACTTACTAACTCTGTTTTCTGAAGCTTCATCACATGTCCAAAGGATCAGATGCATTTCTTCCCGATCGTGCTCGTTACTGGTTCTATGTTCTTGTATATCGTTTGATTTAAAGCTATTCTGTAATACTCATTTACTTGATATTATTTATTTACGCATGTCCTAACTATTCCTCTTTCTGTCTTCAATATTTTGCCAATTTCTGCTGTATTATTATTTTTTAAATTGGTTTCAGCTGCATAGGCCTATGTTATTTATGGTTGTGTAACTGTTTTATAATGATTTAATTTTTAAGCGCTAGATGGGCTTTTTTACTGTGTGAGCTTTTGGTAATGCAATTTACTTTTTTCAGTTTTTTTTCTATTTTGATATGTTGTTCCTCATTTAGATTGTATGTTTGATATCATCTTTTCTTTGAGCCATCAGTCTCCTGACTGATTTCATGCAGCCCATATTCCTCTCCTGAACCAACTTTATCTTCTAAGAGTAGCAGTTGCAGGCTACATCCCCAATTGTTTGATGTATGTGTACAGATCTCTGTCTTCCTCTACAGTTTCTACGCTCTACAGTTCCCTCTGGCACCTTGCAAGTTATTGCGTGATGTCTTAATAGATATTCTATCATCTTGTTCCGTCTTCTTGTCAGTGTTTTCCATATCTTACTCTCCTCGCCGATTCTGCAGACAACCTCTTCATTCTTTACCCTATCAGTCCAACTAATTTTCAACACTTTTCTATAGCACCTCTTCTCAGATGCTGCATTTCTCTTCTGGTCCGGTTCACCCACAGTCCATGTTTCACTAACATACAAAGCTGTGCTCTAAATATATATTCTCAGAAATTTCTTCCTAAACTTAAGGCCAATGTCTGATACCAGTAGTCTTATATAATTGTTACCTTTCACTTTTCAGGTTGATGGAATTTTCTTCCTTTTCGTGCGCGTGGAGCTTTAAACATGCTTAATATATTTCTTTATGGAATTTGTCACATTCTGGCGTCCATCATGCATGTTTACTGCGTAGGTTCAATGGAGCTACAATTCCGGCTTGTTTTTTGAGAATTGGTACCAGTTATTCTAGGACATCTCTTAATTTAATGGTTTGTATTATTTGTTGGTATTTACGTTTTTAATTAGATGATGTTGGTCACGCCTCCTTTTTGTTTTATTATTTTGACCATTCTTTTTCTTTAACAGAATGATTTTTTTTTAAATTTGAACTGTGTAATCGTCCGTGCCTGTTTGTATTTCTTTCAACTGTAGATTTCCTTGTCTATATGGACATGGTCTAGCTGTCACTCTCCCTTCCTCTAGTCTGAATGTATCCATGTTTTAAGTTTATTTGGCTTCCTCTTGAAGTATGTTGATTTAGATATAACGTTGTGTACTCTGCAGTTTCTACAAGTCACTGACCGCTCTTGTTTGCAATGTTTTGTGGACTTCTTTTTCCAATTATGTCTTTATGTCTCCCAGTTATACACTCCTGGAAATGGAAAAAAGAACACATTGACACCGGTGTGTCAGACCCACCATACTTGCTCCGGACACTGCGAGAGGGCTGTACAAGCAATGATCACACGCACGGCACAGCGGACACACCAGGAACCGCGGTGTTGGCCGTCGAATGGCGCTGGCTGCGCAGCATTTGTGCACCGCCGCCGTCAGTGTCAGCCAGTTTGCCGTGGCATACGGAGCTCCATCGCAGTCTTTAACACTGGTAGCATGCCGCGACAGCGAGGGCGTATAGTGGGCATGCGGGAGGCCGGGTGGACGTACCGCCGAATTGCTCAACATGAGGTCTCCACAGTACATCGATGTTGTCGCCAGTGGTCGGCGGAAGGTGCACGTGCCCGTCGACCTGGGACCGGACCGCAGCGACGCACGGATGCACGCCAAGACCGTGGGATCCTACGCAGTGCCATAGGGGACCGCACCGCCACTTCCCAGCAAATTAGGGACACTGTTGCTCCTGGGGTATCGGCGAGGACCATTCGCAACCGTCTCCATGAAGCTGGGCTACGGTCCCGCACACCGTTAGGCCGTCTTCCGCTCACGCCCCAACATCGTGCAGCCCCCCTCCAGTGGTGTCGCGACAGGCGTGAATGGAGGGACGAATGGAGACGTGTCGTCTTCAGCGATGAGAGTCGCTTCTGCCTTGGTGCCAATGATGGTCGTATGCGTGTTTGGCGCCGTGCAGGTGAGGGCCACAATCAGGACTGCATACGACTGAGGCACACAGGGCCAACACCCGGCATTATGGTGTGGGGAGCGATCTCCTACACTGGCCGTACACCTCTGGTGATCGTCGAGGGGACACTGAATAGTGCATGGTACATCCAAACCGTCATCGAACCCATCGTTCTACCATTCCTAGACCGGCAAGGGAACTTGCTGTTCCAACAGGACAATGCACGTCCGCATGTATCCTGTGCCACCCAACGTGCTCTAGAAGGTGTAAGTCAACTACCCTGGCCAGCAAGATCTCCGGATCTGTCCCCCATTGAGCATGTTTGGGACTGGATGAAGCGTCGTCTCACGCGGTCTGCACGTCCAGCACGAACGCTGGTCCAACTGAGGTGCCAGGTGGATATGGCATGGCAAGCCGTTCCACAGGACTACATCCAGCATCTCTACGATCGTCTCCATGGGAGAATAGCAGCCTGCATTGGTGCGAAAGGTGGATATACACTGTACTAGTGCCGACATTGTGCATGCTCTGTTGCCTGTGTCTATGTGCCTGTGGTTCTGTCAGTGTGATCATGTGATGTATCTGACCCCAGGAATGTGTCAATAAAGTTTCACCTTCCTGGGACAATGAATTCACGGTGTTCTTATTTCAATTTCCAGGAGTGTATATTACGTCTCCCAATAAGAATTTACATTCCTTTTCTTTATTCTGTTCACAGTTTGTTTGAGAAGGACCCAAAATTTATCTACATCTTCCTTTGTTTCTGTCAATTTTTTTCATTTCTAGGAGGACGAGCATTATTTATTGCGTAAATTTCATGCACTGTTCGTAAATTAGAGTTGCAATTCTTGGTGATATTTCTCGAAATCAGTTATAAAGCGATGTCCCCAAACTGAATCCGAATTAATAGAGAATATAAAGGTAATAACTCTCTGCCCCATTATGAATTCTATATCCTTGTGGTTCGAACGGGTCTACATCTACATCCATACTCTGCAAGCCACCCGACGGTGTATGGCGGAGGGTACCCTGAGTACCTCTATCGGTTCTCCCTTCTATTCCAGTATCGTATTGTTCGTGGAAAGAAGGATTGTCGGTATGCTTCTGTGTGGGCTCTAATCTCTCTAATTTTATCGTCATGGTCTCTTCGCGAGATATAAGTAGGAGGGAAGGTATGTTCTCGAAACTTTAACAAAAGCCCGTACCGAGCTACTGAGCGTCTCTCCTGCTGAGTCTTCCACTGGAGTATATCTATCATCTCCGTAGCGCTTTCGCGATTACTAAATGATCCTGTAACGAAGCGCGTTGCTCTCCTTTGGATCTTCTCTATCTCCTCTACCCAACCTGGTACGGATCGCACACCGCTGAGCAGTACTCAAGCAGTGGGCGAACAAGCGTACTGTAACCTACTTCCTTTGTTTTCGGATTGCATTTCCTTAGGATTCTTCCAATGAATCTCAGTCTGGCATCCGCTTTACCGACGGTCAACTTTATGTGATCATTCCATTTTAAATCAATCCTAATGCGTACTCCCAGATAATTTATTGAATTAACTGCTTCCAGTTGCTGACCTGCTATTTTGTAGCTAAATGATAAGGGATCTATGTTTCTATGTATTCGCAGCACATTACACTTGTCTACATTGAGATTCAATTGCCATTCCCTGCACCATGCGTCAATTCGCTGCAGATCCTCCTGCATTTCAGAACAATTTTCCATTGTTACAACCTCTCGATACACCACAGCATCATGTGCAAAAAGCCTCAGTGAACTTCCGATGTCATCCACCAGGTCATTTATGTATGTTGTGAATAACAACGGTCCTATAACACTCCCCTGCGGCACACCTGAAATCACTGTTCCTTCGGAAGACTTCCCTCCATTGAGAATAACATGCTGAGTTCTGTTATCTAGGAACTCTTCAATCCAATCACACAATTGGTCTGATAGTCCATATGCCCTTACTTTGTTCATTAAACGACTGTGGGGAACTGCATCGAACGCCTTGCGGAAGTCAAGAAACACGGCATCTACCTGTGAACCTGAGTCTATGGCCCTCTGAGTCTCGTGGACGAATAGCGCGAGCTGGGTTTCACACGACCGTCTTTTTCGAAACCCATGCTGATTCCTACAGAGTAGATTTCCAGTCTCCATAAAAGTCATTATACTCCAACATAATACGTGTTCCAAAACTCTACAACTGATCGACGTTAGAGATATAGGTCTATAGTTCTGCACATCTGTTCGATGTCCCTTCTTGAAAACCGGGATGGCCTGTGCCCTTTTCCAATCCTTTGGAACGCTACGCTCTTCTAGAGACCTACGGTACACCGCTGCAAGAAGGGGGGCAAGTTCCTTCGCGTACTCTGTGTAAAATCGAACTGGTATCCCATCAGGTCCAGCGGCCTTTCCTCTTTTGAGCGATTTTAATTGTTTCTCTATTCTTCTGTCATCTATTTCTATATCTACCATTTTGTAATCTGTACGACAATCTAGAGAAGGAACTACAGTGCAGTCTTCCTCTGTGAAACAGCTTTCGAAAAAAGACATTTAGTATTTCGGCTTTTAGTCTATCATCCTCTGTTTCAGTAACATTTTGGTCACAGAGTGTCTGGACATTTTGTTTTGATCCACCTACCGCTTTTACATAAGACCAAAATTTCTTAGGATTTTCTGCAAATGCAGTACATAGAACTTTGCTTTCGAATTCATTAACGGCCTTCCGCACAGCCCTTGTCACACAACATTTCGCTTCGCGTAATTTTTGTGTGTCTCCAAGGCTTTGGCTATGTTTATGTTTGCTGTGAAGTTCCCTTTGCTTCCGCAGCAGTTTTCTAACTCGATTGTTGTACCACGGTGGCTCTTTTCCATCTCTTACTATCTTGCTTGGCACAAGTTGAGCCGTCAGGTACTCTGTAATCTGCTTTTTGTCACTTTTGCTAAACAGAAAAATCTTCGTACCATTTTTAACATTTCTATTTACGGCTGAAATCATCGATGCAGTAACCGCTTTATGATCGCTGACTCCCTGTTCTGCGTTAACTGTTTCAAATAGTTCGGGTCTTTTTGTCATCAGAAGGTCTAATATGTTATCGCCACGAGTCAGTTCTCTGTTTAACTGCTCAAGGTAGTTTTCAGATAAAGCACTTAAAAAAATTCACTGGATTCTTTGTCCGTGCCACTCGTTATGAACGTTTGAGTCTCCCAGTCGATATCCGGCAAATTAAAATCTCTACTCGGAACTATAACATGGTGGGGAAATCTACTCGAAATATTTTTCAAATTATCCTTCAAGTGCTCAGCCACAACAGCTGCTGAGCCAGGAGGCCCATAGAGACATCCAATTACCATGTCTGAGCCTTCTGTAACCGTGACCTTCACCCAGATTATTTCACATTTCGGGTCTCCGTCAATTTCCTTCGAAACTATTGCGCTTCTTATCGCTATAAACACGCCTCCCCCTTCACTGTCCAGCCTGTCTCTGCGGTATACGTTCCAATCTGAGTTTAGGATTTCATTACTGTTTACATCTGGTTTCAGCCAACTTTCTGTCCCCAGTACTATATGGGCGTTGTGACCGTTTATTAATGAGAACAGTTCTGAGACCTTTCTATAGACGCTCCTGCAGTTTACTATTAGCACATTAATATTGTTATTCCCTGTTGCATTTTGACTACTCCTACCTTGCCGCTTCTCAGGAGGCGTCTTGTTGGACCTAGGGAGGGAATTCTCTAACCGAAAAAACCCTCATGTGCACTCAACTCGTAATTCTGCTATCCTTGTAGCCGCTTCCGGCGTGTAGTGCACGCCTGACCTATTCAGGGGGACCCTACATTTCTCCACCCGGTAGCGGAGGTCGAGAAATTTGCACCCCAGATCTCCGCAGAATCGTCTGAGCCTTTGGTTTAAGCCTTCCACTCGGCTCCAAACTAGAGGACCGCGATCGGTTATGGGAACTATACTACAAATAGTTAGCTCTGATTCCACCCCGCGAGCGAGGCTTTCCACCTTCACCAACTCCGCCAACCGCCTGTACGAACTGAGGATGACCTCTGAACCCAGACGGCAAGAGTCATTGGTGCCGACATGAGCAACAATTTGCAGTCGGGTGCACCCAGTGCTCTCTATCGCCGCCGGTAGGGCCTCCTCCACATCTCGGATGAGACCCCCCGGCAAGCAGACATGGTGAACACTGGCTTCTTCCCCGACCTTTCCGCTATTTCCCTAAGGGGCTCCATCACCCGCCTAACGTTGGAGCTCCCAATAACTAATAAACCCTTCCCCCCGTGTGCCTGCTCGGACCTTGCTGAAGGACCAGCCACATGTCCACTCACAGGCAGAGCGGGCGATGCCACACGGCCAGCCTCCACATTTACCCTCCGCCTCGTGCGCCGCGAACGCCGCTGAACCCGCCACTCCCCTTGGGGAGAGGGTGGCCCAACCGCGCCCGGTACCCGCGAAGATGTCTCGACAACAGGGACAGTGGGTGAAGCATGTGACACCTGGGGTGTACCATGCGACGCACCAGACTCCCCACTGCCGCTACACTCCGAGGCAGCAGCCTGAAGACGGCTGACCGTGGCCATCAACACGCTCAGCTGTTCGCGAAGAGTGGCCAGCTCCTCCTGCGTCGGTACGCAGCAGTCACACATCCTATCCATCCTAAGGAATCAATTTACTGTAGAGAGTTAATCAACTTTTAACTAGACTTCTAATTCACTAAAGGCGGCTGTCATTGACTATTGACTGTATTGAAAACAAACACTACCACTACTGGCACTATGGCTGACTAAAGGGACTCTCTGTGACTGTATTCAAAACAAACATGAAATCTATGGAACACTATTACTAACACTCGACAATTAAAGCTTCCTAAAAGCAAAAACACACGGAAGAAGAAGTGACAAGTAAGAAAAATACAGTTAATACTTAACTTAAGGTAGCTCGCTGCGTAGCAGACGTGAAGCAGACGGCATTTATCGTGTTTCTCATTTCTTGGAGCCCTGCTACTAAAATTTTTTGTTATATGAGTCATGCTTGAAATTATTCAGTTTCCTAGTCTTAAGTAGTGAGTTTATGCTGCGTATCTTATTTTTGTGTATTAGTGTGTAATGGGATGATTGCAAACTCTCCGATTCATTACTGTCTTCTAGTTGGCTACCCATGATTTCACGTTTAACGTAGATAAGAGAAATCTCTCTCTGTACGTTACCGATCATCTTGACCTCCGGTGATGCAATAAATAGTTGCTGATGCCATAATCAGAAGTATTACAGCATGCGGAGAGCTCATGTGGGATTTTGGCAGAGAAATAGATATAACCTAGTCTTGGGAAGCCTGCTGCAGGATATCCAACAGATACACGTTATGTAGTGCTGTAGCGTTTCACCTTCTACCGATAGCATTAAAACTTCCCGTCTTTGCGTCTTATGATACAAGGGCATGACCAATATCAGGGCCATTACCCATAGTGTAACGTATTGATAATCTCTTAAAAGAAATTTCATGCTTTCTTGCTCTGCTGTTTCTGTAAATTAATTGAAACCTCCATTTAATATAACGTAGTTGAAATGTACTACGCGAAGTTTTCTTTTAACGTGTTTGATTAGTGTTTTAGATACTACAAACTGCTCGTTTAATATTAACATTCTTCAACAGTCTTGATGAATGTACCCAAGCGTAAAATCTTTCGTAACATTTTGTTAGTGGTTTAATGTATTGGGTAACGTGAACTTTAGTTCAGGACACAGATCGCCATTTCAGCACATTTTGTTTCCATCAAAGTTCGTCTAAGTTCCAAGTGCAATTACTGTCTTCCACGAGAAACTGATCGTACTGAATGGGCATATTTTTTCTCGTTTTGTTTCTTGTTGCAAGTAAGTATCCTTGAAGATGTGTCAGTACTGTTGCAAATGTTCTATTATGCCCAACTAACAAATTAATTTCTATTTTCGAAGAGGACAAGAAACGTAAAACTTTACCGATTGATGGGGACAACAAGTCGGGAACAATCATTTAATTAACATTTTTTAAACCGTTGTGTGTATACAGTAACGGACCACCGAGCCGCTACTAAGCTTCACGTTGCAGAAAATGCAGTAGCTGAATATTTTATATGAATGTGGTACAGCCTTGGACATCAAGAAAAATGCGACGTTGTAATATAATCAGTCTTAGTGAGGAATTCATTCTGGATCGACTGGTTTATGGTAACCGCGATAGGGTACTGCTGTTATCATTAATAATTTTTAAAAGCCGTTAGGGAGTTACATTTACGATACGCACTGACTTTAACGTTATTGCAAAAGACGTAACGTATTAAACCAGTGATCGATGATTTACTTTTCGAACTAACCAAAGTGCACTCGATTTATTTTCCAATAACAGTGCTTGGATTGCAGCTTTTGAATGATGAGATGAGCTATATTTATTTCCTCTATTAATGTTTTGTGCTCAATTGTTTCGTCAGCAGCGCCCGTAGATGCGGAATATTTTTAAATGCAGACCGTGAATCCAGGATCCCCTTATGATTTTTATACTAGTAATTTAAATTTTTCAGAGGATTTGGAACTCATTAACAGCATTTCTATGTTTTCTTCGTTTCGCCACACAGACGAATAAAGCAATACCCAGCTCACACGAACTAATCAAGCAGCCCTAAAAATTCCGAATGAATTGAAGCATTCCATTTCAAGTACAGAAAAATAACTTTTTTGTTCCTGTAAATATAAATAGTATGCATGCTGGACCAGTATGAACAGAGAATGCAAATATGGGTTTGAGAGACCTTTCCAGGAAATCCTATATCCATATCAAGGCCTGAGCAATGTCCAATGTCGCGTTTCTCGTATTTGTATAATACGCAGACTGTACTCATTTGTCAACGTTGTTTTGAAAATTAATTCTGCCGGATGCATTATTATGGAGCTAAATTTTGCGAAGCGACGTGTCAGCGACTATTATGAAACCGTTTTTGCGTTTAAAATCCACGAGTTTTATTGCTCTGCCGTGCTGTGCTGGCGGTTGTGTTCGTTTTGACGGGGGTTATCGTAACGAATTAAATAATTCAAATTTATCGCTCGTTCAGGTCTTCAATATATATTAAACGAGTTTATCGTAACGAATTAAATAATTGTGCATTCTAATTTCTCGCTCTTTCATGCCAATAATACAGAGCTTAGAAACTAAGACTATGGCACAATCATTTTTCTTCTTATCTTCCCAGAACTTCTTCAGCCGTTGGCTGATGGCCTACCTCCGTTCATTTGACATCACCCTCCCGCGCTGTGGCTTTTGTTGTTGGACACGAAATTTAGCACTACTGATCATCAGCTGAAGTGTTCCCTACCCTGTACAGTGTTTATGTCACACTACATTTTCTGATATATCTTCTTAACTGTTCCAGCCATCCTGCGATGTTTTTAATCTGGAAATGAAATTAGAATTTTCTTCGTTAGTCTATTGTCATTCATTCTGTTCATGTGACCGCACAACTTTGATCTCCTCTCCCTTATTGTGTCAGTGAATGTTTCGATGTTTCTGTACAATTGTCCTTTTCTCCTCTTTTTCCAGTTGTTATTTTAGTTCTTTTGTGGTTCTAAATATTTCCTGAGTATTTTGCTCTCTTACTTTTCCAGTTCTTCTTGTTCACCTCCTTTATTCAGTATCAGGCATTCAGATAAGTATAGTGTTTCAGTGCTTACTGTTGGGTAGTGTTTAATTTTTGTCTGAAACAAAGCTAATCTTTTATGATATCGGTTTTTGGTGAGGTAATGTGCAAATTCAATTTTCTTTGCTCTTTCTTTACTTCTGATGCTGTCTAATCCATTTTATTTTGTCCATGCTCCGCAGAATCCAAACCTATAAATTCCTTTAATCTTTTCGTGTTGTGTTTATATATAGTTTTCTCTGTCGCGGTTATGTTAAACGTATTCCGTTTTCTCATTCTGTATCTGTAATCCAGTTGTTGCTACAATTTTTTGAACTGTTTCTATCATTGTCTTTGCATGCGTTTTTTGCTTAGAAATTGTTGTAATATCTACTGCATTAACAAGGCATTTCACCTCGAATCTTTTGCTCCGTTGTCGCAGATGGATTCATTTGATGTTTTCCTCTTGTAGTTCTTTGTACAAAAATCATGACCTTGTCTGAGACCAGATTGAAGACAATCGGTGAGAGCCCTTCGCCCTGCCGAACTCCTATGTTAATTCTGAAGAGTTCAAAAACTTCTCTCAGGAATTTTGTTTTTAAATTTGTGTCTGAGGGTGTCTGTTCGAATAAGTGCCTCATGTCCATTAAAATAAGTGTTAAGCTTCGTGTTTACTGTGGAACACTGAAGAGTTGTCTGTTAATCAGATTTATTATAACACTGAGTGATATGGCAAGCAATTTGCGAGCGAAAGCCTATCCTACGCAGAACAACTGGAAGAAGGAAATTACTTATTCGGTAATACAACATCGAAAGATATGATCACAAGGGAACATTGTAGTGGAGTACGCTTCATGCCATCAATTCGAGAATGAAAGGAAACTCGGCACTTTACATCACTTCACATACCCGTATGTTGCATTGGACACATAGTCTTACAGAGCCGTCCCTGTATCTCAGTGATAAGCAAATAAAGTAAAAAAATAAAACTGAAATTGTAGGAGTGAATTTCATTAAAATCAGATAAATTTATAGACTTTAATTCGTGTTACTTCCACAGTTTTTTTCCTTGATTTTGTTTATTTATTTATCCCGTCAAGATGTGGACCCCTATCATTTGCGGTTCTTTTTGCATAGATAAACTTGATAGATATGTTACCATTTTACGGAAATATTATGATTCTGACAGAAAAAGCGTTTCCGATTTTTTTTAAATGTGACAAGGCACTGAATTCTGCTGTGAGTGCAAGGTTGATTGTTTCAGAAACGGACAGCAGCAATAGAGAAGGAGTCTCCAAATGTTTACGGATGCGCACACTGGCATACTCTCACCCCGTCACTTATATGGACGCCTACGTCAGGCTGTGTCTAGTGTGCAGCATACAGTGATGAGCCGAAACTCTATGACCACAATACCGCTAGACCGAGTACCACCTGACATTCCGACTTCCACTTGTTTCGCCCAACGAATAATGTACTCCACGAGAAGCAGTACGTGGATAATGTGGAGGTTATTGATGCACCAAGACGTTGATTCCGATGTCGACCAGTAGAGCAGTACCGTGCCGGCATACAGGTCCTCCCATTAAGGTGGGGTAAGACCGTCGTATTGAACGGAGATTATCTTGAAAAACTGAGTCTTGTAGCCAAACGAATGGGCAATAAAACGGTGAATTGGAATCCTGAATAAAAACAACGTGCTATAAAAAAAATCTGTTGCATTACTTATTTAACACCCCTCGTCCAGTCCTCCTTCTTTTCTGCTGAAATTGTTGCTCTGCTTTTGAATTTCTGTAGTCTCTCTGTACATTCTAACTTGGTAATTATTAGCTCTTGCTAAAACCAAAATATCAGAGGAAGTAGTTCTGTTGCTTCTCGGTCCTAGTGCGTGGTCGGCTGCTGCTGATTTGTCCGTCTTGCCCAGCGACATTTGCTCGTGTGTGCTTTGAGGCGGGTTTTAATGCTCCTTTTTGTAGTTCCTACGTACATCTGACCGCACGTGCGAGGGATTTTATATACTCCTGCTGTGGCAAGTGGCGGCCATAGCTCCTTTGCAGTATTCAAATATTTGCACATTTTTCTTTTTGGTTTAAACACCGTATCAGTACCGTGTTTTCTGAATACTTTGCTGATGGGATATGTGTTTTTACAAATGATAGGAAAACTTTCCTTTTATTTATTTCTTTTTTGTTAGAAACTCAAGATCTTTTACTACTTAGCGTCATATTTCTCTCTCTGTCAGAGTAGCCATTGCTAGTGAAGCACGTTCTTAAATGATCGACTTCTTTCTCCTTGCAATTTGGTTCACAGATTCTTTTCTTCCGGTCTGCTAATGTTTTGATCACCCCTCTTTTCTGCTAGAGGTTCTGATTGGAATTTTTGTGAAGGTATATATCGGAGTCAGTGGACTTTCAATAGACTTTACACTCTAAAGTTCGATCAGAATTTCTAATTACCTGTACATTCAAAAATTAAATTTGGCCGTTTTGCTCCGTTTCCATTCCGGTAGTGAAATTTGTGTTAGAATTAACGTGATTCAAAAATTTAAAAACTCAGAGAGTTATTCTTCTGCATAAGACCATATAATGGCAGTATCATCAACATACCGAGGCCAACATGAGGGTTTCTTTCTCATCGTCTGAAGAACTCTTTCTTCAAATTTCTACATATAAAATTTCGCTACAGCTGCGCTGAGTATGTTCCTCATAGCCATAACATCAGTTTGCTTGTTGTCCCACTATAAGTTAATTGACGTGAGATAATATTTAGATCCACCATATTCTTTGCGAAAATATTTTCTAACTGTGAAATAACCTCATTAAGAAGAAGCATGGTAAACGCGATACAACATCAAAACTGTCCGCAATATCCCTCGGTCTGAGCCAAAAGGATATTAATTTTGCTGTACAATGTCCAGAATCTTTAATGTAAGTTTCAGTTTTTTTCATAAAAGGCTGTAGGTGAGTGCCTGAGCGTAAGGAAAGCCCATACATTACACTAAGAATGGTTCTAATAATCCATCGTAGTGGAATGTTCTACTTGTAAACCACACAATACTTGTGATAATGCTTCTGATTCGATGACGACTCTCTTGTCAGTGGGAGAAATGGAAGAGGCCTTTATTAGCTTATTCGTTATCCTCAGCACAAAAACTATGGGATCTCCCTTAAGTTCTCTGTGTGTTTCTGATTCTAATAAATACCGAATTTCAGTGCAGTAGTCTTATTTCTTCAGCACCACTATAGCATTGCCTTTGTGCGCTGTAACACTTAGAATGTATTTCTCAGAATTTAGATCTCGAAGAACTTCCATTTCACCATTCGTTACGTTGCTGCCAGATGGTTTGCTTCTAAGCAATATCCTGGCTGACTCTACGCATATTTCTAACTCAGGTAACGAAAGAATTCCAGCTTCGATATTAGCAACAGTGTTTTCAGTTGGTATTGTAGAAGGTCCGACGGCATAGTTTCCATCTTTGTCAAATACGTCTATTTCATTCGTAGGTAAAACCCCGTCAGACTTACTAGTAACAGTTAGACTCAAATATGAAGATATGAAGGGGACTCTCTTCGTTAGCAATATAAGAAATTTCTCATTCTCTCTGTAAATGATACAATAGAATATACTTCCATTGTTGGGTAAGTTAAACTATCGATACTGTCCCGAACATCGCGACACAACTTTCTATTGATTAAAATGCGTAGCTCCATTAATTTACAGTTGACAACCGCCATGTCCCATCGCGTGTGATGGATGTAGCGCTGGAACCGCAATGACTGTGCGATCGGGGTTCCGATATGCAGCTTCCGAAATGAAGTTTCTCTTCACCTTCAGAATATTTGGTGTCGTAGAGGTGTACGCATCGCGGCAAAAAGGTGACGAAACTGAGAAACCGAGATCTCTTTTTCCGTGTGTCTCTCAAAAGTTTAACTTTCCTTGACACGTTCTCCCCATTAAGGCGTTTAATCACACGACGTAGGCTTTCACGGCAGTTATTTGCGATATTGTTGATACTTGAACGCTATAAGACCCCGGTTCAAGGCATAATTGTCTACCTAACGGTTCGTATTCCACTGCCAGAGACGTCATCAGAGGTTTTAACGACCCTGAAAACTGATGAAGGCTCAAAACAAGCTAAGAAAGGCGAACTGTTTACAAGTATCCACACAACGGTGGTTTGGACGTCTTCAGGCCGCTGCCTAAAGCCCAGTTCACACAGAAATGATGTAGCACGAACACCTGGTAGCGGCGAGTTAGGGACGTGGCTAGGAACGGACGTTAACAATCACATTTCAGAGGCGGTGTGAGAGAGAAGCAGGACAGTCTTGCTACGACTGGATCACAGTATGCCGTGTTAATCATACGAAGATATTGATGCATGGGAACCTTAGTAATTCGTAAACGCAGAACAGTGACCCCATTCCAAGACATTTGATTGGAAGAGGAGGAGCAGTAGATGAACTTCATCGCCGGCGGTCTACCAAATTTCCAGATCCCACACACCTTGTGACTTTTATCTGTGGTGTTAGTCAGCCACGTTCTTATCCCCCCCCCCCCCCCCCCCCCCCCTATGCCTGACACTCTTGAAAATCTGCGACATCACGTTGTTGAAGCTGTGTATTGGACAACGGGAGACCAGCTGCTTTGTCTGTGGCAAGAAATGAGCCACCCTTTTGATATTTGCCGTGTAACACGCGGTGGTCACAATGAATGCATAAAAGTTTGAACTTTTCCCTTTCCAGGAACATTGGAATTACGTTTCTATCCATTTTTAGTTTGTAAGCAATAAATGTCTGAAATCTGTTCCTGCTTTTTGAATAGCCCTGTATGATAGTATAGAATAGGTAAGCAAATTTGCAAGTATAAAACATCCAGGACACAGAATACTTTAGTTATGTTGTTGTTGTTGTCGTTGTTGTGGTCTTCAGTCCTGAGACTGGTTTGATGCAGCTCTCCATGCTACCCTGTCCTGTGCAAGCTTCTTCATCTCCCAGTACTTACTGCAACCCACATCCTTCTGAATCTGCTTAGTGTATTCATCTCTTGGTCTCCCTCTACGATTTTTACCATCCACGCTGCCCTCCAATGCAAAATGTGTGATCCCTTGATGCCTCAGAACATGTCCTACTAACCGGTCCTTTCTTTTTGTCAAGTTGTGCCACATACTCCTCTTCTCCCGAATTCTATTCAATACTTCATCATTAGTTATGTGGTCTACCCATCTAATCTTAAGCGTTCTGCTGTAGCACCACATTTCGAAAGCTTCTATTCTCTTCTCGTCCAAACTGTTTATAGTCCACGTTTCGCTTCCATACATGGCTATACTCCATATAAATACTTTCAGAAACGATTTCCTGACACTTAAATCAATACTCGATGTTAACAAATTTCTCTCCTTCAGAAACGCTTTTCTTGCCACTGCCAGTCTACATTTTATATCCTCTCTATTTCGACCATCATCAGTTATTTTGCTTCCCCAATAGCAAAACTCCTTTACTACTTTAAGTGCCTCATTTCCTAATCTAATTCCCTCAGCATCACCCGACTTAATTCGACTACATTCCATTATCACCGTTTTGCTTTTGTTGATGTTCATCTTATATCCTCAAGACACTGTCCATTCCGTTCAACTGCTCTTCCAAGTCCTCTGCTGTCTCTGATAGAAGTACAATGTCATCGACGAACTTCAAAGTTTTTATTTCTTCTCCATGGATTTTAATGGCTCAAATGGCTCTGAGCACTATGGGACTCAACTGCTGTGGTTATTAGTCTCCTAGAACTTAGAACTAGTTAAACCTAACTAACCTAAGGACATCACACACATCCATACCCGAGGCAGGATTCGAACCTGCGACCGTAGCGGTCTCGCGGTTCCAGACTGCAGTGCCTAGAACCGCATGGCCACTTCGGCCGGCTCTACTTTATTTGCGACAATCAAGAATGGAGCAAAAACCATTAATGCTCCTGCATCAGGTTCCAGAAACCAAAATAAACGAAAATCTCTAGTTTGCTTTCTTTCTACAGTACAAAAAATCACAACTAGCGCTTTTCATTTTTTATAATGTTGTTCTACCAAGAACCGTTCAGTTAACATAAATCCAAACGACTTGGTAGCGCTCAGTGTGAAAATATAGAGACGTTACTGCTAGATTATTTCAATCATAGGCATGCGTGTAACATATCTCTAAGTGAACCTATGATTCAGTCAAAAGCAAGTGAGGTAGCCAAAAATATAGGCATCGAAGATATCAGTTGCTGTGCTAGTTGAAAGTAATATCTCCAAAAGGGAATTCAGTTTCATCTGACAAATCTGTGGTGAAGCAAATAGAGTTGATGAAGAAAGTGCGAACAGTTGGTTACATGAAAGCGACTGAGCCTGGATTCATAGCAGCACTGAAGATGTCCACGAGTTAAACGACGCCACTTTACCTTGCGAATGGACAGTTTTGCAAGACGTTCTGAACACGGGGATTAGTTTTGAAAAATTCGTTAGTGTACTCGACGGTGTTGCCTTGCTTCTGTGGAATCTGAGGTATTGAAAACTGTGCAAGAAGAGTTATCAGAAGAAAGTGAAGAGGACGAGAATACAGATATCATTCCACCTACCTACCAGGAGATGTTTACAGCCTTGTACACTTTAGAACGATTTGCTTCAATATCCGACATCACTGCTGGGTTTGCTGACGCTACAGTGACAATTGGTTATGAAATTAAACCCCGTGACCGTCAGCGAACCATGCAATTTTTTTTTCAGTAAAATAGAGTAACTTTTTAGTGCTCGTATTTTTACGGTCGCTTTATAGTTTTATAAGACTACAATAATGTGAAATGATTGATACTGTGTACCACCTCCCAGCCCCCGACTACACGTTTAGGTAATTAACCTGTGTCGCTATTTAGACGCCAAATGATATTGGCTTATCAAAGGCTAAAGGAAGAAAACCTTGAGTAAAAATTACCTTGTCCTCCGGGTTGGGGGTTGTGCAGTGGGCCAGATCCTCACTCACATAAAAACATAAAAATGCTAAAAAACCTAATAATATGCCTCGGAAAAATTGGAACTTTGGACGACGAACTGGCGATGAGAAACGGAAAATTATGTTTGGATGCTGGAATGTGCAAGGTATTTCCACTAAAATAAATTTACTACCTGCAGAACTTGACATGTTCAACATTGATGTGGTCGTACTCTCTGAAACAAAGAAGAAAGGCCAAGGAGAAGAAGAACTGGATAATTATGTACATATCTGGAGTGGGGTATCAAAAGCAATAAGAGCCAAAGCAGGAATCTCCATTATGATAAAGAAATCATGGAAAGAAAGAATAACAAATTAGACATTCATCAATCAACGTATTATAACTGTTGAAATGATATTATTTGCTAGGGAAGTTGTGATTATTGGCGTATATGCCCCCACGAACGACACAAAATACAAGGAGAAGGATACATTTTGGGACACCCTCAGGGAGTCTATTGAAAAAATCCCAAGAAGAAAGGAACTGATTATCATGGGAGATCTGAATGGAAGGGTAGGAATTAGAGAATCTTGTAGAATAGTAGGAAAACATGGAGAGGACGAATATAATGACAATGGGGAATGATTGATTGCAATTTGTGAACAATTTGATCTGAAAATTACCGTCACATTTTTCAAACATAAGGACATTCATAAATATACTTGGAAAAGAACTTCGTTCTATAATAGATTATATTATCATTAGGCAAACAAGTAGTTTCAAAGCAGTAGACGTCAGATCTTATAGAGGAGTCCAGTGTGGATCAGACCACTATCTAGTGAAAATGAAGTCTTTCTGGCCATGGAAGAATGCAAGGAGTGGTACAAGTAACATAAATAAAACGAACCAGACTGAGAAAGATGAAAATTTGCCTTTTAATATTGACAGCCTACAAGACGAAAGTATCAGAACACTCTTTGCGGCCAGGATGGAAAGGAAACTGGTTGAATCATTTGAAGGAAGTACAGAGGAAATATATGACTATATAAAAGCTAATGTGAAAATCATAGCAACAGAGGTGTTGGGTAAAAAAAAAAAATAGCAACCACGACCGTGCAGCAGAGTGGTGGTCAGAGGAACTAGAGGTCCTCGTCAGAGAAAAACGTGGTTGAATGATAAATCAGAAGAAACAAGATCAATATACAAGGAAAAGAAGAACGAAGTGATGAAAAAATAAGGATGGCAAAAAATGAAGCATGGGAAAGAACATGTGCCAAGGTGAATAGCAAATTAGGATTTGGGAGAGCAAAAGAAGCATGGTCAGTATTGAAAGGGCTTCCACAGGATACAAAAGGCAAAACTGATCTCCAACTGATAACACAAAAGGAATGGGAAGAGTACTTCCGAAAATTATTAAATGAGGACAGAGAAGAATACCTAGAAGAAGGAACAGGGGAAGATAAAGGACATGAAGAGAATGAAATCCAGATTTTAGAAAGTGAAGTACTTCAGGCGTTGAGAACAGGAAAGAATGTTAAATCACCGGGACCAGGCAATATCAATCTGCAGTGTCTGAAACATGGTGGTGACAAAATTGTGAAACTGATAACACAGCTCTTCAACAAAATGATACATGGAGAGTCAATACCCAACAAGATGAAGCTAGGTTACATTAATACAACATTTAAGAAAGGGGATCGCAAAATTTGTGCAAACTATCGAGGAATTTGTGTTACAAACACATTAATGAGAATTTTTGTGAAAGTACTTAAAAACAAACTGGAAAAAAATTTTAGAACCCAAGAAGAACAATGTGGATTCACGGCTGGGAGACCATGTATAGACCATATTTTCACATTACGACAGATTTTGGAGAAACATAGGGAAAAATCAAAAAATATAGGATTAATTTTCATAGATCTAGAAAAAGCGTATGATACTGTTCCAAGAAAATTACTTTGGAGAGCACTACATATGGTAAACATAAACCCTTCCATGATTAAAATAATACAACAGATGTATAAAGATAACATTTGCCAAGTGAAATTTGGTAATAAACTTTCATAGAAATTTAGAACAAGTAAAGGCCTTTTACAGGGCTGTCCCATGTCACAATCATTATTTAAAATCTATATAGATATTAGCCTTAGAACATGGTCTCGTAAATGTAATAGTATGGGATTAGAAATAAGAGATGGAGTTTACCTGCATCACTTGACTAATGATTCAGATGAGCTATACATTGAAGGAAAGAAAATCAAAAAGATAAACACTTTCTGTTATTTTGGATCCATTTTACTAATCGAGAGAAAATCAGTCAGAAATCAATAAAAGAATTAGTAGCGGACGGAGGGTCATTCGGATGCTTAACTCAGTCTTATGGAGCAGGAATGTAATGAGCAGAACTAAAAAATTAATATACAAATCCATATTAGAGAGTGTGGTTCTGTATGGAACGGAGACCTGGACAATTAACATGAAGCACATTAAAAAATTACAAGCTCTAGAGATGGACTTTTGGAGAAGATCGGCAAGAATCTCCAGGATAGAAAAGATAAGGAACACCGAAGTAATAAGGAGAATGGAAATAAAAGAAAGAATATATGACGTAATGGATAGGAAGAAATTACAGTGGTACGGGCATGTGCGACGAATGGAGAAAACCAGAATACCAAAACTGATACTGGAATGGGAACCGGAGGGGAGAAGAAGAAGAAGAGGACGCCCTATCACCACCTGGATCCAAAATGTACAGCACACAATGAGGAGAATGGGCGCAGAAGAAGAAGACACACAAGATCGAAACACCTGGAGAAATATTTTGAGAATATGGTTTAAGAACGGTTATTGTTTGTATTCTGATTTCCAAGTAAATTATTATGTTGGAGATAAGCCTCTGTAATGAGGTAAAGCTCAAAAAAATAAAAAAAAACGAAGACTGCAGACTGTCATTTGTTATACAAGGATTTTTTATTAACACAAAATTATGGCCTTACAAACATCTAAGTGGTGGTGGAATAGTGAACTGTAATTCCGTGACCAGGTGGGATACGCATGTAATAAAAATTAAAGTTACTATATGTCACATTGCTTATTATAAATCCTCACACAAAACGAGTGCAGCAAATGCACTGAAGTATAACAAGGACGTGTTCACAACATCGCATTCATTGACAAATTTTTACAAGAACATGAAATATTTACAAGTAACTACGGTTGGCCGCGATTTAAGTCGAAGGACCGATAGGTTTGTTACTTCATTATTAGCAAACTCAACCGTTTCCGCTGGCGACAGTGATTGCCAAAATTTGAGTTCTTAAAATTATTCATGCCAGAAGGGCGTCTTTCTCATCACCGACACTCTAACGTTTACTGTGTGCATCGCGACTTGTACACACTTAAGCCGATGGCAAATCTGACCATTTGTTTTATGACAGCGTCGTTGTGTTGTCCGCCAATGCTACAGTCGGCGACCGCCGTGTCTCAGGATTCCTGTGAATCCCGAAAAGCTACCTAAAGTAATCATTACCTCAAGCTCCAGTTGTAACTACAAGGTGAAATGATTACTTCTCACGCCGAGCACAATTCACAGTGATTCTCTCACTACCCACAGACAAAGTCCCTTTAGTTTCTCGTGACTTCCATTGTAACATTCACCCATTCTTTGAGATCCAATCCTAGGCTCTCACGAACAGTCATCCAATGAAAAATGTCAATTCTTCTGGAGCTTCTCCCACTTCCCAACAATTTTCCAAAACTATTACGTCAGACCAGGCTGACCAATTTCCCACATTTTCGCGCCCAGAGATATACTACTAAGGAAATGAATGTGTTTTGGCTCTCTCCTGTCAATGTCTCAGAGAGGCACGTTAGCACATCGTTTCCTATGGACCTCCGCAGATTCCTATCGCCTTTATTGACTGAAGAGCCAAAGAAACTGGTACACCTGCCTAATATCGTGTAGGGTCCCAGAGAGCACGCACTGCCGCAACATGACGTGGCATAGACTCGACTAATGGCTGAAGTAGTGCTGGAAGGAATTGACACCATGAATCCCACAGGGCTGCCCATAAATCCGTAAGAGTACTAGGGTGTGAAGATCTCTTCTGAACAGCACGTTGTAAGGCATCCCAAATATGCTCAATAATTTTCATGTTTGGGGAGTCTGGTGACCAGCGGAAGTGTTTAAACTCAGAAGAGTGTTCCTGGAGTCACTCTATAGCAATTATGGACGTGTGTCGCGTTGTTCTGCTGGAAATACCCAAGTCTGTCCGAATGCACAATGGCCATGAATGGATGCAGGTGATCAGACAGGTTGCTTACGTGCCTGTCACCTGTCAGAGCCGTAGCTAGACGTATCGGGTGTCCCATATCACTCCAGCTGCACACGACCCACACCATTACAGCATCCACCAGCTTGAACAGTCGCCTGCTGACATGCAGGCTCCAAGAGTTCATGACGTTGCATCCATACCCGTACAAGTCCATCCTCTCGATACAATTTGAAACGGGACTCGTCCGACGAGGCAACATGTTTCCAGTCATCAACAGACCAATGTCGGTGATGACGGGCCCAGGTGAGGCGTAAGCCTTTGTGTCTGGCTGTCATCAAGGGTATACGAGTTGACCTTCGGCCCAGAATGCCCATATCGATGATATTTCGTTGAATGGTTCGCACGCTGCAACTTCTTGATGGCCCAGAACTGAAATCTGCAGCAGTTTCCAGAAGGGTTGCACTTCTGTCACGGTGAACAATTCTCTTCAGTCGTCATTGGTCCCATTCTTGCAGAATCTTTATCCGGCCGCAGCGATGTCGCAATCCGATGTTCCACCGGACTCCTGATATTCACGGTACACTGGTGAAATTGTCATACGGGAAAATCCCCACTTCTTCGCTACCTCGGAAATGCTGTGTCCCATCGCTCGTGCGCCGGCTATGACACCACGTTCAAACTCACATAAATCTTGTTAATCTACCATTGAAGCAGCAGTAAACGATCTAACAACTGCGCCAGACACTTGTCTTACACTCCTGGAAATGGAAAAAAGAACACATTGACACCGGTGTGTCAGACCCACCATACTTGCTCCGGACACTGCGAGAGGGCTGTACAAGCAATGATCACACGCACGGCGCAGCGGACACACCAGGAACCGCGGTGTTGACTGTCGAATGGCGCTAGCTGCGCAGCATTTGTGCACCGCCGCCATCAGTGTCAGCCAGTTTGCCGTGGCATACGCAGCTCCGTCGCAGTCTTTAACACTGGTAGCATGCCGCGACAGCGTGGACGTGAACCGTATGCGCAGTTGACGGACTTTGAGCGAGGGCGTATAGTAGGCATGCGGGAGGCCGGGTGGACGTACCGCCGAATTGCTCAACACGTGGGGCGTGAGGTCTCCACAGTACATCGATGTTGTCGCCAGTGGTCGGCGGAAGGTCCACGTGCCCGTCGACCTGGGACCGAACCGCAGCGACGCACGGATGCACGCCAAGACCGTAGGATCCTACGCAGTGCCGTAGGGGAACGCACCGCCACTTCCCAGCAAATTAGGGACACTGTTGCTCCTGGGGTATCGGCGAGGACCATTCGCAACCGTCTCCATGAAGCTGGGCTATGGTCCCGCACACCGTTAGGCCGTCTTCCACTCACGCCCCAACATCGTGCAGCCCGCCTCCAGTGGTGTCGCGACAGGCGTGAATGGAGGGACGAATGGAGACGTGTCGTCTTCAGCGATGAGAGTCGCTTCTGCCTTGGTGCCAATGATGGTCGTATGCGTGTTTGGCGCCGTGCAGGTAGCGCCACAATCAGGACTGCATACGACCGAGGCACACAGGGCCAACACCCGGCATCATGGTGTGGGGAGCGATCTCCTACACTGGCCGTACACCTCTGGTGATCGTCGAGGGGACACTGAATAATGCACGGTACATCCAAACCGTCATCGAACCCATTGTTCTACCATTCCTAGACCGGCAAGGGAATTTGCTGTTCCAACAGAACAATGCACGTCCGCATGTATCCCGTGCCACCCAACGTGCTCTAGAAGGTGTAAGTCAACTACCCTGGCCAGCAAGATCTCCGGATCTGTCCCCCATTGAGCATGTTTGGGACTGAATGAAGCTGTCTTCTCTGCACTTTCCGCCCAAGGATCATTGTTGTCACTTTCTGGCACCTTTAGTGTACTTTACAATACCCTCACCTTAGAAAAACGCTTGAGAAACGTAGGAGCTGCGATAATCTCATGCAGGATTCCAACGACTCTTCTGCGGCTGCCGGGACGGTAGCGGCGTTGCCAGCTTTCCACACTGTGTCGACTCGTGATGGGCATCCCTTCATCCTCTGCCTTTGGCAGACACTATCCTACCTGGCGTCGGCGTCACCTGTGTTGAGTTAATGGATCCCTTCGGCCCGCTTTGATCTGCTGTCTGTCTGTGAAACTTCCAGACCAGCTAAACGTAACGGAAATAAAACCCCTACAAGTACTTCTTGTATTGGACATCAGTATCAGATAATCTTCAAGAAAAATAAAGGAATACACAACGTATCGATAATGTGAAATTCGACGAAAACGTCAGTTCAGTTGGCTTTCAACTTTAGTGTGCCACTGTATATGTATACATGTTAACATGAGTTTTCATTCTGTTCAGATTGATATTGATGAGGTTGCACTGTAGTTATTAATATTTCATGAATGAAACTGTTAGTGTAGGGAAGAAAAATTTACATATACGAGTATTGTATATGCCAAACCCTGCCACTGGGTCTGCAGTTATCTATCTTTAATTTTAAAATGAAAATAACTTTTCACTCAATATTATTTTAAAATGTGATTGTAGCCGAGTGGTGCATCTCATAGCTTGTCATGGCCAGATGTCAAAACACATCATCTATTCACTCGGAAATGGAAGAGGTGATATGTTAGCTCTTAGCTCTAGTTTGCTCGCAGCAAACTATGTTCCAAAACCCACCAGACGCAAACTAGCCAACGACTACAATGTTCACTGGCAACTTTCTAAAACATGCTTGGTGGTTTACTTATTAGCGAAGTATAATAATAACTATGGTCAGTAACGAAAATAAAACTAGTTCACTATCAAGCTGTGATGTCAGACTGTAATATGACAAAAATTCTTTTTTTCTTTTTGCCGAATAGTTTCCTCAAAGTCGAATGAGGGAGGCTGCGGAAAACACATGCGAATCCCAAAATAATGGTTTGCAATTTTTTACATGCAAGGTAATTTTTAAAATGTTTATGCACAAAACATTTTTTTGAAAATGTATCTGCAGGGAGGGAAGGAAAGAACGAAGGAAATCGATGACCACGAATGTCTTTATTCAGGGCTCCAAAAATATGGAAGTAAAATGGGCAGAGATCGAGACTGTATGAATGTGTAAGGGCTTCCCAGCGGAACTGTGTCTAGACGTTGCCAAGTTTGTTTCGAGTACGCTGCAAAAGTTTCGCTGGGAGGCCCTTCCACATCCTCCATAAAGTCCCGACATTTTCCCATGCGATTTCCATATTTTTAAAGCTCCGAAGATATAAATTCGTTGCTCTCAGTTTACATAGGACGAGTAGGTGCACGACTGGGTACAATCATAGTTCATTAGGCAACAGCAAACGTGCTTCCATGAAGGCAATGGCCGTCCTATCACAGTAGGATAAATGCATTAAACAAGAAGCAATGACCTCAACATTAATCATGTCGCTGCGTATGAGAAGTGTTTCTCACTTCCAGTACATGGTAGTAATGTTGGTGATGATTTCAAACATGAAATCTTGAATCATATGTAGAAAGCTGATAAGGTAAACACAAGTAAAAAGTACGATATGGAAAGTAACGGATAATTTCAAGCAGCGTATGTACTAGCCAAAAGTGTCGGTTGCGTTCCATCAGAGTCTACTTTTGTAATATGTAAATTTAGTTTATGATGAACAAAAGGCCTTCTTTCTGAAACACTTGATTAGGAGCAAATCGATTGGTCGCAGCCAGCGTCTGATTTATGAAAAGAGCGGAGAGCTGAATAGAGTTATATTCCAGGTACTTCTTCGACGTAATCCCTCTGAAAGGCAATATGGTAGGTATGAGAAGAACTTCAAGAGGGGCCTGGTTTCTTTCAGACAGTGATGACTGGCTGCCTTCATACCAAACTGATCCTTAAAGTACAAAATGAAGAAGCAAATAATGCAGCTGATCCTCTTGTTCGCTGGATACTATGTTTGCTAATAGTAGTCGCCTGGCGCACAGACCAGTCAATAACACCCCAGTCTGATTACCTCCATCCCACGCCCCACGTCTCATCTCCTAATTGGATTATCTGCTAATCTGAGCACAGCGGTTGTTATTCGTGGAGACAAGGAATGAAACCACAAGGCGACTCAATTACAGGATTGCATCTGGCTGTTCGGTGGAAACAGTAGAAACGTACTTTATTATGAAAATTTAAGGGGGAAAACAATTACTCTTACGGTCATATGACATTGCACAGAACTGGAGGAGGTAGACAGAGATTTCGGCTGATCTGCAGCAAACGACTGAAATTAAGGTTATACAAATTCTCTTGAATAAGAAACGTACTTAACACCTAACTAAACTTCATAATTTTTTGTTTTTGCAGAAAATTTTAATTATATTCAGAAGGTTAATCAAGTCACTAAGGCAGTAATATCAGAAATTGAGTCCGCCTTGATGCAAAACACCTTGTTATTCGTTTATTTCTTTACTATCCCAAACTAGTTTCGTCGACAAATATCACCATCATCAGTGTTTTTTTTATCTAAAAAAAAGGAAAATAGCATGGTTATACAAACACAATAAAACATTATTACCTTTTTACTATCCGTCTTTTGAAGAAAACTATATTTCAAAAGACGAATAGTAAACACGTAATAACGTTTGACTGTGTTTGTATAACCATGCTATTTTGTGCAAGTTTTAGATAAAAAAACCACTGATGATGGTGATATTTGTCGACGAAACTAGTTTGGGATAATAAAGAAATAAACGAATAACAAGGTGTTTTGCATCAAGGCGGACTCAACTTCTGATATTACTGTTTTTCTATGCAAACATGGACCAAATGGAAGAGTTTCAAGATAAAATTAAAGTCATTAAGGATTAGTGGAGAATAAGGAGTTGGTGAAAGGAAACATTACCCCTTAATTTAGTGGGACTGGTCTGGTCACTTTATCTTTTGTGCTTTCGAATGTAGTGCATGCTGGTAACAAATGGCTCAATACGTATTACTACAAAAACCTGTCTACTGTTGCACCATGGAGGGACGTGGAGTGAGGTCTGGGTGAATAATTTGCAGAATGCCAGTTTCAGATATTTATTAATTAAAAACATACATTTGATGAAAGAAAATAAATGTTTATAATGAATTTTATCCCACCACAGAACAGCCTAAAATTTATACAATTATAAATTAATACAACTAACTAATAACGATTTTGGAATGAGACTGGTTTTAAAAGCTATGAAGTGATTTTAAGAACCAGTCTCACTTTGTTCATTAAAAAAAATACAGTAATTACTAAAATAATCTTGAAGGACAGGATTCAGTGGCCCAATAATTATACAATATGATTCGGTATCGCACCAATATGGACCTATGGTTATTATTCATGTGTTGCCCACATGGTACTGGTTATAATAACGAATGGCACCTCAATATTATCATTATGTAGCAGGAGGCGTGTGCCACCTCACACTAGGCAGATTAATTTTTTTTTTCAAACCGGAGGAAACCATACACCACGAAGTTAGCGCCGAATGGAATTCTATTTATCTTCTAAAAGTACTCGGCACCTGATAAAAGGAAATCGAAATATTCCAACAGTAAAAAACAGAAAATGCCGTTTAGATTACGATCCTCACTGGGTGCAGTAAAAATCAAAGTTAAACTATGAGACTAATTACTTACTAGGCTTGACAACTTTTACATTAATGCCAACTAAACACGTGACAAGATGTTCACATATACAAGCCTCATAATCCAAGTGATTACGTGAATAGCCACCAATGTCAAAACAGACACCGCCTGTGAGCTTTGCATCGATGCATCGGTAATTCGTTTAACCGAAAAGTGAAATTCGTCAAGAAAGTTCAAATGCAGTTATTGAAGTCACGAAGTGGGAAGAGATAGCTCAGGTATAAATTGCTTAAGACAAGCATTTTAAGTTTCACGGGAAACGTACCGAAAAAAAGGATGACGCACTATGAAGGAATTCTGGGCATGAGTAGAATGAGTAGGTTTGATGTACAAATACAGCCAAACAAATGATTGCAATTTCGGAGAAATTGGATGAGTTATTCAACGGAAAGAGCTTCAGAAATTGAGCAACTCAATAACGCGTTGATCAACTTCTGGTCCTTACGCAAGCAGCTATTGGGCGTGCCATTGACTGGTAGAGTTGTATGTGTCCTCCAGAGGAATATCGTGCCAATTTCTGTTCAATTGGCTTGTTAGCTCGTGAAAACGCCGAGGCGGTTTGAGGGCCCTTCCCATGTACTCCACAAGTTCTCTATTAGGTAGAGCTCCGGCGGCCAAGGTTGTGTTTGGCAAGCTCGACGCAAGCAGTAGAAACACTCGCCGTGTGTAGGCGTTCATTATCTTGCTGAAATGTAACCCCCTGATTAGCCATGAAAGGCAACAAACGGCGCGTAGAATATCGCCGAGATACCGCTGTGCTGTAAGGGTCAAATGGTTCAAATGGCTCTGAGCACTATGGGACTCAACATCTGAGGTCATCAGTCCCCTAGAACTTAGAACTACTTAAACCTAACTAACCTAAGGACATCACACACACCCATGCCCGAGGCAGGATTCGAACCTGCGACCGTAGCAGTCCCGCGGTTCCGGACTGCAGCGCCAGAACCGCACAGCCACCGCGGCCGGCTGTAAGGGTCCGCTGATGACATCCGAAGGGGTCCTGCCATGAATGAAATGGCACCCCAAATTATCTCTCCTGGTGTCGGGCCGTATTGTGGATGACAGTCAGGTTGGTATTACTCTACTGTCTGGGGTATCTCCAACACGTCTTCGTTGATCATCGAGGCTCATTTGGAAGCTGGGCTCATCATTGACAATTCTGCTCCAATCAGTGAGATTCCACGCCTAAGACGATATCCCTCATCACTAAATCCAATAACTCTATCGATCAATTCCAAGCCGAATAATTGTTTGCATAACTCCCACAGGTGGACCAACGCGTTATTGACTTGTTCAATTTGTGAGGTTCTTTCTCTTCAATAAATCATTAATTTCTCTAAAATTTTCACAGTAGGGAATAGAAAGGTCAGTTTCCAGAATGTAGTTCCTGTCCATGCTGGTCTTCATGTGGCAGGAATTCGGAGTGCCCGTCTTCTTCTTAGCGCTAGTCCCGTCTAATATAGAGTCTACTCCGCTTAAGATTTGGCAATTTTGTTTCACTTAACTTTGAGTCTGGATGTTCTTCCTGCACCGCAGTTGTCAGTTACCTGAGCCAAAGATGACGTATGTTCCACCTGAGCTGGCCGCTGTGGCCGAACGGTTCTAGGCGCTTTAGTCCGGAACCGCGCTGCTGCTACGGTTGCAGGTTCGAATCCTGGCTCAAGCATGGATGTGTGTGATGTCCTTAGGTTAGGTTTAACTAGTTTTAAGTCTAGGGGACTGATGACCTCAGATGGTAAATCCCATAGTGCTTAGAGCTATTTGAACCATTTTCGTGCACCTGTCTGTGAATTGCATAGTACTTGGTTTTTATACAATCGTATATTAACTGAATGTGTATCGTATTTTACAAATCGGTAACTGGGGCCAGCCCAGCATCTGACTAAATCAATGTGAGAAGCCGCATAAAAACGTAGCACAGTCTGGCCGGTGCACAAACCACAGTCATTAATCTGCAGCGTGGATTCGATAAGGATTGGGCTTGCCTACCTGTCTCAAAACTTATTTGGAACGGTGTTCTGATCATTTAATATTAAAAGACTACGACCAAGGTGTGGACGGGGCCAAGGAACTGACATATCAGATGTGATTTAACACAAACAATTTATTCATATCATACAATACATAACACCAACTACGTAAATCCTGCTTCGATGCTTACCATTGCCCAAAATGGGAGGGCCACCACTTTCAAATTGGAAGGGCTTTAATTTAAGAAACTAAAACGCCTATTATAAATTTTAAAAATAATAACAGAGCACATAAGTGAGCGCTAAGTGAACACACTCTTAAATCTTTAATTAGTAATCACAAAGCGTGGGTTTACCCCATTTAAATTCTCATAAGAATATAAAACATAAATACATGAATTCACAACACAGCATTGCTTCAAAATTTCTACCTGGACAACCTATGGTCCTAAAACTTTCGTATTACATTCCAGCCAATCACATTAATATCTTATAAACACGGTTGGTAAAATACAAATGTTTGCACTATAATCAATTATAATAATCCACAATCACTCAAAAAACATCAGAAGTTCGATACGGAGTATGTAAGCCTGTTTATACAATCTTTCGGACCAAAATAAGCACGAGGGCCACCATAACAGAAGTGCGCTAGTTTTCAGGATAGGTTCTCCCATTAGCTTAATCACTGAGCAGATATCTACTTAAGCGACAGATAAGTCAGTTAATGCAAATATAAGGTATTTCTAAAGTTTTTTTTTCTTCCTCCGTTTTAACAAGGAGGTGGAAATTACACTTTGAGGAGACGCAATGGCAATCTAGCGGGCACGTCTTCGTGAGGACGCCATGCCACTACACACGTACTAAACCAGCCACGTGTCCGCTGTTCAAGCCAAACATTAATAACACAGTTCCATATTCCTGACACCCCAATAGTCGGGATCAAAACAAAACAAAAAGTATCAAGAGCGCAAGATCCAGCATAGCTTCAGAACAAATCTTACTTCATGCAGTTGCCTTCTTAAATACAGGTATCGAAATGAAAACAAGAACGTGCAACAAAATTCCCTAATCAGCACAATGTTCTTCTTTAGGTCCCGGTAGCGCTAGACAACGCTGACATGCCAATGTTAACAAGCCTCTAAGGCAACACCCTCCAACTGACAAGCCGAAACCAATGTGACCCCTTATGAGATCCGTGATAGGACTCGAACACCCCAACTACTGTCAGTGCAACTCACTTAGAATAAATACAGCGCAAATAGTATGGCGGACACATATACCCAGGGATTAACAGAACACTAGACTGAACTAGAATTAAGCTTAATAATACAGCACTAGATCTTGGGAGACAAGGAACTAACTAACCCACCCGAAATTCTGCAACCACAGGGCGGGAGGATGAACTACCAAAACATAGAAGTGCAAACGTACACAAATGTCTACCGAAATACACCACTACACCGGTTAGTAACGATGCGTGGAGGAATCTGCACTGTCAAAATTGCACCAGTGAACAGAAAGGATTGCCACAGCGGTGGCCACAAGGCGGGAAAGACGAGTGGATGAACTCAATCCCAAGGGACGATCAACTTGAAACATTCAGACTTAACTTCTTTTCTCCTTTCCCTCGGCGCACTTCGTCGTTTGTCCGGGACTGCTGTGCACAATTCTGAGCCGTCCCCAGTCGTCCCGGCAGACACCGACCCAGCCGAACTGCTCCCGGACTCAAATCCTCGCCGAACGACGGCTCCACCGCCCCATGATGGTTACTGTTTGTTTGCCTTCGTCGAAGCAGGCGATGATTAGAATTACCATCCGTCTCCCGCGGACAACCAGTGAAGAGCGGACAGAGGGGCCTCAACCAGGCCGGCGTTCCTCCACGTGTAGAAGTGCGTGTTCGAAAACAACCGTACGCGGAAGGCAGGATGTCGACGTCACCAGAGCAGAGACGAAGGCCACTGCGCGACAACTTCCTCCAGCGTGACCGCGCTCGCCTATAAATAGTACAGGCCAAAGGGTCTGCTGCAGTAAAGACGTGAGTCGGTCGTGTTACCAACCTACGGTTTCTAAGTACACCGAAGACAGAACTCGCAATCGATAGTGGGTACACTACGAGCGGGAGTTCAAACGAAAGGGCTTCATAAAAGACTAACCCTGAACAACCGCGGATAAACGAAATAGAAGCGAAGCAATGAAAGACAGCAACGAGATGCTAGAGCCCGATCGCGCCCAAACACTGTCGATTACCAAAAGTATTGGCTCCACACGACGCTCAGGAAACGAGCTGGAAGTACACACAGCTCATTATTGGGCTGTGCTCAGGCTATTTGAGCAGGTCCGACTGTTGGTCAGCGGACAGTGATATACGAGGCAATTTCAGCAAGTAACGTAACGCTTTTTTTTCTGAAAGCAGGTTTTTTTTTATTTACGACACCAATACACCCTACTGATCCCTGATTTTCTGCCAACAAACTCATATTTACAACATAATCTCCCTTCAACGCGACAGCCTTACGCCACTTTTCTTGGAGGCATGTAAGCCCACATGGTACCACTCTACCGGTCGACATCAGAGTCAACGTCTTGCTCCATTAATAGCCTACCCATTACCCATGTACTGCTTCCCACGGAGTGCAGCCTTCATTGGGCCAAAGAGATGAAAGTCGGAAGGTGTGAGATCCGGGCTGTAGGGTGGACAAGGTAGAGAAATCCAATGAAGTTTTGTGAGCTCCTCTAGAGTACTCCGACGTGTATGAGACCTAGTGTTGTCATGGAGAAAGAGAATTTCGTCTGCATTTTTGAGGCGACAAACACGCTAAGGTCATGTCTTTAGTTTCCTGAGCTCAGCATAATATGGGACTTCCGAGTTGATCGTTGCAATATGGGGAAGGACCAAACGGAATAGCCCCTTCTGGTTCCCAGAAGACCGGCTCAGAATGCTTCTTGGAACTTTTTCTTCGCAATAGAGGTGGTGTGGCGCCGCTCCATGGACTGCCGTTTTATTTCCGGTTCGAAGTGATGAACCCATGTTTCATCGCCTGTGACGCTGTTCGCCAAAAAATTGTCACAGTCAGCCTCGTAACGCGCAAGCAAAGCCGCACAGATGGTCCTTTGTTGCTCTTTATGGTCTGACACAGGCGGGCTGACACATTTGAGTACGCCAACTGCTGGATGAGTGTGTCAGAACTATCGACAGAGACGTCCAGTTATTGAACGGAGCGTTTGATTGTAATCCGTCCATCATCTTGAATGACAGTGTACACACGTTCTAACATTGCGGGCCGGTGGGCACGAGGGAGATCGGACAGGTTTGCGCGACTTTGTCACGACGATGACAGAAGTCACGCCCAACGACTCACCGTCGTTCAGCAAGCGCCTACGAACATCCTCGATGCTCTGTTTATCCGTGAAAAGAACCCCAATGACAACTCTCTGCTTGGAAAGCTCCTCCGTTACAGACGCTATTTTGATTATGTATAGCGCCGCCACCAGTCGGAGCTTCATGAAAGTATAGGGGCTGAAACGGAAAGGTTGCACGATGTACTACAACTGAAACTGAGCGAGAAAAAAAATATTGAACGCACCTGTAACAGTTCATAGACGTGATAATAGACTTTTCAGCTCAATATGTCTCGTTAATCAACGAATTTATATACGAAACTTACATACAATGGATACAGCACACATCAAACCTGCTTGGCAGCGGCATCTTCCTTAGAGTGAGCAAAATATTCCATTCCGAGGTTTTTGGGAATGTACTAAAAGTCTCACACTGTCTCTCGTTCGTTGTTTTCGCTTCTGCTGGAATGCAGAACATTTGTTTTGGTTGGAATGCCTTTGTAACCTATCTCTAATGACTTCCATGTCAATGGTGTGTTTAACACTAGTGTTCTCTCCTTCGTTTCAAACCTATAGGTTTCATACCGTTGACAAAGTCCACAGCAGTTTTCGCAGTGCATTCCCTTCGACACTTTAAATGTATTGAGTGTCTTTGATACCGGTCTGGGTTGTCCAAAAGTCTATAAGGTTCGAATTAATGTAAGGTACAAGTTAACGTAAGTTCCACCACGCTTGCCTTTCACCTGTCGCTCGCCAGTCGCAACAAATTCTGACGCTGCTCTCCTGCCCCACACCTGTCGCTCTCTGTGACAACCTCAAACATGAACTCGATCGTCTTCAGTGGCAACGAATTCTGAGGCTGCTATTCTCTTGCTGTAATAATGATACCTAACGGCAAGCTTCGCCTCTGTGGCGATTTCAAATCCAATATCAACACCGAATCTGTGAAGGATTCGCGTCCAGTCCTGCTCCCTCAATATCTTCTGACTAAAATCACAAATGGCTGCTTCTTTCCCAAAATCGATCTCGCCACACCTAAAAATGTTTTGCATCACCTCGGTTCCGATAATTCTGGAACCTGTATAGAAAATTGGAGATCAAAGTAGACATCATTTGCGCCCTTTTTATTCCTCATGAAAACCACACACTGCGTATTGTACCACCATACAGCGAGACCTTCGGAGGTGGTGGTAAAGATTGCTGTATACACCGGCACCTCTAATACCCAGTACCACGCCCTCTTGCTTTGATGCATGCCTGTATTCTTCGTGGCATGCTATCCACAAGTTCATCAAGGCACTGTAGCTCCAGATTGTCCCAAACCTCAACGACGATTCGGCGTAGATCTCTCAGAGTGGTTGGTGGGTCACGTCTTCCATAAACGGCCCTTTTCATTCTATCCCAGGCATGTTGGATAGGTTTCAAGTCTGGAGAACATGCTGGTCACTCTTGTCGAGCCATGTCGTTATGCTGAAGGAAGTCATTCACAAGATATGCACGATGGGGGAGCGAATTTTCGTCCATAAAGACGACTAACTCGCCAATATGTTGCCGATATGGTTGCACTATCGGTCGGAGGATGGCATTCACGTATCGTACAGCCGTTACAGCGCCTTCCATAACCACCAGCGGCGTACGTCGGCCTCACATAAGGACACCAGAAAACAGCAGGGAACCTCAACCTTGCTACACTCGCTGGACAGTATGTCTAAGACGTTCAGGCTGATCGGATTGCCTCCAAACACCTCTCCAACGATTGACTGGTTGAAGGCATATTCGATACTCATCGGTGTAGAGAACGTGATGCCAATCCTGAGCGGTCCATTCGCCATATTGTTGGGCCCATCTGTACCGCGCTGCATGGTGTCATGGTTGCAAAAATGGACCTCACTATGGACGAGGAGAGTGAAGTTGCGCATCATTGCAACGTATTGCGCACAGTTTGAATCATAGCACGACGTCCTGTGGCTGCACGAAAAGCATTATGCAACATGGTGGCGTTGCTGTCATAGTTCCTCCGAGCCATATTACGAAGGTAGCGGTCATCCACTGCAGTAGTAGCCCTTTGGCGGCATGAGCGAGGCATGTCATCGACAGTTCTTACCTCTCTGTATCTCTTCCATGTCCGAAAATCATTGCTTTGGTTCACACCTAGACGCCTGGACATTTCCTTGTTGAGAGCCTTTTCTGGCACAAAGTAACAATGCGGATGCGATCGAAACGCGGGTATTCACCGTCCAGGCATGTTTGAACTACAGACAACACGAGCCATGTACCCCTTCCTGGTGGAATGACTGGAACTGATCGGCTGTCAGACCTCCTCTGTCCAACAGGCGCTGCTCATGGGTAGTTGTTTACATCTTTGGGCGGGTTTAGTGACATCTCTGAACAGTCAAAGGGACTTTGTCTGTGATACAATATCCACATTCAATGTCTATCTTCAGGAGTTCTGGGAACTGGAGTGATGCAACACTTTTTTTGATATGTGTATATCTCCAACTTCCACTGAACAAACAGACCTACTCCTTTATAATGGTTAACTTGGGGAAAGCCCGGATCTCTCGTAAGAGTAACTGCTGCTGGCTGTATTGGTGGCACTACAGAGGTCGTAGTCCTCCTGTGACGTAGCAGCCTGCTACGTGAGCGATCTTCGCCGCGCCGAGAGTGAGGCTTGCATGCGTCAGCACTCGCTGGCATCCAGCGGAAGGTAACTCTGTACTTGTGATTAATAAATATGTAATTGACAGCAATGATTTTAACGCTTTTGAGCAATTGACATATCATAACCATCACACCACGAATGCCATAATCGTGACGACTGCGGGCCATGGACAGGTTATCTACAATAACTTGTTTTTCTGCTTTGCTAGCGGTTCGGCGATTTTCCAGTGCCACCTTGAATTAACAGTGGCATCCCCAGTTGTTACTATTTACCAGACTGCAGCAGAATGTCGTGAAATGCAGTTTAGATAAATGCAAATTCTTCCAACTTCAAGTTAATTACGTAGACCATATCCTCAGCAGTAGAGGTTGACACAAAAACAGGTGGAAGCTATTACTCACTTGCTCGGACCATCAAACCTAAATAAACTTCAAGCATTCTTAGGAAAAGTATATTATTACTCGAAATTCATACTACATGCATCAGAGAAGGCAAAAATCTTCAAAAAATATGCGCAAAAAGACGTACGATTCGTGTGGAGCCCTAGAAACAGGTCTTCACCCTTTATTCAATACACACACATTCACACACACAAATATTGGGAAGAAGAAATATTAAGTTAACTGAATTAGATGTACACTCCTGGAAATGGAAAAAAGAACACATTGACACCGGTGTGTCAGACCCACCATACTTGCTCCGGACACTGCGAGAGGGCTGTACAAGCAATGATCACACGCACGGCACAGCGGACACACCAGGAACCGCGGTCTTGGCCGTCGAATGGCGCTAGCTGCGCAGCATTTGTGCACCGCCGCCGTCAGTGTCAGCCAGTTTGCCGTGGCATACGGAGCTCCATCGCAGTCTTTAACACTGGTAGCATGCCGCGACAGCGTGGACGTGAACCGTATGTGCAGTTGACGGACTTTGAGCGAGGGCGTATAGTGGGCATGCGGGAGGCCGGGTGGACGTACCGCCGAAATGCTCAACACGGGGGGCGTGAGGTCTCCACAGTACATCGATGTTGTCGCCAGTGGTCGGCGGAAGGTGCACGTGCCCGTCGACCTGGGACCGGACCGCAGAGAAGCACGGATGCACGCCAAGACCGTAGGATCCTACGCAGTGCCGTAGGGGAACGCACCGCCACTTTCCAGCAAATTAGGGACACTGTTGCTCCTGGGGTATCGGCGAGGACCATTCTCAACCGTCTCCATGAAGCTGGGCTACGGTTCCGCACACCGTTAGGCCGTCTTCAGCTCACGCCCCAACATCGTGCAGCCCGCCTCCAGTGGTGTCGCGACAGGCGTGAATGGAGGGACGAATGGAGACGTGTCGTCTTCAGCGATGAGAGTCGCTTCTGCCTTGGTGCCAATGATGGTCGTATGCGTGTTTGGCGCCGTGCAGGTGAGCGCCATAATCAGGACTGCATACGACCGAGGCACACTGGGCCAACACCTGGCATCATCGTGTGGGGAGCGATCTCCTACACTGGCCGTACACCTCTGGTGATCGTCGAGGGGACACTGAATAGTGCACGGTACATCCAAACCGTCATCGAACCCATCGTTCTACCATTCCTAGACCGGCAAGGGAACTTGCTGCTCCAACAGGACAATGCACGTCCGCATGTATCCCGGGCCACCCAAAGTGCTCTAGAAGGTGCAAGTCAACTACCCTGGCCAGCAAGATCTCCGGATCTGTCCCCCATTGAGCATGTTTGGGACTGAATGAAGCGTCGTCTCACGCGGTCTGCACGTCCAGCACGAACGCTGGTCCAACTGAGGCGCCAGGTGGAAATGCCATGGCAAGCCGTTCCACAGGACTACATCCAGCATCTCTACGATCGTCTCCATGGGAGAATAGCAGCCTGCATTGCTGCAAAAGGTGGATATACACTGTACTAGAGCCGACATTGTGCATGCTCTGTTGCCTGTGTCTATGTGCCTGTGGTTCTGTCAGTGTGATCATGTGATGTATCTGACCCCAGGAATGTGTCAATAAAGTTTCCTCTTCCTGGGACAATGAATTCACGGTGTTCTTATTTCAATTTCCAGGAGTGTATATTAGAGTGTGGTTGAAAAAATAATTACCTTTTTCGCCATTTCATGTTAAATGTCTTAAAACACGTCAATTTTAGCACAAAGCACAGGAGAATTCCACCAATATCTTCCCCTTGGCCCATTCTCTCGCCAGTGACCAACACTGTCACAACACACTTCATCTACCAGGTGCTGTTTTGTTCTTCTTCTGGAATGGTATCATCAAACAGTAGTTTCCCGTGAGACATCGAGTTCACTAACACATTGGTATAATGACTGAAAAAATGTTTCAAATGGCTCTGATCACTATGGGACTTAACATGTGAGATCATCAGTCCCCTAGAACTTAGAACTACTTAAACCTAACTAACCTAAGGACATCACACACATCCATGCCAAAGGCGGGATTCGAACCTGCGACCGTACTAGTCTTGCGGTTCCGGACTGAAGTGCCTAGAACCGCTCGTCCACAGCGACCGGCTATAACGACTCATGTTCAAGATATCCTCTTTCCGTTTATAAGTAGTTTCCGTTGCCAGATATAACAACGCTACGCAAACGAAAGGAAGTCTGTTGCTCTGTGCACGATGTTTGGCACCAGAGAGGTTAGAATATCTCTCGATCAAAGAGTTTGAACGTTGCTTGCAAGCATCAATGCTCATCCAGCGACAAAACTTCAAGTCCTACAGAAAACAGTGTGGAATTTTAACGATGCTTCAGAACAACATATCCAAATAAAGAGTTAAAAAGATTACCAGTCTATATATTTTTTATGCTTTCAAACGACTTATCTTTTCCCCTGATGCCTCATAAAATGGCGTGACACCGGTTTAGTTCCACAGCAGCCCTGACGGGTATTTATAACCCACTGGTTATGCCGCTAAATCTTCGACCACGGCTCAGGTTAACAACAATCTGTTGTTTTTGGGATTCAAAAATTATATACCTTCTTCATATTGTTATATAGAACGAAATTTCACTTAACCACTGAACAGAAACCACCACCTGCTCTTTTCAGACCTGAAACCAAGCTGTCTGATAAAACAGCCAAATATCTTCAACGTTGCACACGCTTTTTAAGGAAATGCTGTATGACATTCATTATCATCCAACGTCTCGACATGCAGTGCACACTACCTGACTCCTTATTTGATTCTGTGTAGCCCGTTTGCTTTCAGATCGACGACACACTTACGGAAACTATTCTCAGTTCCCCGAATACAGTGGACGTCGCTGTGGCAACTAATATTGAGCCACTATGTTGCCAATTGCGGTTTGGATTACACATCTAAATTCAAAACCATCTTCCAGATCTTTGTATGTATTACTCCTCCTCATCAGAGAGGTCAATGTCTGCATCCCGGGATATGAAGACTGAAGATGGTCACATTTTGATCACTCCACCCTAGTATACAGCAGGCGCTTCAAGTGGGAATTTGGTGCACGACTTTCACGAAGGTGATGGCATTCTACCACGTTGTTGGCCACGAATTGACAGGTACTAGGGTCTCTCGGCCACCAGTGCGGCGTGCACCATCTTACATGCGTCTCCGCTACTCAGCCTTGACCATGCCAAAATTTCTGTGAGACTGCATTCACGATGACACACCGGATCTCTCCTTGACAACGTGTGGATGAGTGTTGTTGATGCTCCTTCAGAATTCCCGTATGTGGAGAATTTGCAGCCTACCATTGTTTGCGGTACAGTTTTCAAACTCGAAGTTATTTTCTCTGTTTAAGAGGTTCATTCCACCCTCATACCAGATAATGTCGTACAGTTTGGTGAATTTTCTTTTTCTCCCATTTTAATAGTATTGATCACATACTCTCGTTCTACCTGGCCTCAAATGAAAAAGCGGAATCATTTGAACACACATTTCAAACAAAATCTTAAAAATCCAAAGTTTGCAGCCTGCAACGAAGAGGACGCCTGGTTGGAGGTTTATCTATGTTGTCTATGTGCCAGTCCAATTCAGTTCATGGGTGCTCCTTGAACGAGATACTCCACGACCATGACCAACGCACTATGTAAGTTCTCTTGTGACCCACAACGCATCCATCAACTCAGTCAGCTTACCTGTGATACTCTGTGGTCCTTACGGCTGGGCGCTAATAGCTCAAATCTCCAAATACACGGCAGTAAACTTTTTCACAGCTATCTTTCCAATCCCTCAGATTTAGGCCATCCACCCTCCTGACCTCCATAGTATAACCTTAAACCATGGCCTGAACATCCTTATCTGCAATCAGTCAATTCTCCCACTTTTCTTTCTGCAGGCACTGGGCAACCTGGATGCTGAACTTCTGCCACTGCCTTCTGTCGCCACTCCTGTACCTTCGCATACCGTGCCTGGGCAGCAAACCTTTACCACTGCATTCAGTCATGACGTGTTCGACAACGCGGATACTGACACCACAGAGGACAAGTCTCCAGACGGTGAGATTGGTCCACTCTTGCAGTGGGAGCCTCTGGCAGGTTTACCTGTCACCAACTCCACCTTCACCATTGTTCTGTCGCCGCCACTGGCCAGGAAATTCTCAGGCGAAGTGGTCGAATACTGCGGGGTGCGAGGGATTGGAGGGATCTTGTAACACACGTAACAGCAACTCTGGCTCCTATTCAGGCATCTTTATCGACACAGCATAATCACTGACGGACACCGCAGATCGTGCTTACAACATGTGGAACGGTGTCCCCAACTTTGGCGCATGATTTGTTTTTGAGGACCAACATCGGCCACTGAGGGGGATTTTGGCCTGTAGTGCATGGGTATTTAGCTTTGGACCTCTGGACGTCCCGTTTTGGAATCAAACGACTCTGACCCGACATGTTGCTACGAACTAGTTCTCCTGTTATACTGTGACTATTATTTCAGTATGTTGAATAAATGAGAATATTCGTCAAATTCAGTGTCGAACACTTCAGGTACTCTAACGTTCATTTCATATGGCTCTTTCTTCTTCCAGTTGTTTCATGCGAGTAGCATCTGAGTCAAGAAATTCTCCCTTAAAAGAACTGAAGATGAAGAGATTGTACATGGTACGACCAACACTTTCCCTCAAAAGTGAAAGACAGCTGGAACAGTGTAGAATAGGTTGTAAAACGAAACGCGGCTGCTCTATTTAGTTCTCTCCTTCTCTTTTCCTCTACTTGACTTGGGGTCATTACCCCGCCATGTCACCTACAAATGTGATCTGTGAAATTAGAACGCATTCGGTTAAGGCAATCTACATAAAATATCTACCTAATTTAGATAATGATTGAATTTATTATTCGGAATTAACAATGTGGGAAACTGGTTGGCTCCTATTTTCACTACTGGCCATTAAAATTGCTACACCAAGAAGAAATGCAGATGATAAACGGGTATTCATTGGACAAATATATTTTACTAGAACTGACATGTGATTACATTTTCATGTAATTTGGGTGGATAGATCCTGAGCACTCCGTACCCAGAACAACCACCTCTGGCTGTAATAACGGCCTTGACACGCCTGGGCATTGAGTCAAACAGAGCTTGGATGGCGTGTTCAGGTACAGCGGCCCATGCAGCTTAAACATGATACCACAGTTCATCAAGAGTAGTGACTGGCGTATTGCGATGACCCAGTTGCTCTGCCACCCACAGTGACCAGACATTTTCAATTGGTGAGAGATCTGGAGAATGTGCTGGCCAGGGCTGCAGTCGAACATTTTCTGTATCCTGGAAGGCCCGTACAGGACCTGCAATATGTGGTCGTGCATTATCCTGCAGAAGTGTAGGGTTTCGCAGGGATCGAATGAAGGGTAGAGCCACGGGTCGTAACACATCTGAAATGTAGGGTCCACTGTTAAAAGTGCCGTCAATGTGAACAAGAGGTGACCAAGACGTGTAACCAACGACACCCCATACCATCACGCCTGGTGATACGCCAGTATAGCTATGACGAAGGCACGCTTACAATGTGCGTTCACCGCGATGTCGCCAAACACGGTTGCGATCATCATCATGCTGTAACCAGAACTTGGATTCATCCAAAAAAATGACGTTTTGCCATTCGTGCCCCCAGCTTCGTCGTTGAGTACACCATCGCAGGCGCTCCTGTCTGTGATGCAGCGTCAAGGGTAACCTCAGCCATGGTCTCCGAGCTGATAGTCCATTTTGCTGCAAACGTCGTCGAACTGTTTGTGCAGTGGTTGTTGTCTTGCAAACGTTCCCATCTGTTGACTCAGGGAGCGAGACGTGGCTGCACGATCCGTTACAGCCATGCGGATAAGATGCCTGTAATTTCGACTGCTAGTGATACGAGGCCGTTGGGATCCAGCACGGCGTTCCGTATTACCCTCCTGAACCCACCGATTCCATATTCTGCTAACAGTCATTGGATCTCGACCAACGCGAGCAGCAATGTCGCGATACGATAAACCGCAATCGCCATAGGCTACAATCCGACCTTTATGAAAGTCGGAAACGTGATGGTACGCATTTCTCCTCCTTACAGGAGGCATCACAACAACGTTTCATCCGGCAATGCCGGTCAACTGCTGTTTGTGTATGAGAAATCGGTTGGAAACTTTCCTCATGTCAGCACACTGTAGGTGTCGCCACCGGCGCCAAGCTGGTGTGAATGCTCTGAAAAGCTAATCATTTTCATATCACAGCATCTTCTTCCTGTCGGTTAAATTTCGCGTCTGTAGCAAGTGATCTTCGTGGTGTAGCAATTTTAATGGCCAGTAGTGTAGTATATTTTACGAGTTTGAAGGATCTTAGGCACTCCATCCCTTTTTTCTACTGGGACCAAATATCACTCAGGTCATTTTTATATGGAATGCAACCAAATTGGGAGGCAGATTAAGAAAAAGTGTAATTATGTTTAAATGGTGCAGGATAAAAGTCACTTTAATCTACAGTGACCCACGATCGATTGTCTTACATGCTGAACAGTCCCACAACTTCCGTAGCTGTGACAATCCTAGTCACCAGGTCCAGACTGTTAAATTAGGCTCTGCTCGTGGCATCAGACGAAGAAGTCTGTTGGCATCATGTCTGGTGGCCGAGTTGCCTGTGGAACAGACCACCGCGACCAATCCATTGTTGCCGAAGCTGTTCGTCAGTATTGTTCCTAACAAGTGAGTGAATGGAACAAGTTAGTTTCTTAACAAGGCGGAGAGCACGTACTGGCGACAACTGGCCTATTGTGCAGATATTTTAAGTGCAGTACGGATAGGAAAATAAATTAGAATAAAGCCTTCACAAAATGAGACGAAGTAATTATTCCAGAATTCGAATCGAGAACAGCTGCCAACTTGAGTAATGTAGAAGTAAGTATCCTCGGAGTAGTGAAGCAACTTAAATCACTTAATAAAAGTAAGTCTTCTGGTCCAGACTATATACCAATTAGATTCTTTTCGGAGTATGATGATGCATTAGCTCCATACTTAACAAACATATACAACTGTTCGCTAGACAAAAGATCCGTACCCAAAGACTGGAAAGTTTCACAGGTCACAAAAATATTCAAGAAAGGTAGTAGGAGTAATCCACTAAATTACAGGCCCATATCGTTAACGTTGATACGTAGCAGGATTTTAGAACATATATTATGTTCGAACATTATGAATTACCTCGAAGAAAACTGACTATTGACACTCAGTCAACATGGGTTTAGAAAATATCGTTCCTGTGAAACACAACTAGCTCTTTATTCACATGGAGTTTTGAGTGCTGTTGAGAAGCGATTTCACATCGATTCTGTATTTTTGGATTTCCGGAAGGCTTTTGACACTGTACCACACAAGCGGCTCGTAGTGAAATCGCGTGCTTATGGAATATCGTCTCTGTTATGTGACTGGATCTGTGATTACCTGTCAGAGAGGTCACAGTTAGTAGTAATTGACGGAAAGTCATCTAGTAAAACAGAAGTGATTTCTGGCGTTCCCCAAAGAAGTACTATAGGCCCTTAGCTGTTCCTTATCTATATAAACGATTTGGGAGACAATCTGAGCAGCCGTCTTCGATTGTTTGCAGATGACGCTGTAGTTTATCGACTAATACAGTCATCAGAAGATCAAAACAAACTGCAAAACGATTTTTAAAAAATATCTGAATGGTGCGAGAAGTGGCAGTTGACCCTAAATAACGAAAACTGTGAGGTCATCCACACGAGTGCTGAAAGGAACTCGTTAAACTTCGGTCACACTATAATCTAAAATCCGTAAATTCAACTATATACCTAGGTATTACAATTACGAACAACTTAAAATGGAAGGACACACAGAAAATGTAGTTGGGAAGCCTAACCAAAGACTGCGTTTCATTGGTATGACACTTAGAAAATGTAACAGATCTACTAAGGAGACTGCCTACACTACGCCTGTCCGTCCTCTTTTAGAATACTGCTGCGCGGTGTGGGATCCTTACCAGATAGGACTAACGGAGTACATGAAAAAAGTTCAGAGAAAGGCAGCACGTTTTGTATTATATGGGAGAGAGTCAGAAATGATACAGGACTTGCGCTGGAAATCGTTAAAAGAAAGAAGGTTTTCGTTGCGACGGAATCTTCTCACGAAATTCCAATCACCAACTTTCACCTCCGAACGCAAAAATATTTTGTTGACACCGACCTGCATAGGGAGAAACGATCACCACGATAAAATAAGGGAAATCAGAGCTCATACGGTAAGATATAGGTGTTCATTCTTATCGCGCTCTATGAGATTGGAGTAATACAGAAATGTGCCTCTGCCAGGCACTTAAATGTGATTTGCAGAGTATCCATGTTAGTGTAGATATCAAATTAATTACAATTACTCCGTAATGAACCATCACAGACCACTGGTCCCTTATACCGAAATAGTGAGAAAATATCTCGGAACGACCTCCGAAATTTTGTCGGTGGAGTTCGGGTACAACCTGCATTAACGTAATCGCTTGTCAACCAAATATTAATTCATTTTTCCTGGAGGTGCACACGACTATCTCGTTCTCATGGCGTACTCTAATGAAGTAACATTTCTCTGTGGAAATGTTCCAACCAGGTCTACGCGGAAGTTACAGGCACTCGTGTGGTGCTCGCCTCGAATCGATCCACGGACCTCGGAATGCGTGTCCGACTGGTACGGCAGTAGCGGTATCCCCGCATCCTGGCGTTGCAGTAACTCGTGTTTCACTGCACGGAATAGTCTCCGCTTACAGATTGCCTGCCATTACTAGTAAGACGATGAATTCGTGGCTAGCACGGAGGTTACATAAGGTGAAATTATTTTGTACACAGTGCGTTTCGAAGGCATATAAAATTTTATCTTAAAAGTATTGTTGTTACATAAAGTTCTTGTTTTATGAAATGTGTTTATGCCTTTATTTCACGTCGTCTCCTGTTCCGTTCTGTTTACTCCTTCTTTTTTTACAATATTTTTTCTTGGAGTTACGGATATATGTAATGCAGTTCAAGGAAAAACGCCAACGGATGATGTGTCACACTTTATATTCTGGATTTACCTATCAGCTTACATTTCCCATGCGATACGTAAATTGAGATAAACGTTCATGTATTGTTCGAAGCACTACTTCTGCCAGGTCTTTTTAAATTATACAATATTTCGTAATAGTGAATAAAAGCGTGTATTGTTAGTCCTCAAACACAAACACTTTCTTCATACACCTAACATATTTTTTCTATTGAATAATCAGCTTTCGTTTCATGGACTGAAAGCACGGATATAATAGTAATGTGTGAGACAGAGATATAAAGAAACTACTGCATTTATGAAAGTGTTGCAGATTCCATACGAAAAGCCAATTCACTTTGCTAACAGTGAAATATTTCATCGTCTATAACCCCGTTTGAATGGCTCATTCAGCTTATAGGAAACATGTGAAACATCTAAATAAAGTAGCTTCCGAGTATGGAACATAAAACAAATCTTCCGAAAAATTCTCGTTGTGAAAAGCTTCATGTTTGTTACTTAGTGATGCCTGTTAGTGAATATACATCCAAGTTATTTCTCTGCAATTGATAATTTCGTGAGGATTCATAAAAACAAATTCGGACTATTTCTCGACCGTTTCACACTCTACGTGGAGAAACTGATTTCACTGTGCGATCTCTGATTTCTCTTAATTCGTCACTATGCTCATCCTTCCTACGTAGGTGGGAGTTAAAAAAATATTTTAACATTTGTAGGCCCAAGCTGATGATTGAAATTTCTTGAAATTATCTCGCCACAAGGACAAATGCCTTTGTTTTAACGAGACCCATTCACACTCGCTTATGATATTCCTTACATTCCCTCCCTTATTTCGTGATAAAACAATCTGTCATTCTTTCAGTTTTTTCGATGTCCTCCGTTCCCTTGTCTAATAACGATCCTATATTGCATAGCATTACCAGAAGAGGACGGGCAAGCAGTCTCCTTACGAGATTTACTGCGCCTTCTAAGCGTTGTGCCAATAAGTCACAGTTTTTGCTTCGCCTCTCCCACAAAATTTTCTGTAATGTTTCCAATTTTAGTTGTTCGCAGTTGTAATGTATTGGTATTGAGTTGAACCAGCAGCCTATTAGTTTATATGATTTGTCTTTGAGGAACATATAGAAATAGCTATCATATACTGCGAAGCACTTCAGACAGTTAAACTGAAGGTATGTCCGACTAACAATGAGATCAGAACAATGCAATTCTGGTTTCATACAGGGTATATCAAAACGAGTCCAATAAACTTTGTTACACTGAGAGGTTTTCCTTGAGCAACAAACTGGGGATAGGAACCGTATTGATAAGAGAAAGAGTCAGAAAAGATCAGTTGCTTGAAATACTAGATAGAATAAAATGTGCACAACATAACATATCGTCCTTACCGAAGTAACTCTTCAGGTCACTTAAACGCAAGTTATCATACTGAACGCTGTATTGACTCGTTCTATTAATATAGTTTGGTGGCGCGAATGTTTGAGGAGCTTGCGACCATAATTGCAGATGTATTCGAAAAATTCAGAGAAAGAAAGACAAAAACAGTAGTTAAGGTATGAGTCAGATGGATATGTAAAGAACGGCTCGTTATCTTCAATAACAAGAAATTATAAACAGCTTCCTGAAGTCAGCACGATGATATGATCATTACTGATTTTGCGTGCTCCACAAATCAACAGTGTTAAATTTCACGAAATGTCTTCTCATCTCTAATTTATTAATGTTGATAATAGGCTAACAAATACAATAGTACAATGTTTACACATCTTCTCTTGCACTGTTTGTGATCAATAAATTAAGCTGTGAATTTGGAGTTAAAACTAAGCAAGAAAACCTCATTCGAATAAAATATATGGTTGAGATGTCAAAACCTTTAAAAATAAATGTAGGTGTCAAGCGAGACGATGGTTTACTTCTTTTCAACTGTGTAATGGATAAAATTGTAAAAATCTGGAATGAAAAATTGAAAGAATATAAAATATCGCCACTCATACTAGCGAGTAAGAACAAAGGTCTTGCAATAAACTGCTTCCCATCGGTGGATGATTTTGCCACCCCCTTTGAAATGCTGTCAGTTTCAGCAGTGCAAGTCAATCTTTTGGAAGAGATAGTCAACATGACGGAATCTCAGCAGAGAACAAAAATTTATGGCAAATATAAAAAGTACTCCAACATATTTAATAACAGATATTATGGACATAGCAAAGATGTTGTTGCTATCGTTCAACTGCTCTTCCAAGTCTTTGCTGTCACTGAGAGAATTAAATCGGCAAACCTCAAAATTTCTATTTCTTCTGCCTGGACTTCAATTCCTATTAAAATTTTTGCTCTTACTTTCTTCACTGATAAAGAATACGTATATTTCGTGGGCTGTGCAAGAAAAACCTATTTTAGAAGAAAGGATATAAAAGAAGGAAAACTCTATGCTATAAATAAGGATTTCTACAACAAAAAACTTAGACCAAGGCAGTTCAACACAAACGAGTAAGCCTGTATTCTAAAGAATGTCTGATATTAAATTATAACCTTGATAAATTGGAAATATTAGAAAGAGGAGTTATATGAAAACATTAGATGCTTAAAGAAAGGATCACTTTGAAAATTACGTACTGACGACGATATTTTTCAAAACGTATTAGAAACAATAAGGAAGACATATTTGCAGAATAATAATAGCTTCACCAAGCAGATCGTCAAATATCTCGGGGAAAATAAAGTAACAACCACTTTGATGCATGAGATTAAGAAGCATTTTGAAAGGAATAAAATAAGAGAAGTTTTCAGGGAAAAAAGTTTTAAAACTACATGTACGAAGTGTTCGAAGAGGAGGAACAAAAGAAAACTGGAGCAAAGTGGTAGCAAGCTAGTAAAAGAAAACACAGTCAAACAATGAAGGCACACTGGAAAAAAGGGAAGAACGACAGATGATTAAGAACCGAAATTGGAACGCGGTCCCCAAAGGGCTTAAAGAAAGAAGAGGAACGTAAAGTACATAAGAGCGTGTTTCTAAAAGGTCTGGATACAGAAATGTCCCATTACTTTTAACCCAGTCATTTAATTGTGAAGCAGTGCAGTTGGAGACCGCGAAAGGAGATGATGCACACGGAAAAAGCGGTAGCTGCGCTCGTGTAGCTCGCCAGAGGAATGGCGCGCCGCGCCTGCGGGGCGTCGCGGCTAGTGTAAACCGCTGTCGCCAGTGCCGGACGCCAGTGAAAACAAACAGCGCCTTAAATCCCGCGCAGCCGCTTTAATTAAAATGCCGCGGCCCGTCAGTCAGCTAGGAGCTTTAACGCTGGCCAGACACAGGACCACAGCCTGCTCTTTAATTTCAGGTTTCGCCTCGTGCCTCTCATTTCAGAATCGCAGGAGTTGCGCTCCCAGTGATGAAATCACTTCACAGACCACGTAAAAGTACGTTCATGTGTCACTATATCAGAGAGAAGTCAGAGTATCTAGTATCTATGGAGCGATAAAGATGCGCAAAATATAATTTTTGTCGTCGGTGTAGTATTCTTCCAAAGTTGCGTTACTGTGAGTATTGGGGCAAGGACTTTATGGCCGCAAAGTACCGGAATCCAAGATGGCATCCATGACGTCATCCAAGGTGGCAGCTATGACGTCATTCAAGATGGCGGCTTTTGTCGAGAAGTTTGAATATTGGCGGGAAGTTTAAATTTAGGAGGGGAAATTTGAATTTTAGTGGGAAGATAGGTCAATTGGGCTACCTCCAATAACCTAATCCTGCCCTCCCCCCTACCCTCCTCCAGGAAGATTGTGGGAAGTTCAAATAACAACAGGATAATGCATCACACCACGGTTATCTCTACTAGCCTATGAAAATCGCTGGAAGATAGGTCACTTGGGCTACCTCCACTAACCTACATAATCCGATCGCTACCTCTCCCTACGAACTGGTACCAAGTTTGAAATTTGGTGATAAAGGAAGGTCAATTCGCATATCTCTACTAAGGTAAGAAAATGGCATGAAAGCAAGGACCCTTGGACTACCTCCACTAACCTAAGTCACCTGACCACCACCTCTTCCTAGGGATTGGCGGAAAAAGGACTCAACCTGCACTGGGCTGCTGGAGAGAGGAAGGAGTGTATTTTATTTATTTTCGAACAATTTATTTATGGATGGTGTTTATTTACCACAGTGATACAGAACACACCATACAGACCTTAAAACTACTCCTAAATAACTCACGTATAACGCTCTACACACATATATCTACTAATTGTAAACTGCCAAAATAAGGCACTTCACAGCCTACAGACATGCAAATTACTCGTAAATAATGCAATACATTTATGTCCAGAGAGCCAAACACCTCATAATTGTCAAAATAATAATACATCTAAAAGACTCTGCAAACGTGCTTGCTAATAGTCAACTGTCAAAATCATGCACCAATCTTTATTTAAACAAATTGAGACAGGATAACCATCTGGTGTGTTAGCCAGGAGGTCCACACTCCAACTGACCTAGTACACAGTACCACCGCCAGAGAGTGCTGTCATCCGTTTACTGATATAATCCAAGCTGGTGGAGGGAAAATGCTGGGAAAACGACTCTGCCTCTTCCTCTGCTGGACATAACGCATACCACAGCCTACAGAACCACTCAGAAAATAATGCAACAGACATGCAATCAATACACTCAAGCACCGCCCCCCCCCCCCCCCACATCATGTCCACTGGAGAACACAGCAGGTTAGTGAATGCCCCTGTAAAGTGACATGGCCCTCAACTGTCAAACAACTCACAGACGTTCATTAGGGTCGCGCATGCATGAGGCGGCAGCATCCATTTCATACTTGACACCTGAGAAATTCCTCTTGCATTCCTTGTTCACCTATACACCACTGCTGACATGACCAGACGGGAGTGCAGATGCTCCACGGGTGTGTTCACAAATGCTGCCATTGCCCTCGGCCACGATTCCACCCCAGCCGTAGCTGCCACAGCATCGCTCTAGTACCCATGGGTCACCCTCCCTCAGTTAGCGGGTTACGGCTCCAACAAGCAGCCAGCTCACAGTCGCCCGATTCCACAGGGTCACCTCCTCCGCCGTCACATCCTCGACGATCATGTGAGGTATAGCAACACCCCCTGTCCTCCTCACCACAGAACTCCAGGATGTGCTCACACTGATCCCATCACACCTGCTAATTGTAAACTGTCCAAATAAGGCAATCCACAGCCTATACCCTTGCAAACTACAACTCCGAAAGAATTTCAGTACAGATCTGCAAACTGCAACTAAGTGATGCAGCGCCGTGATGTGTAGACACGCTCAGTACTCGTAAATTCTCCAAATAGTGCATAGCACAGCCTACAGCCCTACTCACAAAATTACATAACAGACACAACCAAATTAGTGATGCAGCCTGTGTGTCAGCACCATCTGCCTTTCCTTTTTATTTCTGCAGACAGGACTTTCAATGGCAAAAAGCTATTTTACACTAATTCGATATTGCACCGATAATTAAACCATACAAACTATCCTACATATCGTGAAATACGGTAAGACTCCCACACTATTACACTGCTCTCCCACCAAGGAAATGAGCTTGAATTCCAAATCATGGATGTCTTTTCCAGAGGATAGCGTAGGACTAGGGATCTCAGAGGCTAGTGTACCTTTTCTTATGACCTCAATCAGCACACCATTTACTGCTGTTTGTGATCCTTCTCAGTCAACCATCGCTATCGCTCAGCGCATATATCAGCGAAACTCTGAGAAGGGATCGAGACAGAATGCGCTACAAATACTGAAGAAGTATCTAGCTGCAGTGATATGGGGGATTCGCAGATACCGGTTTCATACCATATTCCTTCGATGGATTGTATTGTATGTTAACTGGGGTCCTAGAAACCATGGACAGGAACAAAACCTGCCACAGCTGCAGTGGTCCACAACCCCATGACGACTACCACAGTCTGCCTCACCCCTCCGCTGCCGCACACTGAACCCAGGGTTATTGTGCAGTTTGGCCCCAGATGGAACCCCCCAGGGAACGTCTCAAAACAGACGAGTGTAACCCCTATGTTTGGATGGTAGAGTAATGGTGGGGTACATATACATTTGCGCAGAAATTGCCGACATAGTGTAGCTGAGGTGGAACAAGGGGAACCAGCCCACATTTGGCATGGCAGATGGAAAACCCTCCTAAAAACCATCCACAGACTCACTGGCTCACTGGCCCTCGACACAAGTCCGCCAGGCGTATTCGTGCCGAGGACCAGATGCACCTTCCCACCTGGAAAGCCGTGTGTTAGACCACATGGCTAACCCAGTGGGCACCACGTTCCTCAGTCGAATCACTTTCTAAATTGACGTTTTGGTCTGATACTACACTCCTGGAAATGGAAAAAAGAACACATTGACACCGGTGTGTCAGACCCACCATACTTGCTCCGGACACTGCGAGAGGGCTGTACAAGCAATGATCACACGCATGGCACAGCGGACACACCAGGAACCGCGGTGTCGGCAGTCGAATGGCGCTAGCTGCGCAGCATTTGTGCACCGCCGCCGCCAGTGTCAGCCAGTTTGCCGTGGCATACGGAGCTCCATCGCAGTCTTTAACACTGGTAGCATGCCGCGACAGCGTGGACGTGAACCGTATGTGCAGTTGACGGACTTTGAGCGAGGGCGTATAGTGGGCATGCGGGAGGCCAGGGGGACGTACCGCCGAATTGCTCAACACGTGGGGCGTGAGGTCTCCACAGTACATCGATGTTGTCGCCAGTGGTCGGCGGAAGGTGCACGTGCCCGTCGACCTGGGACCGGACCGCAGAGAAGCACGGATGCACGCCAAGACCGTAGGATCCTACGCAGTGCCGTAGGGGACCGCACCGCCACTTCCCAGCAAATTAGGGACACTGTTGCTCCTGGGGTATCGGCGAGGACCATTCGCAACCGTCTCCATGAAGCTGGGCTACTGTCCCGCACACCGTTAGGCCGTTTTCCGCTCACGCCCCAACATCGTGCAGCCCGCCTCCAGTGGTGTCGCGACAGGCGTGAATGGAGGGACAAATGGAGACGTGTCGTCTTCAGCGATGAGAGTCGCTTCTGCAATGGTGCCAATGATGGTCGTATGCGTGTTTGGCGCCGTGCAGGTGAGCGCCACAATCAGGACTGCATACGACCGAGGCACACAGGGCCAACACCCGGCATCATGGTGTGGGGAGCGATCTCCTACACTGGCCGTACACCTCTGGTGATCGTCGAGGGGACACTGAATAGTGCACGGTACATCCAAACCGTCATCGAACCCATCGTTCTACCATTCCTAGACCGGCAAGGGAACTTGCTGTTCCAACAGGACAATGCCCTTCGCATGTATCCCGTGCTACCCAACGTGCTCTAGAAGGTGTAAGTGAACTACCCTGGCCAGCACGATCTCCGGATCTGTCCCCCATTGAGCATGTTTGGGACTGGATGAAGCGTCGTCTCACGCGGTCTGCACGTCCAGCACGAACGCTGGTCCAACTGAGGCGCCAGGTGGAAATGGCATGGCAAGCCGTTCCACAGGACTACATCCAGCATCTCTACGATCGTCTCCATGGGAGAATAGCAGCCTGCATTGCTGCGAAAGGTGGATATACACTGTACTAGTGCCGACATTGTGCATGCTCTGTTGCCTGTGTCTATGTGCCTGTGGTTCTGTCAGTGTGATCATGTGATGTATCTGACCCCAGGAATGTGTCAATAAAGTTTCCCCTTCCTGGGACAATGAATTCACGGTGTTCTTATTTCAATTTCCAGGAGTGTATACACTCCGCTGATCATAGACTATATTCAGTGTCTTAGTAGTAGTGGGGGATGCATGATATGTTCGCATTTGAGAATCAGGTTTATAAATTATGTGTTTATGTGCGAAGGAGATGACTATGAAATGCTGTGATAGCAGAGGGAAGGGTGGTTTCTTAGGATGATAATTCTGTTTATGCATGCAGCATAGGTGTTCTGTGCATGAATGATTCACATTCGCCATTAATAATAAGAGTCGTCGAATGTGGATGACTTAAATGTGTTATCCTCTAGACAATCGAATAGTGAACTAATAGCTTTGTTGTTAGCACAGAAATTTGAGAAGAGTGAATATGGGTGTGTGTTTGCGTTGGGCCATTATTCCCGACTATGTAATTGTTCGATTCCTTGGTTCTGCACATTTCACGCATTCATTTAGTTGGGAGAACATGGATTATGTTGTGTGCATCTAGCACGTTTGCTGGTTATCTAGACATGAGAAACACCTTAGTTGACCTTGTAAATTATAGGGATTATTTCAAAGGTGTTAAAATGCCGACGTTGGTATTCGCAAGTGGAAATATCAGTTTCCTCTGTTTGTTTCTAGTTATTCAGTGGCTTACAGCACACTGCACCTCACTAAAGTTTGGGGTTTGCTGAGGAATAATTTCCTGTCTATATTTTCGGAATTGTATTGAGCGGGTGATCGGTGGAATACTGCTGTGTGCTTGATATCTAGAAGTACAGAGAAATGGTATAATATTATGGCAAACGATGCGGAAATACCATTGTTTCTGTATTTCCAGAGTCTGGAGATTGGTGTAGAAATGCAAGCAAACAGATAGGTTAGGACGAGAAACAGTACGTTTGTATCGAGGGGGAAACGAGCCAGTTTTTGCACATCAATTCTGAGAGTGACTTGGATTCACTGAGGGCTTTCTTATGTAAGAGGGGTGATTTTGTATGGCACAGGATGCGAATTCTATGTTTAGTACATCGACACGGTATGCAGTGATATATTGTTGAGTTGGGGATCGGTTTCACGCTCTTTCATCTCCTATCCCCAGAGGGAAGACAGTGTAATTGAGTAGCTGTCTTTCCGTATTTGACAATATATAGGGTACGCGGTGATATATTGAATGGCTGCAGATCGGTTTCACGTACTGATATTCAAGCTCATTTCCTTGGTGGGGGAGCAGTGTAATAGTGTGGGAGTCTCTCCTTATTTGTCGATATGTAGAGTAGTTTGCATGGTTTAATTATCGGTGGATTATCGCTATCAGTGTAAAATAGCTTTTTGCCATTGAAAGTCACGTCTGCAGAAAGAAAAAGGAAAGGCGGATGGTGTTCCCACACAGGTTGCATTACTAATTTGAACAGGTAAATTCGATAAGCGTCAATGAAAATTATCAATTCATTCACGAGTCATTCTTTGCGTAGAGACATAGGAGCATCTACAAACTTATTTGAACAAATGGAAACAAGGTATGTACGGAAAGTTCTGAGAAAGCAAGTGTTTAAAGACAAGTTGAAGCATACAATCCGTCTCTGGTGGGGATGCCATCATTCATCTGCAGTTGTTGCATTTGGACATCTTCAGACCTGTAGCTGTTGGATTCCGTAAATTAATGACCTTTTTTTTTGGCTTCAGTATGACAGTGCTTCGAATTCTGTTGGCATAGTTGTTGTTCTGAATCGCCCCCGGATGCGCTTAGACGGTGATCTGTTTCCAAACAAGAAGAATGCTTTTATGTTTGAGGGTGTTTTCACAGGCTTTTAGCTGTCTGAGCGTTAACATTTCTGAGAGGAATATTGGCAGTAGGATAAACATTCCACTGTGAAGCTTGAGCACCACAACGTACGCAGGCACACACAACTCGTACGTTCCAATAGGAACGAGAGGAACAAAGGGATCTGTGATATTCTGGTGCCGATTTCTGCAGCGCCTGCGAGGGTGAGTCAATATGTAATTAGGTCTTCGCTGGCAGCAGGTAGTGAGAGGGTTCACACACTCACACAGCACAGGGGATTACTAGGTGCATATTTAAATAGACAGACACGTGACTTTAGGAGAACATGCACTCCCGCGTTGGCTCACACCGGCTGGCCCTGATAGCTGCTGTTGTTTATAGTTTTGAATCGTTCTTTACATGCACTGAGTGTTTGTGCACTGGATTTTTTCCCTACTCTTTAAGTGCTGTGAGCATTAGAGATGCAAAATGGTTCGAGGATTTAGTAGCTGTTTTTGTGTTTCATGTACTATTTTGTAAATGGGAGTGCAGTGTGTGAGTTCAAAAGTTGACGATTAGCAAGCGTCTTTGGAAAGTCTTTTAGATGGAGTCAACTCACTCACCCCTGGAGTGTTTGCGACCCATCTGGTCACATCATAAATGGTATCTATCTGAACACGTATTTCAAGAGGAATTTCTTAGGTACCAAGTATGAAACGTATGCTGCCATTTCATGCTTGAGGACATCTGTGCATGGTTTGACGGCAGTGTCACTTCACAGGTGCTGCCGCTAATCTGCTGTGCAACCCAGTGGACAGTGGGTGGGGGCAGGGTATTCACACGTATTTTGTGTGCTATGCACTATTTGGAGAATTTACGAGTACTGAGCGTGTCTACACATCACGGTGCTGCATCATTTAGTTGCAGTTTGCAGATCTGTACTGAAATTCGTTCGGAGTAGTAGTTTGCAAGGGTATAGGCTGTGGAATGCCTTATTTGGACAGTTTACAATTAGCAGGTGTGATGGGATCAGTGTGAGCACACCCTGGAGTTCTGTGGTGAGGAGAACAGGGGGTGTTGCTATACCTCACATGGTCGTCCAGGATGTGACGGCGGAGGAGGTGACCCTGTGGAATCGGGCGACTGTGAGCTGGCTGCTTGTTGCAGCCGTGACCCGCTAGCTGAGGGAGGGTGACCCATGGGCATGAGAGCAATGCTGTGGCAGCTATGGCTGGGGTGGGGTCGGGGCTGTGTGCAGTGGCGGCGTCGGCGCACACAACTCTGGAGCGTCTGTGCTCCCATCCGGTCCCGACGGCAGTGGTGTATAGGTGAACATGTATTTCGAGAGGAAGTTCTCAGGTGTCATGTACAGGGTGTTTCAAAAATGACCGGTATATTTGAAACGGCAATAAAAACTAAACGAGCAGCGATAGAAATACACCGTTTGTTGCAATATGCTTGGGACAACAGTACATTTTCAGGCGGACAAACTTTCGAAATTACAGTAGTTACAATTTTCAACAACAGATGGCGCTGCAAGTGATGTGAAAGGTATAGAAGAAAACGCAGTCTGTGGGTGCGCCATTCTGTACGTCGTCTTTCTGCTGTAAGCGTGTGCTGTTCACAACGTGCAACTGTGCTGTGGACAACATGGTTTATTCCTTAGAACAGAGGATTCTTCTGCTGTTGGAATTCCACCGTCTAGAACACAGTGTTGTTGCAACAAGACGAAGTTTTCAACGGAGGTTTAATGTAACCAAAGGACCGAAAAGCGATACAATAAAGGATATGATTGAAAAATTTCAACACACTGGGAACGTGTCGGATGAACGTGCTGGAAAGGTAGGGCGACCGCGTACGGCACCACAGAGGGCAACGCGCAGCTAGTGCAGCAGGTGATCCAACAGCGGCCTCGGGTTTCCATTCGCCGTGTTGCAGCTGCGGTCCAAATGACGCCAACGTCCACGTATCGTCTCATGCGCCAGAGCTTACACCTCTATCCATACAAAATTCAAACCTGGCAACCCCTCAGCGCTGCTACCATTGCTGCACGAGAGACATTCGCTAACGATATAGTGCACAGGATTGATGACGACGAAATGCATGTGGGCAGCATTTGGTTTACTGACGAAGCTTATTTTTACTTGGACGGCTTCGTCAATAAACAGAACTGGCGGATATGGGGAACCGAAAAGCCCCATGTTGCAGTCCCATCGTCCCTGCATCCTCAAAAAGTACTGGTCTGGGCCGCCATTTCTTCCAAAGGAATCATTGGCCCATTTTTCAGACCCAAAACGATTACTGCATCACGCTATTTGGACATTCTTCGTGAATTTGTGCCTTAGACGACACTGCTAACACCTCGCGGTTTATGCAAGATGGTGCCCGGCCACATCGCACGGCCGACGTCTTTAATTTCCTGAATGAATATTTCGATGATCGTGTGATTGCTTTGGGCTATCCGAAACATACAGGAGGCGGCGTGGATTCGCCTCCCTATTCGCCAGACCTGAACCCCTGTGACTTCTTTCTGTGGGGACACTTGAAAGACCAGGTGTACCGCCAGAATCCAGAAACAACTGAACAGCTGAAGCAGTACATCTCATGTGCATGTGAAGCCATTCCGCCAGACACGTTGTCAAAGGTTTCGGGTAATTTCATTCAGAGACTACGCCATATTATTGCTACGCATGGTGGATATGTGGAAAATATCGTACTATAGAGTTTCCCAGACCGCAGCGCCATCTGTTGTTGAGAATTGTAACTACTGTAATTTCGAAAGTTTGTCTGCCTGAAAATGTACTGTTGTCCCAAGCATATTGCAACAAAAGGTGTATTTCTATCGCTGTTCGTTTAGTTTGTATTGCCGTTTTAAATATACCGGTCATTTTTGAAACACCCTGTATGAAATGGATGCCGCTGCTTCATGCCTGCATGACCCTAATGGACGTCCGTGTGTGGTATGACAGTAGAGGACCACGTCACTTCATGAGGGCATTCACAAACCTGCTGTGTTCTCCAGTGGACATGGTGTGGGGGGCGGTGCTTGCGTGTGTTGACTGCGTGTTTGTTGCATTATTTTCTGAGTGGGTCTGAAGGCTGTGCTATGCAATTTTTGGACAGTTTACGATTTTGTGCCTGCACATCAGTGTACAATTTATTTAAGAGTAGTTTGCATGTCTGTACTGAAAGTGTTTTGGTAAATTGAGAGTTATTTGCTTGTGTGCAGAGCATTATTTAGAAGTAGTTTACAGGTCTGAGGACTGTATTGGCCCGCATCTCGTGGTCGTGTGGTAGCGTACTCGCTTCCCACGCACGGGTTCCCGGGTTCGATTCCTGGCGGGGTCAGGGATTTTCTCTTCCTCGTGATGGCTGGGTGTTGTGTGATGTCCTTAGGTTAGTTAGGTTTAAGTAGTTCTAAGTTCTAGGGGACTGATGACGATAGATGTTAAGTCCCATAGTGCTCAGAGCCATTTGAACTACACTCCTGGAAATGGAAAAAAGAACATATTGACACCGGTGTGTCAGGCCCACCATACTTGCTCCGGACACTGCGAAAGGGCTGTACAAGCAATGATCACACGCACGGCACAGCGGACACACCAGGAACCGCGGTGTTGGCTGTCGAATGGCGCTAGCTGCGCAGCATTTGTGCACCGCCGCCGTCAGTGTCAGCCAGTTTGCCGTGGCATACGGAGCTCCATCGCAGTCTTTAACACTGGTAGCATGCCGCGACAGCGTGGACGTGAACCGTATGTGCAGTTGACGGACTTTGAGCCAGAGCGTATAGTGGGCATGCGGGAGGCCGCGTGGACGTACCGCCGAATTGCTCAACAAGTGGGGCGTGAGGTCTCTACAGTACATCGATGTTGTCGCCAGTGGTCGGCGGAAGTTGCACGTGCCCGTCGACCTGGGACCGGACCGCAGTGACGCACGGATGCACGCCAAGACCGTAGGATCCTACGCAGTGCCGTAGGGGACCGCACCGCCACTTCCCAGCAAATTAGGGACACTGTTGCTCCTGGGGTATCGGCGAGGACCATTCGCAACCGTCTCCATGAAGCTGGGCTACGGTCCCGCACACCGTTAGGCCGTCTTCAGCTCACGCCCCAACATCGTGCAGCCCGCCTCCAGTGGTGTCGCGACAGGCGTGAATGGAGGGACGAATGGAGACGTGTCGTCTTCAGCGATGAGAGTCGCTTCTGCCTTGGTGCCAATGATGGTCGTATGCGTGTTTGGCGCCGTGCAGGTGAGCGCCACAATCAGGACTGTATACGACCGAGGCACACAGGGCCAACACCCGGCATCATGGTGTGGGGAGCGATCTCCTACACTGGCCGTACACCTCTGGTGATCGTCGAGGGGACACTGAATAGTGCACGGTACATCCAAACCGTCATCGAACCCATCGTTCTACCATTCCTAAACCGGCAAGGGAACTTGCTGTTCCAACAGGACACTGCACGTCCGCATGTATCCCGTGTCACCCAACGTGCTCTAGAAGGTGTAAGTCAACTACCCTGGCCAGCAAGATCTCCGGATCTGTCCCCCATTGAGCATGTTTGGGACTGGATAAAGCGTCGTCTCACGCGGTCTGCACGTCCAGCACGAACGCTGGTCCAACTGAGGCGCCAGGTGGAAATGGCATGGCAAGCCGTTCCACAGGACTACATCCAGCATCTCTACGATCGTCTCCATGGGACAATAGCAGCCTGCATTGCTGCGAAAGGTGGATATACACTGTACTAGTGCCGACATTGTGCATGCTCTGTTGCCTGTGTCTATGTGCCTGTGGTTCTGTCAGTGTGATCATGTGATGTATCTGACCCCAGGAATGTGTCAATAAAGTTTCCTCTTCCTGGGACAATGAATTCACGGTGTTCTTATTTCAATTTCCAGGAGTGTATTTTTGACTGTATTGTGACCCCAAGCACATCAGCGCGAGTGTTTTGTGTCAGTGTGATAAATATACTCCATATAAGTAATGTGTTCCAAAACAAATAGAGTACACTCCTTTCTTTCTCTCTCCACCACTCCTATCTGGCTGGGTCATTTTCGCCCCATTTCCCCCCTCCATACCATCACCTTGGATTACATCACAGGAGGGATGACAGTACCATTTGGTGAAGTGTTGTGTACTAGTTCAGTTGGAGTCTGGATCTAGTAGTGGAGACAATGCCTGTAAAATAAAACGTTATGTCCAGCAGAGGCAAAGGCAGAGTCGTTTTCCCACCATTTCCCCCCACCAGCTTGAATTATGTCATAAAACGGATGACAGTGCTTTGTGGTGGTGGTACTGTGTACTAGGTCCAGATCTCGTGGTGAACACACTGTTTGCCGCCATCTTGGATAACAGTACTTGTGGCATCAGCTGCCATCTTATATTACATCAAGGAATGGACGACAGCGTCGTCTGGTAGTGGTACTCTGTACTAGGTCAGTTGGAGTGTGGACCTCCTGGCGAACACACTGGATGGTGGTGCAGTCTATTTGTTTAAAGAAAGGCTGGTGTATGATTTTGACAGTTGACGATTAGCAAGCATGTTTGCAGAGTCTTTTAGATGGATTATTATTTGGAAATTACGAGTTGTTTGGCTCTCTGGACATAAATGTATTGCATTATTTACGAGTGGTTTGCATGTCTGTAGGTTGTGCAGTGCCTTATTTTGACAGTTTACAATTAGCAGACATTTGTCTAAAGCATTATACATGAGTTACTTAGGAGTAGTTTTTAGGTCTGTATAGTGTGTGGCATGTCGGAACGTGTTTTCTGTATTACTGCAATACATATAGTCCATCCCTAAATAAATTGATCCAAAATAAATAAAGTACACTGCTTCCTCTCTTCAGCAGCCCATCGCAGGTTGTGTCCTTTTCCAACCAATCCCTAGGAAGAGATGGTGGTTGGATGACTTAGGTTAGAGGAGATAGCCTAAGTGACCTATCTTCCCACGATTTTCATAGGTTAGTAGAGATAACTGTGATGTGATGTATTATCCTGTTGGATAATTTTCTGGGGGAGGAGATTGGGTCGTTAGGTTATTGGAGGTAGCTCAATTGACCTATGTTCCTGCCAAAATTCTACCATCCCGCCAAAATTAAAACTTCCCACCAAAAGCCCCCACTTGAATTACGTCATGGCCACTATCTTGGATGACGTCACGGACGCCATATTGAATGACGTCATCAACTGTCATCATCGCCGCCATTTTGGATGATGGTACTTTGGGGCCAAATCGCCCTTTCCCCCAATACTACTGTAGTATGGTGTAAGCTTGCCCATAAGCACTCTGCAGCTTTTGAATGCCGTTATATCGCTAGTACAGGCAGATTTCGTTGAAAGGTACTGTGGATTTCTTATAGGTATCCTATGGGAATCTCAGTGAATTCATTCGATATTATTCGATATCTGGAATGAAGTTGGCTTAAGGCTGTAAAGAGAGAATGTAAGCGGTCATTTCTCTCGCTTCCAGCAAGTTGTGATGCGCTATTTTTTTGTATAGTGGAACAAGAAACAAGCCTCCTCTATTCTGTATGTGTCGCATTACACTTAATCGTTTGGCCGAGTCCCTGGTTTAATAAATTATAGCTGGCGACACTGAGAAGTGGCTTCTCAGTCGTACAAAGCGGAAGTGCTCCAAAATCATCGAATAGGGAAGTATGACTTAAAGAAAATTAGAGTTTTATCACAGATAAGTGTCTTCAGGGATGAAATTAATCTTTTTTTAATATTCTTGACCTATATGTTTAATTTACGATTATTTTTTGAAAAATAGCAATATTTCTCAGCAAGCGATGCGCACTCATTGCGCAGTGGCAACCGGCATTTCACTCTGAAAATAATTGACCAGACAATTTAAAATTTACAGCCTCTAAAGTTACAGTTTTTCTGTACAGTTACGTATCACTAACACTTTCTATGACTAATTTTTTACAGTTATTTATGCAATAGTGTTAAACTTCTATACACAGTTATAGGGATTACAAAATTCACTTACGTACTATCACAGAAATTGGTAGACAGGAGGAACAAAACGAACATCTTGTATCTGCGTATGTATTAGTAGTTTCGACGGCTCAAACACAGACCGCGATACACGTCGACCTATTGAATAAATGAATTATGTAGTTCAACAATTGTGGAATCTGAAAGCATGAAACTGTGTTTCCTAATTTCACGTGTATTCCAAACTGAAGTCAGTATGCAGAGCTCAACTACAGACAGCAATATTTTCTTGGTTATACACACATCTGCCGTTACCAAAAGCTGTTAGCAGTAACAAAAAAATGATCAACGACTAGTTCATTACAAACACAAACAAAGTGTCCAACTTATTACGGGTACATTACCATCAAAGAAATGCTTATAAACCAATGCAGTTCTACATACGTGCCATCACAGTCGCCATATTGACAGCGACAATAGCCAATGCCGCCCGCTTTCCATTACGAATTCCATAACGCTGACTGAATGACACAGCGGCCTCACATTGGGGCAACACTTTTGCATGGCGTTGGCATAGAAACGTTAACAAAATCGCATTACATGGTTGGTTGTGGTAGATACGCCAAACAATTGCTTAACATATTATGTAGCTGTAAAGGATTGTTTCTTTCGCTGCGTCTACAGAAACTATCCAACTAGTGTAAATCACCAAGAAAACCATGCTAATATATGGTGCCTCTTGAACTCTAAATGTGTTAACCACTATTTGGCATGCCAGTCTCATACCAGCAGACTGACGAGAGCTCGCTTAGGCAACTGTTCAAATATGCAGACGTGGTTGTGGCAGAGTATAAATATTGCCTTCCATCTGTGAATGTGAATTAATTATGAGCAGGCAGCAGTCAGATGGAGAGGTTAGCGACGTTTTTTGAATGGACGTTGCTAAGCAACAGATATAGGCCTATGTCTGTGCTCTTTGGACGCTATAGATCTGTTAAGAAACGAATTTGCCAATGACTTTCATGAGAATGTGAACAGACTCACAAGAAATCGCGAAAGACTGTCGTGGAAAAGGCTGACATCAGTCACTGTTGTGAGTATATCTAAATCTGAGCTTCTTGCGCTGCGTGGTTTTACTAAGCGAAGGCAACATCAGTTCCTCGTTAAGCTGGCAGTATATTGTGTATTGGCTATCTGAGGCGCATAGCGAGCAATGATGTAACCATTTAACCTTTATATTCGTTAATACACAAAATGTGTTTTTCTGCTGTGATAGCGCTATTTTTCACAAGCAAATTTCGCATTTTGTATGAAAGGTGTCAGTATTGCGTGTTCTGCAGCTGTACGTTATTTTGGTTTTACATATATTACTCATAGTTTTGGAACGATGCATGTCATAATTGTTTTACCCATGTTAATTAGTATTTGCAGCTAGTTTTTGCCAGTCGTGACGATTTCTGGGCTCTTGTGTGGTGACTAACTAAAAGACGCATTTCCTCTGCACTATAACAATTCGATAGACATTCGTGCCGAAGTTTTCCGTTTCGTTTATCTTCCAGATGATCTGACAATCGATTAGGATCTTTAAGATAAGAAATGTGGCAGTTTAAATGAAAAACTTTTTATTTAACCAGCACCATTTATCTTCTTAGTCAGTAGAAGTGATGTCATCACTGCCGTTTTGTTCTATTTCTTCCTTCCTGTTTGTGTGTTTAGTGAGAGTGTAAGCGTATAGCGTACATTGTGAGTATGTGTTTTTGTTTGTGTGCCTTAAACTGTAGAATGGATATAAGAAACTACAAACCAAAAGTAATAGTGGAAATGTTACAGGAGAAAGGCTTTATCCTGTTCAGGAATCACAATGTCCCTGCACATATTTCCTACGATGACAAAAGCACAATAGACCTCATATTCATAAGAAGAGCAATTGTGAACAATGTAACACCTCTCTGGACAGTAAAACAAACTCCACTTCGAGAACATATCCCATTGGATATAAGCTTCGAGGAGAAAGGCAAAAAAAGCAAGAAAAAGAGGTACAAGTACTGTCAAGAAAGATATACATCGGGAAAATTGTAGCAAAATCAGTCGAGATAAAACTAATTGAAACGCTAATATACAATGCACAGTTAGAGGGAGCAAGTGTGAGATTGTAACCGAACCATCGACATACCTCTATGGAAGTCACAAAGATATATATCAGATGACCTTACCGATAAACAGATCACTACCCATAGGATCACAAGAATTTATTTACAGTTGCTGCACATCGGATAACTTAATTACAGTTGCTGCACATCGGATAACTTAATTAATTTAATTTTTTTTAAAAAACAGGTGTGACCATAGAATAGTAAAATCTTTTCCTTGGTCCCTCGTCGTACACTCGCCTTTAATTGGTATGTTCTCACCTACATTGTCTCCTCTTCCTTCTCAGGTGCGTTCAATAGCACAGCAACAAATTCTCTCAAATCAAAAGTATGAAACGCAGGACTGATATTGTCTACTACACTGCATCCAACTTGTTCCATCTGTCTATCCTCAGATTCGCTGTCTTCCCATTGTTCGCCATCCTCACGTTCTTCTTCATTATCCATCTCACTTGTCTCTGTCGCTGAATATGGAATTAGATTCGTAGCTGTATCGTGTTCTTGCACAATTACTCCTTTTCCTGACTGCCCCCTCGCCACATTAGTCCCTTATGTGTTCTGGGTTGGTTCCTACTGATGATTCTTTCTTCTCGTCATCGGTGGCAGTAAGATGTAGTGTATCAAACCTTCCTTCTCGTGACTCTTCCACATCATCCTTTAACTTTGTTTCTCATCGTTCAGACGCACCATACCAAACCTTTCCCTCAAGTGCAAATTGACTCCGTAATAAAGTGCTGATATCAGTTTTACTATTACAGTGTGTATGACTGCAAAGTTGGCACTGAACGCGTGTGTTGGCAGCCAGACTGTGCTCTTACTTTTTTTTATGTCTGTGAACTTGCCGTTTACCAGGTCATGTAATTTCATGCCATGAATTTTGAATATTGGCCATTTCTTCTCTCTGTCCTACGTTTCATACGTTTGTTTATCTACAGTATCATTAACACCTGACTCCCTAAGGTCAGTGCTCATGGTATCACGTTACTGATCACTCTTACTTGTATGAAGGGCATTCACTAAGTAAGGTAACACTTTTTTTCTGAAAGCAGACAGGTTGGTTTAGGATTCCAGTAAGCCATATTACTCCCCACTGTTTTGGCTACGAAACCCAATTTTCCAACATAATTTCCATTCAATTGGCAGTCTTTTGTCACCTTACTAGGAGGGCTTGTATGCCTGCACGTTAACTTTCCACTCGTCGATGTCAGAGTCAACATCTTCCTGCATCATAAACTCCCCGTCATCCATGTACTGATTCCTGCAGAACTTCGTTCGAGCAAACAGGTGGAAGCCAGGTGCTGGAAGGTGGCTGAGGAAGAACAGTCCAATGAAATGTTTTGAGCTCCACTCCTGTGCGCAACTTGTGTGATGCCCAGAGTTGTCATGTAGAAGAAGAAGTTCGTTTGAATTTAAGTGGTGCCGAACATGCTGATGTCATTTCTTCAGATTTCTGAAGGTATCACAGCACACTTCACATCTTCTGGTCCAGACTGTATACCGATTAGGTTTCTTTCGGAGTATGCTGATGCATTAGCTCCATACTTAACAATCATACACAACCATTCGCTCGACGAAATATCCATATACAAAGACTGGAAAGTTGCACAGGTCACACCAATATTCAAGAAAGGTAGTAGGAGTAATACACTAAATTACAAGCTCACGTCGTCGATGTGCAGCACGATTTTCAAACATATATTGTGTTCGAACATTATGAATTACCTCGAAGAAAACGGTCAACATGGGTTTAGAAAACATCTTTCCTATGAAACACAACTAGCTATTTATTCAGATGAAGTATTTCTATTGACAAGGGATTTCAGATCTATTCCGTATTTATGGACTTCCGGAAGGCTTTTGACACTGTACCACACAAGCGGCTCGTAGTGAAATTTTGTGCTTATGGAATATCGTCTCAGTTTTGTGACTGGATTTGTTATTTCCTGTCAGAGAGGTCACAGTTCGTAGTAACTGACGGAAAGTCATCGAGTAAAACTGAAGTGATTTCTGCTGTTTCTCAAGGTAGTATTATAGGCCGTTTGCTGTTCTTATCTATATAAACGATTTGGGAGACAATCTGAGCAGCCGTCTCGGGTGTTTGTAGATGACGCTGTCGTTTATCGAGTAATAAAGTCATCATAAGATCAAAACAAACTGCAATACCATTTAGAAAAGAAATCTGAATGGTCCTAAAAGTGGCAGTTGACCCTAAATAACGAAAAGTGTGAGGTCATACACATGAGTACTAAAAGGAACTGGTTAAACTTCTGTTACACTATAAATCAGTCTAAGCTGAAAGCCGTAAATTCAACTAAATACTTAAGGTATGGTCAAAGCCGTAAATTCAACTAAATACTTAAGGTATGGTCCGCAGCTCGTGGTCTCGCGGTAGCGTTCTCGCTTCCCGAGCACGGGGTCCCGGGTTCGATTCCCGGCGGGGTCAGGGATTTTTCACCTGCCTCGTGATGACTGGGTGTTTGTGTCGTCTTCATCATCATCATCAATCATCCCCATTACGGTCGGAGGAAGGCAATGGCAAACCACCTCCACTAGGACCTTGCCTAGTATGGCGGCGCGGGTCTCCCGCGTCGCTCCCCTACGCTCGGTAAACGGAGTATGGGACTCATCATCATCATCACTTAAGGTATTACAATTACGAACAACTTAAATTGGAAGGAACCCATGGAAAATGTTGTGGAGAAGGCTAAACAATGACTGCGTTTTATTGGCAGGACACTTAGAAAATGTAACAGACCTACACTACGCTTGTCCGTCCTCTTTTAGAATACTGCTGCGCAGTGTGGGATCCTTACCAAATAGGACTGACGGAGTACATCGAATAGTTCAAAGAAAGGCAGGGCGTTTTGTTTTATCGCAAAATATGGGAAAGAGTGTCACAGAAATGAGACAGCATTTGGGATGGAAATCATTAAAAAAAAGGCGTTTCTCGTTGCTACGGAATCTTCTCACGAAGTAACAATCACCAACTATCTCCTCCGAATGGGAAAATATTTTGATGGCACCTACATAGGGAGCCGCCCCCCATGAACCATGGACCTTGCCGTTGGTGGGGAGGCTTGCGTGCCTCAGCGATACAGATGGCCGTACCGTAGGTGCTACCACAACGGAGGGGTATCTGTTGAGAGGCCAAACAAACGTGTGGTTCCTGAAGAGGGGCAGCAGCCTTTTCAGTAGTTGCAGGGGCAACAGTCTGGATGATTGACTGATCTGGCCTTGCAACATTAACCAAAACGGCCTTGCTGTGCTGGTACTGCGAACGGCTGAAAGCAAGGGGAAACTACAGCCGTAATTTTTCCCGAGGGCATGCAGCTTTACTGTATGATTAAATGATGATGGCATCCTCTTGGGTAAAATATTCCGGAGGTAAAATAGTCCCCCATTCGGATCTCCGGGTGGGGACTACTCAGGAGGCTGTCGTTATCAGGAGAAAGAAAACTGGCGTTCTACGGATCGGAGCGTGGAATGTCAGATCCCTTAATCGGGCAGGTAGGTTAGAAAATTTAAAAAGGGAAATGGATAGGTTAAAGTGAGATATAGTGGGAATTAGTGAAGTTCGGTGGCAGGAGGAACAAGACTTCTGGTCAGGTGACTACAGGGTTATAAACACAAAATCAAATAGGGGTAATGCAGGAGTAGGTTTAATAATGAATAGGAAAATAGGAATGCGGGTAAGCTACTACAAACAGCATAGTGAACGCATTATTGTGGCCAAGATAGATAGGAAAATAGGAATGCGGGTAAGCAACTACAAACAGCATAGTGAACGCATTATTGTGGCCAAGATAGATACGAAGCCCACACCTACTACAGTAGTACAAGTTTATATGCCAACTAGCTCTGCAGATGATGAAGAAATTGAAGAAATGTACGATGAAATAAAAGAAATTATTCAGATAGTGAAGGGAGACGAAAATTTAATAGTAATGGGTGACTGGAATTCGAGTGTAGGAAAAGGGAGAGAAGGAATATGGATTGGGGCTAAGAAATGCAAGAGAAAGCTGCCTGGTAGAATTTTGCACAGAGCACAACTTAATCATAGCTAACACTTGGTTTAAGAATCATGAAAGAAGGTTGTATACGTGGAAGAACCCTGGAGATACTAAAAGGTATCAGATAGATTATATAATGGTAAGACAGAGATTTAGGAACCAGGTTTTAAGTTGTAAGACATTTCCAGGGGCAGATGTGGACTCTGACCACAATCTATTGGTTATGACCTGTAGATTAAAACTGAAAAAACTGCAAAAATGTGGGAAATTAAGGAGATGGGACCTGGATAAACGGAAAGAACCAGAGGTTGTACAGAGTTTCAGGGAGAGCATAAGGGAACAATTGACAGGAATAGGGGAAAAAAATACAGTAGAAGAAGAATGGGTAGCTCTGAGGGATGTAGTAGTGAAGGCAGCAGAGGATAAAGTAGGTACAAAGACGAGGGCTGCTAGAAATCCTTGGGTAACAGAAGAAATATTGAATTTAATTGATGAAAGGAAAAATATAAAAATGCAGTAAATGAAGCAGGCAAAAAGGAATACAAACGTCTCAAAAATGAGATCGACAGGAAGTGCAAAATGGCTAAACAGGGATGGCTAGAGGACAAATGTAAAGATGTAGAAGCTTATCTCACTAGGGGTAAGATAGATACTGCCTACAGGAAAATTAAAGAGACCTTTGGAGAGAAGAGAACCACGTGTATGAATATCAAGAGCTCAGATGGCAGCCCAGTTCTAAGCAAAGAAGGGAAGGCAGAAAGGTGGAAGGAGTATATAGAAGGTTTATACAAGGGCGATGTACTTGAGGACAATATTATGGAAATGGAAGAGGATGTAGATGAAGACGAAATGGGAGATACGATACTGCGTGAAGAGTTTGACAGAGCACTGAAAGACCTGAGTCGAAACAAGGCCCCCGGAGTAGACAACATTCCATTAGAACTACTGACAGTCATGACAAAACTCTACCAGCTGGTGAGAAAGATGTATGAGACATGCGAAATACCCTCAGACTTCAAGAAGAATATAATAATTCCAATCCCAAAGAAAGCAGGTGCTGACAGATGTGAAAATTACCGAACTATCAGTTTAATAAGTCACAGCTGCAAAATACTAACGCGAATTCTTTACAGACGAATGGAAAAACTGGTAGATGCGGACCTCGGGGAGGATCAGTTTGGATTCCGTAGAAATGTTGGAACACGTGAGGCAATACTGACCTTACGACTTATCTTAGAAGAAAGATTAAGAAAAGGCAAACCTACGTTTCTAGCATTTGTAGACTTAGAGAAAGCTTTTGACAATGTTGACTGGAATACTCTTTTTCAAATTCTAAAGGTGGCAGGGGTAAAATACAGGGAGCGAAAGGCTATTTATAATTTGTACAGAAACCAGATGGCAGTCATAAGAGTCGAGGGGCATGAAAGGGAAGCAGTGGTTGGGAAAGGAGTGAGACAGGGTTGTAGCCTCTCCCCGATGTTATTCAATCTGTATATTGAGCAAGCAGTAAAGGAAACAAAAGAAAAATTTGGAGTAGGTATTAAAATTCATGGAGACGAAGTAAAAACTTTGAGGTTCGCCGATGACATTGTAATTCTGTCAGAGACGGCAAAGGACTTGGAAGAGCAGTTGAACGGAATGGACAGTGTCTTGAAAGGAGGATATAAGATGAACATTAAGAAAAGCAAAACGAGGATAATGGAATGTAGTCAAATTAAATCGGGTGATGCTGAGGAAATTAGATTAGGAAATGAGACACTTAAAGTAGTAAAGGAGTTTTGCTATTTAGGAAGTAAAATAACTGATGATGGTCGAAGTAGAGAGGATATAAAATGTAGACTGGCAATGGCAAGGAAAGCGTTTCTGAAGAAGAGAAATTTGTTAACATCGAATATAGATTTATGTATCAGGAAGTCGTTTCTGAAAGTATTTGTTTGGAGTGTAGCCATGTATGGAAGTGAAACATGGACGATAACTAGTTTGGACAAGAAGAGAATAGAAGCTTTCGAAATGTGGTGCTACAGAAGAATACTGAAGATAAGGTGGATAGAGCACGTAACTAATGAGGAGGTATTGAATAGGATTGGGGAGAAGAGAAGTTTGTGGCACAACTTGACTAGAAGAAGGGATCGGTTGGTAGGACATGTTTTGAGGCATCAAGGGATCACAAATTTAGCATTGGAGGGCAGCGTGGAGGGTAAAAATCGTAGAGGGAGACCGAGAGATGAGTACACTAAGCAGATTCAGAAGGATGTAGGTTGCAGTAGGTACTGGGAGATGAAGCAGCTTGCACAGGATAGAGTAGCATGGAGAGCTGCATCAAACCAGTCTCAGGACTGAAGACAACAACAACAACATACATAAGGAGGAACGATCACCACGATAAAATAAGGGAAATCGGAGATCGTACGGAAAGATATAGGTGTTCATTCTTTCCGGGTGCTATACGAGATTGGAATAACAGAGTATTGTGTAGGTGGTTCGATGAACCCCCTGCCAGGCACTTGAATGTGATTTGCAGAGTATCCATTTAGATGTAGATGTAACAGAGTAAACCCTTCAGAGTTCCAGAAGATCGTCTCCATGAGTGTACAGGCCGAGGTTGCGGCTTTCAACGGCTTCTTCGGGGGAGAGGCAGTGTGGCGCCACTCTGCGGGTTGCTGTTTTGTTTTCGGTTCGAAGTGATGAACCCAAGTGTCACTGTGTGTAACGATGTTCGACAATTAGGTGTCACTGTCAGCCTTGTAACGCGCAAGCAGGCCCGCGCAGATAGTCCTTCGTTGCTCTTTACGGTGTTCTGCTAGGAGGCGAGGAACGCAGCAGACACCCATCTTTGAGTACCCCAACTGGTGTATGAGTATGTCAACACTGCCAACGGAAGCGTCAAGTCGTGCAACGAGGTATTGTGATCGTTCTGTCACCTCCAATGAGTGTCTACTCACTTTCCAGCATTGAAGAAGTCAGAGCTGTGTGAGGACGGCAGGCACAGAGGATATCGGATAGGTTTGCACGACCTTGTTACGATGATGACAGGCACTTCGCACAATGACTCACAGTGCTTTTATTCACTGCCAGATCTCCATACACATTCTGCAAGCGCTTATGAATATTTTCAATGCTCTGGTTTTCTTCCAAAACAAACCCATAGACAGCTCTCTGCTTGGAACGCATCTCCATTGCATACGCCATTTTCAAAGCTATGTGTAGTGCCGCTACCTATCTGAAACTATAAGAGCTGAAGCGGGAATTTTTCACGATGTCATACAACAAAGTCTGCATTCTTTCAACTGAAACTGAGCGAGAAGAAAATTCGTTGCATTATTTATTGAACGCCCCTCGTATTATCGAGTATACAGTATCCTTCGTCCTGTTGGCGAATTTATTAACTCCTCGTGAAAATGTTTCCTTTACGTCCTCATAGTTCGCAACGAAGCTCCTAGTAAACATACACTATTGGCCATTAAAATTGCTACACCAAGGAGAAATGCAGATGATAAACGGGCATTAATTGAAGACATATATAGTACTGGAACTGCCATGTGGTTAGATTTTCACGCAATTTGGGTGCATAGATCATGAGAAATCAGTATCCAGAACAACCACCTCTGCCCCTAATAACGGCCTTGATACGCCTGGGCATTGAATCAAACAGAGCTTGGATGGCGCGTACAGGTACAGCTGCCCATGCAGCTTCAACACGATAACACAGTTCATAAATAGTAGTGACTGGCGTATTGTGACGCCCACCATTGACCAGACGTTTTCAGTTGGTGAGAGATCTGGAGAATGTGCTGGCCATGGTAGCAGTCGAACATTTTCTGTATCCAGACAGGCACGTACAGGACCTGCAACATGCGGTCGGGCATTATCTGGCTGAAATGTAGGGTTTCGCGGGGATCGAATGAAGAGTTGAGCCACGGGTCGTAAGATATCTGAAATGTAACTTCCTCTGTTCAAAGTGCCGTCAAGGCGAACAAGAGGTGACCGAGACGTGTAACCAATGCCACCCCATACCATCAAGCCGGGTGATACGCCAATGTGGCGATGACGAATACACGCTTCCAATGTGCGTTCACCTCGATGTCGCCAAAAATGGATGCGACCATCATGATGCTGTAAACAGAACCTGGATTCATCCGAAAAAAATGACGTTTTCCCATTCTGCACCTAGGTTCGTCGCTGAGTACACAATCGCAGGCGATCCTGTCTGTGATGCAGAGTCTGGGGTAACCGCAGCCATGGTCTCCAAGCTGATAGTCCATGCTGCTGCAAACGTCGTCGAACTGTTTGTGCAGTGGTTGTTGTCTCGCAAACGTCCATATCTGTTGACTCAGGGATCGAGACGTGGCTGCACGATCCGTTGCAGCCATGCGGATAAGATGCCTGTCATCTCGACTGCTAGAGATACGAGGCCGTTGGGATCCAGAACGGCGTTCCGTATTACCCTCCTGAACCGACGGATTCCATATTCATTGGATCTATACCAACGCGAGCAGCAATGTCGCGTTACGATAAACCGCAATCGCGATAGGCTACAATCCGAGCTTCATCAAAGTGGGAAACGTGATAGTACGCCTTTCCCCTCCTTACACGAGGCATTACAACAACGTTTCACCAGGCAACGCCGGTCAGCTGCTGTTTGTGTATGAGAAATCGGTTGGAAACTCTCCTCATGTCAGCACGTTGTAGGTGTCGCCACCGGCGCCAACCTTGTGTGAATGCTCTGAAAAGCTAATCATTTGCATATCACAGCATCTTCTTCCTGTGGGTTAAATTTCGCGTCTGTAGCACGTTATCTTCGTGGTGTAACAATTTTAATGGCCAGTAGTGTATTTCTAACGGCGGACTCGGAGCCTCAGCCATCAGTCAAATTCTTTGAAAATTTCTTTGTTCGACATTCCGCTGATTGATTCCAGAGTTTGGATTGCGAATATCTACTATTTCAGCTCTCTCTGTATGGTGTTCGTCTCTTCTCCCTCCAATTACTTCGTCGTTTATCCAGCCTATATTGTAGTCACCACTGTCCATGATGGTTCTGACGGTTCCACCGATTTCCGTTTCTTCAAGGTGGAAGTCTCGCTCTTCAACTTTGATGATCTTGTAAATATCTCTTTGGTTCGAAGTGAGTCTGTACAAGGTTCACTAGCTTCTTCGCACCTGCACCATGGTCTTATGCAAGCGCCTGAAGTAAGTCCTGGAATGGTCTCACGTCTTGTGTATTTACGCCTAATTTCACAACCTCTCTTTATAGTCAACAGCGAAACTTCGTGAAACAGATCATAGTCAGCTCTGTCGACTCTTAAGGTGCTTCTAGAAATTGATGGCGGCTAATCATTTTTTTTTTAAATATTGGATCCGATCTTGTCATCTGGAATCTACGATTGCTTCTAGCATAATAATACTTAAGTTTAGATCTTGGTTTTCAATCAGTGTTCGGTCAAGAATGCATCCTTGAAACATTCATAAGTTTTAGATTCGCACACGATTACTCACTCCTCGACGAAAACAGGTACAAATAAAATTTATTCTTAATGCATACGACCGTGACATCAGCAGTCACTTCTGAAACTAATTTATCCAAAATTTGGGATGGAAGCTGTTTGAAGGATCTCGGAACAAGGGGTATTTTTGTACTGAAATGAATGGTTTCGAATTTCATTCTGGTCAGCATCCTGATATACTGTTTCTAGCGTTGCAGCTGGAGGCGTATGTGTGGGAATGCCTGTAACACGACAATGTCTCTCTGCGTTACGTCTCGTAGTTCTTCCTCTTCTCGCCCCTTCTTTGCTTCGCTCATGCTATCATTGTCCTTTCCAATGTTTTGAGTTGCTGCTCCTATCCTTTTCCTTTTGTAATGCAACCAACGCTTCGCACTTCCACTGATTAACATGTGCCTGTGGTTTTATAAATGGCTGGAAGTTGTTCTCGAAGGTTCTATCATACAACAGACCACTACGCAAAGACATCTCTCCCACGGCTGTGGTCAAAACTTCGACTCGTTCATTTGCTTCCTTTATTGCCGCTTTCTGTGACTTGATACTTTCTTTAACTACCTTTACTTCTTCCACGACTTATCCTTTCCACGCACTGATTGTTTCAATATTCTTCCCATTAACAACACAATCTTTTCTTAAATTTTTGGTGGTTTCTTTCATATTTAGTGTTAGTGTCTCTAATGTATTATCAGTCCCGCACAAATGTTCGTTACATTCTGCGTTAACTGATCTTGCATCTGCTTCACTTGATCCTGAAGACTCTTATTTCACTTATGATTCCTCTTTGATCCTTCTTTGCTCTTCCTCTCTCTCTTTGAAAGTGTTCGTAACCATTCTTTTATATTTCGAACTGTGGTATCAGAAAGATTTGCCACAGTCTGTGCCACGGTTTCATAACCGGTGGCTTCGGATGCTTCCGTCGCCTGTAAAATTATCACATTATTCTCGCCCATGAATTATATATATAAGGCGTCCCCCTATTCTGTGTAATAATGTGATCACATTGTGAACTCAACCGGATGAATGCTTTCGTGTTCAATCTCCATGTCCAGGCCACTACCTACTGATCTTAATTACTGGTCGTCTCTCTCGCGACCTTGCTCATTTTTGCGAGACTTCTCGCTCGGCATGCATTTATTTCGCCATACTCCGATAAAACAAATCTTTTATGTTCCTAAACACTTTAACACACCTCACAAGATCTCGACCAAACACGATAAACCTGCGTACACAATACAATACAACCCTCTAAAATACACAAAATCCGTCCAGATGTTCAATGATGTTTTTCAAACTGTTAAACGACTGAGTGCTACAAACCACCTCTTCTTGCTGAAATAAATACTTTGATTAACAGTGCACCAGAAACTTAATAATATTTTAGATTCATTAGTTTAATAATTCTTAAGACTGCAGCAGTGATTCTTTCTTCTTACTACTGACTGTTAAGCAATAGGCAAAGTTTTAATAGCTGAAACAGGATATCGCAAGTAATTGAAATACTGCGCAGGCGTCGCCAATTATATCACGTTATGACTGAGCCATCAACCTACCTCTATCAAAGTTAAAGATCTGAACGGGATGACCTTCTTGGTAAATAGATCACTACCCATACGACCACGTGAATTTAAATACACAGGTTACACAACAGATAACTTAAAAATTGAATTTATTTACAGGGACCCCTAGCCTTCATGAATCATGGGCGCTGTAGCTCACAAGATGATAAATATGAGTTTGTCAAAAAACTGAATGAAAATATAGTCACTATTCTTAGAGTTCATTGTAAACGTCAAGTGAAACCCAAGTACACAATGACAGGAAACTGCTACGTTCATTAAGTCTTAATACAGGTTACAACTAGATTAATACACTATGGGCCATTAAAATTGCTACACCAAAAAGAAATGCAGATGATAAACGGATATTCATTGGACAAATATATTATACTACAACTAACATGTGATTACATTTTCAAGCAATTTGGGTGCATAGATCCTGAGAAATCAGTACCCAGAACAACCACCTCTGGCTGTAATAACGGCCTTGACACGCCTGGTCATTGAGTCAAACAGAGCTTGGATGGCGTGTACAGGTACAGCTGCCAATGCAGTTTCAACACGATACCACAGTTCTTCAAGAGTAGAGACTGGCGTATTGTGACGAGCCAGTTGCTCGGCCACCACTGACCCGACGTTTTCAATTGGGGAGAGATCTGGAGAATGTGCTGGTCAGGGCAGCAGTCGAACATTTTCTGTATCTAGAAAGACCTGTACGGGAACTGCATCATGCGGTCGTGCATTATCCTGCTGAAATGTAGGGTTTCGCAGGGATCGAATGAAGGGTAGCGCCACGGGTCGTCCACTGTTCAAAGTGCCGTCAATGCGAACAAGAGGTGACCGAGACATGTAATCAATGGCACCCCCTACCACCACGCCGGGTCATACGCCAGTATGGCGATGACGAATACACACTTCCAATGTGCGTTCAAGCGGTGTCGCCAAACATGGATCCGACCATAATGTGCTGTAAACAGAACCTGGATTCATCCGAAAAAATAACCTTTGCCATTCGTGCACCCAAGTTCGTCGATGAGTACACCATCGCAGGTGCTCCTGTCTGTGATGCACCGTCGAGGGTAACCTCAGCCATGGTATCCGAGCTGATAGTCCACGCTGCTGCAAACGTCGTCGAACTGTTCGTGCAGATGGTTGTTGTCTTGCGAACGTCTCCATCTGTTGACTCAGGGATCGAGACGTGGCTGCACGATCCGCCATGCGGATAAGATGCCTGTCATCTCGACTGCTAGTGATACTAGGCCGTTGGGATACAGCATGGCGTTCCGTATCACCGACCTGAACCCACCGATTCCATATTCTGCTAATCGTCATTGGATCTCGACCAACGCGAGCAGCAATGTCACGATACTGGAAACCGCAATCGCGATAGGCTACAATCCGACCTTTACCGAAGTCGGAAACGTGATGGTACGCATTTCTCCTCCTTAGACGAGGCATCATAACAACGTTTCACCAGGCAGCGCCAGTCAACTGCTGTTTGTGTATGAGAAATCGGTTGGAAACTTTCCTCATTTCAGCTTGTTGTAGGTGTCGCCACCAGCGCCACCCATGTGTGAATGCTCTGAAAAGCTAATCATTTGCATATCACAGCATCTTCTTCTTGTGGGTTAAATTTCGCGTCTGTAGTACGTCATCTTCGTGGTGTAACAATTTTAATGGCCAGTACTGTATATCAGCACATTGACAGAGATCGGATATTGAGCTTGAAGCGAATACGGTAAAGTCAACACAACTTTTGGGGAAATAACTAAGTTCGCTAGTGACAGTAATCGCCGAATGTTAATCAGAAGGGAAAGAAAGAATTACTTAAAGAGTCATACGGGCATCCCCTATCTTGATGAAACAGATGTTCAGCTCGGGATCACTGCTGTACGCACTTGAATCAGAACTTTGAAAATACTAATGTCAATGTGAAGTCTTCACTTACAGACTGTAACTTCGTTTGTGAATACTGCAGTTGGTCACGGTAGTCGACGTTACCGCTGCGCACGAACGGCAACGGTGGTGGCTGAAGATTCTTTCATCTGACGTGGACCAGACTAAGCTCTTCCTCATAACTGGAAAGCAAAGACCGACCGTCTCTCGGATGAAGCGTCCCCTGGCGAATCTCATGTGGAAGTAAGTTCTCGGAGCACTCTCAGTAAGAGGCAGGAATTTTACTCTGCCTTTTTGAGAGTGTGGCTTGAGTCTGTTCTTGATCACCAATGACAGTGATTTTTCAGGTACCAACCAAACCGTTCCGTTCTAACAATCCAAACAATTTGCCTCCGATACTCAATTTCAGTATACGCATAATTAACCAACAGTGGAAGTTTTTAGTGCTGGAGTTCAGAAACAGGCAATTTCTGACTCCCACAATATGTCATATTTCGCGTTTCACCCGTCCAAGCCTTTTCCGTGTACACACTAGCTAGTTCGATTCCCCACACCAGAATTTATGTATATTGTCCTCGGTAGCTGCTTTACTTATACGCACTTAGCACATTCAACAAAAAATCTGTTAACTGTGCATTTAGCATAAAAAAATGTCTCTTCTCTCATTCCACTTGACATATCCTTGCACCGTCCTGGGCCTAGCAGTCCCCACAATACAGACTTCCTACATGGCACAGGGCATCACAATACTGTGCTCTACGTCTTTGTTAGCTCGGGATGCGGCTCCTTGGCGATAGCAGACTCCCCACGTTAAAAAAAAAAACACACAAAACAGCTCTATGTCGCTTAGGACGCAAAAACGGATGGCACCTCTCCAGCGGAATTGCGTCCTCACGCAATGTACTGGTCCCAGATCTTACGTGGCTTCTCCTTCCCGTTTCGTAAGGGTGGTGAAAGAGAACTGCGGCCCCTCTTAATGGCCGTATGGGGACTCGTTCGCCTCTGTTGCGTTGGCTGATGTTCGGCGTGTCGTCAGTAGGATTCCTAATTACACATTCAAACAATCTCCCAGAATAAGAAATTACTATAGAAATTTGATAGTTAAGTTTGGCAATCACAGGCGTTAAGCTTAACGATGCTTATAGTCACACTTTTAGCTGAGAATTAATTTAGATTGGTTGGGTTTATGCTTTTAATGGAGATTCATTATGTTATGTGGCAATTATGGCAAAAAGGTCGGTAACACGAGACAAGTATGGAGAGGTGTCCTAAGATGAGCCGCCAACTCCAGGAACAGAAGAAAAGCAACGCAATGATTCCACATGGAGTGCTACAGACTGAGAGAAGAGGTATAATAAAGCCTACGCCAACTAAGACCGTGTGTAGAAAAGCTACACTTCCCACAGATTAACGCAGAAAATGACATAACTGCAATAAAAAAACTAAAAGGAGAGCAGAGAACATTCTGGATAGAAGAAGAAAAGAGACAAGCAGGAGGAGCCACAAAAAACCCATACGTCGTGCTACCTGCCATCAAACAAGACTAAACACATTACGTCGACATCAAATAATGGGAAATAATGGGAAACAGACAAACTGGAGACAGTGCCGCAAAAAATTTGGGAGTTATGGGCCCTATTGACCTTACAGGGGTAAAAGATGTCATTAACAGGATAAAATGGTTCAAATGGCTCTAGCATTATGGGACGTAACATCTGAGGTCATAAGTCCCCTAGATATAAAACTACTTAAACCTAACTTGCCTAAGGACATCACACACAACCATGCCCGAGGCAGGACTCAAACTTGCGACCGTAGCGGTAGCGCGGTTCCGGACTGAAGCCATTAACAGCACCAAGAAACAAAAATCCGAAAGGTCTGACACACTGTACAACGAATATGTAAGACAGATACCTCAAATGCTAACATCAGTGTGGACACAACTTCACAATAAGTCCATAGAAACAACCTCCATTCCCGAACAGTGGAGACAATCAACACTAAAAATACTACATAAATGGAAAGGATAACATACGGGCTACAGCAACTACAGAGGCATAGCATCAGGAAACTTAACTTCCAAAATTATTACAAAAATAATAACGGAAAGAACAAAAGAGACACTCCATGATCGGTTTCCTGAAAACCAAATAGCATTCAATAGAAGATCAGATCTGAATGCAATGACACTCCCGATAAAGAACACATGGGAAGGCGCTGAAGGGAAGAAAAATTTTACATAGTATTTACAGACTTCATAAAACCCTTTTACCTTGTGCTGTGGCAACGCGGTAGTTTTCACAGCCTTCAGAGATTCCTTTTAGTGGAATGTCGCACTGGAGCGGCGATAGGAGGGACACTTGAGCGCTACGAGTGCTGCAGTGGCCGAGGTAATCGCAAGCGTGGGCGGTGGTAGGGTCAGTCAGCTGTGATAAGTCGGACCAGCAGCGTCTTCCGGGATGAAGATGTTTGGTTTGTGGGATGCTCAACTGCGCGGTCATCAGCACCCGTACGACGTCGCAATCTTTAGACATTCCAGTTTTAGCCACGTTTACAAATGATAACGATGAAATGCTAGGAATAGCACAAACAACCAGACCCCCGGTAAAGAAAATCCTCAACTCGGCCAGAATCGAACCCGAGACCCTGTGATTCAGAGGCAGCAACGCTAGCCACTAGACCACGAGCTGCCCACAGGATCTTCCGGGAACCTGAGCCTTCACTGCGGTGGACAACCCTACAGTGTGTCACTGGCGTGGCGGCCACGGTGTGTATAACGGTAGGCTGGGCCTGAAGGTGTTGCAGGCAGTCACTGCCCGGAGACCATCAAGCGGCTTCTGGGCACAGCCGTGGGCGAGGGGCTCGAGAATCTGGTGTGCTGCGCTTCTGTAAACCAGACGCCACTACTGTCCAGGATGCGGCCGTCGTGTGGGCACAGTAGCCTGGTGGAGCGGTGTATTTCTTCCCCGCCGGAAAGACAGCGATCCCAATGGAGGCAGGGAAAAGGACTCCTGCTTATCAAGAGGTGCACTACTTGAGCGAATTTGCTCTGGTGGTTATATAGTTGATGCTGTTTGTAGTGTGGTATTCGAATGGTGGTCTCAGAGTGTTTGCTAGGGAGAAATTCTGCGTGGGAATCTGTAGTTGTTATGTGACACGTTGTGTTGTTTATTGATGTCACACAGAAAGGCGGGTGTGTGCACTGTGATCGAGAGAAGTTCAGTTCGTTAAAACACACTGTAAGAACGGTTAACAGTATTCATCCTAAAGCGTTTTGTTTCAACTGCACCATGAGTGTGACTCAGTTATTGACAACAGTCTGCTGAGAATTCATCTTGTTACATGTTCATCGTGAGTGATCAGTTGTTTGTGTTATAGTATAAGAATTTATTGAGATGTATGTGTAGGTAGTTTGGTACAGGGTTGTGTGTAGTTTGTTGTGGTAGCTATCTGGCGACAGTAGTAGTTATAGTAGACCAACAGTTGTGTTATAAGCCTAGTTAAATCTAAAACTCGTTTTGCCTTCTTACATTTTACCGCCGAAGTTTTCTCAGATATGAAGATTGGTTATGGCCGAGGGCCATGCATTTTAAATTTTTAGTGTTGTTGAACGATTATGTATAATAGGACAGAGGTTGAATTTCATTCTTTTATTTAATCGAAAAAATTTTTTAAGTTGATTCGGTTGAGCCCTTTGATTAGGTTACAACAGAGACATCTGGCAAATTTCAGGCTTATTTCTATTTCTCTCCATCTGAGTCAACCGATATACTGCTTCCTCCTGTGTACATATTGTGAAATGACCGTAAAGCTAAAAATGATAGAGAACAGGGCTCACACGAAAGGTTACCAACAATCGTTCTTATCTCAAATCATTCGCAGCTAAAATTTGCAGCTAACAGAAAAACAGACAAGAAGTCTACCTAATAAAACTATTGGCAATGTATTTCTGTTATGTTAATGTTAAATAAAATACCTGTTAAATTGCGCCCCATTTCCACATAACCCCCAATCCGAACACTACTCCACCTAAATTCTACGCTAAACCTTATAAACATAACGCTAGTGACATAAAAACTATAGAGAATCCTAACCATAAACAACATGAACCGTCAATGAAACACCGCGATGGAACGAAAAAGAATCTCAGGCAGCCTCTTCCTATCAGAGCTGGTACTCCAATAAAGACGGAGTACTTCAGAGATACCTACTAGGTTTATTGCCTATCCTAGCAGCGAAAGAAATCATAATAATACACGAAAGGGAATGTGCTCCAATACGCATATGCGGACGACACCGTAATAGTCTCAAAAGACATTACAAAGATATGAGAAACAATAAACGATATGAAAGATCGATGCGTCAAGCACGACTTCGAAATAAATGCGGCAAAAACAGAAATGAAGGTTCACACAAAGTAGGATTGTCCGCAGATGTCTTCACAGGACGGAGAAAACTAAATATCATATTTCTGTTACCCGGGCGTCACGATACAAACACGTGCAAAATATATCACAAAAAGTAGTACAGAGAAAGTAATGCAAGCAAAGTAGCTATTCATGAAACAGAACACATCAGATTCCTCAGCTTAGAGACGGCAGTGGGACTGTTCAGAGCCAGGATCTCATCACTGCTCTTGTATGCCATAGAAATCTTCGGACAACATCTCACAGTGAAAAAAGTAGCGAGAGCAGGAAGAGTAAAAGCGAGGTACGAAAAGAAAGCGGTGGGGGTATCTGAAACTACGTGATCCGTACTTGAACACGTCCTGGCGAGGGAATCCTTCCTCACCGAGACCTACAACTAAGCCTGATGCTACCCAAAAACAGCGCTTTGGGAAGACAATTACAAACATGACGGGAAGAAAAGGGAAGACATTCCTCTATAATTTTATGGCACAGAGGTCATAAATCACCGAACACGGACGAATGAAGACTTCGAAATGATACAGATGATTATGGGAACGGCAGTCTATGGTTCCTACCACCTAATCTGCAACAACACATCATGAACCAAACGCATCCACCATTATCAACTGTGCAACCACAAATGCGAATGTTACCTTACAGAACTCCACACTGAAAGGTTCAGACGGCTCTAAGCACTATGCGACTTAACTTCTGAGGTCATCAGTCGCCTAGAACTTAGAACTAATTAAACCTAACTAACCTAAGGAAATCACACACATCCATGCCCGAGGCAGGATTCGAACCTGCGACAGTAAAGGTCGTTCGGTTCCAGACTGTAGTGCCCAGAACCGCACGGCCACGCCGGCCGGCACACTGAAAGGACTTGTTCATTTAGCGTCTTTGTAAATCACTATGTGTAAAATTTCTCGTGCCTAAACTTTAATGGCTATTTGACTGTACTAAATGTATTATTATATTAGTGTATCGTACTGGTTTAGGCAACGGCCTTGCCGCAGTTGATACACCGGTTCACGTGAGATCACCGAAGTTACGCGCTGTTGGGGGTGGTCGGCACTTGTATGGATGACCATCCAGGCCACCATGCGCCGTTGCCATTTTTTGGGGTGCACTCAGCCTCGTGATGTCAATTGAGGAGCTACTCGACCGAATAGTAGCGGCTTCGGTCAAGAATACCATCTTATGACCGGGAGAGCGGTGTATGACCCCACGCCCCTCCTAACCGCATCTTCCACCGAGGATGACACGGCGGTCGGATGGTCCCGATACACCACTCGTGGTCTGAAGACGGAGTTCTATGGTACTGGTACAAAGTACTACTGACGTACCGCCCTGATAGATCTGTGTTACTGGGTGACTGAGTCTTGTATTCGTACCTCGTCGACTCTATAGCTGTTCTGCGTGTCAGACCTCGCTCATGTCGTTGGAGAGAATCAAACGACATTGATCAAGGTTCAATTAAAGGTGTTCGCCTTCCGACTTTCGATCACCACAGTGCTGGGGATTATATGCTGCGGTTCGCTATCGATGCCTAGAAGTCAAACTGATCGACTGGATACTATTTTTGACCGTCTACATCGATATATCGTTTCTGCCTCCAAAAACGCAATGCACAGATCCGTTGCATTTGTTTTGGGTACGTACGAGTCATTATTTATAGATATCGGTAATTAGGTCGTGTTACTGATCCCAGCCCAGTACTATGAGGAAAATCTTTAATACACTGTGTTTCACGACGGCACTTGAATTTTCCAAATCCTTTATGCCGTAAAGTGACAATGCGGTCATGGTGTTTAACATCATCCTTCGAGACCTGTTGATAGACTGAACAGCTTTCGTAAGCCGAACTGTTTCATTCATGATTATAGACACAGCGCTATCGATTGGTTTACGTTGAAAATTCAGTTTAGTTTTAAGCTCCATTACACAGCTGACTTTTTTTTTTTTAGCGATTATGTGTGATCAAAATAGTATCGAGGAAGATATTTCTCAAAAAAAGGAGAAAAGGAGTGATTTATAAAATTAGAAGCCGAGACTGGTTAATGTGAAATTGTACTCGTCAAGCCCCCAATATTATAAACTACAACATTAGATATCCCCAACAACATGTGCAAAAGGAGACTGTTTTAGACGTACTGGAAGTCTTCAGGGTTTCACTGTACTTGCGGTGTCGACGCTGTGCTGACCGATGTACGCGGCAGGTCGCGTGCCGCTCACGTTTCCGCAGGTGTTCACGGTGAGCCGCTATTACTGGGGGCTCGCTCTAAGCATCCTGGTGGTGAAACTTCCTGGCAGATTAAAACTGTGTGCCGGACCGAGACTCGAACTCGGGACCTTTGCCTTTCGCGGGCAAGTGCTCTACCATCCTGGTGGTACCAGGTACCACCAGAGGATCCAGAATTCGCATCACCTCACTACATGGTGTTGTGATTGGACCGCACGTCTTTTTAAAGCCGCCCGTCTCAGAGCTCCACCTCGGATTATCCTCAGATTATTCTCAGATCAAGCCGAGCTTACCGAAGACGTGCAGTGAGACCCTTACGAACCAAGCACGATGCTGTTGCTACTCCAACTTCTTGTTTGCACTAGTGGAAACAAGAGAGAGACTGCAGAGAGACTCAATGCTCCTAACTTACATACTCTTATTAATACAGTATTTATTGTACCGAAGTACATTCACGTTTTAATTATTCTATAGTGTTTTGTGTATTCTGCAGGGTTCATTCCCCTCGTTACGCTGACAGGCAGAACAGTATTCATCCTGACTTCCTTATCCACGCAGGACCTGAAGCAGAAAAAGTCTGGCTCAGTTCTAGACAAGCTTGCTGTTAACGGAAAATCGTCAAACGTTAATGTTATCCTGAAAACCGGCAAATCAAGTGACCATCAAGATAGCTGTACATCTAATGAGACCGACATCTCTTAAGCTTTTTTGGAGATTTAATCATAACAGAAAATACAGTTTCATCCGTGAGCAGGTGCCAATAATCAGCCTTTAGTTACTATCGCAGCTGCAGTGGTCAAGTACCGTCTCTCACAAAACCAACACAGAGCGCCAGGGAAGATTGAATGTAAGATGATGATGATGATGATGATAATGATGATGATGTTTGGTTTGTGGGGCGCTCATCTGCGCGATTATCAGCGCCCGTACAAATTCCCAACCTTTTGTCAGTCGGATCTCGTCACGTGCATGAATGATGACGAAATGATGAGGAAAACACGAACACCCAGTCATCTCGAGGCAGTTGCAAATCCCTGACCCCGCCGGGTATCAAACCCGGAACCCCGTGCAAGGGAGGCGAGAACGCGATTGCGAAACCACGAGCTGCGGACCTTGAATGAAATAGAAACTCTACTAAATCTCGTTGTGTTTTAGGCACAGTTTGGAGCGAAGACGTGTTTCATAAACTCCTAAAAGTGAATCCGAAACAAAACTCAGAGAAGTCACAAATCTCAAATGCTAAAGCTATTCGCAAAATTAAAAAACTAGTTACCGGCAACTCTGCTGTTTAACCTTACATATCCAAGGTACCAGAGATATAATGGAAACATTTTATTGAGCTAATGACATAGCCATAGAGAGTCTCGTTAAATAATGTTTGGTGAAACTGTCAAGGGAAATTCCCCATCGCACCCCATCAAAAACTGAATGCAGATAAAGCATGAAAACGGGAATAAGGTGTACAGAACTGTGGAAAAAAAAATGGTTCAAATGGCTCTGAGCACTATGGGACTTAACATCTGAGGTCATCAGTCCCCTAGAACTTAGAACTACTTAAACCTATCTAACCTAAGGACATCACACACGTCCATTCCCGCGGCAGGATTCGAACCTGCGACGGTGGCGATTGCGCGGTTCCAGACTGAAGCGCCTAGAACCACTTGGCCACAGCGGCCGGCTGCAGAAAAAAGAAGCAAAATAGAAACAGTGAACGGCCCAGGTTCAACATATGCAACAGCAAGTGGCTGTTACTGACAATGGTGTCGTGGTTATGTGGTTATGGTGTTGGACTGCGAAGGGGGAGAACCGGGTTCAGATCTCCCTTATGCACCACTTTTCTTTTTTGTTTCACAAATTTATGAACTGTCAGTACGGTTATTGACGTGTCTGCTCTCTCTATTCAAATTTGTGTCTGTATTGTAGTGTAATATCCACCTGTTAGGTTAGCCGAGAGCGCTAATGCTGTGCTTCCCGGGCACGGGTAGGCGCGCTGGCCCAATGATCGAATCCGCCTAGCGGATTAACGACGAGGGCCAGTGTACCAACCATCCTGGATGTGGTTTTTAGGCGGTTTTCCACACCCTCCTAGGTGAATAATGGGCTGGTCCCAACGTTCCGCCTCAGTTACACGACGCGCGAGCATTTGAAACACACTCGCACTATTCCATGCTTTACACTACTCATTCCGTCCTGGGGGGTATGGGATGGCGGCTGGAAGGGCATCCAACCACCCCTTATCATTACCCTTGCCAAATTCGTACTTAACACTGCCGACCCTGCGCGTGATGCGGGATAACGACAGTAGCGAAAGAGGAAGAAGAAGATCGTGCTGTAACATCCATTTGCAACAGCGACGTATAACGAAGGGCCCTCCAGACATAGGTATATCCTACTTGTTCTGCACAATTACCACATGCTATCCTTTTTTCAGTCCATTTTCAGAGTATTGACTCTTGAATTCCTTCTTTGTAGTATAATTTACCCCCGTTTATTTGTTGTTTTCCTTTCAACTCGGCAATTGGCTCTACAGTTGACGGTCAGCATTGGAATGCGCCTGCGATGATCTGGACTCTCGGATATTCAAAGAGGTGCTCAGGATGGGTTCCACGAATGCTCATAGAGGACCACAAGATTTAAAGAAAGGCCATTTAATCTGAATAGTTGGAGCGTTTGAGACTGACGGAGAGCCATTTCTGTCATGGATCGATACGGGGGACAAAATCAATGTGCGCCACGTTGCGCCGGAAGCAAAAAGGCAGTCCATGGATTGGCATCATCCTCATTAAACACAAAAGAAGAAATTCCAGACAACCCCCTCTGCTGGGAACGTCATGGTGACAGTCTTCTAGGACTGTGATGGCATCATTCTCGTGGATGTGATGGCATCATTCTCATGGATGTGATGCCAACCGTCAATTCAGAGGAATACGTGAAGACTCTGAAACCGTGTTCGATCGGACAAGAATTCAGCAAAAATCTTGATCCAACACGATAATGCACGCCCACACACAAGTCTGAGAACCAGGGAACACATCGCCAAATTGGGCTGGACATGATTGCCTCATTCATCCTGCAGTCCAGACCTCTCATCCTCGAACTTCCATCTCTTTGACCACTAAGATTCTCTACGGTAACACATTTCGAAGATGACGAGAGTATCAGTCATGTAGTGAAAACATGGCTACGACTACAGGACAAAAGCTTTTACCAGCAGGGAATACATGCTCTTCCACAACTTTGGCGTACGGCCATATAACGTGAAGGAGACTGCGTAGAAAAATAGGACATGGACAAGATGTATATTGTCACCAAATTCTAACTCTTAACAATGAGTATGTTCTGAGAAAAAAAATTGGAGCAATAACTATTGAACGACCCTCATACACCAGGTACTTACAAAGATAGCGAGCTTCAAAGAACGGCAAATTACTTAAAGCATCAAAAAGCTGCAAAAAGTGCCATTTTCAGCACATGAAACCTACTGAAAACTTCATAACAGCTAAGAGGGTGTAGGAATGGAACCTGCACGTCGAATATACACTCCTGGAAATGGAAAAAAAGAACACATTGACACCGGTGTGTCAGACCCACCATACTTGCTCCAGACACTGCGAGAGGGCTGTACAAGCAATGATCACACGCACGGCACAGCGGACACACCAGGAACCGCGGTGTTGGCCGTCGAATGGCGCTAGCTGCGCAGCATTTGTGCACCGCCGCCGTCAGTGTCAGCCAGTTTGCCGTGGCATACGGAGCTCCATCGCAGTCTTTAACACTGGTAGCATGCCGCGACAGCGTGGACGTGAACCGTATGTGCAGTTGACGGACTTTGAGCGAGGGCGTATAGTGGGCATGCGGGAGGCCGGGTGGACGTACCGCCGAATTGCTCAACACGTGGGGCGTGAGGTCTCCACAGTACATCGATGTTGTCGCCAGTGGTCGGCGGAAGGTGCACGTGCCCGTCGACCTGGGACCGGACCGCAGCGACGCACGGATGCACGCCAAGACCGTAGGATCCTACGCAGTGCCGTAGGGGACCGCACCGCCACTTCCCAGCAAATTAGGGACACTGTTGCTCCTGGGGTATCGGCGAGGACCATTCGCAACCGTCTCCATGAAGCTGGACTACGGTCCCGCACACCGTTATGCCGTCTTCCGCTCACGCCCCAACATCGTGCAGCCCGCCTCCAGTGGTGTCGCGACAGGCGTGAATGGAGGGACGAATGGAGACGTGTCGTCTTCAGCGATGAGAGTCGCTTCTGCCTTGGTGCCAATGATGGTCGTATGCGTGTTTGGCGCCGTGCAGGTGAGCGGCACAATCAGGACTGCATACGACCGAGGCACACAGGGCCAACACCCGGCATTCCTAGACCGGCAAGGGAACTTGCTGTTCCAACAGGACAATGCACGTCCGCATGTATCCCGTGCCACCCAACGTGCTCTAGAAGGTGTAAGGCAACTACCCTGGCCAGCAAGATCTCCGCATCTGTCCCCCATTGAGCATGTTTGGGACTGGATGAAGCGTCGTCTCACGCGGTCTGCACGTCCAGCACGAACGCTGGTCCAACTGAGGCGCCAGGTGGAAATGGCATGGCAAGCCGTTCCAGAGGACTATATCCAGCATCTCCACGATCGTCTCCATGGGAGAATAGCAGCCTGCATTGCTGCGAAAGGTGGATATATACTGTACTAGTGCCGACATTGTGCATGCTCTGTTGCCTGTGTCTATGTGCCTGTGGTTCTGTCAGTGTGATCATGTGATGTATCTGACCCCAGGAATGTGTCAATAAAGTTTCCCCTTTCCGGGACAATGAATTCACGGTGTTCTTATTTCAATTTCCAGGAGTGTATAAAAGAAATGATTCCCTGCTTCCGTGCAGCAGGTTATATGACCTAAACAAAGATTGCACGTCTCCTTTACTATTCGTGGTATTAAAATTTCTGGTCAAGCATCTGGTCAGACATGACCACAGAGCAGGTCCTAAAGGCGACGATGAAGAGCTATGGAGGGGCATCTTCTGATCGCTGAATAACAGCTAGCCTGCTGCCTCAGTTGTCGTTAGCATCACACATGAAGATGTAGGTACCCTGGTTCTGATGATAATGTTAATCTCATCTCAAAATAACATCCGTTTATAGAGGAGTTGGAGGGACAGTTCCCTCAAAGTCCTGTGCTCATCAACATCATGCATATTCAACCCACAGGATATTCTTTCCCATCATGCAGAAAGCGGATATGACACTGTTTCCCCTGTGGACAAAGGTAGAAGAAAGTCAGCACCACTTACGGACACAACCCTTCCCTGCCAGACGCAACAGCACGTAAAATTTCTGAAGCAGGGAGAACATTTCCTTTGGTATTGTGCTATGGAGACATGAACAGAGACACACTATACGACCTTAACCATTGACAGTTTTCTAAATCTGCGAAAAAACAAATTGCAACTCATGAGACTATTGCCTGAGCGTAAGTAGCATCCTTTCCGTACCTGCCTACAACTATAGACATGGCTGGGTGGCGAAGTCATTCCATCAGTTTGGGGCTGGACGCTGTGATACCTGTCTTAAACCCTCCAAGGCGTCTCTTCGCTGAGATACAACACGGATGAATTCTCGCTTCCATGACCGCAACAATATTTTTTATGCATGAAGAGGGTTGATTCCCATAATAACGAAAAAATCAGCTCCAGACTCCTATCTGAAAGATATTTCTTGGAAATGTGAGAAAGATATAACACATGGACCTGCGACTTCAAAGAAGCAAGGCGTCCGCAGTCGGTTTTTGGAAAACTTTGTTGCGGTCATGCAAGCGAGAATTCACCCGTGTTGGATCTCAGCGAACAGATTTCTCGGAAGGATTACGACGATGGAGAGACCAGAACCTACGACATCATTGCTGAGGAGAAAGAAGAAGCTGATGCCCAATTTGTCTCGCCATATGGACCAAAGTGGTCAAGGCGCCAACTTTTTTGTGTGATCATGTATTCTGTAACATTTTTTTCGTACTAATTTACATTTTTCTGAATTTACATTTAGCTGGTAAGAAATGGCATTGTATTAGGAAGGTAAGGGTGTCCTTGATCTTGCTGAACTTTGACAAATAGAAGCACCTACCTTGAAATACTCGTTTTTTGCCATTTTTCCTTAGGGTTAGCAGAAATGAGCATCAGATTGCGGGTAAGGGGCGAGAGAACGCAATTCATGATGTTTTCTAGGTGCTAAGCGTTGATAATTAGAGGCACGTACCAATATCCTTTTAAAGTGTGGTGCAACATTGTAACAGTGTTTTTACAGAAGTGTAACGCTAAAAACTGCCTTTTTTGCAAGTTTTTGTTAGTTTGAGAATCTGGCCGTTCATTCAATCTCTGTACCTTAGCATGATGCAAAAGTACGTTTAACCAGTGCAAATCGAGGATAAATATAGACTCGAGGGGAAAGGGCTGGATGTTTTCTGTCATAAGCTGTGAGGTACAAAATAGTTATTTCCGGCAGTTTCAAAAAGATTCATCAGCTTTCAGAAGAACAAAGCTTCTAAATAAAAATTGAGATAAATCTGGGACTACAAATCTTTTATTTCTAGAAGAACAATTGAATTTTAGAATGTTACGTCTTTTACACGTATGAACAAACAAGTTTTAGGTATTTCTTTCCGTTTATGGTCAGAGTTTTCGTGTAGGCTAAATCCGGGAGAGTTGGACCACTTTTTCTTCTTCAGCATAAACTTTGTGTATTTTCCAATTTCGGGCAACATGGTTTTATAGAACGTCATACAAGCTCAACTACATTATATTATTCAGGCAATGTCCCTTAAAATACAAGAGATATGATAAAATGAAAATATACGTCTGTGGGCCATCTCGCCCATACATGTATGCGTTAGGTGGACTGAGAGAGATGGACCATATAAAATGGCTATACACGAAGAAAAGAGTCAACTCAAATCATATATATTAATTTCGAATATATTTTATTGAACAGCATAAATTATTTTAGTCCAAAAGAATATCAGCTTATTAGTCTCAACGTAGGTTCGAGTCCTCCCTCGGGCATGTGTGTGTGTGTTTGTCCTTAGGATAATTTAGGTTATGTAGTGTGTGAGTTTAGAGACTGATGACTTTAGCAGTTAAGTCCCATAAGATTTCACACACATGTGAACAATATCAGTTTATTATAAATCTTGAGTGAACATTGGTTTTTCTAATGAGTTGTTGGTTTCTTTAAGCAGTAGCCTGTATTTCTCTCACCACAGCAGTTACACTTATTACCAAATGTTGAACAACGTTCATCTGACCATCGCGATTAGGAGACACGCTGACTCCAATCGCGAATTTTATTACTTTCGTAATACACTGGTGTCCAAAATTAAAACAACAAACGAAATTTTGCTAGATTACGTTTATTTTCCCACAAAACAGTATAAACAGGTGACTGCAAAGTACAAACAATGTAAAGAAAACAGATTGTAAACAACTGTAACACGCAGAAGAGTGGACGAAAATGTTTTTCGTTTTTTCCAACTTAACAGATTTGCACACACGTTACGACAATTGGTTAATGTGCTCACTATGGAGTGTGAACGCCTCCGGCAGCAATACAAACCTGACAACGACGGGGAATGCTCTGACTAACGTTATCAAAATCATGTCGAGGCAATAACGCCCATTTTTCCTGCGGAGCTCCTCGCATGTCTTGGAAAGTGGTTGGTGGATGCTGACGTGATGCAAGCCTTCTCCCACGTGCATCCCAAACATACTCAATGGGATTCAAATCGAGAGAGCGTGCAGTATCTTCCGTTTCCAAGGAAACATCAACCACTCGTGCTTTACGAGGTCGAGCTTTATCGTCAATCAATACGAAGTCTGGACGCACAGCACCTCGCAACAACAATACATGAGACCTCGTCACTCTAACTGACAGCAGTTAAACCTTTCCGATTCACCTGCACAATTTCATAACGAAGTGTTGGAGTGGTCAAACCCTGACCACACCATTAGCGATCCATCTTGATATCGGTCTCTTTTCACAATGTTGGGGTCTCGAAATCGTGTTCCACATTCCTTTCAGATAGGAATCCGCCGAGACTCACTCTCCAGACCAAATCGGGACTCATCTGTGAAAAGAACATTGGCCCACTGTTCGACCGTCCAGGTGCCATGTTGACGACTCCACTCTAGACGTTTCCTCTGTGAAGACGGATCTGAGGCACACATAAAGCAGGTCTCCGACAATAAAGGCCACTCTGTAGAAGCCTTATCTCCACCGTTTGCCTCCATACAACACGTCCAGTGGATCCTGTGACGTTCGATACCAGCTGCTACGCTGTACTAGGCGGTACCATTGTGCCTTTAAAGACAAATAATGGCCCTCTCTTTCTGATGTCACACGTGTTCGGCCCTGCTCTGGTATCCGTGATACAGTTTCACTCCCTATAAACAGTCGCCGGATCCGAGAAACAGCAGAACAAATAACGTTAAGCCATCAGACCACACGAGTTTGTGACTGTCCTGCTTCCATTCTTCCTATGGCCCTCCAACGCAAAGAGTCTGGTAGGAGTCTTCTTTGTGCCATACTGTACCGTCTCTGACTGTGTCCTCAGCGATTGTGGAGGTGGGACTACCCGACAAACACTACTCCATTTGATAGACGCGAGGACGGCAGCGTTGGTATGGTTTTCCGTTGAGCGAAATGTCGTCTTCCGTGCAGAACACTATCGCAAGGACATCTGCACAGTTGGCATGATTATATCGTGCATTAAACGCAGGACGTGGAACAGTGGTTTGTTTCTTTAATTTTGAACACTAGTGTAGATTCCAGAATACATGCCAGGGTAGCCGAGAGCGCTAATGAGCTGCTCCATGGATATGGGTAGTTGCCTGGATCGAATCAGTCTGGCGGATTAACGACGAGGGCCGATCTGCGGCGAGCCTGGATGTGGTTTTTAGGCGGTTTTCCACGTACTGCTAAGTGATACTGGGCTGGTCCCCGCGTTCCGCTTCAGTTACACGATTCGCAGACATTTGACAAAACTTTCGTACTATTCCATGGCTTACAGTAGATGCAGGCAGCTGGGGTACACTAATTCCGTCCTGGGGGGTTTGGGGTGGCTGCAGCAAGAGCATCCGGTCACCCTCTGCAACCAACACTGCCAAATCAAACCAACACGGCCGACCGCGCGTTGATGTGGGACAAAGGCCCCAAGAAAGAAAGTGTAGATTCTAGGAAACACCCAATACATTCATCTTCATCCACTCATCAAAGTTATTTTCGCAATCTTCTACAATGTCTACCTCTAAAGAACAATGTGAGCTATATGCTGTACGTTTTGTTTTTAGCTTTTTCAGTCCGTTTTTATCTCTACTAGTAGTTCCCTTTGATGATCTTCTTTTGCCTTTTTAGATTTCCTTTGCTTTCTTATCCACCTTTTTCTTTATAGTTTCAATGTTTTGAGTAGGTTTTAGCCATCTGAACACAGTTGCTGCCTTCATCTTAAAATTCGTGGTTTTACCAATAGAAGGAAGATGTTATATTGTTGGGTTAGGAGTAGTCAGTTTCCAAGTGGTAATTTTGAAAGTTTAAGTTTGATAGGGGTGGAGTCCGAAGCAGTATCAGTGAAGGAACTCTGCTTGTGCAGATAACTCTTTTGATGTGCTTGGGAACATAAGGATTTTTTTTTGAGCTTTGAGTTGGTTCGATGGCCTGTGCGTGACACTTTACACTTCCATTTGTTGGTAGAGACATGTGTTCCGACAAATAAGTGTAGTCTGGTATTGTGACCATATTCAGTGGGATTATAGGCCATGCTTTGAAGCTAAATTTAATTGCGCTCCATCTCGGCCACATTACACAAGCGGACCATCACTCGCAATAACACTGGTCCATCTCTCCCGATTGCCTGGGGGAGAATGGTTCAAATGGCTCTGAGCACTATGGGACTTAACTGCTGTGGTTATCAGTTTCCAAGAACTTAGAACTACTTCAACCTAACTAACCTAAGGACGTCATACGCATCCATGCCCAAGGCAGGATTCGAACCTGCGACCGCAGCGGTCGCGCGGTTCCAGACTGAAGCGCCTAGAACAGCTCTGCCACTCCGGCTGGCCTGGGGGAGAAGACCCAAGACCCACCGCGACTTCTATCTGTAAGTAGCGAACTCGATGGTCATAGTTTCATGTCCACACATCTGTCAAGCTAGCTGTAAAGAAACTGCATCAACATTGTACAAACTAAGCCTAACTACCAAGATTGTGTAACCAAACGAAAAAACTTCCCGGCATATCACAACAATTTTTGTTCAGAACTAACATGAAAATAAGAGCAACATTTTGTCACCGTCCAGCCGTTGTGGCCGAGTGGGTCTAGGCGCTTCAGTCCGGAACAACGCGACCGCTACGGTCGCAGGTTCGAATCCTTCCCTGGACATGGATGTGTGTGATGCCCTTAGGTTAGTTCGGTTTAAGTAGTTCTAAGTTCTGATGACCGCAGATGTTAAGTCCCATAGTGCTCAGAGCCATTTGGAACATTTAACCATTTGAAACATTTTTGGCACCATGTTTGTTCACGAAAGAGCTACCTCACAAGTAGCAGAAGCTGCTATTTAGCTGCCCGTTTCTGAACGACGCCACTGATCACTTTCACCTAGTGGTCCAACTCTCTCGAACATAACATACCTTTCACAAATGTTCAGTGTGCCCTCAATCGGACACACGACAACTAGAGATCCCGAGAGGTCTTTTATGGTGTATACGACATTATGGTAGCTGATAGTGAAGAAACACTCTGACCTCCATGTTCTCCCAACTGTGGGAGAATCGAGATATACGATACATCTAGCCAGTTACATGAATCCCATTACCGAGCGGCCGAGTGAGGTGCGGCCCTACTGGCAACCACATGAACCGGGAACCCGGAGCTGGCGCCAACGTGCGGCTTTGAGGTGTAAATTAAAATTCACTCTCGCTTCTATCTTCATTCATGTACACTACCTGATCATTAGTATCAGAACACCCACTAGTGGACATTAATAGGGGTGTGTCCACCATTAGCGTTTATTGCGGCTTGAACTCTCCTGGAGACGTTTTCAGTATGCTGTCTGAATGTCTGTGTAGGAATGACACTCTTTTCTTCTTCAAGAGCCGAAACAAGAAATGCTTGTGGTACTGAGCGCTGTCTGGTCTGGAGGAGTCGACAATCTAACTTATTCATAAGGTGTTCAATTGGGTTCATGTAGGGGTTTTTGCGAAGGCTAGCACATTTCATAAGTGCTACTGCCCACAGTCCGTTATCTCACAGATGTTGCATTGTGACAGGGTGCATTGCCATGCTGATTTGCCTCCGAAACGATTCTCTATTGTATACAGAACACAATTCTGCAAAAGTCTTCATATCCTTCCGCACTTAGCGTTTTCTAAAGCGCAATAGGGAGTCCAAGTCCTGTCCAGGCATTCACCAAACCCAAACACTTCCATCGGATTGCCATAGAGTATAGAACGACTCATCACTCAAAATCATTCGTTTCCAATCATCCACTGTCCAGTGACGTTCCTCTTTACACCAACCCAAGCGTCGCTTTTCATTGACCACACAGATATGAAAAGTGTGACTTATGAGTAGCTGCTCGATCACTGTACACCATTCCTTTGAACTCTGCACGCAAATTCATTGTTCTAATTGGTCTGCTGGTAGCACGTCGGAACTCACGAGTCACTCCTTCTGCTGATTTTATACACGTTTTACAACCACACTCCACGATGTTCCATGGTCCCTGTCAGTCAGAACATAAGATCTTGGTTTAGTTGTGATTGTTCACATTTCCACTTCATAATAACATTACTGATATTCGACCCGGGTAGCTTTAGAAGGGTCGAAATGTTCCTGATGGATTTCTTACCGAGGTGACACCCAATATCTAGTCCACGTTCCAAGTCACTGAGGTCTCCTGGCCGACCCATTCTATACTTGCTGCTTCCCTACTGACAACACAATACTCTCCGCCACGTTTTATTCTGGCGGGTCCCCCTCTCGTGACTTCAAGTAACCAATACCTCATTACATAGGGGTGTCCAGATTCTTCTGTTAACATAGAATAAAACATACAGTCCAGTTAAGGGGGTCAATGTTTCTGAAACAACATGTACGTTGTTTGGGATCAAATGTTTCAAGTGGCTCTGAGCACTATGGGACTTAACATCTGAGGTCATCACTCCCCTAGAACATGACCTAGTTAAACCTAACTAACCTAAGGACATCACACCCATCCATGCCCGAGGGAGGATTCGAAACTGCGACCGTTGCAGTCGCGCGGTCCCGGATGGAAGCGCCTACAACCGCTCGGCCACCGCGGCCGGCTGTTTAGGATTTCGCTCCTTCTATATCATTATGAACACCCTTCATACACGGTGATATTCCTTCTGCGTTTTCATTTGTTGGGAGCCGAAATTCCCGCGTCTATCTTTTTGTATTCTTTCAAGGAAAAGCTAGAGGCAGCTCAGCGCATAGCATTGTATATTCCCCGCGCTACGAAGTTTGAAGTGATGCTAATTGTGACAGACTTTTGGAGACGTGGAAGATGGAAGGGAGCAGGAGAACATCTGTGGTGTGACGGGCGTCCATTAGGGAGGGTAGCGAATAGCAGGGAGCGTATCGCTGTAGCCCCAGCAGGCTGTCTGCTTTGGCCAACCTCTGTATTTTGTGTGCCGAGTCCGTTATTTCTGGAGTTGCAGAAAGAATTACAGGCTAACTGTTTTTCCTAGCTGGATGAAATTACATTCTGCATTATAATATCTATGGTACCTCTAACTTTCTTGAGTGCACCAGTAATCGCATTCATTGCAGATGTGAAATTCATTCCTGACATTACATCCTGTCATTTATTCGGGTATTTTTGAACTATTTATCTGTACTATTGAACTCATATTGTGGTTACCCAGTCATCTAATCCCAATTGCAGGTTGCCTGTCTAAGCTTCCAGAGACAACAAAATTTTTAGTTTCCAGTATTTCGTATAATCATTGACAGAAGTGAAATATCTTCAATCCTGTCACAATCCTATCATAAAGAGGTGTTATCTTACGATATAGGTCTAACACAATAATGTAACTATTACAGATTCAAACTGGGTACAGTAGTGGAAATCAGTATAAAGTATTTTAAGAAAATCAACGTTGTCGGCTGGAATAGGAGTCGTTGTGTGCAGTGTATATGGAATAGTAAGAGATCCAGTACACCGACAAACGCAGTCTAATGGTATCGCAGTTGACGGCAGTAGTACAATGTATAATAACACGATTCATGTGTTAAGGGTGGAACTCAATATAAAGGCTCTGATTGTGATACTGTCGTGCAGAAAACAATTATCACGTGATCAAAAAGCTAAAATTCGTGCATACGAGGAAATGGGACTGTTTCAACGTTAAATCATCAGGACGTTGAACAGTTCAACAGCGGTTACTGAATATTTCGTTAGATTGGGCGCACGGTATGCTCAGAAAAGAAAATATGGACAAAGTGCAAAATTATCTGACGCATCAGAGAGTTTCCTTTTGCGCAAAACAAGATCCGCAAAAGGTTATTCTTCCCAACCTGCTGATTTGCAGTTGCCAGTAGCCGTCAGACGCGTACGGCAAATTATGTCTCATAAGAAATATCTTGCATTCAGGAAACGACTGCAGAAACCAAACAGAAACAGGCTGGATTGGAGTTTGCTGGAAAACGTATGTCATGGACTTCAGTACGGGATAAAGTGATCTTCAGCGATGATATTGGCATGATCTAAGAAGACAGCAGCAGGTAAGAATGAGCAGAAACTTCTGCAATAAAGATAAAAAAACGTAATGCTTGGCTCAACACTAGGATGAACTCTAACATGTACACTGAGGCGCTAGAGACGGACTTGATTAGAATGTATGAAGTCCAAGGGGACGTGAGTCTAATGTTGCAACAAGATAATGCAACTGTGGATGTTTCTGCTACAAGCAAAAAGTCGCTTGAAGAAAAACATATCGATGTCTAGCCTTGGTCTGCCCGTAGCCAGGATATGAACCCAATGGAAGACCTTTGGGGAATACTCGCAAGGCGCGTTTATCGCAATGGAAAACAATTTGAGGCCGCATGTTAGCTGGAAAGAGCGATACGAGAACAGTGAGCGACAATTTCACTGGAAGAATTACAAAACTTAACTACATCAGTGCTGAAGGGAATTTTTAAGATAATTAGAAAGAACGGAGGTTGTACAAAGTACTAAAAGTGCAATAACGCAACAGGACCTGAGTGCCTTTACACCAATAAATCCAGCAAAGGCAAACGCCTTAATTTGTTACTCGTATTATGAAAGAAACTATTAATTTCGTCATGATTGTTTGTCACTTATATGTGTCTATTATTTTTATAATAATTCCATACATGTATCCTTTAGACATCACACTTTTACTTTCGTAGGAACCCTGCTTTTATACCAGTTTTCACTACTGTTATGAATTGAGGTTTCGTAATTCACGGTGCACAAATTATTTTGACTATATTGATACAGTATCTGAGAATGGGAGCATTTAGCCACTTCCAAAAATCCTTACACATAATTTCAGACGAAATTTTTTCTCGCTGACGCCCCCCCCCCCCCCCCGCACACACACACACACATAATACCGAAAGATATGTTAATGGCTTTCGCTGTCCATGCTGTAAAACGTCAGCATCAGTAATCACGTTTTAAATTATTCCATCTTTACGCAGTTTGTGGTGTCTAATTCTACTACGGACTGTACGTACCTGCAAAATTATACCGTTGTATGACACTTACTTCACGAGATATGGTTTCATAAACACTGAGAATAGTGAAAAATTAGCTTTTCTTAAAACGGGGCACAGATTACTCATGCTACACTCATCCAGTTTTAGTTTTGACATTTTCATTAGTGTGTGGCTGAATAATCCGAAATTAATAAAACCAACATAATTATGGTTTTGCGTCTTCAACCATACAGATTTACCATGTGTAACGTCAAATATTTAACACACTGACTGATTAATAAAGTGATAAGACATTTGAAGCTGCATTATACGCGCGAGTTCGATTCTTCAAACAATCGAGGTTGGAAAGAGGAGGCTGTCACTGGTGTGTCTCTGACTCATAAAACAAAGCTTTGCTACCTGGCTGCTAGAAGTGGCAACTGAATCTGAAGTGGAGGTTTGTAACGAAGCAGCTACATTCATAATGTAGAATCTATTTTTCTAATGATTGCGGTTTCTCTGTAATTAAGTTACATACAATAGTGCATTTCTTCTTCTTCTTCTTGAGGCTTCACAACCGCACGTGGGGTTTCCCATTCTGCGTTCTCGTTTACTTTTATTCTCCAACTTCTGATTCCTAGGGCGCTCATGGTTTCTTTCACGTCGTCCATCCATCGCTTACGTGCTCTTCCTTTTAATCTCCTTCCTGTCGATATCCATTGGAAGACCTCCTTTGTAATTCTTGTGTCCTCCGTCCTTAGGACATCTCCCAGCCAGACTATTCTTTTACTTTCATTAACGTTACAATATCAGCTCCATGTATGAGATAATCGAACTCATAACTAATCCTTGCTCTCCAGGTATCACCATTGCTTCGGATCCCTTCATAAATTTTCCGAAGTATTTTCCTTTCACATAGACTACTCTGGGTTGTTGTTTGTCAGTGCTGCTAAGCGTCCATGCTTCACATGACCTCAGATATAGTCATTACGAACTGTCGGTTTACCATCCTAGATGTCATTAGCGTTTTAAATCTATTACCACATAAGATGCGGGCTCTTATTTCAGTGGTTAAGGAATTTTCTATATTAATATTAGCTCATAGGCATTCAAATTCCTCTAAATACTGAAAATTAAATCCGATGCTGACAGGTTATGCATGTTATTGTCCTCTGTTGAATGGAATTTCGTATATTTAGTTTTGGATTCGCTAATTTCTAGTACCCTATGCAGTGCAGCTTCTGTCAGTTCTACTACTGCTCTCTCCAGCGACATCCTTCGGCTGCTAATAGCTGAAATGTCCTCCGCATTACGCAGCCAACTGTGCGGTTCTTATACCTATGTACCCTCATATTTGCAGTCTCCGTATAATTGCTTCTAAGGTCAAATTGAACTGCAGAAAGGGCATCACCTTGTCTGACTGCTTTATTGATCTTAACACAGTTGGTTAGTTCCTCATTTACTGTCACCACTGTTTTGAAACCTAGGAATGTTGTCTTAATAACCGAAATACATTTGGATGATATGCCAAGCAGTTTTGTATATTCTAACATCTCTTCCCTAAGTAGACAGCCAAAGGACTACTCGAAGCCACGGAGATAGTGCTGAGTTCTGTATAATATTCATATCCTTTTTCCAGTATTTGTCTCTGGATAAATGCGTGGTCCACACTTGATCTATTAGACCTAAAGCCACAATTTATATCTTCCACAATTGGAATAATCTATTGGATAGGATTCCGGATAAAACCTTATATGCCGCATTCAGCAGAGTGATACGTCAGTAATTAGAGCAATATGTCTTTTCATCTTTCTTTCAATTGTACATTTATTTGTATAAAAGTGAACTATAGTTTTTTAGCAATAGATAACAAACAGAATGCCGTATCTATCGAATTTAAATCGTTATTCTGCAGATGTTTGGAAGAGGAACCAAGTCAGTTACGTAACCTTATAAAGGACGCAAACAAATCCATACCAGACACAGCCAGGAAAATAATCAAGCAGGCTGACAATTGATTCACAGCAAAAGGTTTATCCTTGATTCAGCAAAGACTCATATTACGCAACTGAAATCGAGTAAACATGACTGACAGTTATCAGAAGCTAAAGTTAATGTTCACGTACTGCATGAGGCTACATGTCTAATTTCGTAGGCATCCACATAGACAATACATTCAGCTGTCACCAACACATGGATATGTTAACTAGAGTGATTACTTCTGCCTGCTTTGCAAGTAGACATATATCCCACTGCATTGACCTATAGATGGGATTGTATACTTGCAGTCAATAGCGATCTGTGGCATAATAATTTGTGTGGCTGAGGCTGAGGTAAAGAAGAATTTATTCTACAGACACGTTCAGTGAGTATATGATGTTAAGTCTATAACCAAACGTCTTTCTGGAGACTCTTCAGGGACCTTGTAATTCTTGTAATCACATTCATACACATCCATCATCTATAGACAATTGTCGTTTATAATAATAGTGTACTTACGGTGTGCTGTGGAATTTACTTTGCACAACTAAAAGCTAGAATAATTTCTATATAGACGGCTAATCGTTGTCTAGGAGAGATAATGAAAATTTTTATTCTAGTACAAAAGTCCACAACAGGTGGTTGGCAGATACCAGAACGGAAATTCCTCTTCTATAATCTAGCAGAATATTTTTTAAATTAGGTTAATAATAATACTTGCGTTAAAAAGGTTTTTGATGCTTCCAACATACTGTATGTAAGTAGGAGGTAATAAGACGACTAACTAGTGTAGGAGAAGCAGCAGTGGCTTTCTCAAAGTAAGATAGTTGATTGGGAAGCTATCGGCCTGATACTGAAAATGAGGATTAGTGTGCTCGTCATAACCTCTTGAACATTTCTAAATTTCATTCGTTGCTGTTCCACTGACATTATTTCACCTCTCTGGAGTTTCTGTGGTAGTGCAGTACAACACTTGTCTACAGCTGAAAATGTTTTTTAGTTGTACGAAAATTGCTGACCTCTCAGGAGGACCTATGGTTTTGGGTGGAGTTGTATGTTTGAGGAAGCCAAAGCTGGCTAATACATGGTTGTTCCAATGCAACATAGCGCACATCCATGGTTTTCCTATTGCCTAGACACCTGATCAAAATGACTTTTTTCTGCAAGTCAGGTCTCTTTTCTCCAATGTTTGTATCAGATACGTTAGAAAGATAGAATAATTTTTCCCAGTTCTTGTACTACATTCTAGAAGGTAGTTGGTGGTCGTAATTGTTTCCGAGAGCAAAAACACCGAAGCCATGACTTTCCCTAGTAATGACAATGTCTTCGCCTTCTTTAGAGATAAAGAACTGATATCTGCATATGTGTAATGCTGAATCTATGTTTCAACCATTGTCCCATACCGGTGCAGAAAATCAGTCTGTGTTTTTACGGAAACATGTCAAACATTGCACCGTCCACTGGGAGAAAACCACGCACCTATTGCTGCGATCCATGGGTGAAATCAGGATCTTTCCGGAACACCCTCCTAAACTGCTTTTCTTCTAATTCACATATGCACTTAGAATCCAGAACTGTACCTACTGAAAGGTGTCTGGTCCTCCTTCGGAAAGTACTACAGCAGGGATTATCTGTGGTATGGCTTCCACAAGCGGTTGGTAAGTTCCAGAAGGAAAGTAACACCAGATGTGTACGCACAGGTCGTGCAGTTCCTGTAAATCACGGACCGGTCGTTCCAAGCATGAAGAAATGCAGGTGGTTCGAAAAAAATTTCACGTAATCCACAGCTGTCATATTTATTACTCAGGTCTCTTGTAAGTCCAAATAAATGTTTGGCATTACATTATACTACCCTCATCAACTCGCGATTCTGGCCTGGTGCATATTTCGAGGACTCTTACGGCTGGATGTTGAAATATCCGGACACGACCTTCAACTTGTTGTATCAGTAAACGTGACTCGTCTGACCATGCCATACGTTTCAGTCGATCCACAGTCCAACCTCCGTGACCTCGAGCGCACTGCACTGCTAACTGACTACCCTGTTGAACCAAAATGGGTACACACAGCGGACGACTGCTACGCAGGCCCTTGCTCGACCAAGTGCGCCAAAGGATGCGCTCTCTTGTGCATGCACCAGCATTCTATTCTGTCTCCAGATCTGAGCAGATCGTGCAACCATCCTACACCAGGTCCTGTGATGAGCAGTGGACTTCCATCCCTTTATCACCTATTCGTGGCTTCAGCATTCTTCTACTGTTTGTTGCCGCTGAGCAGCGCACGCTCGTGGCCACACTTACAGAAGCGACATATCTCTCAGGTAGATCCTCGCCAATGAGCAGAACCTTAGATTTGGAAATTTGAGGGAACTGCCCGATGCCTCCTCATATGCTGCCACCCAAGTCAGAGCCGCGCGAACTTCGACTTCATTGCAGAGGTAGAGGACTAGATCGTCAGCATAGGCTGTACAACAGAAGCGGTGTCCATGCAATGTCAAGCCCTCCAGACCCTGGAGTAGGGGCGCAAAATGGTTCCAATTACTCTGAGTACTATGGGACTTAACTTCTATGGTCATCAGTCCCCTAGAACTTAGAACTAATTAAACCTAACTAACCTAAGGACATGACACATATCCATTCCCGAGGCAGGATTCGAACCTGCGACCGTAGCGGTCGCGCGGTTAGAGACTGTAGCTCTAATTCCAAAGGATACAGTATCGTGGAAAGTGGGCAACTCTGTCGGACAAAACACTGGACCGCTAGAGGTGCGGTGAGGCGACCATTACAGAGTATTCTTGAAGTCACGCCACTTAAGAGCCTCATTACCACTGTTCCTATACGAGCCGGAAAACCCATGTGTTGGACAGATTTCAGAAAGGTATGGTCGACACGGTCGAATTCCTTAGTCAAGCGATGCTAATGCGCCAGATAATGCTGTGACCGCGCGAGCGCGATCATTTCCCCTGTGAAGGCAAAGGGCCGTATGGATGTAGTTGTCACTGCACAGCGAAGTCTGATCTTGCTGCCTTCTCGAGTCGGGAGGCCAACAAACGGGTAAAAATTTTCATGTCACTGTTGAGTAGAGCGATGGACCAGTAACCACAGATCCGTGATCGCCCATGTGGCTTAGGGACCAGGTTGCTGACCCCATCAAGGAAGGTGGTTGGGATCGTCACTGTGGGTGACATCAGTTCAGGACACATGGAAATCCAAGTAGGTACCAAAAGATAGCTAAAACATTTGAAAAATTCGAGAGGGAGGCCGTCAGGTCCACAGAACTTGTTAGGAGCTCCCACTTTGTTAGATTCTAGGACTGCATTGGGGGGTCACTTATTCCTGAAGTTCTTGAGCCACGTCCTCAGACACGGTGTTGACAGTCAATTATCAATGGCGCACTGCATAGTGTATCGTCGTCCTTCTTTTTCGGTGAGGTCATCGATGTGAGCTCGACGACGACTTCGGCGTTCAGTGAGGAGGTGGTACATCGGTGACGTTTCGTGAGGCATATGGTCAAGAGTGCAGGTTTTGAAAAGGGTCCCTTCCAAGCATCGTCGCATGACTGAAGTTATCTGCGCTTTAGCACGATGCTCTATCGTCTGACCGACAGCAGAGACTGCCATTGAAGTGAACTCACGAAGCACTGCATAATAAAAGTCCCTGGTGCTCGCTTGCCAAGCTTTGAAGTCTTTGCCATATGCCATCAATGCCCTGCGTAGAGCTGGTTCCTCGCAGTATAGGCACTAGGGTAAGATGAATGTGTATGCGGGGCGACGTTGGCAACAGAGGGCCCATGCATCCTCAAAAACCCGTGGGCAGCGAGGGATAGCCAGGTGAGAAACGTTTTATTTCCACAGGCCGCGACTGTGCCACGCCTGTTGGCGGGCGAGGAAAACATTACAGATGAAGGCTTCGTGGTCAGAGAAAGCCAGACGCATGTCGAGTGTCGGCAGCAAGGCAACGTGTAAGATACACTCCTGGAAATGGAAAAAAGAACACATTGACACCGGTGTGTCAGACCCACCATACTTGCTCCGGACACTGCGAGAGGGCTGTACAAGCAATGATCACACGCACGGCACAGCGGACACACCAGGAACCGCGGTCTTGGCCGTCGAATGGCGCTAGCTGCGCAGCATTTGTGCACCGCCGCCGTCAGTGTCAGCCAGTTTGCCGTGGCATACGGAGCTCCATCGCAGTCTTTAACAGTGGTAGCATGCCGCGACAGCGAGGACGTGAACCGTATGTGCAGTTGACGGACTTTGAGCGAGGGCGTATAGTGGCCATGCGGGAGGCCGGGTGGACGTACAGCCGAATTGCTCAACACGTGGGGCGTGAGGTCTCCACAGTACATCGATGTTGTCGCCAGTGGTCGGCGGAAGGTGCACGTGCCCGTCGACCTGGGACCGGACCACATCGACGCACGGATGCACGCCAAGACCGTAGGATCCTACGCAGTGCCGTAGGGGACCGCACCGCCACTTCCCAGCAAATTAGGGACACTGTTGCTCCTGGGGTATCGGCGGAGACCATTTGCAACCGTCTCCATGAAGCTGGGCTACGGTCCCGCACACCGTTAGGCCGTCTTCCGCTCACGCCCCAACATCGTGCAGCCCGCCTCCAGTGGTGTCGCGACAGGCGTGAATGGAGGGACGAATGGAGACGTGTCGTCTTCAGCGATGAGAGTCGCTTCTGCCTTGGTGCCAATGATGGTCGTATGCGTGTTTGGCGCCGTGCAGGTGAGCGCCACAATCAGGACTGCATACGACCGAGGCACACAGGGCCAACACCCGGCATCATGGTGTGGGGAGCGGTCTCCTGCACTGGCCGTACACCTCTGGTGATCGTCGAGGGGACACTGAATAGTGCACGGTACATCCAAACCGTCATCGAACCCATCGTTCTACCATTCCTAGACCGGCAAGGGAACTTGCTGTTCCAACAGGACAATGCACGCCCGCATGTATCCCGTGCCACCCAACGTGCTCTAGAAGGTGTAAGTCAACTACCCTGGCCAGCAAGATCTCCGGATCTGTCCCCCATTGAGCATGTTTGGGACTGGATGGAGCGTCGTCTCACGCGGTCTGCACGTCCAGCACGAACTTGGTCCAACTGAGGCGCCATGTGGAAATGGCATGGCAAGCCGTTCCACAGGACTACATCCAGCATCTCTACGATCGTCTCCATGGGAGAATAGCAGCCTGAATTGCTGCGAAAGGTGGATATACACTGTACTAGTGCCGACATTGTGCATGCTCTATTGCCTGTGTCTATGTGCCTGTGGTTCTGTCAGTGTGATCATGTGATGTATCTGACCCCAGGAATGTGTCAATAAAGTTTCCCCTTCCTGGGACAATGAATTCACGGTGTTCTTATTTCAATTTCCAGGGGTGTATATAAGGACAAGGCAACTGGACCAATGGGCCGTATAGTAACTGAAACCTGCGCAAGTGCCATGAACCTTAGGCCACGTGTCAACAAGCTGACGTCTGTCTATGATGACGAAGAGGGCTGCACACGGAGAATGACAGGCCCTCGTGTGGTGCTGAAATCGCCACCTAGGACCATTTCATCCAGGGGACCCTCTAAAAGCGGCGTTATCTCGTCAGCAAAGAAGATGTGTGGGCCTAGACGATGACTGGAGCCAGACAGCCCATGTAAATTGAGGATGCAGACGCCTAACAGGGTGAGAGTCATACCTGTAGCATTAGGAAGGTACACTATATCTTCATCAGGGAGTCCAGAGCGGAGGAGGATGGCGACTCCACTCCCCATTGGTCAGAAGCATAGGAGTTGTGTGCCGTGTAGCCATTGGAAGTGCAGAAATCATCGACTATCACTTCTTGGAGGAGGTCTATGTCGACATCAGCAGCATAAACGGCCTCTCGGAACATTGCCAGTTTGTGTGAAGCACGAGTGGTGGCCAGATTCATAGTCGCGATGCGAAAGTGTTGTCGGCGTGATCCCACCATTGGCACAGATGTTCTGGCAGAGATGTGCGGCTGGCACGTAAGATCTGGCGCAGTCATGTCAGCCGCAATCACGGGGTGGAAGGTGGGTCAGGCACCTCCAGGGGCACTGTCTTTAAGGAGAGCCATCATGTCGATCTGATCCATCTTCGACATCATCAGCCCAGGAGACTGGAACAGGTGGCAAGCGACTGTCGCACTCATGCGGGCGAGGTGTTGTGACGCTGCTGTGGCGGGATTTAGGGAATCTCCCTCTGTGGGACACATCCTTGTCGGGTGTGATCGTTCCTCAGATGGGACATCAGGTCCGACCACTCCTGTCGTCAGGGCGCTCGAAGGGAGATCACTGTCTTGTATCCACTACAATGCCTGTGATGCCACATAAAGCAGTATGTCGTCGGATGGCGTTTGACTTCTCTTCTTCCGTTCTGGGGGCGACTGCTGCTTTGGAGATGCTGTTCTGTGTCATAATGTGGACGTTCAATGTCCGAGGTCGCTCCCGTCTGAAGAAAAGCAGAGGTAGGCACCACATTCGCATCGAAGTCCATCGCAGTGGGCGGGGTGGTCATCAAGCCCACTCATTTCTAGTGGGGAGGGGGGGGGGGGGGAGAACAGGCGCTTCCTGAAGTGACGCATCAGGGCATCGTACAGCTATGGCATAGCTGTCTGGTAAAAAGGTGATCGTCGCTTTGAGAACTGAGTCACTGGTCGGGACCTGGAGCATACATCGACGGAGAAAACCTGACCGAACATGGTCCTTTTGTCCGCAACCGGCAACGTCTGCGTCTAGCCATCGTCCATAACGATGGCTCGCACTCCACCTATCAGCAGATAGGATGGTACATGGTATGGAGAGTTTGATCTTGGTTTGGCGGACACCATTAAACACGTGGTATGCCGTAAATGTCTGCCATTTTTCCGCGATATGGCCCACAATATTGCCGTAGGGGCGGCCACTTCTTGGGGCATTTAGAAAGGAAGCTCAAAGACCCGAATCAGCGTGATCTACAGTTATCTCACCAATATGCCCTTCAGAATGCTTAAACTTGTGTCCGTGTGCGTGTTGTTGGACTACCTTATCACATGCTTCCTCCGTAGTTATTTTAATACAGACGATACTGCCAGTAACAGAGAAGTGAATACCTATCACTTCCAGGGGGTCCAGACGTAGCTCTTCACGAGTGAACTTTTCAATTTCACAAGCACGTGGTCGTGAATGTTCGACTTGGACTGTTACTTTAAGTGTCGTTCGGCGGTAACAGTGCGATACGAGGTGCAGTAGTAACAGACGCTACAACATACGAGATACCGCGACGCGGAAGTAAACAACTGTGGTGTGATGTACAGCGCCCGGAGCCGGTCCTCACGCTACCACGGTCCAAAGCCGACTGAATCTTCTTGGCAGATTAAAACTGTATACTGGACCGAGACTCGAACTCGGTACCCTTGCCTCTCGCGGGCAAGTGCTCCACCAACTGAGTTACCCAAGCACGACTCAGGACCCGTCCCCAGAGCTTCAATTATGCTAGTACCTAGCCTTCTACCTCAGAAACTTCACAGTAGCTCTCCTGCGAAACTTGCAGAACAAGCGTTCCTGGAAGGAATGACATCGCGGGACATGACTTTGCTGCAGCCTGGGGAATGTTTCCAGAGCGAAATTTTCACTCTGCAGGGGAGTGTGCGCTGATTTGGAAAAGTCTGGAAAGTGAGAGGCGAGCTACTGTGGGGGCGGTCCGTGAGTCGTTCTTGGGCAGCTCAGTTCGCCTTCAGCAGCGGTGGGGCGAGGACGTACCCTGCGCCCCGCCGTGCGCGACTGTGAGCGCTTGCTTGTGTTTACCTTCTCACGGCGCGAGTTGTATTAGTTCCAAGTTCAGTGCGACTATGGCACACACGTGGCGCCACGATACGATCAAAATTACTTTCCAACCAGACTCACGCGCGTGCTCGAGCCTATAGAACAGCTCATACGCGATGATCTACGTTTAGATCTGGCGACTGTCATCGGAAAACAATTTTCTATAACGGCGAGCGTGGTTTATGTTAAAATGACCAGTGCAGAGGTCTGCGTGACAGTGTGTCTAAATATGCTAACTCCCCCAGATTTAAACATTGTGGCGTGCATATCGGTGCAGTGACAGTGGATCATGAAGGCATGGGCCTAAGGACTTTAAGGGATTTTGAGCTCCCCTTCGTGGTCCCAGAGGAAGTTGTCAAGGACGTCTTCCGACCATATGGCAAAGTCATCAGCCAAGTTGTACAAAATTGACAATCTTTTTCTACGGATAAAGTCTACAATGGTGTGCGCCAAATTAAACTTGACCTCAAGAAACGTGTGCCGTCCTATTTGAACATCGGTGGCTGTCGTGCAATCATAATGTACGACGGTCAACCGCATATCTGTTCCGGATGTGGGCAGAAAGGATATGTTCGTTCGGGCTGCTTACAACGTAGACTTACGCAGACACCAGTGGGAGACTCAGTTTCTCCGACGGGGACGACAATCCTGCCCCTCACGTACACTCAGACGACGACGCGCACCATAGATGAGGAAGAAACGGGCGGTCGGGCACATCCGTCGACGTCAGAAGGACCAAGGGAGGAAGAGGAAGGACCCACAAGGCCCACCCAGATGTCGCTGCTTCCACAGCAACAACAGCAGCAACAGTCCCGGGAGGAATCCATACGCAACGTAACATTCAGAACGTGCCAAGCACTTAAATGTGAATTGCAGAGTAGTCATGTAGATGTAGATGGACGTGGACGCGAACATTGTCCCGACCGCGGCATTCCTAGCTGAAGGTGATACGGCGCTGGTTTGCCTCCCATATTCGGTTATCGATGTCCACGTTCGAAAGCAACGTTCGCCTCGACGACGCAAGCTACGTCGGCGGACTCTTTCTGACGATTGCCTCCTACACACGGCCGGTCAAGAAGGTGACACCTCGTCAGACGGCATGGATGCTGCGCCTGCTGAAGTTCTAAGTGGTGTAGACGGTTCGCTTGCCCATACCACACGTGCCCAGTTACTTCTTGCACCACAGATGCAGCAGGTCGCGTCGATGGATGGCGCTCCGTCCACCTCTTCCAAAGACGACGTGGGTGAAAGAAATTTAAGTGCCGATCAGCTACAGAGCATCGTGTTGCACCTACAGTGTCGGACGTTGTTGAGGAACTTTCTGGAGTCGGCACGGGCGACAGGGAAGTGGTTGGCCACTCCAAGCGTGAAAGACGGTAACGGTGTAACGGGTTCGGTGGGTCCGGCATCTCTTGCAGTTATCTTCGACTGCCATGGCGTCTACCCTAGGTGAAGAGGCTGGGCAGCACACCTTTCACCTTGCTACAATCAATGTCAATGCGATAAGGGTGCAACACAAACTGACAATGCTACAACGCATGCTCGACTTAGCGGACATCGACGTGTCACTATTGCAGTAAGTATGCGTCGCTAGTTTCCCAGACTTCTACGGATATACCGCCCACATCGCCCACGCCTCTTCTACCGATTGTGATGTGCCTGTCCTGCTACGGGAAGGCTTGGTGGCTACGGACGTACTGTACCTACAGAGTGCAAGAGCCATGGCCGGAACTGTCAACGGTGAACGACTCATCAATGTATATGCCCCTTCAGGATCAGGGAGACGGAGAGATCGAGCACGCTTTTTTTCGGAAGATATTACGCGTCTCTGTATGAGCCGCATAGACGATATGGTGATCGGAGGCGATTTTAACTGTACTTTATCTCCGTCTGATCAGCAGCCACATCACGTCCCGTGTGCGGAATTGGAAATGCTAGTACGTGACCTCCACCTGGTCGACACGTGGCGCCACATCCATGGCCCAGCTCCTGCGTACACCCATTATACAATTCATTCGTCAAGTCGGCTAGACAAGATTTACGGCACAAGCACCCTTTCGACGGCGACGGGAGGAGCAGAGCTCTGGCCTACTGCATTCACCGACCACACAGCCTATATTTGCACCATTTCCCACCAACCTGCACGTGTGTGGCGCAGTAGGCCCCCTTCGAAACTGAACGTCACCCATCTGGATGAGCCGGCATGAAACGGTGCTATCGAAGAGTCGTGGAACGCGTCCTTACAGCTTCGTGATCGTCACACATCGACCCTCAGTTGGTGGATTGAATGTGTGCATCTTCATGATTTACGGCTGGGAAGCGGCGGCATGGAGGAGGAACACGTAAAACTTTTATTACACCATCCTAAGGGAATGTCTTGCTATGGAGCCCTCACCTGACAGGCAGATCATTGTCAATCGCGCGAAAGCGGAGCTCGTCTCCTTAGCACGCCATCATTTACAGGGCATTGTTATACGGTCGCGTGCTCCAGACATGACACAATCAGAAAGAACATCTATGCACCACGTGCTTTTAGGGTGCAACTGGTAGCGTAGGGCGGTGATTACCGACATGGTAACGGACGACGGTAGACACATGGTAAAATAAGCAGATATAGCAGAAGCCTTCTATGGGCATTACGCTCACCTTTATCCAGCAGTGCTCCCTGATTTGGCGACGGTGGACACCGTTTCTACACGTGTCTACAGTACATTTCCAGACATGGTACCGACTTCACTAAGAGAAATGACAGAAGAGGAAGTGCTTGACGCCATTCATGAAGGTGCTCCCCATAAATCACCAGGAATCGACGTACTACGATTAGAGTTGTACATAGAGTTCTATAGAGCCTTTAAACAACTGTTGGTACCGTGTTGGGTTGAAATGTGTCAGGAATTGATGTCCCCAGGTATACCGTTGTCTGCACCCTTCTTGGAAAGACTGATAGCACCCATCCATAAGCCGAAGGGGCGGAATTATGTCCGCGGTTATTGAACAGCGACTTCAAGATCTTTTCGAGGCACACTATTGCACGTCCTGTCCAGAAATCATACGTCCTTGGGGGGGGGGGGGGAGGAGCAACAATATCAGAACTGCGTTATGTCGTTACAGAGATCTAATCTCACTTGCACAGGTGAGACGTTTGCCGGCAGCCCTGGCGTCTACCGACTTTAGCCAGGCTTTTGACAGTGTGGGCCACACTTTCCTCACGGCCGTTCTACACGGCATGCAACACCCCGACCCCTTTATCACAGTGTTGATCCGCCTTCTGCATGGTGGTAATTCTCGAGTTCTTGTTAATGGAAGAATGACAGCATCCATGCCTATCAGTACGACAGGGATGTCCATTACCTATTTGCATTGGCCTTTGAACCTTTGTTGTGTGGTCTCCGAGACAGGCTCACTGTGATACAGTTTGGCGGCTCCATCTATCGCTGCACCGCATATGCAAATGATTTGATGATCGTCATACGTGGAACTGCCGATATGGCTGTGGCTTTGGACTGCATTGCAACCTACGGTACAGCTTCTGGTAGCCAAACCAACGTTGACAAGTCCGTCGCCTTGAGCATCGTGATCGGGCTACCGCCGGAACACATTTCCCCCTTATGCTTCAGTGATACTGTCTGCTGCTTGGGCTTAGATTTCATGAAAGACATGCGAGGCTAGACGACGCTTTATTATCGACGCCTTCTTAACCAAATTCGGGCCGGAATTGCAAATCAGCGCTTGCTGTCCCTCAACATCTTTCAGAGGGCGCATTATGCCAATGTATACCTTGCGTCCCGCATACCGCATGTCGCCCAAACGCTACCCATTCCGAACCCCTTGGTGCGTAGCATTATGGCAGTGCTGGGATACTTCTTCAGCGCTGGTATGTAACTGAAGATCAGGTACGTATCTCTCACCCTCCCCAAGGAAAACGGTGGTCTCGGCCTAGTTAATGTATATGACAGGGATGTTGACCTCTATTTCTGCTGCGCCGTTGTCCTGCAAGCCTCACGAGTTTGCTTCTGACGGCGCTGTGACCTGCTTCACTAACAGCGCCGGTGCCGCTACAGGACATCCCAGCACCCCTCTGTTACATAGGACGTTTCTCTTTAGAACAAAGTTATTCCAGCTCAGCGCTCACGACACCATGAATGGCCACTCGACGCCTATATCACGACATACTGCAACGCCACCCCTTAATGTGGTCGAACTGAAATATCCTGATGTACGGTGGCGCGTGGTGTGGAAGACTGTACACGATGCCATGCTTGATTCCGATGGTGTTTCCCAATGGTACGAAGTCGCTAATGGGAAGCTGGTGGCACAAGAAAGTCTCTACAATATCCACATGGCAGAATCTCCCAATTGTGTGGGTTGTACTACAGTAGATTCTGACGAGCACCGCCTTAGATGTGTTTGGCACCTAGTGCGGCAGATGCTGGCTAATCTCTTGCGAGTTACGCCGGAGTATTTATCTGCACGCACGTTATTGCTTCCGGATGAGACAATTTAGCCCACGTCTCGGACCAACTCCGTCACATGTAAACGTGGACATGCGGTCCATTACCTCTATCGTGACGGACACAAGAATTTTCTTGACATCTGGATCTATTTGCAAGAAAGACATCATGCTATTGCCGGGCATACCGGATATCGACGATGTTTCGCAAACTATCTATTGAGTGCCTTTCACAGCCCGCCGTGTAGTTGGAATGTTCCAAGCAGTGGTAGATCAGGTCAGAACGAACTGCAAACGATGATATATTGAACAATCTTTATCAGTGGGCGCAATTGCTGGGAAGCCTGACTACGAAGTGGTAGCTTTATTTTCATGTTATTTATGTTTACTGTCTTCGATGGTCTCTTTATTCTGTTTTAGTTTACTAGGCTTGACTCTCCATGACTGTTCGCACATTGATATCTATATGTCCGTACTGTACGTAACCAAAAAATGTTGATAGGTCACTTTCGTGCGAAAAGCAAAAGTCCCGAGTTCGAGTCTCGGTCCGGCATACAGTTTTAATCTACCAGGAAGTTTCAAATAAGCGCACACTCCGCTGCAGAGTGAAAATTTCATACTGAAAACAGCCCTGAATTTGGCAGAAGATAACACCAAGACCGGCACCAGATTACAAAGGAACTGGAAAAAGAAAACACAGAGGTTGACCACAAAAAAAAGTTTTGTCCTGTCCCTATCAATGAGTGACTCCAGCTGGTTCTGGCGTAACTGAAGAACCTTGTAATCTCTCTTCCTCGCCTTATCGAGACCATTTAATTAGAGTTATAGACAGTGTTACGCCGTATTAGCCTGATTCATCACAGGAGGGGAGAATAAAATTTTTGGCCGGTGTGCTTATAATATTAATCATTCTACAGCTTGTAGCTGTTTTCCATAAAGACACAAAATAAATTACTACATACAGCATAGATGTGTTCATATTCATGTCGCAATATTTATTGCATCTGTTGCTAAAAATTAAAATTTGCGATTTTTATTCAATCGTTGGCGCACAGCATTAGTTTCAATGCGGAAAACCCAATTATCTTTGCTCTGGAATATGCTATGATGCGTACTAATGAAGAAAATCACCTGTAATTGCCGGGCTATCAAATATATTACAAAAATTAATGTTTTAATGCATCCCATGCATAGCTGCTGTTCGTCGTTGAAGTTATAAGACTCGTGTACTCATATCCAATATAATTTATACGCACAATCATTGAAAACAAAATTAAAATGTAGCAAGTTATGCGTATGCCACTACTGCGGTTTCCTGCTAAAGACATAAAGAAATCGCTTCAAGGGAAAATTGGGTAAAAATGTATTCTTTAATTCTGCATCATTGTATTGCCCCTTCTTCCAAAGGAATGATCAAATATGATTGGTTTGCACTGAAGTTGATCGAAGACAGATCTTTTTAAATTGAACCGAACTGTGTTTACCGATATCGCTTCTGGGAAATCAGTGTGCCTGCAACGCAGAAGCTTTCATTAGGTGTGCTTGGTACTCTACAAGTTTGTGTGTCCGTTGCTTCTTATTCAAGAATCATCTGGAATTCTGTTATAGCACAGCAAGGGATGCAAGTGATATCGAATAAATGATTCTATAATCTAATCTGTAACAAACGAAGTAAAGATTTGAAGAAGTGCACTGTAATTATTGATTTATTAATGGAATTACCACGGTGAAACTCAGTATTTTTTAATTATTTTGCATGACCTATGCTAATTAACGATATTCAGTAAATAAATGTCGTGTGACTAGGACCTCCCGGCGGTTACATCGATCGCCGGGTGCAAGTCTTTCGATTTGACGCCACTTCGGCGACTTCCGTGTCGATGGCGATGAAACGACGATTATTAGGACAACACAACACCCAGTCCATAAGCGGAGAAAATCTTCGACCCAGCCAGGAATCGAACCCGAGCCCTTATGATTGACATACTGTCGCACTGACAACTCAGCTACCGACTGGTCATAAAAATTGCTACACGACGAAGATGACGTACTACAGACGCGAAATTAAACGACATGAAGAAGATGCTGTGATATGCAAAAGATTAGCTTTTCAAAGCATTCACACAAAATTGGCGCCGGTGGCAACACCTACAACGTTCTGACACGAGGAAAGTTTCCAACCGATTTCTCATACACAAACAGCAGTTGACCGGCGTTGTCAGGTGAAACGTTGTTGTAATTCCTCGTGTAAGGAGGAGACATGCCTACTATCACGTTTCCGACTTTGATAAAGATCGGATTGTAGCCTATCGCGATTGCGGTTTATCGTATCGCGACATTGCTGCTCGCGTTGGTCGAGATCCAATGCAGAATATGGAATCGGTGGGTAATACGGAACGCCGTACTGGATCCCAAAGGCCTCGTATCACTAACAGTCGAGATGACAGGCATCTTATCCGCATGGCAGTAACGGATCGTGTAGCCACGTCTCAATCCCTGAGTCAACAGATGGGGACGGTTGAAAGACAAAAACCATCTGCACGGACAGTTGGACGAAGATTGCAGCAGCATGGAGTAACAGCTCGGAGACCATGGCTGTGGTTAACCTTCACGCTGCATTACAGAGCGCCTGCGATGTTGTACTCAACGACGATCCTGGGTGCACGAATGGCAAAACTTCATAGTTTCGGATGAATTCAGGTTTTCTTTACAGCATCATGATGGTCGCATCCGTGTTTGGTGACATCGCGGTGAACGCACATTGGAAGCATGTATTCGTCATCTCCAAACTGGCGTATCACCCGGCGTGATGGGATGGGGTGCCATTGGTTCACGTCTCGGTCACCTCTTGTTCGCATTGACGGCACTTTGAACAGTGGATGTTACATATCAGATGTTTTAAGACCCGTGGCTCTGCCCTTCATTTGATCCCCGCGAAACCTTATATTTCAGCAGGATAATGCATATGTAAGGTGTCAGGCAAATCCAACACCTTCCATGAAAACCCTGACGTGATAAGCAAATCCAGTAGTATGTCACATAGCTCCGAATAAATCGTGACATTAAATTAACCGAAGTAATACAAGTAACGAGTGAGCAAATGGATTACCACAGACTAACACAAGAATGCCTAAATGCATGTCGTACCTTCCCACCGTGAGACCGACGCAGTTCCGAGGGGAGAAACGAAAAACAGAAGCAGAGAGCAGAACCGTGTTAAGCTAGAAGGCCCTACGATAAGGGACGGACTGGACACCCACGTCGCCGGCTACCCCACTAGGGCACACCACCCGCAGTTATAGCGTGAGACTTTTTCGCGTCTCTGTTACATCAAGGACCACCCCCCAGCCCATGTTAAAAGCTAGAGCCCTCCAGAAAAACAGTATAGATCTTACGATACCACAAAAAGGGCCACTACCACCCGCAAGTTTTAGCGTGAGGCCTTTTCGCGTGTCTGTTACATTAGGACCACTCCCAGCCCATGTTAAAAGATAGACCCCTCCAGAAGAACAGTATAGATCTTACAATAACGCTGAAAGGACCACACCAGCTGCAGGTTTTAGCGTGAGACTTTTTCGCGTCTCTGTTACGTTGCAAACTTTAAAAACATTGCCCCACCACGAAAAGTATAACTTTTCTCATTGGATAGACAGAATTTTTGTAGGCGGAGCTTAAGGTTAACATTGAGACCCTGATTGGTCAGATTAAAACACAGCCAGATAGTTTTTTTTAAAACCAACTTCGGTAAATTGTAGTAAGGAGAAGTCAGAGAGAGTTGCTTCCGAGATGGCGAGGTGAGTGGAGCTGTGCTGCCCGCGGTTGCCCTGACGCTGCCTAAACACCGACAAGGTAATGATCGCACGCGATGCCGCATTTTTGAGCGCATAAGGCTTCACTCAGAACTGTAGAAGTCTCATCTGTTACACCACCTTTTTTTGCGTAATACTAGTGTCGATCGTTAATTAAAACTCATGGTGTTCACATTTGCCACTTGAAGAACAGATCTGAAACGCGATGATTTTTCTTTTATATAGTTATTGAGAAGCCACATCAGCCACTGTAATTTACGACAAGTTAGATAAGTAATTAAAGATAATTGAGGGTCACTGCAGATCATTTTGATAGTTTTCTCTTTTGTGAAACTTAAATTAAACCTAAATTATAGATGTGATATGGCAAAGGTCATCCTTCGATCCATTGTAGAACTTGGAAACCCATTCAGGGAATATACGTTCACATTTATGTTGAACGCAGTTCGTTTTTACCATCCTCTATTAAAACATTTCCTTTTATCAATATTGCAATTTATAAACAATGTTTTGTGAGTAGAATAAAATTTCCAGTGGTAAACTTAACTGCTTTTTCGACGTAATTTTAAAAAATAGGAAAGCCTTGAACCCCTTCCTCTAAATTTAGTTAGTATTAAGGTTCTTTTACAGGGAGTGCAGTGGAGCTGACGCTGAGATCATTAAGTATTTGGTTATATCATGTCTAGTCTCACTGAACTTTTCTGAATTCTACATGTCATGTGTGGTCTGGCGTCTCCTTACCAGCAACAGGTCCCAGGTTCAAACTAGTCAATTCCCGAAAAAACACGATCAGAGTGTCGTTGCGTGAAAGTGGTAGGGAGACACGATATAGAACAAACAGACACCACCATGAATGTTTAGAAGTGGATGTTACATATCAGATGTGTTAAGACGCGTGGCTCTGCCCTTCATTCGATCCCCGCGAAACCTTATATTTCAGCAGGATAATGCACGACCGCATCTTGCAGGTCCTTTACGGGCCTTTCAGGATACAGAAAATGCTCGGCTGCTGCCCTGGCAAGCACATTCTCCACATATCTCACCAATTGAAAATGTCTGGTCAATGGTGGCCGAACAACCGGCTCTTCACAATACGCTAGTCACTACTCTTGATGAACTGTAGTATCGTGTTGAAGCTTCATGGGTAGCTGTACCTGTACACACCATCCAAGCTCTGTCTTAGTCAATACCCAGGCGTATCAAGGACGTCATTACGGCCAGAGGTGGTTGTTCTGGGTACTGATTTCTCAGGATCTATGCACCCAAATTGCGTGAAAATGTAATCACATGTCAGTTCTAGTATTATATATTTGTCCAATGAATACCCGTTTATCACCTGCATGTCTTCTTGATGTATCAATTTTAATGGGCAATAGTGTATTTAACGTTAAAGAGGATACATTAGTTACGAATAACACGTCAACGTCGATTTTCTCTGATGCTTGGGGCCGTCACATGAGCAGCCACTAGCCAGTTATTCACGGGAAGTTCCTCTAGAACGTACCTAAAATTCATCAAAATCCATCATCAACAGGTTAGTCATAAACATATAAATTCGTATAATGTTGCGGTAACGTCCAATATTTTCTGGGTTTTTTTTCGGATGGCACTAATGCTGAGCACATCGCATACGAGTTCAATGTGATTGAGGTCGTGGCTTTTAGAACATTTTTCTCGAAGCGTCATTCTTCCGACGAGTGACAAGATAATAGGTTAACCAAAAGTATCACAGACTATGTTATCTCGATAGAGCGTTTCACTTAACTGAGAAACATTAAGTGCAGACGGATTAACTTCAGAATTCACTTAATTCGACAGTCACGCAAATTTTCATTGCTTAATTATGCAGTCACGCGAAGTGTGGGAATTATCAGGTAGAAAATCTGTTCAGCTTGCGTTCGACAGCACATGCAGGGGCGGTGAAATGCCACCTTGCGGCAGGGCGGGTTTGCTCTCTCACTATCTTTTAAACAATCAGTCTACCTACCTGGATAGGTTTCAGGTTGTCTGCTCTTCACTATGCGATGGTAGATACTTGTTTTTCCGATAAAAGCAACCTTAACGAAAAATCAGCTAAATACCTACCACCGAAAGGCCATGAAACTCCAGTCCATGGGTAGCCTCTGAAAGTTAGTTGAACTATCGGGCGTTCGAGACCCTTGCATGAAAATCTCTAACATTTCCTGTAAGCTGGTTTATTGTCTTTGAAACACAGACAATGGCTAACAAGTCCTTATTTAATATTCCGACACTAATTATGCAATGTTAGTGACTGTTTCTGTAACAAGCTGACACCCAAAAGCAGACAGATGATATATAGTCCGACCCGATATTTTAAACGTCCTAAACAGTCTCTGACTGACGACAGCTTGCGAGTTAACACAATCAGTCGTTCAATAGTCCTCTTCCACAGACGTTCTCGGCGCAGTCTTTCGTAATTTCAACAAAACACGCTATGTGCAGTTTACTTTTGACTTTACGTCTCCTAAAATAAATCACTAATAAAGCTCAAACTTTCTCAAAATCCTCAGCACTGTACTCCCTTTTGATCAGTTACACAGAAACCAATCAACGCGCGGAGTTCTTCATTTTGCTGCAAATTTGATCACACCGATACAAAATAAATGTTAGGCTAGGCGGAAATTGAGACGCGTATAGCGCATGTGCCGCGACGCAGCGTAGCGCAGCGTGCGTTTTTGTAACATCACAGGTTCAAATGGGACCGCGTAAATTGCGACGCGACGCGACTGGGACGCGACACGCGCCTGCGCCAGGTCCCGCGGCGTTGTGGTTGAGGCACAGTTTCTCCCGCCACGCGTCGCGCTTGCCTCTGTAGTACCGTGGGAAATTTGAGGCGGGGAGCGGAAAAGTAGCCCGGCCATATGCTCACATCGGAACGGCGCATATCAGCAGTGGTAGTATTGCCAATACGAAAAATTTTGCCTTACTGTGCACCGAATTTTATTGCCTTTGGGTAGTGTTTCGTTTTTCGCCATTTAAACGCTCCAGCTTTCTCCATTAGCACGTTATACTTTTCTGTTATTTATATCTGCATAGTTTTGTTTTGTTTTTCTTCTGTCAAGAAAAATGTATACTTCAGTAACTGATGAGCCATTGGCCGCTGGAATTGCACCACGTGCGTCCGCCATGTTTTCAGATCGCAAGAAGGGACAGAGTGTAGTGAAAGAGGGAGCAAGGGATGTTATAAAATCATGTGATTAAGAATCAAGGCAGCAAAGTAAAGCAAGGTTATATTCTCGCTGGCTAGTAAGCTAGCGTATCTGTACGATCTGTTACAAAAATTTAGAAAGGGATAATCTGCAGAGGTGTGATCGCTTTGTGCTTGTGGTAAAAAGCGCCCAAGGTCCGAAGTCTAGAAGTTTCACTGTGGTTTCTCTGATATGGATGTAATAATGTAATACGACACACTGTACAACATGCATGTGAACGTCACATTTCCACTACAAGCTAGAAACAGTCGAAAAGCAGTCGCAAATAACAATGATTTGATTGGTTCGCCTTGATGAGAAAAAGCATTTCAATTGTTGCATGGACATTATCAGCATCAATAAACTAATTATACAACAACAGGCTACACAAATGAAGAAAATGGTCGGTATTATTACGAAAGTAGGAGTATCCTAAAAGAGTGTTATGATTAGATATATTTAATTTGTTGAAATGTGCTGCTGACAAAGGCAGATCTACTTTCATGACAATGTTTTTCGAACTCCATCTCACAAGGCACACATGGCTAGCTTATGCATTCCTGTCGCGCGCATTATCCTTCGCTGCTGACAATACACTGACCATTGTTTTGCGCGAATGATCAAGTGTTTATTTTTCTCAATAACAACTATTTTATTCGCGATCACGCATTGTCAGTTTGGCAAGCCCTCGGTGAGTGAACAGTATCTGTCATGTGCCTATCATTCTGCCTGAAGTAACGCTCTTCATTATTTTAATACTGCTCAGATCAAGAGAAGGAATAAAATCGTTTGGTAAATTTCAATTCCAGTCGCTCAGTGTTAAAAATACGATGGGTTACGGGGATTCCACCAAAATTCCAACAGAATTGCCAATCTGTTTTTGTGTGAGTTGTTAATCTTTTCTCATTCGAAGAAGCATCACCATTTATGAGTAAAGGCCACATTTCTCTTGGTGACTGGTTTAATTGTACTTCCTTTGTCACAGTGTAATTTGCCAAACTCATCTCAGAGGGCCTCGTTAAACAAGTAATTGGCAATCACAGGGCTCAATAGCTTACGAGAAACCTAATAGTATCGGTTTGCAGTAACATAAAATAAGAAATTTCATGTTTATTTTCATACTAGGAAGCTCTTGTTTCACTAGCTGTCGATAACTCTAAAAAAAATTACGGTCACTGGAGTGAAATAAATAAAAAAAGAAGTATAAGTAGTGATATATCGCCATAGATAAGAAAGTTACGTGTGTTTGATAATTGGCAAAACACTCGCCTCCTTGTGTGCTATCATTCGCCAAACTTTCGTTTCTCTGTCTCGAGCGGTTTAGGAGTTACGAGAGATGTTGCGAGTATTTCATTTTCGCGGGCGTGAGATCGGAAGTGAGCGCGCTACATGGGATCCATGTTCTCGAGATCGGAGGCAAATAGAGATCTCCTCCCAAGTCTAAACAAAAATTCAGCATATTAGCTAAATTTCGTACGCAGCAACATATGGTGTAATACGCACCAAACGCAAAATCATAGCGACCACTAATTTTCGTTGCAAACTTCTGAAGTTTTCCGTAGGGTCTTACTAAAATGTGTACATCACAATAAGAATGGTCATTAGCGAGGTGATGGGCACTTCGTCACGAAGTTGACATATAACGCTATAAGTAAGACAAAAATCATATATTTTCAGAGAATAGTTTCTGTAAAATCGTTTGAGAAACATAAGAGGTTGCGCGCGCTTCGGTTCAGTCAGCGCAGAGCGTCGCCAGTCGCCGCGTGCGAAGTATGGTGTACGCGTCGCAATATGCGCTGCACCCGCGCGATCCGTGCGGCACGTGCGTGTCGCGCTGTAGTGTCGTGTCACGTCACACGTGCTATACGCTTCTCAATTTGCGCCTCGCCTTAACAAGTGACGGCTCCCGAGCGACCACTCATAGTGGTTTTCTAAGCTTACCTTATGATTTTTAGTTTCCCCGATTTTGAGTTTCGCTCCCACTGCTACTGATTTCCAGTTTTTTTTTTTTTTTACCTTTCCCTAAGCCACAGACAGAGTGCTAATGGCCGTAGCAGTTTTGCGCACTAAAACCATAACAATAAAAAATCCCTATTCAAACGTGCGGTAAACGCTGAACTCCTATTGCTTAGTATGTTAAGCAGCCAATAAAATCATCTCGAGCACTAGTGTACTCGAGGTATTTCTAATGTCGGCCAATCAGATTGCCACATCTCAATTAGACTAGAAATCTCGTAATTCTGAAACCAGATAAAATTTAGGGAAAACAAAGTACTATACCTTTCCAGAAAATAAATTACTAATAAATTTAATACCCAACGCTCCTTCTAGCTGCCTCTTACGATATCAATCTCACTCGGACGTACGTCACATATTCCTCTATTACACAACACCTTTCTCTCGCTTACATTTATATTTGTAATTAAATCTCATAGCCGTCCGCGGTGGTCTCGCGGTTCTAGGCGCGTAGTCCGGAACCGTGCGACTGCTACTGCCGCAGGTTCGAATCCTGCCTCGGGCATGGATGTGTGTGATGGCCTTAGGTTAGTTAGGTTTAAGTAGTTCTAAGTTCTAGGGGACTAATGACCACAGCAGTTGAGTCCCATAGTGCTCAGAACCATTTGAACCAACTATTTTAAATCTCACATTCTCACTCTACGTATGTTCTCCATTCACTCTTTCAGCCTATCCGAAACACTCATACAACCAAAAAAGAATGAAATAATAATTTTATAATGCACTATTAATTATGTCAAGAAGCTGTGGCAATGAAACTAAAGTAAATTGCAAAAAATTGGATTATATAAGCCTACCCTCGTGGTTGTAGTTTCAGTTAATACTATAGATGAATACATTACTGTAACTAACGCGATTTCGCAATGCCAGAACGGTTATTGTGTGTTTTAGGTAAAGCTTTTTATCTCCGAAAGTAGTGAAGTTAGTGATTTGAAATTTTTACGCTTTGGTTATGTTATCCATAGAATTTGGAATATAAAGTATGAAAAAGATCGATTAATATTTAATAGTACTTCTTCAGATTGACAGAGAGTGTGTGTAACGTATTGAAAGCAGCATTAGTCATTTACACCTCTCGCCCGGCGTAGTAGCCGGCGTCAGGTGTGCGAGAGTGAGAACCAACGCCTCTTCTCCTCCCGACTCCATGGCAAGCTGTTTTCAACGCAAGGTGACAACTAGTAATAATTTTCTACGTTACAACCTATCGACGAAACAAATGTAAGAAATCAGTTATTTAAAATTTTTCATAACCATTGTAAGGCCATTATGTTATCTTGATATAATAGTGAGACAGATCATAGGAGAAAAGAGCGATAATTTATTTGCTCATTCTAAGAACGATAGCCATAAATTATCCGCAGTTTCGTTCAGAGGAATCTTATCAGAACACGTTATCAATTGCAACTGTCTCCTCTGCAATTCAATTCTCACCTGAACATAAATTTCTCGCCCTTCCCTAATTCTTTCCCTGCGTAAAGCCACACCCCCCTCCCCCCCTCCCCCCTCCCGCCCAAATCCTCCACCGCCCACCAACCTCCACTTCAGTCGTCAAGGGAGTGAATCTCGAGATCATGGCGGAAATAAATTCTACCCATATCTACACTGCCATCCGTGTCTGCAATATTTACTGCGCTTTTTACTTTGTCCACCTGTTTATGGAATTCCGATTCATCATCAACCACTTCATCAATAATGGAGCACCATAAAGCTGAATCCTCTAAATGCGAGATCCAAGTCATCCCATGGCTCCGCTACATCCGACTGACTGAACTCAAAATTCACCGACCTATCCTGACTGCAAGTCTCTCCATAAAACAACACACATCATCATCATCTAATCAAGCATTTCACATTTATCTACCAAAAGTTTTGCATACACTGCTAAAAAGCGGCACGTTGGAACAGTTCATGCCATTGTAAGACATCGTGGTCTCCTGACCTTCATTGCTTACATATTCCGCCCTCACAATCATATTCCGCACGTCAAGATGCTTCATTTGAACCCAAACTCGATAAGATAAAGTCACTGTTGTATGAATTCATGTAAACGATGTGCAAATAACAAAGAAATCTCTAGTGCGCACAGAGAGTGAAATACTCGAGGCTGGCGTACACACACACACATTCAAGACACGACAGTCACAAAAGCTTTTACTTCAGGAGAGGCAAACTGCACGCCAGGAGGCCGGTCCCTTCAGACGATGAGTCAACCTATCTACATCGGCCGGCGACCGCCCATAGATCAGACAGCGTTTCTCCGAGTGAAAGGGAGAACGACTCCGTGTTCGGCTTAGAAGCAAATTCCGCTACATTGTGTGGGAGTGCCCAGCCTACTCATTCTTTACAAACATAGCACGCAGTTTCAGAGGTTTTTACAGGGAGACAGCAAACGCCGAACGCCAATGCTACAGATTTCTGGATTGGTCGCCTTAAAGGAAACGTCATTCTCCCATTTTAGAAGAGCAATGCTGATTGGCAGACGATATTCCTGACGCCTTGAGCTGAAGGAGTAATGGAAGAGACCGAAAGATATAGCCCTTCACGTCTGGCGTGGAGAGGGGCTGTTCCGTTGTCGTTCTTGGAGCAATAACACGTAACGAAGGCGTGTGCTCTCGTACGTATACTCAAAGAGCGAGGAACAAGTCTCATCACTAGGAGAGCACTTCTGCCGAGTGCGAATCGGAGTACGGCTCTATATTGAGTCCTTGCAATTAAGTGTTGTTCACTGTGTTGGCCACCGCACTTATTGTGTGGTGTGAACGGACGGACAGAGTTATAGTTAAACGCCTGCGAGCAAATTTTTGAGTGGCATCGCCGAGGACTGGTTATCTGACTGGTGTACCACACCAATAGTTAGACTAGGGGCGAATAGGAGTCCTTGACTTCATCAAGGTGTAGGGAGAGTTTGATTGGTGAAGGTCAATCCAGATAGAACGAGAGTTATCTTATTTGTGAGCATCGAGCGGGGCAAACAACAGTTATCGCAGCTTACACTATTGTGCGCTACAGCTCTTGCGAGCCCCATATTTCCTCCACAACAGTACACTTCACTGCATTTCACACGCGACAGCCTCGACCGTTCCTAGCAACATTCTAACGGATAATTATTCAAGTTGAGTAGGCGTGGTTCAAATGGTTCAAATGGCTCTGAGCACTATGGGACTCAACTTCTGTGGTCATTAGTCCCCTAGAACTTAGAACTACTTAAACCTAACTAACCTAAGGACATCACACACATCCATGCCCGAGGCAGGATTCGAACCTGCGACCGTAGCAGTCGCACGGTTCCGGACTGCGCGCCTAGAACCGCGAGACCACCGCGGCCGGCGAGTAGGCGTGGCTCTCAGCCATTCTGTCAAGTCAATAACAATCTTAAATTTGTATAGAAATTTCATTAGCGAATGCTATCCTTAAGAGGTAACTTCACATTCCGAAAAGAACCCGGAAATAACGTGTTCAGTTCATAACTAAAAGTGCCATTATGATTTCTCAGAATTTTTGCAAAAAATAATATTTTTCGTTAGTTTAATGTTTTTCTTACACTAACACTACTCCAGTAACCACGTATCCCACTAGTTACATAACAAATTTTGTGAATTTTTGTGTCATTTCCTTACAGCGGATGATTCCAGAAGATATTTATTGCTGAAAGTATTTCAGGCATTTCTCTTCAGAACGTTAGGAGCGTCTGTCTGACATCTGTAGTAGCGCGGGGGTGGAAATTGCATCTTGCAGGGGCCACAGGGTAAAGAGTACATCTCAGATTAATCCGTTGCGCAGAATGACAGAATAGCGCCCACACACTCACACCAAACATGGCAGAGAGGGACGACGGTATTGAATAACAATCAAGAGAAAAAACAGTTGTTCCGTCCAAAAATCAGCACGGATTTAGACAATACCACTTGTGCGAAACTCATCTGCCCTTCTCTCACAGAATATCCTGCGAACCGCCGTTAGAGGCCAACAGGCAGATCCCATATTCCTAGTTTTGCGGGAAGCGTTTGACAGGGTGCCGCAATTCAGACTGTTAATTAAGGCCCGAGTGTACGGAATACGTTCTCAGATATGTGAGTGGCTCGAACACTTCTTAAGTATTATGACTCAGTACGTTGTCCTGGAGGGCGAGTGTTGATAAGTGACAAGGTTGGATGGTTGGTCTGTGGGGGTTGAAAGGACTAGACTACAAAGGCCATCGGTGCCTAAGAAAGAACGCTACGGTAGGAGTGTCCCTCGGAAGTGTAATAGAATCACTCTTGTTCTCTGTATTCACAAATGATCTCACCGAAAGTGTGAGAAGAAACCTGCGACTGTTCGCTGATGACACTGTAGTTTACTGGAAAGGGTCATCGTTGAGTGACTGCAGGAATGTACACGGTGTCTTAGAATTTCTATTTAGCGAGAAGAATGTTAGGTTAAATGTAAGCAAAGGCCTCTGCGTCCGATGTCACAGTCAATAAACTTCTTCTTGGTTTGTGACCGCATTGTCAACGTGTAAAATTCTCCGGCGTTTCGGGCACTTTTGAAAGTGGCCTTCATCAGAGTTTTTTCATCAAAAACACACTAAGGAAGGCAGTCTGCAACAGTGGGAAAAACCACGGAGAATTTTACACGTTGACAATGTGCTCACATACTCTGAAGAATTTTATTGAGAATAATAGATTGCCCCAGCCATAGAAAAATGTAAGTTTATGCAGATGATTAGGAAAAAGAATCTCGTAATGATCGAATACAGCATTAGCGGTGTGCTGTCTGACACAGCCACGAAGATTAATTATCTATGTTTAGCATGTTGGGGAAATCTATATTCTCAATAAAATTCTTCAGAGTATGTGAGCGCACTGTCAACGTGTAAAATTCTCCGACGTTTCTCCCCTGTTGCTGATGGCTTTCCTCAGGGCGTTTTTGCGGAAAAGAAACCCTGATGAAGGCCACTTTCAACAGTGCACGACACGTCGGAGAATTTTACACGTTGACGCGTGCTGCTAGATTTGTTACTTGTAGATTCGATCGACACGCGGGTATTACGTAGGTGCTTCGTGAACCCAAATGGCAATCCCTTGAAAGAAGACGACGTTCTTTTCTCCAAATTCTGTTGAGAAAATTGAAAACAAAAGAGCTGACAGAAATTCCAGAAAGATTCATCTGACCCATTTCCCTTAAGGATGGCGAAGTAAAGATAAGACAAATTAGGGCTCGTATAGTGACATATAGATATCGTTTTTCCCTCGCTACATTTGCGAGTGGAAAAGGAAAGAGACTGACGAATAATGGTACGAGATACCCTCCGCCAGGCGTCATATGTTGTCTTGTGGCCTTTGTATGTAGGTTAAATCAGGTACTCAGACTACGGAAATTGAATGTACGACACTCACGAACAGTTACACAAACATACATAACACAAACATACATTACACATATTAGGCCTTATTGTTTTTGGCTGGGATATGTTGTCCCAGAAATACAGGGTTATTCTAAATGATTGATCCATTTAAAAACTTCGTATTTATTTAAGCACAAATCCAAAAGGAACAAGTTTTATACCGTTGAAAAGAGGAAATTTCAAAGTTTTTTTGATAATGTTTGATATCAATTTAATAAATGCAATAATTTGTAATTAATTACTTTTAAATAATTATTTAATAATTAGAAATGTGATAAATGTTACAAATGTTCAATGTGGCCACCGATGGCTGCACGGCAAACATCGAGGCGGTAGTCAAACTCGTCCCACACAAGCTAAAGTGTGGTTCTACTGATCGTTCAGGCGGGACGTAAACTGCTTTCTTCACATTACCCCATAAGAAATATTCGCAGGGTGTGACATCAGGAGATCTAAGTGGCCATCAGTGCAGAGCCAGGCCCTCAAGTCACCTGTGACCGACCCAGTGGTGAGGTAGTGAGTCATTCAAAACGTCTCATACATCACGGTGCCAATGGGGTTGAGCTCCATCCTGCTGGAAAATGATATCCTGGAAGTCTTACATAATTTGAGGGAACAGGCATTGTTCCAACATGTCCTGGTACGCGATTCCCGTTACAGTTCTTTCCGCAAAGAAAAATGGTCCATAAACCTTTGTACGGGATACGGCACAGAACGCGTTGATCTTCGGTGAGTCTCTTTCGTGTGCAGTGGTGAATGTGGATTTTCCAAACCCCATTTGCGGACATTGTGTCTGTTGACTTTTCCACTATGGCGGAACGTGGCTTTATCGCTATAAATTACACGCTGTAGAAATGCGTCATCATCCATCTTTGCCGACACATAACGACAAAATGCGACATGCTTCTCTTTGTCATTGAGGTTGAGAGCCTGCACAAGTTGTAATCGGTATGGCTTGTACAGCAAACGCCGTCTCAGAACTTTCAATATAGTTTGTTGGGGTACTCCGAGTTCCCAACTGTCTCTATTGGTAGACTTACTGAGACTGCGAACAAAACTTTCTTGAATTCGTCGGGCATCATCCTCTGACACACACGGTCGCCCTGTGGTTTTTCCTTTGCACACACTTCCAATCTGTTTAAATTGCTTACACCAACGGCTAATGCTTTTGCAAGTTGGTGGCTGAACACTGAATTTGGTACGAAAAGCCCGCTGTACTGCAATTTGCGACTCACTTTTCGCGAACTCAATAACGCAGAAAACCTTGTGCTTCACAGTCGCCATCTCACTCACAACTGACAGTGAAACGGAATTACGGCCCTATTGCCGCGCGAACTCTACCGGCCTCTTCTGAAACAATCACCACCCGGCCACCGTTGCCCGCCAAAAACTTTGAAACTTCCTCTTTTATTGGTATAAAGTTTGTTCATTTTGGATTTGCACTTGAATACATACGAATTTTTGAAAATGGGTCCATCGTTTAGAATAGCCCTGTATATTAAAATCAATTTCAACCTCTCGGTGTGACCACAGTTACGGGAGGTTTCCCATGGTCCTGAAGAACACGCCCTAACAGAAAACCTCCTCCTAAATGTTGTAGATTGATACCTCGTCTTCCCCACGACCAGCTCGCGTGATCTTTGGTTGAAAATATTTGGGCTCTAGAATGGATCGAACCGTGAACAACGCACTCTGACCTGCTTGGTGGGAAAAAGAAAAATGACACATCCTTTACAAGGTAGAAATTAATCAGTTATGGAGATTGTTGATCGGTGTTTGTTTTATAACCGATGGATGTGGCTAATGCGCTCAATAAAGAATTTTCCGTGCCGCAGGCCTTACAACGAACTTGAGTTGGCAACATGAGGTCACTTACATTACACCGTCTGTCCAGAAAGTCCGGAACCTGATTTTATTTTTGGCGTGTAAGCGACGTCAGCCCAGGAACTGCTGTGCATCTTCAGTTAACAACTATAAACAACAGATGTGCTTTCGACCAGTCAGTTGTGAGCAGGTAATGTTAAGTAGTGGGCATGCGGCCGTAATAGTCAAAGATGTTGAGTCACAAATCGAAATGGTGCAACATCTCTAAATCAGGTGAGAAGAGAAAAGTGCGTCCAAAGTTTGCCGCGCACGTACCTTGACGGTCAGTCAAAACCAACTACGCGTTGACGCCCACCGCGATTTAATTATAAAAAAATCATCACGGTTGACGAGACTTGGTGTTATCAGTACGAACCTATCACAAAACGACGAATTGCAGAAAGTAATGTGAAGGGTCAGCACTTTGACGGCATAAACGACTTTCGAGCCAATATGATTCGCAAGTTGAACAACGTTTCACATGATCTGAGCATTTTTCTCAAGTGTGGGGTGGAGGTGGTGGGGGAGGGGGAGAAGGGCCCTGACCTCAAGCATTAAAACCATCTCTTACGTTTTCTCTATTTTTTAATAATTCAGTATCGAAGTATTTCGAACAGATTGAATTATGAGAGGACGAGTACTCCTGCCGGTCAAAGTCAAAGTTATTAATGCTACTAACGTTAGCTAGGGTAGTTTCATGAGGATATGTACACTGATTAATACATGAATAACTGCAAGGAAAGGTAGTACTCAGTGTAAAATAGTATCCAGTGTAAAACTGTACTGAATTTACAACTGGAAGGAAGGTAGATTACAGTTTAACTTTCCGTCGATAGCGAAGTGAATTAGGAGCGGTTTATAGCTGGCAACGTAAACATATTCGTTCGATTTCCTAGTTATTTCAGTTTGCACACGGTGTACAAAATGGTTTTCATGTTGGCTGCACTTACCACTTAAGAGATTCTGTCTTTGTTTTGTTTGCATTACAATGCTCAAATCCAATGAAAAAATACTGGAAAAAAGAAAGTTAAATCAGAATTAATTATGTACATAGGGAGTTGAAACCGGGAAAAGTGCAACAACAGAGGAAAGAAGGAATATTGGGGTTTAATATTCCGTTGATGTCTACATCATTAGAGAAGGAATACATATTCTGATTTTGAGGAGTATGGGGAATGCAATTAGCTGTATAATGTCCAAAGGAATCACTCCATATTTCACGTTACGCAATTCAGGCAAACTATGGAAAACCTAGATCGAAGGTAAGTGCAGACAAAACCTCCTGATATACCACGACCCACAGCAGAGTTGTGATGTCATCGTCAGAAGGCAACGGGATATGTGGCAGTGGTAATTTTATTTCCCCGCCCACACTCATTATCGGCTCTATACTACGAAATTAAGGAAGTTTAAAGACGAAATTATGTAACGGACTTGAAAATATGCTGCGGAACATCTCCGCTTCATTGATACAGTCAGCATAGATATCAGCAATGCAATTTGATTGAAGGGCTACCCCTGGGATCTGGAATAATAGACTCGTCCACGACCTTGAAGTTGCAGGAGACACAAAATTGTATGTCACTGTATTCTGTGGGCTGGCCGGGCTGGCTGAGCGGTTCTAGGCGCTTCAGTCCGGAACCGCGCGACTGCTACGGTCGCCGATTCGAATCCTGCCGCAGGCATGGATGTGTGTGATGTCCTTAAGTCAACTAGGTTTAAGTAGTTCTAAGTTCTAGGGGACTGATGACCTCTGATGTTAAGTCCCGTAGGGCTCAGAGCCATTCGAACCATTTTGTATTATGTGGAAGAGAATAGTAAAATTCCCGTAATAATTGATGCGAGTGAAAATAAGGATTTATCGCAGTCTGTACTCACAAATACATTTAGATTATGTTAACTAAGAAAATTGGCTTACCTGACAAGGCCGACAGGAAAGTTGGTGATGGCAGATGAACGAGAGCAGTTTACATCACCGGTGACGCTCGAACAGCAGAGTAACAAACTGAATTAGTACTTCAATTGATATTGCCAAGTGAAACATACAAAACCGCAATGTACGTGACATTGAATGGTGAACAAATGCTTTATATTTAATAGTGACAATAACTACAGACAATGATGAACGAAGCTTACACCGCGCCACTGCGTCATAGCTCGATACTGCAACTGCAAGTAGTGATATGTAGCCATCATGCTGCATGATATTGTGTATGTTGTTCGGATAACCACGGACGGCCTTACGGTCGCGACTGACAAGGGAATGGTCCCTTCCGTCATTTCCAAACATAACATAAAATTTTTCACAAAGGAAGAATAGACCGAAAGAAGTGCACTGTCAAAATTTTAGCTGCTATCATGCACTGCAAGTATTTTAAAATGTAAAAGTTACTCGTTTTAGCTGCACAAAGAACAGCTTGTAATAGCAGTTTCTACGGTACTTCCTGCCTGGCGATCGAATCGTCTAATTATGAGATGCAGGTGGTTGTGGTTAGTGTTTAACGTCCGTCGACAACGAGGTCATTAGAGACGGAGCGCAAGCTCGGGTTAGGGAAGAATTGGGAAGGAAATCGGCCGTGCCCTTTCAAAGGAACCATCCCGGCATTTCCCTGAAACGATTTAGGGAAATCACGGAAAACCTAAATCAGGATGGCTGGAGACGGGATTGAACCGTCGTCCTTCCGAATGCGAGTCCAGTGTGCTAACCACTGCGCCACCTCGCTCGGTAAATTATGAGATTCAGCCGTGACAAGAGGTAATAGCGACGCGTAACGCGAAATGTGAAGTGCAAACACGCGAATTTCAAACCATATCGAAAATGTCTCAGATCTTAATTTTTGAATAAATTTCAGTTGATGACAGTTAGACTTGAGAGTCCGCCCAGGATACGATGACCGATGCACAGTGACCAATTTTAGTCCACAGAGCTGGGCGAGTTCATTTGTGTGTTCAGAAGTGAACGCCGCCAGCGTTTGCCACCTTTTCGCCCGTCAGCGACGACAGAATCGAGCAGTCTTTCTCAAACAATTTTATGGAAAGCGACCGGGAAAAAATGTCATTTCTGCGTTACTTATAACTTTATACGTCGGGTTCATAACGATGTGACCATCCACTCGTTAATGGTCATAGTTACTGTGATAGTTACATGGAAGTAAGACACTGCGAGAAGCCGGCCTGGGTGGCAGAGCGGTTCTAGGCGCTACAGTCTGGAACCGAGCTACCACTACGGTCGCAGGTACGAATCCTGCCTCTGGAATGGATGTGTGTTATGTCCTTAGTCCCATAGTGCTCAGAGCCATTTGAACCACACTGTGAGAAATTCGAGAAAGTTTGCAGTGAAAAATAGGGGTCGCTATGATTTTCCGTTTGGTGCATAATACATAATATGTCGCTGCCTATGAATTGTATCTGTTGTTGTTGTGGTCCTCAGTATAGCTGGTTTGATTCAGCTCTCCATGCTACCCTATCCTGTGCAAGTTTCTTCATCTCCAAGTCCCTACTGCAACCTACATCCTTCTGAATCTGCTTGGTGTATTCATCTCTTGGTCTCCCTCTACGATTTTTACCCTCCACGCTGTCCTCCAATACTAAACTGGTGATCCCTTCATGCCTCAGAATGCGCCCTACCAACCGATCTCTTCTTCTAGTCTGGTTGTGTCACAAATTTCTCTTCTCTCCAATTCTATTCAGTACCTCCTCATTAGTTACGTGATCTACCCATCTAATCTTCAGCATTCTTCTGTAGCACCACATTTCGAAAGCTTTTATTCTCTTCTTATCCAAACTATTTATCGTCCATGTTTCACTTCCACACATAGCTACACTTCATACAAATACTTTCAGAAACGACATCCTGACACTTAAATCAATACTCGATGTTAACAAATTTCTCTTCTTCACAAACGCTTTCCTTGTCGTTGCCAGTTTACATTTTATATCCTCTCTACTTCGACCATCATCAGTTATTTTGCTCCCCAAATAGCAAAACTCCTTTACTACTTTAAGTGTCTCATTTCCTAATCTCATTCTCTCTGCATCACCCGACTTAATTCGACTACATTCCATTATCCTCGTTTTGCTTTTGTTGATGTCCATCTTATACCCTCCGTTCAAGACTCTGTCCATTCCGTTCAACTGCTCTTCCAAGTCCTGACAGAATTACAATGTTATCGGCGAACCTCAAAGTTTTTATTTCTTCTCCATGGATTTTAATGCCTAATCCAAACTTTTCGTTTGTTTCCTTTACTGCTTGCTCAATATACAGATTGAATAGCATCGGGGAGAAGCTACAACCATGTCTCACTCCATTCCCAACCACTGCTTCCCTTACGCGTCCCTCGACTCTTATAACTGCCATCTGGTTTCTGTAGAAATTGTAAATAGCGTTTCGCTCCCTGTATTTTACCCCTGCCACCTTCAGAATTTGAAAGAGAGTATTCCAGTCAACATTGTCAAAAGCTTTCTCTAAGTCTACAAATGCTAGAAACGTAGATTTGCCTTTCTTTAATCTTTCTTCTAAGATAAGTCGTGGGGTCAGTATTGCCTCACGTGTTCCAACATTTCTCCGGAATCCAAACTGATCTCCTCAGAGGTCGGCTTCCACCAGTTTTTTCCATTCGTCTGAAAAGAATTCGTGTCAGTATTTTGCAGCCATGGCTTATTAAACTTACAGTTCGGTAATTTTCACATCTGTCAACACCTGCTTTCTTTGGGATTGGAATTATTATATTCTTGTTGAAGTCGGAGGGTATTTCGTCTGTCTCAGACATCTTGCTCACCAGATGATAGAGTTTTGTTAGGCCTGGCTCTCCCAAGGCGGTCAATATAGTGGAATGTTGTCAACTCCAGGGGCCTTGTTTCGACTTAGGTCTTTCGGTGCTCTGTCAAACTCTTCCCGCAGTATCATATCTCCTATTTCATCTTCATCTACATTCTCTTCCATTTCTGAAGAACATCGCCCTTTTATAGACCCTCTATATACTCCTTCCACCTTTCTGCTTTCTCTTCTTTGCTTAGAACTGGGTTTCCATCTGATTTCTTGATATTCATACAAGTGGTTCTCTTTTCTCCGCAGGTCTGTTTAATTTTCCTGTAGGCAGTATCTATCTTACTCCTAGTGGTGTGTGCCTCTACATTCTTACATTTGTTCTGTAGCAATCCCTGCTTAGCCATTTTGCACTTCCCGTCGATCTCATTTTTGAGACGTTTGTATTCCTTTTTACCTCCCTCTATCGTATCGAATTATTTTCCAGACTTGGGTGGAGGTCTCAGTCTATCACCAATCTCGAGAAATTTGATCTGAGGTAGCACACTCACTTGCGGTCGCTCCGCGCCAACGATAAAGCAAGAGCGAAATATCCACAACATTCTTCATATTTCATAAAAGATTTGAGATATCGAAAGGAGATTTTGGCAAATAACAGCACGCAAAGAGTATTTTGCCATATGTTTATTATTCATAGCTTTGTTGTCTACAGTGTTATTCCACCGACTATGGGCTTTTTTAATGAAAGAATTTAATTCTTAAGGGCCATCGATAGCTGGTGAAACAACAGATGTAGTGGGTTTGGGAATAACATAACCGAAGATATTACACGTTTATTTTGTATCCAGGAAGTGCTTTTCATAAGGTACTGACCTTACTTTTCCTCAGTTCCTCATTTAATGAACTAATAAAACAGTGTTTCAGAATTCTCTCGCAGTTATGTCTGCAGAACATGTTAGTGAGACGACATTTTGCAAACTCCGCTGTGTTTTGTTAAAAGAATCAAATTTAAACATGGCAACAAGAGGAACGTGTTGGTTGTACTCAAAATTTGCCACTCACGACGCTTCTCTGAATATTAGTAATGGTTAATAAGCCAAGAGAGAATAAATCGCTGCGTTCTCAGCAGAATTCGTTTTAGTTACTAACCAAAGCAAAGGTGATAGATCTTTTTAAATGATCACTGAACAAGTTGTAAGAGGTCTATGACTATGGAATTTATTGCTAGCGCACTCGGGCAGATCTCATTTCGATGGAATGCTCACGCTCTGCCTGCGGTATGTAAACTACAGTAGAATCGCAGACCAGAGAGCTGTGTCAGTAATTGCAGTAGTAATAGACCGCTGTCGGGCGGTTGGGTCGGATCGCTCGTGGAGAGCAGCAGTCGAGTTGTATAGCTCAGTACTTGTGTCCTGTTACTGGGGCCGGTAGTGGAGAGCGATGGCGGTGCCTCAGCGATGGGGTATAAGGTAAAAGCAAAGAAAGATTTTTTTAAATATTTATTGCCGCACGAATATGTGATTTGTAGCAACTGATTTTGTACTAGTGTTATTTCAAGTCCCAAGTAAAAGTTTTTTAGTAAACCTTTTAATAATAACCTTTCATATATAAATAACTTTTGAAAATCATTCATCTGAATTTAAAGATTTTACTAATTTCTCCTATCCATGGTCATACCGATTATCGTAAAAAAATCAGTTTATTCTTTTTATACATGACAAATCTAGCGGCCAGCATTGCAGTGTGATGTGCCAGAAAAATTTCTTATAGGATCAGATATATACGCCTTATCCGGCGACTTCATTGAGGTAAGAATTTGCAATTTATCCAGAATGATTTTTCTGGGCCATGACGCAGCATTGCTGACGTCCAGATTTACCAGTTTAGGTTCACAGCCAGTTAATTATTGAAAGGTTATACTTGAGTCACAATTTTATTGAGGGGTTAGTCACCGATTTATTCCAAAGTTGCGGAAATAAAAGACTGTTCAGAAGTTACAAAGTGTGGGCATAGAATGGTTCCACTTAATGTTTACAAAAACTGTGAGCTTCAGTTTGGAACACCACTTCCCCTCCAGCACTCGGCATTTCCCCTACAGCAACTGCCTGTAACACCCACCACTACCGTGCCCATATGCGCCCTGCCGACTGCGTATCTACCGGCCACGATATACACTACTCGCCACTAAAATTGCTACACCAAGAAGAAATGCAGATGATAAACGGGTATTCACTGGACAAATATATTATACTAGAACTGACATTTCATTACATTTTCATGCAATTTGGGTGCATAGATCCTGAGAAATCAGTACCGAGAACAACCACCTCTGGCCGTAATAACGGCCTTGATACGCCTGGGCATTGAGTCAAACAGAGCTTGGATGGCGTGTACAGGTACAGCTGCCCATGCAGCTTCAACACGGTACCACAGTTCATCAAGTGTAATGACTGGCGTATAGTGACGAGCCAGTTGCTCGGCCACCATTGACCAGACGTTTTCAATTGGTGAAAGATCTGGAGAATGCGCTGGCCAGGGCAGCAGTCGAACTTTTTCTGTATACAGAAAGGCCCGTACACCACTTGCAACATGCGGTCGTGCATTATCCTGCTGAAATGTAGGGTTCCGCAAGGATCGAGTGATGGGTATAGCCACGGGTCGTAACACATCTGAAATGTAACGTCCACTGTTCAAAGTGCCGTCAGTGCGAACAAGAGGTGACCGAGACGTGTAACAAATTGCACCCCATACCACCACGCCGGGTGATACGCCAGTACGGCGATGACGAATACACGCTTCCAATGTGCGTTCACCGTGATGTCGCCAAACACGGATGCGACCATCACAATGCTGTAAACATAACCAGGATTCATCCGAAAAAATTACGTTTTGCCATTCGTGCACCCAGATTCGTCGTTGAGTACACCATCACAAGCGTTCCTGTCTCTGATACAGCGTCGAGGGTAACCACAGCCATGGTCTCCGAACTAATAGTCCATGCTGCTCCAAACGAACTGTTCGTCCAGATGGTTGTTGTCTTGCAAACATCCTCATCTGTTGACTCAGGGATCGAGAAGTGGCTGCACGATCCGTTACAACCATGCTGATAAAATGCCTGTCATCTCGACTGCTAGTGATATGAGGCCTTTGGGATCCAGCACGGCGTTCCGTATTACCCTCCTGAACCCACCGATTCCATATACTGCTAACAGTCATTGGATCTCGACCAACGCGAGCAGCAATGTCGCGATACGAGAAATCGCAATGGCGATAGCCTGCAATCCAACTTTTATCAAAGTCGGAAACGTTATGGTACGCATTTCTCCTCCTTACACGAGGCATCACAACAACGTTTCACCAGGCAATGCTGGTCAACTGTTGTTTGTGTATGAGAAATCAGTTGGGAACTTTCCTCATGTCAGCACGTTGTAGGTGTCGCCACCGGCGACAACCTTTTGGGAATGCCCTGAAAAGCTAATAATTTTCATGTCACAGCACCTTCTTTCTATCGGTTAAATTTCGCGTCTGTAGCACGTCATCTTCTTGGTGTAGCAATTTTAATGGCCAGTAATGTATTTTACGTGGACTCTACTCAAGCGACTAGCAGGGGAATGAAAATCGATGTAGCGTAGAATGTTACATTGCTGGCAACATTCATAAATCAGGACATTAATTTTTAACGAAATGTCGACATCATTGGATTTAACGACCAAGAAATTAATTAATAAATAACAGATATATAGATCTTTAGGCGAACTATTTGATTTCGATTGCTTGTAACGTTCTTCGTATTCTTCTTTGCAAGACTGAACACACTGACTGGATTCAACTTTACTGTCAAACTCCAAAAATGTGTGTGAATTTCTAATGGACCAAACTGCATAGGTCATCGGTCCCTAGACTTACACACTACTTAAACTAAGCTAAACTAACGTATGCTAAGAACAACACACACACACATCCATGCCCGAGGGAGGACTCGAACCTCCGCCGGGAGTGGCTGCGCAGCCCGTGACAGGACGCCTCAAACCGCACGGCCACTCCGTGCGGCTGTCAAACTCCGGAACTTGAACAAAGATGGTGCTATTAGCGAGCATACACCTTGAAATAACAAAGAAAATTAATTTCATTTTATCTCTCTAATTAACACTTAGCGATACCGCAAAGGCAACTGCTAATTATTGTGGATATTAAATAAATTACAAATTTGAGCGAATGGAAATTGTGAACGATTGTGTTATAGAAGCTACCGATGGAAAATGGAATTGGCTTTACAGACTATGGTCATGTTTCGCCTTGTTATTTTTTTTACCGCCATGCCGTCGAGCATGGATGTGTGCCTTATGTGTTGCGCATGCACTCTCTGCTACAGCTATAACAGGGACGTACATATCTCTATCTGCCTGGCGAGCTCAGAATTTGGCAATTTTCAGCATTTTTAAAAATACTTGCAGTATGACTTACCAGCCAAAGTATTGACATTGTGTTCCTTTCGGTGTACTCTTCTGGATAAAAATTTCATGGTAGGTTGCAAGTTGTCGGGCTGGACCATTCCTTTGTGAATGAGTGAATGTGGTAATCCCAGTGGGGAACCGTTGTTGAATTGGTGCGAAATAGTATTTCAACATACGGGCGATTAGTGAAGTTCCACGCGGCAGGCTATTATAACAGGCGTCGTTAACACTGCCTGATTAGCGCTCGCTTGTGTGTTTATTTCCCATGGGTGTTACAAATTGGTAGAGCGAACGCTGTGAAGACAATTACGGTCAATTAGAGGCCTCCGTGAAGGCTATTTGAATTCCGGTGTTACACGCATACCGATATGATTCGAAATACCACACATACACCAACTTAACTGGGGGACACATGTCCTCAACAATATAATTTATTGTCATCAGACGAGTATAGTATTTATTTTTTGGCCAGTCAATTCCTACGCGGCTTATTCTTTTGTTCAGAGAACACGTAAATGTGTCACCAGAGCGTGTGCAAAGCCGGAAAGCCGGGGGAACTCGTGCAGGAGCATTTTTCAGCTTACTGTTTCGATAGCTCAGATGCATAGGCAAAGAAGCATTGCTCTCACGTTTTGCAGTGAACATGCTGATCGACAGCGAGAATATACAGTTATGTCCTGAGAGTCTAAATGAGTGACACTCATTCACAACAGTCCTCGCAAACGTGACGTCATTTTACGTCACGCGCAACATCGACAACCACAGGAACTGCTGTCGACTTTCGTTGGCGTTCGATGCAGGTGTATCAAAAGAGTTCACGCATAGGTAACGGAGATTTATAAAAACCCGTCATCCCTGGAATAATCTGTTATAATTATTTTTATAATTAAATATCACATAATGATTTATCAACGATTAATGTCCTCATATAAGATCTCTCTCTCAGGAGTGAGTTGTTTACGTCATTAATTTATAAGTTAAGGATGAAACACTCTTGTATTATGATTTTCAGTATTCCGTTTCAAGGCAACGGAGCACTGAAAATTTATCAGAAACACGTCACCATAGTCATTAAATGTCACATGATAACGCATCGACGATACAAGCCTTCAAGAGATAATATGATAACCAAGACAGTAGACAAATACCATATGACTAAATGTCAGTCTGCTTCAGCTACGACTTGGCGAGGACGCTTGCTGCGTCCCACCTGGAGGGCTGTGCGCGAGTACTTTCTGTTTACTTCCTCGTCGCTAATGGGATAGTTTTGTTCTTATGTTCAGCGCGCTATGGCACATTCCTACAGGCAGGTCACGATAGAAATCACTTTTCTCTCAGACCACAACCTACCACGTGCTTGTGAAGTTGAGCAGTTCTTCAATTCAGACTGGATTTAGCACTCATGGTGAGAATGTATTTTTTTTCAATAACTGCCAGAATTTTTACGTAAAGATATTTGCAGCCACGTGCACTGATGTGTTCAATAAGTATTCAGACGCCCCTGCGTTAGAACACTCCAGTTTACACATTGGAGCAGTCACGGGAGACCACGCAGGACTTGGCCAGCGGATGCTTCCGTTAGAGGTGCCGGAAGATGTTATCAAGTCACCATCGTACGAGGTGCATTCAAGTTCTAAGGCCTCCGATTTTTTTTCTCCGGACTGGAAAGAGATAGAAACATGCGCATTGTTTTAAAATGAGGCCGCGTTCATTGTCAATACATCCCAGAGATGGCAGCACCGTACGGCAGATAGAATTTTACCGCCAGCGGCCAGAATGAGAACTGTTTTAAATACTTAAAAAAGCGACGTTTTCCTTACTTGAAAAGCGTGCAATCATTCGTTTGCTGAATTTTCGTGGTGTGAAACCAATTGAAATTCATCGACAGTTGAAGGAGACATGTGGTGATGGAGTTATGGATGTGTCGAAAGTGCATTCGTGGGTGTGACAGTTTAATGAAGGCAGAACATCGTGTGACAACAAACCGAAACAACCTCGGGCTCGCACAATCCGGTCTGACGACATGATCGAGAAAGTGGAGAGAATTGTTTTGGGGGATCGCCGAATGACTGTTGAACAGATCGGCTCCAGGGTTTGCATTTCTGTGGGTTCTGTGCACACAATCCAGCATGACGACCTGAAAATGCGAAAAGTGTCAACCAGGTGGGTGCCACGAATGCTGGCGGACGGCCACATGGCTGGACTTTCTTTTTGTCGGTTGTGACAATGGATGAGACGTGGATGCCGCTTTTCAATCCATAAACAAAGCGTCAGTCAGCTCAATGGAAGCACACAGATTCACCGCCACCAAAAAAATTTCGGGTAACCGCCAGTGCTGAATAAAAGATGGTGTCCATGTTCTGGGACAGCGAGGGCGTAATCCTTACCCATTGCGTTCCAAAGGGCACTACGGTAACAGGTGCATCCTACGAAAATGTTTTGAAGAACAAATTCCTTCCTGCACTGCAACAAAAACGTCCGGGAAGGGCTGCGCGTGTGCTGTTTCACCAAGACAACGCACCCGCACATCGAGCTAACGTTACGCAACAGTTTCTTCGTGATAACAACTTTGAAGTGATTCCTCATGCTCCCTACTCACCTGACATGGCTCCTAGTGACTTTTGGCTTTTTCCAACAATGAAAGACACTCTCCTTGGCCGCACATTCACCAGCCGTGCTGCTATGGCCTCAGCGATTTTGCAGTGGTCAAAACAGACTCCTAAAAAAGCCTTCGCCGCTGCCATGGAATCATGGCGTCAGCGTTGTGAAAAATGTGTGCGTCTGCAGGGCGATTACGTCGAGAAGTAAAGCCAGTTTCATCGATTTCGGGCGAGTAGTTAATTAGAAAAAAAAATCGGAGGCCTTAGAACTTGAAAGCACCTCGTATATGATACCGGTTCGCCAGGCGTAGACTGATGGAGACTTTCCATCTGCTCATATTGTGACTGGCAAACTGTAGAGTAGCGCCGATTTTGGGATGGTCACGCAGAGACAATTTACGCCCTTGTTGCCGCGAATCCACAAGACTGCATTCGTCCGAGACCTGAGGTAGAACGTTTCATCTGGTAGAAGAGTGATGTGTGCGCCGATATGGTGCGGCGTTACATGTAGGATATACACTAAAATCTGGCGTATAAGATACCACACCTCTCCTGCGAACCCACACCTGATACCCTTTTTGTCGGTGTCCGCCTCGTGGCACGTAGGGCAAGTGGGTGAAGTGGTCAAGTGGAGGCATTCGTGTGTAATGTTGACAGCTACATGCCACACAGCTTGGGCGAGAGAGTCAAGTAAGGATTGGTGTACCGTTCTTCACACCACTCTCGACCGTGTGTTTGGATATTTGAATTCGATCACATTAGGCTGGCAACACCGCTGTAGTTCAGCGTTGAGCCGTTTCTCCGTCTCCAAAAGTGTGGACTGGATCGCTTAGCGGAGACCATTGTGGTCCAAACAGAAACGCCTTAGATGACTGAAGGGAGCCGGGAGGTCTCGTAACATAATCGAAGGACCGAGAGAAGCCGGTTCAATAGCGATCAGTAACGAGCTCGTAAGGCTCAACGTGCATCAACGCCGCAGCTTTAGGTGGGCTCTGATAAAGAGGGCCACCACCGTATCATAGACGTTGATGAGCCCGCGCCTCCCCCCCCCCCCCCCCCCCCCCCCCGTCTTTGTCCTCGGGCAGGATGAAGGAGACATATCTAAACGGCCATAATGCTACGAGCCGATGAGTGCGTGATGGGTAGAGTTTGTGCGACATGTGGACGCCGAGATGCTACGCACACAATGACAATGTGCCCGTTGTACAATATCGAGGAGCTGTAAACGCTGATCCACACGCAGGCCCCTTTCTGCTGCAATAAGCGCATGTTTTTCAATGTTATCCAGCGCCAGTTGTCGGCTCTGAAGTCCAGTCCGAAGCATCGTAGCGTCTCAATAAGCCGAAAAGGAGCAACGTACTCTCGAGACAATCCTTACCATATAGGCTGTTCGAGCTGCTTGTTGATGTTGAGTTTACTACCTGATGCGCTCCGTATGTTGCAGTCCAGTACATGGCCTCAGTCATGTCATCGGTTCCGCTGACGACGATCATCACATCATCGGCGTACATCGTGCCTTCGTAAGCTCGACCGACGAATTGGAGTCCAGTTAATAGATGACGCTAGCCACGCAGCATAGGTTCCAAGGTCAAAGCATAAAGCACTGTAGATAAAGTACAACCCTGGTGCAGTGAATGGTTGGTGTCGAGGGCTCCTTCCAAGGGGCCATTGACTAGTGTCCTTGGCGGCTCCCCATGTAGGAGGCGCATGATCGCATCATTAAAGGTATGCGGGTATGTTGAATGTAGTCAATTACCGTAATTGGAAAAGGAATGGACAAGGTACAGGGACACAGTACTAGAAGTGGCTAAAGAATGTCTTGGAACAGTAGTGTGTAAAAGTAGGATGAAGCGAACAGCTTGGTGGAATGACACAGTCAAGGCGGCCTGTAAAAGGAAAAAGAATGCGTATCAAAAATGGCTACATACTAGAACTCAGGTAGACAGAGAAAGTTATGTTGAAGAAAGAAGCAAAGCCAAACAGATAATTACAGCATCCAAGAAGAATTCTTGGGAAGACTTTGGAAACCGGATGGAGACTATGGGTCAAGGTGCTGGAAAAACAATCTGGAGTGTAATTAGCAGTCTTCGAAAGGGAGGTAAGAAGGAAATGACAAGTATTTTGGACAGGTCAGGAAAACTGCTGGTGAATCCTGTGGATGCATTGGGCAGATGGAGGGAATATTTTGAAGAGTTGCTCAATGTAGGTGAAAATACGATCAGTAATGTTTCAGATTTCGAGGTAGAATGGGATAGGAATGGTGATGGAAATAGGATCACATTTGAGGAAGTGGAGAAAATGGTCAGTAGATAGAAGTGCAATAAAGCAGCTGGGGTGGATGAAATTAAGTCGGAACTCATCAAATACAGTGGAATGTCAGGTCTTAAATGGCTACACAGGATAACTGAAATGGTGTGGGAGTCGGGACAGGTTCCATCAAACTCGACAAAAGCAGTAATCACACCAATCTTTAAACATGGAAACAGAAGAGATTGTAACAACTACAGAGGTATCCCTCTAATTAGCGTTGTGGGTAAAATCTTCTCAGGTATTGCTGAAAGGAAAGTGCGAGTATTAGTTGAGGACCAATTGGATGAAAAGCAGTGTGGGTTTAGGCCTCTTAGAGGTTGTCAGGACCAGATCTTTAGCTTACGGCAAATATGGAGAAGTGTTATGAGTGGAACAGGGAATTGTATGTATGCTTTATAGATCTAGAAAAGGCATACGCCCGGGTTCCTAGGAGAAAGTTGTTGTCAGTTCTACGAGATTATGGAATAGGAGGCAAACTTTTGCAAGCAATTAAAGGTCTTTACATGGATAGTCATGCAGCAGTTTGAGTTGACGGTAAATTGAGTTCATGGTTCAGAGTAGTTTCAGGGGTAAGACAAGGCTGCAACCTGTCTCCACTGTTGTTCATATTATTTATGGATCATATGTTGAAAACAACAGACTGGCTGGGTGAAATTAAGATAGGTGAACACAATATAAGCAGTCTCGCATATGCGGATGACTTAGTTGTGATGGCAGATTCGATTGAAAGTTTGCAAAGTAGTATTTCAGAGCTAGATCAGAAATGTAAGGACTATGGTACGACGATTAGCATCTCCAAAACGAAAGTAATGTCAGTGGGAAAGAAATATAAACGGATTGAGTGCCAAATAGGAGGAACAAAGTTAGAACAGGTGGACGGTTTCAAGTACTTATGATGCATATTCTCACAGGATGGCAGCATAGTGAAAGAACTGGAAGGGAGGCGTAGCAAAGCTAATGCAGTGAGCGCTCAGCTACGATCTACTCTCTTCTGCAAGAAGGAAGTCAGTACCAAGACTAAGTTATCTGTGCACCGTTCAATCTTTCGACCAACTTTGTTGTATGGGGGCGAAAGTCGGGTGGATTCAGGTTACATTATGAACAAGGTTGAAGTTACGGATATGAAAGTAGCTAGGATGATTGCAGGTACTAGTAGATGGGAACAATGGCAGGAGGGTGTCCACAATGAGGAAATCAAAGAAAAACTGGGAATGAACTCTGTAGATGTAGCAGTCAGGGAGAACAGGCTTAGATGGTGAGGTCATGTTACACACATCGGAGAAGCATGGTTACCCAAGAGACTCATGGGTTCAGCAGTAGAGCGTAGGTGGAGTCGGGGCAGACCAAGCAGAAGGTACCTAGATTCGAATAAGAATGATTTTGAAGTAATTGGTTTAACATCAGAAGAGGCACCAATGTTAGCACTGAATAGGGGATCATGGAGGAATTTTATAAGGGGGGCTATGCTCTAGACTGAACGCTGAAAGGCATAATCTGTCTTAAATGATGATGATGGGTATCGCCTATTGTGAAGCACTCCAGTGAGATAGGAGTGGTCGATACCACTGAATGCCTGACTAAAATTCACCGCATGGGAGGCACTGGATCCAAGATGGGGAGATTTGTATTGGTACAGTGCAAACCTCATATTGTATGGACCTCCTAGCGGAGTTTGGTACTTGAAGATGATGTGACGGATTGAACATCGAATAAGGTTTTCCAGCAGCCGTGTGAAAATTTTTAGTGACTATTAGTCATTGTCAAAGGTCAGTAGTTCACCATTCGGTACCCACCTTTAGATTGGTGTGTATTGGCACTATCAGGGCTTCCACGGACAGTAAATCTCCACAAATCTCAGTCTTACACATATCAACAGCCGCTGGAAACTCCTGTAAAACTGTAATGGAAGCCCATCGCATCCTGGCGATTTGTCAGCCGTAGCTTTACAGGTAACGTCATGAATTCCATCTTTCATCACGTGCTGCAAAAGTATGTTCCAATGTCCGGTGGAACTGTACCATGGACTAATCCAGAAACTGTCTACCGTCACAGGAATTATGCGCTCGGACGCGTAGAGGAGCGAGTAAAGTGCTTGGAAGTCTCCAACAATGTCCCGTTGCACCACTACAAGTTGGCCGTCAGTAGCAACTAAGTTATGCACCAGTGCTCTCGTGTGCTTTTTAGGCTCCAAATTAACGTGGTACGTCTAAGATCCCTTCATGTGCTCGCGCCCTTACAGCTGAAACCATGTATCTGAAAGCACACCAGAGCGGTAATCTTAGCTTTAGCGCGATTGATCAGTCTCTAGCGATGCAGTTAGGGTGGCGTAGTAGGATATCCTCGTAGGATAGTATAATAAAAGTCGACTGTGTGTCGTCTCCATTTTGCTGCTTCCTTGCCATACGCCTTCAGTGTCCGCCAGATAACAGGGTTCGAACATTTGATCCACCAAGTTAAAGCCGATCCGAATAGAGCGCGACAGCCGACGGATTGATGCCTCGTGGTCTCCACTGCGTGACGCGAGATGGCCGATTTTCATCTTCCAAGAGGGTCGACTCCTCCACACGCCGAGGAGACTAGAACAGATCGTTAAAAACTGTCCAAAAGCCAAGACCACACAAATGGTTCTTCTATCTCAAGCACAATATGTAAAGTGGATAAAACTCCACTTGACATCTTGTGCAGTAGGCCAGCATAAAATGAACACGTTTAACTGCAAAGAAAAATGTTTCAGACCTGAAGATGACAGCGAAGACAGTTGAAACGGCTTGTCTTGAATGAAAAATAATTTGGGCGGTGTTGGCTTTTGAATGTTTTTCAACAATTGAAACGTATCCCCTTCAATATTCTCATAACGAGAAAGTTCAATCAATAGCACAGATATATGCCATGTGGTCGTTGAAGGCGTAGGCCACACTTCCATACAACTTATCGCCTCCATTAGCGTACGTGTAACGTAAAACCAATCTATCCTGCTCAACAAGGTATAGCTATGACCAATGAATCATTGGACGTCATCATCAGTATGCCGCCATGTGTTGTTCAGATGAAGATCCCATATTATCGAGTTCCGGACGAGGTGAATGGTGTGGCAGATGGTCGGTAGTCGCCTATCACCACGTTGCCTCCAAGAAGAAACACGAGCGTTATCTGTTCTCTCCATAGTTCGGAGCCAGAAGGAGTGTAGATGTTAACAAACTACATAGTGTTGACCATAGCGTCCATGCCCTTTGCATTCAGGAAGTACTGCACATCAGTGACTGTCAAACCTTCACTGCGAAGGATGGCAACCCCACCGTTTAGGGGTATGCATGGGAGATACAAGTCACATATCCAGAGGAGTGGGCGAAGCGTGCTGCACGTACTTCTTGCAAGAAAAAGACGTCAGCATCTCCTACAGTGAACATTTGTGATAACAGGGATAGATTACGTCACGTCCGTATTGTATTGATGCTAGTAGTGGCTAGATGGAAAGTCTGTTGTCTAAGCCCACCGGCTGGAGGTGATGTCGAAGGAGGCAATTGAGAGAGAGAAAATCCCTGAAAGTTAGAGCCCACAACCACGGTTAATGGGGCTGGTGGTTAGAGGTGGCACGTAATATGCCACGTTCCTCCACCTCCCCCATCGCCACATCATCGGCACCCTCAAAGTCATCAGCCCACAGGGCAGGAGCTGCTCTTAGTCTGAGGAATGACTCATCATTCCCTTCATAGCAGACTGCTGTGTCATTGGGCAGTGCTGCAATATCGTCGTCCTGACGGTCCGATGCTGGTGTCTGGCTGAGGAGTGAATTGACACCAATATCGTGACTGAGGTGGGAACCAATCGTCTAGTATCATCATCACACATATCTTCCAAATCACCATCAGTAGTCTAGTCCTCTTCCAGACCAGCTGTACAGAGCAGGCGTTCGTCAGAAGAAGCCCACCGCCGTTTCTTGCGACATCGAAGTTGTTAACAGACGTGGACGCCCGTATTGGTGTGCGGTGGATGTTCTATTGGCACGCCAAGGTTATAACCACTGGTGGCTGGTGGTCTATGGTAGCAGTAGATGTCATGCCGATTGTCGAAAGCTCTGGCGCTGTAGCGTCCCGCCCTCTTACGGCTACTGTTTCCTACAGCACATCTCCACTTTAGTTGCCCAATAAGAACAGTGTGGGAGGCATGAAATAGTGGAGGGGGAGATGCAGTCTCCTTGGGTACAACAACACCCTGTATTGGAGACTGCGTAAGATCACGCTCAACACCCACCTATCTGACAAGGCATTCCTGTCCGCAGGCGGAACACTTACGAGGTCGGTCATCATACATGGTGATGGCACATCATTCACCTATGCTCATGTATGATAGGACACGTTATGAGAGTTCGAGGGTCACATTTTCCCTCATACGGTGCGTCACTTCCACCGTGAGTGTTACTACTTTGTCTTTCATTTTTCTTCTCAGTGTCCATCACACGCTAGAAGCATCATTTACTTCTCCTCCTCCGACTTAGCACAGCGTATCATAGGTCTTCCTCTTCGCTTCTATGACTGTAGATTACGATATTTGTCTTTTTTGTTTGTTTGTTTGTTTGTTTGTTTGTCGCATACCTCCCTTCTCTTCTTTTCCTCAAGGCGTGACGGGGAAACCGTGGGCAGGCCTCGGGTATGTGACCCCTACGCATTCTGTCCCCTGCACACACCCCCTTTCATACACAAGTTTTCTGCAATATACGATGGTATTTATATTTCCGTCTAATTAGAGGTCAAAGGATGAAACAAGTGTGAGCGATTTCAGAGTCTGTGGTTAGGCTGGAACCTAAGTGGACAGCTTAAATTGCTGCAACTGAAACGAGCAACAATGAAATTCATATCGTTCCACTTCGCAAATACTTTGATTCTAGTTTCCGAATATGTGGCGATTTCTGAGTGTATGGTTATGCAGGAACCTAAAAGCACTCCGTCTTCAGGCCACAAGTGACCCATCGGGACCATCCGATCCCCGTATCATCCTCAACTGAGGACGCAGATAGGGGGGGGGGGGGGGGTCAACACACCGTTCTCCCATTCGTTATGATGGTGTTCTTTGTCCGGAGCCGCTACTATTCGGTCGAGTAGCTCCTCAATTGGCATCACGAGGCTGAGTGCACCCCAAAAAATGGCAAAGTGCATGGCGGGCCGGGTGGTCACCCATCCAAGTGCCGCCCACGCCCGACAGCACTAAACGTCGGTGATCTGACGGGAACCGGCGTAACCATTACGGCAAGGCCATTGCCCGGGAACCTAAGAGGGCAGCTTAAATTGCTGTGAATGAGTCGAGGAGTAATAACATTCACATTCTTCTTTTTTTGCAAAAACAGACATAATGTCTTATGCGACAACAGCAATCAGTGAAATTATAATGTTGCTTAAAAACCGTCTTGATTGCAAATATTTTTATTCATATGACCGGTTTCGGTTCATTCAGAACCATCTTCCGATCTGATATTTCAGTTACAGGAGTAACCCGTCCAAATCCAGCAGTTTTCACATGCTACGTCACATAAAAAACAAGTGACGTAGCATGTGAAAATTGCTGGATTTGGAAGGGTTACTCCTGTAAGTGAAATATCAGATCTGAAGATGGTTCTGAATGAACCGAAACCGGTCATATGAATAAAAATATTTGCAATCAAGACGGTTTTTAAGCAACATTATTCTTCTTTGTCACAAATATTTCGCTGTTTATTTACGAATGTGTGGCGATTACCGAGTGTGCGGTTAGGCCAGGACCTATAAGGACAGCTATAATTGCTGCGTATAAGAGAGCAACCTTTAATTCCTATTCTTCCTTCTCACAAACATTTGGCTCTTAATTTCCCAATATGTGGTGATTTCCGAGTGTGCGGTTAGGCAGCTTAAATTGCTGTGAGTAAATAGAGGAGCAATAACATTCATATTCTTCCTTCTCATAAATTCGATAGCAGATAATGCGGTCGTCGATATTGCATGAGACGTCAAAATGACGTAACTGTTGCAGTGGTATGAAAGTTATCCAATCTAAGGCCTTCCTCACACGGGACGAGGCAGCTAACGTTGACGCGAACACAGTCGGGAAGTCCAACGTCACGATACAGCTCCCGCGACACAAGGAACTTGGACGTGCAGGTAAATGTGTTTCGTGAATGCATCGCTCCCCAGCGGCAGCTGTCGGCTGCATCTGGCTCGCAAACCTCACAGTTTGTTAACGAAAATGGACTCGCGTAAAGTTCCTACGTTAGTTATGCTAAAACGCACAATTGCTGGCTGGTCTACAAGCTAGTCATGTCGTCCTACTGGTGGCCGAACAGCACAATAACCCTGGGTTCGGTGTGGGGCGGCGGCGGGGTGGGTGGTCTGCCGTGGCCTGTTGTGGGGTTGTCAGCCACTGAAGACTACGGCGGGACGAAGCCTCTCCGTCGTTCATAGGTCCCCAGTTCAATACACATCACACCAATGACGTACAATTCATTACGCTGCGAGAAAGGAAAACTAGAAGTTCCCAATTCAGAGTTCATATTTCGCATATTTCGTCTTGAGGAAAACATTATTACGAAATGTTTTTAATTCTCGTGTTATTGCGCCTTTGCATTAGCTTGCTCTCCCTACCGACGTTCTACTCAGGTTGCATTTTCCTTTAATAGTTTGTTCAGAAAATGGCTCTGAGCACTATGGGACTCAACTGCTGTGGTCATTAGTCCCCTAGAACTTGGAACTACTTAAACCTAACTAACCTAAGGACATCACACACATCCATGCCCGAGGCAGGATTCGAACCTGCGACCGTAGCAGTCGCACGGTTCCGGACTGCGCGCCTAGAACCGCGAGACCACCGCGGCCGGCAATAGTTTGTCTAGAGATTTCAGGCCACTAATAATTGTTTTAAACTTGTATCAATACGCTAAGTCTAGATGTAAAACAAAAATAGGTTGCACCTTACATTGCATGTATGAATTTAAAACTGATATCTTTCAGAAAGAACTCGTGCTGTTCTTCTAGGCTACACTACACTTTTTAGCTTGTACATTTTCTGCTGTTTCATAAGCCGTCTGCATTTCTTGATAAGTAATTAACACGTAGGCGATCACTGCAGCCTAAATTTACCTCATACCTTACTACATTTTTAACGACGTCTCTGTGAAGCAACGATAAATTTGGTAATATAACACGACAAACCGCTAAGGATTTATCGCACAAATGTTTAATTTTCCTGTCAAAATAGAAAGATCCTTATCTTCACTTAACAATAGATCATAAAATAGGAAAAATGCATATTTTATAAACGTTTCATTACAAAATGTGTAACGGAACTGAGAAAGAGGGAGCATATCTCGTGGCAATCACAGTCCTACAAGTAACACTTTTGACAGCGCTGAAATTTGACTTATCTCGTTACTTTTCGATCACCCGGTAGCGCTGCTCGTGGGTCGTGGAAAAGACGGCGGCGACCCCCGGTGTGCTAAATAAGGCACGAGGCCGCAATCGCGCAGAAAGTGCATTCCGCGGTAGGTGCGGCTTTCGATCGATACCGCTGGCGGATACGGCGCTCCTAGGCAGCTGCGGCCGGTGTTCCCTCATAGCACGAGCAAGGGACAAGGGCGGCTCAGAGCCTTTTGCTTTATATCTCTGTGAGCAGATTTTCTCTCTTGTCCTCTTCAACGTCCACTGAAAAAAAGCCACCTCTCTCTCTCTCTCTCTCTGACACACACACACACACACACACACACACACACACACACAAACATACACACACACACAAACACACACACTGCACTGTGTGTGTGTGTGTGTGTGTCTGTGTGTGTGAAAGAGAGAGAGAGAGAGAGAGAGAGAGAGAGAGAGAGAGAGAGAGAGAGTAATGGATGAGAGAAAAAGAAAGAGAGAGAGAGGAAGAGAGTACTGAAACTGGATGACAGGTGTAGGATAATGAGTCCCCGTCTTACGCAAAAGGCAAAAGGCGTTTGACAATTAAAGCAGGAAGTTGGTCCGGATTACAAAGCGCCCGCTAAACAAACATCGTTTCTGTCCTTTTGTCTGTCAAGTCTTTCTTTTGCCGTTTTCTTTTGTCTAAAAACATTAGACACCTGCAGCTCCTCCTGCAAAATTACTTAATTTGTCTATAGTAGCGAACGGAACGGATCACAGCATCTTAGCTGCCAGCTTGTAGGATTCCACTGGCATCCTAATTCGACAGTAAATTCATGTCAATCAACAACAAACACTGCTCCGCCTACTCGAAACATTTTGACATTAGACGTATATTCCCCTAGGGAGTTAACTTTTGAAAGGAAGATTGAGTGTCTCGTACTCTACTGGACCGAAATATCAGAAGGAATACAAAACAAAAATAGTATTTTACAATGAGCACAGTAATCACAACTGGACCGAAATACCAAAAGGAATTTTTAAAAAAAATGTCTTAAAACGAGCTCTGAGATTACAACAATCTTAATGGAGACACCTGTTAATAAATTGTATAAATAGAGTAAAAATTTCTGATAATGAAAATTCAATACCTGCAATCCAAATAACAAAATTAAATTACAGGTCAAACCCATATTACAAAATCTCTGGGGTAATAGTTTCTCAAAACCCTCACATAAGTGTACAGAACGGAAGCAATAACACTAGAGGATTTAAATTATACAAAACAATCTAAGTCTCAGGGGCAGGTTGTAATGGCACTTGAATTACGCAACCATTACGGCACCTCACCTGAACCTCTCGATACCAGTAATATTCTACTGTGTTTCTGCAAAGTAGTTGACATATTTCTGAGACAACATCCAGATTTAATTTCATTTGTGATACATCGATATGTTTATATTGCAATGATATTATTCTTATGTGTATTCTTTCTTTTGTCACTATGATCTTTGACGTACCTGTAACTCTGATTTTTGGGCGCGTAAGCGACAGTTAGTTGTTAACTTGATAGAGTCGGACCTTCAGAAAGTCAAGTCTGGGACGTCATGTAGGAAAGACGCGTATTGTAGTCCGCTTATAAAATGTGAACTTTAATAGTGACTGTGAGAGAGATGTTTTCAAGTACGTTTTGTATTGTGAAGTGATGTTTTGTGTTTACGTGATATTGCAATTAAAAGGAAGTGTAACTTAAATTCGGAGTGCTGATTGCATTTTTAACATCACCATTGTCCTGCAAAAGTGTAATCTTCAAGAATGGTTTGAGAAGCGCATCTACAAAACTTTTGAATATAGCAGAATAGAACCTAGACCTCTTTGTATCCGAGCTTGGAATCATAATCACCTAGATTTTCAACGATTGAGCCAGGATAATACGAGAGCAGCGTGGGTAACACATAAAGATGATGGCCTAGTTTTTTGATTATTACATGAAATGACTTTATTAACTGTGCTCTAATAACACCTGCCATATAATATGACTGTTGTTGCCCTATAATGCAGTATTTAGGAGCGTGAGCAACACCACAATCGTTATTAAAATTTTGACATTTGTTGTGGTAGGGTTGTTAGAAGATGCATAACAAAGCACAGACGCACTAATTGCTGGACCAAAATCTCTTTCAAGAAATTCATGAAATTATGCTAGGCAAGAGGTTCATAATAAAAGTCCTACTCACAAAATCAGTCAAGGGTATGGTAATCCTTCTTGTTAGCAGTCGGCCATATAGATGGGAAACCTATAAACAAACTCGCACTGGTCCCTTGGGAGCGCTGTGCACAGGGCACACAGTACAAGAAGCCACTAATCTTCATGAAATCAAGTAACAGACTTCTCGGATACCGAGACATTACCAGTCGGCTCGTCGTCTTCCCATTCGGCATCGCAATTGATGTGTTGTCAGCCATCAGCCAACAATTGTCTCCAAAGCGCACGTCCAAATCTATGGAACTACGACCACAACCATAGATGGAAACGTAGCAGAGCCAAAGACATACTTGCAAGGACCTAACATCTATGGCCAAGTATACGCAAACACAACGGTACAGGTGAGTCCCTGTTGGTCAGCCACCTCACTGGATATCCAGTTGGAACACACGTGCGGAAAAACTGGCACCACGCAGGGAAGCCGTACCGTAAACTACATGCAGACAAGCTATACACCCCCCCCCCCTCCAAATACAGTGAGATGATCTATGGCCGATCTCCCACTAATATATAACGATCCTGATTGTTCCAGGAATGCAGCGGCTGCAGAAAACCGGGATACATCGCCATCGCCTACCACGGTAATGATGCATGATACCCACACTAGCAAACCCAACCTTGTATGAACTATCGCAGCTAGTAAGCGACTACTGCTCTTACTACCCATCCCACTGTCGCAGAGGTTTTTTTCCCTCGACACGAGCCTTGGTACTTTTTTTTCCCCTCTGCTCTTCAAATGGCTACCCTCATTCGCGTTTCGTCCACTATCTATCACCTGATGGACCGTGTTAATGCGTATTCTTACCCAGACGCACGGATAACATCACAGCCCAGCATCCTGTGATCCACCTACTAGATAACTAACATGGTGACTGAGGTGACAGTAGAACTTTTGATTTGGTCACCATGCTGGTGCGGGCGTGGAGGGGCGCCATCTAAATAAAAAAAAGCGCACCCACTCCGCACATGCCTGACAGATAGTCCAGGGTTGCTGTGGTCGCTTGTATGTTGACATGGCTGGCGCCGGCTTGAGCACCTTCGTTGATCCTCGGCTTGAGACATCCGTTGATCCTCGGCTTGAGCACCGCCGTTGATCTTCACGCCCTCTAGCCCTTGGCGCCACCTCCTGACCGGGGACAGACTGTGAGGTGTCACCGCCAGGCACCACACTTGCTAGGTGGTAGCCTTTAAATCGGCCGCGGTCCGTTAGTATACGTCGGACCCGCGTGTCGCCACTATCAGTGATTGCAGACCACACGGCAGGTCAAGTCTAGAGAGACTCCCTAGCACTCGCCCCAGTTGTACACCCGACTTTGCTAGCGATGGTTCACTGACTACATACATTCTCATTAGCAGAGACGACAGTATAGCATAGTCTTCAGCTACGTCATTTGCTACTACCTAGCAAGGCGCCATATTCAGTTTGATATTGATATTGTGAATCATGTACCTTCAAGAGCGACGTTGATCATTAATGGATTAAAGTTAAGTATCAAACCAGCTACTTCCACTTTCTGAATTCTAATTCCTTGTCATGTTCCAGACCTCACGTCAGTATAGTTCTTCCCTCCTCGCGCCGGCCTGCGTGAGCTAAAACGTGTGCATTTCGGTCTCCCCTAGTAACACGGTGTTGGCTCTTCTGCCAACACAACAGACTGTATCACCGAATCACAGCACAATGAATATTGTGGAAAACCTAAATGATGATGGCCTGGCGGGTATCTGAGCCAGAGTATTCTATGCCGTAATCAGCATAAGATTATGGCCAACATTACTTGATAGCCAGCCGGAAAATCCTGAAAAAAAAGCTTAAAGCACCAACTAAGGTAAGTGTTTCACTTATGTAGGTTAACAAATCTTGTTGTTCTTGTACTCTTATTTTTCCCTCAATATACTTCAGAAGAGTTAAGAACAATTTGGGGTTTTTACATGAAAAAAGAAAGAAATATTTCTTTTTAACGTCTCGTCAGCGACTAAAGCATCGAAGATGTAGATGTAGAACAAGCGTAGACTGTGCAGTTAACAGGATGTAAATTATCCGTCTTTAATGGTACCGTCAAGACATTAGTTTAGATTTTTGGTAACATGACAAACATAAACAAGGACGTCAGGGTTGGGTCTTCTAAAGAGCTGCACCCAAATGGGCCTAGTGCTTCCAGAAATCGTTTTATTGTCTGGCATCAGCCCATGGGAGAAATCGTTTTATTGATTTAAGAATTAACTGACTGTTATTACATGTGTTCCATTACTTACTGGTTCAAATGGCTCTGAGCACTATGGGACTCAACATCTATCGTCATAAGTCCCCTAGAACTTAGAACTACTTAAACCTAACTAACCTAAGGACATTACACAACACCCAGTCATCACGAGGTCCATTACTTACTTTTGATGTACATATTGTATACAGGATAGAATGGAAAGTATTATACTATAAACTCATTGACAAAGAATCAAACTGTGGGATATGTTGACTAAAATTTCATCCTTTTGTGGCCTTATTTTGAGCACCAAAAACAGGTGAAGAATGAGGGTCTTCATAATTGCTGTTGGGTTTGTATAACGATAATAGAACTTCTAATTTGAAGAACACAATTCAACAAGCCCAGAGGGCCCACGTATACAGCTTATCACCATACTGTCTTTTTTGCGAAAGTTCGAATCATGACAGCATCCTATCGCCAGAGTGTGTAGTAGTGCTGTTGTATTCAACAAATATACTCCATACTTGTCATCGAACATATGCACCGAATGTAATTGCTGATGTCAGATAACTTTCTTGCACACAATAGCTGTACAGTCTTGCTACTATGACAGAGAAGATGGGGCAGCAGCTATAGCAGAATTGTGGCAATACAGATTAGCAACAACTTACAATAATTTTCTAACATAAACCAAACGAATACCTAACTGTATTGTGAAGATGGTGCATGTCACTAGATTAGTGTTCATTTACACTGATCTGTCTTTAACTCAGACCTAATACTGAATCCAGTGAATGGTTAGAATATCCATCTCAGCTCTCCTAGGCATCACATCCGTGATGCTGTCTTGAGGTTCTCTTTATAGTCTGCTGATATTGCTGGAACTGGCTGATGAGTGGAGCTATGTACCTGCTTAGATCTGCATTTGGTGGATGAATGCCCAATTGAGCGTTTTGAGTAACGTAAGGCAGCAAATAAAAGCAAGTCTTTAGTAGTACATTTTTAGCCACTTCAATGGCGTTGAAAACTGCCATTGGGCTGATTCCCTATAGCTCTGCTACCCATGAGATAAAAAAACCACCTATTCCTAATTAATGACATCATCATTACATGAGAAGCAGACAGGAAATTCAAAAATTCAGGATGATGGCAAGTTAAAAAATTTAAAAAAATCAAAAATTCAAAAACGTGCTGGAGAGTAAAAGATTAATTCTGGAAACATCCCCCACGCCTGAAGCCATGTCTCCGCTGTGTCCTTTCTTCCAGGAGTGTTCGTCACCCAATGTTTGGAGGAGAACTTCTGTGAAGATTGCAAGGCAGGAGATGTAATGGCAGAAGTAGGGCTGTGAAACAGGTGGCGAGTCGTGCTTGGGTTTGCTCTGTTAGTAGAGCACTTGCCAGCGAAAGACAAAGGTCTTATCTTCCAGGAAGTTTCTTAGCCTTGTTGTGCTTTATACAGTCTATACATAATGAGTGTTGATATTTTAATCTGAGGTTATGTTATTCGTGATTCAAAAGAACAAAAATTCGTCACCTACCAGTACAAGTGTAGTAGGATCGTTACACTCCATCTTAATACCAAGCATTAAAATAATCAAAAGACATAAAAATTGATTCTGTAACATCGAAAAACACACATGACTACTGCTGATCTAAGCTAGGACTAAGTAATGTTTTCTCAAAACGTTGACGTTGACATCATCTTGTGCTCGCTAGAAGCGGTTTCAAAAAGTTCACTATTCATTAATTGATCTTCGCAAGCTCGGAATAAAGTTAATCAGAATGACTACTACCATCAAATGCTTTTTCTTCATCGTCAAAAGGCAATTGTCCATATCATTAACGAAAGCCTGTGGGAAGGTAGAAATGTTGAAACATGTTTCCTCCGGTATCAATATGTCTTGGCTCAATTCGTAACATAGAAAGAATCTTGTTCAGGTGAGTAGGTTCATCATTATTTATCTAAGCACTTCTTTCTCTAGATAATATTTAAGTGAAACAGCATGTTGGACAGTAGTAAGAAAAATTCGTATATGTGTGAAACAAGGGTTTCTGTGCTTTCAGAGACACTAAAACCTAATAGCAACTGCAACCTAGTGTATTAACTTTATCTTGCAGTACAAAATGTTTGCTATCTTCTGTTGATAATGCTGACATTTGTTGTCACACAGTAGAGACTATGTGACCCTTCTTGAGCATCGTAAAATTAAACCGACTCTAATGACCTTGATGCTAATGGCATGTTGAATTCTAGTCAAGGTCATGATGGCTACAGAGCGGTGCAGCAATTGTCGTGGTAGGGAAGCTAGACAGGAGCAGAAATGATTAGCGAACAAGTAAATGCAGTGAACAGAAGATTTCCTTAACTTGTATTTCTCCAAGCATACGAAGATTCATTGCAAACACTGTAGCAAGAAACATAGTCCAACTATTACAATAGCAACAAGGACAATGGTCTTTGGACTAAGCATGAATGACAGAGTAGCAGTCGCGACTAGGCGGTGCCTGCATGGGATCATGGAGCCTCAGTGGGCTTTTTGACTGCCAGTGGCTGTCCTATGTGTATACTGCGGCGGCAGAGGGCATTCGTAGTCCACAGCTGTAAGGTGTCAGGCAAATCCAACACCTTCCATGAAAACTCTGACATGATAAGCAAATCCACTAGTATGTCACATAGCTCCGAATAAATCGTGACATTAAATTAACCAAAGTAATACGAGCAACGAGTGAGTAAATGGAATACCACAGACTAACACAAGAATGCCTAAATGCATACCTTCCCACCGTGAGGCAGACGCAGTTCCGAGGGAAGAAACGAGAACAGAAGCCGAGAGCAGAACAGTGTTAAGCTAGAAGGCCCTACGATAAGGGACGGACTGGACACCCACGTCGCCAGCTAACCACTAGGACAACGCCAGCTGCAAGTTTTAGCGTGAGACTTTTTTGTGTCTCTGTTACGTCAAGGACCACCCCCCAGCCCATGTTAAAAGCTACAGCCCTCCAGAAAAACAGTATAGACCTTACGATAACACAAAAAGGACCACACCAGCTGCAAGTTTTAGCGTGAGACTTTTTCGCGTCTCTGTTACTTTGCAAACTTTAAAAACATTGCCCCACCACGAAAACTATAACGTTTCTCATTGGATAGACAGAATTTGTGTAGGCGAAGCTTAAGGTTAACATTGAGACCCTGATTGGTCAGATGAAAACACAGCCAGATAGTTTTTTTTAAACCAACTTCGGTAAATGGTAGTAAGGAGAAGTTAGGAGGAGTTAGTTAGTTCCGAGACGACGAGCTGGATGGCTGCTGCGCCGGCCGCTGCCCCCCTGAAGCTGCCTAACCAACGACAAGGTAATGAACACACGCGATGCCGCATAACAGCGCATAAAGCTTCACTCAGAACCGCAGAAGTCTCATCTGTTACACACCCTTTTTGCGTAATACTAGTGTCGATCGTCAATTAAAGCTCATGGTGTTCACATTGGTGATAGTTTTCTCTTTTGTGAAACTTAATTTAAACCTTGGTTATAGATGTGATATTGCATAGGTTATCTTTCGATCCATTGTAGAACTTGGAAACCCATTCAGGGAATATTCGTTCACATTCTTTGTTGAACGCAGTTGCTTTTTACCATCATGTATTAAAATATTTCCTTTTATCAATAGTGCAATTTATAAACAATGTTTTGTGAGTAGAATATAATTTCCAATGGTAAACTTTACTCCTTTTTTTGACGTTATTTTTACCAGCTAACTAAAAATAGGAAAGCGTTGGACCCCGTCCAGTAAATTTAGTTAGTATTAAGATTCTTTTACAGGGAGTGCAGTGGAGCTGTCGCTGAAATCATTAAGTATTTGGTTATATCATCACTATCACTGAACTATTCTGAATTCTACATGTCATGTGTGGTCTGGCGTCTCCTTACCAGCAACAGGTCCCAGATTCAAACTAGTCAATTCCCTAAAAAACACGCTCAGAGCGTCGTTGCGCGAAAGTGGTAGGGAGACACGATATAGAACAAACAGACACCACCCAGAATGTTAGACAGCCACTGAAGGCTTGGCTCTGCTGGGTCTGCTGCATCCGGCATGAGTGCTATCAGTGTCTGATGAAAACTTGCAGTTCCATTACCGACTGTATGATGCCCATGGGGTGGTATTGATGTATAATACCACAGACCCCTCCAAAGCTTTCTCACCATCGTGGCGTAGTGTAGACGAGCGAACAAGGATGGAGGGGGGGGGGGGGGGAGGGAGAGCTGGGTGCAGTTGGCAATGAGGAGACGTGAGCCAAAACTGAGGCCGGTGCCGAGCTCCTGCCCGCATCCCAGCATACAGCCTGAGACTGCCCTCTAACACCAACCAAAAAACTGGACAGTGGGTGTTATACAGGAGTGAAGGTAGCTCCTGAGGGCCGGCAACCCACATTACATCACAGAGGACGTGGTTGTCTATGCCCAAGGCGTATCAAAAAAACTATGGTAAATGCCGGCTATTTACATACGAGATAATGGAAACAGTCATTCCGAGCACTACTTCCGGCAGGGGGAGCCCAACACACGGCCTGCAGGAAGTGTCACTACACCAAAACCTGAGTGGCTGGAGACAGCTATTTATGGGCTAGAACCAGCCCCAAAGTTTAGTTCATGACGGATGCCGACCTCGTGAACTGCGACCGTTGAAGATTACGTCTTCGTCTCTGAATTGGACCGTTACTAGTGTGTGTGTGTGTGTGTGAGTTACCACGAACCTTTGTGGAAAATTAGAAGTGAACTTTTCTTTGCCTAAATTAGAAGACTTGTGTCATTGTTACCTTTCGGCTGTCGGGGTTGCAGAGCGGTTCTAGGCGCTTCAGTCTGGAACCGCGTGACCACTACGGTCGCAGGTTCGAATACTGTCTCGCGCATGGATGTGTGTGATGTCCTTTGGTTAGTTAGGTTTAAGTAGTTCTAAGTTCTAGAGGAATGATGACCTCAGAAGTTAAGTCCCATACGTTCAGAGCCATTTGAACCACTTCGTTACCTTTCGTTTGTTGTTCAGCCATCAACCTTGTGAACTTACATCGATAAATGTTGTATTTGTCAAAAATTTCGAACTGTCAGTCACAACAGTGGGCATCCACCCGGTCCGAGAGGCAGAGCAGCAAACGAAGATGGAGACATCTCAAAGACTGCAGAGGGACTGAAGCCACATGTGGGACAGCCACCAAAAAGAGGGGCCCATCCCAGACGATAGTGGCTGTTGAGACGGTGATGACAGTGAAAGAGCGTCGACTTCCATCTGCTGTGGGGCCGGTGCAGACATCACGGTTTCTGCAAGAGCTGGATGCATCAAAGTCTGCTCTGTCCAAGTAGGCATGGAATCTGAACCACAAAGCCCGCAGCAGGATCATGCAGTTCACATGCTCGAATTTTATTCTAGTAGCGACTCTGCAATGCTCTCAGTAACTGCAGAAGAAACATCGAATGTCCACCATACAATCTCTAAAAGAGCAAATCGTTACTGTGATACTTTGTCTGTCTGGGCGGAGTGTGTAACAACACCACCAGCGATGGTCCGTTGCGTGGCTGGGAGCAATAGGAAGACAAAAAGAGCGCCAGAACTTGCTTCCAAGTGTGGGAGGCATGAAACCTCTCCATCTGTTTTTTAAATGTTCGTACAAAGCTTTCAGTTTCGCCGTTGAACTGTGGGTGGAACGGTGCACTTGTGCTGAGGTTGATGGTGGAGGCAGTTCAAAACTACTGTAACTCGGCGGCAGTAAATTGAGATCTGCTACCAGCCACATTCTGTTGAGGCAATTCCTCTACACAAAAGATCGACGACCAAGCCTCGATTGTGGAACGAGCCATAGTAGAGTGCACAGGAACCAAGAAGTGAAACTTACCGAAAGTGTCAACAATGACGGGCTATGTGTATCCCAGCAAGGACCCACGAAATCCAAGAGTAAAAGTTGCCAAGCTGTTTGAGGTTTGGGCCAAGCAAGGAACCGGTGAGATGGGGTTGGCTGATGTTCAGCACAGGCTTGGCACTGACAAGTCAAATATTCCATTTGTGCATCCAGACGGTGCCAAGTGCAATTACATCACACCAACAGCTTTGCGTGAACGATGTCCCAGTGACCTTGGTGTAGTGAACGAAGCACATGTGGCTGGAGAGCCTGGGGAATCACAATATATGACTGGTCATCACTGGTGAGAAGCAGAATGACACCGCAGTGAACCGCAAGGGAGTGCGTACGGGAAAAATATTGGTCAACAACAGCGTTACGAATCTGTATGGCTGAACGTGGCCAACCAGAGCAGATGTAGTGCAACCGAATCAATGAATTATGATCCGCTGCTGTGGCCTGGGCAATTTTCCGGTGATTAAACTGAGAGCTATGCAAAGTATCTATATCTTGTGCATCAAGGTAGCAACAAGAAGCAGAGCACATGTCGAATGCGGAATCTGGAGCGACAGGGAGGTGTGACAGGGCATTTGTGTTGGCTTGCTTAGAAATGGGCAAGACACAATCTCATGGTAGTAATTTGATAAAATAAAAGCCCAACATTACAGCTTCTGCACTGTGTGAGTTAGAACTGACTGAGAAACGCTAAACAAAGAGATTCGTTGTGAGGCACCAAGCAAATTTACTGCAAAAAAAATAAATACTGGTGAAACTTTGTGACACCACAGGGAATGGCTACAGCAAAAAATGGTTCAAATGGCTTTACGCACCACGGTACTTAATATCTGAGTCATCAGTCCCCTGGACTTAGAACTACTTAAAACTAATTAACCTAAGGACAGCACACACATCCATGCCCCAGGCAAGATTCGAACCTGCTACGGTAGCAGAACCATGAACCATGGACCTTGCCGTTGGTGGGGAGGCTTGCGTGCCTCAGAGATACAGATAGCCGTACCGTAAGTGCAACCACAACGGAGGGGTATCTGTTGAGAGGCCAGACAAACGTGTGGTTCTTGAAGAGGGGCAGCAGCCTTTTCAGTAGTTGCAAGGGCAACAGTCTGGATGACTGACTGATCTGGCCTTGTAACAATAACCAAAACGGCCTTGCTGTGCTGGTACTGCGAACGGCTGAAAGCAAGGGGAAACTACGGCCGTGATTTTCCCAGAGGGCATGCATCTTCACTGTATGATTAAATGATGATGGCGTCCTCTTGGGTAAAATATTCCGGAGGTAAAATAGTCCCCCATTCGGATCTGCGGGCGGGGACCACTCAAAAGGATGTCGTTATCAGGAGAAAGAAAACTGGCGTTCTACGGAAAGGAGCGTGGAATGTCAGATCCCTTAATCGGGCAGATAGGTTAGAAAATTTAAAAAGGGAAATGGACAGATTAAAGTTAGATATAGTGTGAATTAGTGAAGTGCGGTGGCAGGAGGAATAAGACTTCTGGTCAGGTGACTCCAGGGTTATAAACACAAAAATCAAATAGGGATAATGCAGGAGTAGGTTTAATAATGAATAAAAAAAAGTAGGAATGCGGGTAAGCTACTACAAACAGCATAGTGAACGCGTTATTGTGGCCAAGATAGATACGAAGCCCACACCTTCTACAGTAGTACAAGTTTATATGCCAACTAGCTCTGCAGATGACGAAGAAATTGAAGAAATGTATGGTGACATAAAAGAAATTACTCAGATAGTGAAGGCTGATGAAAATTTAATAGTCATAAGTGACTGGAATTCGGTAGTAGGAAAGGGAGAGAAGGAAACGTAGTAGTTGAATATGGATTGGGGCTAAGAAATGCAAGAGAAAGCTGCCTGGTAGAATTTTGCACAGAACAAAACTTAATCATAGCTAACACATGGTTTAAGAATCAGGAAGGAAGGTTGTATGCATGGAACAACCCTGGAGATATTAAAAGGTGTCAGATAGATTATATAATGGTAAGACAGAGATTTAGGAACCAGGGTTTAAATTGTAAGACATTTCCAGGGGCAGATGTGGACTCTGACCACAATCTGTTGGTTATGGCCTGTAGATTAAAACTGAAGAAACTGCAAAAAGGTGGGAATTTAAGGAGATGGGACCTGGATAAACTGAAAGAACCAGAGGTTGTACTGAGTTTCAGGGAGAGCATAAGGGAACAATTGACAGGAATGGGGGAAAGAAATACAGTAGAAGAAGAATGGGTAGCTTTGAGGGATGAAGTAGTGAAGGCAGCAGAGGATCAAGTAGGTAAAAAGACGAGGGCTAGTATAAATCCTTGGGTAGCAGAAGAAATATTGAATTTAATTGATGAAAGGAGAAAATATAAAAATGCAGTAAATGCAGCAGGCAAAAAGGAATGCAAACGTCTCAGAAATGAGATCGACAGGTAGTGCATAAGGGTTAAGCAGGGATGGCTAGAGGATAAATGTAAGGATATAGAGGCTTATCTCACTAGGGGTAAGATAGACACTGCCTATAGGAAAATTAAAGAGACCTTTGGAGATAGGAGAACCACTTGCATGAACATCAAGAGCTCAGATGGAAACCCAGTTCTAAGCAAAGAAAGGAAAGCAGAAAGGTGGAAGGAGTATATAGTCTATACAAGGGCGATGTATTTGAGGACAATATTATGGAAATGGAAGAGGTTGTAGATGAAGATGAAATGAGAGATACGATACTGCGTGAAGAGTTTGACAGAGCACTAAAGACCTGAGTCGAAACAAGGCCCCGGAGTAGACAACATTCCATTGGAACTACTAACGGCCTTGGGAGAGCCAGTCCTGACAAAACTCTACCATCTGGTGAGCAAGATGTATGAAACTGGGGAAATTCCCTCAGACTTCAAAGAAGAATATAATAATTCCAATTCGGAAGAAAGCAGGCGTTGACAGATGTGAAAATTACCGAACAATCAGTTTAATAAGCCACAGCTGCAAAACACTAACACGAATTCTTTACAGACGAATGGAAAAACTAGTAGAAGCCGACCTCGGGGAAGATCAGTTTGGATTCCGTAGAAATACTGGAACACGTGAGGCAATACTGACCATACGACTTATCTTACAAGAAAGATTAAGGAAAGGCAAACCTACGTTTCTAACATTTGTAGACTTAGAGAAAGCTTTTGACAATGTTGACTGGAATACTCCCTTTCAAATTCTAAAGGTGGCAGGGATAAAATACAGGGAGCGAAAGGCTATTTACAATTTGTACAGAAACGAGATGGCAGTTATAAAAGTCGAGGGGCGTGAAAGGGAAGCAGTGGTTGGGAAAGGAGTAAGACAGGGTTGTAGCCTCTCCCCGATGTTATTCAATCTGTATATTGAGCAAGCAGTAAAGGAAACAAAAGAAAAATTCGGAGTAGGAGTTAAAATCCATGGAGAAGAAATAAAAACTTTGAGGTTCGCCGATGACATAGTAATTCTGTCAGAGACAGCAAAGGACCTAGAAGAGCAGTTGAACGGAATAGACAGTGTCTTGAAAGTAGGATATAAGATGAACATCAACAAAATCAAAACGACGGTAATGGAATGTAGTCGAATTAAGTCGCGTGATGCTGAGGGAATTAGATTAGGAAATGAGATATTTAAAGTAGTAAAGGAGTTTTGCTATTTGGGGAGCAAAATAACTGATGATGGTCGAAGTACAGACGATATAAAATGTCGACTGACAATGGCAAGGAAAGCGTTTCTGAAGAAGAGAAATTTTTTAACATTTAGTATAGATTTAAGCGTCAGGAAGTCATTTCTGAAAGTATTTGTATGGAGTGTAGCCATGTATGGAAGTGAATCGTGGACGATAAATAGTTTAAGCAACAAGAGAATAGAAGCTTTCGAAATGTGGTGCTACAGAAGAACGCTAAAGATTAGATGGGTAGATCACATAACTAATGAGGAAGTATTGAATAGGATTGGGGAGAAAATAAGTTTGTGGCACAACTTGACCAGATGAAGGGATCGGTTGGTAGTACATGTTCGGAGGCATCAAGGGATCACCAATTTAGTATTGGAGGGCAGCGTGGAGGGTAAAAATCATAGAGGGAGATCAAGAGATGAATTCATTAAGCAGATTCAGAAGGATGTAGTTTGCAGTAGGTACTGGGAGATGAAGAAGCTTGCACAGGATAGAGTAGAATGGAGAGCTGCATCAAACCAGTCTCAGGACTGTAGACCACATCAACAAAAACCGTAGCAGAAGCGCGGTTCCGGACTGAAGCGCGTAGAACCGCTCGGCCACAGTGGCCGGCAATGGCTAAAGCCTTCTTTTAAATTTGTGAATAATTACATTGAGCTTTGTTCAAAAACTTCGAATCAAAGGCAATCGGCCTTTCAAAAGAACCAAAATCATGTGAGAAAACTGCATCGATGCCGTTAGGGGAATCATCCACAGGTTTGGCTGGATCAAAATGAACAAGCATCGATCACTAAGCAACGCATCTTTCAACTTCTGGAAAAACAGACTGATACTCTTGCGAGCAAACAAAAGAAATATTTCCCCTGCACAAGCGACGCAAGGGAGCTGTGATCTGAATGGCCTTAGGAATAAATGGGATTTATTATGTAAGTTTCCCTAACACAGACTGCAATTCTCGCACATCGTGTGGGAGTGGAAGGTCACGGATAGCAATCAAATGTGACAGCAACGGTTGAAGACTATGGGTATTAATGACGTTTCCTAAGTACTCAAGTTCAGTCTGAAAAAACACACATTTGCCTCTCTTCTATTTGAGACGAGCTGCGGACGACACTTGAAACAAAGTACGAACATTGCTAATGAGTTCTTCAATAGTGTGACCTGAGATGACAATGTCATATAAATAATCCCAGAAAATAGGAACTTTTGCAGTCAGCTGCTCCAAAAAGTGCCGAAGTATGATAGGTGCAGAAGCACTACCAGACACCAGACTCAGAAATTTGAAGAGACGCAAATTAATGGCAAATTAATGTTAATGACAAAGACTTGCTTCGACTGCTCATCCAGAGGGATTTGCAAGTAAGCGTCAAGCACAACAACTTTTGAAAAGTAACGACGAGCACACAATTTATACAACAGTTCTTCCAGGTACAGCAAAAGATAATTGTCAATAACTATTTGAGGATTCACATTTTTCTTAAGATCGGTGAACAGTGGGAACCTGCGGGATGGCTTCTTTAGAATAACAACAGGAGATGCCCACTGACCGGCAATATTGTGTGCTACGATTCCATTGTCTTGCGAAAGCTGTAAGTTCCTGAGCCACCTGTTGTCGACGAGCATCAGGAACAGGACGAGCTGCGCATTGTCCCTCATTATGACAAGGTCAACGAAATTATTGGCTTCTCCTAAACCCTCAGAAAACAAATCCTGAAATTCTACACATAACTTAACAATAGTGTCCCAAGGATGAAAGGAAGAAACAAAAAGTGCATTATCGTGAATGCTTAACCCAAAGAAATCAAAAGAGTCGAGACCAAAATTATTAGCACTGTCTCGGGAAGAAACGATTGTAAATGACACAGCCTTCGTCAAATTTTAAAAATTTGAAAGAAGGCTGCAAGTAGCGAAGACAGGAATGTATACCATCAGTGTAAGGTGCGATGTGCACAACTTAGGTTTGCTAAGCAGTTAGTAAGTTCTACGGCTGAGCAAATTCACTGAAGCCCCAGTGACAAGTTGCAAACGGACTGATTGTCCAGAAACAGCAAGAGACACAAAAAATTTGTTGTCCTCATGTAGCATTGCAGATGAGTTGGGAGCCTAGCCGGAAACCGCTGTGGCCGAGCGGCTCTAGACGCTTCAGTCTGGAACCGCGCTGCTGCTCCTGTCGCAGATTCGAATCCGGCCTCGGGCATGGATGTGTGTGCTGTCGTTAGGTTAGTTAGGTTTAAGTATTTCTAAGTTGTAGGGGACTGATGACCTCAGATGATAAGTCCCATAGGGCTCAGAGCCATTTGAACCATTTTGATCGTATGTCTGTCCTTGTTGGTTACGCAACCGAAAGAATTTGTAAATGGTATCCGCCACTTTTACCCTATCCTCATAATACTTTGTAAGTGCCTGCAATAGGTCCACATATTGTACTAGATTAGGGCAGGGCGTGGAAAATAACTTGCCACAGAGCCATAAATAGTAGCTCCCATACGAATGCTTCTTAGTACGTTGTATGTGATGCACTGCGATGTGCACATTGAACTGTCCAGTCTTCCTTCGCCTCGTCAAACTCACGAAATACCGGCACGTACGCAGGCGCTGCAGATGATGTCGCTGCCGTTGGATTCGTTGTCTTGCGTGAAGTCATCTGCCCCATCAAGAAGTGATTGGTCACTTGAAGCAGTTGCGCGATTTTTTGACTCTGAAACTGAATTAACTAAGCTGGATCAACTGAAGGCGGCGCACCAGGTGATTACGCCTTAGCGGCCGTAGTAACTAAGCAATGCACAAAATAAAATAAAAAATAAGCGAAGAAAAAGCAAAAGTGGGTGCAAAAGCAGCAACTGTGGAACCTAGAACATAAAGAGTAAGAGCAAGGAAACACTGGGGACACAGAAATAAGCAAGAGCAATAAAAATTAGTCAAAAGACGACAGAATACGAAGGAGTGACCTTGAAGACTTGAAGGTGGCCACACATAGGTATATTGTGTACATCCTTGTACACAATGGTAAGGAGCTGTGGGCTACAGTGTCGTGTGGCGACTAGAGTCGTAGCAAAATATTTACAGGAGCAGAAAAGATTAGCAAACAGGTTAATACAGTAAACAGAAAATTTCCTTAACTTGCATTTCTCAAAGAGTACGATGACTCATTACAAATAAATGCTCAAGAAACAGAGTCTAGCTATTATAATAACAACCACGATGAGGTTCTTTGGACTAAACATGAACGATGGTGTCAGGGTCACAACTAGCATAGCATCACATAGCGAAGTGGCTCCATGCACGAGTGGACTATACGTCTGCCGCCAGCCATCCTATATTGTGGCGGCAGAGAGCTCTCGTAGTCAGGAGCCAAGCACGAGTGGACTATGTGTCTGCCGCCAGCGGTCCTACACTACTGGCCATTAAAATTGCTACAACACGAAGATGACGTGCTACAGAAGCGAAATTTAACCGACAGGAAGAAGATGCTGTGATATGCACATGATTAGCTTTTCAGAGCATTCACACAAGTTTGGCGCCGGTGGCGACATCTACAACGTGCTGCCGCGAGGAAAGTTTCCAACCGATTTCTCATACACAAACAGCAGTTGACCGGCATTGCCAGGTGAAACGTGGTTGTGATTCCTCGTGTAAGGAGGAGAAATGCGTACCATCACGTTTCCGACTTTGATAAAGGTCGGATTGTAGCCTATTGCGATAGTGGTTTATCGTATCGCGACATTGTGCTCACTTTGGTCGAGATCCAATGACTGTTAGCAGAATATGGACCGGTTGGTTAAGGAGGGTAATACTGAATGCCGTGCTGGATCCCAACGGCCTCGTATCACTAGCCGGATGAATCCAGGTTCTGTTTACAACAACATGATGGTCTCATCGGTGTTTGGCGACATCGCGGTGAACGCACATTGGAAGCGTGTATTCGCCATCGCCATACTGGCGTATCACCCGGCGTGATGGTCTGGGGTGCCATTGGTTACAGGTCTCGGTCACTTCTTGACGGAACTTCGAACAGTGGACGCTACATTTCCGATGTGTTACGACCTGTGGCTCTACCCTTCATTGGATCCCTGCGAAACCTGACATTTCAGCAGGATAATGGACGGCCGCATGTTGCAGGTCCTGTAGGGGCCTTTCTGGAAATAGAAAATGTTCGACTGGTGCCCTGGCCAGCACATTCTCCAGATCTCTCACCAACTGAATACCTCTGGTCAATGGTGGCCGAGCAACTGGGTCGTCACAAGACGCCAGTCACTCTTGATGAACTGTGGTACCATGCTGAAGCTGCATGGGCAGCTGTACCTGTACACGCCATCCAAGCTCTGTTTGAGTCAATGCCCAGACGTATCAAGGCCGTTATTACGGTCAGAGGTGGTTGTTCTGGCTACTGATTTCTCAGGATCTATGCACCCAAATTGCGTGAAAATGTAATCACATGTCAGTTCTAGTATAATATATTTTTCCAATGAATACCTGTTCATCATCTTCCTTTCTTCTTGGTGTAGGAATTTTAATGGCCAGTAGTGTATATTGTAGCGGCAGAGAACGCTCGCAGTCCGTGTGGTCAGCAGGTGTACAGCATTGAATCTGCCGTATTCCAGACGACCACTGTCGACGTCTGATGGAAACTTGGTATTCCTTTGCCACGTTATTATACCCTTGCGCGATATTGATACATGGTACCAAAATTACAGAATCATGTGTTTTACTATCAACCACTTTGAAGTTAAGAAGAAAACTAAATGCTTCATCAGTTACTTGGTTGATTCTAGTGGAAACATTCGTTACCTCCTGGAGATTGGTCGGACACTGTCTGCCAATAGGGAATGTGTGACTGACTTTGGAAGTGGGTAGCTGAAAGCATAACAACTATCACTTCTTGCGTATATGTTTGTGTATTATTACTGTTCAGTATGCTGTTTCACTAAAGTATTCCTTAGGGAAATGATCTTCTTAAATAAATAATGATGAGCTTACTCAACCAACACTGTGTGAGATGATGATATTGGGGGAAACATGTTTCAACAGTTCCACCATCTCAGAGGCTTTTGTTATTGTTAAGGACAAACCCATTCGACATATCAACAAAAAGTTTTTGATGGTGGTAGGGATTCTGATTACATTCTTATGATAACTGCAATTCAAGCATGGAAAAACATATGGAGGCATTGTGATCTATCTGAAATTATTTCTGGGGAGCATAGGAGTTTGACATTGCCTATGCCATAACACTGTTTACTTTGGTAACATCTGTCAACAAGTGCATTTCGAGCCGCACATCAGACCAGCAGCAGTGCCCATGTGTGCTTTGCAATTTAATGTAACAATTGTTTGTGTATTTGTGGATTTAATTCGAGATATTGACATATGGTACAAAAAGAGTGTGTTACTATTATCAACAGTAAATGAGAAACGTTTTGTAATGCAACATACTGTTAATACTACAGCATGCAGTTGCTTCAGTACATGGCAGAATTTGAAAGTATGTGAAATCTTGGTTCTTAGATATACATGCGTGTATTACTGCTGGTCAGTACACTGTTTAATGAAAGTGTCCGGTAGTTTCCATTGTGTGACAGTATGAGATGACAACCATGGTATAGAGTCACTATAATGTGTGGATTACTTTGATATTTGTTTTAGAGATAAGACTGTGATGAATTTAGATGTAGGAATGATATTGTTTACTTCAGTAATTCTCAGCGATAATTGTTATTCAAGCTATAAGTTAGAACTGCAGCAGTACTCATGTGTGTTTTACCATATTACAGAAACAGTTATTTTTATTTTTATTATTTTTGTACGTGGTATTTATGCTTGGTGTAAAGATCCAACTACACTGTCTACAAAGCAATAATTTTGAAAATGGCAGGTGATGACATGCTCTGTGAACCACCAATAGCAGATCCTCAGGTTGAAATGCCAACACGTTTTACGTACTGTAAACGTAGAGATACCATTGTAACACTCGACAATCACGATAGAATAATTTAGACATGGAAATATTTAATTTTAAGCTTCATTCCCTCTCAAAAGTGTAATTAATTGCATTCTCCCATTATATGGCAGTACTTAATGCTGCCTAGTTGTTCATGTACATGATTGTTTAGGGCAGTATTGTAGCCAACGGGTATAGGCTAGCTGAAGTTAGTTTTGCTACATCATATCTTTAAACCCTGACTTGAAGCAGCTGTCTATTAAGCATGTTATTATTTAACCAGTTGTGTTTAAGCATGGAGTAACATTGTAACACTTAATTACACAGTTCACAATCATGTTTTAGGCAACAGTTTGACATATACATACGAGAATGTGTGTGGAAATAACATTGTGACAGAAACTTCCTGGCAGATTAAAACTGTGTGCCGGACAGAAACTCGAACTCAGGACCTTTGCCTTTCGCGGGCAAGTGCTCTGCCAACTGAGCTACCCAAGCACGACTCACGCCCCGTCCTCACAGCTTTACTTCCGCCAGTACCTCGCCTCTTGGGAACATTGTGACACTTCATATAAACACTGCATTTTTGTATTGAGGGAGTATTTGCAAAGATATACTGTCCACCAAAATTAAAGTAACCAGTGAAGCAGAAACAAAGTAAGGAACACAGAACGTAAACAACTACAAATTGCATAATGGTAGACAAAAATGTTCTTCGTTTTCTTCCAATTTAACTGTTTTGCGCAGACATTCCGGCAACTTGGTTAATGTGCTCAGCATGAGGTGTGACAACCTCTGGCAGCAATACAGGCCTGGTAACTTCGGGACATGCTGTATGTGATGTCATCAGTCTCTTGTTGAGGCAATAACGCTCATTCTTCCTGCAGAGTTGCTCTCAAGTCTTGGAGAGTGGTTGGTGGATGCTGACGTGATGCAGACTACCTCCCTAGTGCATTACAAACATGCTCTAGGGGATTAAGATCTGGAGAGCGAGCAGGCCACGCCATGCATGCAGTATCTTCAATTGCCAAAAAATATCAACCATCCATGCTCTATGAGGTCTAGCATTATTGTCCATCAATACGAAGTCTGGGTCCATACCACCTCGCAATAACAGAACCTGAGGTCCGAAGATTTCGTCGTGATACATGACAGCAGCTAAACCTTGCCGATTCACACGAACAATTTCATGAAGAGGAGTTAGAATGGTCGACATGGTCTCTGCTCGCGCTGTTTAGGATTCTCTTCGATATCGATCTGTTTTCACAATGTCTGGATTCCGAAACTCTGTTCCACGTTTCCTCCAGATGCGAATGCGTCGAGAGTTACTCGCCAGACCTTATCGGGACTCAGCTGAAAGAATAACATTGGCCCGCTGATCGACCGTCCGTGTAGTATTTTGACGACTCCACTCTAGACGTTCCCTTTTGTGAACGCGCATAAGAGGTACACATATAGAAGGTTTCCGATAATGATGGCCCCTCTGACGATGCCTTCTGTACACCGTTTGTGTCAATATAACGCGTCCAGTGGATGCTGCGAGGTCAGATCCCATTTGCAGCGCAGTACTAAGGCAGTGTATCCTTACGATCAAATAACGGTCCTTTCTTTTTGATATCACACATGGTCGGCCCTGCTCTGGTTTTCGGGATACTGTTTCGATCTACATAAATTGTTGCCATGCCCGAGAAACAACAGAAAGATTCACATTTATTTTTCGGGCCACATCACTTTGCAACTGTCCTGCTTCCATTGTTCTTATGACCCTCCATTGCAGAGAGTCTGGTAGGCCTCTTCCTTGTACCATACTGTTCCGTCTGTGACTGTATACACAGCGTTGTGGATGTGGGACTACCTGGCAAATACCACTCCGTTTGATAGGTGCCCTGATGTCATCGTTGAAATGGTTGTTCGTTAACTGAAAGCCGTCTTCCGTGCAGAACAGGATTGCACGGACAACCGTTGACATTTTGTATGATTATACCGTGAATTATTCGCAAGGCGGATAAATACCGGTTTGTTGCTTTAATTTTGCACACCAGTGTATTTTAGACTCTGAACTACATCATGACGTTTTACAAGCCTCACAGAGCAATACTGACATGTAAAAGAATTAATTTTAGAGTCTGTTCTGCCTTAAATCTTGAATGGTACAGAGATAGAACTCAGATATTAGGTCCCATAGTGCTCAGAGCCATTTGAACCATTTAGAAGGGGGAAGAAAAAGTGATGTCTCATGAAAACAGCACTAACAGTTGCAAAAATTCAGTGACGTGGCTCATGCGATCGAAGGACGAGGCACGCTTCGGCAGTGAACAGCAGCACATGATGAAAACAGAAGAAAATTATTAGCAAAAAGTGCTTCAGCATGTAGTAGAAGCAATTAAAAATTGGCTATACGGGGACTTGTTTTTCATGGCGATAAAGAAATTTTTGGAGCTCCAAATAATTGTAACTCTTGCGGTTTCCCTCAATTAATTGCTCATTGTACCCATTTTTGAAACATTATTCCAAGAGCGTGGTTCTAAATGTCTTGGTCGTCTTTCATATTTGTCCAATACTATGAGTAAAGAATTTATCGGCCTTACGGGGAAACAATGTACTGGGCAACATAGTTGGCGAAATTCAAACAGAAATATAGTACAGTCTAGATGGTAGGACATTACATGAAAATCCACTACCCGTTGTAGTTAGGTGTTGTTTCGAGAGAAGAGTTCACAAAAGATTTTTGTGTTTTGTTCCCATAGGCAGTCACAGAGGAAAAAGTCTTAGGAAGGTTATTGTGGTGTCACCGCCAGACACCACACTTGCTAGGTGGTAGCCTTTAAATCGGCCGCGGTCCGGTAGTATACGTCGGACCCGCGTGTCGCCACTATCAGTGACTGCAGACCGAGCGCCGCCACACGGCAGGTCTAGTCTAGAGAGACTCCCTAGCACCTGCCCAGTTGTACAGCCGAGTTTGCTAGCGATGGTTCACTGTCTACATACGCTCTTATTTGCAGAGACGACAGTTTTGCATAGCCTTCAGCTACGTCATTTGGTACGACCTAGCAAGGCGCAATATTCAGTTACTATAATTACTTCAAGAATGTATTCTGAACAGATAATATTGTGAATATGTACCGTCAAGATCGACGATTAAAGTTAAGTATCAAACTAATCACGTCCACTTTCTGAATAGTCATTCCTTGCCATGTCCCAGACTCACGTCAGTATAGTTCTTCCCTCCTCACGCCAGCCTGCATGAGCTAAAACGCGTGCATTTCGGCCTCCACTCGTTACAGGGTGTTGGCTCTTCTGCTAACACAAAAGTTGTACTAGAACTCTTGGGAAAATAAAATATTAGGATACAAAACTGTCGTTCGCAATAGTATGACCATGTTAGTAACATGAGTGGGAGATACTAAGGTTTAAGTGCAACGCTAAAGAAATTGAATTCAATAGCTTTTCATGTGTCCTGTGTTGCGCACTAGTTATATCTTGTGGTCCAAAACAGTGTAGAGGAATCGTTAGAATCACTTGGTTTGTTTTTAAGTTTTACAACGACCTTATGATTTTTTTTGTAGTGTCCACTTATCGTTGGTACATTCTTGTGAAGAACAAATAACGACTTAAGACATTTTCCCATACCAGATGGTCGTGTCGTGAGGAAGCAATATCGGCTGTTCTACAGAGTTTCGATGTCGTTTACGTGTCACTCGAAGAAATTATCGAGATCAAAGAAGAAAAGGCAGCGATAAGTAATGAAGCAGAGTCGCTTCGGAAAAAAAAAAAAAAAAAAAAAAAAAAAAAAAAAAAAAAAAAAAAAAAACTATAAAAACTGTAGACAGCAATACTGGCTATTTCCTGCAATGATATGTTGTTTCGAATGGATAAAACTAAGAAATATTTGCAAAATCCTGGACTGGACTGAATTAGCAGGGGTCAAATATAGCGATCATTTATTCCGTTTTTCAGCCGCGTTAGGGAAAACCAGGTTAGAAGCTTAAGTGAGCATGCGTATCAGGAATATAGCGACGCAAGGAAACGCATAAGAAGAAGATTCCATGATGGAGAAAAATCAGAAAAAATGAGTGGATATGATAAATTTCGTGTGCAAGTACTGCAGTTATTGATAAACTACAAGCAGAACAAAAAGCCACAAGAAGAGTATTGCGAATTAGTTAATCATTTCATTCTTTTAACAAACAACGTAGTAAAGCAAAAAGCCGAAGAAATCTTTAACAGAAACGTAAAAACTTTGTCAAAAATACCAAGGTTATCTCTATGAAGAAAATTTTGTTACGAAATTATCCATTTTAGTAAATATTTGAAGTAGTACCTCAAAGAAAAGGCTGATAAAATTTCATTAGTGTAATTATATGAGTTAATGGTTGAAAATGATCTCGGTGATGTTTTTTCAAATGTGGTGATAGCTTACCGAATCTTCCTCTCAATACAAATTGCGAATTGTAAAGCTGAGAGAGGATTCTCCAAACTAAGCCTTACCAAGAAAAAAATACGAGCTACAATGGAAGAAGCACACATTTCCACTCTCATCTTGTTATCAGTTGAGCATGAGGTGACCAGTTCTCTCAACTTCCAGGAGCTTGAGGTGTAGACTGCTGTGAAAGAGCACGCTGCGGTTGGTAAAATTCACGTTAAAGATTCCTAATCCCAATGCTGCGAAATGCTCGGTGTATGCATGTAGCTGTCTAGAAAGTGATGACTACTGTGTTGGCTACTGTCCAGATCCACTTTCGAGCCCCGATCCAAATTGATCTCTCCTCGTTCGCGGCCACCGTCCGAATCTATTCACCAACGCTCCTCTCTCCTTCACGGCCACCGTGTGAAATCAGCCTACTCTTACTCCACCCAATTCCATAAAACACTTCACTTGGAGTATCAGCCAAAATGCTAAAAATCACCAATCAGAAACAGTAGCGTTTTCATGAGTCATTCGACCATACCTCTGCATGCTGTACAGCCTTCCTCCACCAGATGGGCAAAGACCCTTCCCAAAACATCTCATGTAATTGAACAGACATTCACCACCACACTTTCTGACGTAAGAGCTGGTGTCCCAATTAAAATACTGTTATACTGTCCGTATAGGAAGCCGTGCGGCTGAGGGTGTCTACGCGACCCTGAAAAGATGCGACAGGTCACTGTTGACGTAGTGTCAGACGTACTACAGTACTGGCCCGTTTCGGCCACGGAGACAAAATGTTTTCACAAGTCTAATAGATGTGGATCCCACAGGAAGCGTGAGAACACCTGCAGAATCGGAGGAATGCACCTTCCTCAGCTAAGATCTGTTTTCCGGGCACCAGCCCATCACGAGTTGGTGAAAGGAGCTCCCTATGTCCTCTCCTCTGCCTTTTCGTCTTGGACTCCCTGCGGTTCCGGCCTTGTCCTCCCCCTTGCATTCCTTTGCGTGAAAGAGCTAGCCCAAGCCTCACTTGGGTCGGCCGATATACCTACTGCCGTGTCGCTCCTGCTTCTCTGAACTGGCACAAACAAAGTGTCCCAGCAGCAGCTGTGACTGTCCGACAACACATGCACTCTGTTCCTCTCACCTCATGCAACTAGCTGTTATTGAACTCAGTATGACAATCACTTTCAACCCTCTCCAAGGAGCATCATTAAGGACACAGCCTTCCTAATGAAAATGCCCTCATTATGCTTTACCACATGGATAAATAAATAAAGTGGAAGTAGTCCAAAGACTTGCCATTTTCACAACCATCCACTCGCATTACATTTTTATACGAGGCATTATGCACTTAAATCATGATAGTGGGGTATGCATAAGCAAAATTTAGAACTTCATGACTACCTCCACATCAATTAATCAGAAGAAAAGAGGAAGGGGACAACTTTGCCAGCCATAAGGAAAACGAAGCATAATGAACCAATACCCATATGAGACTATATGATCTCTGGAAGCATTTCAGTTATAAACAGTTAATATAAATGGAGCGTATCGAGCCTGACAAAAACCCTAGCTTTTTACTAAGTCCAGAGTAGAAATATCCAAAGCAATTTACAATATAACTAAATAATTTTTGTGCCTTCACAATACATGCCCTCCCTGAGGGATGTGGATGTCCGGGGCTAGAAAAAAATGTATGACTCCTGCTTACTTCATGTTGACCTAATACATTTCTGCGTAAGGGTATTCATGTAATTCGAAGACATCAACCAAGGCATGCATTGGGAGATATTATACTTAACGGAACTTCGCAAAATACAAAGTTACTCTGTTATATAAATACAATAAATAAAAAAGGAGTATCTGGAAAACGTATTTTACATATATGCCTCCTAGTGATAGTTTAACAACTCATGCATCCAAGTTCCTGACAACACTAATATACAAAAGTATGGAAAAGAAAGCTGAGAATCAGTTAAATGAGGATAAATTTAGCTTTAGGAATGGTAAAGACAGTTCTGGCGTTCCCCTTGATAATGGAACCAAGACTGAAGAAAAATAAAGATATTCTTATAAAATTTGTCGACCTAGAAGAAACGCCTGCATCTCGTGGTAGTGCGGTAGCGTTCTCGCTTCCCACGCTCGGGTTCTCGGGTTCGATTCCCGGCGGGGTCAGGGATTTTCTCTGCCTCGTTATGGCTGGGTGTTGTGTGCTGTCCTTAGGGTAGTTAGGTTTAAGTAGTTCTAAGTTCTAGGGGACTGATGACCTAAGATGTTAAGTCCCATAGTGCTCAGAGCCATTTTTTTTAGAAGAAACGTTAGACAATGTAGACAGATTCAGTATGTTAGAAAATATGAGAAAAACATTAGTAAGCAATAGTAAAGGCGGGTAACATGTACAAAACCCGTCTGCCTGCTTAGCTGGGTGGTAATGTGTTTGCCTCCCATGCAAGAGGGCCCAGGTTCGATTCCCGGCCGGATTGGAGATTTCCTCCACTCGTTGGCTGGGTGCTGCGTTGCCCTCATCATCATTTCATCCTCATCCCCGGCAGACAAGTCGCCCAATGTGGCATCGAATGAAATAAGACTTGCACTTGGAGGCCGAACTTCCCCGAATGGAGCCTCCCGGCCAACGATGCCGTATGCGAATTTCCATCTTTTTTGTTGTTGTACAAAAACCTACAACGAGATAAGAAGACCAAGAACGAAGTCCTAGGATTAGAAAGGCCGTAACAGAGGGCCTAGAGACGAAGCCAGCTTTCGCCAGTGATGAGGCAAGCACGCCTTGTATCGCCTGTCGAGCTGCCTCTGAGCGAGCACGCGTTTGTTTACTTCCATACAGCTGCTTGTCTTCGTGTCCGAATTCACAGACCGTCATAGCGTTTCCCTATCGCCAGGCCACAATTAAATTTACGTTTCCTTTAGATCACGAACGACCCAAACCGTATGCAGTTGAACGATTTATACAGGACAAAATGCGTCTCCCACAGTAAGATATTCTCGGGATTCATTTTTCGATGAACTGTTATGTACATAACTCTGCTGAATGAAGAGCTGTGCGCCGACGTTGTGCTGACCATCCTAAGTTACGATACTCTGACCATGTAGGAGTTGTCGTGATTGATCCGTCGGTTTTTGCCGCCGAAGATGCGAGTTTTCGAATAACCGTGTGAGGTGGCGTAGGACGTTGTCGTGGCCGCCTTTAAACCTTACAGCAATATCGTCAGTCACGTTGCTGGAACTGGAATACGTTCGAAACATACCGTGCCCTCATTGATATCGGCAGATAAAAATTGAACTGAGGCAGCACGTGCCTTCCCACCTAGTAATTTAGGCTGCAGTGCTGTCGTCATGTACGATGGTCAGCCGCGCATTTGTTCAGGTTTTGGCCAGGAAGGGCGTTCCTTTCCGTACGAGCTCTGGTTTCCCTTATTTCATCGTGGTGATTGTTCCTCCTATGTAGGTCGGTGTCAATAAAATATGTTCACATCAGGAGGAGAAAGTTGGTGATTGGGATTTCGTGCGAAGATTCCGTCGCAACGAAGAACGCCTTTCTTTTAATGACTTCCAGCCCAAATCCTGTATCATTTCTGTGAAACTCTCTCCCATATTTCGCGATAATACAAAACGTGCTGCCGTTCTCTGTACTCCGTCAGTCCTCTCTGCTAAGGATCCCACACCGCGCAAAAGTATTCCAAAAGAAGACGGACAAGCATAGGCGGCCGGGGTGGCCGTGCGGTTCTAGGCGCTACAGTCTAGAACCGCGCGTCCCCCTATGGTCGCAGGTTCGAATCCTGCCTCGGGAATGGGTGTGTGTGATGTCCTTAGGTTATTTAGGTTTAAGTAGTTCTAAGTTCTAGGGGACTGATGACCTCAGAAGTTAAGTCCCATACTGCTCAGAGCCATTTGAACCGTTTTGAACGGACAAGCATAGTGTAGGCACTCTTCTTAGTGGGTCTGTTACGTTTTCTAAGTGTTCTGCCAATGAAACGCAGCCTTCGGCTAGCCTTCCCCACAAAATTTTCTATGTGTTCTTTCCAATTTAAGTTGTTCGTAATTGCAATACCTAGGTATTTAGTTGAATTTACGGCTTTCAGATTAGACTGATTTATCGTGTAACCGAAGTTTAACGAGTTCCTTTTAGCTCTCATGTGGATTATCTCACACTTTTCGTTATTTAGGTTCAACTGCCATTTTTCGCGCTATCCAGATATTTTCTCTAAATCGTTTAGCAATTTTTTTTAATCTTCTGATGACTTTATTAGTCAATAAACGACAGCGTCATCTGCAAACAACCGAAGACGGCTGCTCAGATTTATCTCCCAAATCGTTTACATAGATAAGGAACAGCAAAGGGCCTATAACAGTACCTTGGGGAACGACATAAATCACTTCTGTTTTACTCGATGACTTTCCGTCAATTACTACGAACTGTGACCTCCCTAACAGGAAATCGTCATCTGCAGACACAAGCTGTCCGTGCCGAACCCATGGCTGCCGATCCTGGAGGCGCACTTACCTCCGCTTTACTGCCGCCTGACCACATGTCAGACGATTGCTGCCTGCCCTGGGACACGGAACAACATGTTAGGAAGCAACGGTCGCCGAGGGAACGGAAGAGATAACGCCGTACCCCTTCTGATGACTGCCTCCATAGGATGTGTGCACAGGGTGGAGACCGTCCTATTGATGATGCACTGGTGCCCTAGCACCTGAAGACGTGCCATGTTTTCCCACTCTGTCTCCAGTCGGTATCCACCTGCGGACACCGACCGTTCCCACCTGGCTTTGATGTGCACGTTGCAATCGTTTGTGCTCCCCGTGGTTTTACGTCTCCCATGCTTCACTTATTGCTAGTGGGGTGACGATCATCCTCCGTGACAGTATCATGATCCCTTTATCCCTGATGACAGACGCGTGGCTCTGACGTCGAGTGGCATCACAGTCATCAACGTCTATGTGCCATCAGGTTCGCGTCGCCGCCGCGAAAGTTCCACTTTCTTCACCGAGACAATCACCCCTCTTTTCCTGGGTTGGCAGGATACATTGATCATGGGAGACGATTTCAACTTCGCCCAGGCACCCAAAAACCAACTACCACGTCACTCACTAGCGGCAATTCTCCAGCACCTAAACTTTGTGAATTCTTGGAAGCATGTTCATGGTTGATACGCCCAGCTTAACCCGCTTGACGGGACAGGTAGTTTAAATTGTGGAAAGCGGCTAAAGTAAGTGGCTGTCAGTTACACTCGAATATACAACTTTATTATCTGATCAAACATTACAAGCCCCCCCCCCCCCCAAAAAAAAAAACATTTTTTCTGTAACACACGGCCTTAATGTTTAGGACTTAATTACCATCTGAAAGCCACATTAATTTAAAAACGGCTGTAGGCTAATAACTTAAAACGCAAGCATAATCAGAAATTTAACAGGAAAGCCTTATCTTACAACAGTTCTTTAATTTACTCTGAAGGCCTTAAGAGCAAAATAACTCAAAATCGCCTAAAGGCCCAACCCTTAAAATTCATCAACATTAAAACCTTTAAAATTGCAAAGGTCTTACATGAAATAGTTATTTAAATTAGGCTGAAAGCCTAAAGAATATTACACCTTTCGCAACCTTAATTTTAAAAAAAGCGGCTAGAAGCCACATAAATACAAACAGCGAGAACGAATTAAAAAAAAAAAATAAGTACACCCAAGGGCACTCAGAAGTTCCGAGGGTCGGCCTCGATTTCAAACACTAACGCTCGCTTAGGGGAAACAGGTAGTCGGGCCAATTATTCACGATCCTGCGACAACACCACCGGCCTACAGTCTACGGGCCTACCTACAAGATAACTTCCACTTCATCCGACCAGGGCACAACAGGGAGTTCAACGGAACAACGTAGATGATATTGGCGCCCACAACCAATCATACATGGAGCTGTCAAACCACACACCATGCTGGACAGCAACAACATGATGAGGAAACTACACTGCCTGAAATTTACGTCAATGGCCAGGGCAGGTAATCGGAACGTTGACGGCCACAAGGCAGAAGATTCCGCTAGTGTACGTCAATTCAAATAACTAAACACAGTGAAAATCCACTGGAGGGTGGCTAGAATTTTCCAACTTGAAAACCACGTTGTTGCTCGCGGGAATATCCCAACAGCCGACAACGAACTCCAAACGACACAATGTGAAGTCTTGACTTGCTGGTAGATTGAATCAAAAGTCAACTTTCGTGTCCAGTGTCGGTGAGCCACGGACCTCGTAGCAATGGGAACAGCCCCACACACTCCGACACTGCGTAGAGACCGCCAGCGGCCCCGGCCAAGCAACGTCTAGCGGAGAATTCCTCGCTGCTCCACGCCAACCGACTGAGTGCCCAGGCCCGGAAATGGTGAAAGGACCAAATATACGTCGGCCGATGAGACGACCAACCAACGGTCGTCCCGCTCCAATCTCCGCCCATCGGACAGTTCACGTGTGTCAGCAGTGGTCGGCGAGCACTGGCTGTCGGCGCCTCACTAGCGCTCCGTCCCCGACTTCACTGCTGCTGCGTCCCGCCTGCACTGCTGGTCCGTCCCAAACTGACTGCCAGACACACGACTACCTGGAAATACTATCGCTCGCTCCAGAGATGGCATGACAGTGCACTTATCGATACGCGCTGCTTCTGCCGCTTACGAGCTAGTAAGGCAGGAAGTTACGCCAATAAATGGAATAAGAAAACCAGTCGGCAGTACCGTAATAGAAATGACAAACAATAAATGGGATAAACGCGAGCCGTTACGGCTCAGTGGTGATTGTCTGGGGTTCACACATTTCAGTAGCCGTTCTTCTAGCCACCTCGATCGTGTCTACATCTCCCTAAATATTGTCAGTAGGGTGCAGGTTGCTGAAGTCTGGCCCATTGCGGTTCTCTGACTATGACACGTACATCTGTACTATGGACATCTGCCACCAGAGGGTATGGCCCGGCCATGGACCATGGAAACTAAAGACGATCCATTTTACTTCATAGAACTGTGACAGCGCATCGATACCACGTGTACAGCTTGTCATCGACGTCACGTTGTGAATCAGTCTGCCCTCTTACGGTGGATGCTCAACGCATAGCCTGCAAGACCTTGATTGGCCGGCCGCGGTGGTCTCGCGGTTCTAGGCGCGCAGTCCGGAACCATGCGACTGCTACGGTCGCAGGTTCGAATCCTGCCTCGGGTATGGATGTGTGTGATGTCCTTAGGTTAGTTAGGTTTAAGTAGTTCTAAGTTCTAGGGGACTAATGACCACAGCAGTTGAGTCCCATAGTGCTCAGAGCCATTTGAACCATTTTTTTTTAACCTTGATTGGTTACAGAAGGGAAGTCGCAGCATGGTGGCGACGGACCCATGGTTTCTGTTTCACCTTTCCCCGGGAATGAACTATGATGCAGTATTCGCCAGGGCCGCAGTTTGTAGGGAATCGTGCCAAGTCACAGCTCACACCCCTCTCTCGCTCTCACCTTGAAGGAGCTTCCTGTGGACAGCGCTGCTCCATTGTGTGTAGTTGTTACTCTCTGATGTTTAGGACTCGATTTTGCAACTGATCATCGGCACACGATTGCTCTCAACTGCTGGCGCCTACTGACCCAACTACGAGCTAGACTCCTAGATCATCGTTTATGAGCCCTTGATCTTCTGCAGCGGACACAGTATATAAATGTATATCTGGCATCATGTATGCCCCACGTGGACAGACACTTCCTATTCCACCATGAAAGGCCAGTTGTAGCAGCTTTGGGTCCATATGTTTACCACAGCTTGCTGTTCAGATGGTTCAAATGGCTCTGAGCAGTATGGGACTTAACTTCTAAGGTCATCAGTCCCCTAGAACTTAGAACTACTTAAACCTAACTAACCTAAGGATATCACACACACCCATCCCGAGGCAGGATTCGAACCTGCGACCATAGCGGTCGCGCGGTTCCAGACTGTAGCGCCTAGAACCGCTCGGCCTCCCCGGCTCTTCAAGATAAGATACGACATCGTCAGCTTCCCACGGTGCAGGGGTGATTTACGTCTCATCTTGTGCCTCACAGAGTGATAGCCTTTATCGTCAGCTTTCACATGGCGCTGTGGCGCTGTTGCTCTAAGCACCTTACCAGCCTATTGCTGGAGGCCCTTGCACCGTAGTCTCTCTGAACACCTATCTAACTTTTGGACGTCCCACCGCCCTTCTTTTACTTCCGCCCCTTTTCCCTGAGCTACTTTTGCATTGCGATACTGAAAACGCGCTTGACATCCACGAAGGCAACCTATGACTTTCTTTAGCAGCAAAGTAACCGAATGTGGTTGAGGGGAAGCGTCATCATTTCGACTGGCGTGCCGTTGGTGATCGGTGTGCTCTCCTTACCTTGACACTGGCGTCCATTCTGCCTGGTACCTTACTGTCAACGGGAAGAAACTATGGCGGTCATGCCTTCTCGGGATTCACTCCACAGGCACTCTGTTGTGTCGCCTGTGATGTTTTGGACATGGACAAGCATTACCTGGAGCGCGAAACGGTGGGAGGTATCTGGTTCCTGGTGCGACGGATGCTGGGCCTAATTTCCCATACGACTTCTATCAGATGCCTACTCATCTGCTCCTCTTTCCGAGCGCGGGATATTTGCTGCAAGAAAGACCAATTGTGCGAAGTGCGTTAGAGGACACACTTGCTGATGGCGAAAAAATAGCCTCCACTGTTGGCACTTCCTTAATGAACGCCGCTGAACAGTTTTCCGAAATCCCAAATACAGGCAATTTTTCTCCAGTATCCTTTTTAGTGTCCTTCTTAACTCACTCCATAGCTGTGGTGTTTCTGCATGAGGAGTTGATCCATGCCTTTTCCTCTCTTAGAAGCGGTTAGTCCCTGTTGATCGGAATGTTCTTCCCCACAAACATGAATAAGTCATTGATGTTCTTTGTACCTCTACTCCACGTTCCCTACACTTTTCTTGTTTCCTGGGTGGAGGGAAAGGGACTGGCCTCGGGCTATTACTGCTGCCCACATTGTCGCTCTCCCCTCCCGCACCCGGAAGGTAAGACTGCTTTAAAAAAGCGAAAGGCCTTCTCAAACAGGGCGGAGGAGCGGACAAAGGTCCAGGACCATCTTATATCCTCGGGTGGAAAACTGCCCTTAAAGACGGAAGAACCAGCGATGATAAACGGCATGAGGCTACAGAAGGCAATGGAAACCAATGCATTAAAGTCACATAGTGCGTATCCACGGGACATATGGTTGGTAATTTAAAACGTATCATGACGATCTCTCCATTGGAAAAGGTCCTGGTATAGTCCCACATTCAGATCTCTGGGGGTATGGGGGAGGGGGCGCTTGCCAAGGGGCTGCTGACCAAGGAAAGAATAACGTTCTATAAATTGGGGCGTGGAATGTCAGAAGTTTGAACGTGGCAGGGAGACTAGAAAATCTGAAAAGGAAAATGCAGAGGCTCGTTCTAGATATAGTGGAATGGAAAGAAGGCAAAGGTTCCAAGTCAGAGGAGTATATGTAATATCAACAGTAGCAGAAAATGTTATAGCAGGCGTAGGATTCGTTATGAGTAGGAGGGTAGGGCAGAAAGTGTGTTACTGAGGATAGTTAAGTGATAGGGTTGTTCTCATCAAAATCGCAGCAAATCAACACCGACGATAGTCCGGGTACACATGCCGGAGTCACAAGCTGAAGATAAAGAGATAAAGTATATTAGGATACTGAATGGAAAATTCAGTACGTTATGGGTGATGGAAATCTAGTAGTCATGGGGGACTGGAATGTGGTGATAGGGAAGGTGTAGAGGAAAGAGTTATGGTACCATGAATGAGAGAGGAGTAAGACGAATTCCGTTCTGCAATAAATTTCAGCTAGTAATATTGAATACTCTGTTCAAGAATCGCAAGAGGAGGAGGTATACTTGGAAAAGGCCAGGAGATACGGGCAGATTTTAGTTAGATTGCATCACGATCAGGCAGAGTGTTCGAAATCAGATTCTGGGCTGTAAGGAGTATCCTGGTGCAAATGTAGACTCAGATCACAATTTACTAGTGATGAAGAGTAGACTGGGAATTTAAGAGACTAATCAGGATGAATCAATACGCAAAGATGTGTGATATGGTAGTGCTAAGTGATGAAGAAATACATTTGAAAGCCCCAAGGCTAGAACTACAGCTAAAAGGAATAACAGAGTAGGCAACTCAGTTGAAGAGGAATGGGTATGTCTAAAAAGGGGAGTCACAGAAGATGGAAAAAAACGTGAGTACAAAGAAAATAACTGAGAAGAAACGATGGGCAACAGAAGAAATACTTCAGTTGGTCGATAAAAGCAGGAAATACGAAAATGTTCAGCGAAATTTAGGAACACAGAAATAGCGGTCCTTTAGGAATGAAACAAATAGGAAGAGCAGGGAAGCTAAGGCGAAATGACTGCATGAAAAAAGTGAAGAAATCGAAAAGCAAATGATTCTCGGAAGGGATAACTCAGAGTAAAGAAAAGTCAAAACAGCCTTCGGTGAAATTAAAAGCAACGGTGATAACATTACGAGGGTAATGGAAATTACACTGTTAAGTGCAGGGGAGGGAGTGAATTGTTGGAGAGAGCACATTGAAGGCCTCTGTGATGTGAAGACTTGACTGATGTAACAGAAGAAGAAACAAGAAACGACAGGTACGAGATAGGGGATCCAGTATTACAATCAGAATTTAAAAGAGCTTCGCAAGAGTTCAGATAAAGTAATGTGGAAGGGATAGATAAGAGCCCTTCAGAATTCTTAAAGTATTGTGGGAAGCGGCAACTGAACGATTATTGACATCGGTGTGTAGAATGTATGAGACTGGCGATACACCATCTGACTTTCGGAAAAAGATCAGCCACACAATTCCGAAGACTGCAAGCGATGACAAGTGCTGGAATTATTGCACAATCCACTTAACAGCTTATACATCCTAACTGCTGACAAGAATAATATACAGGAGAATGGAAAAGAAAACTTGATGATGTGTTAGATGAAGACCAGTTTTGCTTTAGGTAACGTTAATAACGGAAGCACGACTAAAGAAAAATCAAGATGTGTTCATAGGATTGCTCGACCTGGATAAAGCAATCGGCAATGTCAAATAGTGCAAGATGTTCCAAATTCTGACGAAAATATAAACCACAGGGAGAGACGGGTAATATATAACATGTACAAAAAACAAGACGGAATAAGAAGAATGGAAGACCAAGAACGAAGTGCTCGTATTATAAATGGTGTAAGGCAAGGATGTACGAAGCAGTCTTTCGGACCTACTGTTCAATCTATACATCAAAGAATCAATTATGGAAATAAAAAAGAAAGGTTCAAGAGTGGAATCAAAATTCATCGTGGAAGGATATCACTAGTAAGATTCGGTAATGACATTACTATCCTTAGTGTAACTAAAGAAGAATTATAGGATATGTAAAATGGAATGAACAGTCTAGTGAGACAGAGTCCGGACTAAGAGTAAACCGAAAAAGACATAGTAATGAGATTTAGGGGAACTGAGAACAGCGAGATACTTAACATCATTCTGGGGCATCACGAAGTAGATGATGTCAAGGAATTCTACTACCTTGGCAGCTAAATAACACATGACGGTAGAGGTAAAAGAAAGCTTAGAATATGTCTGTTATTGGTGCAGAGAAATTTACTGGTCTGATACATCGGACTTAATGTGAGGAATAAATTTATAATAAAGAACATTTAGAGTCCAACATTAGATGGTAGTTTATCATAGAATGTGTGAAAACAGAAACAGGAAAATACGACAATCGAAGCATTTGACATGTGATGGTATAGAAAGATGTTAAAAATTAGGTAGACTGAAAGCGTAAGGAATGAGGAGGTTCTCCGCAGAATCAGCAGAGAAAAGATCACTTGGTAAACACTGACAAGAAGAAGCCACAGGATGAGAGGACATATGTTATGACGTCAGGGAAGGATATCCGTGGTACAAGAGAGAGTTGCAGAGTGTAAAAGCTATAGCGGAAGATATAGATTGAAATATATCTGTGTGTGTACCTCAGATTAATAATAAAAAACATTTGTCATAGAATCTGTGAGACATTGCAACGAATTGGTTTAAAGTTGGCAGCTATTTGTTTATTTTTTTTTATAAAACGGTATATACGGTAAAAACATTCATTTCAGTCATTCAAGTTCAAGTTGGAATAAAGTTATAGGAGGCAGAATTAATAGATTTTTCCTCTGAATCGTTTTAGACTGTATTGCTTAGTACAATTATTTGGTTCTTTTATTTTATGGAAATTTGGTGAGCAGTTGTACCGAATCATATTCAAAGTGATTTTCCCTGTTATTATCATAAATACGTAATTTTATTTCGTTTCTGTTGTCCTTCGGAACTGTCTGATTTATTTCAGAACTGAAAGGCTTGCGGTTACACGTTCATCGTGATTTACAGAAAAGGGCTGTGGTGATGTTACAAGAAGAAGCAGATTTTTTAAGTTTGCAATAATTGCTTTATATTCATAGGTGCAACTCCGGCGGCTAATCGAGTTATATTGTGTGGGAGCAGTTTTCTGGTAGCCCCACAGTGTTTATGGTGTGTGTTCGAGGCTGGACTACAAGTCTGACGAACGCAGTTGGACGTCATCCAAACTCGCCTGTGTCAGCTATCGGAGCCGCGCCACCGCGGTAAGCACCGGACCCTCCTATGCCCTCCGTGTTGTGTGTTTCGGCCCTTTTTGTAAGCTGCTGTCCACCGGACTCTCAAAGCCCTCGAGCGTAAAACCGAGCCATGCAGCGCGAACGGCGATATAACCGCAGCACATAAAATCCGACGCCGCACAACGAATCTCTCATATTGATCTCTCCCCTCCAAAGTGGCACTCTGCCAATGGTGCGTTAGTGCTGACGTACATCCCCGGCAGTGTGTTTATACGCGTACGTGTGTGGGCGGTGCGTGCTTGTGTGTCAGTGAGAGAAAAAATGGGTTAAGTCTTAGCACAAACGCAGTACCGCGCCAGAAATATTCCACAGGCCTCTATAACGTTTTCTAACTAGTATCTGGCTGCAGTATGTAACCGCTTTTTGCATCAAACCATTTCACCAACATTAAACGTTTACAAAAAGGTTAAATTAGTACTTTTATAAAAACAGAATGGTACATTAAAACTTTTAACCAGTATTGATGTGGCACGCTGCCACTGTAATGAACAAAGGATTTCACGAATCTGGCGTTTTGCGAAAGTCACTCCAAAAGAAATAGACAACGTTTTTTCAAAAATCCAAATTTTGTTCTCGGAGGTCGCAGAAACAGGAGTTCGGCTTATATTCAAATTAATTCAAACTGTTTCTGCCAGTCACGCAACCAATGCACTCTGTCAAAATGGCTGCTGCATTTGTTACAACGTGCTTTCATAGAGCTTCTGTTTTGCGAGAATGAGACTGTGAACAGTTATTCACAAGAGGTTGAAGAGGATGCACGGTGATGACGGTGTTGATCATATTACTCTTACTCGTTGGGCAAGCTGGTTATCTGGTGAAACAAGACCTCTCCCACACCGGCAGACCGAGCACTGCACAACTCTTGACAATATAGAGAGTATTCCTCACAACCTTTTCAAATGCGAGTGTGGATAAAAAAAAATTCTCTGCTTCAACGAAAATTGGTTGAAATTTAACTAAGTTACACGCTTTAAATACTTGAAGCCCGGTACCTGCGGCAATGTTTGTGTAGCCCTGTGTAGTCGACATAGCTGGAAAATATGAACAATGTTTTCCAAAGTGGTATCTGTATCAAGATAAATCTCACTGATGCAAGTAACTGTAAGTAATATCATCAAATCGACATTGTGCTGTGAAAAAATTCTAGACATTTTGTCACGTTCAGTTGTTACTTATTTCAACCTTTTTTGTTTTATCACAACTACACTACGACCCCCTCAGTGAAATAGAGACTAACAACTGTGTACGGTGTCATGAGGAGTCGCTAGGCGGCTTGGAATCGACAACTGCAAAATAAAATAGTTCTTTCTCCAGAACATGCTTCTGTTTGCAACCTTTTCTGAAAAGCAGATTCTAAAACTAGAAACTTCACCGACATAGGAAAGGCACAAATATTTTTTATTATTGCTCTTCTTCTTCTACTTGCGTTAAAAACCCTCTACGGACTACGTTCCTATTTCAATTCTTAATACTCTGTTGTTCTTTCCTTTCCCTTCGAGTATCCCATCTTTGTTCCATTAATTTGCATTTTTCTGTCTTCAGACCACTTTGTGCCTGTTTTTTTTTTTTCCCCCCCTCCTTACAATACTTCCCGTTATTCAACTTTCTCCCTAATAATCTCTCTCTCCAACACTTCTTCTTGTCCTACGTTATTCCTTTCCAAGTTTTTCCTAATCTCACGAAAGAAGGTGGTTGTTAACTCCATTCCTCTAAGATATTGAAGATCTGCTTGGTGAGTCTGTTGCTATCCATTCTGTAAATACGTATAATAAATAATAACTTTCCCTTCTTTATTTTTTTGACACTTTTTCTGTGTTCCAATAAATATTATCGTTACTTAATAATTGTCTTCTTGAAGACCTAATACTTTCCTTACAATTCTTCCTTCTACTATTTATAATTTATCAAGTTTATAGTTTAATATTAAACCTTCGCTAGCATACAGGCACTCTAGTTTCACTACTGTGCTGTAGTGCTTCATTTTAAGTTTTTTACATAGTCGCTCTTTGCTGTACGGACCCCGCAACTCGTGGTCGTGCGGTAGAGTTCTCGCTTCCCACGCCGGGGTTCTCGGGTTCGATTCCCGGCGAGGTCAGGGATTTTTTCTGCCTCGTGATGGCTGGGTGTTGTGTGCTGTCCTTAGGTTAGTTAGGTTTAAGTAGTTCTAAGTTCTAGGGAACTGATGACCATAGATGTTAAGTCCCATAGTGCTCAGAGCCATTTGAACCATTTTGATGTACGTATTCTTAGGTATGCAATAAATTTTCTGCATTCCGCGTACCCTTTCCCCTAAAACAGATATTTCTAAACAATTTTGTTGAACAGTCTTCCCCAAATACTCGATTTCCTTTTATCTTTCCTAGTTGCCATGTAACTGTTATTAAATTTTTCGAAGCGTTTTTCATAATTTAGGTTTTTTTTCAGTGATACTTAAGCCTGTCATTCTGGCTCAATGTTTCACAAAATAATCTTGCATCTGTCAGTGTACCAAAATCATCCACAAGCACTGGGCTGTTTATTGCAGGACTTCCTTAAAATTGTACTTCTAGCCTTCAGGTCACACAAGTGGCATCATTACCGATTTCCAGTTATTGCCATCTCATCATCGAATTATCTGTTTGAAATGAAAAAATTGGTATTGAAATACTAGGAAGCTATATTCATACATAGTATAAAATGGATGTATGTGTGTTTGTACGTATGTACACCCATAAGTCAAAACTGCATGACCACTGTCCATCGCGACGTTGGGTGTAGTCTGGTGTCGTTGCGGGCACGTGACGCGGTAGCAAAAGTATGTAAAAGAAGCTGACATGGACGGAAGATCACCATAGCGAAGATGTGGGCTGCAAATGGGGAAATCCATTGAGATAAGCGACTTTGACAAAGGACAGATTATTATTACGCAGAGCCTGTGGACGAGTATCTCGAGAAGCTGGTAGAATGTTCACGTGCTACTGTGGTGAGCATCTACGGAAAGAGGTAGAAAAACAGTGAAACTACCGCCAAACGTTAAAGATTGGTTGGTCACCAATCTTCACAGGACGTGGGTATCAGAGGCTTTTCTGATACATGCAGTAGGACTGATGCGATCTGTGGCATCTCTACTGGCAGAGCACAATGCTGGTCAACACACAAGGGTTTCGGAGCACGTTGTTCATCGTACATTGTTGAATGTGCAGTTCCGCAGCCGACCACCCCAAAGTGTTCACATGTTGACAAAACATCATCGTCAATTACGATTGCAATGGGCACGAGACCATCGGAATTCGACAGTCGATCAATGGAAACGTGTTGGCTCTTCGGGTGAATCGCATTTTTGCGTAGGTCAACGGTGGTCTCCCACAAACGCTGTCATCGAGGTGAAGGGCGGCTCGAAAAGTGCAGCGCGCTACGGACGCAGGCTGGTAGGAACAGAATTGTGCTATGGAAGAGATTCTCGTGCGCTGGCGTGCGACCTGTGGTAGTAATCGAGGACGCGATGAGAACTGCGAACCACCTGCATCCCTTCATGCGTGATGTCTTCTCCGACGGCGTTGTCGTCTTTCAGCAGGATAACTGTCCGTGTGTCACAGCCAGAACCATGCCAAAGTGGTTTATAGTGAACTCACATTGATGTTTCGGTGACCAATTCGCCTGATATAAATCGCTATCGGGCGCCGTCACCGCTTACGCAAATTAGCAGCCCGTTATTTAAGCGAATTTCATGGTGTATCCGTAGACATCGAACGTCACATACCTCCACAATACTATCAACAAACTGTCGAATTCCTTATAGGCAGAATCCAGTGATTTAATTCTTTCCAAAGATGGACCAACAAGCTATTAAGCAGGTTGGTTGGTTGTTTTGGGGAAGGAGACCAGACAGCGAGGTCATCGGTCTCATCGGATTAGGGAAGGACAGGGAAGGAAGTCGGCCGTGCCCTTTGAAAGGAACCAACCCGGCATTTGCCTGGAGCGATTTAGGGAAATCACGGAAAACCTAAATCAGGATGGCCGAACGCGGGATTGAACCGTCGTCCTCCCGAATGCGAGTCCAGTGTCTAACCACTGCGCCACCTCGCTAGGTATTAAGCAGGTGGTCACGTAGTTGTGGCTCATCAGTGTTTGTTCCACATCTCCTCCTAAACCAGTGCACAGATTTCAACCAAACTTGCAATACGTATCCCCTAATGTCAGGCAACAAGCTCTATGGGCGTAAGAGCCACCTACCTATCATAAGTCAAGAGATATGACATTATAAACAATGAAATGTATGAAATACTGACGCATCATGCATAACATTTAAATATATTACTTCCGTACTATTAACTATTTACGCAATACATTTCGCAGACAGTATCCACATACAATGCTATACGCGCGTACAAAAGTAGACCAAGGTACCACACATAACCCAAGAGTTATGACGTCATAAACATTGAGATGCGTGAAAAAATGCGGCATTATACGTCATGTTTTAACACATTTATCTTTTACTACAATCGAGTCCATTTAAGAAAATCAGTGACACGTGGCAAAGCTTTTTACATCTTTCAACTGCAAAGTGCAAAAGGCTGCCGACCGGAGTGGCCGAGTGGTTCTAGGTGCTACAGTCTGGAACCGCGCCACCGCTACGGTCGCAGGTCCGAATCCTGCCTCGGGCATGGATGTGTGTGATGTCCTTAGGATAGTTACGTTTAAGTAGTTCTAGGTTCTAGGTGACTGATGACATCAGCAATTAAGTCCCATAAAGCTCAGAAACATTTGAACCATTTTTTGCAAACGGCTGCAGGCGATAACTATAGCTGTCCATAGAGGCATAATAAAGAGACACTCCCATAAAAATGTTTAGACAGTCGCGTTTAGACACCTGAAGGACCTGTGCCCGGCGTATAGAGACTGTCCGGGCCATGTTTCTTAATTTACATTCTGTACTTATACATTTGTACATTATGTATATTCCTTTGTACGAATGTTTCGTAATTTAAAATGTGTTTTCACCAAGACATAGCAATAAAATTTTCCCAATACTTCACTACAATCATAGTTCATTTTTTTGTTTTCTTTTCTATAGTAAATTGGCAAAATGAATATTACCCGAGCAATTCCGGCTATTTCAGCTGGTTACAAATAAAACTAATCCGTACACTCAACTACACCTATCTGAATTCATTACAAAGCGACTCTGCCAAGTGGGCCTAGAGAGGTGCTCAAAATGTAAACTTGTCTATGCTATGATTTTAGTCTTGGGAAAGATAATGATTTACGTAAAAGTTAAGGACGAGATAGTTATAAAGTAACATAGCATATCAAGCACTCGGTGAAAAAAATGATCATGCTACAGCCAGAGGTCTCCCACAGAAAGCCGGATGCCACATAGCGTGAGGTCAGCGTAACCGTACAGTTAAATGGGGCTGGCTCTGCAACAAGAGGCAGCTCAAGGAACAGGAAAAGACCATGTGTGTCAATAATCGAGTAGTTACGGTCCACTGTGATGGTGGTGTTCATCACAACACGGCCTGGAGACAGCATTTGGATGACATCATACGGAGAAGAATCATCTTGAAACTGGAAGGACGAAATGTGACGACTGTGGCTCAGGAGTTCGGTGTTCCTGAAAGTATTGTTTCACGTACCTGGGAAGCTCTCCGAACCGTAAGTAAGTGCAGCCCGAAGTAGAGGCAGTGGTCGGCTATTTCTCCATTGACCTTTATTTGACAATTACCATTGCCAACTTTGGCCCATATAAAAAGATATTCGTCGGAATCGAGCTTTTTCTTTCTTCTTGTAGACAAAGTAAATGGCTTATCTACAACAAGCGTACCGTAGGGAACTTTAGCGAGTAATCCTGTAGTCTCTGCTATACTGCAAGTCTTCCAAGCCGATATGTTAGCATCAGTGAAAGCTTCAAGGCCTCCATCATCAACATGATTACTACTAACAACTGCCAACGTCAACCATGTACTGCCTCCAAAAATAGCTTGTATATCACAGGTGAACTCCATTCGTAGTCCACGAAAAACAGTAGGACCACCCATAAGCTGCTGTTTATTAAATTGTCCAGTGAAATCTATATCTGTTGCTGAGGCAAAGGCGTTGCTGAGGCACGTATCATCATCGATGGCGGCGCAGTGCTCCAGTGTATAAGACACTGGGAGCAATAGACACTGATTTGAAGCCGGCCGTGGCGGCCGTGCGGTTCTAGGCGCTGCAGTCCGGAACCGTGGGACTGCTACGGTCGCAGGTTAGAATCCTACCTCAGGCATGGATGTGTGTGATGTCCTTAGGTTAGTTAGGTTTCAGTAGTTCTAAGTTATAGCGGACTGATGACCTAAGATGTTAAGTCCCATAGTGCTCAGAGCCATTTGAACCATTTGAACTATTGATTTGACTAGAGAATTTAAGATACATATGCGTGGTCCTACTGTTTTTCGTGGACTACGAATGGAGTTCACCTGTGATACACAAGCTGTTTTTGGAGGCAGTACATGGTTGACGTTGGCCGTTGTTATGGATAATCATGCTGATTATGGAGGCCTTAAAGTTTTCCCTGATGCTAACATGTTGGCTTGGAAGCAGAGTGTAGCAGAGACTACAGGATTACTTGCTAAAATTTCCTACGGTACGCTTGTTTCAGATAAGCCATTTACTTTGTCTACAAGAAGAAAGAAGAAGCTCAATTCCGACGAATATCTTTTCATATGGGCCAAAGTTGGCAATAGTAATTGTAAAATAAAGGTCAATGGAGACTGAATGTTCTATTTCAGACAGTAAATTTCCTTTTCCAGCCGGCCGGAGTGGCCCAGTGGTTGTAGGCGCTTCAGTCTGGAACCTCGCGACCGCTACGGTCGCAGGTTCGAATCCTACCTCGGGCATGGATGTGTGTGATGTCCTTAGGTTAGTTAGGTTTCAGTAGTTCTAAGTTATAGCGGACTGATGACCTAAGATGTTAAGTCCCATAGTGCTCAGAGCCATTTGAACCATTTGAACTATTGATTTGACTAGAGAATTTAAGATACATATGCGTGGTCCTACTGTTTTTCGTGGACTACGAATGGAGTTCACCTGTGATACACAAGCTGTTTTTGGAGGCAGTACATGGTTGACGTTGGCCGTTGTTATGGATAATCATGCTGATTATGGAGGCCTTAAAGTTTTCCCTGATGCTAACATGTTGGCTTGGAAGCAGAGTGTAGCAGAGACTACAGGATTACTTGCTAAAGTTTCCTACGGTACGCTTGTTTCAGATAAGCCATTTACTTTGTCTACAAGAAGAAAGAAGAAGCTCAATTCCGACGAATATCTTTTCATATGGGCCAAAGTTGGCAATAGTAATTGTAAAATAAAGGTCAATGGAGACTGAATGTTCTATTACAGACAGTAAATTTCCTTTTCCAGCCGGCCGGAGTAGCCCAGTGGTTGTAGGCGCTTCAGTCTGGAACCTCGCGACCGCTACGGTCGCAGGTTCGAATCCTACCTCGGGCATGGATGTGTGTGGTGTCCTTAGGTTAGTTAGGTTCAAGTAGTTCTAAGTTCTATGCAACTGATGACCTCAGATGTTAAGCCCCATAGTGCTCAGAGCCACTTGAACCATATTTTTTTTCCTTTTCCTACTCCTTAATCCTCCCTTTCTCGAAAAAAATCTTATACATCTTTATTACACGTAGTTCTGTCGCCTTGCTTTGGCGCTTGTTCAACTGCAGCAGCAGATTGCCTCTACAGTGTGCAACAGGCAAGAAGGGACCCAAATCAAACAGCGGGTGCAATTGCAACCATATTCAACAGAACAGCGAGGCACGCAGTCTCAAGATCCACAACGAAGCGGTGACCACAATGGGGTGGTATCTTTGCCCGATGATCCGTACGCTGTGTTCCGTTGACACTTGCACATAAGTGGCATCGTTTGCTAGGTCCAAAGAGCATAAGACCTCGACCAACGAGTAGTTTGGTCGTCTGCTCTTCTCGAATTAGGGCAGATGCAGTCTGAGTAGCGGTTCTGAGCGTGCCCTTTTATGGCGAGAGATGAGAACACAGTGCATCCAGGAACGTTGTGGAACATGGCCATATAGTTGATCCAGGTTTTATGGTGTGGAAAGGCATGACGTTACATGGGTGTGCTGACTTTCAGATTTTTGAAGACGGTGAACTCACCGGTCCCACTACTGTGATAATTTACTCTTTCTCAAGGTGCGTGTTTTAAAAATTCCTTCGGTCTTGACTTCATTTTTATGGATAACAATCGGCGACCGCATCGAGTAACTCAAATGAGGGAGCTCTTGGAATAAGCAGCTACTCGGCGAGTGGATTGGTTCGGCAGTTCCTCCAATGAAAGTCCCATGGAGCATGTGTGGGATGCGCTGGGAACACGTACTGCAACCCTTTTACATGCGCCAACGACCATTCAGCAGTGTCAACCACCCTGACGGAGGATTGGAACCCCTAATCCTAAAACTCCAACCTTGTGTCCAGCATGGGAGCACGTTGCAGAGCATACAGTATTGTCTGTGGTGATCATACACAGTACTAAAAACCATGTCCTGCCTTTTGTAACGTTCAGGGACCATCATGCGCCTCTGAGACAACGGTGTAATTATTGTCTTTGTATAAGGATATTATTATTGTCCTCTCCGTTGCGTAGCCGCGCGGGATTAGCGAAGCGGTCTGGGGGCGCTGCAGTCATGGACTGTGCGCCTAGTCCCGGCGGAGGTTCGAGTTCTCCCTCAGGTATGGGTGTGTGTATTTGTCCTTAGGATACTTTAGGTTAAGTAGTGTGTAAGCTCAGGGACTGATGACCTTAGCAGTTAAGTCCCATCTGACTTCACACACGTTTTTTTTTGTTTTTTTTTCCCATTACGTATTTCTTTCCATTACCTTCTGTGCTACACTGCAGCACGTCTTTATAGGTATGGTTCATGTTTTAGCGAGCTATATTACTTGGCAGCTACACATAATGTGAAAATTATTTTTGTTCTGAAATTTTGCACACCTTTTTAGGTTTACTGAGCAACGTAGTTGTTGTTGTGGTCTTCAGTCCTGAGACTGGTTTGATACAGCTCTCCATGCTACCCTATCCTGTGCAAGCTTCTTCATCTCCCAGTACTTACTGCAACCCACATCCTTCTGAATCTGCTTAGTGTAGTCATCTCTTGGTCTCCCTCTACGATTTTTACCCACCACGCTCATAGCGATATATCCAGTCCTCGCACATGACGATTATTTGGCTCAAGAAGTCACATGGATTAGCCTAACACAACTGCAACATCTATGCTCTTGCCTCAGTTCGGCAGGACTGCCGAATCAGTGCCAGCAATCGCAGAACGCAGCTGGTGGTTACCCTTGCTGTGTTCCAAAAATTGATCTACCATTGATTTTTCAATTTTTCCGCTGTCGATTCGATTGGGACAGGCCCTCAGCCTCTCTAGGCAATTCTGTTTTTTCAGTGTCTGCCACTTCTTTCTTCAACATTAAAACTTGGATGACTACGCTTTTAGTATCTGCGTCACCTAAGCAGTGTGTCATATGGTAGGACACTGTTGCTGTATACGTCCACAAACGAAACATGGACGGTTCCAGCGGTGTTCGCCTTCAAATGCAGAAAACGAATTACCGCACATTCTTTCATCCGACCAATGAACTGTGCCATTTTCCTTTGACTCCTCTGCCAGCGTGTTAGACTCACGTAGTACTGAGATCTGGATGCGTACCAGTTGTAATATTTCTGGTTATGGGAGCCAGAAGATTCATCCCGAAGTTTCATGTCTCAGCTGAGCGAAGATGCATTAGCCGTTGCATGACCCCACGAAATGGAATGAAGTACGAAAAAGGAATGGTAGTACGATTACGCCTACCGTGAGAAATAGCGATTACTCAGCAGTCTTGTAATGTGATTAGTTGCTGTACTAGAAGAGAGTGGGATTACCATCCTACCAGAGTTCCAAACCTTATATTTAAATTTCTTAACAATTACTAAAGTGTAATTCAAAAAATGGTTCAAATGGCTCTGGGCACTATGGGACATAACTTCTGAGGTTATCAGTCCCCTAGAACTTAGAACTACTTAAACCTAACTAACCTAAGGACATCACAAACATCAATGCCCGAGGCAGGATTCGAACCTGCGACCGTAGCGGTCGCGCTGTTCCAGTCTGTTGCGCCTAGAACCGCTCGGCCACTCTGGCCGGCACTGGTTTAACGTCTGAATCATATAGGGGAACATTATTTTTAGCTTTACACAAAGTTTCTGTGATCAGTTTACGCCTTTATCTGATGAAATGAGAAGTAAAAAGATGGATGGTGTCTCGAAAATTTCTGGATTTTGAAACATCCTCTTTGAAAAATTAATGAATTACTGTGCTGGTAAACGTTATTTGATTTTCAAAGAGCTGAGCAGGACTGAGCGTACTCAGACATTTCTCTCTTTACTTATTATGATCAACACTAAACGGACACGCAAAATTTTTAGCGCAACGCGATCTGACTTTCAAAAATCCCTACAAAATAATGACCCTGACTAATAATAACCTATGCCTTTCATGAATCACTTACCTCACAAAAATCTCCGTTGCTCGAACTATTGCAATACAGCGAGCGCCAAAGCTGCCATCTAAATAAAAGATTGTAACCACTCAAGGCACTAACTACTGATAGGCATAGTCAGCAAATGAAAGATTTTGATATAGACCAAACTTTGTATTTACATTAATAATGTTCAAAAGTCATCATATATATCAGTTCATGATATACAGTATTACAAATTTACTCTTTCTGATGGACACACATCCAGATAGTCCGCTCTCAAAATTCTCCCATCCCTCTCCCCACATCCACCACTGCTGGCGGCTAACGTCCAACTGCGCAACGCTACGCGCTGTTCACATCCAACTGCCCAACACTGCAAAAGCGAATATTCCAACAATGCTAACCGGCCACAGACTGAACACAGCACAGTCAGTGATTTTCATACAGAGCGCTACGTGGCGTTACCAACATAAAAACCTAAACAGCCTACTTACAATTTAAATTTCAGTAGCAATGAGCATTAGCTAGTTTATAAGTACTTATTTTACAGCCTCACAGTGAGGACAGCGGACTCATGTTTAGCGCTGTACCTCTGCGCTGGGATGTGAACATCACTTAAAGATGTAATAAAGTGGAACATCTTCAGCCCTCTTTTCGATGTTAGGTAGCTATATAACACTGGTAGCTATATAATAAAGAAGCCAACGGCCTTGCCGCAGTGGTAGCACAGTTTTTCGTCAGATCACCGAAGTTAAGTGCTGTCAGGCTTTACTACCGCTTGCATGGGTGACTGTCCGGTTTTCCGGCCGCTGTTGGCAAGCGGGGTGCACTCAGCCCTTGTGAGACGAACTGAGGAGGTACTTTATTGAAAAGTAGTGTCTCCAGTCTCAAAAACTGACAATAGCTGGGAGGACAGTGTGTTGACCACACGCCCCTCAATATCCGCTTGTGGGCAAGGATGACACGGCGGTCGGTCTGTACCTTTGGGCCTTCAAGGCCTGTTCGGACGGACATTAGTTCAGATAACAAATAACATCGAAAGGACGGCTGCAGGTGCTTCCATTTTATTACATAAGTGAATGGCCGAAGTACCGTACGTTCCAGCATGTGTTTATCAGCCAGGCTAGGGATGATGCGATTCTGTAACATTTCGGCGTACCTCTCACCCGTCACGGTAGCAGTTAGAAAAGCAGAATCACGCATTTCCTCGCAGAAAAAAGTCCAAATAAAGGTAGATGTGGTAAATCCAACCCATACCGTGACTTTCTCGTCGAGCAATGGATTTTTCACGACAGTTCTACGATTTTCGGTAGCCGAAATTCTGTAGATGTGGGAGTTGACAGACTCTCGGAGCGTGAAATGAGCTTCGTCGGTCCACAACACGTTACTCAACCAATCGTCATCTTCGGCCATCTTTTGAAACGCCCACATCGCAAATGCCCCCCGCTTCACTAAATCGCCAGGTAACAGTTCATGATGCCGATGGATTTTGTACGGATGGCATCGTAATGTGGGCCTAAATGCCAACCAAGCAGTAGTGTATGGAATGTCGGTGCGGCATGGACTGCACTTCCCCGTGCATGGACCAACCCACTACAGTCTCTATTTCTTCCTGAATTGTCTCAGCAGCATTACGCCTTGTGCTCGGTCGGCCACTACGGAGTGTATCGTCCAAAAAAACAATCCGTGGCTTCGAACTTCGAAATCATTCTCGCCACAACTGCATTTGTCAACGGACCTTTACCGTTCGAATCCCCTTCCTACGGCGATACGATCGTAGCGCTGAACTAGCACATTCCCCATTCTGATAATACAGCTTCACTAAAAGCGCCTTTTCAGGTAACGTGAAGATGCTGCGACTGCTGTCACATCTGATTCTCTCTCCCTTTTTTTCCTTTATTGTAATTTTAAAACCTGTACATCAGGCAGGCTGTCAGCAGCGTTCTATGCTGCTCTTCAGCCACAGGATACAAAATGAGAAAAAAACAGAAAGATTACACATAGGTTACAGAATGGTGTGCAAGAAAACAGTTGACACAGAAAGGCAAACACGGAGCCGTTCACACACGACGATATTCCACATTTGAAACTGTTGACACGACCCACAAACACGGAACACGGCGATGGCACAGGTGAACGATGGAGTGTGACGGTGAACACTGAACACTAAACACGACGGCACACACGAGACACTGATGGCTATGATCTCTGGCGCGCGAAAGTCCACGTAGCGTGTGCGAGTCTGGGGACCTGCCAAGAGGGGAAGAAGAGCGATGGGCGGAGGGGGGGGGGTAAGAGGGGAGAACAAAGACACCAATGGCTGAGGAGATGGGAGGAGGAGTAGAGGGACAGGGGAGGGGAAGCCCGGGGAGGAGTGGAGAGAAAGGGATGAGGGAGGGAGGGTGCCCAAAGGAACAGAGGCAGGAAGAGGGAAGGAGGATCAAAGTTGGTAGGAGGGGTATATGGAGGGAAGGAGGAAATCATCAGGGAGGGGGAGCTGGTGGAAGCCACCTTGGGAGAGGGTAAGGAGGGTAGAGAGATGGAGACCAGGTGGGACGTGGGAATACAGGCGCGGCAGCGGGCTGGGGCGGGAGAGGATGGGCGAGACAAGCGGGTGAGGAGGATCGAGTTTGCAGGAGGTGTACTGGATCCGTATCCTCTCAAGGGAAAGGAGGAGGTGGGGGAATGGAGTGAGATCGTACAGGATCCGTGTGGGAGAGGGGAGACGGATGCGATAGGCGAGGCGGAGAGCATGGCGTTCAAGAATTTGGAGGGATTTGTAAAAGGTAGCAGGGGCGGAGATCCAGGCCGGATGGGTGTAACAAAGGGTAGGGCGGATGAGGGATTTATAGGTGAGGAGTATGGTGGAGGGGTCCAGACCCCACGTACGACCGGAAAGGAGCTTGAGGAGATGGAGACGGGAGTGTGCCTCGGCTTGGATTGTCCGGAGATGTGGGGTCCAGGAGAGTCGACGGTCGAGGGTGACGCCAAGGTATTTGAGGGTGGGGGTGAGGGCGATAGGACGGCCATAGATGGTGAGATAGAAACCAAGGAGGTGGAAGGAAGGGGTGGTTTGACCTACAATGATCGCCTGGGTTTTGGAGGGATTGACCTTGAGCAACCACTGGTTGCACCAAGCGGTGAACCGGTCAAGATGGGATTGGAGAAGGTGTTGGGAGCGCTGCAGGGTGGGGGCAAGGGCAAGGAAGGCGGTGTCATCGGCAAACTGGAGAAGGTGGACGGGGGGTGACGGCGGCGGCATGTCCGCCGTATACAAAAGGTATAGAAGGGGGGAGAGGACGGAGCCTTGGGGCACACTGGCAGAGGGAAAAAAGGTGTAGGAATCTGTGTTATGGATGGTGACGTAGGAAGGACGGCGGGAGAGAAAGGAGCCGATCAGACGGACGTAATTAATGGGAAGAGCGAAGGTTTGGAGCTTGAAGAGGAGACCGGAATGCCATACGCAGTCGTAAGCATGTTCGAGGTCCTGGGAGAGGAAGATTGCAGAGCGACGGGAAATAAGCTGTTCAGAAAGGAGATGAGTGAGGTGAAGGAGAAGGTTCTCAGAAGAGAAGGATGGCCGAAAGCCATACTGGGTGATGGGAAGAAGGAGGCGGTGCTGGCGAAGATGCTGGTGTATGCGGTGGGTGAGGATAGATTCCAGGACCATGCTGAAGACCGAGGTAAGGCTGATGGGACGGTAGGAGACGGCGGATGGCAGTTTACCAGGTTTAAGGAACATCAGGATACATGAGGTTTTCCACAGGTCGGGGTACTAACCGGTAGACAGGACTACCTTGTAGAGCCTGGCCAGGGTGGAGAGGAAAGAGACAGGAGCTTCACGAAGGTGACGGTAGGTGACACGATTGTGTCCAGGAGCGGTGTTGCGTTTGGTGCGGAGTGTAGCAATGAGATCCTGTGTAGTGATAGGGGCATTGAGTTCTGTGTGTGCAATGTTGTCCAAGTACTGGAAACCAGGCGCTAGGGGAGGGACAGAGGTGTCAGTTCGATCGCGGACATCGGGGAAGAGGGAGTAATCGAACTGGGGATCGTCGGGGATGGAAAATACATCGGAGAGGTAGGAGGCAAAGTGATTGGCCTTACTAAGGGCGTCAGGGAATGGGTGATCATTATGGAGGAGAGGATAGTAGGGGGAGGGTTTAGTTCCGGTAAGGCAACGGAAGGCTGACCAGAACTTGGATGAGTTGATAGGTAGGGTAGCATTCAAATGGGTGCATGTCTGTCGCCAGTACCGGCGTTTCTTGGCCGCGAGCAAATTACGAATGTGTCACTGGAGTTGCCGGTGGCGTCGTAGCGTGTCCGGGTCACGCGTGTGGAGGAAGGCACGGTAGAGACGACGGGATTCACGGGGGAGGAGGACGGCCTGTGGGAGTAAGGTAGGACAGTGGGGGTGGATGGCGACAGTAGAGACGTGGGCCTCCACGGCTTCAGACAAGGTGTGCTAGAGAAAGGAGACGGCATAGGTTACATCGTCGTGGTGGCGGTAGGTGAAGGGGTGGCTATCGACCTGGGTGGAGAGGGTATCCCGGTAAGCATTCCAGTTGGCACAGGAATAGTCATGGATATACTTTGGGGGAGGGTCATTACGAGGGTCGGGGTGGCGGCGACGACCGTCGGAAACGGAGAGGAGGACAGGGAGATGGTCACTACCAATAGGCTCCAGGACATCCACCATTATGCGGCCAAGGAGGTTAGGGGAGGAAAGGATAACATCGGGAGTGGAGTTGGATTCGGGACGGGTGTGCTGAGGGATGGGGATGAGGTCCCCTTGAAGGGAGGAGAGGAACCGATGCCACCGCCGTAACTGGGCGGCGGAACGACTATTGATGTTGAGGTCGGTGGCGATCATGTAGGAGGAGAAGGTACGGTCAATGTGGGAAAGGAAGTCGAAGAGAATAGGGACGTTAGGGTGGACATAGATGGTGGCGCAGGTGACGGTAAGGCCAGGGAAGAAGAGGCTAAGGATCAGGTGTTCGGTGGGGTCGGGAAGGAGACATTGGAGCCGTACTGGGATCTGGCAGTGGTGACCAATGGCAACTCCGCCACGCGCAATCGGGAGGGGATTATCAGAGCAGTGAAGGAGGTACGGCGACGTGTGGATGGTGTGGTGGGGTTGGAGGAAAGTTTCATTGAGGAGGAAGGCATCCACGTGGTGGGTGGCAAGGGTGTGCAGGAAGAGGTTCTTGTTGGCGAGAAGGGAGCGGATGTTGTTGAAAAGGATACGGTGCTGTCGCGCCATGACAGGGATTTAGACGGGAGAAGGTGAAATGGGCCTGGTTGTTGGAGTAGGTGGCATACATTTTCAAGTGGAAAATGGAACGGGCGGCGAGGGAGACCTGTTGAAGGGTCTGAGGGAGCTGGAAAGGGTGGACGTTTTGTAAGACAATGATGAGGAACCTGATGATGTTCTCAGTGGTGGGGGGGGGGGGTGGACGAAGGGAATTGCCAGGAGGGGTGGGAGCGTCCAGAGGACGGACAGGTACAGTGAGTTCAGGAGTGGTCAGAGGGGGTCGGGCTTTACACTTTTGGGAGTAGGTGGGATGGGGCAGATTGCAGGTATTGCAGGAGGGAGGGGATTGTAGGTTAGGGCACTGCCTGAGGAAGTGTGTTTGTTTACAATGCGGGCAGGTGGGGGCCTCGCGGCACTCAGCTGTGGGGTGTGCGTTATAGTGCAGACACCTCTGGCAGCACAGGGATTGAGGAGGGGAACGGGAGGGGTCGACCTTATAGCGCTGGTGGAAGAGGAGGGCACCCTCCTTCAATAGACGGTCAATGGAGGGGACGTCCTCGGAGAAAACCCGCATAAGGCGGGTGGGGCCGGACGAGTTGAAAATGCGGCGGACCGCCCGCAGCTCCAGCGTGGGATGCGCCTTGAGCTCTGCCAACACCTCCTCCTCCGTGATCGTCAGACTGAGCCGAGTGATCACAGCGGTGAGAGTCGGCGGGCGACATGGGGGTTGGGGTTGGCGGGTTGGAGATGGAGAAGGAGCAGAGGTGAGGGAAGCGTTGGGGCCAAAACGGGTGATGGGGAGGCGGGAGAGGATGTCAGTATGGAGGGTAGGGCTGGGGGAGGAGATGAGAACGGAATCCCGTCTGGGAGTGAGGAGAGAGACCGGGGCACCAGGGACGTGTTGACGGAGGAGGAAGGAGAGATTCCGGGCCTCGAGAAGGGAAGGATCCGGACAGGAGAGGAGGTATTTGTATAAAGAAGGGGGGGGGAGGAGGAGCAAGAAGCGGAGGGAGTAGAGGCAGGTGGGGAGACATCCATGGCATGCTGGGAGGGGGAAGGAGGATGGGGTGGGGCCTTTTTGGGAGCAGACGAGGTGGCGGTGCCACTAGGGAGTTTAATGGCGGCAGAAGGGTGGGTGGTGACATGAGGGATGGGAGCTATAGGTTGGTGGCGGGAAGGGGCAGGTCCCGGCGTGGACGCAGCAGACGGCGCCGGAGATGGTGACGGTGATGGCGACGGTGGTGGCGGTGATGGCGAAGGCGATGGGGAGAGTTGGGCGTGGCAGTGGCCCGACGGGCCACCACCCTAGCTGGAGCTGCAGTAACAGGCTGGGGGAGTGGGGGGAAAGGATCAGAGAGAGAGGAGCGGGAGGAAGAAGCTGGAGAGGGGGCGACAAAGAGCGAAGGCGAAGGGAGTGTGAGAAGAGGAGGGATGGAAAGAGGGGGGTGTGACTGGGCACACCATGTAATGGTGGTGGTGGCGGCAGAGGGAGACGTGTAGACTATGGCTTTGGTAGTAGTGGTCGTAGTGGTGGTGGGGGCTGACATGATGACAAGGATATAGAAAAGTACACAGGACAAAAAGGAAATAGGAAGAAGAAGAAGAAGAAGAAAACTGTGGACAGACGAAGACGGACGACGACGAAGACGGACGAAGACGAAGACGGACGACGACCAGAGTCCCACGCTGCTGGGTCGGAAGCTGAAGCTGACGCCGACTGGCAGGAATGCCGCAGCTGGCGCTCTACCAACACCTCCTGCTGCTCGGCTGTACCGCTGGTTGGCTGGCTGGCTGGCTGGCTGGCACCTGCAAAACTAGTGCTTCGATTAGTGCTGGAATGGCACAACCGAAGGGCGGTAACCTTGCGGAGCACCGCCGGAGAGAGTTTACGGGTTCTCTCTCTCATTACAGCTCCTTTTATACACGATAGTCATGCGCAGTCACTGACGTTATGCTTTCCAGCGCCATCTGTCGGACGTTTCGTAAACTTTGCTTCTTTGGTTCTAATGAAACCCCATGTCATTCCAGACATGTGTGTCAATTTTTAAATCTCTATCTACATTATTCCATGGTATATTAAGTTTTCAAATTTATACTGACTTTTTGATGACCCGGTACCTTAAAAAAATAAAGATGCCAGACTGGTCGATATTTTCAGAATAACAATGTTTTTCTTTGCGGCAAGACACAACTATGCCCCCTAAACGTTCTGCCAATCCAGTATACAGTTACGCGCCATCTATTGTAGCACAGAGAAGGGAACCGCAAGCCAATTCGCTATCAAGATTGATCTGCGTCATATTCAATAGCGACGATTGCGTATATTAATAACGCATTCAAACAGCTGCGGATCGCCGTACGGGGATACAAATTTATACCTACAAACAAACAAAAAATTAATTACGTAACCTTTTTTCAGGCGATAGCTAAAACTTCATGGCAAACCCTCTTAAAGCGCAGGTATTCTATCTGAAACTCCCGGCATATCGAGATTAAATGATTAGAGTATGGTCGGACAGTACCAAATCATACGAAAGACTGGCAACCGACGAGAAACGAAAACTAAAAGGAACGTTAATTGGAAGGGTATCCCGCGACCTGGCCGAGCCGCTCGTGTGGCAGCTGAAACGCTGTGAAAGGGCGATTTGCGGCGCTACGCCGGCTGCTCGTTACGGAGGGCCGTGGAGCAGAATAACTCGGCGCTGTTTGAGCGCAATTAGCGGGCCGGCGCTCGTGGCTCGGGCCCCGCATTACGCACAGTATGGAGGGATGACTCTGTCTTGCTCCACACGCTTCGTCCCTGCTTTCCCTGGCTGGAGTCGTCTCCTCCTCCACACCGCCCCACCGCCCGCGCCCCCACCCACACTCCCGTGCGTCGTGTTGTTACACCAGACAGTAGCCAGGCGCGCCCCCAGCTTCCAGCAACGCTGAGCTGACAGCCGTCTGCGGGCGGGAGGTCACGTGCTCAGGTTGGCGCAGTTCGTGTTTCGTCTTTCTGGGAATTTCAGCACGTAAGCCTCATCTCTGAGAGTGTCTACAAAACGACGCAGCACGTGCACTAAATACAGAATGACGCGCGTAAGAAACAGAAAACAGGAATAACACAGCCCCTTATAGTGATAAAAATGCTTCACACAAAATTCAGGGCTGCGAAAAACAATCTGGTCCAGAAAATATTGATGCATCTTAAGATAGGCAATTTAACTTAATACGTGTAAATGATTTAAATTGGGTTGCGTATCTTCAGGTGGATATAATATACTGCGCAATACAACTGCTTGGTTGATTGGTTGGTTGATGTTGGGGGGAGGACCAAAAAGCTAGGTCGTTGGTCGCATTGGATTGGGGAAGGATGGGGAAGGAAATCGGCCTTGCTCTATGGTAGGAACCATCCCGGCATTTGCTTGAAGCGATTTAGGGAAAATACGGAAAATCTAAATCCAGATAGCAGGACGCGGTTTTGAACCGTGGCGTCGCCCTCTCCGTCGCGAGTCCACCTTGCTATCCACTGCGCCACCTCGCTCGGAGGCATATCAAGTCACTTTCTCGAAACCCCATAATTGGCTCCCGCTGCCACGAAGATTGTAATTTGGCTCAGTGATGATATGATCGTGTGGCATTGATGGCCAGGAGCCCCAACCTGGAGAAGTTCGGCCGCCGAGTGTTAATCTTTTTAGGTGACGCCACACTGAGTGATTTGGGTGTCACTGTTGGTGAATCACCATGAGGACAACACAACACCCACTCCCCGACCGTCCGACCCGGTCGGGAATCGAACCCGCGTCCGCAGCATGGCAGCAACATGCGCTGACCACACAGCTGAGTAGGTGGACGGCTGAATGATAGACACCTTTTTCTGTAACGATGCATAATCGTGGCGCCTTGAGACGTGACGTTCGGGCTCTGCGACGCTTCAAACACAAAGGTGTCGACATATGTGGGGAAAGAAAAGGCCAGCGCTCTTCATGATAGGTGTGAGGTGGGTTAAGCCCGCCCGGTTAGCCGAGCGGTCGAACGCACAGCTTTCCGGAGAAACGGAGTGCCTGGTCCCCGGCACGAATCCGTCTGGCGGACTTATGTCCAGGTCCGATGAGCCGGCCAGTGTGGATGGTTTTTAGGCGGTTTTCCATGTGCCTTGGCGAATGCGGGCTGCTTCCTCTTATTCCGCCTCAGCTATACTATGTCGGCGATTGCTGAGCAAACAAGTTCTCCACGAACACGTACACCACCATTACTCTACCAGGCAAACTTAGGGGTTACACTCGTCTGGAGTGAGACGTTTCCCGGGGGGAAGGGGGGGGGGGGGAGGAGGATCCACCGGGGGCCGAACGGCACAATAACCATGGGTTCGGTGTGGGGTGGCAGAGGGGTGAAGTGGACTGCGGTAGTCGTCGTGGGATTGTGGACCACTGCGGCTGCGGCGGGGACGGCGCCTCTCCGTCGTTTTTAGGTCCCCGGTTAACATACAACATACATACAAGGTGGGTTAATGAAGTCGCATTGGCACTAAAATTCTCCATATTCTGTACAACGCCACCGCGTATATGTAACAAGGTGGGAAATGCCTTACTCCACCTCTCCCCCACGTATCAACCTTTCGTTTATCGCCTATGGGATGGAGGTCATAACCGCCAAGTCCAGCGTAGAAATCACGAGGTTTTGTTATGGGTGGCAGAGAAAAACATTTAAGACACACCGACGCTCAGAATCGACATGAAAATGCCTGACAGGGTGGATAAAGAGAGTAAATGAAACCACCTCTTCCCTCGGAGCGTTGATTCCCACAAATTTCTCGGTCGGAAACGACGGTTCAGAGTGCGATGAGCGACAAGACTACATTCTTGGAAACCTTTGACACTGCTGATACACCCTAGATAACTCAGCCCTTCTCTAAGGGCACCGTGAGCCTGCAACGGTCGCGCAGTGTAGCCGCGTGATCTAAGGGTGCCTTGCCACGGTTCGCGTGGCTTCCCCGGTCGGAGGTTCGGGTCCTCTCTCGGGCATGGGTGTATGTGTTGTCCTCAGCGTAAGTTAGTTTAAGTTAGATTAAGTAGTGTGTAAGCCTAGGAACCGATGACCTCAGCAGTTTGGTCCCAACTTACAACAAATTTCCAAATTTCCAAGCCTGCAACGTAACTGAATGTGATCGCACCCCTCTGGAGTGTAGCGCAACCAGCTGTTTTCTCTGTTATGCAGAATGGAAGCACGAGAGACCGTTGAACGTGATCAGAAGCAGCAAGGAGCGTGTGTTTTTCCAACTATACTGTTCCCTACTTCTGTGCTGTCGTCACGTAGGGGTGCGACACTGAAACATGCGTAAATAAAACGGCATTAGTTCCCTCTAAGACCACGCAATACGGCAACACCTTTGGTGCGGCATGCGCATCTGTAATGACCACTTTAAAAATGTATCTGTACGTAGATAGCCAGTCACTGATTACTATGCGCTGTTGTGGCAGGCAAACATTTCGACACCCCTGACCTAAGTGTCTTTACGCTGCCGTATTAGCACCTGCTTGCCTAATACCAAATCTACTAAACTCCAAAGGTGTGCGCTCACGTACAGTAGCGATGCAGGCTCGTGATGACCTTAGAGAAGGGCTGAATCACCCTAGGGCGTCAGCAGTGTCCAAGGTTGTCAATAACATCGGCCTAGTGCTCATCGCTCTGTGAATTATAGTTTTTGAGCTCGAAATCAGTTCGTGAAGGGAAGGGGTGGTTTCATTGACGCCCTTCATGCCATCTCCTGAGGCCATTCCTTGTAGATTCTGACGTGGGTATGTCTGAAACATTTTCCTCTAGCACCCACAAGGAAACTGCGCCATCTCCAAGCTAGTAAGCGAGGTTCTGACCTTCGTCGCAGTGGCGTCAAAAGAATGGGTGAAATAAGTGTAGAAGGTTGATCTTCCCGTTGTGTGACGCGACCACGGTGGTGTTAGATTGAATTGTGGTGAATTTTGGTGCCAATCTGATATAATTAACTCACCTTTCACCTCACATGAACTTCTGAGCAATGACCTTTTTGTCTGCATGTGTCGACACCTTGATTTTTAAGGGGGCGTAGGACGTCAATCGAACCGACTTGGAGCAAGACATTTTAATTTCCACTGTCTATACTTTTACAAATAAATTCATAAAACTTTGTCAGCATGACCAGAAAGCCGGCCGGAGTGGCCGTGGGCTTCTAGGCGCTACAATCTGGAACCGAGCGACCGCTACGGTCGCAGGTTCGAATCCTGCCTCGGGCACGGATGTGTGTGATGTCCTTAGGTTAGTTAGGTTTAATTAGTTCTAAGTTCTAGGCGACTGATGACCTCAGAAGTTAAGTCGCATAGTGCTCGGAGCCATTTGAACCATTTTTGAACCGTGACCAGAAAGGATTCAGGATTCACACTCAGAAATTTTTTTTCATGTGAAATCTCATCATTTTTTCGGTTACTATTGCTGAATTTGTTGCTGTAAGTACACTTTCTTTATACGTAAGCGAGATTCTTCGATGATCTTTGCACAGGATACAAACGACACTGACAGCTGTATGAAACTCTAGAATTTTCCAAATATATTAAAAACTGTGTTAAAAACTCAGGTAATTAACTATAAAATTTGAGTTTTTGCTAAACATGAAGTATGAAGTTTAAAATGTAACAGTTCATTCATTTTTTCCTGAATTAAATAAATTCTAGAGTTTCATACACCTGTAAGTATGGTTTGCATTATGTGCAAAATTCACCGAAGAATCTATCTTACTTATGAAGGAAAGGGTACCTACAAATGCAGGCAACAGTAAGTGATAAAAAAGACGAAATTTCACATATTAAAAAAATTTGTTTTTTATTGTTTTGAAGTTCCTCTACTATTAGTGTGATTTCTGAATACTTCCTGGTCATGCTAACAAAGTTTTATGACTTTATTTGTAGAAGTATAGACAGTGGAATTTAAAATGTCCTGTAGTATCTCTCCAGCGCCAAGCCGGTCCGTTTGACCTCCTCCCCCCCCCCCCTCCCCCCCCCTTAAAGCGTCGCCAAACTAGAGGGTGACATCGCAGGGAAACACGCATTTGCACTGTTACAGAAGAAAGTTGTAGGCACCGTGAGCCAAATTTCAAACTTCTGCGTCGCAACGGAAGATAATTATGGGGTTTCCACAAAGTGTCCCTTTAACTGAGATGCGTGTTTTAGTTACTGGGCCAGTTTAATTATGCCCATCCTGTATAAGCCCACCACACAAAAACATTAGTCACTTGTGGGAGACATCAGGCTAATACCGGCGAACACCGCCCGCAAGCTTTGATAATGGCAAAGAAACCAAGTCATAAGTTTATTTATGTAAGATACATGAAGCTGCAGTCAGTCGCTGATGACTAGCAGAGCTACTACATTAAATGGATGTAGAGTTTTGCGTTTCATCCGCTGTTCCAAATAGTTCAATTGGGATTAACATCAGAGGATTTAGCGAGTCAGCAGAGGTGGAGTAGGGCGGTTGAGTTTTCGTGAAACCGAGAAAATATGGGAACAGCCCTGTGAACACGTTGTTGATGACAGGAGTATCCACAGCTTATTAATCACAAAGATGTGTTAAAAGGGCACCCGTTGCTCAGAAATAAGCGTTTCAGTCCGCAACCGCACTGCTGCTACGGTCGCAGGTTCGTATCCTGCATCGGGCATGGCTGTGTGTGATGTCCTTAGGTTAGTTAGGTTTAAGTACTTCTAAGTGTAGGGGAGATACGATACAGCGTGAAGAGTTTGACAGAGCACTGCAAGACCTGAGTCGAAACAAGGTTCCGGGAGTAGACAACATTCCATTAGAACTACTGACGGCTTTGGGAGAACCAGTCATGACAAAACTCTACCATCTGGTAAACAAGATGTATGAGACAGGCGAAATACCCTCAGACGTCAAGAAGAATATAATAATTCCAATCCCAAAGAAAGCAGGTGTGAAAATTACCGAACAATCAGTTTAATAAGCCACGGCTGCAAAATACTAACACGAATTCTATACAGACGAATGGAAAAACTGATAGAAGCCGACATCGGGGAAGATTAGTTTGGATTCCGTAGAAATATTGGAACACGTGAGGCAATACTGACCTAACGCCTTATCTTAGAAGAAAGATTAAGGAAAGTCAAACCTACGTTTCTAGCATTTGTGGACTTAGAGAAACTTTTGACAATGTTGACTGAAATACTCTCTTTCAAATTCTGAAGGTGGCAGGGGTAAAATATAGGGAGCGAAAGACTATTTACAATTTGTACAGAAACCAGATGGCAGTTATAAGAGTTGAGGGACATGAAAGGGAAGCAGTGTTTGGGAAGGGAGTGAGACAGGGTTGCAGTCTCTACCCGATGTTATTCAATCTGTATATATTGAGCAAGCAGTAAAGGAAACAAAAGAAAAATTCGGAGTAGGTATTAAAATCCATGGAGAAGAAATAAAAATGTTGAGGTTCATCGATGACATCGTAATTCTGTCAGAGACAGCAAAGGACTTGGAAGAGCAGTTGAACGGAATGGATAGTGTCTTGAAAGGAGGATATAAGATAAACATCAACAAAAGCAAAACGAGAATAAGGTAATGTAGTCTAATTAAGTCGGGTGATGCTGAGGGAATTAGATTGGGAAATGAGACACTTAAAGTAGTAAAGGAGTTTTGCTATTTGGGGAGCAAAATAACTGATGATGGTCGAAGTAGAGAGGATATAAAATGTAGACTGTCAATGGCAAGCAAAGCGTTTCTGAAGAAGAGAAATTTGTTAACATCGAGTATAGATTTAAGTGTCAGCAAGTCGTTTCTGAAAGTATTTGTATGGAGTGAAACATGGACAATAAATAGTTTGGACAATAAGAGAATAGAAGCTTTCGAAATGTGGTGCTACAGAAGAATGCTAAAGATTAGATGAGTAGATCACATAACTAATGAGGAGGTATTGAATAGAATTGGGGAGAAGAGGAGTTTGTGGCACAAGTTGACTAGAAGAAGGGATCGGTTGGTAGTGCACGCTCTGAGGCATCAAAGGATCACAAATTTATCATTGGAGGGCAGCGTGGTGGGTAAAAATCGTTGAGGGACATCAGGAGATGAGTACACTAAGCAGATTCACAAGGATGTGGGTTGAAGTAAGTACTGGGAAATGAATAAGCTAGCACAGGATAGAGTAGCATGGAGAGCTGCATCAAACCAGTCTCAGGACTGAAGACCACAACAAGAACAACAAGTGTAGGGGACTGATGACCTCAGCTGTTGAGTCCCATGAGGCTCAAAGCCAGAGCCATTTGAACCATTTTGAGCAACGCAGATCGACTTCCGTCCTGAAGAACGCCCTCCACGCACTGCGGATTAAACGCCTTATGAACTTATCCTGTGCTATTGGGATTTATTCAGTACTGTTACGAAGTGACGTCGATGGTTGTGTTAAACAGTGCCACGTCCGGAGGAACCTCATAAAAAAATAAGGGTAGCTGTGTGTAATTGTCCTTTTGTTAACTTATTAATCGCTTTGTTATGAAAGTTTTCCAGTATTTAGTTACCACCGACCCACAGCTAAGCAAATTAAAGTTCAAGAATAACATTTAAATCGCCGTGAGTCCGACCAAAGAACATACATATTCTTGTTCTCTTCACTGCAAGGATAGAAGGCTCTGATCGAATAATATTACGTTATCTATATTTTTCACTTAAGTGAAAGGGCTCCTACACTATTACTGATATCTGGAGTTTAAAATTATACCACTTTCCACTAAGTGAAAAGAGTAATTAATATTCTCATTTAAAAATGTCGTAGTAATTTCAGTCTCCTTTTTCATATGACGCGATAAAATTAGCGTTAAGCACATGAGAAATGAGCACCTCAGCTTCATCCATAGGCATCTCAGGGTCGTTAATTCTTATGAAATTAATTCTTATGAATTATTAATTCTTAATTAATCCTTATGAATTATTAATTAATTCTTATGACATCATTAATTATTTTGAAAGAATGAAACGAATTCCTTTGCATATATATGTTTTTTCACTTTAAATGTATCATTACTTACAAGACAAGTCATCTAGAGAAGATGTACAAACGCAAATACGTACAAGACACTTCTAAGTTATGATATATACAGGGTGTAAATTTTAAGTTGACATATGAGAATACCTCTAAAAATAAGCTCCACACATTTAAATGTGTAGAATCCAAAGTTGATTATTTTCGAGGGGGATATCTGCTGGTGCTACAATTAGCCCGCCACCCCAGCCACCAGGGGGTGGGGCGGCAGACAACTCTAAAATTTCAAACGGGAACCCCTATTTTTGATTGCATGATCAGATTCTACATAAAAAATTACTTACATTTTGTCTTAAACATTTGGTTTGATTCTTGGTAGTTGGCGCTGTAATTCAAGAAAATCCATGTTCTCATTTTTGCATGGAAAATGGTTACAGAAAAGTAAAAAAATACTTATTTACTTCGTAAATTTTGAGTTGCTAGAACGAAAACTCTCCCTCTCTCCACATAGGGTGGGGTTTGAGAGAGAGAAATTAGAGTTTTACAAATGTTGACCCAAATATTATCCGAATATTCGAAAAAAATTAATATTTGGGTCAAAATTGTAAAATTCTAATTTCTCCCTCAAACCTCGCCTTATGGGAAGAGAGGGAGATTTTTAGTTTTAGCGAATCAAAATTTACGAAGTAAATAAATATTTTTTATTCATCCATATTTTCCACGCAAAAATGAGAACATGGATTTTCTTGAATTACAGCGCCAACTACCAAAAATCAAAACAAATTTTTAAGACAAAATGTAAGATTGTAAGTAGTTTTTTATGTAGAATCTGATTATGCTATAAAAATCGGGGTTTCCATTTGAAATTTTAAAGTTGCCTCCTGTCCCACCACCAGGGGGCTGGGTGGCTAATTATTGCACCAGCAGATGTCGACACCCCTCGAAAATAATACACGTTTTTTCGTGTGGAGCTTATTTTTCAAGTTATTCTGGTCTGTCAACTTAAAATTTACAATAATCATCTTGGGGTTGATGCTCTTTTCTTCCATGTTTGCTTGAACAATATGTATTTTTCTGGATAGCGTCGGCCTTTAGCAAAACACATTTTTTGTTTTTTAAACCCAAACATGTTTCACTGCAGTTGCAACATCTTCAGTGGGCTTTTATTTTCCATCTGTTAAATATAAAGAGTGTTCTTTGCTGTTTGTATACATGCAGCTATTAGTTTTGACATCGTAATTACAGATATTTGAAAAAACACATAAATTACGACTTCATACCTTTTTACTACATAGTGTAGTTTTTCTGATTTGTTGTGTATCAACAGTGACCGTTTTTAGCACAGTTTGTCATCTGCAAGCACTTATATCTTAAAGTAAATAAATTGTTTAAGCCAAAGTTACTACTTGAAAAACTTGTTATTTCTATGTCTGAAATCATTTAATTCTATGTGTATGTCTATTTACATAATGTTTCACTTACAGTTTCCTGTCACTGTCACTGTCACTGTAACTGTTTCACTGTTTTACCAGCTGTAAAAACAAATATGGCGGGCAGTGGAACAATTAAAAGTGTAAAAACAAGATGGCTGACAGTGGAACAGTTGAAGGCGTTACTGGCATTGTTCTGAATCTTTCAGAGGTGTTTGTGTGTTTTTTTTCCTCTTTGTGTGTGTGTGTGTGTGTGTGTGTGTGTGTGTGTGTGTGTGTGTGTTTCTGTGTGTGAGGGAGGGGCATGGTGGGGGAGGGGGGTGAGGGTTTTATTGGTTGGTCTTGTCTAATAATTCCTTAGGGCAGAGAATCTCAATCACATTGAAAATAAAGTATTCGAAACAATAGCAAGACCCAAACAGTACTGGATAATATATTGGTACCGTTATGAAGATGACATTATATGCCTTATAGATGAAACACCAAGTTGCATTCAACAACTTCACAGTAATATAAACGAAGTACACCCAAAAATAAAATTCATCATAGAAATAGAACAGGCCGAAACATGCGTTATCAATCGAAGCAGCTCTGAAGTGGCTATTAGTGTGCCTGAATTTCAGTCCCTGACTGAAACGTTGCATAACATTAGCACTGCTTCTTCAGTCTGCAGTTTGATGTACATAAAATTTGTTCAGAGATGTATGCTTTTTAAAAAATAATTTATTTTCAGCTGTTCTACATTAATTATCTGGTTTGTTTCGCCCATTTTGCATCATGGGTGACTTACTCAGTACGTCTTCTTGCTTTCCAATACTCCTTCCCTCTCTAGCTCCTACTAGGTTCTCTGTGCTGCTATGATCATACCTTAATTATGGTATCAGTTCACCATCCACTGTATTCCTGAGCTGCGTCTATTGTAAGTGTTATGTATACATTCTTTCACGTATTCCAATAGTTTTCCAATCCATCCTGACGTCTTTTATCCAGTTGTTCCCTGTTAAGCATGTTGTGTTCCATATCGCCTTGCTCAATTAATTGTCCTCCATCCTCATGATATACAAACCAAATCTCAGTCTTTTCTTCTGCAGCATGTTTGAAATTAATTCAACACTCCCGCACACTTCGTGCCTTGAGCTACGTATATAGACTTCACCTTGCTTTTTCGTTCCCCAGATATTTCTCAAGATCTCGATTTTCTCCTTCTCCAGTTGGATGCAAGCTTTCTTGCCGAAAATCGTTGTCTCCATTGCGTTCGCTCAAGTTGGAGTTATTCGTGGAGCACATCTGCTTTAAACATATTGAAATTTCGTAATTCTAAATTTTGTTGAAAATGTAAAAAATCCAACAGAATAGTGGTTTTAGCCACTGGCTGCTTCCTTCCCCAACCTTAAGCGTATTGAAACAGCAATAAAGGAAAAAATCAACCGTGTACCGAGGCGTGCAGCCAGTCCTCAGAAAAATTTTTCGGCAAATAAGACTGGAACATGGACTGGAAGATTCTGTAAGAATACTGATAATGTATACAAATTAACTTTCGTATTTGGTATAGGGGAGATATCGTTGAGTATATTAATCACAGAGTTTTCATGAACTCAAATGTTCCGATTACAGTTATTAGTGACTCTTTAGATATCATTTGGTCATGTGACGAACATTCTTCACTAAACAAGCAATAATTTTTTTCCATCTCAAAGATTGTGCACACAACATTACTCAGGAGTATTTGCCACGATCATCCACATGTTACAGGTACACACTTCATTGCTAGATTAAAGAAAGGTGTTGGTAAACCAGTTCCACAAGAATACAGCTGACATGAGAAAATGTCCGCTCTCCTGAAGATCTCTATCCAGTATCAGTCTCATTTGTATCTTTACTATTTTATATAACTTAAATATGTAGAACAATTACTTGACTAATTCATTATATCAGCATCAGCAATCAGACTAAAATCCTTATATATATAATACACAATGAATCCACGTATGTACATATGCATGTATATCTAGCGTCCCTTCCTGAAGCACAGGATTAATTGCAGCCGAATTTGGCAAGTATCTTGCTTTCTGTGGGACAGTCAGCACTATGGGATTAGAACCTCCTAATTCACATAGGACTGGAGATCTGGCCAAAAGACGTGTTTGTCAAACCCTATAGTGTACGCTGCCCTGCACAACAGGGTTTTTGTGTGGATGGAATATGGATAGTAAGGGAAAGGCTGATGTGAGCAGAGAAAGAGGGGGAGGAAGAGATGACGGTCATAAAGGGATGAAAGAGGAGGTGATGGGAGAAAGGGAGCAGAAGAGGATGGATGGAGAGAGAGAGAGAGGATGAGATGGACAGATAGAGCGAGGAGGAGGACCTGGACAGAGAGAAGCAGGAGGAGTATTTGGGCACAGGTAGGGTGAGAAAGATATGTCGAAGAGAGACAGTGGACGAAGTGGACCAAGAGAGGAGAGGAGGAGTGACTGAGAGAGAGGAGAGGAGAGGAACAAATAGGAGGATGAAGTGGACAGACAGACGGGGGGAGACAGAGATGAATACAAAGAGGAGGAAGGAGGCGATTTCTACAACATATGTGTCGAACGCGTACACCAGCGAAGCTGCTGGCAGAAGTTTAATGTTAACAATATGTGTAAAAGATATAGTGGATGACTTTGAAAGCCCTGTTTGTAGATCACGCTGCTGCCTACTGGTAGGTTTCATCACCGGAAGATTGGAGTGAAATATAGAACTACCTATGGAGCATCATTGATTGGTGCAGAGATGGGCAGTTTGCCCAGAACGAAAATAAATTTAAAGTGCTGCGATAAATAGATAGAGAGCTCCCATACTGTTCAATTAAACTATTGGTGGTATATCATCGTATAACATAAAAACAGAAGAAATCTAGGACAAAAATGTGAAATCATCACATAAACTACGCTTCAAGAAAAGCGAATGGCAGGGTTAAGATTCGTTAGAAGAGTCACAAGGAAATTTAATTCAAGCACGAAAGAAACTCATTCAACCGATTCTTGCGCATTGTCTGGTAGTCTCGGATGCTTACTAGGTACAATAAACCGAGATGCAGAAGACGCACGACGAAGAAAATCAGGGAAATTAGAGCTAATGCTGAATATGAGGTTTTCGACAATCATACTTCCCATGCTGCGTTCGGAAATGGGACAATTGACGGAGGGATTGACAGCGGGGCAAATGTACCCCATGCTACACACCGAAACACTGCTGGTGTAACTGTACATTACAGCTGTGCCGAAAAAAATTGTTTTTGTTGCGAATAACTTCATATACGTTCTTAAGCTTTGATTGCGTGAGAGTATTAATAATTGCCATTAACCACGAGAAAGTAAGATTACGTTTAAATTCTCAAGAGCCTCGTTCATTGGGTTAATGGGGTTTAGCTTAAAATAGCTCAGACACGAGAGGTGATTAGCATGGATACACAAATCTCAAATCCCTAACAGGCTTGTAATCTTAAGATGTCATGAGTTTTCAAAACGGTGCACACTCTGAAGTGACTAATATATTTCAAGAACACCAATAGTCTCAACAAAATTTTTAACGCTTTGTTGCAGTAATAACGATCGTTAGTAAGTTCCAACTACACAATTTGGTGGCTTCTAGTGGGAATCAAATTAAATTTTCATCGGAACTCATGTCTCACAGTTTTCGAATTATGAGAGCAAACACGTAAAATAATACATTCCTCTGAGCCACGTCTGCTAGCTGAACAAATACAGTAATTTACAGCGGCTATTGTAATTGTATTTGTGCAAAGCGACAAACGGAAACCAAAGTATCCGAGTGTGACGTAACACAGCCTGTGTCTCTCCGCAGACCGATGATAAGCATCCTTCTCCATCATGAACAAGTATTCACTACAGTGCTTTGTTCCCAGGTTAATACGTTACAAACACAACAATTAAATCACAGTAAATTACTCTCACACAAACGGCAGAGTGAAACATATTGTGTTTCATATTTCCCGTCCTAGTTGAAAACAATCGTCCCGGATACGAGGTCGTATTCAAAAGATATGTTCTCAGCCGTAAATAGAATCCACGTGTGTTTGTAACATAAACTTAGAAATACATGCGTATATTGTGAGTGTGAACTCTGCTGATGGACATTCGCCCTACTCTCTGTAATGCTGGATGAACATTGGTATAATTAACTCATAATCTAGAGTTTCTCGTGCGGGAATTCGGTAACAAAGAATACATGGAACTATATTGAGAATTACAGGTTGTATTGATGAGCTTACACATAGAATAATAACAGAGTACGTTACACCAAAGCGTGCAACAACGTACAATACAGCAAACAGTAAAAGCAAGACAACGGGATATATAAATATTCATGCTTCTTCATTGATTGTATTAGTGATCAAAAGTCGATATTGATTTCATCAATCTATGACGTACATTTGCTACCGTACAATTTCATTTTTCATGAGTATGAATAGAGGCGTTTACAAAACTCTTTTGTGATTATGGCAGTCCACATTCTAAACAGTTATAAAAAAGGCATTTTTGTACAGTAAGAAAATAAGTATTGTTAAGTATGGCGAGAGAGGTCTAGTTGTTTTTCTTGATAGTTATTACATTATTTATTTAACTATCCTGGCGAAATTAGCGCCGTAAAGACATCTCTTACATCCAGTTGAGCTTTATGTTTTACATTACATTCATTATGACATGCATATTACAGGAGATGTAACATTTTTTATGGAATGTAACCTTGTTCTGAAAAAAGTAATACAACAGTTACAGATGCAGTATATTAGAAAACATACAGTTTACAGACCAAAATAACAAAGATAATTTACCGTCAGTTAGACCATAAGAACAGAAGATGCGAAAAAATAAATTGGAGAAGCAGAGAAAGGGGAACGAACAGCGTGATATATCATGAAGCCAGAAGAAAAAATATACGACCTTAACAAAAAAACGAAAAGGGAGAGAAATGTAACAAAGAGGAGGAATGAGTAATTGCTCCACTGTAGTTTCTTAGTTAGTTAAGTAGCTGGTTACCCAATTTCACCTAAGATATGCCAAATAATACAAGAATAAAATATAATTACAGGTATCAGTTATGGAAACATACTACTACTTTAACAAGTCATAGTTACAAAATATTAACACGAATTATTTACGAAGAATAGAAAAGGTGGTAGAAGCTGACCTCAGGGTAGGTCAGATTGGGTTCCGAAGAAATGTAGGAACATATGAGGCAATACTGACGCTAAGACAGGCTAAAGACAGGCTAAAGAAAGCTATACCGACAAACCAACAGTATTTGTTGGTCTAGAGAAAGCTTTTGTAAATATTGACTAGACTACACTCTATCTGAAGGTAGCAGGGGCAAAACATACTGGAAGTGGCAGTCGCGTTTCGGTATTTGAGCAGTGAAATAACTAATTATGGTCCGAGTAAAGAGGGTTTAAAATTCAGAGCGGCACTAGCAAGAAACGCATTGTCAGAAACTAGGAATTTTTATTATGTAACATTAAGTCAAATGTAAAGAAGTCTTTCTGAAGGTATTTGTGTGGTGTGTAGCCTTATATGGATATTAAAAGTGTATGATATGCAGGCCAGACAAGAATAAAAGATTTTTATATGTGGTGGTAAAGAAGAATGGTGGAGATTTGTAGGGTAGATCAAATAACAAATTCAGAGGCACTAAATTCAGCTGGACAAAAAAGAAATTTATTGTACAACTTGATTAAAAGAAGAGAACAGTTGACGGCAAACACACCAAGGCATCAAGAAGCTTTCAGTAGAATACTGGTGGGAAGTATTGAGGGAGGAGAGGGGGGGGGGGCGGTGGTAATTGCATAGAAACACTGACTCTCTAATACAGTAAGCATGATCAAATGTATGCACACTGTGTGATTAAAAGTATGTGGAGACCCCCAAAAACATACGTTTATCATATTACGTACATTGTGCTGCCAGGTACTCCATATCAGCTATCTCAGCAGTCATTAGACATCGTGAGAGAGGAGAATGGGACGCTCTGCGGAACTCAGGCGACTTCGAACGTGGTTTGGTGATTGGGTATCACATGTGTCATACGTCTGTACGTGAAATTTACACACTTCTAAACATCCCTAGTTCCACTGGGATGTGACAGTGAAGTGGAAACGTAAAAGGGCCCCATCCACACAAAAGCGTACAGGCCGACCTTGTCTATTGACTGATAGAGACCGCCGAGAGTTGAAGAGGGTTGTAATATGTAATAGACAGACATCTATTCAGACTATCACACAGGAATTCAAAACTGCGTCAGGATCCACTGCAGGGACGATTTCATAGTCTAGTGGCTGCTCCAGTAAAACCCAAACGACGCCTCGCTTGCTGTATGAGAGTAAAAACTAGATGATTGAACAGTGGAAAAACATTGTGTGGAGTGACGAATCATGACACACAATGTGGCGATCTGATGGTAGGGTGTGGGTATCGCGAATGACTGGTGAACGTAATCTGTGTTGTGTACATAGTTCCGCATAGTCAGCGCGTACACAACTTTCCCACTAAAGCGCACCCCGCTAAGCACAACAGCGCAGGCGCAGCGCTCGTCCATCTCTGCACTACGAGATGGCGCTGCCTTAGAGATGGACTAAATTCTGCTTCCTCCGATCCACATATTAATATGTAACGCAGCCAATGAGATTGGTGCTAATGTAGAACCTTTTCTCCTCGTGCAGTGATACCTGAATGCGCGAGGTATTATAACGAGTGTACAGACCTCCGATCAGTCAGTCTGCATTTTTCTGCATTTGTCTATAGTCAAGTTTCAGTCTGCGCCTAATAAGATTGTCATATTTTGTACTTCGCCATGAAGATAAATGTATAGACACTTTGTCAAGTATCAGAGATATGTGAGAATAAGATTAACTTACCAAGACCAAAGGAACTTCCGATTGTCAATTGTAAATAGCATCCAGAATCAAGTTACGTAATGTGGACTCCACTGCTGAGCAAAGGTTCACTCACGAAGGGAAGCTCTCTGTGGTGAGAACCTTTATACCTGTAGCTCCGGCTTACAGCGAATTTCCCGCGGTGTTTTACGCCCTCAAGGGTTTATTGTTTCGGATTGTAGCAGGAGTCCTTCAATTGGTGCATGGAGCACAGTCTCGCCGATTAGTGGTTCACAATGACTGCCACTTTAGACAGATAGCGTTAATGTTCAAACTCGGAGAGGGCAGCGTTGTGTAGAGAATCCCAATCCTTCACTCCAACATTGACAATCGACCATTGGTACTTATTTGGAGATGAATTTTTGTGTTGTTGTTCTGGAACAACATACGTCATGCACATTTATTTTGCAATAAATTAATGTTATCGATGAACAACCTTTTTCATTTCGATTAAGAATGTACATCGGGAATATACCATTTGAGACTATATCTTCTTTATTTAATAATTTATTGGTCTTTTTCTGTGACGTATTTGATATTATTTGTTATTTTAGCACATATGTGAGGAGTCATATATGCAGCAGAAATTAATCACAAGAAATTCCCACATTATTATACCACCATGTCATCATACCACCATGGCACGTAAATGACAAAAAATTTTATCGACCCTTCTCCTTTTATCAAATTTTACTTTCCGGTATTTAAGTAATCCTTTTCTAAATAGTTTGTATTTCCCAAAGCCTTTTGATACCATTACTCACAAGAGATTTCTAGTCAAATTGCGTGCCTATGGAGTATACTCTCACTGGTGCGACTGGATTCGCAACTTACTGCGGGAAAAGTCACACCTTGTAGTAACTGATGGAAAGCCATCTAGTAAAACTAAAGTCCCCATTAGAGGTGTTACAGGCCTTCTGCTGCTTCTAATCTGTACATACGATTTGGAAGGCAGTCTGAGCAGCCATCTTAGTTGTTTGCAGATGATGGTGTCATTGTCCGTCTAGAAAAGTCATCAGAATATCAAAACCGGTTGCAAAAGGATTTATATGAGATATCAGTATGATACAAAAAGAGGCCGTTGATCCTAAATATTTAGACGTTTGAGGTCATCCACATGAATATTAAAAGGAACCCGTTAAATAACGGTTACACGATAAATCACACAAACCTAAAAGCTGTTAATTCATCTAAATACCTAGGGATAAGAATTACGAACAATTAAAAATGAAACGATCATTTAAATAATGTGGTGAATAAGGTGAATCAAAGTCTGAGTTTTATTGGTGGAATACTTAGGTGATGCAATAAGTGCATAAAAGTGACTGCCTACATTACGCTTGTGCGTCCTTTGCTAGCATATTGTTGTGCGGTGTGAGATCATTACCAGATAGGATTTAGGAAGACATCGAAAAAGTTCAAAGAAGGGTAGCTCGTGTTATATTATCGATAAATAGGGGAGAGAACGTCACGGATACAATACGTGAGTGGCGGTGGCAGTCATTAAAAAAAATTGTTTTCATTTGCAGCAGACATTTTCACGAAATTACAATCTTGAGCTTTCTCCTTCGAATGCTCAAATATCTTTTTCATGGCCACCTATATAAGGAGAATTGATCATTGTAATAAACATGAGAGAAATTAGAGGTCGTACGGAAAGATTCAGGTGCCCTTGTTCCCGCGCGTTTATCGAGAGCTGAACTATAGAGGAATATAATGAAAGTGGTTCGATAAACTCTCTGCCAGCCACTGAAGTTTGAATTGAAGAGTAGTCATGTAGCTGTCGATGCAGATGTCTTATTTGAGATGTATGCTGAAACTACATTTCTTAAACATATTTATTTTAGGTATCTCTTTCGTTTCCTTGGTGAATATGTTGTACAGATTGATTGGCTCATAGGTCATACCCATTTGATCTAATTCTTTAAGTTTTCTTCGTACGTTACGTCTATCTTCCCCACGATTACTGTTATAGTAGGTGTTATACTGATTACGTTTACAGATAGTGTTTCTTGAAGTAGACAATGGATTGACAGATAGAAATGATTCTACATGTTATTTTTTGGTAAAATTGTAACGAGGACAAACTAAAGCGTTTTGGCGGTCTCGTAAAGCAGTTAGGCATTGATTATTGGTTAGGAGTGCAATTTATTCCAGAGGCTGACAGCAGCAATTGACAAATGGTTGGAGAAAGTTCATGTTTTCCGTTGGGTACAGTTGTGGTACGAGGAAAGTGAGACATAGTGCAGCGATTATGGTCACGTTGCAAGTAGTTAACCTGCGGTTCGAAGTACGTGTAGGTGACGTGAGTGCAAACTGAGAAACTGACTCACTAAATAATGCGTAGGTGAGTCATGTATCTTGAGTGGTTAGTTTATTGGGCAAAAAATTAGTGATATAAAAAAAAATCTTTACAAGTATCATTTAATACCGTATAATTCCGCTCCTCGGCTTGAAAACCGTCTGGATTCGATTAGGAAGCGAGATATCAAGTTTGTGCAGGTCGTATCCAGGTTAAGCCACTATATGAAAATTTGATCGCGCAGTTCCACAAAATTGTATTTTTTTTTTTTAAATAGCTGTAAGAGTACTCTTTCTCATGAACTGGAAGGTACGCAACACACTTGCACTTTTTACTTAATCTGTTAATTAATACATGTGGCCAATTTCGTCATTCGTAAACCAGATGGTAACACGACTCTTACAAATATTTTCATTCAGACTGGTTGATTTACATTGAAATATCTACTACTACAATATACGATCAGTACCTATAGGTTAAATTTTCTTTGCCATCGATGCCGTGTGTGTGGAAGCCTGTGTAGACTGCGCGCTTCAATAAATTACCATGATACCACTATACACGTATACCTCAAGCAACACATTATTCCCCACGCAATATTCCTGCTACCCCATCTGTACCAACAAATGGAACTGTGAATTCTGGGCTGTGAAAAATAACAGTGGGCATGATATCCTTAATATAACACAGTTATCGAGTGTTATATGTTATCTCATTCACGTAAAAAATGACTTCATTTTTCTACTGCCCTGAGACAGGAACAAATATCGTCAAACTAGACAGAGCGCTCCAGTAGTTATGGCATATAGAAAATGGAAATGAGAAACTGGGATAGAAATATATTGAGGACCAAGAAATGCAAAAAGTACTAATCAAAGAAAAAATACAGATAATGAAACGACAACGAAGTTTCAGTGAATTAATAAAGTATAAACATTTTGAAACAAAACAAGAAAAGTATAAAATAATGCAGTAAACAATGAAGGAGAAAAATGTGTACACAGTATTTCTGCTGCGACCACGGTGGAAAATAAAAGACAACACTAACTGAATTAACTTCATGAGTATTATGCTACTGAACTATCTTCAGTCTGTTCTGTTGAAACAAAAAAGTACACAAATGACCAACAAAGCCAGCCGGAGTGGCTGTGCCGGTCTAGGCGCTACAGTCTGGAGCCACGTGACCGCTACGGTTGCAGGTTCGAATCCCGTCTCGGGCATTGATGTGTGTGATGCCCTTAGGTTAGTTAGGTTTAAGTAGTTCTAAGTTCTAGGGGACTGATGACCACAGCAGTTAAGTCCCATAGTGCTCAGAGCCATTTGAACCAATTTGCCCAACAAATGGTTCAAATGGCTCTGAGCACTATGGGACATCACACACATCCATGCCCAAGGCAGGATTCGAACATGCGACCGCAGCGGTCGCGTGGTTCCTGTCTGTAGCGCCTAGAACCGCTCGGCCACTCCTGCGGGCGAAAATGACCAAGTGACCATACAAAAGCAATAACAAATGCTCAACACGTCAGCTTCCATTCATCAACAAGATCTGTCGACAGGAGACAATGTTGTGAACAGCAATGTACAGCATTTCAGTAGGTATGGTGAGAAATTGCCGTCGGATGTCTTTTAGCATTCTTAATGAGGTCGAACGATCGCAGTGGACATGCGACTTCAGGTAGCCTCACAACCAAGAGTCGCACGGAGTCTCGGGAGTTGGGATGCCAAGTATGACGGGCGTGGTGACTCAGCACGTGATTCTCACCAAACGATGTGCGCTAGAGATCTTTCTCACGTGTAGGACTATGGGATGGAGCGCCATCCTGGATAAAATTTGCGCCTTCCGACAGGTGTTTATCAGCCTTGACTCCCTCTGTTAACTACAGTCATTTTATGCACGATTCCCATGCGGCGTCACTGACGTGTTGTTGTCCAGAGCCATATGTTGGGCAGTTTTTGCCCTCTTCTTCGGTTTCAATAAAACCTCATGTCATTTCGGGCGTGTGCGTCAATTCTTACCTCTCCACCTACATTATTACCCGATTTAGTGCATTGCCAAATGTTAACGTAGTTTTAAGTCACCCTGTATACAAACACAAGGGAAAAACTATCTCGGTATTGACTTCGATAACAGGCTTTCTATTTGCAACCGATAAACAAGGCGGTTTCAAATGAAGTATGGCATGTCGTACCATGGTCTTCCCTCTTTTGAAAGCATTGCATTTTCACATTCTTCTTTTGCAGAGTAAGAATTTTTACACAGCTATTTGAGATTGATCAGTATGGGATACTTCGAGCATACTGCGTTTGGAGATCTTACACGCCTTCATTGAAAAAAGTTTCAGCAACATTTTCCAAATGAAAAAGCTAAGTTGTATGTATTTGAATTACATGGAACGGGTGCATAACTTCAGGTGATTCAACACTTGTGTGTGAATCTTGCGGAACAATAGTTTTGCTTACCTCTGTAATTGCAAAAATCTCTGTCCCAGCTTAAAAAGGAAAACTCACAAAAAATTTGTGTGTTACCTCTTCAAAGCATCCCAAGCCTCATGGAGCAGACCTTGATGCACGCCGCTTGGCACTCCACTGGGTAACACTACTTGGCACACAAACCATGCGCCATCTACTAATGAATGTTTGAAATATTTTTTCTCCATGATTTGTCACTTATAAGAAATCAAGGAACGTTTTCCATTTACGTTCTTCCGTTCATTTATTATAATAAACATTTGCAACTGAACATTATATATAACTGAATACTGTAATTAACTGTAAATTTCAAAAGAATGTGTCGTATATAACGATTTTGACAATAACATGTTTGATAAGCTGTAAATAACATTTTGCAGAATTCATTGCCCGTGTCATGTATAGGGATGACTGACAGTAGAAAGAAACCTACAAAATGTTGATTTGGCGTGATGTATACCCTTTTCAAAGTAACTTGGAAGAGTATGTTGGACAACAAATCAGGTAAAAGGTAGATTGTGCCTGAACATCTCTCTTTGATTATTATATTTCGTTGCTCTATTTTCTGCAACAGAGTTGTACAGGTGGGAGACAGAACACGGCAGATGTAGAATAAGACCATAAGCTCTCTCTATGTGAACATATTACTGTCTTAGAAAGTGAATTCCTTTTTCCTTGTGACATGGGGAAGTGTAATAAACAAACATGAAAACTGCTTACGAATGGAAAACAGTAACAGAGAATGTTCTAGTGAGGTTGCTGCAACTACAGACTAGTTTAAGTAATTGCAGGACAAGTGTACAGACAATGTGTACAAACAGTTTGTAAGTAGGCTGTTTAGGTTTTTGTGTTGGTAACGCCACGTAGCGCTGTGTATCAAAATCGATGACTCAATCTGTGGCTGATTGTACTCATTGTTAGATTATTCGTTAGTGTAGTGCTGGGCAGTTGGATGTGAACAGCGCGTAGCGTTGGAAGTTGGAGGTGAGCCGCCAGCAGCAGTGGAAGTGAGGAGAGAGATGCCAGAGTTTTGAGATGTAACTATGAGCGGACGATATGGACGTGTGTCTGTCAGAAAAAGGAAATTTGTTTAATCATGTGTCACAGAAGTATATATATATATATATTATGACTTTCGAACGGTATTAAGGTAAATACATTGTTTGTTCTCTATCAAAATCTTTCATTTGCTAACTATGCCTATCAGTAGTTAGAAAATTTTATTTAGCTGGCGATATTGGTGGGCACTGTATTGCAGCAGTTGATCGAGTAACGAAGATTTTGGTGAGGTAAGTTATTCATGAAGGACAGGCTACTTTTAGTTAGACCTATTCTTTTGTAGGGATTATTAAGTCAGATTGCGTTGCGCTAAAATATTGTGTGTCAGTTGAGAAATGATCAGAATAAGCAAAGATAAAACTGTCTGAGTATTTGAGTTTTTCTCAGCTGCCTGAAAAATCAAATAACGTAAGAGTTTTTTCAGCACTGTCATTCTTTACAAACAAAGGGGAAGTTTCAAGTAGTCACTTATCGTAGTGAGAGACAGACCAACAAAGGCGAAAATTATTTTAAAAATCTGGTATTTGCTCAACGAGCAATAAAGGTACACATATTGAGAATTACTAAGAGAGGCAGGAATACATCACAAACGTATCAGTAAATGAAGTGTAGTGGAAGACGTGATTACATGTGTAGTAAAGCTGAAATGGAGGTTGTTAAGACGAGCAAGCACACGAATGGTTGACAGTGGATCCCCAGACGTTTGAAAATGCCCAGCGAAAGTCTTTTAGGTGATACTAGAAAACATCTTTGAGGCTCTGCAAATCTTGTCATCTTCAGGTGAAAAAGACACAGCGATTTAAAAATTTACTAAAAGTTTTCAGTCTTAATTAAAAGTAGATAATAACTGTTTTGAGACAGAAATACCTTCTGGTTTTAAGAAAAAAGTAAAAATGCCAAGTACAAGGCAAGAAGTTGCTGTCAGTTGTGAATAATAAATCGTGTGATTAATAAATCGAGGTTGCAAAATAATAATACCAATTCTTTACAGAAGAATGGAAAAACTGGTAAAAGACAGTACAGGAACACGCAAGGCAATACTGACCCTGTGGCGTAGCTTTGAATATGGGTTCAAGAAAGACAGACGTAAGTTTACAGCATTTGTAGTCTTGGACAACGCTTTTGACAGTGTTGAGCGGAATAGTCTCTTCTAAATTCTGAAGACAGCAGGGATAAAATATAGGGAGCGAAAGGTTGTTTACATATTGTACACAAACCAAACAGCAGTTGTAAGAGTGAAGGGGCATCATGGGGAGGCAGCGGTTGTGAAGAGAGTAAGACAGGGTTGTAGCTTATCCCTAACGTTATTGAATCTATACACTGAACAAGCAGTAGAGGAAACCCAAGAAAAAATTGGCATAGGAATTAAAATTTGGGAGAATAAATTAAAACTTCGAAGTTTGCTGATGACATTGTAAGTCTGTATGAGACAACAATGGACTTGGATGAGCAGTTGAACGGAATGGACGCTGTCTTGGGATGAGGATATAAGGTGAACATCAACAAAAGCAAAACAAGGATAATGGAATGTAGTCGAATTAAAGCATGTGATGCTGAGCGAGTTAGATACGGAAACGAGACACTGAAAGTAGTAGATGAATTTTGGTATTAGGGCAGCAAAATAATTTATGGTGGCTGAAGTAGAGAGGATATAAAATGTAGACTGTCAATGGCAAGAATAACATTTCTGAAGAAGAGAAATTTGATAACATCGAATATAAATTTAGGTGTTAGGAAATATTTTTTCAAGGTATTTGTCTGGAGTGCAGTAAGGCATGGACGATAACCAGTTTAGACAAGGAGAGAGCAGAAGCTTTTGAAATGTGGTGCTACAGAAGAATGCTGAAGATTAGATGATTAAATAACGTAAGGAATGTGGAGCTACTGAATAGAATTGAGAAGAAAAGAAATTTGTGCCCCAATCCGACTAGAAGATCGGATCAGTTGATAGGACACATTCTGAGACATCAAAGGATTACCAGTTTAGAACTGGTGGAAGGGGAGAGGGGTTGAGTGCAAAAATCGTAGAGGGTGGAAAGGAGATGAATACAGTAAGCAGATTTAGATGTGTGATGTAGACTGCATTAGTTATATGGAGATGAAGACGCTTACAAAGGATAGAGTAGCATGGAGATCTGCATCAAACAAGCCTTAGGACTGAAGACGACAACAACAACAAGCAGAAATATGGAGTAGGTCTTTATTCAGTTAACAGATAACAGATGACAGAAGCTAGGTGGCTAACGATTATCGTGAATATGACACTACGCTGCGTGACAATAAAAACGAAGCAATCACGAGATATAATCGGACGTTAATCTAACTTCGTACATATCCACACCATCGACTGATATTTAAATGGTTACAGGTAGAAGGGCCACCAGAATGCATTAGTGTTGTTCATGTTTAGTGTTGTTCCGAGGCCTGGATAGATGTTGAGTGGTCACTGTGAAGAACATGAAGATGCCGTTGAAGATGCCGTGTACACGTGTGTGTCAGCGTTACAAGCACTGTCAGAGTTTGAAACAGGAATCATTGTTGATCTTCGTTTGGCTGGCTTGTTGACTTGTGCACTGTACGTGTTTGTGGCGCATACGAATGTGACGGTGGCTTGATTCTGCACTGCATGGGAACGTGAGGCCACACATACTCGTCATGGCTCCGGTCGACCACATCTCACCACCACAATGGAGGACTGTCGTATTGTGCTCAAAGCATATCGTAACCCCTTCACATCTGCGCTTACCATCCGAGAACAAGTAATGGACTTCCTGTGTCATCCTGCACCAATCGCCATAGACTAACAGCTACCGAACTAGGAAATTACCGTCCGATGTATACGGCTGCGTTTGTACTGGTACTGTGACCGGAAGCATGGAGTGCTAACGAATGACGTCGCATTGTGTTCGACGCTGAATCGCGCATATGCACTACGTTGGTTCAAAATGGTTCAAATGGCTCTGAGCACTATGGGACTTAACATCTGAGGTCATCAGTCCCCTAGAACTTAGAACTACTTAAACCTAACTAACCTAAACATAGCACACATCCACGCTCAAGGCAGGATTCGAACCTGCGACTGTAGCAGTCGCGCGGTTTCAGACTGAAGCGCCAAGAACCGCTCGGCCACAACGGCCGGCTGTACGACGCTAGATCACCACTGTCGGCGACTGTGGCGGCGACCTGAAGAGTGATTTGTGAAAGTCACAGTGATGTTGCTGTAGAAGTCGTGGTGTGGGGAGCCATCGGGTATGACATCAGATCACAACTGGTAGTCATGGAGGGGGCATCGGGTATGATGTCAGGTCACAACTGGTAGTGATGGAGGGAAATATGACGGCGCAACGGCATGTCACGGATATTCTGCATCTACATCTACATGGTTACTCTGCAATTCACACTTAAGTGCCTGGCAGAGGATTCATCGAACCATTTCCAACCTACTTCTCAACCATTCCACTGTCGAATGGCGCATGGGAAAAAGGGGCACCAAAATCTTTCGTTCAGGCTCTGATTTCTCTTATTTTATTACGATGATCATTTCTCCCTAAGTAGGAGAGTGTCAACAAAATATTTTCGCATTCGGAAGAGAAAGGTGCTGAACGAAATTACGTAAATAGAACCCGCCGCAAATAAAACCGACTTTCAGTGACTGCCACCGCAACTCGCGGATCATATCAGTGACCGTCTCACACCTATTGCGCGAAAACACGAAACGAGCTGCCCTTCTTTGCACTTTTTCGATGTCCTCCGTCAATCCTACCTGGTAAAGCTGGCTCTGGGCTCTATGGGACTTAACATCTATGGTCATCAGTCCCCTAGAACTTGGAACTACTTAAACCTAACTAACCTAAGGACATCACACAATACCCAACCATCACAAGACTTACCTGGTAAGGATCCCACAATGCGCAGCAATATTCCAGCAGAGGACAGACAAGTGTAATGTAGACTGTATCTTTAGTTGGTTTGTCGCATCTTCTAAGTGTTCTGCCAACAAAGTGCAGTCTTTGTTTCGCCTTCCCCACAATATTATCTATGGGGTTTTTCCAATTTAAGTTGTTCGTAATTGTAATTCCTAGGTATTTAGTCGAATTGGCACCCATTAGATTTGTGTGATTTATCATATACCCAAAATTTATCAGATTTGTTTTAGTACTCATGTGGATGACCTCGCACTTTTCTTTGTTTAGTGCCAGTTGCCACTTTTGCATCATACAGAAATTCTCTCTAGATCATTTTATAATTGGAATTGATCGTCTGATGATTTTACTAGACGGTAAATTGCGGCGTCATCTGCAAACAATCTAAGGGGGTTGCTCAAATTATCACCTACATTATTTATGTAAATCAGGAACAGCAGAGGGCGTATGACACTACCTTGCGGAACGCCAGATGTTACTTCTCTTCTACTCGATGATTTACCGTCTATCACTACGAACTGTGACCTCTCTCAGAGGAAATCACGAATCCAGTCACACAACTGAGACGATCCATATGCACGCAATTTGATTAATAATCGTTTGTGAGGAAAAGTACCAAAAGCCTTCTGGCAATCTAGGAATATGGAATCGATCTGAGATCCCTTGTCGACAGCACTCATTACTTCATGGGAGCAAGAACGATATTTTCTGAATCCGTGTAGGTTATATACCAATAAGTCATTTTCTTCTAGGTGATTCATAATGTTTGAGTACAGTGTAAGCTCCAAAATCCTATTGCAAACTGAGGTCAGCAATATGTGTCTGAAATTCAATGGGTTACTCCTATTTCCTTTTTTGAATATTGTTGTGACCTGTGCTACTTTCTAGTCTTCAGGAACATACCTTTCGTCAAGTTAACGGTTGTATATGTTTGTAAGAAAGGCGCTATTGTGTCTGCATACTCGGAAAGGAACCTGATTGGTATACCGTCTGGACCGGAAGACTTGCCTTTATTAAGTGATTTGAATTGTTTAGCAATACCTAAGATATCTGCTTTTATGTCCCTCATGCTAACAGCTGCTCTGGTTTCGAATTCTGAAATATTTACTTTGTCTTCTTCCATGAAGGAATTACGGTAAACTGTATTTAGTAACTCCGCATTCGTGACACCATTACCGGTAACATTTCCAACGCTATCCCGCAGTGACGGTATTGACTGTTTTTTGCCAGTGATGTACTTTACATACGACCAGGATCTCTTAGGGTTTTTTTATCGTATTTTGTGACAATGTTTCGTTGTGGAAACTATTAAAAGCATCTCTCATTGATGTCCGCACTAAGTTTTAGGCTTCCGTGAAACTTAGTCACTCTTGGGGATTTTGCGTTGTTCTGAATTTGGTATACTTTTTTCGTTGCTTCTGCAACAGTGTTCCGACGTGTTTTGTGTGCCATGATGGATCAGCCCCGTCTCTTATTTACTTATGCGGTATGAATCTATCTATTGCTGTTGATACTGTATCTTTGAATTTGAGCCATATCTGGTCTACACTTGCATAATTGGCTAGGAAGGACTAGAGACTCTCTCTTAGGAAAGCCCAAGCGAATTTTTATCTGCTGTTTTAAATAGATATATTTTGCGTTTAATTTTAGGGGATTTGGTTGATATGGTTTTGAGCCTCGCTACGGTGACCTCGTGCTCACTAATCCCTGTATCCGTCATGACGCTCTCTATTAGATCAGGATTGTTTGTGGCTAAGAGGTCAAGTGTGTTTTCGCAACCATTTACAATTCGTGTGGGCTCATGAACTAATTGTTCAAAGTAATTCTCAGAGAAAGCACTTAGTACAATTTCGGAAGATGTTTTCTGTATACCACCGTCTTTGAACACGTATTTTCGCCAACAAATCCAGGGTGGATTGAAGTCTCTGCCAACTATGCGTCATCATGTGTTACTTCTACAACTATAAGAACATATAATCCGAAAGCCACCGAATGGTGTGGGGCGGAGGGTACCCCGTACCGCTACTAATGATTTCCTTTCCTGTTACACACGAAAACAGAGCGAGGGAGAAACCAGTGCGTATATGCTTCCTTATGAGCCCTAATTTCTCGTATAATCTTCGCGGTCCTAACGCTCAATGTGTGTTGGCGGTAGCAGAATAGTTTGGCAGTCACCTTCAAATGCCAGTTCTCTATATTTTCTCAACAGTATTCCTCGAAAATAATGTCACTGTTCCTTCATTGATTCTCATCTGAGTTCCTGAAGCATCTCCGCAACACTTATGTGTTGTTAGAACTTCTCGGTAACAAATCCAGCAGCCCGCCTCCGAACTGCTTCAGTGTCTTCCTTCAATCCGACCTGATACAGCTCCCAGAAAATGTCGCACCAGCGCCCTACATGCGGTCTCCTTTACAGGTAAACCACCCTTTCCTAGAATTCTCCCAATAAACGGAAGTCGACCTTCCTACCGCATTCCCCACATTATCGTTCCATTTCATATCGCTTTACAACGTTATTTCCGGATATTTAGACGACTTGACTGTGTCTTGAAGGATACTAGTAATATTGTATCCGAATATTACAGGTTTGTTCTTCCTACTCATCTGCATTAACTTACATTTTTCCTCATTTAGCTCTACCTGTCATTCCTTACATCAACTAGAAATTTTGTCTAAATCTTTTTATATCTTCCTACAGTGACTCAACTTCGATGCCTTACCATACACCACAACACCATCAGGAAACAACCTCAAGTTGCTGCCCACTTGTCCACAAATTCGTTCATGTATACAGAGAATAACAGCGGACCTACCACATTTCCGTGGAGTGCTTATTACGATACCCTCGTCTCTGATGAACTCTCACCGTCGATGACGTACTGGGTTCTTCTCTTTGGGAAGTCTTCAAGCGGTGTAGTTCAAATGGTTCAAATAGCTCTAAGTACTATGGGACTTAACATCTGAAGTCATCAGTCCCCTAGAACTTAGAACTACTTAAACCTAACTAACCTAAGGACATCACACACATCCATGCCCGAGGCAGAATTCGAACCTGCGACTGTGGCAGCAGCACGGTTCCGTACTGAAGCGCCTACAATCGGTGTGAAATTATTCCATGTGATCGTACCTTCGTTAATAGCATGTAACTGGGAACCATGCCAAACGCCTTCATGAAATCTAGAAAGGTGGCATCTGCCTGTTTCCCTTCATCCATAGTTCGCAGCATACCATGTGAGAAAAGTGAAGGCTAAGCGATACTTTATAAAACCATGCTGATTCGTGGATATGAGCTACTGAGTCACAAAAAAGTTTATTACATTCGAACAGTTGATACGTTCAAGGGTTCTGCAGCAAACGGAAGTTAGGGATATTTGTCTGTCATGATACTGGTCCGTTGTTCTCCACTTCTTATATATAGGGGTCACCTACACTTTTTTCCAGTCGCTTGGGACTTCCTGCAGGGAGCGAGATTCACGATAAATGCAAGTTAGGTAAGGGGCCAGTGCTGTAAAGTGATGGTGACGAAGTCCCATACTCCGAGGACTGTAGGGAGACCAGCACCGCCGATTAGGCAAGGTCCTAGCGGAGGTGGTTTGCCGTTGCCTTCCTCCCACCGTAATGGGGATGAATGATGACGATGAAGACAACACAATAACACCCGGTCATCTCTATGTAGGGAAAGTCCCTGACCCCGACGGGAATCGAACCCGAGACCTCGTGCGTGGGAAGCGAGGACGCTACTGCAAGACCACCGCAAAACCGCATTGGGAGTCTCTATTGTGGTGCCATTTTTCAAAAACGACAGCGCCTGCCCGCGTATGGAACAGGTCTCTATGAAGAGTCTGCGTACCTTGAGGTACTCCCGTGGCCAAGAGGATTCCCAGATCTGCCTCAGCCAGATGACATATGGAACTGTCTCAGATATCAACTCTGTCCCAATGCCAGAGTCCAGGATATCAAGGACCAGTAACAACAGCTCCGTGGCAGCTTGACTCAGGCGAGGGTACAACGGCTTCATAACACGCTCCCAACAGCATTAGTGCATGCATCCAAACCAGGAACGGTAATCACTGATAAGTGCGTTCATGCTGCCAAGTACTTGCAAATTCAACTAGATTTTGGAATCACTGAAATAACGTTACATACTTCAACCGTGTAGATTCATTTAGTTTCTTCTTCCCCTTCTGAGTGCTTCACTTTTTTTCAGGCAATGTATAAATCCGGCCTATTCCACTATCGTGGTTCTTTTTAACCTATCACATTGCAGACTTCGGCGTCGGACACAACTGCAATCAGTTGGAAAAATTCTTCATAGAACCGTGGCCCTATTAGGAATTTGTTTCCCACACCTTTTACAAAAATGTATTATCTTAGAATGTCTCTCCCTCAAACATTTGATAACATAATCCCAAAATCTGCGCCAGTTTTTTGTTATGTTAAGAGTACGACAAAGCTGCTACAAGAATCATGTTTTCGAACAGTCATGCCGCTTAACAAAATTTCCCGCTATTTCATAGAGGTTACGAAACTTGCCTAACCATCCTAACAACAATACAGGGTGCCCATAAAATCTGGGTACATAGGGTATTCTAATAGGCATCAGTAAAGCACCTTTCAGTCACTTTAATGTTAATAAATAATATTTTCAACATGATCTCTGTGCTTCTCTAAGCATAATTTGATGCACTTTACAAGATAAAGGTCATGAACTCGATGAAACAGGTCTGAATTGCCGTCAATGTCAGCACACTGACTGGTAATGCGTTCTGCAGACGGTTTAAGTACGTAATCTTCATCCCTTTCTCTTTCAACACACTACATAAAAAGATATCATGGGTAGAAAGGTCTGGCGAAGGAGGGGACCATTCCGCATGCCCTCTTCTCCGAATCCAGTGAACAAAATTGTCATTCAACCAATCTCCAACAGCTGCAAAAAAATGAGCATTGGCCGCATCCTGCTGAAACAAGTCTGGAATCTCTCACCCAGACGCTCAATTTGAGGCATCAATTTGTCTCTCAGTCTGTTCAGATATGTCTCACCCATTACATATTCATCAAAGAAGAAAGGACGTTGCACATGAGCTTTCCGCAAACCACACCACACCACCACGTTTTGGCAGCCGTGTTGTTTGGATAGACTCATCTAATGTGGATTGCATTGAGGCCATATCAAAGATTTTGTCTGTTCACTTCATCTCTGACATAAAGCAAGGTTTCATCACTGAACAACACACAGTCTTTCGTAAAATGGGTATTTTCTCCCAGTTTATCTGCAAACCATTCATAGATGTGCAAGCGTCTATCGAGGTCACTTTCATTTAAGTGATACAATACGTACAACTCGCACGGATGAAACCTCACCTCTGCCAGGATTTTGTGGATGGTTGATCTTGGAACACGTAACTATGTGGATGTACGACGAAGCGATTTCTTCGGACTAGTGTAAACATTGCAGAACACAGCCCCTTTCATTTCATCCGAAGCCTTTGGTCGTCCAGAGCGGGGTTTGTCCAAAACAGTGCCTTCATTTTTCAAAAATCTGTGATTAATTTCCCCGACGGCAGTAAAACAAATATGACGGTGTCGAAAGTTAAATTCTTCCGCAATTTTGCAATACGATCATCCTTCTCGTCCACTTAAGAGTATAAACTCCACACGTTCTTCTTTAGACAGAGCCACCAATCAATCTGAAAAAAAAAATTATTAGAATTATTAGAATTTATCCTATTATCATTTGCTTATTACTATTTATTAATGTTTGTAGAATATAGAATATTTATTAGTATTTATTAGAATCCCCTGTGTACCCAAACGTTGTGGAGAATCTGCGTATTTGTTTACGTTCCATCTTCTGCAGCAGCTGCTATAACCTATCATTGCTGATTTTTGTGTAGTAAACTTACTGCAAAACTGAAAGAAAACCGCAACTTAAGTATACGCCAAGACGTTCTGAGAACACCCGGAATGTTGTTGCTAGGCATTTGAAATTGTCATTTAAATAGACACTGACGATACGCCAGAAATCAGCGTGTTGCTGCAAGCTTCGTAACTTACCCGTGAAGTAAGAATTACGTACGCAGTCCACTGGCTGAGACATTTTCGTTTCCAAAAACAATTACGATTTGCGTCACGTGAATTTAAAGTTCTATTTAATTGCTGTCGCTTGTCGCCGCGCCCTAATTACAAACAGTTCGAAAATGTGTTCCATTCGGCCTGATTACTTTTTAATTACAACTCCCGTGAATGTGTAAATAGTTGCTCGAGCAAACTTCGCAAAACAGTAAATTGCCAATTGCCCATGTTTAGTTACACTGAAAGCCCGATGTTGGTAATGAAACATGGAAAACCTGCAATAGCTCGTCAACAAGATGGTGGTACCTCCTGTCACTGTGTCACAGACGTCCTTCTTGTCCTTGCTTCAATTCTCCTTTATTCTGGTTGTGCCAAATTTGATTTTACAGGTTTGTGTGATTACCCTGCTATAGCACTATGCACTATCACGCTATCACTTAAATAATTTGATTTTTATCATTGCTAGTTGGTATGTTTCCTCCTGCTTTTCGTGGCTATTCGTCATTAGCTTCAATTAACATTCATCAACGTCGTGCTGCGGTACTCGATGTCCACTCGTATTACAAAAATCTATGGTAAAATAATTCCAGTTTGTTTTTCATAGTTACACTACAGATTTAAAATGGACCCTGGCCTTGTATAACAATTATTTTAATCAAATTCTATTTTACTTCCCACCGATGCTGTTTGTCCTTAATCTAACCAAGTTCCTTCAACTTCTTAGAGAAAGTCAATGCATAGAACAATGGTGATCTACGTTGAAAACGTTAGTTATCACACGCAGTTAGTATTTATTTTCTTGGATTCCGAAACTCGTTAGTCTTTTTGTACAAAGAAAGATAAGAATTAGACAAAAATGTGTTTTTTTTTTGCCGTCATTCTTGTTTGTTCTGTGTACTCTCTTTTCTAATGTTGCCTCCTGCAACTTAAACTCTAGTACCAGAATAGTCCCCCATACTTATTTACTCACATATATTCATCAAATTATCTCAACAATATAGTACCAAATTATTCGAATACTTATACTATTACTTTACCTCTAAGACATCTATATGGTCTCATTTATCTTTCATTTCTCATCACCTTTCCGGATGAGAAAGTAAGCTAATATATAGGCAATAGTTTTCAGTCCTCCTCTATTACTTCAAAGATTGTTTCTCTTTTTGTACACCTGTAATTTGGATTACTGGTGACCTGCAAATGAAAACTCTGTTAGTACCATATAAATTAGAACATTACTAATATGCCTTTTCTCAGGCATTCTTTTGAACTTTATATCTCACAATATATCCTTCGTATGCTTTTTAAATGGGCTACATGGTGCATCCCCAATGACTCTCCTGTTTTTTCCTTGTACTTACGCTTGATCCCTGAAACCTCCGGATCCTGACCGCCAATTGAACATTTAACCTTTCGCGTCTTCAACACCGGAATTTCACCTTCAGAGTTGCATTGATCGAGCATATCCTCCGAACTGGCTGTCATCTCACACCAGCAGTCAATTGCTGCATTTATAATTGTATCTCCAATTTGTGCCCTAATTTCTGGGTGTGGTAAATTTCGTTCATCCTCTTTCATAACCACTTCATCAGTCGTGTTATACACAAGTCTATTAATCTTTGTATTCCTAAGCGTCAAACTTTTTGGTGGAGCTACAGCGATTATTTCACCTCCTTTTTTCTGGATGGTTTTCCCAGTCTTTGGTGGTATAATTTCGCCATACTGCTCGCACTGTCGTGTTATAATCCCCTGAATTGTATATAACGGATTTACTATCAGGCTGTACTCCAGCTTGGGCTTCGCCCGACTGCTCTTTATCCTCTTGAACTGTAAACACTCATTCTCTGTATCAAACATTTCGTGTAAATATTGTAATGTTTCATCATCCTCCGTTTGTATTACTTCGATATTACCTCATTATATTCGAATTCGATTAGTTCTGATTATGTGGCTAAAACCAATTTGGTCTATTGACACCAGTTCGCTAGTTCCCATTTCTATTAATATTGTTTCGGTGAAATCGACAGTTTTAGCTGTTACTGTTTCGACCTGATTGCAACTTCCTTCATTTTGTCCATTACTTCCGCCTGAATTCTGCCTTGACCCGTTACTATCGCCATTGTTCCCATTTCCTGTCCTCACCTTGTCACCATTAATATCTTGTTGCTTTCTTTGCTTTCGTGCATCATCCTCGCTGAATATAGAGCTAACCACGAACGATTCCCTTGAAAGCCTGCCCATGATCTCCTCCTCACCTCTACTAATGATTGTTGGTATCTTAATGGGAGTTTCGTCGTAAATAATCGGATTAGGTCTCCATCACTGTATGGATTACTTAAGCACTGATTATTCTTTACCATGTTCTCCAAGATGTTAGGTGGACTCTTTTCTTTCGAATTCTCACACAGTGTCTTCTGAAGAAATTGATATTTGGTTCTATTTTGTGCTTCAGGCGACCAATATCGTGACAGAAATTACAATTTAAAATCTTCACACGATCGACAAGTTGGAACTATCTTTTGCATCGCTTCTGCAATCGCATCGTCAACGTGTGCACTAATAAAATCTAACTTGTGTAATAATGGCCAACATTCTGGTAAACCTATCTGAAACTGACAGATAAAGGTCCTTGAATGCAAGGACTTTCCGTCTTCTTTGTAATGCTGAAATTTCCTTACAGTGAGAAAGTGGTCATTGTCAAATTTAGTGTTGGCACCATGTGGTGTTTGTTACAAACGACCGCTCCTCCCTCTAATCATACCTCTGTCATTCACCTCTGTGCGTTGTACTGCTATTGGGTATTGCACCGTTCCGCTAACCTCTACGTGTGTATTAAACCGTTGTAACGGTACACAGTTATTCGTCTCAAGTTGCGCCACACCTCCTATATTCTCTGTCATCGTTACTGATAGTCGATTTTGGGACATGCTATCCATAACAGGATCGGTATCCATTCTTGCCGGTGGCATCAGACTCTGATAGGGTCGGTACTGTTTCATATAGCAACTTGTTATAACCTGATCTACTTGTTGCGCTGCTGCATTCCGCTCTCGTGAACGTTGGTCAACGAACGGTACATTTTGCATTAGTATCGGATTTTGTTGTGCTCCCCGAAATTCTGTCTCTACATGAGGTATCCTCTGCCTGTGGTCAATTGGTACGTTCATTTTTAGCTTGCCAGTAGCCACTGTACTCATCGGCAGCTCGCGTTTTCCCTTGTTTTTTTCCTTTGCAGAATTGTGCTCTCAGATATGCAGCTGCGTTCGCGTCTCTCCACATTTCCGCGATCTTTTTACGTCTCGTTGTCACCTGTAGATGACTTTGTTACTACCTTTACAGTGTCTCTATTTGAATTTACAGTGGATTCAGACGTCATAATCGACTCTGAACACACGCTGTCGTTGTAACGTCGACATTTTATATTTCGAAATAAATCCATTCTGAGTTTTAGGTGTTACTCCTTGTTTTTTGACTCGATCTTGAAAATAAAATTATCATTTTTTTTTCAAAGCTGCTTTGGTAACCCTTCTGTGAACTGTTGTCTCTTCGATGATCTGTTGTGCCTTACGAGTTATTTTCTTTGCAAAGATATCTACCCGTTGCTTGACCTTTTTAACACTGTTGAGTCTCGTCACGCAACTTGGTCATATCATTCTGCACATCGTCAACATCTGTTCTCATTTGTTTACGACCTACCATAAGTGCTTCAGTCTCGTCTCGTGATTCTTTTACATCTTTTCGAATTGGATCTAACTGACGATTGAGATCAGCTTCCCCTTGTTCTAAATTTCGTATGCCTGTATTAGTCTGGGTAAACCCCTTTGGATTTGACGTCTTTACGTAACCAAACTCTCTTGCACACTTTGCATTTGACATCCTTATGTCAACAACTTTTGCACACTTTGCATGGTTTGCCCCAAATATTGCAACATTGCAAACATATTGTTGGGTACGTTTTTATCTTTCCCGATGGTCATTTGAAGCGATATTTCTATCTTTTGTCTCTCCTGTACAGTTTCCTTAAGTCCTGAAGCGATATTTCTCTCTTTTGTCTCTCCTGTATAGTTTCCTTAAGTCCTGAATAGAGTGTAGGTGCACTGACACTCATTCGTTCCCTCTGTCACGTGACAATTAGTTCATTACGACTACGCTTGGTTCAAGATACTCCAGCCCAGCATAATCTGAATTTATGTCTCTGTCACGATATCTCTCTTCTCCGCTTTCACTATCAACCTCTTGATGTGAAGAACTTGGACCTTTCTCAGTTTCATGATGTATCATTGTCTTTGCTAACTCGCGCTGTTCATGCAGCTGTCTTTGCTGTAATACACGCTCTACACGCTCTGCCAACAGCCTTAGATCTGGCCTGTGTCATTCTATCATTTCCGATCATTCTAACAATCGCACCGTTTACGTGCCTGATTGGTGTCAATATGCCGTCATATGGCTTAACACGCCTCCAAAACAACATACATAGTCCTTCATAAATACTAGAACGCGACGCAAAATTTCTTCAAATGTTGAAATTCTGTCAACGATGGTTGGAGCGTAATCCACCAACATAATAGCGATGTGACACCCATCTGTGCGCGAGCAAACACAAATAAATGTTATTAAGAATACTAACTACTGAATTAAAAAAAAAACTGAGTTAAAAACTTTTCATTACAAAAACTTAACCTAATTCAAAAGAGAGTCACACATGTATTTTCAATTTCACTCCCAGACCTAGCAAAAGTTTGAAACTATACTGCTTTGCTTCCAATATGATAACGCAACACCTTGTAAGCGCTGAAAATTCACACTCTATTGGTCAATTAATGATGCCAAAATACTGTTCGTAACACTGAAATGTTAACAAAATTTTTAAATCACTTCAACAGGACAACACACCCGATCTACAAATCATCAATAGTATCACTTTCTATCTCAAATTACCACTTGACAGTCTCGTATTCTAAACATAAATATGTTCTGACAGTCTCACAATCTAAAAACGCATCCTTGCAGGGTCACCATGATCTAACATACTTGCCTTGTTTGGTATGACCTGTCCTTATCGCTTACCACGCAGGAATAGCTCTGACAAGTATTAAGTGCCTGTGAACCCAGGCCCTTGCTGGTAAGGGGATCCCAGACACAGTGATGTTTAGATGTCACAAAAACAGCCGTTATAAATTACCTAAAATATGTCAATGAGAAAGTGGTAAGCTCTACTTTAGATCAAAAAAACGAACTATTACCTGTACTAAATATTTTTACTCTCATAATTACTACACACTGTGCATTCAGGTGGCGTATTTGATGATGAAGGAAAAATTACTTAAGAAAATCTTAATGAGCCTAACTTCAAGCAAGGGATACACTTGAAAATGTACCAGGGCATTCCTTTCATTAGCGTAATCTCAAGAGAAAAATAAATACTAACCTAACTTCAAGTACACTGACACACGAAAATGTATCCCAAAAATATTACACTGACAGTGTTATAAAATCACAGAATTGACTGTGCATCGCCTCGTGTGTTGTACCTGCCAATATGTTCTATCTGCCTAATGCCTTCCTCGAAATAAGCCCCAAGAACAGAAGCGCAATATGTGGTTAACATGGACATAATGGACTGAGAAAAGCGACACACATCAGCTCCAGTATAAAGCAGATCTGAAGTGAACACACTCTTGTGACTCTCACACTTAGCGCCTGAGCAATACGGTGTTTACATTGTACAGACTGCGGTGATAAGGGCGGCCGTTTACGGCTGTGGCATGTGTCAACAGTGATCGGTTCGACGTTTTGCGAACCTGTTGACCTTACAATTCTACTCTGGCATTGACTGGATATGCAGTCATAAACTGCCCCAAGTTTTTGTAAGGTGGAAAACTATGTTTTTCACTGGCTAATTCGACAAGCTGTGTGCACTCGCTAAGGCTGAGTGACACGTACACTGTTGCCCTCAAATGTTCGCAGAACTTAACCAGCACACCTCATAGCTCGTAAGGTCCAGTCCAGAGACATTACGAGGTATCTGGTCCTCGTTAACCCACATAGGCGTTCACAACAAAATTCCCCTTCCGGAGCCGGGGCAGAGCAGGATACACTCTGTCCAGCACACGGGCGTTCTAGGAAGAGAGTCACCCCCTGAATTACTTACTCATAATTCCCTGTATTGTTGCAGCCCTCCCCCACCGTATTGCAGGTTCACCTTTTGCCACATCTAGTGTGAGCCGATGAGAGCTCTTACTGCAACTTTCGTCGTTTCTTTGCCCACTGGGGTTTCAACAACGAACTGGAGAGTACGGTAGTTTCATCTGGTCGAATGAGCATTCGCCCTTTTTCATTCAGTAATAAGCTCCACCCAAAGAGAAGCTGATAAAGTGAACATCATGCATCGTCCTCCACGGTATCACACGATTTTCGAATATTTACCAAAACATCAGTCACACACACCGTTGGCCTCCGTTCTGCGTCTCAAAAATGGCCTCCCACTTTGTTCCTCAGTGCTTTCTTAAGAGAAAAGGCTTTCATAGACCAGGCATGGGTATCACGCCATATACATGTGAGTGTTACCCGAATTTTGTTTAGGTCAAGCTGATGAAGCACTTTCTGCGTTCTTAACGTTTCTGGGTAAATGGAAGGACTGTATTCTCCTTTGAGAGCACCCCAAATGAATCCTTTGCTCTGTTAAAGTGTTTTCTTTAGTACAAGTGTGAGTCAGAAGTCTCGTCCAACGTTGACTCATTGTTGTGCTGTTATCTGTGGCTAAACTGCCAGGTATGGTCCGTGCGACAATCCCTAATTGATCTCCCACTGGTTCATGGCTTTCCTAAGGTGAGTGCTATGTCATTGTGCCTTCGTCGGTTTGGAAGCCTCGCTTACACTTCAGTTCACTGCTAGAGAAATGCTACTTGTCTGTCAGCTTGCAAATTACGTGGATTTTGTTAGTATCTAGTTCATGTGAGCCACGGACGAATTAATTACTCTCTGTACTATGCAAATAACATGGTTCTAAGTAAAGTATGAGTTGTGGAGTATCAAATTTATCTGCTTCATGCGATCGATTTCTTGACATAAAAATTATGCTGCTAAAAATTACCCTGCTACCTTACCCATCAAAGAAACGTCGACAGAAATAAAAGAAATTGTTCAAACGTGGGATTACAACTCGAGGTGAAAAGATATCAATAATAAGATTCACTGCTAACATTGCTATCCTCAGTAAAAGTGAAAAGTGAAAAGAAGTACAGAAAGTATTAAAAGAAGTGAACAGTGTAATAGGTACAAAATGTGGAGTGAGAGTAAAACGTAGAAAGACAAATGTAATTAGATGTAACAGTAATGAGATTAGTGGTAAACGTAACATCAAATCTGGGATCCATGAGGTAGATGAAGCTTATCGATTATGCTATTCTGGAAGCAAAGTAACCCATGACAGGTGAGGCAAGATGAAAGTAAAAATAATCAGATTGGCACAGGAAAGGGGGTATACATCTACATCTACATGACTACTCAGCAATTCACCTTTAAGTGCTTGGCAGAGGGTTCATCGAACCACAATCATACTATCCCTCTACTATTCCACTCCCGAACAGCGAGCGGGAAAAACGAACACCTAAACCTTTATGTTTGAGCTCTGATTTCTCTTATTTTATGTTGATGATCATTCCTACCTATGTAGGTTGGGCTCAACAAAATATTTTGGCATTCGGAAGAGAAAGTTGGTGGCTGAAATTTCGTAAAAAGGTCTCGCCGCGACGAAAAACGTCTATGCTGTAATGACTTCCATCCCAACTCGTGTATCATATCTGCCACACTCTCTCCCCTATTACGTGATAATACAAAACGAGCTGCCCTTTTTGCACCCTTTCGATGTCCTCCGTCAATCCCACCTGGTAAGGATCCCACACCGCGCAGCAATATTCTAACAGAGAACGAACGAGTGTAGTGTAAGCTGCCTCTTTAGTGGACTTGTTGCATCTTCTAAGTGTCCTGCCAATGAAACGCAACCTCTAGCTCGCCTTCCCGACAATATTATCTATGTGGTCCTTCCAACTGAAGTTGTTCGTAATTTTAACACCCAGGTACTTAGTAGAATTGACAGCTTTGAGAATTGTACTATTTATCGAGTAATCGAATTCCAACGGATTTCTTTTGGAACTCATGTGGATCATCTCACACTTTTCGTTATTTAGCGTCAACTGCCACCTGACACACCATACAGCAATCTTTTCTAAATCGCTTTGCAACTGATACTGGTCTTCGGATGACCTTACTAGACGGTAAATTACAGCATCATCTGCGAACAATCTAAGAGAACTGCTCAGATTGTCACCCAGGTCATTTATATAGATCAGGAACAGCAAAGGTCCCAGGACGCTTCCCTGGGGAACACCTGATATCACTTCAGTTTTACCCCATAGGTACGCAGCTTGATTAGAAGTCGCTTGTGAGAAACGGTGTCAAAAGCTTTCCGGAAATCTAGAAATACGGAATCAACTTGAGATCCCCTGTCGATAGCGGCCATTACTTCGTACGAATAAAGAGCTAGCTGTGTTGCACAAGAGCGATGTTTTCTGAAGCCATGCTGATTACGTGTCAATAGATCGTTTCCTTCGAGGTGATTCATAATGTTTGAATACAGTATATGCTCCAAAACCCTACTGCAAATCGACGTCAATGATATAGGTCTGTAGTTAAATGGATTACTCCTACTACCCTTCTTGAACACTGGTGCGACCTGCGCAATTTTCCGATCTGTAGGTACAGATCTATCGGTGAGCGAGCGGTTAAATATGAGTGCTAAGTAGGGAGCTATAGTATCAGCGTAATCTGAAAGGAACCTAATCGGTATACAATCTGGACCTGAAGACTTGCCCGTATCAAGCGATTTGAGTTGCTTCGCAACCCCTAAAGTATCTACTTCTAAGAAACTCATGCTAGCAGATGTTCGTGTTTCAAATTCTGGAATATTCCATTCGTCTTCCCTGGTGAAGGAATTTCGGAAAACTGCGTTCAATACCTCCGCTTTAGCGGCACAGTCGTCGGTAACAGTACCATCGGCACTGCGCAGCGAAGGTATTGACTGCGTCTTGCCGCTTGTGTACTTTACATACGACCAGAATTTCTTCGGATTTTCTACCAAATTTCGAGACAATGTTTCGTTGTGGAACCTATTAAAGGCATCTCGCATCGAAGTACGTGCCAAATTTCGCGCGTCTGTAAATTTTAGCCCATCTTCGGGATTTCGCGTTCTTCTGAACTTCGCATGCTTTTTCCGTTGCCTGTGCAACAGCGTTCGGACCTTTTTTGTGTACCACGGGGGATCCGTTCCATCTCTTACCAATTTATGAGGTATGAATATCTCAATTGCTGTTGCTACTATATCTTTGAATTTGAGCCACATCTCGTCTACATTCGCATAGTCAGTTGGGAAGGAATGGAAATTGTCTTTTAGGAAGGCTTCTAGTGACACTTTATCCGCTTTTTTAAATAAAATTATTTTGCGTTTGTTTCTGATGGATTTGGAAGAAATGGTATTGAGCCTAGCTACAACGACCTTGTGATCACTAATCCCTGTATCAGTCATAATGCTCTCTATCAGCTCTGGATTGTTTGTGGCTCAGAGGTCAAGTGTGTTTTCGCAACCATTTACAATTCGCGTGGGTTCGTCGACTAACTGCTCGAAATAATTTTCGGAGAAAGCATTTAGGACAATCTCGGAAGACGTTTTCTGCCTACCACCGGTTTTGAACAAGTATTTTTGCCAACATACCGAGGGTAGGTTGAAGTCCCACCAACTATAACCGTATGAGTGGGGTATTTATTTGTTACGAGACTCAAACTTTCTCTGAACTGTTCCGCAACTGTATCATCGGAGTCTGGGGGTCGGTAGAAGGAGCCAATTATTAACTTAATTCAGCTGTTAAGTATAACCTCCACCCATACCAATTCGCACGGAGTATGTACTTCGACTTCACTACAAGATAAACCACTTCTGACAGACACAAACACTCCACCACCAATTCTGCCTAATCTATCTTTCCTGAACACCGTCTGAGACTTCGTAAAAATTTCTGCAGAACTTATTTCAGGCTTTAGCCAGCTTTCTGTACCTATAACTATATCAGCTTCTGTGCTTTCTATTAGCGCTTGAAGCTCAGTCACTTTCCCAGCGCAACTACAACAATTTAAAACTATAATTCCGACTGTTCCTTGATCCAAGCACGTCCTGTAATTGCCATGCACCGTTTGACATTGCAGCCCACCCCGTACTTTCCCGAGGCCTTCTAAACTAAAAAACCGCCCAGTCCACGCCACACAGCCTCCGCTACCCGTGTAGCCGCCACCTGAGTGTAGTGAACTCCTGACCTATTCATCGGAACCCCAAACCCCACCACCCTATGGCGCAAGTCAAGGAATCTGCAGCCAACACGGTCGCAAAACCGTCTGAGCCTCTTATTCAGACCCTCCACCCGGCTCTGCACCAAAGGTCCGCAGTCGGTTCTGTCAACGATGCTGCAGATGGTGAGCTCTGCCTTCATCTCGTAAGCAAGACCGGCAGCCTTCACCAAATCAGATAGCCGCTGGAATCCAGAGAGAATTTCCTCAGATCCAAAGCGACACACGTCATTAGTGCCGACATGTGCCACCACCTGCAGCTGGCTGCACCCTGTGCTCTTCATGGCATCCGGAAGGACCCTTTCCACATCAGGAATGACTCCTCCCGGAATGCACACGGAGTGCACACTGGATTTCTTCCCCTCCTTAGCCGCCGTATCCCTAAGGGGCCCCATTACGCGCCTAACATTGGAGCTCCCAACTACCAGTAAGCCCACCCTCTGCGATTGCCCGGACCTTGAAGGCTGAGAATGATCCTCTGAAACAGGGCAGGCAGCTGCATCTGGCTCAGCCAGAGACAGTGCCTGAAACCGGTTTGTCAGACGCACCGCGGAGGCTTTCTGATCAGCCTCCGGGTATACATGGGTATGAGATGTCTGCTAGTATCAAATGTCCTTAAACTGAGGAAGAAATTTATAATACACATTTGCAGCACAACAGTGTATGGTAGTGAAACATAGACTGTGGAAAAATTGGAAAAGTTGTCAATCGAGGCGTTTGAAATGTAGTGCTATGGAATATGTTGTGAACTGTGCGAACTTTACGGATAATAAATGAGGAATCAACAAAGAAAGGATAGTATTGAAAACACTGACAAGGAGAAGGCAGCACAAGACGACAGGACGGGATAAGACATCACGGAATAATTTCCATGATACTAGGGGAGCTGTAGAGGGTAAAAACTGTATTGGAGCGCAGGGACTGGAATACATTGACGAGGTAAGATGCAAATGGTATTCTCAGCTAAAGAGGTTGGCACAGAGCAGTAATTCGTGGCGGGCCACATCGAACCTATCAGAAGACTTCTTCTATTTCTTACTTTTTTCCTCACACATCGATACGGCGTCAGCAGGGTAGTTAACCAATGTGGTGTGGTTCGTTTTAAGGTGGCTGGATGCCCTTCCTGTTCGTTATCCACAGGATGGAATTTAGAAATTTGTGGTAAGATATTATTGGACCAAACTCCTGAGCTCATCGTTCCCTAAGCTTACACACTACTTAATCTAACTTACGCTAAGGACAACACACACAACCATGCCCGAGGCAGGACTCGGACGCCCGACGGAGGGAGCCGCTCGGACCGTGACAAGACGCCTGAGACCGCGCGGCGGAAGTGAGCGGAAGTTTTTCAAATGTTTGTGGATCATGTAACTGAAGTGACAATTGGGTACCAACCCAGCATTCACCCAGGGAGGGGGGAGAGGGGCTGGAGGGTGGGTAGGGGGGGGGGGAAGAGGGAAAACCGCATAAAAACTGCATACAGGCTGGCGGGCACTCTAACTCTCGTCGTTAGTCCGCTGGGCGGATTAGATGCGGCCCGGAGCACCTCTCCGTTCTGGAAGTGCCGCTTAAATTGCCGTCCTAAGGGCCCGGATTCGATTCCCGGCTGGGTCTGGGATTTTCTCCGCTCAGAGACTGGGTGCTGTGCTGTCTTCATCATTTCATCCCCATCCGGCGCGCAGGTCGCCCAGTGTGGCGTCGGATGTAATAAGACCTATACCGAGGCGGCCGGACATACCCCACAAAGGGCCTCCCGGCCGATGACACCAAATGCCTGTTTCCAATACACACGTCTGACTGAGCGAGAAGTCAGAGTACTGATGACTCCACAAAAAAGAAAATTTGGTGAAATTGATATTTTAAACCTTAGTTTTGGGGATCTCATATTTTAGATACAAACAACTTTCTGGGGAGGCCAATCACAGCTCAGAGACAATGCATATAACAATAAGAAACACTCAATAAACTTTCAGATTATCAGAAGAATTATGATGTATGAAGGTGCGTTATTCGCAGCTGTTGGTTTCACGCATCTGCAGATCTTATCTGCCAACAGTACAAATCACTACGTGAAATTTATGAAATGGTAGAAAGACAGAACCATAGAGAGTGTTGGTATTCAACAAAAAACAATTACAAGTTCTGAAATGGTTATATTTTCATAATGTAGACTGAAGATGAACAATAACGGTGTCCTAGCATTCGGGAAGTTATCTATGCTAAGAGTCACATTGGTGGGTTGTAATAAAATCGTGTACACCCAAAAGATATTCTTCAAAAATTTGCAACGAATAACTGCTGAATTAGCCAGGCCTAGAAAAATGTGTGGAAAAAGTTAATAATAAATGGGACGCTTACTTGAACGCAGATAAAACACCAGAAGAGAACTAAGGTCTAGGGAAAGTAGTAAATGCACACGGCAAGATAGCATCCAAAAATTAGTATTATAGTGTGGAACCGAAACGTCGAGAGTGGAAGAAATACGAAAAAAGCTTACAGGGCAACACTCCATAGGTTATGTCGCAGGATTCGGTAGACACCAGCTGTAACACTTAAAATCCTGAATGATGTGCGCACATTATCCTTACAATACCTACGGTTCTATATTTCTACCATTTCATAAATTTCACGCATTGTTTTCTATTATTGGAAGACAAAACACGAAAATCCGTATATACTGACGTGAAACCGGCAGTTGCGAGTAAAGAATCTTCATACAGCTATACGGCTTTTGGGAACACATCATTCTCCTTCAGTTTTTAGTTTTTGTAATGTTTATGAAACTCTGAATGTTTATCGACTGTTAAATGTTTTTTACTGTCGTATTTTAGAGTCGTCGACTAAATACTGTACAATGAGGTAACAAAAGCCATGGGATCGGGATATCCACATATACAGATCGCGCTAGTATCGCGTACAAAAGGTATAAAAGGCAGAGCATTGGCGGTATGTCATTTATACCCAGGTGATGCATGTGAAAAGGTTTCCGACGTTATTATGGTCCCAGACTTTGAAAGCGGAATGGTAGAGGGACATCCTATTTCAGAAACGAGTGTGTTCAGTATTTCGAAATCTTCAGTGTCAAGAGTGTGCAGAGAATACCAAATTTCAGGCATTATCTCTCAGCATGGACAATGGAGTGGCCCCCGGAATTCACTTAACAACAGAGAGGAGCAGCATTTGTGTAGAGTTTCAGTGTTAATAGACAAGCAACACTACGTGAAATAACTACAGAAATCAGTGTGGGACTTACGACGAACGTATCCGTTAGGAGTGTGAGGCGTAATATGGCGTTAATGAGCTATGGTAGCGGACAACCGACGTGAGTGCCTTTGCTAACAGCAGGACGTCGCCTGCAGCGTCTCTTCTGAGCTCATCACCATATACGGCTAGAAAAGAGTGGCCTGGGTCAGATGAGTCCCGATTTCAGTTAAGTGCTGATGGTAGGTTTAGAGTCTGCGTATACCCCACGAAGTCTATGAACAAAGCACTGTGCAAGGTGGTGATGGCTCCATAATGCTGTGTTTACGCTGAATGGCTAGCTCCTGTGGTCCAACTGAAAAGATCATTGACTAGAAAGGTTTGAGTTCGGCTACCTAGAGACCATTTGCAGCCGTTCATAGACTTCATGTTCCTAAACGACGATGAAATCTCTGGGGATGACAACCCACCATGTCACTGAGCCAAAATTGTTCGCGATTACTTTCGTCTACATCTACATCTACATGGTTACTCTGCAATTCACATTTAAGTGCCTGGCAGAGGGTTCATCGAACCATTTTCATACTACTTCTCTACCATTCTACTCTCGGATGGTGCGTGAGAAAAAGAAACACCTAACTCCGTTCGAGCTCTGATTTCTCTTATTTTATTATTATGATTATTTCTCCCCACGTAGGTGGTGTCAACAAAACATTTTCGCATTCGGAAGAGAAAGTTGGTGATTAAAATTTCGTAAATAGATGTCGCCGCAAAGAAAACTTCCGTTTCAGTGGCTGCCACTCCAACTCGCGTATCATATCATTGACACTCTCAGCGCTATTGTGCGATAACACGAAACGAGCTGCCTTTCTTTGCATTTTTGGGTGCCTCCCGTCAATCCTACCTGGTAAGGATCCCATATTCCAGCAGAGGACGGACAAGTGCAATGTAGGCTATCTCTTTAGTTGGTTTGTCGCATCTTGTAAGTGTTCTGCCAAGAAAGCGCAGTCTTCGTTTCGCCTTCCCCACAATATTATCTATGTGGTCTTTACAATTTAATTTGCTAGTAATTGTAATTCCTAGATATTTAGTCGGATTGACGGCCCTTAGATTTGTGCGATTTATCGTACACCCAGAATTTATCGGATTTCTTTTAGTACCCATGTGGATGACCTCGCACTTTTCTTTCTTTAGTGCCGATTGCCACTCTTCGCACCACACCGAAATTATCTCTAGATCATTTTGATTTTGAAATTGGAGTTGATCGTCTGATGATATTACTAGACGGTAAATTACAGCGTCATCTGCAAACAAACTAAGGGGGCTGCTCAGATTATCACCTAGACATTCATGTAAATCATTCTGAACAAGAGCGATTTGTTCCGCCACACTGATTATCCGACATAAATCTAATCGAACATTTATGGAACATAGTAAAATGTCACTTAGAGCACCAAATTCTGAACCGGCAACACCCTCGCAATTGCGGACGCCTGTAGAGGCAGCGTGGTCCAGTATTTCAGAAGGTGACTTCTAACGACGAGTTCACTCTAAGCTACGCCGAGTTGCTGCACTATTCCAGGCAAAAGGAGGTACGCTACGACATTAGGAGGAGTCCCACGACATTTGACTCCTCAGTATAGTTTCTTATTATCTAATACCACAGGACTATTACTTTAAGTGCCTTAGTTGCGTGAGCTGTACCCGCCAGATTAGCCGAGACTGCTAATGCGCCTCTTCCTGGACTCCCCGGATCTAATGCGCCCGGCCGATTAACGACGAGGGTCGGTGTACTGGTCAGTCTGGATGTGGTTTTTAGGTGGTTTTTCACATCCCTCTAGATGAATACCGGACTGGCCTCCACGTCCCGCCTCAGTTACACGCCGCGGAGACGTTTGAAACATGTTCGCACTGTTTCATGATATACACTAGACACAGCTGAGGTACACTAATTCCGTCCAAGGGAGTACGAGGTGGTGGCAGAAAGAGCATCCGGCCACCCCTTCCAATTAACGTTGCCCAGTCCGATAGTAACCACACCGACTCTGCGAAAACTGTGGGACAAAGGCATAAGCAAAAGAGGAGGGAGGAGAAGGAGGAGGAGAAGTTGCGTGAGCTGTATTAGAGCTTCATTGTACTGGGTTGTAGCCTGTTTTTGTCATTTCTATCGCTTCAGGCGAGTGATTCCCCATGCACGACACATATAGACGTATGACGGGCTCCTGCCAAGAAGGGTGTGCCCCGGCGGTCGACCTTCGGCGCCGCCTGCGTCTTCGCCTACGCCTTGGAGCGAGTGGCTTAATCGGCGTCGGGGGCGTGCTGTGCTGTCGCGACGGCGAAGCGTCACTCCGTCTGCATAAAACATGGCGGCGTAAACCGCTTAGGGTCGCGGCTTGATGGGTCTTCAGGCGTGTGACGGCCGGGGCCAAAGGCGTTGCCCTCGCGTCGGCTTGTTGCTGAGGCGAGGGTAACAACACTCTGCTGCCAAGTCTGCAGGCACCCCGCCCAGCGAGTAGTGCTGCGTACCTCAGAACATGTTTTACTCGGCAAGACGAACTGCTAACCTGGCTGTAACAGGAAAGATCTTTGTCACCTGACGAGATACAGTCTGCCTCTATCTCATTACAGTCCAAGGCAGTGGGCGAAGAAAAGTTATCGCCTACTTTGGCGAGAAGACTGAAGAAATTGACGTTAACGCCATTAATTTTACAGATAAAGAGAACTAGAAAGTTGTGAGGGTATTGCCAGAAAAGGAGGCGGAAAATGAAAGTAAGTGTTGACAAGTGAAAGTTACGTAATTCAGTGGTGTGCAAACTACGGAAGAAGAGACACAGAGCCGAGGGATATATAGTTCAAATATTTGCCAAAAAGCACAACAAGTAAAATCCACACTATAAATATGTCACTGATGTAGGTAAACATATTATTAGACACTAATTTCTGCTGTATTATGAACAATTCAAGAAAGTACCATCTTTTTAAAAATTTCGCACAGATCTGCACTTTCGGGATAACAAAGAAACTGAGGGGCTAGCAGATCCAGCTATGGGATCTGATTTGAGAAGTTGCCGAAATCAAAAAGTCATTATTGGAAGACGAGTGAACGTACTTGCAAAAAGAGCACAGTACACTATCAAAAATGGACCCTCAGGACCGAAGTAGCCAGCGGTTTATTTGTTATTCACACACACTGCACTGTGAGTAAATGTCTCAAAGTGACAATGTCTAATGAATATCTAATAACTGCGCAAGATAACGTCTCACTGTGGTTAATGCATAGTTTTATTCCGTAGTCGCTTCGATGACCATAACAGAAAAGCTTCAGAATGTCATGTAGAAAATAACAGAAAAAATAAAAATACGCAGAGATGAGGAAAGCTGAACTTTTGGCATTGGTTGATGGGCAACAATCTTCTCCTGTTTATTCCACCAGCCGGCTGCGATAGCCGAGTGGTTCTAGGCGCTTCAGCCCGGAATCACGCGTCTGCAATGGTCGCAATTTCGAATCCTGTCTCTGGCATGGATCTGTGTGATGTCCTTAGGTTAGTTTAACTAGTTCTAAGTCTAGGGGTCTGATGACCTCAGATGTTAAGGCCCATAGTGCTTAGAGCCATTTGAACCCTTTTTTTTTATTCCACTGACAAACTTGTCCCTTTCTACTGCCGCCATACGATCTACAGCTAAATTTTATTCAACTGGCCTAGAGCCTTGCAAAGAAAAGCTCCTTAGTCGTACCGCGCCAAGCATCTTACTCTGTAACCTGAGGAAATAATGGCTGATGCTTTCGCTGCGAATAAGTAAAGGTCACGTGCGACCTTGCCTGGGTGTAGCCTTTTCACGTACGGCTACTTCGGTGATTTAAGGCGTCAATTTAGCTGCTTTTAGCTTTACAATTGGCCTTTTAACGCTGAGTGTATCATCTTCCAGACCTATCCACGAGGGAACGATGTTTTGAAGTGGTCGCCAGGAATGAAACCCGGGTGTTCGACGTTGTTAGCCAAAAACACTAAACACTACTCTCTGCCGTCAGACTGCTATTGTTGTGATATTAGATTACAGTATTGTGATGTTAGGCGGCTTTTTGGTAACCATCACGCAAAAAATGTGTCTCACGTCTAGTGAAGGAGACATACTATGAACATCTAGGAAGATGAAATTATAACAAAATCATTCGACGTAGATTCGAACAAAAAGATGGCAGTATCATCAGCGACTGAAACAGCCGAAGACCAGTTATCAGCTGCTATTGTGTAAAACAGCGAAATTACCTGTGAAGGGAGTTTAACGAAGTGCCAGCAAAAGTGAGAAACAGTGCATTTTTTATGTCTGTTCTTGTTTTAAATGGAAACTTCATTCGATGGCGCACGAAGAAGGGTAGCGTGTTAGAGTGCTCCACTTGCAAGAGTTCTGGAGAGTACATTCCCTGCTTCTCGGCCTTACACACGATGGTGTTGCCACCCTGGACTTGCACCGTTTCCTTTTGCTGGGTAATACTGGCGCAGTTTGTCAATACAACGGATGTGTGTTCATCTCACAATTAGCCTGTTGAACAAAAGAATGGAATCCCTGCCTGAGGTACTTTCCCAAAAAGATGAATGTGATTTTAGGATTGAACAGTCTTACAGTGAGAATATATATCCACATACGTTGTCGTCGTGGTTTTCATTGTGAAGACTGATCTGACCTTGCGCAAACCTCTTCGTCTCTACACAACTACTGCAAAGTATACCTACTTAAATGGACTCTGTTCAGTGCTTGGTCTGTTTCCACGGTTTTTCTTCCCTTCTTCAATCCCCCTGCGCCCCCCCCCCCCACCACACACATACACATACACGCTGCCTGCTGAAGTGGTGGGGCAGATACACCCACACAAGCACACAAGAATGTACCCAGGATCTGAGTCAGGGACGGCCAAGAACACGGCTTGAGTGTGGCCCTCGTGCATGCGTGCCCGTCTCTCTCGCCTGTGTGCACTCTTCCCCCTCTACTACATCAAACTGTCTGAGCTGGACGAGCGGGAAGAGGGCGGGTACTGCATGCAGCTATTTCTCAACTTTAGTGTTCAAAACAAGTGACGATTACTTGGAGAGTTGGTAGTACTCATCGAAACAAGAAAATTAAGGCCAATAAACATCGGTCCGGAAATGAATACTTTCTAGGATAAACACGTGTTTACGGGAGATGTCAATTCATGAAAATGCACCCTTCTTCCCTCCGACGTAGGAAATGACGCACACTTTGAAGTATAACCAGTTGTTGTACCTGCCAGCACGCATTGAAGAAGCGACGCTTTAGAGACCGCACATCGTTGATTAGCGTGGTGTAGACAATTCCTTCAAGTGTCCCCATAACCAAAAGTCTAGGGGATTAAGCTCTGGGGAACGAGCACGCCAAGGTATAGGGCCGTCTCGACCAATCCAGCGGTCATGAAATGTCTGCAACAGATGTTCAAGCACATTGGGACGAAAGTGTTCTGTTGCGCCATCTCGCGTGAACCACATTTGTATTCCTCCAGCAAGGTAGACAATGCGCTAGTGATGAAATCTAAGTGAAGTATCGCAGTTACCCTTTGTGGTAGCATGTTGTTGTTGTTGTTGTCTTCAGTCCTGAGACTGGTTTGATGCAGCTCTCCATGCTACTCTATCCTGTGCAAGCTGCTTCATCTCCCAGTACCTACTGCAACCTACATCCTTCTGAATCTGCTTAGTGTACTCATCTCTCGGTCTCCCTCTACGATTTTTACCCTCCACGCTGCCCTCCAATGCTAAATTTGTGATCCCTTGATGCCTCAAAACATGTCCTACCAACCGATCCCTTCTTCTAGTCAAGTTGTGCCACAAACTTCTCTTCTCCCCAATCCTATTCAATACCTCCTCATTAGTTACGTGATCTATCCACCTTATCTTCAGTATTCTTCTGTAGCACCACATTTCGAAAGCTTCTATTCTCTTCTTGTCCAAACTAGTAATCGTCCATGTTTCACTTCCATAAATGACTACACTCCAAACAAATACTTTCAGAAACGACTTCCTGATACATAAATCTATATTCGATGTTAACAATTTTCTCTTCTTCAGAAACGCTTTCCTTGCCATTGCCAGTCTACATTTTATATCCTCTCTACTTCGACCATCATCAGTTATTTTACTTCCTAAATAGCAAAACTCCTTTACTACTTTAAGTGTCTCATTTCCTAATCTAATTCCCTCAGCATCACCCGATTTAATTTGACTACATTCCATTATCCTCGTTTTGCTTTTGTTAATGTTCATCTTATATCCTCCTTTCAAGACACTGTCCATTCCGTTCAACTGCTCTTCCAAGTAGCATGTATGGACCTATTAATCTATTACCAAGTACACCTGATCATACATTGATTGAGAACTGGTGCTGATGCCCTCTTTCTTGAGTTGAGTGGGTGTTTACAATTGTCCATTCATGCTAGTTACAGAAATCCACATATTCATATCTTGTAAACCCTGCCTCACCAGTAAATAAAATCTTGGATTATAACAGTTGATCCGAGACACACTCCTGCAACATCTATTGACAGAACCGCCGTCTGCCATGATGATCCTACGGCCTTAGGGCCTGAACGTGCTGTAGATGACACGAGCATAGCAATTGCTCATGAAGTACCTCCCAGATAGGAGAGTAAGACACGCCTTCTGCTGCTGCTAATCGTCACACACTAGTCCCATAGGTTTCTTCCACCGAACGTAGCACGCGCTTCTCCAGGTCAAGCGTACAGACTGTGTGGGGCCTTCCACCGAAAGTATTCTGAGATGTAAGGATATCTGCGTCCCTTAGACGCTGCAACAGTCTGTCGAACAGCTTATCGGAGAGCATACTGCACTGTGGATATTTTTCAGCATAGAGGGGATAGGCACGCATATCCACTGAGGATATCATATCCTCATAGTAGGCTTCCATTGTTAAGAGGTGGCGGAAGAGAGAAAATGTAAACGTACTACACCATTTGTACGTACAAACAGCATGCCCGCCCGGCTAACCGCGCGGTCTAAGGCTCTGCTTCGCGAGCAGGAAAGCGTGCTGGCCCTGGACACGAATCCGCCCTGCTGAATAGTGTCGAGGTCCGGTGCGCCGACCAGCCATGGTGGTTTTTTCCATCTGCCTCGGCGAATGCGGACTGGTTCCCCTTATTCCGCCTCAGTTACACTATGTCGCCGACTGCTGTGCAGACACTGTCTCCACATACGCGTACACCATAATTACTCTACTACGCAAACATTTGGGGTTACACTCGTCTGGTGTGAGACGTTTCCCGAGGCGGTACACTGGAGGCCTGTTATGGGGTTGTTCAAAATGGCTCTGAGCACTATGGGACTCAACTGCTGTGGTCATTAGTCCCCTAGAACTTAGAACTACGTAAACCTAACTAACCTAAGGACATCACACACATCCATGCCCGAGGCAGGATTCGAACCTGCGACCGTAGCAGTCGCACGGTTCCGGACTGCGCGCCTAGAACCGCGAGACCACCGCGGCCGGCTATGGGGTTGTACGGCGGGACGAAGCCTCTCCGTCGTTTCTAGGTCCCCACTTCAATACACGCACAGGCAGAAACAGTGCAAACACAGTAAACACATAAGTGAATACGCATTTGCAAGAGAGTAAAAAACACCATGATACGTATCCAGTGCTGGCAGTACTGTACGATAAGGCACACAAGCATGACGGAAACTAATGTAGCCTACAACGCAACTGACTATATACCACCTAATGGTAGGTTGACTACTGTGAAAAATGACATCATAATACCCTTCAGACACATTTAACGGAGCGCCAATGCAACGACTGTGCTAATATTCCCAACAAGCATTTCGGAGTCGTTCCTATGAACACACGTTTATCTCGGAAGAAATGCGCTTCCAGACCCACGTTTCCTGCAATTATTGTTCTTGTTTCGAAGAGTCTGCCACTTCTCACAATACTCCACACTAATATACGTACCCTGTATGTATACTATATTATTTGATTATATTTGACACAGTGACGAAGTGATAAAATTTATAGCTGTCACAAGCACTCGGCATACGGACAGACACAGACAGTTTTTCACATTTTCGTCCCTCAGGTTCCCACGTAACAGTGACTTATTTAGTCTCACAATCGAAAAAAGTCTTTCAAAAGTGTGTGTTGATCTAAACTCTGATATTACGTTTGCAACCTCAGTACAGAGAGATGGAAATTCTTCCCAAGAAAAACAATGTAGATATCCTGGAGAGCTTTAACGTACATGAATTTGTCTTAAACGGGAATAACACTGCATATCGACAAATTCCAACAGCAGATGCACAAGGGCGCTTTCAAATGAAATGAGCGATGATCTCGAAAACAGCTCAAAAACAAAGAGTGGCAGTGTCCTCAAAACTTTAGATACGTTTTCCTGTGATATTTATAAAACCATAGTGGATTGTTCCAAATCCGTATTTTCTTTACCGCCATTGAGGTTAGGTTAATGGAGTGATGGAGGTGCTCCTTGTCAGAAGCTGTCCCTTCTACAAAACGATCACAATACGATTTTATTTTTAAATGCATCCACTTTCGCCATTAAATCAGATAAAATTTGCTTTCTCACCTGGCAGTGTGTTACTGAGGACTGTCTGCAGCTCACTCTGTCTAAAACACAAGACCTGGAATCCATTCCGCAGCTCATTCTTGCGTTCCTTTTTACTTCAGAAATTCAGCAATAGAGGAATCTTAAATCGGAAACTCGTCCCCGGCATGTCGTTTTATTTAACCGTCGTTCTTCTTACTATTACATAACGTCTCCACACTTTTCATTCAGTTCCATTGCAACTGACGATGTAATAATGCGTGCGACTTCAGAAAATTTACTATTTGCACCACCAATTCCATCACGTGTTCCACACCTGCATATTTCCCATAAGGTACTTCCTGATGCACTGAACAATGAACCCCGTACAAATCGTGTGCCGACCGTTATAATTATTAGCTAACTACATCTTTAAATTCTTTCTGCTTGGAGTTGTAGTGACATTGCACAAAAAATTGTGGATTATGTGCCTTAATAAAATATACTTTTATGCCTTCTACTCTGTGATTTTCATTCATTTTTAAAGGTTTGCGACGATAGATTGGTAGGCTGCATCTTTTTGAACAAACAGCCACTGGATCATTGAACTTTCTTTGTGTCACGAACAAACAGCTTAGGTTAAACACCGCTTACGTCACGATTATGCCACTCGGGGTAGCCGCGTCGTCTCAGGCGCCTTGCCACGGTTCGCGTGGCTCCCTCCGTCGGAGGTTTCAGTCCTCCCTCGGGCATGGGTGTGTGTGTTGTCCTTAACGTAAGATAGTTTAAGTTAGAGTAAGTAGAGTGTAAGCCTAGGGGCCGATGACATCAGCAGTTTGGTCTCATAGAACTTAGCACAAATTTCCAAAATTTTCACGATTCTGCCGAATTGAGGAATGTCGTGCATACCAAAATGAGTGATATTATATGATGGAAGAGAGTACCGCATCGCACTACTAAGTGAAATTTCACGCTGAGAGAAGCCAAGCCTCGGACCACACGCGGGCAGCACAGTGTGCAAGCATGACATTTGGACGCCGCGGCCGTCCTCCGTCCAAGGTGTGCAGGGATGAGGAGAGTCGGGGGAAGCTCTGAGGTATTTACTCGCACGCAAGAGCGTCCCAAGTATCTACCGAACGTAGCAGCAGAGGAGGGGGCTGGAGGAAGGGCGAAAGGGCGACTGTTATTACGTTCGCAGTGAATCAAAAATATTTCTAGCTTTGTTCAAATTGATACCGGATCCATATGCGTGCCTGTCTGGCGGTGCAGGTTGCGATTTCGGTATGCGGATTCTTTTTGCTATCGTGAGGCGGGGTGGTGTGGGGGTAACTGCCCTTCTTTGCTCTCCGTACTTTGGTGGGCTCACCCTTTTGTTCAAACATGACGAGCTGGTAGGTTCGCGGACGAGATCGATTTTGCAAGTACTGAGCCCTATTGTGGCGCAGTGATAAGACATGGCAACAAGGTGATTCAAATCCCTATCCCTTCCCTTGTAAGTGATTCCGGGGTAAACGGTTTCACTAGAAGAGAATCTACCTACAGCTACAGTTCCTAAAGTAAGAAGTCACTACGAATTCAGCGTTTGAGCTTCATTGCATTTAATAGCGCAGAGAAATACAACGTAGCATTTGCTATTTAAATGAATAAATCAAATCAATTGGTTCAAATGGCTCTGAGCACTATGGGTCGTAACATCTGAGGTCATCAGTCCCCTAGAACTTAGAACTACTTAAACCTATCTGACCTAAGGACACCACACACAACCAAGCACAAGGCAGGATTCGAACCTGTGATCGTAGCGGTCGCGCAGTTCCAGACTGAAGAGCCTAGAACCGCGTGGCCACAGCGGCCGGCAATAAATCAAATAAATTTAGTTATTTTTAATGGAATTACAAAGATAGGTATCAATGAAAATGTTAATCTTGTTCACAGTGTTCAAGTTAACAAGTTAACTGTTGGGTTCCTCCCTCTGGTGTTCAAGAGTTAGAGCATAAACCGTAAAAAAAAGCTATATGTATTGCCTTAGTTATTTTGTTAACTCGACTACAGTTGAATCCTGCCTAGTTGTCGAATATGGGGTGTCTAGCAAAACCTACTTTTCAGATCGCTAGACAACAATTCAAGCAAATCTTACTAATGAGCTTTACTACGAAAAGTAAATGATAATGCTTAGCTTTGAGAAATACATAAGTGTGTCGGAAGCAAAGGGCGATATGCAAAATAATTATGTTCTTCATTGTAACAATTCCAAGATTGAGCTACATAGAATGTACAAGGAAAGTAATGAGCTTTGACGCTAGTTGCTAGTCTTCAAGCTGCTGTAGAACTAGGCCGCGACCAGTCAGCGCGTCGCTTATTTCCTCATCGCATAGAGGCCGTTGCTGTTGCGTTGTTGTCCTGGAGAGCGGTCGGTCAGCGTGCAATTGGCTGTCGTCGACTCAAAGCCCTCTCTGCTCTAACGTTACCGACTGCCGTGCCGGCGCTTCATTGTACACTGTAACCATTACTGTACTATTCACAATTCATAAACAGCAGCTTGTGTCCTTTATAGAATTCTTACTAGCTTTAACTGTGTCCATTCTGAGAACGGAGCTGAAAAATATAAAAAGAAAGATGGACAGAGGTAGAGGGAATGGGGGAGGGGGGCGGAACGGCCCCTTGTAAATATGTACAGTATATTCACGTAGCAATAACACTGTTCTACGTAGGCCATCGTCCCCCGATGCGGGTTTCCGCACGAACGTCTCATTTACACAGCTTTTGTGCAGGCACTGTTCGCAAATATGTAGCGGATTGCGTCCGACGCGGTAGTTACGGAACACTACAGAGGGTGTTCCGTACGTCAGTCACCACACAGCTCGGCACTCTGTGGGGTACTGCCACACAGTATACGCCACGTCAAATGCGGAAGTCCATCGTTACTGCTTTCTACGCTTAGCTGGATTTCCCTGTAAGGCCCTCCATACAGTGATCAAATCAACTGAATGACTTTGACGACGCGAATCGGTATCTAGTCGCCTGCGAATCGTTTCCTGTGTGGTTGAACAGGATTCTGCAGATGGCGCGATTCCAGAGCGAGTCAAGTGACTCAGCTGTACATCGTTCCCCACCTGTTACCAACCAGTTGCCAGCGACCTGGCTTCGAGTTACCATGTGATATAAGGTGCATCGCCTCGTCGAACACAGGTATGTATTGTGTTATTATTATAACAAACAGGCAGGTTTTGAACATAAGATTTGTACAGGAAGTGGAAAACATTCAATTTTGTACAAATATAAGCTCCCAGGTTTCTGCAGAAAGGATTTGTCATAGAAAGCAGTTTTCTGAATCTGGAAAAGAAGTTCAAATAACAGGTGCGTACATAGGACTTCATGAAATAAGTTACACATGTTATCCAATGTTCACACAACTGCGCAACAAGTGGTTTATTCTCAGAACAGAGCAAATGATCCAGATTTCCCCCAGAGACAGTTCTGCCTCAGTAGCGATAACAGGCATATCACAGTGCCCGACTCTAATGGATCGGCTACACTGGAGTATGCGAAACAGTTTACTAATGACGTTGTTGTAGCGGTATTTAGTCCAAAGACTGGATAAACGTACTCTTTTTGTTACTGTGCCGTCTGCAAACCTACTAATCCCCAAATAACTCCGGTAATCAACATCCTCCTGAATGAGCATATTGTGTTCACCTCCCTGTCTTCCTCTACGATCCCTTCCCCTCCTTTCCCCCACTTCCGTGCACACACCCTTTCATCCAGTATTAAATTGGTGATCCCTTCATCTAATCACGTCGTACCACAAATTATTTCTCACTAATTCTATTCAGTACCTCCTCATTAGTTATTTGATCTAACGATCTAATCTTCTGCGTTGTTCTGTAGCACCACATTTCAAAACCTATTCTCTCCTTGTTACTGCGTAAAGTCAGTGCTTGCACCACATTCGGGAACGACAGAGAGAGAAGGCTGTGAGAAGAGATCAGCCACTCACTGACCGACATCTGTCCAGGACGACAACGCAACAGCAGCGGCCCCTTCGTGAAGACTACATAAGCCCCGCGTGCAACTGGTGGCGGCCCCCTTCTATAGCAACTTCAACGTTAGCCACTTCCTTAGCCAACTCATCGTAGCCTCTTCATTAGCGATCTATGTGTAGCACAGTTATGAGATCAGCAGTCACTGCAGCTCAGTTGGCAGACTTTTGTTAGAAGCGGTGGCTGTGACAAGAAGTGTTACTTTGTCTGTTCTGAAGAAGACTGATTATTTTGTATGTCGCCCTTTACTTACCACACATCCGTCTAATTGCACTAAATTACTACAAGGATTCTCAGACCCAAGTTAAGTATTTGTACTTGGCTTGTTGTAGTAAAAATCATGAATACTAGTTGTCTGAGTGATTGTCTAGCGAACCGAGTATGCAGGATTCCTAGACACAACACTTCTTGCCTAAGCTTTTTATTGTCCATTCTTCGCTTCCATACATGGCTACACTCCGCACAAATAATTTCAGAAAAGTTGTCTTAACACTGTATTCAATGCTGATAGATTTCTCTCATTCGGATAAAATTTTCTTGCCATTACTACTCTATATTTTATATCCTGTCTATTTCGACGCCCATCAGTTAGTTTGCTGCCCTACTAGTAAAACTCGTCTACTAATTTAAGTGCCTCCATACGTAATCTAATTCCCTCAGCACCGCCTGATTTAATTCTTCTACATTTCTTTATCCCTGTTTTGCTTTTGTTGATGCTCATCGTACATCCTCATTTCAAGACATGGCCCATTCCGTTCAGCCGCGCTTTAAACTCCTTTGCTTTCTCTGAAAGAATTACAATGTCATCGGCAAACCTCAAAGTTTTCATTTCTTCTCCCTAAGCTTTTTCTTTGGTTTCCTTTACTACTTGCTCAGTGTACAGAATGAATAACATCGGGGACTGGCTAAACCCTCTCTCACACCCTTCCCAACCACGGCTTTGCTTTCATGCCTCTCCACTGTTATAACTGCCGTCTGGTTTCTGCACAAGTTGTAAACAACCTTCCCGTCTCTGTATCCTGCTCCTTCCACCTTCAGAATTTCAAAGTTGACGTTGCCAGAAGCTTCCTCTAAGTCTACAAATGCTGCAAGCTGGTTTGCCTTTCCCTAATCTGTCTTCTAAGATTAGTCGTAGTGCAAACTTGGATAAGGCTTCCGCGGCCGCTTGCTGACATACTGCCTGTAGGTTTCTCTCTCGGTTTCCCCGGCAGACGTTTGTTTGATGATCATCACAAAACGTCGGCCGAAGATACCGAGACAGAACCGAAGAGGCAGTTTGTCATAAGTCATAGTGTCAGTATTGCCTCGCGTGTTCGTACATTTCTCCGGAATGCATACTGATCTTCCACGAGGTCGTCTTCTACCAGTTTTTCCATTCTTCTATAAAGAATTCGTTTTAGCGTTTTGCAAACATGATTTAATAATAGTTCGGTCTGTCAGTTCTTGCTTTATTTGGAATCGGAATTATATTCTTCTAAGAGTATGAGGATATTTCTTCTGCATAGTACTTGCAGCACATGAAATGGAAATGATTTTTCATGGATGGCTCTCCCAAGACAGTCAGCAGTTGCGACACAATCTCGTCTGATCTGCATTTTTTCGACCTACGTCTTTCAGTCCTCTGCTAAATTCTTCCTGCAATATCATACCTCGCATCTCATGTTTGTCTATGTCTTCTTCCATTTTTATAATATTGCCGTCAAGTGCATCCCCCTTGTATAGACCATCAATATACTCATTTCATCTTTCAGCTCCGTCTTCTTTGATTAAGACTGGTTTTCCATCTGAGCTCTTGATATTTATACTACTTTTTATTTTTCTTCCAAAGACTTCCTAAATTTTTCTGTAGCCGGTATCGAACTCTCCCCTAGTGATATATCGTCCTCTGGCCATTCCTGATTAGCCATTTTTTAGACGTTTGTATTTCCTTTCACCTAATTCATTTACGGCATTTTTATATTTTCCGCCTTCATCAATGAAATTCAATACTAGGAGGTATGTATCGTCTATGCAACCAAATGAAGGCACTTTGTTTGTTGCCATAAGCGTTTTGCTTCATTTGCCTTCAATTGGTTGCAGTCCGCCCCTGGTAGCTGAGTGGTCAGCGCGATGGAATGTCGTACCTAACGGCCCGCGTTCGATTCCCGGCTGGGTCGGACATTGTCTCCGCTTAGGGACTGGGTGTTGTGTTGTCCTGATCATCATTTCATTCCCATCGACACGCAAGTCACCGAAGTGGCGTCAACTCGAAAGATTTGCACCAGGCGAACGGTCTAGCCGACGGGAGGCCATAGCCAGAAGGCATTTCCAATTGGTTTCATAGACTGTACAAACCTCCAAGAATTTAAAGCAACTAAGGGAAAGACGGAAAACAGAAAAAAATGTCGATAAATTCAATACCTCTACTGATTTCTACTATGCCTGTCTTTTTACCTATTTGATCCTCTCCTTCCTTCACTATTTGCAACACAAGTGTCGTTACGTAAACGTCGAAATTAAACAAAGATTCTCCATGAAATTCTGGCAATGTGTCGGCAACTCGTGGTCTTGTGGTAGCGTTCTCGCTTCCCGCGCACGGGGTCCCGGGTTCGATTTCCGACGGGGTCAGGGATTTTCAAGTCTCGAGATGACTTGGTGTTGTGTGTCCTTCATCATTATTGACTCGCAAGTCGCCGAAGTGGCGTCAACTAAAAAGGACATGCAATACGGCGGCCGAAGGCCCCCTAGATGGGGCCTCCCGGTCAACAATGCTATCCTATCATTTCATTGCTATCAATATAGTGACCATATGCAATGTCCCGTCCAGCCAAGATAATATGGTGCCAATAATTTGACCAAGGCCGCACAAGCGTGCGTGGTGCTACTCAGGAAGTTCACAACTTGGAACATGTGATTTCCATCTTTTCGGGAAACTGAAAGAACAGCTTGAGGGCGTTCAAGCAGCATGGCTCCGCGACCAAGCAGCGGACTTCTGTCGTCGAGGAACTGAATGACGGGTACAACGTTCCGACCGTTTACACAGATTTATTAAGTACGCTGAAAAATAGTCAGGTATCTCTGTCACCTTGAAATGCATTAGAGCATTCGATAAACGTTACTTGGGGTGATACAATAATGTGTAACTAACTTTTTGAAGTTCTCTCCTAGTATACTGCACACCTGTTGTTTGAAGAGAAGAATTGCTTGAATGGATGTAAATATACGAAGGAAAGGAAATCATACCAGAAGTAGACTGTTATGTGGCTAATAGCGCCCGTGTCGTTATGTAAAATTACATTATCGCGGGTAAACAGTAAAAACGTTGGGAAAATTCGAGAGGAGACACTAATCTTCGACAAGGGTAGAAATAATGGCGTTCGCGTACAAATCGTCATGTAAAAACCAGTCAGTCTGTTCAAGCTCCTTGGTCCTACACACAGTCTGCAGTTTGTCTTTCTGGATGTACTGAGGAACAGATAATTTCCTTCGTTTTGTCATTTATGTGTATCAATTGACTGGCACATGTTCCTCTGAGTTTGCATTTGTACTCAACGTACCGAGTGTAACACGTTTTCTCATTTATGTGTATTAATTGAGTGGCAGATGTTCCTCTGAGTTTGCATTTGTACTCAACGTACCTAGTGTAACAGAACGATACTGGAGTACTGCTGTTGCATATTGTGTGTACTCGGTACTGTTTAACGCATATACCAAGACACTAGAAGTGCCGTTTATTTGCTCCCTGAAACGTTTCGTTATTCGCCTTCCCAGCATGCAGTTCGTGCCAACTTGACAGTTCATGTTCTCAGCGGGCCAGGTACCGAATACGTCACTGGCCACGTTTTCTTTCCCGCATGCAGCTCGTGTCTCACTCGGGCCGAGTCGGTAGCATTCGTAAGCCTCCAAATCCTTCCCTTCCGCCGTCCGGCAGATCGCCGGCTTTTCGATCCCCCACGTCGTCAAATGCGGGTCTTCACACGCTGCGGCGAGTGCCCGGCACACAGCAACTGCCAACCCGCGACCTTACGTCGTCCTGCCCCTCTCACTGCAGAGTTATCCACTGTACAGGCGGTCGTTTCAGTCTGACCACCCGACACCCGATCACCCACTACTTCATCCAACAAACTGTGCCAAAGGAGGCGCTGTCGTGCCAACTAGGACTGCTGATTTTTTAAAAACATCGGCAATTAGATATATCAATATTTTAAAACATTTAATTATGGGCTCTCGATATATCTAAAACGCAATCAATATATCGATATGTCGACGAAGAAAATATTAACATACCGAGCAACAAAAATATCGGCTGCATATTGTAAATATACCGTCAATTTTAGAGGTATATACTTAAGTACTGATTTATTATTAGATATTCTGTACATCAACAAGCCAGCATTCCGCCTATCCCACCTAGAGCAAGAATTGAAAGGAAAACGTTGCACGTTCACGCTTGGCGATAACCACTCTGCTATCAATGGTAATAACTACATGTAAGCGGCACAACAAATGATATTCGATGGGTCTGTCACATATCGAATTCTTCCGGAAAACTTCATGTCGACTTCCCTGTTTTATTCATTTCTGTCAACACCAGCGAGCTAGCAGTAGCAGTGTTAAAATTGCATGGTGGAGCTAAACGTTGCAGCTTCTGTTGCAAACAACGAGCGCCGACTACGTCAGTATTTCTTCACAAGTCTCCGTCCACAGCAAACCAATACTGTTGTCGATGAAGGATGCACAAACCATTTAAATGCTTGCTATTTATCTTCATTGAACGCTGGGCTACGTTTCTCGCAAAACACAAATGGTTGTGCTCAGCAGAAGCCCGCAGTCGTTCAGCAGCTGTCGTTGCTCACGACCTACACTATGCGATCAAAAGTATCCGGACACCTGGCTCAAAATGACTTACAAGTTCGTGGCGCCCTCCATCGGTAATGCTGCAATTCAGCATGGTGTTGGCGCACACTTAGCCTTCATGACAGCTTCCACTCTCGCAGGCATACGTTCTATCAGCTGCTGCAAGGTTTGATGTGGAATGGCAGCCCATTCTCCATGGAGTGCTGCGCTGAGGAGAGTTATCGATGTCGGTCGGTGAGGCCTGGCACGAAGTCGGCGTTCCAAAAGATTCCAAAGGTGTTCTATAGGATTTAGGTCAGGATATGTGCACGCCAGTCCATTACAGAGATGTTATTGTCGTGTAACCACTCCGCCACAGGCCGTGCATTGTGAACAGATGCTCGATCATGTTGAAAGATGCAATCGCCATCCACGAATTGCTCTTCAACAGTGGGAAGCAAGAAGGGGCCTAAAACATCAATGTAGGCCTTTGCTGATATATTGTCACTCAAAACAACAAGGGGGACTATCACTTTCTATGAAAACCACGACCACACCATAACACCACCGCCTCCGAATTTTACTGTTGCCACTACAAACGCTGCAGATGACGTTCACCGGGCATTCGCCATACCCACTCACTGCCATTGGATCACCACATTGTGTATCGTGATTCGTCACTCCAGACAACGTTTTTCCACTGTTCAGTCGTCCAACGTTTACGCTCCTTACACCACGCGAGGCGTCGTTCGGCATTGGCAAGCATGATGTGTGGCTTATGAACAGCCGATCGACCATGAAATCTTTCTCACCTCCTGCCTAACTGTCATAGCACTTGCAGTGGATCCTGATGCAGTTTGGAATTCCTGTGTGATGGTTTGGACAGATGTCTCACTATTACACATTACGACCCTCTTCAACTGTAGGCGGTCTCTGTCAGTCAACGGATGAGATCCGCCTGTCCGCTTTTGTGCTGTACGTGTCCTTTCACGTTTCCACTTCACTTTAACATTGGAAACAGTGGACGTAGGGATGTTTAGGAGTGTGGAAATCTCGCGTACTGACGTATGACACATATGACACCTAATCAGATTCCGTGGAGCGCAACATTCTGCTCTATCACGATGTCTAACGACTACTGAGGTCACTGATACGGAGCACATGGCAGTACATGGCAGCACAATGCACTTAATATGAAAAAAGTATGTTTTTAAGGGTGTCCCGAACTTTTGATTACGTTGTGTATGATAGCGCATGGCAATAAATGATTTTACATCACAAACAGAGATCAGTATCAGTATCTTTCCAGGAGTAAACTGTTTTTCAAACAGCAGGTACATTTCATACGCTGTAATGTATTGTACACAATGTAAGAAACAGCAAAAGTTAATCATATTTTACATTACAACGTTCGTGGACCTAGTGCGCAAGGTTGACTAATAGTGAGATTTCACAAAAACCGTTGTAGACAATGTTGAGATAAGTTTTACTTTTCAGCCTTGCGAGGTAGCGCGCAGAGCGTTAAGCAGGACGAGTAGGTAGCGTTTAAGCTGGTTTAATACCACTGAGTCAGAAAACCCCTCTCGAGCGACAGATGCCGTGAATCACGTACGCTGAAACTTTATGTCGTCGAAACAAATTTTTTTCGATCTACTTCCGTTTCTTAGAAAGTTTGAACTGGGGGAGAGAACGAGTTGGTATGTGGGGAGTGCTGATGGATCATCTCACCAGAAATAACATTTATTTCAAAGCAAAACTTTATTTTCCAAGATACTCTATCTACCTGTTCACATTCAGAAGTAAGAGTACTCACAATATCAACTACATTAAGAGAATAAGCAAATTTTCAACGTACTTTGTTACTTGCGTAATTCGCAGTAGCAATTATTGAATATTTAAGCACTGAAACTCAATAAAAACATTAAACCCTTAAATCATGATAAAAACATTAAAGCGCTAAGATTATAAACAATTAGCATTCTTTGAAATTTCACTGAAAGAGATTTAATCTGAAACTTTCAGCTTAACGATATTCACTTAACATATGAAGCAACTAAGAGCACTGTTGTATCTTTCAATAACTATGAACTTCCTGATTATACTTTTGAGAACTTTCGTCTTGTGACAGAAACTTAAATGCTGTAGTATAAGAGATACAATGATTGTTATCAGAATATCGAATCGCTGGGTTCATGAGGGTAATACGGAACGCCGTGCTGGATCCCAGCGGCCTCGTATCACTAACAGTCGAGATGACAGGCACCTCATCCGCATGGCTGTAACGGATCGCGCAGCCCCGTCACGATCCCTGAGTCAACAGACGGGAACGTTTGCAAGACAACAACCATCTGCACGAACAGTTCGACGACGTTTGTAGCAGCATGGACTATCAGCTCGGAGACCATGGCTGCGGTTACTCTTGACGCTGCATCACAGACAGGAGCGCCTGCGATGGTGTACTCAACGACGAACCTGGGTGTACGAATGACAAAATGTCATTTTTTCGGATGAATCCAGGTTCTGTTTACAGTATAATGATGGTCGCATCTGTGTTGAGCGACATCGCGGTGAACGCACACTGGAAGCGTGTATTAGTCATCGCCATACTGGCGTATCACCCGACGTGATGGTACGGGACGCCATTGGTTACAAGTCTGGGTCACCTCTTGTTCGCTTTGACGGCACTTTCAACAGTGGACGTTACATTTCAGATGTGTTACGACCTGTGACTCTTCCCCTCTTTCGATCCCTGCGAAATCCTACATTTCAGCAGGATAATGCACGACCGCATGTTGCAGGTCCTGTACGGGCCTTTCTGGATACAGAAAATGTTCGACAGCTGCCCTGGCCATCACATTCTCCAGATCTCTCACCAATTGAAAACGTCTGGTCAATTGTGGACGAGTAACTGGCTCGTCGCAATACGCCAGTCACTACTCGTGATGAACAGTGGTAACATGTTGATGCTGCATGGGCAGCTGTACCTGTACACGTCATCCAAGCTCTGTTTGACTGAATGCCCAGGCGGATCAAGGCCGTTATTATGGCCAGAGGTGGTTGTTCCGGGTACTGATTTCTCAGGATCTATGCACCCTAAATGCGTGAAAATGTAATCACATGTGAGTTCTAGTATAATATTTTTGTCCAATGAATACCCGTTTATCGTCTGCATTTCTTCTTGGTGTAGCAATTTTAATGGCCAGTAGTGTAGTAAAATGTGTGACAGTCAAAATGTGACATAGTCGTAACAGTTAGATAGATGGCTGTGCTCTCATAAACCTCATAGTCTACCTTGAGTTTGCTACCTGGTATTGATGTTCAGGTAATAATGTTAGTTGCCTGACTTCTTTTGCGAACCGTTGTATGAACGTTATTCTCACTTCCCTTAAGTGTAATCTTTTAATCCCCCATTTGTAATTGTTCGTCGTTGTGTTTAACAATTCGTTGATTTTGAATTTTAGTCTCATGTAATTCAGTCCATCCGTGGGTCTGTGTCATCTCCCCAGTTAACCTGCGAGAGCTTAGGGTTGGTTTCGGCTGCCCTGATCGGCCAGGGGTCTGGCTGAGGTCTCTCAGAGACCGACCGACCGAACGACCCATATGCCGGTGATAGAAAAAAAAACCAGCCGTCTCATGTCGGTCTGCTGGCTGTTAGAGGCCGGAGTTATTTGTAAAACAGTAATAACGTTATAGTATGATTCTTGCTTTCATAAATACATCTGCCTTTATACTTATGGGTGTCTACATTTAAATTCAGAGCTAACTTCGCATTGACCTGTTGATACTTAATTAATTATTAATTGAAAGCTGTGGCGCGTTTAGCTCTTAAATCTCTTGTAACCTGCCTGCTATTAGTTAAACGCTTAGTGAGCGCTGTGCCGTATGTTTCTTAATTGCAGTTGTTAATTCTAAGGTTACTAACAGAGTTCGGTACGTGCCAGGTGCGAGTTTTTCTAAAATTGCAATTATTATTCATATTGTTTCAAAAGATAAATTGTTATTGACAATGGTTTAGTAAGTGTTAGGCGCACATTTTTCTAAAATTTAAAAAGAGTTACACTATTATTGACAGACTGCTTAGTAAGCGCTAGGCACAAATTTTCTTAAATCTAAAATTTGTTGAAATTAGTACTTAACTAAGTGTTGTGACGTATTTTTCTCAACTTCGAAATGTTTACTATGTAATCAGCATTTCATTCGAGTATTTCTTACAGGAAGAAGTTTACTTAACTGTGTCCATGCACAGACTGGCTAAACTCTGAATGATGTTGCTGATGCTGGGCTAACCCTCTCACTCCACAACCTTCTGTGCTGACCCTTGTGACCTATCCCTATGACCGCCATTCCAATGCAGATTTAGAGCGTCGTTGTTTTGTTCTGCGTGACAGTTTTCTTAGCGTGTTATTGTTAAGTAAATACATTTACGTTTCTTGCCAACTGTTCAGTCATTATGTTACAGGAAACTGGAATTATGCCCACTGACGTACGAAGGTGTCTGGGAGAAGGAAGGAAAAGCTTGTGTATGAGTCGCAAGTAAGACGGCAACCAACTGAAGATAAGGTGGCGGAGCTTGGCGCACGGTTACTCAGTGTGTTGGAAAATCCGTTACGGTGGACTCCAGACAGCGTTGGGGGAGTGAAGTCCAACCTTATCATATTGTGATGCACTTCTTTGTCGTATGCGTGATAGTATTAAAATTTTGCAAGATAGCAGACCTCCACATACTCTGGTTAATAGAATTTAGGCCATGATTAACCATTGCTTCATGATTTAAAACAGCTTGATATCAGTTAGGAGCCGGTCTTTGTGGCTGAGTGGTTCTAGGCGCTTCAGTCCCGAACTGCGATGCTGCAACGGTCGCAGGTTCGAAACTTGCCTTGGGCATGGATGTGTGTGATGTCCTTAGGTTAGTTAGGTTTAAGTAGTTCTAAGTCCAGGGGACTGGTGAACTCAGATGTTAAGTCCCACAGTGCTCAGAGCCGTTTGAACCATCAGTGAGGGACACGCGCTCAGCCTTGAAAAGCACCTAGGTCAGGCTATGGACTGAATCTTAATGACAGGAAGAACGCACGCTGTCTGAACAATCTAACTCTGCTGGTGATCCAAGTGGTTGTATACTGAAGCACCAAAGAATAATGGCAGGTTATCGAGAATTAAGTGAGGTTCAACGTGGTGTTATAGTCGGCACACGAGCGATGGGGCACAGCATCTCCGAGGCAGCGACGAAGTGGGGATTTTCCACTATGACCATTTCACGAGTGTACTGTGAAAATCAGGAATCCGGTAAAATATCAAATCTCCGACATGACTGCTGCCGGGAAAAGGTCCTGCAAGAACGGGACCAACGACGACTGAAGAGAATCGTTCAGCGTGACGTGAGGGCAGCCCTCCCGCAAATTGCTACAGATTTCAATGCTGGGCGGTCAACAAGTGTTATCTTGCGGAACATTCAACGAAACATCATGCATATGGGCTTTCGGAGCCAAAGGGCCACTCGTGTACCGTTGATGAATGCACGACGCACAGCTTTACTCCTCGCCTCGGCCCGTCAACACCGACATTGGAGTGTTGAAGACTGGAAACATGTTGCCTAGTCGGACGTGTCCCATTTCAAAATTGTATCGAGTGGATGGACGCATATGGGAATGGAGACAACCTCTCCAATCCATGGACCCTGCATGTTAGCAAGGGACTGTGCAAGCTGGTGGAGGTTCTGTAATGGTGTGGGGCGCATGCAGTTGGAGTGATATGGGACCCCTGACACGTCTAAATACGACTCTGACAGGTGACACGTACGTAGGCATCCTGTCTGATCACCTGCATTCACTCATGCCCATTGTGCATTCCTACAGACTTGGGCAATTCCAGCAGGACATGGCGACAGCCTACACGTCCAGAATTGCTACAGAGTGGCGCTAGTAACGCTCTTCTGAGTTTAAACACTTCCGCTGGCCACCAAACTTCCCAGACAAGAACATTATTGAGAATATCTGGGATGCCTGTCTATGTGCTGTTCAGAAGAGATCACCACCTCCCCTTCCTACTCTTACGGGTTTATGGACAGCCCTCCAGGATTCGCGATGTCAGTTCTCTCCAGCGCTACTTCAGTCATTAGTCGTGTCCAGGTGAAGTCGTGTTCCGCCTACACGATATTAGGCAGGTGTACCAGTTTCTTTGGCTCTTCCGTATAGTTCCCCTATCAGGAACCGAGAAAAGGAGCAACCAGTATCAGAACTCTTTGCTAAACTACCTGAGCCGATTATCTGCTTACTCGAGGGCTCGTGTTTCCTACAGATTAAATAAGTACTGCGGCTTTTAGTTCGTTTAGAGAAAAGGCTGAAGTCCTAGGGACCACACACCGACTTATTCTTGAATTAGCATATCGTTGGACGAAAGGACAATTAAGTTCTAATCTTGTGAAGGTATTACAGGATCAAGGAACTCTGGACGATATGAGGAAGACCATTGTTAGGGATAAAATGTCTCAACATATCAAAAATGTATTGACTAGCAGGAACTACTTCGCGTTGCAGGAATCTATAGAAGGGGTATGATTCTCCATTATTGCTTTAGAGCTTGATGAGAGTTAGAAAGAGGCGATTGAAAGTATTCGGAATAGGTAAAGCCCGGAGATCTATCGTGCTTGATGTTATGTAATTTGCTGGTAACTTTTGCTGAAATAGAAAGATTAGTGCTTAAGACTGACTGTATTCGTTTTGCCATTAGTAAGTGGGAAGGTGAGAGGAGCTTGTCAGAACAACCGACTGTGAGGCAGGGAGAGGAGAACAGTCGGGGTGGCGGTTTGATTAAGACCAAGCGTTGTTTTCGAAGCGACAATTACGGGTGTTCCGCACCGTGTATCTCGCGTCCCGCTAACTAACGCCAGATGTGAGCGGGATAATTGCAATTTATGTCTCCTATTAAACGCTGTCACCGCGTTAGAGCTTCTGCCAATTCATTTTTACCCCGTGTTTGTGCGATACTAAATCATTATCCTGTATGTGCCTTAATTGATTCACGCAGTAGCGTTTCATTGGTTGATTATGATTGGTATATTCACAGTCGTACTATCAATAGGCAGGTGTTGCCTCTGATTGGTCGCTGTAAGGTGAGTATTTCTCTACAAAAGTTCTCTTAGCCTGTTCAGTTCCCCATTGTTAAGCAACCTTGCGTTTAGGCTCTTTTAGGCTGCGATTGGATAGTGTACTGGTATGATCTTGAGTTATTTGGACCGGCGTTTTCTTTTAAATTTTACTCCGGAAAAAATTCGTATTGTGTCAGTGTATTTCGGAACAGGGAATAACGCTTGTACTGTGCATGTCGATAAATCTAAGGTAGGTTATCTTGGTGATTTTGGGATGAGGCGATGTCGTGCCTGCCCGGATGTCTTAACCGACAAGATAGGTGTTACCAACGGGGTACAATATAGGATCCGCCTTACTGGCGACGTTCCGGTGCGTGGGCTCCCTGTAGTTCTTTTTTAATTTATTTATTTATTTATTGTTCCGTGGGACCAAATTAAGGAGAAGTCTCCATGGTCATGGAACGAGTCAATACATGAAATTATAACACGATAGTAGAAACAGATAAAATGAAATACACTCCTGGAAATGGAAAAAAAAACACATTGACACCGGTGTGTCAGACCCACCATACTTGCTCCGGACACTGCGAGAGGGCTGTACAACCAATGATCACACGCACGGCACAGCGGACACACCAGGAACCGCGGTGTTGGCCGTCGAATGGTGCTAGCTGCGCAGCATTTGCGCACCGCCGCCGTCAGTGTCAGCCAGTTTGCCGTGGCATACGGAGCTCCATCGCAGTCTTTAACACTGGTAGCATGTCGCGAAAGCATGGACGTGAACCGTATGTGCAGTTGACGGACTTTGAGCGAGGGTGTATAGTGGGCATGCGGGAGGCCGGGTGGACGTACCGCCGAATTGCTCAACACGTGGGGCGTGAGGTCTCCACAGTACATCGATGTTATCGCCAGTGGTCGGCGGAAGGTGCACGTGCCCGTCGACCTGGGACCGGACCGCAGCGACGCAGGGATGCACGCCAAGACCGTAGGATCCTACGCAGTGCCGTAGGGGACCGCACCGCCACTTCCCAGCAAATTAGGGACCCTGTTGCTCCTGGGGTATCGGCGAGGACCATTCGCAACCGTCTCCATGAAGCTGGGCTACGGTCCCGCACACCGTTAGGCCGTCTTCCGCTCACGCCCCAACATCGTGCAGCCCGCCTCCAGTGGTGTCGCGACAGGCGTGAATGGAGGGACGAATGGAGACGTGCCGTCTTCAGCGATGAGAGTCGCTTTTGCCTTGGTGCCAATGATGGTCGTATGCGTGTTTGGCGCCTTGCAGGTGAACGCCACAATCAGAACTGCATACGACCGAGGCACACAGGGCCAACACCCGACATCATGGTGTGGGGAGCGATCTCCTACACTGGCCGTACACCTCTAGTGATCGTCAAGGGGGCACTGAATAGTGCACGGTACATCCAAACCGTCATCGAACCCATCGTTCTACCATTCCTAGACCGGCAAGGGAACTTGCTGTTCCAACAGGACAATGCACGTCCGCATGTATCCCGTGCCACCCAAAGTGCTCTAGAAGGTGTAAGTCAACTACCCTGGCCAGCAAGATCTCCGGATCTGTCCCCCATTGAGCATGTTTGGGACTGGATGAAGCGTCGTCTCACGCGGTCTGCACGTCCAGCACGAACGCTGGTCCAACTGAGGCGCCAGGTGGAAATGGCATGGCAAGCCGTTCCACAGGACTACATCCAGCATCTCTACGATCGCCTCCATGGGAGAATAGCAGCCTGCATTGCTGCGAAAGGTGGATATACACTGTACTAGTGCCGACATTGTACATGATCTGTTGCCTGTGTCTATGTGCCTGTGGTTCTGTCATTGTGATCATGTGATGTATCTGACCCCAGGAATGTGTCAATAAAGTTTCCCCTTCCTGGGACAATGAATTCACGGTGTTCTTATTTCAATTTCCAGGAGTGTATAAGAAACATATTCAGGCAATAAGACGTAAGTTTAAATAAAGAAAATCAACAATGTAACACTGGAATATGCTTAATTTTTCAGCTTTTCCAGGAGCTCCTAGACAGAATAGAAGGAGTGAGCCATGAGGAAACTCTTCAGTTTAGACTTAAAAGTGTTTGGGCTACTGCTAAGATTTATGAGATCTTGTGGTAGCTTATTGAAAATGGATGCAGCAGAATACTGCATTCCTTTCTGCACGAGAGTCAAGGAAGTGCTTTCCACATGCAGATGTAATTTCTGCCTAGTATTAACTGAGTGAATGCTGCTAACTCTTGGGAATAAACTAATATTGCTAACAACAAACGACATTAAAGAAAATATACTGTGAGGGCAGTGTCACAATTCCCAGACTGTTGAATAGTGGTCGACAAGAGGTTTTCGAACTTACACCACATATAGCTCAAACAGCCCATTTTTGAGCCAAAAATACCTTTTTTGAATCAGAAGAATTTCCCCAAAAAATAATACCATACGACATAAGCGTATGAAAATACGCGAAGTAGATTACTTTTCGTGTTGAACTGTCACTTACTTCAGATACTGTTCTACTGCCCGTATCTCGTGGTCGTGCGGTAGCATTCCCCCTTCCCACGCCCGGGTTCCCGGGTTCGATTCCCGGCGAGGTCAGGGATTTTCTCTGCCTCGTGATGGCTGGGTGTTGTGTGATGTGCTTAGTTAGGTTTAAGTAGTTCTAAGTTCTAGGGGACTTATGACCACAGCAGTTGAGTTCCATAGTGCTCAGAGCCATTTGAACCATTTGAACTGTTCTAATGGTAAATAAAGCAGCATTTAGTTTCTGAACAAGATCCTGAACATAGGCTTTCCACAACAACTTACTATCTATCCGAAGGCCTAGAAACTTGATCTGTTCCGTCTCGCTTATAATATGCCCATTCTGTCTAATCAACAAATCGGTCGTTGTTGAATTGTGAGTTAGAAACTGTAAAAACTGAGTCTTACTGTGATTTAGCATCAAATTATTTTCCACAAGCCACGAACTTAGTTCATGAACTACATTATTTGATACTGTTTCAATATTACACACAAGATCCTTCACTACCAAGCTGGTGTCATCAGCAAACAGAAATATTTTTGAATCACCTGTAATACTCGAAGGCATATCATTTATATAAGTAAGAAACAGCAGTGGCCCCAGCACCGAACCTTGGGGAACGCCCCACTTAACAGTGCCCCATTGGGACTGAACATCAATACCACTCTCTATATTGCGGAGAATTACCTTCCTCTTTCTGTTCTTAAAGTAAGAGGCGAACTAATTGTAAGCTACTCCCCTTATTCCATAATGGTCAACAGTCAAAAGCCTTCGTTGATTAAAGAAAACACCTAACGTTCGCAACCTTTTATTTCATCCGTCCAAAACCTCACAGAGAAAAGAGAATATAGATAGCATATTCCGCTGTTGAACCATTTCTAAAACCAAACTGTACAGATGACAGCAAATTATGTGAATTTAAATGCTCCAGTAACCTTGTATACACAACCTTCTCGATAACTTTAGCAAACACTGATAGCATAGAAATAGGTCTAAAATTGTCAATATTATCCCTGTCTCCGTTTTTATAAAGTGGCTTCGCTACTGAGTACTTTAATCGGCCACGAAACCAACCAGTCCTAAAGGAAAAGTTACAGATATGGCTAAGTACTGGGCTAACATATTTAGAACAATACTTCAGTATTCTGCTAGATAGCCCGTCGTATCCATGAGAGTTCTTGGTCTTTAGTGATTTAATTATTAACTCAATCTCCCTCTTGTCAGTGTCATGGAGGAGCATTTCAGGTAACAGTCTCGGAACACTTTTTGTAAGAGCGCTATATGATTCCCTGTTGGGACTAGGTTTCTATTTAGTTCACCTGCTATATTCAGAAAGTCATTATTAAATACTGTACATATATGCGACTTAACAGTAACACGGACATTCCCACTACGCACTGATTCTATATCCTCGACCTGTCTTTGCAGACCAGCCACTTCCTTTACGACTGACCATATGATTTTAATTTTATCCTGAGACTTAGCTATTATATCTGCATACCACATACATTTTGCCTTCCTAATAACATTTTTAAGCACCTTACAATACTGTTTGTAATTGGATGCTGCATTTAGATTTTGACTGTTTTTAACGTTTTGATATAATTGCCACTTTGTTCTACAAGATATTCTTATCCCTCTAGTCAGCTACTCAGGCTGCCTCTATGTGCTAGTACCCTGTTTTGAACGTTCTTACGGAAAGCAATGTTCAAAGGGCACAAGAAAAGTCTTGAGGAAAGCTCTATATTTATCGTCTACTGTATCAGCACTACAAACATCTTGCCACTCTTGTTCCTTGATAAGGTTTACAAAAGTCTCTACAGCAACTGGATCAGCTTTCCTAAACAGTTGATAACTATATTTAACATGTGTTGCAGCACAAAAATCTTTTAGAGTTAAAATTTGTGCATCATGATGTGAAAGGCCACCACCCAAAATGAAAATCTTCCGACAGTGTGTGGAGCAGAGACTCCACGAGGAGGTTACTAGGCCTTCTACATCTCTCTATGCCTCTCCCATCTTTTGAGTTTCGATGGCTCAGGGATCTGAGTATTGACCAATGGTTGATTATAGACTATTAAATAATTGTTCTTGAGTCATTTGCATCACCGTTTCACTTTGTTTTCAGGTGCTTGTTTTCTTTTCTATGCCGACCGCGGTGGCCGAGCGGTTCTAGGCGCTACAGTCTGGAACCGCGCGACTGTTACGATCGCAGGTTCCAGTCCTGCCTCTGGCATGGTTTTGTGTAATGTCCTTAGGTTAGTTAGGTCTAAGTAATTCTAAGTTCTAGGGGACTGATGATCTCAGATGTTAAAGTCCTATAGTGCTCAGAGCCATTTGAACCATTTACTTTTCTATTCCCGATCTTAATCATGTGTACCACCAGATTCCTTTGCGCAAAGATGCTAGACAAGTGATGACGTTCTGTGCTCATTGGAATTTATTCGAATTTAACCACGTACCATTTGGATTATCAACTGGGGCTGCTCTTGTCTCCTGACTTCTGGATGACGTTAGGGAGATATAAAATTTAAATCAATTTTCCATTACTTAGATGACGGGATAGTTTTCAGTGCGATTTTCGAACAACATTTGCAATACCTGGAGGAGGCTTTGAGGTGCTTTCGTGTCGCTGATCTTACTACGAAACCTTCCAAAATTAATTTAGCTGAGCAGGAGATTTTTCTTCAGTTGGTTTCTGCTGGCGAGATCCGAGTATATCAGGAGAGGACCAAGGACTTAAAGAAATTTCGCCCTCCTAAGACCAAGAAAGGTGTGGGCAGGTTCATTGGGATGGCGAACTTCTTTCGGAAGTTCGTCCCCAATCGTTCCCAGGTAGCTCCCCTTTGAACCAGTTACCTAAGAAGAATCAGACACTTGAATGGGGAGAGTCACAGCAATACGCATTTTCGGCCATTAAAACGGTGTCGACTAACCCTACAATGCTAGACGCTCCACTTGTCTATTTGTCGTTAAAACTGCTTAGATTCGGTTATCGCTGCAGTACCCTTGCAGGAAGATCAGGGAGAAATTAGGGAGAACGTAGACCAGCTGTGTATACTTCGACGTCCTTTTCACCAGCGGAACTGGAGGTCCTGGCGGTAATGGCCGCGCTCGAAAAGTTTAATTTCTACCTCCAGCACCGGAAATTTTGTATTGAAACAGATAACAGAGCCACGAGTTGGGTCCTAGGTAGATGAGTAGGACAGAGCGAATTTCCAGTCGGCCATGCACGTTTCTACGGTTTACCGTCAGGCACAGTCGGGAAACCGACAACACCGTGTTAGACGCAATGAGTCGAGTGTTCGAGCAGAATTGCACTCATTACAGAGAGGAATAGGAAATAGAGGATCCAGATATTTCTGAGTTGTTAAAAGAGGTCCTTGAGTTGTTTAATAATTGAAAATCAAACCAAGTCCCTGCTCTCTGTAAGAGCAAACTAGATTTATTAAGCGGTAAATCATTGTCGCGATATGACAGTTTTTGCCCTCTACAGCTCCCTTTAGTATCATGGAAATCATTCCATGATGTCTTAACGGATCATCCAGCCATTTCTCCTTATCAGTGTTTTCCACATATTCCTGTCCTCTCCCATTCTGCACAGAACCTCCTCATTCCTTACCTAATTTTCAACATTCTTCTGTAGCACCACATCTGAAATGCTTCGGTTCTCTTCTGTTCTGGTTTTCCGAAAGTCCATGTTTCACATCCATAGAATGCTGTCTTCCAAACGTACATTCTCTGCAATTTCTTTCTCAAATCAAGGCCTATGTTTGATACTAGTAGACTTTTCTTGGCCAGGAATTTCGTTTTTGCCAATGTCCTCCTTCCTCCGTCCGTCATTGGCTATTTTACTGCCCTTTTTGCCAATACTAGTCTGCTTTTGATGCCCTCCTTTCTCCATCCATCATTGGTTATTTTACTGCTTACGTATTGGAATTCCTTAACTTCCTCTACTTCGTGGCCATCAATCTTCATGTTAATTGTCTCACTGTTCTCATTTCCACTACTTCTCATTACTTTCGTCTTTCTGCGATTTACTTTCAATCCACATTCTGTACTCTTACACCATTTTATTCAGGTGATCATGTAATTCTTCTTTCACTCAGGATAACCATGTCATCATAGAATCGTATCATTGATATCCTTTCATCTTGAAATTTAATTCCACTTTTACATCTTTCTTTTATTTCCATCATTGCTTTTTCGATGTACATATTTAACAGTAGGGGCGAAAGACTGCATCCCTGTTTTATACCCTTTTTAATCTGAGCGCTCCGTTCTTGGTCGTCCACTCTTCTTATTCCCTCTTGGCTCTTGTACATATTGTATATTACCCGTCTCTTCCTATAGCTACCCCTATTTTTCTCATAATTTCGAACATCTTGCAGATTTTTACATTGTCGAACTTTTTTCCAGGTCAACAAATCATAGAAATGTCTCTTTTCTTAAGAATTGCTTCCATTCTCAACTACAACGTCAGCATCTCCTCTCTCGTGCCCTTACCTTTCCTAAAGCCAAACTGATCGTCCTCTGACACATTCTCCATTTTCATTTCCATTCTTCTGTATATTATTCTTATAAATTACTTTGATGCATGAGCTGTTAAGCTGATTGTGCGATAATTCGCGCACTTGTCAGCTCTTATAGTCTGCGGAACTGTACGGATGATTTTTTTTCGAAAGTCAGACGGTATGTCGCCAGACTCATATATTCTACACACCAACGTGAATAGTCGTTTTGTTGCCACTTCCCCCAATGATTTTAGAATTTCTGATGGATTGTTAACTATCCTTTCTGCTTTATTTGATCTTAAGCCCTCCAACACTCCCCTAAATTCTAGTTCTAATACTGGATCCCTATCTCGTCTAAATCGACTACTACTTTTTCGTCTTGTATTGCGTCGGACAGATCTTTCCCTTCATACAGGCCCCCAATGTATTGTTTTCACCTATCCGCTCTCTCCTCTGCATTTTCCAGCGGAATTCCGTTCCACTCTTCATGTTACCACCATTGCTTTTAATTTTACTATATGCTCTGTCAGTCCTTCGCCAGTTTCTTCACATTTTTCATGTAGCCATTTCGTCTTAGCTTCCCTGCACTTCCAATGTACTTCGTTCCTCAGCGACTTGTGTTTTTGTATTGCTGAATTTCCGTGAATATTTTTGTACTTTTTTTCTCATAGATCAGCTGAAGTATTTCTTCTATTACCCAAGGTTTCTTCTGTGTAACCGTGTTTTTCTTTCCAGCTTCTGTGATTGCTCTTTTTAAGAAGTCCATTCCTCTTCAACTGTATTGCCTACTGAGCTATTCCTTATTGCGTTATCTCCAGTCTTAGAGACCTCAAGCGTATCGCGTCCTTCCTTAGTACTTTCGTATCCCACTTCTTTGCGTACCGGTTCTTCTTGACTAATCTCTTAAACTTCAGCCTACTCCTCATCACCACAGTATTGTGATCAGTGTATATATCTGCTTCTTGGTACCCCTTACAATCCAGTATCTAGTTTCGGAATCTCTGTCTGACCATAATGTAATCTATCTGAAATTTTCCCGTATTACCCGGCCTTTTGCAAGTACACCTCCTCCTCTTGTGATTCTTGAACAGAGTATTGGCTATTGCCACCTGAAATTTATTATAGAACTCAATTAGTCTTTCTCCTCTCTCATTCCTTGTCTCAAGCCCATATTCTCCTGTAACATTTTCTTCTGCTCTTCCCCCTGCAACTGCATTTTAGTCCCCCATGACTATTAGATTTTCATCTCCCCATACATACTGTATTAGTCTTTTCATATATTCGATTACCTTCTCTATCTCTTCATCTTCAGCTGACGATGTCAGCATGTATATCTGAACTATCGTTGTCGGTGTTGGTTTGCTGACTGAACTGCTGAGCTGCTCACAGTAACACACTCTCTGCGCAATCTTCCTATTCGTAACGAATCCTACTCCCGTTATAGTATACTGCTGCAGGTGGTATTACCCTATACTCATCTGACCAGAAATCCTTGTCCTCTTTCCATTTCACTTCATTAAGCCCTATTATATCTAGATTGAGCTTTTCTAGCTCCCCTATCACGTTCAAGCTTCTGAAATTCCACGCCCTGACTCGCAGAATGTTAGCCTTTCGTTGGTTATTGAATCTTTTTCTCATGGTCACCTCCCCCTTGGCTGTCCCCTCCCGGAGATCCGCCTGGGGGACAATTTTGGAATCTTTTGCCAATGGAGAGATCATCATGACACATTTTCAATTAAAGGCCTCATGTTCTGTAGATAGTAGCCTGTGTCTTTAATGCAGTGGTTTCCGTTGCCTTCTGCATCCTCATGGCGTTGATCGTTGCTGATGCTTTGGCCTTTAAGGACAAGAGAGTGCCCTGAACCTGTGTCCACTCCGTAGCCCTCTTTGACAAGGCCGTTGGCAGAATGAGGCTGACTTCTTATGCCGGAAGTCTTCGGCCGCCAATGCTGACTATTAATCAAAATTTAAGCAATGAGGGTTTTCGAACACGGCACTGAAGACATTTTGAATAGTAATCAAAGACGCTACCCCTAGGCCATAGGGAGTAAGGCTAATGTTTGTGTTCCAGGAGGCTTGGTTCCGTCCATTTTCCATTTTCTGTGGTTGGTGGGCACTTAGGAGTCAGTTAGGAAATTTCTTACTTGCATAAATATATATACGGAGTTTAGTGGGGGAGTGCTATGAATGTAAAGCCGCTAATTCCAATTTAAATGTTTCTAAAGGAATTTTTAAAATCTTCAAGAGAGCACTTTCCCGTGGATAAGGTCTTTGTCGATTATGTACGCGTAACGGCAACCGTTACATGCTGGTAATGGTAGTTTCCTTCTCCAGTTTTGTCTGGTTAGTATCCATTGGTGGGGTGACCGCATGGCTAACTGTTCGTTATTTGTCGGTAATATTTTCCGTATTAGGCCTTCCCCTACCACATTCAAAGCTGACGTTCCTGCCATCCTCTCACAGCAGTTTCAAAGATTCCGCTTCGACAACGCGATAATTCACTCTATAACTGTACAATACTACCCGCAATCTTCATTTGCGGATAGAGTGGACTGCAGTCTGAAGGCAGCCTTAAATACTTCTCATTCTTATTCTCGATGCAGGTGGGATACTTCAGTTCCATGGCTTACTTTGGCGTTTAATTCCTCCTTAAACTAGCCCCACTTCCTTGATATTTGGTCATCGTCTCAACTCCCACTTGGTCTACTTGCAGTCAGTTAATAACCTCCTCCTTCATAAGATGGCATCTGGATTCAGTAGAGCTGGAGACGAGCACGATGAAATATTAGTATATACAGCAGAGGCAGGCGCGCCGTTAAATCAGTTGCGAAGCGTGTTTAAGGTTCAGATTGGTGATAAGGTTTTCGTCCAAATTATCGTTGCTGGGGATCAAAGCAAGGAACTAATTTTTGACAAATTGGTACCCTGCTTTGTAGGACCTTTTGAGGTTATCCAGGTTCTTAACCCAGTCAGCCTACTGGCACGTAGCTTTAGTCTGGAATGTTTTCAAGAGTATATGTCTCCCAGGTCAAGGGATGGAGCCAAATTTTCCGTTACTTGTTTGGCAAAAACTGGCCGTCGGGCCGGGTTGAGTTTGTAGAGGGAGAGGATGAACCAGGACGCCCGATTCGATGTATAACTGGCTCGTCAGCTATCCTTGTGTGCAGAATTGGCTGGCTGGTGTCATGGGGAAAGTCCAAGAGAGGGTGTGAGTGGTATGGCGGCAACGAGTGAGGCTGCAGGATAGAGGGAGGGGTCCTGTGCTGCTTAGAGGGGAGACAATTAGGAGCTTGGAGTGGATGCAGTGAGTGGCGTCGGTGGAGCCGAGGAGAGGGACCGTGTCCTGGTCGGTGGGGTTGCTATCTTATTGTTCGGATGTGTGGTGTTTGGACAATGATATCACAGCTGGGAGATACTGATTTCCATACAGGACTCCTAGGCAGCATGTATAATCATGACCGTTGGACAGATCACTGTGCCCCTTCTAAGCCTAATATTCTACCTTGAGTTTGGTTCCTGTTATTGATGTTCCGGAAACAATATTAACTGCCTACTTGTGCTTGAGTTCCCAGTCTCTTTTAGCTTAAATTCAAAGCCATTACTAACGTGTCAGACACTGTGCGGACCTCTCACTTCCCTTAAGTAGAATCGGTTTGTTCCCGTGTTTGTAATCTTTCGTCCTTGTGTTTAACAGTTTGTTGATTTAGAATTTTAGCCTGTTGTAGTTCAATCCACCTCTGGGCCTGTGTCACCTCCCCAGTTAACGGGGGAGAGCTTAGGGCAGGTTTCGGCTGCTCTGGTCGGCCAGGTGTGTGGCGCTGCTCTTTCAGCGACCGACTGGCCGACGCGCCGGTCTTAAGAAAGGCCGAGCCGTGTCATGTCGGTCTGCTGACGTTCGAGGTCGAAGCTGTAACTCGGTAACAACTTTACTGTACGTATCTTACTTTCTTAAATACGTCTGGCTTTATTTTGATGGCTGTTAACATTTCGGTTCGGAGCTTCAGTTGTTTGATCTTAAATACCTTATAACCCAAATTGCTATAAGTTTACGGTTTTGTGAGCGCTGTGGTGCATGTTTCTTTATTATAACTGGAGCTGGAAGGCTATTAATAGAGTTAAGTACCAGGCGCGCATTTTTCTAAAATTGCAAAATTATTAAAATTATTTTAAAAGATAAATTGTTATTCACACACGGTTTAGCAAGCGCCGGATACGCATTCTTTTAAAATTGCAAATTTCCGTTAGATTGTTTCGAACAGGTAAATTGTTATTGACAGACAGTTTAGTAAGCGTAGGCGCTTGTTTCCTTAAAAATAACTTATTTAAATTCTTGCTTTACTGAGTACTGTGCCGTATTGTTCTTAATGACTAGTTGTTTACTGTGTAATCAGTATTTTAAAAAAAAATGGCTCTGAGCACTATGAGACTCAACTTCTGAGGTCTTTAGTCCCCTAGAACTTAGAACTACTTAAACCTAACTAACCTAATGACATCACACACATCCATGCCCGAGGCTGATTCGAACCTGCGACCGCAGCGGTCTCGCGGTTCCAGACTGCAGCGCCTAGAACCGCACGGACACTTCGGCCGGCAATCAGTATTTCATTCGAGTACTTCATACACGAAGAAATTTACGTAATTGTGTCCTAGATAAACCTGTAAAAATAAACTAGCATCATGCAAACTGTGAATGATGATACAATGTTGCTTATAATCCATCTTGATTGCAAAAATGTTTATTCACATGACCGGTTTCGGTTCCTCTAGAACCATCTTCAGATCTGAAATTTCAGTTACAGGAGTAACCCGTCCACACACAGCAACCTTCACATACTTCATATGTGACACATAACGCTGCTGTATTTGCTACGAAAAGTTGTCAGTGTATTAGTAAACATGAAACGTCCCCTTAGAAAAATTGTACAAGACTGTGCTTAAACTGACACACAATATTTTTGACGCAACGCAATCTGACTTTCAAAAATCCCTACGAAAGAATGGCCCTAACTAACATTAACCTACACCTTTCACAAATCACTTTCCTCACCAAAAATCTTCGTTACTCGAACTACTGCAATACAGCGAGCGCCACTACTGCCAGGTAAATAAAAGATTCAAACTACGGAAGGCACTAACTCCTGACAGGTATAGTTAGCAAATGAAAGATTTTAATAGAGAACAAACAATGTATTTACCTTAGAAGTCATAATATATATAGCAGTTCATGACATCCATTCCTACAAATTTCAAAACTCCGCCATCTCTCTCCCCACATCCTCCACTGCTGGCGACTCACCTCCAACTGCCCAACGCTACAATGGCGAGTATTACAACAATGCCAACCAGCCACTGACTGCACACAGCACAGCCACTGATTTTCATACAGAGGTGGTGTTACAAATAAAAAAACCTAAACAGCCTGCTAACAAACATCACCACTCAAACGCGAGAAGGACTGTTATAACAGACATATCCCCTCCAACTCCCGTCCCCCGTCCACCGTCCCATACACTTAAGGCAATCCAAACCTTGTACATCAGCGAAACACATTTAGCGACCAAATAAATAATCGTGTAATCCTAGGACCATTCGCAACCGTCTCCATGAAGCTGGGCTACGGTCCCGCACACCGTTAGGCCGTCTTCCGCTCACGCCCCAACATCGTGCAGCCCGCCTCCAGTGGTGTCTCGACAGGCGTGAATGGAGGGACGAATGGAGATGTGTCGTCTTCAGCGATGAGAGTCGCTTCTGCCTTGGTGCCAATGATGGTCGTATGCGTGTTTGGCGCCGTGCAGGTGAGCGCCACAATCAGGACTGCATACGACCGAGGCACACAGGGCCAACACCCGGCATCATGGTGTGGGGAGCGATCTCCTACACTGGCCGTACACCTCTGGTGATCGTCGAGGGGACACTGAATAGTGCACGGTACATCCAAACCGTCATCGAAACCATCGTTCTACCATTCCTAGACCGGCAAGGGAACTTGCTGTTCCAACAGGACAATGCACGTCCGCATGTATCCCGTGCCACCCAACGTGCTCTAGAAGGTGTAAGTCAACTGCCCTGGCCAGCAAGATCTCCAGATCTGTCCCCCATTGAGCATGTTTGGGACTGGATGAAGCGTCGTCTCACGCGGTCTGCACGTCCAGCACGAACGCTGGTCCAACTGAGGCGCCAGGTGGAAATGGCATGGCAAGCCGTTCCACAGGACTACATCCAGCATCTCTACGATCGTCTCCATGGGAGAATAGCAGCCTGCATTGCTGCGAAAGGTGGATATACACTGTAATAGTGCCGACATTGTGCATGCTCTGTTGCCTGTGTCTATGTGCCTGTGGTTCTGTCAGTGTGATCATGTGATGTATCTGACCCCAGCAATGTGTCAATAAAGTTTCCCCTTCCTGGGACAATGAATTCACGGTGTTCTTATTTCAATTTCCAGGAGTGTATATTGATCAGACAGGACATTATAACCACCGACCTAATATTGATATAAACCCGTTCAGGCGAGGAATGACTGATTGTCAGACACACACACTGTGCAATTTACAATGATAAGCCAAAAAATTATGACCACTTACCACCACGACGTTGGATGCCGCCTACATAGGGAGAATGGATCATGGTAGTAAAATAAGGGAAATAAGAACTCCCAAGGAAGGATATAGGTGTTTCTTTCGCGCGCTGTGCGGGACTGGAATAATAGAGAATTAATGTGAAGTAGGTTCGACGAACCCTCTGCTTGGTACTTAAATGTGATTTTCAGAGTATCCATGCAGATGTAGATAACGTAGAGTGTAACAGTTCGTTATATACAAATAGACACAACATCTCCCTATGCTCAAGAGTACCTCCAGTTTTAAAATTAGAAAATTGCGGAAAATATGTAAAATTGGGTAAACTAAGAAAACTATGTAAAAATGAGAGTACTTATATATCTGTCTGATTGAGGTCTCTGCTGATGTCATGTAATATTGGTTTTAACAGAACTCAAGTGATGTGACTTAATATAACTTGTCATTAACGAATAGACCCATCGTCTCCCTGTGCTGCCCAGCTGTAGGGTAACCGCTTCCACACTAACGTCTCATTTATAAAAGACAAATTTGTGGTGCACAGTGGAGGGGGTTCCCGCTATTTTTATGGCACATGACCTTGAATATATGTAGCACAATTGCCTGGGTGATTCCCCTTGGTGACCTTGATCAGTTCCCAGTGGTTCCCTGGTAGAGAGGGATTTAATGCTATGGTGGTGTAGTGGTTAACATTTCTGCATAATGAGCGAGAAGATCCGCGTTCGAGTGCCGGCCAGCACGGGTATTAATCCTTTCTTTCTGCTTCAGTCATTATCGTAGATAGAGAAAAGACTTAAATGTCTCAGGGAAAAACGTAAGATTATCTGATTTGAACGCAACACGTCATTGCATGTCATTCCCAATGAAGAGAAGTCTTCCGAAGTAAGAGTGATTTCAGGTGTGCCGCAGGGGAGTGTCGTAGGACCGTTGCTACTCACAATATACATAAATCACCTTGTGGATAACATCGGAACTTCACTGAGACTTTTTGCGGATGATGCTGTAGTATATCGAGAGTTTGTAACAATGGAAAATTGTACTGAAATGCAGGAGGATCTGCAACAAATTGATGCATGGTGCAATGAATGACAATTGAATCTCAATGTATACAAGTGTAAGGTGCTGCGAATACATAGAAAGAAAGATCCTTTGTCATTTAGCTACAATAGAGCAGGGCACCAAATGGAAGCAGTTAATCCCATAAATTATCTGGGAGTAGACATTAAGAGTAATTTAAAAGGGAATGACCATATAAAGTTGATCGTCGGTAAAACAGATGCCAGACTGAGATTCATTGGAAGAATCCTAAAGAAATGCAATCTGAAAACAAAGGAAGTAGGTTACAGTACACTTGTTCACCCATTGCTTGAATATTGCTCACCAGTGTGGGATCTGTACCAGATACGGTTGATAGAAGAGATAGAGAAAATCCAAGGGTGAGCAGCGAGCTTCGTTACAAGATCATTTAGTTATTCTGAAAGCGTTACGGAGATGACAGGTAAACTCCAGTGGACCACTCTGCAGGAGAGACGCTCAGTAGCTCAGTACAGGCTTTTGTTGAAGTTTCGAGAATATACCTTCACCGAAGAGTCAAGCAGTATATTGCTCCCTCCTAAGTATATCTCGCGAAGACACAATGAGAATAAAATCAGAGAGATTAGAGCCCACGCAGAGGCATATAGACAGTCATTCTTTCCACGAACAATACGAGACTGGAATAGAAGGGAGAACCGATAGAAGTACTGAAAGTACCCTCCGCCACACACCGTCAGGTGGCTGGCGGAGTATGGATGTAGATGTAGAGTGCGGGAAGCAAGGTGCCCAAGTGTGTAGCCGCACACCAGAAGTGTAACACGAGACCAGATACGATAAGATCGTTATCTATCTTTGAACACGCCCTGGTATCCCACCCCCATTCAGTAATGATACATCACCTGCCGGTTCAGTTCCTTTCGAATCGCTCCGTGTCAGGTCGCCGTAAGGCGGTATGTAAGTGGTAGGTATCGGGTAGGCGGCAGGGAGCATTAGTAGGTGAGCGGCGATTACGTATGCGGCAGCGGGCGATTAGGCTAATTGTCCCGCCAGCGCAGGCCTACAGCCCGTGCATCACGAGCCCAATTTCCGCCTGGCGCAGCCGGAATCGCCAATTAAAACGCCGCCTCATCTCTGCACTTCCTTTTGTGTAAATTGAAACTCCAGGTCTGCCCTTCTAGCCCTAATATGTTTGCCTGCATGTCGTAACTTCATAATGCGCAGCACCGGAGGAGCCACGAGTTCTGCTAATGCCAAAAAAATTAGATCAGTAACGTAACGGAGTGGACGAGCGTAATAAATGAGATGAAGTTAACGTGTGCGTCGTCTGCTAAATGAGTATGGCCGTTCTACCCACTCTCCAAATCCCTTTACTGCATCATCACGGATACTTTCTAATAATGTGTGGGATGCCGGTTGTGCTACTTAGCATTCTCTAGGATGCTATAATCGTATCTCTGACGATCTTCAGAGAATGGAAGCACTTCGTATGACCACGCAAATTAATTTTAAGAAAATAATGATGTCACGGAAATGGACTCGTCTTCCTGGAATGATAAGTAACAGGCGTGACTCAGCCAAGCATCGGAAAATGGGTCACATAACACGTACATATGAGTAGATATATTTACAAGAGAAGCGATCATCTGTGTATAACACAAACAAGTGCTTACTATGACAATCAGCTTTATTATAATAAAACAATAATCGTCGGAAGAAGTACTCGGTAATATAACTTAAGGAACATGCAATAACTGGATTTTTTTCTGTTTCTATTTCAGTTATCTGTGGACTGTTTTAAAGAAAGCGTTGTAAGAATTTTTTTTAGAGAGACTCCTAACCTCCATCTTCTTGTGTTCATAACAAACTTCCTCCCATTGTTAGTGTGGTAAATACTCTATGAATGGTTTAGCTCAGCTAGCATTTATGAAGACTCATAGTCGAAATATCTCTGTTCGAAAGCTAAACATTACAGATGGGTATGCTCTATTGCTATCTTGTGACCATCGTAGACAAACCATTTACTATTGATTTCACACATTTTTCATGAAATAAAAGTTGAATTTGAATAAAGGATCAATCACTTTTGCACTATGTCCATTTACAGTTGGAAGAATTACTGCGGGGAAGAAACAAGCGTTAGACAAAAGTTTCCTCCGCCAGTAATTTTAGTACCATTAGCATTAAAGAATTACTGTGGGGAAGAAACAAGCCTTAGACAACAGTTTCCTCCTCCAGTAATTTTAGTACCATTAGCATTATTTGAGACAAAATTAATATTGAAATTTCCAAAGACGATGACTTGCTAATTATTTTTACTAACTATTATTAGTGCTCTAATTGCCTGTATAAATCCAGAAAAGGTCTGTTGCATGCTTCTAGACTATCGGAACTAAAATAACTTAAATGCAGTACTTATTTACGAGTATGGCGTGGGAGCTATGAGAAGCTCATTTTTACTATGTGTCATGCTCGTTATGTTTTCATGAAAAAGTGCTAATATATTTCACTTAGGCGTTCTACAAAGTTAAGAGTGAGCACAGTTTTATTTTGCTGAAATTTGCAGTGTAATTTGTGCAAAACTTCCTTTAGTTGGCAGTGCGCCTAACAATGAAATGTGTGTCAGTTTTTCTGATTAACTCACCTGTCAGCATATACAGTGTTTGCTCATAGTTGAATTGGAAATTACTGGGTTTTATGTCGTATACATAGATTAAGTAATTCTGTTCTAGTACTAGTTTATCTTGGGAGAGTTACAATAATTTATGTAGTTACTTCTTGATTCTCATTTATTGGATACTGGTGACTAATTATGTAGTTATTTCTTGATCATTATTCATAGGATGCTGGGCACAAACTAGAATTTTTGCATGGTGCAGGATGTGTGTTTAGTGATTGTTAGCAACATTTGTGTGTCTGGTACTCAAGAAATAAAATATTTAGTATCTATTTTAATTACGTTCTGATGAAAAGGAATACATTTGTTTCCACAGTGAGTATCTTGCTCTTTATTGCTGTGTGTGTTACTTATACGCCCCTATCTACCTTTTCGTCATAGTTTACTGATTCTTATTATCGTAACACTTTTCCGAGATGAAGAATAAATTTACCTTCACTCTGTAGTTTTTGCTTTTCATTACTACCAGATTTTTGAATTTCTAAGATTTTTATTTCAAAGAGCAACAGAATCAATTTAGACAATTATACTATTATCTACAGAACCATTTTGGTCTTTTATACAAAAATAGCTATTTCCAAAATAATTTTGGATTCAAATTGTCTTCGAAACTTGTTTTAATGAATTTAGTGTTTCATAGATAAGCAGTATGGGAAGAGGAACGATAAGGTGAGGGGATTATGATGAATTAACAACATAGCAAAAAGAATCTTCAGTCAAGTATAAAAAAAACACACCAATTTCCTTGTGTAACTTTCCTATAGGCTTGTAAAATCAGGGAAATAAAATTTCTTTGTGGTGTTTTTAGTTAGCTAGTTTCATCTCAGTTCCGATTTAATTAACATTGTCGCAGGAGACGCTCTATTCCGTCAAATAATATGGATTTCTTGTGCAAGCAGCACATTTTGAACAGTAAGTGGAGAAGGAAATGGACCACAGAAATATAGAAACTAAGAAAATAAATTCTGACAATGTGGAAGAGGCCTGGTGATTTCAGAAGGGAAACGTCTGTTTCTTGTTGTACATGACTGTTTTTTTAATGCAAGAATCGTAAATCCCCGAAGTGAGAGACAAAGAGCCAACGGCCTTGCCGCAGTGGTAACACTGGTTCCCGTCAGATTACCGAAGTTAAGCGCTGTCGGGCTGGGCTAGCACTTGGATGGGTGACCACCGGGTCTGCCGAACGCTGTTAGCAAGCGAGGTGCACTCAGCCCATTTGAGGCAAACTGAGAAGCTGCTTGATTGAGAAGTAGCAGTTCCGGTCTCGTAAACTGACGTACGGCCGGGAGAGCAGCGTGCTCACCACATGCCCCTCCATATCCGCATACAGTTACGCCTGTGGGATGAGGATGACACGGCGGCCGGTCGGTACAGTTGCGCCTTCCAAGGTCTGTTCGGACGAAGTTTAGTATAGTAGAGAGAGAGAAAGAAAGAATGTAAAATTGCAGTTTGTCTTCAGATCTACATATGGGTATTTGCAACAGACTGCCAAAACAATTTCACACGCTCAAAAATCGTAGAACAGTGTTGTCCAGCTGTTTTACGTAATGGTACGGAATAAGTTTCCTTAGTTTTATTGCAATGCTAAGTAGGAAAAGAAAGCAGAAAACCGATGCAGTTTCAGATCTAAATTCTTAAAGTCTGTATATCTGCAGCGTATATTACGGTGCAGCCCCGACCCAGACATGGACATGAGTATGTGACGTTATCACGGTGCGCGTAGACCCATAGTCCGTGCGGTGTTGTGCCACCCGCCACGCCCTGCCACGTTCGTGCGGTGCTTCTATCCATATTGAGACACGCATGTGCCAATGAGACAAGTGAATTCCGCATCTAATTAAAGAACGTTAAGTGGATGACAATAACTCGAATCTGAGAAGAACCATCAAGAACTAAAGATGTTTTGTCTAAAAAAAACGTAAAGTTGGACAAAGGTAAATTCTTCTATCAGAGGCGAAGTTTCACGACATTCGTGCAACAAGAAAAAGACATCACTTTCTTTAAGAAGCCTTTAGTACACGAACACGGACAGCTATTTCAAATCACAGTGTAGTGAAGAATTTTATCCGGAATTACTGCAATTGGCAGAATATTGCTTCGCCATTCCAGGTCATAATGCCAGCGCTGAAAGGGCATTCTGTTCCATTAACACCCAATGGTCAAAGGAACATAGTAAACACTTCGACGAAACAATTCCCAAGAAAAATAACGTTCTTGATACAGTGGGTTTAAATGAGAAATGTTAATAATGGACTACAGATTATTGGTATTTCATTATAATTGTAGTTAAAGTGAAACTCTTACTGAAAATCTTTTCCTTTCCTGTCCCCAAGAACAGGTAATGGTTTATTTTGTTTAATGAATAAATTTTGAGTTATTTTGCCATAAGGTTATTGTACCAAGAACGCTTAACCACTGAGAAGACTGAGCACTTAGATCCTGTAACTGCCAAATCATAGGGCTGTTTACTGCTTGTCTTTGATTTTTTTAGGCGATTGAGCGCTTTTCCGGGAGATATCGCAAAAAAGTGACTGCAACAGGTTATTGATAAACAACTGAAGATAGCTAAATGACTCTTTTTCTATTTGAAATAGCTCGTCCGGTTTTAGCGCGAGATGTCCGGCTAAATATAACGCTGCCCAAGTTTCTCTATTTTTGGGTCTGGTAATCCTATCTGTGAAGAAAATCACGTACGTTATAATAGCGTGACGAATTCTGGAAGAGTGTTCCAGTATTGGGAGTCCCTTTCAAGTAGGCATGACAAAAGCCACGTAACAAATTCATACACACTCTGTGAGACGCACGAAAGCGTAACAGAAATGATAGGGGAACTTAAAAGAAGATCCTTGGAAGAAAGGCGAAACAGTTGTCGCTCAAAGATATTAGAGAAGCTATACCTGAAGATGATTGTGCGACCATCACGCTGCCACCAACATGAATCTCGCTTAGGGACAATGAGGGAAAGATAAGAGGAGTTTAAGAGGCGTAGAGGGGAATATAGATATCAATTTTCCCCGCGTTAAAAAGACGCGAGTAGAAAAGAGAAAAGATAATATTGGTACTGTGTACAATCCACCATACAGTGTACACTACTGGCCATTAAAATTGCTACAGCACGAAGATGACGAGCTACAGACGCGAAATTTAACCGATAGGAAGAGGATGCTGTGATATGCAAATGATTAGCTTTTCCGAGCATTCACACAATGTTGGCGCCGGTGGCGACACTTACAACGTGCTGACATGAGGAAAGTTTCCAACCGATTTCTCATACACAAACAGTAGTTGACCGGCGCTAAATGGTGAAAAGTAGTTGTGATACCCCGTGTAAGGAGGAGATATGCGTACCATCACGTTTCCGACTTTGATAAGCGTTGGATTGTAGCCTATCGAAACCGCGGTTTATCGTATCGCGACATTGCTGCTCGCGTTGGTCGAGATCCAATGCCTGTTAGCAGAATATGAAATCGGTGGGTGCAGTAGGGTAATACGGAACCCCGTGCTCGAACCCAACGGCCTCGTATCACTAGCAATCGAGATTACAGGAATCTTATCCGCTTGGCTGTAACGGATCGTGCAGCGACGTCTCGATCCCTGGGGCAACAGATGGGGACGTTTGCAAGACAACAACCATCTGCACGAACAGATCGACGACGTTTCCACCAGCATGATTATCAGCTCGGATACGATGGCAGCGGTTACCCTTGACGCTGTATCACAGACAGGAGCGCGTGCAATGGTCTACTCAATGACGAACCTGGGAGCACGAATGGCAAAACGTCATTTTTTCTGATGAATCCAGGTTCTGTTAACAGCATCATGACGGTCGCATCCGTGTTTGGCGACATCTCGGTGAACGCACATTGGAAGTGGGTATTCGTCATCGCCATACTGGCGTATCACCCGGCGTGATGGTATGGGGTGCCACTGGTTACACTTGTCGGTCACCTCTTGTTCTCACTAACGACACTTTGGGCAATGGACGTTACATTTCAGATGTGTTACGACCCATGGCTCTACCCTTCATTCGATCTCTGCAAAACCCTATATTTCAGCAGGATAATGCACGAGCATGTTGTAGGTCGTGTACAGGGCTTTCTAGATACAGAACATGTTCGACTGCTGCCCTGGCCAGCACATTCTCCAGATCTATTACCAATTGAAAACGTCTGGTCAATGGTGGCAGAGCAACTGGCTCGTCACAGTAGGCCAGTCACTACTTTACTCTCTATCACCTGTGGTATCGTGTTGAAGTTGCATGGGCAAGTGCACCTCTACATGCCATCCAAGCTCTGTTTGACCCAATGCCCAGGCGTATCAAGGCCGTTATTACGCCCAGAGTGATTTTTCTGGATACTGATTTCTCAGGATCTATGCACCAAATTGCGTGAAAATTGTAATGACATGTCAGTCCTAGTATAATATATTTATTCAATAAATACCCGTTTATCATCTGCATTTCTTCTTCTTGCAGCAATTTTAATGGCCAGTAGTGTAGATAATATTGGTACTTTGTACACTCCATCATGCAATGTATATTGGCTTGTGGCGTATTTATGTTGATATGTGGCTGCAACATACAGGGACCGACTGTCTCATGGTCTGAAGCTTGTCTAAGCAGTGGCCCCGCACGCCACACCACGTGTTAGAGCAGAGAGCGGCTCACACTGGACTTTCCCCCTCCAGAGAGCCTCACGCTGTGACACGGGTCAGTTGCCTGCGCAGAACGCCGCCCTCGTAGCCCACTTAACCGCCCCGGACGGCCGGTCGATAGCAATTTTTCGCGACGTATCGATAGGTCCCTCCCGCCGCCTGCGCCGATGCGAGTTTTAACACATGACGTCGGCCTATTACGCATGCGCGGCACACGTCTGTCTGCCTTCGCAGCGCCGCAGCAATCTCATTTGCAGCGACTGGCCCTAATGAAGCTCTCCTCTTGTACCGGCGATATGGCCCACAGCAGTCGCGGCCCCGGCTAGCTACTCAATTACTTAGCGGTAATTTCGTTTCTGTTTTGTTCCAGGAGAAAAGGGCTTCCGCTCCTTCCCTATGCCGCGCTGCAGGCACGTGAGCATATTTCTGCTCCCGGTAACTGTATAACGTATTTACGTCAAACATAAGAGTAATTTTTTCCAGCCCTAGCGCAGTCTATTTCCGTATTTGCCAGCCACGCGGTTATTTCACCTGAACAAACAGTACGATGTTTAATCTAGTCATCTCTGTTCCTGCTACCCCTTTTCACATAATATGGCCACCTCTCGTCTGCAAAATGTAGCGTACGTGTACAAACGAATACTTTCTGTTAGGCCAGGAAAATAGGATCTTTAATGCAATTCTCTAGCGTAACCTCGTTTCTCAAGCTGCTGCACTATAATATTTTAGATAACCTTTCAGTTAACGGTATTCTTCAAAAAAAATAGTCTTGTGTAAAATCTTTTTTCATTGCAAAAGTGAAGTTTGCTACGAGTGATATGCGCCCTGAAAAGTTAGTTCCAGGAGTACCATGAGCGGCGTTGCGACGTCACTTATAAATTGAAAACATAATTTGGTAAAAATGTTAATTAAATTGCTTTTTAATTAAAGGGAAGATGGTCAATGTTTACCGCTACTCTACGTTGAGGTTGAGAATGTGTGGAATCGATCGTGCTCTTGTTGAAGGAACCGTCGTGCGAAATGTGTTTCGAACTCCTCAGGCAATCAACGTTATATGCAATCAGCTTCCTGCAGAAAACAAGGCTATGGACTGTGACAAAAATTCGTATTTGTAATCTGTCTATGGTTCAAATGGCTCTAAGCACTATGAGACTTAACAGCTGAGCTCATCAGCCCCCTAAACTTACAACTACTTAAACATAACTAACCTAAGGACACCACACACATCCATGCCCGAGGCAGGATTCGAATCTGCGACCGTAGCGCTCGCGCGGTTCCAGGCTGTAGCGCCTGGAACTATTCGGCCACCGTGGCCGGCTAATCTGTTTGTACGGTTAATAATTTGGAGACTACGATTTAATTTCTTGAGCCCAAAGCTCTCAGCATTCGACGGTCGATAGCCACCACACGATTGATATCTGCTCCATTACTACTGGCGAAAAGATCTTTGGTTCTTTAGCCCAGACTTTTACGTTTTAAATCGTTCATTCTAATGTGACATACACGTGCGACTACAACATAAACTTGTCTGATATTTTATGTTTCATTTTGTACTAATCGTTTTACATACATCTTTAAACGATTCAAATTTTCCATTATTATATTCCTTTTTGGAAATTATAGCTAACGTTGCAAACATTTACTGACAGCCATGGGGATGATCAGTTTTATGTGAATTAGCTCACTTGGGCTAATCCCAACAAACAAGATGCGGTAGCACTTGACACCTTGTTTCAGATGCTTTTTAGAAACAGCCCATTACGGTAATAGCGCCATCTATAACAAAGTAGGAGATCTTTCAGAGAACTAGTTCGGTACACAAGATGATATTTTAGTTAATGTGAGTATGAAGTGAAACTCGATCCTAGTCAGCCTTACCAGGTTCTTAGACATGTACGTGCCGTTTACAAAGCCAAAGACGCCAAGTAGTTAAGGATCTATTATCTTCCGTAAAGAATCTGTACCCATTCGTTACAATTAACATAACTGTCAACTTCTGTTTTTGATACTGATTTAATTTCACTGTAAATTTTACGCGCAAATTACTTCCAGTAAATTTAAAGAGTAAGCGGACACTAATAGGCAGATCCCTTGCATACTGGGGAGCAGCACTCTGCTCCACGAGTCTGAATTCTGAAGTGATCATTTTGAGACAATTTATTTCCTGAAAATCTCGAATACCATAGAATCCGCAAAAAAATCTGAACAGCTCCTTCCTCATCAAGAAGGTGCTGAGATATGAAACGAGAATGTGCTTGTGTGGGTAGGCGCAAAGGCAGGTGGAACCTATGTGAACCGAAACCATTGTCTTCATTCTGTGACGCCAACTGCTCTTCCCTGCGGTTGGTATGTGACCTATTATTTTGAGGTGGGAAAGCTTACTAAAGTGCGCTCACTTTGAGGTCATAGAACTCTTGTGCACAGATGAACACAGTATTATGTTCCCAAATCCTACTCCAAATCGACGTCAGTGGTATGAGTCTATAATTTAGCTCCTTTTTTGAGTATTGGTGTGACCTGTGCTACAGCTAAAAATCTGACCAGAGGCTACTGACAGAGATCCGTAGTGATCAGACTGCTGTAAGGTGGGCTGAGATCCTCAGCTGGTATAGGTTGTTACTGCTCACACTACAACAATCCAACACAAACTTGCTTGGTGTAGAGATTGAGTCATCTGTGACACTAACTTTCTGTGGTGTTTAGCGATGAGTCTCGCTTCTGCTTATGGAGATGAGGTCCACGCCAACGTGTTCACAGAAACTTGGTGAGAGGTCACAGAAAGCAGTGATTCTCGAAAACCACACCTCTCCTACTCTTGAGAGGCATGGTGTGAAGAGCTGTCTGATATATCCATAGTTGTGATTTGGTCTGATTTCAATGCAGGTTGAATGCCCGTCTGTATGTGATAGAGATGACAAATTCTGTTGTCAAAACCTCCTTGATCAGAGAACCAAATGGTATTAGAGCGGAGTAGTGCAATATTCATAAACGTCTTGACAAATTTATGGATCCTTGACTGGTCTGTTAGGTCCTCTGATTTGCACCCCATAGAGAATTTCATGGATGCGATGGGACAGCATATACTTCGATGGCAGCCTTCATCCAGCATTCTTCATGAACTTACACAGAATGTATTTCAGTCATAGTTATTCCTGATGATATGCTGAGGTTGATTGCTTCCATATCACAAAGACAACGAGACACTAATCATGCCCTGGAGTCAGATGTCACACTGATATTGACAACAGACATTAGTTCGGATAGAGTGAAAAACTGATATTTCAGCACTCGTTATCTGATGAACATCTCCACAGACTTTCATCAATATATGACTGGAGCTTCATTGTGTAACACTCTCCATGATTCTATTATTCAGTCACAAACACTTTTTGCCTATTTCGGCTATCGTTAGTTGACAGCTGAATGTCATAACCCCACATAGAATGACATGTGAATTAGAGATATTAGTTTATTAGTGAATTAGAGATATTAGTTTATGGAACTGAGCGTTTGGCGTCATTGGCCGGGAGTCCCCTTGAGGGCAGGTCCGGCCGCCGTCGTGCATGCCTTATTACATTCGACGCCACATTGGGCGACCTGTGCGCCGGATGGGGATGAAATGTTGATGAAGACAACATAACACACAGTCCCTGAGTGGAGAAAATTCCCCGACCCAACTGGGAATCGAACACGGGTCCGCAGGATGGCAATCAAGATTGAAGACGAACTCCTCTGGAGTTACAAACCGTGCAGGAAGTTCAGCTATGTGTCCACTCTTAAAGAATGCATATACAATTATATTGGTGTAACAGGGTGATGTGAACTGAATGTGATGGCGTGCATCCCAATGCAAAACAGAGGATCGTGGACCTTATAGTGAACCTGGATATACTGTAAGGAGCAGCCGAAGATAGTGTGATAATATGTTTAAAGGGGGGAAAAAAGACGTCATCTAGAGGCTGAATTTGTCATGTGGTTCTAGTTGGTATGAATTGCAATGTTACACACTTTTCAGGAGGGATAGTTTGCTCTATAGGATCAGGGTTTTTATACGTAGGAATCATGCAAAAGCAAGTTATTTTGACAAGCTATTGACCAAAAGCAGTGATCGGAGCATGCCCTTTTGCGACCTCCAACTCAAGCGCTTCCTTGTCAGTAACCAGCTCATTTTTTGCTGCCTTCAGGAGATTCATCACGAGAAGAGGTAAACCTACTCAGATGGAAATGGAATTGATAGTATGGCGACAGTGGCCGGGAGATCCCAGGAGGTAAGTTCGGCCGCCAAGTGCAGGTCTTACTGAGTACGATGCCACATTGGGCGAATTTCGCGTCGACAATGGGGATGAGATGATATGAGAACAGCACAACACCCAGTCTCTGAGGGGAGAAAATCTTCTCCCCAAAATGGGAACCAAACCCGGGCCCCCGTTCGTGGCATTCCAAAGCGCTGACCGTTCAGCTAATGGGGGTGGACTCCTACTCACATGAACAGTGATAATGGCACTGCATCTGCAGGTGTACATGGAGAACTTAAACGTATTTTCTATGACGATGCTAAAGTTGAAACGTGGTAAACATTTCGACCTTAGAGGATATTAATTGGTATTCTTCCTCAATTTGCCCGTCACTTTGGCGGGCTATGGGAAGCAGGAAACAAATGTATGAATTCACGTCTCAAGAGTGCCATTGACAATAGAGTATTGGAGAGTCTTGTACCTTCTACACATTCAGACTTTCGCATCGCCTAGCCCTGGAATAGAAATTTAATATATTTTCATATTTCATTTTAAGTGATAACATTCAATTTTTATCTGCTGCAGTGTTTTTCTGACATAACGAAAATACTGAAGAAAATAAAGGTTTCCCCAACGTGAAATCATGTTCCAAAGAATAACTTGATTATGTACCTAGGAACAAATATTCAACTGGAATTTAAAAGTGTTGCGTCGATAACATCTTGTCAATAGTAGATTTAATAATTTCCACTACTGGACATTAAATTGCTACACCAAGAAGAAATGCATATGATAAACAGGTATTCATTGGACAAATATGTTAAACTACAACTGACATGTGATTACATTTTCACGCAATTTGGGAGCATAGATCCTGAGAAATCAGTACCCAGAACAACCACCTCTGGCCGTAATAACGGTCTTGGTACGCCTGCGCATTGAGTCAAACAGAGCTTGGATAGCGTGTACAGGTACAGCTGTCCATGCAGCTTCAACACGATACCACAGTTCATCAAGAGTAGTGACTGGCCTATTGTGACGAGCCAGTTGCTCTGCCACCATTAACCAGACGTTTTCAATTGGTGAGAGATCTGGAGAAAGTGCTGCCCAGGGCAGCAGTCGAACATTTTCTGTATCCAGAAAGGCCCTTACAAGACCTGCAACACGCGGTCATGCATTATCCTGCTGAAATGTAGGGTTTCGCAGGGATCCACGGGTCCACGGGTCGTAACAAATCTGAAAGGTAACGTTCACTGTTCAAAGTGCCGTGAATGCGAACAAGAGGTGACCGAGACGTGTAACCAATGGCACCCCATACCATCACGCTCGGTGATACGCCAGTATGGCGATGACGAATACACGCTTCCAATGTGCGTTCACCGCGATGTCGTCAAACAAGGATGCAACCATCATGATACTGTAAACAGAACCTGGATTCATAAAAAAACGAAGTTTTGTCATTCGTGCACCTAGGTTCGTCGTTGAGTACACCTTCACAGGAGCTCCTGTCTGTGACGCAGCGTCAAGGGAAACCACAGCCATGGTCTCTGAGCTGATAGTCCATGCTGCTGCAAACGTCGTCAAATTGTTCGTGCAGATGGTTGTTATCTTGCGAACGTCCCCATCTGTTGACTCAGCGATTGAGACGTGGCTGCACGATGCCATGCGAATTAGATGCCTGTCATCTCGACTGCTAGTGATACGAGGCCGTTGGGATCCAGCACGGCGTTCCGTATTACCCTCCTGAAGTCACCAATTCCATATTCTGATAATAGTCATAGGATTTCGATCAACGCGAGCACTAATGTCGCGATACGATAAACCGAAATCGTGATAGGCTACAATCCGACCTTTCTCAAAGTCGGAAACGTGATGGTACGCATTTCTCCTCCTTACACGAGGCATCACAACAACGTTTCACAAGGCAACGCCGGTCAACTGCTGTTTGTGTATGAGAAATCGGTTGGAAACTTTCCTCATGTCATTACGTTGTAGGTGTCGCCACCGGCGCCAGCCTTGTGTGAATGCTCTGAAAAGCTAATCATTTGCATATCACAGCATCTTCTTCCTGGCGGTTAAATTTCGCGTCTGTAGCACGTCATCTTAGTGGCGTAGCAATTTTAATGGCCGGTAGTGTATTACGTCATTACTTACGACACACCAACGATCAGTATGTGAAATAAAATCAAGCAGAAGTATTATCCAAAAGTAGTTAGGAGTTAAATACATTTCTGGATAGAAGCTACTCATCACTAACACAAATTTCCATTTTCAAGACTGGTATAAACGTTAAGGCATTAAAGAAACTCAGATCATTTGCAAGTGCCACATGGTCCATGGTAACAGACATTCTTTGTCGTTGCTACCTTAGAAAATTTTATCACGTTTAATTACATGTCAGGTCATAAAGAGAAGAGTCCCAGTTAAGCCGACTCGAGTACGTGACAGATGAAAGACGTTCAGGTTATCGGGAGAAGATAACGTTTTCCGAAACAGCTGGACACCATTTGTTCCTAAGAGGCTGGTCAGACACACCAGTAGGCATTACAACTGACACCTCGGTAAAGGAGCTCAGGGTCGAGGTCAGTGGAACAAGAGGAAACGTTCCCACGCGCATCAGCCAGACTGGAATTTAGAACTATAATCAATCATTAAGGCGAGCACATGTCGAGGGAAGGCTCCAAGGGAATGTCCCAGGCAGATACTGAACAGGGGCGTGTGCACCCAGAATCAATGAACAGCGACACAGAAGGCCACCCAGGAGCTGGTTAGGGAGTCAATATTCAGAATCAGGGAAGCTCCGCAGAAATGACCTCAAGCTAAGTAACATTTCATAGTATTCATTGCAATAGGTCTAAACAGAGACTGCCCGCCTGTGCCTCAAAGGGTTGGAATGCGAGAATTTCAGAGAATAGCAGGAATATGTAAGTGCCTCGGCCTAGTGGCCCTTGAGTACTAGTGAACTAGTTCGTTATTTCAAAGTGCTAATGGCTAACTAGTTAGGACACGTGACCAGTAGTCAGCAGACCGAGTGGCAGTGAAAGGATACTTTCTAGTAGTTATTAAAAGCTTGTAACATTCTGATAAGGAGTTTTGGTCCGATACCTTAGTAAACGAATGTGTTTTCAGAATAATAAATTGGTTAAGGAAAGAGTAATTACTTGTTTCCTCAGCAAACTGTTCTTGCCAACTCCACAAGGGTTACCAACCTTCTGTGACGTAATCCGATCCAACCAAGGAGATTTAGTCACTGCCATCTCCGCTGTAAGGATTGATAAGGGACGCGACATGTGTTTCAAGAAAAGAGGTGGTGCACGACCGATGATGTATGGGTTAACGGTGCACTATGAAACGCCCCTTGGAAAAAATGTACAAGACTGTGCTTAAACAGACACACAATATTTTTAGCGCAAAGCAATCTGACTTTCAAAAATCCCTACAAAAAAAATGTCCCTGACTAACATTAACCTATACCTTTCACAAATCACTTACCTCACCAAAAATCTTCGTTACTCGAACTACTGCAATACAGCGAGCGCCACTACTGCCAGCTAAATAAAAGATTCAAACTACGGAAGGCACTAACTACTGATAGGCATACTTAGCAAATGAAAGGTTTTAATAAAGAACAAACAATGTATTTACCTTAATAGTCATTATATATATATATATATATATATATATATATATATATATATCAGTTCATGACATCCATTCTTACAAATTTCAAAACTCCGCCATTTCTCTCCTCACATCCACCACTGCTGGCGGCTCGCCTCAAACTGCGCAACGCTACGCGCCGCTAACAGCCAGCTGCCGCTGTCCAACAATACAATGGCAGACAACAATGCAAACCAGCCACAAACTGCACACAGCACAGCCAGCGATTTTCATACAGAGCGCTATGTGGCGTTACCAATAAGAAAACCTAAACAGCCTACTTACATAGCCCCTATGCTCCCCACAAAAAATTTTACAAATTGTTTTGGGCAGTGGCCAATACAGATTTGAAAAAATTTTTCATAATTACTGTAAGAAATATATCAAATGCACACACTTATTAATACAATGTGGTCAAAAGCTAATATGTTTTCACAGTCCCATAAAGACAGTCATGATCATTCATCGCAGTAAAATTACACTGTTTCTTTTTTTTTCAATGTCTGAGTAGTAAAAGAGAATGCACACGGAAGTAGTGGATTTCTAAGCAGTCTTGAAGAAGTAGTGTTGTCCTTCCAACGGGAAGACAGTGCTGACACTTGACATGCAGACAGGTAATGGACCACAACAGAGCAAACCCACAGCAGAGTCAGTCGAAGTTGAAGACTATTGTTAGGTAGGTCATCACAGAGCAGACCCACTGTCGTCCTGGTAGAGATTATGGTAGTGGTGGGTCATCACAGGTGCAGACCCACTGCAGAAATAATGCTATTGGTGGTCCATCGAAGGTGCAGACGCACTTCAGTCCTTGTAGAGATGGCCAGCAGCCATCTGTTGCGACTGTGCTGGTGCACAATCACCATCGAAGAGTCTTGTGGACAATATAGCAAGTCCATAAACCACCACTTGTGCACTCACAATTTTTTTTGGAAATGTCCTTAGAATGAGCAATGCTGTTAACCAGTCCCTTGCCGAATTATTAACACACGTGCAAACACTAACAGTCCCTACTTCTCACATATTGTCCATATACTATGACCAACAGAAACGTGTGCAGTGAAATGTAACTTACAAATTACTTCATTTGATCAACTGGTGTCAATTATAATTTTATAACATAAGAATACAATAACAAAGGTACAGAATACATCATTAAAGAACATAACAATACAAATAACATTTGTAGTAATATTGGCTTTACAAAAGAATCGAAATAACAAATAAATCAGTGTTACAAAAATTATGACATAAGTACATACATAAAAGATCAGAAAGCTTTTGAAACACCAACTTCACACATGAGCATTAGAACAAAACAGAATAAGTAATGTGTAAACATCTTTACTAAGTAAATAACATGTTATTAATGCAAATTATATTTGAGGATAACAGTATTCCTCATCATAGTGAGTGTAGCATAGTATTAGAAGAGAAAAAATTCTGTGAACAGTACACAGAGACAGGAAGAAAACAAATACACAAGGGTACACAAACACATAGTGGGATAACACAAGAGGAAAGGGCAGGGTTTGTTTTCAGTGTAACATTTGGTACTGCAGTCCAACCCAAAACTTCATTCCATAGATCTTTCGTCTTATTTCAACATTTGTTTCCACCAAAAAAATCCTATCCAAGCATGCTATCTGTATTTATATGTTCACATATTTCTTACCTCATCATTTATTTTCCAGTATCTTACCTCATTTATTCCCAAGAGAATCCTACCTATACCTGCTTTCTGTACATTTTTCGTATAACCTCTCAGTGCATTTCTTCCAATTCATCACAGCTCATTCTTTTATATTGGCTACCCCCTCTTAAGCTAACTTAAATCGACTGATCTCAGATGCTAAACTAAGGGACGAGGCAATGCAGCAACACAAAACAATTAACACAAACAGCAATGATAACAAAAGTGGAAATTGGCAAAAAAAAGGCAGCAATATTACAACTAATATAAGGCAATGCGCAGCAAACAAGAAAAAATAAATCCGTAGTAAAACTGGCTTAAAAGAGTAATACAAAGTCAAATTCAGTAACATTATGCCTGGTAAACAGCAGCAGCAAATGCAACAGCTTATAACTAAACATGACAAAGCTCAAGCAGAACAAATATTACAGTAAAGACAACAATGCAGAAAAGGAAAATGTCTATTCACATATTAATATCTATGTCATTAAAGTGGTGCACCACATGAAGTTATTCTACTATAAAAATTATCAAGTACTTGAAAAGAAAATTATGTATGCAGTTCCTGTGAAGGGAAGTCTTTTTGTGCTCCTTCGTTTTTTTTAAGTACATCATTAAGTTATTATTTACTGGATCTGTAGGCATAAAATATCTATATTAGTACATCCATTAAATTTTATTGTAACCAATGCTGCAGTGCAGCTAGTAACTAGCTATTAAACAAAATAGGCAAAGCAAGGCGTGAAACGTCATTCGCTAGCCATAAGTCATTTCATAATGCAGTAAACAATCTTCCAACTAGCAAGACAATAGACATGAAATGTTTCTCATCATTTCATTTCAGTAAATATCATAAATTAAGAACTCCAAAGTGTAATCATATGTGGAAGTTTGGGCGTGTCGTATTTGCGATGCTTTCTACAAAGAAATGTCAATAGCGAGGATAATGGCCTTTTTCTTCTTGTGCCTCTGAGAGGCACACACTAATGGCTTGTTTCCAGGTGGATGTAGCGCAGCTGGGTGCCCACGACGCATTATGTGCAGGTGGTCACTTAACTTTCTTACCGAAATATTTACGACACCAATTTTCGCTACAGTGGCAGTCTCATATAAAAAATTTCACAGGTCAAGAATTTGCGTTACAAATGTGTAGAAAATAAAATCCTATGAATATAATAGTGTCCAAAAAATTTTCGTCGGCATTGTAATACATTCACGCATTTACATACATTTCATAAATCTTAAAGTACGATTCTCGGTTTCCAACATCGTTTTTCACAAACCAGAGTCCATAAGTACTACTCATTATTCCTTACCTTATTACACATATACGTACTCGTCGACACTTCTTCAATATTTCATTATAACAGATTTGTAGCATAAGAAAATAACTCATATATCATCAGCTTTAACATACCTCAGCAGCATAATTCACATCGTCGTCGTAATAAAAACATCATAACACCTCAGTCAAATCTCAAAAACGTCATAGCTTTCTGAAATAATTTCAATACCTAAAAAAATTCTCTGCTCATGTCAAAAGTGTCATCTACCTCAAACGTACTTTAAAAATCATGATCCCATACCAAATACATCATTCAAAGCTCTCATAGTATCACAATGGTTCCGAAAAATATATGAACAGTTCACAAAGTACAGATAAAATACCATTTCGTAAGTGTGAAGTTATCCAACAGTGTAATTACATAAACATGTGTCACTGATGTAGTAAAAAGATGTTGGTTTCTCTGTTAAATAATCAGATCGCTGTGTAATTTTTGTGTTAGAGAAATATGGTACCGATGTGTAAAGTTGTATAAGCAAATACCATATTAGCTAGGGCTCCTTGTGCTTGCCACACACATGGTACACAAAGTACGCTTGTACCCCCCTGAGGATTAATGTAATTATATCCTCAGGTGTTACAGATTACAGCAATGGAATGAAATGTATCACGGAAAACCTTTGTATCATTGTAGTTCAAATATCTTGAAAAATAAATGTTTTAAGTACAAAATTAATCACTCAAATACGTGTACTGTAGCGTTAAACTGTGTGTCATGTTGTAAGATAATCTCTGTGGAAGTGTCGTAGTTATCGTCCCCCGAAAGCTAAGTTGAGCGCAAGTCAATGTACTTACCTCATGATAAACAAAAGTAAAATCTTAGTTATTACGCTTATTGCCGTGATGAAGAACTTACTGTGCTGTAACGTATTGTTGTGCTACGGAAAAGGCTGTCTCATTGTAGCTATACCACAAAGTTACTACTGAAACATGTTTTCCTTTCCAGAATAATACAGAAAAACTGTTCAGATATAAAACAGATACAGTGCAAAAGCCACATTGTAAATTGTCACTCATTAGTACTGTCGTGATAAAATCGTGTAGGTGTCACATAAACTAACCACTGTGTCATCTGGTATCTCACAGAAAGTACTTTAAATCCAGAATTTATTTTCAAGTAAACAAAAATGTTGCATTAAAATCTCATTAACAGTACTGGTAAATGTTCTAAGTATGTCAGCCTTATAGTCGTTACGTAATCGTGCAACTAACAAGAATGTACACGCACAATAACACTGTGACGTCTGTTCACTATAACAATGCATTCGTAATTTCTGTTTAAATAAGTTCTCTTAGTTCTTAACTGGATATTTAACTTCAAACATTGTTGCATGTTAACAGACTCTATGTCTGACAAATTGTACTAGTAGCGTGAAGTGAAAAATTTAATGGCAAAGACAAAGTTAAAAAGAAGATTATCTTTCAATAAACGGTTTTACATGTGAAATGTGGTGTAAACCTTTAATCTTCCTACTACGCAGAGTTTCAACTTCAACGCAATTATCATGTGGTATACGTCAAATTCTGTAAGGTCCATTGTAAACTAGAAAGAATTTGTGACTCAAGTGTTTCTTCTTATGTGACAATGAATGAGCTTTAATGAGAACTTTCTGACCAATATATAATTTCTTTGCATTTGCTTTACCGTGTAATTTTCTCCTTTTCTTTGCAGCAGAATTTATATTTTTAATAGCCAAATCAATTATGTCTTTGTGTCGAAGTTTACGTGCATTCGGAAAAGGTACAAGCTCTCTGATTCTGTTCGGTGGTTCTTTATTCTTCAGTACAAGGACAGGTGGTAAAGCAGTGGAGTCATGAGGCATTTCATTCAGCACGTTTTGAAATAAGTGTAAATATCTATCCCAATGCTGATGCTTTCTGTGACAATAAAGTCTGCAAAGCTTATTGATTTCTTTCATAATCCGTTCAGACGGGTTACAATGTGGTGAGTACAATGAAATAAAAACAGATTTGATTTTATGGTTACGAAGCATGCGTGACCAAACAGCAGATCTGAATTGCAGTCCGTTATCTGAAATTACTTTACTAACGTGTCCAACTTCACGTAAGAAATTTTTAACAATGGCGTTGGATATAGACCGTCCAGTGGCTTTACGTAATGGAGTGAAAGAAACAAATTTTGAAGTAAGTTCAACAGCGACTAGAACGTACGAAAATCCATTAGATGTTCTAACAAGCTGTCCCAAGAGATTAACAGCAGCATATTCTTTTAATTTAGAAGGAATGATAGGAAACAATGGAGCACGATGCGAGACAGTAGATGGTTTCGCCTTTTGACAAAGTTTACAAATAGACAAGACTCTTCGAATTCTCTTTTCCATATTGTTAAAATAACAAGTCGTTCGAAGAATATGATAACATTTTCGTGGACCAAAATGTGCATAGCTGAAATGAATGTACCAAATGAGCTTATTAACGAAATCGTCTGGAATGCAAAGTACCCATAGCTTGTCATCAACAGTGCAGCGTTTGAACAGTATGTTGTTCCTAACCAGATAATAATGCCGAATCTGTGTGTGTGTCTTTTCATGCCATTTACTTTTGATGTCTTTCCAAATCGGATCTTTATCTTGTTCATGAGCAATGTCCTTTAAAGATGTGGTGATGAAGTTTTCAAAGGCGACTTTCTGTATGTAAAGAATACTGAAATTTTTATCGAGGTTGCTTTCTGAGTTACTTTTCTCCAGCCCAGCCAGTGCGCGTGACAGTGCGTCCGCAACAATGTTCTTCTTGCCAGGAATGTAGACTATTGTGAAGTGGAATTCTTGCAGAAGCAATGCCCAACGTTTTAACCTGTCATGATTTAAGTTTGAAGACATAAGAAATTGTAATGCACGATGGTCACTGTATACTTTTACGTGCTTACCATAAAGAAAGAAACGGAATTTGTTAAATGCCGAAACGATAGCTAAAGCTTCTAATTCAGTAACGGAATAATTTTTTTCAGATTTTGTTAGCACTCGGCTAGCATAAGCAATGGTTTTCTAAACAGTAATGTCATTTTCTGTGGCTTCTTGAAATAAATGGGCACCAAGACCGACTTTAGAAGAATCCGTGCTAAGGCAAAAATCTTGTGAGATCTGGATGAGCTAGTATTGGCGCGTTAAGTAGTGATTCCTTCAAAGAATTGACTTCCAACTGTGCTTGTTCGTCCCAGTTCCAAATAGTATTTTTTCCAGTGAGTGAACAAAGTTTTGGTGTAACTAGAATTTGCATATTCAGAAAACGACGGTAAAAATTTACGAGGCCTAGAAAACTGCGGACTTGTTTTTTTGTGGATGGAACTGTAATGGCTCTCATTGCTTCTAACTTTTCAGGATCCGGCTGAATGCCTTCAGAAGAAATAATATGTCCCAAAAACTTCCCCTTTGTCCTACCAAATTCAGACTTTTCCAAGTTAACTGTAATTCCAGATTCTGCAAAAATATGTAACATCCTGTTGAGGATGCGATTATGTTGTTCCCATGAGGCTTCTGCTATCAGAATATCGTCCACATATAAGGTGATGTGACGTTTTAAGAACTCAGGTAATATGGAATTTAGCCCTCGAATGAATGCTGCCGAAGAAATGTTCAAACCAAAAGGAAGTTTCCGAAACTGATAACAAACGTCGAAACAAAGGAAAGCTGTGTATTTTCTACATTCTGGGTGAAGTTCGATCTGATAAAAGCTGGATCTGAGACCAATGTAAGGCAGCACTTTTACACCATTAAAATTTTGAAGTAGTTCTTTCAACGTTTGCGGCCTGTCTGTTTCAGGAATAATGATAGTATTGATTTGTCTCGAATCTAAGACAAGCCTGATCGATCCATTTTTCTTCTCAACAACATGTAATGGATTGTTGTATGAGCTTACTGCAGGCTCAATAATGCCCTCGTCAAACATAGATTGTATTTCTATTCTAACACGGTCCCTATAATGTGCTGGAATTACGTATGGTCTAACACAAAATTTAGTATGCTCACGAACACGAAATTGGTACTGAAATCCCTTGATTGTTCCTGTATTGTGTGTAAAAACTGTGGAATGTGCTTGTAAAATCTCAAAAAGGTCCTGCCTATCAGTGTCATTACAACTCTCAACTGTTTGAATTTTATTCTGAATTAACTCATTTGTTTCAAATATGCCGTCGATATCATCCCTGTCAGTACTTGCAGAGTGATTGTTAGTGTCTAGTTCCGTAGAAAATTCCGAACTGTTGTCTAACAGAAGGTAAAGCCGATTAATTTCCTCGTCATGGTTTGAGAGCCAATCTTCAAATTTCAAAGCTGTTGACTTACCTTCTTCCTCTAAATTTATTTCAGCATCGTGAAAGTTTAAGATTGCTTTGTATTCATTCAAAAAGTCTACTCCCAGTATAATTTCCGTCGACAATAATGGAACAATAAGAAAGTTCATAAAGAAGCTGTGGCTTTGACAAAAGAATTCTAAGTTGGTTTGTTGACGTATATCTACACTTTTTCCAATGACTGCACCTTGTAATTTAATCTTGCGTAACAGAAGCGTGGGGCAATCGTTCTATTTGTTGCATTTGCTAAAACCTGTTTCACTAATTACTGAAATGGGACTGCCTGAGTCAAGTACTGCCGTAAATTTTACGTCATTTACAGTAATGTGAATCACAGGATATGCAATGTTGTTATGTTTTACGTCGTGTTCCTGGAGTAAGATGTCCCTAATGTCTTCCATTTTTACGTAATTACTAGCTACGGCAGCTGAGTCGTCAGTTTCATGCGTACGTTTTGTGGCTGCCAGCGCTATGAGTCATTGCCTATTGTGTCTTTGTTGGCGCGCGTCGTTATTGGGATTTGGAGACCTAACTTCTACAAATTCACCTTGTCGAGAGGGCCCTGCTCTGTTTGAATCCCGCCAGTTCTGCTGCAATTCAGGTCTGTCGTTACGATCATATCGTCTGTCGTCGTGTCGGTAGATTCCATAGTTTCTTTCTTGTCGGTCACGTGGTGGAGAATTTCTCCCTGAATCGTAACTGCGCGCTGGACCGTTGCGTCTCAAGTTATTCTGTCTCCCTTGATAATAATTATTTTGGTTTCCATATAGTCTGTGTCTCTGATTGTCTCTGTGGTAGTCATTACTACGGAAATGCGATCTTTCTCTGTAACTATTATTACTCCGCCAGTGGTTGTCATATGGGTGATGTCTGTTTTGGTCACGATTTGCGTTGTAAGAATAGACTTTTCGTGTCCAGTTATTGTTTCTGTCGTCACGGAATTGTGACGGATGTGAACTGTAGTGATTGTTTTCCTGTTTTCGCATCCCGCGACTGTCTGTGTCAATTTATAATTCTTGTAAGCGTCCCTGAAAAACTTCAATGTCGTCTTTGCAAGGCCCTGCCAAAATAATATTCCTTAAATGTTCAGGCAATTTCATTATGAAAATGCGGATGAGTTCTGAAGGGTTATATGGGTTTGAAAGATATTGATTCTTATGCAACATGTCTTCAAAATATTTGACAAGAATGGAAAATTCAGATTGTTCAAAGTGTTTCATCATCATGATTCTATGTTTTACTCGGTCTTGTGTAGCTTGAGACCAATATGCTGAGAGGAAGGCATGATAAAATTCCCCTTCACTGTGACAATCGTGAATGACCGATCGCATTCTTACAGCTGGTTCATTCTCCAAGTAGCCACACATAAATTCTAATCTGTGCTCTAATGACCAGTTGGGAGGAAAACAATGAGAAAATTGATGGAGCCACACTTGTGGATGAATGTCGTTGCCAGAATTCTTAAATGTTTTGAATTTACGTGCAGTAATGAACAGCTTATAGTCAAAATCATCGTGTCGGTGAGTAGCATATCGGTCATTGTTACGTCGTGTCGGCGATTCCATCTCAAAATTCGGTGCACCTTGTCAATTTCTTTCATGATTTCCGAAATGCCCTGTGTTATTATTTTCTGGCTTTTCCGTATTTCTAAGTTCCTCTTCCCGTGTTGGAGCGCGAGTGTCCTCTGAAATACGTAATTTTTGTATTACCTGCGTCAACTGATCTTGTACTTGCCGGATTTCTCTTTTGTATTACGTATTAATTTGATTCTGATTTTGTTTGAATTTCTTAATTTGTTCATACTCTTCTGTGTCAGTGATGGCTACTGGTCTTGTGCCATTCAGATCATCATCTACCTTTGCAGATAAATTAGTAACCTCATCCGAAAGTTCGGCTACTTTCTCCGATAGTGAACACATTTCCTCAGTGTTTTTTTCTGAACCAAGTTTCAGAGTGTCCATTTGTGTTGAAATCGAATCTACTGTGTCCTTTGAGTTTTCCTGAGTTCTTGCAAGTTGCGTAACCGAATCGGTGGATGCAACTGAGTCCATTTTAGCTTGCAAGGTGTCGTGATTTTCACGATCAATAGTTTGCAATTCTTTTATGGCTGCTTCGTGATTCTGTAATGCGTTTTCATGCCGCGAAAAAATAGGTTGAAAATGCTCACAAATTTGTGTTTTTACGTCATTACAGATTTTTTGACATTTCGATTCAATGTTATGTAACTCAGTAGTTAAATCTTCACGCGTTTGTTCAAGAGTGGTGTCTAACTTCCGAAGATTTTGTTCCATTGTGTCTAACTTTTGAAGATTATGTTCCATTGTGTCCAACTGTTGCTGTGTTTGTCTCTGGTGTTGTTCCATTGTGTCTAACTTTCGAAGATTTTGTTCCATTGTTTCTAATTTTTGAAGCTTTTGCTGTGTTTGTCTCTGATTTTGTTCCATTGTGTCTAACTTTCGAAGCTTTTGTCACATTTGTTGCATTAATTGTAATAACAATGCACTGGTGTCTGAAACATGTTCCTTAGTGCTATTCGGCAATGCATTTGAACCGGCAATATTCGCAGTTTCAAAAACAGAAAATGTGTCTTGACTTATTTGAGAAAACGGTGAGGACGCAAAACCTGAATCTACAGTATTTGCAAGATTGTGTCCTGTCATTTCGGAATCCTGAGGCGAGCTGTTGCCGACCGATCGATCGATAATGCTTCCCTGTTCACTAATTGTTTCACTGCCTACACCATTATTTGCTGCCCACTCCATTTCCCTATGCACTATTACCAAATTACTACTTTGAACATTACTTAATTCATTACATGGTGGCGCTAACACACTGCTTTCGTCTTCACTGTCATTTCTCAGTTTACTTTGGAGCCTAGTATTACGTTTTTCACATGCCATTATTGTCACAATATTTCACACGATAACACAGAAAAGCACACTTTGAAGAGCAAAAATAAGAGAACACATTAACGTAGCACTGAAAATAATATCTAGTTAATTGCAAGAACAGCTGCGAAATACTTCGTGCAAAACTACATGCATGCCACAACTATTTTACTGTACAACAGTGAAAGACTGCAACTACAAAGGAAATTCTCTTTATGATTACACGCTAGCAATAAACAAAAGCTACACTAATTACACAAACTACAAGAAAAAATCAGAAGATTCCAGTGAGGTACCTTAGAAAAACTGTACAAGACTGTGCTTAAACAGACACACAATATTTTTAGCGCAACGCAATCTGACTTTCAAAAATCCCTATAAAAAAAATGTCCCTGACTAACATTAACCTACACCTTTCACAAATCACTTACCTCACAGAAATCTTCGTTACTCAAGCTACTGCAATACAGCGAGCGCCACTATTGCCAGCTATATAAAAGATTCAAACTACTGAAGGCACTAACTACTAATAGGCATAGTTAGCGAATGAAAGATTTTAATAGAGAAGAAACAATGTATTTACCTTAATAGTCATAATATATATATCAGTTCATGACATCCATTCTTACAAATTTCAAAACTCCGCCATTTCTCTCCTCACATCCACCACTGCTGGCGGCTCGCCTCCAACTGCGCAACGCTACGCACCGCTAACAGCCAACTGCCGCTGTCCAAAACCACAATGGCAGACAACAATGCAAACCATCCACAGACTGCACACAGCACAGCCAGCGATTTTCATACAGAGCGCTACGTGGCGTTACCAATAAGAAAACCTAAACAGCCTACTTACAAACGGTGCACATGTTGTACAAATAGTCGTACAAGCATATAGCACTTTATTCACTAAAAAATTCTGTACCTGAAGAATTAACAACAGATTCCAAATAGCCGTAATATATTACAATGCACTTAAATATGAAGAACGCGAAATATTTACAGATGAGATGTAGAAAAATTTTCGCTGCCTGTCACAAAATAGATTATTTATTCGTCACACTACCGTTTTCGGGCTTGTGACCGTCCTCAGGTGATGTACATGTTTATATTGCTGGAGATGACTGTTTAGTCACCAGAAAATAATTTCCTTTGTATAAACAGTGATATCCAGAAATACAAACGTGTACACGAATGTATACACACCTGTGCATAGGCACAAGCCCGAAACCGGTCGTGTGACGAATAAATAATCTTTTATTGTCACTGGTAGCGGAAATTTTTCTACACAATATAAATGAACAGCCACTGAGTTCATCAGCATCCAACATGGATAAAATTTATTTACAGATGATGTCAAGAACACAATATCATTCCTAATAACAACAAAAACTGTGGAAAACAGTGTGACTTAGGAAGTCCCGATGAGGGATACACTTAGCACGGAAGGTCAAGGCCCCTACTATGTCACCCCTTAACACAACAACTAGCAAATCATTTATTAACAATTTATTCAAAACAAGATTTTATAAAACAGATTAGAGGCAATCAACAAGTGGCAATTCTTAAGACAATATCAAAATATACAGTTACTTAAAAGATGAGCCACGGATATTTCAAGGCTTAAGGAGATTTTAAAGGTGGCACAGATAGTTTTTTTGTTTTTAAGGCAATAATCTACCATGTGGACGTGATTTACAACACACGCCATTTCGTTACGAACCCAAATAACACTAGGAGCACAACAAGTTAATTAATACAATTGATTTCCAAGCAAATCAAAAACTTCCTTTTTTTACATATACACAAAATAGGTTCAATAACTACCAAATGGCCAGTGTCGCCAGGCTGCCCTGCGCAAAAGGTGACTTAACTTAAAATTCCAGAAGCAGCGTACCAGCTGTCCAAAACAACACCTAAATGCCGGGGCCCGACCGGGAGTCTCTTCCCATTAGACGGCACGTCACAGCTTCTGTGCACCGAAGCAGAACGTGGCGCCGCTTTTACACATCCCAACTCGCAGAAAACTGGAACACAAACAGACCGCAGAAAACACGGCAAACACCAAGCAGACATCAATTAATATAAGTTAAGAGATCAATAAACAACAATATAAATGAAGAACCAATAAATGCTTTCAATAGAAGTGACTGAAGTTAACCAATAAACGCTTTCAGTAGAAGTGACTGAAGTTTTACAGCAATATCAGTGCTGTAAAACATTTAAACTAAGAACTGCACACAAATCCAATGCTGAAAATATAGTATCAGACTTTTACTCTCTCATAGTTTGTCAAACAATATTTCCACACATGATTAAGGCCGACAATGTATACAAAGACGAAATGGATATAATTTCAATACAATATCACGTTATTCAAATGCACAACTTCACAACGACACTAGGTTTTGTGCACTTTAATTTCGTAGCATAGGTCTGCGAAGCAGCCGCCAATTGTGTAAACTTGGCTTGCAGAAAATTACAACTAGACTATCATCTACTATCTTGAATACTTTACAGCTGCTACTTCTTTTGAGAACACTGATGTTTTAAAGGAGACAGTGACTGCTGGACACCATGTGGTCACATACCTTGCCGGCTGCTCTTACTTCAGCAACACGTACATTACGACAACGAACCTACAAGTCCACTCGCTAGAACGCAAATCGTTCAACGAAACGAAGGAACCAAAACCACTTACACCTTCGATGGAGAGCGCTGTTCGAAATGATCTTGAGGGATGGGTCGCTCCGAGAAAATAGACACCGAAGCAATGCGACCAGCAACGCCCGGATTTGACATCAGGCAGGTCCCCCACGAACGCGCGCCCGTCTTGTGAGGTAGACCGAGGCCGCGTGTTTTCCTCCTCCGTCTCCGAGAGCACGCCGCCTCGTAGCGAGTCCGGCTCCAACTCTCAGACCGTCAAAACAGCCGCCAGATCACAACAGGGGCAAAGAACGTAGTACAGTCGGGTAATCGATAGTCACGTGCCAAAGAGCTGGTGTGCCAGAAAAGGCGCACGAGGGCTCAAACGGGAAGTGGTGGAAACTGCTTATAGCTATCTCCTGTGCTTATCCTTTCAAGGATTCGAAAATAAGTCATGAAACTGAAGTACCGACCAAACATATTCCTGGGCACGCAGTCATATAGGTACAACAGTCTCCCCTACTGACATCTGAAGAACTGAGAACGTGTCAGACGGCAACATGTTTAAATTCAAGGCGGTTGTGTGGTCTCTTTGACGACTTTCATCCTGTATTTGATCTCACACCTCGGCATTTTGTCTTTGGACAGTTCATTCGTGCCTGTCCTGAACCCTCTGTATTTGAGATTACATCTAACAGCTTACACAGGTGGCAACTTGGGCAGCAGCTGGATCAGTCCTATTCGAAGAGGAAATTTACTGATTACGTACAGCAACGCAATAAGTCGACGTCGGAAAGGGAATGGTAGCGTCACATCGACGACCATTTACTGAGCAGGATGGGTAACTTGCCTGCTTCGGCGTGGAGGCTGCGTCTCGTTGATCAGCTGACTTCTGGTCCTGAAAAGCAAGTTCGTGTAGCAATTGTTTACTTGCAGGCTCCTGGTTCCTTCATTAGTTTACTTAATCTCTGACTGTACAATTCGACAAGTCTCACTGCCCTCCCCTTGCTTCTACTCAAACGATAAAAGAAAAATGAAGGTCTTCGACACATTAACCACCTTTGCTGTAACAACTAAAAACAACGCATTCCGCTCACTGCGGAGCTTGCTTGAGTAAGCACCCCTTCACTGAGGTGTATTGGGCAGAGCGGTCTAAAGCGCTGCAGTCGTGGACTCTGCGGCTGGTCCCGGCGGAGGTTCGAGTCCTCCCTCGGGCCAATGGGTGTGTGTGCTTGTCCTTAGGATAATTTAGGTTCAGTAGTGTGTAAGCTTAACTTAGCAGCTAAGTCCCATGAGATTTCACACACATTTCATTTTGAGGTGTCTCGGAACCAGCTGCTGACCCTGAACGGAGGGACCAGATGCTCCAGGCAGGCACAATCAAATTCAGCTCAGCTAAGAAAATTACCACAGGTAGCAGGCTCTACTCGATAGGCTGATGTGCCCAGTTCCAAAGGCTACGTTAGGTGCAACTACAAATGATAAAAGTGAGTGAGAGAACTCAACACTCACACTTACTAAAATATCCTGCGATGGCATAATAGCCCAAAAAATTTTAACAAATCTGGAAACACTTTTTTTACAGTTAACGTGTTGGGTTCCCCTCTCAGACCCACGCTATCTGAAATTTTCGCGGATGAGTTTGAACAAATTGTGAAATTAAAAAATATTCTGACAACATTTAAAATCTCAACATAAACAAATTCATCATTAACACAAAAGTATTATTGTCTCATTTTCCGCAAATGATTTTTCTAGATTATTATTTCTATTATTATTATTATTATTATTATTATCATTATTATTAAAACGATTATCATTATTAGTAGTATTATTAGAACATGGCGCCCATTTTCCTGCAAGTGTACGTAACAAACACAGCCTCTTCCACATGTCAGTACAAAACGCAATGTGCTAAGTACGAGAGAGAAAGAGCGGAAATGATAGATGCGTCCTGACCAGTACATGATCGTCGATGTACGGCTCCCACGCTCGTTCCGATGTCCATTTACTGCACTGCTGCGGTTCATGTAGGTAGTATACTACGTCTTCCAAAAGGACTGTTTCACCTGCTGCACAAGTTGCCGCTTCCGGAAGCTGTTGGGAGTAATCTCAAAAATAGAGAGTTCAGGATGGGCACAAAGGGGCTGTGCAATGAGAGAATGCCCAGGATTGAGACTAAATGCAGGATGTATGTCGTCACAGCAGGCCACAACGGCATCGAATTTAAATGTGGTTCAACGTAACAAGATAAGCTAAACGTTTACCTACCACTTCACAAATCAAATTTAGTAAATCGATGATTTTTTACGACGTAAAATCGAACTAACCGAGGTGATGAACCTTATGAGATACCTCCTAATATTGTACCTGACCCCCTTTTACTGGCACCGTGCGGCAACCCAACGTGGCATGCACTCAACAAGTCTTTGGAAGGCCCCTACAGATATGTTGAGCCATGCTGCCTCTATAGACACCCATAATTGCGAATGTGTTGCCAGTGCAGGATTTTGTGCACCAGCTGACCTCTCGATTATATTCCATAAATGTTCGATGTAATTCATGTTGGGCGATCTGGGCGGCCAAATCATCTGCTCGAACGGTCCAGCGTGTTCTTCAAACCAATAGCGAATAATTGTGACCCGGCGACATGGCACATTGCCATCCATAAAAATTCCATCATTGTTTGCGAATATGAGGTCAATGAAGGGCAGCAAATGGTCTCCCAGTAGCCGAACATAACCATTCCCGATCAGTGATCGGTTCAACAGGACTAGAGGGCCCCACCACATTCAGTGTAAACACAGATTATATGACTATAGAGGCACCACCTACTTGCACAATGCCTTGTTGCCACCTTGGGTCCACAGTTTCGTGGTGTCGGCGTCACACTCGAATGCGACTTACACCATCAGCTCTTACCATTTGAAATCGGGTCTCATCTGACAAGGTCGCGGTTTTCCTATCGACCAATCGATATTGTCAGGAGCCCAGGAGAAGCGGTAGAGGCGATGTAGTATTGGTAGCAAAGGCACTCACGTCTGTCGTCTGCTGCCGTAGACCACTAACGCCAAATTTCGCTGCACTGTCCTGACAGGTACGTTCGTCGTACTTCCCACATTGATTTCTGAGATTGTTTAACACGATGTTGTTTGCCTGTTAGCACTGACAACTCTGCGCAGACGCAGCTCATTTGTCGTTACGTGTAGTCTGTTGGCCATTGCATTGTTCGTGGTGAGAGGTAATCCCTGAAATTTGGTATTCAGGACACACTGTTGAACTCTGAATCTCGGAATATTAAATTCACTAACGGGTTCCTAAGTGGAACGTCCAATGCGACATATACAGGGTGTTTCAAAAATGACCGGTATATTTGAAACGGCAATACAAACTAAACGAGCAGCGACAGAAATACACCGTTTGTTGCAACATGCTTGGGACAACAGTACATTTTCAGGCAGACAAACTTTCGAAATTACAGTAGTTACAATTTTCAACAACAGATGGCGCTGCAAGTGATGTGAAAGATATAGAAGACAACGCAGTCTGTGGATGCGCCATTCTGTACGTCGTCTTTCTGCTGTAAGCGTGTGCTGTTCACAACGTGCAAGTGTGCTATGGACAACATGGTTTATTCCTTAGAAGATAGGATTTTTCTGGTGTTGGAATTCCACCGCCTAGAACACAGTGTTGTTGCAACAAGACGAAGTTTTTAACGGAGATTTAATGTAACCAAAGGACCGAAAAGCGATACAATAAAGGATCTGATTGAAAAATTTCAACGCACTGGGAACTTGACAGATGAACGTGCTGGAAAGGTAGGGCGACCGCGTAAGGCAACCACAGAGGGCAACGCGCAGCTAGTGCAGCAGGTGATCCAACAGCGGCCTCGGGTTTCCGTTCGCCGTGTTGCAGCTGCGGTCCAAATGACGCCAACGTCCACGTATCGTCTCATGCGCCAGAGTTTACACCTCTATCCATACAAAATTCAAACCTGGCAACCCCTCAGCGCCGCTACCATTGCTGCACGAGAGACATTCGCTAACGATATAGTGCACAGGATTGATGACGGCGATATGCATGTGGGCAGCATTTGGTTTACTGACGAAGCTTATTTTTACCTGGACGGCTTCGTCAATAAACAGAATTGGCGCATATGGGGAACCGAAAAGCTCCATGTTGCAGTCCCATCGTCCCTGCATCCTCAAAAAGTACTGGTCTGGGCCGCCATTTCTTCCAAAGGAATCATTGGCCCATTCTTCAGATCCGAAACGATTACTGCGTCACGCTATCTGGACATTCTTCGTGAATTTGTGGCGGTACAAACTGCCTTAGACGACACTGCGAGCACCTCGTGGTTTATGCAAGATGGTGCCCGGCCACATCGCACGGCCGACGTCTTTAATTTCCTGAATGAATATTTCGATGATTGTGTGATTGCTTTGGGCTATCCGAAACATACAGGAGGCGGCCTGGATTGGCCTCCCTATTCGCCAGACATGAACCCCTGTGACTTCTTTCTGTGGGGACACTTGAAAGACCAGGTGTACCGCCAGAATCCAGAAACAATTGAACAGCTGAAGCAGTACATCTCGTCTGCATGTGAAGCCATTCCGCCAGACACGTTGTCAAAGGTTTCGGGTAATTTCATTCAGAGACTACGCATGGTGGATATGTGGAAAATATCGTACTATAGAGTTTCCCAGACCGCAGCGCCATCTGTTGTTGACAATTGTAACTACTGTAATTTCGAAAGTTTGTCCGCCTGAAAATGTACTGTTGTCCCAAGCATGTTGCAACAAACGGTGTACTTCTATCGCTGCTCGTTTAGTTTGTATTGCCGTTTCAAATATACAGGTCACTTTTGAAACACCCTGTACCGACTACCATTCAGCGTTCAAAATCCGTTAATACCAGTCGAGCGGCCATAAGCAAATCTGATACCTGAGTACAAATGACAGCTTCGCCATTGCACTGCCTTTTATACCTTGTGCACGCAATAATACCTCCATGTGTATAAATGCCTATCGGTAGCTCATGACTTGTCACCTCAGAATATAGAGACTGTATCATAAAAAAGGCTTAAACGCATACAAGTGAGAGCAACAGCTAGAACGAAAATAATCGTAGCAAACATAGGCTCTAAAGCGTTTGTACCTGAAGAGCTATGAGCAATTCTTTAACTTTGGTACTGTGAAACATATCTCTTCTCCTGAACAACTGCACATAGCGCTTAAGATATACGTTTTAGAGCCCACGTTTACCGAGACAATTTTACTTCTAGTATCGTGTACTTTATACACTCTGCGTTTTTTCCGCCATTAATTATGATACACCATGGATATAGACTATGTGATCAACAGTATGCGGACACCTGGCTGAAAATGATTTATAAGGTCGTGGCGCCCTCCATCGGTGATACTGCAATTCAGTATGGTGTTGGCCCAGCCATAGCCTTGATGAGAGCTTCCACTTTGGCATGCATACGTTCACTCTGTTGCTGAAAGGTTTCTTCGGGAATGGCAGACCATTCTTCATGAAGTACTGCACTGAGGAGAGGTATTGATGTCGGTCGGTGAGGTCTGGCACGAAGTCGGAGTTCTAAAACATCCCAAAGGTGTTCTATAGGATTCAGGCCAGTCCATTACTGGGAAGTTATTGTCGTGTAACCATTCCGCCACAGGCCGTGCATTACAAACAGGTATCCGATCCTGTTCAAAGATGCAATCGCCATCCCCTAATTGCTCTTCAACAGTGGGAAGCAAGAAGGTGCTTAAGACACCAATGTAGGCCTGTTCTGTGATACTGCCACGCAAAACAGAAAGTGGTGCAAGCTCCATCCATGAAAAACACAACACCATAACATCACCGCCTCCGAATTTTACTGTGGGCACTACACAAACTGGCAGATGACGTTCACCGGGCATTTTCCATACGCAAATCCTGCCATCGGATCGTCACATTGTGTACCGTCACTCCACACAACATTTCTCCATTGGTAAATCGTCCAGTGTTTACTCTCCTTACACCAAGCGAGGCGTCGTTTGACATTTACCGACGTGATGTGTTGCTTATGAGCAGCCGCTTGACCATGAAATCCAAGTTTTTTCATCTCCCGCCTAACTGTCATAGTTCCTGCAGTGCATCCTGATGCAGTTGGAATTCCTGTTGATGGTCCGGATAGATTTCTGCCTGTTACACATCACAACCCTCTTCAACTGTCAGTCAACAGACGAGGTCGGCCTGTACGGTTTTGTGCTGTAAGTGTCCCTTTACGTTTCCACTTCACTATCACGTCAGAAACAGTAAACTTAGGGATATTAGGACTGTGGAAATATCTTGTACTGACTTACGAGACAAGTGACACCCAATGACCACGCGGAGCGCTCCAATTTGCTCTCTCACGATGTCTCATGGCTACTGAGGTCGTTTATATGGGGTACCTGGCAGTCGGTGACAGTACAATGCACCCAATATGAAAAACGTATGTTTTGGGGGTGTCCGGAAACTTTTGATCACATAGTGTACATCCGCATGACGGCTGCGAGATTCGGTCCCTTAAATCCTCCTTGACATACCGCCATAGAAAGAAGTCGATTGGTGTGATGTCAGGTGACCTAGGAGGCCAGGTCTAGAACATCTCGTACAATCGCTCCCAGTGTGGCCGGCACCGTGTTGCTGGAAATATAAACAGCTCCACCATATCATGTAATTATGGAATTAATTATTTTTGAGAAAAATGGTTCACAGTTGAAGCGTAAAATTATTATTGGTTCACCAAAGGTTATTAATCACAATTAATACACAAAATGTAAAGTGGAATTAGGTGCCAAGGAATAACTGGTGAAATTACACACAATTTTCAGTAACACGTTTTATTCAAATCTGGTGCAAGACTTAACGATATTTTTAAAAAACCAACAATCATTTAACGAATAAGTCACAATTTACGATAGGAAAGGACTTTTAAATTATTCAATTATTATAAAAAATTTACGCCAGTAAAAGGCAAGTACGGAGCAACCAATTTAACGTATACAACGCGACCCTGTATAATATTTAAAGCTCAGCTAAATTATAGGTCGATTTCACTTCATACATTAAATGGCGCAGAATCTAACTTGTCTGCAACATATAAAGACAATCCTGTTTGCAAAACTTCTCAATCTAGAAAAACCAAAACGCACGGGACATGCACATGAGGGGGGGCACTCACAGTTAATAACATTAACATTCAAAAAATATATAAAAAAACTTCTACAAATTTCTGCCAGTTAACTTACGGCAAACACACACCGTCGCAAGGTAGGACTTGCGATCTTCTACAACGTTCTCCTTTCAAGGCAACAATTTCTACCTGGACATTAACAACCTTGCTTGATTATAGCGAAATATAAACACAGATTTACGTAAGGTACAGCTTCCAGATGAACAGCTGACTTTTTCTTAGCACGAGGCAAAAGGAATTTTTCTTCTTTCCTAGAGTACCTTTTACAGGGGAGTCTAGTAATACTAGTTATGGCAGGCGAGAGAATGGATCAGGTCTTAGTGCCTTGCATTTTAAATAGTACAGCCATTGGTGCCTTAGACTTACACAGACACGGCAGAGTCTAACAGTCGAATAACCCGTAGGTAAGCTGGGAGGGGAGAGAAGCTATCCGAACCACAGATTTACTATGATCCCCCTCCCCCCCTCCCCCGCTCCACTTTCGTCCTCAAAAGGAGACCAATGGACGACCCTTTCTAATATTACCACCTTCCCGCGCGTGGGCAGACGAGAATAAATGGCGGGAAACCCCCCCCCCCCCCCCCCCCCAAAATATACGGCTGGTATAATTAATAAAAATAAGTCAATTGAATTCAATTGAACTTCATAAAATCTGTTAACAATCAATACTCAGCTTTTGGTGCGTTACGACTCCCAGGACTGAACCAACGCAGCACCTCCAACTGCTCTGCCGAGCTGCCCGCTGCCAGCCGTTTCAACGGACTCAGGAAGGCGCGTCGATTTTCAGAACCTCCTCGCCGGTCGACAGCATACGGCCGAACTGCAGATTAGGCCCCTTGCGGACCCACGCTGAAGAAGATTCCTTTCGCGACGAGCAGTTAACGCCCCATACCACGGAGCCGCTGCTCGCGTCGCTTACGCTGATGCCACTGTCTGCGTGCTGTCCCTCTAGCACCGGCTTCTTGATGCCCCGGCTGCCAACTCTCCACGAGAGTCCATACAGCCACTTCTTAAACCCACGCGAACAGCCCACTTTTCCCCTTTCCCACTAGAGGGGACACAACGGCTTCACCGCCACTTTCATGTTCTCACGAACCTCTTCCGTCACAGTATGCGGATTACTTGTGCTCCATATTCGAACATTATGTTTGTTACTTCCAAGGTTCTCGGGTGTACTGTCGGATGCAATTGCCAAAGGTCCACGATGTTTCGGAGAATAAATGTTCCACCATCATCAGATGGTGCTGATGATCAGTATCATGTAATGATGGCGTGACAGTTACTCGCTGAAGTATCGTGGACCTTGGATCCGGTAGCACACCCGAAACCTTGAAAGCAGCGTATACGCCGGGATGGCCTCAGATCACATATTGTGTTTGTCTACCTTACCACGCATGCAGAACTTTGCTTCGTGAGAAAATGCAAGGTTTTTTAGAAAATTTTCTATCTTTCACTAACGGCGAACAACTTTCACAGCAAGCGCATACGTTGTGGCTTGTCGCCTGGTTTCAATGCGTGAAACATTTGCAATCGGTATGGGTACGTCTGTAAACGAGTCCAAAGGGCAACCCGTGAATTTATAGAACCTGCGACGTCCCCCGAACAGACTCCTGCGGTGAACGTTGAAAAGCCAATCGTGTCGGTTGTGCAACAGCTTCGCTTGTTCCAGGTCGTCCAGTGCAGTGTTTCACATCAACGGTTTCTGTCTGCACAAAAATTTCTGCACCACCAACGTATCGAACTTCGCAAGGGTGGGTGCTTGCTATACCATGTTTGGATGTTTCTTTGAATCTGCGTGTCCGATTTGATCTGAATAAACCATTCCACACACTGAGCCTTTTTTGGAACCGTTGTCACTATGTATCACTCACGACGACTTGGAATACTCATAAATAAAACTTGTTGAGTTTCTCAGTCACGTAAGTCAAACATGTTGGTATAATTTTAAGTATTTTTTATGCTATAGCAGTGAAGTTGTAGCGTACCTTTTGAGACAGCATCTACTCATATAACTCTTAAGTTCAAGTTATTCAAAATATAACTAACTAGTATAGTGATGACCCTGCAGAAAGTTTAAAATTGTTTCCCTTTTAAGGTAACACATCTTACGAGCACACTACGTCGTTCCACAGGTTTGATGTTAGAATTGTTCTCAAGACCGGTAACACACTTGGTTAGTTACTTACACATAATATTAAAACTAAAAACAGTAAGTTTGCAACTGGAGGTAAATATGAAATACGCTGTACTGACTGTAAAGCTTTTTACATGTGCCAAACGGGATGAAATTTCATAAACAGTTACAAGGAACACACAGAAATTGCAAAAAACGAGAAAACTCAGGAGATAAATGTACCTTTGCTTCACACCTCATTATGGAAGGACACAATGTTGGTAATATTTACAATAATATGACGATTTTGCACAAGAGTAACCGTAAGTATATTCTCGAAGAGATGGAAATTTGTAACTTATGCACCACAATAGGAAAAAGAACTCTTAATGTACTTGAATACTTAAGAAACATTATTTTTCTTGACTCTCATTAGAACGTGTTGAATATGTTGCAATGTAAAGAATCTAGCACCATCACTCTTCGTTGTACACTACACGTGCCTCACGCATTGGAACCAACAGACCACGCTCAGTACTTCAGACTTCGAATCGTGTAAACATCTTTTTTCGTACAGAGTTGCATTTAGTGATTCAATATTTTTGCTATTACCGATTTTTCCAAGCGCGAAACTTCTTTCGTCAAAATTCTCAGAGCGTGAACTGTTGTCTTTACTTTTTTCGCATTATTTCTTTCTGCGATGCTTTCTCTTATGTCTCTAAGTGTATCTCTTAAATGCCGTGTATTTCTGTATCTTATTTTGCTTTTAAAGCATTTAACTTATCTTTTGATAACTATTTGCTACCCGCTGTCTACCTTCCCCTTTCCCTCCAAGCCCTTCCTGTAACCCGACTTTCCCACTTTTAAGCAGCCTGTTTCCCAAGACGACACTAGACTCGTAAGTTCATTCTGTACAGATTACTTTCTTAAATTTAGGTTCAGTTACTAAAGAACATGATTTATGTTATGACTACTTTTTGATTATTTTTTTCAGATTTCTTTTTAGTATGATTTACTCCATTTGCACCTTTTTTAGATGTTATTCAGACAATCTCTTGAATACTGCCTTGATGGCTGAAACTAGTCGTGTCAGTACAAAACAAAACTAGAAATGCTACTGCTATTTCTTTTCAATTAAACTTTTGTGGCAGTTGTGTTTCTGTATTCGGTTAGAAATCGTTAACGCTTCTGGTGGCGTTTAACCACATCTTCACGCTAACTAATCTCTTACCCACTAAATAAGATAATTAAGTCTGAAATAGCTATAAGTGATGGTGCAAATATATGACCTTTCTTTTTCGCAACAACTTACTTAACTTACTTATGGAATTGCGACTGCATCAAGCGAAGACTGAGTGGTAGAAATGGGCGGCGAAGCCAATGTATCCTACGGTCTAGCAGTATGACGTGGCCAATACCTAGTACTGAAGGTAAAAAGGTGCATAAGTAACAAAATTGAACACTAGCAAAGATGTTTATTGGTAAAGATCACATCTTGCTTCATGAAAGTAGGAATTTATTCACCGTACTGTGTATAACGACGTTCACATGTATCCTCGAGACCACAAAACAAAGAAAGAACTTGAATAATACAAGACTACCTACAACCGAAAACAAGATATTCAATTTTGACTGAAATCCTTCACGTTGTGATTACTTGTAATGCTATTGAAACAATATGAGTCACAGGATGATCGCACATACCACATCAGGGTCCATCAGGTTCCTCAAGAGTATGAAACTAACAGAAATCATTCAAAATACATTTCCCTATAAAAATAGAAAGTATATCATAAAATTTGAACATACGGAATTTTTGCATAATGGTTAATTTGGACATGATATGAATAAGGATCGTAAGGAGATTCTTTCTCACAAAGCCCTGTGCCTGTGCACAATCGTTTCCAATAAAGGAAAGTCTCGTTAATTAAAAGAATAATTGACTGAAGACTCTTAAGAAGAATGTAATCGATAATACAGCCTCATATTTACCAACAAGTGAAGTAAAATGGAGTTAGTCTTTGGCATGAGTAATCCTCAAGCACGCCATGCACATGTCAAAGGCATGTAACAAATGAGAGGCACTTTAAAACACGAATAAGCTCTTGCCAGTTTTTGGACACATATATACACGATCCTGAATAATGTTGCACCACAGTTCGGCATTCCATAGCAAACGGCTCTTGAATCAGCGTCATAGGTTGTGGGGAGGGGGGGAGAATTGTACGGCAACTCACCTCAGCATCCTGTTTCAAGAACACCCATTCAGCATGAAAGAACAAGAATTCAGTGAGCCAACAACGCAGAATAGAGCGTCCAGCGCCTCTGAATCGAGGTACCGTACTATAGTATCGATATGGCTTCTGGAGACGGGAAAGCTGGGGAAAATTATCTCATGACTGTCCAACGATTATGCCAGCCACCTCAGAACTATTATGGGACACGCAGGAGTGGTGCTATTTCAGAAACACTGTCCGACCTCGCTTGTATACATGCTGTCAAAATTCAGACACTCTCAGTTATCCAGTCAGTTCCAACCACTAGTCATGAGAAGAGGTCTACGCCATTCTGTCACCTGCGATGAACCACCAAGCTGTCACTGTAAGACTCTACCGTCAACAACTGAAAGCCGCTGCGTGTGCTGAGCCCGAATGCTGCCAAGTTGACACCATCACACCGACAGGTCACGCTCTAGGTGACTACCTTCAGCTGACGAGGGCCGTCCTAGTGAGCCACGGTCCTTGGTCACCTAGTTCCCCAGATATCACTGCCGTAGTGGGAAAACACGGTGGCCGAACATTGCCCTGTGCGAGCGTACGCTGTCACCCTCTGCCATCGCACAGCGCGACAGCGCGCAATCAATGATGGAGGTCAATGTTTGATCCCGCCCGGCCTGATACACGTCGCGCTGAGCAGTTGGGGCGGGTCAGCTGCTTCAGGCCACGCACTGTGCGCCACGTGACAACACCGCGTTGGCGCTGTCATGTTGATACCATGCCTGCTGCCGACACGCCTAGTGGAACATTTAGCGCGCCGTCCTTCTGGTGCTCTACTGCTAACATCGGCGCCCTTCACCTGCTGTGGCTGCCCAAGTCACCGAAGTTATTGATCGTCTCTCCAGCTCCGTCTCACTGCTGTAATTGTCTGGAAAACAATGACTAATTTAACTAGCATTGTTTCCATTACGGCCCACTGCTCGAAGCCTGCCAGCCTGCCACAGCAACAATGCCCTGGTAGCTGAACTAACATGCATACTGACCTGTCACAGTCAGCTTCCACTGACATCGTGTATGTCGCGCAACCTGTCCTCTATAACAGGAAAAAAATTCGTAAAAACAAGAAAGCTACGCTTGCACCTCTCTGACCTTATGCAGAGCTCGAGGATAACCTTGCCTCAAGGTACCGAGTTCCGCCCCATTTGGATAATTCCTCTTAGTGCGTCTTTTTTATTATAGTGTAATAGTCGTTTTTTTAAGTTTATTAAAGAGGGGACGAGAGTTTCAGTCGCACCACGACATAACTAGTAAAATTAAACAAAACCTTCACCTGTACAGCGCGAACATCGGCACAAACATTATGGTCTGCCAAAATCATTCCTCATAATCCTCACTATGACGAAGTTGTACGCTCATCTTCCTGTTTTTGGTGGAGTTTTCTCATAACCATTCGTAATATTTAACCTCATTAATGAACATTTGTCATCGTATAATCTTCAAATTGTCTCATTGTACACTGAGACAAGTACTCTCCAGATATATTTAATATTTAAAGACAAATGTCACAATTCTTTTCCATCCTTTCTCCAATTTTAGCATTGTTAGAGTCTCGTTTTGATCCATTTTGTCAACTGGTCTTAGATATCTCCAATTCGCTTTAATATATCCAGTACTCGGTCCAGCTGATACTCGTACCGCTATTATGTTAGGCAATAATATACCAATACATCTCTCTGAAACCCATTTCAGCATAATTTTCAGAAGTGTAAACGTATCTGTTTTCCTTCGTCTATTTCTGACTTAAATTAATCTTCTCACATAATCTACTTAACCTTGGTGTAAAAGTCATACATATAACATTCGCTCTGAATGTGAAATATGAATATTATAATCACAGTATCTTCTTAAACTTGTTTTCTTTGGCTGTGGAATCTTCGTTGATAGATATAATCGGTAGGTTCAGTCAGTGTCGGATACAATATTCTTCAATTCTCTTAGCAAACTGCTTGGTATGTCGTCCTTATTTCTAACTAGTTCCTTTCATATTTTCTTAATTGTTTTTATCCCGTTGCTTTGTAACATTTTATGTGTTCTTTCCTCCTTGTCTATTCCCTCTTCCACTCCTAATGATTTTTTGTGATACCGGTATTAAGTTTTACTGACGTAGAAATACTGATAAAAGTTTTTGCACACTATAATCTACAGTGGTGTTACTCGATATTAGATGTAAATACAGTTGAAAAAATTAAAAATATTGTAAAAAAGTTGCTGTTGTTACACTGTTAATTTAACTGAAAGGCTCAAAAGCAACGATGATAAATGAAATCTGACAAATGTCATACGAAACGCAGGGCAAGTAAGAGATTGTACGCTATACTACGGTGGACGATCACCAGGATGCCATTTAAAATTATATATTCATTCAACCTGTACTAGTAAACAGACGATAAAAGATGTAGAACTAACAGTTAAACTTATCTTTGATACAAGCGGGCAAAATCTCTGTTCGTATCTTTAGATCAATGTGACAGCCATCACAGGAGATTAGTTACGGCTTACGAAAATTATCTCGCCCTAGATTGAACCATAAGCACTGCTTACTGATTAACGCCTGTCAGCCATCAATTATCAGGCGCCATGAAAACCTGCAAAAATTACGTGGAGAGCTGTGGGGAAAAATAAATTTGGAATCTCTACGACATTAAAAATCAATACCGATTTCACTAACAATTTTTAGAAGCAGAAGAGGGAGTAGACGAAGAGAAAACAGGATACAAAACGTAAAAGAGCAACGTGATACAAGCAATTAAGAAAACGCGAAAGGAACAAGCTACAAATGATGATACCAGAAATTTTTCTGAGGGAATCAAGAGGTACTGGATTAGACACTGATTCCATTTACCCATAATATAAATCAAAGCGACAAACAAGCAAATGATCTTTTTAGATGTATGATAGATTACGACGCCAAAGAAAACAAGTTAAGGGACACGATGTGATTATAATACACTCCTGGAAATTGAAATAAGACCACCGTGAATTCATTGTCCCAGGAAGGGGAAACTTTATTGACACATTCCTGGGGTCAGATACATCACATGATCACACTGACAGAACCACAGGCACATAGACACAGGCAACAGACCATGCACAATGTCGCCACTAGTACAGTGTATATCCACCTTTCGCAGCAATGCAGGCCGCTATTCTCCCATGGAGACGATTGTAGAGATGCTGGATGTAGTCCTGTGGAACGGCTTGCCATGCCATTTCCACCTGGCGCCTCAGTTAGACCAGCGTTCGTGCTGCACGTGCAGAGCGCGTGAGACGACGCTTCATCCAGTCCCAAACATGCTCAATGGGGGACAGATCCGGAGATCTTGCTGGCCAGGGTAGTTGGCTTACACCTTCTAGAGCACGTTGGGTGGCACGGGATACATGCGGACGTACCTTGTCCTGTTGGAACAGCAAGTTCCCTTGCCGGTCTAGGAATGGTAGAACGATGGGTTCGATGACGGTTTGAATGTACCGTGCACTATTCAGTGTCCCCTCGACGATCACCAGAGGCACACGGGGCCAACACCCGGGGAGCGATCTCCTACACTGGCCGCAGTGTAGGAGATCGCTCCCCGGGTGTTGGCCCCGTGTGCCTCGGTCATATGCAGTCCTGATTGTGGCGCTCACCTGCACGGCGCCAAATAAGCATATGACCATCATTGGCACCAAGGCAGAAGCGACTCTCATCGCTGAAGACGACACGTCTCCATTCGTCCCTCCATTCACGCCTGTCGCGACGCCACTGGAGGCGGGATGCACGATGTTGGGGCGTGAGCGGAAGATGGCCTAACGGTGTGCGGGACCGTAGCCCAGCTTCATGGAGACGGTTGCGAATGGTCCTCGCCGATACCCCAGGAGCAACAGTGTCCCTAATTTGCTGGGAAGTGGCGGTGCGGTCCCCTACGGCACTGCGTAGTATCCTACGGTCTTGGCGTGCCTCCGTGCGTCGCTGCGGTCCGGTCCCAGGTCGACGGGCACGTGCACCTTCCGCCGACCACTGGCGACAACATCGATGTACTGTGGAGACCTCACGCCCCACGTGTTGAGCAATTCGGCGGTACGTCCACCCGGCCTCCCGCATGCCCACTATACGCCCTCGCTCAAAGTCCGTCAACTACACATACGGTTCACGTCCACGCTGTCGCGGCATGCTACCAGTGTTAAAGACTGCGATGGAGCTCCGTGTGCCACGGCAAACTGGCTGACACTGACGGCGGCGGTGCACAAATGCTGCGCAGCTAGCGCCATTCGACGGCCAACACCGCGGTTCCTGGTGTGCCCGCTGTGCCGTGCGTGTGATCATTGCTTGTACAGCCCTCTCGCAGTGTCCGGAGCAAGTATGGTGGGTCTGACACACCGGTGTCAATGTGTTCTTTTTTCCATTTCCAGGAGTGTATATTCAAGTATATTTCATATACGATAAAAATATCGTATGTGTAACATTAGCAAGAAGGTTAAGTAGATTAAGTGAGAATATCAATTTGAATTTATAAATGGAAAAAGGAAAACATACACGTTTACACTTATAAAAATGACATTGAAATAGGTTTCAGTGAGACGCTGAGTACTGGAAGTACGACTATTAAAGCAAATTGGAGTATACGGGAGATAGATGCGGCACAGCCCTCAAATTACATCCCACTGTGACAGGAGACGCCTGAAATTCATATGTGGTGCTTGTCCTAAACATGACTCACCCACCTACCAGCTGAAGTTGTGGTGCTGCGAGCCTGAGTCGTTCACTGAAACCTGGGTGGCTCCACGCTCTTGTATGGCCATCAGGCGTCAGACTAACCGTACAGTCGTCGTTGAAGAATATCCGACGCCATTTATTCGGGCTCCATTCCAGTTGTTACCCCATGCTTTCGTTCTCCGTTCACTATAGGAAACACTTTGAGTTCTATTCATCTGCAAAAGACCGTTGGTTTGATGTTACCTTCACTACAGAGGTGGTTGTATTAGCGATTTCTTATGGCTAAAACAGTTTTACGAAATAGGCTTCTCGACAAAAAGGTAGAAACTATGCAAGTCACGAAGGGTGGTAAGGACCATTTTTGAACGGACAGCTAGGTGTTTCACACTAAATAAGTTGTTTCGTTTTGCTTCTCAAAAAATAACCATTCACTGATCAGCCAGAACATTATGACCATCACCCTAATAGCAGGTGTTTCCACGACACGGAAATAGTAGCGGACACGCGTCGTGGCGTGGACGTAATGAGGACATTGTAGGTCGCTGGAGGGAGTTGGTACCACATAAGCACGCACAAGTTATCTAATTCCTGTTAATTCCGGGGAAGGGGTTGGATGACATCTGATGGCACGTTCCATTGCATTCCAGATCGAGTTTAGATCTGGCGAGCTAGCACATCATTTGGAAATCACCACTGTGTTCCTCGAACCAATTTAAAAAAAAATGGCTCTGAGCACTATGGGACTCGACTGCTGTGGTCATCAGTCCCCTAGAACTTAGAACTACTTAAACCTAACAAACCTAAGGACATCACATACATCCATGCCCGAGGTAGGATTGGAACCTGCGACCGTAGCAGTCGCACGGTTCCGGACTGCGCACCTAGAACCGCGAGACCACCGCGGCCGGCTCGAACCAATCCATCACACTCCCGGCCTTTGGGCTTGGTGCGTTATCTTGTTAAAAATATCATTGCCGTTGGGAAAATTATCGTCATGAACGGCTGTACGTGCTCTGCAACCAATTTACGATACTCCTTGGCCGCGTGGTGCCTTGCACGAGCTCCATTGAACCCATGGATGCTCACGTGAACGTTCTATAGAGCATAACTGAGCCACCGCTACTTGTCTCCGTCCCGCAGTACAGGTGTCAAGGAGCTGTTCCTTGGAAGGCGACGCATTCGCGCCCTGCCATCGACATGAAGAAGGTATCGGGATTCATCAGACCATTCAGCACAGTGCGCCAACGTCCAGTACCAAGGGTCACGTGCCCATTTCTGTCGTACTTGCCGATGTTATGGTGGTAACATTGGCACATGCATGGGTCGTCGGCTACGGACGCCCATTGTCCGTGAATTGCCCAACATTAAGGCCTGATGTTAGTACCTAAACAGTTCGCCGGCTATCCTGTTTTACCGTTATGTCCAGCCTACGACGTCCCATATTTAATGAAGGGTGCCCACTAAACGCCACTGACGTCTGGACGTGGCTTTAACACGTGTTGAAGACGCTCACCATAGCCCTCTTAGAACACACGACAAGTCTGTAGTTTCCGAAATGCTCGTGCTGAGCGTCCGGGCCATCACAATCTGCCCTCGATCAAAATCAGGTGGATCGCGCAGTTCCCCATCCTACAGACGGTTATCAAGCTCACCGTTATTACATGCACCGTGCGTGTGTTTGACTATCAGTCATTCCTCGCCAGGTGACGATGCTACTGCTTACAACGGTTTATATCGATAGTAGGTTGGTGGTCACAATGTTCTGGGTGATCAGTGTTGGATTGTGATAAGGAAACTAAAACTTTTCATGACAAAAAAATTACAACATTTATCTGTATCAGTCACTTTTTATTTATAGCCCCACGAAGAGTTCCGCGGGCTTGAAGCCTGATCTTCAGTGGATCTGTTGATTACATTATATTTTTGTTTCCTAGGTGTAGCCAATTGCCTGTTTTAGATTAATTTCGCTACAAATAAGGAATAATCAGCAACTGTTAAATTGACACTAGGATTACAAATTTTAAACAGTACAAAACTGCGTATAATCGTTCCAGCAGGAAGAACCATGAGGTTAGTCTAAAACATAAACTTTCGTCTTTAGATCTCATTTAAACACGAACCAATAACATAAACAGTCCAGAGATTGTCGGATGCAGATATACAGTGTTTTGTAAGTCAAAAAACGCATGACAAAAAACACATAATTTCTTAACTTCTTACAATCTTTCTGCTTACGAATAGTACATTGAATAAAATAAAATGCGACAAATAGAAAGATCTTATAAACCTAATTTCTGCTTCTTTATTTTTAATGTGTCAGTTTGATGATTTGAGAACTCTCTTATGATTTAGGTGACTCAAAAATAGATAACAGCAAAAGTTATGGTGTACCATAAAATAAGTTTGAGAATTACCTAGAGAAGTTCATTGCCGGTGTATTAGCTTTGTCACTGACATATTGTAACCTTTTTTCTTAATGAATAAATATTTCAAGGTTTTCGTAGGCTTTCAGTTTGTGGCGTTTGTGTTGTTATTATCTATGTTGTCAAAAGTACGTTCTGTGTCGTTATCGAAATGAAACACAAAACAAACTGCTAGATACACCCATAAAACAAAAATGTAATATAATCCACTGATCTAACTGAATACGATGGCGTACGGCTTTGAGAGGCATCGTGGAAGTAAATAAAAAGTGACTGATATCGATAATTGTTTTAATTTATCTGGTATTTTCCAGAAATGCATTACATTTTACCATTTTTTACAGCACTCTGTTAAACAATAACATTTCATAAGAGCTACAAAATGTTTTACTGTATCCAAAAAATAACCGAGAACTTTTGTTTCAGAAAATATTGTGCATCCTTAAGCAATGTGATGCAGTTGGTACTAATATTATACAGTAACAGCTGTTGCCATAAACAGTAAAATAATATCTTAAAATTCAGAAGTAATAATTGCACGTCTACCATTTCAGTATCTCATTTACCTATGAATCAACGTGAAGAAAAGATCGACGTACTCACGGATAGCTCACCAGCATTTTGCAGGTAACACAGAGCGTACGAGTATACCAATGTGTAGCCGAATATATCTTCATAGTAGAAAATACAGTGATGTGACAAAAGTCATAGGATACCTCTTCACATCGTTTCGGACCCTTTTGCTCGGCGTGGCATGGACTCAACAAGTCGTTAGAAGTCCCCTGCAGAAATACTGAGTGGTGCTGCCTCTGCAGCTGTTCATAATCGCGGAGATGTTGCTGGTGCAGGATGTTGTGCACGAACGTACCTCTCGATTATGTCCCATAAACGTTCAGTGGGATTCATGTCGTGCAGTTTGGGTGGCCAAATCATTCTCTGCATTGTCCAGGATATTAATCAAACCAATCGCCAACGATTGTGGCAAGTTGAATGAAATTGTTGTTTGGGAACATGAAGTCTATGAGTGGCTGCAAATGGTGTCCAAGCATCAGAACGTAAGCATTTCCAGTTAATTATCGGTTCACTTGGACCAGAGGATCCAGTCCATCCCATGTAAACACAGTCCACACCATTATGGAGCCACCATCAGATGCACAGTGCCTTTTGACAACAAGCGTCTATGACTTCGTGGGGTCTGCGCCACACTCCAAGCGTACCATCAGCTCTTACCAACTGAAATCTGGGCTCACCTGACGAGGTCACGGTTTTTCCACCGTGTAGGGTCCTACCGATATGGTAAAGAGACCAGGAGAGGCCCTGGAGGCGACGTCGTGCTGTTAGCACAGACACTCTTGTCATTCGGGTGCTGCCATAGCCCACTGACACCACATTTCACCCCACTGTCGTAACGGATTTGTTTGTCGTACGTTCCACATTCAGTTCTGCAATTATTTCACGAATTGTTGCTTGTCTTTAAGCATGGACAACTCTACGCAAAGGTCGCTGCTCTCGGTCGTTGAATGAAGGCCGTCGGCCACTGCATTGACCGTGGCGAGACGTAATGCCTATAATTTGGTATTATCGGCACACTATTACACTATGGGTCGAATGGAATCCCATGCGTCTAGGTCCAATACCCATTCTGCGTTCAATGTTTGTTGATTCCCCTCGTGGGGTCCTAATCATGTCGGAAACCTTCTCACATGAACAACCTGAGTACAAATGAAAGCTCCGTCGATATCCTGAACTTTTATATCTTGTTTACGTGAAACTACCGCCATCTGTATATGTGCATATCGCTGTCCCAAGACTTTCGTCGCCTCACTGTACGTCAGCACAGTTTCAAGATGAAGACCAGTGAATTTCAGTGATAAAGGCCAAATTTTCCATGCTAGAAATGGAACACACTCGTATTAATGTCCACTAACGAGTGTCCGGGTACTTTTGATCAGATAGTATGCGTGTGGACACTGGTATTAATGTCCACTGACGAGTGTCCGGGTACTTTTGATCAGATAGTGTGCGTGTGGATGGTACTCTGGAGTACGCGTCGGTCATGACATATCTAAACTCAGCAGACAAATTATACTCTAACTAAAAAAAGAAAAAGTACGCAATATGCGGGAATTATCCGAACGGGATTTACAACGGTGTATGTGTAATCATGTGTCATCATAGCTAACACTTGCTTCGAGAATAGTAAAAGAAGGTTGTACACATGGAAGAATCCTGGAAATATTAGAAGGTATCAGATAGATTATATAATGGTAAGACAGAGATTTAGGAACCAGGTATTAAATTGTAAGACATTTCCACGGGCAGATGTGGATTCTGACCACAAGCTATTGGTTATGACCTGTAGATTAAAATTGAAGAAACTGCAAAAAGGTGAGAATTTAAGGAGATGGGATCTGGACAAACTGATTGAACCAGAGGTGGTACAGAGTTTCAGGGAGAGCATAAGGGAACAATTGTCACACTTGGGGGAAAGAAATACAGTAGAAGAGGAATGGGTAGCTCTGAGGGATGAAGTAGTGAAGGCAGCAGAGGATCAAGTAGGTAAAAACACGAGGGCTAGTAGAAATCCTTGGATTACAGAAGAAATATTGAATTTAATTGATTAAAGGAGAAAATATAAAAATGCAGTAAATGAAGCACACAAAAAGGAATACAAACGTCACAAAAATGAGATCGACAGGAAGTGCAAAATGGCTAAGCAGGGATGGCTAGAGGACAAATGTAAGGATGTAGAGGCTTATCTCACTAGGGGTAAGATAGATACTGCCTACAAGAAAATTAAAGAGACCTTTGGAGAAAAGAGAACCACTTGTATGAATATCAAGAGCTCAGATGGAAACCCAGTTCTAAGCAAAGAAGGGAAAGCAGAAAGATGGAAGGAAATATAGAGGGCGATGTACTTGAGGACAATGGAAATGGAAGAGAATGTAGATGAAGATAAAATGGGAGATACGATACTGCGTGAAGAGTTTGACAGAGCACCGAAAGACCTAAGCCGAAACAAGGCCCCGGGAGTAGACAACAATCCATTGGAACTACTGATGGCCTTGGGAGAGCCAGTCCTGACAAAACTCTACCATCTGGTGAGGAAAATGTATAAGACAGGCGAAGTACCCTCCGACTTCAGGAAGAATATAATAATTCCAATCCCAAAGAAAACAGGTGTAGACAGATGTGAAAATTACCGAACTGTCAGTTTAATAAGTCACAGCTGCAAAACACTAAGACGAATTCTTTACAGACGAATGGAAAAACTGGTAGAAGCCGACATCGGGGAAGGTCAGTTTGGATTCCGTAGAAATATTGGAAGACGTGAGGCAATACTGACTTTACGACTTATCTTAGAAGAAAGATTAAGGAAAGGCAAACCTACGTTTCTAGCATTTGTAGACTTAGAGAAAGCTTTTGACATTGTTGACTGGAATACTCTCTTCCAAATTCTAAAGATGGCAGGGGTAAAATACAGGGAGCGAAAGGCTATTTACAATTTGTACAGAAACCATATGGCAGTTGTAAGAGTCGAGGGGCATGAAAGGGAAGCAGCGGTTGTGAAGGGAGTGAGACAGGGTTGTAGCTTGTCCCCATTGTTATTCAATCTGTATATTGAGCAAGCAGTAAAGGAAACAAAAGAACAATTTGGAGTAGGTATTAAAATCCATGGAGAAGAAATGAAAACATTGAGGTTCGCCGATGACATTGAAATTTTGTCAGAGACAGCAAAGGACTTGGAAGAGCAGTTGAATGGAATGAACAGTGTCTTGAAAGGAGGGTATAAGATGAACATCAACAAAAGCAAAACGAGGATAATGGAATGTAGTCGAATTAAGTCAGGGAAATAGATTAGGAAATGAGACACTTAAAGTAGTAAAGGAGTTTTGCTATTTGGGGAGCAAAATAACTGATGATAGTCGACGTAGAGAGGATATAAAATGTAGACTGGCAATTTCAAGCAAAGCGTTTCTGAAGAAGAGAAATTTGTTAACATTGAGTATTGATTTAAGTGTCAGAAAGTCGTTTCTGAAAGTATTTGTATGAAGTGTAGCTATGTGTGGAAGTGAAACATGGACGATAAATAGTTTGGATAAGAAGAGAATAAAAGCTTTTGAAATGTGGTGCTACAGAAGAATGCTGAAGATTAGATGGGTAGATCACATAACTAATGAGGAGGTTCTGAACAGAATTGGGGAGAAGAGGAGTTTGTGGCACAACTTGACAAGAAGAAGGGATCGGTTGGTAGAACATGTTCTGAGTCATCAAGGGATCACAAATTTAGCATTCGAGGGCAACGTGGAGGGTAAAAATCGTAGAGGGAGACCAAGAGATGAATACACCAAGCAGATTCAGAAGGATGTAGGTTGCAGTAGGGACTGGGAGATGAAGAATCTTGCACAGGATAGGGTAGCATGGAGAGCTGCATCAAACCAGTCTCATGACTGAAGATCACAACAACATGTGATGTACATGTACAGACAAACCAATGATTACTATTTCAGAAAAATTGGATGATTTATTCAAGACAAAGAGATTCACAAATTGAGCAAGTCAATAACCTGTTGGCCGGCCGCTGTGGCCGAGCGGTTCTACGCGCTTCAGTTCGGAATCTCGCTGCTATTATTGTCGCAGGTTCGAATCCTGCGTCGGGCATGAATGTGTGTGATGTCATGAGGTTAATGGCTTAGAGCCATTTGAACCATCAATTACGTGTTGTTCCACCTCTGGTCCTTACACAAGCGGTTAGTTGGCTTGGCACTGATTGGTAGTTGTCGTGAGGGGCATCGTACCAAATTCGGTTGTGCTGACATGAACAAGATCGTCGACATATCTATGTGCTGCAAGAATGGCATAGATGACGACCAAGGCGGCCTGTTATGAAACGAAGTGGGGCCCCAGTCTATCAGTCCTCATTGTCAGGTCATGTGGCGGATGACTATCAGGTTGGTATCCTAACATTTTATGGGGTATCTTCAGATACGCCTTTGGCCGGAAATGTCATTGACAAACGAATATTGTCTTCAGCGATGAGCTCCGAACCAAAATGAGCCTCAATTACCAACGAAGACGTCTCCAGGCCCCTTGACGATCCTGAGGTAGCAACATGACTGTCGCCTGCTATACAGCCTGACAGGAGATGATATGGGGTGCCATTTCATTGTATAGGAGTGCCCCTGTGGTCGTCATCCGAGGCACCATTAGAGCACAGCAGTACGTCGAGGGTTTTCTACACCCGGTTTTGTCACCCTTCATTGCAAACTATCCTGGGCTTATATTTCAGCAGGATAATGCCCCACCACGCACTCACACTTGGAGAAAGTTTCTGGTGTTTGTCTTGCGAATTACTAGCTTGGCCAGCAAGGCCGCCGTACCTCTCTCCAACTGAGAACGTTTGGAACATTATGGATAGGGTTCTCCAAGTAACTCGGGATTTTGAAGATCGAACACGTTTGACAGAGTTTGGCACGATACCCTGCAGAAGGTCATCTAACAACTCTGTCAATCAGTGTCAAGGAGAACAACTGCTTCCATAATGGCCTGAGGTAAACCAAAGCATTATTGACTTGCTAAATCAGTGAGCTCTATCCCTTGAATAAATCGTCAACTTCTTCTGAATCTGTAATAATTTGCTTGTCTGAACATGTACATAACATTTACCGATTTCCCTCCCATTCGGATAATTCCTTCGAGGTGCGAAGTTTTCTTTTGTCCTAGAGTGTACTTTATCCAATGAGCTTAGATATCATATACCTGAGCTTAGATATCACATACCATCTAGCCTGATTATCATCCTTATGCAGACGTTTCAAAAGTACCCGGACACTTGTTGGTGGACATTAAAATGAGTGTAGCCACCCTCGCCCTTATGACAGCCAGTTTGAGTGAGATGTCTGAACGTCTTTGGAGGAATGGCAGTTCCGTCTTCCTCAAGATCTGAAACCAGAGAAGGTAGGTATGTCGGACGCTAGGGTCTGAAGCGAAGTAGACGTTCTAACTCGTCCCACAGGTGTTTAATTAAGCTGAAGGCGAAATCTTGTGAGGGCCGTCCACTTAAGGAATATTGTTATACACAAACAATTTCCTCACAGATGCTCCTTTATGATAGGGTGCATTACCGTCCTGATACAAAAAATCATCATCACTGGACTGTTCCTTTCCAGTAAACACTACACGACGTCGAAAAATGTATTCATATCCTTCCGCATTTGGTGTTTTATTAAGTGCAATAACTGATCACATCCTAACTACGAAAAATACATCCCTACCGTAACACCACATTTTCCGTAGTACACTGTCGGCACTGAACATAAAATAGGCAACGTTCTCCAGCATTCGACAAACCCATACGCTCCTATCGTATTGCTACAAGGTACAGAATAAGTTATAAGTGAGTCCGAACGTGGTGTTATAGCCGGCACACGAGCGATGGGATAAAGCATCTCCGAGTGTGACGTGAATATCATGAATCCGGTAAAACATCACATCTCCAACACTGCTGCGGTCGGCAAAAGAGCCAGCAAGAACGGAATCACTGAAGAGAACTGTTCAACGTGACAGAAGTGCAACCCTTCCGCAAACTGCTGCAGATTTCAACTCTGGACCAACAATAAGTGTCAGAATGCGAAACATTCAATGAGACATCATCGATATGGGCTTTCGGAGCTAAGGCCCACTCGTGTACCCTTGATGCCAACTCATGTACCCTTGACTACTGCACAACACACAGCTTTACGCCTCGCCAGGGCCCGTCAACGCCGACATTGCACTGTTGATGACTGGAAACACGTTGTTTCAAATTGTATCGAGCTGATGGACGTGTACGGGTATGGAGACAACTCAATAATCCATGGACCCTGCATATCAGCAGGGGACTGTTCAAGATGGTGAGAGCTCTGTAATGGTGTGGGGCTTGTGTAGTTGGAGTCTAGAATTGCTACAGAGGGCTCCAGGAACACTCTTACAGAGTTTAAACACTTACGCCAGCCACCAAACTCCCTAGACGTGACCATTATTGAGCATATATGGGACGCTTCAGAAGAGATCTCCATCACTCGTACTCTTACGGATTTATGGACAGCCCTGCAGGATTGGTGGTGTCAGTTCCCTCCACCACTACTGCAGATATGAACTGAGCTCATGTCACGTCGTATGGTGGCACTTCTGCGTGCTCGCTGGGGTCCTATACGATATTGGACAAGTGTGCCAGTTTCTTTGGCTCATCAGTGTGTTAATGTAGGTTAATTCTAACAAAGAAGAAGACAGCAACCAGCCACTATTAAAACTCTTATTTATTTAGGTAAAAAGCGCCGTAACCGGTTTCGAACTGCAAGTTCATCATCAGACGGCTGTTCTCATGATTTGCAAGATACACTTTACATAGTCGTCAGTTTTATATTTTTTCTTCCACTGTGGCGAATTATTCTTGACGTGTTGGTGCCGTCGAAAATTACGCGCGATTTTGTTGCGAAAATGCAGGATTGTATTTTTCGAATACTCCAAAATACACTCCTGGAAATTGAAATAAGAACACCGTGAATTCAAGGTCCCAGGAAGGGGAAACTTTAGTGACACATTCCTGGGGTCAGATACATCACATGATCACACTGACAGAACCACAGGCACATAGACACAGGCAACAGAGCATGCACAATGTCGGCACTAGTACAGTGTATATCCACCTTTCGCAGCAATGCAGGCTGCTATTCTCCCATGGAGACGATCGTAGAGATGCTGGATGTAGTCCTGTGGAACGGCTTGCCATGCCATTTCCACCTGGCGCCTCAGTTGGACCAGCGTTCGTGCTGGACGTGCAGACCGCGTGAGACGACGCTTCATCCAGTCCCAAACATGCTCAATGGGGGACAGATCCGGAGATCTTGCTGGCCAGGGTAGTTGACTTACACCTTCTAGAGCACGTTGGGTGGCACGGGATACATGCGGACGTGCATTGTCCTGTTGGAACAGCAAGTTCCCTTGCCGGTCTAGGAATGGTAGAACGATGGGTTCGATGACGGTTTGGATGTACCATGCACTATTCAGTGTCCCCTCGACGATCATCAGAGGTGTACGGCCAGAGATCGCTCCCCACACCATGATGCCGGGCGTTGGCCCTGTGTGCCTCGGTCGTATGCAGTCCTGATTGTGGCGCTCACCTGCACGGCGCCAAACACGCATACGACCATCATTGGCACCAAGGCAGAAGCGACTCTCATCGCTGAAGACGACACGTCTCCATTCGTCCCTCCATTCACGCCTGTCGCGACACCACTGGAGGCGGGCTGCACGATGTTGGGGCGTGAGCGGAAGACGGCCTAACGGTGTGCGGGACCGTAGCCCAGCTTCATGGAGACGGTTGCGAATGGTCCTCGCCGATACCCCAGGATCAACAGTGTCCCTAATTTGCTGGGAAGTGGCGGTGCGGTCCCCTACGGCACTGCGTAGGATCCTACGGTCTTGGCGTGCATCCGTGCGTCGCTGCGGTCCGCTCCCAGATCGACGGGGACGTGCACCTTCCGCCGACCACTGGCGACAACGTCGATGTACTGTGGAGACCTCACGCCCCACGTGTTGAGCAATTCGGCAGTACGTCCACCAGGCCTCCCGCATGCCCACTTTACGCCCTCGCTCAAAGTCCGTCAACTGCACATACGGTTCACGTCCACGCTGTCGCGGCATGCTACCAGTGTTAAAGACTGCGATGGAGCTCCGTATGCCACGGCAAACTGGCTGACACTGACAGCGGCGGTGCACAAATGCTGCGCAGCTAGCGCCATTCGACGGCCAACACCGCGGTTCCTGGTGTGTCCGCTGTGCCGTGCGTGTGATCATTGCTTGTACAGCCCTCTCGCAGTGTCCGGAGCAAGTATGGTGGGTCTGACACACCGGTGTCAATGTGTTCTTTTTTCCATTTCCAGGAGTGTATATCCAGCACTTAAGTAATTTGAACATCACCACATTGTGCAAAGCACCAAACACACACACACACACACACACACACACACACACACACACACACACGCACCATATAGCACATTCTTTCTGGTGTGTGTGTGTGTGTGTGTGTGTGTGTTTTTGAGGTGCTTTGCACAATATGGTGATGTACAAATTACATAAGTGCTAGATATATTTTGGAATATTAGTCAACATTATCTTCCTTCAACTGGGCCAACTGGCGGTGAATCGAGGAAGTACAGCACATACTGATGAAACTAAAATGAGGTCTAACGTGGAAATTAAGTGTTTCCGGACAGATGTCCACATAACATATTTTCTTTATTTGTGTGTGAGGAATGTTTCCTGAATGTTTGGCCGTACCTTTTTGTATCACCCTGCATATCCACTTCTACACTTTACACACTGTATTGGTGGGTTCGCCTCTCGTCACATCTAGCTGTCAACTGCTCGCGAGTGTCCGGATGCCTTTGATCAGATAGTGTATTTCACACCAACTGTGCCCAACAGAAGTCTCTCCGAAATGGCGATATTAAGTAGGTTACCCATAAATAACTAATCAGGTCTGCCGTGTGGGGGACAGGTACAGGTTGCTGGGGAACATACGGCGCACACTGCCGCCAACAGTACCTTTGCCGTCCACGGGCAGCTGGGAGGAAGTCCGTCCCCGCGGCCAGCCGGCTGGGAGAGTAACGACCTGGAGCCCGCGCGGAATCAATGCGCCGCCTACCCGCCGTTACTATGGCAACTGTCCAATTGGTGCGCGCGCAGCGGGCCTGCAGATAAATGAGTTATCTCGCCGAGCCGTCCGCGGCGATTTCTTTTTCTGTCTCGTCGCGGGGAGAGGCGGGGCCCTGCAAAACGAGGACCGCACGCCCGCACCATTCTCTCGGCGGACAATCGGCTGGGTCGCGACGGAGAGGAAGCGACGGCTCACAGCGCCGCAGAACCCTGCCGCCCGTCTGCAGAGGAAACTGATCCTATTCAGCCCTACCCCTTCACTCTTTATACCCGCTGCACGTCTGTGTTGCTTGTACTTGCGACTGAACATCTTTTCTTTAGATTGTTGACGTTTATTTCCCGTTCGGATTTACAGAGAAGCGCTCCGAATTTGTCTCCTCGGCGTTGCTTGCTTTTTACGGAGCCGTACCTCGTCTCAGGCTTTCTTAATAAACAGGCCCGCTCACCGCCGGAAAACTGTCAGTTTCGTTCGCAGGAATACAAATTCTGCGCTACTTAACACGACAAATAACTGATGACATTTTCGCCCTCGAGCAAATTTTTCTCCTTTCTCCTCTTGCTGCTGAATTTATCAGTATTAAAAAACCAATACTAGTGATTCCATTACCAGCAACTGCCATTAAACATGGAAAACAGCGGGAAATATTTCTGAACGACCATGTTAATACTCAAAAGACTACTTCAAATAGTTCAAATGGCTCTGAGCACTATGGGACTTAACATCTGAGGTCATCAGTCCCCTAGAACTTAGAACCACTTAAATCTAACTAACCCAAGGACACCACACACATCCAAGCCCGAGGCAGGATTCGAACCTGCGACGGCAGCGGTCGCGCTGCTCCAGACTGTAGCGCCTAGAACCGCTATGCCACCTCGGCCGGCAGACGCCTTCACAAACAACTAATGGCGTGAACACTGAATTTCCGCGCAAAGTACTGCTATGTACAATGAGTACTAAAACAGTATTATCACTTCGAAAAATCCAAGCCTGCGACCATGAAACTTGTTGATACAATACTGTAGTACCTATGGTGCAGTGTTCCTTGGCACATGCATACATATTCGTACGGAACAAGCACTGCGGCGAATACTGCCGTTCTGAAAACTATAAAATGTATTGCCAGTTGCTAATATAACCAACCATAATCTGTGTAATGGAATGACGACAATGAAAGTTTCTGCCGGACCGGAACTCGAACCCAGATTTCTCGCTTATCACGAACGGTCACCTCATCATTAGGCTATCCGAGCTGGCATCACGGCCACACAGAAATGTCATCAACCATGAGTCTACAACCTGCATTCTTACATCCTTTATGTACACTTCAATGGAAAGTCCTTGCTCGGCGTTGGCGGATTAGTACGATTTTTAAGTGCCTGTGTTGTTCATAATCCGGGTTCGAGTCACGGTAAGTTCCACATTTCATATTCGTCATTTCATTATACAGCTAATGAATGTCCAGATTCGAGAACACATTCCTTGTAAACTGTATGATGGTTTCAATCCTTCTCTACACATTCACACTTCAGTGCATTTTCCCCCAACGATGGATGCGTTCATGACCGCTATGGTTCTAGAAGGCTCCATTTCAGCTGTTCAGGAAACGGTGCACCTCGAAAATGATCTTGTTGTTATTCTGGAAAATTCTGCCACGCAGTGGTTTCTTCGTTCGAGGAAACAGGAAGATGACACTGGATGCCTTGTCAGGAGTATCCAGCAGAAAATTTTGACATCCAAAAGTGTTGCTGCCGGCCGCGGTGCAGAGCCGTTCTAGGCGCTTCAGTTCGGAACCGCGCGACTGCTACGGTCGCAGGTTCGAATCCTGCCTCGGGCATGGATGTGTGTGGTGTCCTTAGGTTAGTTAGGTATAAGTAGTTCTAAGTTCGAGGGAACTGATGACCTCAGATGTTAAGTCCCACAGTGCTCTGAGCCATTTGAAACATCTGAAAGTGTTGCGTAAGACTTGGTACGCAACAGTAGGGAGAGGTGGGCTACAGAACGATGCTTCAATTGCTGTAAGAAAACTGGACAGGAACAGAAATGATTTGCGAATAAGTTAATACAACAAACAGAAGATTAACTTAAATTCCATTTCTCCATGAGAACGAATACCCATGTAACGTGGCTACACTGAGTCACAGCGCCAGAAATTGCACCAAAGTCTATTATTCCGCCGCCCCCACTGGTGCAGCAGTAGTTCTGAGGATATCGAGGGCAGTTGTTGTTCTGTTGGTCGAGAGAGTAGATGCTGTCCAGTTGGTGTAATGTATAGATGGAAGAAGTTGCAATTGTCATAGTGTATTTGAGAAAGGAGATGGGCTTTTGATTTATGATGCTGGTGTAAAGGAAAATTTTCGTCAATATACAATGAGGTAAAAAGGTATTACAGTTTTCTTTAATGATAATGCCTCTTGCTCACAGGTACAGTCAACAAAGCATCTGGCTCGTGTTCATTAATTAGACTTGTAATTCTTGTTTCTATGCGCAGTTCTGCTTTTTCAATTAGTTCATTGTAAATGGTGTTTAAAATGTTTTGTCGTATTGAGAAAGAACCGAGCCAGATACATGTACGTTGAGTCACACTGCCACACACAGAACAGTTACACTTGTGCTTTGTTCTTTCGTAGCTTTTATAGTTGCAGGGGACTTAATTAATCAATTAATGGAAATTCCTTGTCATTCTTTATTTTTATTTTATGCAGTCAGATTGCGTACTAATACTAGTCAAGGCCAGCCGGTTAAGAGACTTCGTAACCGGTCACACAGCTACTAAAAGTATTGTATTTATTCATTAATATTTTTACTTAAGCCCCCTTGCACCCATTTCAAATAACGCAGGAAGAAACAGTGTCTGCCATCACAACGTCACTAAGGAAGAGTCCGACAAGGAAGAGTCACGCTGTTCTAAAGAAGAACTGTGGCGTTGCAGCCGCGACTAGACGCCGCCTGCGTAAGGACGGAAACGCGATGGCGTCCAAAAAATGGTTTAAATGGCCCTAAGCACTCTAGGACTTCACATCTGAGGTCATCAGTCCCCTAGACTTAGAACTACTTAAAAACTAACGAACGTAAGGACATCACACACGACCATGTCCGAGGAAGGATTCAAACCTGCGATCGTAGCAGGCGCGCGGTTCCGGACTGAAGCGCCTAGAACCGCTCGGCCACAGAGGCCAGCTCGCTGACGTCAAAAACGGATTCCAGTCGTCGCTGAATGGACAAATGCAGGTGCAGCATGGCTTTCAAAAAATCTTATTCCGATATTCCTGCGATAGCGGTAATGCAACTTGCTGTCGAAATTAGGCCACAAATGCTCGATAATATTGAGATCCGGTGGCTATGGTGGCCAGAGTAGAGGCGATAATTCATCCACGTGTTCACAAAACTATTCCTAGACTGTGAAGCTGTGTAAACAGGAGCCTTGTCGTCTTTGAATATAACATCACCGTTGGAGAATAATCATTGTACCATTGTACCTCATCAGGCAAAGTGGTCACACAATCCTTGACAGTAACGCGAACTTGCAGAGTAACCATAGGGCCTGGGGGATACCATGCTATGGCTGTCCTAATCATTAGTGAACACCACTATCTTTCACTCTTTCGACGTAAAGTTGGCCAGAAGTATGTGTTGCGTACTTGTGTATGTGTGCATTTGGTGCTTAAGGGCGCTCAACGGCGAGGTCATCAGCGCCCTTACACGGGTTAAAAGAAACGAATGTTAAAAATAGTATTAAAATGTGACCATACACACTAAGACAACAGGAAAGAATAAAGGATGCTATACAGGAGACTAAAACACAAGTAAAATGACAAAGGAGCTAAAAGGGAAGACCACATACAAAAAATATGGGCTAGGAAGTCATCTTGTGAGCATATTAAATCCCTCTCTCTAAAATCTAGATAAAAACGTCGGACAATTCACAAAACCTTAAAACTCTAACCAAATTCTTTTGATCATTACCTAAAATAGACTGTACATCCATCGGCAAATCAGTCACGGTCCGCTTGTAGGAAAATAAAACGCAGTCCAATAATACGTGGGGCACGGTGCGCTGTACACCACAAGGGCCACACACTGGAGTGTCCTCTCACCGGATAAACAAGCCTATGCGAAGATGAGTGAGGAAAGACCTCGTCTTGTCCTGTCGAAGTCGCTGGAAGGAGGCACGCCACCGCCTAGTTGTGGAGCTTTACAGACGGAGCTTGTTGCCGGTCACTTCCAGCCACTCATGCTCTCACCGACGCAGGACTCTGGAGCTCAACAGAGAGGTCATAGCATGCTGTGGGAAGCACACTAAAATACCTGAGGATCAAGACATGCCTGTTTGGCAGTCAAATCCGCTCTTTCCTTCCTCACAATTCCCATGTGCCCTGGTACCCAGTACTCACCTTCGTCCCAAGTCAGACGAGGGCATCCTGGATAGTCTGGGCTACTTTATCTGCTGGGAATAAACGTTTCAGCGAGTAAAGGGCACTCATAGAATCGGGACAGACAAGAAAATTAGCACTGGAAGAACGACTCATCTGCTCGAGTACCTGCAAGACGGCATGTAATTCTGTATCAAAGGCAGTGGAGCCTTGGGGCAGTTGGACTTCGAGGACTCTATAAAGCAAAACAAGAGAGCAACCAACAGAATCCCCCTGTTTCGACTCATCCATAGAAAATGCGACAAAGTTGTAATATTCAGATCAAATGTCAGTAAATATGTAATCTGTCCTCGTCAGACCGTTAAAACCCTAATTTGCGGTTGTAACTGCTCCATACGGAGTGACTCCAGCACATGCTGCACCCAGATCCCAAACGGCATTCTGGCTCATGTACAGTTGGAGAAAAGGCGTTTCAGAAGAGGACGAGCAATTGCATGGTGTGTGGGTGAAGTCGGAGCTGCGAGGAAGTTATTCGCCTGATGCGTCATGAGGAGCTGCTGCCAGACGGTAAGTGGCAGTTCCCTGGCCTGGCACAGAGGCAGGGCGTCGGACTGGTCCTATAAGCACCCGTGGCCAGACAAATCACCTGACGATGGACAGCATCAATGATCTTCAAACAAGAGGGCCTCGCCCATCCATACAAAGTGCACCCGTATTCCAGCTCCGAACATACGAAAGACCTATAAAATTGAAGGAGGCACCCTGTCCGCTCCCCAAGACCTGTGTGTCGTCAGAGTTCTGGCTTTCAGGTCTCTCAGGCAACCACAATATTTTGGAGTCAAAAATAAAGCACAGAAACCTCACTGAGTTTCTAAAATGTAGGATGGTGTCCCCCATACGTAAGGCAGGTAAATTAAAAATGAGACGAGAAAGATTAAAATGAACACACACAGTCTTATCGGCAGAAAATTTAAATCCTCTCTTTACAGTCCCTCCTCTAACTGCTGCACTGTAAGTTGCAACTGACAGCTTGCTGTTGCAACACTGGAGGAAGAACAGAAAATAACAAAAACATCCACACATAAGGAGCACTGTACAGGACTCCTTACTGTAAATGTAATGCTGTTTATGGCTATGATGCCTGAGAATTGTTTGATCTGAAGTCCAACTTACCCTGTGTCACGGTTGCGATGAAACTCCAGATCCTGGCTTGCACTGACAGTAGATTTTGCAAAATGCTCGGCTGGCCTCTGAGCAAAATCTCCAGATATTGCTTAGAGACACCCCTGTTTCAGCACAGCTGCTATTGGTAAATGATGTGTTTTCCAGAAATCCTATGGATATCTTCCCATACTTTTGGAGAAGAAATGAATCAATTGACGGAGAGGAAACACTTGTCAGGACCTTTCTCACTCTCTTTAACGGTGCATAGAGTCTTGGCCTTCGTGGCACTGAAGGCCTTGAGGTTGTCTGCTGTCTGTCGGCATGAGCCACATGCCTGTCCCGGATTGCTGAACAGCATTCATCTGTCCACCAAGGTACAGGTAGCGTCCTAAGATGACCTGACTGTGTTCAGTGGTATGACAACAGATCGCTCATGTGATTTGGTATATCCTTGGACACTGTCGTGGTGTTTGAACACAGCCAGCTGGCTGAAGAGCGTCCAGTTAGAGCTGCTGACCATCGGTGGCTTCGTTTTAGGTAGTGCTTCATTCAGTATGCGAATGAGGAATGAGAAGTGGTCACTGGAATGAAGATCGTCAATGGCTTCCCATTGAACAGAGTCTGCGAGGGTGGGAGAGCAGGAAGAGAGGTTGACAGCTGAGAATGTCCCAATAGCAGAACAGAAATGAGTGTAAGTATCTGTGTAGAGGATGGACAGCTCGTGAGGCGTCATCTTCAATACCCGACCCTGAGGGCAAGTAGAGATAGAGTTCCACAAGACATGATGGGCATCGAAGTGTCCCAGGAGGAGGAACGGTCGTGGGAGTTGGCCTATAAGATCTGTGAGAGAATCTATTGCGTATTGCGGAGGTAAATACAGTGAGCAAACAGCGATCCTCCGATATACACCAATTTCAACTGCAAGTGCTTGTACATCAGTAGCCTGGAGTGGTAAGCGTTAGTGGCAAACACTACGACCACTCCATTGGCTCTTTCCCCAGATAGGCCAACCTCGCAGTATAGCGCATGACCCTGTATCTTTAAAATGTGTTTCTTGTAAATACAAGGCCGGCCGCGGTGGCCGAGAGGTTCTAGGCGCTGCAGTCCAGAACCGCTCGACTGCTACGGTTGCAGGTTCGAATCCTGCCTTTGGTTAGTTAGGTGTAAGTAGTTATAGGGGACTGATGACCTCCCATAGTGCTCAGTGCCATTTGAACCATTTTGTAAACACAAGTAATGGAGTGCGCCTGTGATAGTGGATGGGGGGGGGGAGTGGGGGAGAGCAGAAGAGTGGTGTGCATTAGTGACAAACACAGCGACCCATTTGGCTCCTTCCTCCGATAGGTCATACTTGCAGAATAGTGCATAACCATGTAGCACAGGGGTGTCTGTATCTTTAAAATGTGATTCTTGTAAACACAAGTACAAGGGGCGTGCCTGTGCTAGAAATTTCAGTTCCTCCACATGAGTCTTGAACGCACTGGTCTTGCTCTGCTGTATGGAAGCCATTTTACCGATGAGCGTTTACTCTGTCTTTCCCCCTCTCGTTCCACGGTGATGGCGATGCAGCATCAGAGGGAGTGGGGAAGGTACTTGAGGGACTCGCTGGAAACCCTCAGGTAAACTTCGACGTCCATACCAGCGATGGTATGATCTTCTTCAGATCCATCAGACAACAGCAAGGTCGCATGGGCTGATGGCTTCAGAGTGGACCACTTTCACCATTTGGCCATCGTCCCCCAGCTTGGATTTTGATGACGTTGGCAAAGTTGATGGAACAGAAACACTCTACTGAATCTCGTTCGATGTCTGTTGTCTATGCTGACGTTACATCGCGCAACATTCCATGCTTCCGTGATAGGAACCAGAATCACAGGCTGTTAGCAACATTTACAGGTTCACTCAACAGCCATAGTCTGGGGGCTAACACTGAGCTTCTAGACAATGTTGAGATAAAAGAATTGACGAAGATTGGTGGCTGAATGGCATTAAATTCCTTCTTTGTGTTCGAGAATGAGATGTTTTGGATCAGTTTGATTTCCTGAATCTTATTTTCTTAAGCGTAGTCAGGACAATAGCTGATCCAAATCAGAAGAGAGAAATTAACACACCGAGGTAGCGCAGTGTACAAGAAATCCTGTTCGTGTGCCATGCTATCACATCGGCCACATGTAGCCTCACCATTTCAAACCATAATGGTGCACTTGTAGCAGCAAATGGGATTTGGTACATATGGTCTTACTTTAAGGTGAAGGAATTCTCCTGCAATACAGTCCAGCAATTTTCGAAAAACTGAATGTCAGAATAAATGGTGCTGTTTTTGGAGCACAGCATCAACCGTTTTCATAACTTTTTGGGCGTCACCCATGCACTATCCCATTTCTGTTGCAGTTCATTTATGTCCATGTTCGTAATGTCCCAGCAAGTAACAGCGCTGTTAACACTATTCAACTTGGTGTGTAGCTCACTGGTGATAGGATATTCCACAAGGAACTTGGCATTCAACAACAGCTTCTGTACTTGGAAAGCCTTCATAGTCTCCAGCAGAAAAGTATCATTCTGTAGCCTCTTGATACATCTGAATTTCCCAGTAAGTCCCTCGAATACTTTATAGACATAAAACGTCGACAATTTATCAAAAGAAACATTCACATGTTTCATAGCAACAAAAACATATCCACCACAATTTGGTTATTGTCGTTGACAGTCAAGAGATGAGCCAGTTGGACTAGCCACACGAGGCGTCTTGCGAGTTTGGGTGCTCGTCCAATGACCCACCCGAACGGCTGGGAGTACAAAATGAAATGTAGGGTTTATGGTGTTCCAACGAATAGCTAGGGAAGAAAGTCCAGACCGAGCCCTGCATGCCCAGGTAAGCCTTATACAACTGGTGTGGTAAGTTCGCGAGAGGCTACCCACTGTTCCACCTCAACAGCCATGCATCTCATTGGCACGCAACACACCTTGAGATTGAGGGCTTTTTTTTTTTTTTTTTTTTTTTTTTTTTTTTTTTTTTTTTTTTTTTTTTTTTTTTAGAGGTTTGTACCATCCTCGCGATCTGGGCGTTCAGGCCAAAATCCCCATTCCACGTGACACATAACGTTCCACCGCCTAGCCCCATGCTAGTCGCTGAAGCATGCCCAGAGCTTACAGCGACAAGGGGTTGGTGGTGGTTACCAATCTCCAGCTCAGGAACCTCAGGGTCGCCAAGCCCGTACCCAGAAAAACGAACGCTGAGCCCCTGAGGGCTTGCCATAAATTGAAAACAGTGTGAAACAAGGGTAATCTGATCAAATGACCTTCTTCCATTGCTCCCTAGCATAAATTTTATGGCTTTGGCATCACGTGTCCCTGTTACGAGCATTTTCATCAGTGTTGAATGGTTTTGGAATATGAACTCGCCCTGCAATTCTCAGCTTATGGAATTCCTCCATGATGCTTTGGTGCTGACAGGGTTTGCGAGAGCGATTTAGTCTCTGCAGTGTCTTTTCAGCTGTTGTCCTCTTGTTTTTCACCGCAATCCTCTTCACTACATCCACGGTACACACCAATAATAGTTATAATAATGCCTGGTTACGTTTTCGTCGGATGTGATCAACGATATCTGCTACAAATAAATGGCAGCAGTCTTCAAGAACTTTGTGATCCCCAGTCCTGATGTTAACTTTCTCGCTATTCTCATGTCTGCTAATTCTCACTTCATTCGTCTTTCTACCATTTACTCTCAATCCATATTCTGTACCCATTAGACCATTCCATTCAACAGATCCTGTTATTCTTCTTCACTGTCACTGAGAACAACAATGACATCAGCAGACTGCATCATTGATATTCTCTCAACTTGAATTTCAGTCCCACTCTTGAAGCGTTCTTTTATTTCCGTTATTGCTTCTTCGATGTAAAGATTGAACAATAGAGGTGAAAGACTGCACTCCACCCTTATCCTTTTTCCGTCCGAGCACTTCGTTCTTGCTCTTTCACTCTTATTCCTCCCTCTTGTTTCTTGCACAGATTACATATTACCCATGTTCCTTTACCCCTATTTTTATCAGAATTTCGAACGTCCTGCACCACTTTACACTGTCGATCGCTTTTTCCAAATCGACAATTCCAATGAATGTGTCTTGATTTATCAACGTCATATCTGTCTCTCTGATCCCTTTACCTTTCCTCAAGCCAACTGATCCTCATTTAACAGATTCTCAATTTTCTTTTCAACTCTTCTATATATTATTCTTGTGAGCAACTTGGATGCATGAGCTTCATAGCACTTGCTTGCTGTTTCCGAAGAGGTATACGTTAGATAAAAAAGAAAATGATGCACTGCAGTAGAGATGCTGTTAGATAGGAGTGACATGACAGTCACTTTTTTTTAAGTGGGAGACAGAGAGAAGTCTATAGTGTGTCTTGATGATGAGAGGACACGAACATTTTATCGCTCTTCCTATTGTGAACAGTTTTGTTAATAATATTGGATTTTGGGTATAAATAACGCCAAGTTAAATACAGTGTCTGTATATTTATTGGACAAACAGTTCATCTTGCACTATATAAATGAGTTTCTTTCATTAGGAAACAGGTTGAACAATTAGAAAGTTCTATGGCGGTTGTGTTCAAGACGACCATCGCAGCAGCAATAAGAGTCAAAGTTTCCCACGTCAAAGAAAATAGAACAAAGAACATTTACTATTAAATTTCCCCGAAAGTTTATTTGATATATGTTTGATTGTGTCCGTTTAGTAGCCGGCCCTATAAACATTTCATTAACTTCCATTTATGACTTCACAGCTAAAAGTCGTAAAACATTTCCAATTCAAAAACTCTAATTCTTTATTCAGTCAGTAGTAAAAACTAAATATAATATACTGGCGACTGTGACAGGACCAGACCCCCGTAATCTTCGGATCATAAGTAAAAAGTAATGTAATTGTAACAGTAATAGTTAAAATACTGTTTTTTCTCTGTCTTTTCTCCACATACACAGCCGTGAGGACAGAGTGAGACAAGGAGAACGTTACCAGTAAAAATGGAATCTAATTTCAAAACTAAAGAAAATTTTCTCCAGAGACAAGTTACTGAACTTTACAGGACGTGAACAGAAGTACGTCAACCAAAGGTACGATCACGATTATTGCCCTGCATACCCTAGGCAAAAGCAATTTCGTCACAATATCCTTATTCTTAACCTCCTTAAACCCTTTTTCAAGCAACAATATTTATGGCAGAGTTGATTTTTCATTGCAATTATATTCGATTTTCATATATGTAACAGTAACAATGAGAAACATCTTGTTGCGAACGGTTATCACGAGCGAAATTTTCCACAACAATTGAGTTTCTGTTAAATTTCAGTAATTCACTCACAGTTTGTACCTTTTACTGTCAGTAAAAATGGATTCAAGTGTCAATGAGAAAACTGACATTAAAAATAGTGATCACGAAAATATTGAATCAGAATCAAATGTATTAAATAACGGAAATGTCAGTGCATCGCAACACTATGGCAACGTCTCAGTGGAAAGCAATATACATCTGAACTCAACTGCAATGAACGGACAGAATCTTAGAGCAAATGATGTCATATGGCTAACAATCGATTAGGTTAATTCACAATTCTTGACAGGTAATGGACCTTCTCAAAATAATTTGTATAAAAACAATGCAACAAACGCAGGAAAATTTCCAAGCTCGATACTGAGTGAACGGAACGGACACACACATACGCACACTTTCGTACAGTGACAATCATCATTCGTAGGTGTCACACATACAACAATGCTAATGTAATACAAATGAGTACCGAATAATGTACAAAAATCACAAACGTGTCCACTGGTCTCCGCAATTTAGATCAACGTCTCATTACCTTGGACCAAAATGTCACGACACTTTCGAACGGCTTCGAAACTTTTTACGTAGTAACTTGAACACACAGTCAATAAAATATACTAATATGAACAATTAGCCACACAAACAACTTTCTAGTATTAGTGAGGGTCATGGAAGTTCACAAAGCGCACGTGAAAGCTCAGCTCAGGTGCCAACAACAACGCAGACACACGTATCTGAAATGACGTCTGTCTGCGAAAATTTACTGAATAATGTAAAAAACTTTACGCAACATACAGGATTTCTAACTTTACGCAAACTTTTTTGAAAGCCGAATACGAACATATCAATGACGACGAAGAAAGATTAAATGAGAGAGATGAGGTTGACACCTTTGAAAGCGATTCTAACCCAGCTGAAAAGTGCGTCTGGGATCAAAAAACGTATGTTGACGTGGTTGAAGAAATCACAAACGAAGGAGAACATAAAATTCTAGCAAGAATGGATAGTGATACGAAAGAAGTAGAAGGTAAGATTCGTTATGAACTAATCAGTGAAAGAGACAGTTCGAACGAACCGCCTTCCGCAACTAATCAAAAGACAAAAGCGGTACGAGACAGTAAGTATGCGAATATCGTTTCACCAAAGGCTAATTATAACAAAAGCGAAGGAGAATAGTTTTCAAACAATCAAATGTATGTGCCAGTACCAGCAGAGGCAGGATTACCGCAATCTGATGACATAATCTATCAGTCGTTATAGACGAGGGTCTAATAAAACATAGACAAATCGCAGAGTTCTCACAAGCCTCCAAGAAAACACACCCCATTGTCTTTGTGACAGCTCTTTTTTGCGGGATAACATTCGTGAGAAACTGATAACTGTGCCAACTTAGGACGTAGAATACTTTCACACGTTCGTGGATTCGATTATCCTTATTTATGAGAGCAGTCATAACTCATACGGCTGTAACAAAAGCCAGTGGCATCCAGCGAAAAGTGGAGAATTTAATAACAACAACAACAACAGCACTAACAGCAGAAATCAGTAGGGCAACGGGCAGTGCCGATGCCATTCATACACGCCGCCGCAAGGGTATAACGGTAATGGAGGATTCGTAAATCCTCGAGGAGAGAAATCCTCCAGGAGAGAAATATTAGAAATTATAATTCAGAGTAGCGTGGCTCTCCATCAAGATATAACGGTAATGGTTGGGATCATTGGCGTGGTCCTGAAGATGATAAACAAGGTTACAGGAATGGGAATGAACGCCTACGCATAAATAGCAGTTGTGAAAAAACAGCTATGGGAATGGCATTAAAAAAAAAAACAGCATAACTCCGCGCCTAATAATGAGCGGAACAGAAGATGGCTAGATACCAATCACATTCTAAACATTATAGAAATGACTGACGAGAGTACTGTACCCCACCTTCCCAGACGGTAAATGGCGATCGGTCGGCCTAGACCACTGCCGCCAACCGAAAAAGGAAGAAGGCGCATGATGCTAATAAACAATTATTTCTTAAGGTATGGCTAAGAAATCGGTATGCGAAATGACCTATATACAAATAAGGCAAATCGTACCAAAGGAATAAACGATGAAGCACAGGCAGTGGCTAATGCCAAAATAGGAACAATGGATGTACATGTGATATGAGAGCCGGCCGCTGTGGCCGAGCGGTTCTGGGCGCTTCAGTCCGGAACCGCGCTGCTGCTATGGTTACAGGTTCGAATCCTGCCTCGGGCATGGATGTGTGTGATGACCTTCGGTTAGTTAGGTTTAAGCAGTTCTTAAGTCAAGGAGACTAATGACCTCAGGTGTTAAGTCCCATAGTGCTTAGAGCCATTTGAACCATTTTTGTGATATGAGACACTGATGTGGCTATAAATCTTGTTTCATACCGCTTGTTCGATGAAACAGAGTGGAAACTAAAGCTACTTAATGTACCTGTACAGAGTTGCCATATTTTAAGAGCTGCAGGAAACAAGTCAAAAGGCATCAGGTTACAAACCTGTATACTATTAACTTTCGTTGTAATGACAATTATTGGAGATTCCTAGTGTTAGAAAAAATAATAGTTAACTGTTAAGTAGACATGGATTCTTTTAGGCAATATCAAGAGACAATTGACCCTGGGAATGACAAATGTTACCTTTACTCAAGCGATAAAATAATTTCAGTTGATTTAATCAAAAGAAAGTCTTGTGTGAATAAACAGTTAGCAGCTAAAGTGAATATCCATCCAATTATCCAGGTCTTTCATGTGAATGAGCAATGTAAAGAACAGATCAAAGAAGAGTGACTGTTTTACACATATTCAGAGTAAGGTAGAAGTATCAGGTAGTTTATCAGCTGCACAGAAACAAAAGCTATGTACGCTGTCGGCGTAATATTTGCATGTTTTTGAAAAGAAACCAGGAATAATTAAAGGATTAACTGGAGCATTATACACCGATCTCACTTGCAGCCCCAGCCTAGTGATAGTCGAACCTTGTGGAAGCGTACAACTTGTTTAGGATGCAAGGCCAATTAAAAAAATCATAGTACGTAAAGAACCGAACCAAAAATCCAAGGGAAGCTAGTATTAAAACTCCGTAGAGCACAATTCCTTATAAAAATAGATCTATCAGTCATAATGGCAAGTCTTGTTGCACCCAAATAGCTACCAGTATACGGCATTTGTCTGTAATGGTAGAAGTTATGAGTTTCACGTCTTACTATTCAGACGTACTGTAAGCGCAGAAGTGTTTATTGCCGCTTTGGATAAGGTGCTAGGCCCTGAGTTATTGAGTCAAGCTCCAGTCTATGTGGATGACTTTCTTACTACAACAGCTGAATGGGGTGAGCATATGTGCATATTTAGGGGTGCATATTTAGTTACCATAGGGAAATCAGAATTTGTCAGAAAAGAAATTAACTTCTTAGATCACATTGTTCCACCAAGAGGCATTCGGCCTGGTCCACACAAAGTAGATGCTATCAGACTATTCCCTATCCCACAAACTAAAAAACAATTAAAAGCATTCATGGGCTTAGCTTCGTTCTTCTGGGAGTATGTGCGTCACCAGATACTAAACAGACACGCTCTGTACAGTTCATTGAAGTAGAACCACACATGGCTGTCAGCAGAAAATCGTCAGAAGAGATTTGACATCATATAACAAACTTCGGTAAACTGTTACATATTAGTACATGTTGGTATGACACATGAGAGAAAGCTTTGTGAGAGTGGGTAAATCAAAAGCTATTGTGACTAACTTCACAAGTGCGAAATGGAAAGAATTTGTAACATCAAATACATAAAACATTTTATGTACTCAAATTTCATGCTGAAGTCTGCCTAATAGCATCAATATTTCGTGAGTTTAACAGGTTTATCAGAATGTACACACCACATAACGACATTAAGTGGATTGATACGAGACACTCTTTCAGTATATAGTGAATAATTTGCCACACACATCGGCAGGTTTTACACCAATCGAAGTTATGTACAAGAGGTATAAAATAGACGATTGGGTTAAGCCCTTACCTAATTTTTTTGAGAAAAATTTCCAAGAAAGAGATGTTGTTTGCAGAAAAGATCATACAAGCCTCAACAACGTTGGAAGCAAAGGCACAGACTAATAAAAAAACAGTATGATAAAAGAATGGGAGCACAACTACTTTCCACGTTGGACAGGAGGAGCTATTGCACACACATCCTCAATCTACGAAACAAAAAGTGCTTAACAAAAAATGGCACAGCACGATACATTATGCACAGAATGACACATCCGGTACGCTGTTTTTTTTTGAGCAGCCAAAAAAACATGGAAAATACGTGCATTACATTCACACCACGATATCAAAAAAATTATATGCTAAACAAAAGATGTCAATTCACTTCCACCACTTCTGCACCTACCACCCAGCGGAAAATACAAAACTCAATGGTATGTAAATCCGCAACAAAAGAGGTCAATGCATCTCAACCAGTTCAGTACCTATGGAAAATACAACAACCTGTAATCCTTACAGAAATATGGAGATGCTACCTGATGGTACAGAATGAAAACACTTCAAGGATTTGACACAATATACATGTTTTGCTTAACTATACACAAAATATCCATATTACTTTTGGAAAAAATTGGAGAACCTCATAAAGAAAATTAGACTAGTTGTAATCCCAAGTAGGTACAAAGATTCTTTAAAATGTATTATGAATTTTTTTTTACTCCATTCAGAGCGAAATGAGAATGTACAAACTGCATGTTAAACACATTTTTAGAAACGGTGAAGATGAACAACAGCAATGCAGTGTGGCAGTCTTCGTGGAGGAGGGTGGGGGAGGGGAGTTAGTTTAGTTGTATGTGGTAAAAATTCCCCCCCCCCCTCCTCTTCCCAGTTTTGATATAATCTTCAGTAGCCATGGCTGCATGCACGCTGTACCCAGCGTGCTAGTGAGCCACTTACCATATCATGATTGAATGTAAGAGACACAGCTCATCATTCAGAGATTAACTAGCAAAAATGACAAAATAAGACTTAATTACACAAAATACTTTGTATAAACATCATTAAGTAATCACTGACACATACATGAGACCACATTACACGAATCTTGAACAACTGAAGCAGCAATTTTTCCATGCTGCGTATACAAGTTATAGGAACAAAGGGTACATTTGATAACCTGTATTGCTAGTGAAGGTATTAACCATAAGAATAAACTTGTATAACGAGTGTTACTACTGCACACTTTGTATTTTCTACACATTTTTTGCTGGTATGAAATATTTTATCTAATGACAAATCGATTATCCCACGTCTCTACGTGAGAAACTTAAAAACCTACTTCACACATACGGCTGTATGTAGACCTGGGACTGTGTACAAGGAGAAAGATATATCAGAGGAAGATGCTAAATAGAGAAGAAATTATTTACATGTAAACAGCTGTGGCCACGTGCAAGGAAAGAACTATTTACGGAAAGGTTATGATTATACCAAGGTAATACCTACTCATTAGTCATAACGGACTCGAGTCCATTACCGCAGCAACGTATTTTCGCCATCTGCCCCTGTCTTGGGCTATTTCCTTCCATTCACCTTCAATACCTAGGCACCCCAAATCAGCTTCCACATTGTCCTCCCACTCGGTCTCCCCACAGGACTTTTTCCTTCTAGGTGCCTTACCAGTACTCTGCGCGCTGCCCTGTCCTCGTCCATTCAAGCTACGTGGTTTAATAATACTGATTATGTCAGGGCTTGAATAGAGTTCGTGAACCTCTGAGTTATGCAGTTTTCGCCACTCTCCGCTAATGTCATCCCCTTTAGCTCCGAAAAGTTTCCTCTAAATTTTGTTTTCAAATACTCGAAACGGCTTTTCATTTTGCACAGTGAGAGACCAAGTCTCACACCCATACAGCATAACTGGTAGAATAATTGTTTTGTATATTCTAATCTTTAAATTCCTAGACAATATCCCTGATGAAAGTAATCTATTCAGTGAGAAGTAGCACGCATTTCCTGCCCGTAATCTCTTCTTCAGTTCGGATTCAATCTCATTTCTCGAAGTGGTGCCTACGCCTAGATACTTAAATGTGTTCACATTTTCAAACTGCATGTCTCCAACTCTTAACATTTCCTGATCTACTGCTGTTGGCATTCTAGTAGTAACCAGGTATTTAGTTTTGTCTTCACTTATCCTCAGACCTACATCTTCACTAGCCTTGATTAACGCATTCGCATTTCCTGTTACAGATTCTTTCCTATCGCTAATGATGTTTAGATCATCTGCATACCCTTATATCTTAATATTTCCATTTAACTCCACACCCTCTGAATTATCTGCTGCCATTCGTACAATATATTCTAGGACTACATTAAAAAGTAGCGGAGACAGGGCATCTCCCTGCTTAAGTCCGTTCTTTATTACAAATTCTTCTGACTCCAATTTCCCCACGTGTACTATACCTTTTGTGTTTTTCAAACTTGCTTCTATAAGTTTAACATACTTCTTTGGTATTCCAAGTTCCAAAAGAATTCTGTACTACTTTGACTGCAATACTGAATCATATGCTTTTGTAAAATCTATGAAAAGATCATGAACTGCTTTATTGTATTCCCATTTCTTTTCCAAAATTTGACGCAGGGTGAATATTTGGTCTATAGTTAATCTGTTCCTCCGAAAGCCAGCTTGGTAATCCCCCACAATTTCATCTGCATATGGTGTAAGCCTGCTTAGCAGAATATGTGAGAAAATTTTGGAACATACTGGTAATAGCGATATCCCTCTATAATTACTACAATCCAGTTTGTCACCTTTCTTAAAAATTGGGATCAGAATCGACTCCTGCCATTCTTCAGGTATCATCTCTGAGTTCCATACTTTAGTTATCACTTTGTGAACTACTTCCATCAATTTCTGTCCTCCATTTTTAACTAATTCTGCAGTTATGCAATCTGATCCTGGTGCTTTATGGTTTTTCAATTTGTTGATTGCATCTCTTACTTCCTTTAACATTGGCTCAGGTATCTGGGGTTCTGCTGTATGTATTTCGTACGCCTGTTCATATCCTGCCTCCTGGTGTACATTTAATAAATGCTCAAAATACGACTTCCATTTACTTAATACAGCACTGGGGTCTGTCAGTACTCCCCCAGCATCCCCTCGAAGTGCATTTGTCCTAGCCTTGAAGCCCTTCCTATACCCATTTATGTCTAGGTAAAGTTCCCTAATGTTTTTTTTGTTTTACTGTTTGTTTTCATTTTTCTAATTTGATTGTTAAAATAATCCCTCTTCTTGCCCGTAGCCTACGACCAACTTCTCTTCTCAAGTTCAAGAACTCCTCTCGTTTTCTGTCTCCCATTCTGTCCCAATCTAATCGCACTTTTCTCCTTTCCTCTGCCAATTTCTTGCATTCCTCATCAAACCACGGTTTGCTCCTGTTTTTCTTAATTGTACCTACTGTGACTTTCGCTGCCTCTTTGATATTATTCCTCACATAGATCCACTCTTTATTAACATCCTCGTCTTGATCTTCGTGTGTGCTGAAAGCATCGAACCTATTTGAAATTTCTATCATATACCTTCTTCTAAAGTTTTCATCATTTAGCTTGTCAGTATCGAACCTAACAAGTTCTGCATTGTAACACCTTGATGCTGTTGTAGATAGCCGTTGGTGAACTTTGGCAACTACAAGAGAATGATCAGAATCGCAGTCTGCTCCCCTGAAAGTCCTAACATTTTCTATACTAGTGTGCCAATTTGGTTTCGGGTGTGTCCATCCGGAGAGACCCAAATTGCTTTATGAATGTCCTTCGTTTTGAAATATGTGCTCTCAACAATCATGTCTTTTGAAACAGCAAAATTAACCATCCTTATGCCATTATCATTCGAAATGTTATGCAAACTTACTTTCCCAACTGTAGGCCGGAATGCTTCCTCCTTCCCTGTCTTCGCATTAAAATCACCTATGATTAATTTCGTATCATACGAGGAGAACTCATTCCACAGTTGATCTAGTTCTTCATAAAAGCCGTCTTTAACAACCTCTTCAGTGCCCTCAGTTGGTGCGTGTACATTAATTAATACTAGTCTTGTCTACCTGCCGGACAACACTATAACTGATAGTCGGTCACTAATGAACCTTAAATCTCTGATTGCGTGAAGCACTTTCCTCTGTACTGCGAAACCTGTTCCGAAACTGTGAGCTTCCGCACCTCCATAGAAAAATGTATAGTTACCCCTCTTTATGCTACCTTCCCCCTGCCACCGAGTTTCTTGAATAGCTGTAATGTCTACATCGTATCTATCTAATTCCTCTAATAATGTCTGGAATGTTCCTGGCCTGTTCAAACTTTTAACGTTCCATGTTCCCAACATGAAAGTTCCTTTCGGCTTGAACCTCTTCGAAGTAGGTTCCGCCCGGAGATCCGAATGGGAACCTAGTTTACCTCCGAAATATTTTACTTCAAAGGGACCCATGCCCATTAATGTTACTGATTCTTGATTAATAGATTTGATAGTAAGAGAAGAAGAAACAGGGATGGTTCATCACGCCTTTAACTGCTCCCCACAGGCTGTCCGTGACTGCTCATTTTTTGTATTCGCAGCTACCCTTCATATCAGAAGGCCGTATCCCCTATCCGCAACCTAGGAACGCGCTGTGCTGTGGTGGTAGGGGCCCACGAGACAGATACTAAGGTAATAAATAAAACAAATATTAATGAGTAAGCTATGAAGAGTAACACGATGATGAATGTAGTGATCGTACTATGATTACATGCAATTTATATCACACTAACTAAAGCTATTTGCAATAAGAAAGAACTACATTATTTATATAAAACTTCAAACAATTAAGCTAAGACGATTATACAATATTTTACACCATACTACTGAAAACATCCTAAAAAAAATAAAATTAGCTACACCTAATTAAAATGGACTTGCATAGCTATCATCTACAAACCACAAGGTGAGTCAAGGTTCATTATGGCAAATGAGTGTTATGTACATAAACACACTACAGCAGGAAAATCACTGTCAATGACTGCATAAGGAAGTATGAAATATAGATAAACATATACTCTGAGATGAATGTAAATGAAACTTCATGCGCAAAAATATTAAGTATACCGAGCTGTACTTTGCGCATGCGTATATGTGAATGAACATGCTGACGTGCAAGCAATTATGCATAATTAAGAAGTTACGTGATATATAAATTTTGCAGGGAATATGCAAAGTAGCACGTAACACTTGGCAGAAAGACTGAATCGGAGGTGGAAGGTACAAACAAAAGACCCCATTATTTTAGTTTATAATTTATGTATGTTTGTGATTGTGTGGAATTTATGAAAATGAGCATAAATAGGCACATTTATATTCAGTTCGTTGAAACATACACTCCTGGAAATGGAAAAAAGAACACATTGACACCGGTGTGTCAGACCCACCATACTTGCTCCGGACACTACGAGAGAGCTGTACAAGCAATGATCACACGCACGGCACAGCGGACACACCAGGAACCGCGGTGTTGGCCGTCGAATGGCGCTAGCTGCGCAGCATTTGCGCACCGCCGCCGTCAGTGTCAGCCAGTTTGCCGTGGCATACGGAGCTCCATCGCAGTCTTTAACACTGGCAGCATGCCGCGACAGCGTGGACGTGAACCGTATGTGCAGTTGACGGACTTTGAGCGAGGGCGTATAGTGGGCATGCGGGAGGCCGGGTGGACGTACCGCCGAATTGCTCAACACGTGGGGCGTGAGGTCGCCACAGTACATCGATGTTGTCGCCAGTGGTCGGCGGAAGCTGCACGTGCCCGTCGACCTGGGACCGGACCGCAGCGACGCACGGATGCACGCCAAGACCGTAGGATCCTACGCAGTGCCGTAGGGGACCGCACCGCCACTTCCCAGCAAATTAGGGACACTGTTGCTCCTGGGGTATCGGCGAGGACCATTCGCAACCGTCTCCATGAAGCTGGGCTACGGCCCCGCACACCGTTAGGCCGTCTTCCGCTCACGCCCCAACATCGTGCAGCCCGTCTCCAGTGGTGTCGCGACAGGCGTGAATGGAGGGACGAATGGAGACGTGTCGTCTTCAGCGATGAGAGTCGCTTCTGCCTTGGTGCCAATGATGGTCGTATGCGTGTTTGGCGCCGTGCAGGTGAGCGCCACAATCAGGACTGCATACGACCGAGCCACACAGGGCCAACACCCGACATCATGGTGTGGGGAGCGATCTCCTACACTGGCCGTACACCTCTGGTGATCGTCGAGGGGACACTGAATAGTGCACGGTACATCCAAACCGTCATCGAACCCATCGTTCTACCATTCCTAGACCGGCAAGGGAACTTGCTGTTCCAACAGGACAATGCACGTCCGCATGTATCCCGTGCCACCCAATTTGCTCTAGAAGGTGTAAGTCAACTACCCTGGCCAGCAAGATCTCCGGATCTGTCCCCCATTGAGCATGTTTGGGACCGGATGAAGCGTCGTCTCACGCGGTCTGCACGTCCACCACGAACGCTGGTCCAACTGAGGCGCCAGGTGGAAATGGCATGGCAAGCCGTACCACAGGACTACATCCAGCATCTCTACGATCGTCTCCATGGGAGAATAGCAGCCTGCATTGCTGCGAAAGGTGGATATACACTGTAGTAGTGCCGACATTGTGCATGCTCTGTTGCCTGTGTCTATGTGCCTGTGGTTCTGTCAGTGTGATCATGTGATGTATCTGACCCAGGAATGTCTCAATAAAGTTTCCCCTTCCTGGGGCAATGAATTCACGGTGTTCTTATTTCAATTTCCAGGAGTGTATAAACACGAGCGTAGCTCTGTCATCTGGAGAGTAACAACGAGCACAGTGGATCTCACATTAACTTAGTCTGCCTCTTAAGCGATTATGTAATCCTTTGAGTGCTGTATTCAATGAAATACATACATGGTCATGAAACCCACATCTGAGGGTAAATTAACATTTATCTACACGTTATACAAAGAGTAACACGAAAGTACCGTTGTATAAATGCTCGAACACTATACAGAGTTATCAGTGAACCTGAATATGAAATGCAATGTACACGTATATACATACTATCGCTTTTAAGTGCACAAAGGTGGTTTCAACATTGAGTAGCTGAGTGAAAAAATGAAATATAAACAGAAAATGGTTTTGAGACTAGACAGGAATACAGGAAACACTATGCTGTGAGAAGAATATGGATTTACAACCAGTATTTCACTGTCCTCGTAGCAAGTAACGTAAATTATTTGGGAAAACAAATACTAGTACAAGAAAATGTATGATGTTGATCTTAAACAGAAGTTTCTTGATGAACTTCCAATGCTTTTCCTTTCCTAGTGTAATGCTGAAACTGCACTTGATTGTGTTGATGATAATATCAATTTTCAGGTTATTACAGGAGACGTAAAAATTTTGAGGGATAAATTCTTCACTCACTGAAAGAAAATAAAGAATATTTTTTTAGAGCTAAATATAAAGCTGTTAGAAAAAATTAAGTACGACGAACGTCAAGTTAGGATATAGATGAGATTTTCTTGTAATTGTACTTGTGTGATTTTTATTTGTTTCATGTCTTTGTACATATGTTCATGTATATTTTGTAAATCTGTGAAAACCAATCTTACGTGACATCAGTCTAATTAGAAGGTGCAAACACGTATGAAAGTGCTGTGCGACGGTTAATGTTCGCAATCGCCAATTGATTCATCATATGCAATGCAGAAAATTATACGAATCTTCAGTGTCGAGCTGAATAGGTATAACAGTGGCAAGTGTATCCTATTGGAAAGATGGACACTCACCAAAATTTCATCCAGACGTAGCAGGGTCCATCGGCCTCACGATGCAGAAGACATCGTCGTAGCTTACGAAATCCGTAGGCAGGTGTAAATAGTTACCGTGAGTGGACACCACGAACTGTTCCCACTCCATCACGCGTGCATGGTGTGGAAAACAGTCGTCGCGTGGAACTTCAGACTATGGTGCATGCTCACGCTGACCAATCAACGATAATACGAAAACAGAGGACACAAAAGATGCAAATTTTTCTCGTATACTGAAGGAGACATGCAGTTGTCATATATGTAATTAAAAAACGATAAATATTCAGCTGAATTCGGAAAAAGACTACATGATGTGAACAAAATTTGTAATATTTTCGTTTTATGTTTAAAGTAATTCATTTATTTGTCATTTTAACGTAGTGTAAGAACATTTTTGATAAAATATATGGTATACAAAGAATTTTATAAAAACGTGTTCCCACATAGCTGACGCACATTAGTTAAACAGTATCTGTATTAAAGAATAATAGACAAATATGCCAATAGTTTAAGAGGCATAATAAAGGTAATGAAAACACACGACTGCACATTGCCCCTCTGTGTAAAAAAGTAAAGTATATTAATTTGTACAAGTTCATAAGAAAAGGCCACAGTCTTGCGCAACAAGAGTAATGGCCCTTGTTAGATGTTTACAAAGAGGTATACATAAGATAACAAACGGAGCGATGCGCTGCAGCAGAGATGCTGTCAGATCAGAAAGATGTGACCGTCACATTCTTTTGTTTTTAGTCGGTAGAGAGAGAGAGAGAGAGAGAGAGAGAGAGAGAGAGAGAGAGAGAAGAGTGGGTGGTGTGTCTTGAAAAGAGAACGCTAACATATAACGGGCGTTCAAAAAGAAACGAGTTGGAGGCATAATTACAGAAACCAGTACCTGTATGTTGGAAGTATTGACCCTGGCTGTTGAGACACTTGTCCCACTGTGACACAAGGCGGTGAATGGCTGTCGCATGAAATTCACAGGGCTGCCATGAGATCCATTTCCGCACGTGCAGCTGGATGTCGTCGTCCACACGGATCCAGGGAAGGTTATGCTGACGATCTTTGACCTTCTGATTCACTTGCTGCAGCATGGGACAACAGTGAATGCCCAGCTTTACTCGCAAACTTTGACCATCTTTCCACAAGTGATCAAATGAAAACGAGCAGGCAATCTCACCTGTGGGATCATTCTGCTCCACGATTATGCAAAGCCTCATACGGCCAACGCATTCGCGGCACGTCTGAAGATATTGAAATGGGTTCTCGGTCATACTCCATACAGTCCGGACAGTCCATTTTTGGTCCCCTTAAAGCTCTGAGGGGCAAACGATTCACCTAGGACGACAACGTACAGCAGTACATGCGGAACTAAAAATGGCTCTGAGCACTATGGGACTCAACTGCTGTGGTCATTAGTCCCCTAGAACTTAGAACTATTTAAACCTAACCAACCAAAGGATATCACACACATCCATGCCCAAGGCAGGATTCGAACCTGCGACCGTAGCAGTCGCACGTGCGGAACTGGTTCACATCGCAGTCCCGGCAATTTTATGAGACAGCCATTCCCCGCCTTGTGTCACAGTGGGACAAGTGTCTAAGCAGCCAGCGTCAATACCTCTAACATACGGGTACTGGTTTCTGTAATTATGCCTCCGGCTCGTTTCTTTTTGAACGCCCCTTGTATTTTCGCATCTCCTATTGTAACAGTTTTGATAATAATTTTGGATTTTGGGGTAATACAAATAATGCCAAGTAAAATACAGTGCTTGTCTATTTATTGGACCAACAATAAATCTTACAGCTTCGAAATATGAATTTCTATCATTAGCCGACATAGTAAACAATTAGCAACTTCTACGGCGGCTTAATTCAAGACGACTGTCGCAGCAGAAAGAAGAGGCGAAGTTTCCCACTGCGAAGAAAATACAAGTTAGAAAGTTACTATTAAATTTCCTTAAAAGTGTATTTCAGACATGTTTGATGGTGTCTGTTCGGCAGCCGGCCGTAAAAACATTTCGTTAACTTCCATTTATGACTTCACAGTTAAAACTCGTAAAACATTTATCATTCAAAAACTCTGACCATTATCCAGCCAATAATAAAAATAGAATATAAGATAAACTGTAAAGCTGATTGTACGATAATTCTCGCACTTGTCGACTCTTGCAGTCTTCGGAGTTGTGTGGATGATGTTTTTTGAAAAGTCTGATGGTATATCGCTAGCCTCGTACAATCTTGTTGCCACTTCCCAAAATATTTTAGAAATGCCAATAGAATGTTATTTACCCCTTCCGCCTTACTTGATATTAAGTAGTCCAAAGCTCTTTTAAATTTCGATTTTAGTACTTGATCCACTGTCTCTTCCCTATCGACTTTCGTTTAGTCTTCTACCACGTCATCAAACAAGTTCTTCTCCTCACAGAGGCCTTCAGAGTACTCTTTCCACCGATTCGATGTCTCATCTGCATTCAACAGAGGAATTCTCACCCCAATCTTAATGTTACCGCACTCACTCTTAATTTCACTGAAGCTTGTTTTGAATTTTCTGTATGCTGAGCCAGCCCTTCCGACACTCATTTCTTTCTTTGTTTGTCCATATTTTTCATGCAGCCATTTCGTCTTAGCTTCCCTGCACTTCCTATTTACGTCATTCTTATGTGACGTGTTTTAATCTGTATCGAAAAAAATTCCTATGCCATTAATGCGTTACATATATCAATAAGGACATTTATTATTAATTAAGAATTAAGTTCGGAAACTATCCAGCGAAAATCTGCTTAAAACGTTGCAAGAAGCAGCTTTAAATGATGAATACAGGAATATAGTGCAACTCCCTGCGTATTGCTTCAGTAGGATTCGGAAGACAACATTAGATTACTTACAGCGCCTACAGAGGCATTCAAACAGTACTGCTCTCGCTCTTCATAAGTGAATGAAACGGTAAGAAGACCTAATAACTGGTATTTCACATAGGAGCTGATAAACATAGTCGATTTTACAAGCGATATAACGTAAAGTTTATTTTACTCATGGTCGTTCATGTAGACACGTCTGTACTCTATCACGGCGAAAACGGTAAAGAAACAAAACATATGCACACTGTGCGTTGTCAAGGGAAAAAAATCAGATGAAAGCAGCAGATGAAAGGGCAGCGATGAACGATAGAGTTCGTATCTCACTATCTGCGGCATACTAACTTTTGTCTTTGGCCGCTACTAGATGTAGTTTATTCACATCAATGTTCGAAGCAAAGAGGATACTACATTGCCGCATTATTTTGTATCATTTTCTCGTAGAAGCACTGAAAAATATTTACTTAAATACCGGTTGCACCAACTTCACTGTTCGTTAGTTACATGGTGAAGTATTTCTTACTGAGTCAGTTCACAACAACACAACTATATCATTGGTTTAGTGAGTCCTCTCAACAATAAGTTCGTCACTAATTCTTCATGACAAGTGGGAGTAATATATGAGTAATTAATTCAATAAACTCTTGAAGATAATTGAGTTCCTTAAAGACAAATATTAAAACATAATGTATTTAACTAACTAGTCTAGTAGCTTAATCAATAAGAACCTACGAAAACGATTTACAAAATTCTCTATTGGCCATGGAAGCAGAAAATCATTACAATAAGTATACTCATTAGAGGATTGATTCAACATTTTTGTAGAGTGTTACAAGAGCTTTTAGCTCTGAGACTCTCTGATCTTTATACAGAGTTTGGTTACAGGTCTCTCATCGATATTTATGCTCATTAGAGTTCATGCAACTCAATTTTCTTTCAATATATTCGCTCTAGAATGAGTTACCTCCCCGTTTAGATGTGGCATAGCCACATCCCAGCATTCGCCTGCGGTCGCGAAGAAAACACACTTAAACTTCGAACGAGATGTTCTTCGTTTCCGCATTGCTGGTTACGTTGCATAGGATAATAAGGTGGAACAGACAATGGATCTGTCATTCAGCCTGATATTTGGTTTCATGGACGCAGTCTGCACACGTCAGGGTGAGGGTGAGTATAGTCTCCAAAACTCAGGGAGATATATATGAAACGGTTCAAAAACACATCGTAGACAGAAAGTAGTAAAGAAAATACACTGCGCTGCCTGACAGAGACTGGAATCGGTCTGGACTGAGGACTTGTTCGCAGAGGTATCGAAGGAATTAAAATACGCGAGAAGTGGTAATAGATCTTAAATTAATGAAATAGCATCCTTGCGATATTCGATGTTGTATCTTGCTAAAGTTCTTTAATTCAAGTTGATGCGTCTCTTCTAATAACTGTGACAATATTTCACGCTTTTCGTAAATTCTTATGATGAACGAACTGCTAAGTAGAGAAAAATATTTCATAAAAAGTGTAGTGTACTGAAAGCCAAGGATTGCATATTAAATGTGGTGCAAGCGATAAGCTAAAGGGAAAGTGTCTGCGGCACTTTCATTTCTTTGAAACAAAATATTGTTAAAAGAGAACTTCCTCTTTTGGTAGATTATTTATGCTACTACAGACGAAATGTCAGGACTTACGTTACCAGAGCTCTCTGTATATTGAACTGTTTAATGAATAATAAGCTTAAATTTTTTGAAATGGTGTCTGCAAGTAATTTGTAGAATCCTATATATGATAACATTAATTTTTTGTGTGAGATCCGGCCGCGGTGGTCTCGCGGTTCTAGGCCCGCAGTCCGGAACCGTGAGACTGCTACGGTCGCAGGTTCGAATGCTGCCTCGGGAATGGATGTGTGTGATGTCCTTAGGTTAGTTAGGTTTAATTAGTTCTAAGTTCTAGGCGACTGATGATCACAGATGTTAAGTCGCATAGTGCTCAGAGCCATTTGAACCATTTTTTTGTGTGAGTTTTTTATGTTTTAAAATCACGGACTCGTTGTTTTAGAGCAGAACGACCGAATGTTCTATCTTTATTGTCGTTTAAATATTACTTTCATGTAAAGTCAGACCTTCTTTTCTTGACGTCTGATCTAATACTTGTTGCCACAGCACAGTTTTACGTGAAATTCAGTACAGTATTTTCGCGGTCAAAGAGTGCTTTCAAACAATTAAGATGAACAATAGCCACCAGCGCCTGATACAACAGAAGCAGAACGTAAATGTGAAGTCATTTGTATGATAAAGAAGAATGTGACTAAGTTATTTACGGCAATTAATTTTACTTGATGTCGAAGGTATTTACGGCAATTAATTTTAATTGATGTATGTTGTACTGATAACTTGTGCCGTAGTTCTCGCGAGCAAAAATCTTAAATGTATTGCCTACGTTTTTGTAACATTTAAATTTTTTTTCAAAATTTTATTCTGCCAATAAGGAGAGGACGAATTGTACGTACATGTATTACAAATATTTTCTTTGTTACACATAAAACGCTGAATACCAGGCCTGACAAGAGAGACAAGAGTACAAAGACAAACTAAGGAGAAAGAGAAAACAAAAAGGAATAATAATTTGTATGTATTATGGTCATATTGTTCTCAAGCATTACGAAACCAAATTTCCACCATCGCAGCAACCAACAAAAATACCAGATACTGGCATCCTTGAGTAATAACTTGGTTATGAATGTCACGAATCTTGAAATTTATCGTAGATGTATCATAACTCATTATAAATGTTGTCAATCTGCAATTTAAAGAATTTGTGATTGTACTTATTGTTGTTTGCTTAAAAATTGCCACTTTTGCACTGCGTATAGATAAGCTGCCGGTGTGATCTCATACTGTTTTATGATGTGGCGTACTCTTGCTTCAAAATTCAGCGAGAATCACTCTATTGCTAATTGAATTATTTATCCGCAGGCAAGCCTTAGTAACGCCAACAACGTTAAATTTTAATAAACAGCTAATTATGACGAAAATTGGCAAGGATGATGACATGGTGCACGTAGAGGAGATAGCAAGCCAAGAAAATGTTGAAAATGACAGCATGACGAAACCTAGTATTGAAATTACAGATGTGCCGCCATTGAGACTGAGATACATATACTTCCCCCCGTCTGAATCAGTCCAACAATATCTACTTACCAGCTTCTCTTACCCCACGTGGACAAAGCATCAAGGTATAAAGAACCAGGGACAAGAGAAATGTGGTTCGGAAACAGAGAAGGAAAAAGTATAAGAGCTGTACTCGTACAAGGAGTTCAAAAGTTATTTACAGTAGCATAAGAATTTTCATGTCAGTTAATATTATGTCATAAATTCAGAGATAGAACTGTCTGATAAGCGATACACTTGGGTATAAGATTTTTGAATACCAACGACGAGCGGATGAAAAGGTAAAGATATGAGCATGTAACAGTTACGATTATCACAAGTAATAACAAGATCGTCGTAAATGTTACTAGTCAAGGGATAGAAATGCATAATACTGAAGGATAAGTACGAAATGAACTGCATCAGCTAATGTATTTTTTAAATAAGTAGACAAATATTATAGTCACTACATGTTCTAAGTGTTTTCCTATGGTTCGTAATATAAGATGTACTTTAGCATTTAAGTGTATGAAGGATCACATACTCAATGTGAAGACGGAGCATTAGTTTAATTAATATTTATTTGCCATACGTGTATGAAATAGGACCTTGAATATACAAAAAAAGAAACGATGAGCAGTCACTGGTAGTGTGATATAAAGTTATTAGCTAATGAATGAGAAGTCAGAGGTCAATGAACTATATAGCCAGATTTAATACTAATGAAAATAATTGGCTGTTGTTAGGACCATAATTTAGAAAACTAGTGTAATGAAGAAAACAGTGTCCATGACATAAATAAACGGAGAAAACATTAAAGAAACCCTTAAATTAGCTAATATTAAAATAGCAGAGAGAAAAAAGTGTAGTTAGAAGCGTACTATTTTTCAGATTATTTATTTTTATATAACGCAAATTCAGTTTTTTGTAGCCAGATGGGCTACAATGGTCTTAGCGAAACCTCAGATTCAATGAAACCAAGCGGGACAGGCACGTCTGTGCTACCGCGTTAATTTCTGTACGCTGTGTTTTGTTGCTGATCACCGTTAATCGGAACGAGAAAGCATGTTCTACTAGAGCGTATATTTGCATTTAAACCAAGAAACTGGAAAAAAATTAAATAAGGAATGAAGAAAGGCATATGTATACATTTCACGCATGCAGGAACCATACAATTGGCTGTACAGATGGTAAACTGTCAAGGTAAATAATAATGTTAAACTGTTAGGTGTAAAATGTTTATAAAAACTTCAAGATTATTGTAAATAAAAATAAAAATTCCATTCTGCTGGAGACATAAAAAACACGGAACCTAGAAATACGCCAACAGATAAAACGTGAGGTGTATAAAAAATGAGTCGTGATGTGCACGATCGTCCGGGTAAAGCATATGTGTTTACGAACGAAAGTTGTGGATGGTCAGTGAGCGAAAAAACAAGTGATATATGAAAGCGTCGTAGCAATAATGGGACACCTCCAGTTTTGTTCATTTAGAGATATTTGACACTTAAACATGATTGACTGATGACAACAGAAAGAAACGGTAATCCCTTGCAACAAGTGATGGACCGCAATATTTCACGTATCTTAATAAGAGAGCTATCATTACAGAACCGTGTTTCAGCTTCGTTCTCTCCAAATGAAAAAAACTGGAGTTGCACTACTATTGAAGTAAGGCCTAAGTATGTGCAATGCTTAATGGAACAAAAGCGAAGTGATTGCTTATTTTGTGTGATCTCTAACAATGAAGTGTTGAGGAAATGCAATGGCAAATGCTGCATCGGATAGACTCTTCAAGAAAAACTAACTATTTCGCAGATCATATGCAAGACCGCTTCGGTGGTGTAAGAACCGTGCGAATGCTATTACCGGAAGCGACAATACAGACCGCAGCGACAGTCACTTGTCACTTTACTAGATGTGTGTTATATTGATTACTGCAGCGTGACACTACACTTGTGACGCAGCTTTCTTAAATGCATTGCATACGTTCTTGTAACATCAAAATATTTATTTCCAAATTTCATTCTGCCCGTAAGGAAAGGTTACATTACAAAGTTTTGAAATGCTGTATTTAAATGGTGTCATTATTCAGTTCGTGCGGCTGCCAGTTGCGCTGCTAGATTCTCCTAGGTCTGATGAATGAAGCTCGGGTATCCATGACTAACACTCAATTAATCTGTCAGACTGTGTTCGGAAATCTTGAAACCATGGCGCAACACCCAACTAAAATTTCAATTATTATCAGTTAAATCCTCTTTACATTCACGCATCAAGTTCTTTTTCGAGAAAGACCAAGTCGGAGAAAACTTCACTCTTTTGCTCTAGCAAAATTGTTGAATATTTCCGATGAACCAAGTGGCTTATTCGTGCACGTCATAAATTTTCTCACGCGTCATGATAACGCTTTCGTAAAACTGACACATGAAAGATAATCTTATGTCAATCTGATAAAATCAAATACACATCCAATACACCTGACTCTCTGTTTTCAAAACAAATTTATGAATCCGTTAATACTTCAGGATTGACTAGGCAGAGAAATAAACTGTGCACATCTTCATGCTTTATTACACTCGTTACATATGAAGTTGATACATTGCAAACGTTAACAGTTCGACAGCAGAATTCGACGTGATCCATTAAACATCACATATGCACTGAGATGACGAAAGTCGTGGGATGGGAGTATGCACATATACAAATGGCCGTAGTATCGCGTACACAAGGTATAAAAGGGCAGTGCATAGGCAGTGCTGTCATTTGTACTCAGGTGATTCATGTGAAACAATGTCCGATGACATTATTGGCGAATGACGGGAATTAGCAGACTGTGAATGCGGAATGGTAGTTGGAGCTCGTCGCATGGGATACTCAGTCTCGGAAATCGTTAGAGAATTCAATATTCCAAGACCCACATTGTCAATAGTGTGCCGATAATACCAAATTTCAGACATTACGTCTCACCACGGACAACGGAGTGCCCGATGGCCTTTACTTATCGACCGAGAGCAGCGGCGTTTGCGTTGATTTGTCAATGCTAACAGACAAGAAACATTGCGTGAAATAACGGCAGAAATCAAAGTCGAACAAACGTATCTGTTGGGTCAGTGCGGCGAAATTTGGCGTAAATGGGCTATGGCAACACACGACCGACACGAGTGCCTTTGCTAACAGTACGACGCGCAGCGCCTTTCCTGGGCACGTGACCGTACCGGTTGGCCTCTAGAAGACTGGGTCGGATAAGTCCCGACTTCACTTGGTAGGAGCTGATGGTATGGTTCGAGTGTGGCGCTGACCTCACGAAGCCGTGGTCCCCAAGCTGTCAACAAGGCAGTGTGCAAGCTAGTTGTGGCTCCATAACGGTGTGGGCTGTGTTTACATGGAATGGAACAGATCATTGACTGGAAATCGTTATATTCTGCTACTTGCAGAGAATTAGACGCCATTGATGGACTTCATGTTTCCAAGCAACGATGGGATTTTTATGGATGACAGTGCACCATGTCACAATGCCACACTTCTTCGCTTTTGGTTTGAAGAACATTGTGGATAAATTGAGCGGACGATTAGGGTCGATCGACATGAGTACATGAATGCTATCGACCATGTATGTGTTTCTCTGCCTCGTGATGACTGGGTGTTTTGTGTTGTCCTTAAGTTAGTTTGGTTTAAGTAGTTCTAAGTTGTAGGGGACTGATGACCATAGATGTTAAGTCCCATAGTGCTCAGAGCCAGCCATGTATGGGACGTAATCGGGAGATCAGTTCGTGCGCAAAATCCTGCACCACAACACTTCCGCAATTATGAGTGACTGTAGAGGCAGCATCAGTCAATATTTCTAGAGGGGGCTTGCACCGAGCTGCTGCACTACGCCGAGCAAAATGAGCTTCGATACGGTATTGGGAAGTATTGCATGACTTTTGTCACCTCAGTGTACATTCGTGTTATATTTCTGATTGTCGTCGTTTTAGTTAATTACGTTATTTTAATTGATTCGTTATGGGGACCAGAGGTAACACTAGGCAGCAGGGTCTTCTTCACGTCGCTGGCCGTAGTAGCGGTCGGCTTATTGTCGGTGACTGCAACGACGAGGATGCAGCACTTTCGTTCTCGTCATACAACGTTTTGTATGAACAATAATAATAAATAATAGTGTCTCAAACAAACATTAACTTCTGTACATTACATTAACTTCTTTAGTACAGCGTAGTGGAATAGCTACCAGAGAGCCATCTGTGTCTATTATTTAATAGAGAATGCTCACAGCCAGAAGGCATGCCACGGAGAAGCACTCTTTCTTCCTACACCCAACTAAGGGAGTTGGAAAGATCCCGAGTTCGAGTCTCGATCCGGGACACAGTTTTAATCTGCCAGGAAGTTTCAGTTATCCGACGGCGCGGTGCCCGGTCAGAGAGTTGATTGTCCTCTGTAATAAAAAACACTGAGTGAAAATATCAACAACGAACTTGAATGGGTGTCATGTGCCGTCCGCAACGACCAAATACAACGAACAAATGAAAGAAAAAAAAAAGGTGAAATTGTGGCGTTCGGAGTGGCGAGTGATTCTTTCGGAGAACTGCCACACAGGTTGGACATTTTGCTTCAGTTTTGCAGCGATGCTGATCTCAGTGGTCACGTGCACGAGGTTCTGGAGGTTCACGCAGCACATACGTCCGCCAGGATCATCGTATTGTGAGGGCAGCAGTGGCACATGGTACAGCTACCACATCGAGGTAACAGGACTTGTAAGCCCAGGCGTGTCAACACGAACTGTTGCGAACCAGTTACTAGCAATGGAACAATGGGCACCCAGATCTCTAGCACGTCTCCCACTCACGCCACAGCATCTCGTCTACTGCCGTGACAGGACGAGTTGGAAGATGGAATGACACGCCGTGGTCTTCAGCGATGGAGGTAGATTCTGCCTGTACGCAAATGATGGTCGTTTGCGCTTACGGCTTTGACGTGATGGGCGCAGTCTTATAGACTGTATTCGTCGAATGCACAGTTCAAATGGTTCAAATGGCTCTGAGAACTATGGACTTAACGTCTGTGGTCACCAGCCCCCTAGCCTTAAAACTACTTAAATGCAACTAACCGGCCGGCCGGAGTGGCCAAGCGGTTCTAGGCGCTACAGTCTGGAACCGCGCAGGTTCGAATCCTGCCTCGGGCATGGATGTGTGTGATGCCCTTAGGTTAGTTAAGTTTAAGTAGTTCTAAGTTCTAGGGGACTGATGACCTCAGAAGTTAAGTCCCATAGTGCTCAGAGCCATTTTGCAACTACCCTAAGGACATCACTGACATCCATGCCCGAGGCAGGATTCGAACCTGCGACCGTAGAGGTCGCGTGGTTCCAGATTGAAGCGCCTAGAACCGCTCAGCAACACTGGCCGGCTGAAGTTATAGTGGCCGTATCTCAAGTCTAGGGTGCGATAATCAATGACCCTTGTTCACCTTTGGTGCTTCAAGAGCTTACACGAACCAGTATTCGGACGTGCAGAATGCTGTTGTATCTGCTCTTTTGCCTTTCTTGCAACAGGAAGGTCATGTGTTTTTCCAACAGGATAACGCTCGCCCCACACCCGCCTGTGCAGCTTAACGCGCTCTGCAACACCCCTGCATGTCCTCTGGCTAGTGCCAGCTCCGGACTTGTCTAAAACCGAGCATGTGTGGGATGTGACGGGACGAAAAGTGATTCATGCTACTCGTCAACCAATAACTTCCACAGAACTATATGAGCACGTCGAGCAGGTGCGGAATAACGTATCCCAGGACAGTTGTTTAAATGTTCAAATATGTGTGAAATTTTACGGGACTTAACGGCTAAAGTCATCAGTCGCTAAGCTCACGCACTACTTAACGTAAATTATCCTACGGACAAACACACGAACCCATGCCCGAGGGAGGACTCGAACCTCCTCCGGGACCAGCCGCACCCAGGACAGTATTTGCCATCTGTACGATCGACAGGATGCTAGAGTCAGGCCCCGCATTGCCGCCATTGCAGTTAGACCACGTACTAATATGGGCGTTTCAGCAGAGGTCGATACCTGGAATCTCAGAACCGCTCTTGCTGTTGATCTGAAAATGTAATCATTTCACACATTCCATATGTACTGTTGCAACAACAAATCTTGAGTGAACTGGAAACCTCTAAAAGAGTGTACAATTTCTTTCTGACACCGTAGTTCATATCAAATGTTCTGCTACGCACTTTACACTGAGTTACAGAGTGTGAATGTAGGTGTAGATGAACAGCATCAAACCACGTCATTATTGCTGGTTTCTTAGAAGGAGCGCAGTTATGTATTTTGACCTATAAATAACAAAAAGGAAGAGGTGTCATCCTTGCAGCAGCAGTTGCAGCCACCTGGTGGGATTAGACGCCTGAGGCAGCGACGTGTGTGTGTGTGTGTGTGTGTGTTGAGCTGGGAGCGGCAGGGTCGCGCCGGTGCACTTTCATCTGGGGAGGGCCCGCCCGCGGGTGCTGCATAATGGAACTCCTAGCCCGCTACCTGCAGCCTGCAGCCAGCAGCCGGCGGCCGCCTCTCAGGGAAAACTACGGCTCCCTCGCCTCGGCTGCAGGACACGCCGTCCCAGCTACAGCCACTACCTTGCTGGATCCCACTCACATTATACGAACTTCCTCGCCTGTGTAAACTGCGCAACTCCAAATAATAAAAATCAAGGAACAGTCTGAATATCTCCAAGACATTAACTATCAAATATACGAGGTATGTTTCTTTTTTTTTAAGTAAGTACTTTTCTACACAATTTCCGTCAATATCGACGACGCACTTGTCATAACGTTGTACCAGTTTTTGAATACCCTCCTCATAGAAGTCTTCCGCCTGAGTGCATCACCACTGTTTTGACTTCGTCATCGTCTTGAAGACGATGACCGCAAAGGTGTTTCTTCAAGTGCAGGAAAAGATGCCAGTCACTGGGCGCAAGATCGGGGCTGTACGGAGGATGATCTAGAGTTTCCCACAGAATAGATGTGATGAGATCATTGGTCTGATTCGCCACATGCGGACGGGCATTATCTTGCAGTAAAACGATGCCCTTGCTCAACTTGCTACGTCTTTTGTTCAGAATTGAACGGCGCAGATTGTGCAATGTCTTACAGTACGCTGCTGCATTGATTGTCTCATTACGAGGCGGTCAGCGTTTTATCCGGATCCCACCCGATTTGTAATGTTCTATTTCAACCCGCTGTGACAAACTGATAAAACAGTAAATAACCACGTTTTTGAACTTCTATGTCAAGCTGTTATTTTTTTAAGCCAAGTATCATTTGGCGCTCTGAAACTGTATTTAGAGATAAAAGCAGGTTGTCAATACTTCAGGCGATCGTTGACTGTGGAGACACGGCGACTTGATAGTGTAGTTTTATCAACAATCGTTCTGGAGATTACCTTTCACAACTCCTCAAAATTGTGTAATACTTTTCTGCAATCTTCGGCCACAACGCAGGTGTGGAAAGGACATTTTCTTTATGAAATACACGTTTGACTGATGAAAAAATAGACTTTCTGTAGAATGTGTGAAGTATCTGTTAAAGATCTCACTTGTTCTCAGTACAATGATAACATCAAATTCAAGAAAGTCTTACCCATCATGGCTGTGAGAAACTTGTTTTTGTAAAAAAGTTCGCCTTTGTGATTCAAATAAAGATTGTTTGTAATTCATCCTCCTTCCGTATTTCTTTCTTTTTAATACTTCTGAGGTCATCAGTCCCTTAGAACTTAGAACTACTTAAACCTAACTAAACTAAGGACATCACACACATCCATGTCCGAGGCAGGATTCGAACCTGCGACCGAAGCGGTCGCGCGGTTCCAGTCTGTACCGCTCGGCCACCCCGGCCGGCCAAGTGGTAAGGTCTACGGTTCCAAAATGGTGTAAAAAAATTAAATTTATAACTAAATGTAGTCAAAAGACACGGCCATTTATGTTAAATATTTTGATACTGCAAACTCACTCATCAGAACCTACTGGGTACCTCCTGTTCACTCATTAAAATTGCAAAAAGCACGGCTTCACATTGCAAATAAACGAAACAAACCCGAAAATAGTTAATTTGCAGTTATATCACATAAAAAATGCTTTTTTGCCATTTGTTGACCATCTTCCTGACTGTCTCTCCGTCTGTTAACACCGTTTCTTCTCAGGAACGGATTGACTTATCAGTCCAAATCTATCTGGGATACTAAAGTCTACGGCTCCTGGCGATGTAAAAAGTTACTTCTAAATCGATGCAAATGAAAACATACGGTCGTCTGTTAAGACTCCTTCTTTCTCAGGAACGGGTAGTGATATCAAATCGAAATTTATGTCAAATATTGAGATTTACACTCCCTTGGTGGTATAAATAATTGAACTTCTAGGTCACTTATTTTGACACTCGCAAACTCACTCATCAGTGACAAGTATTAGTCCGAATAGGAATGAAACAGTGTAGTATCAGTTGTGGTAATTCGCGATTCCGACCGTCAAACACACTATCTGTATGTTCTGGCAACTGATATCTTTGCTATGGCGTACTAAATGTAAATCTTTTTTCCTTAATTGTCTTTTAATTACCTCGCTCTGAATTGTCAGTACTACGAGTGACCCCCACTCGGAAGCAAACGTGCACAGCACACGGTATAACAAGTAAGTAGTACTCTTTTCACGACTGCTACAAACATTATCAGCGCAATCACTATTAGTCTAATAATTCTCTTATAGTAACAATAGATCTTCGTCACAATCTGAAAAAAGCTTAGTGGCGTGTAATGCCGCTGGGGTGTATACTTCCAAAAGTCGTCATCTGTTTCCTAAGTCATTCTTAAGAAATGTTAACAATGTTCATGTAAATGGAAATTATATTCTACTGTAATTAAAAATAGCTTTAAGTATAAAATACATAAGCGTGAATAAAATAAAATACCTATTTTAAGATTTATAAGGTCCTTAAATACGGAGATGTCGTGTTTTGAAATTAATTATTAAATTTGTCGCCTTTTGGAACCAGCAACAGTAAAACTGTTGTGCTTTGCAACTTATAACGAAGCCATATGTCCCATATCAGTTAACAATATTCATTTTATTCAAAATGTACATAAAAATTTTAACAACATTTGTTAGTCTCCTGAATTTATGCTCCTTTTTATGTTTTCACAGTTTAGTAACAAGCTGCACAATATTTATGTGCTCAGATTATATTCATCTTCCTGTGGTTCACAGATAACACAGTCTGGACCTGGATGCACATTTATCTCCCTCTCCTCCTCATGAGAACAATCTATTATATTCCTGTAATACACCAAAGATTCCATTTGTCTCCAGCCATCACCGAAATTATTTCCAAGTAATCGCTCAACGTCACGCAGTTTTACTTTTCCAGTGGTGGAGGCATCTATGGGAAGTTCCGTTTTTTCCATGTTAGAAAGCATGTTTCCCGTTTTAGTAATCCACTGTATCACATCACTTCTGTAGTACTGCTCCCCTATTACAACCGCATACTTTAAACTTTTTCTCATAATTCTCTTGAAAAATTTAATTTTCAAATGCCAGGCACTTGGTGGTTTGAAAGCAATTTGTATGCTTGTTTTCTAGTCATAATCGGGACTGTCCACACTTAGTTTGTTTTGGGAACTATGGCTGTTGAATATATTATAATATTCTTCCGGTTTTAATAGCGTTCATTTTCTTCATTTCCCTTTCAATCCTTCCAAATATTAGGCCATGAGTGATAAAAGAGTGGACAACAACTGGAAAGACCAACTGAACTTCGTCGATATCCTATGGGGCTTCATTTCTCAAACAGTATGAAATCATGCCAATAACTGTGCTGTTTTTGCTTTTTCCTGCGCAGCCATCGACAGTTAGCTTAATATTTTTTATGTCAGAAAGATTAAGCTTGTTTCATCTGTCATGATTCTAGCCAAACAAACCTGAAGGTACTGCCCTTATTTTGGGATCATGATCTGAAACAGCACAAATAGCGAAATTGTGTAAGTACAACCGTCGAGAGTAATGTGCTACCTAATCAGGAATTTTAAGAATGAGTTCATTGGTCTCTTCGTTTCCCAAAATCTCCTAGAAAGCTCTTAGATCAGTCATCACTTATAATTCGTATTCGAGTGTTTTAGAGTGCTTTACTTTTTCTTTTAGCGTCAGACAGGTGGAACATACATCAATTGATGGCCTTCCAAAGTCGATATTGTAACTCGTACAAAAATAATGTTGCAAATAAACCTTGTTTACCTCAACATCAGGTGCAACTGCTTCACTGAACATTCTCCAGGGTCTTATAATATTCAGACCACATTGCAGGTACTGCCAGCCTTTAATCTAACCTCTGCTGTAATGGAGATTACTTACATTACCTAATTGTTCGATGAAATTTTTCATAGTCACATTTTTCATCTCGTATTACTTGCTACGAGTATCACCTCCTCTTTTTTCTGTTGGTAGTTGCCGAGTTTCTAAATGCCGCTTGCAGACAAGCTCTACCCTACCCTTTGAGACCTGCAAGATTCCTAAGAGGTTTGCCACTACACAGGGACAACAAGTGATTTTATCCCTGTATATCTCACTGCTCTTTATACAAAATACTTAATGGAGACAGTTTCTTGCTTTTTGTTACGTGTAGCGTTTTTCTTCCGTCTTCTTGGATTATCAGCTGCTGTATGTTTCAGAATGAATGCATCCTGAACCATCTTTTGAGAAACACTATAAATCAATTTATTAAAATGCTTGATACCACGAAGGAATTAGAGACTGCATTGGAAAGCTCCTATTTTATTGTTACAAATGGACTTATGGGACTGCTTTTAGCTGAGTGCCAACAATAATGAATAGTAACACAATTAGAACACAAACAAACAGGCACTGTAGTAGTCATAAGCAAACAGTTCAAAAAAATACAATACAGAGTACCTGGCACTTACCTTTCTATTTGTTTTACGTATTTTGTCCGTTTAGCAATTTCACTGATTCTCCTCCTTCCACATCCTAGCTCTACTGGTGACACCTCTTGTACATGAGATTCCTTTTTATAATCTCAGGATTACACAACAACTCATTTTGAGAAACGATCGGCAAGTGCCAATGTGGCGATAATGCTGCATAATAATATGACAATGAGCAAACGCTGCATTGTTAACGTTCCCTCCAGTGAAAAGCGCACAATAAATTTGTAGTGTTATAAATTTGTGTAAAATAAATATCACGTATCCTCAAGCAACACACGCCATGTGAAGAGATGTCTCATTCTGGAACATTACATACTATCGTAGTGCACAATGTAAAAGCAATATCTGATTTTGGAACTAACTGCATATGTTTCAGATTAGATCAGATTAGATTAATTATTATTCCATAGACCCACAGAAGAGGGGATCCTCCTGGGTGTGGAACATGTTGAGTTTTGGAACGTTGCCTTAAGAGAATATGTCGAGTTTTGGTTATAACTTCGAATTTCAATGCTTACTTTATACAAGAGTAGACGTATTTTAAGAGTACACTGGTGCTTTTTAGACATATTTCAAGATAAGGAAGCAGGAAATGGCTGTATCTCGTTCTCGAGGCAAAATGTCATATGTTGACTTCCGGAACTATGCAACTCAATTATAAATTCAGTTTCCACTATGAATTAATATGTAAACTCTTATATCTAATATATTAATTAAAAATACACTTTGTAAATAAGCTGTTTCTCTCAGGGTTAAATTAGTGCCTAAATTCAGTTGATTTGTAGTTAGCTATACAGTTTGAATTAAAAAGAGGAAAAAATAAACATAAGGGAGCGTAAATTACATATATTTTCAACTCACTGACTCATAGCTAAACTTTATCTTTACATTAATAACAGGGTGCACGAAATTACCAACATAATTTCTAACCTTCAAAACCCATCACTACCATAAAATTCACAGAATAGTTAACTATACAGAAAATCTCATCTCATTTACCGTTTCAATTAATACTTCACAGTCAAGTTCATTGGTAATAAGCCCTCCAGCGCTGCATGTTACCTCTGAAGGCAATAACAATTAATGGATAGTCACATCAGAGTATTTCTATTATATAACTTGTTTCATATAATTTTAAAATAATGTTGAAACATCTTTCACAAAATTAAATATCGAAATTAGTCCATCGTGCATCCCCAGTGACGTGTGATCATTCCTGTCAGCCACATCTGTCTCACTAGGTGACCATACGAACTTCTCCTCACTGATTTGCATCATATTAGCAGGGTGTGTAGAGCACGCCTAGGATTTCAGAATATGTAAACTCTCAGCCATTATCGAGAAATCGAGCTTGAAACTTTTAGGCCAGCTTTTATAGTTTTTATTGTGGGTACTAATCCAAGATACGGAAGCTGAGCGAGTAAGCCCTTTGTTTCTTAACGTTTCATAAGCACAATGTTTACGAATCGAATCTCGCTGATGATACTGTTTTCTATTTTTCTTTTGTTGCTTTACGTTCCCAAGTAATTGTAACAACAAATCTGCATTACACGGCACGAAGTTAAGTAACGGTCCGAATGATTTATGAATGTAAACAATGTTTGCTTTAAAACACACTGAGAAAACCATGAACGCGCAAAAGATCGGCATACATTTCTAGTGTTGTGGGTCACAGGAATTAGGTACTAGCTCCTTGCTCTCAACATTTCATTTAAAACTAAAAACATAACATTCATAAATTGCGTTATTGCAATTCCAGTGTGGCGACAATAATTCCATGACAGATTGTAAAAACACGAAAACATAATCTCCTAATAGCGCGTTTATGCGACATGAGAAAACGACACCTTACATTCTATTAATAACAACTAGTCGCAGCATAAACGAAGTACACATTTGACAGTTGTACTCTGTGATCATATTTTAAAACAAAGAACTGTTGACGAGGTTATATGGCTCTTTCCATGGCACCTATTTTGCGATCTATTAAGACCGTTCTTTCTGAGGAACCGTTACCTTTCAATATATGGGTAAAGTGAAGTGGAGTGACTATAGCAAGGTACAAGACGACTTAGACAAAACTTTCAATTGATGTGATGAATGGCAGCCAGCCCTAAATATGGAAAAATTTAAGTTAATGCGGATTAGTAGGAAGATCAAAACTGTAATCTTGGGATACAGTATTGCTAGTGCCCTGCTTGACACAGTCAAGTCCCTTAAATATCTAGGCAGAATGTTGCAGAGAGATATGAGGTGATACGATCATGTGGGAACTCTGGTAGGGAAGGTCAATCGTCTACTTAGGTTTATTGGGAGAATTTTAGGAAAGAGTGGTCCGGCTGTAAAGAAGATAGCTTATAGGACTCTGGTGCGAACTATCCTTGAGTACTTCTCGAGTGTTTGGGATCCGTACCAGGTCGTTTTGCTGGAAGACATCGAAAGCAATTCCGTGGCGGGCTGTTAGATTTGTTACTGGTACGGTAGAACATCACACAAGTGTTAGGGAGATTCTTAGGGAACTCAAATCGGAATCCCTGGAAGGAAGGCGACGTTAGAAAAACACTATTGAGAAAATTTACAGAACAATATTTCAGGCTGACCTCGGAACGATTCTACTGCCGCCAACATACATTGCACGTAAGAACCACGAAGATAATATGAGAAATTAGGGCTCATACGTAGGCACGCAGACAGTAATGTTTCGCTCGCCCTATTTGAGAGTGGAATAGGAAAGGAAATGACAAGTAACGGTACGCTCCGCCACGCACCGTACGGTGGCTTGCAGATTATCTATGTAGATGTAGACTGTTGCGTGTCCTGAATGTCAAGGTGGGTTTTTTCTATGGCCACAACTGCTTACTTATGAAATGGAGCAGTAGCAATTTTCTGACAGCTACTTGATGACGAGAAACATGCTTCATGGAAATTTTAGATTAATACAACGTATTTTTAAACTTATAGATTTATTTCCTAGCGAAGTGTACCATTACATTTCAAGCGTGTTTGAAGGCAGTAAGAAGCTTACTAGACATATTAGTCAACCTCATACATGAGCATACTGATCGCTTTGGAACGATGTAGGTGTAGAACTGGCACCACGCGGTCTTGAGGCCTACCACAGCTGTCCTAATTCTTGGCAGTGAAGTGATGTGTGTTTGTCAATCGATCTTGCACAAAGGTAGAAAAGAGCTGTTGTCTTTGTACGTGCACATAACCACACCCCGAATGAAATTGATCTATCTGTGAGTGCGTCGAAGTTGACTATTCTGTTTGTCTACCAGGAATGGACTGCCACTCACAGCCACGTAACACGGCGCAAGAAGCGTGGTTTAAAGACATCATAACCGGAAAGCCAGGAGACGAGTGTCACCCTGTGCTGAGACAGAATGGTTTCTGCGATTTAATTTCTTTACGGTTCGTTTCACTCTATTGAAACAGCACGAGCCAAATAAAGTATGGGAAAAGGAAAACGTAAAAATTTGTAAATCTGTAATGTAATGTATGTCTTGTGAATTTGTGCAGATAATTTGTACCTTGTGCAGCATGTTCTGGAGGTGGCGGCAAAGACTTTCCGTCAGCCCAGAGACAGCCGCAGCGCACCAGAGCCAGAGACCATCGTACATCAGCTGCCCGCTAAAAGGACCGTCGGCTATGTGTAGCTCTTTGATAATTGTTAAGTGGTAGCATTAATCTCACGCTAGGTGAGGAGATCCGTAGGTAATAGTGACGTAACGGTACGTCATCGTGACGTAAATAAACCTAAATCGACTTCATGAGTACGTATATCGATCTTTGCAGTTGTACCACAGATGATACTTCGTCTATAATTGTTACTTACATTTTAAAACTTAAGCAGTATCAACTATAAAAAAATACGTTTCCTAGTAGTTGCCAAATGATGTTGAACACTGACTGTCACAATGGATAATGCACGAGCTACTTGACAAAATAACCTCAGCAGCCCTCTGTTTTTAATAGCACTAAGTGGTGTTTCCTAGGCGATGGTGGAATACTGTGTCTGTTTATTCTCTCAATAGACGTGGTATAAATTTTGGTGGTGTTTGGCATCATTACTCTAGCTATTTCCATATTGCGTAAGAGTCATACAAAAAGTAACTGAACATGGCAACAGCACTCACTGCTTTCAGTTGCTTAAATGCCGGTAAATGTGACTTGCGAGTCATTGTTTTTTCACAGTATACAACGTATGAAGAAAAGTTTAAACGGTTCAATGGCTCTGAGCAGTATGGGATTTAACGTCTGAGGTCATCAGTCCCCTCGAACTTAGGACATCACAAACATCCATAGCCGAGGCAGGATTCGAACCTGTGACCGTAGCGGTCGCGCGGTTCCAGACTGTAGCGCCTAGAACCGCTCGGTCACCATGGCCGGCTCAAGAAAAGTAATGACATGTGTTATAACAGTTCAGTACATTATAATCATCAGCAATAATTTATTTCTTAAGAGCAAAATTTTCTGTGCTTATCTACACCATGAAGGGAAAATTAAAATTCCAGCGACATTCGGAATTATCTTTGGAACCACATTAATGTCTCAGTTTAACGTTTATGCCCAGAAGAATTATGTACAATCCATTGGCTTTTATAAAAATACACAACACTTTAATTTCTCTCTATTTCACGTTTCTATCCACATGATTTATGCACAATTAATCGGATTTTTTTAAAAATGACTAGACGCTATTTGCGGCTTTCGTTATTGTTATGGTTCCTTCGTTCAGACATTGATTACATTCAAGAAACGCACAATAACATCCAAAATTGTTGGGATTACAGCTTAATAAGTAATTCAACTTGAATGCGTATGGCACACAACTGCTGTCACTTCGTTTCTACAAGTCTATTTACATTTAGCTTTCATGTTATCGGTGCAACATCTGTGGTACAACTGCAAATATCGATATACGTATTCATGTAGTCGATTTAGGTTCTATACGTCACGGTGACGTAGCGTTACGTCACTATGACGTAGAGCTCTCCTCACCTAGAGTGAGATGAATGCTACCCATTGTTAAGGAATATTTCTGGCGCCGTACATTTGTCAGTGATATGGTTCAGCTATGGTTTATTGCCGGAGGAAAGGCAGTTGCTATCGAGCAGCTACAAGAAACCCTTAAGAGGAACTAAGTTTGTATGTAGAGAGTAGGAAGGACCGGATATGTAGTTGCTGTTTGTTGGCGAACTTTGGCCGATGCGGTTAGCTTTTGCTATTAATTAAACGGGCGGTTGTATCGATTTATGGTGCAGATGGAAGTTTCCGCAATTTTAGAGGTTTGACTGAAAGTGCCTGTATTTCGGTGAAAGACTGCAGAACGGATATAGGCCTGGATATTATAGACTGGAAATAATTTCATTTTATTGCTGTCTTCGATTTGAATTGAAGAATTATCCCAGTGACGCGTACTTCAATTAGCTGAGTGTGGGTTTAAGTTTTGTACTTGTAACGCGGTTACGAGTTTTCTGAGGATATTGAATCGTGATTCGAAGAAGTATTGTTTGTTTTTAACGATCCGACTGAAGCTATTTGAGTCGGGGTTCCGGTTATGGTGCATTTGTAGCACGCCTATGAAGTGGGTACTGTGATTCATTGTAAAAGTTGACAAAGGCGTTCTCTGAGGCATAGAGTATCGGACGTGAATGTATTGAATAGATTTGGTATTTGAGTTGATATGTTAGTAGGATTCTGAGGATATGAGTTCTCGATTTTCGAAGAGATTTGAAAATTGTTACCGGAACACCCAGACCAGTGGTTTCTCTTTAAATTTAATAGTTTACTCTTCCCAGAGCAGCGATAGTAACGTTTCGTGTTTATACGGTCCTAGCTGAGCCATATTTAAGCGGAATTCCACTGCAATCATTATTCATGTAGTTAATAATGACGAGTGACATTTTCATTTAAGTTTTGTTTGTGGGATCGCGGATCGCTAGCATCTGATGTGGCTGAGAATTTTGCAGTTTGTGTTATGAATTGAATTAAAAAGTGATGGAAGCACCTACCACTATTGTTTGATTCCTTTATTACTATGTTTCGTTTAGAATGGGGATTTAATTTTGTTTGTGACTCAATTACTCTTGGACGTTTGTCTCTGTGAGTAGCAAAAACATGGAAATAAAATCTTATTTTGTTCTAAAGTTAAAACGTAGTCCCCGCGTTTTCATTTAGACCAAACTTACTAATTGCGAACTGAACAAATCATTCTTTACCTCAGAAAAAGTAAGATCTAAAAACGTAGGCTATTAACAAGTAGAAGAGAGCTGAGAAATTCAGAGAGTCTTGAGTGACGAATAAGTTTAGCATAGATAATCCTAAGTATTTATGAGTTAAAGAATTTTCACTTCAAGATCATTTAATTGATAAAATCATAGTAAAATAGTTAGGCTTATAATTCGTATTCAAAAGTATGTAAGAGTGAGTTATCTATTTAAAATCACAGAAATACTGGTTTATTTTCGTTATGAAGTTGAAAGTTTACGAACGTAGTTTCGTAACGTAAAGACAGAGACGTGTTTATATTACCGACGAGCGATGCTGTAGCAACAACACAGATCGCTGACTGTATCTGCCAAAATTCACACATTTGAAACATTTTGGGTTTTTGGTGAAGGTAATATCCGTAATTTCACAACTGCGACACAGTCGTGTATACAAACAGTGATCCAATACTATCAGATGTTTTTTATTCCAGTCTTTGATCACAATATCAATTCTTTAGACGATGACCGGTTTCAGTCCATAATGACCATCCTCAAATATTTTTTGCACCATGTCCTAAAGTGTCATTATGCCGTTATAGCCTTATCCCTTTCGGTTCCAATTGGTTCAAATGGTTCAAATGGCTCTGAGCACTATGGGACTCAACTGCTGTGGTCATCAGTCCCCTAGAACTTAGAACTACTTAAACCTAACCTAAGGACATCACACACATCCATGCCCGAGGCAGGATTCGAACCTGCGACCGTAGCAGTCACACGGTTCCGGACTGCGCGCCCAGAACCGCGAGACCACCGCGGCTGGGTATCACTTTAGGACATGGTGTAAAGAAGATCTGAGGATGGTCATTACGGACTGAGACCGGTCAACGTTTAAAGAATTCTATTTTGATCAAAGACTGGAATAGAAAACATTATACCCGTAAGTAAGAAGATAGCAAAATATATCCACCTTTACTGTGATTTACTAAAAGCTTAATAGTGAAGTGAGTGCATTTAAGATCTGTGACACGTTAAAGAGCGCTCAAACCTATGTTTTGCTAGCAGTGATTCTTGGAAAATCTAAAAGGTTATCAGTAGGATAATTAGATTATTTCTGTTATAGAAACAGTTCTAGAGCGGTGCCTCTTACATACGCGTTTAGAAAAAATATTTTCAGATTAATTTCGATCAATTTAAGATATTTAATGTTTGGTATTACTGGACAGTGTACAATACGCACTTGCGTTTTCCCTTTATCGTGTTGATGACAGCATATGAGGAACTACCTGTTGAAAGTCACTGCTATTGACCTTCACATAATAATAACACATAACGGAAAAGTATTTAAAAACTATATCGATAACATTCAACGTAAATAGTGCAAATAGTGTGCTGAATCGTAATTTCCCAGAACTTAAACTTCTGTGCAGTGTGATTGTTACCGCTGCGGTCCTTCGCATTCTAACTCATCATTCTTAAGACTACTTAACAGTTTCTTCTTTTTCTCAACTTCCTCTCTTATTGGGGAGGGTTGCGTCTGCTAGCAACAAGGCTAGTTATTTGAAGCTATAGGCGGCAGTTCTGTCACAGTCCAACGCCTTGTCAGTTAAAATCGATTTCAAAAATGTTTTCCTTTTGTCTTGTCTGATGATGCATCTTAACCAGTTTTCGAGTGAACATTACAAAATGAACTTTATGCAATTTATATCTGTAGTCTGGTAGTTCGCAAATGGCCATGACTCACAATGGTACCTAAAGCTGTAGGCCTGTAGTAGGCTAAACAACACAGAAGTTGGTCACTGGGTGACTGGAGGTGTTAAGTGTGGTTCGAGTAGCTTTTTTGCTTCTTCTCAAACGATAGAATGGGTCAAACGCGTCATCAGTCCAGTGAGCGTTTAAGATGCAAGTTGTGGAGCATGTTGTTTACACCGGAGTTGTTTTTGGGATGTGTTGGAAGTCATTTTCGTGGCATAACTTGGGCCCACTCATTCCAGTCACCGTTACCGTGAACTAGGATGCTTATTTCAATGTTCTCAGTGACCTACACCTTGATGATAAACATGTTGTGAACAATCCAGTCGTCCAAGATGACAACAGCCTTTCTCAGCAATCTGCAGCATACGTTTTTGAACTGATGAACAGTCGGACACACTATTACTCCTCAACTGGGTCACTAAATCACTCGACCTCAATGCTATAAAAAATGATTCGATGCTTAAATTTTTTTTTTCATCTGACTCCTTCAGAATCTGTGCTTGCTACTTCTTGTCTTTCATTATTAGTGTACGCTGTTCTTATGGTTTGTGTGATTCTGTCACATATTTAATTGTACATAATATCGTTAAAAATTAATCATAATCCGCTAACTGTGAAGGAGGTATTGAAGCTTTTTAATACGTATTTGCTCCCTTTCCATGAAGAGGACCGGCATTATTACAAAATTTGTATCTTCTGAAAGCTTAAGACGGAGTTCATTTACGTACATCAGGACACAAAACAGAGCCCTTTGGATGCGATATCTAATTAATTTAAACACACATAGGATTATCAAAATTAAATGATAATCCGCTTACTACGAACTTTCTCTTGAAGTTTTGAAATACTTCAATTGCTGCCAGAATGAGATTTTCACTCTGCAGCGGAGTGTGCACTGATATGAATCTTCCTGGCAGATTAAAAGGGACCTTTGCCTTTCGCGGGCAAGTGCCCTACCATCTGAGTTACCCAAGCACGACTTACGCCCCGTCCTCACAGCTTTACTTCTGCCAGTATCTCGTCTCCGACCTTCCAAACTTTACAGAAGCTCTCCTGCGAACCTTGCAGAACTAGCACTCCTGAAAGAAAGGATATTGCGGAGACATGGCTTAGCCATAGTCTAGGGGCTGTTTCCAGAATGAAATTTTCACTGTGCAGCGGAATGTGCGCTGATATGAAAACTTCTGTAAAGTTTGGAAGGTAGGAGACGAGTTACTGGCAGAAGTAAAGCTGTAAGGACAGGGCGTGAGTCGTGTTTGGGTACCTCAGATGGTAGAGCATTTGCCCGCGGAAAGCAAAGGTCCCGAGTTCGAGTCTCGGTCCGGTACACAGTTTTTATCTGCCACGAAGTTTCAATAGTTGCCTTTTCAATAACAGGACTAATACTAGGAAAAAAATTTACATTTTCTGACAATGCAAGTGGGAGATCGATTACATATTTGTATATCAGGAACAAAATAGAATCCAAAATAGAAGCCTTTGGGTAACACATCTGACTGCTTCAAATTCTGAGTGCATATGACTATGTGTTAAACATGGAGATGATACAGTCAGCTTTCTGTCCTGCAGATCTGATAAAAGCCGTGCTGCTCTGGTGTCTACGGTTCCACAATAATTCAACTTTTGCACAGGAATATTATGATTCACACAATTAAAAACCTTAGCCAAGTTCCACGATACTCGTGAGACTAACTTCTAGTAATACGAAAGAATGTACCTCGTGAGTGTTATAGAAGAACAGCAGTGGGAAGGCAATACTGGAGCGGTTAGGTGAGCGTAGACAGTGAGCCTAGATAGCGAGCAGCATTAGCAGATATCTACATCTACATTTATACTCCGCGAGCCACCCAACGGTGTGTGGCGGTGGGCAGTTTAAGTGCCACTGTCATTACCTCCCTTTCCTGTTCCAGTCGCGTATGTTTCGCGTGAAGAACGACTGCCAGAAAGCCTCCGTGAATGCTCGAATCTCTCTGATTTAACATTCGTGATCTCCTCGAGAGATATGAGGAGGGGGAAGCAATATATTCGATACCTCATCCAGAAACGCACCCTTTCGAAACCTGAACAGCAAGCTACATCGCGATGCAGGGCGCCTCTCTTGCAGAGTCTGCCACTTGAGTTCGCTAAATATCTCCGTAACGCTATCACGCTTACTAAATAACCCTCTGACGGAACGCGCTGCTCTTCTTTGGATCTTCTCTATCTCCTCTGTCAACCCGACCTGGTACGGATCCCACACTGATGAGCAATACTCAGGTATAGGTCGAACGAGTGTTTTGTAAGCCACCTCCTTTGTTGATGGACTACATTTTCTAAGGACTCTCCCAATGAATCTCAACCTGGCTCCCGCCTTATCAACAATTAATTTTATATGATCATTCCACTTCAAATCGTTACGTTCGCATACTCCCAGATATTTTACAGAATTAATTGCTACTAGTGTTTGTTCCGCTATCATATAATCATACAATAAAGGATCCTTCTTTCTAAGTATTCGCAATACATTACATTTGTCAATGTTAAGGGTCAGTTGCCACTTCCTGCACCAAGTGCCTTTCCGCTGCAGCTCTTCCTGCATTTCGCTGCAATTTCCTAATGCTGCAACTTCTCTGTATACTACAGCATCATCCGCGTAAAGCCGCATGGAACTTCCTACGCTATCTACTAGGTCATTTATATTTATTGTGAAAAGCAATGGTCCCATAACACTCCCCTATGGCACGCCAGAGGTTACTTTAACGTCTGTAGACGTCTCTCCACTGAGAACAACATGCTGTCTTCTTGCCTCGTGATGACTGGGTGTTGTGTGACATCCTTAGGTTAGTTAGGTTTAAGTAGTTTCAAGTTATATGGGACTGACGACCATGGATGTTAAGTCCCATAGTGCTGAAATCCATTTGAACCATCTTTTTTTTTTGCTGTCTTCTGTTTGCTAAAAACTCTTCAATCCAGCCACACAGCTGGTCTGATATTCCGTAGACTCTTACTTTGTTTATCAGGTGACAGTGCGGAACTGTATCGAACGCCTTCCGGAAATCAAGGAAAATGGCATCTACCTGGGAGCCTGTATCTAATATTTTCTGGGTCTCATAAACAAATAAAGCGAGTTGGGTCTCACAAGATCGCTGTTTCCGGAATCCACGTTGATTCCTACAGAGTAGATTCTGGATTTCCAGAAATGACATGATACGCGGGCAAAAAAAATGTTCTAAAATTCTATAACAGATCGACGTCAGAGATATAGGTCTATAGTTTTGCGCATTCGCTCGACGAGCCTTCTTGAAAACTGGGACTACCTGTGCTCTTTTCCAATCATTTGGAACCTTCCGTTCCTCTAGAAACTTGCGGTGCACGTCTGTTAGAAGGGGGGCAAGTTCTTTCGCGTACCCTGTTTAGAATCTAACTGGTATCTCGTCAGGTCCAGTAGACTTTCCTCTGTTGAGTGATTTCAGTTGCTTTTCCATTCCTCAGACACTTATTTCGATGTCAGTCATGGATGTTGTAGAAAGAGAGCAGTGGGAGGGCAATACTGGAAGATCAGGTGAGTGTAGACAATGAGCCTAGATGGCGAGCAGCTTTAGCACATATCTCGTGGGTGTTGTAGAAAGACAACAGTGGGAAAGCAATACTGGAAGATCAGGAGAGTGTAGACAGTGAGCCTAGATAGTGAGCAGCTTTAACACATATCTCGTGGGTGTTGTAGGAAGACAAGAGTAGGAAGGCAATACTGGAAGATCAGGAGAGTGTAGACAGTGAGCCTAGATAGCGAGCAGCTTTAGCACATATCTCGCGGGTGTTGTGGAAAGACAAGAGTGGGAGGGATATACTGCAAGATCAGATGAGTGTAGACAGTGAGCGTAGATAGCGAGCAGCTTTGGCACTTCAGCTACAGGTGCGTGTCTGGGGCGCGGCTAGGGGTGGTCCGCTGTCAGCGCCTGGTGGGACGGCGTGGCTTCGTGTGGCACGCCGGGCCATTTCGCGCTCTGCTGGAGCGGCCCGCCCCGGCTAATTTAGCGCCGTCACGCTCTTAAATTGTGGACCACCTCTCCTGTCCTCTCCGGCGGTGGGCGGCAGCTGGGCTTCGGCAGGTGCGCGCGTTTCTTAAAGCGCAGGTCGTGCCGCAGCTGCAGCTCCGTGAAACTCGTCCGAGCGGGACGTCATCTGCATGTCTGCTCCACTGCAGACTGGAGGTACTTAGAGCGGAAACCAAATCTAATGGCAGGTTTGCACAGAGTCGTCTTTATGAAAGATTAAAACGATGTTCTGAGCACAGCTCGAACGCAGAACCTCACACTCTGCGGCCAATGCTCGTACCAACTGAGCTATCCCTGCCACTACTCATCTCCCACAGTACTACACTACTGGCCATTAAAATTACTACACCAGGAAGAAACGCAGATGATAAACGGGTATTCATTGAACAAATAAATTATACTACAACTGACATGTGATTACCTTTTCACGCAATTTGGGTGCATAGATCCTGAGAAATCAGTACCCAGAACAAACACCTCTGGCCGTAATAACGGCCTTGATACGCCTTTGCATTGAGGCAAACAGAGCTTGTATGGCGTGTACAGGTACAGCTGACTATGTAGCTTCAACACGATACCACAGTTCATCAAGAGTAGTGACTGGCGTATTGTGACAAGCCAGTTGCTCGGCCACCATTGACCAGACGTTTTCAGTTAGTGAAATATCTGGAGAATGTGCTCGCCAGGGCAGAAGTCCAATAGTCCAACAGTCTGTATCCAGAAAGGCCCGTTCAGGACCTGCAACATACGCTCGTGCATTATCCTACTGAAATGTAGGGTTTCGCAGGGATCAAATGAAGGGTAGAGCCACGGGTCGTAACACATCTGAAATGTGACGACCACTGTTCGAAGTGCCGTCAATGCGAACAAGAGGTGACCGAGACGTGTAACCAATGGCACGCCATACCATCACGCTGGGTTATACGCCAGTATGACGATGATGAGTACACGCTTCCAATGTGCGTCCACCGCGATCTCGCCAAACACGGATGCGACCATCATGATGCTGTAAACAGAACCTGAACTCATGCGAAAAAGTGACGTTTTCCATTCGTGCACCCAGGTTGGTCGTTGAGTACACCATCGCAGGCGCTCCTATCTGTGATGCAGCGTCAAGGGTAACCGCAGCCATGGTCTCCTAGCTGATAGTCCATGGTGCTGCAAACGTCGTCGAACTGTTCGAGCAGATGGTTGTTGTTTTCCAAACGTCCCCATCTGTTGACTCAGGTATCGAGACGTGGCTGCACAATCCGTTACAGCCAAGGGGATGAGATGCTGTCAACTCGACTGCTAGTGATACGAGGCCGTTGGGATCCAGCATGGCGTTCCGTATTATCCTCCTGAACCCACCAATTCGATATTCTGCTAATAGTCATTGGATCTCGACCAACGTGAGCAGCAAAGTCGCGATACGATAAACTGCAATCGCGATAGACTACAATCCGACCTTCATTAAAGTCGAAAACGTGATGGTACGCATTTCTCCTCCTTACACGAGGGATGACAACAACGTTTCACCAGGCAGCGACGGTCAACGCCTGTAGCACGTCATCTTCGTGGTGTAGCAATTTTAACGGCCAGTTGTGTATTACCGCAAGGTTTGCAGGAGAATTTCTCTGAAGTTCCGAAAGTTGGAGTAGATGTTACTGCCAGTGCTAATGGTGTTGGCTCAGACCGTTAGTCGTGAGTGGATAGTTCAGTCGGTTGATCTAGCTATGTACAAGAATGACCTTATTTAATTTAATTTCGTAACTTTATTTACTGCTGCGAAGATGTGCTCTATATCCTACTTCAGTGAAACAAAGACATTTTTCTTTCACTGTCCTAATTTAGATTTACTAATGAACTACTATTTAATTTAAACAAGACAAAAAATGGCAAGAAAACATACTGGAGTTCGAATCCTGATACAGCACACAATGTGTTAACATAAGTCATAACCGTGCAAACTTTGCCGGAAGAATGAAAATTCATTCTGGATTATCCAAGGTTTTGCTAAACATCTCGCCATCTTCATTTTCTTCTTTTTCAAAATTATTAATGTCTTTCTAATATTGTATTCTTTCTTCTCCATTCCCACCCTAAGTAACTGGGACATCAAGGCTTAAAAACTATTCATTATGGGAATCAGGAGTTATATATGGGCACAGCTCACGTATAGTCACACATGGGAAGGTTAAGAGCTGTGATCGCATACCTAATACCTATCCTGTGACCATTTTCCGATTTCAGTTCAGTTTGATCTCTTCTACTTGTTAGTATTCTACGTTTTAAAATCTTGCTTGTCTCTGTGGTAAGGAATCCTTTGTTCAGAGAGCAATTGGTAAGTAAGTTTGGTCTAAATGAAAACGCGGGGACTACTTTTTAACTTTTGAACAAAAGAAGAGCTTTGTTTCCTTGTCTTCGCTAAGCACAGAAACAAACGTCCACGAGTAACTGAGTGACAAACAAAACTAAATCCCCATTGTAAACAAAACACAGCAATACAGAAACCAAACAATAGTCATAGATGCTTCCACCATTTTTTAATTCATTTCATAACACAAACTGCAAAATTCTCAGACACATCAGATGTTACCGACCCGCCATCCCACAAACAAAACTTCAATGAAAATGTCACTCGGCTTTATTAACTACAGGAATAATGGTTGCGCCGGCCGATGTGGCGCTTCAATCTGGCACCGCGCGACGCTACGGTCGCAGGTTCGAATCCTGTCTCGGGCATGGATGTGTGTGATGTCCTTAGGTTAGTTAGGTTTCAGTAGTTCTAAGTTCTAGGGGACTGATAACCTCAGATGTTACGTCCCATAGTGCTCAGAGCCATTTGAACCAATAATGGTTGCAGTGTAATTCCGCTTAAATATGGTTCAGCCAGGTTCTGGATAAACATGAAATGTTACTATCGCAACTCTGGGTGGGGTAAACTATCACATTTAAAGAGAAATCACTGCTCGCAGTAGTCTGGTAACAATCTTCAAATCTCTTCGAAAATCGAGAACTCCGCTAGACAACACAATAATTCCGTATCCACAAAATGCTACTAACATATCACTTCATATACCAGATCCATTGATTACATTCACGGCCGATTCTCTATGCCTCAGAGAAAGCCTCTGTCAACTTTTACAATGAATCACAGCACCCACTTCATAGGCGTGCTACAAAAACACCACAACCGCAACTCCAACTCAAATAGTTTCAGTGCGAACGCTAAAAACAAACGATACTTCTTCAAATCACCATTCACAAACCTCAGAAAGCTCGTAACCGCGTTACAAGTACAAAACTTAAACCCACACTCAGCTAATTGAACTATGGGTCACTGCGATAATTCTTCAACTCAAATCGAAGAGCACAATAAAATAAAATAATTTCCAGTCCTTAATATCCAGACCTATACTGCATTATATTAAATACTATTATCAGTAGTAGATGAATGGCCTGCTCTGGCCCAACGACGGCAGGTTGGTAGTGGGAAGACAGCAGGTGATAAGAGGCTTGAGTTCCAGACACACCCTGCCAGTGGCGGAATACTATACAAGGTGACGACGGTGAGAAAATTGATCTACAGGGGTCATTCAATAATGAAAGAGACAAATTGGTCTGAAAAAACCGTTTATTCATACGAAACAATACTTTTTCTACTTTTCAACATATTCCCCTTCAACGTTTATGCACTTGCTCCAACGGGCTACAAGCTTTTTTTATTCCGGCTGCAAAGAACTCTCTATAATGATGTTTGATCCAATTTCCCAAAAACTTTTTCACGTCATCGTTGTCCTGGAACCTCTTCCCACGTAAAGCCTCCTTGAGTGCACCAAACAAATGGAAATCACTAGGTGCTAAATCAGGACTGTAAGGGGGATGAGGAAGTACTTCCCAGCCCAGTTTGTCGATGGTTTAACGGGTTAGTTGAGCAATTTGAGGACTTGCGTTGTCTTGCTGGAGAATCATAACTCTTGTCTGAGACCCACGTCCATCATGGCTGGCTTCATTTTGTTTAAAAGCAAATTCTAGTAGTATTGGCTGTTCATCGTATGCTGCTCTTCGAGACAATCACAAAAAAACTAGACCTTTAGCATCCCAAAACACCGTCATCATGACTTTTCCTACTGATGCTTTGATTTTGAATTTTTTCTTGGCAAGTGAATTGGTGTACTTCCACCCCGTGCTTTGTCTTTTTGATTCTGGCTCATAATAGTGAACCCAAATTCCGTTACCAGCTGAAATTTTGTGGAGGATATGCTCATCTTGTCTTGAAAGGAGGGTATAAGATGAACATCAACAAAAGCAAAACGAGGATAATGGAATGTAGTCGAATTTGTCGGGCGATGCTGCGGGAATTAGATTAGGAAATGAGACACTTAAAAGTAGTAAAGGAGTTTTGCTATTTGGGGAGCAAAATAACTGATGATGGTCGAAGTAGAGACGATATCAAACGTAGACTGGCAATGGCAAGGAAAGCGTTTCTGAAGAACAGAAATTTGTTAATATCGAGTATTGATTTAAGTGTCAGGAAGTCGTTTCTGAAAGTATTTGTATGGAGTGTAGCTATGTATGGAAGTGAAACATTGACGATAAATAGTTTGGACAAGAATAGAATAGAAGCTTTCGAAATGTGGTGCTACAGAAGAATGCTGAAGATTAGATGGGTAGATCACATAACTAATGAGGAGGTACTGAATAGAATTGGGGAGAAGAGGAGTTTGTAGCACAACTTGACTAGAAGAAGGGATCGGTTGGTAGGACGTGTTCTGAGGCATCAAGGATCACCAATTTAGTACTGGAGGGCAGCGTGGAGGGTAAAAATCGCAGAGGGAGACCAAGAGCAGATTCACAAGGATGTAGGCTGTAGTAGGTACTGGGAGATGAAGAGGATTTCACAGGATAGAGTAGCATGGAGAGCTGCATCAAACCAGTCTCAGGATTGAAGACCACAACAACAACAACAACAACAACAATTCTCACCTTCTCTTTCATATCGTTCCTTTAGGTCTATGCACAGTTTCAACCTTGTTTCTTTGTGTAGCCACGTCAACGCCCTTGAGACCCGACCTACACATGTTTGGCGGTACTTCATCTTGTTGCAGATAATGTTATGAACTGTACCAGTACTACCTTGAACCTTATCAACAATCGTTACCACAGTCACACGGCGATCGGCAAGAATAATGTCATCAATTCGACTTTCTAGTCAAAGAGTTGAAACTGAAACGGTGTTCGTCAGTCGCTGAGTCGCAACCATTTTTGAACTGCTCTACCCACTTGCAAAAAATTGCACGATTCATACAACCTTCACCATAAACTTTAGACGTTCTACAGTATATATTCACTTGTTTCTCGCCTTCAGCAAGTAAAAAACGAGTAACAGAACGTTGTTCAACTAATGTGGACGTTTCAAGCGGGCTCGCTATCTCGAAACGTATTTTTGAGGTTATTAACAAAACAATGTTGTTACATCAACTGATCAGGGCTCATTCCAGTGGTGCCAAATTAAAACCATGAAAGTACCAATCTTACCGTACTAGCAGTTTTTACCCCAGGCTAATCTGTCACTTTATTTATTGAATGACCCTCGTATATATACCGGTTCTTCGAGGATCGTTCAGTAGATAAAGTTCCAAACTTTTTTAAAGCCGTTAATACATAGTGGAGAAACGTAGTGCTTCGAGTAGGCCAGGTCACCGGGCAGGTGGTGGGAGAAGACATCAGACGCAACACACGGAGAGGAAGAGCACGGCTGAGATGGCTTGACGGGATCGGAGAGGACATTTGTACGATGGAACTAACTGAAGAAGACCACAGGGAGCGAGGCAGATGGAGGAGGCTGCGGTTTGTATGGTCGACCTAGTAAATCGGTAAGTAATGCATAGAAGGAAACGTGCTTTAGATTAGATGTTCCTCCTGCAAGTGTGAGAAGTATCAAACAATTTCAAAAATGGCAGAGCTGTAGTGAAGCATCAAAGTGCGTTTATGCAAGATAGTCAATGAAAGCAAAGTACTATAGTTTAATTGTTGGTTGCACAGAAAGAAACTATGGTGAATATCCATTAACGTTAGTCTTGCCCACTGTCCCCATCCTCGTCGAAACCGGAAAGCCGCCTCTGGCCTTCACAATAGGATCACCACTAACCGAAGAGCGTGTCCCGGAAATGATACGATACATGTAATGAGCTTGTGTCCTTTTTACTCCTCGACTTTTTCAGCAAATTAAAAGCTTTGAAATGTAGGCTAGATCTCCAGTCCTGATGACGACCGATAACAGTCTTCCCAGCATAGAGTTCGAAACGTCAATTTGGATTAAGACGCGGACTAGTCACCGAGAACATTTTACCTCCGATGCCAGTGGCTACAAAAGCCTCCAGACTTATATAATATTCGTTATGTTCTCCGTTAACAGTGGCGTTATCAACCGGGAATTCTTGCGTGAAGTAGCAGCTGTCAACGTCTAATTCTATCACTCAGTTTTGAGAGCACTGTTGCTTCTATCCCCTGCGTTTCAACAGTATCTTAAGTAGGCTCTGGAGAAAGATAATTCCCGCTCGCTGATTTTGAACGTGTGCGCAAGTTCTTAGGTCATCGCTGCGTAGCTTCCCTCCAACAATCACCGCACTCCCGGATATGGTGACTGCAGACTTATTTGTCAAGGGAGTCCTGCAAGACACTCATCTTTCAAATCTACCTGACCCCCAAAGACGTCCGCCATCAAGCTATGGTAAATTCCAAAATTCGCCAATCGACTTAATTACTTTAGGACCGACAACTCTTAGTGAAACTGCTCGATATTAAAATCAAAGTTCTGTTAGTGCTACAGACTTTTTGTCACGAATTAAAATTTTTAACACGTCAAAGATCCGCCTCAGTTGCGAAAAGTAGACGTTCTTTACCCAGGTTTCACCTAGGGTGATCTAGCCTTCTTCAGAAGCATAAAATAAACTACACTCCTGGATATGGAAAAAAGAACACATTGACACCGGTGTGTCAGACCCACCATACTTGCTCCGGACACTGCGAGAGGGCTGTACAAGCAATGATCACACGCACGGCACAGCGGACACACCAGGAACCGCGGTGTTGGCCGTCGAATGGCGCTAGCTGCGCAGCATTTGTGCACCGCCGCCGTCAGTGTCAGCCAGTTTGCCGTGGCATACGGAGCTCCATCGCAGTCTTTAACACTGGTAGCATGCCGCAACAGCGTGGACGTGAACCGTATGTGCAGTTGACGGACTTTGAGCGAGGGCGTATAGTGGGCATGTGGGAGGCCGGGTGGACGTACCGCCAAATTGCTCAACACGTGGGGCATGAGATCTCCACAGTACATTGATGTTGTCGCCAGTGGTCGGCGGAAGGTACACGTGCCCGTCGACCTGGGACCGGACCGCAGCGACCCACGGATGCACGCCAAGACCGTAGGATCCTACACAGTGCCGTAGGGGACCGCACCGCCACTTCCCAGCAAATTAGGGACACTGTTGCTCCTGGGGTATCGGCGAGGACCATTCGCAACCGTCTCCATGAAGCTGGGCTACGGTCCCGCACACCGTTAGGCCGTCTTCCACTCACGCCCCAACATCGTGCAGCCCGCCTCCAGTGGTGTCGCGACAGGCGTGAATGGAGGGACAAATGGAGACGTGTCGTCTTCAGCCATGAGAGTCGCTTCTGCCTTGGTGCCAACGATGGTCGTATGCGTGTTTGGCGCCGTGTAGGTGAGCGCCACAATCAGGACTGCATACGACCGAGGCACACAGGGCCAACACCCGGCATCATGGTGTGGGGAGCGATCTCCTACACTGGCCGTACACCTCTGGTGATCGTCGAGGGGGCACTGAATAGTGCACGGTACATCCAAACCGTCATCGAACCCATCGTTCTACCATTCCTAGACCGGCAAGGGAACTTGCTGTTCCAACAGGACAATGCACGTCCGCATGTATCCCGTGCCACCCAACGTGCTCTAGAAGGTGTAAGTCAACTACCCTGGCCAGCAAGATCTCCGGATCTGTCCCCCATTGAGCATGTTTGGGACTGGATGAAGCGTCGTCTCACGCGCACTGCACGTCCAGCATGAACGCTGGTCCAACTGAGGCGCCAGGTGGAAATGGCATGGCAAGCCGTTCCACAGGACTACATCCAGCATCTCTACGATCGTCTCCATGGGAGAATAGCAGCCTGCATTCCTGCGAAAGGTGGATATACACTGTACTAGTGCCGACATTGTGCATGCTCTGTTGCCTGTGTCTATGTGCCTGTGGTTCTGTCAGTGTGATCATGTGATGTATCTCACCCCAGGAATGTGCCAATAAAGTTTCCCCTTCCTGGGACAATGAATTCACGGTGTTCTTATTTCAATTTCCAGGAGTGTATTTTTGTCCGCCTCAGTTGCGAAAAGTTACTGGTATTGTAAGTAGGCTGTTTAGCTTTTCTTATTTGCAACGCCATATATGAAAATCACTGGCTGTGCTGTGTGCAGTCTGTGGCTAGTTTGTCTGCCATTGTAGTGTTGGGCAGCTGGATGTTAACAGCACGCAGCGTTGCGCAGTTAGAGGTGAGCCGCCAGCAGTGGTGGATGTGGGGAAGTGAGATGGTGGATTTTTCAGAGCGGATGATCTGGACGTGTGTCCGTCAGAGACAGTACATTTGTAAGAATGGATGTCATGAACTGTTATATATATTTTTACCTTTGAACACTATTAAGATAAATACATTGATTGTTCTCTATCAAAATCTTTCATTTGCTAACTGTGCCTATCAGTAGTTAGTGCCTTCAGTAGTTTGAATATTTTATTTAGCTGGCAGTAGTGGCGCTCGCTGTATTGCAGTAGTTCGAGTAACGAAGATTTTTGTGAGGTAAGTGATTTGTGAAACGTATAGGTTAATGTTAGTCAGGGCCATTCTTTGGTAGGGATTTTTGAAAGTCAGATTGCGTTGCGCTAAAAATATTGTGTGTCAGTTTAGTGATGATCAGAATAACTAAAGAGAGAAATGTCTGAGTACGTTCAGTTTTGCTCAGCTGTTTGACAATCAAATAATGTAAGAGATTTATCAGCACAGTAATTCAATCATTTTTCTAAGGGGACGTTTCAGTCTTTACCCAGGTTTCAGGTAGAGTAGTCTAGCCTTCTTCAGAAGTATAAAATAAAATAGTTTATTTTACACTTCTGAAGAAGTGAAGACCAGTAACTTTCCGCAACTGATGCGGATCTTTCACGTATTCATTTATCACAGTTGCTGACGGGGCTGCAACATGTCAAAAATTCTTAAAATTTATTTCCCATTGACAAATGTGTTCGTCGAAAATGAGTTGAAGCTCTTGTTGCATTTTATTCCTAGTGCTCTCACAGCTGACGCATTTGTCATCTTCGCGGTATAACATCGGGCGCACCCCCAAGGACTAAAAAGGCCAGTAATGACGTGCAAAAATTTTAATTTTTATCGAAAAAGCTGACCTGTCGGTTTTTAATCCAAGAGAAATACTTACCAGTTTTTAAACGCTACAAAAACTTATGTCGCCACTGAGGGTTCTTAACGGCAACGGTTATAAATGAGGGCGTAACCTATTGCCATTGTCATTGTTTTCGCGTGCTGGACCACTGCAGGTAGATTTCGACTAATGTCTACGGTGATCACTGCTTCCGTTACTGCTGTTCTAAAATTACTGCAAAAGGCGGCGACAAGTTTGCAGTGAAAGACTGCGCATGTCAATAAAAATACTGACAGCTCTAGTAAAAACTGGTCTCCTGATATCACTCGGGTGGCCTGTTCACAGCTTTATTTTCTCATTTTTTGTGTTCTTACTAGGTCGCATGTGTTCTTAGGCAGCCAAATTAATAAGGCTATCGACAGATTTATGTCGCATCTGACGAGAGTCGACTGCAGTCAATTTGCCATTAAATAAACCGAAATGCTGTAATAATTAATCCATTACACTGGGTCCGCCTGACAGAGTCACTGCTCTTATTTCTGAACACGTGAAAAATAGGCGAATTTCATCATTTTTCAAGTAAAATAAGAAGTAATACTAAATTTGATGATGTTGGTTAATTTCTTACACATGTGTCTGTAAAGAAACATCCTTCTGTCCACTTACCCGCTGCACCAGATGTAAGGACTCCTTTGCATCCCGAACATTGATCATCGGCGAGAATTCCCGATGACCTCCTATTCGACCCACAACAAAAGCCCTTTGCATAAGTCATTATCAATATGTGTTCTATCAGCATACATTGGATAACTAAAAAATAGTAGGTCCAACAATGGTGACATGGAGAAAGATATGTAATTTTCTTCGCCGAGAAAAGCGAGATAAAAGCGGACACCGAAAATAGACTTTTGTACGTATCACAAAACGGCTACATACGCTAATACAGTGTTCAGTTTAGAATACCGGTATCATATTCCTATCGAAATCGTCGGCACCGTTCTGAAGTTATGTTTCCCGTTGATTTGAAAAAAAAACGGTTTCAATAAAATCATATTTCAAGGTTTGGGCTACGTTTTTTGTAGTTAAGTTAAACAGGGCTCTAGTCACTGACCTCTGAATGATACACTAATCCTTCCAGATCCAACAGGAAATAATCCTCCATGATCTTCGTGACCTTTGCAGTCCTGCGGGTCTCTTTGGCAGCTTCCGTCGTCCGCTGCTCTGCTCGCTCGATAAGCTTTTCGGGGATGGAACACTTGCACCCAGTGACCCACGGAGCCTGGGGCTCTTGCCAGGCTAACTGGATTTTCACAGATACTGGCGCGCTAAGAAGTCTAGCAGTTCAGGGTAAATCCAGACAACAGGTCTACCTACCTAAAGAGTATCTCCAGCACTTTGAAAAAAACTGAAAACATCACTCTAAATACAGATTTTAACACCTCAAACATCACATATACAAGATGTCACAAAGGAAAACAAAATGGGGCATTTCATAGACTTAACAATCCTCCATCAAAACATGCAGTCAATAAAAAATAAAATATAACTATTAGAAGTTGAGCTCCAATCTTTAAACTGCACAATAGTTTGTATTACTGAGCACTGGTGTAGAGACACAGAAATCAAATATGTAGTATTATCATTGTATGAAAAGGAAAACTCTTACTGCAGAACTACTTCAAGGGGTGGAGCATCGTACATTTATACCAGAAAAGGAACACAGTTCAAATCGAGACATGACCTCAGACCTGTATGTGAAGAGAAACACTTTGAAATATCAGCTATTGAATTAACAGGATTGAGATCGCCAAGAAATTAATCATTTTGTGTGTGTATAGATCTCCCATTGGTAGTGTGGACACTTTTTTCAATAAGTTAACAGATGTTCTAGATAAAATCTAAAGTACAAAGGACAACATAATTCTGTGTGGGGACATTAACCACAACAACACTAACATCATAAATTAATCCAGCAGCACCTTCATAAACGTCCTTCAAAGTTACGGCATGTCCCTATTGGTCAATAGTGTAACAGGGGTTACCATAGTAATTGACCATGTGGCACCAAATATTGACAGTGAAAAATGTGATGTAGCTGTAAAAGATCTCGGCCTATCAGACCATCTCTGTTAAATAACAACAGTAAAGTCAGGCATCGAATCATTCCCTAAACTACGAGCCTATAAAAGATTATTCAAAAGAACTAGAAAAACAAAGCTGGGAAGAAGTGTATAAGGAAACCAATGTGAATATGAAATTCTCTGAATTCTCCACATTGTTTAAATTTAACTTTGAAAAGGCATTTCCAAAAGTATGCATGATTGTACCAACATCTCACAAAAACAGATGGATAACAGCAGGTATTAATACGTTTTTCCAATCACTTCAACACCTCAGTTCTATGAAAAAGACTGGCAATGATGCAGAATTCTTAAATTTCTATCAAAGATACAAAAAGATCTATAGGAAGGTACTGACTGCTGCAAAAAAAGTCATTTAATGACAATATAATATATAACGCAGAGAATAAAAGCAAAGCTGTCTGGGTAGCTATAAAAAAGGAAACGGAGAGAAGCAAACAAACGCAGAATAATATACTGCTAAGGGAGGTGGATAAAGTAATAAATGATCCATACCCATTAGCAAACTATATAAGCGAGCCTTTTCCAAGTATCGCAGAGAAGTTACAGAAAAATTACCCCAAACAAATATTACACCTGTAAATAATGTTGCACTAAATACAATTACGTTACTTCCAACCACAGAGAATGAAGTCAGTAAAACAATTCAAAAACTAAAAAACTAAAAGTCAGTAGGCTTAGATGAAGTTTCAATGTGTGTACTGAAACAATGCATAGGATTATACAAGACCCCTTAACAAATATAATAATTGAATCCTTCACATCAGGCACATTTCCACAGCAGTTAAAACAGGCACGAGTTGTACCTTTGCTCAAGAAAGGTAATGCAGAAAAAAAATTCAAATGTGTATGAAATTTTATGTGACTTAACTGCTAAGGTCATAAGTCCCTAAGCTTACACACCACTTAACCTAAATTATCCTAAGGACAAACACTCACACCCATGCCCGAGGGAGGACTCGAACCTCCGCCGGGACCAGCCGCACAGTCCATGACTGCAGCACCTTGGACTACTCGGCTAACCCCGGGCGGCAGGTAATGCAAAAGACACAGAAAATTACCAGACCATTTCCCTGCTGTCAGCATTCTCAAAAATAATGCAAGTAGTTATGAAATATTAATGAATTACCTGAATAAATACAATCATTTAATCCAGTCACAGTTTGGTTTATTAAGTGGCAAAAATACGGAGTCAGCCATAGTAGAATTCACAAAAGTTGTACTTGATGCTCTTGATAAAGATGAGTGTGTCACAGACATATTTTTCGATCTTTCTAAGGCGTTTGATACAGTCGGTCACAAGATTCTATTAAATTAGAAGCACTAGGAATAAGAGGGATAGGTAACGACTGGTTTCGATCATACCTAACAGATAGAGTACAAAGAGTAGAGATAACACATACTTCAAATAGATTTAAACATTCAGTAAAACACTTATCAGAACCAAAATACATTAATATAGGGGTTCCACAAGGTAGCATATTAGGGCCAATTCTGTTCCTGATATACATCAATGACTTTCCCAATAGTGTTACTCATGGTGAAATAATCCTCTTCGCTGATGACAGCAATTTTGTTGTCACTGAGAAAACAAGAGAACTCCTTGCCGAGGAAGCAAATGAAACTCTCAGTGATGTTTATAATTGCCATGAATTTCAGTTTGAAGAGGAAAAATGACAATGTTAAATTAAATGTAGATGGCACCTCAATATACTGTGTAACAAATGTAAAACTTTTGGAATGAATATTGATTCTCAGTTGAAGTGGTGTGAACACACAAAGGTACTTGGAACAGAATGTCATCAGCATGTTATGCCCTTAGAATCCTATCATCAGTGTGTAACATGCTGTGTCTTTAAGTTATATATTATTCATATGTATAATATATTCTTAGCAATGGAATTCTTTTTTCGTGACCATATGCTCAAAATATGAACGCAATTTTCAAACTCCAGAAGGAGCCATAAGAATAATAACCAAAAATACTAGTCGAGCTCATTGTAAATATCTGTTCAGAACACAGGGGATTTTTAACTGCTCCATGTGAATACATTTACCAGTCAGTTGTACACATCAAAACAACATTGGTAATTAGTGCACAAACAGCTCTGTTCATGACCATGCAACAAGAGATAGACTCAACTTACATTTACCAAGAAAAAAAAAACATAAAACTCAAACAGCACTTCCTACCAAGGAATAAAATTGTATAATAACTTACCAGAAGAGATTAAAGAAATTGCCAAAAAACACGAATTTAAAAATGCAGCTAAAAAGTACCTGTTATGGAATACGTTTTATACATTGAAGGATTAATTAGCTAAAACAGACTAGGAATTTGATAAAAAATGTTATACAAATAAAGAATAATAGTAATGATTATAAAATATCCAACAGTAGGCATAACGCTTTCACTTTACGTTTTTTTCGTTCTTTTTTTTTTCTTTCTAGAAATACTTACCGCCAAGCTAGGCATAGCACAATACTAAAACCTCTTCCGCTTGCTGAGCTCAACATCTCACTCATTATGGAAGGATGCTGACTCAGTTTTCCATGACAGCAAATGGGATGTTGCGGTACTGAAAATGGCCCAGAGATCACCAGTGTGTGTGTGTGTGTGTGTGTGTGTGTGTGTGTGTGTGTGTGTGTGTGTGTGTGTGGTGAGTGAAGTGTTATAAAACAATCTGTGCATAGTGTGTGCAGCGATTGATAGTGAGATATGAGTGAACAATGTGGCATTACATTATTTAATAAGTTACTTTTAAAAAAACGTATTGTATACCGCCCCCCCCCCCCCCCCTTCTAACAGCCGTGTACCGCAAGTCTCTAGAGGAACGGAAGGTTCCAAATGATTGGAAAAGACCACAGGTAGTCCCAGTCTTCAAGAAGGGTCGTCGAGCAGATGCGCAAAACTATAGACCTATATCTCTGACGTCGATCTGTTGTAGAATTTTAGAACATGTTTTTTGCTCGAGTATCATGTCGTTTTTGGAAACCCAGAATCTACTCTGTAGGAATCAACATGGATTCCGGAAACAGCAATCGTGTGGGACCCAACTCGCTTTATTTGTTCATGAGACCCAGAAAATATTAGATACAGGCTCCCAGGTAGATGCTATTTCCCTTGACTTCCGCGAGGCGTTCGATACAGTTCGGCACTGTCGCCTGATAAACAAAGTAAGAGCTTACGGAATATCAGACGAGCTGTGTGGCTGGATTGAAGAGTTTTTAGCAAACAGAACACAGCATGTTGTTATGAATGGAGAGACGTCTACAGACGTTAAAGTAACCTCTGGCGTGCCATAGGGGAGTGTTATGGGACCATCGCTTTTCACAATATATATAAATGACCTAGCAGATAGTGTCGGAAGTTCCATGCGGCTTTTCGCGGATGATGCTGTAGTATACAGAGAAGTTGCAGCATTAGAAAATTGTAGAGAAATGCAGGAAGATCTGCAGCGGATAGGCACTTGGTGCAGGGAGTGGCAACTGACCCTTAACATAGACAAATGTAATGTATTGCGAATACATAGAAAGAAGGAGCCTTTATTGTATGATTATATGATAGCGGAACAAACACTGGTAGCAGTTACTACTGTAAAATATCTGGGAGTATGCGTGCGGAACGATTTGAAGTGGAATGATCATATAAAATTAATTCTTGGTAAGGCGGGTACCAGGTTGAGATTCATTGGGAGAGTCCTTAGAAAATGTAGTCCATCAACAAAGGAGGTGGCTTACAAAACACTCGTTCGATCTATACTTGAGTATTGCTCATCAGTGTGGGATCCGTAGCAGATCGGGTTGACGGAGGAGATAGAGAAGATCCAAAGAAGAGCGGCGCGTTTCGTCACAGGGTTATTTGGAAGCCGTGATAGCTCTGCATCGCGGTGTAGCTTGCTCACCAGGTTTCGAGAGGGTGCGTTTCTGGATGAGGTATCGAATATATTGCTTCCCCCTACTTATACCTCCCGAGGAGATAACGAATGTAAAATTAGAGAGATTAGAGCGCGCACGGAGGCTGTCAGACGTCGTTCTTCCCGCGAACCATAAGCGACTGGAACAGGAAAGGGAGGTAATGACAGTGGCACGGAAAGTGCCCTCCGCCACACACCGTTGGGTGGCTTGCGGAGTATTAATGTAGATGTAGATGTAGATGTAGGAATAAATCTAATGAGCGTCTCTAACTAGGAGTCTGTAAATATATGTGAATACGAATTAACTTATTTTAAATTGATCTAAATTTGTAAACACTTTGATATGTCCTATATGCTTGTAGAAAGAGATCTACGGATGAATAAAGCTACTACTACTACTAGCTGCTCACGTTAAGCTGGGTCGTGCTCACACCACAGCAGCTAGCACCCACGTATGGCTTCAGGGTGGCTCACTAAAGCGTTTTGCGGCAAACTTATTTTTAAGACTGTTGTACTAACGAGGCCTGACAATGAAATTCAACGTCTCTTTTTAATATCTTGATGAAAAGAACGGGAAAATGATACTAATTACGACTCTTGCAGTCTTATAATGACTGTCGTTTTAAGACGAAATTTAAGTTGACCGCTTTTGGGCAGAAGTTGCAACAGGCTGCGCTGATCTCAAGTTCGAGCACATTCATAATTTACATAGTTTACACTGAAATTAAATGCTGTCACATTGGCCACGATGTAGACTATCTTTTTACCGCTGTGAATATTTTTCCGAGACCCATTTCCACAAATCGCCTTGTAACTCGATAACGGAATTCCTGGCGAATAAATTATATGTACCATAAAATATATTAAGCCAAAAAAACGGTTATTTGAAATTCTGAATTTGTGCTAGCTATTTAACATAAACTTATCTTCACTACACAGATTAAATTCGCCCAAATTCATACAGGAGGCATCACTGATCAAAACAAGAAGAAATGTCCTTTAAATATATTTCCGGAACCAAATTCCTGTTGGAATATTGGCAATTTCACTTGAGTGAAAAATGGTCAGTATTCATTGTTGCTCTCTGTCTCCTTGTGTACGTTAAATTCTCATTCCTTACTGTCTGTGTTAGTCTGATGCTTTTCTCGGAAATAGCACTTCTGACTTACACCAGCTATTGCAAGCGCATAATATTGAGGTTGTGTTGGAACCACAACTAGATTATTGTTAATAACACTAACGGTGAATTGCAGTCCTATTTTATCCATTGGAGAAATGTTATTTTCTGCGGTTTAGCCAGCAGCTTTCATCGAAAGGCATGTTTATCATATTTGCAGAACGACACGCACAACGCTTCAGTCTATCCAGAACAAAATGTTCAGGAGTTTTATCTGCCACGTGTCATACAACCGCAGTTAACTATTAGGCTCCACATGCTGTTTTGCAGATACGTGCAAAGCCAGTGTAGGCCAGTTCCTTGCGACGTGTTGCGGGCAGTGGGCGAAACATGGAGAGATTTATATCGACTGAACGAGCACATGGGATGTTGCATAATGGCTGACAACATCGTCCTCCACTACGTCAATCGATTACAAAGTTAATTAGTTTGTGCTGTACAAAATATAATTTACGCTGCGGCTACAGTCGAGCAAGCGCAATAACCCTCCGCCATATTTTTGTAGTGGTGGCGTAGTGTTGAGTTGTGGTACACTCGCTATAGCGGACGAACTGTTCTTACCCACCGCTTCACAGCACTGTCAGCCGTAGAAATAATGTAGTTTCAGGCGACCATTTACGTGACCTTCACAAGAAAGAAGACACAGTCTGAAAATTCAGTTTACGGTCAATCACCATGTGTTTTAAAACATCCTTTCCTGTACATAAGATATATATTGAGTACTAAAAGATACCCGGAGCGTATAGCGGATGTGTGTGGTCTATGATTTTAGGAGAAGAATCAGAATTCAAAGAAAATGTTTACTTCTATATCAATGAACTGCGTGTAGCCCGTAAATGACATTCCGTTAAGTTTCAAATAAATGAAACAACACTTGTGTTAAACATATCAAATACAGAACCCTGACTCACGGATCACCTACATTATGACCTAAACCACTAGAACTACTAGAATACTTCTGATCGTAACTTTATAAATTTAGTGCCTAATACACGACGTCAGTAAAACATTTATCTTATGAATGAGTTTATCATCTGTTCACTATACAGATCCCAATTTTGCAAACCGTCTACCCAAATGAATATGGATACTAGGTTTCAGCGTCAGAGTAATTTACATTTTATATTTTACAATTAATCTACAAATGGTCCCACTAAGATTTGAAGCTATAATGCAAAACCAGTGCAATTATTGGAATAAATTAGATTTCCAAAAACGGCAGAATAAGCCATTTACAAAAAATTCATCTATTAGGAAGTGGGTAGGACATTTCACTAAACTAAAAAAATACAGCTTATCACAGTAAATGAGGATCTTGTATCAGAAAACAAACAAACAAAAATGAATAAACTGCACGGTTCCCAAATAAGAAGGTTAATTTAAATACATTTAACATGAACAAAATGTACAATGAAATACGGAGGAGTGCCTTCCTACAACGAAGCCAGTGCTCTGTAAAAATTGGCACATACTTTTATTCCAAAATAGGAAGACCTCTGAAAAGAGCAGTAATCACTCCTCAGACGCAGAGTCACTGCAGCACGTTCATCACTCGATTTTAATTTTCAGTTTTCCGAAATAACAAAGCGATGAGAAGAGTCCTGCAGTATCAATACTGTTTACACACGCGATGCCTATTGCAACTGTCAAAACTGGATCAGTTTCTTCAGAGTTCTCATACAGGATAGACGAATTTCGCCATACCTTCCAACGAAAATCGAAGATACTATTCGCAAAACAGGAAAAAAAAGAAAAATTGCCATTTTAGTCTTCTGACGTTTTCGAAATGGTAAGCCCCTGTCAATTTTCTCCTTCACAAACACAATTGTGAGGACGTCATACAGCCAGAACAACTTGGATGCAACGAGTTTAATTATCCATTTAAACACAATATGTGAACATCACAGAGCATATGTAAAATATACGTCTACTAACCTTCAATTTTGCAGCCCAGACATGAAAGTGATTTCGAAAACACATTCAGCAGCTGTGTAGCTTACAAAATCAGACGCTAACTCGTCTTCAAAACAATTTTATACACTGAAGAGCCAAAGAAACTGGTACACCTGCGTAATATTGTGTAGGGCCCCTGCGAGAACACAGAAGTGCCGCAACACGACATGGCATGGACTCGACTAAAGTCTGAAGTAGTGCTGTAGTGAACTGACACCATGAATCCTGCAGGTCTGCCCATAAATCCGTGAGAATACGAGGCGGTGGATGGATTGTGCGGCTGGTCCCGGCGATGGTTCGAGTCCTCTCTCGGGTATGGGTGTGTGTGTCTGTCCTTAGGATAGTTTAGGTTAAGTAGTGTGTAAGCTTAGGGACTGATGACCTTAGCAGTTAAGTCCCATAAGACTTCAGACACACACACGAGGGGGTGGAGACTTCTTCTGAACAACACGTTGCAAGGCATCCCAGATAGTGTTCCTGGGGCCACTCTGTAGCAATTCTGAACGTGAGGGGTGTCACATTTTCCTGCTGGAACTGCCCATGTCCGTCGGAATGCACAATAAACATGAGTGGATGCAGGTGATTAGACAGGACTTCTACACGTACGTGTCACCTATCAGGGCCGTATCTAGGCGTATCAGGGATCACATGTCACTCCAACTGCACACGCCCCACACCATTACAAAGCCTCCACCAGCTTGAACAGTCCGTTGCTGATATGCAGGGTCCATGGATTCATGCCCATTCACGTCCATCCACTCTATACAATTTGAAACGAGACTCGTCCGACCAGGCAACATGTTTCCAGTCATGAACAGTCGAATGTCGGTGCTGACGCGCTCAGACGAGGCGTAAAGCTTTGTATCGTGAAGTCATCAAGGGTACAGGAGTGGGCCTTCGGCTCCGAAAGCCCGAATCGATGATGTTTCGTTGAATGTTCCGCACGCTGACACTTGTTGGTGGCCCAGCATTGAAATCTGCAGCAGTTTGCTGAAGTGTTGCACTTCTCTCATCTTGAACGATTTTCTACAGTCGCTGTTGGTCCCGTTCTTGCAGGATCTTTTTTGGGCTTCAACGATGTCGGAGATTCGATGTTTTATCGGATTCCTGATTTTCACGGTACACTTGCGAAATAGTCATACGGGAAAATCCTCACTTCATAGCTACCACGGAGATGCTGTGTCCCATCGCTCGTGGCCGACTATAACACCATGTTCAAACTCACTTAAATCTTGATAACGTGCCATTGTAGCAGCAGTAACCGATCGAGCAACAGCTCCAGAGACTTGTCTTATATAGGCGTTGCCAAGCGCAGCGCCGTATTCTGCCTGTTTACACATATCTGTATTTTAATAAGTACACCTACACCAATTTCTTTGGCGCTTCATTGTATATATCCTGTACAACATAATTAAAGGATTTCTTTCCCGAAACCCCGTAATTGTCACCCACTGCGATGTGTAAGTTTGAAATTTGGCTCGAAGGTGGATACTGTCTTTCTATGTAATGGTGCAAAGACATAGTGCCACAAGAAGTTGAGAGATTGCAGGGCACATTCTCTTCTGATACGGTGTAATGCTGCGCAGTGTTCTTCGGGAACTTGATCCTTATTACTTGGTTGCTATGCTGGATACGATCTGACTTCATTCATATGATGAAATGGTTGGCAGTAGTTAACGCTATTGCTTGTGTGCTCTAGTGAAGGAATAGCAGTAAACTTTACCTGCATTCAGAGCAAAAGGGTGCTGACTTAAAAGACTGCAGTAAAAGCGTACGGCAGCTGACGGCCGAAGGGAGCATTTTTTCGGCGGAACTTGGGTGAAAACGTTGCGGCCTGCCCAGTCCCTCAGTCTCAACGTGCAGACACGTTGGATGACGCTGGTCGGTCGGTGGCTGCATTCCAGATAGGCTGGGCCCTTGTTAGGCACGAAGGTGATGAGACGGTTGCGTCTTTCTACGAATTTCCGTGGGAAAGGTCACTGGCGCCAGGCGACCAGACTCAGCTACAAAACATATTTGTGGAGGCACAAGGCTTTTAAGGAGTTTATGGCTGTTCTTTGGAAGTTCGAAATGTACACAACAGGGGAGATAACGATCTTTTGATGAATGACTATGATTCCACTCAGGTCATGCTTTTAACAAAACACATGGCGTGAACACATGGGAAAGAGGCCGTGAAGTATATGTTTTTTTTTCCTTTTCTGCCACGGTTCTGGGCGCTTCAGTCCGGAACCGCGCGATCGCTACGGTCGCAGGTCCGAATCCTGCCTCGGGCATGGGTGTGTGTGATGTCCTTAGGTTAGTTAGGTCTAAGTAGTTCTAAGTTCTAGGGGACTGATGACCTAAGATGTTAAGTCCCATAGTGCTCAGAGCCATTTTCTGCCAAGTCCATGATTGGTCAAATCTGTGTATGCAGAGCAAGGGGCGGTCTCCCAGCATCGAGTGCTGCGTTCCAGCTCGTGATTGGCCTGGGGTAAAGTGGGGATAGTCTAAGAAGTAAATGTGCTACGCTACCGAGCTGGCGAGGAAAGCTGAGCGTTTTACTGGTGCTTCACTGCTAAAGAACTGCAGGTCTTTACTTAAACGGTGAGACTTGTGTCCTTTGCTAGTGTGCTACTTAGATCCTGTGCCAGTCACCGTTTAGACGGTCAGAGATTCTGCTTCTAGCACCATGCAGACAGCGAGTGATGGGGGTCTGTGCCTATTTGCTTTGAGTTTGTCCTCTAAACATTTGACATATTCCGTCACCCATACTCGTGGCACGGAGTCAAATTGGTTTGGCAGACCAGCAAACAGGTCCACCTGCACACTGGAATCCATCGAGGTTTCAGAGGCTCATAGGGAAGTACCTGCGTCCCCAATTAGCCGAACACAAGACCGCGCACTTGCATTTTTTCGGGCGTGCGCCATTTTTGTGGCCATGACTCCAGTCACCAAGCGCATCGTGGTGTGCCGGCCTGACCAGCAGGAGGGTAGGGTATTCGCTGCTAGAGGTACAGCTGTAATATATGCTCCTCGGCATCCCGTTCTTTGGAACCAGATTGTTCTTAATGGAATAATATAGATGCTTGACTGTAGCGTAGTTCTTTATTTTTTTTTGGGGGGGGGGGGGGGGGGGGGCGCCATACTACGGATTCACATGTATGTAGTCAGGTAAAGCGATTAGCTTTGTGGTTAGTATCGTGTGTTGATCCCCAGCTGATCACTTTTATCACCATAGACCGCATACTAGTGAAAGCGTTTGTCTAACAAAAATGTTTCTGTGACGTTTGTTTAGCCATTTTTTTTGTCTTTTAGTGATAAGAATGAATAACTCTATTGTTATTTAAACCACAACTCCTCCCAGTGTTCTGATTAACATTACCTTTGCCATTTTTATTAATTTCTTGATTACAATTGAAAGGTGAATGTTTGCAAAATCAGCCTCAGGATCGATGAAACGACGCTCCAAACAGCGAGGCGTCGACACATGCGAAAAAAACGCCAGAGTTCAGAAGTTCATGTGACGTGTAAAGTGCGTTAATGGTGTCTCATTATCACAAAATTTCTCCACTGTTATGCCCAGCGTCGGCGTGGCCATGTCACACGATAAGAAGGTCGTCACACGCCGTATAAATCACAGTTCATCCCTTCTTTTGACGCCTCTGCGATGGAGGTCAGAATCGCGATGACGAGCTTTCAGACAGGAGCAGGGAAAAATCATAAGATGCCTTTTGCCACTTCGCATCGAGTTCATATTACCTCGAATGGTTTTGAACCGTCGCTAGTGGTCTCATATGGTACACCAAAACAAAAATTGCGGTCCTGCTGCACTCTAAAAGGGGTGAAATCGCGTTCAGTGTGGTTTCTAGCCCACAATGTCCTTCGAGAAGGGTTGAAGCGTCGGGGAGATGTCATCAGTGTCAAGTATTGTCATGATCGTCTACCTGTTGCTCATAGCACCGCAAACTGTTATCGAGCTCCAAATGTGTGGGAATCAGAGTGCTACGAAAGGGGCCGTTTCACTGACGCCCTCTATACCAATCCTTTTTCTGCCTATTCACAGCGGCGATTGCTCTGAAACGTTTTCCTCGGCCACTCACAACAAAACATCGTGATTTCAACGTCACGGTCCTGACCCCCGTGGTACAGGTGTAAAAGGAGAGTTTAAATGTAAGACGGCTTCCCATCGTGTTACAAGTCCATGCCGACGTTGGGGACAACTGTGGTGAAATTTGGTGCCAATATGACTTCAAATGTTTCAAATGGCTCTGAGCACTATGCGCCTAGAACTTGGAACTAATGAAACCTAACTAACCTAAGGACATCACACACGTCCATGCCCGAGGCAGGATTCGAACCTGCGACCGTAGCGATCGCTCGGCTTCAGACTGTAGCGCCTAGAACCGCACGGCCACTCCGGCCGGCCAATATGACTTCATTAACGGGCTGTACACGTCGCACGAAAATCTGAGCTTTGGCCTTTTGTTCAACTTACTGGTTGAAGCATCATCTAGCCCAATGGTCATGTCCCAGCGCACTACGTTGCACCATTAGAGAGGAATGAAATTACAATGAAACCCAGACCATTAGCTGCTTACAGGTTTTGATAAATATCAACGGGGACAGTTGAAAATGTGTGTCCCGACGGTGACTCGAACCCAGCAGCTGCTGCTCAGATGGCAGACGCTCTATCCGAGGAAACAGAGGACAGTGCGACTGCACTGACTTACCTCTGGCACCCTCCCTGTGAGACCCACACTTCCAACTTACTGTCCACGTACTACATTTGTACTGCCCCTACCCACTACACTCATTACCACTGAAGAAGATCGTTGGCTGGTAAGTCTTATCCGTATGAAGGTGGTATCTGATCTTTCGGACATGTCCTCGGTGCCTCATTAGCATAGAGCGCCTGCCATCCCGGGTTCGAGGCCTGGTCGGGGCACACATTGTCAACTGTCCCCGTTGACATTTATCAACGCGTGTAAGCAGCTAATGGTCTGGATATCATTGAAATTTCATCCTTCAAGAGCTCCTAGATCACCAATGGTATCTGTTCTTTGTTGTAGGCCCCTGTGAGACAAATTTCAAACAGGGACAATTACAGGTTTTCGGAAAACTGATTCTTTAATTCTGTTGCACTGTGTATATATCTGATACAAATAAAAATCGCATCACCAAGAATTTATCCGGTGTAAACGAAAATTGGTAGGCGTGTTTCTATTTTCGAAAGATGATATCTGTTCCATTTTCAAGACAGATGCATGACAGCGGCGCAAGTAGTGCCACTATCAGGATGCAAATCAGATGTGCTTTGAATACGAGCTGTAAGGAAGGTTACGTTTGAGACCTGACGTGTTGAGCTGATATTAGTCAAGAATGCCTTTAAAGCTACAGTTATCAACACCTCACAGAGTTTGAAAGGGGTCGTGTAATAGGGCTACGAGAATCAGACAGATGACCTGCAGCGTCTACTCCACTGATCCCGTACCACCGCCAATTGGGACTTCAGTGGTGACAAGCGAGAGAGCTCATTGGAGGGCAGGCTGGAGGTCTGTTGAAAGCCGCTTCTGCCTCGGTGCCAGTGATGACCGTGTGGTGGTTACAAGGAGGCCAGCTGACAACCCGCATCCAACCTGTCTGCGTGCTATGCTGGGCCTAAACTTGGTCTTATGGTCTGGGGTGTGTTTACGTTTGACAGTAGGAGCGCTGTTGTGGCTGTCCCATGCATCCTGGCTGCAAAACTGTCTGGTGACCGAACGTGTTGTGCCGCCACTCATGAACGGTACTAGACGGGGTGTATCACTGAAAATGCTAATCAGTAAAATATGATACCTACGCAAATGTATTCCCGAAATTTCATTACTCTACATTATTTTTTGGAACGTAGGAGACGAGGTACTGGCAGAAGTAAAGTTGTGAGGACAGAGCGTGAGTCGTGCTTGGGTAGCTCAAATGGTAGAGCACTTGCCTGCAAAAGACAAAGGTCCCAAGTTCAAGTCTCGGTCCGGCACACAGTGTTAATCTACCATGAAGTTTCATATCAGCGCACATTCCGCTGCAGAGTGAAAATCTAATTCTGGAAACATCCCCCAGGCTGTGGCTAAACCATGTCTCCGCTATATCCTTTCTTTCAGGGCCGGCCGGAGTGGCCGTTCGGTTCTAGGCGCTACAGTCTGGAACCCAGCGACCACTACGGTCGCAGGTTCGAATCCCGCCTCGGGCATGGATGTGTGTGATGTCCTTTGGTTAGTTAGGTTTAACTAGTTCTAAGTTCTAGGCTACTGATGACCTCAGAAGTTAAGTCGCATCGTGCTCAGAGCCATTTTAACCATTTTTCTTTCAGGCGTGCTAGTTCTGCAAGGGTCGCAGAAGATCCTCTGTAAAGTTTGGAACATAGGAGACAAGGTACTGGCAGAAGTAAAGCTGTGAGGACGGAACGTGAGTTGTGCTTGGGTAGCTCAGACGGTTGCAAGCACAGTAGTTCAGCCTGTTCGGTCTGAGAGCTGCGTGCCCTCTCTAATAAAAAAACTGAGTGAAAGGATCAGCAACGAACTTGGACGGATGTCACGCGACATCCGCAACAACCAAACACAACGAACAAAAGAAAGATGGTAGAGCACTTGCCTGCGAAAAGCAACGGTCCGGAGTTTTAGTCTGGATCCGGCACACAGTTTTAGCCTGCCAGGAAGTTTCACTATTTTTTGGTGTTGGAGCTTTTACGTTCCCAGTCTCTTAAAGAAATCGTGAACAGCGGGCAAGGGGTTCATGGGTAGGAGACGTTACGTCAGTAGCATATAACAGACTGGAAATTTTGGTCAGATGGAAAGCGTTCTCGGGTGGTGGTTAAGGCGACTGCTCGTTTTAAGTACGATATCCAGGTTCGATTTCCAGTCCAGCAGAAATTTTCACCTGTTGCCATTGGTTCATGTTAATTCCCAAATGCAGGTAACCTCATTGAAACCTTTGAAGAAAATATGTCTAGCATGAATACATAAAACATGACAGCCAAGACGGCAGAGTGCAGCGAACGTTAAATAGCCTGCCTCAGTGTATCTACGTATTCTCTCTCTCTTTACGCCATGCAGTCAGTTCCACAAGAAAGTGTACGTCGTTACCTGTATGAAATAAAAGATACTATTACAAATATATTTTTACATGAAAATACGTGTTATTACTAATTGCACAATTACCTAATGGTTAATCAAAACATTTCAAATGGCTCTAAGCACTATGGGACTTAACATCGGAGGCCATCAGTACCCTAGACCTAGAACTACTTAAACCTAACTAACCTAAGGATATCACACAAATACATGCCCGTGTCAGGATTCGAACCTACGACCGTAGCAGCAACGCGGTTCTGGACTGAAGCGCCTAGAACCGCTCGGCTTCAGCAGACGGCAATGTTTAATCCAAGCAACGCCACTATCGATTATAGCTCGGCACTATTTTGGCTTGTTTTTCCGGAGATTTTCTGCATATTCCCTTTTGCAATGACCTCCATATCGTCCGATTTTATATGATAGCTGCTTCAAAGTACCGGCTCATCAAAAAGTGTGCCGGCCACGGTGGCCGAGCGGTTCTAGGCGCTTCAGTCCGGAACCGTGCTGCTGCTACGGTCGTAGGTTCGAATCCTGCCTCGAGCATGTATGTCTGCGATGTCCTTAGGTTAGTTAGGTTTAAGTAGTTCTAAGTTCTAGGGGACTGATGACCTCAGATGTTAAGTCCCATAGTCCTCAGAGCCATTTTTTTCAAAAAGTCAGTATAAATTTGAAACCTGAATAAACCACAGAATAATGTAGATAGAGAGGAAAAAATTGACACAGATGCTTGGAATGACATGGGGTTTATGCAAGATGCCGCTCCACCCCATATTGCTAGAAGCGTGAAAGATCTCTTGCGCGCGTCGTTTGGCGAAGATCGTGTCCCCAGCCGCCACTTTGGTCATGCTTGGCCTTCCAGGTCTCCAGACCTCAGTCCATGCGATTATTGGCTTTGGGGTTACCTGAAGTCACAAGTGTGTCGTGATCGACCGACATCTCTAGGGATGCTGAAAGACAATATCCGACGCCAATGCCTCAGCATAACTCCGGACATGCTTTACTCTGCTGTTCACAACATTATTGCTCGACTACAGCTATTGCTGAGGAATGATGGTGGACATACGGAGCATTTCTTGTAAAGAACCTCATCTTTACTTTGTATTACTTTGTTATTCTAATTATTGCTATTCTGATCAGATGAAGCGCCATCTGTCGGAAATTTTTTGAACTTTTGTATTTTTTTGGTTCTTATAGAATCCCATGTCATTCGAAGCATGTGTGTCAATTTGTACCTCTCTATCTACATTAATCCGTGATTTATTCAGATTTCAAATTTATACTGACTTTTTGATCACCCGATATATATTGGCTTTCCTTTATGCTTCATCTTAGTATACAACCAAATATTTGCTATCGGATTTGTATCCGGAGACATTGCAGACTTATACATCGTTAACTCTCCATTGCCTTGTTTCCACGCTGTACAGAGATGGCTGCGATGTTTCGGATCGTTATCCTCTTGAAGCACCCAGTTTTCCTCTTTCGAATGATATTTCTTCTTAACCGACGTTAGAAGGCATTTTTGATAAATATTGCACATTTTTTCAGCGTTCAAATTGGCTGTAAATAAATGCAAATAGTCAAAACTGCAACCTATAAAACAAAATGTTAAGTTCTCACTCTGTTTATCTACAGGGTATTACAAAAAGGTACGGGCAAACTTTCAGGAAACATTCCACACGCACAAAGAAAGAAAGTATGTTATGCGGACATGTGTCCGCAAACGCTTACTTTCCATGTGAGAGCTCATTTTATTACTTCTCTTCAAATCACATAATCATGGAATGGAAACACACAGAAACAAAACGTACCAGCGTGACTTCAAACACTCTGTTACAGGAAATGTTCAAAATGTCCTCCGTGGGTTGTGTAGACAAGAGCTTTCAAATGCCCCCATAAATGAAAGTCAAGAGGGTTGAGGTCAGGAGAGCGTGGAGGCCATGGAATTGGAGCGCCTCTACCAACCCATCGGTCACGGAATCTGTTGTTGAGAAGCGTACAAACGCTTCGACTGAAATGTGCAGGAGCTCCATCGTGCATGAACCACATGTTGTGTCGTACTTGTAAAGGCACGTGTTCTAGCAGCACAGGTAGAATATCCCGTATGAAATCATGATAACGTGCTCCGTTGAGCGTAGGTGGAAGAACATGGGGCCCAATCAAGACATCACCAACAGTGGCTGCCCAAACGTTCACAGAAAATCTGTGTTGGTGATGTGATTGCACAATTGCGTGCGGATTCTCGTCAGCCCACACATGTTGATTGTGAAAATTTACGCGTTGGAATGAAGCCTCATCCGTAAAGAGAACATTTGCACTGAAATGAGGATTGACACATTGTTGGATGAAACATTCGCAAAAGTGTACCCGTGGAGACCAATCAGCTGCTGATAGTGCCTGCACGCGCTGTACATGGTACGGAAACAACTGGTTCTTCCGTAGCACTCTCCACACAGCGACGTGGTCAACGTTACCTTGTACAGCAGCAACTTCTCTGACGCTGACATTAGGGTTATAGTCAACTGCACGAAGAATTGCCTCGTCCATTGCAGGTGTCCTCGTCGTTCTAGGTCTTCCCCAGTCGCGAGTCACAGGCTGGAATGTTCCGTGCTCCCTAAGACGCCGATCAATCGCTTAGAACGTCATCCTGTCGGGACACCTTCGTTCTGGAAATGTGTCTCGATACAAACGTACCGCACCACGGCTATTGTCCCGTGGTAATCCATACATCAAATGAGCATCTGCCAACTCCTCATTTTGTAAACATGACTGCAAAACCACATTCGTGATGAACACTATCCTTTTGATGCCACGTACTTGTGCGCTAGATGTTAGTACTGTAAACCAATGAGTCGCATGTCAACACAAGCACCGAAGTCAACATTACCTTCCTTTTATTGGGCTAACTGGCGGTGAATCGAGGAAGTACAGTACTCACTGACGAACCTAAAATGACCTGTAACATGGAAATTAAGCGTTTCCGGTCACATGTCCACATAACATATTTTCTTTCTTTGTGTGTGAGGAATGTTCCCTGAAAGTTTGGCCGTACCTATTTGTAACACCCTGTGTACACTGTGGGAAAGCGCATTGAGTAACCATTCGAGAGCACTACCAGAGATTTTACATTTAACATTATGGCGTACACGTTCTCGTGGAACTGACTGTACCCATAGCAGCGATACTACAAATCGGTTTCCCCGAAGACGTACGAAGGTGTTTTGTTTGTGCCTTCTACTTTTTTATGTTGATGTCCACTAAACATTCAGTGGTTTACCTGTATTTTCTTACGGTATACGGGGCTTCCAAGAGGCACCCGAGTATCAGAGTGAGGTGGTAAGCTGCTAACCGCTGAGCCCCTGAGGTGGTTACCAGCTGTTCCCCAGAGTCCACTATGTAGCCGCGGTGCCGCCGTCACGTTGCGGGCAGAGTTTTATGCTGGCGCTACGCGCACGGCCGGCCACGTCCCCGCGGGAGAGACTGTCTGGGTTAAAAGGCGCGGCCACTCAGTCGTGCGAGCACACCAAATAACGTAACGTCACGTAGCGAGGCACAGCTACCGCATAGCAGCTTCTCCCTGACGGCGTCCCGCTGCGGCGGAAGGAATCCATCGTCGGCGCCGATCTATGTTTGTGTGGCTACACGGCACTCTGGAATGAGCGTCACTAATAAACGGCAAACTGGGGCAAGTGACCAGGACAGCTCCCTATTAAAATGAAACCTGGCTCCGAGGAACTGGAAGTACCAGATCTCAAATAAGCATCACTCATTTAAAACAGTTTTATTGGACAAAGATTACAACCAAATATAGAAATACCCTTGAACATTGCTTTGGTTATAGTATTTAAAAACGTTATGGTCCGTTTACTTTGGTTGCTGAAACCAAATGCGACAGGGCTCGAACCCGCTCTGTAATTCCGGGAACTGGGAGCTACATAACAGGAGGCAGACCAGTATAGCACTGTGGGAAATACTTCTACACAAACCTTTTTAGGATCTTAAAACACATAAATAATTTAAAATATTTAAGGAATTTCAGCCCCCTATAAACAGATGACAATGACCTCTGTCGGCACCGAGACGTGCAGTTTAATCTAATCCATACGTATTATAAAAACGTATGTGTGTGAGTGTGTGGGTGTGTGTGCGTGCGTGTGCGTGTGACTGTGTGTGTGTTCTACATCTCCTCTTAAACCGATCGACCGATTTCAACAAAACTTGGTACACACATCCCTTACTACCAGACAACAATCGCTGCCGGACAAATATCCAGGTACCCATTACAGTTCAGGAAATATGACGTCATAAGCACTGGAATGCGTGATAAGCTTCTGCATTGTGAATGACGTTTTGATTTATTAATTTTTTGTTGGTGGCTCTATTTGCAACACACTTCGCAGACAGCATATGCATAAGCCACCAAATGTACCTACACAAATACATCATTGTACGACACACAGTTCAAGAGATATGAGATCATAAACATGAATGCGTTAAAAGGCCGTATCATGCATTAAGTTTTAATGCGTTTATTCATTACTAAGACACGCCTACAGCCGTGACAACTTTAGGAAATCCCTGACACCTAGCAGCTCTTTTGACCTCTCAATTCCGGAAATTTATATTCGCTCAGCGCTACCCAATGCTGCCCGCATTGAAACTGTACAAACATTATTACTTTTCTGATTCTGGCACATTAATATTTTTCTGACTGTAATTGAAAAATCATTCTTCTAAAAAATACTCATTGCATTTAAACATACACGACACTGAAGAGGATGAGGTACTGATAACGGGATAAGCTAAGACCGAATGCTCCAGTTTGAAAATTGTATTGAAAATAATGTTTGTACTTCACAAAATCTAATATGAACGTTTGACATTATCTTCACAATCAGTTCTACAATTCTCACTTATGTTTTAATTAAAAATACTTTCGATTGTTACATCAGAAAAAGTCTGACATCGCTTGGCAACACAGATTCCAAAATTCAACATTTCTGTATCAGAATTACATTTGATGGCATGGGACTTAACATCCCAGGTCATCAGTCCTCTAGAACTTAGAACTACTTAAACCTAACTAACCTAAGGACATCACACAACACCCAGCCATCACGAAGCAGAGAAAATCCCTGACCCCGCCGGGAATCGAACCCGGGAACCCGGGCGTGGGAAGCGAAAACACGAGCACGACCACGAGATGCGGGCAACACAGATTCCAAAATTCAACATCTCTGTATCAGAATTACATTTTATGGCAAATACTTGGTTCCTACACTCAGTACTGTAAGATTAATAAGATCCACATTGCGTTGCTGCATACTTAAATATACAAAATTTCATTACCTTACAAAACTGTATTATGCTGCGTCCATAGGCCAATACTTGAACTGTCACAACTAGCCACTATCTTTAATTATTACATCCACCTTTAACAAAGTGCAACGGGGAGCTCCGTACACCCCTGATTACAATCGATCCTGCCACTCAGGCAACATCTTTGGTTGAGTAGTGTCAAAATTACAATGTCTTCTACATGTGATAAACATTTCATGTCATTTTCCATTAAATATATTACAAAATCGGGCTCCACGTACAAGTGGACCCCTCACAAAGTTCCTGGAAGTGGCCAGGAGCCGACCTCGAACAGAAGTGCCCTCCAAGCGTCTGGCGACGCTATTTTAGACCAGAGGCGCGCTGCTGGCGCCTTATAATTACGGGACACGCAGCTTCTTCCTACCATCTCACTGATCCCTCGTGACACCGCTTTGCTGTGGTACTCGATACTTCCTGCGTCGCTCTCTATATTCGACGACACCTCATGCCTCCCCCCTAAACGTCCAATCCTAGCGTCGGGTGTAGGTGCCGAAGCTTCATCACTCCAAGCAGCAACTCACACTCCGATATCGACCATGCGCGTGGCTGGAAACGGCGACTGAAGAACCAACTACAGCCTGAGCGTCAGGGTTCCTAGGGGCAGAGGCAGACATTCTGGCTCTCCATGGAATCCGGCTGGGCTGTCGGTTGCGGCTCTGTTGTTGGTCGCGTGACAGGCTGCCACCACGACTGTGACGCTGGCGGCAGCGCCAGGTCGATGGCCAAAGATGTCTCCCGCTGCAGAGACGACCGTGTTGCCGGAGCCGTCGTCTGCGACTGTCACTGTGGCTGCTGCTTCACCTGGTTGTGTGCTGGATCTGTGAACGAAAAGGTGGTGGCAGAATCTCCCGAGTGGATTGGCCGAAGCTGGTTCCGATGCCGCCTGTGCAACCCTGTCAGACCGTGGATGATGTAGGTAGAATGGGGCAACCCTCAGACACCACATCCCGTTCCCATCTGCTGCACGAAAGAACACTGTTTGCTGAGGCCGAAACTGTGACTCGTAAGGAGAGATATATGGTCCCTGTGGCAGGATGTTGCAAATGCAGCAGATTCCTATGGCGTAGATCATGGAGGAGCTCCGCTGGCGACATTCCATCCTTGGGCAGAGAGTGATACGACGACAGAATAACTTTCAGTGCCTGGTCCCATGAGTGGGTGGCTTACAACTTGTCCATCTGTGATCTGAAGGTCCTTATGAAGGGTTCAGCTACGCCATTTGACTGCTGATGAAGTTCGCTGTAAGGAAATGCTGAATACCATTGGTTACACAAAACTCTTCAAACTCCCGGGACATGAACTGCAGCCCATTGCCCGACACTATCACCTTAGGTAAACCTTCAATGCAGAAGATAGATTTAAGAGCTGATACAGTGCTAACTGATGACGTAGACTTCACTGGAACGACTAATAGAAACGCGCTGCATGCATCGAAAACCACTGGACAGTGCGTTTTCCACCATGGCCCAGCAAAATCTACGTGCAGGGGTTTGCCAAGATCAGTTAGGACATCGCCACTCAAAGCACCGTACCGCAGCGGGTAGTAGATTGATATTCTGCACACATTGTACTGTGAGGTCTTAGCGTCTGTTTGTGCATCCATTTCAGGCCATGTACAATGACGCCTTATCAGTTGCTTGGTGGGGACAATACCCAGTGTCCTTCACACAAAAACCAAAGAACTTGCTGCTGGAGGGACTCAAGGACCATGGGTCTTGCATTGTCACTTTCGGTGCTCATCAGGAGGACATCCACCTGAGATGGCACGCCGATGAGCAAAGTAGTGACGAAGCACCAGGTGGCAGATCACCTTCACACTCCATGGCCACCCACAACGAAAAGACCCGAGCACCATCTGCAATGCTGGGTCCGATGACATCTCCTGCACCATATGGTGGAACGTCACCATAAAATATCCCGACGGCCCAATTTCTGGTGAATCAATGTGACAACATCAGTCAGAGGAATCAAATTCAACATTGGAGCCAATAGGGAGCCTCAACAGGAGGTCGGCACTGGAGTTGTTTAGTAGTGGGCTGATATGCCAACTTGAACTTGTAATTGGACAAGGGAACGACTCACCGTCGTAATTTCTGCTCTGTACATGCGGGGACAAGGTGGGAGGACCCTAACAGAGCCTTCAGTGGTCTGCGGGATGTAAACGGAGAAAAATGGCAACCGTACCGGTATTGATGGAAGTGTGTGACCCCACAATTGATAGCCAACAACTCCTTTCCAAGATGGCTGTAGTTACGTTGGGTCTTGGTCCATGTCTCTGATGCAAGCGCACTTGTCTTGTCATTGGAGCTCACTTGGTGTGACAACATTGCACCAGTGAGTGCCATAAGATAAGGCATCTACTGTAAGAATGATCGGCTTGCTGGGTCGAAGTGCACGAAGCTCCGACCACTTAATAGTGCTAATGGAGCGCCCACTGCGCCACACGTGTGGCAGCTTGGTGCTTCCAGCACCCTCTGCCACCACAATGCAGGATGGCCGGTGACAATGGCTCAGCGCACTTGCGGTCAGAGCCACATGCCTTTCATCATTTGTAATGAGTCTCCATACGTCAGGAGAAATACAACTTAATTAAATCCTCTGTTTGTTGTGTTAATTTCTTCGCTAATCATTTCTGCTTCTGTCAAGCTTTCCTAAAATGACAGTTATTGCACCACTCTGGAGCCCACCTCTCCTTACCATTGTGTATAAAGTGATACACAACACTATCCTCAGTGAAAGTGAGGAGGAACTGCAGGGCCTGTTCAGTGCGATGAATAGTAGAATGACGACGCGCTATAGATTGTGAGTACACTGAAAGAATAGGAAAATAGTGAGGAAGTAGTGAAAATAAGATTAGGAATAAATGTAACATTAAAATTGCGAAGTATAAAATAAATAAATTAAAAAATATATTAATTATTGTATATGTATGATAGTGATTGGTTGTAATTAATATTTGCTTATTTGGAACGTGGACGTTTAATTATTTGCTATCAGACGCTTGACAATGGCTTTTTCCTAAATGCAATGTTATTCGTAGTTGACGGTGAAATAAGACTCAAATACTCGGACTTCGTATTTAAATCGTTTCCAAAGACTGCTGCGGTAGGTGCGGACTCAAAATCTCAATATTAAAATACTTTGCCAGCCATGTCAATACGTAGTACAGAGGTGACTGTCTACTAAACATAAAAAAGTTTACACAGTTAGTTAAACCAGATATATTCAACGAATAAGCCTACAGTAAAATAATTCAACTTACTTTCATAAATATAGAATCTTTACAGGGTCGAGTGCCTAGTGAGATTGAAACTCGCAGTGTTCTGCCCTCCAATGCTAAATTTGTGATCCCTTGATGCCTCAGAACATGTCCTACCAACCGATCCCTTCTTCTGGTCAAGTTGTGCCACAAACGTCTCTTCTCCCCAATCCTATTCAATACTTCCTCATTAGTTATGTGATCTACCCATCTAATCTTCAGCATTCTTCTGTAGCACCACATTTCGAAAGCTTCTATTCTCTTCTTGTCCAAACTATTTATCGTCCATTTTTTACTTCCATACATGGCTACACGCCATGCAAATACTTTCAGAAACAACTTCATGACACATAAATCTATACTCGATGTTAACAAATTTCTCTTCTTCAGAAACGCTTTCCTTGCCACTGCCAGTCTTCATTTTGTATCCTCTCTACTTCGACCATCATCAGTTATTTTGCTCCCCAAATAGCAAAACTCCTTTACTACTTTAAGTGTCTCATTTCCTAATCTAATTCCCTCAGCATCACCCGACTTAATTCGACTACATTCCATTATCCTCGTTTTGCTTTTGTTGATGTTCATCTTATATCCTCCTTTCAAGACACTATCCATTCCATTCAACTGCTCTTCTAAGTCCATTGCTGTCTTTGACATAATTACGATGTCATCGGCGAACCTCAAAGTTTTTATTTCTTCTCCATGGATGTTAATACCTACTCCGAAATTTTCTTTTGTTTCCTTCACTGCTTGCTCAATATACAGATTGAATAACATCGGGGAGAGACTACAACCCTGTCTCATTCCCTTCCCAACTGCTGCTTCCCTATCATGTCCCTCGAGTCTTATAAATGCCATCTGGTTTCTGTACAAATTGTAAATAGCCTTTCGCTCCCTGTATTTTACCCCTGCCACCTTCAGAATTTGAAAGAGAGTATTCCAGTCAACATTGTCAAAACCTTTCTGTAAGTCTATAAATGCTAGAAACGTAGGTTTGCCCTTCCTTAATCTAGCTTCTAAGATAAGTCGTAGGGTCAGTATTGCCTCACGTGTTCCAACATTTCTACGGAATCCAAACTGATCTTCCCCGAGGTCGGCTTCTACTAGTTTTTCCATTCGTCTGTAAAGAATTCGCGTTAGTATTTTGCAACTGTGATTTAATAACTGATAGTTCTTATATAAAATCAAATATGGCGGTGTGCCAGTTAAAAAAATATACTTGCTTCCCGCACCAGCTATTGTACAAGACCTACTTCTTATTAATGAAAGCTTAGAGTGTATTAACTGTATTGTGTTTTATCAGCGGCATAGCGCTGTAGTTCTGTGCCACAGGCTTTATTTATTTGCCAGATATTAATTATTTAATTAAGATTTCTCGTTTCCGAGGAAACTCACGCACGGCATGCAAATGTGAGTTTATAGAAGGAGGAAAGAGTGCCTGACAGATGAATCAAAGAGGACATTAACAGATGATTAGAACAGATGAGGTGGCAATTCCTGGCCAAAAGAAGTCTACACAGTCCAGTCACATTAATTTGCTCACCACCTATGTTCGACGTCAACGGGAAATAACCACTCACAGACAGCAGGTGACAGCACTAGCAGTGGAGGTTATATAACGCATGTTCGGAGAAGACAAAACCAAGGCTGGGGCAACTGTTGTCCACAACGAGCCTTAGAGGACAGGAGTTAATGACAGCTGTAGAGATGTGTGTAGGAGAATAAACGTACAACTGTGGGCTAACTGACTACCCAAGGGAGTACCAACAGTATTTCTTCAATGACCTTTCAGTGGACATTATTGCGTATGGGTCTCCACAGTAGATGCGTGGTTCATGCACCCATGCTGACTGCTGTTCAACAGCGATGAAGGCTGGAATTTTCCTGCCATTACCACAACTAGACGACCACCGAGTGGCGACAGGTGCATTTTCCGATGAATCACGTTTAATTTTCCATCGGACTGAATGCATACATCCTGCATTAATAGTTGGTAGGGTTCAGGTTGGAGGAGGGAGCGTTAAGGACTTGAATGTTTTAGCAGCACTCCCTGGGTGTTTCGTCATTCTGAAAGACACATAAGTATGCCTCTGTTTTTGTGGACTGAGCCGTGCACGGTTCGTGTTCATGCCATTTGTTGTTTCTCGTCTCCTATTACGGTATTGCCCCCTCGTTTTCTTATTCCATTTACTGGCGTCACTAGCTTCCTGCCTTACTTGCCCGTGTCCGCAGCTCGTGGTCGTGCGGTAGCGTTCTCACTTCCCGCGCCCAGGTCAGGGATTTTCTCTGCCTCGTGATGACTGGGTGTTGTGTGATGTCCTTAGGTTAGTTAGGTTTAAGTAGTTCTATATTCTAGGGGACTGATGACCATCGATGTTAAGTCCCATAGTGCTCAGAGCCATTTACTTGCCCGTGAGTAGCAGCAGCAGTGCGTATCGATAAGTGCACTGTCGTACCATCTCCGGGTCGTCGTGTGTTTGGCAGTCAGTGGGATATCGGACCTGGAGCGGTTGGAGCTGGAACGCGGCAGAAGTGCAGTCGGGACGTAGCACGTAGAACGGAGCGCTAGGGAGGCTCGGACAGCCAGTATTCGCCGATCGCACGAGACACAGGATGAGCTGTCCGACGGACGAATATGGCAGCGGGAACGACCGTTGATTGGTCGTTCAGTTCGTCGCCTTTTTGGGCGACGTGTGTTTGGTCTTTTGAAGGTTTCTGGGCCTCGTCTCTGGGTCATCTTGCTGGACGTGGCACAGTTCCTTCTTGTGCGGAGATGTCGTGGCCAATGGGCAAGAGGTACCTCTGCATGATTGGGTCCGAGCCAGTGTTCCCGGTTCACCGTGACTCATAGTTCCCGTCGGCCATCGGGTTGAGTCGGGTTGGAGCTGCAGTGAGCTCCGGATAGGCAAGATCGTTGCGGACCCACATGGTTTGAGTGCCAACGACCTTGGTTGGTTGTTGGTCGGTCGTCTGGTCAGACGACGTGTGTTTCGTCCCCGACAGCCCTTCGGGTTTGTGTGTATGTCCGCCTGTGATTTGTCTAGTTTTTCATCAGTGACTGATTCGTTTTACGAGTGTTCGAATTTCTTGTGGCAGTGTTTCGTGCAACACTGTGTACCCTGTGTCAGTTCGACTGACAATGCTTTAAATGCTGCAATTCTGTGTGCGTACTGCAGTAGCCAGTTGGTCGTTTCCGACAGAACAGCGAGTGATGTTTTCTTACCGTGTTAATGCTGTCCGCCTCGGCGTGTAGTTCCACAGCCGTTGCGATGTTCATGTACGTCAGTAGTTATTGTGCCGTGGCTTATTAACACACCAATATTTGAAGACGAGTGTTACTGGTCTCTTCACCTCGCTGACATTTAGGTTGTAGTGTTTCTGGTGCGGTGACCAAAATTAGGTAGTTGGTTGGTTCGTCGGCTGTCTGTCGGTTGGGTTGCCCTCCGACGTAGAAGTTATAGGTCAGGCTGCCTGGCTCGCCTAAACGGGCGTTAGTGTTACAATTGCAGGCCGACCCTTGGAAACTTCTGAGCGTCGTTCAGTGTCTTTCGCATAGTAACTTCCCTGGTTGAGTTTTAGTTATTTGGATGATGTGTGGCCTTCAGCCGAGTTTTTATACATCGTTAATTTATAATCTTGTCTTGGCCTTCTGCCTTTTAGATTGAAACTCTATTTCTAGGAGTGAAGCCGTTAAATTATTTGCTGATGTGCGGCCTTCAGACGCGTTTTAATATATCTTAAATTAATGTTCTTGTTTTGCCTTTTGCATGAAATGTTTCAAGATAAGGCCTTCTGCCTCTTGATTGATAACTCTTCTTATTGCTTAATATGCGGCCTCCAGCCAAGTTCCATTAAAATTACGTTCCTAAAGCCTTCAGCCTGTTTAGATTGAAGATTTAGAAAATATTTTTGGGTAAAATCCCCAGAAGAACCATGTATTTCAATTTTTTGCTCAGGTCTTGTGTCTTAGACTTTGAGTGTGGCCCACAGCCGATGTAATCAAGGTAGGTCGATTAAAGTTTGAAGTGTTTTGCATTCTTGTTGTAATGTTGTGTGTTGATAAATAAAATTTGTATGTTGAGTGCAACTGACAAGAACTCATTTTGGCCTCTTTCCACAACTTAATCCGCTCAGTCCTGCTAGAACAGGCGTTTCATGGACCATGTCTAAATGTAAATGCAGTTCACTTTTCCTCAGTATGATGGCATCTACCAGCAGAACAATACAAGGGGTCACGCAGCTCTCATCGAAAACGCGTGCCTTAAAGACCACCAAGATTAGTTAATCATACTCACCTGGTCACGAAACTCCTGGAATTTAAACCCAGTCAAGCATCCGTGGGACCCACATAACCAGACTGTTCGTTGCATAGATCCTCAGCCGAGAAATCTACAAAGTTGGTGACAGCGCTGTAGACGCCATAGGTCCTCATCCCTGTTGGTATCTTCCAGAACCACTGGCTCTCTTCCTGTACGTTTTGCAGCAGCCCTCACTGCCAAATTTGATTACACAGGCTTTTGACATGTGTCACATCGATGTGACTGGACAGTGTAGTATGGAACATAGGTGTCAACTTGAGGAAGAAATTTGTGGGAATGAACCTTCGGGACACAACACTGAATACACGTGAATCGTACACTGTGTGAAAACCGCAAAAGCATGAGAATCGAAGCGTTGCAGATGTTGTGCTATTGAAGAAAGTTGAAAATTGCGAGGACTGGTATGATAAGAAACTAGAAGGTTCCGCACCAAATCGGGGAGAACTGTAACATGACGTAGATTTTGACAAGAAGAACGGACAGGACGACAGAATAAATTGTAAAACATGTCAAACTTACTAACTTATTTGAATGCAGTTTTAATTTAGTGTACCAACTGATAATACACTCCTGGAAATGGAAAAAAGAACACATTGACACCGGTGTGTCAGACCCACCATACTTGCTTCGGACACTGCGAGACGGCTGTACAAGTAATGATCACACGCACGGCACAGCGGACACACCAGGAACCGCGGTGTTGGCCGTCGAATGGCGCTAGCTGTGCAGCATTTGTGCACCGCCGCCGTCAGTGTCAGCCAGTTTGCCGTGGCATACGGAGCTCCATCGCAGACTTTAACACTGGTAGCATGCTGCGACAGCGTGGACGTGAACCGTATGTGCAGTTGACGGACTTTGAGCGAGGGCGTATAGTGGGCATGCGGGAGGCCGGGTGGACGTACAGCAGAATTGCTCAACACGTGGGGCGTGAGGTCTCCACAGTACATCGATGTTGTCGCCAGTGGTCGGCGGAAGGTGCACGTCCCCTGGGACCGGACCGCAGCGACGCACGGATGCACGCCAAGACCGTAGGATCCTACGCAGTGCCGTAGGGGACCGCACCGCCACTTCCCAGCAAATTAGGGACACTGTTGCTCCTGGGGTATCGGCGAGGACCATTCGCAACCGTCTCCATGAAGCTGGGCTACGGTCCCGCACACCGTTAGGCCGTCTTCCGCTCACGCCCCAACATCGTGCAGCCCGCCTCCAGTGGTGTCGCGACAGGCGTGAATGGAGGGACGAATGGAGACGTGTCGTTTTCAGCGATGAGAGTCGCTTCTGCCTTGGTGCCAATGATGGTCGTATGCGTGTTTGGCGCCGTGCAGGTGAGCGCCACAATCAGGACTGCATACGACCGAGGCACACAGGGCCAACACCCGGCATCATGGTGTGGGGAGCGATCTCCTACACTGGCCGTACACCTCTGGTGATCGTCGAGGGGACACTGAATAGTGCACGGTACATCCAAACCGTCATCGAATGCATCGTTGTACCATCCCTACACCGGCAAGGGGACTTGCTGTTCCAACAGGACAATGCACGTCCGCATGTATCCCGTGCCACCCAACGTGTTCTAGAAGGTGTAAGTCAACTACCTTGGCAAGCACGATCTCCGGATCTGTCCCCCATTGAGCATATTTGGGACTGGATGAAGCGTCGTCTCACGCGGTCTGCACGTCCAGCACGAACGCTGGCCCAACTGAGGCGCCAGGTGGAAATGGCATGGCAAGCCGTTCCACAGGACTACATCCAGCATCTCTACGATCGTCTCCGTGGGAGAATAGCAGCCTGCATTGCTGCGAAAGGTGGATATACACTGTACTAGTGCCGACATTGTGCATGCTCTGTTGCCTGTGTCTATGTGCCTGTGGTTCTGTCAGTGTGATCATGTGATGTATCTGACCCCAGGAATGTGTCAATAAAGTTTCTCCATCCTGGGACAATGAATTCACGGTGTTCTTATTTCAATTTCTAGGAGTGTATTATTCACAACGTGATACCTAGAGTCTCTGTCACTTATTTGTGTTATTATGATATCTACAATCAAAACTCATAAATAGTCTAATTGATGGCACTGGCTGAAGTAAGACATCCCTTTATATTGTTTCCATTACTCTACAGTTTCCACTGTGCAGCCATTGCTATTTTCAACAGTATGCTTAAGTACAAACAATCAGAAGATCTGTATTAGATCAGACGGAGAAAACTTCAATGACTCGTGCAATAGTGTCATTATAGTGTGCCATAGTTTACAGTGAAATACATTCCTGGAGAGATGACTGGCGTTTAAAGAGCTGGTGGTATTTGTAAGGTCTTTACTGCATCATGGTCACTGTAGTAAGTACATAACTATGTTTATTTTATTTTATTGATGAAAGGAGAAAATACAAAAACGCAGTAAATGAAGCAGGCAAAAAGGAATACAAACGTCTCAAAACTGAAAATCGACAGGAAGTGTAAAATGGCTAAGCAGGGCTGGCTAGAAGACAAGTGTAAGAATGTAGAGGCTTATCTCACTAGGGGTAAGATAGATATTGCCTACAGGAAAATTAAAGAGACCTTTGGAGAAGAGAGAACCACTTGTATGAATATCAAGGGCTCAGAAGGAAACCCAGTTCTAAGCAAAGAAGGGAAAGCAGAAAGGTGGAAGGAGTATATAGAGGGTCTATACAAGGGCGACGTACTTGAGGACAATAGTATGGAAATGGACGAGGATGTAGATGAAGATGAAATGGGAGATACGATACTGCTTTAAGAGTTTGACAGAGCACTGAAAGACCTGAGTCGAAACAAGGCCCCAGGAGTAGACAACATTCCATTAGAACTACTGACGGCCTTGGGAGAGCCAGTCCTGACAAAACTTTACCATCTGGTGAGCAAGATGTATGAGACAGAATATAATAATTCTAATCCCAAAGAAAGTAGGTGTTGACAGATGTGAAAATTACCGAACTACTAGTTTAATAAGTCACAGCTGCAAAATAGTAACGCGAATTCCTTACAGACGAATGGGAAAACTGGTAGAAGCCGACCTCGGGGAAGATCAGTTTGGATTCCGCAGAAATGTTGGAACACGTGAGGCAATACTGACCCTATTACTTATCTTAGAAGCTAGATTAAGAATAGGCATACCTACATTTCTGGCATTTGTAGACGTAGAGAAAGCCTTTGACAATGTTGACTGGAATACTCTCTTTAAAATTCTAAAGGTGGCAGGGGTAAAACACAGGTAGCGAAAAGCTATTTACAATTTGTACATAAACCAGATGGCAGTTATAAGAGTCGTGGGGCATGAAAGGGAAGCAGCAGCTGGGAAGGGAGTGAGACAGGGTTGTAGCCTCTCCCCGATGTTATTCAATCTGTATATTGAGCACGCAGTGAAGGAAACAAAGGAAAAATTCGGAGTAGACATTATAGTCCATGGAGAGGAAATAAAAACGTTGAGGTTCGCCGATGACATTGTAATTTTGTCAGAGACAGCAAAGGACTTGGAAGAGCTGTTGAATGGAATGGACAGTGTCTTGAAAGGAGGATATATGATGAACATCAACAAAACCAAAATTAAGTCGGGTGATGCTGAGGGAATTAGATTAGGAAATGAGACACTTAAAGTAGTAAAGGAGGTTTGCTATTTGGCGAGCAAAATAACTGATGATGGTCGAAGTAGAGAGAATATAAAATGAAGACTGGCAATGGCAAGGAAAGCGTTTCTGAAGAAGAGAAATTTGTTAACATCGGGCATAGATTTAAGTGTCAGGAAGTCGTTTCTCAAAGTATTTGTATGGAGTGTAGCCATGTATGGAAGTGAAACGTGGACGATAAATAGTTTAGACAAGAAGAGAATAGAGGCTGTCGAAATGTGGTGCTACAGAAGAATGCTGAAGATTAGATGGGTAGATCACATAACTAATGAGGAGGTATTGAATAGAATTTGGGAGAAGAGGAGCTTGTGACACAACTTGACTAGAAGAAAGGATCGGTTGGTAGGACATGTTCTGAGACATCGAGGGATCACCAAATTAGTATTGGAGGGCAGCGTGGAGGGTAAAAATCGTAGAGGGAGACCAAGAGATGAATACACTAAGCAGATTCAGAAGGATGTAGGCTGCCGTAGGTACTGGGAGATGAAGTAGCTTGCACAGGATAGAGTAGCATGGAGAGCTGCATCAAACGTGTCTCAGGACTGAAGACAACAACAACACATTTAATACATGTCGTTTATCAAGGGAAGAGGAAAGAAAGAGGGAAGATTAGGGTTAAACATCCTGCTGATATCGATATTATTAGAGATGGGAGAACAGAGGAGACCAGCATCGTACACGTTCTTTGCGACGAGTCTGATAGCGCCGGTCGTGAAATCCTCACCAGTCCATGGCCAGACCACAGGAGAAGTTGCCGCTGGACCCACCTGCAGCGCTGACATTTAATAATTAATAGATTTATAATTCTAAATGGATCAAATGTTGGGAGACTGTAAATCAGATAGTACACGGTGTAATTCAGCTGCCCCCTGCGTCTGGGTTTCATGCGACCTGCAAGATCTTCCAATACCACGTACCAGGTTTTCATATTCTGTTGCTCACTATGAGTCAACTGCTAACACGACAGAAAATGAACAGAACTTTTTCGTGGGAAATTAATGTAGTTTAATTTTCTACTGGGATACGTTTTCGCGACAGGTTGTAGTTTTCGAATAATTCAAGAAAAACTAACAAGGTGACCTTTAATCGTGTTTTTTTAGCATCACATAAACGTTGGCCTCCAGTGGAAACGTATCCCACTCCAAAATTAATCACATTAAATTTTCTACAAAAAAATAGTTGGCATGTAGCATGTGAGAGAATATGAAAATCTCGCGCATTGTCTCCGAAGGTGTTGTGGGTTGTACAGTCACGTGCCGAACTGCGAAGCGTGTTTTATCTGCCAAGTTATTAAAGGCATTTGATTACAGCAGTAACGTTTGTTACATAGGCCTGAGCAAGGGATGCACACACCTAAGTCCCACTTCCCGGTAGATAAGCTGCAAACTGAGTGCAAGTAGACAAAGACTCTGGACACGAGTTATATTTACAGAGGAATCGTCTTGCATGCATTGCTATTGCAACGTGATGCTGACTTCACTTGCCTTGCTTTCCTTGACCGCTCAGTTCTTCAGCTCTCTGACAGCTCTGATTTTAGTTGAAATATGTGGTGGACGTATTGTGCAGTGTCAGTGATCTGAATAATCCTTCTTGTCTCCAGGTTACGCCTTGGTACTTCACTCTGCATGATCTAAACAATGACGGCGTGCTCCCCTCTCTACGATTTTTTTCTGCTATATTGGCGCTTTCGATTCCCAATTCTTACGATGTGTAGCAGGCAGCTCTATCTAGTGTCAGCATTACATGTAACATCAGCAGTCCTCCCTCGTAGGTCTTCTGACCGGCTGTTGCATACTGACCTGCTTTGTTCGTCTCTTGTGTTACCAAGGGAAGAGTTCTAAAATTCTACTCCATACCCAACCTTTCAGTACATTCAACCGCAGTCGTGGGAGAGAAAGCATCAACGATCTGTCTCTTTGTGAAATCAGGCATTTCCCATCATTGTCTGTGCAATATTGCGACAGAATCTTGCGAGCTATTGTCCAGTCCAACAGCCAATATTTCGTCAATGATTTCGTCTTCCAAGCTGATAATGCCCAAGATTACCGCCCCCATCCAGTGAATATCGACCTCCAGGGTGCATGAGTCAACCAAGTGGAATACCCAGCAGAATCCGCAAACCTGAAAATGATTGAACATAGTTGGGAAGAGCTGAAAGTTGGAGGACGTCGTCCCTGAAACCTTCCTCACACTGGATGACTTTGTGACGGCAGTCATTCAAGAGCAGCAACGTCCCGACCTACATGTGGGTAGCATGCCAAGGAAGATTTTGGGTATGCTAAGAGGTACAGGGTAAAGCAATACGGCATGGAATTTATTCCACATTCCAGTACCACATTTCATTCAAAGCAGAGTTATGTTCTCTGCTGTAGCAGTGGTAGCAAGAAACAATATGCAAGTTTACCCGCTATGTCATGATAAGTGGCATGCTGCTGTATGTAGCTTTATTAAAAAAAGCTACACAGAAATTAACTAACTGAATAATGTTAACATTACGAGGATCGGCGGAAATGTTTGATCAGTGAGCTGTACCCGAGAAACGTGCTGGAGAAGTTAGCTTGAAGTTAGTTTGACGTCGTAGAGTGAATAAAATAGAATCGTCTATTCCAGAAACTATAGAATATGAGGAAAATACTTAGAGCAACTACTGATGATATACAAATTGTCTTTCACCAGTGAAAGATAGTTATATCAGTCAAAATGGGAGCCTTGCATGAAACTGTGAGCATATATTTCGGACTTCGAATAGACGCGCACTTACGCAAATCACTGGTTCTCATGGAGCAATAACTTTTCTAAAATTTCAACTACACGCTTTTGTTGGTTATGTTCCACAGCTTTGATATATCGTAGAAATGATATGTGGTAACACGTTGAATAATTTATTTCCAATTTTGACCGGTTTCGGTCAGAGACCATTTTCCAGGACCTGTTGTACAATGTTATGGATACAGGACAAGTTTCATGCAAAATAGCCATTTAAAAATTGTCTTAAGAAATATACAATACTTAGTTCTTGTTAATAACAGAGGTAATATACGCCATATCTTATGAAACAGTAGTCAAAATATAACATTTGTAAAGAATATTTTGCTTTGCAAAAGTAGATGCATGGAGTGTCCATTACACAGCTATCCTAAGAATCTATCAAATTGAAACGTCCCCTTCGAAAAATTATACATGACTGTGCTTAAACTGACACACAATATTTTTTTTAGCGCAATCTGACTTTTAGTAATACCTACTAGAGAATGGCCCTGACTAACATTAACCTATACGTTTCATAAATCACTTACCTCACAAAAATCTTCGTTACTCGAACTACGACAATACAGCGAGCGCCACTACTTCCAGCTAAATAAAAGATTCAAACTACGGAAGGCACTAACTACTGATAGACATAGTTAGCAAATGAAAAATTTTAATAGAGAACAAACAATGTATTTACCTTAATAGTGTTCAAAAGTCATATATATATATATATATATATATATATATATATATCAGTTAGTTCATGGCATCCAGTCTTACAAATTTACTGTCTCTGTCCAAAACTCCGCCATCTCACTCCCCACATTCACCACTGCTGGCGGCTCACCTCCAACTGCGCAACGCTACACGCTGTTAACGCACAGCTGCCCAATACTACAATGGCAGACAACAATGCAAACTAGCCATAGTCTGCACACAGCACAACCAGTGATTTTCATATAGAGCGCTACGTGGCGTTACCAATAAGAAAACCTAAACAGCCCACTTACAAAATAAAATGGCAAAGAATTGCTGCAATGACCATTGGTAACTTCACAATACAATATTAGGAAATTTTCAATACTTTTTTTTGTTTCTCGGTTTTTTGTCATTTATTTTGCATATATTTTGGATAGCTGTATGATGGATACTCCACGCACCTACATTTGCATAACAAATATTATTTAAAAATATTGTACTACTTTTACATCTGTCTCATGAGATTTTATGTGACATCTATTTTTAATTAAAATTAAGTACCGTGCTTATTACAATTTTTAAATATTCTTGTTGCATGAAACTTTTCCTATATCCATAACGTTGTAAGACATGTACTGGAATATGGTCTCTGGCCGAAACCGGTCGTACAATTAAAAATAAATTATTGAGCGACCTCGCGTGTTACAATATGTCATTTCTTCAGTTACACGTGTATTTTTCTTTTTTAATACTAAAGTATAAATAAAAATAATATTATTAGATTAAATGACGAGGGGGCATTCATTTTAGAAGAACATAGTGTTAGTGGTGAAATTATATACATCACAAACTACGGCCAAGAGATGGGACAACGAGACAACTTTTAGAATATCTGAGCTAAGCGAACCTTTTTTCCAGTGCTCAATGGACCACCGGGTGCAGGCCGTTAAGATCTAGGCTATTCTCGCTGTTTATCGTACGTAGCTCACCATTCCCAACTTTTCTTGCGGAACAACTTACGATGCAATAATATGTTGAGATCAGAAGTTGAATGCTATAAAGGAACATTCACTGGTTCATCAACTCATACCTGATGGAAATTGTTTTATATTAAACTGAGTTCCTTAACTACTATGAGCAGCATAGTGAACGCACTATCATAGCTAAGATAGACACAAAGCCAACAAATTTCTATAACAACAAATTCCGCAGATAATGAAGAGAATTAAGAAATGTACGGTGAGGTAAACTAAATTATTCAGATAGTTACCGGAGACGAAAAATCAGTTGTGTTGTGGTACTGAAATTTCATACTAGGAAAAGGCAGATAAGGAAATATAATAGATGGGTAAGGATTGGGGGAAAGGCATGAAACAGGAAGCCGCGTGGTAGAATTTTGTATAGAGCGTAATTTAATCATCGCTGACACTTGGTTTAAGAATCATGAAAGTGTTGTATGCATGCAAGAGACCTAGAGACACTGGAAGGTTTCGAATTGATTATATACTAGTAAGACAAATATTGTGGAACCAGATATTGTATTATAAGGTATTTCCAATGGCGGATATTGACTGACTGCAGTTTACTGTTTACAACTGAAAAAATTAAGGAGATGACACTTGGATAACTTGAAAGAACCAGAGGTTGTTGAGTCTCAGAGGGAACATTAGGCAACAGTTGACTAGAACATGGGAAAGGGATATAGCATAAGACGAATGGTTGGGTTTAAGAGATGAAGTACTGAAGCAACAGAGGTTCAGATAATTAGAAAGACAAGATCTAGTATCCTTGGATACTGAATTTATTTGATGAAAGGAGAAAGTATAAAAATACAGAAGCTAAAGTATGCAAAAGGAAATACAAACTTATAAAAAGTGAGACTGAGAGGAAGTGTAAAATGCTTAAGCGGGAATGGCTGGAGGACCAATCTAAAGATTTAGAGGCATATTTCTCTAGGAGAAAAATAGATACACCCTACAAGAAAATTAAAATATGGAGAAAATAGAAGCAGCAGTATGAATAACAAGAAAGCCAGTCCTAATCAAGGAAGGGGAAACTGAAAGGAGGGGGGTATATATAGGGTCTGCACAAGGGAGATGAACTTGACGGCAATGTTATAGAAAGAGGACGTAGATCAACATGAGATGGGAGACATGATAATGCGAAAAGAATGTGACACCACATTGGAAGACCTTCGTCGAAACAAGGTCCCTGGAGTGGATGAAATTCCGTCAGAACTTGGGAAAGCCAGCCATGACAAAACTCTTCCACGTGTTGTGAGAGATGTATGAGACAAGCGAAATATCCTCAGACTTCAAGAAAATTCCTCCCGAACAAGAAATGAAGGCCCAACGGCACCGACCGACCACCGCATCATCCTGATCCCACAGGCGTCACTGGATGTAGATATGGAGGGGCATGTGGTCAACACACCGTTCTCTCTGCCGTATGTCAGTTTCCGAGACCGGAGCCGCTACTTCTCAATCAAGTAGCTCCTCATATTGCTTCACAAGGGCTGAGTGCACCCCGATAGCCAACAGCGCTTGGCAGACCGCATGGTCATCCATCCAACCAACAGCGCTTAACTTCGGTGATTTGAATCGAATCGGTGTTATCACTGCGGCAAAGCCGTTGGCTCAGACTGCAAGAATAATGTAATAATTATAATTTCAAACAAAACAGTTACTGATGGGTGTGAAAAGTACCGAAATATCAGTTCGATAAGTCATCGTTGCTAAATACACGAATTCGTTACAGAAGAATAGAAAAACAGGTAAAAGCCGACATCGGGGTAGAGGAATTTGGATATTGGGAAAATGTAGAAAATGCGTGGCAATACTGACCCTACGGCTTATCTTAGAAGATAATTTAATGAAAGGAAAACCTACGTTTGTAGAATTTGTGGACTTAGAGAAAGCTTTTGACGATGCTGATTGCAATACTCTCTTTGAAATTCTGATAGAAGCAGGGGTAAAATATGGGGAGCGTAAGGCTATTTACAACCTGCACACAAAGCAGATGGTAGTCATAAGATACGATGGGTACGAAAGAGCAGCATGACTGAGAAGGAATGAGACAGAGTTGTAGCCTATCTTTGAGGTTATTCAATCTGTACGTTGCGCAAGCAGTAGAGGAAACCAAAGAAAAATTTGGAGTAGGATTTAAAGTTCAGGGAGAAGAAACAAAAAATTTGCAACAGTCATTCGATGTCATATGAGTGACAAATCAATGAGCTACATTTCAACCGTTTTGTAGTTGCCCAAATCGATTGCTGGTTATGTGACTGAGAAGTGGAAATCCGAAGGAACAAACGCAGCTAACACAGACGCGGTAGACTTCATGTACTAATAATAACGCCACTACGGCAACTTGCGAGTGAATGGGGATGAAAGACACACAATACGCAGTCATCTCGAGGCAGGCAAAATCCCTGACCCCGCCGGGAATCAAACCCGGGACCCCGTGCGCGGGAAGCGAGAACGCGACCGCAAGACCACGAGCCGCGGGCACTTCATCTACTGACGGACGGGGAGCGTCGAGCACACCGCAGGGTGGCTCTAAAAAGTAGCATGGAAACAGCGGAACGAGTCACTTCTGAGTTCTAAAGTGCTACTAATGGCGCAGGGAGCACAGTGACTATGCGTAGGGAGCTGGGGCTAAACGGTCGAGCAACTGCTAATAAGCCAAACATTTCTAAAGTGAAGCTTGAGATGACGTAGAGCGATGCTACTGGACAGTGGATGACAGAAAACCAGAGATTTTAAATGGTAAATCGCGCTGCACATTGTGGAATCCGTTGGAAGGGTTTCAATTTGGCGAATCTCTGGAGAACGTTACCTGCTGTCACGTGTAGTGTCAACAATGTCTTATGGAGAAGGTGGTAATACACCGTGGATGTGGTTTTCGTGATTAATGTGTAGTTCACTTATTTTGCTTAAGTAGGCGCTAAGCGCAGAGGCTTATAGATACATTTTAAGGCATTGTGTACTGTGTACAATGGAGGAACAGTTAGAAGGCGATAACTTATTGTATCAACATGATAATGCACCCTGTCAGAGAGAAGCATCTGTCAGGCAAAGGTTTATGGACAACAACATTTCTGGAATACACTGACCTGCCCAGAACCTTTGAGGAAGAATGGCCTGCCATTCCCCCACAACATTAAGATACATAATCCAAATTTGAAGAGTGGACACATCCTACATTAATGTCCACTAATACGAGTCCTTGTACTTTTGATAGGATTGTTTTCTCCGAAATTCACTTCATGGTGTTTGTTACATGGTATTATTGTTACCACTACCAGGCAGTAATGTCTGTTCTAACCGCGTATGGAACCTCGCAGGAATGACTAGCGGTAAGCATCCCTATCGTCTCTAGTTCCTTGAATTCCCACTGTTGTCATTTACCGAAATGTTTTTGGGAGCAAGTAGTTAGTCTCCAAAGTGAATCTTTCACTCCGAAGCGCAGTGAGTGCTGCATTGAAACCTCCCGGCAGACTGAATCTATGTGCCAGATAGGGAATCGAACACGGGACCTTGTCACTCGTGGCAATGCTGAACCAACTGAGCTACCCTGGCACAACTCGTGACCTCACCCTCGCCGCTTTACATATAACTGTAATTCCCTCTCATCTTTACAACTTCACAGCAGTTCCCCCTATCTTGCTGGATTACGGAGGTTAGAAGTGCAGGTTCAGAAGGCGAAGCTGGCTCAACGGTTCGCCATGTCGTCCTCTGCCTTGTGCGTCATTAATTGCAGCATAGAGGGGCATGTTGTCGCTACACTGCTCTCCCAGTTTCCGTCAACTCTCTTGACCGTGTGGCCACAAGTAATTGGTGGAGTAGCTACTCAGTTGGCTTCACGAGGCTACGCTAACTCAGTACCAGTTCTCCCAACAATAAAAAATCCATGGCAGTACCGGGAATCGAACCTGGTCTACCTACACGGGAGCCAGCTGCTCTGACTACTCAACTACAGAAATTTGAAATTTGTGGTAAGTACGATGGGACCAAAGTACTTGTGGTAAGTACTGTGGGACCTAACTGAAGAGATCATCGGTCCCTAAGCTTACATACTAATTAATTTAACTTAAAGTGACTTACCCTAAGGTCAACACACACACACCCATGCCCGAGGAAGTACTCGAACATATAACGGGGGGAGCCGCGCAAATCGTGACAAGGCGCCTGATACCGCGCAACTACCATGTGCGGCCGACACAGTTACGGAGGTGGACTGCTAGTCTACGTACAGTAAAGAAATGTGTTTAGCCAATACATTGAGGACTGTTTCTAGGCGCACAAAATCTCTTGAGTTTAATATGTATCCCTGTAAAATCCTAATGCTTAGAAACCGAACCACTGACATAACGTGCTGCTCTTCTAGGGATTTACTCAAGTAATCCTACTGATAACGGTCACGCACTAACAAGTAATGCTCGAGAAACGGCCGTAATAGTGTTTTGGAGGCCACTTCATTTCGGGATGAATTAAATAGAACAATGATTCTTCCAATTTACGCCTGTGTCCGTGCTCTCTACTTTTCGTTGTTTCTCGTTTTCCTTCTTGTCATAATTTTCATTTATAAACCTTTCTTCCGTTGTCCATTCTTTAGTTCTCCGTAGAAACGCAATTTTACAGCCCTGCATTAAAGCAATTGTTTTTATTTCGTAAACTGAAGATGGCGAAGGCGAAAGGAAAAGGAATTAATGATATCAGTTGCATCAGGACTTCATACAAAATCAGCAGCAATGAATGAAAATTTGTGCTAGACCAGGACTCGAAGCCGGAATCTTCTGCTTACTTGACCACCCAAACACAGTGTTCATCGCAAATGTGCAGACTATCTCGGCCCGCTCCCTGGCCGACTGACACCCCTACCCAGCGTCATCTATCTGCTGTGTCTGTCCGTGAGTATTATGGATCTTATGGCAATATTTTTCGTCGAAATGAATGCGGTAGTATGCGGCTCGTTGCAGTGTATGTTTACTTCCTTAGGTCATTGTAACGTCGTGCATCTGTTGGTTCAAATGGCCCGAGGCAGGATTCGAACCTGCGACCGAAGCGGTCAAGCGGTTCCAGACTGAAGCGCCTTTAACCGCTTGGCCACCCCGGCCGGCATCTGTTGCTATATCGAATTATCTTGCAAGAAGGAAAAAAATTTGACACAAAAAGAAGCCTTATGTTAGTAGGTTTCGTAGGGGTCAGAAAAAGTGCTGTAAGAAACATGAATTTTTCCTTTAGTTGATACAAAATGATCGTCTGTCTGGTGTCTAGTGAAAAGTCTTGCTTCATGCTCTGCACAAACAGAAGTATTTCACTAGAACATGCCATTACAACTCTGTGCTGTGTCCTCTGTTTTGATTAGGACCGAAAACAAGAAGAACATTTTTTTTGTAATTAGCATTAAATTAAAGATGAATGCTGTCTATTTTGTAATCACGAATAGAAATAAAATCTAATGTCATAGGCGGATTGGTATTATAGAACTGTTCTTTTGTGTGAATTTAGTAGTTTTTCGACTTCAATTTTCTAGGTAACATGGAGACTTCTCGGGTGTGTTTCATCCATGACCGACAGTTTACAGTGAAGAAGTTCTCTTTACCACGACACATGGGCAATCATGAAAAATTGTTTGAGGAATGTTTGGGTGGAGGGTAGGGTAGTGGGGATGAATTGTTCGGCATGAAAGTTAACCAGTTTCCGAAATATTTCTTCTAAGATATTTATTAATTGTTTGTTCATTAAATGGTTTATGTTAACTACATTTTGTGCTATACCGTTTTTTCTACTCGCTGAGTTATTCAGCTCCCTTTGTAATTCTTTAATGGCGTTTTCAGCCTTTAAACTATACTTATAAGCTCTTATATAGACAAATTGTTGTGTGCTGCTGTCAGATAAAAGATTGCCTGTTACTTCATGTATTAAACAATGTACATCACAACATTCGCCTGTCTGTATTTTGAATCTTCAGTAGCCGATTTGTATTTGCGGCTACTAGATGGCACGTTTGGCGTAGTGTTCACCTACCCGCAATTGCTAACGTGGATGCCTCAGTCTGATGCTACCGCAGCTCGACATGTGTGAGCAGCCCATAGTGGCTTGCCTTCTATGTTTTCAATAGATTTGTGATTAAAGCTTTGTCGCTTTATATTTATTGCATAGGTTATATGTAAGTACAATGCCTTGTCTTTTGATACTGCTAGTTAGTCACTCCGTCTTTAGGCCAGAAGTGGCCCATCGGGACCATCCGACCGCCGTGTCATCCTCAGTTGAGGATGCGGGTAGGAGGGGCATGCGGTCAGCACACCACTCTCCCAGTCGTTATGATGGTTTTCTTTGACAGGAGCCGCATCACGAGGCCGAGTGCACCCCAAAAAATGGCAACAGTGCGTGGCGGTTGGATGGTCACCCATTCAAGTGGCGGCCACGCCCGACAGCGCTTAACTTCGGTGATCTCACGGGAACCGATGTATCCACTGCAGCAAGGCCGTTGCCCACTGCTAGTCAGTACTTACATGTAATTTTGTACTTATTTTATAGGCAAGTGTTAATGTTTTATTTCTGATGAAGGCGCTCTTAGTAGTGGCCGAAACCTAGATGAAAAAGACTTCCTTTTTGCCACCGAGGGCTGTAATTGCTTTACTTTAACTTTGTAACGGTCACTCACAACGCAGCCACGTTTAAAACTTTAAGATTAAGCATTGTCTGTTATTTTATGCCGATGACAGAGAGTTCAGTGAGGAAAGCTACTCTATATTTAATATACAAACACAAGTGATTAAAATGGAGTACACAAGCGCCGCGACTAATATTGAAAATAACATTGAATTTTTCACCGTAAAGTCCATCTGACAAATTTTTATATTGCGTCTGACTAATACTGAATGATGCATCTGACTGACATCAATTAGTTTAGTGCAACGGAAAATACAGCTATCCAAACGAAGGATTAAACAGTAAAGCTCACTAAAAACATCCACGAACAACTCGAGGCTGTCTCAAACAACTACAAATGTCTATACAGCATGAGAGTTCTTCTACGTATACTGACGAAAAAAATCGCAACAGCAAGACGGAGTTGTGCAACATGAACGAAAATTGGTAGGCGTGTTTCAACACCTGAAATATGATGTCTCTTCAAATTTCACACCAGACGCATACGAAAATGCAAATCAGAAATCCTTTAAACACACGCTGAAACGGTCGTGAGAGTTACGAATAAAAAAAGCATTGGACGTGTTGAGTTGGTATGTCAAGAATGCCTGTAAGGCAACGAAGACACCATTATCAACACCTCAATGCGTTTGAACGAGGTCGTGTAATAGTTCTACGAGAAGCTGGATGTTCCTGCTGCGACATTGCAGAAAGGCTTGGCGGGGATGTGGCCATTGTATCTGATTATGGACACCGCTGGTCGCGAGAAGTCACGGTTGAAGTAAGCCCCGTCTGCAGATGGCCACGTGACACTATCGAGAGGGAACACCATTGTGTTCGGCGTATGGAACTGTAGCATCGTACTCCATCTATAGTAGCGATTTGAGCAGCAGGTGGCACCACAGTGACACAAGGAATTGTCGTCGTTGTGGTCTTCAGTCCTGAGACTGGTTTGATGCAGCTCTCCATGCTACTCTATCCTGTGCAAGCTTCTTCATCTCCCAGTACCTACTGCAGCCTACATCCTTCTGAATCTGCTTAGTGTATTCATCTCTTGGTCTCCCTCTACGATTTTTACCCTCCACGCTGCCCTCCAGTACTAAATTGGTGATCCCTCGATGTCTCAGAACATGCCCTGCCAACCGATCCCTTCTTCTAGTCAAGTTGTGTCACAAGCTCCTCTTCTCCCCAATTCTGTTCAACACCTCCTCATTAGTTATGCGATCTACCCATCTAATCTTCAGCACTCTTGTGTAGCACCAAATTTCGAAAGCTTCTATTCTCTTCTTCTCTAAACTATTTAACGTCCACGTTTCACTTAAATACATGGCTACACTCCAAACAAATACTTTCAGAAACGACTTCCTCACACTTAAAACTATGTTAACAAATTTCTCTTCTTCAGAAACGCTTTCCTTGCCATTGCCAGTCTACATTTTGTATCCTCTCTACATCGACCACCAACAGTTATTTTGCTCCCGAAACAGCAAAACTCCTTTACAACTTTAAGTGTCTCTGTTCCAAGTCCTTTGCTGTCTCTGACAGAATTGCAATGACATCGGCGAACCTCAAAGTTTTTATTTCTTCTCCATGGATTTTAATACCTACACCGAACTTCTCTTTTGTTTCCTTTATTGCTTGCTCAATATACAGATTGAATAACATCGGTAATAGGCTACAACCCTGTCTCACTCCCTTCCTAACCCCTGCTTCCCTTTAATCCCCCTCGACTCTTATAACTGCCATCTGCTTTCTGTACAAATTGTAAATAGCCTTTTGCTCTCTGTATTTTCCAACTGCCACCTTCAGAATTTGAAAGAGAGTATTCCAGTCATCATTGTCAAAAGCTTAGTCTGCAAATTCTAGAAACATAGGTTTGCCTTTCCTTAATCTATTTTCTAAAATAAGTCGTGAGGTCAGTATTGCCTCACGTGTTCCGACATTTCTACGGAATCCAAACTGAAATCCCCTGAGGTAGGCTTCTATCAGTTTTTCCATTCGTCTGTAAAGAAATCGTGTTAGTATTTTGCAGCTGTGACTTATTAAACTGATAGTTCGGTAATTTCCACATCTGTCAACACCTGCTTTCTTTGGGAGTGGCATTATTATATTCTTCTTGGAATCTGAGGGTATTTCGCTTGTCTCATACATCTTGCTCACCACGTGGTAAAGTTTTGTCAGGGCTGGCTCTCCCAAGACCGTCAGTAGTTCCAATGGAATGTTCTCTACTCCCGGAACCTTGTTTCGACTCAGGTCTTTCAGTGCTCTGTCAAACTCTTCACGCAGTATCGTATCTCCCATTTCGTCTTCATGTACATCCTCGTCCATTTCCATAATATTGTCCTCAAGTACACCGCCCTTGTATTTACCCTCTACATACTCTTTCCACCTTTCTGCTTTCCCTTCTTTGCTTAGAACTTGGTTTCCACCAAAGCTCTTGATATTCATTCAAGTGGGCTTTCTCCAAAGGTCTCTTTAATTTTCCTGTAGGCAGTATCTATCTTAACCCTCTACATCCTTACATTTGTCCTCTAGCCATCCCTCCTTAAACATTTTGCACTTCCTGTCGATATCATTTTTGAGACGTTTGTATTCCTTTTTACCTGCTTCGTTTACTGCATTTTTATATTTTCTCCATTCATCAATTAAAGTCAATATTTCTTCTGTTACCCAAGGGTTTCTACTAGCCCTCGTCTTTTTACCTATTTGATCCTCTCCTGCCTTCACTATTTCATTCCTCAAAACTACCCATTCTTCTTCTACTGTATTTCTTTCCTCCATTCATGTCTTTTTTTTCCCTTATGCTCTCCCTGAAACTTTGTACAACCTCTGGTTCTTTCAGTGTATCCAGGTCCTATCTCCTTAAATTCCCACTTTTTTGCAATTTCTTCAGTTTCAATCTATAGTTCATAACCAATAGATTGTGGTCAGAGTCCACATCTGCCCCTGGAAATGTCTTACAATTTAAAACCTGGTGCCTGAATCTCTGTCTTACCATTATATAATCTATCTAATACATTCTAGTGGCCATGTGGTTCTAGGCGCTGCAGTCTGGAGCCGAGCGAACGCTACGGTCGCAGGTTCGAATCCTGCCTCGGGCATGGATATGCGTGATGTCCTTAGGTTAGTTAGGTTTAATTAGTTCTAAGTTCTAGGCGACTGATGACCTCAGAAGTTAAGTCGCATAGTGCTCAGAGCCATTTGAACCATTTGAACCTTCTAGTACCTCCAGGATTCTTCCATGTTTCCAACCTTCTTTCATGATTCTTGAACCAAGTTTTAGCTATGATTAAGTTATGCTCTGCGCAAAATTCTACCACGCGGCTTCCTCTCTCAATTCTTCCCCCCAGTCCGTGTTCACCTACTACGTTTCCTTCTGTTCGTTTTCCTACTATCGAATTCCAGTCACCCATGACTAATAAATTTTCGTCTCCCTTCACTACCTGAATAATTTCTTTTATCTCATCATACATTTCATCAATTTCTTCGTCATCTGCAGAGCTAGTTGGCAAATAAACTTGTACTGCTGTAGTAGGGGTGCGCTTCGTGTCTATCTTGGCCACAATAATGCGTTCACTATGCTGTTTGTAGTAGCTTACCCATACTCCTATTTTTGTATTCACTATTAAACCTACTCCTGCATTACCCCTATTTGATTTTGTATTTATAACCCTGTATTCACCTGACCAAAAGTCTTGTTTCTCCTGCCACCGAACGTCACTAATTCCCACTATATCTAACTTTAACCTATCCATTTCCATTTTCAAATTTTCTAACCTACCTGCCCGATTAAGGGATTTGACATTCCACACTCCCAATTGTTACAAAGTATATACTTCAAGGACAGCTAAGAGCCAGATGTCCTGTTACGTGTGCTCCACTAACCCCAAACCAGCACCACGTGTAGTTTCTGTGGTATCAAGCGAGAGCTCACTAGAGGGCAGGGTAGGGGCCTGTTGAGTTTTCTGATGAAAGCTCATTCTGCCTCGGTGGCAGTGAAGGCCGTGTGTTGGTAGGAGGAGGACTGCTTAGGGCCTGGTACCAATCTACCTGCGTGGTACATACACCAAGAACTGGAGTACAACTTCGTATGACAAGTTGAAAGGTGGCTACACTGATTCACAGCGCCAGAGATTGCGCCAAAGATAATTATTCCACCACCTCCACTGGCAGTAGTAGCTCAGAAGTTACCGTGGGCAATACTTGTTGAGAGGATGTCGAGAGCAGTACTAGTTCAGAGGATGTCGTGTGCAGTTGTTGTTGTGTTGAGTATATGTTGTTCAGTTGGTGTAATGTATAGATGGAAGATGTTGCAATGATCACAGCGTGTTTTTCGTCAATATATATGGAGGTAACCAAAAAAAAAATTATTTCATATGTCCTTAATGACAATGCCTCTTGGTCACAGGTTCAGTCAACAAAGCATCTGGCTAGTGTTCATGTATTAGACTTGTAATTCTGGTTTCTATGTGCAATTATAGTATTTCTGGTTTTTCAATTAGTTCATTGTAAATGGTGTTTAAAATATCTTGTCGTATTGAGGAAGAACCGTGCCAGAATACATGTACGTTGAATCACACAACCGCACACAGAACAGTTACAGTTTTGCTTTATTGTTTCATAGCTTTTATAGTGGTAGGGGACTTAATTAATGCATTGTATTAACGGAAATTTCCTTTCAGTCTTTATTGTTATTTTATGCAGTCAGGTTGCGTACTAATATTAGTCTGGTCCAACCGGTTACTTGACTTCGTAACCGGACACACAGCTACTAAAGTTACTGCATAATAAATTAAGCCCCATGCTCGTGGCGAGTGTGCCAGGATCGTCCCTTGGAATTCTACTGATAATAAAAATAGCAGACAGCAGTATTGTTGTAGTAATTTGTAGTTTAGTAATTGTAGTCTATATTGCATGTGTAGATTTGGTAATTGAACATTTGTAGTTGTCTTGTCATTCTGCTAATGGTATTTTTGCAGAATTTAACTTTTGATTTGTCGTGTATGGGTTTGACAATTTTGTGCAATTATGAAGATTTTAACTGTTCGTTACTCGTGTTTGTCGGGAAGCATTTCTTGTGAATGGTATTGTTGGTGATAAAGTGTTATATTGTGTGACATTTTCGTATAGTGACGAGTTTTGTAAATGATTACGCGATCGATGGAAAAGGCAAAAATGATGGATAGTCAGAATGACGAAAAGGTTAACATGGTGAACTCGCCAACACAGGATAACAGTATGATGAATGATTAAGTAGAAAACAATTTAATAAGCCGGGAAAATAGTCCGGAACCAGTTCAAAATTTTTCACAATCAAAAAATTTTCAGAATACGAGATTAACGGCAGAATATTCTGGAATAGTATCGAACACAGATAGTTTTACAGCTATGACGAAGGAAGTTAGTTTTCCCAGAAATGTTAGAGGCTAAAAGAATTTCGAACCAGTTAATATGGAGCAGTTGATGAGCGCAATATTAAATTTTGGATCACGGCTAGACTCACAAATGGGAACAATAAAAACAGAGATGGGAAAAATGGAAACACGGTTAGACTCACGAATAGGGACATGTTATAAAAACATGGAAGATGAATTAAAGAAAGAAATTAGAGAAGTACAACCGATTTTGAATTCTCACAATAACAGATTAGTTTCAATAGAAATTAGACAAAAGGAACAGGATAGAGAACAGGAAGAAAGAGATCGCGTGACAGTACAAAAATTTTCAGAGTTAAGTCTTCAACATGCACATGATAAGGACGAAATATTTGAAAGAATCGAGGAACCCGTACCAAATGACAGAATAAATAACCTAACACAACAATATGAACAGTTAACTACTAAATGTATCAATACTGACACCCGAGTCGCGACACTTACCGAAGACGTAAATAATCAGAAAGAAGAAATAGATGACTTCTCGGAAAAAGTTGAGGAGATTTCAGATAAACTGACAAGTCTTAGTTTAAATTGGGACAGAGATTCAGATGATACAGCTCCATTGCCATTTGCAAACACAGAAGAGTGCCAGAATAAAAATAAACATGTTGAAAATCAGGGAAAATTTAATGAACGCGTTAAAAGGGAATTTGAGGCGTTACGAAAGCAAGTTAAACAAATTGAAAGCGAAATCGTAGGTAACGACAGTAGAAGAAATTTGGAATCACCGACAGCAGCGGGTTTTGAAGAAAATAATTTATTTCATTTACGAGATGCAACCAGAGAGCGCCAGGCGCGCGAACTCGACAATAATCGACATTGGGACTGGGACAGACGCGGTAGGCGGAAACTTTGACTATAAACACTTCTTAACTGTTCGGAAATTTAAAATCTTTCGCAATTCTAGTAATGACATACATCCATGTTCATGGTTAGATCAATTTATGTACGCACTTCCACCAAATTGGCCACTAAGTCACAAACTGGAATTTATGTGCCGCTATTTAGGTCCTCAGGGGATTCACTACCCTAAGTGAACATGTGCCGTAGCGTGCACAGGGTTCCGAGCTGAAGTGGTGCTGTTTCCCTTTCAGTTTTCTGCACTGCTGCCTTCTCTTTTACTATTCTTTGTATCTATCAAGACAACTCTTCAACTATTAATCTATCTAGAAGAGAAGTCAGTAAAGACTAACCGGATATGACTGTTTTACCCAAAAGTGACAGTCTTCAGGATATTGATGAAAAAAGAACCGGCTACGCGCATGCGCGCACTTATTAGACATTGTAATAATTTAAATGATTTTTATCAAGCATTTCTATCGGCATATTGGTCCGAAAACACGCAAGACAGAGTCAAACATAGTTTTATTATTAAACAGTCTGAGTTCCACACGCCGGCAGAATACTTTGTAGACATGATTCGAAAGAATCAGTTCCTTTCCAGCCCTTATAGCCCGACTGAATTAAGTCGCATTTGTTTAATTAAGCTGCCACAATCGATAAGACACATTGCTTTAGCCGGAAGATGTGTACACAACATTGAAACTTTTAAGACTTTGCTACAAGAACTTGAGTATGACAACGACGACGGAACTTCTTGTAATTTTTACCGTAACAGTAATCACAATAGATTTTCAGAGAAAAGGAATAATGATCGGAACGGACGTTATAGCGGTAAATTTGAATATGACAGATGAAACAGACAGGGCAATAGATACCAGCCTTATGACAAAGGAAAGCGTAGCGATTAGACAGTATTATTAAGTTCGCAATGATATTCTTTTTAAACGACAATCGGTTGACAACTCTGTTTGGTTAGTTTGCATTCCTGATGAGTGGGTTTATAAGTTGATTTGGTATACACATTTCAGTTATGCACACTTTGGTCACAGAAAATGCTTTCATAAATTACGAGAAAATTGCTATTTCAGTAAGATGGAAAAACGTATTCGATTTGTTCTTTCCAAATGCAAATTATGTCAAAAGGCTAAGCTGCCAACTATTTCTCACAGAGCACCGTTTTTTCGTATCATTCCATCGAAATTAAAGGAGATGGCTGCAGTCGATTTGTTCGGTCCAGTGGTTCGTTCTACTAATGGTTTTGCGTACATTTTGGTAGCAGTGGAATTGACATCAAAATATGTGTGTTTTACACCTTTACGCTAAGCAACAGCTCGTTCAGTATCTAATGCTTTCATCAAACATTTTCTTAAAGAAGTGGGTCATGTTGAAAAAGTTATATCACATAATGGATCATAGTTTCTCTTTAAAATTTGGCTTCGTTCTCTACGGCGTCGTAAGATTAAACCAATTTTCATTTCACTTTTATACCCTCAGTCTAACGCTTCAGAGAGATGGATGAAGGAAATTAATAGACTGTGTCGTCTTCATTGTCATTAGGATCACAGAAAGTGGGATCAGTACTTCATATTTTTCAAAACATTCTGAATGAACTCCCTAATGATTCAACTTCTTTACCGCCTATATTGATATTAAAAAATAAAGTACCGACAAATCGCATTTCTGAAATCGTTCCTTTCCGCCTTCACGGAAACTGCGGCATTCTGAAGTTGGCAACCTGGCTCTACAAAATATTCCATCTGCAGCTGCTAGAAGAGAGAAATCAGCTAAACGTCCTGGTCGTTTAAAAACCTTGTCAGTTGGTCAAAAGGTATTAATTAAGTCTCATCGTTTGTCTCACAAAGGAAAAGGCTTGTGTCGCAAATTTTTCCTGCTTTATAACGGTCTATATAGAGTTCACAAAATTATTCATGATAACACTGTCGAAGTAGAAACTCTTAAATCACGGCGCTCTAAGGGAATACATCATCATATATCGTACGTTACAATTTTTGTGGAATGACATATTTTTGAGAAATTAACAGTTACACGTAAATACGCAGAGAATACAAGGATACCGCGCCGTGTTCTGGCGGCGGCGCATACTCAAAGCAACAGTCAAGTCTGCGCGCAGCACAAGGCAGTCATTGACCGCAAACAATTACTTCCTACGTCACGCGTACCTAATGCTGATCGAGCGCTCAGTGCGAATGCACTGACAGCCGTAAACAAATACATAGTCTAATTTCTCCGATTAAATTCAGTATAAAGGTATAGTGACTTGATAAATCATGTTATTAACGTTCAGTTTTTTTAAGGATACAGTTGTATAAATAATTAAAGAACTTCAGGTAAATTCCGTGTGTGTCCGACGTTAAGAGGACTTGCCGTCGAGAAAATTTCAGGAAGAACGTAATTTCGAAGAAGAAAGTAATAAACTAAAAAGGTAACTATTAATTGAGTTTATTTTTCAGGTAACATATTTTTACTTAGGTATGTACTTTATACGTGATTTGCTGCTCGCGTTTACGTGATTTATACTTTATGTTAACTGATTTTGACAATGATTGATTAATGAACAGGGTTGTTACTTATGTATATTATGCACCGCTTGTCTGCTCTGCTTTTTCACTGATGTCATTTTTTTAAATCTGTGCCTGCTGTGCTTTCTTTATTTTAATTATAATTGTAGCCTGATTATTTGTGCTGATATGGTTATGTATGTAAGTCATACTTTGTGATTTATCTGCTTGCGCCTTCATATTTACTTATTAAGATTACATATGAACATTTATTTGCTTATGCTGATATGATTCTAATGACCTGTTTATTATGTAAGACATATACTTGCTGCTTTGTATATGGATTGCATATTTACACATTTTTGTTTTGTTGTCATAACTACTCTTTAATTATGCATATAGAAATGCTGATATACTGTGTACGAACATGGAGTTTAGATCACACTACGGTATTAATTATAGATTGTTCGCTTGGCAGAGCCTCGTTGTAGGGATTGTGCTACATCCATTTGTTGACATTATATTCTCTACTGATATATTTACTCGCTATTGCATGTTTTACTTACCCTCAATGTTTATATTTTAAGATAAGAAAATGAACTGCTATAATTCTACAAACGACATTGGTACAAGAAACTTCATTGAAGTCACATGAGCTGGAGGTTTTATGGAAGCTGTATGAATTTATGCTAACAGGAAGGAAGCTAATGACATTTATTACACTGCATTCTTCGTGAGCAATTGATATAGCAAGTGACACTTGACACAAAAAACATACTCCACATGTTTGCTTCTGTTTTGCCATGATTCTTGAAGTGGTGTACACACTGTGAAATATTACGATTTATTCATTCAGAGCCTTATGTGATCATTCACACTCCATACTCGTACCTACTTAATGAAAGTTATTCAAACTAAAAGCTGTTAGAGGTCATGTATGCATTTCTTTTATTTAATGATGGACAAGGTAACCAAAACATATTTTATATTTCATAATGAGCAGAAGATTTGGGTCAGGTGGATTATACAGAGATTGTGTGTGGACATTGTGTCTTCGGATTGTATGGGATGATGAATTGAAGTTCGCACTAGGAGTTTATCTGTACTTGTTCGAAGGGACTGACTAGAGGAAAGAGTTGTTACGGAAGTGAAATGATATTGGTGATAAGGGTTATATGTATCGACGTATTGAAAAGGTATTATTGAGGTATTGAGATTATGTGATGCTGATGATTATTGGAGTTTTGGTGGATAAGAGGTAAAGTACGTGAGGAGCATTTTTTTTTTTTTTTGGTTTATTTGAAACAAGAAGGATGAAGATGGCAGACTAGAACACTCAAGTGGAAGGAAGATTGTCTACACACACACTTTGTTAAATCAATAAGCAGTATATACTTTTTTTGGAGAGAGGAAGTAATTGAATATCTTGGCACACTGACAGCTGTTCAGCAACGGTACATTTGATTTGCCTTGGCAAACATTGTTCTTGGCATGATGACTATGACGTTGACTATTATTGACTGTTATACACTGCTGCCACTACTACTTGACACACATGTTGAACATCAAATTTTCACAGAATTGCATTTACACAGTTAACACCATTCAATTAAAAAGATGAGTGAGTGTGTTTTGTGTGGTTTCCTTTCCTAATACCAAATAATTGGTATCGACCTACCTCCTGAGTATTATTTTACTTGTTGTTGGGGCTTGCACTGACACCCATAAAAATTATAGGTTTACTGATATTTGTGTATTTTTAATTTTAATATGACAATTATCTGATATCATTTGTGTGTTTATTATAATTTGTATGTTTAGTGTGAGAGCATTGATAATAATTTTGTAAAAGCAATTGTGGGTGCATTCAAACTGTTGTTCGTGCCTGCACTTGTTCAACATTGATGGGTACCACTTGGAAATGTTTAATTCCTGCTGATGAACTGTTTAACTATTGACAGTGAATATTATGGACTGTTACCTGCACTTGTTCAATATTGATGGGTGCCACTTGGAAATGTTTAATTTCTGCTGATGAATTCTGATGAACTGTTTAATTATTGATAGTGAATATTATGGACTGTTACCTGCACTAGTTCAACACTGCTGGGTGCCACTGCTGGAACTGATCAACTAGTGATGAGATGTCACTTGTTGGTGTCTGCACCTGTTCAACATTGCTGGGTGCCACTGATGGAGCTTTTTAAATACTGCTGATGAAATGTTATGGGACTGCTATTTGCACCTGTTGACCATTGCTGGGAGCTACTGTTAGAACTGTCAACTACTCTGAGGAGTGCTACTTGTTTACTGAACTATTGTAAAGATTTTATGTGAATATTTGTGTAAACTGATTTATTGTGTATAGACTGTTTATGAAATGTTATGAGACTCTTACCTGCACCTATTCGTCATTGCTGGTGCCATTGATGGAATTATTTAACCACTCTGACAAATGATTCTTGTGTAAACTATTATGTAAAATCACATATACGCAAGCATTTGAATTCCTTACTGTAATTTATATATTAGGTTATTGAAGGGACAGTGCAAAGCCAAAATTTATTTAGTTATGTAATATTTACTTATTAATATAATCTTTTATTTTTGTCTGTATTTTTGGATGAATTTGGTAGTATTTTCACCACCAATGCTGGCAAACATACCATCAAATTCTAATCTGTGGAAGAGGGGCATATGAAAGGTGGCTACACTGAGTCACAGAGCCAGACATTGCGCCAAAGATTATTATTCTGCCGCCTCCACTGGCCGTAGTAGTTCAGAGGTTGCCGTGGGCAGTACTTGTTGAGAGGATGTCGAGAGCAGTACTAGTTCAGAGGATGTCGTGTGCAGTTGTTGTTCTGTTGGGCGAGAGAGTAGATGCTGTTCGGTTGGTGTGATGTATAGATGGAAGATGTTGCAATGATCACAGTGTATTTTTCGTCAATATATATGGAGGTAACTAAAAAAAATTATTTCATATTTCTTTAATGACAATGCCTCTTGGTCACAGGTTCAGTCAACAAAGCACCTGGCTAGTGTTCATGTATTAGACTTGTAATTCTGGTTTCTATGTGCAATTATAGTATTTCTGGTTTTTCAATTAGTTCATTGTAAATGGTATTTAAAATATCTTGTCGTATTGAAGAAGAACCGTGCCAGATACATGTACGTTGAATCACACAACCACACACAGAACAGTTACACTTTTGCTTTGTTGTTTCATAGCTTTTATAGTTGCAACGGACTTAATTAATCAATTGTGTTAATGGAAATTTCTTTTCATTTTTATTGTTATTTTATGCAGTCAGACTTACTAATAGTAGTCAGGGCCATACGGTTACTTGATTTCGTAAGCGGACACACAGCTACTAAAGTTATTGCATAATAAATTAAGCCCCCTTGCAAAGTGGAGCACTCTACTTGTTATCCAACGCACCCTGATTGCAAAACTGTGCGTTAGTCCGGTGATTCGACGTTTTATGCTGCCATTCACGATGAGCCATCCAGAAGGTGCTTTCCAACGGCATACGCTCGCCCTCATGCCGCTGCTGTAGTTGTAGCTCAACGCGCCCTACAGAGTGTCGACATGTTGCCTTGGACTGCTAGATCACCAGATCTACCTGCAATCGAGCACATACGGGATATCATCGGACGATGACTCCAGCCTTATCCACAAATAGCGTTAGCAGTCCTTGTATTGACTGACCAAGGGTAACAGGCATGGAAGTCCACACCACAAACTGACATCCTGCACCTGTACAACACAATGCATACACGTTTGCATGTTTGCCTTCAACATTCCGGCTGTTACACCGGTTGTTAATATACCAGCGTTTCACATTTGCAATGGCTTGTCTCGTGCTTACATTAATCTGTAGTCTTGCAGTGTTACCCTAGAGAAACACATTCCAGAAATTTCATTACTGTAGATTAATTATTTTTTGGTGATGCTCATTTTTCCTCTCAGAGTATTTAGGCATCGTTATCCACTACCTAGTACCACAAAGGTTTCAGTAATCACTAGACACCATGTGTTACGCAAAATCTTAAATTTGCAAAGACATATCACTCTCCAGAAACTTACGTGCACACTCGATATTCCAACGTAACTAAATTATATTCATTTAGGAAACTAACGACCGAGAAGCGGCGACAGTAACGGTATTTGAATTCACCCAAAAGGACATCTCAAGAAACTCCAATCAACGTCTTCCCGCCCTAAAACACGAAGCATTACAAATATAGAAAACATAATCCTAAAATGTTGTAAGGAAAACCATTTACGCGATCGATAATCAAGGTAGCGCAATAACTAACTGACAGGCCCGTGACTTCTAGTGAGCACTACTTATGAGAAAAAAAGAATTTGGGATCAATTTACAAAATTTGGCCGAAATAGGGGTCATTTGTAACAGCAAAAATAATAAAAAGTTTATTCACTCTCGATCACGCAAACGTAGGGTGGCATAGTAAAATATTACCCAACCACTCCCCATAACAGCAGCAGCATGATCTGCCTGTTGTGGCGTCTTCAACATGAGTATGTGTAAGCCAGAGGCTCCTTTGTTCACGAGTTTCCTTAAAGTCCACTTTAAGTTCACTATCGCAGTATCCGAGATAAACCATTTCCCCTGTCATCACGGATTCCTGTCAGTTCGACCGTCTTACTGAAACACAGTTACATCTTTGACTGACATGCATTCAAAAGGCTCTGAGGTCATTAGTCCTCTAGAACTTATAACTACTTAAACCTAAGTAACCTAAGGACATCACAGATCCATTCCCGAGGCAGGATTCGAACCTGCGACCGTAGCATTCGCGCTGTTTCAGACTGAAGCGCCTAGAACCGCTCGGCCACCGCTGCCGGCCACATGCATTCCAGACTAGATGAGGGGAAATAGAGAATTGTTCGTGAGAAATAGAAAGCTTTTTCTCTGTTCACGGATACCAAATACACATTCGACTTGGTGTTAAAGTGAGTACTAACATGAATCATAAAGGTCTAATTCTACACTGCTACCGAGTAAGTCTCACATTGCCGATCTCTTCGTACATAACCTGCCTCTATGTTCAAAGTTATATATAAATACAGAGTTCCTGTCATGTTGTAATGCATGGTTTGAGTTTGAACAAAGCTAAAAGTCATTGTATGAGGTACAGAGAGCAGGAGCAATATAAATTCTGAGAGCTGCTATATTCTACTCAGGTACGTTTATTCTCTACTTAAATGGAGGCAGCCCACGGCGGGAAGCTGTAAAAAAGTTGTAGCCTTCATTTTATTGCAAATAATGCTTACGGGATTGCTTGTAAAAGCGGACAAAATGGGACGTGAAAGTCTGGAAAGAATTTCTCTCTTAACAGATTTTCCTAATGGTTTAGTGTTAACTCCTAATAAAGTTGAAATGTAATCATGCCAAGTCATGACATAATTTACTGGTTAATCAAAACAATAGGATAAAAACAGTTTACAAAACAAGAGAAATTTTGCAGGCGTCCTTCGGCGTGAAAGGTTTCTTTTCAAACTAGCGTTGTTTAAAAAATCGAAGGTTTGTTCTCCACATCAACAACTATTGTGCACGAGTTGAATTAGATAAAAAATGAAATAGCATCGTGTTGGTAAGAAGAATATGGGTCTAAAATCACGAAAACTTGTAGTAACGAACAGAAATTTAACATGGATTGCTTTCCGTAACATCTTCAAGCGTTACAGGGGCTACTGAGTAAGAATTATCAGAATGTTAACATGAATTGCTAATCTGAGCGAACTGAATAAGAAATTTTGTTTTGGATGTTGTTTCACAATGTAACACTTCTGCCTCCAGTGTCTCAGAAATAGAGAGAGAATACTTCCTCGATGAGAAATCCTTCGTTTGTGTACTATATATTTGGAATATATTAGTCGTTCTTCAGGTACAGAATTTTATGATGCGTAGAAAGCTATATATTTTAAGACAATTTATATTACATGTGGATTTTTAAGCCATACATTGTCAGTTGTGAGCCACTTAGTACCTTGAAACAGAAGAAGGTCTTTTAGCGTAGAACATGTAATACTTGTAAATAAACTGAATTTCTTTCATGTGTTAACAGTTTTACCTGTATTTGGGAAATGGAAATTTGTGTTGGTTCCCAATAGGTTCTGTTTCAAAACGTATGTATCTTATAACTGGTTTTGAAACGCCTTCTAAGTAAATTTGATTTCACTTACAGAGTACTCGTGTGTAATAGAGGAGTAATAATGTCACGGATAATCTATTAAATGCAGTACTGACAAGATTTTCTCGATTACAATACATTACACTTTAAAATTGCAATCTAATGACTATGGCTAAGTACACGATGATGTCGTACCATAGAACGTGTTTCCACATTTAGAAAACCGTTCAGTTTCCGGAGGTAATTTTTGTAATTTCGGAAAAAGACTAGAGTACATAGTAAGTAGATGCCACCATTTAAAAATGGAATACGGAAATATATGTAACTTCTATTACAGAGCTAGCTAGAGGCCATTATCTGAAAAATATAATAAGATGCAACGCACTCCTCTACTATTAAGAAGTTGTTTGCAGCTCTTTTTTCCGGTGAACCCATGTAAACATCCATCTGACAAAATTTATGCGGTGACGGCAGTTAACTTCCGCAAGCACGATGGATCACGGACTCACGGGTACTCAAAGAAAATAACTGATCATGAGAATTATTCCTTAATCCTATGAAAAAAAACAATATAAGCGAACCATAGAGTGCAAACATTATGAACTCCTAGTGTAATAGATATCTCCTCATAAGAAATCGTCCGTTCGAAGCCGATGTCTGTACAGGATTACATATACCGACAAACAATCCAGGCTTCTTCGTGAGCATATGATTAGAACCAGTCTGTTGCTAATGCTGACTTTTTTGCTACATTTATCACCAGTCAACTGTATGACCACATAACTGAAGGTGCTGAAAATCACGAGTGTGGGATTATAACATGACCTGCTGCAGGCCATGACTTTGAGTACATGATTGATGAGAAAGCAAAAGAAGTTTCCACAAAACGGTTATAAGGACCCAGATTTTCTACTAGCTTGGTCTGTTAGAAGAACAGAATAAAATGAAGGTTACAATATTTTTATAGCTTTCCGCCGTGAGCCGTCTCCATTTACATAGAAAATAAACATAGCTGAGTAGAATATGGCAACTCTTAGAATTTATGTTGTGTCTGCTGCCTGTAATTTTTATAATGATTTTTAGCTTTGTTCAAACCCAATCCATGCTGCAAACACAGCAGAAACTCTATTTCATGTATGACTTTGAATATAGAGACAGTTTATGTATGAAGAACTTTGGCAATGTGCGATTGACTCAATAGAGCGTTTAATCAGGTTTTTATGATTCATATTAGTATTCACTCTAGTATAAAGTCGCATGTGCGGTTGGTACCAATGAGGAGAGAAAAAACTTTTTATGATTCATAATAGTATTCACTCTAGTATAAAGTCGCATGTGCGGTTGGTACCCATGAGGAGAGAAAAAACTTTTTATTTCTCACCAACAGTTTTTAATTGCTCTTCAACAGTTTTTAATTTCTCGCATGCACTCTGGCTTTCATATTGATCGAAGATGCAACAGTACCATTGAGTCGAACTGAGCAGAATCTCTAACGATAACGTAAGTGGCTTATCTTGGATACTATGTTGCTGGACTTAGCAGAAACTTGTGAACAAAGCACACACTTGTGAGGAAGACACCACTTTAGATGTATCACATCGCCACTACTCTGGAGTACTACTTGGGTGATATTTTTCTATTCCACCCTAAACGTGCACACTTGAGAGAGAATAAATTTTAATTATTTTCGTCGTCACACATATCCTCGGTGACTGAATATTTCAGTCAAATTTTGTGAACTGATTCATAAATTTTTTATTGACCAAATCGATATCCAAACTAAGGGAAAAAGAAATCACTTTACAGGATGCATAAAAACGATGGTGTCAAGGAGTGGAATTGACTTCTTACTGAATGAGAGGGAGACGTTGCGCATAGTATCAACGATGGTGCTGGCAGAATGAAAAAAGCATGTAGCGATGTCACCAACTGATTTGCAGCACCCTAAACTGAAAGCAACATAATGAGAAGCAAACGACGATTGGGCACCCTACTAGAATCAAAGGAGAAGTATACTAACTGATCAAATGTCTCCAGGTGCTCCTAGGTATCACCACTAGACGTCACGAGAGGCGAACCCGCCAATATATATATAGTGCGCGCAGAATGTCGTGATCAGTAGATGCACAGATAGCAGGGCATGCATGGGGAGCGTCGTAGAGGTGGGGGTTACAGGCAGGTGCAGTAGGGGAAATGATGAGCGCTGAAGGGAAAGTGCCATTCTAAACTGAAGTCTACATTCACATTTTCTGTAATGCCCACACTTGCATGGTGGTCATTCAAAAAGATCTACTTTCACCTCTGTTGTGGTTAGTATCTAAAAAAAATTTCACTGAAACTGCAGCAATTTGTTGTCTCCTGGCTTGTTAATCATTTGTAACTTCCAGAGAAGCATCATGAGTGGCGAAGTTGGAGAAAAACCTACACATTTCTCTGTTTGCCATGTTAAAGTTTGCTTCTTTTGTCAAAACACAGTGGAGTTTACACAGTCTCACCTTACTAATGTGATGTGCAGACACAGCTGCAAAAGAATTCTGAAAAAGCGGTTTATTAAGTGAGGAACTGTGGAAAAATAAGGTCAGTAGCTAATGAAAAAGTGTTTTCTCGGTACAAAATAAACGTGTAATTTCTTCACTTATGTTCTTCCAAAACCCATGGCTTTTCTCGTTCCACCAACTATCGATGGCCCTTACAAATTGCATTCTTTCATCAGAGAAGTCTGTAGTTAGTAGAATAACAAGGTAGATAATGGAGTTCTGTATAATAACCATATCATAAAATATGCTCCTCTTAGTATGCTATTCGTTGCCAAAATCGCATTCCGAAATCTCGAACTGTTTATGAAATACGAGTAATGTTGTAATTATTTCACTCTGGCTTTATCGCTAGCGCAACGCGACCGCAAATTATTGTGCTACAGGAGATCAAGTTTTTCGAGATTGGTGACAGATAGAGCCCTCCATCCAAGTCCAAACAAAGGTTCAATTATGTTAGCTAAATTCAGTATGCCGCAAACATTTTGTGTAATGTGCACCAAACGAAAATAGCTACATCTATTTTTCATTACAAACTTTTTCGAATTTCGGCCAGTATCTTACCTCCACGCAAACATCACATTACCTATGACCATCTAAATGACGGGCATCTAAATGGCGGCATCATGAACCTGACATATAAAGCTATAAGTAAAGTAAATATGAATTTTTTATTAAAATTGTAAAGAATGTAGCAACCAGTCGCGAAAACATAATTTATTTATATTGTTGCAAATCTATTTCGACTGATATCAGTATCATAATTGCTAAAACAAATACAAAAGACAAGGCATAAACAACAACTGCTTTAACAAATGAAAAAATTGACAATAAAACATAGGTACATAAATTACAACATATACAGACGTCTGAATTTAAAATTCAAAGTCATACCGTTTTTCTAACCGATACATGCCATAAGTAGAAGCATTGTCCTTGGCAGATTTCTATCATGAAGTGACACATCATAAGTCAACACTACAACAAGACAACATGAGGTGGCTCCACGGCTGCAGTAAGCACCGTCTGTGTAAAATAGAGCAATGTAAAATATAAGCAATGAGGAATATAGCACATTACGACACATTATACAGTGATGGTAATTGATAATACCAATTTAAACAATTACAACAAGTGAAAATGTATGAACATTGTTTGTCAGATGATAATAACAAATTAAATACATCAAAATTGTAAGAAGAGATAAACTCGCTAAAAATATGATTTCATTCACACAAGTTTGGGAAATTAAACATATTTGTCATAATGCCGAAACCAAATAGGGGTATCAATGGGCATCTGCCGTTTTACATACGAACTATAAGGGCATCAAAAGGCACATTCATGTTGCTTCCAATAGATGACACTATGTTACTGAATGCACAAAGCCAAAGTTGACATAGTTCAGGTAAAAATTACAGTACGAGATGAAGAATCTAATTACTTAAATAATGCGTTTTTACAAAGAGAAGCTCATAAAAGACCCATATATGTGGATAACAACTTTAGATCTACTATGCGAACTGCAGCCTGTTGAACATGTGTGCAGTGCACCCTTATATTTCACATGAGGATGGTGGTAACAGTTTAGGTGCGAAAATTGGCAATTGCATCAGATTTCATAAAATAGCGTCATGTATTGGAAGTAACATAAATGTGCCATTTGATACACTTGTCGTTAGTATGTAGAATGATAGATGGCAATTGATACCACTATTCAGTTACTTCATTGTGACAAATGTGTTTCATTTCCAAAATTTGTGTGAATGAAATCATATTTTTAGCGAGTATATTTCTTACTTACAATTTTGACGATCGTAGATATGATGTATAATTTGTTATTATCATCTGACAATGTTCAGACATTTTCACTTGTTGTAAATTATTTAAATTGGTATTGTCAATTACCATCAATGTATAATGTTTCATAGTGTGATATATTCCTTATTGCTTGTAATTTATATTACTTTTGTATTTTACATAGAGAGCACTTACTGCAGCTGTGACGCCACCTCATGTTGTCTTGTTGCAGTGTAGACTTATGATGTGTCACTTCATTATAGAAATCTGCCAAGGACAGTGCTTTTACTTATGGCATGTATCGGTTAGAAAATATTGTGACTTTGAATTTTAAGTTCAGACATCTGTATATTCTTTAATTTATGTAACTATGTATTATTGTCAATTTTTTCGTTTGTTAAAGCACTTCTTGTTTATGCCTTGTCTCTTGTATTTGTTTTAGCAATGATGATACTGATATCAGTCGAAATAGATTTGCAACAAGATAAATAAATTATGTTTCCACGACTGGTTGCTAAATTCTTTATAATTTTTTGTTCCACTATCGCTGCACAGAAAGGGAACCTTATGGAGCCCTTCATTCCAAAATGACTTTTTTTATCGAATAGTTTGCGCAAAATAAATTGAGAACATTGCAGGGCGTGCAACTCGATTCTGTCATCACCTACAGGCCAAAAATGTTTCTTCCGGACAAACGAATGAACTGGCCCAGAGTTTTGGTCGAAAATCGGTCACTGCACATCGGCCACCGTATCATGCGTGGACTGTATCAGGAGGCGGGTACTGGGTTGTCAATAGAGAAGCAGTAAAAATGGGAGGACTCAGCGACTTAGAATGCGGACTAGTCCCTGCAATAACTATTTCATTTCAGCCACTCGTAAAGCTACGCAAGCCGACTGATTATGAAATGGAAATGCGAAGGAACAACCACAGCTAAACCGAGATCAGTTAGAGCACATGTACTGACAGACAGCGGACCATTGTGCGCTGTGGACGATGGTTGTAAAAAATCGCCTGAACTCAAAAAATGAATCACTAATGAGTTCCAATATGCTTCCAGCAGTCCGGCTAGCACAAATCGCTAAGCGTATGGAGTTACCAGGATGGGGCACAATGGTCGAACAGCTGCTCCTCATTAACCACATATTTCTGTAGTCAGTGATAAAGAACGCTAGGGACTGTGTAAAGAGTGACGCCTCAGGAAACGAATGATGGGTATGATAAGTCACTCCCTATGTCTAGTGTTAACGGTGAAGTACTAAGGACATGGTGTAGCAGTTTGGGAGTGTTTGTCACGGTTAGGGTATCGTCCCCCTGTTCCTATTACGAAAACGCTAAATGCGAAAGAATGTGAATAAATTTTACAGCATTGTGTATTGTGTACAGTAGAGGAATTCAGAGACGATAACTGATAGTATCAGCATCACAATGCACTCTGTCATGAAGTATCACCTGCGAGGTAATAGTTTGCCAACAATAACGTTCCTGAAATACACTCCTGGAAATGGAAAAAAGAACACATTGACACCGGTGTGTCAGACCCACCATACTTGCTCCGGACACTGTGAGAGGGCTGTACAAGCAATGATCACACGCACGGCACATCGGACACACCAGGAACCGCGGTGTTGGCTGTCGAATGGCGCTAGCTGCGCAGCATTTGTGCACAGCCGCCGTCAGTGTCAGCCAGTTTGCCATGGCATACGGAGCTCCATCGCAGTCTTTAACACTGGTAGCATGCCGCGACAGCGTGGACGTGAACCGTATGTGCAGTTGACGGACTTTGAGCGAGGGCGTATAGTGGGCATGCGGGAGGCCGGGTGGACGTACCGCCGAATTGCTCAACACGTGGGGCGTGAGGTCTCCACAGTACATCGATGTTGTCGCCAGTGGTCGGCGGAAGGTGCACGTGCCCGTCGACCTGGGACCGGACCGCAGCGACGCACGGATGCACGCCAAGACCGTAGGATCCCACGCAGTGCCGTAGGGGACCGCACCGCCATTTCCCAGCAAATTAGGGACACTGTTGCTCCTGGGGTATCGGCGAGGACCATTCGCAACCTTCTCCATGAAGCTGGGCTATGGTCCCGCACACTGTTAGGCCGTCTTCCGCTCACGCCCCAACATCGTGCAGCCCGCCTCCAGTCGTGTCGCGACAGGCGTGAATGGAGGGACGAATGGAGACGTGTCGTCTTCAGCGAAGAGAGTCGCTTCTGCCTTGGTGCCAGTGATGGTCGTATGCGTGTTTGGCGCCGTGTAGGTGAGCCCCACAATCAGGACTGCATACGACCGAGGCACACAGGGCCAACACCAGGCATCATGGTGTGGGGAGCGATCTCCTACACTGGCCGTACACATCTGGTGATCGTCGAGGGGACTCTGAATAGTGCACGGTACATCCAAACCGTCATCGAACCCATCGTTCTACCATTCCTAGACCGGCAAGGGAACTTGCTGTTCCAACAGGACAATGCACGTCCGCATGTATCCCGTACCACCCAACGTGCTCTAGAAGGTGTAAGTCAACTACCCTGGCCAGCAAGATCTCCGGATCTGTCCCCCATTGACCATATTTGGGACTGGATGAAGCGTCGTCTCACGCGGTCTGCACGTCCAGCACGAACGCTGGTCCAACTGAGGCTCCAGGTAGAAATGGCATGGCAAGCCGTTGCTGCGAAAGGTGGATATACACTGTACTAGTGCAGACATTGTGCATGCTCTGTTGCCTGTGTCTATGTGCCTGTGGTTCTGTCAGTGTGATCATGTGATGTATCTGACCCCAGGAATGTGTCAATAAAGTTTCGCCTTCCTGGGACAATGAATTCACGGTGTTCTTATTTCAATTTCCTGGAGTGTAGATGGGGCTCCGCAGAGTACTGACCTGGACGCAATGGAAAACTTTTACGGTGTGTTAGAAGGTCTACTTTGTCAATATCACAACCTTCTTTAGTCACTCAGACACCTCACTGAAAGTGTACCACGCAGACTGGCGATTGGTGGATCACCCATGTTAATGTCCACTAACATGTGTCCGGATGCATTTTATCAGATGATATAAGTCTAAAGTATTTTATTTCCTTCGTGGGACATGTCACTTGTCTGGCCACCTGCTAGTCCAATGAGCTGCCCAAAACATTCATCATTCCAGTCCGTGTTCTCGCAAAAATGTTTGCTGCATATTAGTGCATTTATGCATGTATATACATGCATGCATAGCTATTTGGAGTTGACAGGCTAGCTTCACCTCAATGTTAATGAAACATGGGTAAAATCAGGTCAGTTGTTGTTCCTTCGCTGCGGTTGCAGGACTTTAAGTACAAGTGAAGTGGTGAGTTGCAAGTGTCCACTAATGGTGCATTACTCTTGACGAAGTAGGAGATTCAGCAACGCCTGCGTGCTATGATGAGCATGTGGTTCGTCTTGGAAGATCTGGGAAAATTTCTTCTGTGTTTCTGCAGTGGGCAGAGCGAGATGGCGCAGTGGCTAGCACACTGGGCTCGCATTGGAGAGGACGACGGTTTAAAACCTGGTCCGGACATTCTGATTCATGTTTTCCTAAATTTTCCTAAATCGCTTCAGGCAGATGCCAGGATGGTTCATCTGAAAGGAGACGGCTGACTTCCTTCCCCATCCTTCCATAATCCGAAGGGGACGACAATCTAGCTGCTTGGTCTCTCACCTCAAATCAACCAACAAAACCAACGAACCAGCGTCTGCAGTCGGCTGGGGATTCCTTGGCAGTCGTTACTGTCCGTTATGTATTTTTGCGTTTTGGGTAGAAACCAATGTGAGACCCCGTTACTCTTCTAGTGAAAATGACAATATCTGAAACTGCTGTTCGACTAACGCATTTTGGTGGATATTCGTACGTATACACAATGTCTAAACACATGTTTTGGCTTCATGTTTTGTGACTTCATAACCTAGACAACGCTCATAGAAACTGCGTAGTGTGTGGTATGTTGCTGTCCACTCTCTCTTCCTATCTCCCATCCACCTTCCCATATCTGTACTCATACCCACCCATAATGTATGTAGGCTGTTTAGGTTTTAATGTTGGTAATGTCACGTAGCGCTCTGCATAAAAATCACTGGCTGCGCTGTGTGCAGTGTGTGGTTGGTTTGCATTGTTGGAATATTCGCTATTGTATTGTTGGTCAGCTCAATGTGAACAGCGCTTAGCGTTGTGCAGTTGGAGGTGAGCCGCATGCAGTGGTAGATGTGCGGAGAGATAACAGAATTTTGAGAGCGGACTATTTGGATATGTGTCCATCAGAAAGAGAAAATTTGTAATACTGGATATCATGAACTGATATATATATGATGACTTTTGAATATTATTAAGGTAAATACATTGTTTTTTCTCTATCAAAATCTTTCGTTTGCTATGCCAATCATTAGGTAGTGAATTCAGTAGTTAGAACCTTTTATTTAGTATTGGCAGAATTTGGGCTCGCTATTTTGCAGTAGTTCGAGTAACGAAGATTTTTGTGAAGTAATTGATTAATGAAAGTCATATGTTATTGTTAGTCAGGGCCATTCTTTTGTAGGAATTATTTAAAGTCAGATTACGTTACGCTAAAAATATTGTGTGTCAGTTTAGTGTTTATCAGAATAAGTAAAGAGAGAAATGTCTGAGTACGTTCAGTTCTGCTGAGCTGTTTGAAAATTAAAAAACATAAGAGGTTTACTAGCACACTAATTCATAAATTTTTCTAAGGGGTTGTTTCAATAATTGTTCGTCAGTTGTACCGGGACATCTGGTAAAATATTGGACTCGAATGCTGGAGACGACTAATTGAAATTCTTGTGCAGCCAATGGTTCGCATGAAAAGGTCATAAAATGTTAAACTCTAAACTTCCTTCCATAATTTGTACTACACATTCTAATCTCCGTCCGTTATTTGTTCCTCATTATTACTCCTTTCAAAGCCATGTTATTTATTCTTGAATATTTTCGCACATAAGCCACTAACCTTACAGTGGCCAAAATAATTCTTATTTTTCTTTCTTACCACTATTTCTGAAGTTCGTAGTTCCTCTGTTATGGTTTTTAAGACACTTTTGGTACAGTTTCAGTATCCTCTTCTCCGATTCCACGATATTTCAGGGAAAAGGTGCGAAGGCTAGAGTTGTTTTATGCCTGAGCAGTTCTCTTTACACGACTTATGAATTCCTTAGCACAATCTATTAAGGCTTATCCGCGCTGGGTAGCCGTGCGGTCTGGGGCGCCTCGCCAAAGTTCGCACGGCTCCTCCCGTCGGAGGTTCGAGTCCTCCCTTGGGTATGGGTGTGTGTTGTCCTTAGCTTAAGTTAGTTTAAGTTAGATTAAGTTGTGTGTTACCCTAGGGACCGATGATCTCAGCTTTTTGGTCCCTCAGAACTTACCACAAATTTCCAATTATTGGCTCTGAGCACTATGCGACTTAACTTCTGAGGTCATCAGTCGCCTAGAACTTAGATCTAATTAAACCTAACTAGCCTAAAGACATCACACACATCCATGCCCGAGGTAGGATTCGAACCTGCGAACGTAGCAGTCGCTCAGCTCCAGACTGCAGCGCCTAGAACCGCACGGCCATTCCAGCCGTCCAATTATTAAGACATAGAAGATTCTTGGCAGACCGGAAGGTTATGAGACACCAGGATACATTTTCAAACTGCTAGCAAGTCTCAAATTAGAGCACTCTCAACTTCAGAGTTAAAAATTCATTCCAGGAACTTATCTATACATTATTAACAACATCCTGTAACGCGAATGATACGTGATACCTGACTTCTGAATAGCTTCGGAGCAGTTTTTCGATCCTGCTGTTTTCTAATCCTCTGCCTAATCGTGTATGTGTGTGTGGTTGTGTGTTTATTTGCTTGCCTTGTGAGGCGCGTAGGCGTGATTATATGATAGAATGGCATCTATTTCTGCCACTTCTCGTGAAATAATTAGTTCTAATGATTAACTTCGTTTCATTTAATTCGCAGATTTCTTTTCTGCTACTTGCTGAACATGGGAGAATCAGATTTATTGACTATTTTCTTTGATATCATCATACGAAAAGCTCTGTGATGTATCATTGTATGGATGAATGGAAGTGGATATGCGAGTGTAGAATAAGAATATCTTTCTTGGTTCTCGTTGTGAAGGCATTTGAACGTCCGTTAAATTTAGTTTTCAAAGATGGCTTCTGGTGTGACTAGACCAGAGTCAACAGAGTTTTGTATGGAACTGGGGACCTAGAAACAACAGAGAGGCTTCGTCCCGGCCGTAGCCCTCAGTTGTTCACAATCACACAACAGGCTACATCAGTCTACTCACCCCACCGCCGTCCAACACCGAACCCAGGGTTATTGTTAGGTTCCCCAGGAAACGTCTCACGACAGACAAGTGTAACCCCAATGTTTGTGTGGTAGAGTAATTATGGTGTAAGCGTATGTGGAGACAGACCAAGCGCAGCAAGCGCCGACATGTGTAACTCGTAACTGAGGCGAAATAAGGGGAACCAGCCCGCATTCTCCGGGGCAGATGGAAAACCGCCTAAAAACCATCCACAGACTTGCCGGCACGCTGGACCTCGACACTGAACCGCTGGGCCGATTCGTGCCGGAGATCGCCACGCCTTCCCGCCCGCAAAGCAGTGTGTTAGACCGCACGGGTAGTCTGGTCCCTTCAACCCCCACAAACTAACCACCAACCAGACCGCACTGCGAACCGGGAGGGCGGCTTTGACCATAGCTGTCCTTCACCCACAGTCAGGAATGTCTCACTAGACCACTGCGTCTGGGAAGTTTTAGAAAGTTTCAGAGCCAGTTGGGGTCTATCAGCGTGGTGAGTAAACCTAACTGCTTTCAAGCACACTTACAATAAAACGTTTTAGTTAGGATTCCAGTTTCTCGTTTCGTTTCATAATCTAGATAATCCTTGCTACTAAAGTATGAAAGGAGTTGCATAGCTACATTTTCTTTGTCATCTTTCTCAGTTTCAGCTTAGTTTTTGGAAGTATGACATGATTCCACTATGCATCGACGTTAGGATTTTCCCTTTGTGTTCTACATAATTTCTTCAGCAGAATGAATGCTCACAAGTCAGGTTTGGCACAAACAGCTTGCAGTTCGTAGTACTTTCTAGGATTTTTTCTGATACGGTGAATTTGCCATCTAGCGATCATGTTTCTCGCCTGTGACGAGTGTTTCAGTGCGTTCACAAAAGCACTCTTGTCCGATCCTTCTCATGAGTGACCCTTTGCTGAGAGAATTATGTCAGGGGAGTTTGGGAAGAATACAACCCCCCCCCCCTACTCCCCTACTGCCCCTCCTCCCGCAGCCCGCAAGGAATCACACTGTTAAGATAACTTTGCTTTGTTAAAACATAGTTAAAATAGACGAGAGACTACCTCTTTCTGATAACAAACATCCTCTTTCATGGAATATAATTTCGTTAGTCCTTCCCACCGCGTGCATTCCACCACTCCCCTCCACTTATTGTCATTATTGACAATAACTGTCCCTCTTCGGAAACGTCTTTTTAAATTATTTATGAGATTCCTTTCCTGATAAATCATGCTGAAGTCGCTTAGTTGGATTCAGATTCCCGTTACAAACAAATAATTAAGCCAGATTCCATTAAATTCTCCTAGTAAGTTTGAGACAACATTATACTCGATGGAACGTGCAAACACAGGGGCATTACTTGCCCATGAAAAGCTGTACAGTGGCTTCATATGGCGAAACATGTATCCTGTATTTTAATACAATCAAAATTAAGAATTAATCAGACTATAGATAGCATCCAGAGCAAAGTAAATATTATAGATGGAAATATTATAATATTATATACAAATATTACATTTTATTATTATAATATTATTGTTAACATGAAATCCAGTTACATAATGGCTACACCACACACACCAAGTCGGTGAAGTGTTGCATCATCATCATTTATGCTTATACGGGACGGTTCTGTGATCTACATCTTCACTTTGTCATCTTCACATTGGAAACTGCGGTGAAGTCCATGATAGAGAATTGTATATAAACATTACATTATATTATTATAAATATGAAATTCAATTATATAATGGCAATATCACATACACATTAAGGAGGTAAATTGCTGCATGATTATCATTTAAGCTTGTACGACAGGGTTCTGTAGTCTTCATCTACATTTTTCGAACTGCTGTCCAAGACAGAGGGTAAGCGACTGACAGTTCAGGTTTTTCGGCATGGCAGTGATGTTCTGTCTTTAGTCAAAAACATATGAGATCATTCATGCTATCCTGTAGAATAAATTCAATATCCCCTGTTGCTCTTACGTCATGTAGATCCCACACGTTGCAATAATGTAGTAGGATGGATCGTACGAGTGTTTTGTAATCTCCTTTAGAGATTGACTGCATTTTCCCAACATCCTACACACGAACTAAAGTCTGTGATCCGCTTTAACTAGGCCTGATAATATTTCATTTCATATACTCTCTAATTCTTACTCCCAAATGTTTGTGACAGTTGAGTGATTGCGTTTGTGACTGATTGATTGATTATATCATCATAGGATACACAGTTTTACACTTCTCTACATTCGAAGTTGTCGGTCTTTGTACCATTCCCAAATATTCATGCATCGTATGAGAAAAGCTCAAGTTGGCATGATCGATGCTTTCGATATCCACGCTGTTTGGAATGGATACGCTCATTTTGTTCGAGGAACGTTGTTACTTTTAAGGTCAAAATATGTTATAGGATCCTAATACAATTGTCAATGATACAGGCGGTAATTTTGCGGATCACCGAAATGCTGAAATGAGCAACCGAAATCTGCGTCACTCTTTCATGCATAAGCAACACCCACCGTTTTATTTTAACATTTGTGCCCCGTCGCATAACGGATGTACACTCCATACTACTTGGAATTTCATCAGGAAAAACGCTTCGGTTGGCTCCGGTCTCTCAACACGGAATAATGAATTCCAAATTTAAAAAAACAGGGACTGAATTTATTCCCTTAAATCCCACTAAACTCAATGAATTTAACGCGTATTAGTTACACGCTAACACTGTCTGCTCCAAAAATTATAACAGGCATTATTCTTTTGTAAAACAAGAAGTATTATTAATTTTCAAACGACTTCATATTCGCCATCAGCTGCACTATTTATTACAATATCCACAGTTACAGTTTCAAACATTGGCCATATTCAAGCGACTACAGGTGCTGAAAACACAGCACTAGTCAGCATTAATAAAAACAATAAAAAACGACGTGAGCTTCTACGGCACATGTCAGCCTTTGTCACATGCACCATCGGTATGTTATAGCAGGGATAAAAATTCATGAAAATGGATTCGTGGCTCCTGTTCATGTCAGTAACGAACGCCATACTTGCCAAAACAGGCAGGAATCAGATGGAACCCATTTGCGCTGGAACATTACGGTGCGGACCGATTCGAAGATACGTGGTTTGAATTCCTTTGTTGGAAGAAAATTTCATTCGTATTGGCCGGAAAGCCGAGGAAAGGTTGTGGTATAATATTACTGATAACTATACGTTGCGGCAATGACCAGCTTGAAGTTCCGTACGTCTTAGCGATGGCACGTGCAGAGTATGTCTCACAGTCCATGTTGCTAAATTAGTCGAAAGAAGACACTAAGCTCAGCGGTCCCGTTTAGAGCGTATGATATGAGGACGTTATTTCTCTGTCTCTGTCTCTCTCTACTTTCTTCCATCATCATCACAAACACGACAAATACTACTTCACTTACCGCATTTCCACTGAGCAGATGCAGTTAAGATCCCTGACTCTTCCAGTAGCTTTTTACTGGTCAACGAAATGTGCCACCTGTCTTATACGGTATGCTTTTGCAGTAATGTGAAATTCTTACAACAGACGCAGGCCACCGAATAGTTTCGAAGATAAATTTTAATAAATTTGCACGTTCAGTGTTGTCGGTCGATCGTCCAAGGCGTAAGCTTGTTGTTATTAATAGGTTTTCAAATATTTGTGGTTATAAACTCCCCTTTTCACGGTCTCAATGATATCTTTTTGGTATAGTATCCACGTATGCTGATGTGGAGAATACACCGTACATTATACCTGGTCTATCAGTATTTATTGCGGGAAAGTCCGTAATTAATTCACTAATGGAGAGTTCAATTATTCTGCGCCATCTTCCTTAGCGAATACTTTAATTCTAACTATTATTAATCATAGTATTCCTTAAATACGGTACCCTTTTTACAGTAGAGCGTAACATAACTTTCGGAGATACTAGTGCTATCGCTGGTAAGCGATTCGCGATTGTGGCAAAAATTGTCTCTGTCTTCTGATTATGAACTGTCACTCGAAAAGCTATTTCTACGTTTACTTTATCATTAGTCACTTCAAAAGAGCCTTGAAAAGCTTTTAAAAACTAACTTTCGTTCGACCTTCCTTGCAATAAAGTCCATAAATCTGGAACATGTAGATTCAGTAAATCAGAAAATCAGAGATGGTACTTTCGTGTATCTTAGATTGAGCTACGTACTAAATGGAACTTCAGCGCCCAGGCACACAACAGGCTTTTCAAATCACTCAGTCACAAATCAATGAAGTAAATTTTCAAAAATCTTCAGAATTTTTATGTTTTTAATTTAACTATTTTGCCGGCCGCTGGTGGCCGAGCGGTTCTAGGCGCTTCAGTTTGGAACCGCGCGATCGCTACGGTCGCAGGTTCGAATCCTGCCTCGGGCATGGATGTGTGTGATGCCCTTAGGTTTAGTTAGGTTTAAGTAGTTCTATGATCTAGGGGGCTGATGACCTCAGATGTTAAGTCCCATAGTGCTCAGAGCCTTTTGAACCATTTTTAACAATTTTATTACAGTAACCGTTAAATTGCAGTATTGTTGCCACATTAATAACTCATATGCACGGATTTTCACCTGCTCGTTGTTAAATATGAGCATGAACTGGTTAATACTTTATTTCATTATAGTTTAGAACTATTTACTTCATTTGTTTCAATTACTGACTTAGGGTCTGGCGAGTCGCTTCGGGAGGTCTTCCTTGGAAACCGTCCGTCGTTTTGCGGCAACGTTGACCAGCACAGAGGGCAGCTTCATGAGGGAGGACTGGTCCTTCTGCTACTGCCACGCCCCACACTCGAACCATGCAACAGCAGACAGAACTAACATCTCTCACAGTATCATATTACAGAAAACAATATATAAGATCTTTTCATTTCAGCATCACGGGAAACTTGTGACTACTTATAATGCGTGTGTTGCGTGGCGCAGACTGCTCGACGGTTCAAGGTACTAATCGTTGTGTCATCATACCCGTAAGCCAGCCAGTGTATTTAACTATACATTCTTCTAGAATCTTCATATGGTAATGATGCTCTTAGCCCCCCCTTTTTTTTCTAACTCCGACTTTTGTTGTTGCACATGGATTAAGAAGAAACACGAACTGACTGTAATCGACCCTGCAAATTATCCTGGTCTGATTGTTCCAGACTAAAGACTTCCTAGCGATACAAATGCGCCACTAAGGGAGACGAAGAAGGCTCGCTACAAAATCACTCACGGTACAGTGATTGTTTTAACAAGCAAAGTCACACAGTAACTCCGATACAGTCAGCTTTAGCCAAAACTGCACAAGGCGGACAACATAGGCCGCTTCTACGCAGAACGCTCAATTGCCGACTGTACTCTGAAAGTTACGTTGAAGTCGAAACTTCAGCAACTTCGTCAAACAGGTACAATTAAATGAAAGTATATTAGACAGACAACGAAAGGCAGGTTGTGCAGAGCTGCGAGAGCTCAGTCTTGTAACCTACCCCGACCGAAAGGCGAGACTCCACTCTACCAAGAGCACCCGTACAAGCCGAACACAGAACATTACCGCCCCCACCACAGTGGCCGTGGTTAAACGTGCCAATCAGCAATTCGAAAACCGGTGGAAAATTTCACTCTATTGACGAAGCACTACTATTCCACCAATGGAGATACTTGGCGCCAATTTCTGCGCCGATTTTGCTACGTCACGGAGCTATACCCTGGCCAAGCCAATCACAGTTATGCTTTTGCAGAAAACGTGGGAATCTGCCCGCCATGACCGCCTGGGAACACAAATCATTCCCACGCCTCGCTGGTAGCCCGCCAGAAAGTGTTTCCACTGAAGTTTCTGCGAAGTAACGGTATCTCTTACCCCAGCCGCTCCCTCATACCCCTGTGGGTGTGTCGTCCCAGCTATAATGATAACGTCAGCCTCTGGACAGCATCCACTCGACTCCCTCACACCCGTCGGCATAATCCTTTCAAGATCAGCAGAACCCGCCTGTCACTGGACCACCCAGGTGACGAGAGACGCTGCGTGGGAAGTCCGCATGTGAAGGAATAGTAGCTTTTCACTGCATGCAATTAGAGAGGAAAATATTCATATCTTCTGAGTTCTCAATACTAGCCTTGTAATGACCATACTCAGCTATACTTTCCCAAATCAAATTACTCAGAGTAAGATATAAATATCAGAAGGGGCAAATCACTGTGTGCATCGTAAAGGCGTGCCACCTCTGAATGTCATCAACTAGACAGGTTTGCACTCAAGCGTTACCCATGGCCTATCGCAGAGAAAATTATGTTCATCCATTGTATACCCAGGACCATCGGCAACCTTGGAAGCTTGACAATAAATAAGTGCGACGCTTTGCAGGCTTCTCCTTACAACTCGTCACCACAAAACCCGCTATAGTGTAGTAGCGAAACGCCTATCTGCAGGAATGAATGGTGTAAAGGATTGTGATTACTGACGAGAACAGATTCTGCCTTGGCATCAGTTGGACATCTGCGAGTCGCAGCTGCTGTAGTTCATTCGTATATGGAAGTAATACAGAACATTACAAATGCCTACACAAAACACATCTACATCTATATTCCATAAGCCACCGTATGGTGTTTGGCGGAGAATACTTTTTGTTCTAGTGCCCTTTGCCCCTTTTCCCGTTCCAGCGACGAGGGTCGCACGGGAAGAAGGATTCATGTACGCGAATTTCTCTAATTTTATTTTCACATTTTTCACGGTATGTACGGAGGAGGAAGTAATATATTGGCGGCTCTTCAAGAACGTACACCGAAATTATGACAGTAAACCACACCATTATTGACAACACCTGTCATGTAACGTCTACACTGACGCCTGCTAAACATCTCGGTGACACTTTCGCGCTTAGTAAACGAACCGGAGACTAAACGCACTGATTTTTATTTTAGTCTTGTTTACTCTATCGGTCTTTCATGGTACGGGTGCCAGACTGACGAACATGATTCAAGTACCGGTCGATTGACGAATGTATAAGCCACCTCACTCCTCGATGAACAACACGTCTTGGCGATTCTTCCAATGAATCGCAGTCTGGCGTTCGCCTCTCCTGCGATTGATTTTATTTGGTCGTTACACCTTAAAGGACTCCGTGCACATATTTCCAGATATTCAGTGGATGTGACCAGCCCATTGTGTCATCGTTTCTAACTAAAGGAGCTGTAGTCTCCCAGAAGAATAAAGCCCATGTACATTCTTCTACCGTCACTCAGAGTTCTCTCTGAAATGTTCGCCTCTTCGGCGAACACAAACACCAGAGCAGTACACTATGAAATATGTGTAGGGAATCTTAGGTCATCTGGTTTACATTGTAGGTATCACCTCTTGCAACCGCAAGTTAAAGCATGTGCTTCCGAGGTGTCATCTGGTATCTACCGAATAAGTTGTACGGATCCCTGTGTTCTACAATGAACCTAGAGAAAGCATTGCATGAACTAATTACATTGCTCGTTGTTAGTTGCTGTTTTGCAGAGTCCCTTACAGGTGCTGTGCAGATGAAGGTTTGTTTTGGAAGAAGCTGTAGCTTTATCTAATATTTTCACTTGCTGTTGGCTGATTTTAACCGAGAACTGCTCGTCGCTCTTAGTTTACTAAGACGCAAAAATGTTCAATAATTTCTGTCAGTATACCATGATTCGACAAAGCCTTCTGGAACATTGCACGGCATTCTTTCCAATATTTTATTTTTGACTTCATGTACAGTCTACACATATGAGCATACACATGCGGAAGCTGGCACGACTATGGGGTTGAAACTGGTCAGCAGCCAATAAAAGTTGGAAACCAATCACTGTTTTATGCTTCAGATTGTGAATTCATAAGAGATCATGATGTGTATTACAGTGCCTTCAAACGATACCCATTATATTCAATGTTACCCCTGAATGAACAAACGCAGTGTGACTAATTTTATTTTCGATTTCGTAGCAGCAGTGGACTATCTCTAAACGGAAAGGATTAATTACAGGGGGTTTAACATAAGTTAACGCAAGTCAAAAAGGAAACCATAGCCCTTACAGCAGATCTCATGTACCTACTATCCATCTTATAGGCGTAATTCGTGAGATGCTCGGTATCCCACAACACCAACTAAAGTGAAAAGATTTGAGCTAAACTGATAGCTAAAAGTTCCACAGTAAAGTGAACTTACACGGCTACCTGAAAATTTCGTTTATCAGTAATAGAGTGTCATCATTGCTGAAGGATGTTTGTTCTCTCTCTGCTAGAAATCTGTTGGAAGTGAAGCGTTATTCTTCCGAGAACGTAGTTCATAAGTGAACACACGTAAATATTTGAATCAAGATGAGAGGAGTAAAAAACAATTTCATAAAAAACCAAGTTATATGAATCCTGAAAGTATATTGTTCAGAAAATGTATACAAAATCGCCCGTTTCACATAAAAGTTCCTTTCAATGAACCACCTGACTTTAATGACCATACATACACAAAGTACAAGGAAAATGACTCTATATTGATATTAAAGTCCATGAAATTAGTTACTGAGTGGAAAAGCAGTGAGGTAATCAACTTGCAAAGCCTGTATAACTGAACAGAAACTGGATAGTGATTTCCACCTGTTCTATCGAAACTACAGATTGGAACAAAGAACTAAAACAGCCCACGTTGAATATGAGTAAACATTACACCTCGTAAGTAAATATCACGCTCCACAAAGAACTTCTATGGAACTGCAGCTCAAGCAAGAAAAAATTTCATCATAATCAGAAACGATGTTGATTCAACATACCCATTTCTTTATAACAAGAGAAAACTTCTATATTAAAAAGACTGACATGTCCTCACAGCACCAAAAGAAAGAGCAGAGTGTGATGCTTTATTCACTGACATGCGGCCGTCACTAAACGATCCTGCCCGTCGAAAAGTTCCATTGCCTGTCTCAACTCAGAGTCTAGACGACTTAGTTAATCTGCCCTACAGTTCCCACCTAAGGTACATTATTCTACACTCATGCTCATAAATTAAGGATAACGCTGATACATGGTGAAACAACACTCTGGTGGGCGGTTTGCGGGTTTAAATCACCTCTGGGTATGACAATGCGGTGCATCTGACCTGCGGTCATCGCACGGTGGCGCTGGCAGCAGTCCACACACGCAGACGTGTGTTGGTGCATGTCTGAGTACGGTGCAGCGAGTAAGTGTGCAGACATTTTCAGACTTGCTAATCGTGACTGTGTGTTGAAACTGGCTCAAAGAAAACATACTGATGACGTTATGAGGGGTAGAATACTAGGGCGACTGGAGGCTGGTCAAACACAGCAGATCGCAGCAAGGGCCCTCCGTGTGACACAAAGTGTGATCTCAAGATTATGGCAATGATTCCAGCAGGCAGGAAACGTGTCCAGGTGCTACAGTACGGGATGTCCACAGTCACAACACCCCAAGAACACTCATATCTCACCATCAGTGTCCGCAGACGGCCACGGAGTACTGCAGGTAGCCTTACCGGAGTTACTGGAACAGTTGTCTCTAGACACACAGTCTACAGACGACTGAACAGACATGGTTTATACGCCTGGAGACCTGTAAGGTGCATTCAACTGACCCCTGGTCACAGGAGAGCCTGTAAACCTGGTGTCAAGAACACAGTACATGGTCATTGGAACAGTGATCTCAGGTTATGTTCACGGACTGGTCCAGGTATAGTCTGAACAGTGATTCTCGCCGGGTTTTCATCTAGCGCCAACCAGTAACCAGATACAAACCCTTTAATGTTCTTGAAAGGGACCTATATGGAGGCCGTGGTTTGATGGTGTGGAGTGGCATTATGATTGGTGCACGTACACCCCTGCATATCTTTGACAGAGGATCTGTAAGAGGTCAGGTGTATCGGGACGTCATTTTGCACCAGTATGTCTGCCTTTTCAAGGGTGCAGTGGGTCCCATCTTTCTCCTGATGGATGATAACGCACGGCGCCACCGAGGTGCCATCGTGTAGGACCACCTTGAAACATAAGATATCAGGCGAATGGAGTGGCCTACCTGTTCTCTAGACCTAAACGCCATCGAGCACGTCTGGGATGCTCTCGGTCGATATGTCGCTGCATGTCGTCAAATCCCTAGGACACTTCAGGAGCTCCGACAGGCACTGGTGCAAGAATGGGAGGCTATATCCCAACTGCTGCTCGACCACCTGATCCAGAGTATGCCAACACGTTGTGCGGCTTGTGTACGTGTGCATGGTGATCATATCCCATATTGTTGTCGGGGTACATGCGCAGGGTACAGTGGCGTTTTGTAGCACATGTGTTTTGGGGACGGTTTTCTCAACTTATCACCATTACCTTGGACTTACAGATCTGTGTCGCGTGTGTTCCCTATGTGCCTGTGCTATTAGCGCTAGTCTTGTGTTGTGCCACATTGTGTGGCACCACATTCTCTATTTATCCTTACTTTATGAGCATTAGTGTAGCAGACGGATAAGTCTTTTAGACAGGTAAGTTTACTGACTCACGCATGGATCTATGGCATGAAATGAGTGTAACAGCAGACGGCTTCCTAAATATTACTTACAGCTACAGCCTCTATGAAAACGTATATTCATTCAAGAAGTATTTGATACCGTTCGGAAGAAAGCATGCTGTTTTTGGACCCATCATGGACTATGGAGTATTTGATATCACAGGATTATGTTTTGCGATGGAGCGAGGATAAATGTAATGTACTCTCATTATTGCTTCTGGGAGTCGGTTCGCAAAGACTAGATATCGCTCTTGCAAAACCTTTACTGCTCTTTACCGGCGCCGCCCGGAAACCGTACTGAGCGAGCTGAATGTGAGAACATCAGATTCTGAGATTTTAAGGAAAGCACCTTGAACCACTGTAATAACTCAGGAGGAAATGTCTATTCTTACGCACATGACAGGAAACAATTATAACAAATATCGGCAGTAAAACGCATATCTTAAGAGTTAGGAGCAGCTCTTAATTTTCGATACTGTAAGGAATTTGTTGTACTGCAAGATATCTTTGGTTTTCCATAATTTGGGAGGAGGCAGCACGGACCAAAACAAGGAAAAGTGAGCGCTAAAATGCACACCATAAGTTATGAACATTTGTGCAGGAGAAGAGGGTGTTGCACGGTGTCGAAGATGAGAAAGTTCTCATAGCTCTTAAGGTACGCGTATTTTCCTAGACTGTTTTTCTTAGAATTATTATTCCTGACTGAATATCGCCAGTGCTCCTGGAACACCCTGTATGTGCTGTAACGCTTGCAATAAAAGTTGGTCATAACGCTGTTTGAACTGCATTTCAGGAATACATTGCTTGAGCGTGTGCTGCCTACAAAAGGTCAAGGTACTTGGATTATACGATTTGACGCCTTCGAAGGAAATTCTGCAGTGATTTCTTCATAAAATGCTGTTGATGTTGTCGCGTAAGAGCAGCTGTAAAAAATAAAATTAAAAGAAAGAAAACACGAGTAGCGCGTTTAATGCTGTATATTTCAAGGAAATAGTAGCAGTGTCCCTGGAGTGATCATTCAGATGTGCAGAAAAGATTTTTTCCCTAACATATGCTGACTGGAACCGTCACAAGACTACGGTGCAGCATAAGGTTTGTCCCTAAACACTCTGCACTTTTTTAATAACATTACATCGTTAGTATAGACAGGTACTGTCCAAAATTACCACAGACTTTCAGATGCATCTAAACACATTGCATTACATAAGTGCAATGAACTTGGCTCAAAGCTCTTAAAATGTAAAGGCGAAAGCGTTTCACTTGTTTGCGATAAATGTTACAGCTCAGATGTCGCAAATTGTTTGCAGTGCGAAAAGAAGGGATAGCCGCCGCTATTTTTAGGCTTTGTACTGGATTTACTCTGTTTCAAAAAATTATATTATGTGGCGTTTTTCTAGTGCGCCAAGGAGAAAGTGTTAAAAAAACGAATTTGTAACAATGATATGAAGCATATTACTGGTTTAACGAATTTGTAACAATGATATGAAGCATATTACTGGTTTATCACGCATCGAAGTATTTTTATAGACGGAACCCTCCAGTTTTTCTTTCCAGTGGCACGTGTTCGATTGCCATTCATTTTTCAGGAGCTATATCGTTTATCGTCCTCGATATAGATACTAGTTCAAGTTTCCTATTCTCGCTATTTTACAGTTAGCGCATGGGCTTTGAGATCTGTGTAATCCGGGCGCAATAACGCAGACTATGGCCTTTGAATCTTATGTGCAGATGAAATTTTATCGAAATGTATCTACGTTCAACGGACTGACTGGTAGCTCAATCCCACACTGCCGAATTTTGTTTCATAAACGTATGTCCATTCAATGGCATACTTCAGCCTTATGATACCAACTCTTTATACACTCGATGGTTTTGAAACTGTAAAGGGCCTATTATCAGTTGTATGGCCATGATTATACCTTTGTGGGACTTACAACTGAAAAACTAATTTTTATCGATTGACATGTTCCGATGTGCATCTATAGAAAGAGCAGTTGAACAGAATGGACAGTGTCTTGAAAGGGGGATATAAGATGGACATCAACAAAAGTAAAACGAGGATAATGGAATGTAGTCGAAATAAATCGGGTGATGCTGAGGGAATTAGATTAGGAAATGAGACACTTAAAGAAGTAAAGGAGTTTTGCTATTTGGGGAGCAAAATAATTGATGATGGTCGAAGTAGAGAGGATATAAAATGTAGACTGGCAGTGGCAAGGAAAGCGTTTCTGAAGAAGAGAAATTTGTTAACATCGAGTATGGATTTAAGTGTCAGGAAGTCGCTTCTGAAAATGTTTGTATGGAGTGTAGCCATGTACGGAAGTGAAACATGGACAATAAATAGTTTGGACAAGAAGAGAATAGAAGCTTTCGAAATGTGGTGCTGCAGAAGAATGTTGAAGATTAGGTAGGTAGATCACGTAACTAATGAGGAGGTATTGAATAGGATTGGGGAGAAGAGAAGTTTGTGGCACAACTTGACTAGAAGAAGGGACCGGTTGGTAGGACATGTCCTGAGGCATCAAGGGATCACACATTTAGTATTGGAGGGCAGCGTGGAGGGTAAAAATTGTAGAGGGAGACCAAGAGATGAATACACTAAGCAGATTCAGAAGGATGTATGTTGCAGTAGGTACTGGGAGATGAAGGAGCTTGCACAGGATAGATTAGCATGGAGAGATGCATCATACCAGTCTCAGGACTGAAGACCACAACAACAACAACAACATCTACAGAAACAGTTACTCATCGCAGCTACAGTCTCAGTTCGAAATGTAAACAAACATCGCAGACACAAAACACGTGAAAATTTCGGTTTTTTTTTCGTGTGTACATGTGCAGTTCGCTATGCTCACTCCATAATTCCTGCCTTATGATTTAAAATAATGTCATAAAATGAGAAATATAGCCAAATATACGAGGGTGATTTGGAAAGTAAGGTCCGATCGGTCGCGAAATGGAAACCACAGTGAAAACCAAAAAAAAAAAAAAATTGCAACAGTTAGCTAGACTTTCCAGCTACTTCTATAAACAGTCGCAGCTCCAACTTAAAACAATTATCGTTGCGTTGTACCAACTTTCCAGTACCCTCGTTATAGAAGGCAGTCGCATATGCTTTCAGCAAATTCTTGACGCTCGTCTGCAACTCGTGGTTTGTGCCAAAGTGTTGTCTCCATAGCTAGAGGTTCATGTGGGCAGAGACGAAACTCAGGAGGAGCCATTTACGGTGTGAGAGTGATCAAGCACTTCCGATCGAAAACACTGCGGGAATATCTTCATTGTCCCTGTAAATCGGGGCCGGGGAAGCACATGACTGTTATGTTGTAGGGCCTGCATGACATCCGGCGAAATCTCTCACCAGGCCCTCATACTAGATTCCAGGCATCCTTACAATATCTGTGAGCTCAGAACTGGAAAGAGCGACGTGACGCGATCGACAGGAATACAATACGTCTGTGCAAAGCTTCATCACATTATCACGGTTGTTTCCACTTCGCGCCTACTCGGACCTTACTTTCCGAATAGCCCTCGTACAATACACACACAACCAAAGATACAAAACACTGTGATTCTGCGAAGATCACCCTCCTCAATAAGATACCAATTCCTATTATTCTTCCCACCCTGCTCAGCATCTTGTGGGATGAGCAGATGAACAGGGCAGGCGATATGGTGTGCCTCTGAGGTGAGTATACATGAGGATTTTGGTAACCTGGTGGTATACAAATGTCTTCGACAGATCCGTTGCGTGTATAAGCCAAAGTTACTGGAGTCTGTCCACAGGATTACCTTTCTAATAATTGTAGTTTGTTCTACGTACCTTGTTATTACCGTACGCCTTGCACGCTGTCAAAATTGAGGCGTGAGCCGTCCATTACAGTTCAGTTACTGAAACCATCAGCAGAAAGCGTATTCAACCAATGTGCGAGATACTGTACATTGGCATGTTTTCTTGTCTGCCTGGTGCCAGTATCCTCACATACTATCGGAAAAAACTGCGTCACCATCCATTGCAAATTCATTAGCAGACAATATACTTGGCCACTGTTTCTATGTTTCGATACAGTGTATCGATACGTGGAACTGTTTCAGTGTTTCGGAACGGCTGTGGTTCACTGTTCCGAAACAGTGGTGTTTCATTGTGCCCCTGTCTCGTATAACCGAACCAGATCCGATCTCGAGCCAGACACAGAAACTGTATCGTTGTTTCAAAATAAGGCTGTTTCAGTCCATCTTGGAACTGACTAATTGTATCGAAACAGTGATGTTTCATTCCGCTCTGTGTCGGACGAGATTCGGGCCAGCACAGGTACTGAAACAAAACTCATCACTTAATGAAACACTTTCAAGAGTGTCGAAATCTTTTTGACAAGCAGTAGCATGAAGCTTAAGATATCCGAAAATAAAGCTTCGTTTCTAGCTGACTGTCCTATTCCGAAATGGCGTAACATCTGCTTTATAAACATTAACCAAACAATAAAACAACGCATACTATTCACATTCAAAATAATAAATATGTGACAATCATTTAGTTAAATTACACTTTTTATAACATACGCTTCTCTGTTCATGTACAGTAATCATGTTAAGAAACGCAAGAAAGACTACAACATATTGAATTTAAAAATAGGCGTAGAGTGACAGTTATTAGACATATACATAAATGTGATGTAGGTATAATTGCAAGAAATCTGTCTGACATATCACATAGTGTAATGGTGAACGGGAAGGGCTGGGAAGCACGGTGAATTTATAGTAACGGTTCGAAACACCTTGAAAGACAAAAATTGTTATTTATTCGAATAATTTGGCGTTATTTGTGAGTCTATAGTCACTGTCCCTATTATCCACAATGATTCCCTCTGTATGCAGGATGGGTATATTACCCATACTAACGGAATGTGGGAATTCCAGCAGCATATCCGTTGTTTCTGCAGTTTGCTCCCACCCCCAGTTCCGTTCGTGGTGGTTCTTCTGTCTTCAGCTAAGGCTGTCCTCAGCCAACTGAAAGGTATGAAAGTCACACGACACGAAAGCAGCGCATTTTCTGCACGAAATACTAAACTGCCAAGACGCCTAAGTGATAATTTCATACTCTCTGCGACATGATTAGCGCTCTCGTACCTCATTTGTGTTTCTATGGACATACTTATACAGCAGACATTCAAGATGATGAAATGTGTAGGTTTATTAGATTACAAAACACAAACTGTTTCGAAACATTACTTTGTACTGTTTCATTTGTTTCGAAACAGTCACGCGTTTCAGTTTGCCCATCTCTAGTAGACAATCGATGAGATGTAACAATCGTAATAAATAACAAATTCACACCAAACGGAACTTACATTTCATTTGCACGAGAATATCGGAATTACTAGGCAAACGGAAGCAGATTTTGTATACTAGAAACATCAAATCTGACTGCGAGTTGTAACTGGTGCCACACCACTGCCTCCCCCCCCCCCCTCCCCACACACACAAAAAATAACAAATTAAATTTGGTGGTGGGACCTGTGTTTCACGAGCGAATGCAATACGGCAAAGGCCATTCTCCAGGTTGCGCCGTACACGTATTCGTTCGTCACTGGCATACAGACAGAACTTACTCTCATCAATGAAGACAAAAGAGTGCCATCCCAAGCACCGGTCGACTCTTTCACGACACCAGAGTAGCCGTGCATGGCGGTGTCGTCACGTCAGTGGCAGCCTGATCACAGGCCCACGTGACCTCAGCCCTCGGTCGCAGGTTCGAATCCTTCCTGGGGCATGGATGTGTGTGGTGTCCTTAGGTTAGTTAGGTTTAAGTAGTTCTAAGTTCTAGGGGACTGATGACCTTAGAAGTTAAGTCCCATAGTGCTCAGAACCATTTGAACCATTTTTTTGCTCGTTATAAACTATTTCCCGACAGATTCTGCATTCCTCGCACGCGTTTTATTCATAGGTGAGGCCTACGTCGCCCGTTTCTGTTAACTTATCTCACCTGCAATTATAAAAACCTTGTATATCTAACAAAAAAGAAATTCGTAAACATTCGGTGTGCAGCTATTGACATCATCCGATGAGTTTCATCATACCGCCAACATTATTAATTGGAGCAGCTTAAAATCAGTTCCTCCCTACGATACCTATTCCCAAAGTTATGAAAATCTATAATATCAGCAGTACAGTGCATTTGCTCGTGGTATTTGGGAACTCTAAATTAGCCAGCTGCATTATTTTGGGAGTCACGCAAGTATACGAGGGTTGGAACTTACAGTGGCAACTATTTATTCGCAGCCGATACAAAAGAGTTACATGTTTGCACCTGTTACTGTCCTTCAAAGTAGTCACCAGCGTTGTGTAGAACCCATTGCCAACGATGTGGAAGGCCTAGTATAGCATTAGCAGAGACTGTTCTGTTGATGGTGCGAATGGAGTGTCGAATCTCTGGAATAGTTCTGAAGCGAATGCCACGAAGCCAAAACTGAATCGCCAGTCCAACGAATGGCGGCATTATGGGTCGCCGCGAAAGTCGAAAGTGCTTCAAAGCCCCAGTATGGTGAAAGTTATGGTGATTCTCGTGTAAGACTGCGATGGTGTTATCCTAACGCATTACGTTCCTCCACGACAGACCGTCAATGCACAGTATTACTGTTCGTTTTTGGAGCATCACCTGCGACCAGCTTTGCGAAAGAAGCGGCGACACTTTCTGCGCAACCCACTCATCATTTTGCACGGCAATGCGCGGGCGAATACAGCGCAAACTGTGGCTGCTCTGTTCGGTCTATGGGACTGGGAAGTACTGTACCATCCACCATACTCCACGGACTTAAGCTCTTGTGACTTTGATTTGATTGCGAAGATGAAGGAACCACTTCGTGGTATTCGCTTCAGAACTGTTCCAGAGATTCGACAGTCAGTAGACCGCTCCATTCGCACCACCAACAGAACAGGCTCCGCTAACGGTATAGTACGCCTTCCATATCGCTGGCAACGGGTTCTACACAACGCTGGTGACTACTTTGAACGACAGTAACAGGTGCAAACACGTAAATCTTTTGTATCGGTTGTGAATAAATAGCTGCCACTATTTATGTTCCAACCGTCGTATACAAATGATGCCTAAAAGCTCCTGTAAATTTGAAAAATTTGTATTACCAACTCGACCTGCCGACAATTTTTTTTTAATAACCAGTATCTGTCGTCAATGAGTTTGAATTCGCCTAATGTGATGCTGTAAATGCTTCGAAGAATTTGATGGTGTTCTGTCGAAAGAAACTGGTTGTTAAATAAAGAATTTTATCAGCAGCTCGAGGCAGTAACCTTTACATTTTTCCATTTTAAAAGAAAATAGCTTACTTCTCAGGGATTACCAAAAATCTGGTAAGGCGAAATGGTGAGGGACCTGGGATAAACGTAAATCTAGATGTTCGATAGGGGACTAACATCGTTGCCCTCGGATGCGCGTCCACTGTTTTATCCACGGCAGTATCTCCCCCAGGGCAGGAAGCAAGGGGAACTGCAGTCTGATGCGCCCGGCTGTTTCCTTTGATAGCGCACTCTGGTAAAGTTTCACCGCAGACGTCACGGATTTCGTGTTTAGCCCATTTTCTCTGCTGGTGAGTAATAAAACTGATGCGGCGTATTTATCTGATGAAAAGGTAAACAAAGTCACGAAGGCGTGACAAGGAAGTATATAATCCAGCAGCGGAAGGGCGAAAGCTTTGGAGGTACGAAAATACAGGATGTTTCAAAAATGACCGGTATATTTGAAACGGCAATACAAACTAAACGAGCAGCGATAGAAATACACCGTTTTTGTCCCATATGCTTGGGACAACAGTACATTTTCAGGCAGACAAACTTTCAAAATTACAGTAGTTACAATTGTCAACAACAGATGGCGCTGCGGTCTGGGAAACCCTATAGTACGATATTTTCCACATATCCACCATGCGTAGCAATAATATGGCGTAGTCTCTGAATGAAATTACCCGAAACCTTTGACAACGTGTCTTCAGCTGTTCAATTGTTTCTGGATTCTGGCGGTACACCTGGTCTTTCAAGTGTCCCCATAGAAAGAAGTCACAGGGGTTCATGTCTGGCGAATAGGGAGGCCAATCCACGCCGCCTCCTGTATGTTTCGGATAGCCCAAAGCAATCACACGAACATCGAAATATTCATTCAGGAAATGAAAGACGTCGGCCGTGCGATGTGGCCGGGCACCATCTTGCATAAACCACGAGGTGCTCGCAGTGTCGTCTAAGGCAGTTTGTACCGCCACAAATTCACGAAGGATGTCCAGATAGCGTGATGCAGTAATCGTTTCAGATCAGGAAAATGGGCCAATGATTCCTTTGGAAGAAATGGCGGCCCAGACCAGTACTTTTTGAGGATGCAGGGACGATGGGACTGCAACATGGGGCTTTTCGGTTCCCCATATGCGCCAGTTCTGTTTATTGACGAAGCCGTCCAAGTAAAAATAAGCTTCGTCAGTAAACCAAATGCTGCCCACATGCATATCGCCGTCATCAATCCTGTGCACTATATCGTTAGCGGATGTCTCTCGTGCAGCAATGGTAGCGGCGCTGAGGGGTTGCCGCATTTGAATTTTGTATGGATAGAGGTGAAACTCTGGCGCATGAGACGATACATGGACGTTGGCGTCATTTGGACCACAGCTGCAACACGGCGAACGGAAACCTGAGGCCGCTGTTGGATCACCTGCTGCACTAGCTGCGTGTTGCCCTCTGTGGTTGGCGTATGCGGTCGCCCTACCTTTCCAGCACGTTCATCCGTCACGTTCCCAGTCTGTTGAAATTTTTCAAACAGATCCTTTATTGTATCGCTTTTCGGTCCTTTGGTTACATTAAACCTACATTGAAAACTTCGTCTTGTTGCAACAACACTGTGTTCTAGACGGTGGAATTCCAACACCAGAAAAATCCTCTGTTCTAAGGAATAAACCATGTTGTCCACAGCACACTTGCAAGTTGTGAACAGCACACGCTTACAGCAGAAAGACGACGTACAGAATGGCGCACCCACAGACTGCGTTGTCTTCTGTATCTTTCGTATCACTTGCAGCGCCATCTGTTGTCGAAAATTGGAACTACTGTAATTTCGAAAGTTTGTCCGCCTGAAAATGTACTGTTGTCCCAAGCATATTGCAACAAACGGTGTATTTCTATCGCTGCTCGTTTAGTTTTTATTGCCGTTTCAAATATACCGGTCATTTTTGAAACACCCTGTATAAGAAACTATATTTAAACATGCAGCTCACTGCAGACCCAGGAAAGCGCTATTAATGCAAGTTGTATCAATTAATGGTTTAATAGTTTTGGTGGTGTTGAGATATGTCGATCGTTAACGGAAAAATACCTACTTCAATGGTAGCTGAGAAGCAGTACATACAGCCGCTTAGAAATAAAGTACGGTGCTTAATTTCGGAGTTCATTTAATGCTTCAGCGTTTTAGTACCAGACTGTTGGATATTGGGTGTAACAACTAAACAGCAATGCCAATAAATCAGCTTTACTAAAATAGTTGAATAAATTTAGGTATCTATAACTTGTGTAACTCTTATTACTGATAAAGAACCGTATCTCATACGAGGACTGCATCGGCGCGTCCAACATGAATCTACGCAGATTCTTGGCCATCGAGCCGGCCGGATAGGCCGAGCGCTTCTAGGCGCTTCTGTCTGGAACCGCGCGACCGCTATGGTTCGAATCATGCCTCGGGCATGGATGAGTGTAATGCGTTTAGGTTTAGTTAGGTTTAAGTAGTTCTACGTTCTAGGGGACTGGTGACCTCAGAAGATGTCCCATAGTGCTCAGAGCCATGTGAACCATTTTTTATCTTGGCTATCAAGGCGAAAAATTTGTCGCAGTTCAGCGACAATTAACGTATGGAATAGAGTAGTATCTGAAAGTACAGTCACTCAGGCGTGAGTTTGACAGCTTTTGTCTCATATTAATTCTATTGCTGCCATAATTTGTGATTATAGCCCACGGCAGTTTCGATCAGGTACTGATGCATACGTCCTGGAGCGTAACTTTTAATTGTCGCTGAGCCGAGTTAGGGAATCATAATTTCCACCTCTTTTTCTACACTAACAAATACGCAGAACGTTTCAGTGCGTTCACACAACTCACTTTCTGAACAGCCCAATGACGTTTTTGTCAGGAATTCCTTACTCAGACTTTCTCAGTCAGCAGTGAATTATTGACAGAAATGAATATCCATGAGAGGCTGTTATCATTGGGTACTTCAGTTCGAAGTCCGGTTTGATGCTGCTGTCTTTGGCGTCTTCGAGTATCGAGAGCGGAGCAACAAGTATCGACCACAGCTACATAATCCACAGCAAAGTGGTATCACGAGGCGCCAATGAGATGTTAGGAAAAAACCGTGTCTCCCGTGACTCCGAGGCGCCACAGCAGCGCCTCTGCCCTGAAACAGCTTCGCCGGAGGCCAGGGGCCCCATTCTGTATCTTTCATATCGATCGGTGCAGTTGGTTCGTTTCGGTAGTGACGTCATTTTCGGTTCTTTATCGAAATATCCTATTCAGTAAGCTTCTGAGACATGTTACCGAACTGTCCTCCCACCGATTTTACGAGAATTATACTGAGAGGTTTTGGATTTCGGTGTGGCACTGTCGATCGGTAAGCTGTGGTTTATGTACACATATAATTTGTTATTTTAAACATATTTAGCGGTTTTAGCTGTTCATTTAGTGATTGTGTTACTATAGAATCACCAGAGGATGCATCCAGTTGGAAAGTGAGTTCATAATAGACTATTTTCCATTGTTAGAAATATGGTTAGGTGTTAGTGTGAATGATACCATCCAAAAAGAAAACGTTTTTGGTCAATATTCCCTCAAAATACGTTTTATTTTAGTGCAAATAAGGGTTTAAGGATAATTAAATAGCAAGACATCGGCTCTGCTTACGTATATTACATGAGTGTGAACTGACGTTACTAGTGACTTTGTGTACTTTTTCCCACAAATGGTTTAGATAGTAATTATCAAAACGTGTTTACAACTTTCAAGTAACAATGGAAAGCAATTATGTGAAGCCTGATATTAGAAACCTTCCAAACTATTACACATTTCTGACTTGCACAGCATTGTTGGCAGCGAAGTTAGTCTACATTCCTCCGCAATACTACAAGAATTCAGCCACGCGTAGCTGTTGTTTAGTGTAGCCAGTCACTGTTTTTGTGGGAAAAAAAGTGGTTAGCGCGCGCGATTGCTACACGTAAAGACACGGGTTCAAGAACGGCTGGGTGCAAAATATCTTTTTGCTCTTCATATATGCAACACGTTCTGAGACATTGTTATTCGTGGAAGTTCAATAATAAGTGCCTCTACATACCCAGGGTTGCTGTTTTTGTTTCAAATAAAATACCCATAAACGACAATCACAATTTCGATCCTTAACGCTCTGTCAGTGTCACTGAGCTGTGACCCTACTAACCTCATTTTCGTCCGACTTTCCCGCTGGTATATGGCAACACTTCGTACTGAGAAAACTCAAGTTCGGTACTGCGAAGAATAGCGCGCATGTCTCGTCTGCTAGCCGCTTTGTGTTCGTGGCGCTGTGCGCGCTGCAGTGCACATGCGCAAATGTGCAGCCGCTTGCTTTTGATTGGCTTGCGCGACGCAAACCGACGACACGAACGGTATCGCTGCCGAAATGCATACTGAATAAAGATGGGACCTTAATTCGAGTACCGAAACGATTGGCACAATGGCGGAAAGATACAGAATAGGTACCCAGGAGGGCAGTTCTGTTCGATATCGGATCCTGCCCAATTCCAGGAAGTTCCTGTCAGAGTACCGTCGTTCTACTGCGTACTAAACGTGATACAGGCCATGTCTACCGTAGGGCAGTGAAGAGACTTCCATTTCCTGTGAACTGCGTCCACGCTCCAATTCTATCAGAACTGTACCAACAAGTACCTACAAACTTCTGATTACATTCACTGCAGTGAAGCCACAGTACAGCCATTCTGTACCTGTACCAGTTCGCCACTCGGTAATAGTGGCTCATTTAGTATGTTCTGTCCACATGTGGAGTTTCATAGCTACAGCTGATCCTGGCGATTTTTGTGCTGATTATTAAAGTATTACTTATTCAGAGTGCTCTAATGGACTGTTTTACTACAAGCCACGTCAGAGACGAAGAACTCGGACACAGCACTCTGCACATTAGTCTAGCCAGCGGAAGTCTCTTCATATCAATGTAACTACTGTTAAGTAAATCCAACAGATTCTGCGTGCTGTATTCAAGCCTTGATTGTAGTCTACAATTTCCGCTCCTTTCAACTCGAGTCGTTTCTCCATTATCAAATTAGCTATGTCTTGATGTCTCAGGTTGTATATTGTCAGGAAGGCTATTTGGTTAGTGTACATTTTACAGCCTTAGCGCCTCTTTTTCTTCTCTTCCAGTAGCTCACCGAAAAATCTTAATGAGAATGAGGAACCAGGGAATATGAATCATCCACAAGCTTCACTTTAACTTTGCATTTATTGCAACACAACTGTGAGAAACACACAGTTCACAGCTTATCCTCTTTACTTCTGCCGTCATTTGGTATTTTGCTCTCGAAACAGCAATCTCTTCTAATCTTGGAGGAAAGGGAACGAAGGGAGATCAGTGCTTAACATACTGTTATGCCTGTCCGTGTAAAGAGGTGGAAGAATATGTAGAACAGAGCATTAAAGAAGATTACAAGACACACCGAGCGAGGTGGCGCAGTGGTTAGACACTGGACTCGCATTCGGGAGGACGACAGTTCAATCCCGCGTCCGGCAATCCTGATTTAGGTTTTCTGTGATTTCCCTAAATCGCTCCAGGCAAATGCCGGGATGGTTCCTTTCACAGGGCGCGGCCGACTTCCTTCCCCGTCCTTCCCTATTCCGATGAGCTCGATGTCTGTTCTCCTTCCCCAATTACAACCAACCAATTACAACACAAGTGTATTTATTTACAATATATTCGATACAAAGCATACATAACTTTGTATCCTGTAGTATCTCTCTCTCTCTCTCTCTCTCTCTCTCTCTCTCTCTCTCTCTCTTCCACTAATACTGGTTATCAATATTCACTAGCTGTTGGAGTAGCAGCAATAGCAACGTGCTAGGTTCTGAATTACTCTCTGGCGTCATGTTACGTTCGTAATATCTCACTGCACTATTGTCAGTACTATCGACGTGACCGGAGAATAGCCTGAGGATAATCTGAGGCACAGTTCCGACTGCGATGTCTTAAAAAGAAGCGCCGATCAATCGGATTTTTGCAGGCAGTGAGGTGATTTAATGCGCCTCCCACTGGTGTCGTCCGTAGCGCCATCTGGCGCCTTCTGCGGAGATGAGAGTGGCGAGCTACACGCCGAGTGCGCACGGCTAAGACACTGTCGATACTGCATTCCCCTCCTCCCCCTCAACCGCAGTCGACGATGCTGGGAGGGTCTGATGGGGCGACGCCAGATGGCGCCAACAAGCCCGCGTCCCGAAATTCGTTTTGCGAACTATCGGGAATATGTGCAAAAAGACGGTGTCTTCGTTGACGTCACTCCCGCGCGTAGCCGAAGCTAGATCCTCGAACACATCCGCGTCCTCTACACATCCCGCCGCCTTGATCCCCCTCATCCCCTGGTTGCTCCTCTCCTCTCCAACCCCCGCCCTCTGCCGCGCCGTAACTGTTGAGTCCCCGCCTACCCTCTACCTCTACACCCTTCTACTCCAAGATTGCTTCCGTCGACTCCCTCTCCTGGATGTTGCCGTCTCTCTCTCCATTTATCCGTCCTATCAACTCAGATCCTCACCTCCCCCTCCCTTCCTCTGTCCGTTTCCCGGGTTCCCTCCCCCCCTTCCATCCTGTTTCTTCCCCGTCTTCCCTCTCTCTGCCTCCCTTCTCTTCCCTGAGTCCTTTCTGCTCTCCCCTCCACTGCCTTTCCCACTCTTTCTCGAGTCCGCTCTGCCTTTTTCTATGTCCCCTCCCTCCATCGGCTCCCACCTTTTTTCCTTACCTTTCCTCCCCCCTTTTTCCCTCATCGGTCCGGGTCCTTCCCCCCCCCCCCCCCCCACCTCCACATCTGCCACTGTGTCGCCTGTATAATGCTGTTTTAAGTGAGTGTTTAGTGTTGTGTGTCCCCTGTCAGTGTTGCCAAAAGCCATCATACTGTCGCTAGTTGTGTTTTTTTTATCTCCAGAAACCAGACTGCAGGCGTGTTTTTTAATTGTGCCTGTCTGTTTACTATTTTATTTAATCAGCATCGCCGACCGTTTTGTTTTTATATTTTTATATTTTTCCCCGTGTTTCAGTTTTTAACAATCACTGTTTTATTGCCTGCTTTTGTTTTGTTTTTCATATCTCCTAATTCTGTTTTTTAAATTTTCTGTAGGCTGCACAGTGGCATATTGTGAAATCCAAAAAAGAAAAAAACCGAAGCTAGATAACCACTCGAGTTGTCAGCATCTCACTTAAATAGTGAATTGACATTGCTTAAAAAAATGGTTCAAATGGCTCTGAGCACTATGGGACTTAACAGGTGATGTCATCAGTCCCCTAGAACTTAGAAGTACTTAAACCTAACCAACCTAAGGACATCACACACATCCATGCCCGAGGCAGGATTCGAACCTGCGACTGTAGTGGACATTGCTTAGTTCCAGCAAGATCGAAGTATGGAAATTGTGGCAAAAGTTTAAACGGGCTGGGAATCGCAGTCTGGAAATCTGCATAGTAAGCGGATTAAGGACAAATTCGGAAAATGCTGATGAGTTAAAGACAACTGCGCTATCGGTTGAAAAGAGAACGTGCAAATGACAACAGGTAAAGCCTAGGAGATATTCGCGCGTCTGTGAAAAGATCAGCTACCACCCTCCTAGCTTAGCAAAAGACCTGGTCGAGAACCCGAGAAAATTCTGACTCCAAGTAAAATCGCTAACTGTGTCTGAGGCTTCCATGCAGTCACTCGTTCACCAGTCTGTTGTGGCATGTGAAGACAGCAAAACGAAACCGAAATTTTAAATTGTGCATTTAAGAAATCGTTCACGTAGGAGAATCGTACAAACGTACCATCGTTTTATCGTGGAGTAGACTCCCGTGTGGACGTCACGGTAATAAGCATACTTGGCTTACGTAAGCAACTGGAAGAGTTGGAAAGAAATAAGTCGCTAGGGCCACCTGGGATTCCAGTTCGGTTTTACGAAAAGTACTGCCGCGCGGAGTTAGCCATGAGGTCTAGGGCGCTGCAGTCATGAACTGTGCGGCTGGTCCCGGCGGAGGTTCGAGTCCTCCCTCGCGCGTGAGTGTGTGTGTTCGTCCTTAGGATAAGCAGTGAGTAACCTTAGGGACTGATGACCTTAGCAGTTAAGTCCCATAATATTTCACACACATTTGAACATTTGAACAAAAACTACTCTATGGCAATGACCTCTGTTACTTATCGCCAGGCGCAACGTCCCAAGCGACTGGACTTTAAGTGCAAGCTACTCTTGTATATAGGAAGGCTAAAAGGGAGGACACGTGAAATTACAGACCAATAGCCTTAACAAAGGCTTGCTGCAGAATCCATCAACGTATTTTCAGTTCGAATGTAATTAATTTTCTTGAGAACGAGTAACTTACGTCCACGAATCAGCACAGTCTTAGATAGCATCGCTCGCGCAAAACTCAGCTTGCTCTTTTCTCCCATGACATCCTGCGAACTAGGGATGAAGGGCAACAGGCATACTTCATATTTCTAGATTTCCGAAAAGCGTTTGACACGGTGTCCCAGGGCAGGCTGTTACAGAAGGTACGCGCATATAGAACAGGTTCACAGATATGTGAGCGACTCGAAGACTACTTAATAGAACCCACTATTTTTTTTCTCGACGTCGAGTGTTCATCAGAGGCAAGGGTATCGTTAGGAGTGCCCCAGAAAAGAGTGACAGGAACGTTATTATCTTCTACGTGCATAAATGATATGGCGGACGGGGTGGGCACGAATCTGCGGTTGTTTTCTGGTGATGCTGCGGTTCAAATGTTTCAAAGGGCCTGAGCACTATGGGAGTTAACATCTATGGTCATCAGTCCCCTAGAACTTAAAACTACTTAAACCTAACTAACCTAAGGACATCACACAACAGCCAGCCATCACGAGGCAGAGAAAATCCCTGACCCCTCCGGGAAGCGAACCCGGGAACCCGGGCGTGGGAAGCGAGAACGCTACCGCACAATCACGAGATGCGGGCGGTGATGCTGTGACGTACGGTAAGATGAAGAAGTTGAGTGACTGTAGACAAAATTTCTAGTTGGTGTGATGGGACCTTAGACAAAATTTATAGTTGGTGTGATGAATGACAGCTAGCTCTTCATCTAGGAAAATGTAAGATATCGAGCATGAATAGGGAAAACAAACCTGTAATGTAATATTGGAATACAAAATTAGTAGTGTCGTGGTTACCCAGTCATGTCGTTTCAATATTTTGGGCACAACGTTGCAAAGCGGTATGAAACGGGACGAGCATTTCTTGACTGTGGTAGGGGAGGCGAATAGTCGATTCTCGTTTACTGGCATACTTTTGGGAATGTGTTTCATCTGTAAAGGAGACCGCTTATGCGACTGTAGTGCGACGTATTCTTGAATACTATTCGAGTGCTCGGGATCCGTACCAGATCGGGTCAAAGGAAGACATCGAAGCAGTTCAAAGGTGGGCCACTAGATTTGTCACTGGTATGTTCGAACAACAAGTATGGGCTACGGAGATGTTTCGGGAACTCAAATGGAAATCCCTGGACGGATGACGACATGCTTTCCGAGGAACACTATAGAGACAATCTAGAGAATCGACGTTTGAAGCTGACTGTTCGAACATTTTCTGCCGCCAACGTATATTTGAAGTAAGGACCACGAAGATAAGATAGGAGAAATTAGGGCCCATACGGAGACATATAGAGAGCCGATTTTCCCTGGTTTTATTTGCGAGTAGAACAGTCTGGTGCAAGGTAGCAGTGGTACCCTCCGCCAAGCACCGTGGTGGCTTGCGGAGTATGTACATAGATACATGGGTGTAGACTCGGCAGACGCCGCGAGATGGTTCTGTACACACGCCAGCAGATGGCGTCTATCCGACGCTAGAGGTAGGGAAGTACCTGCGCTGCTGTGGGTGCCGCAGGCTGTTCTGCTAATGCAGGCTCGACGTCCGTGACTAACGTCGCTGTGAACGCGGACAGGTGCCACTGCAGTGGCTACAGAAGCGCCAGCAGAGGCGATCTCCATGGGAGCTCACATCTGACGAGCTGTTCGCCCGAACGTCAGGTACTGACAGGAGCTGCTCGGGGGGGGGGGGGGGGGGGGGGGGGGGGGCAGCAGTCTGGGATGCAGGGGCAGCGTTTCCGAAACAAGAAAATCTGCTGCAGGGTCACAATAATCACTAACTCGTAACTGATTTGGGTGTCGTCGGTGAGTGCCTCTTCTGCCGCAAGAAGTGTAGTCTGTCGATAAACTGAAGAGCGAGCGCGCGAGTCACCACTCTGCCTACCCTGCTACCTCACAGGGCGCGTCTACAGGCTGTTCCACAACGTAGTACAGTCCCTGCCGCGGCGCGCGATTTAAATCTGTGACGACGCCGTGTGCAGATACGTCCTGTCTGCGTTTATTTTTAGACAAATTCCTTAAGAGTGTAAGGAAAACAAAAGACGATAGCTTCTTCGAAACAAAACATTATAGAGTAAATAATATTAACATAAGAACGGAAAACAGGATTCTACTACAAACATAGAACCGAATGCCTATTCATATGAATGTATGTTCCTTTATTCGTAACACGAACCAGATATAGCGCAATCAGTCTGAAGAATTTAAGTCTTGTTCTTACTTTGTGTTTCTACTAAAAGGTAGAAGTTTTCTTTGAAGGGCTGCATTAAAACTTAACAATTCCTGCAACACGAAGAGTGTTTAAAAAGTAACCAGATATTTATAACTGCTTCTGTTGTATTAGTTCGATTCGCACTGCTTTTTTGTCATTGTCTTCGTAAACATGTTCGAAAAGTATTTCCAAGTAAATCGCATTTCAGGCAATGTCTTGTGTAAGATATCTTTCTGTAACGAAAATGTATTTTTTGTTTGACGCCAGTGAGTAATTTCCGTAATGTGGGCATTATTTTTTGGTTTATGTAAAAGTCCTCCATCGTTTGTCGAATGACCGATTTTGTGAAACTGTTTATAACGATGGGTTTCCTCCCTAAATTATTACTTTTTCTTCGCGGCGATTCCAGTAAACCATGCGCCTTGTTTTCGCGTTCATTCCTTATGCGTCATATTTTGGCGAGGCTGACTTTTGCATAAACTGCAGCCCTTTGATTGGGACTGCTAATATTAGCCAACAGTTCTTTTTGTGTAGCCTCCTTAACACAAGCTGTAATTACGATAGAGACGATCGAACGCTCGTTCTGCGCAAATATCTCCTTTGTATGCTGCACATTTTCATGCAATGCAAGGCGATTGTCCATAACTTCCGGATATTGAAGTATATCAGTAAGTACACAAAGTCAACTGATTGAGATTGGCAACTAAGATCCCACGAACAGAAACGACGTATATCACTGCACGCCGAACTACACCGCTAGATAGGTAACGGGCTACTGATTTTGGGTTGCCCTGTAGGCCAGTGGCAGGGTTCTTCCGGGAAGAGCCACTTCCCCCAACAAAAGCGCTGCTCGCTCTTGAATTTGCAGACAGACTATATAATGAAATCCGCCAGTTGTCTGAGCTATGTCCTGAACGTAGTAGTTTCAAATCTCTTTGCTGCAATAGTGTGGGATTCATGAGTTGTGTTTGTTCATTAGAAGTATATAATAAAATTATACCATTCAGAAGGGAAAGGCCGTTGTGTGTTCACGGAGTGTGTGCTTACTACTGCGTCCGAAATCGATATCAGATTACGAGGTCATCCCAGCTCCTGAAATGACTATTGTGTCCATCGACGTACCGACACGGATTAACACTCTAGAACACATCAAACACCGCACAAGGACTAAAACAGAAATGTATTCACTTACAGTATGTGACATCCCCTGCTATACCCGCAGGACAGGACAGATAGTTTAATTTGTAGAAAGAAGCCAAAATGAGTGGCTGTCAGTGTCATTCGAACATACTACTTTGTTCATTAGACAAACACCACAAGATTAAAGAAAACATTAAAAACAGAACAAGCCAAACTTTAATTTTAGAACTTAATTCCCGGCTAAATGCGCCATTCAATCTCACGGCTCAATGGCAAAACAACTTTAATTTAAAACCGGCTAAAGGCCAATCACTTAAGACTCAAAAACAATACTTTGAATTTTAAAAGGCAGAAGGCCTCATCTTAAAACTTTCCTCTAAATTAGGCTGAAGGCCCAAACAATATTAAGGCTTAAGAGCAAAATAACTTTAATATCGGCTAGAAACCATACATAAACAAACAACAAGGACAAATAAGAAAAGGCAGCACATCAAACGGCATTCAGAGGTTTCCAAGGGTCGGCCTGGAATTCAAACACTAATGCTCGCTTAAGTGAGACGAACAGTCCAGCAGGCCCGACAATTCTCAATCCGACGGCAATCCAACCGACAGACAGTCAACGGACCAAGCGACAGGATAACATCCGCTCAACCAGACCAGCACACAACAGGGTGTTCAACAGAACAACGCAGAAGGTATCGGCGCCCACAACGAATTACACATTCAGCTGTCAAACTACACGCCATGATGGACAGCCACAACACGACGAGGAAAATACACTCCCTGAATTTATGTCAACGGCCAGGGCAGGTAACCGGAACGTTAACGTCCAGAAGACAGAAGATTCCGCTGGAGCACTTAAGTTCAAAAATAATCAAGTTATACTAGAATTTCGCCAACTTGAAAACACACGTTGTTGCTCGCGGGAATGTCCCAACAGCCCACAACGAAATTCAAACGGCACAATGTGAACAGTTGAGGCTGGCTGGTAGGTTAAGTAAAGACTCAACTATCGTGTCCGGGATCGGTGAGCCACGAGCCTCGTAGCAATGGGAACAGCACCTCAAACTCCGACCGCGCGTGGACCCAGACAGCGGCGCCGGCCAGATACGCGCCACGGAGGCTTCCTCGCTGCTCCACGCTAACCAACCAACTGCCCAGCACCGAAAACGGTAAAAGGACCAAATATACGTCGGATGATAAGACGACCAACCGAACAACCAACCAACTGCCGTCGCGCTGCAATCTCCCTCCGTCGGACAGTTGACGTGTGTCGCCAGCGGTCGGCGAGCGCTGGCTGTAGGCGCCTCACCGGCTCTCCGTCCCCGCTGCGCCCCGACTGCACTGCTGGTCCGTCTCCAACTGACTGCCAGACGCACGACGACCCGCCAAGGACTATCTCGTAGTTTTGAATACAACTCTAGCGCTGGCTTGGATTTTTCGGATACTGCAGGACCGACTAGCAGCGGAGGCTTGAATTATGTACTGGAAGCCTCTTTGATATATTATGCCCTGCGACCCTTTTCTTCTTCCATTCCTTTGACTACAGTTTTCAGCAAATTATCATGTTGTATGTAAATTGAAGGTGGAGGGTGAAAGGAGAGGGATTACTTAAGTCAGCTGTATCGGGACATTACGCAGAATCAGCAGCAACGAGGGAAAATGTCTACTCCATCGGGATTCTAACCCGGCATCTCGAGCTTACTAGACAGGTGCGTTGACCACTGCGGCATCCAGGACACAGTGTTACTGCAACTGGGCGGACTATTTCAACTCAGTGCCAACGGACATTCCCACCAAGCGCCACCTATCCATAGTCCCTGCCCATTTCCTCCGCGCTCGCTACTCTGAGATTCCTGCAAGAGGTCGGACGTATTTGTGCATCTACACTGAAGAAGTGGGATTCAATGCCCATCTAGGCGAATCTGTCCGAAAGAAGAGACTCCGTGCATTCATATAATAAAATAATCATGTGACAACATCAGCCCAATCAGTCTCCCTCTTTGATTCATTATGTCATTTACAACACTTTTCTTTCCTGTCGACGTTGCAAGGCATCTTCATTACTTATTCGGTCAGTCCACACAACATGCTCATTTGCTGCATACACGCTTGTATTAGTTTTCTTCATGTTCAGGTACAAGCCAGACGGAACAAAAAGTTAGTCATCCCAGTAGACATCAAAATTATACTATGTTACATCGTCTCTATCCTTGACTCATCCAAGCACTCATTGCAGATCAGAGCTCGTAGAGCTACGATATTGGGGACGGGGAGGGAGTGGGAATTAATTTCCGCCCTACAGCGGTGAGTGCGCCGACATGAAACCTCTTGGCAGATTCGAACCGTGTGCCGGCAGGTCAGCTGGTGCTCTCAACTGAGCTACCCGTCCACAACTCACAACCTGTCCTCAGAGATTTACTGCCGCTACTACCTCATCTCCTACCTTCCAAACTCGTACATGAGTTCTCCAGTGAAACTTGCGGGATCATTCCTCCTGCAAGAAAAAGCCACAGGCTGGGGGATTGTTTCCAGAATGTGTGTGGATCTTGATTGCTATGTTCGACCCGCTGTTCCAAATAAGCTCACGCATTTTTCTATCAGATTAAGATAGATTTAACGGGACAGTCGACGTACGGTACTGTACCTGAGTGATCGTCAAATCAGGAACGTACACACACTGCTCTGTTTACACGACCATTGTCATCTTCGAGGATGATTTGGGAGGGGGGGGGGGGGTCTTCAGCATCTGATCATGAGGGTATAGAAGGGAAGGTAACAGTTGAACACTGAAAATACTGAAATAAGCATCCCGTATCATGTTCCCAGTAACCTGAATAAGTGTGTACTACGCGTTGCAAAACAAACACCTGAATTACACCCTTCAACACTGTGGGTTAAACGCACTGCATCATTCGGAAGAGGCAAAGTCGAGACTTCCTCAGACCACAACACTCGGCTCCAGCGTCTGTGTTGAATGAATGTGCATGTCGCTAGGACTTTCTGTAGTGTAGACCAGCACTCTGGGGCACATATTTTTAGTTGACGCCACTTCGGCGATTTGAGTGTCGATGGGGGTGAAATGGTGATGATAAGGACAACACCCAGTCCCTGAGCGGAGAAAATCTCCGACCCAGCCGGGAATCGAACCCGGGCCGTTAGGTATGACTTTCCGTCGAGCTGACCACTCAGCTACCAGGGGCGGACGAGTGTAGAGTATAATGAAGACAACAGAGCATCCAGTCCCCGAGCGGAAAAAATCTCTGACCAGGCTGGGAACTGAACCTGACCACTATAGATGCAGGCTGCCGTGATGACCACTCAGCTATGGAGGTAGGCAGTGTCTGTATAGATTTGACCCACTAATGTTCGTTGCTTGATTGGAGACTGGTTGAGACGGACGGACCTGCGTTCACTGACAGTAGAAATTCCTGTCGGGATTGTTACAGGTAATGATGACACACATCTCCAGTCCCTCTCGGTTTGGATCCTTTTACGACCACTGTTCTCAAGCCGCTTTACGTGATTGCAGGTAGACGCGTTGAGTAATCCATGATGATACATCAAAAACTAGGTAGCACGTTACCGGAATGTTCAAATACAAAACCTCTTTTCTGCCATTCGGTCACATCTCCACGCCGACCTGTCCTCCTATGCTGATTCCGTTGAACCGACAAGTATATATGGGGTGAGTCATCTAAAACTTGCATGGCAAATATTGCGGAAATGGGAAGTACTACAGTTGTCCACTTCTCAGACACTCGATTGATTAGTCAGGGGTTCGTGCTGTTACCCAGTCAACATATTGTAATAATACTGAGAAACATACACTTTTTCGACTGGAACAATTCTTATTGATATTAACAGACTAAAAGTGGGGTAAATTAGAATGTCGATGGTGTTTTTTGCAAGATTCTAGAGCGAGTCGTTTACGAGACGTCGTGTTTTGAAAAGTTCCCACACAGACACTAGTACAATATCTGTGGTAGCACACACCAAAGAACAACTCAAGCGCAGACACAAGTTATGTGGATTCTGACCAGTAACGAGACAACTGACCATCGCAGGTTGTGTTCAAAATGACCATCGGCAGGGGTAGTACACACTTTCGGTCTGTTACGGAATGACTGCTAAACACTTGCTAGCATTTTAGAGGAGATGTCCGAGCATGATGCAGTAATACGTCGTTGCGTGTAGTTGCGGTCATCGGTCCCTAAGATTACACCCTACTTGATCTAACTTAAACTAAATTAAGCTAAGGACAACACACACACGCCCATGTCCGAGGGAGGCATCGAACTTCCGACGGGGAGAGCCACGCGGAACGTTAGAAGGTGCCCTAGACCGCGCGGCTACACCGCGTGACTCGTGTAGTTGGTATGTGCTTGGAGTATCCTGCCTTAATGCTCATGTGCGGAAGTTAACATGTTTTCATGCAGCTCTTGGTGGAGAGAGGTGTGATACAGATGGAACCTTTTCCGATGGACAACGCGTAGAACACTTGCCTGACTCATTCCACTTACTCGTACTATTGCACGTGAGCCTACATACAGTTCAACTGCAACAGCAGCAAGAACATACATTTCTACCACTTTTGTCGTTACGCGTTTCCTTCTGCTGATTTGTCTACGTGTTACACTACCAATGTCATGTAACAGACTGAAGAGGTTTATAAATAACGGCCGAGACGGTTGTGTTTCTGGGACATATTACCGCTTACACCATACAAGAACCAACTGCATTCTTCCTACACTCTCCATACGCCATGAGCATTATCCCTTGGTAAACCTCATCGTCCACTCACCAACTACTGCTTGGACTGTCACACACCAACTGACAAGGTAGTTGCAATGCACTCAAGAAATGCTGTACGTAAAGATTACTACATTTTACCTAGCAACTACGTTGATTGAACGGCGCAAACGAGTTTCGGTGTGGAAACTTTTCAAAGTACCATATCTCGTAAACGACTCCCACTAGACTTTTTAAAACAAACACCACTGACATTGTAATTTACCCCACTTTTAGTCTGTTAGTGTGAATAGACATTTTTACACTTAAAAATGTGTATGTTTGCACAAAAATAGACTTTCTACCATTACTACAGTCTGTTTATTATATACGAGCCCATTGTAACCAAACCATTCTGTGAAAACCGCACATCAATAACACTTTCCATTTCCTTAATATTTTCAGTGCAAGTTTTACGTGATTCACCCTGAATACACGTCATTTCACTGGCTCACTTTAGTAGTGCAGGGTCATATGACCACTTGGTACCGCATCTAAACCAAAGAGAGCGCTCCAAAGCTGTCAATGGGCTCTTTTGTGGGGTTGGTTAACGTAGCTTCCTGGTGAACGTACAGAGGTACTTAAAGCTTCTACGGGGTATATATAAGCAGACTGAAGCGACAAAATAAAATTTGTACCAAAAGGGGATTCAAACCCAGGTCTACTCCTCGTTAGGCAGATGCGCTAACCAATATCCCACCCCACCACAGTCGCTTTGGACAACTGCACTGATTACCATAGAACATATTCCTCCTCATTCCAAATTCCCATTCACTCCTCGCTTGCTATTCCCACTAAACTCGTAAAGCACTGCAAAGGCTCTCCAACTGTATTCGACTGGCACCTCAGCATCGAAAGAAGTGGGGGATCCTGCGTCATATCGAGACATAGGTGCTTCAGTCAAATAAAACTATATCGTTTTAGAGACCATAACAAGTCTCAAATATCTATGATGTACACACATCAAAAAAACTTTGCATCACCTGGGTTTCGAGAGTTCCGGAAGCTCTACAGCAAATTGGAATAGATATCATCATAAACATCATTTCCGCTCTTTTTATTGCTCATGAAAACCACACATTGCATGTTGTACCACCATCAGCGAGACCTTCAGTGGTGGTGGTTCAGATTGCCGTACATATCGATACCTCTAATACCCAGTAGCACGTCTTCTTGCATTGAAGCATGCCTATATTCGTTGTGGTATACTATCCACAAATTCATCAAGGCACTGTTGGTCCAGATTGTCCCACTCCTCAACACGTCATAGATCCCTCAGAGTGGTTAGAGCGTCACGTCTTCCATAAACAGCCCTTTTCAATCGATCCCAGGCATGTGATTCTTGAGTTTCTCCTGGCGTATTTGATAATCAAAATATCCACGGGTGTACTACCGGTCTATAGTGTCCAACGGGCACAATATTTCGGCGATCAAACATGTCGCCATCATCAGGTGAACTGACGGACTGAGCTCCTGTTAACGTGCCGGCACGGAGATCCGTACGCTATGGCTGCTCAGGGGGAACTGGGTTCGGTCGCGGCGGCGGCCGATTTAAATACCCTCCGCCCGCGGCGCGCTCCCTCCACCGTCCGCGCCCCGCGCCACGGTAGCGCGGTGGAACAGATTGCGATGGCGTCTGAGATGACGTCGGTGTGATGGCTCTGTCCGCCGTGCTCGTCACAACTATGCGTTTGCTCGATTTACTCTTGATTAACCCAATCGCTGGTTCCCAAGCCTTGCTAAGATTATAGCCACAGTCACGGTTTATGAGGTCGTCATTGGTGCGAATTTCGATAGCGTTGTTAGAGAGGCTATCGAAATTCGCACCAATGACGACCTCATAAACCGTGACTGTGGCTATAATCTTAGCAAGGCTTGGGAACCAGCGATTGGGTTAATCAAGAGTAAATCGAGCAAACGCATAGTTGTGACGAGCACGGCGGACAGAGCCATCACACCGACGTCATCTCAGACGCCATCGCAATCTGTTCCACCGCGCTACCGTGGCGCGGGGTGCGGACGTCGGAGGGAGCGCGCCGCGGGCGGAGGGTATTTAAATCGGCCGCCGCCGCAACCGAACCCAGTTCCCCCTGAGCAGCCATATCGTACGGATCTCCGTGCCGGCACGTTAACAGGAGCTCAGTCCGTCAGTTCACCTGATGATGGCGACATGTTTGATCGCCGAAATATTGTGCCCGTTGGACACTATAGACCGTCAGTACACCCGTGGATATTTTGATTATCCCAGACATGTTCGATAGGCTTCATGTCTGGAGAACATGCTGGCCAATCTGGTCGAGCGATGTCGTTATCCTAAAGCAAGTCATTCACAAGACGTGCACGATGGAGGCGCGAATTATCGTCCATGAAGACGAATGCCTCGCCAATATGCTGCCGATATGGTTGCACTATCGGTCGGAGAATGGCATTCACTTGTCGTACAGCCGTTACGGCGCGTTCCATGATCACCAGCGGCCTACGTCGGCCACACCAAAAACAGCAGGGAATCTCCACCTCAATGCACTCGCTGTACAGTGTGTCTAAGGCGTTCAGCCTGGCTGGTTTGCCTCCAGACACGTCTCCGACGATTGTCTGGTTGTAGATATGTGCGACACTCATCGGTGAAGGGAACGTGATTCCTTTCCTGAGCGGTCCATTCGGCATGTTATGGGCCCATCTGTATCACGCTGCATGGTGTCGTGGTAGCGAAGATTGACCTTGCCATGGACGTCAAGAGTAAAGTTTCACGTCGTGCAGCCTATTGCGCACAGTTTGAGTCTTAACACGACGTACTGTGTCTACGCGAAAAGCATTATTCAACATGGTGGCGTTGCTGTCAGCCATAATCCGTAGGTAGCGGCCATCCTCTGCAGTAGTAGCCCTTGGGCGGCCTGAGCTAGGCATGTCATCGACAGTTCCTGTCTCTCTGTATCTCCTACATGTCTGGAAAACATCGCTTTGGTTCACTCTCAGAAGCCTGGACACTTCCCTTGTTGAGAGCCCTTCCTGGTGCAAAGTAACAATGCGTACGCTATCGAACCGCGGTATTGACCGTCTAGGCATGGTTGGACTACAGATAACTCGAGCCGTGTACCTCCTTCCTGGTGGGAAGATTGGAACTGATCAGCTGTCGAATCCCCTCCGTCTAACAGGCGCTGCTCATGCTAGTGACATCTCTGAACAGTCAAAGGGACTATTTCTGTGAAACAATACCCACAGTAAACGTCTATCTCCAGAAGTTATGGGAACTGGGGTGATGCAAAACTTGTTTTGGTGTGTGTATGTATGCTCGAAGTGATATTGCCAAGCAGTTGGAGAGCCTCTGCAATGCTGTTCGAGTTTAGGGTGAATACTAAGAGGGCAGAGGCGTGAATGGGAATTTGGACTGAGGAGGGAGGTATGCTAGCGTAGTCCGGGCAGCTGGGCTAAGCCACTGTGCCAGGCCCGCATCATGGTTTGCTCATCTGCCTCGTGAGCAGGAGACACAGGTTTGAACTCTGGTCTTTGTATAAATTGTCAATCGTCGCTTCAGTCTGCATATATGTATGATAGATGTTTGGGACTTGGAAAGGTCTCTGAAACGATATATTTTTATTTGATTTTCACACACCACATACAGGTTATTTCAAGGGGCTAGCAGAGGACAAGCAAATAATCCAAATAAATACAGGTCTGGAAACCAATGATCACAAATCTGAGTACGTAAACACCTTACAGCAGGGTCCCCAAGCATTCAAACTGCGGATGTGCACTTTAAGACAGAGACATTACAACAAGTGTTCCACAAGTCAACTGTTCATAGGAAGACTGTCATCGGCACGCCTCTTCATTGATGCCCGTAAACGCTCAGAAATGTTGGCATGCCCCAAATGAACTGAGAACCATCCAAGATGTGTTCTTGAAATTCATCAACGATATCAACACGGCTGGAATACACAAAATCTTTTAAATATAAGGAGCTTTCAAAAATAGTCCATTCAAAGGCCTCAGGCAGCAGTCGGTGTTGTCAATCAGGCAAAATCGCCGTGAGCATAGATGCAATTACTGCACCGCCTCACTAGATTGAAGACACCCGTTTGGTAAAAGACCGTGTCCTGCTGTGTGAAGAAGCCCTTAATTGTCTCCGACACTTTATCATCCTGCAGGAGTGGTCGATCCTTAAGAGCTTAACTGACCGAAGGCGTGTTAACCGCATGGGATGATAAATTTAGACAATATTGTCCGTGGAGCGCAGCTATATGGTGCCATACTTTGGTCAAAACAACAGGGGAGATCGCAATATCGTTTGTTTGTTATGACAGACTTCGGCTTATGTTGAAGCCATCCTCAGATTTTTTTTCGAACCCTATCGCTGGTACTGGCGGTTCCTCGGTTTTTCACGTGATACCACGATCATAACTATGTACGTACATCAGTCATAGGGGGCCCAAAAATCTGAGGATGGCTTTAACATACGCTGAAACAAATGTTATTGCGATCTCCACTCTTGGGAAAAGATGAGGCAAACAGCCATTTGATTTGCTTCTTGTTTGGAGTTCAAGTCTTGTGGTGCTCTCGGGCTACAGCTACAGTAGCCTGATCACTGCCGAATAACGTGCTACACGTTACCGAAGATGATGTCATGAATGGTTATGTGCTAGTCTAACCTAACTGCATTACCGACCGCTCGCTTGCTGTTCCTAATGCATGGGGGTGCCCTCCCATATCGACCGGCGTCTTGTGTCGAAGCGCAATCAGCACAGAACTTGGCCCATTATTCCACAGTGGGATGACAAACCTGCTGTCCTATAAGTAATGCTAACTCTCCGATGGATTTGTACCAGTTTTGTCTTTCTGCAGTGAAGAAAATAAACCCACGGCAAAAATACGCCGAGAAAGACTGCAATAGCATAAAATGGAAAGGGTTGAAGTTGTGGGGACTGCGAGACGGATGTATTGATGCAACGTAATTGATATGTAGTAAAAAATTGTTGCTATGTATGGACGAATAGCCACATGGAACTGTGCCGTTGCCCTATAGTACGTGTACCACGTTTGCATCCTTTCACAATATCGACAATATTATAGTCTATCAGCTTGACTATTACTGCATTTATGTATACGTCACTTCGGGGAAACAACTGGTTCCCTGCGTAGATTTATTGGGGTTATTTGCTTCTTGCACTGCCATCTACTTGTCCCCTTTCGTCTGTATCGGTAACTATCACACTGTGTCTGTTAAGTGTCTATTAGTAACTGCTAAAACACCACGAGCTTGCTGAAAAGAGAAGACAGCGTTAGCGGCATACCACCAGCTGAGGAACAGCGTTTACTGAGGGATGCGATCGCGGTGTTTGCGGAGCGTTTCGGTCGTCCGTGTGGAAGACATTATCGGGTGGCAGCTGTTCCTGCGGCCATGACATACGGCGGCGCCCCGGCAGCGAGCAGCCAGCCGTGTTATACGAGGTCGGGCCGTGGGGAGGCGCTGGCGGGAACGTGAATTATAGATACCTGCGGCTAAGGGGCCGCCTTATGGCCCGGAATATGCAAGTCTGCAAACTCCTCTATTGTTTCCGCAGCCCACACTACCACTGAAAAAAGGAGCTAAACCACCATTGTAACCTATACTCATATCTGTTCCGTAATGTGAAAATAATGCAAATAGTGGGTACGCTGTGTCAACGATAAAATGTAAGGGTGGTTCATTACGTAAGGTAACAAGATATTTCACCGTTTTACGTCAAGTTGGAATGCAGTGTGCTAAACGCTTGGGTATGTAAATTATTGGCTTGTCAGCGCAACGTCATAAAGTAGGTATCAAAAACGACACTGAAGTTCTTTGTGCAAGGAAAAAGCGTTCTTCATTCAAAAACTGTATTAGAATGCCGGCTAACTGGGATCCCAGTTGTCATACAAACATGGAATCGAAGGATTTAAAAGGACCTTACTCTCAGCCATGCAGAATTTCAATGGTACTCTATCTCTAGCGCCAGAGAGGGCAGATAGACAGTACTAGCCATTAAAATTGCTACACCAAGAAGAAATGCAGATGATAAACGGGTATTCATTGGACAAATATATTATACTAGAACTCACATGTGATTACATTTCCACGCAGTTTGGGTGCATAGATCCTAAGAAATCAGTACCCAGAACAACCACCTCTGGCCGTAATAACGGCCTTAAAACGCCTGGGCATTGAGTCAGACAGAGCTTAGATGGCGTGTACAGGTACAGCTGACCATGCAGCTTCAACACGATACCACAGTTCATCAAGAGTAGTGACTGGCGTATTGTGACGAGCCAGTTCCTCGGCCACCATTGACCAGACGTTTTCAATTGGTGAGAGATCTGGAGAATGTGCTGGCCAGGACCGCAGTAGAACATTTTCTGTATCCAGAAAGGCCCGTACAGGATCTGCAACATGCGGTCGTGCATTATCCTGGTGAAATGTAGGGATTCGCAGGGATCGAATGAAGGGTAGAGCCACGGGTCGTAACACATCTGAAATGTAACGTCCACTGTTCAAAGTGCCGTCAATGCGAACAAGAGGTGACCGAGACGTGTAATCAGTGGCAACCCATACCATCACGACGGGTGATACGCCAGATGTCGCCAAACATGGATGCGACCATCATGATGCTGTAAACAGAACCTGGATTCATCCGAAAAAATGACGTTTTGCCATTCGTGCACGCAGGTTAGTCGTTGAGTACACCATCGTAGGCGCTCCTGTCTGTGATGCTGCGTCAAGGGTAACCGCAGCCATGGTCTCCGAGCTGATAGTCCATGCTGCTGCAAATGTCGTAGAACTGTTCGTGCAGATGGTTGTTGTCTTGCAAACGTCACCATCAGATGACTCAGTGATCGAGACGTGGCTGCACGATCCGTTACAGCCATGCGGATAAGATTCCTGTCATCTCGACTGCTAGTGATACGAGGCCGTTGGGATCCAGCACGGCGTTCCGTGTTACCCTCCTGAACCTACCGATTCCATACTCTGCTAACAGTCCTTGGATCTCGACCAACGGGAGCAGCAATGTCGCGGTACGATAAACCGCAATCGCGATAGGCTACAATTCGACCTTTATCAAAATCGGAAACGTGATGGTACGCATTTCTCTTCCTTACATGAGGCATCACAACAACGTTTCATCAAGCAATGCCGGTCGACTGCTGTTTGTGTATGAGAAATCGGTTGGAAACTTTCCTCATGTCAGTACGTTGTAGGTGTCGCCGCCGGCGCCAACCTTGTGGGAATGCTCTGAGAAGCTAATAATTTGCATATCACAGCATCTTCTTCCTGTCGGTTACATTTCGCGTCTGTAGGACATCTTCGTGGTGTAGCAACTTTAATGGCCAGTAGCGTACAATATTTGACTTAAATTTACATCTACATACACACTCCGCAAAACCACGGTACTGTGAGTGACGGAAGGTAATCCGTGTCGCTACATCGTAGTCATTTTCTTTGCTGTTCCCTTGTATCTTATATTCGTGATCCTTACACGAAATCGTCGGCGGTGGTAGAATCGTTCTGCATTCAGCCTGAAATGACGGTTCTCTAAATTTTCTTGTAGTGTTCCTCGTAAAGAACGTCGCCCATTTCAGTGCCCGAAGTATTTCCGTGACACTTACATGTTGTTCGAATCTAACGGTAACAAATCTAGCAGCTTGCCTCTGAATTCCTTCGATGTCTGCGTTTAATACTACCTGGTACGGATTCCAAACACTCGAGCAGTACTCAAGTATAGGTAACACTAATGTTTTATATGCGGTCTCCTTTACAGATTGTAGTGAAACTTCTTGTGGCGAGATAAATATACTAACCGATTTTGGATCATATGAACTGAGCGAAACCACATCGAAGGCATTAGAACCAAAAACCCACTATTACCTAGGTATGCGCAAATGTGTAAATATCAACGTTTATAAATACTTAATGTAATTCCAACGATAATTATGGACTTCTCAAAAAAGATAGACAATTAATGGCATTTTATTTACGAAATGTATCTTCCAAAGATTGTTTTGCATAAACAGATGGATATACGTTGACAAGCCTTAAAGCCATAATATGTAAGTAACTTGGCTACATAGTTAAAATGTCTTGTATAATCGTCATAATGTCGAGATACATAATGAATCTGTAAAATATTTTTTAAAAATTCTGTATTTTTCAACAGCACTTGATAATGGCCTAAGGCTGTAATGGCAATAGTGTAATAAAAACTTATAACAGTCACTGGCGGAAAGATGATGTCCTTCAAAAAAAATTTTATGACTGTCAATCCTAGCTACAACAAGTTTATTCAGATAGATATAACGTCTTTGCTAAATGTTGTTAGAGGTAATTTCTTTGTACTTTTGTACAGTTGGCTGTATGAGTTTAAAGTACGGGGATGGAGAACAAGTAATGTGTATTTTATGGATTTGTATTGTGAAGTGAAATGACTGAAAATATGTGCCATTCTGCAGAAAGTCCACCAAAACTGACATTATTATCGAAACATCAACCCGATCATAGTCTAGACGATTATCGAAAATGTTCAAATATGTGTGAATACCTAAGGGACCAAACTGCTGAGGTCATCGGTCCCTAGACTTACACACCCATGCCCGAGGGAGGAGTCGAACCTCCGGCGGGAGGGGCCGCGCAGTCTCGATTATCGAAAAATAAACCACAGAAAGCAATTGCACAACGTGCTATGAATACTTAGCAAAGAAGAGCAACAAGAAGATGGGTATAGTAGAACTGGTTATTCAAGTTAGACTGTCCCTATCACTCGCTGCAGTTTGTCACTATCTCAGCGTGGAAAGTACTGCGAAAATGTGATCGGCCGCCCAAGTTGCTAACTTACTCCAAGCATTAACAAACCAACTTTGGGCTGTAAGAGGGTAGGGATGGTCAGAAGACAAACCACTCTTTCCTAAAATTTTCCCAATAAACGGAAGTCGACCATTCGCCTTCCCTACCACCGAACTCACACGCTAGTTCCATTTCATACCGCTTTGCAGCGTTTCTCCCATATATTTACAGACCGTGACTGTCGAGCAGGTCCCTACTAATGCTATATCCGAACACTGTGTGTTTGTTTTTCCTACTCAGCCGCATTAACTGACATTCTTCTACATTTAGAGCCAGCTGCCATTTATCACGCAAATCAGAAATTTTGACTAAGTGATCTTGAGTCCTCCTCCAGTCACTCAACTTCGACGCCTTACCGTACACCAAAACATCATCAGCAAACAACCGCAGACTGTTGCTCGTCTTGTCCGCCAGATCATATACGTATGTAAAAAATAATACCGCTCGTGTCACACTTTCCTGGAGCAGTCCTAACGATGCCCTTGTCTCTGGTGAACACTCGCCGTCGAGGACAACATACTGTTTCCTATTTCTCAAGAAGCCTTCAAGTCACTCGCATCTCTACGAACCTATCTAAAGTACGCAGACTTAGTTATGTTTACTGATGTGACGGTTATAAGTCAGCAACTAACAGTTTCAATAAGGTGTATGTCTGTGAAGTAATGGCAGTCTACTCTTCCCCCTTCGCAATTAAGGGGGTTGCCGAATTAAGGATGCTGAATTGCCTGTTGTTGTTGTTGTTGTGGTCTTAAATCCAGAGACTGGTTTGATGCAGCTCTCCATGCTACTCTATCCCGTGCAAGCTTCTTCATCTCCCAGTACCTACTGCAACCTACATCCTTCTGAATCTGCTTAGCGTATTCATCTCTTGGTCTCCCTCTACGAATTTTACCCTCCACGCTGACCTCCAATACTAAATTGGTGATCCATTGATGACTCAGAACATGTCCTACCAACCGATCCCTTCTTCTACACAAGTTGTGCCACAAATTTCTCTCCTCCTCAATTATATTCAATACCTCCTAATTAGTTATGTGATCCACCCATCTAATCTTCATCATTCTTCTGTAGCACCACATTTCGAAAGCTTCTATATTCTTTTTGTCTAAACTATGTATCGTCCACGTTTCACTCCCATACATGGCTACACGCCATACAAATACTTTCAGAAACGACTTCCTGACACTTAAATCTATACTCGATGTTAACAAATTTCTCTTCTTCAGAAGCTCTTTCCTTGCTATTGAAAGTCTATATTTTATATCCTCTCTACTTCGACCATCATCAGTTATTTTGCTCCCCAAATAGCAAAATTTATTTACTACTTTCAGAGTCTCATTACCTAATCTAAGCCGGCCGCGGTGGGCTAGCGGTTCTAGGCTCTCAGTCAGGAACCGCGCGACTGCTGCGGTCGCAGGTTCGAATCCTGCCTCGGGCATGGATGTGTGTGATGTCCTTAGGTTAGTTAGGTTTAAATAGTTCTAAGTTCTAGGGGACTTATGACCACAGATGTTGAGTCCCATAGTGCTCAGAGCCATTTTTGAACCAAATCTAATTTCCTCAGTATCACCCGATTTAATTCGACTACATTCCATTATACTCATTTTGCATTTGTTGATGTTCATCTTACATCCTCCTATACAAAACATAAATTGACGGATAAGTGGATGCGATGTCCGCCATAGCAACTCTGTCTAAATTTCTGTTGTTCCCTATACACGCGGAATTTCGTTCACGCCTACTCGCCGACATAGGGGTTCTGGTAATTGTGAACATCGCCAGTAATAAGCTTATCTTAGCAGACCCTGTTGCAGTGATAACTATGATAAAAATATACTTCTATTGGACTTGGGATGGTTATAATAGTAATAAGGTGACCTTGGGAATCACAATATTTATGTTTTATTTCTTTTTGTAGAATGCGATTCAACTCCATTTTGAAGTACCGAATTACTTTTATAGCCATCCATCTGAGTCATTCAACCAAACATCAGTAAATAAACGATGTATTTGTTAGTTTTACGAGAAAAGAATCTCAGACGGAAATTAACTAACAAACAAATGATAGTAATTTACATTTGTCCACAAAATATTCTGACTCCTCTGCTTGCGAAACATCTTTGTGTTTCATACCTCTGCACGAATTTTTTCTCGTTTCTGTACGTGACACCCTTGCGGTGCATAGAGTGCTATTTATTCACGTGCACAGCTCACACTACAGATCAGTCTGCTGGGGAATGACTGTCTGGGAAGAAGTCCCTTTGGATTGGGACTGAACTTGCTAGCTATGGAGGTCGCCCGCGCGAGGTATTCGTGCAGTCTTAGGCGCCTTGTCACGTCTCGCGCGGTTCCTTCCAGCAGAGGTTGGAATCTTCCTCAGGCATTGGTGTGTGTGTTGTCCTTAGCATAAGTTAGTTTAAGTTAGATTAAGTAGTGTGTAACCTTAGGGGCCAATGATCTCGGTAGTTTGGTCCCATAAGGCCTTACCACAAATTTCCAAATTCATGGAGGTCGCCTAGCCGCATTAAGATGGCGGACGTTTAGTTTGAGGAGTGCGCCTGCGCCTGCTGGAGAGTCACGACTTCCCTCTGCCCATGCCGCAGCGGCTATACTATGCAGTTTGACTAGGCGGGTCTTCTGCTGCCTTGATTGACAGACTTAGCCACATACACCGCCTTTAGGTCCCTTACGCCTGGCACAGGAATAACGCCGGGTACCATTGCTTGTGTACGGTAAACTGCCCGCCGCGTTTCGTGAAAATCACTGTGCTTTTGCTACTGAATTTCGTGTGATGTTCTTGCTGTAAGCTGACAAGGCCAATACTGCTGGCCGTTGTGTTGGCCCATGTCCTTAATAATGCAGAAAAATTTGTCTTCAACTGCACTCCTGGTGCGTGTTTTTCCTAGGTATAGATATGTTAAAAATTTTTCACAGTGACTTATCTTTGATATTTGTAAATTTGGTTTTAACTGCACTATTGGTGAGTGTATTTTCCAGATTTACGTATATTTACAAAAATTATCGTCAGTTGACTGATAGGGAAAGATTTGCCTTTACCTGCACTACTGGTGAGCGTCTATTCTAAATTTACGTGTCTCAAAATAAATTTATCGTCAGTTATGACAGGAAAAGATTTTCATGTATTGTCCCGGTTTAGGCACCTTTCACATTTTTCATTGTCAATATGGGAAGGTCACTGCGCTGTTTACCATTTATATGTTATGTAAATTTGATGTATTTTATTTGTGTACGTTTTAGAATCTGTATTGCAAAGAACAAATGTTCAGGGCATGGGCTGAGTTCAAGCCGGGTTACTGTGCTATGGTTAGCCCATGTGTTTCGGCTTCTTTATTTGCTTTGTATTTGTCGTTGGTTGGTCTTCTGAAGAAGTGCAAATGTTTCTTGAGTTGCTAATGCTCACTTTCGTATCTTAAGCCTGAAGAGGACTATCAGCTGTCTTGCATGTTATGTTATCATGGAATTTTTTTTAATCATTTAAGTCTATGCAGATTGCGGTCTTTGTAATATCGATTTACAAAATGCCAAAACTATTATGAGACACAGTAAGTGTGAAGTCTTGCCCACTCGTTGCTTATCAGTTGCCTGAAGGATGCTGTGTTCTCGGAATGTTACACAACAATTCAAATAAATAACATTAGTAGTTTTATTCAAATGATTCAAATGGCTCTGAGTACTATGGGACTTACCATTTGAGGCCATTAGTCCCCTAAAACTTAGAACTACTTAAACCAAACTAACTTAAGGACATCACACACATTTTGATCAAATATATTCGCACGTCTTTGCCTCGTTCCTTGCATAGCATAAAGAACTTGGTAGACGGCCCGATGCACGTTGGAACGTCCCCTTAGAACAATTTATACACGACTGTGTTTAAGCTGACACACAATATTTTTAGCGCAACGCAATCTGACTTCCAAAAATCCCTATGAAAGAATGGCCCTGACTAACATTAACCTATACGTTTCACAAATCACTTACCTCACAAAAATCTGCGTTACTCAAGCTACTGCAATACAGCGAGCGCCACTACTGCCAGCTAAATAAAAGATTCAAACTACTGAAGGCACTAACTACTGATAGGCATAGTTAGCAAATGAAAGATTTTAATAGAGAACAAACAATGTATTTACCTTAGTAGTCATAATATATATATCACTTCATGACACCAATTCTTACAAATTTCAAAACTCCGCCATCTCTCTCCCCACGTCCACCACTGCTGGCGGCTCACCTCCAACTGCGCAACGCTACGCGCTGTTAGCATCCAGCTGCCGCTGCCCAACACTACAATGGCGAGTATTACAACAATGCCAACCAGCCACAGACTGCACACGGCACAGACAGTGATTTTCATACAGAGCGCTACGTGGCGGCGGCGTTACCAATAAAAAAACCTAAACAGCCTACTTACAACGTATCGAACCTGCGACCGTAGCAGTCGGGCGGTTCCGAACTGAAGCGCCTAGAACTGCTCGGCCACAATGGCTTGCAGTAGTTCTATTTCTAGATAGCAAATTAACTTTCATTACAGCAGGCGACATCGAATCAGCAAAGTTCTTGCTATACACAAAGTCCGAGTAAGCACTCGATACGGATCACGACAATCTGACAGCGTAGCACTAATGCCCGTGCAGACTGGTCTGATCTGAGCGCCGAGGCTGGCAGGACCGGCGTTTATGTTCACTTCTTTCAGATATCGCACCTGGCGCCAGAACATTCCCCCCCCCCCCCCCCTCAAAGTGACGGACCGTCGTCTTCTATGGAGTGCGGCTACGATGGAGATGCAGGAGTGAGGGGGCCTCGTCTGGCCGGAAAGCCGTGGCTGCAGGGGACGTCAAGCTTCCAGGCGTACCCCGCCATGCGACCTGCACTCAGGTGGAAACGTCACCCGGAAAACGACCACAAGGGTACGCGTCCACCTCCTGCTGCCATGAACCAGATGAAGGAAACTGCGACTGCTGCGGGGTGGGTGGGTCCAGCTCTATCGATAGGACGAGTGCAGGAAGCGAAGGCTCCGTCTGCTTGGGGTCGGACCGCGGAGTCGCGGTGACACCCTCTGGCGGCTGCTACGGCCGCGCTGTCCTGTGGACCCGTGAATCTGGGTGAAGAGACACTGAAGATCATCGTGTACGTGGCAGAGGCGAAGTTGATATTGATGGCGGCGCTGCACTGGGTCCAGCTCTATCGATAGGACGAGTGCAGGAAGCGAAGGCTCCGTCTGCTTGGGGTCGGACCGCGGAGTCGCGGTGACACCCTCTGGCGGCTGCTATGGCCGCGCTGTCCTGTGGACCCGTGAATCTGGGTGAAGAGACACCGAAGATCATCGTGTACGTGGCAGAGGCGAAGTTGATATTGATGGCGGCGCTGCACTGGGTCCAGCTCTATCGATAGGACGAGTGCAGGAAGCGAAGGCTCCGTCTGTTTGGGGTCGGACCGCGGAGTCGCGGTGACACCCTCTGGCGGCTGCTACGGCCGCGCTGTCCTGTGGACCCGTGAATCTGGGTGAAGAGACACTGAAGATCATCGTGTACGTGGCAGAGGCGGAGTTGATATTGATGGCGGCGCTGCACTGGGTCCAGCTCTATCGATAGGACGAGTGCAGGAAGCGAAGGCTCCGTCTGCTTGGGGTCGGACCGCGGAGTCGCGGTGACACCCTCTGGCGGCTGCTATGGCCGCGCTGTCCTGTGGACCCGTGAATCTGGGTGAAGAGACACCGAAGATCATCGTGTACGTGGCAGAGGCGAAGTTGATATTGATGGCGGCGCTGCACTGGGTCCAGCTCTATCGATAGGACGAGTGCAGGAAGCGAAGGCTCCGTCTGTTTGGGGTCGGACCGCGGAGTCGCGGTGACACCCTCTGGCGGCTGCTACGGCCGCGCTGTCCTGTGGACCCGTGAATCTGGGTGAAGAGACACTGAAGATCATCGTGTACGTGGCAGAGGCGAAGTTGATATTGATGGCGGCGCTGCACTGGGTCCAGCTCTATCGATAGGACGAGTGCAGGAAGCGAAGGCTCCGTCTGCTTGGGGTCGGATCGCGGAGTCGCGGTGACACCCTCTGGCGGCTGCTACGGCCGCGCTGTCCTGTGGACCCGTGAATCTGGGTGAAGAGACACTGAAGATCATCGTGTACGTGGCAGAGGCGAAGTTGATATTGATGGCGGCGCTGCACTGGGTCGGTGCCTGAAATGAAATACATGCATGCGGCACCCAAAGTGTGCTGCCGCTGAAATCCCTGAAAAACCCAACATCATGAGGCGCGTAGCGATACTTCCGGCCTTCCGGCGGCGTCGGATGTTGAGGAGGATGGAGCAGGTGGAGCAGTGTGCGATGGCGGCGGCAGTGAAGCAATTCTACCGGCGTTGGTCCATCTCGTGTGTGCGAACGATGGGAGGCGCTACAGTCTGGAGCAGAGCGACCGCTAGGGTCGCAGGTTCGAATACTGCCTTGAGCATGGATGTGTGTGATGTCCTTAGGTTAGTTAGGTTTAATTCGTTCTAAGTTCTTGAGGGACTGATGACCTCAGAAGTTAAGCCGCATAGTGCTCAGAACCATTTTTCGGAGCCTAACAGTTCATATGTGCAACGATTTAACAATATGACAGAGGCATCTGAGTCCAACTGAAATTTCATAGGTTTCTCACAATTAAGTACATGAACAAAAAGTTTGTTTTGACTGACGTATCACCGTAGAAACTGCGCTCTTGCTAGTTGTAGACTTGCAATATACTGGATTATTGACATGAGCCCTGTGAGAATTGTTTTGTGAGTGGGCTGAATTCCTATGTTTGTTCCATTGCAAACATACGGATTGAACATGTCCTTTCCTACCACAAGCGTAACACTGAGAATGTCGGGATTGGCAGTCTTGGCGTTTATGCTGTGAATAACACCATGGGCAAGACTTAATTCTGTTCGCCTGTGTAGCCGCCCGTTTAGCGAACTGCATATGCGGCATGGGAGGTTGTTTACCCGGCGTGGGTAGCGCATGCCGCCGGTGCGGAATGGGACGATCACAACTAAGGGACTCAACCAGACAAATGGCTGGCTGCTCACATGTACGAGCCAACAAGACACCGGAATCTTACTGATCCAATATTTGCTCTACCTGCCGAAATAATCGATCGGATTGCTTCAAAATTTGTTCTCTGATTTTGACATCAGGTATGCCGAACACGATTGCATCACGCAATATGACATCGGAGTATAAACCACCACTAGCGATAAGTTTGTTCTGTGCGTTTATTTTTTTTTTATTTTTTTTTGCAATTGAAGAATTGATACCTAGCTGCTAAGACATTCACTTGGTGGTCATAATAGTTTGTTAGGGCCTGTACCACCTGGTCATAATCGAGTTCACTCGTAGTGGCGTTGGGAAAATGTTTTTAAATGAGGTGAAACTGTGCACGTCCTACCATTGATAATAGATAAGGAAGTTTCACAGTATCTAGTACGTTGTGGGCGATGATGTGCGCCTCAAACCGGGACAATCACTCGAGCCATTTCTCGTCTTGTTCACTGAACAGTCGGAAAGGTGGTATAGCAGCTGTAGTAGGCGGTGCTTGTTCTGGAGTGTTGAACAGAGTGGATATCTGCTGTGTCTGAAACTGAAACATCTGCATTGGCTGTGTGGCATCTAACGCTTGCGGCTCCGGCGCCTGAGCAAGGCACGGCAGAGGATTGGCGGGCATATTGGAAGAGACAAACGCAACAAATAAAAAAAATAATGACAAAAGCAAAGAAATTTTCTACAGTGCCTACCTGAAAATACTTATTAGTAAAAACGATAAGAAACTGTTAAAGCAATATGTGGCCCTGCAAAGTAAAGACAACAGAGAATTAAAGGGCCCGAAAAAAAAATGGTTCAAATGGCTCTGAGCACTATGGGACTTAACATCTGTGGTCATCAGTCCCCTAGAACTTAGAACTACTTAAACCTAACTAACCTAAGGACATCACACACATCCATGCCCGAGGCAGGATTCGAACCTGCTACCGTAGCAGTCGCACGGTTCCGGACTGAGCGCCTTAACCGCGAGACCACCGCGGCCGGCCCGAAAAGAAAAGTCTGTGGCCGGCAGGCACATAGTTTGTTTCTCACACCTCGCCGCCCGTTGTGGGGTCTTACCCTCTCGTTGCTTGTAGGGTGCATAAAAGATGCTGCGTTCTCGTCTGTTGTTCACGCGCCTTTCCGGAAGGCATAGTTACTGTCCAAATGAGTGCACGAAATGATATTCGCAAAGATTTATGCCCTGGTATCGACATGTCGCAGTTTACTATCCTTGCCAGTTGTGTGGTGAAACTTCTTGGCAACCTCACACACTTATTAATCGGTTTTTGTCTTAGAGTACACTTTATCTAATCCGCTTTTTCCAATAGTGCCGAGCATTGATAGTTTATGAATACACACGAGTAGTGACAATGCAGATTTCTGTGGCTAGCCTTTCGTTTGCAAAATCAGATCGAATTTCTGCAATTTGCCCATTCAGTCACATTTGAAATTTCTTACTCTTTAACCCGCCATCAGAATTGTAACTGAAGCCCTTGATACGGGTGAGTAGTTGGCCATCTTCTGTAGAAATTTGCTAGAGCATAATTTCTCAAGTAGTATTAAGAACGAGTTGGCCAGCCAACATTTTTGTCGTGTTCAAAATCATAGTGATACACTGTGGACGTTAGGGCTCTTTGCATTAGGTTTATCCAACTGGAGTCCGCCTGATTAGCTGGGTGGTAACGTGCTTGCCTCACGCGGAAGCCGGCCTGGGTTCGATTCCCGGCCGGGTTGGAGATTTCCTCCGCTCGTGGACTGGGTGTTGTGTTGTCCTCATCATCATTTCAAGCTCCTCACCGGCGCGCAAGTAGCCCAAGATGGTAGTGAATGAAGTAACGCTTGCACTTGGTGGCAGAACTTCCCAGCCAACAATGCCATACGCTCATTTCATTTCTTATCCAACTGGAGGCAGTGGACAACATTCTAGAACTCACGCGTCCAGGAGATCGGTCGTGTATTCTCTTCACTATTAAACCTGAGACTTTCGCAGAATTAGATAAATTTAGTGACAAATATATGTTAGTTCCGTCTTTGCGATAAAAGGCACAGCTTTTGCGAATGTAGATCAGAACCATTTTCACCTAAAAACACACTCCCTGATAATATAACAGGTGGCATCCTATAGCAGAACATGTTTTCGGTGCAATCAGGTCATTTAGTGCGGGACTGTCGGGTATCCCGAGACAGGATAAAATGAAGCTGATGCCATCACGTAGTAGCTCAGGTGAGAAGTAATGGAATTCGTTCAAGGCCGTCTGCAGCTTAAGTTTATCATTTATCTGCACCATCTTGAATCATGAGTTAATAAGCGCTTTAGTTGACTCTAAAAGCAATATTCTTCGCTCGATTATCGCTGGTATAGTAAGCATCTTTAGAGTCGAAATCTTCCTGCTTTAAAAACCGTTATCAAGAAGCGCCGTACTGCCAATGGCGAGTTGCTGGATGTGTTGAACGAAATTTTGGAATTCGCCGGCTGTCGTGACCAATAAAATTTACTGTCGTCATAGGTCCATCGAGCGGTGTTTTGCTTGGTTGTGATATTGAAAAGAAAAAACAGATTGTGTTCTACATTTAGCGAGTAGAGAGTTCCTTTTTCAACAGTGACCACATATACAGCGTTTGATATTTACAAACAGAATACTTTTTTCTACAGAGTACAAGGAAAACGCATTTAGCGCATATGACGTCAGTCACAAAAGTTTTTGCGTTGAGCGTGTTTTACAACGTTGCTGAATTCCGCTGTCTCGTGACGACACTGCTCGCGAAATACAGTATCGTGAGTGCTGTGGAGTGGAACGATACACGCTGCACGCGCAGCTATTCTACGTAATTATCTGCCTGGTGCGTGATGACATTGCGTATGTACTGAAACTGGAAGGCCACAATGTCAAACTTTCGACGATAAAAGCGAGAGGGCAGGATCACAAAATAGTTTTGATTTTCAAAAATAATGATTCTGAATTTTTTATCTGTCCGTTCAGATAATATTCCGACTCTTGTCCTTTTGCTTTCATCATCGACACTTTAATGCCGTGGCTGTCTAGTTTCAAGACACACGCAATGTGACTACGGAGCAGGTAGATAATTACGTAGCATAGCTGCGCTTGTAGCGAGTATGGTTCTACTCCACAGCACTCAAGAAATTGTATGACTGATATACTACACTGTGTGACAAAAAGAGTGAAGCACCTCCATGGTTGGATGTCAGTTTAACTTTGTACACGTACACAATTGTAAGATGTTTACTGCTTTTCTGTTTTTCTCTTTCTTTAAAAAAAAAAAGTAAAGCTCCATTTCTGAGGGAGACGATGCCCTGTCGTAAGATGGAGTCCTTTTTCGGGCTGATGCAGTTGTGGAACTGTTTCTTTTTCATCTTATACTCGTCTTGGGTTTGGCCATAACGTGTAATACTGGTGGATGGGAGGCAGACGTTCTTTTACTTTTCATCTAAATCCGGTGTCCGCCTTATGGCTGAGGAAAAATAACCATGCAGAAAAATGTCAGCTAGGGTTGTTTGTTTAACGTCAAGTCATATTGTCCTGTTGATTTGTACAATCTGACTGATATACTACACTGTGTGACAAAAAGAGTGAAGCACCTCCATGGTCGGATGTCAGTTTAACTTTGTACACGTACACACGACGAGCGAGTATGTGAGAGTTGCAGTTCTCTGTGAGAGGTAGACCGCTCACCACAGTGGGTAGGCTGCTTGTGATTAGTGGCTCTCTAAAATGGCTCTCAGCACTATAGAACATCTGAGGTCCTCAGCCCCTAGAACGTACAACTACTGAAACCTAACTAACCTAAGGACATGACACACATCCATGCCCGAGGCAGGATTCGAACCTGCGACCGTAGCGGTCGCGCGGTTCCAGACTGAAGCGACTAGAACCGCTCGGCCACAACGGCCTGCTTGTGTTTAGTGTTCCAACATGGCCTGGTAAGGAATATAAGGGGCGTGTACAGCGTCAGATGTAAACGACAAACAGATGCCATGTATTCGTGTGAGACAGTGTTAACAGAATCTTAATGATTTTGAAAGAAGCCTAATTATGGACCTTCATTTAATCGGCTGGTCGTATAGTGGTATATCTAGATTTGTGGGGTGTTCGGATATGACAGAAGCCAGAAGTCGGATTGCATAGAAACGAGAGGGCAGGCGTACTCATCATCAAGGGCCCCACCTACCACATCTAACCACCCTAAGAGAGGTCTGCCGTTCTGTGCACCAAGTTCATAGTAACCGGATATCTACACCTGACATCCGAGAATAAGTAATGAACTCCGTACCACATTCTGTGTCATCCCACACCGTTGGCCAGAGATTAGCAGCAACTGGACTAGGGAATTATCGTCAAATTTTTAGCCTTCTGCTTAAACCGCAACACAATCAGCTGCGTTCAACTCCTGTTGTGACCTAGAGAAATTGAGTGCTGTTTAATGGCGCCTTATTGTGTTCATCGATGAATCATGGTACTTCATTGCCCCAGGTCACAACTGCCACTGAGGACAGTGGCAGCCTATGGAGAAGTCCGATCTTCCACATATTATGGATAACCACAGTGCTGTTACTTCTGGCGTCATAGTGCGGGAAGCCACCGGGTAAGAGTTAGGGCTATTAGTGATTGAGGAACTCTGGAGACGTAAAGGTACATTATGCACACATAGCGTCCTCGTGTGTTATGTCACATACGATAATACACTCCTGGAAATGGAAAAAAGAACACATTGACACCGGTGTGTCAGACCCACCATACTTGCTCCGGACACTGCGAGAGGGCTGTACAAGTAATGATCACACGCACGGCACAGCGGACACACCAGGAACCGCGGTGTTGGCCGTCGAATGGCGCTAGCTGCGCAGCATTTGTGCACCGCCGCCGTCAGTGTCAGCCAGTTTGCCGTGGCATACGGAGCTCCATCGCAGTCTTTAACACTGGTAGCATGCCGCGACAGCGTGGACGTGAACCGTATGGGCAGTTGACGGACTTTGAGCGAGGGCGTATAGTGGGCATGCGGGAGGCCGGGTGGACGTACCGCCTAATTGCTCAACACGTGGGGCGTGAGGTCTCCACAGTACATCGATGTTGTCGCCAGTGGTCGGCGGAAGATGCACGGGCCCGTCGAGCTGGGACCGAACCGCAGCGACGCACGGATGCACGCCAAGACAGTAGGATCCTACGCAGTGCCGTAGGGGACCGCACCGCCACTTCCCAGCAAATTAGGGACACTGTTGCTCCTGGGGTATCGGCGAGGACCATTCGCAACCGTCTCTATGAAACTGGGCTACGGTCCCGCACACCGTTAGGCCGTCTTCCGCTCACGCCCCAACATCGTGCAGCCCACCTCCAGTGGTGTCGCGACAGGTGTGAATGGAGGGACGAATGGAGACGTGTCGTCTTCAGCGATGAGTCGCTTCTGCCTTGGTGCCAATGATGGTCGTATGCGTGTTTGGCGCCGTGCATGTGAGCGCCACAATCAGGACTGCATACGACCGAGGCACACAGGGCCAACACCCGGCATCATGGTGTGGGGAGCGATCTCCTACACTGGCCGTACACCTCTGGTGATCGTCGAGGGGACACAGAATAGTGCACGGTACATCCAAACCGTCATCGAACCCATCGTTCCACCATTCCTAGATCGGCATGGGAACTTGCTGTTCCAACAGGACAATGCACGTCCGCATGTATCCCGTGCCACCCAACGTGCTCTAGAAGGGGTAAGTCAACTACCCTGGCCAGCAAGATCTCCGTATCTGTCCCCCATTGAGCATGTTTGGGACTGGATGAAGCGTCGTCTCACGCGGTCTGCACGTCCAGCACGAACGCTGGTCCAACTGAGGCGCCAGGTGGAAATGGCATGGCAAGCCGTTCCACAGGACTACATCCAGCATCTCTACGATCGTCTCCATGGGAGAATAGCAGCCTGCATTGCTGCGAAAGGTGGATATACACTGTACTAGTGCCGACATTGTGCATGCTCTGTTGCCTGTGTGTATGTGCCTGTGGTTCTGTCAGTGTGATCATGTGATGTATCTGACCCCAGGAATGTGTCAATAAAGTTTCCCCTTCCTGGGACAATGAATTCACGGTGTTCTTATTTCAATTTCCAGGAGTGTATATTAAGTATATATTGTTCATATTATATAGAGACTGCCAACAAAATGCAATTTCAGTGTTGCATCAAGTATATTAAAGCAGATTCAGTTGTTAAAACGTATTTAGTTGATGGAAATGTCCTTAATATTAACTCAAATTGTAACAACCTATGGTTTACACTAGGCGATATTCTAAAATATGTTCAAGATGAATTAGAATGTGAATTAAAATCATACGTTTGCGCTGTGTGAAAGCATGAGATGACAAACGATTTGTGCTGCAAGCCAAAGCTAACTGTGGCATCTGAGTATGCGAAACAAAGGTGATTTATTGTATGAAATTGGAAAAAGAAATTTATAAAAAAATTTATGTACGCAGTATTTTTGTACGGGGCTGTCTCGACCCATTCCCTCTGTAATTCTTTGTAATGTTGATGCCTCATTATAATAAAGTTAGAGAGCTATTGAGATATACAGAGGGACATTTACAGAGAAAGAGAGAGAGAGAGGAAGTTTTGTTAAGGCAGTATCTGACTTTAACATTGTTTCTTCTCTATAAATCAGAGAGATGATGAAACCTTTGTGGAACTACTGTAGCTCGTTTGTTAATGTTGTGTACTCCCATGTCAGATGAAATGTGGAGTTGTGTGTGTGTGTATGCGTGTATGTGTGTTCCTGACGTGTTTTTGATGTGGAAATTCTGCAAGTTATACCTTTTGTGTAATTTTTTAGATAAATAGCCTTGAACAAGACGCAGAAAAATTCAGATCGTTCAGATACTTCTGATCAAACTAAAGATGGTTGCTATGGAGCTACAATGCGATCGGCTGTTTCATTATAAAACCCACTGGAAAACTACACTGCGATTGACTGGTGGGAAGAGGGGGATGGAAGCAGGAAGGTGAGGTGGACGGGACGGCCATCGTGACGTCATTTAAAGTAGGCGTGGATTGTCACGAGATGATGATTACGTCATAGATGGACGCGAGCGTGAAGTACATTTGATGACCTCCATAGTATTTATGGTCGCGTGCAGGATCGAATTGCTTCCAGAATCATCATTCCATTTCTGCTTTTGTATACCTTTTAGGCAGTATAAGCCAACGGCCTTGCCGCAGTGGTAACACCGGTTCCCGTCAGATCACCGAAGTTAAGCGCTGTCGGGCTGGGCTAGCACTCGGATGGGTGACCATCCGGTCTGCCGAGCGCTGTTGGCAAGCGGGGTGCTGTCAGCCCTTGTGAGGCAAGCTGAGGAGCTACTCGATTGGGAAGTAGCGGCTCCGGTCTCGTAAACTGACATGCGTCCGGGAGAACGGGCTGAGGATGACATGGTGACTGGTCGATACCCTTGGACCTTCATGACCTGTTCGGACGGAATTTAGTTTATGCAGTATAAGCTAAAGTCCGTACTAGGTATCTCCCTTCCTAATGTCATTAACTGCTTCCGCCTCTGCTGAGAATTGCGATTTTTTTCTGTTTTATAACATTTGTAATCGTAGGCTGTACTTGATTTGATCTTCCTTCAGCAAACGTTACCTAACGCCGATGCCGCTGCTAACGGACGTAGGTCGTCAGAAGGTTTATTACTTCCGCTACCTTATTCGTCTCTGATATTAAATATTTACGGAAGGTCAACACACAGTAAACGTAACAGAAAGTCTGCTGGAAGATATCTGGGTGGTATGTAGGTTACATATCTGGAATATACGTTGCTGCAGTGCGTGACTTCCTCTACAAAGACGCATAACTCACATAGATGGCCTGCTGAATATGAAATGTTCGTCCCACAACGCGTAGGAGGTCGGCTGGCCTCCACTGCGTATTTCTTACTACGTCTTGTGACCCAGAATAAAACTGAAGAGCCGCTGGTAAATTCCGGGAACACACGGATGTGCCGCAAGTGGAAATAGCCTCTGGGAAGCGAAAAAGAGAACAAGAGTGAGGGAGACAGGGAAACTTGTTTGTTTGTGAAACTTTGTGCTACTCTTTTATTCTAATTCTGCTTTTAAAAATTCATGAGTGGGAGATTAGCGCACAATGAAAAATAGCAGTAACAGACGAGCGAGAAATGCATGTCCCAAGCGGATGGCGAACGCTTCTGAGGAATGGTATAGAGAGCTGACTTCAGTAGCAGTCGAATGTATCTAAAGTTCGAAGGCGTTATAGCACGAATAAGGGTCCAGCTATATTGTATGTTCCATATTAAGATCCGAACAATTACGAGGGTCACTCCAAAAGAAATGCACACTATTTCTTTTTAAATCCATCTTTTATTTTACGTGTTTGAAAGTCTTACAGTGTGTAGATACATACTTTAGGTACAATATTTTCATTTCTCCACATAATTTCCATCCCTCTCAACTGCCTTACGCCATCTTTGAACCAGCGCCTGTATACCCGCACGGTAAAATTCTGGACCAACCTGTTGGAGCCACTGTTTGGCAGTGTGCACAAGGGAGTCATCATCATCATCAAACCTCGTTCCACGAAGAGAGTCTTTCAGTTTCCCAAAGAGATGATAGTCCCATGGAGCCAGGTCAGGACTGTAAGGCGGCTGTTTCAGTGTTGTCCATCCGAGTTTTGTGATCGCTTCCATGGTTTTTTGACTGACATGTGGCCGTGCATTGTCGTGAGACAGTAAAACATCTTGCTTTTGCCAAAGTGGTCGAACGCGACTTAGCCGAGTTTGAAGTTTTCTCAGTGTCGTCACATATGCATCAGAATTTATGGTGGTTCCACTTGGCATGATGTCCACAAGGAAGAGTCCCTCGGAATCTAAAACCATCGTAGCCATAACTTTTCTAGCAGTGAATTAGCATGACGTAACTCCACTGATTACCTCTTCGTCTCTGGTGAAAAATGATAGAGCCATGTTTCATCACCTGTCACAATTCTTCCGAGAAATTCGTCTGCACCATTCTCGTACTCTTCCAAAAGTTCGCTGCATATCGTTTTTCTTGTTTATTTGTGAGCCACTGTCAACATGCTGGGAACCCATCTGGCACAAACCTTTTTAATTCCAATACTTTCAGTATCCTGCAAACACTTCCTTCTCCTATCCCAACGTAGTGTGACAATTCGTTCACTGTGATGCGTCTGTCAGCAATCACCAATTCGTTATTTCTCAGCACATTGTCTGGAGTGTGTGCAGTACGAGGCCTGCCGCTGCGAGGACAATCCTCAATGTTGCCGTGCCCGCTTTCATCACATAACCTGCTTGCCCACCGACTAACTGTACTGCGATCGACAGCAGCATCTCCATACACCTTTTTAACATTTTGTGGATGTTTCCCACTGTCTCGTTTTCACAGCACAGTAATTCTATGACAGCACGTTGCTTCTGACGAACGTCAAGTGTAGCTGCCATCTTGAAGGCATGCTGTGACAGCGCCACTCACGGGAACAGGTTGAACTAAGTTTGAAGAAAGGCGGGGAGGATGTATCTACACATTGTATAACTTTCACACATGCAGAATGAAACGGTATTTTTAGAAAAATAGTGTGCATTTCTTTTGGAGTGACCCTCGTACTTTGTACTTCAAATTTGAGACGATAAGCAATGCTTCGTTTGTTTCCTAATTCCTAGAAGCATTGAAACACATTATGAACGGTGGGGCTCTGACACCTTAACATTGTGGCCTATATTACTACGATGGTGCTTCAACATCTATATTAGCTCGTGCGTCTATACTCCGCAAGCCATCTGAACAGTACACTATACCTTGATCTCTTAGCCAATGTACTAAACGAGTACCTATGCGACACTTCAACATTTACTAAACTAGCCTGTGATGTGGGTTCTTTTTCCCTCCAACTTTTCTATTTCCTCTATGAATCCCACTTGGTATCATCCCACACCTTCGGCCAATACACAAGAATCGATGGAAAAAGGGCTTTCGTAAGCTAATTCCTTCGCGCGTGGCCTACTCTTCATGAGGATTCTTCCAGTGAATCTCAGTGTGATATCTACTTTTCCTACGATAATTTTTGTGTGATCGCTCCACTTTAAATAACAACGTATGCGTGCTCCCGAGTATTTAACGGATGTGACGGCTTTTAGTGATAGTTCGGTAGAAGTCTATCGAACATTAACAATAGAATCGTAATCGGCGAAAAGACTGTACGACATACGTATCACTGACGACTAAAGCACAGAATACTGTACAGATCTTCTGTCTGAGATCTGAATGCACTAATTCTTTTGACATTTCCCACTGCACTGCTCTCTGCGACTGGAACGCCTTGATTTTCCTCACCTGTGTGTCTTCGAGAGTTATAGCTCCCGAACTGACATTTTTAGAAAAGAACTAGGATTCAAGAACGTACTAGTGAGTTGTTATCAAGTTTCAAACTCTAAAATATCTTTTAAAATTAAAAGATATACGTTACTAGCTCTTGAACACTAGAACCACGAATTTGCATAACACACAGATGCAAAACGAGAAGAAATTTCGCATGTGTCACTGCCAAGTACACTGTTGTGCAAAATTAAAGCAACAAGCGGAAATTTTGCTAGCTTGCGGTCATTTTGCTGTAAAACAGTATAAGCAGCTGATAGTAAAGTAGAACCAATGCAAAGAAAACACATCGTTGTCGGTACGAATATGGACAAAACATCTGAACTGCCTTCTCATGATGTAGCGGGTGTGGATTTTACGGAACTTATATACCACATGATCAAAAATCTTCATCAGCTCATTTACATCTACGTTGTTGTAGCTGGTCAATGCACTAAGTTGGTGGAGAATAAGTTTACTTTTTGAACCAATGAAAAACTCTCACGTACACAATGTGAGGGTAGGTTAGTATCCAAGCTTTTGATACTCAATGGTCAAAGTGTACGTAAGTTGGAGTGAGCAAAATCTAAACTGAACATTTACTGTGGCCTAATGTGCGATGGTACTTTACCAAGTGGCATCTACAACAGCGTTGTCTCCGTGCTGGATCTGAAACTCTAATTCCCTATTCTGACCTTGACTGAATACTTTGTCTCAACTTTCATACGTACTGTAGAACGTTAATCTTTCCCTAGTCGAAATAATGGCTATTGCACACTCGCTAAGGGTTGCAGCAACATGCACAATTTCTCTGCTTGCAAAAATTCCCACAGGAATAATAAACTACCTCTATGCTGTCCGTTGCCACAATACGTGAAGCATATCGTCCTCACTTCGCAGAAAGCAAAGCTCTCAAGCCCACGCTGTATTCATCACACTTGTGTGGCCCATCACAAGACGAGAGAAAGAGATAACAATTTTAGGTCTCAAAAAGCTTTTATATAATGGGGATCTCCCTAACGTGTTGCGTCTGTGTCCCCCAGTATGGCTTTAGCCAATCACCGTCCTGCTAGAGGTCAATTTTATTTTTTCTTGCTGGGTCCCATCTTAGCCCTGTTAACGCCGTGCAGCCACTTTCGCTCGGTCCTAGCTGTATTTACGTTAAAAGGAATAATGTATTGTTCTGGTCTTATCCCTTTCTGCACTGCAGCTCGTCCTTCTTTCGTTAAATGTGGTTTTCCTAGGTCATTAACCACCTGCTCAGTTTTTCTCCAAAATGCAATTCACTTTAATTTGTTCATTCATGCCCCTGTCCATATATTGGTAGATATTGTTTTGTTAGTTTTAGGTACATGAGATTAACTGCAGTTGCCTTTTGTTGAAATAAAATAATTATTATTTCCTGGGGATGTCATACTGTATTGTACTGTCACTATGGATCAAGCTTATGTTGGGTCCATAAAATCCAGATACCTTACAATGTAAACAACTGCAACATGCATAACGGTAGACAAATGTTCTTCCTTTTTTCCAACTCAATTGATTTGTGTACACAATCCGATAACAGGTTAATGTGCTCAGTATGGAGTGTTCCTGTCTCTTTCCACAATGCTTGGGTCCCGAAACAGTGTTCTACATTCCCACCAGATCTAAATCCGTCAAGACTCACTCTCCCGAACAAATCGGAATTCATCTATGAAAAGAGCATTGACCCACTGTGAAGAAGCGTCAGAGGTACACATATAGCAGGTCTCTGACTATAAAGGTCACTCTACCTAAGATCTCTGCACACCATTTACCTCGATACAACACATTAAGTGGATGCTGCAACGTCGATGCCAGTTGCCGTGCGGTACTAAGGCAGTGCTGTCAAGCCTTTGCAGCAAACAACGGGCCTCTCTTTCTGATGTCACAAGTGCTCAGCTCTTTTCCGATCTTTGGGTTACAGTTTCAGTCTCAATAAACTGTGGCCAAATCTGAAAAACAACAGAATGATTCACGTTAAGCCATCGAGCCACTTCTGTTTGCCACTGTCCTACTTTCATTCTTCCTATGGCCCTCCACTACAGATAGTCTGGCAGGCATCTTCTCTGTACCGTACTGTCTGTGACTGTGTACACAGCGACTGTGGAGGTGGAACTACCTGGTAAACACTACCGCTTTGATAAAAGCACTGACGTCATCGCTGGATGGTTGTCCATTGACTGGAATACCATCTTTCGTACACAACACGATCGTATGGGCATCTGTTCACTGTTTGTATGATTATATCGTGAATTCGACAAGGACGGGGAAATAGCGGTTTGTTGCTTTAATTTTGGACACCAGTATAACGTAGTCTTGTTAAACTTTGATCATACATAGAAAGAACTGCTATATTATGTACAGACGTAAACTGCATAAATTACGCAAAGAGATGAACAGCAATTACAACTATATTCAAAGAGAATATTTACGCTGAAGTCACAAGGACTTTTGATATCCCCTAGACATTACAAAAGGAGGGACATAGTTCTAAAGGGGGCGCGTGATCACCGCGGACGGTAATGCATGTCCTTCAACGTGTTCCAGTGTTGATCGCTGGGTTAGTAAGGAGTGGTATGGTGTTCCATTTCACCACCATAGCAGTTGACAGATGCTGGATAGTGGCTGCAATACATCCCCACAGCCTACCCCACAGGAGCTCGTTGGGATTTAAATCGGTGGAACGGGCAGCCCAGTCTATCAGCTCTCGTTTCAAGAGCCCCTCCCCCTGCGCAGTTCGATGCGGTTGCACACTGCCATCCATAAAAATGAATTAATGTACCAGTGCACTTATGAAAGACGTGAAAGTGGCGGAGGGGGGAGCTGACTGTTGACTAAACCATTTTAAAAGAATTCGCAGTAATTACACTCAAACAACATTATACCTCCCTACACCCCAACAAATGGACCACCAATACGAAAATGTTCAACGTTGTTCCTGGGTGCGTTACGTTTTCGTGCCTTTACCCACATGAGGATACGTCCAGCATTGCCGAACGTAATCATTTCGGTAGTCGAAGTGTTATTGCGTGCGAAGACATAATGTTGCATCGTCATACTGACGCCCTTCCCCATAGCCGCCGTTTAGGGGTGTCTTTGGTCCTTATTTAATTTTTATAGACGATAATGTGCAACTGCATCCAACAGCGAAGGTAGGGGAGCTCTTGGAACAAGAGGGTATTCAGGGAATGAACTGGCCTGCTATTCAAATGGTTCTGAGCACTATGGGACTTCTGTGGTCATCAGTCCCCTAGAACTTAGAACTACTTAAACCTAACTAACCTAAGGACAGCACACACATCCATGCCCGAGGCAGGATTCGAACTAGCGACCGTAGTGGTAGCGCGGTCCCGATAATGTTGTTGCTTTAGAGACTGAGCGCCTAGAACCGCTAGACCACCGCGGCTGGCTGGCCTGCTATTCCCCCGACTTAAGTGCTATCTTGGTCGTGTGGTATGTGTTGGGGAACATACTGCAGGACGTCCACATGTACCAATGACTGGCGATCCAGCACTTGTCCACCGCCCTGGGGTGAAACTCAAACGCCCTACCACAAGAAATCCTTCCCAACATGTGTGGCCAGCAAAGGAGCACATTGCCGTCTGTGACGATTGTTAAGAACCATGTCCTAGGGAACGTCATAAATCGCTGTGACTTCAGTGTAATTATTGCCTTTGAATAAAAGTGTCGTTTATCTTCATCTCATTGCGTATTTCTTTCATTTATCTTCTGCACTATACTGCAGCAGTTCTATGTACGGTCCAGTTTCATCCAGCTCTACTTGTCACTGACACATCATGCAAAAGTTACTTTCGTCCTTAATTGCATACCACTGTATAACTAAAACACAGCTAGTACGTTCCTCTCCGCTCTCAGTTGCATTACTTCAAGGCACAATGATAATGTGACTGCGTTTTTATCCACAAACATTTTCATGCGACTACCCAAACACAGGAAAGCTCTCTCCTGTTTCAGAAAGTCTCATTTAACCTTCAACACATGGCCTTGTAACCGTGAACATTGCGTCTGCTCGATGGCTGACCGTAAGTGGTGTACTTCAGCAAGCAGGCAGCCGCACTTACAATTCGCCAGCCACCACCGTTGCATGTATTTCTCCTTCGTCGCCTGTGCCAGTCACCACTTACCAGGATTAACTCGCTATTGGCTGAACTGTCCACCATCCACAATAGCATCTGTAGATTCTTGTAATTATTTTTTCTGTGTCGTACTTGGTTCTTATAAATTTACACTCTTTTGGGGAAAGATCGGGTAGTACCAGACCGTAAGCTTTATCGAATGATAATATTCACATTAAACAATATAATGATGCTTTTCTTAACATAGTTATAAAACACCATGTCACTTGATTCACTGATTTTTAAATAATTTTTCATTCTTTCTAATTTTGTTTGTTTAAATTTGAGGAGGGCGGTTTCACACATGAATCCTCAATGTGTAAAAAAATGAATTTTATTCTAAAAACATTTAATTGGATCGTAAATGGTTATAAGCTTGAACTTGTCCAGCACCTCATTTAGGTTGTCAAATAATATGTCACCTTAGTTCTTCCTGAAACGCCCTGCAAACTTAAGGATTCCGGGTCCTCAGGATTAAGTTTTCACGTCGTTTGAAAATCATACTAAATGTTGTGTTGGCAGAAGAGCCAACACCGTGTTACTAGAGGATTGCCGAAATGCACGCAGGCTGGCGTGAGGAGGGAAGAACTATACTGACATTAGGTCTGGAACATGACAAGGAATTAGTTTGATACTTAACTTTAATCCATTAATGATGAACGTCGCTCTTGACGGTACATGATTCACAATATTATCTGTTCAGAATACATTCTTGAAGTAACTGAATATGGTGCCTTGCTAGGTTGTAGCAAATGACGTAGCTGAAGGTTATGCTAAACTGTCGTCTCGGCAAATGAGAGCGTATGTAGACAGTGAACCATCGCTAGCAAAGTCGGCTGTACAACTGGGACGAGTGCTAGGGAGTCTCTCTAAGACTAGACCTGCCGTGTGGCGGCGCTCGGTCTGCAATCACTGATAGAGGCGACACGCGGGTCCGACGTATACTAACGGACCGCAGCCGATTTAAATGCTACCACCTAGCAAATGTGGTGTCTGGCGGTGACACCACAGTAAGAGTCTTCACCCACTTTTGTTTTTGTCTTATTGACCGGTTTTATTTTTAGTTGCTGTCCATATTTGTGCACTAGATTTAAGAACACATCTTTACTCAACGGCATAAACTGGATATCAACATCTTTAACATGAATATCACTAAGTGTTCTCGGAAAAACTTACCTATATTACTAAACGGCTTACCCAGTTCATGGTGCACACTCTCAGCTGCTGGTTGCCTGCCTAACGGCTTAAAAGGGTAGTAAAACGTTGATTTCCAATATTTCGTATAATTATCACCCGAATTTAAAAATTTAAAACGCTTTCGTAATCTGCTCGTTAACAGGAATCATGTTACGTTAAAGATACAACACAGTAAGTCAGGTAGACTGTCAGAAACTGTGTATATTTCGTGAGGCAGTGTAAATGAAGGAGCGGATATATCCAGATTACATTTATGTTGATTAGCCCTTAACGACTTCCAACAAACTTTACATGTAAGTCCAATCATTTACGAAACTTTCTTGCTGACGCTAGTTACAAAACGTCGAATGAAAAAACGTTAATCACTTCCAACATTTTTTGTGTTCGTACAGCAAAATTTCAGCATCAGACACGATGTCTTCATTTATTACTTCTTTAGTGCTAACTCTATTCTCAACACATTTTGCAGACAATATCCACATACACTCCTGGAAATGGAAGAAAGAACACATTGACACCGGTGTGTCAGACCCACCATACTTGCTCCGGACACTGCGAGAGGGCTGTACAAGCAATGATCACACGCACGGCACAGCGGACACACCAGGAACCGCGGTGTTGGCCGTCGAATGGCGCTATCTGCGCAGCATTTGTGCACCGCCGCCGTCAGTGTCAGCCAGTTTGCCGTGGCATACGGAGCTCCATCGCAGTCTTTAACACTGGTAGCATGCCGCGACAGCGTGGACGTGAACCGTATGTGCAGTTGACGGACTTTGAGCGAGGGCGTATAGTGGGCATGCGGGAGGCCGGGTGGACGTACCGCCGAATTGCTCAACACGTGGGGCGTGAGGTCTCCACAGTACATCGATGTTGTCGCCAGTGGTCGGCGGAAGGTGCACGTGCCCGTCGACCTGGGACCGGACCGCAGCGACGCACGGATGCACGCCAAAACCGTAGGATCCTACGCAGTGCCGTAGGGGACCGCACCGCCACTTCCCAGCAAATTAGGGACACTGTTGCTCCTGGGGTATCGGCGAGGACCATTCGCAACCGTCTCCATGAAGCTGGGCTACGGTCCCGCACACCGTTAGGCCGTCTTCCGCACACGCCCCAACATCGTGCAGCCCGCCTCCAGTGGTGTCGCGACAGGCGTGAATGGAGGGACGAATGGAGACGTGTCGTCTTCAGCGATGAGAGTCTCTTCTGCCTTGGTGCCAATGATGGTAGTATGCGTGTTTGGCGCCGTGCAGGTGAGCGCCACAATCAGGACTGCATATGACCGAGGCACACAGGGCCTACACCCGGCATCATGGTGTGGGGAGCGATCTCCTACACTGGCCGTACACCTCTGGTGATCGTCGAGGGGACACTGAATAGTGCACGGTACATCCAAACCGTCATCGAACCCATCGTTCTACCATTCCTAGACCGGCAGGGGAACTTGCTGTTCCAACAGGACAATGTACGTCCGCATGTATCCCATGCCACCGAACATGCTCTAGAAGGTGTAAGTCAACTACCCTGGCCAGCAAGATCTCCGGATCTGTCCCCCATTGAGCATGTTTGGGACTGGATGTAGCGTCGTCTCACGCGGTCTGCACGTCCAGCACGAACGCTGGTCCAACTGAGGCGCCAGGTGGAAATGGCACAGCAAGCCGTTCCACAGGACTACATCCAGCATCTCTACGATCGTCTCCATGGGAGAATAGCAGCCTGCATTGCTGCGAAAGGTGGATATACACTGTACTAGTGCCGACATTGTGCATGCTCTGTTGCCTGTGTCTATGTGCCTGTGGTTCTGTCAGTGTGATCATGTGATGTATCTGACCCCAGGAATGTGTCAATAAAGTTTCCGCTTCCTGGGACAATGAATTCACGGTGTTCTTATTCCAGTTTCCAGGAGTGTATACCGCCGAATCTACTCGGAAAATTATATCATTGTATTGACACGTAATTCAGGAGATAAAACGTCATCAAAATCGAGATGCTTGAAAACTAATTTTTTCTTGAAACATAGGCCAAATTATTCACACTATATTCACCGAGTGTTTGATAATGAGATTTTCCACATTCTTTACACATAATGAAAACATTTACTTCCTATCTTAACGTCAAATATTTAACACATTAGCTCATTTGTAAAGTAATCAAATATTTGAAGCCGTTTTATACATCGGAATTCGATTCTTTAAAGAATCGGGAGTGGAGGTTTAGTGGCTATTTCCAAAACAGCTTTCATGGCCAGCTCTTTGTTCTAACGTAACCCTTTAAGTCTATCATCTAACATACGCATTGTTTCTCACTCCCACCCCTGATTCTCATCTGAAGAAGCTGAATTCGTTATATCTGCACATTTGTCAATATCCATACAACCAATTTATTCCATGTTCATTATTCGCGAACAACTTTTTCTCTTAGCTCTGAATCCACTGATCTGTTTTCGCTGTGTCGTCTGCTGCAGTAGTGCACCTGCTGCAGTTCTTCTGGGTGTGAGTGGCCTAAGCTAATAGCGGAGCAGGCAGGGCCGTCTGTGGGCATTCTTTGCAAGTTTCTAAGTTGAACAAAGCAGTATCTTCTGCTTATTTGGTTCGTGAGTGTGTCAGACGTAAAGTGTACTTACTTATGGTGTGGAATGATGTCCTCCTGCCTCAGTGAGGTGGCTCCAATTTACACACGCTCACATTAATGCGAGCACTGCGTTATGTTTGAAGTCAACGTGCAATAACCGCGGGGGGACGCGGAAGACAGTGCAGTGTTTGTCGTGATGCGGAAAGGGAGCGATTTATCTGACGTACAAAAGAGCATGATCATTGGCTTTGAGGCTGAAGAATAATCAGTATTATAGAACACCCAGTATAATGTCGTTTATTGAAACTGAACTACACTTCTCCAACAATCACTATATACACACAAAGAAAACAAATAACATATAGACAACTATTCATCAAGAGCGTCGATGAGGTCCGTCGGAGCTGGTCCTAGCTCAACGAAGAACTGGCTGTACTGCTGCTGCGCTGGCCTTATAAGGCTGGCGGAGATCGGCGGAGTACTCCAACTTTCCCTGTGTCTGTGAGGCGACCTCTGCAGAAAAAGGTTCGCATTAGTCTCTAGCAAGTTCTGTTTATTTTGAAGAACTGTTTTCCACGTGGTTGAGCCTGCAAGAGCTTGTGATATGTTATATGGGACACAGGGGTGTGTTGAGTGTAGTCTGCCTGACAGGGGCCGTCTGTGGCAGATGTAGCACGGGCTGGACGGATTTAGTTTTTAAACAGCGCGCCGCTGTGGTTAAATTGTAAAGTGCACGGCAAACTGATATTATCCAACTGCGATGGTCCAAAGGCCCTAAATGACAGGTGTGGTCGACGGCTACAGAGATGTGTACGGGTGAACAGACGTGCAACAGTTGAGCACCTGACTGCCAAGACCATCCAAGGGGCTACCAACAGTCTCTTCTCAACGACCGTTCAGCGAACATTGCTACGCTTGGACCTCCACAGCAGGCGCCTCGTTCAGGCATCGATGTTGACTGCTGTTCAGCAGCGATTAAGCCTGGAATCTGTGCGTAAGTACCCCAAATAGATGCCAACTGAATAGTGGAAGGTCGACTTTTCAAATGAATCACGTTTTATGCTCCATCGGATAGGTAGCTGTTGGCGTGCAACAATCGTTGGAAGGGACAGGCTGCAGTGGGGAAAGTCGTGGCCTGGGTAATGTTTTCGTGGCATTCCATGGGTGAGATCGTCATTCTAGGAGGCAAAATGGATCCACATATATATGTGTGTTTCCTTGGGGACCATTTCCACCCCTACATGCAGTTCCTTTTTCTCAACACGATGGCATCTACCAATACGACAACGCAATGTGTCACACGGCTCTCAGTATACGTGTGTCGTTTTAAGAGCATCAGGATTTATCCTTAGTCGATAAGGCTGTTTGCATCATAGATCCTCATCCGAGAAACCACGGCACTGGAGTCAACAATGTCTCCACAAACCTGTAACTTATAGAAACTCGTTGACTCTCTTCCTCCATGTCTCGCAGTGGTCCGTGCTGCATAAGATGGTTATTCAGGCATTTGACAGGCGGTCACATTAACGAGACTCGAGACTGGCCAGTGTGTGTGTGTGTGTGTGTGTGTGTGTGTGTGTGAGAGAGAGAGAGAGAGAGAGAGAGAGAGAGCTATGATTGGTATATGTGTGAATGTTTTAGTAGAAATAAAGCTCTTCCATACGGCAATTGTGGGGCAAAGCAGCGCGGGATAGCCGAGCGGTCTAGGGCGCATTGTCACAGGTCGCGCGGCTCCGCCCCATCGGAGGTTCGAGTCCTCCCTCGGGCATGGGTGTGTGTTTTGTCCTTAGCGTAAGTCAGTATAAGTTGGATGAAGTGGTGTGTAAGCTTAGGGCCGATGACCTCAGCAATTTGGTCCCATTACACCTTACCACAAATTTCCAATTTTTTTTTGTGGATCAAAAGGAAACATTTTTGCATTACTGAGTGCGTGGCAAGCCATGTTGGCCAGTCGAGATTTATCTGGCTCAACCGCTGAATGTTACCGCCTCAGATATGTTCTGTATCCTACGTGATTTTCAAATGTACATTGAAGAACTGATAAGGGCATTGGTGTACTGCAGGCTGCACTTAATTCAAGTAACTTTGGTTGGTGTGTCCGTGTGAAAGTTTTGTATTCGTGAGGCACAGCAATAATTTCAAGATTAACCCAAATCCTATACCATCATTTCAAATTCGTACCTTTTTATGAATGCAGTTAAATGAAGTTCAAGTTTCGTTAGATACCAAATGCGAGGAACCGTAAGGCCTTGCACGAATGATTATTTTGTTATCAGCAAGTTACCCTCAGATCAAGAAAGGTAAGTTTGTATATAAAACGTCGAGGAAGCAACTGCACCACGTTCTGATGCATATTCATTTATTTATTTTTTTGGTATCCGAGAGATGTTTATCAACTGAATGTCCGTTTATTAGTGTCGTCTGAAGTGGATACGGAATGTGTGGAACATGTCACGCAAATGTAAACAGAAGAGCAAATGTACATTTTAATGTATATTGCGTTTTTTAAGAATAAATAGTCATCTGTAGGCGATACGTATACAGACATGGCCTTGTGTACATGATATTTTTTAACTACAAAGTCCTATATTTTATCCTAATTCACAATGAACACGTCTAGTAACAAAATTTTTTTGAGGACCTGAAGATGACAGTTACAACTGCGGAAACCAGTTGTCAAAAATAAAGACGAATTTATGCGATCTTGGCTGTTGAGAGCTTTTATACAATGCAACAGTCAGCGTTTATAAGTGTCATACAAAGTTCCACTTTGGGTAATTAGTAAAGCCCACAAGAAGTAATACAATGCATTATGACTGCCCACAGTATAGATTCTTCAGTCACCGATAATTACCACAGTATTACATGAACTGCGATATTACAAGTTCACCAAAGGGACGTGACTGAACTCACCGATTTCGGTTTGTACATTCCTGTTCAAAGGAAAATGATGTTAGGAAGATTCAATTTGTTTTCAGTAATGGGAAAGTTAAACAGTTGGTAATACTGAACTACTTCGGCCTCCGTACAATGCGCTACTTAATTACTGGTGTCTGAAGAACCTAAACTGCGGGTAGCTGTGCCGTTGTTTATCTTTGCGTACTGCGAGTCTCTGTTGCGTTGAGAGCAGGGTGGAAGCAAAGCAGTATACTATTATCGCACCAGTGTGTGCACACCAGAGTCGTTAACACGCAAGTGTTGAGAGCACGGCAGGATTGGACAGGTGCAGGAAGCTGCAATTCTGTCCCATATTATCCGTGGCCCTGGGGACTGCTCGGGATCCTCAACCAGCAGCAATAGCGACAGCTCAGCACTGTCGTCGTCTACACTCTTCATCCTCACAGCTACAACATCGTGAGACTGCTAAGTGAAAAATTATGAACTTACATAGCCATCACCCAGAAGCGTTTCTTTTACAAAATATGACTAACTTGAGCATAACTTTGCTCTTGTGCAACGCAGCTAGCTCTTTATTCGCACGAAGTAATGGCCGCTATCGACAGGGGATCTCAAGTTGATTCCGTATTTCTAGATTTCCGGAAAGCTTTTGACACCGTTCCTCACAAGCGACTTCTAATCAAGCTGCGGAGCTATGGGGTATCGTCTCAGTTGTGCGACTGGATTCGTGATTTCCTGTCAGGAAGGTCGCAGTTCGTAGTAATAGACGGCAAATCATCGAGTAAAACTGAAGTGATATCAGGTGTTCCCCAGGGAAGCGTCCTGGGACCTCTACTGTTCCTGATCTATATAAATGACCTGGGTGACAATCTGAGCAGTTCTCTTAGACTGTTCGCAGATGATGCTGTAATTTACCGTCCAGTAAGGTCATCCGAAGACCAGTATCAGTTGCAAAGCAATTTAGAAAAGATTGCTGTATGGTGTGTCAGGTGGCAGTTGACGCTAAATAACGAAAAGTGTGAGGTGATCCACATGAGTTCCAAAAGACATCCGTTGGAATTCGATTACTCGATAAATAGTACAATTATCAAGGCTGTCAAATCAACTAAGTACCTGGGTGTTAAAATTACGAACAACTTCAGTTGGAAAGACCACATAGATAATATTGTGGGGAAGCCGTGCCAAAGGTTGCTTTTCATTGGCAGGACACTTACAAGATGCAACGAGTCCACTAAAGAGACAGCTTACACTACATTCGTTCGTCCTCTGTTAGAATATTGCTGCGCGGTGTGGGGTCCTTACCAGGTGAGATTGACGGAGGACATCGAAAGGGTGCAAAAAAGGGCAGCTCGTTTTGTATTATCACGTTATAGGAGAGAGAGTGTGGCAAATATGATACACGAGTTGGGATGGAAGTCATTACAGCATAGACGTTTTTCGTCGCGGCGAGACCTTTTTACGAAATTTCAGTCACCAACTTTCTCTTCCGAATGCGAAAATATTTTGTTGAGCCCAACCTACATAGGTTGGAATGATCATCAAAATAAAATAAGAGAAATCAGAGCTCGAACAGAAAGGTTTAGGTGTTCGTTTTTCCCGCTCGCTGTTTGGGAGTGGAATAGTAGAGAGATAGTATGATTGTGGTTCGATGAACCCCTTGCCAAGCACTTAAATGTGAATTGCAGAGTAGTCATGTAGATGTAGATGTAACTTGCAACATTTGAAACATGTAGGCACCTGGGTTGTCTTTGTCCTCAGACATTATTACCAGGCAGGGTCCCTTCCCTTTCCAAGCAATCACCAGGTGCCTTAAAATCACGAAACTTGATTAATTATTTATTGACAGTTTTATATGTTTGCTAATGACTAATTTCAGTCTAAATTTCATTTATTCTGTGTTTAGCTCAGCTAGCGACTTCTGCTGCCTTGGTATGTATTTTACTGTTGTTATATTAAAAGTAAAATCAGTTGCTCATCTGCTTAAGGGAGTTGGAACGCCCTATCCCGATAATGTTGAATTTAATGACTTGGCTTCCCTGTATTTCAAGAACCACTGTACCCATTGTCATGAAACTTTTACAGGACACTAAACCGTATGTTCTGAGTCTACTGAACAACAATAACTGCATTTCAGTCACTGTTCTAGGAAATACAATTTTTTGATTACACTGTTAAAATTGTGTGTACTTTTTTGTACGTTACCCTAAATAATTTTAATTGTACATACCATTATGCTCTTCTTTTAGTCCAGTAGCTCAGGATATGTATGTTATTACTCCCTGAAAATTTGGATACTCTACTCGTAGTGGTTTCTGAGATTTAGGGAAAAATGCAATAAAAAAGTAAATTTTCAGGAACAGCTTCTTAAGTGTCAGAAGACTGTAACTCACTTCGTATACTCTTATTTTTTTATTCAGAAGCACCCTGCACCATACTGTAGATCATCTTCATGATGTTTTTCCAAGTTTTTTCTTCTTTTCTTCTTTCTGGACTCCTTACTGGCCAACTGTGCTGCATTCTCTGCTTTATCAGTGCGAACCTTGTCCATCCATTCAAGTTCTCTAATGCAGTTTGCTCCAGGATTAATTCCCATGTACTGTAGCTCTTCCACATTACCAATCACTGACTCCCGCCCCCCCTCCCCCCTTTAGTGTCTTCATTCCAACAAAAACTTTTTTTGGGAAGTGAATCCACATAAGATTATTGAACTACTAACTGGGATTTTGAGTCTGACCATCCAGACACTTCTTCAGTAATTCAGGATTTGGCAGGTCTCTGTAAATAGGTTTTATGATACCCATGACTGCTGCTGGGGTGGAATGTTTATGGCGGTATGAACTGTTTGAGTACTGAGCATTGCGGTAATTGCACCATGAATCAGGTCCAGGAGGGCAAAGGTAGTGCACTGGTGTTTCATCAGTTGACAGTCTGTGGAAGAAGGTAGCCCATACTGCCTGCTTCATTTTTAACAAATCCTCAGTGTTAATTCTAATGACCATCCTACAATACTGCTGTAATTCGTCAATCATTTTGTCTGTCAGCCTGCTTCTTATGGTTTTACCATCAGAAAGTTTCTTGTCTCTGAAACTTTGTTTCAACTTCCTCAACCTAGTGCCCACCCTCTTCTAGACATGACCAACACATTCCAGTTTTGTGATAATCTTCTCACCATAAGTCTGAGCGGCTACTGTAGTGTTATATGCTTTTGAGTCTCTATCACGTAAGAACTTTGTGTAACACACTCCCCTCTCGTTCACAGATCGATAAAAATTTCAGTAGCTGAACCACTTGTTACTTCATAATTTCTGTCACAGATTTGCCCCTTCTTCATTCCCTGATTTACATTTTTAGCTATGTTTGGTTAAAATCAGGAAATCTATTACCTTTCCAGTATCCACACTGGTCACCTTAGCAACAGAATTCTTAGAACTGTAGCCATGCTTCTGCGAAGTGCAATCAAAAGCTACTGGTATGTCAGTCAGAAGAACATAATGTTATGGATAATTGAAATTATTTAGGATAACGTACAAAAAAGTACTCAAAACTTTAACTGCGTAGCTAAAAAATTATATTTCGGAAAGCAGTGGCTGAAATACAATTATTGTAACTCAGTAGCCTCAAAACAAACAGTTTAATGTCCCGAAAAAGCTTCAGGTCAATGGCTACAGTGGTTACTGAAATACAGGGAAGCCAAGTTACTAAATTCAACATTGTCAGGTTAAGGCGATCCATCTCCCTTTAAAGGGAGTTCAGTCTTTCAATAATCAAAAGTAAATTGGTTGCCCTTTTCTAAATTTTACATTACGTTGCACTGAGGTTACTGAAAGTAATTTTTTTCTTTTTTACATAACAAAGCTTTAGTTACATTTATTTAACAAGAAAATCCATTTAACTTTACTTTCAAAATTTACTATTTTAGAATAAGTAACTGTAAACTCAATGCTTTCTGTTTCATTTATTTTCTCTTGAACTGTTGTACTGTGGAAAAGCGTCTACTGCGTCTTTGCGGTTACCTTTCTTAAGATTCCGGAGGTTCATTGCCCTAGAGGGCTGGCGACCGCTTTAATTAGCCCCTTTTATTTAATCAATGTCTTCTTTGCATTATCAGTAATTTGTGGAGTAAATATTACGTGGTACCTTTTCCTTCCTGAGTGGTTCGTGAGAGACTGCACTATTTATTCCACTTATTTCAAAATCATCAGCGACGACCACTTGCCATGTAGTTACCAAAGAAAGTGAACTAGATAAGCGATTAGACGAAAAGCTGCACTATGTGTCATGTCATTCTCATAACACTGAAACCTTTGCGAAGAAGGAGCGTTTCTATCCCCTCAAAAAACTGGGTGGATTGCATGCTAACGAATTCATTAAAAATTGTGGAAGAGTATTGCCTGAATCGTGGAAGGATAAGAGAAAAATTAACGCTGCAATCGACGCGCTAGCGGGCGAGGCTAAGCGATGGGGCTTAAATCTCGATATTGCGAACTGGAGCTTTCAAGGATTAAGAACGCTTTCTTGAAAGGAGATTGGTGAGAGAAGAAGCAGGCAGTTAATGGCGCGATTTCGCAGTGTCAAAACACTAAGAAGCGAACTCTCACTTCTCGATGAAAAGAATTTTGTGGAAGTTCGATCCGCAAACTAAAACAATTGCGTGATCGACTGACTGAATCAGAGATTGTCTGGGAGTTGTGGAAGAAGCATCCAGACGATTCCAAGAGATACGCAGGCAGTAGTTACAGAACAATTATGAAGACAAATGGCGGAATAACAGCGAAAATTTTAAGAATCGTGGTAATAGCAACAATTACCATCACAGCAACAATTACCATAACGTCAACAACTATAATGACAGTAACCATGGCAACTATGTAACCACCACCTTGGTAATAATAACTCACACCACTATAACAAAAAGAGTCATCGTGGGAAAAACAATAGTAGGAATGGCAGAGGCCAAAGGGCAGAGTAATGTGAATACAGTACATGATTCTCAACAGAATGATTGTAGACAGGAACAGAATCAGTAATTGCGACAGCCAGACAGAAATGGGCCTGTCAGGGAAACCATCAATCACGCCGCTTTGGGGTCCACCAGGCCTGGGAAGACCTTGGCGGTCATGAAGAAAGCCTAGGCAATGTCCCTAGGATAGATCCGGATGGATAAATGGGCGATGGCAGAATATGCCAGAAGACACGCTGTAACACCAATTGAAGATGAAAAGGCAGTCGACACGGCGATCACTGTTCGTAATAAGGATGAAAGTAGAGTACCGGTCAATGAGGAAGTGGCGGCCGCTCTAATGAAAACAATGGTGCCGCAGGCTCCAGTACAGTGTGATTCGCCGGCGGAATTAAAGATGTCAGTATCGAATAAAACCTCTGTCATCGCGCAGGGCAACGCAGAACGGTCGGATATATGACGAACTGAAGAATTACAGAGGATTGTATGGGAGGCGTGCTAATTCGGAGAACGGACAATATTTGACGCTTCAAACCCTGTAAGAAATTCGCGTTTATTAAGAAACGGAAAGCTGTGGCCGAATTTTGTAGCAATTGCAGTAGCCAACCCCAGCGACGTTGGTCCTAAAGGAAGCTGAGGCGAAGTTTCTGAAGAGGGTAAAGACGAGTTTTCCGAGCATGACCGGCTACGACTAACTGACGGCCACGTAGACTATCACACCTACGAGGTTAAGGCTGACGTCATACAATCAGACGAGTGGTATGGGTTGCGTGAGCTCGGGGGAAGAATTAGAAGCGGAAGCAGAGCACATTTCTCTAAAAAATTTGGAAGATGATAGCCATCTTTCCGAAGAAAATTTACGTGACTTGACTGTTAGCGAATTGTTGGTAATACAATGTTCATTAGTCGAAGAAATGGATAATGTCCGAAAGAACAGACACCATATCCGTATAAGTATATAATTCTGGCAATACCAGCCATGACCTTCTTCTTCTGTGCGGATGCACACATATTCCCCGAACTCTTACGGGACTTGGTAAGAATGTCTTCCACGAGAAATGAGTGTGTTGGCGTGGGACACTACGAATGTAGTGTGTGGACATACAAAGTGAGAATGTGGGTCTCCCAGGCGGCGTGCGGGAGATAGTCCCTGAAGTCACACTGTCCTCTGTGCCCTCGGTGGCTCAGATGGACAGAGTGTCTGCCATGTAATCAGGAGATCCCGGTTTCGAGCCCCAGTCCGGACACACATTTTCACCTGACCAATTCATATATATCAACGCCCGTCAGCAGCTGAAGCTATTAATATATAATCCTAATTTCGCTCTAGATGGCTGTAGGTCGGACATGTCTGACAGAACAGACACCATATCCATATAAGCATTTTTGCCCTAAACTGCATAAAAAAATTGAGGTCTCATTACGTACTGGACACTCGTCCGTTAGCAATGTTCGGTTTTCCTGAGCAGTCGTAGGGGAAGCACATCTGCCGAGAAATATAAGAATCTCATTCACAGCAACGCGGCCACCATTCAAGAAAATCCCAAGTCGGTTGAATATCTGGATGGAGATCTTACAAGTAGTTTTGACACGCAGGGCACTTCTCTGTGCTCTTGTGTTAGCATTATACCGTTGACTCCTAACTGGAATGATAAATCATGTAACAACGAAACACAACTGTGAAACAACATAACAAATACATATGTGGAAAATTTGTTTTTGGATGCCTGTATTCTGGCAGAAGTACATAGCGTCGCGTAAGAAAATAGCCGGTTTTCATCAGCTTGTTTGTCACTGTAGGAGAACTTTTCTGTATTAACTAGAATGAACGTTAATAACCTGTAGAAGAAGAGTCTGTTAATTAATCTACGACGCCAGCAGGTATGATACTGCAATACCTTCACAGCGTTTTCTTGTCTCAGTGTGTTGGTGACGGTCGTCGCTTTGCGTGACAAGGATGACTTCTGTCAAAGTCGTTTACTTTACAGCAAGACTGAAAAGTGCCGAAGAAAGCAGTGATGGAGCTTTGCAGCATCTGTCTGAGCTGCGATACAGTGGCTCATCCTAATTTTCAAGGCAACAGGAAAGGAATCTGGACTGGAGGTGAATGCACAAATTAACTTTCCTCTTAGCGTACCCTGTTACAAGCTATCTTAAGCTTCCAAAATGAGTACTAAAGACAGAACATGCGTCGTACAATGCTATAATTTTGCAGGTATAGGCAGTATATTTTGGGAGTGTGTGCAGAAAATGTTGCGAATGTAGCGGTAAAGAAGTAATAAACTGAAACGTCGTGCCTTTTGCTATTGTTGTATTGCCACAAGTGCGAAAATTAGCAAGTGCCAAACATTTTTCCTTTCATTATTTTGTTGAAGGGTGACAGAGAAAAAATTTCATAAAGGTTTGTAACTATGTGTAAAGTTCGTCGAATGTCACAAAGTGCTCTCATTCTCCAATACTGTTTAATACGCATGCTGTGAGTTTAGCTGCCTCAAGATATATTCACTGTTTCTAGCTTTAATATTTGACTTACCTTTCTAGACCTTTAACTTGCGATTAGACTTCTTAATAAGTACATTGTGGCAGCATTTTAAGTTTTTAAAATTCGGTCAATAATTCTATAAAATACTGAAAATCAAATTTTTGTTTCACCTAGAAGTTGTAGGAAGGCAACCTTCAACTGGGACTTGATATCCCGCCTTGTACTTTCATGCCTCTTGACCTCCCTCTCACGAGAAAAAATAGTATCAGCCCTCCAACCTTCTTTATTAATAAAAAATAGTCAATTTTTATATTTCCTTTGCGTTATTGTCTGTTTTACCAAATTGAATTTAGAAGGATTTTACGCAACAGAAACCAAAACTACATATATTGCGACGAAAATACGGACAAATTGTTTGTTATATCTTCATTATTCATTAACTATCAAACGGACAATATTTACATTTCAGCAAACTAGGATTGTAGGAGCATTAAAAATTTAAATTACGAAGTTAATAATTTAAAATATACTACGAAGTTGTGATAGTTGAGCTGGCAATCGAGAAAAAAGTTTCTCAACACGTGGCGTAGTAACAGAAACAGCTCTCGAAGATCCTTGCTTACATTTAGATTGAAACGGTAGTTCGTTTTCACAACAGCCAAAGCTCCAAATCTGGCCTCTCACTAGTGTCTTTGCCGAGCGGAGTGGCTAAGCGATTTGAGGTGCCTTATCACGGATTGCGCAGCCTCTCCCGCCGGAGGTTCGATTCCTCCCTAGGGCATGGTTGTGTATGTTGTTCTTAGCCTAAGTTAGTTTATGTTAGTTTAAGTAGTGTGTAAGAGTAGAGACCGATGACCTCAGCTGTTTGGTCCGTTATGAATTCACTAAAACACACACACACACACAAACAAACAAACAAGTATCTTGTCCCAAAAGGAATCAGAATCTTCACTGTACTTTGGCTCGATGTTGGGTATTCGTTGGTAATATGTGTCGAAAACTCCAACAAAGACGCTTCATTAAATTTACTCTTCAGCGAAGTATCACATGTGAGATAAATAGGCTGTATCTACAGAATGAAAGTCTTCACTTTTTCATTCCAAGTGAAGTGTAAAGTATATTTACTTTCTCAGAAATATCAGTGAGGTAAGCCATTTTCACTAGAAAATCTCCGTTGCTAAAATGTCTGCCAGAGAGTCACTTTTCTCCTTTAAGAAACGGAATACCTCATCCCTCAGTTCAGACGTGATTTTTAGCACTTCATCGCTTGAAAGGCATTGAAGATTATTTAAAAAAGAAGCAACTGAGTGTGCTTAGCACTCATCTCGTCACATAGCAATTCAAAAAGTCTTGAGTTTATAGATGTTGCTTGAAAACATTAACTGTTTCTTTACCCGCTTCTAGCACTTCATGAGGCCAGAGCCTCCAGATGTATCATGAAGTCAGTTCATACTGTATCAGGAGCAACAACTTTAACTTTCGTTTGCAAGCCACTATGAACTGCAGACAATGAGCGAGCTCCGTCTGTGTCTACTCCAATGAACTCCATGATACTGTATATGAGATATATGCTTGGCTCAATGAAGGACAACTTGGGTCTAAGAGCACCGGGTGTCTATTGCACACTCCTGGAAATGAAAAAAAGAACACATTGACACCGGTGTGTCAGACCCACCATACTTGCTCCGGACACTGCGAGAGGGCTGTACAAGCAATGATCACACGCACGGCACAGCGGACACACCAGGAACCGCGGTGTTGGCCGTCGAATGGCGCTAGCTGCGCAGCATTTGTGCACCGCCGCGGTCAGTGTCAGCCAGTTTGTCGTGGCATACGGAGCTCCATTGCAGTCTTTAACACTGGTAGCATGCCGCGACAGCGTGGACGTGAACCGTATGTGCAGTTGACGGACTCTGAGCGAGGGCGTATAGTGGGCATGCGGGAGGCCGGGTGGACGTACCGCCTAATTGCTCAACATGTGGAACGTGAGGTCTCCACAGTATATCGATGTTGTCGCCAGTGGTCGGCGGAAGGTGCACGTGCCCGTCGACCTGGGACCGGACCGCAGCGACACACGGATGCACGCCAAGACCGTAGGATCCTACGCAGTGCCGTAGGGGACCGCACCGCCACTTCCCAGCAAATTAGGGACACTGTTGCTCCTGGGGTATCGGCGAGGACCATTCGCAACCGTCTCCTCTGAAGCTGGGCTACGGTCCCGCACACCGTTAGGCCGTCTTCCGCTCACGCCCCAACATCGTGCAGCCCGCCTCCAGTGGTGTCGCGACAGGCGTGAATGGAGGAACGAATGGAGATGTGTCGTCTTCAGCGATGAGAGTCGCTTCTGCCTTGGTGTCAATGATGGTCGTATGCGTGTTTGGCGCCGTGCATGTGAGCGCCACAATCAGGACTGCATACGACCGAGGCACACAGGGCCAACACCCGGCATCATGGTGTGGGGAGCGATCTCCTACACTGGCCGTACACCTCTGGTGATCGTCGAGGGGACACTGAATAGTGCACGGTACATCCAAACCTTCATCGAACCCATCGTTCTACCATTACTAGACCGGCAAGGGAACTTGCTGTTCCAACAGGACAATGCACGTCCGCATGTATCCCATGCCACCCAACGTGCTCTAGAAGGTGTAAGTCAACTACCCTGGCCAGCAAGATCTCCGTATCTGTCCCCCATTGAGCATGTTTGGGACTGGATGAAGCGTCGTCTCACGCGGTCTGCACGTCCAGCACGAACGCTGGTCCAACTGAGGCGCCAGGTGGAAATGGCATGGCAAGCCGTTCCGCAGGACTACATCCAGCATCTCTACGATCGTCTCCATGGGAGAATAGCAGCCTGCATTGCTGCGAAAGGTGGATATACACTGTACTAGTGCCGACATTGTGCATGCTCTGTTGCCTGTGTCTATGTGCCTGTGGTTCTGTCAGTGTGATCATGTGATGTATCTCACCCCAGGAATGTGCCAATAAAGTTTCCCCTTCCTGGGACAATGAATTCACGGTGTTCTTATTTCAATTTCCAGGAGTGTATTTCCTGTGAATGTGGAAAACAATAAATTGGATAGACGCAGCGTTGCATAACACAACGCGTCTCTGAACATGTTAGAAGCGTCCGCCTCGGACAAAAATAAAAATCCGCGGTAGCGGAGCACTGGCTCAGTGAAGAACACGCGCTTCAATTTGAAGAAACCAAGAGGCTGTGTAAAGCGAAAGGTTTCTGAGACTGTTATTAAAGAGGGTGGAGATAGGGGTCAGTGATAACCTGGTCAATCGGGATAGTGGCTTCCAACTCAGCAGCGCGTGGAACACAACTTTGTCAAGAATGAGACGAGAGCGCAGCGATGGAGGCAGGTGGGTGGGGGCGGGTGGAATAAACAGGCCGCACCGAGACGAGACGCCAGGACCCGGCGCCCGCGGCTCCCCCCACCACGCGCCGCCGCGCCGATTCCGCTCGCGCCTGATTGGCCCGACCGGTGCCGACGGTGCGGAGAAGCCCGGCGGCTATAAAGATCCGGACGAGAAGTGAACCCGACACTTCGCCTGAAAATGGCAAATAAGAAAGTCGCTGAAACGTTGCTGGGGAACAACACATTGACTCGGCTGTCAACTCGAGAAGATTTTATCATCCTCCGTGATACTCTGTTTTCGTTAAAGAAAGGTATCGACCATGTCAAAAAGGCTTTGATCTGTAACTGTAATCTCGACTCGGAGAAAATCAATTCCTCTCCACTGTTAAATCTGAAACATCCCCTTAGAAAAATTATAAATGACTGTGCTTAAACTGACACACAATAATTTTAGCGCAACGCAATCTGACTTTCAAAATTCCCTACAAAAGAATGGCCCTGACTAACATTAACCTATACGTTTCACAAAACACTTACCTCACAAAAATCTTCGTTACTCGAACTACTGCAATACAGCCAACTGCTGAAGGCACTAACTACTGATAGGCATAGTTAGCAAATGAAAGATTTTGATAGAGAACAAACAATGTATTCACCTCAATAGTGTTCAAAAGTCATAACATATATAGCAGTTCATGACATCTAGTCTTACACATTTCAAAACTCCGCCATTTCTCTCCCCACATCCACCACTGCTGGTGGCTCATCTCCAACTGCGCAACGCTACGCGCTGTTAACAGCCAACAGCCCAACACTACAATAGCAAATTCCATCAATGGCATCCAGCCACAGACTGCACACAGCACAGCCAGTGGTTTTCATACAGAGCGCTAGGTGGCGGTGGCGTTACCAATATAAGAACCTAAACAGCCTACTTACAAATGCATCAAAGAAATGAACATAACCAATAAAACAAACATCATTATCAATATCAGTCTCTTCGTCCAAACGAAATGCAAAACATTGTTATGCAGTTTAGGGATTAACTGCTACACTAAATCGTCAAATACGTCTATAATTCTTCTGTGCGCTGTGTCATTAGTGATAGGAATATTTTTCAACTGTCTTAGTCGCCAAGTATTGTTGATACTCAATCGCTGCTGGTAAAACCAGTGTTTCTGCAGCCCTTCGTGGTTTCTTGCGTTTAGGAATCGTATGAGAAATCTGGTTGGAGGCTAAAAGGCCCTAGAAGTCACATTCGTCGTTTTCTTACTGGTAGGCAATAAAACATTTAATTTCGCGAAAAAAAAAAATGTTTTGGCTTTCCGGTTAATTCGGAATGCTTGGTTTCAACACGTCTGTTTAACTTCATGGCATCAGCAGCTAAAATGTTTAGAACAGATGAGGACATTCTTCAGTGTTCATTATAGTTTTCTTGAAACCTAACAATAAATACACCTCATCATACCTTCTCGTGTTCGGCTTTGCAGTATCTCCCTGGTCTCCGGCAGTTGATGGACCACTGGTGTCTGCATGTCTGTCACTATCCCGGGACAGCTCCATACTGCAGTAAAATATTCCTCGCGATATCTGAAAGACTGTAAGGCGGCGTCAGGGACACACGAGCCAAAGCTTGCACAGCGTGTGATAGTTAAGGATGCTGGCAGACACATTGCGCAACCAACACGGACGATTCCGCCAAAGGCCGATGTCGCAGTCGGCCGGAGTGTCCAAGCGATTCTAGGCGCTACAGTCTGGAACCGCGCGTCCGCTACGGTCGCAGGTTCGAATCCTGCCTCGGGCATGGATCTGTGTGCTGTCCTTAGGTTAGTTACCTTTAAGTAGTTCTAAGTTGTCAAAGATGGCGGAGGAGCGGATAGAGGTTCAGGGCACTCTCTTGTCCTAGGGGTGGGAAATTGCCTCTAAAGGCGGAAGAATCAGCAATGATCAACGACATGAGGATGCAGAAGGCAATGGAAACCACTGCGTTAAAGACACGTAACGTGCATCCACAGGACATGTGGCCTGTAGTTGAAGAAGTGTCATGATGATCTCTCCATTGGCAAAAGATTCCGGAATAGTCCCCCATTCGGATCTCCGGGAGGGGACTGCCAAGGGGGAGGTTACCATGAGAAAAAGGTTGAATAATCAACGAAAGGATAACGTTCTACGAGTCGGGGCGTGGAATGTCAGAAGCTTGAACGTGGTAGGGAAACTAGAAAATCTGAAAAGGGAAATGCAAAGGCTCAATCTAGATATAGTAGGGGTCAGTGCAGTGAAGTGGAAGGAAGGATTGCTGGTCAGATGAGTATCAGGTAGTATCAACAGCAGCAGAAAATGGTATAACAGGTGCAGGATTCGTTATGAATAGGAAGGTAGGGCAGAGGGTGTGTTACTGTGAACAGTTCAGTGAGCGGGTTGTTCTAATCAGAATCGACAGCAGACCAACACCGACAACGATAGTTCAGGTATACATGCCGACGTCGCAAGCTGAAGATGAACAGATAGAGAAAGTGTATGAGGATATTGAAAGGGTAATGCAATATGTAAAGGGGGACGAAAATCTAATAGTCATAGGCGACTGGAATGCAGTTGTAGGGGAAGGAGTAGAAGAAAACGTTACAGGAGAATATGGGCTTGGGACAAGGAATGAAAGAGGAGAAAGACTAATTGAGTTCTGTAACAAGTTTCAGCTAGTAATAGCGAATACCCTGTTCAAGAATCACAAGAGGAGGAGGTATACTTGGAAAAGGCCGGGAGATACGGGAAGATTTCAATTAGATTACATCATGGTCAGACAGAGATTCCGAAATCAGATATTTGATTGTAAGGCGTACCCAGGAGCAGACATAGACTCAGATCACAATATAGTAGTGATGAAGAGTGGGCTGAAGTTCAAGACATTAGTCAGGAAGAATCAATACGCAAAGAAGTGGGATACGGAAGTTCTAAGGATTGACGAGATACGTTTGAAGTTCTCTAACTCTATAGATATAGCAATAAGGAATAGCGCAGTAGGCAGTACAGTTGAAGAGGAATGGACATCTCTAAAAAGGGCCATCACAGAAGTTGGGAAGGAAAACATAGGTAAAAAGAAGGTAGCTGCGAAGAAACCATGGGTAACAGAAGAAATACTTCAGTTGATTGATGAAAGGAGGAAGTACAAACATGTTCCGGGAAAATCAGGAATACAGAAATATAAGTCGCTGAGGAATGAAATAAATAGGAAGTGCAGGGAAGCTAAGACGAAATTGCTGCAGGAAAAATGTGAAGACATCGAAAAAGATATGATTGTCGGTAGGACAGACTCAGCATACAGGAAAGTCAAAACAATCTTTGGTGACATTAGAAGCAACGGTGGTAACATTAAGAGTGCAACGGGAATTCCACAGTTAAATGCAGAGGAGAGAGCAGATAGGTGGAAAGAATACATAGAAAGCCTCTATGAGGGTGAAGATTTGTCTGATGTGATAGAAGAAGAAACAGGAGTCGATTTAGAAGAGATAGGGGATCCAGTATTAGAATCGGAATTTAAAAGAGCTTTGGAGGACTTACGGTCAAATAAGGCAGAAGGGATAGATAACATTCCATCAGAATTTCTAAAATCATAAGGGGTAGTGGCAACAAAACGACTATTCACGTTGGTGTGTAGAATATATGAGTCTGGCGACATACCATCTGACTTTCGGAAAAGCATCATCCACACAATTCCGAAGACGACAAGAGCTGACAAGTGCAAGATATCGCACAATCAGCTTAACAGCTCATGCATCGAAGCTGCTTACAAGAATAATATACAGAAGAATGGAAAAGAAAATTGAGAATGCGCTAGGTGACGATCAGTTTGGCTTTAGGAAAAGTAAAGGCACGAGAGAGGCAATTCTGACGTTACGACTAATAATGGAAGCAAGGCTAAAAAAAAATCAAGACACCTTCATAGGATTTGTCGACCTGGAAAAAGCGTTCGACAATATAAAATGGTGTAAGCTGTTCGAAATACTGAAAAAAGTAGGGGTAAGCTACAGGGAGAGACGGATCATATACAATATGTACAACAACCAAGAGGGAATAATAAGAGTGGACGATCAAGAACGAAGTGCTCGTATTAAGAAAGGTGTAAGACAAGGCTGTAGCCTTTCGCCCCTACTCTTCAATCTGTACATCGAGGAAGCAATGATGGAAATAAAAGAAAGGTTCAGGAGTGGAATTAAAATACAAGGTGAAAGGATATCAACGATACGACTCGCTGATGACATTGCTATCCTGAGTGAAAGTGAAGAAGAATTAAATGATCTGCTGAACGGAATGAACAGTCTAATGAGTACACAGTATGGTTTGAGAGTAAATCGGAGAAAGACGAAGGTAATGAGAAGTGGTAGAAATGAGAACAGCGAGAAACTTAACATCAGGATTGATGGTCACGAAGTCAATGAAGTTAAGGAATTCTGCTACCTAGGCAGTAAAATAACCAATGACGGACGGAGCAAGGAAGACATCAAAAGCAGACTCGCTATGGCAAAAAAGGCATTTCTGGCCAAGAGAAGTCTACTAATATCAAATACCGGCCTTAATTTGAGGAAGAAATTTCTGAGGATGTACGTCTGGAGTACAGGATACAGGTAGTGAAGCATGGGCTGTGGGAAAACCGGAACAGAAGAGAATCGAAGCATTTGAGATGTGGTGCTACAGACAAATGTTGAAAATTAGGTGGACTTATAAGGTAAGGAATGAGGAGGTTCTACGCAGAATCGGAGAGGAAAGGAATATGTGGAAAATACTGTTAAGGAGAAGGGACAGGATGATAGGACATCTGCTAAGACATGAGGGAATGACTTCCATGGTACTAGAGGGAGCTGTAGAGGGCAAAAACTGTAGAGGAAGACAGAGATTGGAATACGTCAAGCAAATAATTGAGGACTTAGATTACAAGTGCTACTCTGAGATGAAGAGGTTAGCACAGGAAAGGAATTCGTGGCGGGCCGCATCAAACCAGTCAGTAGACTGATGACCAAAAAAAAAAAAGTTGTAGAGGACTGATGACCTCAGATGTGAAGTACCATAGTGCTCAGATCCATTTGAAGCATTTTTGAACCGACGTCGCCTTGCTCGCCCGAACATTTCAGAGAATGCTAAGATTGTGACAGCGGTTTCACTACCGTCGACTGCGTCTGGCATAACATTGACGCAAACGTATGTGTTTGTTATTTAGGATTATTGTGCATAAAAACTGACACAAAAAAATGACAACACTAAGAGAGAGTAGTGAGACATAAACAAAAGTTGCTAGGTGTGTTTCTGGAAGATGATGTCTGTTCAGATTTCACGCCAGTTGCAAACCAAATGTACTAGTCGCGCCTCTGTGAGAATGCAGAATCAGGTTTGCTTTACCGCATTGGATGCAGTGAGCTGATGTCAGTCAAGAGTGCCATTTGAATGAACTCGGGTAGTAGGGCTACGAGAAGCTAAATGTTCCTTCTGCGATACCGCAGAAAGACTTGGCGGAATGCAGCCGCCTGCCGGTGTGGCCGAGAGGTTCTAGGAGCTTCAGTCTGGCACCACACGACCGCTACGGTCGCAGGTTCGAATTCTGCCTCGAGCATGGATGTGTTTGGATGTCCTTACCTTAGTTAGGTTTAAGTAGTTCTGAGTTCTAGGGGAGTGATGACCTCAGATGTTAAGACCCATAGTGCTCAGAGCCATTTGAACCATTTGGAATGCAACCACTGTATATGACTGCTGGCAACAGTGTCGTGAGAATGTCCGGATGCAAAAAGACCGGGCTCCAGACGGCCACATGGCACTACCGAGAGGGAAGACCATCGTGTTTGAAGTATGGCTTTGGCGCGCCATACTACATCTGCTGCAACAATGCTAGCAATAAATGGCACCACAGTGATCCAACGAACTGTTACAAATCGGTCACTTCAAGGAAAGCTTCGAACCAAAAGCCCTTTTGCACGCATTCCACTGACCCCAACCACCTCCATTTGCGACCTCAGTGGTGTCAAGCAAGAGGTCACAGGAGGGCCGCGTGAAGGTCTTCCTTGTTTTCTGAAGAAATCTCGTTCTGCCTCGATGCCACTGATAACCTTGTGCTGGTTAGAACGCCAGTTGAGGGCTTGCAACCAACCTGTCCGCGTGTTAGACACAGTGGAGGTACACCTGGGGTTTATATATGAGCTAATGTACATCTGAGAACGGCATGTTGTTTATGTTTTTCTGTGATTTCCTCGTGGTACGTTTATTAAATTTTGTGCGTGTTTTCCTATTTAAAAAGTTCACTCGCGCTTTTTTGAAGGGTGAATTCATTCAGTCTGCAGCTCAAAAGTTTCTCGCTGAAGTGCCAGCTACATAGCTTATTAACCCATCTGCGTCCGTTGGTGACACGTCAGGAGGGTAGCAAGTTGCATATCTAGCATTCTGTCTGCTGTTATAGTTTACTTCTTCAGTCTTGATAGGAAGGTCAGGATGTGTGCATGCGGAGTGTGGATGCAGGAGGAGCTGGCCGCAGTTCGTGAACAGCTGAATGCTCTTTTGATTACGATCAGTCACCGTTATCTTGCTGCCTCGAGGTATAATAGTGGCGGAGATTCTGGTGTGTAACGTGGGACACCTCAGGTGTAGCTTGTTGTGCTCATGGACTCTGTGTCCGAGGCACCTCCTAGCGCACAAGATGCATTAGATACACCTTCCCACCAAGGTGCGTGGCCGGTGATAACGTGTTCATGTCGATCGAGACGGAAGGCCAAAGTGGAGTATGGCCCCCTGGCCTCACCCATTCGCCCTGTGAGAGGGTGGCTGCTCCTTCAGCAGGGTCCGAGCAGGCACACGGGACGAGTGGTTTACTAGTCTTTGGGAGCTTCAATGCTAGGCGCGTTATTGATCCCCTTAGACAGATCAAGCGTGGAAAGAACCCCAATGTGCACTCGGTATGTCTGCCAGAGAGCGTCATCCGAGATGTGGAGGCGGCCTTGCCTGCGCCTGTCGAGCGTGCAGGATGCAGTCGTCTGCAAGTAATGGTTCACATTTGCACTAACGAAGCCTGTCGTATGGGATCTGATATCAGGTAGTGAAAACTGCTGGCCTCACACGAGAGGTGCAACCATAGCTCGCAGTTTGCAGCATTGTTCCCAGAGATGATTGGGGTCTTTTGGCTTGGAACAGAGTGGAGGGTCTGAGCCAAAGGATTCGTAGACTCTGTGACGGTCGTGGCTGCAGATTTTTGGACCTACGTTATCGTGTGGGCATTTGTAGGGCTCCGCTTGGTAAATCATGGGAGCATTTCACAAAGGAACCAGCTACTAGGGTATCAGAGTACTTCTGGAGTGCACATAAGGTTTTTTTAGGCAAGAGTTTGCGTGATAAACACTCACCAGGAGGCATGCAGCAAGTTAAGTCAGACGGCTTTAAAGATACTTCGACTGTCAAAAATTTATCACTAATCTTTCGAAACATTCATAAATAAGTTCCTGTCTTTATTGCCCTCCAGAAAAGTTCTCGCGCTCAAACTATTCTTGCGACCGAGAGGTGGCTGAAACCTGAAGTGGAGATTCAAATGGCTCTGAGCACTATGGGACTCAACTGCTATGGTCCCCTAGAACTTAGAACTATTTAGACCTAACCAACCTAAGGCCATCACACACATCCATGCCCGAGGCAGGATTCGAACCTGTGACCGTAGCAGTCGTACGGTTCCGGACTGCGCGCCTAGAACCGCGAGACCACCGCGGCCGGCTACCTGAAGTGGAGAGCTCTGAGATATTTAGCGCGGAACGTATTTCGGAAAGACAGGTTAGAGGCCATAGAAGGGGTAGTGCTCATTGCATTTGACAAAAATATTGTCTCTATTGGGATCTAAGTTGAGCGTGAAGTGAAGTTATCTGATCGCGAGAACAGGTGTAGGTGAAATCAAGTTAATTATTGTATGTGTTTACCGACCACCGGACTCCATTGCGACAGTTCTAGAGTCATTCAAAGGAAATCTACGGTCAGTAGCTCAGAAACACACCAAGTCACGTAATACTAGCTGGAGGCAACTTTGAGCCAATGAGTGTAGGCTACGATGTCTATGGATTCATTGCGGGGGGTTACAAACAAACAGTCATGGGAAATACTTTTGAAGTTTTTTAAAAACTGTCTTGAGCAGCTAACTTGGCAGACCACACGCAACGGAAACATCTTAGATCCTGTACCTACAAATAGGCCGGACCTTATCGACAGTGTTAGTAGAGAAACGGGGACTAGCGATTATGATGTCACTGTAGCAACTATATTCACGAAAATTAACAACATTAACGAAAAAGGATAGGCGAATGTTCCTGTTATGTAGCGCAGATGAGGAGCTTTTACCATCTCAAAAAAAAAAAAAAAAAAAATGTTCAAATGGCTCTGAGCACTATGAGACTCAACTGCTGTGGTCATCAGTCCCCTAGAACTTAGAACTACTTAAACCTAACTAACCTAAGGACATCACACACATCCATGCCCGAGGCAGGATTCGAACCTGCGACCGTAGCAGTCGCACGGTTCCGGACTGCGCGCCTAGAACAGCGAGACCACCGCGGCCGGCTTTAGCATCTCACTTAGACAGTGAATTGACATCACTTATTTCCAGTAAGATGGACGTAGAGGAATTATGGGCAAAGTTTAAGCAGATTGCAATCGTGCACTGCTTAGTAACTGCATAAAGGATGGAAAAGACCCACCAAAGCTTAGAAAAAAATTCGGAAGGTGCTGAGGAAGCAGAGGCTGTTGCAATCTCGGGTCAAAAGAGAACGCACAAATGACGACAAGCAAATGTCAGTAGAGATCCATGCCTCTGTGGAAAGATCTATGCTCGAAGCATACAACTACTATCATCATCATACTTTAGTAAAAGATATGGCAAGGAACCCGAGGAAATTCTGATCCTATGTAAAATCGCTAAGCAGGTCTAAGGCGCCCATCAGTCCCCTGTAGGCCAGTATGGTGTGACAGTGGCAGATAGCAAAACGAAGGCCGAAGTTTTTCAATTTCACGGTCAAGAAATCGTTCACACAGCCGAATCATACAAACATACCGTCGGATTGACTCCCGTATTAACGACATAGTAATAAGCATCCCGGGCGTAGAGAAACAACTGAAAGATTTGAAAGCAAATAAATCACCAAGTCCGGATGGAACCCCAATTCGATTTTACAAAGGTACTCCACGCCATTGACCCCTTATATAGCTTGCATTTATAGTGAATCTATCGCCCAGCACTAAGTCCTAAGCGGCTGGAAAAAAGCGCAGGTGACTCCAGTATATAATAAGGATAAAACAACGCACCTACAAAATTGCGGACCAATACCCCTAACTTCGGTTTGTTGTAGTATCATTAAACGTATTCGGTTCCAATATATTAAACTCCCTTGAGACGGAGAAGCTTATGCCCACAAAAAAAGAAACGAAAAAAAATGGTTCAAATGGCTCTAAGCACTATGGGACTTAACATCTGAGGTCATCACTCCCCTAGACTTAGAACTGCTTAAACCTAACTAACCTAAGATTTTCGGAAAGAATTTGACACCCTGCCCCACCACCTGCTGTTAACCGAAGTACGAGCATATGGAATAAGTTCAGAGATGTTTGAGTGGCTTGAAGACTTCTTAAGTAACAGAACCCAGTGTTTTGTCCTCGACGGTGAATGTTTATCTGAGACAGTGGTATCGTATATCCCCAGGGAGTCTGCTACATACATAAAACATTTGGCGGACAGGATGGGTAGCAATCTGCGGTTGTTTTCTGGTGATGGTGTACGGTCAGGTGTCGACATCGAGTGAATAGAAAGAAACAAGACGACTTACACAAAATTTTTAAATGATGTGATGAATGGTAGCTAGCTCTAAACGTGGAAAAATGCAAATTAATGAGGATGAGTCGAAAGATAAATCTGTAATGTTGGGTTGCAGTATTACAAGTGGCCTGCCTGACACAGACAAATTCGTTTAAATGACTGCGCGTAACGCTGCAAAGCGATGTGAAATGAGAGAACTGTAATACAAAAATCGAATGGTCAACTTCGGTTTATTGGGAGAATTTTAGGAAAGAATGGATCAACCTGTAATTTTTTTATTATTTTTTCTTAAGGGACCAGACTGCTGAGGTCATCGGTCCCTAAGCCTACACACTACTTAACCTAGCGTAAACTAACATTCGCTGAAGACAACACACACGCCCATGCCCGAGGGAGGACTCTAACCTCCGCCGGGGGCAGCCGCCCGGACGGTGGCAAGATGCAATAGACGGCGCGGCTGCCCCACGCGGCCAACCTGTAAAGGAGTCCGCATTAGAACGCTGGTACGCCGTATTCCTGAGTTATGTTCGAGAGCTTGGGATCCATGCTTGGTCGGATTGAAGGAAGACATCGAAGCAATTCAGAGCCGGGCTGCTGTATTTGTTACCGATACGTTCGAACAACACATAAGTGTTACAGAGATGCTTCGAGAACAGAAATGGAAATCCCTGGAGGGAAGGCGACATTTTTTTGCAAAAACACTACTGTGAAAGTTTAGAGAACCGATATTTGAAGCTGGCTGACGAATGATTCTACTGCTGCCAACGCACTCTGCGCGTAAGGACAGCGAAGATAAGATGCGAGAAGTTAGGGCTCTATTTGCCAGTGTAAGAGGACAAGAAGAGCTACAGGGTACCCTCCGCCATGCACCGTACGTTGGCCTGCGGAGTATCTGTGCAGATGTAGACGTAGATTTCGTATGGCAGCAGGAGCATTCTCGTGGTTGTCCCACACCCTCGACTGCAAATTACTACGTCAGTCACGTGATTCGACCTGTTGTGCTGCCATTCATGAACACCATTCAAAATGGTTCAAATGGCTCTAAGCACTATGGGACTTGACATTTGAGGCCACCAGTCACCTAGACTTAGAACTATGTAAACGTAACTAACCTAAGGACATCACACTCATCCATGCCCGAGGCAGTAGCAGCCGCATGGTTCCGGGCTGAAGCGCCTAGAACCGCTCGGCCACAGTGGCCGGCCAACAACATTCAAGGGGATGTTTTCCAACAGGATAATGCTCGGCCACATATATCTGTTGTAACCCAAGATGCTCTGCGGAGTGTCTACATCTCCTCGATCACCACATCTGTCCACAGTCGAGTACACCTCTAGGACCATCGGATGAGAACTCCAGCGTCATCCACAAACAGCATTAACAGTCCCTATGTTGACCGACCAAGTGCAACAAACATGAAACTCCATCCCATAAACTGACGTTGGGCACCTGTACAGCACAAAGGCATGAACGTTTGCTTGCTTGCATTCAACATTCTGGCGGTTACACAGTTGTTAATGTCCCAGTATTTCACATTTGCAGTGGCTTATCTCGCGCTTACGTTAACTCGTAATCTTGCAATGTTAGTGACTTAAAGATACATATACTCCAAATTTCATTACTCTGCATTAATTATATATCGGTGTCTCGAATTTTTCCGTTAGGGTATATTTACAGGGTGTTAAAAAAATTGTCAAATACTTTGAGAAGTGAAAGTACTCATAGAAAGAAGAAAAATAATCATGGGTACGCAAACGCATGTGATAAACACGTGTTCATAGTAAGCGCTGCGCGACGCTTCTTTGCGGATATTTGCGCAGTCGTTGCATTGGCGCGCCATCAGATGTGTCGGCAGGGCGTTATGGTATCTTACTCACCTCCACCTACCTTTACGTGTTGCGCAGTTAGCTATATGGTTCGATTTGTATTGTAGGCTACGTTAGTTTTCGTCGTGTTTGTAAGTCTTATTGCATATTACTGTCAACCGTGGGTACGTGCCATGGTGTTTTACCTTGTTCTAAACGTGGTTTCACTTATATGTTTACTGTTATTGAGCTGTTAGTACGTACAGATGGTGTAGTATATTTACATTTTCTCTCTTCAACCTCTTATTGGTAATGGAAGCTTACTACTCGTTAAGTGAAACGGCAGATATGACATTCTCTTATGCTTTAGAAAGCGGACGTAGCCTGCGAGCCTGTGCCTTCTACGCTGAAAAATATCCACAGTGCAGAGCGTGCTCTGATAAGCTGTACAGCAGACTTTCGCAGCGTCTGAAGGACACAGGTTCCCTCGCACCTCTGAAGACGAACGGTGGAAGGCCTCGGGACCATTGTGTGACGATTAGCAGCAGCAGATGGCGTATCTCGCTCTCTTGTCTGGAGAGGGGGGGGGGGGGGAGGGCTCCATGAACAATTGCTAGACGTATCGTTTACATCGCGTTCAGGTCACAGGATCATCATGGTAGACGGCGATTCTGTCAGTGGTTGTTGCAGATGTGTGCCGCAGAAGTGTGGTTCACGCATGATTGTGCACTGGCTCACTTTCGTCACAATGTGCGCGAACATATGACGTAGACATTTCAGGACCGCTGGATTGGTCAGGGAATAAATGGGGGGGGGGGGGGGAGGCACATTGTTGCCTGCTCCTTTCCCAGACCTCAATCACCTAGACTTTTGGTCTACTCCACCCCAGTCAACGACGTTCTGACCTTATAGGGTAGCATCTTCAATGTGTGCCAGCAGGTACCTTCAAAGCACAAAGCATGCGTCATTTACGCCGGAGGGTAGCGGTGTGTACTATTATGAATGGACGCCAAGTTGTACACCTCCTGTAAACACATGTTTCGTCCATTATAATTATCCGGGACGTTATGCCGTGATCGGTTGATGAATTCTGTGTCAATTTCCAACTTTTCGTCCCCGTCTGCGGAGGACGTCTTCAAGCAGGGTGTTATTAAGACGTTACCGAACAGATCTAGAAATATTTGTGAACCTGAGTTCCTCGACGCTGAGATGGAACATCTCCACAATGCACTAATGAACGGATATTAGTCCGCCGAAATAAAACACGCGTTGAGACAGCCACGCAGAAACCATAGCGACATCCAGGCTGCTGCAAAATCTAAGGTTTTCCTGCCGTTTGTTAAAAATGTAACAGAAAGAATAGGGAGGATCTTGACAAAGCGGAATATTACTGTAATTTACAAGCCCACCAGGAAGATACAGGAATACCTTAAGCCTGCCAAGGACGCTCGCAAACCACTGGAAAAAGCGGGAGTGTATAGGATCCCATGAAGTTGTGGAGATGTTTATGTGGGTACCACTAAAAGAACTGCTTCAAAACGTTTGGAAGAGCACAAGGGCACTTGTAGAAGATAAGAAACGGAACGATCAGCTGTTGCGGAGCATGCTTTCCAGTTAGGTAACCAATATATTTGTTTTGAGGAGACGCAAGTACTAGCGGCCACAAGCGGATATTACGAAAGGCTCTACAGGGAGGCAATCGGAATCGCCAAACACCCCAATAATTTCAATCGGAAGGAGGAGGGCGTGAAATTAAACGGTATATGGATGCCGGTGTTGAAGAAGATGTGTGATGGCAACGGCGATCGACGGCAGCGGACAGCGGCCAACTGCCCTGACGTTCTCAAAACACGTGACGTCACGCCTCGGCGCGGGAGCGCGCGGACAAGGAATTTAGAGGCAGTCAGTAGCGAACCAGCTAGAGACCCCCTTGAAGATGTCCTCCGCAGACGGGGACGAAACGATGGGAATTGACACAGAATTCATCAATCGACCACGGCATAACAGTTAAACGTCCCCTTAGAAAAAATAATGAACGACTGTGCTGATAAACCTCTTGCATTATTTGATTTTCAAACAACTGAGCAGATCTGAACGTACTCAGACATTTCGCTCTTTACCTATTCTGATCAACACTAAACTGACACACAATATTTTTAGCGCAACGCAACCTTTCAGGAATCACTTACCGCCGGCCGCTGTGGCTGTGCGGTTCTAGGCGCTGCAGTCCGGAACCGCGAGACTGCTACGGTCTCAGGTTCGAATCCTGCCTCGGGCATGGATGTGTGTGATGTGCTTAGGTTAGTTAGGTTTAAGTAGCTCTAAGTTCTAGGGGACTGATGACCTAAGATGTTAAGTCCCATAGTGCTCAGAGCCATTTGAACCAATCACTTGCCTCACAAAAATCTTCGTTACTCGAACTACTGCAATACAGCGAACGCCAATACTGCCAGCTAAATAAAAATAAGGCGCTAACTACTGATAGGCATAGTTAGCAAATGAAACATTTTGATACAGAAAACAATGTATTTACCTTAATTACGTTCCAAAGTCACCATACGAGGTGCATTCAAGTTCTAAGGCCTCCGATTTGTTTTTTCACCGGACTGGAAAGAGATAGAAACATGCGCATTGTTCTAAAATGAGGCCGCGTTCATTGTCAATACGTCCCAGAGATGGCAGCACCGTACGGCAGATGGAATTTTACCGCGAGAATGAGAACTGTTTTAAATACTTAAAATGGTGACATTTTCCTTACTTGAACAGCGTGCAGTCATTCATTTTCTTAATTTGCGTGGTGTGAAACCAATTGAAGTTCATCGATAGTTGAAGAAGACATGTGATGATGGAGTTATGGAGGTGTCGAAAGTGCGTTCGTGGGTGCGACAGTTTAATGAAGGTAGAACATCGTGTGACAACAAACCGAAACAACCACGGGCTCGCACAAGCCGGTCTGACGACATGATCGAGAAAGTGGAGAGAATTGTTTTGGAGGATCGCCGAATGACTGTTGAACAGATCGCCTCCAGAGTTGGCATTTCTGTGGGTTCTGTGCACACAATCCTGCATGACGACCTGAAAATGCGAAAAGTGTCATCCAAGTGGATGCCACGAATGCTGACGGACGGCCACATGGGTGCCCGTGTGGCATGTTGCCAAGCAATGTTGACGCGCAACGACAGAATGAATGGGACTTTCTTTTCGTCGGTTGTGACAATGGATGAGATGTGGATGCCATTTTTCTATCCAGAAACAAAGCGCCAGTCAGCTCAATGGAAGCACACAGATTCACCGCCACCAAAACAATTTCGGGTAACCGCCAGTGCTGAAAAAATGATGGTGTCCATGTTCTGGGACAGCGAGGGCATAATCCTTACCCATTGCGTTCCAAAAGGCACTACGGTAACAGGTGCATCCTACGAAAATGTTTTGAAGAACAAATTCCTTCTTGCACTGCAACAAAAACGTCTGGGAAGGGCTGCGCGTGTGCTGTTTCACCAAGACAACGCACCCGCACATCGAACCAACGTTACGCAACAGTTTCTTCGTGATAACAACTTTGAAGTGATTCCTCATGCTCCCTACTCACCTGACCTGGCTCCTAGTGACTTTTGGCTTATTCCAACAATGAAAGACACTATCCGTGGCCGCACATTCACGAGCCGTGCTGCTATTGCCTCAGCGATTTTCCAGTGGTCAAAACAGACTCCTAAAGAAGCCTTCGCCGCTGCCATGGAATCATGGCGTCAGCCTTGTGAAAAATGTATACGTCTGCAGGGCGATTACGTCGAGAAGTAACGCCAGTTTTATCGATATCGGGTGAGTAGTTAATTAGAAAAAAAATCGGAGGCCTCAGAACTTGAATGCACCTCGTATATATCAGTTCATGATATCTAATATTACAAAATTTACTTTTTCTCATGAACACACGTCCAGATCGTCCGCTCTCAAAATTCTACCACCTCTCTCCACACATCCACCACTGCTGGCGGCTCACCTCCAACTGCGCAATGCTACGCGCTGTTCACATCCAACTGCCCAACACTACAATGGCGAATATTCCAACAATGCCAGCCAGCCACAGACTGCACACAGCACAGCCAGTGATTTTCATACAGGTGACGTTATCAACATAAAAACGTAAAAAGACTACTTACAACAGCCCGGATAATTATAATGAACATGACATTTTAGTATCAAACACATGTTTATCGCAGAAAGTATGCATTTCCGAACCCATGTGTATCGTGATTATTTTTCTTGTTTCGATGAGTACTACGACATCTCAAAGTATTCGACACTTTTTTTTGAACACTCTGAATATAACAACTATATAACAACATACCGCATCCTGTTTTGGGAGCCATTCGCCTGCTCCCTGTGGGTCGCGCCCCACAGTTTGAGGATCACTGGTCTGACACATTAACCATCTCTGCCACGGTCTGTCAACGGAGGAGGGGAACGTGACGGCTTAGTACTAGTTCCACGCCATGTACAACACTCCAAAACGAACAGTGTGCTCTGCTAGTAAAGTTATGAGTAGTAGTTTGTTCATCTACATCTGCATGATTACTCTGCAATTCACATTTAAGTGCTTGGCAGAGGGTTTATCGAACCACAATCATACTATCTCTCTACCATTCCACTCCCGATCAGTGCGCGGGAAAAACGAACACCTAAACCTTTCTGTTCGAGCTCTGATTTCTCTTATTTTATTCTGATGACCATTCCTACCTATGTAGGTTGGCCTCAACAAAATATTTTCGCATTCGGAAGAGATAGTTGGTGACTGAAATTTCGTAAATAGATCTCGCCGCGACGAAAAACGTCTTTGCTTTAATGACTTCCATCCCAACTCGCGTATCATATCTGTCACACTCTCTCCGCTATTTCGTGATAATACAACACGACTGCCCTTTTTTGCACCCTTTCGATGTCCTCCGTCAATCGCACCTGGTAAGGATCCCACACCGCGCAGCAATATTGTAACAGAGTACGAACGAGTGTAGTGTAAGCTGTCTCTTTAGTGGACTAGTTGCATCTTCTAAGTGTCCTGCCAATGAAACGCAACCTTTGGCTCGCCTTCCCCACAATATTATCTATGTGGTCTTTTCAACTGAAGTTGTTCGTAATTTTAACCCCCAGGTACTTAGTTGAATTGACAGCCTTGAGAATTGTACTATTTATCGAGTAATCGAATTCCAACGGATTTCTGTTGGAACTCATGTGGATCACCTCACACTTTTCGTTATTTAGCGTCAACTGCCACCTGCCACACCATACAGCAATTTTTTCTACCGGTCTTCGGATGACCTTACTAGACGGTAAATTACAGCTTCATATGCGAACAACCTAAGAGAACTGCTCAGATTGTCACCCAGGTCATTTATATAGATCAGGAACACCAGAGGTCCCAGGACGCTTCCCCGGGAAACACCTGCAGTTTTACTCGATGGTTTGCCGTCTATAACTGCGACCTTCCTGACAGGAAATCACGAATCCAGTCGCACAACTGAGACGATACCCGCAGCTTAATTAGAAGTCGCTTGTGAGGAACAGTGTCAAAAGCTTTCCGGAAATCTAGAAATACGGAATGAGCTTGAGATCCCCTGTCGAAGCATTTTGTTAATCTCTGTTGTGGCTGGGCGAGGCGGCTCCGGCGAGGGCGGCGCAGTGTCCGGCGACCGCCAGCAGTGTGGAGAGACAGGAGGCTGCAGCGGCTGGCGCCAGACGGATCAATAAGCGCCGCTGGCTGGCGTTGGCGCGGCGTGGCGCGGAGGCCGGCCGTGGCGCGGCGCAGCGCCTTCTGCAGTGTGGCTGCCCGGGACGCCGGCAGCGGCAGAGGCAGCCGGCTGGCCGAGGCGGCGGCGGGCGGCCGCTGCCGGCCGAGTGCTGACCAGCTGACAGTGGAAAGTGGGAGGTGAGGGATGGAGGGAAAGGGATTCAGGACTTTGTCTCCTCGACGATGAGGCCACAGCAACAGCAGCAGGGAAGAATATGCAGGAAAATGGCCGTGTGCTTTTGGGAGAAAACAACCCAGCATTTCTCTTAAGCGATATACGAAAACCACCAGGGCTGGTCGGCTCGAAATTTGAACTGACTTCCCCCGAACGCAGTGCCTTATCACTGACGCACCTCCCTCGGTCATTTAACCTTCGGATTACAGGGGAGGGAATTGGGGAGGGGGGGGGGGTGTTTGTTACGCCTATAGTATCGGCCACTGTTGGCCGCACTTTGAAATACGTGCGCCGCCCGTTAGGCGCCGTGTTTCCTACAGCCGCCACCGCGGCACGAGAGCGCTGCCACCAACGATTTCGCCGCTGCCAATGAGAGGCAAGCGTCCCCTCTCCTTAGCTTCTGCGGCGGGTGCAGTGCAAGTTCGAACATGCATGGATTGTATATATACTAAGATCGTATCTGTTCTTTCGGACATGTACGAAAGAACAGATACCATCTTAGTACATGTGGTGTGCGTACTATAAGACCATCGGTACACACACCATCAGATTACTTGACTTGTCGCTCTACCGAAGTAGGCGAGTGTCAGCAATATCTCTCGTGGTCTTATCGTGGCGTGTTTATCTTCTGCCGTTATGTCAGACGATAGAAATGCCACTTGCACGCTTAGAGTAGCAGATTGACGGTGACCAAATTTAAACAGAACTTGATTAATTTTCACACACATTTATTAAAATAATAAATAACATAGACATTACGTAACTTGATTCTGGATGCTGTTTACTATTGACAATCTGCAGTTCCTTTGGTCTTGGTACGTTAATCTTATTCTCACATATCTCTGATACTTGACAAAGTGTCTATACATTTCTCTTCATGGCTATGTACATGAATATGATAATCTTATTAAGCGCAGACTGAAACTTGACTATAGACTGGTACAGAGAAATGCAGACTGATGCAGACTGACTAATCGGAGGTCTGTACACTCGTTATAATACCTCGCACGTTCAGGTATCACTGCGCGAGTGTGATCCGCGAGGAGAAAAGGCTCTACGTTAGCAGATACCTCATTGGCTGCGTTACATATTAATACGCAGATCGGCGGAAGCAGAATTTGGTCCGTTAAGCTCACCTGCCACTTGACCTTCTTCTTCTGTGCGAATGCACGCCGCGAGTAATGAGTATAATGAACGGGAGCGCTACAAATGTAGTGCGGGACAATACTTTGAGAATGTGGGTTTCGCGGGAGGCGTGCCAGAGATAAACCCCTGCAGTAGCGCTATCCTCTGTGTCGTCGGTGGCTCAAATGGACGCAGAAACGGCAGCTCAGCGTGTTCGGTCAGAGGGTTTAGCTGCCCTCTGTAGTAAAAAACTGAGTGAACGAATCAACGAACAACCTGACCGAGTGTCATCGGACGTCCGCCACGATCAAAGTCAGTGAACAACATAGAACAAAATGAGATATTTTTTAAAAAAAGATGGATAGAACGTCTGCCATGTAAGCAGGAGATCGCGGGCTCGAGTCCCGGTCGGGGCACAGGTTTTCATCTGTCCCCATTGCGTATGTCAACGCCTGTAAGCAGCTAAGGGTGTTCATTTCATTGTAATGCATGGATCGGCCACATTTTGTGTGTTTGCCAGTTTACAGACGTACGTACTGGCCAGGGCTGGACGTCTTCTGCATAGACATTGTACTGAAGAGTGACAGATTTTGTATCTGTATACAGGGTGTAAATTTCCAAGTTCACTAACCAGAATAACTCGAAAAATAAGCTCAACACGAAAAAATGGGTAGGATCCGAAGTTGATTATTTTGAGGGGGATATCTGCTGGATCTAAAATTAGACCGCCACCCCAGTCCCATGGGGGTGGGGTGGGAGGCAACTTTAAAATTTCAAATGGGAACCCCCATTTATTTATTGCAGAATCAGATTCTACATAAAAAACTACGTACATTTTAACTTAAATATTTGTTTTGATTCTGGGTAGTTGACGGTGTGAAATGAAACCCGCAGATAAGGTCGGTAGCTGGAGTGGCCAATGGTCGACTGCGGTTTATGGGGGAATTCTAGAAAAGTATAGCTCATCAATAAACGAGATTCCGTAAAAACACTATTGTCATCTGTTCTTCAGTGTCGGATCACCACACAGTCAGATTAAAGGAAGACATCTAAACAATAAAGACGACAGTTAAGAGACTTGCTCCTAGATTTGTTACCACCGCTTCGATCAATATGCCTGTAATGAGCGGATGCTTCGTGAACTAAAATGGTAATCCCTGGATGGAACACAACGTTCTTTTTGCGAAACAATGTTGAGAAAATTATGAGTACCAGCGTTTACAGCTGACTGCTGAACGTTTCTACTGTCGCCAAAGTACATTTAGCATAAGGACCGCGTAGACAAGATGAGAGAAATTAGGGGTTGTATGGAGGTATAGAGACAGTCCTTTTCCCTTTCTTCTTTCATCCCCATCGACGCGCAGGTCGGCGAAGTGCCGTCAAATCAAAAGACTTGAAGAATCAGATTCTACATAAAACAACTTCGTACATTTCACCTTGAACATTTGTTTTGATTCTTGATAGTTGGCACTGTAATTTAAGTACATTCTCATTTTTGCGTTTAAAATGGGTATAGATAAATAATTAGAAAACAAAAATAAATAAAAATACTTATTTACTTCGTAAATTTTGATGCGCTAAAACTAAAACTCTCCCTCTCTCCCCATGGCGTGGGTTTTCAAAGAGAGGAGTTAGAGTTTTACAAATGTTGATCCAAACATTAAATTAATATTAAATTAATATATGGGTCAACACTTATAAATCTCTAATTCCTCTCTCTCAAAATTAAATATTAAATTAATATATTAAATTAACATTTGAGTAATCATTTGTAAAGCTCTAATTCCTCTCTCTCAAACCCCACCCTATGGGGAGAGAGGGAGAGTTTTAGTTTTAGCGAATCAAAATTTACGAACTAAATAAGTATTTTTTATTTATCCGTAACCATTTTCACCCAAAAATGAGAACATGGATTTTCTTGAATTATAGCTCTAACTACCAAGAATCAAAACAAATGTTTAAGACAAAATGTACTTCATTTCTTGTGTAGAAACTGATTCTGTAATAAAAAAAATGGGGGTTCGCATTTGAAATTTTGAAGTTTCCTGCCGCCCCACCCCCAAGGGTTTGGGGTGGCGGGCTAATGTTAGCACCAGCAGATGTCCCCCTCGAAAACAATCAGCTACGGATTCTACACATTTTTTCGTGTGAAGTTTATTTTTCGAGTTATTCTGGTTTGTCAACTTAAAATTTACAGCCTGTATATTTCTACGTTCAAATCTACTGTTAGCAACTGACGCTACAAATAGCGCAGCAAACTGATGTATTATTTTTACTGTTTGATGGTAGATGTAGAATAAATTAATATCTGAATTCTCTGTTCATGAACGGCATCTGTTCCTCGCTGTTGTACCCACTACAAAACTCCAACGTGTGCAACAGAGTCACAACAATGCCCACTATTAGGAATTTATTGTAATCTAGCCAGTTACTTATGTTCCAAAATTTAAAAAAATGTTTTTAATTAATTTTTTATCAGATGGCATGAATGTTTTCAGTTAAACTTAACCGTAAAATTGAAGTCTTACTAGTAGATGCCACTTTCGCCTATGAATGTTGTAATCAATCATTATAGGTCAGGACTCTACTTATACATCAGTATCTCTTTAAAAAGTATGTTGAGAGTAAAAGTCAACGAATTTCGCCATTTTAAATTTTTTTACGATGGACGTAAAGTACCCCCTCCCCGCCAAGTCGGTAGCACAAGTTACTGAAAGTACTTTTATACTGCAAAGAGTCTGATGGAACATATTTTCAGTTTCTGTACCCTACCTACTTATAAGTATCTGTTAAAAAGTGTGTCGTTCATGTAAGTCAACAGCAACTACCTAAGTGTTTTTTTCCAGTTTCTTTTAGAATGGACATAAAGTACCTCCTTCCCCCTTAGGTAATGCGCGTTATAGAAAATGCGTTGTTATTGCTAGCGTTAAAAAGCTCAGTAGTATCTATAGTGGTACCCTGACTGCAGTCAACAACATAAACAATGCTCTGTGCAATTGCTATTTCCGATTACCTAAACTAAACAATTACCTCTTCCGACCAACGCTACCCACTCCTCATGGAATGATCACTGTGTGCAGAACAATAAAAAGTTTTACGGTATTAGGTGGCCGAGCTACTCCCCATGGGTCACTCAAAAACTTTATTTATAACGGGCGATAAAGTTTTATGGCAGTAAAACGACTGGGGCCGGTAATGGTTAAAGCTTAGTGAACGGCACTCCACTTAATGCTACTTAGTTCAATTCCCTGGGGTTGAAGAACTTTTCATCATCGGTATTTAGCAGAGACGTGCAGAGAGAGTGATAAAATCTGCCTCATACCAGGAGCCAACAATGTATCTTCAATCCCAGAGCTCTGCAATAGGTCATGGAGTGAGGTCATGTGGAAACATTGTCTGTGATTCGTCCATCTGGGTTTGGGACTTCAAATTCGCCAGCCACATTAGTGCTATAACCAAGTAGCGGACCATGGGCCCCAACCTGCTCTTTCTCTCTGTTAGGTTCGATGGCATACACCACTCGTCTCACAGACCCACAGTGAGGTAATCTTCGAGGATATAGGTCATGTCAGAAAAACAAAGATGCATAATGCATACTTATAAAACAACTGCTACGGTAATATTACGTCCACAGATATTAAGAATATACAGAAATAAATTTTATATGTTCTCTTCATATTCAGAATAAATAAATAACTACCCACAGAGAATAATGCATACCAAACGCATAAGGTAATTCCTAGGCTATTGCAGCCTACAAGACTTGCTTCCACAGATCACATTACTGCACTGAATTCACGCCGAAGTCAGGTATTGCCAGGGCTGAGGTCACGTGGCATATTTAATAATAATTGTTCTACTAAGACATGCTTCAATAGAGTAGAAGTTGACCACCATTAAACCCCTGTAGTTGCCTCTTAAACTGTATATTATTACCGGCTAATTTATTTATGGTTGCTGTCAGTCTGTAGAAAATATCTACTCCTGAGTAGTGAACATTTTTATGAAACAAAGTACGTGACTTCATCCGTTTGCAAAGATTATTTTTACTCCTGCTATTTGTTCCATGAATTGAAGCGTTGGTTTGGAGAGAGTATATTAGTTACGATAAATTTCGTATAAAAGGCAGTATCCAGAGTGACTGACTGAGTCACTGACTCATTATCACCCAGCCCAAATCTCTAAGGATAGAAACTTGAAATGCGCAAAAGTGTTAACCTTATAGTGTAGGCGTCGCTAAAGACAAAATTTTTCGAAATTCTCCTTAAAGTGTGAATGAGGGGATGAAAGGTTTCTTGAAAATAAATCGCTCTCAAGGCAGCTTTGAACAAGACCTACGAAAATCGGTATTTGTTTCTCGGTCAGAAGTAAAAAAATTCGTATTTCAGTGTTTTTTGAAACTGAATCCTTTGGGAGGGAGAGGTAAAATATTGACTGAAAGATTTTTTGAAAATAAATCTTTATTAAGGAACTAATAAAGTACTTTTAAAGTTGGGATCAATGAAAATTGGTATTTCACTTCTCGGTTAGAAAAACGTACTCCAAGAATACTAGTAAGAGAATAAAGATTATGAGTATGGACAGCATTAGTTACTAGAGGTATAGCAAAATTGTCAAAAACTGAAATAAAAACTTTAAGGGTAAATTGCCGTAAAATGATTTTTGAGCTATAATGTACATTTTCTCAAGAACTATAAAAACTAACATCCTGAAATTGGGCATAGTTCTTAAGAATTATCTATTCTCTGAGAAAAGGTCTTCTTTAAAATTTGAGAGAAAAGCGCAGTCCTCGATAACACAAAACTGAAAAATTAATTTCAAAGCAACTACGACCTTAAACAAAAATTTGTTCCACATGTTGTATTAGCCTCTTATTTAAATGTAAACTGCGAAACTCCAGTTTTATTGTTTGATTAGTTTACTAGGAAAAGTATGATATAGAAAAAATGGTAATTACAAATTCAAATCCTTACAATATGTATATCGATGCGCAGTTTCAAACAAAAATTGCACAGAATATCGAGCATTAAGTTGTACACAAGGTTCTAAGTTTTACTGTTTTAGCTGTTATATTTTTGGAAGTGCAAGAATGTATTTTTCTCTACTTCTGTCTTTAACGTAAGTTTTTTGCAGAATTCTTGGGCATATTCTGAGTTCAAATATAATAATTTTTCTTCAGACAGAAAAGCTTTCGTTTACAAATCAGCACGGATTTAGAAAAAGTCACTCGTGCGGTACTCGGCTTGTCCTTTACTCGCATGATATCCTATGAAACATGGATGTAGAACAACAGGAAGACGCCATGCTCCTAGATTTCCGGAAAGCGTTTGACTCAGAGTCTCGCTGAAGACTGCAACGGAAGGTCCGAGCAGATGGCATGTTCTCAGCCATGTGAGTGGCACGAAGAACTCTTAAATTATAGGACGCAATACGTTGTCCTGGACACAAGGGTATCGTCATCAGTACTCCATGGAAGACTGACAGCACCTCTTTTGTTCTCTGTAAACATCAAAGGGCTGACGGATAATGTGAGCAGCGACCCGTGAATCTTTGCTGACAGCACTGTAATATACGGTAAAATGTCGTCGTTGAGGGAGTGTAGGAGGATACAGGTTGACGTAGACAAAATTTCTATTACGTATGATGAATGAAAGCTTACTCTAAATGTAGAAAAATGTAAGTTAGGCAGATGAGCAGGGAAAACGAACCCATGTTCGAATATGGTATTAGTTTTGTGTTGCTTGACTTAGTTACGTCTATTGAATAAGTAGCCGCCACGTCGCAAAGTCGTATGGAATGAAACGCGCAAGTAAGGTCGGTACGTGGAATGTCCAATGGTCGACTTCGGTTCATTGGGGGAATTCTAGAAACGTATAGCTTATCAATAAGCGAGATCCCGTACAGAACACTACTGTGATCTGTTCTTCAGTGTGGGATCCCCACACGGTCGGTTGCTCCTAGATTTGTTACCACCGCTTCGATCAATATGCCAGTAATAAGCAGATGCTACGTGAACTTAAATGGTAATCCCTGGAGGGAAAACGTCGTTCTGTTTGCGAAACACTGTTGAAAAAATTTAGAGAATCAGCATTTAACGCTCACTGCTCAACGTTTCTACCGTCGCCAACGTACATTTAGTGTAAGGACCACGTAGACAAGAGAGAGAATTAAGGGGTTTTACTGAGGTATGTAGACAGTCCTTTTACCTTCCTTCCTCGCTCAGCTGCGTAAGTGGTCAGCATCTAATAACACTGATGTCAACAACGTTGAAACACAGTCTCACATATAAGCAGGAAACGTGAGAAAAGAAATACTAGTAACAAACCGCCTACATACCTCGTCATTTTGGCACTACGCCTCAGATTTAGATGTATCTCGAATGAAATTTTCTCTCTACAGCGGACTGTGCGCTGATATGAAACTTCCTGGCAGATTAAAACTGTGTGCCGGACCGAGACTCGAACTCGGGACCTTTGCCTTTCGCGGGCGAGTGATCTACCAATTGAGCTACCCAAGCACGACTCACGCCCCGTCCTCACAGCTTCACTTCTGCCAGTACCTCGTCTCATACCTTCCAAACTTTACAGAAGCTCTTCTGCGAGCTTCTGTAAAGTTTGGAAGGTGGGAACGAGGTGCTGGCAGAAGTGAAGCTGTGAGGACGGGGCGTGAATCGTGCATGGGTAGCTCAGTGGGTAGAGCACTTGCCCAAAAGGTAAAAGTCCCGAGTTCGAGTCTCGGTCCGGTACACACTTTTAATCTACCAGGAAGTTTCAGATACCATCTTCATACAGATAATGCTTACCGGCCACTGATCTTTTTCAGTGCAGATGCGCTCATATTGCTCAAATTCTTACGGGAATCGGTATATTGACTACCACAAGTAATGAGTTGAGAGGGCAGGGGCACTACATATGCAGTGTGTGGACAGTAAGTTTGAAGTGAGGGTCTAACGGGGAGCGCGCCGGAGATAAGTTCATTTTTAAAACTAGAATGGCTGAAGGAGTCAATTTGACCCCACTGTAATTTCTCATCTGAATGTAAGTAAATTATCCAACAACACAGTGTCAATAGTGAACAGTAGCGCAGAGCAGTTGCTCCTCATTATTGCAACTTGGCACGTGTACATTCCAGTCAGCCACAGCTTATTTTGTGCCAGTCCGGCAGTCTTTGTCCGTGGAACACGTTTTCGTACATGTATTGTCAGCGTGGACCATCTGATGAAGAAATGTTACATCTCTTAGAGAATTCCGTAGCTGAATCGGAAATTGACTTCACTGCTGAAACAGATGATGATTATGTACCTGTTACAAGTGAAGATAAAGACAATGTGAACGAGGGGCGATTAGAGGAAGTGGAAGAGGATTCAGATGCCGAAATTCGTCAGTCATCACTTCTTTCACCACAGCAGGTACAGCTGGAAGCGTCTACAAAGATGACTACAAGGGATGGAACCGTGTGGGAGTTTGGGAATGATTCATCTTCTGGAAGCTATTTGTAAATCAAGGAAGAAATGTGCCACAGACAACTTCTTTACTTCTCTTGAGCTTGCTAAAAAAACTCAAAGAAAAGAAAACTTCTTTACTTGGTACAATGAACAAGATTCCCCGTGAAATCCCCAATGAAGTAAAGAAGCCGAATGCTGAAATACACTTTACCACAATATTGGCCACACAGACTGCACATTGACTGTATATCAAGAAAAGAAGAATAAAAATGTCATTCTTCTGAGTACGTTGCATAATAAGCAAGGAAGGAAAGAAAGAACCTGAAACTGTAATGTTCTACAATGCAACAAAGTACGGGGTGGAAATGGTTTATGAAATGACCCGTAGGAGATGGCCAATGCACGTCTTCTACAACATACTGGACATGGTGGCAATAGATGCGTGGGTCATCTACAACATAATAGCGAACAAGAAAATTGAAAGGAAGATGTTCAACTGGCAAATGAACTCAAGGAAACAAAAGAGCAAGAACATCAGGCAAAGGGAGAGTATAGGGGACTGAAATCACCTAGAAAGTGGAGGAAGTGCCAAATCAGCCTCTGCAAAGGCAACAAGACCAGCGAAAACTGTGTAAAGTGCCACAAACAGTGTGCGGAAAATGTGGACGTAAAACAGAAATCACCTGTGCTACGTGCGTCTTACAGCTTCAAATTACTTGAATGAAAAGTAATACAGAGCTGTATGTAATACACATGTGAGGGTAAAATGGACCAGATATACTAAATGTGTCAAGAAGGTTGTATGAATAGTTAATAAATTAAATTCTATAGTTCAGAAACTTGTTAGCAGTAGCAACAATAAATTTTTATGATACATTGTTGTTCAAATAAATTAGTAATTATTATTTATAACTGTAAATAATTGTTTTGATTTCTAGAAATAAAGTATGGATTAACAAACACTAAAAAAATTACTTGTTGAAGTCAAATATGAAAATATTTTATGTGAGGTCAAAATTACCCCTTTCAGCTGTCTTAGAAATGTCAGAAACTTCGCCGTTCTAGTGTTAAGAGCAGAATCCTTGTCCTTCTGCCTATCTTTCAGAAACAGTTAAACGTATCAAGTTTTAATTTATGTCAGGTACTAAGGTTTTCGGCCCCTTCTCGGTGTAAGAAACCAATTTCTGAGTCAATAAAATCAAAATATATGACCATTTATGTCACATATTTTGAAACTTACAAACTCAGTCATCGAAATCTTCAGGTCTCTTTGACTTAGAACCATGTAATGTGCCAAGAAGCAAGGTTTTGCAGTATATGTAAAGGAAAAAGTTCTAAAATCTTTTATCAGCAATTATGATAACGTGAAAGGTTTTTTCTTTTGTTGTGGTCCTTCTAAAACTTATGTCAGATACTCAGGTCTACAGTCCCGTGGCGGTGTGAAAAGTTTAAGCTTATAAGTCAACGTAATCAAAAGATACAGTAGTCTGTCAATACTCTTTTTCCCAGGAACTGATAGAGGTTACAAGCTGAAATGTATGTCAAATACTAAGTTCTACAGTCCCTCGGAGGCGTAAAAGTCAATGCAATGTAAAGACAGGGCCATATATGTCACTCATCTTGATATTCGCAAACACACTCATCGAAACCTGAAGATGAACTACGTTTGTAAATGTCGGGCCTGGATGTCTACTGGTAAATGGAAACTGAGAGGCCACTGGAATGTATCTCTGTCAGGCCACAGACATTTTAGGCTTCGTTTTTGCAATGTGGAGTGTACGTGCAAACTGGTGACAAGGGAAATAATAACAACTACAAACTACTTGCAAGATACAACTAATTTATTACTGATCAACAGTTTAACCCAAAGGGCAGAGTATTTACCAAAAGTTTTCTACAAGTGCCTCTTATTCACAAGACAATGTAATACATTACACAATACCTTCCTAATTGAATTAGGTGCAAACAAGAACTTCTTATAACTTCTATACTAACTGTAAGCACTTCAATAATGAAAGGTAAAATCAGTTTCATTTAACAAAGGGGACTTGAATAATAGAGGGAAAATAATTCTTTTCAATAGGTCACCTGGGCAAGCGCAATAGGAAAATTCACAGAATTTACAATTTCCACTTCCCATTAAGTATTTCTCTCTAACGTTTACATAAGTTCAAGCCCAGCTGCACGTAAGGTATAATTCAGAACGCTGGTCCCCTTCCTTTATGGTATTGAAGGTAAATATACACTCCTGGAAATTGAAATAAGAACACCGTGAATTCATTGTCCCAGGAAGGGGCAACTTTACTGACACATTCCTGGGGTCAGATACATCACATGATCACACTGACAGAATCACAGGCACATAGACACAGGCAACAGAGCATGCACAATGTCGGCACTAGTACAGTGTATATCCACCTTTCGCAGCAATGCAGGCTGCTATTCTCCCATGGAGACGATCGTAGAGATGCTGGATGTAGTCCTGTGGAACGGCTTGCCATGCCATTTCCACCTGGCGCCTCAGTTGGACCAGCGTTCGTGCTGGACGTGCACACCGCGTGAGACGACGCTTCATCCAGTCCCAAACATGCTCAATGGGGGACAGATCCGGAGATCTTGCTGGCCAGGGTAGTTGACTTACACCTTCTAGAGCACGTTGGGTGGCACGGGATACATGCGGACGTGCATTGTCCTGTTGGAACAGCAAGTTCCCTTGCCGGTCTAGGAATGGTAGAACGATGGGTTCGATGACGGTTTGGATGTACCGTGCACTATTCAGTGGCCCCTCGACGATCACCAGAGGTGTACGGCCAGTGTAGGAGATCGCTCCCCACACCATGATGCCTCGGTCGTATGCAGTCCTGATTGTGGCGCTCACCTGCACGGCGCCAAACACGCATACGACCATCATTGGCACCAAGGCAGAAGCGACTCTCATCGCTGAAGACGACACGTCTCCATTCGTCCCTCCATTCATGCCTGTCGCGACACCACTGGAGGCGGGCTGCACAATGTTGGGGCGTGAGCGGAAGACGGCCTAACGGTGTGCGGGACCGTAGCCCAGCTTCATGGAGACGGTTGCGAATGGTCCTCGCCGATACCCCAGGAGCAACAGTGTCCCTAATTTGCTGGGAAGTGGCGGTGCGGTCCCCTACGGCACTGCGTAGGATCCTACGGTCTTGGCGTGCATCCGTGCGTCGCTGCGGTCCGGTCCCAGGTCGACGGGCACGTGCACCTTCCGTCGACCACTGGCGACAACATCGATGTACTGTGGAGACCTCACGCCCCACGTGTTGAGCAATTCGGCGGTACGTCCACCCGGCCTCCCGCATGCCCACTATATTCCCTCGCTCAAAGTCCGTCAACTGCACATACGGTTCACGTCCACGCTGTCGCGGCAAGCTACCAGTGTTAAAGACTGCGATGGAGCTCCGTATGCCACGGCAAACTGGCTGACACTGACGGCGGCGGTGCACAAATGCTGCGCAGCTAGCGCCATTCGACGGCCAACACCGCGGTTGCTGGTGTGTCCGCTGTGCCGTGCGTGTGATCATTGCTTGTACAGCCCTCTCGCAGTGTCCGGAGCAAGTATAGTGGGTCTGACACACCGGTGTCAATGTGTTCTTTTTTCCATTTCCAGGAGTGTATCTGCGTAAGTTAATGGCCGTACATAGTAACCTCTGAACAACAATTCAATTGACTTAAAAAAAGAAACAGAACCACCTAAACATATTTACAGAATTATGGGAAAGAAATGCATATACACCTTCTGTTTAGCAAATGATCCACTTTCGGGCTGAGCCACAAACAACATAAGTCGTTCTCATTACCCACACAGAGACACTCCGAGACACTGGACGCAAAACATAAATCTTCTACGTGTACACCAAAGCCACGGTTTCCCAGACTGCAAGCCGTAAGAAACCAGTCAACACGCTCCCGCCGCCAAGTACAGGAAGGTGTCGGCCTAGTAAAGACCGCCCGCTATGGTGGCCGGGCCCGACTACGTAACTGCTTGCCACAGTGGGTCGGTTCCTCCCGCAGCCTCTGGGAAGACCGGTGGCGAAATTAATGAAATTAGCACCACCTGTGTCACAAAGGGCAAGAAACGCACCAACGTCATGAGGACATAAATTATTTGCATACACAACGTGTCCAAAACAGCTGTCTATCCACTACTTCCAGCACCTCAGAGTACACCACTTAATGAATTCAGAGTCATCTAAACACACCGCGCAATCTGCGCAAAACCACACAAACTTCTTGCATGATCGCACTACGCTTAAAATAAGGAGTATTAACTTAACACAACATACAACTTCTAAATCTCCGGGTGACTGGCCTGGACTCGTGAAATGTATCTACCAACACATCATCATGGCCAATAAACCGCCTCCGCTCTCCGCTTGTGAGGCGCAGATAGTATCCTAACGTCAGTAGTGGGTTACGGCTCGGGAGTCTGGGGAACAGGCTCACGCGGGTTGTGCCCGCCATGAAAGTGAGACGAGTCCAAAGAAACATGATTTTGAGATCAGTAGGGGCCTACAGGACATCACAAGGGGGGGCTCTGTTAGTTATAATGGGGATATAAAGATACGTGAACAAGCAGCATAGTACTGGGCCAAAAAAGGCAATGGGGAGAAAATAACAGAGATTATGGGTGTGAGAGTAGAGGAGAAGAGAGAAATAAGAAACAGAGGGGAGGAACTGTGGCAGAGGGTTTGGGAGGAAGATGAAACGGGAAGAAGAACATTCCAGTTCTTACCTAATGTAAGAGAACGCGGGGTCATGATATACTTCGAACCCACACGAGGACTCATCCACTTTCTCACTGGTCAGGGACCCTATCCGACATATTTATGTCGGGTTGGTAAAAGGGCAACCCCCGAGTGTGACTGTGGCGCGGCGGAGGGAAATCCCGACCATGTGGTCTTTGAGTGCCCTCTCTTCAACGACGTTGCGACAACACTCCGAGACAGACTTCCAAACAATGAGACGTACAATCTACTTAGACATGAAGACACTTTCCATACTCTGAATGCTCTGGCAGATGAGGTATCGCGACAAGTGTTAACAGACTACCTGAGGGACCAAGAATAGACACAAAATCATAAACTAACCGATTAGGACCTGATCCCATTCCCATACCGCCTGTACGTGGAATGGCCGACTTCCATAAGTTGGAAACCGCCACGTACGGGATTAGGGGGGGGGGGGGATGTGGTCAATTACACCGATAGTGACAAGCACCAACGACGACGTAGGATAACTTAGTAGTAAGTAGGACTTAGTTTTAGAAACTGCAGCGAGTACTAACCTTGGCTGGCCCATTGCCAGGGGCATGCTCCTCGGGATTAGCTCGAGGAGCTTGTCACTTTAAGTAGGTTTGTATTTTACTGGCACACCTGTGACGCTGCAGTTAGTAGTCATCTCTAGAATAGAAAATTAACTACAGAAGTAGGTAAAACCAAACTGCCCATTGCTGTAGTAAACTAACTATATTGTAGAAACTAGACTGTAGTTCACTAACATAAATCTAGTACTAAGCTGTATTACAACATAATTCTATGTAACAATAAATGGCCCACTAATCATGTTATGAGGTGGGTCAAATATGTATAACTAATAGTTTTGTGTTCAATAAAGAATTTAAAAAAATAGCATATGTCCTGCAACACACTGATTAAAATATCTAAAACAGTGTTCGTAACAAGATTAACATTCAATGTCCCAGGGAAACATTAATCGGAAACAGACATCGGTTCGTTGCAATAAACCCAAAAATTACGTGACTGAAAAACACAACCAAGTCAGTGGCACAGAAGAAGGTCAGTAATGGTAAGGCCCTTTATCATTTTCCCATTCAGAGCGGCGTAAAACAGTAACACTTAAGCAAAGAAGTATGAATGCATTTGAGCAATTCAGTGACTGACAACAACTAAGTTTTTAAATGCAGAACACAAGTCCTCACAGGATAAATGCGGCCTTACGCAATGTACTTCTAATAGTAAGGTCAAGCGTGCAAATCACACTGCTCAATAAATACACCACAACGGCAAGCACATTCAGTAATCGCCAGAACGATGAACACTGAGAACAAAACGCTGCTTATATTCAAACCAACTATGCTCGCAATGGCATCACAAAAGTCACAGAGCCATAGAGACAAGAATGCAGTCACTAGAAGCAAACGGTAAATCCATCATAAATAAGGAAGGAGCATCTCGTGGAAATCGGGTTTTCTGCCGGATATCAGCGTCTTCCAAACACGATATTTCGACGTCATTACTTGGAAGACGCTGATATCCGGCAGCAAACCCGATTTCCACGAGATGTCATCAAATCGCCGGGAAAGTCTAAGAAATTACAAGGAAGGAGCATGTTCCCGACAGCATCGGCGCCTCTACCCACCAAGTCCGCCGCAAACGCCCAAACACAATCAGGTAACGTGCCAACTTTCCTCTTGCCACCACACACGGCGTCAGCGCACTACTGCCTATCTCACTGTTTCTGCTCGCCCTCCGAAATCCAACCACTGGACTCTCCCAGGTGCCTCGCCGACTTCCCCCACGAGGGGGCGCCACTTTTCTCTTTTCTCCGCGATACAGCGATAATTTTACACGCGGTACGTTCGATAGATCAAACCCGAGCCGCCACGCCTCACCAGTATCATATGTTCGCTTCCTCCTCTCCCGCAACAAGCAAACATATGAGATGCATTCATAGAAGTTGATCAGCTGGAAGAAACTTCATCTTATGATATTGTCGTTTGTAACATTGTCATAGTGGGGAAACTCGTACATTCAAAGATGATTCATTCTGAATATCAAAAACAGTTACAATATGACGAAACCAGTGTATAATCAACACTCTGAGAAGAAAACAGTAACAATAATACGAAGTCATAAACCACTTGTTAAGTTTTTGCATTTAGGTCAGCTGGAGACAACAGCAGGACGGGCAGAAAAAGAAATAAACAGGAGAGTCCATTGGAGCGCATTTTGTATAAATGGCTTTTAAATTAAGCCAGCGTCCGGACTTTGTGAAATGGAAAGTTTATAGTGTTTATGAAGTTTGTTTATAGTAATGAGAATTGCTATTTCAATGTGAGAACATTCGAAAAATGAAAGTGACAAGTGGTCTTTCGATGTGAGAACTATTCGAGAAGTGAAAGTACAATGGAGTGACGAACTACGAAGCATAGAAAAGAAAACAAACTGATGTGAAAGAAATAATCGTTGCTGTTATGAAAATAGGTGGTATAGGGACCAAAAACGGATTTTAGTTCAGTCTAGGGGACGAGTGTCTACTGGACATCGGAAAATCTGTAGCAATAACATGGTGTTGTGTAAACAAGTAACGTAATGCATAAAGAAGTATGGTTGTGATCTTTTCCAGGAGGATGTATACTACTTGATGATTATTATTTCAAAATTCTTATAGTTCACACACGCTGGCTAAGATAAAATCCAGAACGTGCGCCACATATCAAAAGTTCTTCAAATCTGAGTGATTTATTTCACGTTTTAAAATGAGCTGTTAGCAGGATGTGGAATGCGTCTCTCACCGTAATTCTGTTCTCTGTAAGTAATTATTCCTGAGAATGGTTAGGTACCGTGCTACATCTTTTACCACTCTACGCTATCCTATCCACAACAGCCAACAACTCCTATAATTTACTTTTCATATGCTAGTCTTAATTTGTGCTATAGTTTTCCCCAGCTACTGCTGTTTCCAGAATCAAGTTTTCTATTCTGCGATGCAGCTCCCACCAGTCCTTCGTTCTCTCACGGATTTTGATAATGCTGCTCATCTCGACTATTTATCCCATTACACTTCTTCAGTCAATACTTCAACGATCTATTTAAACTATCACATCCATAGGAAGCACGTTTCTAAACATTTAGGATTTTTCCTTCCCTTCTTTCCACGTTTCATTCCCGCGCATTGCTATGCTACATACGGATAGTTGTATAAAACTGTCCCAAATCCGTGTGGCACTAAAGTTGTTCATCCTTCTACATATTCAATTCCGCCTCATGCAAGAATTATAAACTATTAGCATAGGAACATCTCGGTAAAAAAAAATGGCTCTGAGCTCTATGGAACTCAACTGCTGTGGTCATTAGTCCCCTAGAACTTAAAACTACTTAAACCTAACTAACCTAAGGACATCACACACATCCATGCCCGAGGCAGGATTCGAACCTGCGACCGTAGCAGTCGCACGGTTCCGGACTGCGCGCCTAGAACAGCGAGACCACCGCGGCCGGCCATCTTGGTCAGTTTGGTAACATTTTGGTAACTGGAAATTCGAATAAATAGAACAGTGTAGAGCTTAGAAGTATATATCGCTTTACAAAAAACAAGAAATAGCTGTTTTGATTAAATAATAGTAATTCGGACATAGGAGAATGTAGCATAATTTACAGCAAGCATTTCTCATCATAATCAGTGGCAGCTCGTACGTTACGACACTCATTTTTCAAAATAGCTAACCTAATACATATACGACACGTTTTATTCAGGTTTTATTAGGTTTTGAGAGTATATGTGTGCTTGTCGTTGGGATAATCTGTGGCTATGCTAATATTTACGTCTAGGTGGAAAAAAAAAGTCTAAAGACAAGTTGCAGAAGCTCATTTACGTGCGATTAAATATAAGGGTCAGTCAAGTGAAAAGGAGACAGATGCAAAAACGCAAATAAACTGTGCACTGTAAGATAAAAAAAGCGACGCACCATGAATGAATTACCCGAAAGAGACGGAAATCGGTGGATGTGATGTACAGTGTGCGTGTACATACAAACAAGAGACTACAGTTTCAAAACATTTGGAGGTTTATTCAAGAGAAAAAGATTCACAAACTGAGCGAGCTGATAACGCTTTTGCGGGCAGCTGTGGCCGAGCGGTTCTAGGCGCTTCAGTCCGGAACCGCGCTGCTGCTACGATCGCAGGTTCGAATCCTACTTCGGGCATGGACGTGTGTGTTGTCCTTAAGTTAGTTAGGTTTAAGTAGTTCTAGGGGCCTGATGACCTCAGATGTTAAGTCCCATAGTGCTGAGAGCCATTTGAACCATTTGATAACGCTTTTGTCCACCTCTGACCTTTGTGCAAGCATGTAAGTCCAGGACGGCTTGCCAAAAAGGGCAACAAAATTGGGCATGGAATATCGTCGACGCATGCTGTGCTGTATGGCTGTAGGGGGCCGCGGATTACAACCAAAGTGGTTCCCGCTATGAATGGCACCCCATTGTTGTCAGGCCGTACGGCGGGCGACGGTAAAAAATGTGCAAATTTGTGTGAATTCCTAAGGGACCAAACTGCTGAGGTCATCGGTACCTACTTATACACCCATGCCCGAGGGAAAACTCGAACTTCTGGCGGGAGGGGCCTCCCAGTCCGTGACATGACCCCTCAAACCGCGTTGCCACGTCGACGGTCAGGTTGCTGTCCCACCGCTGTCTTGCGCATCTCCACACAAACCTTACCTGGTCATCGTGGCTTAGTTGCAAGCGGGAGTAGCCACATAAGACAGTTTTACCCCAGTCAACGAGTTCTCAGGCACCCTTACAGCACAGTGGTACGTCGACGATATTCTACGCTCCGTTGAGTTGTTCTTCATGGCGAACCATCCTAGGATTACTTTTCAGCAAGATAATGCCCGCCCGCACACGTATCGAGTTTGTTCTGGCTGTCTACCTGCTTGCCAAATCCTCCTTTGGCCAGCAAGTTCGCCGGATCCATCCCCAAAAGAGAACGTTTGGAACATTACGGGAAGTGCCGTCCAAATACCTCGGGATTTTGACGACATCTAACGCTCCAGCTGGATAGAATTTGGCACGCTACCCTCACGACATCCAACAAATCCATCAATCAATGCCAAGGACCAGCGTTGAACCAACGTCTTATTGACTTGTTGAGTTCGTAAAGTCCTTTCTCCTAAATAAATCATCCAATTTTTCTGAAATTATGATCGTCTGTTTGTCTGTGCAAGAGCGTCGCGTGTACTGATTTCCGTTTCATTTGGGTAAATTGTTCGTGGTGCGTCGTTGTCTTTTTTTTGTCTTGAAATGATTTTGAAGATAATCCTCACTATTGTCAATACATTTATCCCATTGTGAGACAAGACTGTCACTGCCAACGTGGGGAAATGTTTGCTGTTGCTTACAGAACCATGATTGTACTCAGGCGTGCACTTGAACGTCCGAAAAAAATCGACGGTCGCGAATGTGGACAATACCACATGTTGCCATGGTTCTTTCGACTACACTGTAGAAATTTCAGTAGGAAGCCCTTACACATCCCCATACGATCCCGATCTCTCTCCAAGTGATTTCCGTAATTTTTTAGTCCTGAAGAAAGATATTCATAGCCGTTGATTTGAAGAAGTGCAGTCTTAGGTAGAAAACAGGAAACATTTTTCTATGAAGTCATTGACCGACTTGTCTCATAGTGGGATAAATGTATTAACAGTTACGGTGATTTCTTCTGAAATGATAAACAGCTGATTTACTTTTTTTGATTTGTCTCGTTTCCATTTGACTGCCCTATATAATATCTGAGAGTAGTGGAATAATTTAATAAATTATGACGAATGACGAAGAGAATTGCCACCATGTAACATATTTTATTTTTACGAACTTGGAAGGCAAAGAAAGTAGTTACAGAACATCTAAAAAAGAAAATTTTTGTTAGAGTTTAAGTAACTTTACGGGGAGCGCCACTCTTCTTTGGATCTTCTCTATCTTCTCTGTTAACCAGACCTGGTACGGATCCCACACTGGTGAGCAATACTCAAGTATAGGTCGAACGAGTGTTTTGTAAGCCACCTCCTTTGTTGATGGACTACATTTTCTAAGGACTCTCCCAATGAATATCAACCTGGTACCCGCCTTACCAACAATTAATTTCATATGATCATTCGACTTCAAATCGTTCCGCACTCATACTCCGAGATATTTTACACAGGTAACTGCTACCAGTGTTTGTTCCGCTATCATATAATCATACAATAAAGGATCCTTCTTTCTATGTATTCGCAATACATTACATTTGTCTATGTTAAGGGTCAGTTGCCACTCCCTGCACCAAGTGCCTATCCGCTGCAGATCTTCCTGCATTTCGCTACAATTTTCTAATGCTGCAACTTCTCTGTGTACTACAGCATCATCCGCGAAAAGCCGCATGGAACTTCCGACACTATCTACTAGGTCATTTATATATATAGTGAAAAGCAATGGTCCCATAACACTTCCCTGTGGCACGCCAAAGGTTACTTTAACGTCTGTAGACGTCTTTCCATTGATAACAACATGCTGTGTTCTGTTTTTGCTAGAAACTCTTCAATCCAGCCACACAACTTTGTTTATCAGGCGAGAGTGCGGAACTGTATCTAACGCCTTCCGGAAGTCAAGGAAAATAGCATCTACCTGGGAGCCTGTATCTAATATTTTCTGGGTCTCATGAACAAATAAAGCGAGTTGGGTCTCACACGATTGCTGTTTGCGGAATCCACGTAGATTCCTACAGAGTAGATTCTGGGTTTCCAAAAACGACATGATACTCGAGAAAAAAACATGTTCTAAAATTCTACAAGAGATTAACGTCAGAGATATAGGTCTATAGTTTTGCGCATCTGCTAGACGACCCTTTTTGAAGACTGGGACTACCTGTGCTCTTTTCCAATCATTTGGAACCTTCCGTTCCTCTAGAGACTTGCTGTACATGGCTGTTAGAATGGGGGCAAGGTCTTTCGCGTACTCTGTGTAGAATCGAATTGGTATCCCGTCAGGTCCAGTGGACTTTCCTCTGTTGAGTGATTCCAGTTGCTTTTCTATTCCTTGGACACTTATTTCGATGGCAGCCATTTTTTCGTTTGTGCGAGGATTTAGAGAAGGAACTGCAGTGCGGTCTTCCTCTGTGAAACAGCTTTGGAAAAAGGTGTTTAGTATTTCAGCTTTACGCGTGTCATCCTGTGTTTCAAAGCCATCATCATCCCGGAGTGTCTGGATATGCTGTTTCGAGCCACTTACTGATTTAACGTAAGACCAGCACTTCCTAGGATTTTCTGTCAAGTCGGTACATAGAATTTTACTTTCGAATTCACTGAACGCTTCACGCATAGCCCTCCTTACGCCAACTTTGACATCGTTTAGCTTCTGTTTGTCTGAGAGGTTTTGGCTGCGTTTAAACTTGGAGTGAAGCTCTCTTTGATTTCGCAGTAGTTTCCTAACTTTGTTCTTGAACCACGGTGGGTTTTTCCCGTCCCTCACAGTTTTACTGGGCACGTACCTGTCTAAAACGCATTTTACGATTGCCTTGAACTTTTTCCATAAACACTCAACATTATCAGTGTCGGAACAGAAATTTTCGTTTTGACCTGTTACATAGTCTGAAATCTGTCTTCTATTACTCTTGATACACAGATAAACCTTCCTCCCTTTTTTATAATCCTATTAACTGCCATATTCAGGGATGCTGCAACGGCCTGATTCCCTGTTCTGCACTTACAGAAAAGTTCGGGTCTGTTTGTTATCAGTAGGTCCAATATGTTATCTCCAGGAGTCGGTTCTCTGTTTAATTGCTCGAGGTAATTTTCGGATAGTGCACTCAGTATAATGTCATCGATACTCTGTCCCTACCACCTGTCCTAAACATCTGAGTGTCCCAGTCTATATCTGGTAAATTGAAACCTCTACCTAAGACTATAACATGCTGATAAAATTTATGTGAAATGTATTCCAAATTTTCTCTCAGCTGTTCTGCCACTAACGCTGCTGAGTCGGGAGTTCGGTAAAAGGAGCAAACTATTAACCTAGCTCGGTTGTTGAGTGTAACCTCCACCCATAATGATTCACAGGAACTATCCACTTCTACTTCACTAAAGGATAAATTACTACTAACAGCGACAAACACGCCACCACCGGTTGCATGCAATCTATCCTTTCTAAACACCGTCTGTGCCTTTGTAAAAATTTCGGCATAATTTATCTCTGACTTCAGCCAGCTTTCTATCAGCGCCTTAAGTTCCGGTTCTTTACCAATGCAGCTTCGACAGTTTACAATTACAATACCGATTGCTGCTTGGTCCGTGCTTGTCCTGACTTTGCCTTGCACCCTTTGAGGCTATTGCCCTTTCTGTATTTGCCCGAGGCCATCTAACGTAAAAAAACCGCCCATTCCACGCCACACAACCCCTGCTATCCGTGAGGCCGCTGGGATTACATACTGTAATCAAATCAACGTAGCTCCACAATAGTGAGTCTCTGTACACTGTAATTTGTTCCTCTGAGGTTTTGAATATAAATAAAATTAGCCCAAAACTCCATATAGCTTCATACTTGTATTTGTGTCAATTTGTTAGATGCTGTACTCCGTTTGGATAGAAAACATCCACGGTAAGGACACAGAGGCGTTTTGTGTACACTTAAAACTCCTGAGAGAAAATTTTCAAACTTGATGCATCGCAAGTGTATTCTTGGCATTTCTGGAACACTCCAACTACCAGCGCTTCCCTAATGAACAAGTTGCCTCTTGATTAGGTAGGAGCGAACTGCGAAATATTCGCCTACCGCCCTCCTGTGGAACGCGTAGCGTTGTGATGTGGTGGACAGAGGAACCTTTTTGTCTTGCTGCGTGCTCCTCGCCCCTATGCAGTCGCTTCAAAGCTCTGAAACAAAGCGGCAGAAAAGTCCCACATTCCACCACCGCGTTCCAGCCAGCTCGTTACTTTGAGTTACACTCTTTTCAGCTACACCCTCACACGGCACGGTACTGACAAAGACCTGAAGCCAAATCACGTAAAAAAAAAAGCTCTTCAAAGTCACAATCCGGTCCGGGAGAGAACTACAGACACATATTTCTTCTAATTATGAGCAACGGCGAAACAAATAAAACTAGTACACAACCTTAATAAAGGGAGAGAATGTTGTCGTACTCTTCTCTGTACGTTACTACCAAGTCACCAATTTGCACTGAATCAAAATTAGTATCTCAATGACATCGGAACGTAAAAAAGCCTTCCGTAGCTTTCTGTACATTTACGTTACACGCTGAATTACTGTTTCTATTTCTAAGCATTTCTAATGGAAATATATGCGTTTTTAAGATAAGCGAATTATTGGAATGCGTACAAATTAAGTTCGGGCATTATGGAATACCATTTACTGCAGTACTTGTACTCTAACTCATTTTAAGCTCTCAAATTGTAGCTCTTTGGCAATAAGTATTTGTATTTGTGTCAATAAAATTGAAAAACATCGCCGAAAAACGAGTTTTTAAAAAAGTTGTATTCGGAGGCAGGCCTCACTTACGCTACACAATTGAGTGCCTTAGTAAACTACGTACTATTTTTGTACTAAATTTCACACTGACATTATTCTACTGCAAAAGTAGTTGTAACAGCTCTCCATACTACTCCATCCTCTGCAAGCCTCTCCATCTCTAACTTACTACTGCAGCGTACACCTTTCTGAACTTCCTTACTGTATTCATCTCTTGGTCTCCGTCTACGATGTTTACCACCCACTTCTCTCTACTACTAAATTGGAAATCTCTGGATGTCTCAGAGTCTACCCTATCAACCGATCCCTTCTTCTATTCCGCTTGTGCCACGGATTTCTTTTTTCTCAGTTCTACTCAGAACCTCCCAATTAGCTGTCGGATCTACCCATCTAATCTCCATCATTCTTCTGTAGCACCACATTTCAAAAGCTTCTGTTCTCTTTTCTACTAAACCGTTTATCGTTCATGTTTCCCTTCCATACATGGCTACATTCTAGACAAATAAGTTCAGAAACACATCCCAACACAAGTCTATATTCGATTATAACAAATTTTTCTTCTTCAAAAACGCTTTCCAGCCGTTGTCAGTCTACAGTCTTCACTTCAGCCATCATAATTTGTTTTTCTGCCAAAATAGCAGAACGCACCTACTACTTTAAGTGTCTCGTTTCTTAGTATAATTCACTCAGCATCACCTGATTTAATTCGACTACATTCCATTTTGCTTTTGTTGAAGTTCACCTTATATTCTCCTTTCAAGACACTGTCCATTCCATTCAGCTGCTCTTCCCAGTCCTTTGCTGTCTCTCACAGAATTACAGTGTAATCGGCAAACCTCAAGGATTTTATTTCATATAACTGAGCTTTAATTCCTACTTCCAATTTTCTTTGGTTTTCTTTACTGCTTGCTAATTGTACAGATTTAATAAGATCAGGGATAGGCTACAACAGCGTATCACACCCTTTCCAAGCAGTGCTTCTCTTTCACGCCCCTCGTCTCTTACAGATGCCTCCTGGCTTCTGTACAGGTTGTAAATAGCCTTTCACTCCTTGTATTTTATCCCGGCTGCTTTCAGAATATCAAAGACAATGTTCAATCAAGACTGTCAAAAGCTTTCTCTAAGTCTAAGTCTACAAATGGTATAAACGTATCTTTCCCTTTACTTAAGCTACCTTCTAAGATAAGACGTAGGATCAATACTGCCTAGTGTGTGATCTTCCCCGACGTCAGCTTCTACCAGATTTTCCATTCTTTTGTAAAGAATTCATCTTAATATTTTGGAACCATGTCTTATTAAACTGGTAGTCGGTAATTTTCACGCCTGTCAGCACCTGCTTTCATTGGAATTGGAATTTCAAATTCTTATTCAAATCGGAGGGCATTTCACCTGCTTCATACACCTTGCACTCAAGATGGAAGAATTTTCTCATAGCTGGCTCTCCCAAGGCTATCAATCGCTCTGACGAAATGCCGTCTACTCCAGGGGCCTTGTTTCTACTTAAGTCATTCAGTGCTCTGTCAAATTCTTCTAGCAGTATTATCTCCCATCTCGCCTTTATCTACGTCCTCTTCTGATTCTATAACATTGCCTTCAAGTTCGTCTCCGTTGTAGAGACCCTCTATTTTTCCTTCTACCTTGCAGTTTTCCCTTCTTTGCTTAGAACTGGTTTTCCATTTGAGCTCTTTTCCCCAAAGATTTCTTTAATTTTCCTGTAGGCGGTATCTATCTTTCACCTACTGAAACAGATTAGATTAGATTAGATGCTTCTAAATCGTTACATTTGTCCACTACCCATTTCTGCTTAGGCATTTTGCACTTTCTGTCAGACTTAGTTTTTTGAATTCCCTTACTCCCGGTTTATTTTCTGTATTTTTATATTTTCTCCATTCATCAGTTAAACATAATAACAGGGCTGGTATCCAAAGATTTCTACTACGCCTAATTTTTTCCTGTTTGGTCCCCTAGTGCCTTTACTATTTCGTCTCCTTACAGTAACCCATTCATTTTCTACTGTGTTTGATCAACCGTTGCCTAATGCTCCCTCTGAAACTCCCAACAAACTCCTGTTCTTTCAATCTATCCGGGTCCCATTTCTTAATTCCCTATCTGTTTGCAATTTCTTCTGTTTTAATCTACAGTTTTTAACAGATAACTGGTCAGAGTGCACATCAGCCGCTGGATATGTTTTTTTATTTTAAATCTGGTTCTGAAGCCCTGTTTCACCATTATCCATTATATAATCAACATGAAACCTTCCGGTGTCTCCAGGATCTTTCACGATTTTTAGTTCAAGTGCTGTCGACGATTCAATTGTGCTCTGTGCCAAATTCTTTTGATTGCTTTCCCCCACTCCATATTCACCTACTATTTGCCCTTCTTTCTTTTCCTGCTACTGAATTCCAATCGGCTATCACAATTAAATTGTCGGCTTCCAAAATTATCTGAATAATTTCTTTCGTCTCCTCATACCTTTCTTCAGTGTCTCCATCATGTGCAGAACTAGTTGGCATATAAGCTTGTACTACTACAGTAGGTATGGGCTTCGTGTCTATTTTTGCTGTCATAATCTACTTTTTGAAAGATGTAAAGATTTAAGATAGTAAGTCATGGATTAAAGTTAGAAATTTCCTTGACACATCACAACTCATGGCAAGGAAATTCCCCACTACATTTATCTAGTATTTGAAAATGAGAGCTGTTAGCGACTCACAATAAAGTTTATACATAATTTCAATCCCTTTCAAAACTTTTTGTAAGTGAAATTCTCCCCTCCCCACTCCTCCCGGCTTCCCTCACACACACGCAAAATTATGAGACGAAAAAGATTAGCGATTGTTACATTTTTGCATATTATGAACTAAAACTACAGTTCCAGACATGACATTTTAATTCTTTACTTCTTAACTATTAACCTATTCTCAAAACATTTTGCTGATAGTACCCACACACCATGTCGAATGAACTGCAAAATTATGTCACTGTACGATACGAAGTTCGGGAGGTATGACGACATAAACGTTGAGAAATGTGTGGAATTGTATTTTTTTTTATGCAGGGCAGATTGCCACATGTTGGCAAGAACTTTGCTTACAGATGGTAAAATTGTTGTTCATTAAAACAGGACCGGTATCGCAGCTTCACGCCAGAGTTTTTACAGTTCGTACTTTTTTATTCTCTCTTGGATGGTACAACATAACTATGATAGAGAAAATGTTTGGGTGACAGTCGTGAATGCATCTTGAGATACTCAGATCATCTTCGGACTGCAGTACCTGTATGTAGTTTGGAAATGCAGTAGCAGTAGCAAAATCCTCGTCCTTCTCCCTGTTCCAGTAACTGCTTGTACCGTCGTTTTCTACTACTACCTCATGCTGCAGGAGACAGCTTCGTTTAGCGTTGGCCTTACACGTTGTACATGGTTGGTGGAGCTGCGACAACATGTTCGCATTTCCACTGAGTTGTCAAAACACGGTCCTGTCGCATTAACTCAGCTCGCCCTGTTTCTACACAGGTTGCAGAAGGTGGTAGATATGGCGCTCTGCGACTTTTGCTCAGTTCCGACTTAAACTGGAATGATCACATGCACAAAGCTGCAGGAATGACGGGGCAGAGACTGAGGAACAGTTACAGGATAGATAGGGACTGCCTAAAATCACGTTGTAGTTATTCAGTGTGTTATTTTATCTATTTTACATTTCTATTTGGGTAGGGACTGCCTAAAATCACGTTGCAGTTATTCTGTGTGTTATTTTATCTATTTTACATTTCTATTTGGGTAGGGACTGCCTAAAATGACGTTGTAGTTGTTCTGTGTGTTATTTTATCTATTTTACATTTCTATTTGTGTAGGGACTGCCTAAAATCACGTTGTAGTTATTTTGTGTGTTATTTTATCTATTTTACATTTCTATTTGGGTAGGGACTGCCTAAAATCACGTTGTAGTTATTCTGTGTGTTATTTTATCTATTTTACATTTCTATTTGGGTAGGGACTGCCTAAAATCACGTTGTAGTTATTCTGTGTGTTATTTTATCTATTTTACATTTCTATTTGGGTAGGACCAAACTGAGGAGCAAATCTCCAAGGTCATGGAACATGTCGGTATATGAAATTACAACATAAAAGTAATAACAGGTAAAACAGAATTTTCATGACCTCAAAAAAGACAAGCGATAAGTTTAAGCAAACGAAATCAGCAATGTAACATTGGAATCAGCTTAATTTTTCAAGAAACTCTTCAACAGAATCAAAGGAGTGATCCATGAGGAAACTCCTCAGTTTTGATTTTAAGGCGCGTGGATTACTGCTAAAATTTTTGAATTCTTGAGGAAGTTTATTGAAAATGGATGCAGCGGTATACTACATACCTTTGTACACAAGAGTCAGAGAAATACGATCTAAATGTAGATTGGATTTCTGCCTAGTATTAACTGAGTGAAAGCTGCTAAGTCTTGGGAATAAGCTGATATTGTTAACAAGGAACGACGGTAATGAATATATATTTTGCGAGACGAATGTCAGAATACACATACTACTGAACAGGCATCGACAAGAGGTTCGCGAACTTACACCACTTACTGCCCAAACTGCCCATTTCTGAGCCAAAAATATCCTTACAGAATGGGAAGAGTTACTCCAAACTATAATACCATACAATATAAGCGAATCAAAATAAGCAAAGTAGACTAATTTTCATGTCGAACGATCACTTACTTCAGATATCGTTCGAATAGCAAATATGGCAGCATTAAGTCATTGAAGAAGGTCCTGAACATGAGCTTTCCGTGACAGTTTACCACCTAGTTTACCACCTAGAAATTTGAACTGTTCAGTTTCACTAATCATATTCCCATTGTGTGAAATTAAACTGTCGGGTTTTGTTGAATTGTGTCTTAGTAACTGTAAAAGTGGAGTCTTACTGTGATCAAGCGTTACTTTATTTTCTACAAGCCATGAACTTAACTTATGAACAGCAATATTTGAAACAGAGCCAATGTTGCACACAACATACATCGCTACCAAGCTAGTGTCATCAGCAAACGGAAATATTTTAGAATCACCTGTAATACTCGAGGGCATATCGTTTATACAAATAAGGCACAGGAGTGGCTCCAACACTGATCCCTGAAGCACCACCCCATTTGACCGTGCCCCACTGAAACACCACATCATAGCCATTCTCAGCACTGTGAATAATTACCTTTTGCTTTCTGTTGTTAAAGTAAAAGGTGAACCAATTGTGACCTGCTCCCCATATTCCATAATTTTCCGCTTTCTGGAGCAAGATTTTGCGATCCATACAATCAAACGCCTTAGATAAGCCAACAAAAAAGCCTAGTGTACGAAACCTTTTGCTTAATTCATCCAGTAACTCACAGAGAAAAGAGAATATAGCATTATCAGTTAAACCACTTCTAAAGTCGGACTGTACATTTGATAGAAAATTATGTGATTTAAATGATCAATTATCCTTACACACACAGTCTTTTCAATAATTTTAGCAAACATTGATTGCATAGAAATAGGTCTAAAATTGTATACATTATCCATTTCTTCCTTTTTATAAAGTGGCTTTACTACTAAGCACTTTAATCGTTCAGGAAACTCACAATTCTTAAAGGTAAAATTAAAAATGTAGCTAAGCGCAGGGCTAACATGTGCAGCACAGTACTTTAATATTCTGCTAGGCACTCCATCGTGCCCATGAGAGTCCTTAGTCTTCAGTGACTTAAATATTGACTCAATCTCCCCCTTATCAGTATCAGAGAGGAGTATTTCAGACATCAATCTCGGAAAGACATTTTCCAATAGAGTTATATGACTACCTGTAGGAACTGAGTTTTTATTTAGTTCACCAGCGATGCTCAGAAAATGATTATTCTCAGTAGAGAATGTGTTACAGATTCGCTGCAATCTCTGTAGCAGAGAGGTTCAAGGAAAGTGACTCATTTCGAGATACGAGAGTGCAACGAGTGTTATTCGATAGTGACTGTAATCATTAAATACATCCCCATAGGACCCAATGGAAAGACTTGATTCCAAATTTCAGGCAGTATATCTACCTGAAATCGTAGGACTATAGATCTGAAAAAAAGACCTCAATCCAGCGTTGCAACTTTTCAGAGTGATAGGTAGCATAGCACACCATCTTCTGTATGTGATCATTCCCCATCAACCACCATCTTCCCTCGTCAATAACCCAGTAGATATATCGCGGAACTCTGACACGGCATCAGGATAGAATGTGCTACAAATACTGCAGAAATATCTACCGGTGGCACGAGGAAGTTGCAAATTCTGGCTTCATACCATGTTCCTTAGCCGAATAACTTTCTAAGTTCGGTGATTTTACTACCAGTTTACACCGCCAGTGACATGCATCTCGGCGATCATCCTGTATATTTAATGTCGCGGTATTTGTGTGAAAAACCACTTCATTCGGAAGCAATACCATATCTCAATTTCTAATGTTTGTATAGTTTTTAACATGGATATTTGTGTGCGCTGGCAGAACCAAGACCGTTTCCTATGCAGGGTGCCAGTAACACAGTCGTTGCGATGGTGCTTTTTAATAGCAGCTAGCATAGAAGGCGATTATGTCTCTCTTCTGAAGACACATTGGTACCACTCGCAAAAAAACAAATGAGACATGTCTATCCGTCGCGGATTTTTGCTCATTAGCGTTTGCCGTGACCAGCATTCAGTTACTGGAGAAGTATTATTCTTAGTAGAGGATGTGAGACAGATTCGCTGCAATCAGCGGGCTTATAAAGTATGGGTGTAGTCCGACATGTGCAAAGAAAATGGCTTTGTCCTGTCATAAGGAAGATACCGATTTGACGTGGAAAATTGTGATAGCTGTAAGGGGAATTCAAGGCTTTTATACGTGGAAAATTATGTCCAGTCTTGAGACTGTTACAGATTTCGATATTTCCAGAGCCCATTGTCAGGAGGGGTATCTCCGATACTTCACTCATTGTCAAATGTCATCAGGTTGAGGCTGCAGTCGTAATATTTACACTAATAAAACATATGTGGCTTGTTTCCTAGAACGATGCGGCAGTACCCGTTGCAGCAGTATCCTGTGGACAGAGCAATTCACGTTTAAGGCTTATGGCAGGAGCCTTCCGAACTAGAGAGAGTGGCTAGGTCACAGGAACGTAGCTCACCTAACCATGTCGCCCTCTAGGCGGCTGAATAGGGAAGTAATACGCAGTATGTTTCGGACAGCCTTTGTGATAGGATGTGTTCTCCATGGCAGTTTGAGAGATTCAATATGGACGTGTGTTTGCGCTAGACCATTATCCCCTCACATGTAAATTGTCCCGTTCACTGCTTCTTCATACACTCCTCGAAATGGAAAAAAGAACACATTGACACCGGTGTGTCAGACCCACCATACTTGCTCCGGACACTGCGAGATGGCTGTACAAGCAATGATCACACGCACGGCACAGCGGACACACCAGGAACCGCGGTGTTGGCCGTCGAATGGCGCTAGCTGCGCAGCATTTGTGCACCGCCGCCGTCAGTGTCAGCCAGTTTGCCGTGACATACGGAGCTCCATCGCAGTCTTTAACACTGGTAGCATGCCGCGACAGCGTGGACGTGAACCGTATGTGCAGTTGACGGACTTTGAGCGAGGGCGTATAGTGGGCATGCGGGAGGCCGGGTAGACGTACCGCCGAATTGCTGAACACGTGGGGCGTGAGGTCTCCACAGTACATCGATGTTGTCGCCAATGGTCGGCGGAAGGTGCACGTGCCCGTCGACCTGGGACCGGACCGCAGCGACGCACGGATGCTCGCCAAGACCGTAGGATCCTACGCAGTGCCGTAGGGGACCGCACCGCCACTTCCCAGCATATTAAGGACACTGTTGCTCCTGGGGTATCGGCGAGGACCATTCGCAACCGTCTCCATGAAGCTGGGCTACGGTCCCGCACACCGTTAGGCCGTCTTCCGCTCACGCCCCAACATCGTGCAGCCCGCCTCCAGTGGTGTCAGCGACAGGCGTGAATGGAGGGACGAATGGAGACGTGTCGTCTTCAGCGATGAGAGGCGCTTCTGCCTTGGTGCCAATGATGGTCGTATGCGTGTTTGGCGCCGTGCATGTGAGCGCCATAATCAGGACTGCATACGACCGAGGCACACAGGGCCAACACCCGGCATCATGGTGTGGGGAGCGATCTCCTACACTGGCCGTACACCTCTGGTGATCGTCGAGGGGACACTGAATAGTGCACGGTACATCCAAACCGTCATCGAACCCATCGTTCTACCATTCCTAGACCGGCAAGGGAACTTGCTGTTCCAACAGGACAATGCACGTCCGCATGTATCCCGTGCCACCCAACGTGCTCTAGAAGGTGTAAGTCAACTACCCTGGCCAGCAAGATCTCCGGATCTGTCCCCCATTGAGCATGTTTGGGACTGGATGAAGCGTCGTCTCACGCGGTCTGCACGTCCAGCACGAACGCTGGTCCAACTGAGGCGCCAGGTGGAAATGGCATGGGAAGCCGTTTCACAGGACTACATCCAGCATCTCTACGATCGTCTCGATGGGAGAATAGCAGCCTGCATTGCTGCGAAAGGTGGATATACACTGTACTAGTGCCGACATTGTGCATGTTCTGTTGCCTGTGTCTATGTGCCTGTGGTTCTGTCAGTGTGATCATGTGATGTATCTGACCCCAGGAATGTGTCAATAAAGTTTCCCCTTCCTGGGACAATGAATTCACGGTGTTCTTATTTCAATTTCCAGGAGTGTATTTTCCATCTTCGTTTGGTTGACAGAACATCGTTTGTGGTGTATGTTGTGTGCATCTAGAGCGTGAAAAACAGGTGGAAGAGACGTCTGATTGTTTTCAAGACATGATTAACATCTTAACTGACTTTGTAAAGTAGAAGGATGATTTGGAATCTGTCACCCCATTGACATACATACTCGCTAAAAAAATATGAGTGGAACTAACAGTTTCCTCTATTTTTCGAGTTTTCTTGTATAATTCTTGCCGGCTTCTGTGACCGAGCGGTTCTGGGCGCTTGAGGCTGGAAACGCGCGACCGCTACGGTCGCAGGTTCGAATCCTGCCTCGGGCATGGATGTGTGTGATGTCCTTAGGTTAGTTAGGTTTAAGTAGTTCTAAGTTCTAGCGGACTGATGACCTCAGATGTTAAGTCCTATAGTGCTCAAACCCACTTGAACCATTTTGTAAAATTATTCACAGACGCGAAAAGTTTCTAGCCATTGCTGAGTGATTAATATTGAGAACTGTGGTGTAAAAGCTATGATATTCTGGCAAATCATTTGAAAATATGTATGCTCTTGTAATCCCATAATCAGGAGATGGCTGTAGAAAGCATGGCAGGAGGCAAGCAAGTAGGTCAGGATCGGGAACAATAACGGCTTATTGTAGGGGGGAAGTAGCCCAGCCTTTGTATATCAGTTTGGAGAGTGACCATGTCTGCTGAGGGTAGTCTGATAATACGTCTGGGTGGCGTGTGTGGGGGCAGTTGGCTCGTCACCCTTGGTCACGGTGCATGATTGACGACTCCACAGGAAATGTCTACTACTTTGAGGACTATATATGGTGCATGTGCTTATGTTTTTGGGATCTCTCTGCGGTGTATGTACGAGGGAACGGTGATTGATAGCTATATGCAGGATGCAGAAGTAGTGATTTTGTATGGTGCAGAATGCGAATTGTGTTTACTACACTGATGTGGTATGTGTCGATATAGCCCAGTTGGAAATTGCTTTCACACTGAAAAGTTCAAGCTCTACTTGACAGCACACGAGCACTGTAATTGAAATGTTCTTTGGTGGTAATTTCTGTATTTCATGATCTGTAGATCACTTTTGCAGGGTTTAATTGTTAGTGCAATATGATTGATGTATTTTTTTTTTCGGTCTGTACAGAATACTTTTACCACTGGAAGTCTCGTACTTTGTCTTCAGAATACGGCGGACAGTGCTCCCACATCGGCAGAAACAGCAATTTCATGGGTAAATTCAGTAAGAACCAATCAGAATGCTCCGTTCGCAAGACATTCCTTGATATCAGAGAGTCACAAGCCATACCTTTTGTGGGGCATATGAGCTTCTATAGGCTTGTTTGAACAAGACGGGGCCAAGGTACCTATGGAAAGTTATATGACGTCTGAGATTCAAGTGATATCTTCTTTGTTCGAGTATTCAGACACATCCGAGTAGACCATCCTCCTCTGGTTCAGATAGGTGGGATGCTGGCTGTCCCTCACCCGCTATTGTGGCTTTAGAGCATCTCCAGATCTGCAGTTGTAGGACATCAAAAATTCACCAAAACTTCCAGTCATTTTTCTTGTCTGTAGGACAGTGCTTCGAATTGTGCTGAATTTCCCATCTGTGCTTAGATGGCAGTTTGTGATCCGAGAAGTGAGGAAAATAACATCCTTGTCTCCAGCATCAGCAAATATAAACTAAGCTCGCTCACCTTTCCAGAAATGTGAAGAACACCACAGCAGCTGTAAGACTCAGAAATTTCTCTCTCTCTCCGGGGCGCCATCAAATAGCTAAGACTCAAAAAGTGGTGAGAGTCCTGTTTAGAGTTACAGATATACTTATTTCTATCGATCTTCCTTTTTAGAGTTCGTGTTCAAGTGTGGCGGTGGTGGTATTCCTCGGAATAAAACGTGTAATAGTTTAAATATTCTTACATTATCTGCAAAGCTAGTTCTCTCTCTCCCTCTCTGTCTTTGTGCAGTGGTAAATTTGGTCCCTGTGGCATCTTCAAGTTATGTATGTGACAGTATTCCACAATACGAGGTGTAATAACTACCAAAGCAGTTCGAGTTCAATGACAAAGGGTGTCCGTTGTAGTGTAACGACGTAAGTTTTGTATAAATGATTTTCTTTTGACGTATGACCATGTGCAGACTTCGTCGCCTACATCAGTTACAAAACACTTCAAAGTTATTTAAATTCTTTTTAATGTTGTCTCTGAATGGTTCTTGAACGAAACTGTAATTAAAACATCATCATTCGAGTCGTATGCGCAGAATTAAATCACTCAGTCCAGTTGGTTTGCGCAAATTTTTTTTTCAATTTAGGTGTCGCTCGTTTCTACTCAGAAATTATATTAATGCAAGTTATCTGCTTTAATAAATAGTAAAACCACAATGAATAAACTTTTAAGACTCAAACCCACGATGAACGTTGTCAAAAATTAATAATCTTGTCAAATAAATCAGTAATACTTCTTCCTTAATATAATTCTTCATAAATAAATTCTCGGAACACGTATTTAAACTTATGTAGTATACACTAGTTTATTATCTTCATATATACTACATACAGATATGAACATGAGCCTCGACAAGATAGGACTGAACATTTACAACATGATTAAACTTTCTATGACGTCATTGTTGTAGACACATTACAAATTCTTATTTTTTCAGCTTTTAGAAGCGCGACGCAACAACTCGGTTTCAGGATCTTCTGTTGCTGTTGGGCTGTCGACCCGCGCCGTATAGTGGCCAGCAATTTTCTCTCTGGTCCCGGCAGCGAAGATGCTGTCTCCGTTCGTTGCGCCGCCCTCTCCGTATATGAAACATAAAAATAAATACAAAACTGTACATAATTCACAAACATTACAAATATTACAAAATAGATAAGCAAAACACTAAATTAAACTTATATTCACCTGCAAACTGGGCTGACACTGGTGGATGGGTGACGCTTCAATTTCGCGTCCCATTACACCGTGTACCGGGGATGGGAAGGAGGAGAGATGCGTGTATTTCCAATGCAACAGGAAGCACACGACCACTCCTGTGGCTTCCACATGGAGTGACGTGAGCAGGGAACGTCGCTTCCCTTCCAGGAGTGTACGCACACCTGAGTAAACATCTTGCCCCTTGGGCTTCAGAAGATTGTCTGGACTTATATTGAATAATGTATAATTACCAGCACACACATTTATCAGCATGAGCTGTAAAGTGTAAGTTAGGCCCATCCTGTTGCATATTCATTATTTCATGAAGCATATTCATCCTCACCAAATGTCATTGCTCTCGACGCAGTCCTCTGAAGCCTGATTAACGCTAACATACCCGTAAACTTCTCCTTCTCCAGCACAGAAATCTAATCCATTGAACACACTAAAGAACTATGTCCATTCTCCCAGTCCAGCATCTGTTTTTCCGAGTCTGCTATGGGAAGGGAGAGGGAGAGTGCCAACAGCTCCCTGTGGTGGCAGTGTTGTGAACTAGGCCAATTGGGGTCCAGACCTCATGGTGAAGACACTGGATGGAGCTACTACGACTGACGCATCAAATTGCTTGGATAAATAATGCATACTTACATCTGTCCTATAGAGCCACCCAGCACAGACTGAGTCCTTTAACTGCCAGTTTATAGAGGGGGAGGGGATGGGAGCCATGTATCCAGCAGCCATGAGACCTTTTCCTGGCAATTCCCAAATTGGAGGAGGGGTGGGGAGAGGGGAGGGGAGGGGAGAATGTTACTGGTGGCAGCCCAGTTGACCCTTTTTCCTCCAAAATATGAATTTCCCGCCATGATGTCATTGCGCAGTTACCACGTCTACAGCCACCTTCTTGTATCCGCCATCTTGAATAAATTTGGCAGTTATGAAATGTGGAGTGCATTGTCTTCGTCGCACTACTCATACTGGGCACTTTCCTTTAAAGGCCATAACTTTGGTTTTACTTTCTCACGAGCTGTTAACTACTGCTTTGCTTGCATATCGGCAGCTGTGTTATGATGAATAATCGTAAGTAAGTAACCAAGTAATTTTACGAGATGTCTGTGTGTATAGTTGTGTAGAGACATATGTCTAAAAAATGTATGCAGTGCTATTATATCACTGTATGTCGCATTTGATAGTATGCATTATATTTTCTAATTATATTAAAAAGAGCCTTGATTCATTACATTCCTGCAGAATTAAAGCTTTTAGGGTTTGTCTGGCTCACCTAGTACTGGATGTGAGATTTTGCCACCAGAGCAACACAAACCATCCATTTCTGCCTTCCATTTCAATGCATTATGGTGTCAACCTATTCGACCCATCACCATATGATACTTAATTTTCGATTAAAGTAGCCAGTTAACAGATCATAATCAAATGGGCCCTTACCAAAAGCCTCCCACGTTCTACATGTGAAGGTACAACTCTCTCGGTCATATAGCCTTTAAATCAGGCTTCAAGCATCTTGGAAGCTGTAAAAGATGGATGACGCTCCACTTCTAAAATGCGATGGGCTTGTGACTGTTCTAAAACTATGAGCTAAGTCAGACTATGTTTACAAGGCTCGTACTATTAGTTTCAAATATGGTTCTCGAGCTTATGGTCCGATTTTATTGCTGTCCGTCCACAAAAATTCTCCAGCTGTGCCAGGTGGTGTAGGAACTCAGTATCTTAAACGAGATGCAACAACAACATTGGAATTGCACTGTCACGGAGTAATCTACACTCCTGGAAATGGAAAAAAGAACACATTGACACCGGTGTGTCAGACCCACCATACTTGCTCCGGACACTGCGAGAGGGCTGTACAAGCAATGATCACACGCACGGCACAGCGGACACACCAGCAACTGCGGTGTTGGCCGTCGAATGGCGCTAGCTGCGCAGCATTTGTGCACCGCCGCCCTCAGTGTCAGCCAGTTTGCCGTGGCATACGGAGCTCCATCGCAGTCTTTAACACTGAAGCATGCCGCGACAGCGTGGACGTGAACCGTATGTGCAGTTGACGGAATTTGAGCGAGGGCGTATAGTGGGCATGCGGGAGGCCGGGTGGACGTACCGCCGAATTGTTCAACACGTGGCGCGTGAGGTCTCCACAGTACATCGATGTTGTCGCCAGTGGTCGGCGGAAGGTTCACGTGCCCGTCGACCTGGGACCGGACCGCAGCGACGCACGGATGCACGCCAAGACCGTAGGATCCTACGCAGTGCCGTAGGGGACCGCACCGCCACTTCCCAGCAAATTAGGGATATGTTGCTCCTGGGGTATCGGCGAGGACCATTCGCAACCGTCTCCATGAAGCTGGGCTACGGTCCCGCACACCGTTAGGCCGTCTTCCGCTCACGCCCCAACATCGTGCAGCCCGCCTCCAGTGGTGTGGCGACAGGCGTGAATGGAGGGACGAATGGAGACGTGTCGTCTTCAGCGATGAGAGTCGCTTCTGCCTTGGTGCCAATGATGGTCGTATGCGTATTTGGCGCCGTGCAGGTGAGCGCTGTTCCAACAGGACAATGCACGTCCGCATGTATCCCGTGCCACCCAACGTGCTCTAGAAGGTGTAAATCAACTACCCTGGCCAGCAAGATCTCCGGATCTGTCCCCCATTGAGCATGTTTGGGACTGGATGAAGCGTTGTCTCACGCGGTCTGCACGTCCAGCACGAACGCTGGTCCAACTGAGGCGCCAGGTGGAAATGGCATGGCAAGCCGTTCCGCAGGACTACATCCAGCACCTCTACGATCGTCTCCATGGGAGAATAGCAGCCTGCATTGCTGCGAAAGGTGGATATACACTGTACTAGTGCCGACATTGTGCATGCTCTGTTGCCTGTGTCTATGTGCCTGTGGTTCTGTCAGTGTGATCATGTGATGTATCTGACCCCAGGAATAAAGTTTCCCCTTCCTGGGACAATGAATTCACGGTGTTCTTATTTCAATTTCCAGGAGTGTATAAACCCTAAGAGCCACCTGTCATCACAACAGCATTGCTTGCCTGCCATATTTAAAAATGTTAGCTATGCCTCAACTTTCTGAAGTATCTTATGGTCTTTCTCAGTGTTCAAGCTATCCTTTACTAAATACCATCAGAATTGGTTCCGCGATAGATGTATGAAAACGTAACAGAGCGAGTTACTTTCGCAATGAAGAATAATGATATTAGCATGGAAGTATGGATTAAACACGTTGACAATTGAATAATCATTGTACTGATTCCTTTGAATTATATTACGTAGAACATAACACACAATAAAAGCATTTTCACAAAAATGATAGTGTTCAAAAGTGAAAGAGTAATAGTTTTTCAATGAGTAAATATTCTTTCTTTAATTTGTGTAATATTCTTCAAATGAATAAATATCTTGTACTAAACACTCTGTAAAGTATCAATTCCTCTTCATCAGGGTTCAAGCAATCTCACGTCAAATTTCAGCTGTTTAGTCGTGAAAAAGTGACAGTGCTACTTCCACGTTTGTAATATTAGCATGGAAGTGCGGAGTGGCATGGATTAAACACGTTGAGATTTGCATAAGCATTGTGGTCTATCTGTTACCCACTGCTGCGCTCAAGCATCAGTACAATGAAATGAAATGTGCACATGGATTTACTGACAGGGAGACTCCGGTTGGGATGGTCTAGAGCTTGGTGCAAGTCTTTTTATTTGAGGCCACTTCGATGGCTTGCTCGTCGACGATGATAAAATGACGATGAGGACAACTCACACATTCCTCCTCAAGCGGAAACAGAAACCGACAAGGAGGGAACTGAATTCAGCAACCCATGATCGAGAAACAGCTATGCTAACCGCATGATCACGAGCCATTCACACAATTCTGGGCGCAACAAAGAAGTTATAAGAGACGCATGACGCTCAGCTTTTAAAATGTGGAAGGTTTGTGACTGATATTAGGTGCAAGTATGGATTAATCATGTAGCGGACCGTATAAACATTGTACTGATTACGTTGAGTCGTATTATGTGCAATATATCAGACAATAAAAACTTTTTCATAAATATGATAAAGTTTGAAAACTCAAAACAGTTAAAAGCTCTTTCAAAGATTAATCATTCTTCCATATTTTGCATTATATTCTTCAAATCAATAAATATTTTATACTGTACACTTTCTAAAGCAGTTTATGTTCTTCCTCAGCGTTCAAGCTCCTTCGATACCAAATTTTATCAAAATCGTTTCAGTGCTTTAGTCGTGAAAGTGTAACAAACAGAGTTAGCACAAATGGCTCTGAGTACTATGGGACTTAAATTCAGAGGTCATCAGTCCCCTAGAACTTAGAACTACTTAAACCTGACTAACTTAAGGAGGTCACACACATCCATGCCCGAGGCTGGATTCAAACCTGCGACCGTAGCGGTCTCACGGATCCAGACTGTAGCGCCTAGAACCGCTCGGCCACTGGGGCCGGCAACAAACAGAGTTACTTCCTCATTTATAATATTAGTATGCAGGTATGGATATGGATATTTTCAGGTCTATTAAGTCCAAGCAATATAAAACAAATTGTAAGTCATACTCCGTCTTCTGTAAAATCATTTTGCCATAGGCAAAGAGTGCAGTATTTAATTGTGTATTTCTAGGAATTTATTTTATTCGTGGAATAGCTTCTTGTTTCTGCTGTCTAACACTGTCGTCAATGTATGTATTACATAAAGTGGGTGAGAGACCGCACCCTTGCCGTACTCCTCTGTTAATTGCTACTCGTCCTCTTCTCACTTTACATGTATTAATTAAAATTTGGAAATGTAAGAACGAACATTTTATTACTTGTATTGAATGTTTGAAATAACTTCGTCTTTCCATTATATTCCGCGACATACACCTAGTGACTCGATCGAAGCTTTTTCATAAACTACAAATGCAATATGAGTCTTCAGAGTATGTTCTCGTCTCTTTTCAATTATCTGTCCCACACTGTTACTGCATGCTGGTCTTTTACTAAAACTGTTTTGTTCCTGCAGTAGGGAGGTGTCAGATATTATTTTCAGTTTGTTATTAAGTACTTGTGTATGTAATCCATAGCCATCATTCAACAGACTTATTCCTCTGTAATTTTCACAATTATTTCTAGTTTTTTTTTCATCTTCCATTTCCAAAACTGATTTTTTTAAATGCAACAGCCTCAGTTCTAACATTAATTTTCCACATTTGATAAGTTCTGAGTTAATGTCATAGCGTCCAGCTATTTCTATTCTTTATTTGCTGTAATGCCTTATGTATCTCTTCCAAAGTAATATCGCCCCTTGGTATGTTTCATCATCTTGTTCTTTCTCCTGGTCTACTTTCTTAGTTCAGTTCTATCATTGTTTTCTACCCATAATCCTTGACAGCGTTTCATCCTGTTTTTTTTTTTTTTTTTTTTTTGCGTGTAATTAAACAGACTCGCTATCCTGTTAGTTGTTTCAGGAGTTTGTAAGCCATCTATCACGTAGATCGTTTTCAGTTTCGGATAACTTTCTACCCAAGGATTCTCGGTGGGCTTCTCTCACTATTTCCTAAGCATAGTTGTGGCTTTCTTTATACTTCGCTTTCGTTTCCTCTGTACTGAACTGTAGATTCGTAACTAATCTTTTTGTTTCTCTTTAATTGGTTTTGGTGTATCATCATTCCGTTCTTAGACACCCTATCTCCTCCTAACGTTCTTTCTCTTCGGTGTTGACTCCTTCGCCCCTTGCATTACACGTGCTTTTCTGTTTTCCATTCTGTATTTACATTATTGTCTTTAAATTTATTCTGCAAATGATGCACGAGCCTGTGTTGAATGTTGTCAAAATTTCTTGTTCCAGAAGGCAGACTTTGTAAACATGAGCTTCGAATTCTCATAATAGTCTTCCTCTTCCATCTAGAAAGCACGTTTACCTTGGCAATCACCAAAAAATTACCTAACTCTGTGTTGTTACATGTAATCTTACATCATTTACTGGCCCTTCCAGCTTTATGTTCCCTATGACATAGTCAATATTCGATCTATAGCCCATCGCACTTAATGTGAATTTGTGAAAATCCTTCGTTCACGCCGGCTGGAGTGGCCGAGCGGTTCTAGGCGCTACAGTCTGGAACCGAGCGACCGCTACGGTCGCAGGCTCGAATCCTGCCTTGGGCATGGATGTGTGTGATGTCCTTAGGTTAGTTAGGTGTAAGTAGTTCTAAGTTCTAGGGGACTAATGACAACTGCTGTGGTCCCATAGTGCTCAGAGCCATTTTCATCCTTCGTTCAAAAGAAACGGTTGGTTATTTTCATTCCGTTGAATGTTACAAAAGCGACATAATTTGTGTCCATTGTTATTTATTGCCTTCCCTCCCAAACTTTCTATTGTTCTAGGTATCGACAAATTCCAGGGACCCACATTAAGGTCTCATAATAAAATAACCGTACCAGTTTGGTCTACTTGCTTTTGAAGGTCTTCATAGAACATTTCAGTTCCTTCTCTCCTTTCTTCCTCAGGGACTTCCGTCATTGTGACACATCCTCCCTCTATTTTTGTTCTTATTGACACTATTATTTCATTTATGAAAATTCTCCTGTGAATCTTATTCTTTCATTTTTTACGGTTAATATTGCGACGCCGCACTTTGCTCTAATTGTTGGACTCACTCCACCGTAAATCATTAATCATCCTAATCTGTTTTCCCTTTGAGTATCTTTTCGTTTCAGTTATTACTGGCACATTGATGATCTAGCCTTCAACGCACTGTTTAGTAGTCCTTTTTGTTCCAGTTCTCGCACATTCCAAGTTCCTATTTTTATCGTGTCCAAAATTCGATATCGTTTGTCCAAGTCGCGCGTTGGCTTTCTCTTGTGAATATTGTGTGTTCAAGTATCTCCTAAACAGGATACCAGCCCATTGCTAGGGTAGTCAGTCGGTGGGGCTGCCTCCTTGAGGTCTCCTGACCTGTTTGTTTTCTGTCTGAGTTTTCTCCCTTAGCCGAAGATAAAGTGTTAATGCTCCCGGTACTCGCCTTTCTCTCGTATGCTCCACTCCTAATGAGGGAGTGCATTGCGAAGAGGCTACGTGATTTTCAGCTTTGTGGGCTTGGGAGCTGGGTCTGCTGGTAGAGTTGCTAAGTGATCACAGAGGCGCTATGTGATGTTTTACTACTCCAGCGTACTCGGTATCGGCTGGGACTCTCGACCGTACCTGTCTTTAGCCCTCGTTAAGTGTAGGGAAGGTTAGCGAGGTACCGGCGAAACAATCACAACGTGTAACCTCAAATAACATTTCATATAATTGCATCAGGGGGAGTCGCCCTCATCGAAATCGCCTACTGACACTGACAGAGTCCTATTGAAGCAGCAATTCTCACAGATATTATTTTGCCATTCACGTCATTTGATAATTGCCACAATTCTATTGTGAGTTGCATATCCCATAGTTTTATTAGTTTTACGTGCATCGAAAAATGTGTTAATGTGTTGTCATTGATAGTGAATTGAACGACGAATACCTATCACAGTGCGACGTTTCTCGCTACCATAGCAGCATTTAAAAAACTGCAAAGCTCATCGCTCACAAATTAACTAAATGCAATTATTCGCGAATTATGCGTCACAGCATTTCGTGTAAACTGACCGTTTGGCATTTCACACGCGGTTCGCACAAATCAGTGCGCTATCGAATAGTAATTATGTGGGATATAGAGAGATACATCCGTCAGCAATATTAAAAGCTTGTGACCGTGACCTTTGCTAGAAAAGTGTTCAAATGGTTCAAATGGCTCTGAGCACGGTGGGACCTAACATCTGTAGTCATCAGTCCCCTAGAACTTAGAACTACTTAAACCTAACTAACGTAAGGACATCACACACATCCACGCCCCAGGCAGGATTCGAACCTGCGACCGTAGCAGTCTAGAAAAGTGTAATCAGATGAAATTGACTGTGGGGACTGATACCAACAAATAACTTCTACAAGGCAGTCATTGAAGACATACAGGAACCAACCACATTTTACATATCTTTATGTATTCCAGGACACGATCCGGGCTTTTGTCGACAGCATTTTCAACGCTGAAGTTACCATTTTTAACCTGCAACTTGTAAGAGGGAAGGTCATGAGGTTTTCCCTATCCCCACTAACAAATGGAGTTACATAATTTATTTTTTGTTTGTTTGCAGATAAATGTCTGCAGTCTTGCTATATACTTAATTTACCAAGCCAAAGTACCACCACTACGGAGCCATAATATAATGGCGCAGCGCATTAATGAACTGGAGTACAGAGCTCCTTGTTTCTTGTTTACTCGCACATATGTAATAAGCGATATCCGGAAGCACACAAAAATAAGAGGTAATTACAGCGAATAATCGATAGACTGCGTAGGGCGTCTACATCTACTCTTTGTTTCCAGCTCAGAGACACTGCGAAGAATCATTGAGTTTGCACTGTATACCTTACACATAAAGTACGTAGCAGATGATCCATTATCCACAATGTTTCCTCCACCTCCTCCATCCCCAAATGTTAACGATATTTTAGGTTAACACGTATGTGGCGCCCTAAACTAGTGGTGTCTTGAGGTTCAGTTGGAGGCATGGGCTGTGGCAATTGCAGAATAGGTGTCTCCGGTGTTCTTGTGGAATTACAACGGAAGCAGCATCTCGATGCTAACTCGGGTCAAGGCTGGCTTGAACCTGTCGACAAATATTGTGACAGAAAGACCACTGAAATCAACCTCACACGTTTTGTCGTAGCGTGCCAATACCGTGTATGCGCCATGTACACTCCTGGAAATGGAAAAAAGAACACATTGACACCGGTGTGTCAGACCCACCATACTTGCTCCGGACACTGCGAGAGGGCTGTACAAGCAATGATCACACGCACTGCACAGCGGACACACCAGGAACCGCGGTGTTGGCCGTCGAATGGCGCTAGCTGCGCAGCATTTGTGCACCGCCGCCGTCAGTGTCAGCCAGTTTGCCGTGACATACGGAGCTCCATCGCAGTCTTTAACACTGGTAGCATGCCGCGACAGCGTGGACGTGAACCGTATGTGCAGTTGACGGAATTTGAGCGAGGGCGTATAGTGGGCATGCGGGAGGCCGGGTGGACGTACCGCCGAATTGCTCAACACGTGGGGCGTGAGGTCTCCACAGTACATCGATGTTGTCGCCAGTGGTCGGCGGAAGGTGCACGTGCCCGTCGACCTGGGACCGGACCGCAGCGACGCACGGATGCACGCCAAGACCGTAGGATCCTAGGCAGTGCCGTAGGGGACCGCACCACCACTTCCCAGCAAATTAGGGACACTGTTGCTCCTGGGGTATCGGCGAGGACCATTCGCAACCGTCTCCATGAATCTGGGCTACGGTCCCGCACACCGTTAGGCCGTCTTCCGATCACGCCCCAACATCGTGCAGCCCTCCTCCAGTGGTGTCGCGACAGGCGTGAATGGAGGGACGAATGGAGACGTGTCGTCTTCAGCGATGAGAGTCGCTTCTGCCTTGGTGCCAATGATGGTCGTATGCGTGTTTGGCGCCGTGCAGGTGAGCGCCACAATCGGGACTGCATACGACCGAGGCACACAGGGCCAACACCCGGCATCATGGTGTGGGGAGCGATCTCCTACACTGGCCGTACACCTCTGGTGATCGTCGAGGGGACACTGAATAGTGCACGGTACATCCAAACCGTCATCGAACCCATCGTTCTAGCATTCCTAGACCGGCAAGGGAACTTGCTGTTCCAACAGGACAATGCACGTCCGCATGTATCCCGTGCCACCCAACGTGCTCTAGAAGGTGTAAGTCAACTACCCTGGCCAGCAAGATCTCCGGATCTGTCCCCCATTGAGCATGTTTGGGACTGGATGAAGCGTCGTCTCACGATGTCTGCCCGTCCAGCACGAACGCTGGTCCAGCTGAGGCGCCAGGTGGAAATGGCATGGCAAGCCGTTCCACAGGACTACATCCAGCATCTCTACGATCGTCTCCATGGGAGAATAGCACCCTGCATTGCTGCGAAAGGTGGATATACACTGTACTAGTGCCGACATTGTGCATGCTCTGTTGCCTGTGTCTATGTGCCTGTGGTTCTGTCAGTGTGATCAAGTGATGTATCTGACCCTAGGAATGTGTCAATAAAGTTTCCCCTTCCTGGGACATTGAATTCACGGTGTTCTTATTTCAATTTCCAGGAGTGTATTAGGGGTGGGGGGAGAAAGGGGGGGCTGGAGAGGTTTTCGAATAGCATTGTGTCGGACGAAAACCTGTTTGCCAGACTAAATCTCAGTAAACAAATGGTCTTTGGACAGTGAGGATTGAGCTTATGAAGCTGCAAGCGAAGATGTTGTGCAAAGCCCGTGTCTTTAAGAACCTGTTTGATGTATCAGCAAAGAAGTATCCCAGTAGACGAAGAGGCTGTCCCTACACTGCCAGCTGCTTTGAAGACTGTCCGGAAGACTAGCAGAACAATTCATAGGTTGTCAGTCCAGAGCTACGTGGCATGACATGTGAGCGAAGCTGTTAACTGCCGATGCACGAGACCTCTGGCGGCGTGAGAGACGCGGGTTCGAATACCATTCATGCCGAACAACGCTGATAGTGGTTTAATGAGCCATGACTGCAAATGTTTACCCTGACCAGTAGATGCGTGGAGGGGAATGCCGAAGCGCGGGATCCACGCAAGGAAAATTCCCTTTATAGCGCTATGTTCAAGCTCGGCATTCGGTGTGTCGGATCAGTATACCTAACAGTATTTCAAGGCGTGCTTTCAGCTGGCTGTCTCTTTCCTGGGCGTTGGAAAGTGCTACGAAGTTCCTTTTGTGACAGTGTCAGTGCGAGACAGTGCATCTCCTGGTCCATTCTGGTTGCCATCAACATGCTGAATATATGTTTTAAATTTCACGATGAAGTCTGGATGCTCTAATTCGCGCGGTGATGCATTGTCTGGCTTCTGACGGAAAGCAAACAGCGTGGCTTATCGTCTCTAATAAAGTGTAAATTGTCACACTTTTGATTGACGTATATGCTGCATAGAGTTAGAAGTTGTATCTTGTCCTATTTACTTGTGAAGCTGATAATTTATTGCTGAAGAAAGCTACAAGCTGTTAGTAATATTGCACATGTTGTTGCAGCTGAAGATGCATCTACCATAACTGTGAGAGGTGCGTTAGGAAGCTTTCTTTTCATCAGTTGACGTTAGCGTGTCTCCTGGTTTAGGTGAACCTTTTGACATTTCGTTGAAATGTGCTGCCAAAGATTGCGCACAAAACGTCGATAAAAATTTGATAATCCCAAGAAAGGGTGCAATTTCTATATTTTAGTGGGTTGCGGAGACTGATAAATAGCTTCCACTCCATCTTGAGGTGGCAGTATTCTTTATTCATTGATAACCTAAGGCTTTTATTTCCCTTTCTATGAAGACGCGGTTTTTCTGGTTAATCACTAAACCATGTTCTTGCAGTCTAGTGAATAGCTGCTGCAGATGTGCTAAACGCTCTACCTCATTAGATGACATCACAATCAGTTCGTCATTGTAGACATAACAGCGTGGAGTGGAGTGGCGGAGCTCCCAAATGAGAAGCGAGAACTCTTGCTTTGTGGCGTTTAGTTTTTCTGGGTGCAGATGACGAGGCTCGGCATGAACTGGAGGTCCTGCTGTAGTAACAACGCGATGTACTTGTGGGCGCAGCATCAGTGATGCAGTAGGCGATGACTTCAGGGAACTGATGGAGCACGTAGTTGTATGGTGATTCACCTTCAGTCACTTTAATGCGACCGTAGTTCCCATGATTAGACACCTGTGCTGTAGTATTAAGCAAGCAGGTCTGGTAGAGGACTGTAAAAGTATAAGAAGTCCGCTCTAACAGTCGGCTAGGCAAACTTGCAGCAATGAAACTCCACGTGAATTCACGTAGAAAATTTAACTTTAGGTGTAAGTTAGCGTAGCCTTAAGTACCAATGGGAGACCCATTCTCAATATACAAGTAAGTACTATCGGTATTCCGCCATGGAAGACGAGAAGGGGTATAAACTGAGAGATCAGCACCAGCATCAATGTCCGCAGCTCGTGGTCGTGCGGCAGCGTTCTCGGTTCAGTTCCCGGTGGGGTCAGGGATTTTTTCTGCCTCGTGATGACTGTGTGTTGCGTGATGTCCTTAGGTTAGTTAGGTTTAGGTAGTTCTAAGTTCTAGACGGCTGATGACCACAGATGTTAAGTCCCATAGTGCTCTCCGGTTTGAAATCAGTCGCAGTCGCTATTTATTTCTAACAGCGTTTGCCTTGTGATTCGGTGGTCGACACTACCGAGATTCAGCTCCAAAAATTTGTGATGCCGACAGATATTCGCTGTGGTGTGCAAAACATCCGTTTCTGCTGGTAGATCGTCGCCGTCGCAAAGAGCGTGTGGAGCGCTGCATTTACAATACCACAACTTGGTTAGACAATTCAGCCACTTGTGTTTCCAGTACTTCCAGAGAAGTCGCTATTCTAGAAGAGATGGTTGCGCCATCGAGTATTCGGTCAGCAGGATGAACGAGAGCGCCGAAGACATCAGCGCGAGAGCCATATATTCTGCAGAGTATCGTCACAACTCCGATGCATGCCAGCGTGAGAGCACGACGGATTAGTTGAGTTGGTTTGTGGTCTCGGAGTTCAAAGCGTAGCAATTTTTTAAGTCACCTAACATCTTGACAGCAAAAAGTACGTTACAAGCACACGCTAACCAATAGTAATTTTCAGTGCTTGATGGCAAAGCGAGGAAGTCTTGTACATCAGTAGCAATTTGCTCTTTAAGCATAGCCACCACATATGTGTATTTAGTACCGTTCGAAGTGATGTGACCCAAAACAAATTGGCGCTGAAGTTAGGCGGGTAACGGATTATCCTACCAGAAGGGAGAGCGTTTCATCGCAATAGGACTAAGGATCACATTTAACGCTAGTAAGTGAGTGCCTGCAGGATTCCATATACTGTCATGGTAGGCGTTAATCCCACGTCGCGGTCGTTCACTAGTGATTTTCTTTCGTAAGGTGCATTTTATCGTTCCTGTGCGCAATTCAGTTGGCGAGAGATGTGATGGTTTCGACGCATTATTCAGAAACTCGTGGTCACCAAATTTTGTCATAATATTCAATTACATCGGGTAATAATAAGGCTCCTAACAATGTTTGTTTCTCTGCCTCGTGATGACTGGGTGTTGTGTGCTGTCCTTAGGTTAGTTAGGTTTAAGTAGTTCTAAGTTCTAGGAGATTGATGACCATAGATGTTAAGTCCCATAGTGCTCAGAGCCATTTGAACCATTTGAACAATGTTTGTGTGTATCCTTTGTTTTCAGTTCATGGGTAACGCTCGTTTCATAACAATTCTCGCAAACGTTACGTCATTTTGAAGTCGCACGTGATACCTATGAACGCATGATCAGCTATCGACTTTAGTTAACATTCGATAAAGACGTCTCATAAGATTTCATGCACGCGTAAGGGAGATTCACAAAAACACGTCATTTTTGGAATGATTTATTACAATTATAGCTATAATAAAATGTCACTAATGATTTATAGGCGGTTAATGCATTCATGTCATATTCGTCTCTTAAGAGAGAGTTATTATCGTGAATATTTCGTAAATTAAGAATGAAATACACATGTTTTATAATTTGCAGTATGCTGTTTCAGTGTAACGGAGCACTGAAAATTTATCATAAACGCCTCACCATTATCATTAAACGTCACTTAATAAAACATCAGCGATAGAAGCCTTAGAGACAAAGTATGATAATCACGACCGGAGCTAAACATCACATGTTTAAGTGCCAGCGTAATAAATAATGTCGTGGTTTCTCGAGTGGAAAGCTGTTGGTTAGTTTCGCGTTGCATGTAATTTTTTTATTCATGTAAGTAATGTTAACATGTTCTATTAATTTCTTACAAATATAATACAATTGTGTTCTGCAATACTGGATGTTATTTACATTCAGTCTGATCTTAGAACGACGTACGAAGTAAATATTTAGCACTTTATGAGTATGTAGTTAGGCAGGGACCTAAGAAGAGAGCTTAAATTGCAGTGAGTGAAAGGAGCATTAACATTAATATCCTTCCTCGTAACAAATATTTCACTGTTTATATACGAATCTGTGGAGTTTTCCGAGGGTGTTGTTAGGCAGGACCTTAAGAGTAAACCTTTCATTGCTGCAACTAAAACGAGGTGCAGGATAATTTGTATTTTTTCTTCTCAGAAATATTTATCTCTTTATTTCCGAATACGTAGCGACTTCCGAGTATTTGGTAGGCATGAACCTAAGATGACAGCTTAAATTTCTGCGAGAGAGTCGAGGAGCAACAATATTCATATTCTTCTTTGACACAAACTCGACAACCGATCATGCGGCCGTCGATATTGCGCATGGTATCAAAACATGACATTTGAGAGGAACTGTGAAACGACCATTACCATTTGTTCATTGCGCAAATACTCACAGAACTCACACTGTACACTGCACATATGAAATATGTTGCACGCAATTCACTGTGCACATGCATTTTGATTCGCTGGTTTACTGATGTACGGATAAGTTCATCTTCCCGACGTAATACATAAAATGTAACATGGAACAACATGCAGCTCATCCCAGGACTTATATTTGTTGTTGGTTAGAGCACATTTCAGGAAACTGGAATGTAGAGAGCTTCTATGTTCAAATACATTGTGAACTGGTTTTGATAGGAATATAACTGACACAGAAAACGAAGATTATCAGAGTCATTGTAAGTCTACACTTGGCCGGCTGGTCAAATCGTGCGATATCCAGATTTTTAGGTCATTTGGATGTGACGCTAACTTAATGTTGGACTGGGTGAAAGCATGCGTCCTCGTTGTCAGGGGTCTGGTTAACCACCTGAACACCACAAGGGTGGACCGCTGTATGGTGCACCAAACACATCCTCAACGCCTCACATCTGTGCCAGCAATCCGAGAACAAGTGATGAACATTCTGAATCATCCCATACCATTGGTTGGAGACTAGAAGCAATCGGACCAGCGAATTACTGTAGAGTAGCGTTAACACCGACACAGAAACGGCTGCATTTGAGGTCGTGCTGTGACTGGGAAGCATGGAATGTTGATGAATGGCACCGCTTTATCTTCAAGAATGGTTTGCGTATCCCCTCTACCCAGATGACCGTCATAGGGAGTACGGAGGCGGCCAGGTGGGAGATCCCATTCTTCCAATGTGCTGAAGAGGCACGGCGATGTTACTTCCGGTGTCATGGTGTGAGGAATTATGAGGTTCAACTCGGATTCACTGCTATTAGTTGTCGAGGAAACAGTCAGTACAACAAAAAGTTACGGATATCCTGCGTCCTTATGGTGTTATATCTCATGCAACAGTATCGTGGTGCCGTTTTTCAACAGGACAGTGCTAGTCTGCACCCGGCACATGTCTCTATGAACTGTCTGATGTTGAATTCACATCTACATCTACGTGATTACTCTGCTATTCACAATAAAGTGCCTGGCAGAGGCATCAATGAACCACCTTCATGCTGTCTCTCTACCGTTCCACTCTCGAACGGCACACGGGAAAAACGAGCACTTAAATTTTTTTGTGCGAGCCCTGATTTCTCTCATTTTATCGTGATGGTAATTTCTCCCTATGTAGGTGGGTGCCAACAGAATGTTTTCGCAATCGGAGGAGAAAACTGGTGATTGAAATTTCATGAGGAGATCCCGTCGCAACGAAAAACGCCTTTGTTTTAATGATTGCCACTCCAATTCACGTATCACGTTTCTGACACTATCTTCCCTATTTCGCGATAATACAAAACGAGCTGCCCTTCTTCGTGATTTTTCGATGTCATCCGTCAGTTACGCCTGATGCGGATCCCACACCGCACAGCAATACTCCAGTACAGGGCGAACAAGTGTAGTGTAAGCAGTCTCTTTGGCAGACCTGTTGCACCTTCTAAGTGTTCTGCCAATGAATCGCAGTTTTTGGTTTGCTCTACCCACAATATTATCTATGTGATCGTTCCCATTTAGGTTATTTGTTATTGTAATCCCTAAGTATTAGTTGAATTTACAGCCCTCAGATCTGTGTGACATAGCGTAATCGAAATTAGCTGATTTGTTTTAGTACTCATGTGAATAACTTCAAACTTTTCTTTATTCAGGGTCAATTGCCACTAATCGCACCATACAGATATCTTATCTAAATCATTTTGGAAGTCGTTTTTATCATCTGATGACTTTACAAGATGGTAAATGACAGCATCATCTGCAAACAATCTAAGAGGCTACCCAGATTGTCTTTTATGCCGTTAATATAGATCGGGAACAATAGAGGGCCTGTAACACTTCCTTGGGGAACGCCGATTATTACTTCTGTTTTACTCGATGATTTTCCGTCTATTACTACGAACTGTGACCTTTCTAACAGGAATCACGAATCCAGTCGCACGCAGTGTGGTTAGAAGACGCTTGTGAAGAACGGTGTCGATAGCCTTCTGGAAATCTAAATATATGCAATCAATTTGAATCCCCTGTCGATAGCACTTCTTACTTCATGAGTATAAACAGCTAGTTGTGTTTCACAAGAACGATATTTTCTGAATCCATGCTGACTATATGTCAATAAATCGTTTTCTTCGAGGTACTTCATAATGTTGGAATACAGTGTATGTTCTAAAACCCTACTGCAAATCGACGTTAGTGATATAGGCCTGTAATTCAGCGCATTACTCCTACTTCAAATGGTTCAAATGTCTCTGAGCACTATGGGACTTAATACCTGAGGTCATCAGTCTCCTACTCCTACTTCCCTTTTTGGGTATTGGTATTACTCCAACAAGATCGCCAGGAACGTGTGTGGTACCAGCTAGTCTGTGAGCTCCATTTCGTTGCCTGTATGCTGGATTTAAAGGACCATTGATAATAGTTGTGGGTATGCTTGCATCAGGAGAGGATACAATGGCCTTGTGATACCCTTCCCAGCAGTGCATGTATTCAGGACAGTGGGGGTACTGAAATAACATCACACACCCTCTCAGTCCGTGAAGTTTCATTCCGTTCCTTCGTTCCCTTCTTTGTTCGTCAGGCAGTATAAGTAAGTGCCCTACTCTTAGTCAACGTTAAATTTCGCAGACATTAGCGTAAATACGTCGCTGGGCAGCGAGAAAATCGTCCGAGACGCAGGCAGGGGAAAGCGGGCCGGAGAAGGTCACACGGGCCTTTACGTCAGTCGGCAGGTTGCTGCATCCCAGCTGCACACGATCGATGGCTGGTCGCTGGCGCCGGAAACGTGGCGCGGCTGCCCTCTCCGTGTGTCAGGGGCCGTCAATATTACGAGCTACACATTTCGCGTCCCGTGGGCTTCAATAACCGAAATGCAGGTCATAGAGGCCCGCAGAAGATAATTAAAAACCTTCAACCGCAAACAATATGTTGTGTTTCACGTACGCTCTTGGAGGAAACGTGAAGATATTGAGCAAATACGAGCGAGAGTCAAATGAAAACCATAAACAATTTTTAAAAATGATTTATTCTGCAGAAGTGGTACAAAGCTGTGTCACTTTCCAACATAATCTCCCCCACGCCCAATGCAAGTCCTGCAGCGCTTACGAAGTGCATAAATTCCTTTAGAAAGAAATTTTTTGGTAGTCCGCGCAACCACTCATGCACCACGTGTCGTGCCTCTTTATTAGAACGGAACTTCTTTCCTCCCATTGCATCTTTGAATGGTAAAAACATATGGGAATGACTTGAGGCAAGGTCTGGTGAGTACAGAGGCTGAGGAAGACATTCAAAATGCAGGTCTGTGATTGTTGCAACTGTTGTACGGGCAGTGTGGGGCCTTGCATTGTCGTGTTGCAAAAGGACACCTGCTGACAGCAATCCACGTCGCTTTGATTTGACTGCAGGTCGCAGATGATTTTTAGGATATTTGTGTATGATGCACTGGTGACAGTAGTTCCTCTAGGCATGAAATGCTCCAAAATGGCGCCTTTTTCGTCCCAAAAGAGTGTCAGCATAACCTTCCCTGCTGATGTTTCTGTTCGAAACTGCTTTGGGTTTGGTGATGAGGAATGGCGCCATTCCTTTCTCGTTCTCTTCGTTTCCGGTTGGTGGAGGTGAATCCAGGTTTCGTCCCCAGTAACGATTCTTGCAAGGAAGCCATCACCTTCTCGTTCAAGGCGCCGAAGAAGTTCTTCACAAGCATCAATACGTCGTTCTCTCATTTCAGGAATCAGCTGCCGTGGCACCCATCATGCAGACACTTTGTGAAAGTGGAGAACATCATGTAAAATGTGGTGAGCTGACCCATGACTAATCTGTAAACATGCTGCAATGTCATTCAGTGTCACTCAGTAGGTTTCCTTCACTATGGCTTCAACTGCTGCAATGTTCCGTGCAGTCAGAACTCGTTGTGCCTGACCTGGACGAGGAGCATCTTCTACTGAAGTCACACCATTTGCGAAGTTCCTACTCCATTCGTAGACTTGCTGGTGTGACAAACATGCATCACCGTACTGAACCTTCATTCGTCGATGAATTTCAATAGGTTTCACACCTTCACTACGCAAAAACCGAACAACAGAACGCTGTTCTTCCTTGGTGCAAGTAGCAAGTGGAGCGGCCATCTTTATACTGATACTGCGACGGTATGTGTGCATCTGCACTATGCTGTCACCTACAGGCCAATCTAAATGCTGTTTGTGGTACGCTTACCAACTTACAGGATATCGGCGCGAAATCTCGATTTGTTATTACAAATTTAAGGTTTTCATTTGACTCACCCTTCTATTTTGCGCTGAAAGATGAAAATTCTCCACTGAACAGTTACTGCGCACGAAATGTCAATATAATTTATGTTTACTACCAGTAAGGAATTTTTTCAGGGTTCAAATCTTGTGCACTTACTTCTTCATCAATATATACTTATATACAGGATGTCCAAAAAACAGTGACGATTACTTTGATAGGTGGTAGTACTCGTCGAAACAAGAAAAATAAGTCCAGTAAACATGGGTCCGGAAATGCATACTTCCCGCGTTTAACATGTCTTTATAGGAAGCGCTGCGCGACATTTGGTTGCGGATACGAGCACAGTCGTTGCATTAGTACTCCGTCATATGTGTCCGCAGGATTTGCGTTGTCTACTATTAGGTGTTCTGCAGTCAGTTGCGTAGTTTGAGTCGTGTTGTAGGCTTCCCTAGTTGTCGTCGTGTTTGTGTGCTTTATTGTACAGTACTGTCAATCCCGGGTCTGCATCATGGTGTTTTAGCTTCTTCCAAACGCGTATTTACTTATGTTTTTGCTGTTATTGCACTGTTTGTGCCTAAAATGGTGTAGTATAATCACATTTTCTCTCTTCCACCACTTATTAGCAATGGAAGCCTACCACTCGACAAGTGAAATGGTGCTTCATGAACAACTGCTGTCCCCATATCATCTCCAGCGTGTTCAGGCCCTAAAGCACAGGATCATCACGGCAGACGGCGGTTCTGTCAATGGCTGTTGCGAAGGTGTGCAGCAAATCCACTGTTCGCTTCCCGGATTTTATTTACCGATGAGGCAGGGTTCACAAGAGATGGTGTTGTGAATTTCCATGACCAGCATGTATAGGCAGGTTTAAATCCCCAAGCAATCTAGGAAACAGGCCCACCAACACGTTCTACCACAAAGTTAACTGGTGCGCATTATCATAACTTTCTTATTAACGTATTGTCTACCTTACTGGAGGCTGTGCCATTGCAGTAACGATTACAAAAGTGGTTCATGTGTCACAAAGTGTGCAAACATCTGACGTAGACATTTCAATGTCACTGCATTGGTCGTGGAGAGAGGGAGGGGGGGCGGGGGGGGGGGCACACGTTGAGCCGTTCGTTCCCCAGACCTTAATCCTCTAGACATTTGGTTATCGGGACACTTGAAGGAACTGATCTACACCGCGCGAATCAATTATGTGCGGACAGTATAGGATCGAGTCTTCAGTGGGTGCCAGCATGTACAATAACAACCAGATGTACTTCAAAGGATGCGTCATACCTGACGCCGGGAGGCAGAGGGGTGTCTGCATTGCCATGAATGGACGCCACCTTGAACACCCCCCTTAAACACGTTTTTGTCGCAGAAAGTATGCATTTTCAGATCCGTGTTTACTTGACATATTTTTCTTGTTTCGATGAATAGGCCCTACTATCACCTTTCAAAGTACTCCACGCTTTCTTGAACACCCTTTATATCATCGTAAAATTATGAACTTCAAAAATAAGTTATACATTACAACGGCAGTCCAGGTACGTTTCACTGACTGCTGTATTTCAATGTAATAGATATGTAGGAAACTACTTTCCGGCATAATAACCAAGTATCCGCAAACAACAGCTGGATTATTCTACCAATCGTTCAGTTCTCCGCCAGTAGAAATCTGCTCATTGCTCACGCAGCCATTCCAGAACAGCATTGTAAATGTCCTCCTCACTGGAAAAGCTTCTCCCCCTCCCCCATCCCCTCGGGTGTTCTTTCAGTTTGTCGGGAAGGTGGAAATCGTATGGTGCAAGATCGCTTTCCTTCCCTGTCGTCATCACCCATGTCAGTGTGGTTTCAGTCAAAGGGTGATTCTTGAAGTTTTTCCAGCGTAATGAGTATTCCATACGGCTTGCAGCTGCATAACACGGACATTTTGGCAAGATATTTCGACTGGCAACCATTCTGCCAACTTCTAATAAGTACCAGGTGATCAAAAAGTAAGTATAAATTTGAAAACTTAATAAACAACGGAATAATGTAGACAGAGTGGTAAAAATTGACACACATGCTTGGAATGACATGGGGTATTATTAGAACCAAAAAAAAACAAAGTTCACAAAATGCCCGACAGTTGGCGCTGGACAACAAAACGTCAGTGACTGCCTATGACAGTCGTGTATAAAAGGAGCTGTAGTGAGAGAGAGAATCCCCCCACGCGGATCCTGTACTATCTCATTCCTTTCCCCCACCTCCTCCTTTTCCTTGAAAGGATACAGATCTTGTACACCTCCCGCAAACTCGACCCTCCTCACCCACTTGTCTCGCCCATCCTCTCCCAACTCCGCCCGCTGCCGCGCCTGTATTCCCACGTCCCACCCGGTCTCCATCTCTCCACCCTCCTTACCCTCTCCCAAGGTGGCTTCCGGCAGCTCCCCCTCCCTGATGATGTCCTCCTCCCCTCCATCTACCCCTCCTATCCACTTTGGTCCTCCCTCCCACTTCCTCTGTCTGTTCCTTTGGGCACCCTCCCTCCCTCCTTCCTTTCTCCCCACCCCTCCCCCGGGCTTCCCCTCCTCTGTCCCTCTCCCCCTCCTCCCATCTCCTCAGCCATTGGCATCTTTGTTCTCCCCTCCCCACCCTCTCCCCCCCTCACCATCTTCCCCTCTTGGCAGGTCCCCGGACTCGCACACATTACGTGGACTTTCGCGCGCCGGAGATCATCGCCATCTGTGTCTCATGTGTGTGTGACGTCGTTTTGTGTTCTTAGTGTCCGCCGTCACGCTTCTACGTTCACTTGTGCCATCGGATTCGTCAGTGTTCTGTGTGCCGTGTCATCGTGTTTTCGGTGTCGTTATCGTCGAGTGTGAACGGCTCCGTGTTTTTTTTTGTGTATCTGTGACCACTATTTTTTAGCCCGTCACTATGTTCATTGTGTTTCTCCAACCTGTGTTCTGTCATTGTCAACGCTATGGCTGAAGAGCGGCGTAGCATGCTGCTGACAGCCTACCTGTTTGTATAGGTATTAAAATAACAATAAAGGAAAAAAAAGAGAGAGAGAATCAGATGCGCCAGCAGTCGCAGCATGTGACGTTTAGTCAATCTGTATTACCAGAATGGGGAATGTGCTAGTTTAGCGTTAAGATCCTATCGCCATAGGAAGGGGATTGGAACGGACAAAGGTCCGTTGACAAATGCAGCTGTGGCGAGAATGATTTTGAAGTTCGAAGCCACGGGTTGTTTAGACGATAGACCCCGTAGTGGCCGACCGGGCACAAGGCATAATGCTGCTGGGACAGTTCAGGAAGAAATGGAGACTGTAGAGAGTTAGTCTATGCACGGGGGTCAGCGCTCGTGCAGTCCCACGTCACACCGGCATTCCATACACTACTGTTTGACTGGTGCTTCCGCGTACCCTCCGATGATATCCGTACAAAATCCATCGGCATCATCAACTGTTACCTGGCGATTTAGTGAAGCGGGGAGCATTTGCGGTGTGGGCGTTTCAAAAGATGGCGGAAGATGACGATGGGTTGAGTAACGTGTTGTGGACCGACGAAGCTCATTTCACGCTCCGAGGGTCTGTAAACGCCCACAACTGCAGAATTTGGGCTACCGAAAATCCTAAAACTGTCGTAGAAACTCCATTGCACGACGAGAAAGTCACGATATGGCTTGTATTTGCCACATCTACCGTTATCGGGCTTTTTTTCTTCGAGGAAATGCGTGATTCTGGTTTTGTAACTGCTACCGTGATGGGTGAGAGGTACTCCGATATGTTACAGAATCGTATCATCCCCAGCCTGGCTGATAAACACCTGCTGGAACGTACGATGTTTATGCACGATGGCTCTACACACCATATAGCTAGACGCGTGAAAGATCTCTTGCGCGCGTCGTTTGGTGATGATCGTGTGCTCTGCCGCCACTTTCGTCATGCTTGGCCTCTCAGGTCCCCAGACCTCAGTTCGTGCGATTATTGGCTGTGGGGTTACCTGAAGTCGCAAGGGTATCGTGATCGACTGACATGCCTCATCATAACTCCGGACATGCTTTACAGTGCTGTTCATAACATTATTCCTCGACTACGGCTATTGTTGAGGAATGATGGTGGACATATTGAGCATTTACTGTAAAAAACGTCACCTTTGCTTTGTCTTACTTTGTTAAGATAATTATTGCTATTCTTATCAGATGAAGCGCCATCTGTCGGACATTTTTCGAACTTTTGTATTTTTTTTTTATTTTTTTGTTCTAATAAAACCCCATGTCATTCTAAGTATGTGTGTCAGTTTGTGCCTCTCTATCTACATTATTCCGTGATTTATTCAGTTTTCAAATTTATACTGACTTTTTGATCACCCAGTATATGTTGGATGTTGTTTGTATACGTCGCTGACTTTCTCGTCTTGATTTATAGGTTGCAGTACGAAGGGACTTCAAAAAGTAATACATTATGATCTACATCTACATCTTCACGGTGCAGACCACCTTAAGGTGTGTGGCGGAGTGTACTTTGTGTACCACAGCCATTTTTCCCTTTTCCTGTTCCAGTCGCGTGTGATTTGCTGGAATAACAATTGGTGCTCCAACCTAACTTTATCTTCATTGTCTTTTCGCGATATATACGTAGAAGTAAGCAATTTGATGGTTGGTTGTTCTAGGAACGCACGCTCTCGGAATTTTAACACTGGACCATGTCGTGATATAGAACGCCTCTATTGTAGCTTCTGCCACTGGAGTTGATGTAGTATCTAAGTGACACTTTCGCGATTACCAGGTGACCCGGAAATGAAACTTGCTGGTCTTTTTTGGATCTTCCCTATTTCCTCTATCAGTCCTATCTGATACAGAGTGCAAACTGAAGACCAAAATTCAAGTATTGGTCTGACGAGCGTTTTATGACCTTATTGATGAAATACAGTTTCCTGAGGATCCTTACATCTGGCTTAATTTTATGTGACTGCTGCACTTCAAATCGATCTGTACGCATAGGCCTATTCCTAGATATATTATGGAAGTAACTGACTCCAGTGATTTTTCTAAAATCGTGTATTCATGCAAAAAAGTGTCTTGCCGAAAAGCCATGTAACAGTTTTCGAAGGTAAGACTTCAGAGTGAAACAGATATGTGAAACTATTTCTCAAAGAAAGTCACCCAATCTCTGTAAACATCGGTTGAAACGTACTACCAGCTGTTCAGTTTCTCAACAATAGGTATCCGCTCCTTGGTCATAGAGCCTGTTCGAGAACCGTTGTGTGGACGTCCGCACAGTGGGATACGGTACTCTCTTTTCCCCCAGATAATGTGTCAGCTTGCCTAAAAACTGAAAATCTCATGGCACAAAATTGCGTAACCCTACGGGAGCACAATTTCCGATACTGTAGACGATCTCCGACGATCGAATGAGCACTACCTACGAGATGCCCACCTGCTGAGCAATGTTCGCCATAGTCACTCTGCCACAGCTCGCAAACAGTTCCTCGATCACCTGGACATTGTCATCTGTGCTCTATGTCGATGACATTCCTTCCCGACCGACAACATCCGCGCTCTTGCTGCCTTGGTCAAATTACTGACACCATTTCATCTATCCTACACGCTACAAGGCATTTGATCCACACATTGCCAGTATTTCACGGTAATCTGTGTGCAATTTAGTCGTTTTACTCAGAGAATCGTACTGTCCTCGAGTATTTCACGTTTGGAGTAGGTACCCAATTTGTGCGCGGATTGACTTCCACGCTGCGATGCACCTACTACGCTTTCCTAATCAAAACTGTGTGTGTAGGAATCACAGAACATGTACTGTCTTCTGACACTGTGCCACTACTGCTGCGCAATAGTCTTAGCATGGGACGACAAGCGTAACTTAACTAACGTATATGTTAGCTTCCGTACACGAATTCATCTTTCTTACTTTATTCTCCAGGTACTTTATTCTCCAGATACCTGCATGATGTTTACAATGGAGTTGGCGAATTATTGCATAATCTACGTCGAACATCGACATTATAAATCTTTATCTAGCATGTTTTCGAGAGAACAAAACAAAGGATAAACCTTCGCCCACATGCGGCAAGAGTTGTAAACTCAGTTGCCACACAATTTATGATAAGGATATGAAATGTAATATTGCCAGCAGGGTAATACAAAAATTCACAGTGCATTTAGCCCCACAAATACCTGGAATAACTTGTCCAACTGTGTAACATATACTGTATGTCTAGGACGCGCCTCCAATCAGCAGTCTCCATGAAGTGACACAGCATTTGTTGCAGGCATGGCAAAAAATTAGTCAGGGTTATATTCGGAGCCTGTTTGCTTCTGTTCCTCAACCAATGCAACTGTGTATTCATGCATATGAGAATCAAGCTTAACATGAACATATTGCGAACGAAATACAACTTTTATCATTTAATTTTTTGATGAACATCTCCAAAAAGTTTGAGAAATGTCGTACATTTTCTTCGTAATGTAACGCTTTCCATTTAGTCTAGTTCATTACCAGTCCTAGCACCCTCTATTCGTTCGGCAACTTAGGTAAACTGCTAGAAGCAGTTTAGACTTACGATCCATAACACTTTACTTAGCCGTAAGTCGTTTAGGAAATAGAGGGCGTGGCAGTAGTCGGCAGCTGGGCGTGCCTCGCATTTCACCCTCATTGCCCCAGTTCCGTCGGTCCGTTACTTAACTTTATACGAAGCGTAGTTTTTAAGGGAAAGCCGTTTCTAAATATTAAGACCGGTGAACTGCATTCGGCAATCTTCGCTTGCGCGCTGAGTATGCACGCGTATATCAGTTGTACTGCAGTATTTGTTCGTGATTACGTTTATTTGCGCTTCTTTAACCTTTAGCTCACGATGTGTGGTCCCTCATACCGAGCTAAAATTTTACAACTCGCTCTCCAACGTCTTTTCTGGCGGAATGTTTCTATACAACCCCCGTCCTCCTTAAATCGTCGCCCAGATATTTTTCTGCTGTCAGTTGCATAGTCGCCTTCCTTGTTTGTTTTGACATATGTCATTCAGACGTGTTGGGGTCTTCTATACGGCGCCTCGTGAAATACGTACATGCTTTCTTTAGGATAGTACAAGATTTGTTAGCAGGAACGTGTCAATTTTAACAAGCCTAAGTCTAATGAAATTGTTAGTCGGTGGATGGAGGAAGATGTCAGTGACATAGATCAAGAAAGTGATGATGAAGACAACAGTCAGATATTTCAATTCTGCTAGTGGGCGGTCATTCAGAGGAAGGACACCAAAACAACTGTGGTGTATTTTTCTGTTTCTTGAATAAAATACTTAGTGTTAGTACCAATAAAATGTGTTGTGAGTTATGATAAAGAAATCCCAGCACTGACTGCCCCTTTTCCTGACTTGCTTTTTGTACCTATAGCGACCTTTTACGTGTAAATTTAATTCTTTGAATTTAGTTTTATGCGAAAATTATTTGCTGCAGAGATTATATAACTTTTCAGATCATAAAATTCAGTTCTATAACAGTTCGTTTAAGTGTACTGTTGAGAAACCTTAGCAAAGTACGTGATTTTGCGTTATAAATGGTAAAATACTGCAGGCTTTATTTGGGCCAATGAAATCAACAAGGAGTATTTCAGTACCACTTAAATAATTGTAAAGCTAAATGTTCTGTAACTTAAAATAAAAATTTCAAATGATTTGCAACTTAAATCTGGGTTTACACACAGGGGCCCCAGAGACACCTTGTATTGAACGTTACTGTAAAGTCACCTACTGCTTTAAAGGTTAAAAAAAACTCTGTTAACTACATCCGTTCGGGAAACACGAGCACTGATTCGTTTTCTGTGTGAAAAATAGATGAAAGAGGTCGAAATCCATTGGCAGGTAAGTGAAATTTATCAACATAGAACTACGACTGACGGTATGATAAGAATTTGGATTACAGTGTATAAGATTGGCGCTATACTGTACATGATGAAGTGCGAAGTGTACGACCGTTTGTCATCACTGAAGACATGGGAATGAAACTTGATGGATAGTTCAACAAAACTGCTGCTTCACCATTTCATTTTTATGTCATGAGTCTATAAAGACTTTTGAGATTTTTAAGAAAGACTTAAATTATCTGTCAGTGTGGCGTTCGCTGTTTTATTCAGTGGTTTGGTATTTAACTAATTTGTAAATGACAATGATATTCTTATTTTATTACATTGAGTAATTACTAAATAATTTTTCACCCGGCTAAAGAATTAGTCAAGTTGCTAAAGAACTCCAAGTTATCGTTGTGTTAAAGTGTTGTCTGTAAGTTGTGTAAGTGTCACTAAATCTCAGTTCATACAACAGATTCTGTGCAACTATTGATTATGATGGAAATAGTTATCTTCAGCAAAATGATCATTAAAACCACCGAATATCAGCCGTGCACAACACTGACGTATGTTACCTGAAGCAATATTCTTCGCAACTCGTGCGTAATTAATTTCTGCTCCATACATCAGCTAGAAAAGTTTGTTATAACGATCGTGCCATGAGCACTGTTTTTAAAGAACCAATCTGATTCGAAATATTTTCATTAAAATGAGTTCGGGACCACCGGTGCACATTTATTTTTACACATTTGTATTACGTTCGGCATTTATGTCTGCAAAGTTGCGTAATTTGAATTTGCCGCTGAGATAATTGTTAAGATGGCGGCAGACAATTGATAGAGACTTTCTATTGTTAGACCAAATAAGTAAGTATTTGAAATGCTTATTAAACTCTATAAACTCTACTTTCGTATTGTGCACTATTTAGACTTCATCAAGCAAACATTCGATTTGTTCCTAAGGAGAACACAGACAAAAACGCGATACAAATCGCTATCATCAATGGCTGCGTTCCTTGCAGCGGAAATAAATAATTAACACAGATAATGCTTACTGAGAGAGGAATTAAAGTTACAAATAATTATTCACTAATATTTATAATAATAATGAACTCTATTCTCAAGTAATAATTAACAAAGAATTACAATTTCTTAACAGACCTCAGTTTGATATGCGTCCGCAACCTACAAAAGCCAACCAACAAAAGGTAAAAACAAAAGAAGACAAACGCAGATCATAAAAGGAATTTACAATTATCATTGTCTTTGTATGATACACATCGATATATCGAATTACATCATAGAATATTATATAAATAATTACTATTTATCAGCGTTTTCACTATTTTTATATGTCTAATAGATAATGTTTATAACTGTTACAGGCATAATTTCCTCTCGTCGCACTGTAGCTAAAAATTTTCTCGTGGATGTTACACTGTCTCATATTAAGCAGCGAATATTGTAACTGAGGTGCACAAAACCAGTCGAGTAGTCAGTACTTTGAACTTAGTGAATGAAAACGATGTATATCTAAAGCAAACTCTCACTGAAGGCGAAACATGCATGGCTCATGTTACACCAGAAACCCATCCCCTCACACCCAGCCCCCAAAAGTACGTAGAGCATGCTAACTGCGTATTTTTGTCCTCAGGGCAACATCAGACTTACGTCGTGACACCTCAACTAAATAACGTGGCTCAATCCATGTCTTAATTTGTGGTATGAACAGTGAAGGGACTTGTTTACTTCCTGATATAGCCCAACCATATGTGGCTGAATGATGCAAGTGCTCACCGCCTCATGTGGGTGGGAGCGACTTGACATCCGTCTGTATAGATCTGACCAGGGGTCCAGTGATTACCATTTACTTATGAACTTGGAAAAATAAAAAAATAAAAAAAGCCTTATACACGGTCACCATCACAACAACGATGCTGACGATGATGAAAATTATATTGAAAAATAAAAAAACGAAAAATTGCCAGTTGGGCACGCGCTCTGAGGATTATGTATATAGGCTAGAAGCGAGCAAACTAGGGCTATTGGTCAACGATGAGGAAACGAAGTATATGGTAGTCTCCCGTCGACAAATGGTGTGGACGCCATCAGTCATAATTTTGAAAGAGTTGAAAAATTCAAATACCGAATTCAAATGCGAATAGAGAAGACAATTCGACAAAAAATAATAAGTGCGAACCGGGTGTGCTACAGTCTAAACCACCTATACAAGACACGGATCGTATTCCAGGAAAGCAAGATACATGTCACTAGTGCGACGGTTGTATTCTGAGCCACGGACAAGTACACAGACAGCGGAACATCGCATTCGTGCCTTTGAGAAGAAGATTTAGCGAAAATTTATGGCACGGTACACAATGCAGAAACTTCAAGATGGGAAAGAAGGCACAATGAAGATCTGTATTGGCGCTTTAAGAATGCTGATATTGGGAGAGCGATTGCAAGAAGGAGACTACAGTGGGCAGCACGTGTTCTACGAATAGGGGGCGCTAACCGTAACAGAGTATTTCTACACCAGGCAACTGGTAGACGCCCAAGTGGTCGTCGGCGAACGAGGTGGAGATACAGGGCCGTAGTGGCCCAGGGAGAATTGGTCCAACAGCCAGCGCTGAAGATGCCCGAAACAGAAGGAAATGGGCAAACATATGTAACAAATTTCTGTTGCGTTACAACTATTCTATCATGACTCGAAGATGTAATGTGTTAATCATTTCCTTTTGTTCTATCTATGTCTTCGATCCCCCCCCACGAACCATGGACCTTGCAGTTGGTGGGAAGGCTTGCGTGCCTCAGCGATACAGATAGCCGTACCGATGCTGACGATGATGAAAATTATATTGAAAAATAAAAAAACGAAAAATTGCCAGTTGGGCACGCGCTCTGAGGATTCCACAACGCAGGGGTATCTGTTGAGAGGCCAGACAAACGTGTGGTTTCTGAAGAGGGGCAGCAGCCTTTTCAGTAGTTGCAAGGGCAAAAGTCTGGATGATTGACTGATCTGGCCTTGTAACACTAACCAAAACGGCCTTGCTGTGCTGGTACTGCGAACGGCTGAAAGCAAGGGGAAACTACGGCCGTAATTTTTCCCGACGGCATGCAGCTTTACTGTATGATTTAATGATGATAGCGTCCTCTTGGGTAACATATTCCGGAGGTAAAATAGTCCCCCATTCGGATCTCCGGGCGGGGACTACTCAAGAGGATGTCGTTATCAGGAGAAAGAAAACTGGCTTTCTACGGATCGGAGCGTGGAATGTCAGATCCCTTATCAGGCAGGTAGGTTAGAAAATTTAAAAAGGGAAATGGATAAATTAAAGTTAGACATAGTGGGAATTAGTGAAGTTCGGTGGCAGGAGGAACAAGACTTCTGGTCAGGTGACTACAGGGTTATAAACACAAAATCAAATAGGGGTAATGCAGGAGTAGGTTTAATAATGAATAGGAAAATAGGAATGCGGGTAAGCTACTACAAGCATCATAGTGAACGCATTATTGGGCCAAGATAGATACGAAGCCCACACCTACTACAGTAGTACAAGTTTATATGCCAACTAGCTCTGCAGATGACGAAGAAATTTAAGAAATGTATGATGAAATAAAAGAAATTAATCAGATAGTGAAGGGAGACGAAAATTTAATAGTCATGGGTGACTGGAATTCGAGTGTAGGAATAGGGAGAGAAGGAAACGTAGTAGGTGAATATGGATTGGGGCTAAGAAATGAAAGAGGAAGCCTCCTGGTAGAATTTTGCACAGAGCGCAACTTAATCATAGCTAACACTTGGTTTAAGAATCATGAAAGAAGGTTGTATACATAGAAGAACACTGGAGATACTAAAAGGTGGGATTAAAGGGACCAGACTACTATGGTCATCGGTTACTAAAAGGTATCAGATAGATTATATAATGGTGAGACAGAGATTTAGGAACCAGGTTTTAAAGTGTAAGACATTTCCAGGGGCAGATGTAGACTCTGACCACAATCTACTGATTATGACCTGTAGATTAAAACAGAAGAAACTGCAAAAATGTGGGAATTTAAGGAGATGGGATCTGGATAAACTGACTAAACCAGAGGTTGTACAGAGTTTCAGGGAGAGCATAAGGGAACAATTGACAGAAATGGGGGAAAGAAATACAGTAGAAGAAGATTGGGTAGCTTTGAGAGATGAAGTAGTGAAGGCAGCAGAGGATAAAGTAGGTAAAAAGACGACGGCTAGGAGAGATCCTTGGGTGACAGAAGAAATATTGGATGTAATTGATGAATTGAGAAAATATAAAAATGCAGTAAATGAACCAGGCAAAAAGGAATACAAACGTCTCAAAAATGAGATCGACAGAAAATGCAAAATAGCTAAGCAGGGATGGCTAGAGGACAAATGTAAGGATGTAGAGGCTTACCTCACTAGGGGTAAGATAGATACTGCCTACAGGAAAATTAAAGAGACCTTTCGAGATAAGAGAGCCACTTGTATAAACATCAAGAGCTCAGATGGAAACCCAGTTCTAAGCAAAGAAGGGAAAGCAGAAAGGTGGAAGGAGTATATAGAGGGTCTATACAAGGGCTATGTACTTGAGGACAATATTATGGAAATGGATGAGGATGTAGATGAAGATGAAATGGGAGATACGATACTGCGTGAAGAATTTTACAGAGCACTGAAAGACCTGAGTCGAAACAAGGCCCCCGGAGTAGACAACATTCCATTGGAACTACTGACGGCCTTGGGAGAGACAGTCCTGACAAAACTCTACCATCTGCTGAGCAAGATGTATGAAACAGGCGAAATACCCTCACACTTCAAAAAGAATATAATAATTCCAATCCCAAAGATAGCAGGTGTAGACCATCAGTTTAATAAGCCACAGCTGCAAAATATTAACACGAATTCTTTACAAACGAATGGAAAAAGTGATAGAAGCCGACCTCGGGGAAGATCAGTTTGGATTCCGTAGAAATGTTGGAACACGTGAGGCAATACTGACCTTATGCCTTATCTTAGAAGAAAGATTAAGGAACGGCAAACCTACGTTTCTAGCATTTGTAGACTTAGAGAAACCTTTTGACAATGTTGACAGTAATACTCTCTTTCAAATTCGAAAGGTTGCAGGGGTAAAATACCGGGAGCGAAAGGCTATTTACAATTTGTACAGAAACCAGATGGCAGTTATAAGAGTGGAGGGGCATGAAAGGGAAGCAGTGGTTGGGAAAGGAGTGAGACAGGGTTGTAGCCTCTCCCCGATGTTATTCAATCTGTATATTGAGCAAGCAGTAAAGGGAACAAAACAAAATTTCGGAGTAGGCATTAAAGTCCATGGAGAAGAAATAAAATGTTTGAGGTTCGCCGATGACATTGTAATTCTGTCAGAGACAGCAAAGGACTTGGAAGAGCAGTTGAATGGAATGGACAGTGTCTTGAAAGGAGGATATGAAATGAACATCAACAAAAGCAAAACGAGGATAATGGAATGTAGTCAAATTAAGTCGGATGATGCTGAGGGAATTAGATTAGGAAATGAGACATTTAAAGTAGTAAAGGAGTTTTGCTATTTGGGGAGCAAAATAACTGATGATGGTCGAAGTAGAGAGGATATAAAATGTAGACTGGCAATGGTAAGGAAAGAGTTTCTGAAGAAGAGAAATTTGTTAACATCGAGTATTGATTTAAGTGTGAGGAAGTCATTTCTGAAAGTATTTGTATGGAGTGTAGCCATGTATGGAAGTGAAACATGGACGATAAATAGTTTGGACAAGAAGGGAATAGAAGCTTTCGAAATATGGTGCTACAGAAGATGCTGAAGATTAGATGGGTAGATCACTTAACTAATGAGGAAGTATTGAATAGGATTGGGGGGAAGAGACGTTTGTGGCACAACTTGACCAGAAGAAGGGATCGGTTGGTAGGACATGTTCTGAGGCATCAAGGGATCGCCAATTTAGTATTGGGGGGCAGCGTGGAGGGCAAAAATCGTAGAAGGAGACCAAGAGATGAATACACTAAGCAAATTCAGAAGGATGTAGGTTGAAGTAGGTACTGTGAGATGAAGAAGCTTGCACAGGATAGAGTAACATGGAGAGCTGCATCAAACCAGTCTCAGGACTGGAGACCACAAAAACAACAACATGTCTTTGATTTGTATATTTTTGAAATAACAATTAAATCCAGGCCATTAGCTGCTTACAGATGTTGATAAATGTCATCGAGGACAGTTGAAAATGTAATCCCCGACCGGGACTCGAGTCCAGGATCTCCTGATAACATGGCAGACGCTCTATCCGACTGTCATTGCGGTTACAGAGGACCTTTCCCGTGAGACTCACGTTTCCAACTTACTGTCCACACACTAGATTTCTGGTGCCCCCGCCCGCTATGCTCATTACTTGCGGCAGTCAATCTACCGATTCCCGTAAGAGTTTGAGCAACGTGAGTGCATCCACAATGAACAAGGTCATTGGCCGGTAGGCCTTATCTATATGAAGATGGTACCTGTTCTTTCGAACATGTCCGAAAGAACAGATACTACCTTCATATTGTATATTTTTGTCTTCTGTGGGCCTAAATGACCTGTGTATGTGCAATAAGTGATGACGATGATGATGATGATATAGGCTATAGGATTTGATGAGCGAGTTTCGAGATATAAACACGGGACCTTTCGATTGCATTGATTTATAAGCTTAAATTTTTACGCAACGAAAGACAGTAGCCCCTAGGATTTCATATAAATTTCAACTTTTCATCTCTATTCGTTACTGAGCAAAAGTGGTCTTAATAGACGGACGTAGAGACAGACGAACAGCAAAGTCATCCTCTAACGACTTTGTTTTTGCCGATTGAGGTGGAGACCCTAAAAAATGGTTATGGTATACGTTCTCACATATAACATTCCAAACATAGAGCCCCTAATTACATCCCTTTTGACAGCAAAGATATAAAAATTAGTTACCCTGACCTTGACGGTAGCTATTGGCAACAAAATATTAACACTATTGAAAGTTTGACCAACAGAAATACTAAGGAACTACGAGTGACAACATCTGTTCCAAGGACAGAACTAAATGAAAGACTACCAGATGATTACTTAATCTATGAAGCATGAAACTCTAAATAAAGAATTCAAAATATATGCTTTACGAAGATTAAAACCCAGACAGATAAAGTGATTCAGAGATAACATTTATCCAAGAAAAGAGTTATAGCCTCATCGAGCTGTAAGTTCCATGCGACTACAGTGAGAAACTTCAATGGAGAGGTTAATTCGCTCTCTTGTAGACGTAGCGACAGAAGCACGATTGTCGATCGATACTAGATTGTTTCAGAGCGATCTGGAATTTTAAAGTTTTTCAGGTATCGTCTTGACGTATTATTCAAAGTTCTGAAGAAAAGTGATAGAACATTTACTGTTTAGCCAGACAACGCAACAGATATTATACTCGAGGGAAAAGTAACTCGTCTGACACTTAATAAATTCTGGGACTTAGTCGTCGTGATCTGTTATTGTCACGAACATTGAAGGACACAGCAATGTACCAGACTCCGATATTAACTCTACAAATAGACTTGAGTAGGCAACATATACACGCAATCATGAAGAATTCACAGGTACACCGTGTTGTCAGACGCTCTAGTCAATGTCAGAACTGCTGATGTAAATCGTAGCTTCAGTTTCCTGAATCAGAGCTCAGTGCGCTTTCTAGTGCAGTGGTTAGATAATTGAGAAGTTCAATAAACTCAGTTATAACTTTAATACTTCGTGTCGTCTACGTCACTTAACTGAACTTTGTTGTGTAACTGTGAATAATTATTTTCTTGGTAGGACGCCGAAGCTAAAGGTGATTGAGTGACATTATTAACAGTGAACAGTAATGGAATATTTTATTACGACGCTTTCTGTACGTTATTTGGAGATTACATTATCTCTGTATTTACGACGTAGTTGTTGAATTAGCACCGCTGCGACGCATTAACGACGATGTAATACACACAAAACATCCTCGCAAGACTATAACGTGGCATCGGCATGAATGGTGAAACTTATAATTCGAGATATCATATTATCTACGTTTGAACATTCATTTGCAAACCGTCCATAAAAACTACTGTTATCAAGTTCGCATAAGCTTGTAAGCCCGTCGCGAACACGCGAAGGATATTTGTTTTATTGTTTCAGATAAAGGGAGTTGTTGCAGTACCGAGTGGTGCAGTCGCTGTGTGTAGCAGTAACGAAGACAGACATCCATCGAACACCATTGCTTCAATTATAAGAGAGGGACGATTATACATTTCGGCGTGCTGCTCCATCGATACGCGGATATCTGTTAAAGGGAGATAGTATCTGAAACTAAATAAAGCGATGACTTTGTTTTAACAGTTACACACCGGAGCTGTCGCGATCGACGGACGCCGACCTCTGTCAACCAGACTTGAACAACCATCCCCATGGAGCTAACACACACACAGGTCACTCACAAAGTAATAAAATACACTCCTGGAAATTGAAATAAGAACACCGTGAATTCATTGTCCCAGGAAGGGGAAACTTTATTGACACATTCCTGGGGTCAGATACATCACATGATCACACTGACAGAACCACAGGCACATAGACACAGGCAACAGAGCATGCACAATGTCGGCACTAGTACAGTGTATATCCACCTTTCGCAGCAATGCAGACTGCTATTCTCCCATGGAGACGAGAGTAGAGATGCTGGATGTAGTCCTGTGGAACGACTTGCCATGCCATTTCCACCTGGCGCCTCAGTTGGACCAGCGTTCGTGCTGGACGTGCAGACCGCGTGAGACGACGCTTCATCCAGTCCCAAACATGCTCAATGGGGGACAGATCCGGAGACCTTGCTGGCCAGGGTAGTTGACTTACGCCTTCTAGATCACGTTGGGTGGCACGGGATACATGCGGACATGCATTGTCCTGTTGGAACAGCAAGTTCCCTTGCCGGTCTAGGAATGGTAGAACGATAGGTTCGATGACGGTTTGGATGTACCATGCACTATTCAGTGTCCCCTCGACGATCACCAGAGGTGTACGGCCAGTGTAGGAGATCGCTCCCCACACCATGATGCCGGGTGTTGGCCCTGTGTGCCTCAGTCGTATGCAGTCCTGATTGTGGCGCTCACCTGCACGGCGCCAAAAACGCATACGACCATCATTGGCACCAAGGCAGAAGCGACTGTCATCGCTAAAGACGACACGTCTCTGGTCGTCCCTCCATTCACGCCTGTCGCGACACCACTGGAGGCGGGCTGCACGATGTTGGGGCGTGAGCGGAAGAGGGCCTAACGGTGTGCGGGACCGTAGCCCAGCTTCATGGAGACGGTTTCGAATGGTCCTCGCCGATACCCCAGGAGCACCAGTGTCCCTAATTTGCTGGGAAGTGGCGGTGCGGTCCCCTACGGCACTGCGTAGGATCCTACGGTCTTGGCGTGCATCCGTGCGTCGCTGCGGTCCGGTCCCAGGTCGACGGGCACGTGCACCTTCCGCCGACCACTGGCGACAACATCGATGTACTGTGGAGACCTCATGCCCCACGTGTTGAGCAATTCGGCGGTGCGTCCACCCGACCTCCCGCATGCCCACTATACGCCCTCGCTCAAAGTCCGTCAGCTGCACATACGGTTCACGTCCACGCTGTCACGGCATGCTACCAGTGTTAAAGACTGCGATGGAGCTCCATATGCCACGGCAAACTGGCTGACACTGACGGCGGCGGTGCACAAATGCTGCGCAGCTAGCGCCATTCGACGGCCAACACCGCGGTTCCTGGTGTGTCCGCTGTGCCGTGCGTGTGATCATTGCTTGTACAGCCCTCTCGCAGTGTCCGGAGCAAGTATGGTGGGTCTGACACACCGGTGTCAATGTGTTCTTTTTTCCATTTCCAGGAGTGTATTTATAAAATCTACTTGAGTTTGTTTAATATAAGATGGTAGTTACTTAAAAAGCACGCCCTATACTGTCAGCAGGTCTGCAATGCAGATAACCCACAAGCTCGCAATTAATCACGGTGCTTCTGCTAATACGAGATCTACTCGGAAAGTAAGTAGTGATAGTTCGCGACATGGAAAAGCACAGTGACAAACCGATGAAGCTTTTAACAGGTGTGCTGAGCAGTGTCTCTAGTACCATCGTAGATGGTGACAAGTTGCCCATCTCAGTTCTGAGCACACAGTGGGCGCATTAAGGTTACTATTTTCATCACGTAATGCACGTCCACAAAGTGGCACATAACACTGTGCGGGTTCATCAGAATATCAACAGAAACACCAAAAGCACTTTGATTGTGCTCCTTGCAATTTGCTGAAGCTGTTCCTCGCATTCACTGTAACGACGTGCCCCTGCTTCCACAGACTGTTGTACACACGACAGCCGTCCGTGCTGACAACTGACCATATGGGATCGCTCCTCACAAACTCCATGAGGCCCCGTGGACTTGGGTCTCCAGCGTCCTGCCTTGTTCATTTCCAGATTCTGACAGCTCCCATGGTGACTCCTTGGACCAGCAGCACCGATCGCAACCATATGTGGCCGGTGAACCAAGCAATGCCCGAGCACTGGCTCACTACTTGTCAGGACATGGGTCTTCAGCGGCCAGCCTTGTTCATTTCCAGATTCTGACAGCTCCCGTGGTGACTCCTTGGACCAGCCGCACCGATCGCAACCATGTGTGGCCGGTGCACCAAGCAATGGCCCAGCACTGGCTCACTACTTGTCAGCCGCTTCTAGAAGCTGCTTCCAGCACTGGTCCAGGTTGAGTTTGCCTCTTCCTCTCGGTAACGGAGACTTTTCCTCGTTCCAACATCTCCAGGAGCAGCCGGCGAATCAGACAAACCTGGCCGTCATTTCCCAAGCCTGCCGACCACTTCCGTTGTGGCAGTGGTCTCCAGAAGATATTGTGTGTTTCTCATAGTACCCCAGACACTCCAGCACCGTCCATACACTCTCATAGTTGCGCAACGGCGTCGATGACGGCGGCCACATGTTCCATAGCACCTATGCTCGGACAACATCAATGTCATATACCAAAGGACATCATCACTATTAGGGATAAATTATCCACGTCAGGCAGAGTACTAAATAAAATTGTATTATATCGAGCACAAAATGCATTTTTCACGCACAGTGGACCTCAAAAGTAATTACTTTCATGTCTACATTTGTATGCATCAGTTCTTAAAATACACATCAAAGCAGCACCCATTAATGCAAAAGTTCAATTTGTGTACCACGCTTAGCAAGTTCTATGAATCTTAAAATTAAATATTTTCACATCTAAATTGTCTGTGTAACATACTGAAATACACGCAACTCACTTTTAGGCCCTAGTGAATTAATTTATAGGTTAGTACATGATCTTGCCAATAGCCTTGCTGCAGTAATAACACTGCGTCCCTTCAGATCAACGAAGTTAAGTGCTGCTGGGAGTGGTTAGCACTTGAATGGGTCACCGTCTGCGGTTGCCGAGCCCTGTTGGCAAGCAGGGTGCACTCGGCCTGGTGAGGCAAATTGAGATACTTCCTGACTGTCAAGCAACAGATCAGGTCACGAAAAATGACAACGGATGGGAGAGCGATGTGCTGATGACATAACCCTTCACATCAGCATCCAATGACGCTTATCGGCAAATGATGACACTGCGGGCAGTCAGTACCGTTGGGTTTTACGAGACCTTTTCAGACGGAGTAAGGTAGTTTAAATGAGTTTAGTTCGACCCACATACACGCACTATCCTGACCTAACTTACAGCCTGGTAGTGCTCTGGTAGTTATCAAAGTAAACAAAGACAAAATATCAAGGCCGCAAAAAGCATGAAATAATAGTGTCTCTACAATTAGGCCTAAATTTTCAGTTCCTCTTTGAAATCGGAAAGAAACCCTCACTACTGGATGTTAAACGGCATTCTGTTCCATGTAGTTTACCACTTTAAAAAACGAATGGGCATTAAATGTAATTGTTCCATTGGTTTTAATCACTATATAAAACTTTATAGTTGGTATATGCAGAATACACTATTTTAATGACCTCTCAAGTAGATGCAAGCAGGGAGCATTCATTCAATGTAAAAGAAGTTTCATGTTATCAAATATGAGGAAGAATTACACACAAGTCTTACGCCAAAATCTGCTAGTATAAAAAAATGGCACTGTTAGATCAACAGTGAATTATTTTTCACTGTTAACAAAGTACAAAAATGTATATCAACAATAAATTTTGTATGTCACAATTATTCGTTGGTATTGGAAAAATATGCTCTTACCAGACGCAAAATAGAGCTCTGGCACACGGCACACGAGGAAAGGGAAGGTGCACATGTAACTTAAAAGTTGTGTGTCTGCATGGAAAGAAAAGCATTCCCATCTTTTCCTCGGAAATCAGGAAATGAAGCACTTGCTGCCTTCAGGTTAACAATCGTTATAGATTTCTGAGGATTTGGAGGAAGTTTAATATCATCTGCGTCCTTCACTGCAATCAGTACCTCTTTGCTGTGGTTCAAAATGGTACAAATGGTCCTGAGCATTCCGGGACTTAACATCTGGGGTCATCAGCGTCCGGCCGTTGATCAGGAATTGGTTGAAGTCAAAACATTTCAGCTCGTTGTTACTACTCCTCAACGAACTTCAGTTTTAAGATGACTAATATTAATGCTAAAGCTTATTCTTGGTGTATTTGTAACCTTCAGCAGGAATTCTAGAAATTTCTGCCTTTTCTGGCTTAGAAAGGTGCAGCGGAAAGCGCGGGACTGTGGCACTGTTCCACTGGAAATTTCGGAAAACACGTAACATTTCCTACGCCACGCAGATAACAGGAGGGTCAAACGTGGCATAAATTGTCACCGAACTCGACTTCATCCAATCACGAACTGCAGCCGACAGCAAGCGGAGAGGATAAGGATGATCAATGTTTCCCTACACACAACTTTCGTTCGTTGCTGTCAGACTCCAACCGGCTTAAACAGGACTGTACAGAACAGCTACCTGCATCATTGTCTACCAGATACGACCAGAGTTGCTGCCGTGCGGATCAAAGCAATGGCCAGTAGTTGCTCTTCACTTGTCACTAATACCAGACAGGTTGTCCCTCACTTTCCACTGATCATAGTTTTACATATAGTTTCGTGATTCCATAAAATCTTTGGACGTTGTAAATTCACATTCATCCTGAGAAAAGAACGGGCGAGGTGCTGCAACAACGAGCACGCTAGACTGGCATCTGTGTGAGCTGCTCTTAAATCCTCATCCATTCAGATTTTCCATAAGACGGGACAGGTTGTTCGAAGTTCGTGTCCGTTCCAAGATTAAACAATGTCTCTAAAGGAGTCGTCGTCGGGACGTTGCGTCGTATTCGTCCATGTCTTCTTTTTTAACTGCCATGACAGTTTCAAACAGAAACAAGATAGCACGTCAGAAGCCTTCCGAACAAACGTCTGTATTTGCGGCCGTGGGTTATGTTTCTTTTTCTCACTCCCACCGCTACCCCTGTGGTTCTTAATCACACATTGCTTCGTTCCAGGTAGCAAATGTATTTGTATCCAGTATTTGTGTGTGTTACTGTCTACATGTTTTAAGTACTTTTATGTATTGAAACTTCGTGGCAGATTAAAACTATGTGTTCAACTGAAACGGTTATTTTTTAACGTATACGCTTCGATTTTAGTGTACATCGTTGGTTCATTCTCCAGTTTTAATGAGAATAATATCGCATATGTTGTTAAATCATGTATAATGGGAAACAGCGTAATTATATTTTGTTGTCACATGTGTATATATTGTCTAAGCTATTGTTACAATATTACCTGAAAATAATACTCTCAATACAAGATAATGAGGTGTCCCGTTTAGAAATACGTTTTATTTGAGAAAAGTGTTGTCGAGATTGAGGCTATTTTGTTGATGAAACAAAAGAAAGCTAGTTGCCGTGTCGGGAGGAGGACTTGCAGACGCGCTCCATAGAGATTTCATTTAATTGTGAGACATTTTGGCTACGAATTTAAGCTTGGACTGCGAGTAGCTTCGGAAGTGGTTACACAGAGGCCTCATCGGCTGTGCTTAGCTAAGTAAAGATGTAGCAGAAGCCATGAAGTAGCAATTATGTACACCGTATTATTATGCAAATGGAGGTTACTCCTGTGTTAAACCCGAAGCTTATTAAAGATTATTAAAAGATTACGGTCATGAATTTTAACTAAGTGGAAGTTTAATAGGTGAAAATCTCTGATAAGAACTGTGAACTGTGTTAATTAGATGTCGAAGGGTATCCTATTGTAATTTAAATTTCACGACTTTATTAAGGAGAGGTTAAGATTTTTAGCAACCGACTGCAGATTAAACAGCCAGAATGTGACCGATTGTATACTTTATAAAAATTTGTGGATCTATATGTGGTACGTAGGTTCAACATCTTCTCCTAAACTACGTGATCGATATCAACCAAACTTGGTACAACTATCATTTGCTAACTGGAACTTTTTTTTCTTTATTTTTATTTTAAACCTGTTTACAGGCAGGCCTGCAGCAGCATACTACGCCGCTCTTCGGCAGCAGAGAAAAATACGGGACAGAAATGATGACAATGTGAGATAAAAAGATGGTGCACATATAAACGGAGACAAACACTTTTTAAAATACATGGAGCCGTTCACAGGCGTAGAGTCCAAGATAAAAGTTGTTCAGACACTTGGACACAGACATAGACGAAAAATAGTCACACGTGAACGTAGCTGCACAAAACGAATAACACTGAACCACTGAAGCACAAAACGACGGCACACACAGAAACACGAGACGTCGATCTCCGGCGCGTGAATGTTCACTAACTGTGTACGAGTCTGGGGACCTGCCAAGGGAGGAGGAGGAGGAAGGGGAAGGGGAAAGGGAGGGAGGAGAGCAGAGATGCCGTGGGCAGGGGAGATAGGGGGAGGGAGGAAGGGGGAGGGGAAGCCTAGGGGAAGAGGGGAGGAGGAAGGGGGATGGGGGAAAAGGAAAGAGAAGGGAGGGAGGGTGCTGAAACGAAAGGACAGAGGACGTGGGGGCGGAAAGGATCAAAGTTGATAGGAGGGATAGATGGAGGAGAGGAGGACATCATCAGGGAGGGGGAGCTGGCGGAAGCCACCTTGGGAGAGGGTAAAGAGGGCGGAGAGATGGAGACCAGGTGGGATGTGGGAATACAGGCGCAGCAGTGGGCTGGGGTGGGAGAGGATGGGCGAGACAAGTAGGTGAGGAGGGTCGAGTTTGCAGGAAGTGTACAGGATCTGTACCCTTTCAAGGAAAAGGAGGAGGTGGGGGAACGGGATGAGATCATACAGGATCTGCGTGGGGGAGGGGAGACGGATGCGAAAGGCGAGGTGGAGAGCATGGCATTCAAGGATTTGAAGGGACTTATAAAAAGGAGGAGGGGTGCAGATCCAGGCCGAATGGGCGGAACAAAGGATAGGGCGGATGAGGGAGTTATAGGTGTGGAGGATGGTGGATGAGTCCAGACCCCACATACGGCCTGAAAGGAGCTTGAGGAGACGGAGTCGGGAGTGTGCCTTGGCTTGGATTGTCCGGAGATGGGTGGTCCAGGAGAGGCGACGGTCGAGGGTGACGCCAAGGTACTTGAGGGTGGGGGTAAGGGCGATAGGTCAGCCATATACGGTGAGATAGAAACCAATGAGGCGGAAGGAAGGGGTGGTTTTGCCTACAATGATCGCCTGGGTTTTGGAGGGATTGACCTTGAGCAACCACTGGTTGCACCAAGCGGCGAACCGGTCAAGATGGGATTGGAGAAGGTGTTGGGAGCGCTGCAGGGTGGGGGCAAGGGCAAGGAAGGCGGTGTCATCGACAAACTGAAGAAGGTGGAGGGGGGGAGTGACGGGGGCGGCATGTCCGCCGTATGCAAAAGGTACAGAAGGGGGGAGAGGACGGAGCCTTGGGGCACACCGGCGGAGGGAAAAAAGGTGTAGGAATCCATGTTGTGGCTGGTGACGTAGGAAGGACGTTGGGAGAGAAAGGAGCCAATCAGATGGACGTAGTTAATGGGAAGGGCGACGGTTTGGAGCTTGAAGAGGAGACTGGAATGCCATACGCGGTCATAAGCTCGTTCGAGGTCCAGGGAGAGGAAGATTGCAGAGCGACGGGAATTAAGCTGTTTGGAAAGGAGGTGAGTGAGGTGAAGGAGAAGGTCGTCAGAAGAGAAGGATGGCCGAAAGCCACACTGGGTAACGGGAAGGAGGCAGTGCTGGCGGAGATGCTGGTGGATGCGGCGCATGAGGATAGATTTCAGGACATTGCTGAAGACCGAGGTAAGGCTGATGGGACGGTAGGAGGAGATGGCGGATGGTGGTTTACCAGGTTTAAGGAGCATCAGGATACGGGAGGTTTTCCACAGGTTGGGGTAGTAACTGGTGCACAGGACTACATTGTAGAGCTCGGCCAGGTTGCAGAGGAAAGAGACAGGAACTTCACGAAGGTGACGGTAGGTGACACAATCGTGACCAGAAGCGGTGTTGCGTTTCATGCAGAGTGTAGCAATGGGATCTTGTGTAGTGATAGGGGCATTGAGTTCTGTGTGTGCAATGTTGTCCAAGTACTGGAAACCAGGTGCGAGTGGAGGGACAGAGGTGGCAGTTCGATCCTGGACATCTGGGAAGAGAAAGTAATGGAACAAAGGATCATCAGGGATGGAAAAGACATCAGAGAGGTAAGAGGCAAAGTGATTGGCCTTACTAAGGGTGTCAGGGAACGGGTGATCATCATGGAGAAGTAGGGGGAGGGTTTAGTTCCGGTAAGGCGACGGAAAGCTGACCAGAACTTGGACGAGTTTATAGGTAGGGTAGCATTTAAATGGGTGTATGTCTGTCGCCAGTCTCGGCGTTTCTTAGACCTGAGCAAATTTCGAATGTGTCGCTGGAGTTGCTGGTGGAGTCGGAGTGTGTCCGGTTCACGCATATGGAGGAAGGCACGGTAGAGATGGCGGGATTCACAGGGGAGGAGGACAGCCTGTGGGGGCAAGGTAGGACAGTGGTGGTGGATGGCGACAGTAGGGACGTGGGCCACTACGGCCTCAGACAAGGTCTGCTGGAGAAAGAAGGCGGCATGGGTTACATTATCAGGGTGGTGGTAGGTGAAGGGGTGGCTATCAACCTGGGTAGAAAGGGTATCCCAGTAGGCATTCCAGTCAGCACGGGAATAGTCATGGACATGGGGGAGGGTCATTACAAGGGTCGGTGTGGGGGTGACGACCGTCTGAAACAGTGAGGAGGACAGGGAGATGGTCGCTCCAGGACATCCACCGTTATGCGGCCAAGGAGGTTAGGGGAGGAAAGGATAACATTGGTAGTGGAGTTGGATTCAGGACGGGTGTGCTGGGGGATGGGAATGAGGCCTCCTTGAAGGGAGGAGAGGAACGATGCCACCGCCGTAACTGGGCGGCGGAACGACTATGGATGTTGAGGTCGGCGACGATCACGTAGGAGGAGAAGGTACGGTCAATGTGGGAGAGGAAGTCGAAGCGAATAGGGACGTTAGGGTGGACGTAGATGGTGGTACAGGTGAAGGTAAGGCCAGGGAAGAAGAGACTAAGGATCAGATGTTCGGTGGGGTTGGGAAGGAGAGGTTGGAGTCGAACTGGGATCTGGCAGTGGTGACCAATGGCAACTCTGCCACGCGCAATCTGGAGGGGTTTATCGGAGCGGTGAAAGAGGTAGGGAGACGTGTGGATGGTGTGGTGGGGTTGGAGGAAAGTTTCATTGAGGTGGAAGGCATCCAAGCGGTGGGTGGCAAGGGTGTGCAGGAAGAGGTTCTTGTTGGTGGGAAGGGAGTGGATGTTGTTGAAAAGGATACGGTGCTGTTGCGCCATTACAGGGATTTAGACAAGGGCGTCAAGAGGGAAGAAGGTGAAATGGGCCTGGTTGTTGGAGTAGGTGGTATGAGGGAGACCTGTTGGAGGGTGTGAGGGCGCTGGAAAGGGTGGACGTTTTGTAAGACAATGGTGAGGAACCTAATGATGTCCTCAGCGGTGGGGGGGGGGGGGACGAAGGGAATTGCCAGGAGGGGTGGGGGTGTCCAGAGGATGGACAGGTACGGTGAGTTCAGGAGTGATCAGAGGGGGTCGGGCTTTTTATACTTTTGGGAGTAGGTGGGATGGGGGAGATTTCAGGTATTGCAGGAGGGAGGGGATTGAAGGATAGGGCACTGCTGGAGGAAGTGCGCTTGTCTACAATGCAGGCAGGTGGGGGCCTCACGGCACTCGGCTGTTGGGTGTGCACTATAACGCGGACGCCTCTGGCTGCACAGGGATTGAGGAGTGGAATGGGAGGGGTTGACCTTGTAGCGCTGGTTGAAGAGGAGGGCACCCTCCTTCAGGAGACGGTCAATGGAGGGGGCGTAATCGGAGAAAACCCGCATAAGGTGGGTGGGGCCGGCGAGTTGAAAATGCGGCGGACCGCCCTCAGCCTCAGTGTGGGATGGGCCTTGAGCTCGGCCAACACCTCCTCCTCCGTGGTCGACAGACTGAGCCGAGTGATCACGGCAGTGCGGGTCGGCGGGCGATGCGGGGGCTGGAGTCGGCTGGCTGGAGATGGAGAAGGAGCAGGGGTGAGGGAAGCATGGGGGCCAAAACGGGGAGGTGGGAGAGGATGTCAGTATGGAGGGTAGCGCTGGGGGAGGAAATGAGAACGGAATCCCGTCTGAGAGTGAGGAGAGAGATGGGAGCACCAGGGAAGCGTTGGCGGAGGAGGAGGGAGAGATTCCGGGCCTCAAGAAGGGAAGGATCGGGACGGGAGAGGAGGTATTTGTATAAAGAGGGGGCGGAGGTGGGGGAGGAGGCGGAGGGAGCAGGGCCAGACTGGGATACATCCATGGCATCCTGAGGGAGGGGGGGGAAGGAGGACAGGGCGGGGCCTTTTTGGGAGCAGAGGAGGTGGTGGTGCCACTAGCGCGCTTAACGGCGGCAAAAGGGTGGGTGGTGATATGAGGGACGGGGGCAATACGGAGGTGGCGGGTAGGGGCAGTCCCGGCGTGGACGCAGCAGTCGGTGCCGGAGATGGTGACGGTGACGGTGAAGGCGACGGCGACAGTGACAGCGGCGGCGGTGATGGCGAAGGCGATGGGGAGAGCAGGGCATGGGCAGTGGCCCGACGGGTCACCACCCTAGCTGGAGCTGCAGTGACAGGTTGGGGGAGAGGGGGGAAAGGATCAGAGGGAGAGGAGCGGGAGGAAGAAGCTGGAGAGGGGGCGACAAAGAGCGAGGGCGAAGGGAGAGAAAGAAGAGGATGGAAAGAGGGGGGGTGTCTGGGCACACCATGTAATGGTGATGGTGGCGGCAGAGGGGGAAGTGTAAACTATGGCTGTGGTGGTAGTGGTCGTAGTGGTGGTAGGGGCTGACTTGACGACAAGCTGCTACTGCTGCTGCTGGAGGGCTGGCTGGCCAGCTGGCTGGCTGGCTGGCTGGACCGCCAGTGCTGGAGGGCTGGCTGGCTTCTGCCGGCTGGACCGCTTCTGCTGGCCGGGACCGCTGCTGCTGCTGCTGCTGCTGCTGTTGCTGCTGGAGGGCTGGCTGGCCGACTGGCTGGCTGGCTGGCTGGCTGGCTGGCTGGCTGGCTGGACCGTCACTGTGGGAGGGCTGGCTTGCTGCTGCCATCTGGACCGCTGCTGCTGGCCGGGACCGCTGCTGCTGCTGCTGCACGGCTGGACTGCTACTACACGGCTGGACCGCTGCTGCTAGGCTGGCTCGCTGGCTGGCTGACACCTGAAACCCTAGCGTTTCGATTAGTGTGGAAATTGCACAATCGAAGGGCGGTAACCTTACGGAATACCGCCGGAGATGCTACCTGGAGTGAAGTAATGTGTGATTAAGAACCACCTACGGATGGGGTAGCGGTGGGATTGAGAAAAAGAAACATAACACACGGCCACAAATACACACGCTATATTTATCCAGTATTTGACAATAAGAGCACTTAGCAAACTGAAGTAATATACAGGGTGATCCATTGATGGTGACAGGGCCAAATATCTCACGAAATAAGCGTCAAACAAAAAAACTACATAGAACGAAACTTTTCTATCTTGAAGGGGGAAACAAGATGGCGCTATGGTTCGCTCGCTAGATGGCGCTGCCATAGGTCAAACGGATATCAACTGCGTGTTTTGAAATAGGAACCCCCATTTTTTTATTACGTCGTAGTGTAGTGCGTAAAAAAATATTAATGTTTTGGTTGGACCACTTTTTTCTGTTTATGATAGATGGTGCTGTAATAGTCACAAACATATGGCTCGCAATTTTAGACGAACAGTTGGTAACAGGTAGATTTTCTAAATTAAAATACAGAACGTAGATACGTTTGAACATTTTATTTCGGTTGTTCCAATGTGATGCATGTACCTTTGTGAACTTATCATTTCTGAGAACGCATGTGGTTACAACGTGATAACATGTAAATACCACATTAATGCAATAAATGCTTGAAATGACGTCCGTCAACCTCAATGCATTTGGCAATACGTGTAACGACATTCCTCTCAACATCGAGTAGTTCCTCTTCCGTAATGTTCACACATGCATTGACAATGCGGTGACGCATGTTGTCAGGTGTTGTCGGTGGATCACGATAGCAAAGATCCTTCAACTTTCCCCACAGAGAGAAATCCGGGGACGTCAGATCCGGTGAAAGTGAGGGCCATGGTATGGTGCTTCGACGACCAATACACCTGTCATGAAACATGCTATTCAATACTGCTTCAACGACACGCGAGCTATGTGCCGGACATCCATCATGTTGGAACTACATCACCATTCTGTGATGCAGTGAAACATCTTGTTGTAACATCGGTAGAACATTACGTAGGAAATCAGCATAGATTGAACCATTTAGAGTGCCATCGATAATATGGGGGCCAATTATCCTTCCTCCCATAATGCCGCACCATACATTAAACCGCCGAGGTCGCTGATGTTCCACTTGTCGCAGCCATCGTGGATTTTCCGTTGCTCAATAGTGCATATTATGCCGGTTTGCGTTACCGCTGTTGGTGAATTAAGATTCGTCGCTAAATAGAACGCGTGCAAAAAATCTGTCACCGTTCCGTAATTTCTCTTGTGCCCAGTGGCAGAACTGTACACGAGATTCAAACTCGTCGCCATGGAATTCCTGCTGCATAGAAATATGGTACGGGTGCAATCGATGTTAATGTATCATTCTGAACACCGACGTTTTTGAGATTCCCGATCCTCGTGCAATTTGTCTGCTACTGATGTGCGGATTAGCCACGACAGCAGCTAAAACACCTACTTGGGCCTCATCATTTGTTGCAGGTCGTGGTTGACGTTCCACATGTGGCTGAACACTTCCTAAAAATGTGCAAATGTGTGTGAAATCTTATGGCACTTAACTGCTAAGGTCATCAGTCCATAAGCTTACACTCTACTGAACCTAAATTATCCTAAGGACAAACACCCACACCCATGCCCGAGGGAGGACTCGAACCTCCGCCTGGACCAGCCGCACAGTCCATGACTGCAGCGCCTCAGACCGCTCAGCTACTCCCGCGCGCCAAAAATCGCGTGAACACTTCCTGTTTCCTTAAATAACGTAACGGTCCGGACACTTGGATGATGTCGTCCAGGAAACCGAACAGCATAAATAGCACACGCCCGTTGGGCATTTTGATCACTATAGCCATACATCAACATGATATCTACCTTTTCTGCAATTGGTAAACGGTCCAATTTAACAAGGGTAATGTATCACGAAGCAAATACCGTCCGCACTGGCGGAATGTTACGTGATACCACGTGCGTTTGTGACTATTACAGCGCCATGTATCACAAAGCGAAAAAAAGTGGTCCAACTAAAACATTTATATTTCTTTACGTACTACATGAGTATGTAATAAAAAAATTGGGTTCCTATTTAAAACACGCAGCTGATATCCGTCTGACCTATGGCAGCGCCATCTAGCGGGCCAACCATAGTGCCATCTGCTTTCCCCCTTTAAGCTAGACAAGTTTCGTTCTTTGTAGTTTTTTCGTTTGATGCTTATTTCTTGAAATATTTGGCCCTGTCACTATCAATGGACAACCCTGTATACACATAATTTCAAACCTTTACGAATGCTTTTTTTGCTGAAATCCCCACAAAATAATGGAAGGAATAATGTTTGTCGCTCACTACATTTTCGGCTGCTCATGTACTAAAACTGTTGCGTCAGGCATGACGTTTCAGTTTATTGCTTCTTTACTGCTAACGACTCTCAGTACATTTTGCAGACAGTAGCCACATATGCAGTTGAATGTACAAGTACTTGCAAAATAATATTGCCGTGAGAAACAAAGTTTACAAGAACTCAGCTGCATGAAAACGAAACTGCTGGGCAACATTCGCTAGCGGTTCAGAAATCATGTGCAAAAATATGCGTGAATTATGTTAAAGAGCTGTGGAATATATCTGACACGTGCTCACTCCTGCGAAGCGGCGTGTATAAGCCCCTCTTATTTATATCCCTATATCACTTTCAGCCAAACTTGGTACATGCACTATGTATCCGGACACTCCCAGAAACATACGTTTTTTATATTAGGTGCATTGTGCTACCACCTACTGGCAGGTACTCCAGATAAACGACCCCAGTAGTCATTAGACATCGTGAGGGAGCAAAATCGGACGCTCCGTGGAAGTCACGGACTTCGAACGTAGTCAAGTGATAAGGTGTCACTTGTGTCATACATCTGTACGCACGATTTCCACACTACTTAACATCCTTATGTCTACTGTTTCCGATGTGATACTAAAATGGAAACGTGAAGGGACACTTACAGCACAAAAGCGTACAAGACGACCTCGTCTGTTGACTGTCAGATACCGCCGACAGTTGAAGACGGTCGTAATGAGTAATAGGCAGGCATCTATCCAGACCATCACACTGGAATTCCAAACTGCATCAGGACCCACTGCAAGTACTATGACAGTTAGGCGGGAGGTGAAAAAACTTGGATTTTATTCGAGCGGCTGCTCATGAGCCACATCACGCCAATAAATGCCAAACGACGTCTCGCTTGGTGTAAGGAGCGTAAACATTGGACAATTGAACAGAGGTAAAGCGTGTGGAGTGACGAATCACGGTACACAATGTGGCGATCCTATGGCAGGATGTGGGAATGGTGAATGCCAGGTGAACGTCACGTGTAGGCGTGTGCAGTGCCAACATTAAAAATCGGAGACGGTGGTATTATGGTGTGGTCGTGAATTTCATGGAGGAGCCTTCCACCCTTTGTTGTTTTGCGTGGCATTATCACAGAACGGGCCTACATTGATGTTTAAAGCACCTTCTTGCTTCCCACTGTTGAAGAGCAATTCGGGGATGGCGATTGCATGTTTCAATACGATCGAGCAGCTGTTCATAGTGCACGGCCTGTGACCGAGTGGTTACATGACAATAACATCCCTGTAATGGACTGGCCTGCACAGAGTCCTGACCTGATTCCTATACAACACCTTTAGGGTTGTTTTGGAACGCCGACTTCCTGCCAGGCCTCACCGATCGACATCGATACCTCTCCTCAGTCCAGCACTTCGTGAAGAATGGGCTGCCATTCCCCAAGAAACCTTCCAGCACCTAACTGACCGTGCGCCAGCGAGAATGGAAGCTGTCATCGACCGGTGGAGGGCGCCACGAACTTGTAACTCATTTTCAGCCAGGTGTCCTGATACTTATGATCACATAGTGTAAACAGCTTACTATCTGGAAAGAAATACTGTAGAGGTAAAAATCACCAACCTCCTGTTGGTGTGGTGTGATAACGTGGTGATGAACAGAGAAGGAAGGAGGAGGAGAAGATGGAAAAAGAAGGGGTCGAGGAACTATACAGAGAGAGGAGGAGATGGACTGAGGCAGTGAGAAGGAGTAGATCTACATCTACATCTACATGACTGCTTTGCAAATTATATTAAAGTGCATGCCAGAGGGTTCATCCAATCATCTTCACAATAATTCTGTTACTCCACCCTCGAACAATGCCTGGAAAAAACGAACACCTATATCTTTCCTTACTTTATTATGATGATCGTTTCTCCCTAAGCAGATCGATGTCAAAAAATATTTTCGCATACATTGGAGACAGTTGGTGATTGAAATGTTGTGAGAAGATTCCGCTGCAAAAAACGCCTTTGTTACAGTGATGTCCACCCCAATGTCTTAGCTAGCACGCTCGTCTCACTAAATTTTATTTCATGGTCACCCGTTTCAAAAACATGCTCCGCTATTTAGTGAGACGAGCGTGCTGGCTAAGACATCGCATTATTATGCACGTATGTATAGAGAAGCTGTAGAGATTTTTATACACCACAATAATTTTAACAGGAAAGCAGAAGGTTTGAAGTTAGATAAGATATGGCGATCGACTTGTACCAAAGATGTGACAATCGATTACCTTCGATCGAGAGTAATGACGCCACCCAGAGATAGTTTTACTGTTGACAACACGTGACCAGTGGTGGCGCCCTCTACACGCTATATATAAACAGGACCTCCACGGCCTAGCAGCCAGTCGTAGACTCACCTCAGATGATGTTGCCTGTAGCTGGCAACTAAACGTCAGGGAGAAGTATTTCTACTATTGGACCACGGCCTCTTAGCCCGGAAGTTTTAATTACTGAAACTTGTACTCTATTTCTATGTACTTGTTCGGACTGTAACCACTTCCAGGGACACAAGACCGACGCGGGACGGAACGACAGCCATGTACTTGGAGATTGCACTGTCTGCCTGAAGGAGGGCGGTGACAGCGGTCTGCAGCGGGTCCAGGACGGGCCACGTTCGCTTCCCACCTGGCATACCAGGGTCCTGCCGAGGCGTACACTGCATGAGGCACGGCAACGCTACAGCGGCACCAGAGACGGCGGCATGTGTTGCCACCCGGCATGTATCACTAGCGGCAAGTTAAGGCACTGCATCCAGGAGGGCTCGGGTTTGAATCCAGTCATGTCCTGGGAACAGCGGCAGCGTGAGGGCCACGGGTGACCAGTACATTCGCCTTCGTGCCATGGTCGGACAGAGCAGGCCAAACGGGGTGAAGGGCGGTGAAGACTAGGAACTGTATGAGTCTCTGGAATCGTGAGCAGCTGCACGGTGCAGGACGCGACACCTCGGCGGGCGGCGACCGGGCAGAGCGCGGCCTACTCCCAGATGAGCGGCCTTGATGACGGAGCAGCGGCGTCGGCATACCAGGAGTTGCTGGGCCAGCTGGATTGGCGGAACAGTGCTGCGGGCAGCATGCCGACACTACCCTACACTCATCGTAGCACTGTAAATTATGTGAATAAAGGAATACTTCCGAATACAGCTGTATCGCTCGGCACTGACTCTTGACGCTATTGAACGTGCTCGGCCTCCTGACGAAATATGGAGCGGAGTGTCCTGGTTTCAGGTATGCCACCTGGCGTCCCGGGTTCGACCACCGACACCATGCAACTACTTCGCGTCAGTAAATAGTTGTCTTTCACAAAAACGATGTTTTTTAAATGAGTGTTGAGTATGTGTCAATATACCGTTCTTTTCGAGATAATTCATAACGTTCCTGCCGGATATCGATGTTGATGGTATGGGTCTGTAATTCAGTGCATTACTGCTGCTACCTTTCCCGAATATTGTTGTAACCTGTACAACTTTCCAGTTTTTGGGCACGGATCTTTCGTCGAGCGAGAAGGACAGAAAAAGTGAAGAGGAGGAAATGGACAGTGAGACAGGAGGTAGAGGGACATGGACAAGAGGGATGAGGAAGAGATGGACAGAGAGAGAAGGGAAGATGAGGGACACAGAGAGGGGTAAAAGGAGATGAACAGAGAGGTAGGGACGAGGAGAGGAGAGGGTCAGAAAAAAGGGGAGGAGGAGGAGGATGTGAATAAAGAAAGGGAAGAAGAGAAGGGGGACAGAGAGAGGGGAAATGTGGGAATAGACAGAGAGGACTGATATGGACAGAAATAGGGGCGGGAGGAGGTTTACTGCAAGTCAATGATGGAGGAAGTGGACAGACAGAGGAGACATGAAAATGGACTCACAGAAGACTGGAATAAATACATACACAAGACACACCGGGTACTCAGCTAGTGACACCATAAATCTGTGAAAATCTTCCGCATCAGGCATAACGTCTTAAGTTATTACTTCTTTAGTACTGACTCTAGTCCCAAAACGTTTTGCAGACAGGATTCACGTATACCCTTGAATGTGCCTGCAGAATTATGTCAATGTACGGCACATAGTTGATAAGATATTACGTCATAAACACCGAGATGCGAGAAAACCAGGATTTCTTAAAATGGAGTGGAAACTACCCAGGCTATACTATTCCAGTATTTGATAATTAGAGCTTTTAGCGACTTACAACAAACTTTAAACCTAATTTCAAACCTTCTCTAAAATTTTATTCTCTTACATACCCAACATCCAATATGTAACACATTAACCAATTTGTAAAGTAAGCAGGAGTTCGAAGCTGTAATATAGAGGGGAGTTCCATTATTTAAAAAATCGAGGATTTACTGCTTACTTACCATCTGGATAGAAGCACTGTGGGGTTACTTAACACCTACATCCCACAGGAGTGGGAATAAAGATAAAGTGACATTGAAGGATAACTCAGGAACACCTGGAGGAAAACCAATTAAATTTGTTAGGTTCATGACTTAGTTGCATAAAAACAACCTGTTACTATTTACTTCCTGTATTTAGTTAACCTGGAACACTTTTACAATTATAAAATTAAATTTATCTACTGTCATTGTGTCAAACAAATTGCGAGAATGAGCATTGCAGTGAACCAATGACTTCGTCTACCTCTTTCAGTACCTACGATCAAGCCACACTCCTGAATACCACAAATAAATATGATATCATCTGTCTAGTATGGCATAAAACCGCAGAGAATCAGACATATACAATGATGAGCCAAAACATTAGGACCCCCTGCTTAATAGCTTGTTCGTTCATCTTTGGATGAAAATAGTCACTTACTCTGTGTATCAGGGATCCGACAGTTTGTAGGTAGGTTTCTGGAGGTATGTTACATTAAAAGTCTACGCATAGGTCATGTAATTCGCGTAAATAACGGGCCGCTGATTTGCATACGCGGTGATGGAGCCCGGTAGCCATCCAGATGGGTTATATAGGATTTACATCAGGTGAATATGGTAGCCGAGACATCAACGTAACTTCACTATAATGCTCCTCAAAGCACTGTAGCAGGCTTCTGGTTACGAGACACGGACAATTACACCGCTGAAATGACACCGCCGTCTGGAAGGACATAAAGCATAAAGTGGTACACATGGTTCGCAGCTATTACTACCACAGGTCTCGTACAAGCGCTGAAGAATGTCCCCCATAGCCTAATACCTGCGTCCGTGGAGCAGTATGACGACGTTTGTGGAGACGACCTTCGACCTAGTGTAACAAAAATGTGACTCACCCGGAGAGCTGACAAGTTTCCACTGATCATCGGTGGAATCCCTTCGGTCCCGTGACCACTGAAAGCGTAATTGACGATGTCGCTGGGTCAGCATGTGAACACTTAGGGATGGTCTGCTGCGGAGTTCCACGTTCAACAATGCATGATGAACGAAGCGCTCCGAAATACTTGTGCGTGCACCAGCAGTTTGCTCTTTCGGCAGAGATGCCACAGATCACCAATTATCCTACTTTACATAACAGAGAATCATCCGAACCCCACGGGAGTGGAAATGGAGAGGAGAAGAGGGAGTGACAGGAGGACTACATGGACAGAGAGATTGAGAGGAACAAACATAGAAAAGAGGATTAAGAAGCAAAGTAGAAGAAGCAAAACACAGAGAGTAGGGTGGAGGAGGTGAAAAGAAAGAGGAGAGACTAATAGAAGACCGGAATAAATAAATACTTGAGAAATGCCGAGTTTCTCTGTTAGTTACATACAAAAAATAAATCCCTTACAGTAGACGGTTACGTAATGTAAACAGTCAACATACAGAGGGCAGAGTACTTGACTGACAGCCTGATAACAACATACAAAAGCTATTAAAAATGAATAGTATTGCAATATCATTTATTATTTCTTACAGGCAGCTAAAACTTTGCAGGAAATAATTACGTTTTGTTCAAGAAGTTTTGAACTGCCATTTACTGAATGTCTTACAGAATTACTTTTCGCAGTCGTCTGGTATCACGCGTCATTATACAAGCGACCGCCACAGTTACATTTTAGCTGCCTAATAATTCGCATCAATAATGTTTATTTATATGTTACATGTTAATTGTGTCATATTATTTGAACCTTATTGTGTACTATGATTGGACAGGAGAACGTATGTGTTTTGTGTGTTTAAGTTACTTTTATGTTGACACACTGGAAATACATCCAACATATTTGGTGGAAAATCTGTTTAGTGGGGAACGACAGCTTTACTGACGGTAACCAATAATTGCAGGGTTATAAAGCCAGTGAGATCTACAGAATAGATACCTCTTTCATTGCCTAGCTGAATACTATTATATTTCGTATACTTTGCAAAATACTGATAGTACAGTGACTCCTCCGTGTTTGCCACTATCGCCTCTTACATAAATTCTTATCTAAATCTCTCTATACATTAGTAGACATTAATTTGAGCGTACTGGACTGTCCTTAACGATTTGTGTTGACAACCTATAGTATGTAACGGGTATCAGTGCAGGCATTTCTATTGATGAGTAAGGACAATGAACTGAACAACATTACATCAGTATGTACTTCATTTCCCGTCTAATAATTATAGCCTTTATAAATCGTATGTTTTTAGGTTAGATAGAACCTCGAAGTTTTTGTCGGAAGAGCAAACCACTAATGCTTCTTTTCCCCTGGACAGCAGGTCAGTTATTGAAGTGTGGACAGATGGACGCAAAACGGCAGTCTATACTGACTGGCGTAGTCCACTTAATGGTGTAGTTACGACCATTCAGAAAACATCAGGTCATAAAGTCTGTGATGTGTTTGTGGAAAGACTGTTCAATACACAGAAAAAAACAACCCACACATTGATGTGTAGACATATTATGATACCACATACAAAAATACCTGCGCTACACACCCTGTATATCGAGTGATGATTAATAATGACATTGGCTAATGACATTACTATCCTCAGTGAAAATGAGGAAGAGTCGAGAACCTGATGAATGAAATGAACAGTCTACTGCGAACAGAATATGGATCGAGATTAGCCCAAAAAAACACGAAGGTGTTGAAGAGTAGGAGAAATGAAATTAGGGATAAACCTAATATCAAAATTGGCAACCAGGTAGAAAGTTACGGAATCCTGCTACCTGGAAAGAAAATATCACATTACGAACAAAGAAAGGAAGATATAAGAAAATAGCACAAACGAAAAGGGGTATTCCTCAACAAAGAGAAGGTCTACTACTTTCAAACATAGACCGTAATTTGAGGAAGAAATTTCTGAGAACGTATATCTGGACCAAAGCGTTGTATTTTATTGGTGCATAGAACTTAGGAAAATTGGAAAAGAAGGGAATCAAAGCGTATGCGGTGTGGTGCTAGAGAAGAATGCTGAAAATTAAGAGGACTGTTAAGTTAAGGTAAGAGGGCCTCCACAGAACTGGCGAGTGGAGGAACACGTGGGGAACACTGGCAAGATGAAGTGACAGGACGATAGGACGTGTTAGAACATCAGGGAACAACATCCATGGTACTAGACGGAGTTGTTCATGGTGCTAGAGGGCGTTATAGAAAACAAAAATTGTAGAAAAAGACGAAAATTCAAATATATCCAACAAGTATGTTTAAATGCTACTTTGAGATGAAGAAGTCTGCGTAGGAGAGAAAGTCGTGGCCAACCACATAAGATGGCTTCTGACAAAATGAAACCGTTTAATAACATTGCTGTATGATTCCTTCAAAATAGCTACAGTTTCTTGTCGATTTTAAGATGGGGCTTTGTCTTTAATGACTTTGTCGTCGAGGAGACATTTCAATCATAGTCTTCCTTCTTTCCTTTTTAAGCTTCTTCGGCAATTCTACAAATGAGATAGAAAGCGACACCCCGTCGGAGTAATATTAGACAACAAATGTCCGTTTGCTGTTTGAAAATTCTGATTAAGCTCTAAAGTCCATAAAACAACGTGAAATACTTTTAGCTACTATTATTAATACTTTTAAAAGCCTTACATACATATACACTAGTTCGGTGACGTTCCATAAGTTAGTTACTTCACGCTGAACATAAGTCTCCTCTACGCATTAAATTTACGCACGACTTAGAGCTGTTACTTATTAATTCTAGATTAGGTCAATTTCCTTACAGCTGAATGTTTTATTTTATCTTGACGTTTATGACATGTGTGTATAATCGATTCCAAGACAATATTACTTTATATCTAATTCTTGTTAGGCGTGGTTCATGTATCGGAGTCTACCATGATACAGCGATAGTTACAGTACGGCGTTCGTTTCATGATACACCTCTGGCGGGTACGTGGAGATGAGACAATGTTGTCCTGAAATAGATTGGACATACGTGAGATAACCAATGAAATTAAAAAAAAAATAAAAAATAAAAAAAAAGGAAGCTGAGATACAAGGAAACTGACTTTCGTCGGAATAAATTACTCTGCTGCGGTTTCAGTCACATTATGGAGTTTCGTTACTTTACAGCACGGCTTTTAAAATACACAGTATTTTACAACATACATTAATTGCATTATTAATGAAATGCTTAAGCACTTTTTGTGAACTTTTGCATCCTCAGGCAAGACGGTAATGCAGCTTCTGGAACTTCTTGACATATGAAAGCGCTATGCAGGCCGTGACCCGAACCCACAGCCTTTGCTTCTGAGAGCACTGATCATACTTTTTTAAAGAAAACATTATTCCATTTAAAGGCATTTAACTTGCTTCCAAGAGCCTCTAGTGGAGCTAAAACATTAGCATTAACAACTTTCCAATAAAGAGGGAACAAAACTGCTCACATCTGCAGGTATAAAAATCTGTTGTTAGTTGATTGCAATAACTTAACCAAAAGCAAGTGCACCCCCCGACATTCATGGTGGTGTCTGTTTGTACTATATCGTGTCTCCCTACCACTTTCGCGCAACGACGCTCTGAGCCTGTTTTTTAGGGAATCAACTAGTTTGAACCTGGGACCTGTTGCTGGTAAGGAGACGCCAGACCACACATGACATGTAGAATTCAGAAGACTTCAGTGAGACTAGCGATGATATAACCAAATACTAAATGATCTCAGCGTCAGCTCCACTAAACTCCCTGTAAAAGAATCTTAATACTAACTAAATTTAGTGGAAAGGGTTCAAGGCTTTCCTATTTTTAGTTAGCTGATAAAATAACGTCGAAAAAAGCAGTTAAGTTTACCATTGGAAATTTTATTCTACTCACAAAACATCGTTTATAAATTGCACTATTGATAAAAGGAAATGTTTTAATACAGAATGGTAAAAACCAATTGCGTTCAACAAAAATGTGAACGAATATTCCCTAAATGGGTTTCCAAGTTCTACAATCGATCGAAGGATGACCCATGCCATATCACATCTATAATCTAGGTTTAAATTAAGTTTCACAAAAGAGCAAACTATCAAAATGGTCTACAACTATCAAAATGGTCTACAGTGACCCTCAATTATCTTTAATTACTTATTTAACTTGTCGTGAATTACAGTGGCTGATGTGGCTTCTCAATAACTATATAAAATAAAAATCACCGCGTTTCAGCTTCAAGTGGCAAATGTGAACACCATGAGTTTTTAATTAACGATCAACACTAGTATTACACAAAAAGGGGGTGTAACAGATGAGACTTCTGCAGTTCTGAGTGTAGCCTTATGCGCTCAAAAATGCGGCATCGCGTGCGTTCATTACCTTGTTGGTGTTTAAGCAGCGTCAGGGCGGCAGCGGCCGGCGCAGCAACCATCCAGGTCGCCGTCTCGGAACCAACTCTCTCTTAACTTCTCCTTACTGCAATTTACCGAAGTTATTTAAAAAAAACTATCTGGCTATGTTTTCATCTGACCAATCAGGGTCTCAATGTTAACCTTAAGCTCCGCCTACAAAAATTCTGTCTATCCAATGAGAAATGTTATACTTTTCGTGGTGGGTCAATGTTTTTTAAAGTTTGCAACGTAACAGAGACGCTAAAAAGTCTCACGCTAAAACCTGCAGCTGGTGTGGTCCTTTTAGCGTTATCGTGAGATCTATACTGTTCTTCTGGAGGGCTCTATCTTTTAACATGGGCTGGAGGATTGTCCTAATGTAACAGACACGCGAAAAAGTCTCACGCTAAAACTTGCGGGTGGTAGTGGCCCTTTTTTGTGTTATCGTAAGATCTATACTGCTTTTCTGGAGGGCTCTAGCTTTTAACATGGGCTGGGGGTTGTCCTTGACGCACCTGAGACGCGAAAAAGCCTCACGTTGAAACGTGCGGGTTGTGTAGTCGTACAGGTAGTCTGGTGGCGTGGATGTCCAGCCCCTCCCTTATCGTAGGGCCTTCTAGTTTAACACGGTTCTGCTCTCGACTTCTGTCCTCGTTTCTCCCCTCGGAACTGCGTCTGCCTCACGGTGGGAAGGTACGACATGCATTTAGGCATTCTTGTGTTAGTCTGTGGTATTCCATTTGCTCACTCGTTACTCGTATTACTTTGGTTAATTTAATGTCACGATTTATTCAGAGCTATGTGACATACTAGTAGATTTGCTTATTATGTCAGGGTTTTCATGTAAGGTGTTGGATTTGCCTGACACCTAACAAGTTGATTGCAATAACTTAACCAAAAGCAAGTGCACCCCCCGTTCAGTAATTTCTTATGAAACAAGAATTGTTTAGAAGGATGTACATTTTTCCAGCAAGGTCATGATGACTGTGTCATTGTTGCTCGAGATATAACCCAGCGAGGTAATCTACCGGATGGTAATTGTTGAATGAATCCTTTGTCTTACGCAAAGGCTTAATGCCAGCGTCACGTTTCTGACCCTTCTACTTTGGGGACTCACATTCGTTACTCACAGATGTTAAACCAACAGTTACATTCCCCTCGAAATGACGACATCCTTCCATACCAGCTCTGTTGATAGAGGTACTCTTTATGTCCCAAAGGGTTTCACCATGCATCAGCAAAGAATCTGTTAGTCTGATAGCATGATCGCGTTCCTCGTTTTAAGTTGTCAATAAAGATCTTGACAAATGCTAGCCTGTTGACACAACCCTTTGAAAAATATGCACCTATTGCTACGTATTCCACAGATGCATTGGCTCTGTATTTGTTCTTTCAACATGAATGCAAAGGGTTCGACCATGTCAGCTCCTTGCGTACATCCATCGCTGAATACTGCAGAGCATCACAACGGTGATTCCCAACTGACGAAACTGAAAAAATAGAGCAGGGCCACACCAACGCTGACAAATTTCGTATCACTCGCTGAGCCGTGTGCGGCTCGCGTTCATGCCGTTTGTTCTTTGGCATTTTGTCACATTGAGTGGAGTCTTGTTTCTTCCTTACTTACTGGCATAACGAAGTTGCTGGCTTGCCTCCTCGAGTGGCAGCAGCAGCGCTTATCGTTATTAGCACTGTTGTACTATCTTTGGTGACCGCTAGTATTTTTGGGTGGTGGTGGTGTGTGTGATGGTCAGTCAGTAGGGATTTAGCACCAGGCTCACCATGCCAGGCCGGGACCACTGGCGGCATGCACACGCTGTCGGATCGTGAGGCGCTGGCTGCGAGAGCAACAAAGTTCGTTGCCACCGAACCTGGACGCTGACGTTGTGTGATCAGTTAACCTGTTATGAAACCTCAACTATTGTGACATCTCTTCGTTCATTTGCGGGTTGTTGCTCACTGGGCCGTTCGGGTTAACAGTAGTGTATGATGTGTTGGAGTCGGCGAAATCTGGCAGCCGTCTTCCTGTAATGTGATAAATAATTAAACTGACTTGAGCCGTGGTAAAATCTGCTGTTTTGAAGAGCGCGCTGCAGCGCGTACTCTAAAACAGTCGCCCTCCATTTCTGACGTTGGCGCCGCTGTGGCAATCGTAGCTTTGGTGTCTCCCCTTGGTGGGAAAGGGGAAAAATTGCTTGTTCACATGCATTTAAGGGGCGCTATGAGCTCGGCAAAGGTTACGATCTCATTCCATTCCCCCACCTCCTTCTTTTCTTTGAGAGGATACGGATCCTGTACAACTCCCTCAAACTCGATCCTCCTCACCCGCTTGTCTTGCCCATCCTCTCCCGCCCCGCCCGCTGCCGCGCCCTTACTCCCACCTCCCACCCAGTCTCCATCTCTCTACCCTCCTTACCCTCTCCCAAGGTGGCTTCCGCCAGCTCCCCCTCCCTGATGATGTCCTCCTTCCCTCCATATACCCCTCCAATCAACTTTGATCCTCCTTCCCTCTTCCTATCTCTGTTCTTTTGGGCACCCTCCCTCCCTCCTCCCTTTCTCCCCACTCCTCCCCTGGGCTTTCCTTCCCCCTGTCCCTCTACTCCTCCTCCCATCTCCTCAGCCATTGGCGTCTTTGTTCTCCCCTCTCCAACCCCCGCCCTTCTTCCCCTCTTGCCAGGTCCCCGGACTCGCACACGCTACGTGGACTTCCACGCGCCGGAGATCATCGCCATCAGTGTCTCGTGTGTGCCGTCGTGTTTAGTGTTCAGTGTTCACCGTCGAACTCCGTCGTTCACCTGTGCCGTCGTCGTCTTCAGTGTTTGTGCGTCGTAGCAACAGTTTCACGTGTGGATTCTCGTCGAGTGTGAACGGCTCCGTTTTGTCTTTCTGTGTCAACTGTTTTCATGCCGACAATTCTGTAACCTACGTATAATCTTTCTGTATTTCCTCATTGTGTATCCTCTGTCTGAAGAGCAGCATAGAACGCTGCTGACAGGCTGCTTGTTGTACAGGTTTTAAAATTACAATAAACAAAAAGAAAGCAAAGGTTCAGTCGCAGTCTGTCAGTCTCCGCGAGTTGGTCAGTTGGTCATCCGGGTCAGTGCGGGGCAGTCAGTGTCTGTCTGTCGTCTGGAGTAGTATGTGTTAGGCCGCCAGCCTGCTCGAGTTTGTTCAGGCAATGGACATTGGCGGTTTGATTCATCGGTATGTCGGTCTCTTCCCGGGGCAGGGATGTTGGGTAGAATGAGGCCATGTTTCCTTTGCAGGGGTGGGTCCGACCGAGTGATCGCTTAGTCAATGTCGGTCTGCCGTCTGGAGAGCCAGGATGTCTGTCGTTCGGATCGATCCTTCAGGTCGGTAGGATCTGTCGGCTGGTCGTTCGTGCACTGGGACACAAGATGCCTTGTCCGTCTTGAGCGTCGGCGCATGTGAGGTGGCCACGTCAGTCCAGTGGACCGCGCCATATAGCGAGGGGTAGTGGCTTCGCGGCCGACACGAGAGCAATAGGAGTCTACCCACGACATCGGTCTGGCCGACGCGAGCTGCGACGCCGTGAGACGGGAGATCGTCGCGCGTTCCTGCGTCCGTTGAAGCGACTGGCAGCGGATGGTTCGGGAGAGCGTTTTGGGCGTGCTGCACCAGGTTTTCGCCAGACATCTCAGTTTATTAAAAGCTAAGTGATTGGAGATATGGCCGGCCGCGGTGGTCTCGCGGTTCTAGGCGCGCAGTCCGGAACCGCGCGACTGCTACGGTAGCAGGTTCGAATCCTGCCTCGGGCATGGATGTGTGTGATGTTCTTAGGTTAGTTAGGTTTAACTAGTTCTAAGTTCTAGGGGAGTGATGACCTAAGATGTTAAGTCCCATAGTGCTCAGAGCCATTTGAACCATTTGATTGGAGATATGTGGTTTCATTTACTTGTTGTGTTCTTGGACAGTCTGTCGTCCCCAGCTTGCTCGTTTGTCTTACGTCCGCATTTGTTAGGCAGGTAGTGTTTGTCTGTCTCTCTATCGGTCTGCCGTACGTTAATAGCTGTCCTTGTCATGTTAATCGGATTCGGTGTTAACGAATTTATAGAATTAAGGTGTAAAGGCCGAATTCCTGAAATATGTTTTTATCTTGGCTTTCATCTTTCATGTTGCGAGGCGCCATATGTGTAATGTTTAGCACGTTGTACATTTTATGTAAATCTGAATTTCATGGGTTTTATTTAAATAGTCATTTTTATAAAGTTGCCAGCTTTCCACCCACCGTAAGAGTCCTTTTAAAAACAAATTGCACGTTCGGTGGCAAACAATTTCTTAGTGTGAGTGTTTGTACCATTTCCATCCCTTTTACGGGGTGCATAGTTAATGTGTTTGTGTGAGTTGTTAAAATTTTTAGTTTAAAGTAATCTGGTGTATTGCAGATTTACACCAATGTAATCTTTCAAAGGTTGTTGTGGCCGGTCGTGACTGCAGCCATGTTGAGAGGAAGCGGCCAGCTTCTCAGCTCGAAGGCTCATACTGTCAATGCTGTTCTTTCTGCCTCTAAATGAAATTGTAACTTGATATTTCGAGGGTGCTTTTCTGCTTATAAATTTTAAATCTGTTTTTGAAAAGGCTTTTATGAATAAAATTCCCATTTGTTAAAGGTAATTTCATTTTCATTAGTTACCCCCTGGCAACTACTTCCACGCTCACCTGTGTGATTAAATGTGTTAATGTTCTTGGCGAATCGCTAGTAAATAAAGTAAATTATTTAAGAAAAGATTTTGAAAGTAAAACCACGGTTCATTACTGTTGCTTGCTTTTTTTAAAGTATGTTTTACTTAAAATTTGTTCTCTGAAATTGTAAGCCAGGCCCTCAGCCGTTAGTTGTTCGATGTGTTACGTGTGGCTTTCAGCTGATGATTTACGTGAACCCCTTTTAATGAGCGCTTCAGCCATGTGTATGAGAAGGAAGGGGTTTATTTTAAATTGTTTGTCTGACGTTTTGTTCATGCCTTCAGCCATTGTTTCAAATTTGTTTGTGGCCTTCAGCCGTGCAATAAGTTAATATTTCTTTAATTACCCTTTCAGCCACTCTGTTGTAAGTTTAAAAAGAAATTTGTTGGTTAGAAAAAATTGTTCCTTAATGAGTTTTAATTATAGTTGTCCGTCAGATGTGTACTGTTGGCTTTCAGTAGCTAATTGTTTCCAATTGAATTTTTTAAATTTACCTTCTATTTTTAATTGCTTTTGATTTCTAAGCCAGGCCTTCAGCTTTTCTTGTTTTGTGTGTGGTTTTGGGCCTTCGGCCCAGAAAGCATCTCAAGGTTTCATTAACTAGGCCTTCAGCAGTATTGTCTAGTTGTGATCTTTTAAAGCAGTGTGTAAATACGTGGTTCTTAGAAAAATAAAGTTGTGTGTTTGATTGCTCAACTCACAGTAACTGTTTACTGCCCTATCCACAATCGTAATCTTATCCTGTGCGCTCTCTGAGTACCAACCAACCAGGTTTCACTCGCCATTTCCGAAATATTTGATGGTTTCACAATTCACAGACGAAGTGAATTCTAAAGTAATTCAGACGCTGAGTTTCTCGTTGAGACCTCTAATCTAGCTCCATACACACTAGCATAGAAAGCGACTACTCACACTACCTAAAATGCTTTTTTAGTTGTCGTCAAATTCTACCAAGACCACTTAGCTACGCACATGCGATTCATGACCTATTTTCACAACTTCATTTCTGCGAATATCTCTTTCGTACTTCCCAAACCTGAACTGTCCTGTATAATTTGCTGAACCACTACCTCTGGAAGAAACAATATCAGGTGGATCTGGCTTAGACACAGCCTAGGCGATTGTTTCCAGAATGCATTTTTCACTCCGCAGCAGTGTGTGGATTTCTGGCGGATTACAACTCTGTGCTGTATCAGGAGTCGAACCTAAGCTCTTACCATCAATGCGCCACAGCCACCATCTACGTCTGCATCCTGGCAGTAAGCCGCCGTTTTCCTTCATTTTTATCGCCCGCTAGGAATCCACTCGTTTTATGGCAGCGCTGCCTTCTACCATGTGCTTACTCGGATCGGCTTTAGAAAATATTAAGGGGCTGCAAGTTAAAAACGTCGGCTAGTAGAACAAAAGAGCCTTGAGCCGCAGGCCTGCAAGACAAGAGGTTTAAAGGCGATACCGCAGAGAAGGCTGCAAGAGAACGTTTTGGGTTGCACCACTTCTGCGCCAGTAACGAGCAGAGAAACAATAAACTGTTGCGGTCACTGCACAACAACAGAGTACTTACTCGCCACGCTGAATCACAAACATTTAAACTGGCGCAGTTGATTTGCATTGTGTACTAGCGTCAGCTTTTAAACAGCGTCCTCAGTATCCCTACGCACCCCACACATAAATTAAAGGGCATACGCGAATAAAACTTATAAAGCACGAACATCTGTATTCTGAGAAGGAAACTTCATTACAGTGTCATTTGCGTAATCTGCGAAACGTTTTATAAAGCAATACTTCAACTGTATCTCAAATTTCAAATGTGTATTGGTGCCCAAGAGGTAGCAATAGATAACAGAAGTACTTAGTCGCCTATAAATGGAATTTTGTCACCAACGAGATTTCGATTGATTCCTCCATGACCCTGGAAGGGCATGGAAACAGCAATAACGTAAATTACGATGGGTACACAGGTGTACTACTTTCTTTTATGACAAGTAGGATGTACAAAGAGTCCGAGATAAATATGTCCCTTAGTAGTAATGTTGTGGAGATGCTGCTTCACAATGTTTGGACGATTTCAAATTTGAATAAGACACAGACTAAATTCGAAAGAAAGTTAAATAATTCACTCAAGCTACAACATTTATTCACTTTTACTAAATACTGCATCAGACAAATGACGACCATTCGCGTTTACACAATACGTGAGTCGTTTCATCCTGTGTTTAAAAACATCTTTTGTAACTGCTAGAGGAATCCTGGAGATTTAATCATGAATTCGGTCTTTTAACTGTTTCAAGCTGCTCGTCCGGTGGGAGTACACCCTCACCTTCAAATAACCCCATGGGTACAAGCCTGGCATGGAGTTCAGACGGTTTTCCGAAGGCCGGTTGACCGCACATAATTTTCTTACCCAGTTCAAAATTTTTCCACGAGCAGGAACTGGATATCGGGGATGAATCATGAAATGCCTTCGAAAGTCACTTGCAAACGCAAGACACATTCGTCGTAGCGAAAATAGCACTCCACCGCTAACACACAAAGTTTCTTCGACCAGTATTACATGATTACTGACCTGTATATGACATGAAACTGGATGCTGCCACAGTCGTCGTATCTGGATCCTACTGACCATGTTCAAATTTGATATCATCAAAACATAGTGAAACACCAAGAATTAATATAGGCTACCGGAAATAACAAATCTACCGAAACTGGTGTAAAAAAATGTGGACGTTGACTGAAATCTTTGTAGTCCAATCATCTGCAAGTTTCTGTACATTTCATGACAAGTTTCTAATAGTACGGCATGAAAGTCTGGTACATGCCAATGGGCAGGTGCGGCCGAATTATTTGGATAGGTGTTTTCTATCCTTCGCTCCCCATGAAGTGTGAGAGTTTGTGTTGTTTAAGCATAACGGTTAAGCATATTTAACTGTAATGGGTATGTATGTACTTTGGTATAATGTCTGTATTGTATGATGATTAGAGAGCGAAGAGTGAGGGTTAAATCCGGTGCCAGAACATAGCCTACAGCTCACAAATGGCACCAAGGAGCCCGATGAGCTAAACAACCCCATCTGATGGATGGATCACCATCTACTGTGTCACCTGCCTTCACTCCATGAGAGATTGCAGAGAGGTGTGGAACTGAATCCAGGACATTGGCGCAAAGACCGGTGACCAGATACTGAAGGTCGCCAACCTTCCTAGGGAAAATTGTCAACAGCATGCGGCGTACCCGGACGGTTGTAAAGTGGCAGCCTGAATGAATGCTAATTTCGCACCTTACATAAGATTTTATACATCGCAATAAGTAGATGGGTATGTCACCTGACATACTTCAGCGATTGTAAGCACATCTGCCTATCGAAATGTATAGTATGTAAAGCAAATGGATGACAGTGGATTCGACAGTATTAACACATCGAACCCAAATCCTGGATGTTAATGAGCAAAAGGTGAAAAAAGCTGCTGGAAGAAACGCTTTAGTTTGGGACAGACTCAAGTTGCGCTGTCATGGTTCGCAATACAATGGAAGGCTTCTAACAGGGGTCGGTAACCCACATCGAGAGAGACAACAAAGGCGCCAGGCGATACATCGAGGGGAGTAGGTTGCGGCACAGCACTGCCTGTGACGGAGAACATTTTTTAGAAAATTGCGTTGGGCAATTTCCAAATGGATACAGACAGGCCAGAGACGCAGTTAAAAGAGAGGCGCAGTTAATGATCATGTGAAAGGTCCGTGGTGCTCTCGTGATGTACGGATGTAATTTGTAGGCGTCAGGAGAGGACACAAAATGTCCGATAGGCTGAAATAAACTAGGAAAGAGTATAAGTGGCGGTATTTCGCTGCAGCTTAAAGGTAGGCCCTTTGCGTTTGGCGGAGGTAGTTTCCACGAGATGAAAGGAATGCTTCCATTGGTCTGAAAAGGCCGTGACGCGAAGCGTGAAAGGACACAGGTGAGGGACAATTTGCTACGGAAGACGGAACACCGAAAACTTCGGGGATTTTCCTTTGAACCACTATATAGAACAAGGCGCATCACGCTCTGTGCGACGCCAAAAGAAGAATTTTGTGTGAACACTGCGTTCACTTAGGCTGATATTCAGCTAGAAGTTAGCTAAAGACTCGTTGAGCTCCGACAGTGGAGAAACGAAACAGCCACGTAGTTAAGTGTTCTTGCGAGAACTGAGAGGACGTTGAAGTATACACGCTGCTCCATTTATGCACGTGCATATCGCCATATTTTCCAGACTAGGAAAGAGTGCATGTTTTATTACCTAACGAGAAACATAGGGCGATTTCAGCTGATAAAAACAGTAAAGATTTTGATTAGCTTTTTATAGAACTATCAGAGGGCGAGAGGAGCCATGCAGCCGACAGCACGTCGCATGTAAAGGTAAATGCCGCTGGCAGAGGCGTAAAATTGTTGGATCACCAGCTTGCGTCCACCGTGAACATAAGAAACCTTGAGTGATCTTTTGCAAATCTTGTGACAAAAATTAATCATTCTCCATAGACTTGATTTACACCCTAAATAGTACCGAACTTGGAACCGGTATCGGATGATTTGACATAATATTGGCTAACTCTGACAGTGCTTCACTGTCTACGTGTAAGAAAAACCTGTAGAGAACCTTCTCTTAACATTTTATATTGTTGAGTTCAAGATTATTTCTGCTAACCAGGACGTAATACGTTATCTTGACAACTGTCCTGAGATTGTCATGTCACATTCTATGTAAACCAGTGCCTTCCATTGAAAAAAAAATACGGAATCTAAACAAATTTTGCACAGGTAAACACCGATGTGTTCTGTTGTAGATCAAGGGTCAACGCCTAACCACCGTAATTTATTTTAGTGATGCTGACGCACTAATAGGGTGTTTTTGCTAATGACTGACGAATGTGAAAAGAAATGGAGTGTCACACGGTCACCTATCCAAGCAGTCACCACGCCTTATAGTGCTTGACTTCGCTGATCTGACTGGGATCTGGTGTATCCACTGTGGCACGGCCGTTGCAAATGATGTCACCTCACTGCACACAACAGCGTCATCTATGATTGGCACAAACTTTGTATATATGCACTAATCAGCCATAACATTGTGACCACCTAGAATATGTCCACCTTTCGCACCAGTAACAGCGGCGACTCATCATGGTATGGAAGCATTGATATCTTGGTAGGCCGCTGGAGGGAGTTGGTGCTACATCTACACACACAAGCCACCTCACTCCCATAAAATCCCGTAAGGTGGACAACAAACTCTGGCACCACTTTCAGTCATATCCCAGATCCGTTTGATCGGGTTCAGATCTGGCCAATTGAGGGGGTAGCACATCAGTTTAACTCGCCACTATGTTCCCCGGCCGGCCAGGGTGGCCGAGCGGTTCTAGACGCTACAGTCTGGAACAGCACGACCGCTACGGTCGCAGGTTCGAATCCCGCCTCGGGCATGGAAGTGTGTGAATTCCTTAGGTTATTTAGATGTTAAGTCCTATAGTGCCCACAGCCATTTGAACCATTTTTGAAACAGCAACTGTTGAATTTCTTCACTGTAAGTGATAACAGCCAAACAATGGCAGGATAAAGATGTATTAAACTCCTAGACCATGGTTTCGGTATATCTACATATACCTTCATCAGAAGTGAAATACACTAAAATCATGGAGATACATAAAACAATCGTGCCAAAGGCGCCATCAGTAGTTACAACATCATCTCCATTTATACAAGATAATTATGGACAGAGGGTCGATGAGAACACAATATAGCATCAGTACTTTGCCATTCAGATATCTTTTCTAAATCGTTCTGCACTTTGGTGATCTTCTAATGACTTTGAAACGTGCCCTTTGAAAAATTATACATGACTGTGCTTAAAATGACACACAATATTGTTTTAGCGCAACGCAATCTGACTTTCAGTAATCCATACAAGAGAATGGCCCTGACTAAATTAACCTATACGTTTCAGAAATCATTTACCTCACAAAAATCTTCGTTACTCGAACTACTGCAATACAGCGAGCGCCACTACTGCCAGCTAAATAAAAGATTCAAACTACGGAAGGCACTAACTACTGATAGGTATAGTTAGCAAATGAAAGATTTTAATAGAGCACAAACAATGTATTTACCTTAATAAGCATCAAAAGTCATAATATATATAGCAGTTCATAACATCCAGTCTTACAAATTTCAAAACTCCGCCATTTCTCTCCCCACATCCACCACTGCTGGCGGCTCACCTCCAACTGCACAACGCTATGCGCTGTTAACATCCAGCTGCCCAACACTACAATGGCAGACAACAATGCAAACCAGCCACAGACTGCACACAGCATAGTCAGTGATTTTCATACAGAGCGCTACGTGGCGTTACCAATATAAAAACCTAAACAGCCTACTTACATAGCCCCCATGCTCCCCACAAAAAAGTTTACAATTTGTTTTGGGCAGTGGCCAATACAGATATGAAAATAATTTTCATAATTACAATAACAAAGAAATCAAATGCACACACTTATTGATACAATGTTGGTCAAAAGCTAAAATTTTCTCACAGTCCATAAAGACAGTCCCAATCATTCATCACAGTAAAATTACAGTGTTTTTTTTTCTCCAAAGTCTGAGCAGTAAAAGAGAATGCACGTGGAAGTAGTGGATTCCATGCAGTCTTGAAGAAGTAGTGCCGTCCTTCCAATGGAAAGACAATGCTGACTCTTGACATTCAGTCAGGTAATGGGCCACAACAGAGCAAACCCACAGCAGAGTCAGTCGAAGTTTTGAGAAATATTGGTAGGTACATCGTCACAGAGCAGACCCACTGTAGTCCTGGTAGAGATTACGGTAGTGGTGGGACACCAGCGGTGCAGACTCACTTCAGTCCTTGTAGAAATTATGGTATTGGTGGGCCATCAAAGATGCAGACCCATTGCAGTCCTTGTAGAGACGGCCAGCAGCCATCTGTTGCGACTGTGCAGGTGCACAATCACCATTGAAGAGTTTTGCGGATAATATAGCAAGTCCATGAATTATTAACACACGTGCAGACTCTATCAGTCCCTACTTCTCACATATTGTCCATATACTATGACCAACAGAAATGTGTGCAGTGAAATGAAACTTAATTTGAAGAACTGGTATCTATACAGTTATAAATTTACAACATAAGAATACAATTACAAAGGTACAAAATATATCTTTAAAGAACATAATAGTACAGACAACATTTGCAGTAATGTGGGCTTTACAAAAGAATAGAAATAAATATATACATCAGCGTTACAGGAATTATGACATAAGTAAATACATAAAGGTCAGAATAACTTTTGAAACATCACCTTCACATATGAGCAACAAAACAGAATAAATAATGTCTAAACATCTTTACAAAGTAAATAACATATTATCAGAAAAATTCTACAATGTAACTCACATCAGATAAACACATAAAGACAGGGAGAACACAAATATACAAGTGTACACAACCCCATAGCAGAATAACAGGAAGGGAAAGAACAGGGTTTGTTTTACTGCAGTATCTTGCAAACAAAACATTCTTTACTTCTTGGAGGTCTCCCTTCGTTCTTCATTATTTCAAAAGGTGCTATCTATACCTGCTTTCTGTACTTTTTTTGTAAAACTTCTCAATGCATTTCTTCCAGTTCATCGCAACTCATTCACTTATATACCCTACCCCATCGTAAGCTAACTTAAATCTACTGAGCTCAGATGCTAAACTAAGTGACGAGGTAATGCAGCAGTGCAAAACGATTAACACAAACAGTAATGACAAAAAATGGAAATTGATAAAGCAAGCAGCAATATATATATATATATATATATATATATATATATATATATATATATATATATATATATATATATATATATTTAGCAAAGCAAATGCAACATTATCACTAGTATAAGCCAATGTGCAGCAAAAAGAAAAATAAAGCAGTAGTAAAGCTCGCTTAACAGTGTAATACAAAGTGAAATTCAGTAGCACTATGCCTGGCACACAGCAGCAGCAAATGCAATAAACATTACAAAGCTCAAGCAGAAAAAATATTACAGTAAAAATGGCCATGTTTAATACCTATGTCACAACTTAACACTAGAGTGATGCATCACGGTAACTTACTCTACCAAAAAAATTAACAAGTACTTGAAAAGAAAATTATATATGCAGTTACTGTTATTAAACCCTTCTTATTGTTCTTTCCATTCCAAGAGCTCCTTTTTCGAAGTATGCGGATTATAAAATAATTATTTAATAGATCTGTTGACAGAAAGTGTTCACATTAGCAAATGCACAAATGCATTTAAGTTTATTTTATAAAACCAATGCTGCACCACAGCTGGAAAACAGATATCAAATGAAATAAGCAATTACGCAAAGCAAAGCATAAAGACATCATTCAGAAGCTATGTGGCATTTCGTAAGTTAGTAGAAATTATCTCAACTCTCGTAGAAAGACGCTTGTCATAATCAGGTGTGCAGATGTAAGATACTCTCCAACTAATGAGCGTGTGGTATTTGCGATGCTTTCTACAAAGGAATGTCAATAGCGAGGTTAATGGTCTCTTTTTTTCCACCTTGCCTCTGAAAGGCACATACTAATGGTTTTTTCCAGGTGACTATCGCGCAGCTGTGTGCCCACCACGCATTACGTGAAGGTCACTTAACTCTCCTACCGAAATATTTACGACAGCAGTTTGCGCTACAGTGACAATCTCATATAAAAAATTTCACAGGTCAAGAATTTGCGTTACAAATGTGTAGAAACAAAATCCTATAAATACAACAGTGTCCGAAAAATTTTCAGTGGCATTGTGATACATTCACAACTGTACACCCATTTCATAATTCTAAAGTACGATTCTTGGTTTCCAACATTCTTCTCCACAAATCAGAGTTCCTAACCACTACTCATTATTCCTTACCTTATTATACATATACATATTCGTCGACACTTCTTCAATATTTCATCATAACAAATACGTTGTAAGTAGGCTGTTTAGGTTCTTATATTGGTAACGCCGCCGCCACGTATTGCTCTGTATGAAAATCACTGGCTGTGCTGTGTGCAGTCTGTGGCTGGTTTGCATTGTTGTCTGCCACTGTAGTGTTGGGCAGCGGCAGCTGGATGTTAACAGCGCGTAGCGTTGCGCAGTTGGAGGTGAGCCGCCAGCAGTGGTGGATGCAGGGAGAGAGATGGCAGAGTTTTGAAATTTGTAAGACTGGATGTCATGAACTGCTATATATATTATGACTATTAAGGTAAATACATTATTTGTTCTCTATCAAAATCTTTCATTTGCTAACTATGCCTATCAGCAGTTAGTGCCTTCAGTGGTTTGAATCTTTTATTTAGCTGGAAGTAGTGGCTCTCGCTGTATTGCAGTAGTTCGAGTAACGAAGATTTTTGTAAGGTAAGTGATTTGTGAAACGTATAGGTTAATGTTAGTCAGGGCCATTTTTATAGGGATTTTTGAAAGTCAGATTGCGTTGCGCTAAAATAATATTGTGTGTCAGTTTAAGCACAGTCTTGTATAATTTTTCTAAGGGGACTTTTCAACGTAGCATAATCAAATTCCTCATATAGCATCAGCTTGTTGTTGTTGTTGTTGTTGTTGTTGTGGTCTTCAGTCCTGAGACTGGTTTGATGCAGCTCTCCATGCTACTCTATCTTGTGCAAGCTTCTTCATCGCCCAGTACCTACTGCAACCTACATCTTTCTGAATCTGCTTAGTGTAGTCATCTCTTGGTCTCCCTCTACGATTTTTACCCTCCACGCTGCCCTCTAATACTAAATTGGTGTTCCCTTGATGCCTCAGAACATGTCCTACCAACCGATCCCTTCTTCTGCTCAAGTTGTGCCACAAGCTTCTCTTCTCTCGAATCCTATTCAATACTTCCTCATTAGTTATGTTATCTACCCAACTAATCTTCCGCATTCTTCTGTAGCACCACATTTCGAAAGCTTCTATTCTCTTCTTGTCCAAACTATTTATCGTCCATGTTTCACTTCCATACATGGCTACACTCCATACAAATACTTTCAGAAACGACTTCCTGACACTTAAATCTATACTTGATGTTAACAAATTTCTCTTCTTCAGAAAAGCTTTCCTTGCCATTGCCAGTCTACATTTTATATCCTCTCTACTTCGACCCTCATCAGTTATTTTGCTCCCCAAATCGCAAAACTCCTTTACCACTTTAATTGTCTCATTTCCTAATCTAATTCCCTCAGCATCACCCGACTTAATTTGACTACATTCCATTATCCTCGTTTTGCTTTTGTTGATATTCATCTTATATCCTCCTTTCAAGACACTATCCATTCCGTTCAACTGCTCTTCCAAGTCCTTTGCTGTCTCTGACAGAATTACGATGTCATCGGCGAACCTCAACATTTGAAGCTCGCCAGTTCTGAAGCTATTTAGGCCCGTCCTTACGATTATATCGTCTGTCGTCATGTCGGTAGATTCCATAGTTTCTTTCTTGCCTGTCACGTGGTGGGGAATTTCTTCCTGAATCGTAACTGCGCGCTGAACTGTTGCGTCTGAAGTTATTCTGTCTCCCTTGATAATAATTGTTTTTGTTCCCATATTGTCTGTTTCTATGGTAATCTCTGTCATATACATTACTACGGAAATGCGATCTTTCTCTGTAACCATTATTCTACCAGTGATTGTCATACGGGTGGTGTCCGTTTTGGTCACGATTTGCGTTGTGAGAATAGCCTTGTCGTGTCCAGTCATTATTTCTGTCATCGCGGAATTGAGCCGGATGTGACCTGTAATTGTTGTGTTCCTGTTTTAGCGATCCGCGATTGGCAGTGTCAATTTCCAGTTCTTGTAACAGTCCCTGAAAAGCTTCAATGTCGTCTTTGGAACGTCCTGCCAAAATAATATGTCGTAAATGATCAGGTAATTTGATTAAGCAAATGCGGATGAGTTCTGAGGGGCTGTATGGGTTTGACAGGTACTGATTCTTGTGCAAAATATTTCCCAAAACTGGAGAATTCAGATTGTTCGAAATGTTTCATCATTATGATGCTATGTTTTAGTCGGTCTTGTGTAGCTTGAGACCAATATGCTGGGAGGAAGGCAAAAAATTCTCCTTCACCGTGACAATCGTGAATGACCGATCGCATTCTTACAGCTGGTTCATTCTCTAAGTAGCCACTCATAAATTCTAATCTATACTCTAATGATCAGTTGGGAGGAAAAAAATTAGAGAATTGATGAAGCCATGCTCGTGGATGAATGTCGTAGCCAGAATTCTTAAATGTTTTTAATTTACGTGTAGTAATGAACAGCTTATAGTCACAATCATCGTGTCGGCGAATCGCACATCGCTCATTGTTACTTCGTTTCAGCGGTTCCATTCAAAATTCAATGCGCCTTGCCAATTTCTTTCATAAATCCGAAGTGTCCTGTGTTATTATTTTGTGGGTGCTCCGTATTTCTATGTCCCTCTTCCCGTACTGGAGCGCGAGTGTCCTCTGAAATATGTAATTCTTGTATTACTTGTGCCAACTGATCTTGTACTTCCCGGATTTCTCTCTTTTGTACTGTGTATTGATTTGATTTTGATTCTGTTTGAATTTTCTAATTTGTTCATACTCTTCAGTGTCAGTGAAGGCTTGTGTCATTCAGATCATCATCTACCTTTGTAGATAAGTTAGTGAACTGATCTGAAAGTTCGGCTACTTTCTCCGATAGTGTACTTATTTCCTCTGTGTGTTTTTCTGAACCACGTTTTAGAGTGTCCATTTGTGTTGAAATCGTATCTACTGTGTCCTTTAAGTTTTCCTGAGTTTTTGCAAGTTGTGTAACCGAATCGGTAGAAGCAACTGAGTCAGTTTTAGCTTGCAAGGTCTCATGATTTTCATGAACAATAGTTTGCAGTTCTTTTATGACTGCTTCTTGATTCTGTAATGCATTTTCATGCCGCGAAAAAATAGGTTGAAAATGAGCAAAAATTTGTGTTTTTACGTCATTACAGACATTTCGATTCAATGTCATGTAACTCATTAGTTAAATCTTCACGTGTTTGTTCAAGTGTGGTGTCTAACTTCCGAAAATTTTGTTCCATTGTGTCTAACTTTTGGAGCTTTTACTGTGTTTGTCTCTGGTGTTGCTCCATTGTGTCTAACTTTGGAAGATTTTGTTCCATTGTGTATACCTTTTTAAGATTTTGTTCCATTGCGTCTAACATTTGAAGCTTTTGCTGTGTTTGTCTCTGATTTTGTTCCATCATGTCTATCTTTCGATGATTTTGTTCCATTGTGTCTAACATTTGTGGCCTTTGTCCCATTTGTTGCATTAATTACAATAACAATGCACTGGTGTCTAAAACATGATCCTCAGTGCTATTCGCCAGTGCATTTGAACCAGCAATATTCGCGTTTTGAAAAGCAGAAAATGTGTCTTGACTCATTTGAGAAAACGGTGAGGACGCAAAACCTGAATCTACAGTATTCGCAAGATTGTGCCCTGTCATTTCGGATTCCTGAGGCGAGCTGTTGCCGACCGATCGATCGATAATGCTTCCCTGTTCACTATTTGTTTCACTGTCTACGCCATTATTTTCCGCCCGCTCAGTTTCCCTATGCACAATTACCAAATTACTACTTTGAATATTAGTTAATTCATTACTCGGCGGCGCTAACACACTGCTTTCGTCTTCACTGTCATTTCTCAGTTTACTTTGAAGCCTAGTAGTACGTTTCTCACACGCCATTATTGTCACAATATTTCACACGATAACACAGAAAACCACAATTTGAAGAGCAAAATAAGAAAACACATTAATATGGCACTGAAAATAATATCTAGTTGATTGCAAGCGCAGCTGCGAAATACTTCGTGCAAAACTACATGCATGCCACACCTGTTTTACTGTATATAAATGAAAGACTGCAACTACAAAGGAAATTCTCTCTATAATTACGCGATAGCAATAAACAAAAACTACATAAATTACACAAACTACAAGAAAAAATCAGAAGATTCCAGTGAGGTATCCTCGACTAAGAGTCGACATATGAAACGTCCCCTTTGAAAAATTATACATGACGGTGCTTAAACCGACACACAATATTGTTTTAGCGCAACGCAATCTGACTTTCAGTAATCCCTACAAGAGAATGGCCCTGACTAAATTAACCTATACGTTTCAGAAATCACTTACCTCACAAAAATCTTCATTACTTTAACTACTGCAATACAGCGAGTGCCACTACTGCCAGCTAAATAAAAGATTCAAACTACGAAAGGGACTAACTACTGATAGGCATAGTTAGCAAATGAAAGATTTTAATAGAGAACAAACTATGTATTTACCTTAATAGTCATCAAAAGTCATAATATTCATAGCAGTTCATGACATCCAGTCTTACAAATTTCAAAACTCCGTCATTTATCTCCCCACATCCACCACTGCTGGCGGCTCACCTCCAACTGAGCAACGCTACACGCTGTTAACATCCAGCTGCCCAACACTACAATGGCAGACAACAATGCAAACCTGCCACAGACTGCACACATCACAGCCAGCGATTTTCATACAGAGCGCTACGTGGCGTTACCAAAATAAAAACCTAAACAGCCTACTTACAACTTTATTAGTCGATAAACGACAGCGTCATCTGCAAACAACCGAAGACGGCTGCTCGGATTGTCTCGCTAATCGTTTATATAGATAAGGTAAAGCAAAGGGGCTATAACAGTGTTTGGGGAACGCCAGAAGTCACTTCTGTTTTAGTCGATGACTTTCCGTCAGTTACTATGTACTGTGACCTCTCTGATAGAAAATCACAAATCCAGTCACATAACTTAGGCGATATCCCATAAGCACGCAATTTCACTATGGACCGCTTGTGTGGTACAGTGTCAAAAGCCTTCTGGAAATCCAGAAATATGGAATCGATCTGAAATCCCTTGCCAATAGCACTCACCACTTCATGTGAATAAAGAGCTAGTTGTGTTTCACATGTTGACTGTGTGTCAATAGACCGTTTTCTTCGAGGTAATTCATAACGTTCGAACACAATATAGGTTACAAAATCATGCTGCATATCGACGTTAACTATATGGTCTGTAATTTAGTGGTTACTCCTACTACCTTTCTTGAATATTGTTGTGACCCGTGCAACTTTCCAGGCTTTGGGAATGGATCTTCCGTCGAGCGAACGGTTATAAATGATTGTTAAGTAAGGAGCTAATGCATCAGCATACTGCCAAAGGAACGTAATTGGTACCCAGTCTGGACCAGAAGACTTGCTTTTATTAAATGATTTAAGTTGCTTCACTACTCCGAGAATATTTACTTCTACGTTACTCATTTGGCAATTGTTCTCTATTCGAATTATGGAATATTTACTTCGTCTTTTTTTTTTTTTTGAAGGCATTTCAGGAGACTGTGTTTAGTAACTCTGCTTTGGCAGCACTGTCTTCCACAGTATCTCCATTGCTATCGAGCAGAGAAGGCATTGATTGTTTCTTGCCGCTTACATACTTCACATACGACCAGAATCTCTTTGGATTTTCTGCCAGGTTTCGAGACAAAATTTCGTTGTGGAAACTGTTATAAGCATATCGCAATGAAGTACACGCTAAATTTCGAGCTTCTGTAAAAGATCGCCTACCTGGGGAATTTTGCGTCTGTTTGATTTGGCATGTTTGTTTCGTTATTTCTGCAACAGTGTTTTAACCCTCTTTATTTACCAAGGAGGATCAGCTCCGTCGTTTGTTAATTTATTTGGTATAAATCTCTCAATTGCTGTTTCTTAGAATTTAAGACACATCTGGTCTACACTTATATTATTAATTTGGAATGAGTGGTGATTGTCTATCAGAAAGGTGTCAAGCGAATTTTTATCTGCTTTTTTGAATAGGTATATTTTTCGCTTATTTTTCAGGGATTTGGGGATTACAATATTCAATCTCGCTTTGCCATCCCTGTGTTCACTAATCCCTTGATCGGTTTTCATGCCGTTATTAACTCAGGATTATTTGTTGCCAAGAGGTCAAGTGTGTTTTCACAACCGTTTACTATTCGTGTGGGCTCGTGAACAAACTAATTGACATAATTTTCAGAGAATGCGTTAAGCGCGATTTCGGATGATATTTTATGCGTACCTCGGGAATTAAACATGTATTTTCACCAACACATCTAGGTTAAATTAAAGTCACCGCCGTATGGTTTTAATTTTATCCTGTGAATTAGCTATTCTTTTTGCATACCACATACTCATTGCCTTCCTTTGCAGTCGGTAGTGGAGTCCGCACAAAAATTAAAACGCGATACGTCTCTTCTCGAAAGCGCCTAGATGGACAAACCGCAATCTAAAGCGAAGCCAATGGGTAGTAAACTTGCACCTGATGCTTTCGACACGGTATCCGACTCCACAATGATCGCACTGTTGTTGGGGGTGTTCTTATCTCGGTGACGCTCAACGTCACGAGTACCGCCGCCCCCTCTACACCCCCCCCCCCCCCCCTCTCCCGGCCGCCGAGTATGCGGACGAGAGTAAAGAGTGAATCGTGTGCGCTGCCTATGCTGTGCAAAGCGACTGCCCCGTATTATGAGAACCGAGCATCCCCTTATGGGTGGAGTATTTTTTATGGCGATGAGTGTATAAGTCATCACTTCTGCATAATTTCAAAATGGCAGTATGGGACTTAGCATATGAGGTCATCAGTCCCCTAGAACTTAGAAGTATTTAAACCTAACTAACTTAAGCACAGCACACACATCCATGCCCGTGGCAGGATTCGTACCTGCAACCAGAGGGGATGCGTGGTTACAAACTGAAGCGCCTAGAACCGCTCGGCCACATCGGTCGGCTGCATAATTTCCATCGGTATCCAAATCGAAATTGTTATTTCCGTATCTACTTTCGTCCTATGCTTCTAAACGATACACCACCTCCACAAGAACAAAACAAAAAAAAACTTTTGAAAGTCTGAGTTCTATCATGGATGAGCAGTTTAACTGGGTAAGAATCTTTGCCATAGCATGTAAATAGCCTTTATGTTCTCTTCCGGTGTTCAGGGCTCAATTTTCAAGGGATCTAAAACTGAGGACAGTGGAAACTGGAGCAAAGAGTTTCAGTACGGCATGAGTATTGAAAATTACAGGTACGAGGGCAATCCCAAAAGTAAGGTTTCCTATTCTCTTAAAAAAGAACCGAACTTCACGCCCTGTGTGTAAACATGCGCACGTCGCGCTGAGGCGCTCAGTCCTGCCTCGGCAGCCGTTGAGAATGGAGCTCACGTTGGATGTTACCGCCAAGTGCCAACTGCGCACATTTATTCGGTTTTTGAACGCAAAGGGCACTGCGCCGATTGAAAGCCATCGCCAATTGACGGAAGTGTATGGTGAGTCGTGCATTGATGTCAAAAATGTCCGTAAGTGGTGTAGAGAGTTTGCAGCTGGTCGGACAGAAATTCACGACGAACAAAGGAGCGTGAGACGGTCAATTTCCGAGGAGACAGTGTTGAAGGTTGAGCAAAGCATCCGCGAATATCGGCGAATCACCTTGGATGATCTTTGCACGTTGGTTCCTGAGGTTTCCCGAAGCACCGCTCACAGAATTTTAACGGAAACATTGGACTGCCGGAAGGTGTGCGCAAAATGGGTGCCACGCATGCTGACTGAGGACCACATGCGGCAACGAGTTGATGCTTCCCGCGCATTTCTTCACGGTCTTGCAGCCGAACAGGACAACTTTCTGGACTCAGTTACCACGGGTGACGAAACCTGGATATACCACTTTACACCTGAGACCAAGCAACAATCACGACAATGGTGGCATCCTTCTTCGCCAAAGCCGCGGAAATTCAAACACAGTCTGCCGGTAAAGTCATGACAAACCGTTTTTTGGGATCGGAAAGCGGTATTGTTGGTCGACTTTATGACCACTGGGACTACAATTAACGCTGACAGGTACTGTGAGACTCTGAAAAAACTCAAACAACAAATTCAGAACCGGAGACGAGGAATGTTGAGCAAGGGCGTACACATTCTCCAAGACAACGCTCACCCACACATCCCTCGGCAAACCGTTGCTCTCCTACAACATTTTCAGTGGAAAATAATCACCAACGCACCGCATAGTCCTTACTTGGCGCCCAGTGACTATAACCTGTTCCCTAGGTTAAAAGAACATTTGGCCGGAAAGCGATTCAGTTCCGACGACGAAGTGAAAGAAGAGATTTATAACTTTCTGAACAACATGGCTGTGACGTGGTATGACATGGGCAAACAAAAACTGCCACGGTGTCAACAAAAATACATCGACAGAAATGCTGATTATGTCGAAAAATAGCTAAATGTTCAAGTTGTAAACTGATGTAAACCACTGTAGAAATGAGCAGGTCTATGTAGTTATAAAAAAAATAGGAGACCTTACTTTTGGGATTACTCTCGTAGTTGACTCTGAACCGGTATCCATTCATAAGACTTACTCTAATTGAGACGATGCAGACATATTCTGACTGTGGCAGTGGCTACAAGTTCCATATGAGCACCACAAAGTGTATATTCTGGTAATTTTCTCATCCTTCAAGACATTGAGTACTTCGTTAGTATATGAGATACCTGTCACATTGTAACTGAAATATAAGATATGATCTGCCACACATGCTAGATTTACCCAACTACAAAACTAAATCGTTCTCAAAACACCATGTACATTGCTGTGTTATGCCTTCGTAAGATATAACTCCCTTAAATGATATTTCTTTTCTTTTACAGTAAGATTTCTTTCGGCGGTGGTATGATAGCCTTTTTCTGCTGCCAAACACTAAATCAATCTTGAACTATTTTCTCTTTAACTTTGATATTTTTTTTAATTTACGATTTTTTCGTGTTTTTCATTTTTCATATCTTTTCACATTTACTTCTTTAATTGCCCTGCAGAATCTTTTCTCATGTTTCTGTTGCCGTAGCCTCTGGTCCACACTTCCTCTTATTATGTTATTCTTACTTTACAAAGTTTTTATATAACTGTGTTCTTTGTCAATAAAAGAATGATTTTGATACTGTTATTATTTATCATGCTGTTGTTAGAGCTGATTATACCATTTATGATTCTTTTAACGAATGATTTGTTTTCTGTGCACAATAGAAGTATGAGTAAACTATGCTTAAGTGTAACGGAACGTCTCAGCAACTTAAACATCTGCGTGCAGTGTAGCTCGAAGTCGTGGTAAAATTGCTTAATGATCCATGGAAAACTGATAGTTTTACATTTAAGCTGCACAACGGAAATCCCTATAGATTCGACATCCCACAGTGTCCATCGAGCCCTTGAAGGCTTATGGTGCATGACGGAGATAACTATCTATTTCCTAATTTTATAAGGCAAGAAACTGTTTTGGAAGTTTGTGGGTCCGATCCTCGATTCCATCTATTACAAGATAAAGCAGAGGATAAGAGGGAGTATGACCAACGATAGATCGTGTACTAACAAATGAACATTTATTACAAAGGTGCTCTACTACTACAGAAAACACAGTGGATACATTATGGGATAAACTTCTAATTCTGCACGATCCCTTACATGCATGCTTGAGAAAACATTAAAGAACTTCTTTATCGTTATCATCAGCATAAGTAACTCATGACAGATTCCGGGAATTATCGGTGAATGAATAATTTTGTGTCATGGCTCAAACGAACACTCAGACAACAGGAAACTGTGGAAGTTGCTACACGCTGTACCGATACGAGAATGCTCATTGATCACAGGATGTTACAAACAACAGTAGCCAAAGTCTATTACATTCGACTAAAAAAAGTTTAATTCTGATGAATCTCAACGTAAGGCAGTGCTACTATGAATGCTAGATCACTTCTGATAAGGCGGATTATTGAGGTTAGAAATAGTTATCAGCCAATCCGTTAACACAGAATAATTTCGTTAACACTTAATTCATGTCAGTGTTGCCATAAGTATAGCGATTAGTTTCGTTCACTAAATTTAGCCCAATCTGACACGAATGTTCCCTAAGAGCAAATCATGGATTCGGTAACCTGTGGTGGTCAGTAGCACACAAGGAACAAATTCCACCACGAAGACATGAGAAACGTCACTGATATTATTTACTCTGGAAAAAGCTACAGTACGCATACTAACATGATTATTTATTAAGCACGGGGGATACGTTGAACTTAATCAAAAGAAAAAATGAGAAAGTGGTTGATCAGTACTACAAGGATAGCATAATCACAAGCTCGCGCATTGTATGCAAATTTTTTTTGAAATACAAATTGAGATCTTCACCAAAAACTTTAATGACTGTTAAAACGATAGAGGGCAGTCGGTTCCCTCGTTACAACCCATGTTTTAAACTACAGGAAGCTATGAGCACAACGGACCACTTTCCGAAGACCACAGACGCTCAGGAGTAGACGTCTGCAACGATAGTGTCTTAAAAAACCGGCCAATGGACGACCGTTGGAGTCGGAGCAACGTTTCACACATTGAGTAGGAGTAGTCCGTTACATAGACCTAGGCAGTCGAACGAGTCAAAAATGCGGGAGAGTTGTGAATGTGCATCACCCTATCTTATTGGATATCTATGAAACGACACAGTGAGGTTGATACTATTAGACTGTGTCTTTTCTGACATACACCGCTACACTTGAAATCAATCACTCACGCATCCACAACCTACAGAAATTGTTCAAGGTGTGGCAGCGAAAAGGAACAGGTCTTTGATTAGAAAATAAATAAAACACAATAAAACACGATTGTATCATCGTATCGAAGACACAAAGGAATTTGAGACATTAGCTGCAAGTAGGCATTTGTTTATGCAATACGGAAAATTGAAAACTTATGCCGGACCAGGGTTCGAAACCGGGTCTACTGCTTATTAGGCAAATGCGCTGACCACTAAGCCATTTTTTTTAAAGGCGCTTTTTTTTTAATCTCATTTTGTTCACTTTTGCTCGTTGCTTCTGCTCGGGGCGGACGTCGTAGAACATCCGTTGAAGGTCGTTGTTGATCGATTAACTCAGTTTTTTTACTACAGAGGACAGCTATCCCTCTGACCGAACACGCTGAGCTACCGTGCCGGCTATGCCATTCGGACGCAGTGGTCAAAGTACATGCACGGACTACCTCAGTACGCCTCCCATCAGATCAAAATGAAAAAAGGAATTAAGATTGGATATGTCCCGTCGGAGTACTGGTCGTTAGAGACGGACTGCGGGGACGGAAATGGAGGAAATAAGTTGCTGTGAATATGATTCCAGAAATGCACAGTTGCCATGGTAGATGGCGCTGAGGAATGACTTCCTCTGACCACGTGGCGTGTGTTCCTTGTGTGTTAAAGTCTGTACTGTAAGCAGCAGAATGGTCCGATATTTACGTCGGGAACAAACCGACATGGTGTTTGTGCAGGGGCAGGCAGATGGAAGCGGTCGAGAGGCAGCACCGCTATAACAAAACAATTACCCTCACAGACACCAATCACATCACACAACATTTCAAGCTCTTTTTGGGCGCCTGTGTGATGATGGGTCATTTCAGACAGAAGAACGTGCAGGGAGGCGGAGGACTGTGGGTACACCAGACTTTGGACGAATGGGTTATGCAGGATATTGAGACCAACTCTAGTACAAGCAAGAGACAAGTGGCCCGCTGACATCGTGTCACCAAATGTACGATTATGTGTATCCTGCATGACAACCGCTACTTTCTCTATCACCTGCAGCGAGTGCAAGGATTATCAGCAGCGGTTTTTGTCGATGGTTTTGGCACCAGACCATCACAATTATGGGATTTCTGTGATCAGTTCTCTTTACCGACGAAGCAACCCTTACCAGAACTGGCATCACTAATCTACATAGTCGTCGTCTGTGGGCTGCAGACAGTAATCGGAGAAAGTTTGAGGCGCCTCATTAGTATCGGTTCGGCATCAATGTGTGGGCAGGGATTCTTGCCGGCCATATACTTGGACCAGTTACGATCCCACAACGCCTCGACGGAGGAACGTACCTGCGGAATACTGTGCCTGGACTGCTTCAGAACGTGCCTTTGCCAATACGACTGGTTATATGGTTTCTGCACGACGGAGCACTGCCCCACTTCCGCGTTACAGTTCACCGATATCTCAACAACACCGTCGCCGGACTTTGGTTAGACGAAGTGGCCCCGCAGAATCATCTGCTAGATCACCGGACTTAAACCCCCGTTTACTTCTGGGGACATCTGAAAAGCGTTGTGTATGTTGAACCGGTTCCTGATGTGCAAGCCTTTCAACAGCGTGTCCACGACGCCTGTGACGCTATTCAGAGAGAGGTCGGAACGCGTGAAAGAGCGCAGCAGTCCATGATGCAACGTGTGAATGCGTGCATTGGATCGCACGTATGTGTGAGGTGGATGCGATGCAGATCTGTACTGTATTCCTGGATGATATGTTGAGGTTTCACGTGTACCGTCCATTTCCGGACACATATACATTCTACGGTGATGCGGCCAATAATGTCTTCAGCGCAAATGCACACCAAGCTGAAAATCTTATGGGAATCGGTGAAATGCCGCGAGTAATGAGGATAATGGACAAGGGTCTCTACATCAGTAATGTGTAGATAAGCTGAGAATTTGTGTCTGGGGGGGGGGGGGGGCGTGCTGGGGTCATCCGTGCAACTGTGTTGAGCAATGTGTCTTGATGGCTTACAGTTCCGCCATACGCGCCGAGCGAGCAAGTCATTGTTTGCATGTTCGCTCCGACACAGCGTGTCTGACTGCGGCTTATTCTGTTCCCACTTGTTTCTCGTGGCGTCCACGAGTGTAAAGATACTGTGAGTTTCTCATTAGACAAATCGATAAGTAGCGTGCAACCCGGTTCATAAGAAATCTGTGACTTGTTAACTGATACTTTCCATATTACCTCGGACCAAGTGCATACCCCCTACTCTGATTTTGAAATTTATGTCTTCTTTGTGAAATTTGTAGATCCCCTACAAGTACACAAGATCGCAATTGAAAACATGGTACTCAGGGTCCCTTCCGGCATAGAGATAGTTCGGTCACTGTGATGCTGCTAGCGAATGCCGACGTAGACTATCCGAATGTTCGAATATTCAGTCTTCCTCCGGTGCAAGAGAATATTTATCTTAAGGACGTTTTGGCACAATCTTGTGACGTGAGAGGCATTCGCCGTCGAGATTGGTCAAGTGAACGCAAGCTACGATGTTACAGCAGTATATTTTCAGTGGAAATGTACATCAAAAAGAACGTTTCATGTCTCCTGCAAGTTTGTGGCTATCGTATTCGTATTACTTAAATAGGGTAGGTGGGGACCTCTTTTCTGTGCAATGAAAGTGGCCGTCTCAGAACTGCCCGCGGAGAGTTTTTAGGTTACTAGCGATCATGCAGCAGTTCACATTTCCACTGCGGGTGATTTTGCGCCGTTGCAAACAAAGCCTGAACCTGTCCCTGCTATTGCTTAGACGACAGCCCATGGTTCATTACCAGCGGCGCCGCACTCGGGATGGTGACGAATTATATGTCTCTTCCTCTGTCCCATCTTCCGCTGAGCCGTGTTTGTCTGTCAGATCGAGGAGGCAGTACTTGGTACTTCTGCTGCTGCAGGGGTGCCTCCTACAGAGCGAGAATGCATTGGGGTCGTCTCCTTCGCAGCCTCCACAAGATCAGACAGTAATACAGCAATGCCCTCCTGTTCCGCAGCCTGCTCTCAGTGATGGGGCTCGTAATTTGCCGCTTATTGCGACTCCCGTTGCGGAAATTGTTACCCCAGTGTTGTCCGCCGCTGCCTCGGAGATTCCCTGTGATTGCCCTGTATTGCGGAGTCGGCGTGCCTTGCAGAGTGGCCCTTCTGTAGGCTAGGCCTCGAACCCCGGGATGTCACAGATTGACGTGCAAGTGGTATAAGATCCGCCTTTTACGTAGGAGTCTTCGGCGTCTGTCGTTGGGCGGTAATTTTAACTGTGTTCTGCATCCTGTTGATTAGGCTCCCCATTTTATTTTTGTCGAGATTTAAACGAGTTAATACTCTCGATGCACTTGAAAGATGTTTGGGAGTTGCAAATATCCGACACTAGTTAAACTTACTCATTTTATTGCGATTTCTAGTAGCAGGACATGTTGCTTCTATTTATCGGTTTGGATGCGTGATCGCATTCTAGAAGTCGACGTGATCCCTACTATCTTTCATTAACACTGTGCTTTGGCCGCCACTTTGCAAACTTGATCGGCAACCGATGAAACTATTCCGTTCCCCGTGGATGTTAAACGTCGCTCACTTGGCAGAGCCTTCTCTCAAATGTGATACACAGTTTGCGGGAGCGTAGTCTTCGATCCGCTGGGAGATGCTCTACCACTACGGCCCTCGCTATACTGAAGCTCCGTCAAGCTTTGATCACTTATTTTAGTGCTGGGGTGAGGGATTTCCGGAGAACTCATGAGTTTTATTGTTATCTTGTGCGCGACTTGTGGAGGGAACCGGACCATCAGTCTAATTTCTCATGCAGCTAAAGTTTTGCTGAGAGTGTTGAATAGAAGGCTATCTGGCAAGCTGGATAGACGGATTGCAGAGGAGCAGTTCGGATTTAGAAGAGGAAAACGAACAAAAGATGCTGTAGGTCTGCTAAGAACTATAGGGCAAAGATATATGGAAAAAGGTAGAGAAATCTTTGCTGTTTTTATAGATTCAGAAAAGGCTTTTGACAGAGTTCAGAGCAACAAGCTGATGGATATTTTGAAGAGGAAAGGAGTAGATTGGGAAGAGAGACGACTGATACAGAATCTATATTTATACCAGAAAGTTAGGATAAGGATTGGAAATGAAATGTCAGAAGGAAGCAGCATTGGACGAGGTGTTAGTCAAGGTTGTTGCCTTTCCCCGCTGTTGTTTAACGTATACCTTGAAGAGATTATTGCGGAAAGCTTAGATGGGAAAAGAGGAATATGTATTGGTGGAAAGAGAATAGAATGTATAAGATTTGCTGATGTCAGGGTATTAGTGGCAGAAAGTGAGCGGACACTGAATAACATGCTGAAAGATCTGAATGAACCTTGTGTGGAATATAAAAAAAACTCGTATTGCCATAGCGAAGGAGGCATTCAACAGAAAGAGCAGAGTCTTATGTGGCAAATTAGATAAAGAACTAAGGAAAAGCTTGGCAAATTTTTTGTTTGGAGTGTTGCGCTATATGGGGCAGAAACATGAACGCTGAGACGAGAGGATGAAAAAAAGGTTAAAAGCATTTGAGATGTGGATGTGGGGGAGAATGGAGAAAATAAGCTGGATGGAAAGATTGAGTAATGAAAGGGTACTGGAAAGGGTTGGTGAGAGAAGATGTCTGCTGAAGTTTGTAAGAGAAAGGAAAAAGAACTGCTTGGGACATTCATTGAGAAGGGAGTGCTTGCTAGCAGATGCTTTGGAACGATTGGTTTGTGGGAGAAGACTGAGAGGAAGAAGGAGCTACAAGATGATAGACGACATAAAGGGAAGAGGAAGTTATTCAGACCTGAAGAGGATGGCAGAAGACCGAACAGCCTGGAGAACTACCACGTGAAAACCTGACGTTTGGCAGAACACTGATGATGATGCGTGACTTGTGTGACGGTGCGGACCGCTCTCTCCCCCACGTGGCGACAGATGGAAGGGTCGTTAGTGCGATAGAAACCAAGTGCACTAGAGACGGAGGAATTAGCTTCGTTACACCCCCTGCTTCGACATCAATCTCGATGTCGCCGCTCTTGCTTCACTTCTCTTACAGCAATTGACGGCCGTCATGTGACAGCGCAAGCTGATGTACTTCACGCCTTACGTCAGTACTATGTGGATCTCCCCCCCCCCCCCCCCCCCATGAACCATGGACCTTGCCGTTGGTGGGGAGGCTTGCGTGCCTCAGCGATACAGATGGCCGTACCGTAGGTGCAACCACAATGGAGGGGTATCTGTTGAGAGGCCAGACAAACGTGTGGTTCCTGAAGAGGGGCAGCAGCCTTTTCAGTAGTTGCAGGGGCAACAGTCTGGATGATTGACTGATCTGGCCTTGCAACATTAACCAAAACGGCCTTGCTGTGCTGGTACTGCGAACGGCTGAAAGCAAGGGGAAACTACAGCCGTAATTTTTCCCGAGGACATGCAGCTTTACTGTATGATTAAATGATGATGGCATCCTCTTGGGTAAAATATTCCGGAGGTAAAATAGTCCCCCATTCGGAACTCCGGGCGGGGACTACTCAGGAGGATGTCGTTATCAGGAGAAAGAAAACTGGCGTTCTACGGATCGGAGCGTGGTATGTCAGATCCCTTAATCGGGCAGGTAGGTTAGAAAATTTAAAAAGGGAAATGGATAGGTTAAAGTTAGATATAGTGGGAATTAGTGAAGTTCGGTGGCAGGAGGAACAAGATTTCTGGTCAGGTGACTACAGGGTTATAAACACAAAATCAAATAGGGGTAATGCAGGAGTAGGTTTAATAATGAATAGGAAAATAGGAATGCGGGTAAGCTACTACAAACAGCATAGTGAACGCATTATTGTGGCCAAGATAGATACGAAGCCCACACCTACTACAGTAGTACAAGTTTATATGCCAACTAGCTCTGCAGATGATGAAGAAATTGAAGAAAAGTACGATGAAATAAAAGAAATTGTTCAGATAGTGAAGGGAGACGAAAATTTGATAGTAATGGGTGACTGGAATTCGAGTGTAGGAAAAGGGAGAGAAGGAAACATAGTAGGTGAATATGGATTGGGGCTAAGAAAGGAAAGAGGAAGCCGCCTAGTAGAATTTTGCACGAAGCACAACATAATCATAGCTAACACTTGGTTTCAGAATCATGAAAGAAGGTTGTATACGTGGAAGAATCCTGGAGATACTAAAAGGTATCAAATAGATTATATAATGGTAAGACAGAGATTTAGGAACCAGGTTTTAAGTTGTAAGACATTTCCAGGGATAGATGTGGACTCGGACCACAATCTATTGGTTATGACCTGTAGATTAAAACTGAAGAAACTGCAAAAACGTGGGAAATTAAGGAGATGGGACCTGGATAAACTGAAAGAACCAGAGGTTGTACAGAGTTTCAGGGAGAGCATAAGGGGACAATTGACAGGAATAGGGGAAAGAAATACAGTAGAAGAAGAATGGGTAGCTCTGAGGGATGAAGTAGTGAAGGCAGCAGAGGATAAAGTAGGTAAAAAGACGAGGGCTGCTAGAAATCCTTGGGTAACAGAAGAAATATTGAATTTAATTGATGAAAGGAGAAAATATAAAAATGCAGTAAATGAAGCAGGCAAAAAGGAATACAGACGTCTCAAAAATGAGATCGATAGGAAGTGCAACATGGCTAAGCAGAGATGGCTAGAGGACAAATTGAAGGATGTAGAAGCTTATCTCACTAGGGGTAAGATAGATACTGCCTACAGGAAAATTAAAGAGACCTTTGGAGAGAAGAGAACCACGTGTATGAATATCAAGAGCTCAGATGGCAACCCAGTTCTAAGCAAAGAAGGGAAGGCAGAAAGGTGGAAGGAGTATATAGAAGGTTTATACAAGGGTGATGTACTTGAGGACAACATTATGGAAAAAAAGACGATGTAGATGAAGACGAAATGGGAGATACGATACTGCGTGAAGAGTTTGACAGAGCACTGAAAGACCTGAGTCGAAACAAGGCCCCCGGAGTAGACAACATTCCATTAGAACTACTGACGGCCTAGGGAGAGCCAGTCATGACAAAACTCTACCAGCTGGTGAGCAAGATGTATGATACAGGCGAAATTCCCTCAGACTTCAAGAAGAATATAATAATTCCAATCCCAAAGAAAGCAGGTGCTGACAGATGTGAAAATTACTGAACAATCAGTTTAATAAGTCAACAGCTGCAAAATACTAACGCGAATTCTTTACAGACGAATGGAAAAACTGGTAGATGCGGACCTCGGGGAGGATCAGTTTGGATTCCGTCGAAATGTTGGAACACGTGAGGCAATACTGACCTTACGACTTATCTTAGAAGAAAGATTAAGAAAAGGCAAACCTACGTTTCTAGCATTTGTAGACTTAGAGAAAGCTTTTGACAATGTTGACTGGAATACTCTTTTTCAAATTCTAAAGGTGGCAGGGGTAAAATACAGGGAGCGAAAGGCTATTTACAATTTGTACTGAAACCAGATGGCAGTCATAAAAGTCGAGGGGCATGAAAGGGAAGCAGTGGTTGGGAAAGGAGTGAGACAGGGTTGTAGCCTCTTCCCGATGTTATTCAATCTGTATATTGAGCAAGCAGTAAAGGAAACAAACGAAAAATTTGGAGTAGGTATTAAAATTCATGGAGACGAAGTAAAAACTTTGAGGTTCGCCGATGACATTGTAATTCTGCCAGAGACGGCAAAGGACTTGGAAGAGCAGTTGAACGGAATGGACAGTGTCTTGAAAGGAGGATATAAGATGAACATCAACAAAAGCAAAACGAGGATAATGGAATGTAGTCAAATTAAATCGGGTGATGCTGAGGGAATTAGATTAGGAAATGAGACACTTAAAGTAGTAAAGGAGTTTTGCTATTTAGGAAGTAAAATAACTGATGATGGTCGAAGTAGAGAGGATATAAAATGTAGACTGGCAATGGCAAGGAAAGCGTTTCTGAAGAAGAGAAATTTGTTAACATCGAATATAGATTTATGTATCAGGAAGTCGTTTCTGAATGTATTTGTTTGGAGTGTAGCCATGTATGGAAGTGAAACATGGACGATTACTAGTTTGGACAAGAAGAGAATAGAAGCTTTCAAAATGTGGTGCTACAGAAGAATACTGAAGATAAGGTGGATAGATCACGTAACTAATGAGGAGGTATTGCATAGGATTGGGGAGAAGAGAAGTTTGTGGCACAACTTGACTAGAAGAAGGGATCGGTTGGTAGGACATGTTTTGAGGCATCAAGGGATCACAAATTTAGCGTTGGAGGGCAGCGTGGAGGGTAAAAATCGTAGAGGGAGACCGAGAGATGAGTACACTAAGCAGATTCAAAAGGATGTAGGTTGCAGTAGGTACTGGGAGATGAAGCAGCTTGCACAGGATAGAGTAGCATGGAGAGCTTTACGACGTGGATACACCTAGCGACTTTTCCCTCGACCCAGCTTTTGGGGCCCTAGTTGCGCCACTCTCGTCTGAGCAGAACACCGAGTTCTCGGCCGCCTTTCTTCCAGATGATGCATATCATCTTATTGTTACTTCTCCTTCCCACAAACCGCCAGGTATCGATGGGCTTCTCAAGGAATTTTATGTGCGTTTTTGGCCCCTCTCGGGCATCACATTTACGTCCATGTTGAATGAGGAGAGAAGAGGGGCAGTTGGGCCTGCTCCATTCAAGGTGGGGGAGAGTATATTGATGCCTAAACACGCCTGTCGTAATACTGTTCATAATTTTCGTCCTTTCACGTTTCTTAATTTTGATTAAAAGACAGTGGGTAAGGCAATAAATCGTCTACCTTGCTGACCGCTGCCGTCTGCGAATATGTGAGTAGTCTCCATAGCACTCTATTCTTAACCCTGCGGCCGAATACCATGATGTGATTTCGGCTGCTTCCGTTACTTCTTTCCATTGTATCTTTGCCTTTTTGGATTTTAATAAAGGTTTCGAATGTGTAAATCAAGACTTACTGCTTCGGATTTTGGAGATGATCAGGTTGACTGTTGAGGCCCGTAGAGCGTTACTGAACAAGTTCACGGGAATTGCAGCTTCGGTAGTTGTGAATGGGCTACTGATGTCTCCGATTCGCATCCGTCATGGAGTGCCGCAGGGGAGCCAGCTCTCAATATCTGTGAGACGCCCTAGCTTAACACGCAGGACAGGTAGTTTAAATTGTGGAAAGGGGCCAAACGAAGAGGCTGTCAGTTACACTTGAACATACAACTTTATTATTTGATCAAACATTGCAAGAGCCCTTTTTTAAAAAAAAAAATAAGAATCCTGGAAATATTATCGGTTGATCCAGTGACGGTACGGCAGTGCACTTATCGATACGCGCTGCTGATGCCGCTCACGAGCAAGTAACGCAGGAAGTTATAGACGTCAGTAAATGGAATAAGAAAAAGAGGCGGCAGTACCGTAATAGAATATGACAAACAATAAATGAGATAAACGCGAGCCGTGCATGGCTCAATCTGTTTGCCTTATCTCTGGAACCGCTGCTTCGGAAGGTTGCTTCCCAGCTTCAGGGTTGTGCGCTTTCTGGAAGTACCCTCGCTGTTCACACGTAGTATGATGATATGATGGATTTACTCTGTCGATGTGCAGAGAAACCTCTGCTGAACACGAGCGTCGATGACTACTGCAGGATCTTGGGCGCTCTACTTAACGACGGCAAAACACAATCATCTAATTTATGGGGTTCCCATGGAGCAGTGATCTTGTGGGTCATTGCTGTTGATCGTCACAAGACAGTAGGAGTTGTTATTGACCGTTGTCCCCTGAAAATGGTGACGCTAAATTGGAAATCGGTTCAAAATGTCTCTAACTACTATGTGATTTAACATCTGAGGTCATCAGTCCCCTAGAATTAGAACTACTTAAACCTTGAAAAGTCCCCTTTGAAAAATTTATACAAGACTGTGCTTAAACTGACATACAATATTTTTAGCGCAACGCAATCTGACTTTCAAAAATCCCTACAAAAGAATGGCCCTGACTAACATTAACCTATACGTTTCACAAATCACTTACCTCACAAAAATCTTGGTTACTCGAACTACTGCAATACAGCGATCGCCACCCCTGCCAGCTAAATAAAAGATTCTAACTACGGAAGGCACTAACTACTAATCGGCATAGTTAGCAAATGAAAGATTTTAATAGAGAACAAACTATGTATTTACCTTAATAGTCATCAAAAGTCATAATATATATAGCAGTTCATGACAACCAGTCTTACAAATTTCAAAACTCTGTCATTTATCTCCCCACATCCACCACTGCTGGGAGCTCACCTCCAACTGCGCAACGCTATGCGCTGTTAACATCCAGCTGCCCAACACTACAATGGCAGACAACAATGCAAACTAGCCACAGACTGCACACAGCACAGCCAGTGATTTTCATACAGAGCGCTACGTGGCGTTACCAATAAAAAAACCTACACAGCCTACTTACATAGTCCCCATGCTCCCCACAAAAAATTTTACAAATTGTTTTGAGCACTGGCCAATACAGATTTGAAAAAAAATTTCATAATTATAATTACAATAACAAAGAAATCAAATGCACACACTTATTGATACACTGTTGGTCAAAAGCTAAAATTTTCTCACAGTCCATAAAGACAGTCCTGATGGTTCATCACAGTAAAATAGCAGTGTTTTTCTCAATGTCTGAGCATTAAAAGACAATGCACATGGAAGTAGTGTATTTCCATGCAGTCGTGAAGAAGTAGTGTTGTCCTTCCGACAGAAAGACAGTGCAGACTTTTGACATGCAGACAGGTAATGGGCCACAACAGAGCAAACCCACAGCAGAGTTAGTCGAGGTTTTGAAGGATATTGGTAGGTAGGTCATCAAAGAGCAGACCCACTGCAGTCCTGGTAGAGATTACTATTGGTGGGCCACCAGAGGTGCAGACCCACTGCAGTCCTTGTAGAAATAATGGAAATGGTGGGCCATCAAAGATGCAGACCCGCTGTCGTCCTTGTAGAGACGGCCAGAAGTCATCTGTTGCGACTGTGCAGGTGCACAATCACCATCAAAGAGTCTTGCGGAGAATATAGCAAGTCCGTAAACCACCACTTGTGCACTCACAAAGTTTTTCGAATTGTCCTCAGAACCAGCAATGCTGTTAACCAGTCCCTTGCTGAATTATCAACACACGTGCAAACACTATCAGTCCTTACTTCTCACACATTGTCCATATACTATGACCAACAGAAACGTATGCAGTGAAACGTAACTTACAAGTTACTTAATTTCATGGGCCAGTGACAATTACAATTTTATAACATAAGAATACAATTACAAAGGTACAAAATACATCATTGAAGAACATAGTAGTACAGATACCATTTGTTGTAACTCAGGCTTTACAAAAGAATAGAAATAAACATGTAAATCAGTGTTACAAGAATTATGACATAAGTAAATACATAAAAAGTCTGAATAACTTTTGAAACATCAACTCCACACGTGAGCATTGAAACAAAACGGTACAAATAATGTCCAAAAATCTTTACAAACTAAATAACGTAGTGTTAGAAAAATTCTACAACATAACAACATCAGCTAAACACGTAAAGACAGAAAACACAAATACGCAAGGGAACACAAACACATAGTGGGATAACACAAGGAAAGGACAGGGTTTGTATTAATGCAGTATTTTGCAAACAAAACTTTCTTTACTTCTTGGAGACCTCCCTTCGTTCTTCATTATGTCCAAAAAGTCCGATCTATACCTGCTTTCTGTACTTTTTTCGTATAACTTCTCAATGCATTTCTTCCAATTCATCGCAACTCATTCTCTTATGTAGTCTACCCCCTCTTAAGCTAACTTAAATCTACTGAGCTCAGATGCTAAACTAAGGGATGAGGCAATGCAGCAGCGCAAAACAATTAACACAAACAGGAATGACAAAAAAATGGAAATTGGCAAAGCAAGCTACAGTAAATCTGAATCACCAACCAATGCAACATTACAACTAATATAAGCCAATGTGCAGCAACAAGAAAAATAAATCAGTAGTAAAACTAGCTTAACAGAGTAACACAAAGTGAAATTTAGTAGCACTATGCCTGGCAAACAGCCGCAGCAAATGCAATAGCTTATATCTAAACATGACAAAGCACAAGCAGAAAATATATTGCAGAAAAATGGCCATGTTTAACACTTATGTCACATCTTAACACTAGGGTGATGCATCACGAAAACTTACTCTAGCAGACAAGTTACCAAATTGTAAAAAAATTATTTAATCAGTTCCTGTGAAGGGAAATGTCTATTTATTTATCCTCGTTTTCTTGGAAGTACAGCATAAAATAACTATATTAGTACATCTATTAAATTTTATTTTAAGCAATGCTGCAGTGCAGCTAGAAACTAGATATTAAACAAAATAGGCAAACCAAGGTGTTGTAAGTAGGCTGTTTAGGTTTTTCTATTGGTAACGCCGCCGCCACGTAGCGCTCTGTATAAAAATTACTGGCTGTGCCGTGTGCAGTCTGTGGCTTGTTTGCATTGTTATCTGCCATTGTAGTGTTGGGCAGCGGCAGCTGGATGCTAACAGCGCGTAGCGTTGCGCAGTTGGAGGTGAGCCGCCAACAGTGGTGGACGTGGGGAGAGAGATGGCGGAGTTTTGAAATTTGTAAGAATTGGTGTCACGAACTGATATATATATTATGGCTATTAAGGTAAATACATTGTTTGTTGCAGTAGCTTGAGTAACGAAGATTTTCGTGAGGTAAGTGATTTGTGAAACATATAGGTTATTGTTAGTCAGGGCCATTCTTTCGTAGGGATTTTTGAAAGTCAGATTGCGTTGCGCTAAAATTACTGTGTGTCAGTTTAAGCACAGTCGTGTATAATTTTTCTAAGGGGACGTTTCAGTGTGAAACGTCATTCGCTAGCCATAAGGCATTTCATAATGCAGTAAACAACCTTCCTACTAGCGAGACAATAGAAATGAAATGTTTCTCATAATTTCAGTTCAGTAAGTATCGTAAATTAAGAACTATACAGTGTAATCATGTTTTCAAGTTTGAGGGTGTCGTATTTACGATGCTTTCTACAAAGGAATGTCAATAGCGAGGATAATGGCCACTTTTTGTTTTTCTCCACATTTTCCTCTGAAAGGCACACACTAATGGCTTTTTTCCAGGCGTCTGTCGCGCAGCTGGGTGCCCACGACGCATTACGTGAAGGTGGTCACTTAACTTTCTTACTGAAATATTTACGACAGCAGTTTCCAGTACAGTGACAGTCTCGTACAAAAAGTTTAACAGGTCAAGAATTTGTCTTGCATATGTGTAGAAACAAAATCCTATTAATATAACTGTGTCCAAAAAATTTTCGTCGACAGTGTAATACATTCGCGCACTTACATACATTTCATAACTCTTAAAGTACGATTCTTGGTTTCCAACAACCTTTTTCACAAACCAGAGTCCCTAACCAATACTCATTATTCCTTAACTTATTACACATATACATATTCGTCGACACTTCTTCAATATTTCATCATAATCAAATTCCTCATATAGCATCAGCTTGTTAATCATAAACATACCTCAGCAGCATAATACACATCGTCGTCGTAAAAATAATATCGTAACACCTCAGGCAAATCTCAAAAACGTCGTAGCTTTCTGCAATAATTTAAAAACCTAAAAAAATTCTCTGCTCATTTCAATAGTGTCGTCTACCTCAAACGTACTTTAAAAATCCTGACCCCATACCAAATACATCATTCAAAGCTCTCATAGTATCACAATGGTCCCAAAAAAATATGAACATTTCACAAAGTACAGACAAAATACTGTTTCATAAGTGTGAAGTTATCCAGCTGTGTAATTACATAACCATCTGTCACTGATGTAGTAAAATAAATGTTTGTCTGTCCCAGTTAGATGATCAGATAGCTGTGTAATTTATGTGTTAGAGAAATGTGGTACAGATGTGTAAAGTTGGATAAGCAAATACCGTATTAGCTAGGGCTCCTCGTGCTTGCCAAACACATGCTACACAAAGTAAGCGTGCACCCCCCTGAGGATTAGTGTAATTATATCCTCAGGTGTTGCAGATTACAGCAATGGAATGAAATGTATCACGGAAAACCTTTGTATCATTGTACTTCAAATATCTTTAAAAATAAATATTTTAAGTACAAAATTAATCACTAAAATACGTGTACTGTAGCGTAAACTGTGCATCTTGTTGTGTGATAATCTCCGTGGAAGTGTCGTACTTACCGTCCTCCGAAAGCTAAGTTCTGCAGAAGTCAATGTACTTACCTCATGATAAACAAAAGTGAAATGCTTTGCGTATAGATATCTTAGTTATTACGCTTATTGTCATGATAAAGAAAATACTGTGCTGTAACATATTGTTGTGTAACAGAAAGGGCTGTCTCCTTGTAGCTATACCACTAAAGTTACTACTAAAACATGTTTTACTTTCCAGAGTAATTCATAAAAACTGTGCAGATATAAAACAGATACACCGCAAAACCAACATTGTACACTGTCACTCATTAGTAGCGTCGTGATATAATTGTGTAGCTGTCACATATACTAACCACTGTGTCATCTGGTATCTCACAGAAAGTACTTTAAATCCAGAATGTATTTTCAAGTAACCAAAATGTTGCATTAAGATCTCATTAGCAGTACCGGTACATTTTCTAAGTATGTGAGCCTTATGGTCGTTACCTAATCGTGCCACTAACAGGCAATAATGTACACACACAATAAGACTGTGTCGTCTGTTCACTATAACAATGCATTTGTAATTTCTGTTTAAATAAGTTCTCTTGGTTCTTGATTGGATATTTACCTTCAAACATTGTTGCATGTTAACAGATTCTAAGTCTGACAAAGCATACTAGTAACGTGAAATGGAAAGTTTTATGGCAAAGACAAAGTTAAAAAGCACATTATCTTTCAATAAACGGTTTTACGTGTGAAATGTGGTGTAAACCTTTACTCTTCCTAGTACACAGAGTTTCAACTTCAACGCAATTATCATGTTGTATATGTCGGTAAGGAAAGCTAAATTTTTCTCAAGGTTAACGTCTATGTTATTTTTCTCTGAGCCAGCCGGCGCACGCGGTTGCCTGCGGTGCGAGTCACTGCCTGTCTCTTTGATGGCGCGCGACGTTATTAGGATTAGGGGACCTCGCTTCTACTAATTCACCTTGCCGAGAAGGCCCTGCAGTGTTTGAAGCTCGCCAGTTCTGATGGAATTCAGGTCTGTCGCTTTATCGGTAGATTCCATAATTTCTTTCTTGTCGGTCACGTGGTGGAGAATTTCTCCCTGACTCGTAACTGCGCGCTGAACTGTTGCGTCTGAAGTTATTTTGTCTCCCCTGATAATAATTGTTTTGTTTCCCATATTGTCTCTTTCTATGGTTATATCTGTCATATTCATTACTAAGGAAGTGCGATCTTTCCATGTAATTATTACTACTCTGCCAACGGTTGTCATACGGGTGGTGTCTGTTTTGGTCACTATTTGCGTTGTAAGAATAGCCTTGTCGTGTCCAGTTATTATTTCTGTCATCGCGGAATTGAGCCGGATGTGACCTGTAATTGTTGTGTTCCTGTTTTCGCGTCCCGCGATTGTCAGTGTCGATTTCCAATTCTTGTAACTGCCCCTGAAAAGCTTCAGTGTCGTCTTTGCAAAATCCTGCCAAAATAATATGTCGTAAATGTTCAGGCAATTTGATTATGCAAATGCGGATGAGTTCTGAGAGGCTGTATGGGTTTGACAGGTACTGATTCTTGTGCAACATGTCTTCAAAATATTTCACAAGACTGGAAAATTGAGATTGTTCGAAATGTTTCATCATTATGACGCTATGTTTTACTCGGTCTTGTGTAGCTTGAGGGGGAGGAAGGCATAAAATTCTCCTTCACTGTGACAATCGTGAATGACCGATCGCACTCTTACAGCTGGTTCATTCTCTAAGTAGCCACTCATAAATTCTAATCTATACTCTAATGACCAGTTGAGAGGAAAAAAATTAGAGGATTGATGAAGTCATGCTCGTGGATGAATGTCGTTGCCAGAATTCTTAAATGTTTTTAATTTACGTGTAGTAATGAACAGCTTATAGTCAAAATCATCGTGTCGGCGAGTCGCACATCGGTCATTGTTACTTCGTTTCGGCGGGTCCATCTCAAAATTCAATGCGCCTTGCCAATTTCTTTCATAATTTCCGAAGTGTCCTGTGTTATTATTTTGTGGTTGTTCCGTATTTCTATGTCCCTCTTCCCGTACTGGAGCGCGAGTGTCCTCTAAAATATGTAATTCCTGTACTGCCTGTGTCAACTCATCTTGTAGTTCCCGCATTTCTCGCTTTTGTACCGTGTATTGATTTGATTTTGATTCTGTTCGAATTTTCTAATTTGTTCATACTCTTCAGTGTCAGTGAAGGCTTGTGTCATTCAGATCACCATCTACCTTTGTAGATAAGTTAGTGAACTGATCTGAAAGTTCGGCTACTTTCTCCGATAGTGTACTTATTTCCTCAGTGTGTTTTTCTGAACCACGTTTCAGAGTGTCCATTTGTGTTGAAATCGTACCTACTGTGTCCTTTAAGTTTTCCTGAGTTTTTGCAAGTAGCGTAACCGAATCGGTAGATGCAACTGAGTCAGTTTTAGCTTGCAAGGTCTCATGATTTTCATGAACAATGGTTTGCAGTTCTTTTATGGCTGCTTCGTGATCCTGTAATGCATTTTCATGCCGCGAAAAAATAAGTTGAAAATGCTCACAAATTTGTGTTTTTACGTCATTACAGACTTTTTGACATCTCGATTCAATGTTATGTAACTCAGTAGTTAAATCTTCACGTGTTTGTTCAAGTGTGGTGTCTAACTTCCGAAGATTGTGTTACATTGTGTCTAACTTTTGAAGATTTTGTTCCATTGTGTCTAACTGTTGCTGTGTTTGTCTCTAGTGTTGTTACATTGTGTCTAACTTTTGAAGATTTTTTTCCATTGTGCCTAACTTTTGAAGATTTTGTCCCACTTGTTTCTGATTTTGTTCAAGTGTTGTGTCTAACTTTTGTAGCCTTTGTCCTATTTGTTGCATTATCTGTAATAACAGTGCACTGGTGTCTGAAACATGTTTGGCAGTGTATTTGTATCGGCAATATTCGCATTTTGAAAAGCAGAAATTGTGTCTTGATTTATTTGAGAAAACGGTGAGGACGCAAAACCTGAATCTACAGTATTTGCAAGATTGTGCCCTGTCATTTCGGATTCCGGGGACGAGCTGTTGGCGACCGATCGATCGATAATGCTTCCCTGTTCACTAATTGTTTCACTGCCTACACCATTATTTGCAGTCCGCTCCATTTCCCTATGCACTATTACCAAATTACTACTTTGAACATTAGTTAATTCATTACATGGTGGAGCTAACACACTGCTTTCGTCTTCACTGTCATTTCTCAGTTTACATTGGAGCCTAGTATTACGTTTTTCACACGCCATTATTGTCACAATATTTCACACGACAACACATAAAAACACAATTTGAAGAGCAAGAATAAGAGAACATATTAACATAGCACTGAAAATAATATGTAATTAATTGCAAGCGCAGCTGCGAAATGCTTGGTGCAAATGTACATGCATGCCACAACTGTTTTACTGTACAACAATGAAAAACTACAACTACAAAGGAAATTCTCTCTATAAATACGCACTAGCAATAAACAAAAGCTTCACTAATTACACAAACTACAAGAAAGAAATCAGAAGATTCCCTCGGCTAAAGGTCGACATATGAAACTTCCCCTTTGAAGAATTTATACAAGACTGTGCTTAAACTGACATACAATATTTTTAGCGCAACGCAATCTGACTTTCAAAAATCCCTACAAAAGAATGGCCCTGACTAACATTAACCTATACGTTTCACAAATCACTTACCTCACAAAAATCTTGGTTACTCGAACTACTGCAATACAGTGAGCGCCACTACTGCCAGCTAAATAAAAGATTCAAACTATGGAAGGCACTAACTACTGATAGGCATAGTTAGCAAATGAAAGCTTTTAATAGAGAACAAACTATGTATTTACCTTAATAGTCATCAAAAGTCATAATATATATAGCAGTTCATGACATCTAGTCTTACAAATTTCAAAACTGCGCCATTTCTCTCCCTGCACCCACCACTGCTGGCGGCTCACCTCCAACTGAGCAACGCTATGCGCTGTTAACATCCAGCTGCCCAACACTACAATGGCGAGTATTACAACAATGCCAACCAGCCACTGACTGTGTACAGCACAGCCAGTGATTTTTCATACAGAGCGCTACGTGGCGTTACCAATAAAAAAACCTAAACAGCCTACTTACAACCCAACTAACCTAAGGACATCACACTCATCCTTATCCGAGGCAGGATTCGAACCTGCGACCGTAGCAACAGCGCGATTCTGGACTGAAGCACATAAAACCGCTCGGCCACAGCGGCCGGCTGGAAATCGAATAATGATACTTGAACATGATCGGCAGTCTCTTACGCTTCTTCAGAAGTTAAGATGTTTGGATATGTATGTGTTGTGCAAGGCCTATAACATCCCACGATTTTTCTCGTTTCCCTCTAAGATGGCGTTTTATGGAAGCGTCACATCTTCAGGCTACGATTCGAGATTGTGACGGAGCCACGTTACCTCGGCTGACTGCGCCTTTCTTACGTTAAGAGTAAGGCGTTTGTTTTGTATGTTCGCCGCGTCATTTTGATGATCACTCAGGACTTACATATCTTCTCTGCTGTTCACCTTAGCTCGGCCAGCGAGTGTTGATTCCCGTGTTGACATTGATCGTCTGAATTTTAAGATGAGAAACATTCGAGAGTTCTAACAAGCCATGACCTTTTTGGAGGCTGACATATTACAGCGGCCAGTGCTCCTACCCGAATCCCGTTGAACACTCATCACAGCAAATATCGTGGGAAACAGTGTGGGCCAACACTACCCCCTGGTTCTATCAATGACAGTGGCCTCCTCCTGATACAGTGTGGTCAACAATTTGATTTCCACCAATGAGTGTCTATATCGTGTTGGGTTAGTGACACAGATAAATGTAGTCGGTGTGCTTTCCTAGATACGCTGCAAGACCAGTTTACTTGTCGTAGTCACCCAGCAAACTAGTCCTGGCTCAGGAAGCATTTGGATTTCCTCACCCACTCTATTGAAGCTGCATATTACACACACTATATATATATATATATATATATATACTCCTGGAAATGGAAAAAAGAACACATTGACACCGGTGTGTCAGACCTACCATACTTGCTCCGGACACTGCGAGAGGGCTGTACAAGCAATGATCACACACACGGCACAGCGGACACACCAGGAACCGCGGTGTTGGCCGTCGAATGGCGCTAGCTGCGCAGCATTTGTACACCGCCGCCGTCAGTGTCAGCCAGTTTGCCGTGGCATACGGAGCTCCATCGCAGTCTTTAACACTGGTAGCATGCCGCGACAGTGTGGACGTGAACCGTATGTGCAGTTGATGGACTTTGAGCGAGGGCGTATAGTGGGCATGCGGGAGGCCGGGTGGACGTACCGCCGAATTGCTCAACACGTGGGGCGTGAGGTCTCCACAGTACATCGATGTTGTCGCCAGTGGTCGACGGAAGGTGCACGTGCCCGTCGACCTGGGACTGGACCGCAGCGACGCACGGATGCACGCCAAGACCGTAGGATCCTACGCAGTGCCGTAGGGGACCGCACCGCCACTTCCCAGCAAATTAGGGACACTGTTGCTCCTGGGGTATCGGCGAGGACCATTCGCAACCGTCTCCATGAAGCTGGGCTACGGTCCCGCACACCGTTACGCCGTCTTCCGCTCACGCCCCAACATCGTGCAGCCCGCCTCCAGTGGTGTCGCGACAGGCGTGAATGGAGGGACGAATGGAGACGTGTCGTCTTCAGCGATGAGAGTCGCTTCTGCCTTGTGCCAATGATGGTCGTATGCGTGTTTGGCGCCGTGCAGGTGAGCGCCACAATCAGGACTGCATACGACCGAGGCACACAGGGCCAACACCCGGCATCATGGTGTGGAGAGCGCTCTCCTACACTGGCCGTACACCTCTGGTGATAGTCGAGGGTCACTGAATAGTGCACGGTACATCCAAACCGTCATCGAACCCATCGTTCAACCATTCCTAGACCGGCAAGGGAACTTGCTGTTCCAACAGGACAATGCACGTCCGCATGTATCCCGTGCCACCCAACGTGCTCTAGAAGATGTAAGTCAACTACCCTGGCCAGCAAGAGCTGCGGATCTGTCCCCCATTGAGCATGTTTGGGACTGAATGACGCGTCGTCTCACGCGGTCTGCACGTCCAGCACGAACGCTGGTTCAACTGAGGCGCAGGTGGAAATGGCATGGCAAGCCGTTCCACAGGACTACATCCAGCATCTCTACGATCGTCTCCATGGGAGAATAGCAGCCTGCACTGCTGCGAAACGTGGATATACACTGTACTAGCGCCGACATTGTGCATGCTCTGTTGCTTGTGTCTATGTGCCTGTGGTTCTGTCAGTGTGATCATGTTATGTATCTGACCCCAGGAATGTGTCAATAAAGTTTCCCCTTCCTGGGACAATGAATTCACGGTGTTCTTATTTCAATTTCCAGGAGTGTATATATAAAGTCTCGCAGTTGTTTCTTCTGCTACATCTAGATCTACATAAATACTCAGCAATCCACCATACGGTGCATAGCGGAGAGTACCTCGCACCACAACTAGCGTCTTCTCTCCCTGTTCTACTCCCAAACAGAATGACGGAAAAATAACTGCCTATATGCGTCTGTACGAGCCCTAATGTCTCTCATCTTATCTTTGTGGTTTTTCCGCGAAATATAAGTCGGCGGCAGTAAAACTGTACTGCAGTCAGCCTCAAATGCTGGTTCTCTAAATTTGCTCAGCAGCGATTCACGAAAAGAGCGCCCCTTTTCGTCCAGAGACTCCCACCCGAGTTTCTGAAGCATTTCCGTAACACTCGCGTGATGATCAAACCTACCAGTAATAAATCTAGCAGCCCGCCTCTGAATTGCTTCTATGTCCTCCCTCAATCCGACTTGATAGAGATCCCAAACGCTCGAGCAGTACTCAAGAATAGGTCGTATTAGTGTTTTATAAGCGGTCTCCTTTACAGATGAACCACATCTTCCCAAAATTCAACCAATGAACCGAAGACGACTATCCGCCTTCCCCACAACTGCCATTACATTCTTGTCCCACTTCATATCGCTCTGCAATGTTACGCCAATTTTACGCCCAAATATTTAATCGACGTGACTGTGTCAAGCGCTACATTACTAATGGAGTATTCAAATGTTATGAGATTCTTTTTCCTATTCATCTGCATTAATTTACATTTATCTATATTTAGAGTTAGCTGTCATTCTTTACAAATGGCTCTGAGCACCATGGGACTTAACTTCTGAGGTCATCAGTCCCCTAGAACTTAGAACTATTTAAACCTAACTAACCTAAGGACATCACACACATCCATGCCCGAGGCGGGATTCGAACCTGCGACCGTAGCGGTCGCGCGGCTCCAGACTGTAGTGCCTAGAACCGCTCGGCCACTCCGGCCGACTTTCTTTACACCAATCACAAATCCTGTCCAAGTCATCTTGTATCCTCCTACAGTCACTCAGCGATGACACCTTCCCGTACACCACAGCATCATCAGCAAACAGCCGCACATTGCTATCCACCCTATCCAAACGATCATTTATGTAGAGAGAAAACGACAGCGGACCTACCACCTGGGGCACTCCAGATGATACCGTTACCTCCGATGAACACTCACCATCGAGGACAACGTACTGGGTTCTATTATTTAAGAAGTCTTCGAGCCACTCACATATTTGCGATCCAATCCCATAGTTTGCAGTGGGACACCGAGTCAAACGCTTTCCGAAAGTCAAGGAATATGGCATCCATCTGATACCCTGCTGCTGCTCTTCTGCTCTCCAGATCTACTTACGAATAATACTTGGAAAAATAATATTATATACATCTTTCATATTCTTTTCCCAAGTACTATTCCTAAGTACAGCTGGAGACAGCTGTAGAGCAGAAGAAACAACTGCGAACTTCAAAGAAGAAATGACAAGGCCTAAAACTACATATAACATGAAAGTAGGCTAAAAGACCCCCTTTGATACATCCATCTGGTAAGCATATTCTAGTTAGAGCCTTTAAATACAATCTTCACATTCATACTGTGGTACTGGTTATCGCAGTATCCTCAGCCTTAGAGAACTGAAACGCACGCATCATTCCTTACCAGTTTAATTCCCCCCTTTTTTTAATATTGGTTCTGCCGAGCGATTCTCTTAAACTACAGCCTACTCTTCATAATTACTAGATTCTGAACTAAATCAACGTCAGCTGCTGGATACGCCTTATAATTTATTATCTGGTTTCTAAATGACTGCCTGACCATGATGTAATCCAACCCGTTTCCAAGTTAGTTTCCCCTCTTGTCACGTCTCAGCACTGTTCGCTATTACTCGCTGAAATTTATTGCAGGACTCAATTAGTCTTCGTCTTCCCTTACTCCTACTACCGAGCCCATATGCTCCCACAACTCTTTCTTCTATTCGCTCTCCTGTTTCAGCGTTCCAATCTTTTCGTGATTATTAGACTGTCGTCTCCTTCTGCATTCTGTGTTACACCTTCAAGTAGTCTTCCTCTTCCTCTTATCTTATGCTTATAATGTCGGCATGTATATCTGAATTATTGTTGTTGGCATTGGTCTACTGTCGATTCTTATGGGAATTATCCTATCATAGCAACTCACTATCTGCCGCACTTTCCCATTCGTGATGAATGCTACTCCTATTACACCGTTCTCTGCGGTTTATATCATCCCATTTTTGTCTCACTAGAAATACTTATGTTCTATCCATATTACTTTACTAACCCTCATTATATCTAGACTGATCCTTTGCACATCCATTTTCAATTTTTCTAACATCCCTTCCATATTCAGATTTCTGACACTCTACTCACCGATTCGCAGCATGTTATTCAGTCTTCTTGTCACGGTAACCTTCCCCATGTCAGTCCCCTCCCATACATTTGAATGGTACACTAATCCGGATTCTTTTTCCAACGGGAAGATCATCAACATACTTCATAACTTTGTTGCTTTAATTTACCACTCTCAATACTAGGCGAACCCAAAATTTCTCGATAAAACAGTCACGGTGGCCGCTTGACAATGCAGTGACATCTCAAGTCAGTTAATTGTCAGACGTTATGGATCTTAAGAGATCTCTTAGGTTAACTGTAATATAAGGGGCGATCAGAAAGTTACCATTTGAACGCTGCATAGTCCAGAATCGGTATGCCAATCAGACGGAATCGCCATGAGCAGAGAGGAAAACATAGCACCGCATCAAGTTGAAGATTTGGTAAAACACTGTGCTCTGCTGAGTAAAGAAGCCCGTGACTGCCTGTTGAACATCCTCATACGACAGGAATTGTCGACTCACCAAGGCGTTATTCACGGTACCGAAGGGGTGATAATCTCGTGGTTAGAGATGAGGGCTACAGAGTGGATGCTCGAGTGTCTCGAGAATCGAGTGTAATGTACGAGACTGGCCTCCCAGATCGACCGCTGCTTGCTGTCGAATCGCGACAAACACGGAACTTGGCGCACCATTCCATAACGGTGGTTTTGGACACACATGCTGCCCCCATACAAATTCTTGATCCTCCGATGGATGTCGAGCGATCTTTGTTCTTCGTCAACCGAGAAAAGATTGACAACATGTTGGTTCTACCTGGACGCATTTGGTAATAACGTTGCCATAGTTCACGTTGCCTCATTTACCATACATCAGAAAGACTCGAATGTCACTTTAATTCCTTGCCTACGTGTTGGTGCCTATAGATCCTCGCACTACATTGCATATAGCTCCAGCAACGCCCACAAACGGAAACTTTCTGATCGCCCCTCATACATCTGTAACGAATGAAGTTATCTGAAAATGGTCTTCCCCAGCTTCAATATCTCAAGATACTGTGTGTGAATGCAGAACGTTAACATTTTTATTCAATCTGGTTTGGACGAAATGAGATTCCGAAGGAATCGGAGTAAGCGAGCTCTTACTCGCTTCCAATTGCCAAAATCACGTTAAACATTCTTTCAAAAGTCTTAACAATTTCGTCAACTGAAGTGCCATGCATTTCACCGGGTGGCACTGGACATTTTACGCTCGAAATCACGGACAATGAGAAATGAATTTACAGTGTGGCGCACGAAATGTGTTACCAATTGCTTCTTTCCAAATTTACGACGCACATTAGATATCCCGCTGGGATCTCTACATCAGTACCATCGGAGCTTGCAAACACAAATGAGTTACGAAACCGTGTAATTCACGATACTGCCGCTAGGAGACTAGCAAGCAGCAATGACTGAGAATGGAAGACTGACTAAACAGCAATGATCGGCGTGTTACTTTTTCATGAAACGAAAAGCCTTGTTGTGACTCAGAGGCGCTTTCGACAACAGTTTAACACACGACGGGTCCCTTGCAAGAAGACCATCCACAGGTTGTACGATAAATTTGTACAGGGAAGAACAGTATTGGAAGCGAAGCGACCTCGGTCTAAGCCTGTTTGTTCACCGGAGAATATTGAAGCGGTAGGAGTTGCTGTACAGAGAAGTCCCGGGAAATCGTGTGGAAAGGCAGCAGTGCAACTTGGAATATCCAGACGCTCCTTTCAACGCATTCTTTAAAGTGACCTCCATATGTACCCATACAAGATGGCCTGTGCACCGAAGCTCACTGAAGAACACAAGCAGCAGAGACTACTGTTTGCTCAGTGGGCGCAGGGTAGGGAAGAAACTCTCAACAGCGTTTGGTTTTCAGACGAGGCGCATTTTCATTTAGGCGGTGTGGTTAACAAACAAAATGTACGCTTTTGGGCCACTGAAAACCCACAGGTGTTTCATGACCGACAACATTATGTTCCGAGGATTACAGCGTGGGCAGCAATTTCCAGTCACGGACTTATTGGACCCTTTTTCTTTGAAGAAATTGTGAACAGCGAGCGTTATTTGAGCTTGCTTCGCAAATAGCTTCATTCCACAGCTTCTTGCTACTGCCTTGCCCTTCAACACGCAGTGGTTCATGCAAGATGGAGCAAGGCCACATACTGCAAACACTGTGTTGGAGTTTTTACACGAGCATTTCGACATGCGGATGATTTCACTCAGGTTTCCAGGTCGCTTCAATGACGGACAAAATTGGCACCCCAATATTCCAGACCTTAATCCAAGTGACTTTTATCTTTAGGGGTACCTAAAAGAAAAAAAATCCCGAAACGTCTACGTTATTTAATGGAGCTAAGAAGACTTATTCTTCAATCTTGGAGTGAAATTACGGAAGACATGTGGCGTAGGGTAATCTCTAACTTCAGCGTTCGTTTGAAGGAATTTAGGAAACGAAGTGGTGGAGATATTGAGCACGTGCTGAGTTAGAACAATTCTCCATGGACTGCTCTTCATTGTATTATATGTCCCTTTCAGATTGTATTGACAATAAAGTTTATTACAATGAAATGAACACCCTTAGCTGCTTACAGGCGTTGACATACGTCAACGGGGACAGATGATAATATGTGCCCCAACCTGGACGTGAACCCGAGTTCTCCTGCTTACATGGCAGACGCTCTATCCATCTAGGACACAGAGGATAGCGCAACTGCAGGGATTTATCTCTGGCACGCCTCCCGCCAAACCCACATTCTCAACGTATTGTCCCGCACTACATTCGTAGTGCCTCCACCCATTATAAACATTACTCGCGCCGCGTTGCCGATTCCCGTACGACTTCGGGCTCTGTTTGTGCATTCTCACAGAAGAAGAAGATGGTCATGAGGCCGGTGAGCCTTAACTATACACTCCTTGAAATGGAAAAAAGAACACATTGACACCGGTGTGTCAGACCCACCATACTTGCTCCGGACACTGCGAGAGGGCTGTACAAGCAATGATCACACGCACGGGACAGCGGACACACCAGGAACCGTGGTGTTGGCCGTCGAATGGCGCTAGCTGCGCAGCATTTGTGCACCGCCGCCGTCAGTGTCAGCCAGTTTGCCGTGGCATACGGAGCTCCATCGCAGTCTTTAACACTGGTAGCATGCCGCGACAGCGTGGACGTGAACCGTATGTGCAGCTGACGGACTTTGAGCGAGGGCGTATAGTGGGCATGCGGGAGGCCGGGTGGACGTACCGCCGAATTGCTCAACACGTGGGGCGTGAGGTCTCCACAGTAGTCCGATGTTGTTGCCAGTGGTCGGCGGAAGGTGCACGTGCCCGTCGACCTGGGACCGGACCGCAGCGACGCACGGATGCACGCCAAGACCGTAGGATCCTACGCAGTGCCGTAGGGGACCGCACCGCCACTTCCCAGCAAATTAGGGACACTGTTGCTCCTGGGGTATCGGCGAAGACCATTCGCAACCGTCTCCATGAAGCTGGGCTACGGTCCCGCACACCGTTAGGCCGTCTTCCGCTCACGTCCCAACATCATGCAGCCCGCCTCCAGTGGTGTCGCGACAGGCGTGAATGGAGGAACGAATGGAGATGTGTCGTCTTCAGCGATGAGAGTCGCTTCTGCCTTGGTGCCAATGATGGTCGTATGCGTGTTTGGCGCAGTGCAGGTGAGCGCCACAATCAGGACTGCATACGACCGAGGCACACAGGGCCAACACCCGGCATCATGGTGTGGGGAGCGATCTCCTACACTGGCCGTATACCTCTGGTGATCGTCGAGGGGACACTGAATAGTGCACGGTACATCCAAACCGTCATCGGACCCACCGTTCTACCATTCCTAGACCGGCAAGGGAACTTGCTGTCCCCCATTGAGCATGTTTGGGACTGGATGAAGCGTCGTCTCACGCGGTCTGCACGTCCAGCACGAACGCTGGCCCAACTGAGGCGCCAGGTGGAAATGGCATAGCAAGCCGTTCCACAGGACTACATCCAGCATCTCTACGATCGTCTCCATTGGAGAATAGCAGCCTGCATTGCTGCGAAAGGTGGATATACACTGTACTAGTGTCGACATTGTGCATGCTCTGTTGCCTGTGTCTATGTGCCTGTGGTTCTGTCAGTGTGATCATGTGATGTATCTGACCCCAGGAATGCGTCAATAAAGTTTCCTCTTCCTGGGACAATGAATTCACGGTGTTCTTATTTCAATTTCCAGGAGTGTATTTACTCAGATAGTATCTGGTCTTTCGGACACCGGCCTCTTGACCATCTTCTTCTTCTGTGCGAATGCACAAACAGAGCCCGAAGTCTTACGGGAATCGGCAACGCGCAGCGAGTAATGAGTATAATGGGCGGGGGCACTACGAATGTAGTGTGGGACAATAGGTAGAGAATGTGGGTTTCGCGGGAGGCGTGCCAGAGATAAATCTTTGCAGTCGCGCTAACCTCTGTGTTCCCGGTGGGTAGGTGGATAGAGCGTCTGCCATGTAAGCAGGAGATCCCGGATTCGAACCCCGGTCGCAGCACAGATTTTCATCTGTCCCCGGTGACGTATGTCAACGCCTGTAAGCAGCTAAGGGTGTTCATTTCATTGTAATTTCATTTTAATGAGCTGCTTGGTCACCGATGTCCGAAAGATACCATCTTAGTAAATAAAGTTTATATTCAACAACAAAATGGTAACACAATTTCGTGCGCCACCCTGTAATTCATTTCAGCTGACCACTGAAAAGTCTATCAGAATAAACTCATACAAAATAAATGCATGTAGGTCTTTCGCGATTATAAGCGGGCCCGAAGCACGGTACAAAAACAAAACTTTTTGATGTAGAGTTTTTGAGTTGAGGGGCCCTTTGTGGTGCTCGCTCCCACGCTGGCTCCTAGATACTCCGCGCGTAAATGCAGCCCTGACGGCATCTGTCGCCGCATACTGCGACACGTCACGAGTGCGGCGCAACACGCCAGCCAGGCGGCGGACGCTGTCCGGAGCGCGGACACCAGCTGTCCAAGCGTGGGAGACAGCAGACAGCAGACAGCGGGCAGCACCCGGCAGCACACATCGATCGCGCCGCAGGCTGCCTGCCTAGCGCCGCCACGCCGCGCGACGCCAGCACCCTCCCGCGGCGCGCCAGCTAATTATCGCTAATTGTCGCCGTACCTTCCGCATCCCCGCCGTCCCGGAAGAGGCCGAAGAGGGAGTCAGCGCCGGGCGAGGGCTGCAGCCGCCCAACAAACTCCTTGCCTCGCGCCAGTGAGAATACAAGCCGGCGGCTACACAACAATTACTACTGATCGACATGAAGATACACTGTCGGCAGGTGTGCGGAGTTACCTTCCACAAGTTAACTCTACGAATAAGCCACACTACTCCCTCGTTAAGCTACCTGATTTTTTTTATTTTTATTTATTTATTTATTTATTTTGTGAGTCTTGGGACTAATTTGAGATAGTCGGCCGGCCTTCCACTCCTTTGCCACCCTCTTCATCTAGAAAGTTCGTAGACCGCCGGTTAAATAGTGAATGAATGCCAGTCCGGGCCCAACTCATACTTCTAAGGGAAGTAGACTCATCTCTTCCTAGTTAATAAAATCACAAGAAGAGTGAGTGCGACGCTCATTGTTGTTATAGGATTCGAGTGAAACTAAATCGTACTAACACCACACGAGCGAGTGCAAATGCTCCTTCTTCTCGTAAAATTCAAAATTACCGTTATACTTCACCACTATGCGCAAGTACAATGCGCACAAAGTGAAGTTAATTAAATGGGTACAGAACAGGTTGTATTCAGTAAAATTTGTAGGACACGTTCAAGGATCTTGTAATTCAAGTCAAATCTATATATGATGGCATCGGTGACCATGCAGCTCGTTAGAATAAAATTACAGTGAAATGAATACCCTCAGCTGCGTACAAGCGTTGATGTAAGTCAATGGGGACATTTGAAAATGTATGCCTCGACCGGGACTCGAACACGGGACCTCCAGCTTACATGGCAGACGCTCTATCCATCTGAGCCACAGGGGGCACAGAAGAACGTGCGAGTGCAGAGACTTTCTCAGGCACGCTCCCCGTGAGACCAACATTTCCACCGTACTGTCCACATACTGCATTTGTAGTATCCCTGCCCATTGCACTCATTACTCGCGAACGATCGTCTGTGTCCTCGGTGGCTCAGATGGATGCCGGCATGATAGCGTGTTCGGTCAGACGCTTAGCTGCCCTCTGTAATAAAAAAACTGAGTTAATGGATCAACGACGAACTCAAACGGGTGTCTTGCGACGTCCGCCCCGAGCACATGAAACGAACAAAATGATATTAAAAAGAAAAAAAGGATGGATCGAGCGTCTGCCACGTAAGCAGAAAATCCCAGGTTCGAGTCCCGGTCGGGGCACACATTTTCAACTGTCCCCGTTGACTTATACCAACGCCTGTATGCAGCTAAGGGTATTCATTTCATTGTAATTTCACTCTAAGTCAAATATGTTTCAAGAAATTAACTACTGCAGAGAGAAAAGTAATCTGAAGATTGAATTATATTGAGCAAGAATGTGGCTAACGCTGGAAGGTACAAAAATTTACGTGGAAGATTGCATGGAGAAAACAGCTCCTAAATTCTTGACTTTGCAGTTCACGAATTCAGAGTTAAAGTATCTAAAATTACAGTTTACAATAAATCGTATCGGTAACACTAGTTGCGTATTAGATATACACAAATAAGCGAGTTGCCCGGAATATGGATTGCGTTACGACGTATTGGGAACTTACTTCTTCTCAAGAACAGCAAAGTGTGCTGAAGAGTAGTAGATGGCCCTCAGAAATTGCCGTACCAAATGGTAGCTGGCCGTCGATTTCTGTGACTTAATTGTGCCTTTTCAGTGCCCCATTTCATAAAACTCAACGTTCCATGGAAGACACTACACTGTTGCCAACGTTACTGGTGGAACTTTAATAGCAGGGGAAACCACACGCAACTTTCCTCCTTTTGCATACAAGAGGCACATTTTTAAAAACCATGTTGGTATTGCGCCAAAGCAGTTTCTTCACCACTGCTCATCTCTAAGCGCCTAGGACACTGTCCAGAGCAATGACCGTCAAACAGCGGACCGAATAAAATACTGGTGCGACCCGCGCTTCTGACCCTCATTTTATACCAACACCCATCTAGCAACTAACGACTGAATCCAAGAACGTCAACTAACATTATTGTCTCCCCACTCAGTAATAAAGATGTACGCAATTTTAATTGTCGTTGGTGAATTCGGCCTTGAATTAATTCAAGGCTGTCCGCTTACGTCAGCGGCAAAGAGCGTTGGCGAAGCGACCATTAAGGCTCTAGCGCTGACCCTACCCCAAAAAAATTCCAAAATAATTCGTCCAAACTGAATTTTATCCAATCTGATCTCGTACCCTCGTAAATGTTTTCAAATATCTGTACTTCGTATGTGCACCCATCAGTATCATGCATTACTCTTCTAACTTTACAACCAATAGAAGCTCGATATTCCCTGCTTGTTACGAGCAGGCGCAGTAAGCCCGTTTCTTTCACGTGGCGGACTGAGGTTTCTTACTGTGTGGATACTCTTTTTAAAAGCTAGTGTTTTATTTGTTTCTACTACTCATCACAGGCGGATGCATGTCTAAATGGAATAACAAGTCATTCAGCACTTAACTAATAGACAGCGCTACCTCGCCTCGCCTAGCACAATAGCAGCAAGCCGGACATAATGAGAAACCACTAACTCTTAATTTAAGTGTCATTTAAAGCACAAAGAGCATGAAGATACTCATTATTCATAGAAAATAAATGTGAATGCATCATTGGATGTTGTTGCAAGCGATAGAAAAAAGCCTATGTATTTTCACTGTTGGTAGTTCCGTAGCTTGTGTGTAGGTTTTCATACCAACAGTACTGGGTGTGCTCATGGTGAAACCTGTAACATGAATTTTGTAGTTAAAATGTAGTATGTAGTGATAGTAATTAACTGATGAGTTAAGTACGCTCCTGGAAATGGAAAAAAGAACACATTGACACCGGTGTGTCAGACCCACCATACTTGCTCCGGACACTGCGAGAGGGCTGTACAAGCAATGATCACACGCACGGCACAGCGGACACACCAGGAACCGCGGTGTTGGCCGTCGAATGGCGCTAGCTGCGCAGAATTTGTGCACCGCCGCCGTCAGTGTCAGCCAGTTTGCCGTGGCATACGGAGCTCCATCGCAGTCTTTAACACTGGTAGCATGCCGCGACAGCGTGGACGTGAACCGTATGTGCAGTTGACGGACTTTGAGCGAGGGCGTATAGTGGGCATGCGGGAGGCCGGGTGGACGTACCGCCGAATTGCTCAACACGTGGGGCGTGAGGTCTCCACAGCACATCGATGTTGTCGACAGTGGTCGGCGGAAGGTGCACGTGCCCGTCGACCTGGGACAGGACCGCAGCGACGCACGGATGCACGCCAAGACCGTAGGATCCTACGCAGTGCCGTAGGGGACCGCACCGCCACTTCCCAGCAAATTAGGGACACTGTTGCTCCTGGGGTATCGGCGAGGACCATTCGCAACCGTCTCCATGAAGCTGGGCTACGGTCCCGCACACCGTTAGGCCGTCTTCCGCTCACGCCCCAACATCGTGCAGCCCGCCTCCAGTGGTGTCGCGACAGGCGTGAATGGAGGAACGAATGGAGATGTGTCGTCTTCAGCGATGAGAGTCGCTTCTGCCTTGGTGCCAATGATGGTCGTATGCGTGTTTGGCGCCGAGCAGGTGAGCGCCACAATCAGGATTGCATACGACCGAGGCACACAGGGCCAACACCCGGCATCATGGTGTGGGGAGCGATCTCCTACACTGGCCGTACACCTCTGGTGATCGTCGAGGGGACACTGAATAGTGCACGGAACATCCAAACCGTCATCGAACCCATCGTTCTACCATTCCTAGACCGGCAAGGGAACTTGCTGTCCCCAATTGAGCATGTTTGGGACTGGATGAAGCGTCGTCTCACGCGGTCTGCACGTCCAGCACGAACGCTGGTCCAACTGAGGCGCCAGGTGGAAATGGCATAGCAAGCCGTTCCACAGGACTACATCCAGCATCTCTACGATCGTCTCCATGGGAGAATAGCAGCCTGCATTGCTGCGAAAGGTGGATATACACTGTACTAGTGCCGACATTGTGCATGCTCTGTTGCCTGTAACACCCTATATATATATGACTTCTGAACACTATTGAGGTAAATACATTGTTTGTTCTCTATCAAAATCTTTCTTTGATAAGTATGCCTATCAGTAGTTCGTGCCTTCAGTAGTTAGAATCATTTATTTAGCTGGCAGTAATGGCGCTCGCTGTATTGCAGTAGTTCGAATGGTTCAAATGGCTCTGAGCACTATGGGACTTAACATTTATGGTCATCATTCCCCTAGAACTTAGAACTACTTAAACCTAACTAACCTAAGGACATCACACACATCCATGCCCGAGGCAGGATTCGAACCTGCGACCGTAGCAGTCCCGCGGCTCCGGACTGAGAGCCTAGAACCGCTCTGCACCGCGGCCGGCAGTAGTTAGAGTAACGAAGATTTTTTTGAGGTAAGTGATTCATTAAAGGTACAGGTTATTGTTAGTCAGTGCCACTCTTTTGTAGGGATTATTGAAAGTCAGATTGCGTTGCGCTAAAAACATTGTGTGTTAGTTTAGTGTTGATCAGAATAGGTAAAGAGAGAAATGTCTGAGTACGTTCAGTTTTGCTCAGCTGTTTGAAAATCAAATAACGTAAGAGGTTTATCAGCACAGTAATTCACTGATTTTTCCAAGGGGACGTTTCATAAAGTCATGACGAATCTGAGGTGTCACCAAATAAACTAAGTTATTTATAACGTTTCGATTTATTGGCAGAAGAAAACCATACATGAAAGATCATTTATTATCTGACGGAGTGTTTAAAGGCACTTCCTGTGACACACAGAGTGAATTAATAGCTTGTATTATGGATGGTGTTAAAGAACAAATTTCAAGTGAAGTTAAAATAGTCATTTTATATCAATACAAGAGGTCGAAACAACGGACGTCTCAATTAGAACTGAAATGAGTGCAATATTTCGTTTTGCAAATAACGGATTAGGAGAAATGGAAGAGAGATTCGTAGAGTTTTATGACATAAGGCATAGCCATTGTTTTGTTGCAAGTGCTAACACAGGCTAAGCAGTTGGAATAATTGTTACCTGCAAAGCAATGGCAGGTAACAATATGTCCATTCTGTTGTGAAACAAGCATATCCTCGTACTCTCTTTATCCACTGCTACGCACGTCAGTTAATCCTAGTCCTCCTCTACGCTTGTAAAAAAATTATGCAACCAAAAATTTGTTTGTCAAACCTATCTGACACATTTTTAGCTGTTCCAGTAAAAGAAGTGAACTTCTGGGGAAAAGGGAATTTAAACTAATATGTTTTTGAGAAAAAAGGTGGAATTTTCATTCATGCTTTCTACAAACCATTATTCTACACTATACAGACCTAGAGCAGCATTTAATGATGTGTTAAACAGCGAAGGGTGGAAAGATATTTGTTTACATTAAGCGGTTGAACTAAAAAGTACACTGGGTGATCAAACTTTTATTTTTCTGCTGCAGCTGTACAATTCGATTTTCCAGCATACAAGTATCTCGTTTTATTTCTTGCAAAGTAAAACTGTGGACATAAGCTCGAAACTGAAAACTGCATTAGTGAAAGCTAAGAGCCTTAAAAATTCAGCAGGAGTATCTGCAAATAATTTTAACGAAACAGAAGCAATTATTCAGAAATTGAGAAAGCTAGCATTCGAAATAATTGACACACTGGTAGTAAACATGCAAACGAGATTCTAGAACTTTCATAATACAAATTTTACAGAACTCGTAAATGCGGAAAAGTTATCGAGTTATAGTAGGCTAAACAATTTCCTGATATGTGAAGTTGAAAAACTACTTAAAATATGTCCTTTCTTCGACAGTGAAGAACTGAAAGGAGAAATTATGTTTATTTACAGCAATGAGGTTAAGCGTCTACAGTCCCAGGATCTCCTTAAACTCATTATAAATAATGGATTGAAAATGTGTTCACTGAATGTGTCAAATTCCTGTCGTTCGTTCTCGCAATTCCAACATCCACTGCGTCTTGCGAAAGAAGCACAGGTAGATTAAAACGCTTTAAAATCTACCTTCGCAACGCAGTGATAAATGACAGACTTTCAAACTTGACAATTTTGGCTATGCAAATGAGTAATGGGAAATCTTGTACAAATGCCAGGTGCTCGTATGTCATGTATTCGATGTTTAGGCCCAGAAAAAGGACAGGAGGATGGAACTAATTTATAAAAAAGTGTAACGATGAGTTCTTATTTGCTATATTTTTATTAATTTGCAGCTGTTTAATATTTTTATGCACTTCTTTATATCAATTACTGTAGTAATCCAGTGTTTCTATTTCAAAAAGCTTTTGTTTTAAGATTTGTTTTCTGTATGCGAAATTCGTATATCTCAGACGACCCGAGAAAAAATGGTACGCTTCGCCACCTAAACAAAGATTTCTGAGCTGGATCCTCTTTGATAAATCACATTAGAATGTTTGTTGTTTCTAAGAAATCTGTATTGTCTTCGAGCAAAAGAGGTAAACATCTAACAAAACATAGAATTCTACACCCCCATAATTGCAGCTATCAAGACCGTGGTTTACCACTTTGCGATACTACTGGTCACGTTGTTAGGATTCCGCAAGTGTCATGCTAATATGGAGCCGATGGGTTCAGAAGAGCCATACTCAATGTCGCACAGCGTCTGAACAGCCTCACACTACAGGAAAGGCGTAGTGTTTGATCATTGGTGACGTCTCGTACTGTACGTTGAGTTAGGATCTAAGCATACCTATAGTTAGGATCGTAGTGTTATCTTGAGTCAGGATCATAGTGTACCTTTAGTCAGGACTGCAAGTGTTCTTTGAGTGAGTATCATAGTGTTTCCTGAGTCAGGATCGTAGAATACCTCTAATCAGGCTCACAGAGTATCTAAAGTCAGGATCGTAGTGTACCTTGAGTGAGGATTGTAGCATACCTTGAGTCAGGATCCTAGCGTAGCTTGAGTGAGAATCGTTACGTACCTTGGGTCATAAAATGGGCTTCTTTGCAGCCACATTAGTATCCACACCGACAGTACAACGGCGTCTCGATGCGTGCGCCTACAAAAGCACTGCGAGTGGATCCACATGAGGAGGCTCTGAGGAGTACGAACATGTTTAGCACGCATTCGCGATGGGCCCGTCTCAGATCGTGATCGTGTGACGTTCCGCTATGGTCTGCATAATCATGATTTGGACAACAGAAATCACATTTCTGATGTGTTAACACCGAGGCCTGTGACCTGTTTGCGAGACCCTGTCGATGTATTTCAACAACATAACGGAAGAGTCGATGTTGTTCGTTCCGTCCTGATCCACAGCGACACAGAGCGTGTTAGATTGTTGCCCTGGCTAGCACGTTCTCCTTATGCCTCACCCACTTAAGGCAATGGTCAGCTATTGCCGAGAGATTTACACGTAACTACTCATCAGCCGCAACGACTGATGAACACTATGCCAGAGATGAGAAGTGTAGAATGGCCCACCTATATCTGTAAATCGGGCTCAATCCTCCAACATACTCAGCCGGATTGTAGCCACTGTGGCAACTCTTGAGTACCAAATTTCATTCTGTAAACCCAGTAGTCACCTAAAATGTATTCTCCCTGGCATAATGAATAAGCACAAGAAGTAAAATTTCGTTGTTTGCTATTATTCCTGCTGTTGCGATATTAATGGCCTATAACTGAATGGGCATATTATTGTTTGCTTATCCATTCGTAGCGATTGAAAACTAGTAATTCTTTTGTAATTGTCTTTTTTGAAGAGCGACTGGAGTGAAGTACGCTCTGCCAAATCTGAACATTTTATCCAAATAAAACTACATTTGTACACTCCTGGAAATTGAAATAAGAACACCGTGAATTCATTGTCCCAGGAAGGGGAAACTTTATTGACACATTCCTGGGGTCAGATACATCACATGATCACACTGACAGAACCACAGGCACATAGACACAGGCAACAGAGAATGCACAATGTCGGCACTAGTACAGTGTATATCCACCTTTCGCAGCAATGCAGGCTGCTATTCTCCCATGGAGACGATCGTAGAGATGCTGGATGTAGTCCTGTGGAACGGCTTGCCATTTCCACCTGGCGCCTCAGTTGGACCAGCGTTCGTGCTGGACGTGCAGACCGCGTGAGACGACGCTTCATCCTGTACCAAACATGCTCAATGGGGGACAGATCCGGAGATCTTGCTGGCCAGGGTAGTTGACTTACACCTTCTAGAGCACGTTGGGTGGCACGAGATACATGCGGACGTGCATTGTCCTTTGGAACAGCAAGTTCCCTTGCCGGTCTAGGAATGGTAGAACGATGGGTTCGATGACGGTTTGGATGTACCGTGCACTATTCAGTGCCCCCTCGACGATCACCAGAGGTGTACGGCCAGTGTAGGAGATCGCTCTCCACACCATGATGCCGGGTGTTGGCCCTGTGTGCCTCGGTCGTATGCAGTCCTGATTGTGGCGCTCACCTGCACGGCGCCAAACACGCATACGACCATCATTGGCACCAAGGCTGCACGATGTTGGGGCGTAAGCGGAAGACGGCCTAACGGTGTGCGGGACCGTAGCCCAGCTTCATGGAGACGGTTGCGAATGGTCCTCGCCGATACCCCAGGAGCAACAGTGTCCCTAATGTGCTGAGAAGTGGCGGTGCGGTCCCCTACGGCACTGCGTAGAATCCTACGGTCTTGGCGTGCATCCTTGCGTCGCTGCGGTCCGGTCCCAGGTCGACGGGCACGTGCACCTTCCGCCGACCACTTGCGACGACATCGATGTACTGTGGAGACCTCACGCCCTACGTGTTGAGCAATTCGGCGGTACGTCCACCCGGCCTCCCGCATGCCCACTATACGCCCTCGCTCAAAGTCCGTCAACTGCACATACGGTTCACGTCCACGCTGTCGCGGCATACTACCAGTGTTAAAGACTGCGACGGAGCTCCGTATGCCACGGCAAACTGGCTGACACTGACGGCGGCGGTGCACAAATGCTGCGCAGCTAGCGCCATTCGACGGCCAACACCGCGGTTCCTGGTGTGTCCGCTGTGCCGTGCGTGTGATCATTGCTTGTACAGCCCTCTCGCAGTGTCCGGAGCAAGTATGGTGGGTCTGACACACCAGTGTCAATGTGTTCTTTTTTCCATTTCCAGGAGTGTATGATCGTTTCACATTCTCGTAGCTGCCACAGTCGATTCCTTTATCTGTTATTAATTTGCAGTTGTTGCACTCAAGAGCAGCCATCTTATTATTTACAGAGATAGTCAACATTAATTACATATCTTTCCAATGTGCGACTAAATAGAACTTTTTCTTTCGTATCCTCAGTCTGAACTTAGTAGACGGAAATTTCTTGCTCCACTCATCTTTGTTCCCCTTTTCCTTCATTTTCTCATATTACCCTGCTCCTACATCGACTCTGGAGTGTTTCAGTCTAAGTATGCCTTAGCCTCCCAAACCTTGAGTCATTTCTTATACTACATTAACTAAAAAATTTTACGTCGTTAGAAACGGCAAAATAATTAATCTCATCTTTGGCATACTATTGACAGCAGAGATTTTTTTCGCCTGTTCTTGTCAGAACTTCTTCGTTTGTGAGATTTACTGTCCACGAAATATTTTCCGTCCTACTCCGGGCCCATATTTCAAATACGGCAGACATTTTTCCTCAAGCGGTACAAGCTTACGCTCCAGACAAACCTAGTAATTAGCTTCTTTTTGGCCTCCAAATTCACATCCAGTGTGCAAGCAGTACATTTTTCTTGATGTGCTGCCTCTGCTTGTGCAACTGCACGTTTTACGTCGATTGAACTTTCGTCATCTGAAGTCATTTTACTGCCTAAGGAGATAAACATATTTACTTTCATGGGTGGTACGTCGTTAACTCCTATTTCTACTGTGATATTTTGGCGGTTGGGTACCATCATATCAGTCTGGTTTGTATTCACACTACTGTCCATTAAAACTGCTACACCACGAAGATGCGTGCTACATCCGCGAAATGTAACCTGTATTATGCAAATGATTAGCTTTTCAGAGCGCCGTTGCGGACACTTACTACGTGCTGACATGAGGGACGTTTCCAACCGATTTCTCATACACAAACAGCAGCTGACCGGCGTTGCCGGGTGAAACGTTGTTGTGATGTCTCGTGTAAGGAGGAGAAATGCGTACCATCACGTTTCCGACTTTGATAAAGGTCGGATTGTAGCCTATCGCGATTGCGGTTTATCGTATCGCGACATTGCTGGTCGCGTTGGTCGGGATCCAATGACTGTTAGCAGAATATGGAATCGGTGGGTTCAGAGGGGTAGTACGGAACGCCTTACTGGATCCCAACGGCCTCGTATCACTAGCAGTCGAGATGACAGGCATCGTATCCGCATGGCTGTAACGGATCGTGCAGCCACGTCTCGATCCCTGAGTCAACAGATGGGGACGTTTGCAAGACAACAACCATGTACACGAACAGTTCGACGACGTTTGCAGCAGCATGGACTATCAGCTCGGAGACCATGGCTGCGGTTACCCTTGACCGTGCATCACAGACAGGAGCGCCAGCGATGGTATACTCAACGACGAACCTGGGTGCACGAATGGCAAAACGTCATTTTTTCAGATCAATCCAGGTCCTGTTTACAGCATCACGATGGTCGCATCCGTGTTTGGCGATCTAAACATTCATGGTGGTGTCTGTTTGTTTTATATCGTGTCTCCCTACCTCTTTCACGCAACGACGCTCTGAGCGTGTTTTTTAGGGAATTGACTAGTTTGAACCTGGGAGCTGTTGCTGGTAAGGAGACGCCATACCACACATGACATGTAGAATTCAGAAGAGTTCAGTGAGACTAGCGATGATATAACCAAATACTAAATGATCTGAGCGTCAGCTCCACTGCACTCCCTGTAAAAGAATCTTAATACTAACTAAATTTAGTCGAAGGCGTTCAAGGCTTTCCTATTTTTAGTTAGCTGGTAAAATAACGTCGAAAAAGCAGTCAAGTTTACCATTGAAAATTTTATTCTACTCACAAAATATCGTTTATAAATTGCACTATTAATAAAAGGAAATGGTTTAATACAGGATGGTAAAAACCAACTGCGTTCAACAAAAATGTGAACGAATATTCCCTGAATGGGTTTCCAAGTTCTACAATCGATCGAAAGATGACCTATGCCATATCACATCTATAATCTAGGTTTAATTTAAGTTTCACAAAACAAAAAACTATCAAAATGGTCTACAGTAACTCTCAATTATCTTTAATTACTTATCTAACTTGTCGTAAATTACAGTAGCTGATGTGGCTTCTCAATAACTATATAAAAGAAAAATCATCGCGTTTCAGATCTGTTCTTCAAGTGACAAATGTGAACACCATGAGTTTTAATTAACGATCGACACTAGTATTACGCAAAAAAGGGGGTGTAACAGATGAGACTTCTGCAGTTCTGAGTGAAGCCTTATGCGCTCAAAAATGCGGCATCGCGTGCGTTCATTACCTTGTCGGTGTTTAGGTAGCGTCAGGGGGGCAGCGGCCGGCGCACAGCTCCGCTCACCTCGCCATCTCGGAAGCAGCTCTCCTAACTTCTCCTTGCTACAATTCACCGAAGTTGATTTAAAAAAAAAAACTATCTGGCTGTGTTTTCGTCTGACCAATCAGGGTCTCAATGTTAAGCTTAAGCTCCGCCTACAAAGATTCTGTCTATCCAATGAGAAACGGTATACTTTTCGTGGTGGGACAATGTTTTTAAAGTCTGCAACGTAACAGAGACGCTAAAAAGTCTCACGCTAAAACCTGCAGCTGGTGTGGTCCTTTTAGCGTTATCGTAAGATCTATACTGTTCCTCTGGAGGGCTCTATCTTTTAACATGGACTGGGGGGTGGTCCTTGACGTAACAGGGACGCGAAAAAGTCTCACGCTAGAACGTGCGGGTGGTAGTCTTAGAGGAAGGCTGGCGACGTGGGTGTCCAGTCCGTCCCTTATCGTAGGGCCTTCTAGCTTAACACGGTTCTGCTCTCGGCTTCTGTCCTCGTTTCTCCCCTCGGAACTGCGTCTGTCTCACAGTGGGAAGGTACGACATGCATTTATGCATTCTTGTATTAGTCTGTGGTATTCCATTTGCTCACTCGTTACACGTATTACTTTGGTTAATTTAATGTCACGATTTATTCGGAGCTATGTGACGTACTACTGGATTTGCTTATCATGTCAGGGTTTTCATGGAAGGTGTTCGATTTGACTGACACCTTACATATCACCACCCTTCGAACTTAATTTATGCACTGAATTTAGGCAATGATTGAATCGTTGTCTAAGTCAGCCAAAAATTATTCTGGGTGTCTAAATTTTGTTGCCTACTGTTCAGCCACGTTATTCTGTTCTATGCTAGTTTGTATTACTAATTTATATTTTTATATTCTTCCACATTATAATTAAAATTGACAAGAGAAGAATGTTTTTACACTATTATTAATTTTTTATTATTTTCTTTCTTTATTTAATTGTGAAGTTTGTTTTTTAAGAAGTTTGCTATCGAAAGTGAGGAGTCTTTCACATCGATTTTCTTAGAAATATTGTTTTTATAAGTGTAGTAATTAAGCTGTAGTAATTAAGTAAAATCTATTCCTAACACATTTTCTAAATATCATGTACAAGTAAACTGTTTTTGTTTCTAGACACTCAATTCAACATTGTTACATCAACAAATAAGAATTATTTCCAAGAATTGCTTTGACAAAGCAATATATAGCTGTACCTGTACACGCCATCCAAGCTCTGTCTGACTGAATGCCCAGCCGTATCAAAGACGTGGTTTTTATTGGTACTGATTTCCCAGGATCTATGCATCCAAATTGCGTGAAAATGTAATCACATGTCAGTTGTCCAATGAATACCCTTTATCATCTGCATTTCTTCTTGGTGTAGCAATTTTAATGGCCAGTGGTGTATTTTCATGCTGCAATTCTATTTGAAGATGTTGTTCATACTTGCTAACTTTTCTCTTCTTTCTTTCCAGTTTGGCTTCATTATCCACTTTGGCTCTAGCGATAACAAATCTTATCATTTTTATTATTAAACTTCATCCCTTCCATTGCCTCTGTACTTTCTTCGGTGCCTTCTTCAATACTCATGTTACCCAGACTGGTGACAATTTACATCCCTGACGTATTCTTTTCATTCATTCATTCACATTTCGTTTTCCATTAATCCCACGATGAAACACAGTATTCAGGTATGTGGAATGAGTCAGATTATACATTATCAGGTAGAAGCAGCCACTTTTGGATACTTCTTTGAAGAGTTTGAACAAAAAATTTCAGTAACGGCTATTCTGCTGAAACTGATAAATACGGCAATTACCTGAAAATTATTTGATGAATATGTGAGGAGAAAAGCAAATATGGCAATTACCTGGAAATTATTTGATGAATATGTGAGGAGAAAAGCAACTTTTATGGAAAAAAGCCACTAGTCCTCCTCGTCCTCAATTACTAAGCTGCTACTTTTATATAATACTTCAAAAATTATTATAACTGTAATATAAATTATTAATGTTCCACAAGAAAGCCGAAACATGGCTTACAATGAAATACAAAATAAGTATTGTGCATCATTAACACTGTGTACTTCAGTTTTTAATATGTCCACGTTCCTTTTCATGCCGATGGATCATGGACAAGCCCGGGTTGGGGAAGGACGAGGATGGAAACTTCTTCCTTTGCAAAAATGCCCTACAGGTAGTTGCCGTGGGGGATTTGCGGGGAATCTGGATTACTTAAAAAGAGGGTCATTTAAAATTGTGAAGGCGTCGAACATGTAAGACTTTATGTGAC